>NC_046304.1:8373101-10773101 GCF_004115265.2 Rhinolophus ferrumequinum
ACAACAGAACCAAATTTTGGCTTTTAGATTTCTAATGGAATCAGGATATAATACCAATTGATTTAGAAAAATATGCAAAACAGGTTTTCCTACTCCCAGACTAGATAAAGATACCGTGGGTTGGGACAAAACAGATAGGAGCTGAGCCACTAATAAGGGACTGTCCATCCCATGTCCAAGTGAGCTCCATCTGTCCCCAGTACCAGAGTGACATATGAGAGTTGAGTCACCACCTGAAGATCTTCCCTTCCCATTCAAGTGAGAACTGAACATCTTGTATGCCAAGGAGCTGTGAGAATTTCCATCGCTGCCATCCAGTGAATAATTTTCTCAGATTGCTGCCAGGATACTGCCTGTGGATTAAGAATACTGTCCAGCTGCATTTTGACACTCTGTACAGCCCTCCTCCACCTTGTCAGGTGGACAATCCTACTGGAATGATCCAGGACTCTTGGAAGCTCTTTGAGATGGATATAATGGTGGATCAGACAAATAAAGAAATGGCCATGGTTTAAAAGCAAAGCCCTATATTCTTAGTTAAAGTGGGACACAATTGGACTAATCTTAGATTCACCTTCGACTCATCCCAGGAATAAAATACTCACCACACCTTTTTATACTTCTTTGTATCCTTTGAATCACCTAATGCAAAGGGATTATGTAATGAGAAGGCCCTCAATAAAATACATTTTTGTGGGCTCTGATAGAATTTATTTGAACTTTAATGACGCTCTGTTATCTGGTCCATGGACCGCACCTCAGTACTAATTATGTTTCTGACACTTAGTTTTTAAATTAACTCTGGCCAAGGCTAGAACCAATAGATATCTCTGTATCTTTGGTTTCAGGTACTAAGGTTCCCATGTTAGGAAACACAATTACTTCTTTAAAAAGAAGAAACCGACCTTTAGAAATCCTTCCCAAGCACAGAAGGAATATTGATATGTGCCTTCAACTCCCAGATTAGGGCATATTTGGAGAAGTTGAAATGTCATGGACATGTCAAAGCAATGCAATAGTTAAGTTACTAAGAGCTCTGACTTTGAAAATTGACAGATATAGGTTTTGTCACTTGCTGCCTATAAGACCTTGAATAATTTAATAACTCCTCTCTCTCTCTCTCTCAGTTTTCTTATCCTTGTAATGGGGATAATAAAATTTCTATACCAAAGAGTTGTTCTGAAATTCAATAAGATAGTGTCTGCAAAGGGCTTAGAAAAAGTCTCTAGCACAGAAAAAGTAATCAATATATGCTAGTTACAATTGGATAATTAAGCCAAGCTGTCACTTTTTAAACCCAAACCATCATCATAATTGAAGCCGTGAGGGTCTACTTGCTAGAAATCTAGGAGAACTGTCAACCATTAGGTCATGTGACTCTCTTACAAAGGCTAGAAAAAAAGAGTGCAGTGAGCAGTTGGAAGACGGTCTATGAATCAGAATCTCAAAGTACCAGTCCAGGCTCCTCTCCTAGGACACCAAGTCCTAGTAGGACACCAAGTCTGGCTTAGTGTCTTAGTAAGACTCCAAGTCTGGGTTGTGTCTGAGCAGCTCTGGACAGAAGCAGTGATCGTTGTGTTGGAACCACCACCATCTTGAAAAGTCTACCAGATGAAGTGACATAGTCCTGGCACTTTACTGGGAAGAGACCAGTGACCTGTGACTGAGACTGAGCTTCTGGCAGGCAGGAGACTGCAGAAAAAGCTTGAGTCATTTCAGGCTCATTAACACCATCTGCTATGACCATCTAAGCTCGGTCAGCTGGAGAAGACTCCTATGTTACTGACGCTGTGGAGACTGTTTCAGAAAATATTTTCCTGCTGTTCAGTGATCATTGCTCTGTGGAAAGGACCTCCATGAAATGACATCCATTATCTACCTCGGTTAGGAGGAGGCAGTCATTTATGGGCCGCAATTTGGGATACAACTCAAAACGATCCCAATACCCAAAGCCTTTAATTTCCTCGTATTCCTTACCGTCTAGTCACTGTACCTGTTCCTACCTGTCCTATATTTCCAACAACCCTGTAACTACTTTGAGGGAAAGGATGAAAAGAGGGACAGAGCAACCCTACCCTCTTTAACTTGGACAAAAACAAAACAAAACTCCAACATGAAAACAAAAACATATAAACAAAGAAGCCCCACCTTAAAAATACAGTAATCATAGTAAAATATGTTTTCTTACTATTTCCTTATCTAAGAGTAGTGTACCCCTAATCTCCCTTCTGTATGCCTACTTTCTCTCTCCCAGGAGTTTGCTCATTATTTACTCAAAATTTATTTTCTGAGTGCGTCTCGTATACTAGGTCTTGTGCTAGATGCTGGAGATATAGTTATGACCGAGACAGATAAGACTCCTGCTCTCATGAACTCTGAATTGAAGTGCAAGGAGAGTGGAACATGTCAATGTATAAATAAGATCGGTTTGGAGAGGCGGCGGGAAGCAATGGATCTCTAGGCTGAGACTGCCTAGGTTAAATTCTTGGCAATTTGTTAGTTGAGTGGGTGACCTTGGATAAGTTACTTAACCATCACAGAATGGTTCCTGATTTTTGAAGTGAGGATTCAAATAGGACGCCTCTCATATGAAACATCTGAGCTGAGACTTAAATGGTTACACAGAGGCAGCCACACAGAGAACTTGGAGATGAGCATTTTAACAGTAAGTACAAATGTCCTAAGATGGAAATGAGCTGAAAGGATTCTAGTTACCAAAGGTTTCTGGCATAGACTGAGAAAGGGTAAAGGTGATAAAAAACGGGATTGGACTCGTAGGCAAGAACCAGATCATGATGACATAAGCCATCTTGAGAACTTTGGATTTTCTTCTAATCGATTAGGTTTTAACCTCTGCCTGCAGTGATTTCACCTCACCTGGACACTCATCTTCAGAAAATAACCTTTTGAAACCCTATTCACATTTCAAACTCAATTGCAATATCATTTTCTCTATGAAATATTTATTCCCATATTTGCCAGAAAAATTAGTTCCCACCTTGTTGGCACTTCAATCATCATGTATATTAGTTGTATATATGTTTATTTTCTTTTTTCATGTGAGTGTTTGGGGTCAGAGATTGAGTCCAATTCATTTTAAAATCACCTAGGAAAGTGTGTGGCACAAAAGTACAATAACTATTCTTTGAGTTATTTGGTGGATGAATAAATGCATGAATGAATTAGCGAATGAATGACATCAGCTTGGGTCTTTTAGTCAGATTTTCTCATTGAAAATCTGGACCAAGAGGGAACAATATATAGTCCAAGTAGATTTCACCTGGAGCAAAAAGAGACCCTGAAAACAACAGGGAGAATGGGAGGACAGAAAAGGGAGGAGAATTGGAATGGAACTCAGTGTACTTTGAAGGAGGCCACACTTCTTTTTCTCAGTTCTAACCCTAGCTATAATTACGTGAGGCTGGGCAATTACTTAACAAAAATAACTCAATAAAAAGCACAGTGCTCCACTTATCCAGAAGCTAGACGTCTGACAAGACCCAACCTCTTGAACTTGGACAAGAACAAAACAAAACTCCAAAATGAAGACAAAAGCATATAAACAAAAAAAACCCCACCCCACCCCCAAAGTACAGAAGTTAAAGGAATACATCCTTAACCTAAAGGATTGATTATGAAACCCCTGAACTCAGAGCAACATTGCCATCACTTAACAGTCTATTTATTTCCTTTCCTTCTTTGCTCCTCCCTCTCATCCATCCTTCTTCCCCAAATGTTTATTGAGCACCTACTGTGTGTCAGACAGGGCTGCTGCTGGAGCAAAAGCAGTATACAGACACGTCCCTGTTCTCAGGGAACTTTATTTCTCCTTCCCTCCTGCTTGTTGCCTTCCTGCTCTCCTCCTGACCTACTTTTCTTTCTTGCAAGTGTCCCCTACCTATTGTGCTAAGAAAAGGCAACAGATTCTGAAATCAAGCTTTCTGGGTTCAATTCCTGACTCTGCCAATTAGTAATTTCTCTCTTTCCCAACTTTTGAAAGCTCTGTTAAAAGCTGCCCCTGAGGTCATTAGGAAAGCATAAAAGAGGAGAACAATGCAGGAAGACTAGAGACCTCGGATGAAATCTTGGCTCTGGTATTTTGACCCATATGCCCTTGGGCACATCATGTGACTTTTCTGGCCTGTGGTCTCTCCATCAGTAGATCCCTTACTGGCAGTCTTGATCTCCGTGGTTTCATTTTCCTTGGTTTTAGTTACCTGCAGTCAAGCGCGGTCCAAAAATATTAAATGGAAAATTCAAGAAATAAACAATTCATAAGCTTTAAATTGCATGCCGTTCTGAGTAGCATGATAAAATCTTCTGTTGTCTTGCTACATCCCTCCTGGAATGTGAATTGTTCTTGTCCAGCGTATCCACCCTATAGATGCTCCCTCCCACTCATCACTTGGTAGCCATCTCAGTTGTCAGATCAACTGTTGTGATATCACCGTGCTCATGGTCAGGTAACCTTTATTTTACTTAATAATGGCCCCAAAGCACAAGAGCCGTTTAAACTTTATGATAGGTATATATATGTGTAGGAAAAAAGCACAGTATCTATTTAATACTGTTTAGTACTATGTGTGGTTTCAGGCATCCACAGAGGGGTCTTGGAACGTATCCCCTGCTGATAAGGGCTGACTACTTTATTGTCCTTTGCAACATGCTATATTTCTGGGCAGCACCTTTCGAAGTGATAAGTCAGCTAATATCCCTGCCTCGAGTGCTGTGGTATTTGATACAACTAGCAGATGCTACATCTGCCAGACTGCTACAACACCTCCAGGGAAAGCTTTAAGGATTTTAACAACAACAACAACAACAACAAAATGGTCTTTTTCATTTTCCTGATGAAGAGACTGACTTTAAAGCCAGGAAGAGAGAACTATGTGCAATTTGATGGGATTCAGAACATGAAAGGCTGTTGAGTTGGTGTTTGGAACGATCTCTCAGGTCAAACCTAATTTGATCTAAGCTGATGTTTCCAAGCTCTAGTAATTGTTCCCAGCATAACTGCCAGTTGTTTGTTACAAGGCTGTAAGTGCAACTGCTGCAGGGCCTTCAGCAGAGGGTCCAGCAGATGGCTTTTGTCTTCGCTGCTCGTGGGGCTGGGGACATGTGTTAGATTTAAACCTTGGGAGTCAAGACTGATATAGCAGAAAGAATACTGGACCTGGAGTCAGAACCTCTGTCTTCAAATCTTGGCTCCACCACAGGTTCTCAGAAATCCTCCTTTCCAAGGGCTTTCCCAGTTGGACTTGACAATTTTGTGTACTGGTTTCCAGAAGAATTTGTGATGGAAGAAGGATGAAGAGAGGCCTGGGGTTGTGGAGAATGGGGGTGCTATCTGGGCACTAGGGAAGGCAAAGTTGACAAAGACACGACATGGCACAGTGATTCTGCACACAGCCATTTTCCTGACCTAAAGAAAAAGCATCAGCCTAAAGGTTAGGAGTCACTGAGAATTGCAGGCTGCTCCTGTTGAGGCTGACAGGAGAGCTGGGAAGAATGGAAGGTCCTGTGATGGTTACATTTATTTGTCAACTTGACTGGGTCGAGGGTGCCCAGACATTTGGTCAAACATTCTTCTGGGTATGTACGTGAGGGTGTTTTTAGGATGAGATTAACATTTAAATACTAAGTAAAGCAGGTTGCTTCCTCATGTGATGGGGTCTCATTTCTCTCACTTGAAGGTTTAAATAGAAGAAAAGACTGACTCTTCCCTGAGAGAGAGAAAATTCTCTTGTATGACAATTTCCAACTGGGTCATTTGCTCTTCCTGGTTCTACAGCAGCCTGATGGCCTTGGGACATCAACTCTGAAGATTTTGAACTTGTAAGCCTCCATCGTCACGTGTATGATTATAATTTCTAATAATAAGTCTTTTAAAAAGACTTTCCTATTGATTAGGATTCTCCTATTGATTTTGATTCTGTTTCTCTGTAGCACTTGACCATCACAGTGCAACTATATCTGCAGCAGACTCTCTCTCATCAACAAGGTAAGTTAGGTAGAGAAGTTCAAATAAAGAACACAGAGTCCAAAGCTACCCCTCACTTCACAATCTGTTTTGAGTCTGGCTGACTCTATCCCCCAACCTTTTGCCAGACACAGAAGGGAGGAGGTTTACCATTAGCCAAGCACAGCTGAGTGGCTTCCAAATTTTGGCGGATTTCCTAATCCTTCAGCCGTATCTTCTTGTCCTACTTGGTAATGAGAGATTTTGCATTCTTATCATAAGGATTCTCAGCCCATTCTTTGAGCTCAAAAACAAACATGGAGGACACACAGTTTATATCCCCTCCACTCGTGCACATTCCAGATTCCACTTGAGAAAATTTACTGACTCTCATCTGGTCCCTGGCTTGCGGAGGTAGGGTGTCCACAAAGTATGTAGAAACTCCAAAGGGACTAGTTTCCAGGTCATTTCTTGGAATAGCTCTGGGCTACAGGCAGAAGGCATGAGCAAAAGTAATTTTATTGCATTAAGTAATATTTTGATATTAGTGTGTCTGCTTTAGTTTGAGTCCTTTTACTCCCTACCTTTCCCTTCACCACTGAAGAAAAGGCTTTTCATATATGCTGCCCATAGAATAATGATGGTACAAAATGAAAGAAAAAGCTAAATTCAGGGTTTTTGAACTTTTCATTAATTTCTTTGGGGGGTGGGGATCTATAGTAGACATAATAACTTTGAATGGCATAGCTTTTATTCCAAGAACCAGGTGCTTGAAAAAAAACAATAGATGTTTTGAATTCTAGAAAGCTTGGTTAAAAGATCAAGAGGTAAAGCCTAGAGAAAGAGAGCAAAGTTTATCCATAAACAATAGATTAAAAAGAGGAATTTGAAGACGAGCTAATTCCTGCCCTAAAAGAAGTAAGAACAGCTAGTTTTAGGAGAGAAGGCAGAAGGTTCAAAGCATCCCAGCTACAAAGGGGTCTGCACCAGAAGAAGCCGTGAGGCAGAGTGATGACAGTCCAGCAGCTAGAACACTGAGTTCTGAAGGGTCAGGGACAGATGCCTGAGGCTTGGGAATGTAGCCACCCTTATGATGGACCTCTGCTCATGCCAAAAGGTACGTTCCCCAATCTGAACTGAAATCACCCTCATGTTCGAAAAAATGAAGCAAAATGAGGAAATATCCTACTATTAAATGAGCATTTACCTAAATTAAATTTTAAACAACACTAAATGAATTACCTTGAATTTGCAGGTTTATATTTTCTACCATCAGTGGGGATGGAAGTTTGAGACCTAAATCCAGTCATTTAATATGAAGTTTGGTCTTTCCATCCCTGATTTTTTCTTTCTTTCTTTCTTTCTTCCTTTTTTTTTCCTTTTAACTGCAATATATATTCCTGTCTTGACGCTGTTGATGGAACAGGCAGACTCTGCCAGGCTCTGTAGATCTGTAAGTGACAGTTCTCAGATGTAAGGGCCATCCTTGGAGGAAAGCTGGTTGAAGAGATCTGACAGATGTAAGGCAGTCCTTCAGGAGCCAGCATTGCGGCATTCACTATTTTTCCTTTTATTACTGCCTTTGTTCATGTTAATTAGTTACTGTCATTGTTTTGAAAATTTACAATTTCTCAGTCACCCTGCTAAGTGTTTTGCTGAGGTCATTTCATTTAGCTTGTGTCACACCTGGGTGAAGTAGATACTATCGTCTCTAGTTTATAAATGAGCAAACTGAGGATCATAGAACTGGAATAACATTTTTAGGATTCCACAATAGTGGGTGGCAAATGTGGGACTGAAATTCAAGTATCTCTGACTCCAAATCCTTTACTAAAGCTGACTCAGTTATAGTGAATTTTGAATTGAATTGAATTGAACAACATATATACTGGCCAGACCTTTCTGAATGACCCTTCCCAAATCCTTCTAATCATTAGAAATTTGATGAATGATTTCTTTTGACTGCCTGTTGTCTGCATCTCTTTCTATGTTTGAGAGATTTCCCACATCCGGGTCTTGGTGGGAGAACTATTTGCAATAGTTTTAGGGGAACACCAGCAAGCATCACTTGGTGCATGCTGAGATTCAAGAGCAAAAGGGTCAGCAGGCTTATAGGTCACCCATTCTCCCATCATCCTACAGAGCAGTACTGAGACCTGTCCAATTCCTACTGGGTGCACGATTGGGTTGTGCAGCAGGAAATGGGCCTCACCTCTGTTTTGCTCTTTCATTTTATAGGGCAAGCATGAGAGTGATTTTGCAGGCAGCAAATAAACATTATGGACTTGGGAACCAAATCTGAGTTTTGCTGGGCCAACTGTTGATGGAAGTGCTGGGAAATGCCTGAAGACTTTGGAGGAAGTTGAGATGATGTGCAAATTCTCCCCAAGGGAAGAGCGGGAGCCTCCAGTCTCAGCTACCTCATCGCAAAGCAACTTGAGTTTCACAGGTCAGTCATTAGATAATCTTGCTTGTCTCCATAGACCAGGGGGGCTCATTAAATATAAGTCTTTTCATTAGGGGCAATGATGGGTTCAGATATGAAACATGAGGAAGGGATTGTTCAACCTCCACTACTACCCACTTCCTGGTACTGGAAAATTTTATACACAGCCGAGGCAAAATCTTAACCCAATTCTTTTCATCCAGGTGATCTCAATTCAAGCAATAAGACCTCTTCATTCCCAACTGATGGGCACCCCACATTCAGATAAAGCCTATTGTCCACATGCTTCCAGCTGCGGGCTCAACCTAAGCAAGCAGAGGCAGTCACTGATTGAAGGCAGGACCAGGGTAGGAATTAAGTCAGCCAAGAGGAAAGCCGTGTCCCCTTCTTCCTCCACTCTCAGAACCGAGGGATCCCCTGACGGGTGCCTCAGCCCAGTGGTACACATTCCACTCTCTGCTACATGCCCACAATCCCCATACTGCCATGTCCCAGCAAGGGCACAGAGGACAGAATTCCATAGGGAGTATAGAGACCAGAGGACCCTGCCAGCTGCTGGCTTCCATATCATGTGCCAGTCTGTGCTATTTCACTCTCCACTCTAGCTTCCTGAGTGCCTAGGAGCTTTGCCAGCATTGAAATACCTAGAACTGTGGCTATTTTTTTCCATGAGATCTCACTGTGATGCCCTCTGCAGTCAGCAGGGGTTGTTCAGTTGACATGTTTGCGTATTTCCCTGAAAGCCAAAGAACAACGCCATAATCCAGTTGAAATTGTCTAGATGGCAGCTACCTGCACTCCAGTAGTTGTTATGCTCAGTAAGGTTTGAAGTCTTCCCCTGTTGATCAGAGCATGTGGTGGCGCCATTTCTATCACCATAGGTTAGTTTTTGCCTGCTCTTGGACTCTTCCATGTCTGGCTTCCTTCGCTCAGCATCACGTCTGTGAGATTCATCCAAGTTGTTTTACGTGTCTGTAGCTTGCTCCTTTCTACTGCTGAGTAGTATTCTGTTGTATGAACATATTGCAGATCAGTTAGTTATCCATCCAGTCCCCTGTTAATGGATTTAGGCCCTGTCTTTCAGTTTTTGTTTATTCCAAATGAGACTGATACGATTATTTTTATACAGTGTTTTTTTGTGGACATATGCTTTTGTTTCTTGTGGGTACATACCTAAGAGTGAAATTGTTATAATTGATGTGTGTTTAATTTTACAAAGCTCCTTTTCTGCTAAACTTCCTCAGAGTTGACTTGTTTCTGAGGTTTGTAATGAAGAGCTTTCATGCTACAAGCATCATTGTTGCTATTGTTAATTTTGCACTTTTATTGAGTAGCATAAAATGTCAGGTACTCTGCTAAGTGTGGGGGACACAGAGATAAAAAGAGTTATTTTTGTTCCCAAGGCTATCAGAATCTGGAAAAAAGGAGAATACATCTGCACATGTATTGAAAAAATACATGGGAGCACACGTGAGGGGCCTGGCAGACAGAGAGAATACTTGTTAGTTCGTAGGAGGGAACCTCTCTGAGGCCGTGGGGTATCCATGCAAGACTCCCCAAGAATGGGGGGCTGGAATGCACCTTGACGAACGACTAGACTTCATTAAGTAGATGTTACATGGATTATAGAACATCAGCTCCATGGAATATTACACAGTCGATAAAATTATAATTAGAAAAACTTTGTATTAACTTGAAAAAATGGTATACTATTAAGTGAAAATGGTAGAATGAAACTACCTCTGCTTTGATTATGACTGTGTAAACTATGCTTATGAATGTGGGGTGGAAAGAAAGTTGGGAAATAGAAACAAAGGGTGTGTTTCTTGGTGTGATTCTGGGTGAATTCTTTTTTAAATTTCCATTTTCTTTTGGATTGTTACAACACCATTTTTAAAGCAATAGGGGTTGGGAGGGAGATGAGTATTCCCAGCCAGAAAAACAACCTTGTCACAGACTTAAGAATGTGAAAGTAGTTTGTTTGTATGCCTAGTATTTCTACAGTTGAGCTTTTGTGTGTTGAATAACTGTGCACAGATGGCACAACTAAACCGGAAATCAGACTGCTCTGACTGACATGGACAACTTAGGTGTTTTGAGGCTCCAAAGCACTTTGACTTAGAGACGCTAGTGTCTTAGCAAGTCCTTCCTTCCTGGAAGCTACAGGAGAGAGAGAGGGACTTTGAGACTCAAGGGTGGAAGCTATTTGGTAGACGAGTCTTGCTGGTAGGGTGTTTGGGGGTGGAGGGGAATGAGACCAGAATTGACCATCTTTGTTCTGATAGTTTTAGCAGCAGCAGTCATATCCTTTGTCCAGCAACTCTTACCCAGCACCACTTTGTGTCCCCCCAGAAAATCCTAGGCATGGGGAGCTGCCCATCCGGTAGCCAACGAAGCTGTTTTCATTTTACTTTAATTTGCCCCAAACTGGTTAACACAGCTTTGAAGACAGTGCCTCTCGTGGCATCCCATGGCACAGTCAATACGATTTAGTGAGAGAACCTATCCTGTGAGCCGCTCAAATAGGGGTGAGCTGCTGCAATCCAGATCAAAGGAATAAGCAACTTGTTTCCAAATGAATTATTGGCCAGGGCAGGCTGTGAAGCACTCTCAGTTTTCTCACAGGGAGCAACCTTGGAAAGGTCTCCTGGGAGGGTAGGAGGGTATAGAAATTCAAGAGATCTCAAGTTGGGCCTGCCTTAGTGTTCCCGGCTCACATATCTGATAAGGCCTTGAAAGGGATAAGCACCAGGGCTTTCTCAATTCCTTGTTTCTGTCCCCAGGCGTCCCAACCTGTAGTTGTAAACGAGGCTGCATTAGTGTGAATTGGATACCCCCAGTTGGTGATTCCTGCTCTCTCCCTGCTCCCTGTAACCTTCCCCAAAGCCCCAGGTGCTCACGACAGTCTTCCTAAGTTCTTTCCCCTGAGCTGCTTCTTGATGTCTGTGCCCATGTGGCAGCTTGAAGGAAGCCCTGCCACCGCCGGGAAGCTGTCAGGGAGTTCCACCAAGAGAGCTGCTACTCTTCCCTGCTCGCTGTCTACTGGTGCGGCCAGAGCACCTTAACTCTCTGTGATACCCAAGGCATATCCTCACGATGTGCCTTGGGTATCACAGAGCGTAAAGGAGACGTGCTCTGGTCTCCTTTAGGATCGATTCTTAGCTCACATTTGTCTGAGACAATGATGCTCCAAGTTTACTTCCTGAGCCTTCCAAGGAGTATAAGTGAAAGCAGTTGATATTGGACAGTATCTTTGTGTAGCTGTGTTTTTAAATGAGCCTGGATTTGCTTTAATCAAGCATGGTAAGATATGCAGGCACGGAAATGAGGGTCATAAAGGAAGACAGTTTTACAGCCACAGATCGCTAGAGGCAGGAGGCACAGCATACAGGGCACACCAGGACGTACCAGACTTGGTCAGCAGACAGAGGGAGCAAAGGGAAAACGTGGGCACAAGGCTTTATTGTGGTTTCTGCAAGAAAGAATTGGCAAGGCAGGGTAAATAGGTTTCCGACTGGCTAGATTGAATAATTTCAGGGGGCTCTAGGGCAGAGGGGCTGTTCTGGTTGTCTGGTACCTGCTCCTTCAAAGGGGTAATTCGGGCAGGTGGCTTGTGTTCTGGGGAGAAAGAGCTCAGTAAAGGGGGTAGCTGGAGAGAAGGGGCTCTGGATTGATTAGTATGCATATGAAAGGCGCACTGGGGGTGCTGTTTGCTACCTCTAGGAATTGGCTAGCCCTGGGAGGCACAATCTCTCCAGGGCCAACAAGGTCCCGTCTGTCTAAGGACCGGAATAAAAAGACATGTTTACTACAAGCTGTCAGACACAGTTTTATTATAACAGTTAACTGTTGAACAACCTTATATCCTAGTTCCATAGCATAAAACTCTAATTTCCCCAAAGGACCAAAACTAAAAAGAAGTCAGAGGTCCAAAGAGGAAAGGTACCCCTGCACCCTCAACAGAACATCGCTGGTGATATTGAAGGCAGCCCAATGAGTGTGTGGCTGGAAAGGAAGGCGGGCAGTCCTGGCCGTAGGGTGTGGACTAAAGGCCTAGGAGACAGCAGCATCTCCCCATTGGCTAAATTGCTCAATCACTAACTGGGCATGAGCTGTCCTCCAAAGGACAGGGCTTGGATCCTGCTACACTCTTCCCTGAACTACTGGTCTCAGCATCATTTACTCTCAGTTCCTTCAACACAAAAATCTCTTGATGGAATGTGGTCAAGTGAGACCAGCTTAGGTGGCTTTCCAGCTCTACAACTCCCTACCTGACTGTCTTTGGTATTTAGTGACCTCTCTCCACCTCTGTTTCTTAAGCTGTAAAATGGGAATAATATCGTCGTAAAGTCGTAATGGGAATTCAGTAAGATAAAGCATGTGAGGTGCTGGCACAGAGCCTAACACGTGGTAGGTGCCCAACCAAGTTGGTTTCTTTTCCCTGACTTTGGCAAGGGAGTGCGGGTGTCACTGAGCTGGCTTTTTCCCTCGCGGAAGTCTTTCAACGTACCATGCTGTGGAAAGTAAAGTATGGGTCCCTGAGGCCACTGTGCTTTTAGAACAAAATCAAAGACTGGGAGATACATTTCATGGAATCATTTTATCTACTGAAGCTCCCATGCTGAGACGCAGAGTGATTTGGAAATAACAACCCAGGGTATTTGTTGGCACCCCAATTCTACCGAGCGAACAATAAGCCTTTTGAAAACTGTCATGTGCCATGGACACCAAGTGGCGAAGAGACAGGTGTCTAGCTGTCCTTTCCTTTCTTGGACAAGGATTCTGCTGCCTGGTTACAGAAAAATGCCAGGAAGGAAATCACAGAAGCATGAATTTCCTGAGGTTCTTTTTCTAGAGCCCACATTGGGTCACAATAGGGAAGAGAATGTTTTCTACTGTTGCTGTTTTAATAGACTTTATTTTTTGGAGCAGTTTTAAGCTTACAGCAAAATTGTGAGGAAGGCACAGCGAGTTGCGACGTGCCCGGCAGTCCCCCTTCACACACACGTGCAGCCTCCCCTGTCATCAACATTCCACACCAGAGTGTCGCATCTGTTACACTGATGACCCTACTGACACAGCATTACCTCCCAACGTCCCTAGTTTACATTAGGGTTTGCTCTTGGTGTTCTATACTCTATGGGTTTGGACAAGTGTATAATGACATGGACTCACCATTATTGTATTATACAGAGTATTTTCACTGCCCTAAACGTCCTCTGTGCTCCCCCTGTTCATTTCTCCCTATCTTCCACCCCTTTTTACTGTCTCCATAGTTTTACCTTTTCCACTGTGTCATATGGTGGAAATCATAGAGTATATATCCTTTTTAGATTGGCTTCTTTTACATAGTAGTACACATTTAGGGTTTCTCCATGTCTTTTCATGACTTAATAACTCATTTCTTTTTAGCATTGACTAATATTCCATTCTCTGGATGTACCACAGTTTAATTATTCACTCGCCTACCTGAAGGACATCTTGGCTTCTTCCAAGTCTTAGCAATTATGAATAAAATTGATATCAAGAGCTGAGGGTTGTTGGGTTTTGATAGAGTATATAATCACACAGAGAGAGCCTTGGGCTAGGAATCAGGCTTCGGATCTGCCTGCAACTGGTGGCAGAGACTTAAATAAGTCACTCAACTCCCCCGACTCTCAGTTTCCTCAGTCTGTTTTTCCAAATGCCTTTGGTCCCTGCTGCCCACTGTCGCTATGTTTTAGAATGATAGCGCTTCCTAAAGGAACAACGTTGAACATGGGGTCCTGTGAACATTGGTAGGTCGACCAGGAAACAGAGTTTCAGGAAGCAGGACCACTTCTGGGGGCTACTCCAGAAGTGGATGCTGTGACAAGCAGCACCATGCCCACGTCCAGATCAGCTGGACAGTGAGCAGGAAATGGGCAAGGGAATTAAGTAAAGAGTCAGGATTGGGCAAAACCTCAGAGCAGCAGAGGTGCTGACCATCCCTCTCTGGTAGGGACACACTGACACCAAACAAAGACAGGTTGGAGATTAATGTAGGCAGATATTGGGATGCAAGATTTCCAAAGATGATGTGCATCTGTGTTTGTTTACATGGAAAGATGTTCCTGACACAATTTAAATGGAAACGGGAAATTTCATAACAGAAACCATATTATTATTGCATCAACACAGTGTGAATGTATGTATAGAGTAACATAGGAAACTGTTCTATGTCATAGGTTTCCTTATGGGAATTGCATGCAAAATAACCTCCATCAGGAAGTTCTTTCTCCCTCCCTATCTTTCCTTCCTTCCTCACTCTCTCCCTCCCTCCTTTCCTCCTACAAGTATAGGAGCTCTGATAATTAACTCATCCTAAACTCATCCTAAACAAACTCATCCTAAAAAAAGTGCTACATGCCTCATTGCTGAATATTACTATGGTCACCTTCAAAGCTATGCACTGACGCCAGCGCCTAGTCCACCCTTCAAAGCAATGTTGGAACTCTTTTTCTGGAATGGCCATCAGAGTTCTCATCATATTACACTTGATGTCCTGAATGTCATAAAAATGTCTTCCTTTCAATATTTCCTTTATTTTGGGTAAAGAAAGAAGTCATTGGGGGCCAGATCAGGGAGGGTGTTCCAGTACAGTTATTTGTTTACTGGCTACAAACTCCCTCACAGACAGTGCTGTGTGAGCTGGTGCTTTGTCGTGATGCAAGAGCCATGAATTGGTGGAGAAAAGTGCAGGTCGTTTTTGTCTAACTTTTTCATACAGCCTTTTCAGCACTTCCAAATAGTAAACTTAGTTAACTGTTTGTCCAGTTTGTGCAAATTCATAATGAACAATCCTTCTGATGTCAAAAAAGTTTAGCAATATTGTTGCAACAAGTTCGCGAATGCTATTGTCAGACCTGGTACATATTGAATGTTACGATGCCTTGTGTACTTGGAGAACCTATGACGGGAGCAGAATGGGGGAAGCTCCTGCTCTGTTGGGTGGCTTCTTAGGACTTCCTTTTCCTTGATAGTGTTTATCATTCTCTGACATTCTACACACTCTTGTTTCTGCGTTTTCCTTCTGGAACGTAAGCCTGTGAGAGCAGCTCCTAGTTGCTGGAGTGAGCGCAAGTGAATCCTCACTCAACAGACCACCTTTTGAGTGAGGTGGCACTTTCTTTAGGGTGTGAGGGGAAGGACTCAGCCTGAAAGTGCAGCCCCCCAACTTCTCCTCAGTCCCTTGGAAAAGGGGGGTGAACTGGATTGCAAGCAAAGTTGCAAAGATCAAAGGCAAAAATAGTGGTGCTCACGAGAGAACCCTGGGTGTGTAGACCAAAGAGCAAACACTGAGGCATTTCATATGTTTTGGTCCGTTTTTATCCACCAATTTATTCTTTTCAGCTTGCAATAAAAATAGATTTATAATTATGGAGATACTTTTATTAAAACTGCCATAAGAAAAATAAATTCTGTTTGATTGTCAGTCTGAACCTCTCTAGCCCCTAACCACTTCATTGTTTGCATTGAAGCAATTGTTTTTATAAACCTTTTTTTTTTAATTGTGAAATATATCACACAGGAAAATATGTGTGAAAAGGGAAGATGGACAGCCCAAAAACGTAGCACAAAGCAGATCCCCAAAGACCCATCAAACCAATACCCAGGTCAGAAAGTAGAGCATCAGTAGCTCCCTAGAGCCCAACTCATGCCCAAGCCCAATCATCCCACCTTCTAAAGGTTATCACTCTCCTGATTTTTATGGGTTTCACTGTGTGTGTGTGTGTGTGTGTGTGTGTGTGTGTGTGTGATATAGTATAAAGCATCACACATGCATATTGAAATACTACATTATTGGCCATGTATTAAAGTCTATGTAAATGAATTATACAACATGTATTTTGTTGTTGTTGTGTCTGCCTTCTTTCATTCAACAGTGTGTTTTCATATAGCTCTATGTGTGTTTTCATTGTAAGAGTCATGCGGTCTTCATTTCATTGCTCTATATCTCAAAGGGTGGATATACCACAGTTATTTATCCATTCTTACTGTTGATGCATGTTGGGCTGTTTCCAGCTTGGGGAGATTACAAACAGTGCTGTTATGAACATTCCTGTACATGATTCCAATGTACATGTCTACCCATTCTTGTTAAGTATATAGTTAGAAATGGAATTGCTGAATTATAGGGAATGCAAATCTTCAATGTTAGCAGACAGTGTCAAACATAGTTGCTTACCTACGTGGTTAAGTCAGTCTTTCAAATTTTAGCCATCATTGCCACTTTATTTCTCTAAATACTGCTTCATCATTCTCTCTTTCCTCTCCTTCTTGAGCTCCTTTCCTCACTCTATTTATATTTATCTTATCCTTTATTTTGTATTTGTACCTTTTGTCCTCCAAGATTTATTCTGGCTATTGTCCTCTGATCTATGTTTTATCTCAGTCATTCTGTTTGGTTGTGCCTATTCTACTGTTCATCTAACTGTTGAATTCTTAATGTCACTTTTTATTTTTACTCTAGAGTTTTCACTTGGTTCTCTCATTTCATAGTTTTTAATTCTTTGTCAAAATTCTCAGTTGTGTGTTTTATTATCATGAACGTAATAAGCGTGTTTATTTTAAAGTCTGTGCCTAATAACTAAAAAAATCTAGAGCCATGTGAGTCTATTTTATTTTGTTGTTTTTGTTGAGTTTTGTTCGTATTGTTTTTTTCCTCTTATGCTGTTTTTCTTGTATGGCAGGTATTGTATTGGAAATATTCTTTGTAGAAATAATTTACATTTGCAACTGCCAGGAACTTGGTAGCATGAATGATAGGGAATTACCAGAGATACAGATAACCTGAAGATGTACTTTATTCCTTGGAAGGTCTTGTCTACTTCTGGTTCACTATGGTCTCCAGGGTACTGTACTTTGTACTTTGAAGTCCCAACCCAAAGTGAGAGAGGACATAAGAGCCTAGCCTAGTGGACCCTAGACTTTAATTTTTAACCCACTAACTCTTCTCAGCCACCCCCTGGGGAATCAGAAATTATCCACAGTGAAAAGTGACCACAAACTCTAGACTAAATTGCCTGAGATCTGTCTTTACTTGCCTTCTGGCCAGAAACTTCCTAATGGAATCCTTCCTTTGCAAGTCAGTTTCCTGACAGATTGAATTTTGAAATGAAACTTTTGTAATATAATTTTTGTTATCAGGAGGTGTCATAAAATCTCAACTTTCTTATTATTGCAAATGTATATATGTATGTGTATATTATAGAATACACATATGTATGTATACAAATGTATCATATATGTAACTTCTTATCATGAACAATAAGGTGGTAACTAAAAATTCAGTTGCATACAATGTAGGTTAATGGAAATCAATATTTTTTTCAGTCAGTCTATATTGCTACAATATTGTATTGTCATAGACTGTATGATACTGATTGCGTACCGAAATGAAAAACTCCCAAATTATTTCAAGTTTTTCACCTCTTACTGTATCCTTTCTCCAATAAAAGATGATAAAGTTAGCCATCCCTGTTTCCCAATGGGGACTGGCCAGAGAATGACAGCCGCAACACCAATCGTGTCTCATTCAAATACATGTTAGCGTAGAGTGTATTATTTCAGGGGACACACACACACACACACACACACACACACACACACACACAGCTTGAATTAAAATCCAAGGATTACTCCATTTGTAGTTGTAGACCATACCATCTTCTCTAGCTACCTTAAGCAGAAAGCAACTTTTTGAAGGGTATTTAGTAACTCTGGAAATCTTTGGAAAGGCTGGTGGAACAGGTTTTAGGTTAAATTTCTAGGAACAATTATGGGTAAGAAACAGTGAGAAGAACCCATTATCTTTCCCATGTTTAGAAACCTGTTGCCATTACCTTTCTCTGTAAAATGGATGATCTACACCTGCCTCAGTTTCAAATCAAAGTCTTACTTTGGTGCAGGTGACTGGTGGAAATTCAATCAAGTTGTTCGTGACTATTGTGGCTGATTTTACACGGTTGTCCCTTTAAAATAATTGTTGCTGGCTGCTTTGGGAGCTACATAAAAAGCCATCGCAGATTCTTGTGCTTGCCTCTACCCATGGCTGCTTCTTACTGATTTCTTACCTTTCTTTTGTTAGCTTCCATCGTGGCTGGTATCAGTGGTATCCTACATTGATGCTTACTCTATGCACAGCCCTGTTTGAATTGGTGACTTCATTTTAAAATGCTTGTTTGAATCTTAAGAGCGAGATTGTGCCTCAGTGCCGTGCACCAAAACTCTGGGAAAATTTCCTCCATCACCTATGACCCACCTAGGACTTTGAAATACTTCTCCAAACAGTACCAAAATACCTTCAGCAGCTCTGGCAGGGGGATGGGGTAGCACTGTACTGATCTGTTAGTAAGAGACAGTGTTCCAGCATAGGACAGCTCTACAAGAAAGGGAAGGGTATCCCCTGGATTTTTGGAACATGGTGGTACTGATTGTATCCATTGGTGAGAGAGGGGAAAAGACCTGCAGAAGAAGCAAAGATACAAAAGAAGGAAGAAGATGAACAAAACCTGAGACAACATACCAAGACCAAGGTAGTGGCTTTCTGACTTTGGAGACCCCAAACACACTTCTCTTGCAGGCAGACAAATAAAAGACATCCTAATGTTTCTCTGTGCTCGGAAGCCATTGGTCATTTCAATGAATATCTGAGTGTGGAGGGAGGAATGTTCATTATATACCTGTGTCCTCACCATTGTACCTTGAAGAACCTTGTTTCTTTGGATCAGTCTCTATGTGAGGTACCAAGTTGAGCACTTCTACATTTACACTTACGCCTATGATCTTTTGAAGATCTAAGCATATGAATCTCTGTAAAGGTCAAAGAAACCTCATTTAATGTTATCTCACATGTGTGGGTGATTTTTTTTTCACTTGATAATAAAAATTTTGATTTTACAAATAAGGACATTTATCTTTGATTTCCTAACTTTGAAAATTCCTTTCAAATACATTTCCATATATTCACATATATTTATATATGTTACACTGTGTGACTTTGAGTGTTTCATGTTTATGGATTCTCACATTCATGCGTGTGTGTGTGTCTGTATGTGTGTGTGTGTGTGTGTGTACATACATACACGTATATTATGGACTGTCATTATGAAGTAATGATATTGTTTTTTTGTAACATGAATGCTGAAATGACAAGAATAGCAGATGTCTAGGACAGTAAATCTTAACTGGGAGTGATTTTGCCTCCCAGGGGGCATTTGACAATGTCTGCAGATATTTGTGTTGGCTACAGCTAGGGTTGGGTCCTGTAGGTGTCTAATAAACAGAGGCCAGAAATGCTGCCAAACATCCTATAGTGCACAGGACAAATAGTTATAGTACAGAGGTTGAGAAACTCTGTTCTAGAGGTATTATTAATTGAGCAAATGTTTATTGGGCACCTATAATATGCAAGGCTCTATTTTAACTATGGTTCAGGTATAAGCATAATTCAAATAATTCAAACGCTTTTTGGTGTGCTTTCAATTTATTTAGTCAGGGAGTTTATCAGGCAGGGTCCCAACAGGAAACATTTGGTATGCACAGAATAAGATAAACTGAAGAATTATTTACAAAGGAATGAATATGGGAACATATAAGGAATCGTGTGGTTAGCTGAGCTGGCAGCAGCCAAGGTGTTATCCTCCCTAAGCCCTACAGAACTAAAGTGTGAATGCTGGAACCTGGAAGGGCGTGGAGTCTCCTAGTGTCAGCCACTCTGAGAGGAGAGACTTTCAGTTGCGAGATGCAGCCATCCTGGGATGACAGAAAAAAACCAGGGGACTAAATAGTCCAACCTCCCTCCCACCTACTGTAAAAGCACCCCATGGGACATCAGAACTAGAGAGAGTAGGTGTCTGTTGGTGTTCTGCACGCAGCTCGGAGTCCTACTGCAGAAAGCAGGATGGAGAAGAGTGAAAAACGTGTTGGGCATGAGGGAAATAAAGACCAACCAAAGGTATCTGGGCAAGGAATTACTTTATAAATAACTGTCATTTGAAGTGGAAATTGGTAAGTGCCATAATGGAGACCCAAATCAAGGGCTCTCAGCCTTTGGAGGCAGGAGGGATTCTATCTTGGATGAGCTCAGGGAAGGCTCAGTAAAGGATGCAGCATTTGAGAAGACGACCTTGAGGAGAGAAGAGAGTAACCACACGTCAGCCTTTTCCCACTTTGAAAGGTCACTTTCTTCTCATACATACTGGGAGCAAGGAGGGTTTAGTTTACAGGCTTTCCTATCCTCACCATCCTGCTCTCCTGCCCACGGCTCTCAGCTCCATCTCTTCTCTGAACACTTTGCTGGGAAGCAGTTCCTGCCTCCGCACGGCTGCTCACAGAAGGCGGAATTAGGCAGGCCTTGCTGCCCCTCATTTGTCTGTTCCTTTGTCTTTCAACACACACATAAACACACACACACACACACACACACACACACACACATATATGTATATATATGTATACATATATACGATCAGATATATATGTATCTATCTATCTATCTATGGGTTTATATGGTGTGCCAAAAAAATGTATGTACATTTTAAGGGAGGAAAACTGTATTAAAATTGTAATACTCAATATACGAGGTCTGACAATTAAGTTTGCATACTTGTTTCGATGATGTTGCTAACCTTTTTAGATATCAGAGGGATTATTATGAATTTGTACCAACTGGACAAACAGTTAACCAAGTGTACTATTTGGAAGTGCTGAAAAGGCTGCATGAAAAAGACAGATGACCTCAACTTTTCGCCAACAATTCATGGCTCTTGCATCGCGATTATGCACCAGCTCACACTGCACTGTCTGTGAGGGAGTTTCTCTCCAGTAAACAAATAACTGTATTGGAACACCCTCCCTACTCACCTGATCTGGCCCCTAACGACTTCTTTCTTTACCCAAAGATAAACGAAATATTGAAAGGAAGACATTTTAATGACATTCAGGAAATCAAGGCTAATATGATGACAGCTCTGATGGCCATTCCAGAAGAGTTCCAAAATTGTTTTGAAAGGTGGACTAGGCGCTGGCATCATTACATAGCTTCCCAAGGGGAGTACTTCGAAGGTGACCATAGTGATATTCAGCAGCGAGGTATGTAGCACTTTTTCTAGGACGAGTTTGCGAACATAATTGTCCATCTTCATATATATATATATATATATATATATATATATATATATATATATATATATAAAGTGTTACCTAAGATTGTAGTAACCAAAAGACATCACAACAGAGGAGCACAGATGTTTAACATGCTGATATGACTTTCACCGTAGTGCAAGGGAAAACACTCACAACGTTAAGTTCACATAAGGAATGCCCTCACCGCACGCCCCAGCCACCGTGCTGTCTTGTTTTATTGTCTGCCCTCACTATGAACCCTCCATTCTACTCTCCTTCCTATGACTCTTACTTACGTGTCAGGAAGACTGTCTGTCTTCAGACAGGGGCTGATCTCAACCCAGTAACTACCTCCTTTCTTCCAGCAGAACACTCCGCCAGCTCTGCACGCTTCCACTTTAAGGCAATATCCCAGGGAGAGTTTATGGTGGCCTTTGGCATCCCATGTCTCACCCAGCAGTCCACAGCTGATGTGGACACTCCTATTCCAGCCCCCCAGGGGTTTCTATTCCACAGTGAGTGGCAGACAATCCTCTTTCTATTGATTACTCGTTGGAGACCTGTGGGATTTCTTTCTAATTCCCCCTCCAGCACACACACGTACACCTTTCCCAAGGATGAGTATTAATTATCAGGGATATTAAAGTCTAAACCCATAAGGTGGAAGAGAAATATTTTTCGAATGTCCCTGTAGTTTTCAAAGCCTCCTCTCTATTTGTGATTAACGCCTTATGTAATTTACCTTTGAACAGTGTAGATGCTCCCACCCTTTCAAACTGTACTCCCTAGAGCCTGTTGGAAATAAGAAGTGGGCCCATTTTCCAGCTTTATGCCTCTTAAGAACTGCTCTCATGCCTGCACAAAGACCTAAGAAGGGTTTGTAATTACTTCTTGAAAGAGCTAGATTAAATTCTTAGCCAAGGGCCATTCTCTTCCCCAGACTCTCTGATGGAAAAGAAAAAGGATAGCTTTGTCTTTCTAATGATGGAAGATTTAAAATTGAGAGATAGGAGCTGGAGTGGTAGGAGGACTGA
Source organism: Rhinolophus ferrumequinum (assembly GCF_004115265.2). NCBI lineage: Eukaryota > Metazoa > Chordata > Mammalia > Chiroptera > Rhinolophidae > Rhinolophus > Rhinolophus ferrumequinum. The sequence continues at coordinate 8,395,687 of NC_046304.1, forward strand.
TGGTAGAGGAAACAACGTGAGCACATCACAGAGGTTGGAAATGATGGACATCACCTATAGATTAAATTAACATTGTCTGAATAGATGAAAGCAATTAATTGTGTGTAATACAGCAGGCACCAAATTATAGGTGATGTTTCATTATTTCCTTTAAAGACGTTTTGTATTTTTAAAAATTAGATGTAGCGGATTTAGAGAAGGATATGAACTCACTGGAATAGAAACATAAAGTTTTTTTGTTTTTCCAGTTTCTTGGGTTATAGTTAACTTTTCTCCCCCCTGTGACAGTGGATTCCCTTCATGATGTTGCAGCTGAATTCTATAACTCTGTCGTCACTTTTGGTGGTTAGATCAGTCTTTCTTCCTTTCTCTTAGATTCAGTGTTGTTTATTTTAAATTGCTAATTCTGTAACCATTTTGAAGTACTCTGTCCATCCCCCAGCTGTTACCCCCCCCCACCCCCCCGACCAGGAGTGCTAGACTTGAGGCTAGTGGCTTGGAATTCAGAGGATGGCACATACCACACCAATGTTGGGGCCCTAGAGTAGGAAGGGGTGACATAGCTCCTTATTAGCTGCCCAGAGGGCAAGTGGCTGCTTTCTGTTGGCTGCTGCTTCTACTCTAACACTGAGTAGCCAGTAGCCATTGGATCTCACTATGTCAAGTTTCTGAAAGAATGCTGGTTGTTTCACAGAGGACATTTTTTAATGTTTAGAGAGCCTTAGAAGACCCAATCCCTGCAACGTTTCTCGGCATTTGTCTCTCAGTTGCATTATCTCTAGGCTGTCTGCTCACAGCATCTTGTTTATGGGACCCCCACACTCCGCTAGCAGCCTTGTTGGCTGAAGTAGCGTCAAGCTGTCTGGAGCTATCTCCTCTCGTGCCTGCTCAGGAAACATACATCTTTGCCACATGAAATGGTGACAAGTACTGGCTCCCCCAGTGGCATACTCTATCTCAGTCATACCTTCTCTCTTCTATCACCTCTGACATATCCTAGCAATAGGCATTTTGCCAATCCATTCACTTGTCAACTTTCAGAGAAAATGATCCTCTGTGCCCAACTTAGTGGAGGGAGAGGAAGTTCAGGCAATTTCTACTTCATGATTGATTCCCGTGGTAGCCCTCTCTTAGCTTCGGAGAGAGAAGGCAAGAGCTACTTTTCACCAGCACCACACTTCTTCAAAATGCCACCTCCTCTTCCTCTCAGCCTTCCTTTTATATTACAGTTGTGTGTGAAGAGTGGGTGGGCAGTGCTAACGTTACTGAGTGGCATCATTCTACATGCCCTGAAGGAAGGGGGCTGACCACAGAGCTGTGATCCTCTCAAGTGAGATGTGAGGCACTTAGCAACGCCTGTTCTTAGTCATGGACCTAAGTAGCCAATTCCAATATTTGGCAACTGACAACACTTTGTCACTATTGGGACCACCCTTCAAAGATAGATAAACACCCCCTCCCAAAATTTGGTTCAGATGTCAAAACTATGATGCCACATATTCACCAAAAGGGTATGGAAATATTTCTTACTTATTACTGGGGTCTCTGGGGAGAGCAGGGCAGGCCTCCTAATCAGGTGCAAAGTGACTTGAGAGAGAGAGAAAGGAGCCTGGCCTGTGTTTTAATGGTGGTTAGGGAATGGCGTGAGAGCTTCCATGAAGGGGCAGGAGCTAGTGGGATTTGAATCTCCTGCTGGTGCCAATGAAGGAACACCCAGGCTTTCTTATTAGTTTTCCCAGATGTCGGGTACACAGGGTAGAGGGAAGAGTGAAGCTTAAAAACTGCCAGTAGTCACACATAAATGATGGAACCAGACTCTTTATTACAGTTACATAGATACTAGAGGAAACAAAGAGGATGCTGCACTTTGCAGTGGTCTGGAAAGCTAGGTCTGGCCCTTCAAGGAGCAGAAACCAAGAGGGGATTAACTGTGCAAGTCTTTTTAGGAAGAATGCCTATGCGGAAAAGAAATAAGGAGGAGGCCAGGGAAGCAGAAAAAGTCAGACTGTGATACAAGTTTGACCTTGAGCAAACGACAGAAAAAGAGAAGGTTTGATGGAAACACCCTAGACTGCCACATAGTCTAAAAAAGGCCAACAAAGTCTCGGGATGTCTTTGAGCCAAAGTTGCCCCACAGAGGAGTTCCTGCTATGAATGAATCTGTCTTTCTGTCCCCGATGCATACATTTCTGAGGTAGGAACAGTCATGGGAGGCCTGGCCTTCTTGTGAACAAATAAATAGATTTTGTAGCTCCACAGCTGGGCCCCTGGTCCTTGTGGTTGGAGGACTGCAAGACACATCCTCATGGCCACCATGCATATACAGCTAGTCCAGTGATTCTTTCATGGTTAAAAACATTTTGGAGTTGCATTTCAGGAAAACTTCTTCACAGGATAATGTAGAAACAATGGAAGGGCAAAAGAGTTTGAAAGCTTTTAAAAAGACTCGTGACTCTTGACAGTATCGTCCAGCTTGATTGTCTATCTTAGTACTTACCAGAATTTGCTCTGTGATTTTGGCTATTGCCAAAAAAAAAAAAAAAAAAAGGAATCTGAACTTAAATGATAAAAATTGTCATTAATGATGTTCCAAGGCCTATACCACAGGCTCTGAAGGCAATTTCAAGAACAATTCTGGATACATTTTAATTAAGGATAATGTCATAAGAATAAGTGTACAGCTTTCCAAGGTGACTTCACTGAGGTGAACCATTTTCAGTACATAGCACGGTGGAAAGTTCGCGAACTTAATTGTCTGACTTTGTGTAGGATTTTAGGACTAATGATAAAAGATAAAACTAGGTCTGCTTTCTACCTTCATTTCCTCTGTGTATATGCGTAGGGGGGTGGGCATGGGCGAGGATCATTCACCATGAAGCTGATGAATGGAAATCTTCCAAGCCTCTATACTTAATTTTGTATTTCTACTTTTATATTTTTCATCAAAGGGAGTTTCTCAAATTTTATAACCTTTAGGGCCCACAAAGCTTCCATCTATCCCAGGTGTGTGTATGTGTGTACGCACATCCTGGTGTGTTTTGCGTGTGTTTCTACGACTTCTATTCCCCCATTCTCATACTTGGATACATATGGTTCTCCATATGGAGTAATGCTGTCCTTTACTCATGTTTTTAAATGTCTTTGGATTGTTTAATAAAAAGAAGTTAAAGGGTAAAAAAGAAAAAAAGTTCGGCTATACAAATCTCTGAACCAACGAGAGAGATGGAGGAGGGACATTTTTCTTTCCCTTCCAGGACCTCAAGCTTGAAGTTTCCACTGTAGCCAGTTTTGAGGAAAGGATCACTTTCTTCAAACCACTAGAGGGCATCAGTGTGCACACAACTGTCGGAGTGGGGCAGGGTGCCAAGCTCCAGGGACTAAGGAAGGTGAGTCTCACATTCCTACAGCCACCAAGTCCCTTTTCCTTTTCAAAATACATCTTACTCCACTTGGGATGTTGCTTTCTGGTGCTGCATCATCCTAGTATTTCCTCTTCACCTCCTTCCCTTCAATAAGGCCACACACACCCCTCGTCCATATTCTTTGTTGTTGTGACTCTCATTTCTATGAATGAAGGTTAAAAGACCCCCATTGTATTCAGGAGACTAGACCAGGGAGACATATGGGCCATGGAAAGAACACTTAACTAACTGTCAGGAGATATGGACTCAAGCCCCAGGTCTGTCATTGGCTGTGTGATTGTAAGAAAATCGCTTTACCTCTCTGAACCTCAGTGTGCTTATCTATATAATGGTTTAGAGAGTCCTCTAAAGTTTTGTGTGTCTATAAGAAAAGTCCTGAGTCTTGCTAAATATCCTCATTTGAAGGCAAAAGCCTAGTTATTTCCTGACATTCACCAAGTAAGCAATCAAAACGAGTGGTTAAAAGCTCTTATTTCTAAAATTCTAAAACAAGCTTTCTTAATATTGTTTATAAACCTCTGATGAACACAATTCCAAATTAAAGACTTCTTTGGGTTTCTAGGCCAACAGGTAAGGAGCTTGGAAGCCATCTCTCCCATTTACACAGCAAGAAGAAAGATGAACGAACTGAAAATCAGGAACTCTTGATCCATCAGAAAACTGATGTCATGGGACATCTATAAACAGATAAAATTGCTGCCCCCCAAATGGAAAAGACAGACAGGCACACAGAGAATCACAATTTATTGGAGCTGAACTTAGAAGATGGAAACCCTGCAGGTAACCAGGACCATGTTCTTTTTATCTAGTACATTATGTCCAACTTGCAACAAAAAATGACAAGGCATCCTAAAAGACAAAAAAAAAAAAAAAGAAAAAGAAAAAAAGAAAAAACCCATAGATTAAAGAGACAGAGAAAACATTGGAACCAAACTCAAATATGGCAGAGATGTTAGATGATCAGACCGGGAATTTAAAACAACTGTGATTAATATGCTTAGGGCGCTAATGGAGAAAGTGGACAACATGCCAGGAACAGATGAGTAATGTAAGCAGAGAGAGGGAAACGCTAAGAAAGAATCAAAAGGAAATGTCCGCGATCAAAAACACCACAACAAAAATGAAAAATGCCTGTGATGGAATTATCGATAAACCGGACTCAGCTGAGGAAAGAATGAAAGAACTTAAAGATGTCAATAGAAACTTCCCAAACTGAAATTCAAAGAGAAAAAGGAATTAAAAAAACAGAACAGAACACCCAAGGACTGGACAATAACAAGCAAAAGGTGAGATCCACCCGTATTAGGAATACCAAATTAAGGACTCCCACTCTCCTTTACTCCTGTGCTAGTCTACCACCACCCACAGAGACACATCACTCTACTCGGCAGAAGCCTGAGATGAACTAAGAAACCATGTTTTTGCTTGCAGCTTCTCACATTGCCGTACCTTATTAAATTCTCTTTTTAAAGGATGAAAGACTTTACGGGGGATAGGTGAGAATTTAAGGCAGGCGAAAGCAGGCTTCTCCAGTTTCTCTGTAACCTCACAGGTCTCATTAAATTGGGCTTGAAGTGAATTTGACCTTCTCCCATCTTCTGCCTGAATCCCCTCCTCCACAAAAGACAGCTCATTCAAACCGTTGAACTGTGGCCAGGAGATCTCAGAGTTGATATGTCTTCATGATATAAACTGGAAATTCTATTCCATTTGCAGTGGAGCTTTGTTACGAAGCTGGAGAAAAACTAGACCACCGAGTGGCACGTGGAGACATAACCTCCTTGCTGTCCCTCTAAGAACACCATCTTGAAGTCTCCTGATTAGTCTACTCATTTCTCCTGTTCCATCACTTTCTCTTCATTTTAATCACCCTTATTATAAATGTCCTCATAAAAGGCCTGCCACCTTCCATCCTTATTCCAAACCATCCCCCATCCCACTGTGTCCTGCTTCAGGTTCTTTGGTAGCACCCTTCTTGAGGGTGACGTTCAAGACCATCTGTGACCTCGTGAGATGATCTCTTGCTGCACCTATCTGACATTTTCTTTTCACTCCAGCCACCGAGTTTGTGCAACACTAAGGTATTTTCACTTATTTGTTTGGAATTTTTAAAATTGCAATACAGTTCAGGTCAGCACATCTGGTTCATTTCAGCTTCTTCACTGCCAAACCTCAGGCAGGGACTGCTTCAGTTTCTCTGTCTTCTTGTCTGTGATGACCAAGGTGTCAAGGTATCTGTTGCATCGAACTTTAAACTTCACATTACCATTTTTCCTGATCTTGACAGATTTGGCATCCTGCCTCCTGGCTGTGAGCAGGAAGTTCTTGATTTTCTCAATTTTGCAAGGCATGGCTATGAGGCCTCGGAATTCCCTCTCTTCCTCGCATACGCTGAGACACACTCACAGCCAACACTAAGCTATTTTTAGTTATCAAAACCCAAGGCATCTTTTCACTTCCTTGTCTTTACATATGGTATTTCCTCTGCCCTAGAAAGATCTCTCCCCACTCATTGGACTGAATAATCAACATCATACTTTAATGTACAGCTCAAATGTCACCTCCACCAGGAAGTCTTTCTGTAGAAACCAGTCCAGGTTTCATGCCTCTCATAGGTCTTCCCCCATAATGAGGGCATAACTGCGGTACCACTTGCCCTGGCCTGTAAGTGTTTCCCTATTAGCCTGCAAGTCAAGAGTGCAAGAATTATGCTCCTTTCTCTAAGCCTGTTATCTAGTACAATATATGGAACAAGGTTTGTTACCTGAATAAAATTATGAATGAGTTGATCGAATGTAAAAATCTCAAAAATAAGCTGTGACAGGAAGGTCAATGTAGCTCATAGGGGAGAAGAAGAAAAGATAGAAAAGCATAAAAGAAGAGAGGAAAATTCTATGTACTTGTTTTAAACATAAAAATTGGATGATTGATATTTCAATCCTTATGCGGATGATTAGGGAAATAGTTTAAGAAATGCCTTTTGAAAAGAATTTTTGGAAAAGCTCAAAGATAAGAATCAGTAAAGCAAAAATGGAGCATGTCTCTCAAAACACTAAATCCATTTATCAAAAGTCAGAAAGCAAAGAAAACACAAAAGGGTGACAAGCATAGAAAAAGATGACAAAAGAAAGATCAAACATAGGAGTTGTAGCAATAGAAACAAATGGATCAAGATTCTCTTAAAAGATAGACAGATGGGGTCAAAATGCCAAACCTGACTATGTGCTGTGTACAATTTACACACCTAAGTGTAAGTGATTGAAACAGACTTAGATAAGTGTATGGACAAAGGCATTGCTGAAATATTAAAAAAGGAAAAATACTGAACACAGAAGTTACCATATTAGACAAAGCAAAGTTTCAAGGTCAAAGACCGTACATGAAACAAAAGGGTTTTTGTTGTACTTTCAAATTAATTTTAATTTTTGCATCAAAAAGTTAAACATGTGCATAGTCTAATTTTTTTAAATTCTTGTGATTTATAGTAAAAACTATGTATTTTGCCTTTGTCCCTATTTCTGGCACAGAGCTCCTAAATCCCTTGGAAGTTCCTAAGTGATGAGAGCTACAATGAGATGACTTTTAGACCTAACCTAAGGATGAGAGCTGGTTGCTAGAGGAGCCAACCACGTAATTAGAGGGTTGGAACTGTCAGCTCTACTCTCCTGGCCTCCCGGAGGCGGGGAGGGCTCAAATTTGGCTCAGTTGCCAGTGGTCAATGATTTAATTAATCATGCCTATGTAATGACACCTCCAGAAAAACCCAAAAGGACCAGGTTCAGAATGCTTCTGGTTGGTGAACATATGGAGGTGCTGGGAGGAAAGTTTGCCCAGAGAGAGCATGGAAGGTCTGCACCCATTCCCTGTACATCTCTTCCATCTGGCTGTTCCTGAGTTGCATCCTTTCATAATAAACTGCTAATCTAGTGAGTAAAATGTTTCTCTAAATTCTGTGAGTTGCTCTAGCAAATTAATGAAACCGAAGTAGAGAGCTGTAAACCTCTGATTTATAGCCAGTCAGTCAGAGGTACAGGTAATAGCCTGGACTTGCAGCTGGCATCTGAAGTGGGATTGTGGGGTGATGCAGTCTCGTAGAACCCTTAACCTGTGGAATATGATGATATCTGTGAATAGATAGTGTCAGAATTGAGTTGGATTGTATAAGCCACGCAGCCAGCACTGGAAAATTGTTTGTTAGATGAGTGGGGGGAACCTCCTCCCACCATATGGGAATTCGGTGGTCAGAACATAGGAAAAGATACAGCAAACATATCAGTTACTTATCCTTTACCCCCATCCAACATTCAAAAGGCAACATTTTTTTCAATTCTTTTAGGTGTTTCTTATATGCAGTTCCAAGTTAAAATTAATGGACGTAAACTGACCTCACTTGATCAGTCATATTGTTTTTTTTATAATATCAGCAAATAACTTTTTGTTGCTGCTCTTATTATTATTATTTTTAAAGAGGGCACAGCTCACAGTGGCCCAGGTAGGCATCAAACCAGCAACCTTGTGCTACCAGCACCATGTTCTAACTAACTGAGCTAACCAGCCACCCGACTCTTCTTATTCTTTTGATGTAGTTATATCACAATATGGGAATATGTCTACACCCAGTATTGTGTCAGTTAGGAATACGTTTGGCTGTAAATAACAAAAAACACTCTGAACAGTGACTTTAAGGCTGTCCAGAGCTGATGTAGTAGTTTTACGGTATCACTGGGGATTCAGACTCTTATTTTTTGTTCTACTTTTGCTCGTATGCTTTGACCTCATGATGACAAGATAGCTTCTGTGCCTCTGACATTGTATCCGTGTTTCAGGAAGGAAAAAAAGGAAGAGAGAAAGAGAAAGGAAAATAAAAAAATTTCCACGAACTCTTAGCTTATGAGGTCTGACAACTAAGTTTGTGAACTTGTTGCAATGATATTGCTAATCTTTTTTTGATATCAGAGAGATTACTCATTATAAATTTGTACCAACTGGACAAACAGTTAAGCAAGTTTACTATTTGGAAGTGCTCAAAAGGCTGTTACCTATACTTCTGACTGACTGGCTGTAAATCAGAGGTTTATGGCCCCCTACTTGGATTTGATTAATTTTCTAGAATGACTCACAAAAGTTAGACAACCTGAACTTTTTGTCAATAATTCATGGCTCTTGCATCATGACAATGAACCAGCTCACACAGCATTGTCTGTGAGGGAATTTTTAGCCAGTAAACAAATAACTGTATTGGAACATCCTCCCTACTCATCTGATCTGGCCCCCAATGACTTCTTTCTTTACCCAAAGATAAAGGAACTATTGAAAGGAAAACATTTGTATGACATTCAGGACATCAAGGGTAATATGATGACAGCTCTGATGGCCATTCCAGAAAAAGAGTTCCACATTTTGAAGGGTGGACTAGGTGCTGGCGTCGGTGCATAGCTTCCCAAGGGGAGTGCTTCAAAGGTGACTACAGTGATACTCAACAATAAGGTATGCAGCACTTTTTCTAGGGTGAATTCGTATGTCTCATTAGTAGGCACTGTGTCACGTGGCCACATCTAACTGCAAGACCACCTAGTAGGGCAAGAATTGTTAAACAGACATATTGCTGCCTGAGCACAATTGAGCCTTTGATATAAGGAAGGTCTGTAGAAACTGGCAAAATGTCTCTCTCTGTCATGGGTGTTTTTATTATTATCACTATGTGGATAGTGCTACTTGCTTAATCAGTAATGTGTTATAAGTATTTTCTTTCTTGTACATTTTGTTTGTTTTGTTTTGCCTGGAGCCAGAGCTTGCCTCATTATTTTTCTTTCTTTCCTTTTTTATTTTCTTGAATTTGTGGCTAATTTTTCCTGTAGATACCGAAAGCTCTGCAAGATATCTTTCAATATAATTTCTGGGTGTTTAAATATGTTAGATAATCCATCACTTTAACAACCTTTTTCAGGAGACATCACTGCTCAAGCCCTCCATCCTTTGGCTCTAGTCTAAACTGTTGGCTCTCTAGGCTAGCTATCAGCCTGTCAGCATGAAACATATCTTTGTCACCATCCTGGGAATTCCCGTCACCCCCCTTCCCCACTTTTCTGAGTCCTCTTTTTCTTTTTCTTGAATTCCCACGTAATTTTCTGGGACACATCTTTTAGATGATGTCTGGAAGGAATAAAAAAGGAAAAAAGATGTGTGCTATCAGTTAATTTTTAAACTTTTGCTTTTCTACTCTATCACTTAATTGAAAATGGTGCCAATCTAAGATTCTAGGTTGGAACAGTTTTCTCTTGAATTTTTGAAGTCTTTACCTCATTGCTTTCTAGTTCCTGCTTTTTGAAGTCCAATGCTATTCTAATTATTGATCCTTTGTGACCTTTTTCTCACCACACCTTGGATATCTTTAGGACCCTCTCTTTATCCCAGTATTCTGAAATTTAACTATTGTGCGTATTGATGTGAGTATGTTACTATCCATTGTGCTAGACATATAGTAAGAAGTAATCTAGAACTTATTATCCTCCAGTTCTGGGAAGGTAAATTATATTGCTCCTTTGGTAATATCTTCTCCTGCATTTTCTTGATTTTTGTTTTCAGAAACTATAATAAAATTAGGAGTTGGATTTCTTCATCTTGTCTATTTATCATTTTGTTCTAATTTCTTGAAGACTTTTCAGCTTTGTTTTCCAGATTCTTTATTAAACTTTTCATTATGGTTATCACATTTTTAATTTACAAAGGCTGTTTCTGATTCTCTACTTTCTGCCCACCTCCCTCTTTGTAAACAGCATTCTATGCTTGTTTCACAGACACACTGTATTTTATTATCTCTGAGGACATTAATTAAAATTTTAAAAAATGTCCTGCATTGTTTTTACTTCTACTGATTTCCTTTGTGTTTTAATTCCTCTCTTTCATATCAGAAGCTTTCTTCAGAGGTCTTGTGATTCTCAGCTGTTCATATTTAAGATTAAAGCATTAAATACCAATTCAAAGCTACATAGATGGAAGTTATTGACTTTGTGTATGGTAAACAAGTAGCCACCTAACTTTTCCTTTACGAACCCAAACATCCATGTAGGTAGGTCTTTTCTTTGGCTCTGTGCAGAAGGATTTAGTTTCTCTACCCTAGCTCCCCAAATTCTGTGGCTGATAGATGTTCTCATCATTCAGTATACAGACCTGTGGGGACAGAGCCCCAAAAAGCAGTTTCCAGGCTCTCGGCCTCACATAGAAAGGTGCTGGCTCAGGTAGTAAATGGCCATCAACTGTGATCAAATGGCCAGCAGCTGTGGCTAGCTGGCCGTCAGCTGTAACCAGTGAGCCATTGGCCATGAATATAACTGCCGTGGCTAGGCTAGCAGAAAAAAGGGGGAGCTAGCAAGAAGATGGTGGCTGAGTCTGCAAGCAGCACAGTGAGGGTTGAGAATCGTGTTGCTCCTGGTTCCTGTGTCTCCAACCCAGCTGCTAGCGAGAGTGTAGTGGTGTGACTCCCCTGCCTATGGCTCCGTGGGTGTTCCTTTTTGGCCTCGCCATATCCTGCGTTCTTGTGTGGGGAGCGGGACCAGAGACCCTGCCTGACACCCCGCATGACAAGACCTTTGCCAAATTCTGCTGTCTTCAGTCTTCCATTCCACCCCAGCCCTACTCTGTGCTTAATATATCTGAGTTTAAAGGCTCTCAGGTTCCATTTTTAATAAGTATTTGTCTGTTGCTTTATATTGAGGATATTTGCCTGCCTATGTAGGATAGTTGTGGCTGGGATAGGGGATGTTGGGTCTAATTGCTTCCTCTAAAGGCTTTCAAATAACCCTCTGGTTGTTAGCCCTTTCTCTTCTCTGATTTCTTTGGTGTTTGCTTTCTCCAGTTCCTAAGGCTTTCCAGTGCTTGACCAGGTAGTATGATCGGCTTCTCATCAGATTCCTCCTTTAGTACAAGTGGGATGGGCCTTTCTCTCATCGCTCTCATTTAGCAGTCATTCACTCACCCTCCCATTTCACATAAGTAATATTGTGCAGGGTTGTAGAATTCTTCTGGTTTCATCAAAGATAGATTTTTAGTTTCTCTTTGTTTTGAAGTGATTGTGAAAAGAAATGAAACTAAACTACCTTTTCTGCGTGATTTTAAAACGGGAAGCCTCATTTTCTGATAAAACTTACAATTCATAGTGAACATATAACTGACACAAACTTTTATCTGAGGAATAATATTGCATCAAAATATGTGAAAGCAAGATATTTGATATTCACAGAGAAATTGACAGAATTAGCATGGTGATGAGGAAGTTATTATACTTCCTTAATTCTTTGACAGGTCAATAGGCAAAAATGGGAAGGTTGAAGATCTGAGTAATGCAATTAATTAGTTTGCTTTAAAAGATATGTTTTAAACTCTGTACTTCACAGAGAAGAAAGAGAAACAAAATAGAAGCCTCAGTAATAGATCCAAGACCATGTGAGAATGTGTTTCATGATGAAGTTGGCATTTCAGAATGGTAAATAAAGGGTAGATTATTCAACAAATCGTGTTGCGAAAACTGGCAAATGATCTGGAAATAGAAAGAAACTAATGATTTCTGTCTTTTAGTTATTGTTGCCAGTTCTTGGCAGAGAGTTTGACTACAGAGGCTTGTCCCAAAGAGTCCTCATTCCCTGGTTTTTTGTACACAACTACTATAGTCTACTTTCTAGGAATTCCAAGGAATAACCAGAATGAAGCCATTTGGTTTCATCTGGTGATTTAAATGGCTGCACTATTTTGAAAGGCAAAAGATCCTCCATACTTCAACCCTCTTAGCTGATTACCCTGCATGCATTTGGTAGCTGGAACTGCATACTGGATTCTTCCACCATGGGGGTTGGAGGGGGCTAGTACGTGAGATGAGAAGGTTGGCGAATCCCACACTACTGAACAAGGTAGCTGTCCATAGTGAAGCCTTCATAAAGCCCTCCAATGCTGTCTGATGCTTCTCGTGGGGCTCCTCCTCCAGCCAGCTATTCCATTGCCTCCGGAATGCTCCCAGCTCTGAAAAGGCCTTCCAAATACTCTGCCTTCTTTCTGCATATCCTCTCCCTCCATCCAGGAGAGATGTTCAAAAATACTTATCAACTGTTGTGTTATTGGGTCATTGGCACCAACAAATCAGAATAATGCAATATTAGTCTACAAACTAAGTGTAATTAACCAGTCAAACAGACGAACATAAGCTCTCTACCAGAGAAAGTCCTTGTACAATTATCTTAAGATTCTTTCCCCAAAACTTTATTTTGTGTGAGGTGTTCTATTCTCTCTTAAATTTTTACCATTTTTAGCTCTTTGAACTGATTCTATGGTTGCCATTTCCTTCTCTGAGATGTTGTCTGCCTGATAATAATTTTCCTGGTTTGATTTATCATGAAAGTCTCTTGAGCAAGTACATTTCCTGAATGGGTCATATGTAGGGACAGAAGCATCCACTGGCAGACTAGACAGGGTAGGACTAAGCATAGCCCCAATGGCTTCCCCATTTTGGGAACCCCCATTTTGGGAACATTTTGGTAAAACCCCTTGTTTTTCATAAGGTAAAGCTCTTAGTGAACAGGCCTTTCTCTCTTCCCAACTATGCAAAATCCTCTCTCCATTTGATTGTACCATTATCTCTTTACTTTAAGAATGCAGCTAGATCTTTGGTGTCCTGATGACCAAAGAACAAAGAGAATAAAAGTGGAAGATCTCGCAGGAGATTTAGGGCCAATATCCTTTCAACCCACATTTCACTGGCCAGAACTCAATAGTATGTCCTTCCACCACTGCTTGCAAGGCTGGGAAATGTAATTTAACTTGTTGACAGAAGGGAGAGATGAGTTTGGTGAGTATCTCACCAGTCTCTGCCTCACCTTATAATCTCCGTCTTACAGGGTGTGGTACATGTTCAAACTGCTGACTAATCTGTAATATTCTTTCTTTTTCATATAAAAGAGCATTTTTATTGGAGAAGCCATGTTTTATCTTTTAAGGTAGTTGTCCTTAAACCTGATATGCGTTGGAATTGCCTAGAGGGACTTGTTAAAATGAAGATTTCTGGTACCAGCTCCAGGAATTCTGATTAAGTTGGCCCCAGTGGAGTCAGGGCATCTGTGTTTTTAACAAGCAACGCAATTTATTCTGATTCAAGAGTTTCTACAACCCATACTTTGAGAAACACTCCTTTAGAAGTTCAGTTATTAAAACAAGCCTGATGAAATTGAGTCCCTCAGGGAGAAATTCCTTTAAGGATAGGAAAAGTGGACCAAGGGGCTGAATTTTGCTTGAAGGACTAGAAAAAAATGGGGAGAAGACCTTCTCTACATCCTTGAGGGAAATGACATGTATGGATGCAACCTAACACAAAGACCACTGTAGCCTTCTGTTACGATATTTATAATTTAGTTTTAACTACATCCTCAACTCTAAGACACACATCTTTGTTTCACATTTAACAATTTCTGACACTGAAAAGAAGCAAGACAGCAGAGTAGATTAAACACTGTGTCTGCGTCCTTCCATGAACACATTAAAACTTCAACTAAAGAACAATCACCCAGGAGAACCATCTGAAGTCTAGCCAAACAGAAGTTCTATAACTAAAATATAAAGAAGAAGCCACATTGAGACTGGTAGGAGGGGTGGAGATGCTGAATGGGCCCCAAACCTCCCTATGGCAATTGCAGGATATCTCAGTCATGGAGGTTCCCCTTGGAGAAGCAAGGGACACTAGCCCCCCACACCAGGCTCCCCAGCCTGGAGTACTGGTGACAGGAAGAGGAGCCTTCACAACATCTGGCTGTGAAAAACAGTGGGGATTCCAACCATCCAGGTAGAACAAGAGGCTTCAGGAAACCTAGACGTCCTTTTAAACAGTCCACTCACAGACTCACTTGCTCTCAGGCACTCACCTTGGGCTCCAGCAGAGAGATGGTGACTTGGGCAGCCTCAGAGACATACGGGAGCAATATGAGGAGTGTGGCTTCAGGGGGAGAACTGGAGGACAGGCAGCATTTTCATGGTGAGTAGTCCTTCTCCCATGCAGCTGGCAAGTGGGTGCCATCTTTCCTATGTTGAGCTCACCCCCACAGGTCAAATCTGAATCTGATTTGTCTAATGAGCTCCACTGCTCTGCCCTGCTGACTCAGCTGGAACACTGCTCCACCCAACTCATGCACCACTGGAGCACTTTCTCCGTGAACAGCCAACCTCTCCCATACTGCACTCTTTCTTGGAAGTCTATCAAAGTCCACAGGCCCCAGGTGGGTGGCAACTGGCCTCAGTGTGCTCTGAGACTTTTGCTGAGTCACTCCAGGCTTCGCATTATAGACTCATCAAACCAGAGTCTACACTAACTTGGTAACCACAACTCTTCCCACTGTAGTGACTCCCTGAGGCCCTGCCTCTCTCAATTCCCCTACTGCATAAGGCTTTATCAGTGGCTGAACCTTAAGAAAGCTGGCAGGTGGCAGCAAGCCTCTGGGTGTCCTGGCTTTTTGCAGAGATACCCTAGGCCTGGTACTGGTGGCAGACATCCTAGGTTCACAGTATGGCCTCTCCCATGTGCTTCCAGGTTTAGTACAGGCAGCGAACAACTGCAGATCACTTTGTAGCTCCTATCAGGTAGCCCTCGGCCAGTCACAGGCAGTGCCTGACATGGGCCTGCACTGGTGCCCCTCCCAAAAAGCCCCAGAATCAACATACTTGGAGTCTGACTTCAGACAACAGGAGAGCACTACCCAATTAGCCCCACAAGTGGCACACAAAAAGGGTTGTCTCAACAGGTACCAGAGCCCATTAGGGTGAATCCCACTCAGTGGGGTAAGCCCCAGCACAGCAGTTCATAAGCTGTGGATGTGGCAAAAACCCACAGCTAGTCAGCCTGAGGGTCAATGCCACCTATTGACATGCCAATAGCAATCAAGGTTCAACTATAACAGGACAGTATACACAACCCACACAAGGGAAACTCCTGGAGCACCTGGCTCAGGTGACCTGGGAGACTGTGCCACTGGGCCCCACTGGACTCCTACTACATAAGGCCACCCAGCCAACAGTGGGGACATAGCAGATCTACCTAATACATAGGAACAAACACAGAGATGCAGCCAAAATGAAGAAACAAATAAATCATCTCAAATGAAAGAAGAGGAGAAACATCCAGAAAAAGAACTAATTGAAATGGAGGCAACCTACCAGAAACAGAATTCAACCTACCAGAGACAGAGTTCAAAACAATGGTTATTAGGATGCTCAAGGAACTTAATGAAAACTTCAACAAAGAGATACCAAGCATAAAAAAGGACATAGAAACCATAAAAAAGAACCAGTCAGAAGTGAGGAATGCAGTAAGTGAAATGAAGAATGCACTAGAAGATATCACCAGCAGACAGGATGAAGCAGAGGATCGAATCAGTGATTTGGAAGACAAGGTAACAGAAAACACTCAATCAAAAGAGAAAAAAAAATCCAAATAATAATAATAACAATAAGGATAGTTTAAGAGACCTCTTGGACAATATCAAGTATAACAACATTCGTATTACAGGGTACCAGAAAAAGAAGAGAGCAGGGGATTGAGAACCTATTTGAAGAAATAATGACTGAAAACTTTCCTAACCTGGTGAAGGAAATAGACATACAAGTTCAGGAAGGGCAGAGAGTCCCAAAAAAGATGCACCCAAGCAGTCCAACACCTAGACACATTATAGTTAAAATAGCAAACTTAAAAACGAAGAGAGAATCCTAAAAGCAGCAAGAGAAAGGCAACTACCATGTTTCCCTGAAAATAAGACTAGCCGCACAATCAACTTTAATGCGTCTTTTGGAGCAAAAATTTATATAAGCCCTGGTCTTATTTTACTATAATATAAGACCTGGTCTTATCTAACATAATATAATATAAAACAGGGTCTTATATTAATTTTTGTTCCAAAAGATGCATTAGAGCTAATTGTCTGGCTAGGTCTTATTTTCGGGGAAACACAGTAGTAACTTAAGGGAGTTCCCATAAGACTATCAGCTAATTACTCAACAGAAACTTTGTGGGCCAGAAGGGATTGGTAGGAAATATTCAACGTGATGAAAAGCAAGGACCTACAACCAAGATTACTCTACCCAGCAAAGCCATCATTTAAAATGGAAGGACAGGTAAAGAGCTTCCCAGACAAGAAAAAGTTAAAGAAATTCATCACCACCAAACCAATATTACAAGGAATATTAAAGGGACTTCTTTATAGATAAAAATTTTTAAAAAATTAAAAAACTAAATGGCAATAGCTACTTATCTGTCAACAATTACTTTCAATGTAAATGGATTAAATGCTCCAATCAAAGGACAGGAGGGCCGAATGGATAAAAAAATGAAACTGTTACATATACTGCCTATAAGAGACTCACTTTAGATTAAAGACACACAACACACAGACAGAAAATAAAGAGATGGAAAAAGATATCTCATGAAAATGGAAACAAACAAAAAAAGATGGAATAACAATATTTATACCAGACAAAATAGATTTCAAAGTGAAGGCTATATGAAGAGACAATGAAGGACCCAGTAATCCCACGTCAGGGTATTTATCCAAAGAAATCCAAAATGCTACCGTGTTTCCCTGAAAATAAGACCTAGCCAGGCCATCAGCTCTAATGTGTCTTTTGGAGCAAGAATTAATATAGTATAATAAGACCGGGTCTTTAATATAATATAATATAATATAATATAATATAATATAATACTGGGTCTTGTATTAATTTTTGCTCCAAAAGACACATTAGAGCTGATTGTCCAGCTAAGTCTTATTTTTGGGGAAACATGGTATTCCTAGGGGACATGTACATCCATCCATATGTTCATTGCAGCGTTGTTTACAATGGCCAAGATTTGGCAGGAACCTGGGTGTCTGCAGTTGGAAGAATGGGTAAAGAGGAGGTAGTACATATATACAATGAAATATTGCTTGGCTAGGGAAGGGAATAGGTTCTTGCTATCTGTGACAGCATGAATAGACCTGGAGGGTGTTATGCTGAGTGGAATATATCAGACACAGAAAGACAGATGCAATGTGATTTCACTTATATGTGGAATCTAAGAATAAAATTAACAAACAAAACAGAAACAAACTCATAGCTACAGAAAACATTTTGATGGTTGCCAGATGGGAGGGCGTTTGGGGTGTGGGTGAAAAAAGGGGAAGGGATTAAGAAGCACAAATTGATTTTTACAAAGTAGTCATGGTGATGTAAGGTATAGCATAAGGGATATAGTCAATAATATAATAACTATGTATGGTGTCAGATGGGTACTAGATTTGTTGGGGTGATAGTTGGGAGATGGTTTGGGGGCAGAGTGGAAAAGGTGAAGAAATTAAAAAGTACAATTTGGCAGTTACAAAATCGTCATGATGATGTAAAGTAAAGCACAGGGAATATAGTCAATGATAAGGTAATAACTATGTATAGTGCCAGGTGGGCACTAGACTAGTCAGGGGGATCACTTCTTAAATTAGATAAATGTTTAGCCACTATGTTGTACACCTGAAATTAATATAAAATAATATTGAATGTCAACTGTAATTGAAAAATTAAAATGGGGGGAAAGGTGAAGGGAGATAATAGGTCTAAATTTCCAGGTATAAAGAAAATAAGTCATGGGGATGTAATGTACAGCATGGGGAATATAGTCAATAATATTGTGATAGCATAGTACAGTGTCAGATGGTTGCTGGATTTATTATGGTGATCACTTCTTTAGGTATATAAATGTTGAATAACTATGGTGTAGCCCTAATAATAATATATTATATTTAATATAATATTAAAACTAATATATGTTAGCTATATTTTTAATAAAAAAATCTTTTTTAAAAGATTTCTGACACAGCGATGTATCTTACAGTCAATGGAGTGTTAAAATTATAATTGAATACACATACACACACATACACACATACATTTGGTCAGAAATGCATAAAATAATAGTGTGTCTGAAGATTTTTGGTGTCTCAGATTCATGAAATAGGGTATACTTCACCATAGGTATGTGTATGCTTGATTTTACCTTAGGTGTACTTATTTGCTTTGACCAAGAATTCACACTTCAGGAGTAGTGATCTAGCATTCCAGTCAGAAACTCCACCTGCCAGAGCGTTCTATCTGTTGGAAGTGCTTCAGTTATCTTTATTTCTGATCAACATCTTTGGTAAAAATAATTATATGACAAATGCTAAAAACAGATTTTCATTGGTGAACTAATGGTGTTCAAGAAATGTGAATTGGCTAAAATATCGTTTCTTACAGGTTTTGTGTGAATATAAGTTTTCTTTAAAATTTGTTTCCAGTTCTATTGAGATATAATTGATATTTAACATTGTATAAATTTAAGGTATACAACATAATGATTTGATATATGGACATATGGCAAAATGATCACAACAATAAGCTTAGTTAACATACATCACCTCACATAGATACACATGTTTTTCTTGTGATGAGGACTTTTATGTTTACTCTGTTAGCAACTTTCAAACATACAGTACAGTATGTTAATTATTGTCATCATGCTGTACATTATACCCCCCAGACTTATTTATCTTATAAACTGAAAGTCTGTACCTTTTTGACTTGACTAAAATAGTTTAGAGAGCCATCCTAAATTTGAATAAATAGTATGTAAACAGCTAATAACAACTTTAGAATGTACCCTTTAAAGGCATGTGTCTGAAATAATCTGTGAATAGCCATAATTTCAGAGGACTCTGGTTGCCTGATGCCAGCTATTAAGCTAACTGAATTCCACCTCTGAATTGTGTTTGCCTCAAGTGAGCCTGTCATGCAAGGTTAGCAGAGAGCAGGACTTCACAGAGCTTACCTGATATGTTATATGAACTGCCTTTATGCCTTCCTGTTAAGAAATCTTTTTGTCTAATAAACATCTATTATGTGATTTTGGTTGGAGACCTTCTTTCATTATACCCTGGTGGGCAAGGTTGTGGAAGGTTGGCCACCTCTCATCTACCTCCAACTATTGGAGGCCACCAAGAGCTACCTAGGTTAACCAAATATTTGTGCGTGACTAACTTGTTTTAGACCAGTTCACAACATTTGGAAGAGACGTGCTCCAGCAGGACTGGTAGTTACGGGAGGTTCTGCCCAAGCCCATTTCTTCAGACTTCAAAGGTCAGTGGACAGAAATCCTATACTCTAGTTTTTTCTGTGACAACCAAGGTAATCAGGGCCTTTGAAGACAACCCTGGGGTGAGGGCATGTGTGTGACCTGCTCTGTAGTTTTAGCTGATGCCATGCTCACAAACCCAGGTCAGTGGTCGTGAAGCTGCCCAAGATGAACAAGGCACCATCTAATGTCCTGCTCCAGCAAAGAGGCAAGAGTGAGCCAGACTAGCTCTTTAGATGTGAATTACATATGTTGGGGATTGTTTGTCCTAGTGGCAGAAGGGAACTTTAAATAGAATATGGATGGATGAGTAAGGGAAGGTGAAACTGGACTTCCTGATAATTTGGGTCAGAGCATTATTGAGTTGCATTTTTGGACACCAAGTTATCTGAGATACAGTATCTGAGATGCAAGTTGGTGCAGCAGGATTGTATGTGTGGACTGTAATAAACCAACTCAAGCAAACTTAGTTGTTTTATGAGTTTGTGTATATGTATGTTTGTATATATTTGGTAGCCTACAGGAGTGAAAAGCAGGAAATTATATTCTCTGTCTTGATTCTTGCAACCTCACTACTAAGTGCTGATGTAGTCATGAAATCAAATCTTAGATCAAATTCCACCAAATGTACAGATATCATTAGCGAGGACATGCAAATCGTCCTATAACCTTTCCATGGTGGTATTTTTTCACACCTGTAAGTCCTCCTACCAACACAATACCTTTACCAGCCCTCCTACCCGGCATGCAGTGGGGCAACTTTGGCCTTAAGGCTGTCCGTGGACTAGGATTCAAGGCAGTAGGGTCTGCCATAATGGAAGCATAAACATCTGGACACGCTTATTTTATACCATCGTCACACAGGATGTTGGGTCCTGTTAACCACTCCTAATCAGCCACACACCTTTAATACTACTGATCAAGTCTCCTTAATCAAAACTTATTTTAACATTCTTTACCTTGATTGGTCAAGCTGAATTTGTTGCTTTATATTAGGACATTTCATATGCTAATTGACCAAGCCCAAAATGATGGTTCATATTAGTTTGTTCAGTTTGTTCATACACACACACACACACACATACACACACACACACACACACACACGCACACACACTACACTGGTCATACTGAAGGATTTTAAAGTAAATTACCACAAACAGAAGACATCAATGATATATTAATTATATATATGCAATTGATGCCAATGAACCATCAAGAGCAATGTTATAGAAATATATTTGTTCTATAGTATGTAGAATAACACGCAATAAAGATTAAAAGATAAAAAAGAAATATATTTGTTGGTATTGAGTGATGTTTACAACATGCAGATAAAATATATATATATATATATATATATATATATATATATATATATATATATGTCATTAACCTCCATTCTATCTGCCAAAATGTTAACAGTGGTTGTCTCTGGATTATGTGTGTTTTCTTTTTCTTTCTTTCTGTTCAAATTATCTGTACTTTCTAAGTTGTCTAATATGAATATGTGCTACTTCTATAATTAGGAAAGAGATAAGTTAATAAGTTAATTTATTAAAGTTAACGGATGGAAGGGAAGGTAAAACTGTTCTTACCAAGGCACTAATGTCCTACGTGTCCTTTTGTCAGTCTTCTTCTTATCATGTCTCTCAGTAGCATCTCATACACAGTATTCTCTCCTTTTTAAAAATCTTTTAAAAACAGATTTAGGAGTTTTATTGGAGAATACTTTACCTACCATAAAATATGCCTGTGGTAAGTGTGTAAGTCAGCAACTTTTAGTAAATGCATAGAGTTGTGCAACCATTACCATAATGCAGATGCAGAACCTTTCTATCACCTGAAAAAGGTCCCCCGTGCCCATTTGCAGTCAATCCCCACTCCCACCTCAGCACAGGTAGTCATTGATCTTCATACTGTGTAGATTTGCCTTTTCTGAATATGTCATATAAACGGAATAATTCAATATGTGGGTGTTCTGTTTTTGTTGTTTTGTTTTTTGTATCTGACGTTGTTCACTTACCATAATGCTTTTGAGGTTCAACCATGTTGTAACCCGTATCAGCAGTTTGTTCCTTTTAATTGCTAAATAGTATTTCAGTGTGTGAATACATCACATTGTGTTTCTCCATTTACCAAAGGGTGGGCATTTGGATTGTTTCCACTTTCTGGCTAATTTGAATAATGCTCCTATGGACATATGTCTACAAGTCTTTGTATGGACGGCACTTTTTGTTTCTTTTGGGTAGATAGTTAGGAGTGGAACTGATAGAGCTTTTGTGAAGTTTAAATTTAATTTTTAAGAAACCGCCCAACTGTTTTGTAAGTGGTTGTGTCATACATTGCCCTCAGCAGTGCATTAGAGTTTCAGTTTCTCCAAAGCCTCCCCAACACTTGCTATGTCAGTCTTGGATTGTAGCGATTCTTGTAGATGTTCATTATATCTCATTGTAGTTTTAATTTGTATTTCTCTAATGACTAAATTGCATTGGACACCTTTCCATATGTTTATTCACCATACATATATCTTTTTGGATGAATGGTCTATTCTTGACCGTCTTTAATTGTGTTGTTTGTCTTCTTATTATTGTGTTGTAGGAGCTTATTATAATCTGGATATAAATTCTTTTCCAAATATTCAATTTGCCAATATTTTCTCTAATTCTGTGATTTTTTTTAAAAAAACTTTCTAAGCAGTATCTTTTCAGATAAGAAGTTTTTAATGTTTGATGAAGTCCAATTTATTAATTTTTTATCTTGTAGATTATTCTTTGGATGTCATATTTAAGAAACCTTTGCTTCATGCAATGTCATAAGATTTGCTCCTATCTTTTCTTCTAAGGCTTTTATAGCCATAGCTCTTAAATTTAGGACTATAATTTACTTTGAGTTGATTTTTGTTTATTATGTGTGATAAGGATCTAAGTTTATTCTTTAAAAAATATTGATATTCAATTGTTCTAGCACATTTGTTGAAAAAATACTTTAAAAAAACGTTGTGCTAAAATACACATAGCAGAAAATTTTGGCTAAAATTTTGAGTGTACATTTTTTTACTGTAGTTTTTGTGTATTTTATTTTTTTAATGTAGGTCAGTGGCAGTAAGTGCATTCACATTGTGTAACCATCACCACCATCCATCTCCAGAACTGTTTTCATCTTCCCAAACTGAAACTCTATAGCCATTAAAAACAACAATTCTCCATTTCCCCTTCCCTCCAGCCCCTGGCAACCAGCATTCTATTTCCTAACTCTATAAATTTGACTATTCTAGGTACCTCATATGAGTGAAACCATGTAGTATTTGTCCTTTTGTGATTGGCTTACTTCATTTAGCATGATGTCTTCAGAGTTCATATATATGTATAGCATGTGTCAGCTTTTCCTTCTATGTTATGGTTGAATAATATCCCATTGTGTGTATATACCACACTTTATTTATCCATCATCTGCTCGTGGACACTTGGGTTGTTTCCACCTTTTGGCTACTGTGAATAATATTGCTGTGAACATAGGTGTACAAATATCTTAGTCCCTGCTTTCAATTCTTTGAAGTATATACCCAGAAGTAAAATTGCTGGATCATATGGTAATTCTATTTTTAATTTTTTAAGGAGCCACCTTACTGTTTTCCATAGCAGCTGTACCATTTTCCATTCCTGTCAGTAGTGTACAAGTGTTCCAATTTCTCTATACACTCACCAACATTTATTTTCTACTTTTTAATATAATAGCCATCTTGATGGATATAATTTTTAAAAACATTGTTTTTGACTCCTTCCTTAAAAAATTTTTTCATGTGGCTTTCAGAACTCCACATGGCTACATATGTATGTCTTCCTACCTTTTTCTCTTTTGCTGTACTCTCTTCTTCCTGATCTAACACTTCAGACCTCCTCTTTTCTCTATCCTTACACCTTAAACATCTTAAGAAAATTAAAACCCATAATTTTAATTATGATACATACCTCAAATTTATCTGATCTAAAACCTCCAGTCCCAATCTTCACCCCAAATTCCAGATTTGATGATACAATTGCCCAATCAACATTTCTGCGTTCATACCTATAGGCTTCTGAATATGTGCTATTTGTATAATTAAGAAATATCCAAAGCATATCCTTAATTTTCATCCCAATTCTGCAGATCCTATTGTGTCCCCCTCTCAATACATGACAACATCATTTACCCATTTGTTGAGGAATCATATCTTGGATTAACCTTCACTCATTTCTTTCTCTCATACCCTCATCCCATTCAAAAGGAAATCCTACTAACCTACCTTCAAAATACATTCTGAGTCCAACGACTTCTCTTCTTATGCGTATTCTGCACCATTGAGGTCTTAGTCCAAGCTATGTTACATTCTCACACAGACCTGTACTAGCCTCCTCATTGGTGCATCTGCTGCTGTTCTCTTCTCCCCGCTGTCAATTCTCCACACACAGAAGCCAATGCAATATTTTAAAAACATTAGCCAACCATGCCACTCCTTGCCCTCAGTCCTGTGGTTTCCCTTGACCCCACAGCACCCAACGTCCCCACCATGGCCCTTAGGGCCCATAGGATCTCAGCTCTGGCTACTTCTCTGAACTTGCCTCCTACCACTCCTGTTCGTGGCACATGGCCACAGTGGCCTCCTTGTCATTCCCCGAACATATCAGGGCCTTGGAACTTGCTGTTTCCTTTCCTGGAATGCTATTTCCCTACATATTTGTGCAGCCTCCTCTGTCACTTCAATCAGGTCTCTGAACAAACTTCAGTTCCTCAAAGATGCTTCTTCTAAGGCTTTTATAGCCTTAGCTCTTAAATTTAGGACTATAATCTACTTTGGGTTATACATAGGTATCCTGTCTCATCACACTGTCATTTTACTTCTGCTTTATTTTTCATCCCAGCTCTTATCATTAATTGACCAAACATTGTATAATTATTTGTCTATTTATTTTCTCCCAATCCATCCCATAACAGCACAGGCATTGTCTTTTTTGTTACTTCTCCACTCCCTAGCACCTAGAACAATGCCTGACCACGAGGATTTCATATTATCTTTTCAAAAATAACACGTTTTTTTTTTTGAGGATCTCAAATAATTTCTTCTATGAAACAGTAGCCCTTGTTATATGTCAACAAAAGATTTTGCTCTCTTTGTTTAGTGAGGAACTTTTACCTTCTGATTACATATTCAATAACAATCAAATAAAATGCCAGTCTAAACCCAGTGTCCTGACATTCTGACCTCCTTTCTCTGCTAATACTTAAGAAATTTCCCTGAACACATTACTTTGCTCTGACCTTCCTATGTGAGGTCATCAACAGGACAGGCCTGGTTTCCAAGCCTGTACCTTGATCTGTTCTCAGGTACAGCATCTGCGCCCTGCAGGGGGAGATGGAGAAATCCCAGGAGTATTGCTAAATCGGGAGACTGACTTCATTATTATGCATCCTCTGTAAATCGTAAGCATGACTTATGAGACTCCTTTTAGGATGATTAAAAGAAAGAAAGAAACAAATGAAAAGATCACACACTTCATTTGTAGCAAACATTTCAGGCTGTTTTCTACCAGGATGTTTATAAAAGGAAACCCAGGGGACTGAAATGAGTCTCTGCATCTTGATACCCCAAGTCAGAAACTGCAAGAGGCCATATACCTTAAAAAAAGAATGTGGGATATCCAGTAGAGCTGAGACATAGAGATAAATGGCGTGTGGTGGTTGGTAGTGTGTGTGTGTGTGTGTGTGTGTGTGTGTGAGAGATGGGTGGAGGACCTAATGTTGGAGAATGATCAGAATGAGGGGAGGTAGTGGCCAGACGGTAAAGCATCTATAAGAATTTTCAATGGGAAACCATTAAAGGGATTTTAAGCAAGGAGCTGATTTAATGAAACTTGCATTTGCGAAAAATTTCTCCAGTTGCAGTATGGAGAAGGAGGTAGAAAGGCATACCAGCGACATCAACACCAGTGACAAGGCCACTGTAGTAATTCAGGGAAGAGAGAAAGGTGGCAATATGGACCGAAAGAGATATGTTAAAGTGGTAGAAATGACTTTATATCCCGGGATTCAAAAGAGCAGAAAGACATCTAACCTCCCAAGAGTAGCACATTGTTTTTCCTTGGAGAGATTGACAGAAGATGGAGGATTATAGCTTTAGTCATCTCTTCAAAACCTGAGAACTTTCTCAGGCTACTAAGGTTCACTCTCTGCAGATAAATGAGCTTCTACTTCCCCTTAGGCTCTGGCAGTATGGACAGGCCCGTGTGACTCCATGAGGGACATAACCTATTCAGAGCACTTTGCAGCGTGACATGGCAAGAAAGTCAACTTTTACAAGCCTACTGAGAGTAAACCCTGCTTTCACCAACTTTACTCAACCGTAGTCATGAAGGCAGTGAGCCAGGGGTAGACGCCTTCCAGGAGAATCCTTTATGATCCAGCCAAGCAGAGCAGTGGACCAACTTGGAAATCACAGAAAGCTAGATGCAGACAAGTCACATGTGATATCAGAAGCCTGGCGACAAACCCACTATGACACCTCCTCCAGGAGCACCCTTTAATCCCATTCTTCTGCAGGGTCAGACCAAGGACCTTGCATAGACCTCCTTCTGGGCTGTGATCTCCAGCCAACCTCTCCTAGCAATCTCTCTTAGCATGTGCCTGCTGGAATAATCTGTCCCACACCCACACACTCGAGACTCCTGAGGTTTTGTTTTTTTTTTCCTTCTCCTTCTTAAAAGCCAAACTTCATACCAGATAGCAGCCCTGTGTGATTATTCTCCATCTGCCAACTCCTCTCCCCCAACCTCCAACAGATCCATTCTCCACTTTTCTATGCTGTGTCCTGCATCACCCCAGGCTCTCTTTCCAGATGGTTTCTGATTGAGTTCAACTGATGGGAAGTAATGGCAGGAATTTGGAAGGCAGAAAAGAGAGAGGTCGGTATATATCTCTCCCTCTTTGTGCTAGCACCAGCACTTCATCTTGGCTTTCTTCCATGAGTGTAGCTCCCCCTGGGTGGCCCTTCCCACACTGCGCCAATTCTTATGGGGCTCCATCTTTCCTCCCTATGTTGCTTCAGTGGGCACAGCTCCTTCTGTTGCTGGTCTCTGA
The DNA here is from genome assembly GCF_004115265.2 of Rhinolophus ferrumequinum. Classification (NCBI taxonomy): domain Eukaryota; kingdom Metazoa; phylum Chordata; class Mammalia; order Chiroptera; family Rhinolophidae; genus Rhinolophus; species Rhinolophus ferrumequinum. The sequence goes on from NC_046304.1 coordinate 8,422,384, forward strand.
GTAACTCCTCATCTCTTGTTTGTCCCTGAATCCAGACTACCCCTCTGTAAGTGGTCTCTTCATGTATTTATCTTCATTTGAACCATCTGCAGTAAGTTCTGTTTCCTGCTGAGACTCTGACATTCACACAGTTTTAGTAAATCGTGTCTGTCATCTGCATAGTTTACAGGACTTCCCCTCACGTTGAACTTCAGCAACATGGAAACTATGGGTTAGCACTCTGACTCGTGTTAGGATCCACGTGCTTTCTTGTAGGCACTCACCTACAAGGGTTCGTCTTAATCCTTTAGCGATACACCCATGAGCACTTTGTGATTCCCCAGCTGTTCTGCACCTTTTCCATGGCTGAAAGGGCTGGCCTGGAATATTCTTCATAACTTCCGTTTGGAATGTGAGGTAAAGGTCTCAATCCCACAAGTCATGTCTATTTTATTCTACCATGTATCTAAAAGTTTAATATCCATGGTAGGGATGCAGTTCTGGTCTATTCTAGGGTGGGGATTTAATTTGAGATGAAGTGGGACGTTGTATCTTAATCTGAACTATTCAGAACGGTATTCCAAAATGAAACTCAAATCCCATCGGGGGGTGCCCCCTGTCTGAGCAACCGAGCAAGCCGTCTGTTTTATTCCTGTGTCAACAGGATGCAGAAATCAGGCTCTTTATTAGTTTCCACAAGAAATCTAATCAGCCTTAACATTTTATGATTTTTAGAGAATTAACTAAAAGCTTGGGGAGTTTCAGAGAGCAGTAACATTCCATCATGCCCACATTCTGCCCCCTCACTCACTCTTCTTTCTTCTCCATAACTCCTTCCTCTCAATTTCCCCCCAGAGGCTCACAATTTCCCTTCATAAAGCAGAGTGACTTCCCTCTCCTTCTGAAGTAAACCTTGTCTTAGATACAGACACTGAGACAGAGTTGCATGCATGTTTTTTAGGGAGTACTCTTAGAAGATATTAAAAAGTGAGAAAACAGGATTGGACAAAAGGAGAAGCAGGCTCACACTGTGTTTGCAACTGGGGCCTCAGAAGATCCCACGGGGAGCTCTGGAGTTGGGGTGCTCCTTCTTGTTTGTCTCCAATTGTGCAAGGGACTGGAGCTTTGTATTCTCTCATCAGCCAGTCACTGACTGTGGAGTGTCCCCTGGGCGGGGGTGTAATCTTGGGCAAAGCAGGTCCATCCAGCCAAAGTCCTTCTCAGTTAGATTAACAGACGATGTTCCTAGCAGCTTGGGGATGGATATGTTGGCTTTGAAGAGTGGATCTGGGCGGAGCACCACAGTATCTACCACAGGCTGATGGGCACCTTCGCCCAATAGTCTCAATAGGGTCAGCATTTATTCCCATCACAAGCATTTCCCCAGCAAGGCATAATATCTCTGTAAGGCAAATTTTTATAGCAATTGTTAAAAATATCAAAATTTCTTCTTATTTATTTATTTATAACATCTGTGTGGTCAATAAAAGTATTCATTATCTGAGTGCAAGGGCAGCCACTCTTTAGGAGACTTGGCCACTGACCATCTTTAATAGAGTGGAGACCTCCATGGATATTTAATAGCAGAGGTACCGTCTCAGGAGGCCGGCGAGGAACTGTCCAAATTCTGTATCACTGAATTAGAGACCACAGAGCTGCAAGGTTTCGTAATGAATCATCAGGTGCAGGCTCCCAGGTTTGGGAAGATAAGCAAGCACACTTTGCATACTAAGCATCCGAGTCCTCGCATCATTTATCTCCAGTCATCTGACAGAGAAGCTGTAAAGACACCACAAGAACACACATTCTTCCCCATCATAAATTACTCTTTCCAGGATGCTGTATTCTCTCAGGTGGAAGCCAGTAATACCTTGCCTTAGAAGCCCACAGATAAGGGTAATGGAGCTTGGAATAAGGACAGGAGATAACATTTGGATAGACATAGTTTGCCTATCTGGTGAGCTCCAGATTAGACCAATAACACCATGCCTTCCTCGGGATTATTTCTTCAGGCAGTGTTCAGCTCCCCATCTGAAAGACCTTACCCAAACTACCTTAAAGGGCTTGTTCAAGGCCTAGTTGTACAAGGGGTCTTCACTGCCTCTGTGTACTTTGCAGTGATATTACCTTTGCTTTGAAGCCCCTCAGACTTTCTATAAGGCCACCATTGCACTTGACTTGGGTAAAGCCTCAGACTTTAATCTTTTGCCCATGACACTTTTCTTACCAGTTAAATTTAGCTGCTCGATATCAATATATTTTCCCTTTTTTGCCCATTTTTATCCCCAATCAATATAGAGATGGTATAAATTATGGATCTGTGGTATGATATTGCCTATGTCCCTAAGAGATATTTAAATATCTTAATTATAAGATAATAAATATCATACATATACATTTAATGTCTATTTGATTTATTTTTAATAGCTAGCAATTCTGGAAGGTGAAATGAATTTTTAGAAAGAAATAAAATATAGGGGTTTCAATTATCTGAAGAAGCAGGCTGTAGAAAAAGTAATATTAGCTCAGATCATAAAATTCTACTTAACATTCAGGAATTAGTTGACAATCATACTTTGATAAATGTATGCAATGACACACACACAACACACACACACACCAATAATTTATTTTAATTCATTGTTTAGATTTATGTCTTTCCAACTGAATTTTAATTGAGTGTGTGATATATTTTGATGTTTTATTTTATATTTGCCATAGAGTGTAGCATGTTTTTTTTTTTTTTTTTGCACGTAATGCTCATGAAACATGTGGCATGGATAAATTATTGAGATCCAGTGTTCTTCTGTGTCCTTGCTATTCTCCTACTAAGTTTTGTTAATGTAGTGTTTCCCCTCCTCCATCTAGCCCCTTTCATACCCATTGAAATTTATCTGAACTAGGTCTTTTTCTCAGTTCCAGAAACAGTTAGCTATAACGAAAAATGTAATCCAGCTCATATGGTCAAAAAGTTAAGGTAACTTTAGGTTCTCTGTCAGATAAACCACGGAATTTCTGTGGTTTAACACAATACAAGTTTATTTTGCACTCACATAAAGTCCAATGTGGGTGACTCTAATTGGCAGAATGGATGCAATGGTACCCAGATTCCTTCCATGTTGTGACTCTACCATCTTCAGCATGTGGCTTCCAAGGTTACGTGGTTGTCTGCCTCAAGCTGACAGAAGTGCACAAAAACATTGAGAACTGGGCTTCAGGGATTTCCAGGACCAGGTTTGGGAGTGGCACTCATCACTTTAGCTTGTACATCATTTAGCAGACTCAGTCACGTGGTCACCTCTGGCTGCAAGACAGGTCTATTTCTGTGTCTTGGAGGAAGAGGACCAATGGTAAAAAATCATCTCATCTCTACCAAATAAGACTTAAAAGAGGGAAGTTAGGGGTGGGACATATTATGGAAAATTGGTGTATAAAGTCTCCAGTTGCCATTTTGATAATAATGACTTCTATGTCTATCTTGCCAGCCGAGATCTCTCTCCTGAGCTTCAGATCTCACACCTGACTGTACACTGATGTCATCACTTGGTTTTCCTACATGCCCATCAAACTCATCATTGTCCTCACGATAGCACTGCTCCTCTTGGGTTCTTCTGTAATGATGAAGGAAATGGTATTTATCACTGCAGGTGCTTTCTAAGGAGGATAGCTCCTTCTTTCTGGAGGCTCCTTTTTTGTTGTTGTTCACCATCAGGGAGTTGAGTTTGGTATGCTGGTGTTGGGGTAGAACCTGGAAACAAAGCTTAATTTATTTTGATAGAGGAAAGAATAAAGTTGTTTTTGCTGTATGGGGTGGGTGTGGAATCTAGGAAGATGAGCACTGTGGGGAGGCGGGGGGAGAAAGGGTGAGTAAATGCAAAATAGGAGTGATAAAGTTTACTTTAATGTTGGTGTTATCTATGCAAGATTTTGTAAAGACTAAACTACCTAACAGGGATTTTAAAGCTGGTTGTTGTGGGGTGAGTGATATAAACTCTCCTCTACATGATCTTCAGTAATGTCTTCCTTGCCCAGCAAAGATTTTGAGAGAGTTGCTATTTTACAGCTATTAAAAGAAGTATGAAAATACTTATCTTCGACAACATGGTGAAGAGGTGAAGAGCAGAGACAGCATTCAAGGTTGAAAAACCTTGGGAATAGTAGAGGAGACATCCCTAAAAATTAGCACAAATGGTGGGGAGGTACTCCAGAGTCTCACAGGCTATGGAATTCATAGAAGTAGGAACAAATGACACAAGAGGGTCTCATCTGACGTCAAACATACTTTTCACTCAGTAAATACCATGTTTCCCCGAAAATAAGACTTAACCGGAAAATAAGCCCTAGCATGATTTTTCAGGATGACATCCCCTGAACATAAGCCCTAGTGTGTCTTTTGGAGCAAAACTTAATATAAGACCGGTCTTATTTTCTGGGAAACACAGTAGAAGCATATCATCCACTAAGTTCTTCAAGCCAAAAATCTGAGTGTCATCTGTTCATTGATATCTTCCTACAGTTATTTCTTAATAAATATGTATTGAATGAATGAATTCCTGATTCCTCTCTCTGCCTGACCTACCTCATCCAAACAACACCTAAGTTCTATTTTTTTCTAACTTCAATGTGTCTCTCAACCCTACCTTCTTTTCTTTATCCCCACATCTTCTATCCATAGGCCACCAACATGTCTTCCTTCAATAAATGGAACAACCTCCTATCTAGTCTCCCTGACTCCACTCATCTCTCTTTCTAATCCATTTTCCCAAAATGCAAATTTGATCATTTCTTTGCATAATACTCTTCAGTGGCTCCAAATTGCCATCAAACTACTTAAAATGGCTCACAATAAGGTTTTTCCTGATCTGAAATCTATTTAACTTTCCAGATGTATCTCTTGCCACTCTCAGCCTCACAAAGTATGTTTTAGCATCACGATAAAAAAAGTTCAATCACGAAATATGCTCTCTTACCTCTAGGTTTCAACTATTCCGTGTTTTTCTTACCCATGGGACTCAAACATTCCACATTCTCTCTTGCCTTGGGAATGTACCCAGGACATTCTTTCTTCCTCCTCCATTCCCTAACTAACTCTTACCTACCTTTCGATCTCAGCTAGATGCTACTTCACCTGTGAAGTAGTTCATAGCACCCCTAAACTGTAGGTTAGTTTCCCCTGTTCTGTAGCTCTATTGCACTCTGTATTTATTTTACCAAAGCATTTGTCATCTTGTATTTGTGGATTGATTTACCTGTGTCTTTTGCTAGACTGATACAGACAGGTTCTGTGAGGGCTTCCTTTATCTTTGTATTAGTCATGGTCTAGTCAGGAAAACAAACTCAACATCAGTGATTTTGATGAGGAATTTAATACAAGGCATTGGGTAAATAGGTACCGAAGAACTGAAAAAGCAAAGAGGGCACACTAAGGTGACACAGGTACGGCAACACAATATGCAGCTACCATCCATAGTGTTTGAGAGATGAAAGGAACAGGTTGAGGTACTAGAACCTCAAGGCCTGTGGGAGGGGCCCGACAGAGCTGCGACCCAGGTCTCTGAGGAGAGGATGTTTGCCTGGCTGATGCCGGTGTTTAGCAACTTGGAAGAGGGACCCAACGGAATGGGAATCCAGAGCCATGGGTGCATAGGCTGGCTGGTGGGGGGTGGGGTGGGGATGTGATAAGGCTGGTTTTGGAAATGTGGGGAAAGAACTGGAAACTGAACTAACTGCCACTCACAGGGTAAAGACCACTTTTGTGGTGATGCTGATAGGAAGAACAGCAAACAGAAGGAAGCTGGTTTTCTCTCCATGCTCCAGGCTCCCTTTAGCACCCGCCCTTGACAGAGCCTAGCAGGGTACACACTGGTACCTGCTGCATTGGTTTGTGGAGTCCTAGACTAAAATCACAAAGGGTAGGATTTGAAGCTGAAAGATGACAGCTGAAGACAACATAAGCTCCAGTTCACTGTGATTGGGACATATTAAGCACTCAGGAAATATTTAGAGCGTGAATGAATGAATTGAAAATGAGCAACTAAACTTCGGTCCCAGAAATTGACCAAAATGAAGTTCCAATAAGGGGAAAACTCTAAAACTCATTTCAGAACAGAAACAAGGGCGTGGCATCAACCACGTTTGGCACCAATCAACCAACAGTATGAGGTTACTTTTGGATAAAGAGCAGGTTCCACCAAACTCAAGAAGCCTACTAAGAATCACAGATAACTTCCCTGCCAGAGAAGGCTGTGCAGCCTTAGGAGAAATAGATAAGGAAATTCTGACAAATCCAACTGATATCCCTGACTTAGAAGGCCTGGAGAGGTCGTGGGAGAGCATTCTCAGACCATCTCAGTGGGTCATTGTATAGATTTTCTTTGACGGGACTCAGTCTTTCTTTGGTGGATGTGGGCGATGGGTGGGAGGAAAAGAAACAGGGAAATATCCTTTATTCTGGTAGGAGAGATCTGAAGAAAAACAAACAAGGAGATCTTTGAGGTTTACTTTATTGACAGCCATTTCTTCACCTTGAACTAGTGAGAAAGGCCATAGACACAGAGCTCTTAGCTAATGTAACTATCACTCCAAATTGAGATAGTATTTTCAGAAGCAGAGGGACAATGCCACCCACCTCCAAGAGGCAGAAAGGAGACAAAGCCACGTGGTATCCACATAAGGGAGCTCATCCAAATAGAAAACCTTATGGAGAAAGCTTGTCTTTCGTGCTATACTTTCAATGAACACAAAGAAAATAAAATACACAAGTCAATTCTCCTGATGGGATTGCCCTGCCCTCAGCTCCCTTCCCCACTTCTCTCAGCTGAGCTGGTGATCTAGACCAACAAAACCCAGGTAAATAAAAAGTGGTCCACAGGGGCATCCACTTATTCAATGTAGTGAAATGATTTGTCTGGATTGATCCGAATAAATTGAAGGAACAGTAAACAGCAGAGCAAACAATAACGTCTGATCTACTTTAATACGTAAAACATTAAAGAAGGAACTAAGAGCTATGAAAACAACAAATGAGGAATCACTGAAACACTTAGACTGAAGAGCCAAAAAAAGTTTAGATTATGGCTACCCAGAATTTTTTCTAAAGTGGGCTCAATGAACATAAGATAAGATAATAGGTTGAAAAGAAAAGTGATATGGACGACTTAAAGAAAAAGGTAAAATTGAAATAATTTCATTTTAGAGTTTATAACAGGAATTATAAATAATAAGGAAAATAACCAGAGCTCTGAAAATTGAATTATGTGATGTGGATAGTTTTGATAAAATCACACATAATTCAGAGAACGAGAACAAAGAAATGGACACAACCAGAAATGAAATGACAGATGAAGGGTAGACAGTAGAGATTCAACAATATAGGTAATCAGCATCCCTGAAGAAGAGAACAAAACAAAAGGAACACAAACATTTACAAAGATATGTGAAAAGAAAAATTCCTAGAATCTAGGAAATATCTGAATTCTCCATCAAAAGAATTCACCAATTCTTAGGGAAAATTAACAAAAAGAAACAAACAACTAGTCATAGTACAGTGATGACGTTATTTCAAGGAAAAGAAGACTCTTAGCATCAACTAGGTGAATGAACAGATCACTTACAAAAAAGAAATTGAGCCAACCTCAGATTTTTCTTCAATGTTAAATGTGGGGAAATAATAAGAACTAGAGAAACTTGAGGTGACTCAAAAACACCCTTTCCTATAAAACTACCATTGCCATGTAAAGAGTAAATATTCACCTACTTAGAGAGTACATGACCCATGTACTCATCCTTAAAAGTTTACTCAGGATGGTAAAAAGCCAGCAGGTGAATTAAATGTCTCTGGGATTTCTTGGGAGAATTCACTAATTGAGGGAAATCTACAGCCAACTGATAAATCTAGACAGTTTGCCCTATGTGCCTACCAGAATTATTCAACCCTCCAATATGCAGAATGTAAGGGGGAAAACATTCTATTGTTGACTGAATTTCTCATCGTGAAACCATTTGCTTTGGCTTGATACATATTATAAACATCAGTCCAGAAAAAATTATTTGCCTTAAAATTTATGAGTAATTTCTTCCACTCCCTTACTAACATATTTTTTATTTTTCTCAGTCCAATTTCTGGGACAAATCTAAGCCTATATTTAAAAAGAGCTGAAAAATGAAAACATATAGCCAAAAATATGAAAGTCATTCAAATGAATTCAAAGTTTGTTTTAATTACATTTAATTAGACTACTGGGGGAATGAATGCTATTATCTTAACAGATGACAAGGAAAGGGCTATTCAGCTTCTATTTTGTTGTATTTTTATCCTTTATTCTCCATTAGAAAAATTATCTTCAAATCAAGAAGGCTAGACTAACCATGAATATGAGACAGCTAAAAAGCCCCAGAGAGGAAGGAAGCTAGTTAGAAGACTCCGCTCCAGTCTCAAGGAACCCAAGGGACTCAAGACTTACAAACTACAGCCTTGAAAACCAAAAGGTTGCACAAATGTTACTGAAGAATCAATACTTTTTCTGAAAAATTATGAAGCATGGGTAAGGTGACAGAATGCTGAGAATGGACAAATACTAACCTGATTTTTTTTTTTAAAAAAACTGAATTCTTCAAAATAGATTTGCGCCCTGACGAAATCCCATAATAAATTAAAATGTAATGTAGTCATTACATTAAAATTAGTCGTGAGCTTTTGTTAAAGAAATTGAAGATTACTGGGAATCAGAATAGGATCACTTTAGAATTTTGTGAGACAAACCACATTTTCCATTGACTAGGATTCCTGCTCTGGAAAATCAAGAAACTAAAAGATCAAATGTATTACCTTAGCAAACTTTGTAGCATAGACTTGGTTATATTATTTTGGTGCTGATTGACGTAATCAAATGCACTGTTAGTTCATGGAGTGATATCATAATAGAAGTCTCTAGTGACATGTCACAGGGCTCTGTTTTGTTACCCACTTCTGTTGAACACATGTCAAAGCATGAGGACTCCGGAAGGAGGAAAGATGTGGTGGAAAGAGCCTCAGGAGGTAGAACTGTGGGATGTAGACAGGCCATCCATGGCCTGAGCCTTCAAGCACCTAAGTTAATCCTGACATCATCTCCCACCCAGGTCCCCTTTCTTGAGTGATACAGGACGAGGCAAGCTCGGTAGAATGTTCTGCTGAGCGGCATCCTGAGGGCGAGAAGCAGTTTCCTACATTGTCCTTTCGAACCAAGTTCTACCCAGAAGACTAGTGTAATAGTCTAGATCATTAGAGCGATATTGTGATTTAAAATGTATATATATTTATAAAACTATATATCTATATATAATAAATTTATATATTATAATATATATATATTTAAAATGTATACACACTTTAAAAAAGGAAAAAAAATTAAATTGTAATAATATATATCGATAACAAAAGATGAATGCAAGTCACGTTTGACTTCTGCAATTACAAGAGGTGCTCAAAGTGGTTACCATCAGCATCCAGACCCTTCTGATTATGGCGAACTACTGCTTGAGCAACGTTGACCAAAGTGTCCACTTGTATACATTTTTTTGGCACCCCCAGTATATTTGGTCTTCAACCCAGTTCCCAGCATGGAGCTCCTGAAACCCTTAGATTCCTAAGTGACAACAGTGATAAAGGTGCTTTTGTTATGTTAATATGGTGACTTTTGGAAAACTCCTAGGTAACTTATGTATGGTGTTGGTTGCCAGGGGAACCAACCAAAAACTAGAGGGTTTAATCAATCATGGCTGTGTAAGAAGCCTCCATAAAAACCCAAAAGAGGTTTGGAGAATGTCCAGGTTGGTGAATATGTGGAGATTTGGGGAGAGTGGCAGGCCCAGAGAGAGCATGGAAGCTCTGAGCCTGTTCCCCATACCTTTGTGCATCTCTTTCATCTGGCTATACCTCAGTTATGTCCTCATGTAATAAACTAGTGATGTAGTAAGTAAAATGTTTCTGAGCTCTGTGGGCCCCTCTAGCAAATTAATTGAACCAGAGGAGGAGGGTCATTGGAACCTCCAATCTATAGCTGGTTGGTCAGAAGCACTGGTGACAACCTGGACTTGTGACTGGCATCGAAAGAGGGCAGTCTTGTAGGACTGAGCAATGACTTGATGCTCTCTCCAGGTAGATAGTGTCAGAATTGGGTTGAATTGTAGGAAACCCAGCTGGTGTAGCAAAGCATTGCTTGGTGGCATGGGAAACTTCTACACAGACATTGAAATTGGTGACCAGAATCTTAACTAGCTTAGAGGGTTGCCTCAGGCACTGTTTCCAGGAATTTGATACATCACTTGAAACTTGCAAGATCCACAGTTAATTGGAAGGTTGCTGAGACAAAGGTAAGAAAGGTGTCGTTTTAATGGTTTGGGCAGTAATGAAAAATGTGAATTTTCAAGCATTAGAAAGGAGGCGAGGGGATTGTATAGGGCAAGCAGCATCACTGCCTAACTGTACTCACCAAAGTATGTTTTGAAGACAGACTTCAACATAGCAGCTTTCTGAATATGCATAAAGTTCAAGATGTGCAGGTGGTCTAATTTTGAAGACATGCACCGTGAAATACAAATTAAAACAATAAAGAGACAGGATTGTGTGGGTTACTTATAGATGCTTTAGAGTTTCTGTCAAGTTTTATTTTTAAAAATCTAAAACAAATGAAAAATGCGAACATTTGTCAAATATCAGCAGTGGGTACATGGCTATATGTTACATTATTTTCTGCTCTCTTCTCTTGGTAGAAATATCCTATAATAAACTATATTTTTAATCAAAAATGAAAAATACACGCCCCATGGGGTTAGTCTTGGCAGTTGAAATCAGCGGGATCAGGTAATGTCCACAGATGGAAACCACCTCCTCCCTTCTATTCAGAGTTTTAAATCTTTATTGTGCCAGCTGTCAGAAAATGAATCGTGGAACTTTTGCAAAGAGTTACTACAAATTGGCAAGCCTTATCTTTGTCAGTCTTGGGGGTTTTCATGGTGGGTATGATATATTTTTTCTTGTTTGGTCTGTTTTGATTTAATTCTTTAAAAGCTGGACGTAACTTATCTCTACGTATATGTTCCTCCGCCAATGCAAATTTGGTATGGCTGGATACATGGTCTCATGTCATGACCACTTAAACTTTATGTATCTAGTCATTGCATGGAAGATCTGATTATTTACTGGGAACTGATTGTTACACTAAGTAGCAAGTCTGATGATACTTTCCTTAGGGTCTCTAAAGAATGGAATGATGGCTCCCTATGTGACAAATATGCTGCAATTTATACAGGAAATATCTTAACAAATGCGTATATCAAATACAGAACTTGACATAACTTTATTGTTGAAAAAATAAAATAAATAACAAACAGCCTAGTGAAAGAACTGAGTCTAGCTGTTTGAACTGGTGAGGTCAAATTTTGTATTGCAGTTCTAGCTGAGGCATGGATCTGGTAGGTAAAGCTAAAGGGGCTCTGTGGTTTAGGAGTGCTTTTGGCTGCAGTAACAGCGTGCCCAGTATGTAGAGGCTGATGCATAAAGACATTTGGTTATCTCACAGAGCACAGAGTCTGCAGTTGGGAAGCCCAGGACCGGTTAAGCTACTCAACCATCTGGACAAGGCCTAGGCTCTTTCCGTCTTTCTGCTCTGCCAACCCCAGCATGGTGGTTTGTCATTTTTATGGTCGTAAGATGGTTAATGCAGCTATAAGCATCATGACGGTTTTCAAAAGCAGGAGGCATGGGCTGGGAGAAATGAGAGGAAGGGTGGGAGAAACAAACCAATCCAGACCCTTTACTCCAATGGCCCTCTTCTTTTGTTAGCAAAGGAATAGCTTTTTATAAAAAAAAAAAAAGCTGACTTCATTCATGATTCATTGTCCTCGCTTGGTATATTACAACCCCAGTAAAATTTGGGCTCATGTAGCAGAGCCGAAATGTGTGGAAAAAGAGCTATTAAACTGACAATAAAGAAAGTCTTTGATAGAAGTGCCTAGGACCCTCCCTTCTCCAGGAACTATAAACTAAATAAAGTGTTTTAAACTTTGTATATACTAGGCTACTTTCTGTCTGGGGGGTGGGAATGGCCCTGTAGTGTTGTTTTGATATCTACGGTGACTAAAACAAACGATACTTTTTGCAAATGAAGCTATTTAAGGACCTCACAAAATAATAAACTTCAATTTTTGCAGACTTGTTAACCTTGATTAGCTTTCAAATATGGCCCCTTCTGACTGAAATCAGAGTATAGTTAATTCTATTTTCAAAATAAACAAACCTCCATTCTCCTTAAATTATAAACTTATTAGCGTAATATTGATGGATTGCACAACAAACTAATAATCCATCCTCCTCACAGTATCTTCAAAACATCCATCAGATCATGGAACTCCACTGCTCAACTCCTCCAAGGCCTCCTTCCCCCATGGAATGAAGTCCAGGCCGCGTCCCACGGTGCCATGAACTCTGGTCCTTTCTACATCTCCAACCTTGTCTCTTTCCACTGGCACCCTTGCTCCCTCTACTCCATCCACACTGGATTCTTGCTGTGTCTTAAGACGCAAGTCTCGGTGTTGATGTTCTATTTGCTTAGATGGTTCTTCCCTGTTACCTTTCTATTTATCTCTCAGATTCCTTTGAAAATAGGACCTTTTCTAAGAGGAATTCCTGATCGACATCATATTAAGTGCACACACATACCTTTGAATTTGGCATTATTTTCTGAAGTGTTACTGTCCGAAATCACATTCCTTCTTAGTTTCCTGGTCCTTTGTTTTCACCCCCACTTGAAGGTAAATTTCTAAGGATAGAGACTTAACTGCCATCCCTTCCTGTAGGACTGGGACAGTACCTGCCACCACTGTGTCTCAATCACTATTTGTTGAATCTGTAAATCTTCACAACAATACTATAAGGGTGGGTGTTTATTGCCCTCAGTTTTACAAAGGAGGATATAAAGAATCAAAGAGATGAAGTCATTTTTTTTTTCAAGATAACTGGCTGGAAGCTGTGGAAATTGGGTTTGAACCCATTCCTCTCTCCTGCCTCTCAGTTATTCTAAGATTAAAAGCTTTTTTAAACTACTTTTGAAGTCACTCAACTATTCTAAAGTTATCTGTTATGTAGATACTCCCTAACCTTTTTACTGGCTCAAAAATACATATTTTTTTATAAGAGGCTTCTTTGTCTGGTCCCCCTTTTGTGCACCATCTGGTTAATCTTTCAGATTTCTCCATCCCCACCCCAACCAATACACACACTAAACATCATTGCTCAAAGGTAAATGTTCTGGGTATGTTTTGTTGAGACTTACCTTAGCGAAGATGGGTGTCTGATTTTTCTTCCTTAAATATGCTTGATTCGAAACTCATAGACACAAACAATAGTTTACTGGTTACCAGAGGATGAAAGGGGTGGTAGATAAGGGTAAAGGGGACCAAATATATGGCAATGGAAGGAGAACTGACTCTGGGTGGTGAACACACAATGTGATTTAAAGATGATGTGATACAGAACTGTACACCTGAAATCTATGTAACTTTACTAACAATGGTCACCTCAATAAACTTTAATTAAAAAACAAAAGAAGTCAGTAAAAGGACAATTAAAAAAAACCCAAAGAAAAGAGAAGGGAATAAAAAAAAATATATGCTTGATTCAACTCTATTTTTAACCTTATTTATTTTTGTATTCTGTTTTAAATTTATCATATCCTGTTGCATTTTATGTCTTTTCAGGCTACCTTAAATCTTATTTAGTGTAGGTGGGCACACAGAACATAAATAGAGTGTATTCCTGATGGATGCACTCAAGATATATTGTTCTGAGTAGCTCTAACATTCCATGTAGGTAAATAATAAGATAAAATTTGAGTTTCAACATTAAGAAACCAGAGGGGTAGCCATTAAAGTGGCTAATCACATAGGGTGTAAAACTGTGCATAGATGCTTACGGTATAATGTTGAGTAGGAAAGCTGGGTACAAACTGGCATACTCAGTTCCAGTTAGAACAATTTAAAAAATGAGGCTGGAAGGAAATACAAATGTACTTCATTTTTTGTACAAATATGAAGTATGCAGGTTTGAAATAGTGTGGCATACAAATATCTCATTTGTGTAATAATATCTCATTTTATAAATCAAACCTCAAGATTATTCTACTTTTAATATCTTTATCATGGAGAATTTAAATCACTTATCACACAAACAGAATAAGGTAATAACCCGTCATTCACCCATCACCCAACTTCAACATTCCACAGCTGCCAGTCTGTTCCATCTCTAGCTCCACCTACTCTCCGCCTTTCTTGAATGTTTATTCATTAAATTTACTCATTTTGAAATGCATGATGTGTAATTTTGACATTCATGTAAACTATTCCTATTATTCCAGAAAGTTCTCTAGTTTCCCCTTCCAGTTAATCTCTCACGTTAGTAGAGTAAACCACTGTTTTGAAGTTTACTCAATAAATTAGTTTTATTTATTCTAGAACTTCATTTAAATAGAATAATAAAATCATACTTTTTTGTGTGTCTGACTCTATTTGCCCCTTTGTTGCCTCTATCAGTAGTTCTTTCCTCCTTTACTTTCTGAAATGGGTTGTGTAAATAATACCAAATCGTCCTTGAACATCTGATGGAATTTCCCACTGAAACCACTTGGGCTCGAAGTTTTCTTTGTGGTGAGGTTTTTGATAATCAGTTTAATTTTTTGGTAGATACAAGGCTATTCTTTTGTCAGCTTTGGAACTTTTAGTTTTTCAGGGAACTGGCCCATTTCATCTACATTGTCAATTTTGTTGACATAAAGTTATTCATAATATCTCCTTTTAATCATTTGGATAATTATACGATCTGAAAAGATAATCCCTCTTTCATTTCTGTTATTGATCATTTGTGTTTTCTCCCTTTTTTCCTTCATCAGTCTTGCTTGGGGTCTGTTTCATTAATTGTTTGGTCAAAAGAACTGACTTTTTCTTGGCTTTGTTAATTGTCTTCAATTTCATTGATTTCTGCTCATCTCCAAATTATTTCTCTCTACTTATTTTCAGTCAACTTTCCTAGTTTTTATATAATTTCTGAAAATGAAAATTTAGATAATTGAGTTTCAACCTCTCTTCATTCCTAATAGAAGCATGTGAAGCTATGGAGTTTCTTCCAGAAAGACTTATGATGAGGAAAAAAAAAAGTAAACCAAAGCAGCAAATTATCTGGGTAAGCAAAAGGGAATGACACTCAGGACAGTAATGGAAGGATTTAGTCTGGCCTAATGGTGAAATTGCCTCTTCATTAAAAAAGGAGGGGAAAATGATAAAGTGGATAAAAATAAATGAAGACTTGCAGATTTTATGACAAGAATTTGAGAGCATTTTTGTCTGATGGCTGACATTTTCTTCAGCGAGTGTGAGGGGACATCACCAACTGAGAATGTGGGAGAGAAGAGTGAGGGAGTTATGAGCAAAAAGGAAACTCTATGCAATAGCCATCTCAGGGTGTGGAGGGGGGAATCTGATAATGAAGGGTAACAGATGCGTCAGGCAGAATGAAGAGCTCACATGGAGATAACAGCTGCGATTTTTAAATCCGTGATTTTCTACACAAATCTCAGTTGCTCATGTGACAGCATGGGAAAAGCAGATATGTGGGTTCAGTGAGGGTTGGAGTTTACCAGGTGAGCAAGACAGTGAGATGGGGGGTCAAGAGACTGAGAATATTTGCAAGAAGGTGATTCAACTAATGAGCCATGGATTTGTAGCCAGGCAATTAGGAAAGAGAGGATGAGGTTTGAAAGTCACAAAGAAATCAAAGGATTGTAACCTTGGAGGATACTAGAGTGAAAGACCTAGAAGTGGTGTTCATAGGGTCAAACTTGTAAATTTAGTTTTGAATGAGATTTGGTTGGGGGGGGTGTGACAAGGAATAGGTGTGACCTCGGAAGAGAGTAGATGATGGAGTGTTGAAAACATCGTTGGGGGTGATAAATCAAGAAACTGAGAGGCCAGGGTGCTATTTGAGTCATTGGCATAGATGTTCCTATAATCAAGAATGTTGACAAGGGAAATGGTAGACATAAAAACTGTAAGACTTAACATTTTCGGTGAATGATGGGGAGTGACTGGCCTGCTAATAGATGGCAGGAAGGAGAAGAGAAAAACCGACAGAGCTAAGGAACGTGAGTTTTAAATAAGAAAGAGATTTTGCAGGAAGGAGAGAGGTAGATGGTCTGGAGGTATCAATGATGAATTGTTTCCTCCAAAAACTACTTCCTGGCCCTGAGGTCTTTGGGTTGTGACTCTGCCTTCAGAGACTGGAGGGCTTTCAGATGGTGTCCAGGTAAGGAATGTTTCCAGAGAAGATGGAAGTTAGAGTGAAGATAACTAGTTGTAGAGTAGAAGTTCCAGAGGACACAGTGACAGCCTTTAGGCAAAGAGGAGGGGTGGAAAATTGACTCAGATTTGGAAGTATAAAAAACTAGGATAAGATTGGGAGAGGAAGAGACATGAGAAATGAGCTGAAAAGGGTGGTTCAGACTAGAGCTGTGAGTGTCAATTATACCCTGTAATGCCTTTTATGGGGTGGGCATTAGTTTACAGCGACTGCTATAACAAGTTACTAAGAATGCAATAGATTAAAACAATACAAACTTGTTACTTTACAGTTCTGGAGGTCAGAAGTTCAAAATGGACTTCACTGGCCTAAAATCAAGGGGTCGGCAGGGCTGTGTTTTATTAAAGGCTTTAAAGGAAAATTCATTTTCTTGTCTTTTCCAACTTCTAGAGACCGCTTGAAATCCTTGGCTCGTGTCTCTTTCCTCCATCTTCAAAACCAGACATTTTTTCTCTGATTCATCTTCCTCTGTCTTCCCCTTATAAGGATTCCCCTTACAATTACATTTGGTTATCCAGGATAACCCCGGATAATCTTTTTATTTTCAGGTCCTCTGATCAGCAACCTTAATTCCCCCTGGCCAGGTAACATAACATATTCACAGGTCCCCAGGATTAGGATGTGAGGAGGATTGGTGGAACACTATTCTGCCTGTCACAGTGTTTTGCCCAAGATGAAAGGATACGCACAACCACTTGAAGCAGCCACACCAGTTGGAACAGGAGGTGATGGAAGCAAGAGAGATGAAAGGGAGGCAAATAAGCTACTGCTTGATTTCTGGGGAGAGAACCACAGTGGCCCAAGAACTGTCCTAGGATCTCAGCATCCAAGGATGGAACCACGCTCTGAAGCAGTGGTTCCCAAACGTCATTAAACATCAGAATCACCTGGATAGTGTTTTAAAAGAGTATTTTCTCCCTCTCACTCTCCCCATTTCTGGTTTCATAGATCAGGGGTGGAGCCTAAGATTTACATTTCTAACAAGTTTTTTTTTTTTTTTAAAGATTTTATTGGGGAAGGGGAACAGGACTTTATTTGGGAACAGTGTGTACTTCCAGGACTTTTTTTCCAAGTCAAGTTGTCCTTTCAATCTTAGTTGTGGAGGGCACAGCTCAGCTCCAGGTCCAGTTGCTGTTGCTAGTTGCAGGGGGCGCAGCCCACCATCCCTTGCGGGATTCGAGGAGTTGAACTGGCAACCTTGTGTTTGAACCGGCAACCTTGTGGTTGAGAGCCCACTGGCTCATGTGGGAATCGAACTGGCAGCCTTCGGAGTTAGGAGCACGGAGCTCTAACCGCCTGAGCCACCAGGCCAGCCCTCTAACAAGTTTTCAGGGGATACTAATGCTGTTGGTCCAGGAGCCGCACTTTGAGAACTGTTAGCCTAATATACATTTGCTTAAAAAATTCTGTGAATCAAGATAGTTTGGGGAATGGCGGGTTGGCTCAGTTGGTTAGAGCGCAGTGCTCATAACACCAATGTCACCAGTTTGATGCCCACATGGGCCAGTGAACTGCGACCTCCACAAGTAGATTGAAAAAAAACACAACACAACGACTTGACTTGGAGCTGATGGATCCTGGAAAAACACACTGTTCCCCAAGATTCCCCAATAAAAATTAAAAAAAAAAAGATAGTTTTGTTTATTTGTACATGTGTGTGTTTTATATGTTGTGTTTTTATTTTTGGTTCAAAGTAAGGACTTTGGATTCCATCTTAAATCCTTGCTCCACCACTAATTTTACTGTGACCACTCTATCACTTAGTTTCCACATCTGTAAAATGGGGATAATGATAGTACTCATTTAATGGAAAAAGTTATGAGGATTAAATGAATTAATAATCAAAAGCATTTACTAATGCTATAAAGGTGTTAGTTATTATTTAAGAACTTTACCAGCAAAGAAAAAGGAAGAACTAGAAGTCTTTAATTTTTTTAGTGTAATTTTTCTTCTATTTTTCAATTATAGTTGACATTCAATATTATTTTATATTAGGTTCAGGTGTATAGCACTGTGGTTAGACATTTATATAATTTACAAAGTGATCCCCCAATAAGTCTAGCACACACCTGGCAGTGAGAGATAATTCAGAGAATTAGTTACGCAGGTGATGGAAGAGCCGGGAAGCCAAGATTAGCAACAGTGGTAAGTCGCTGCTACCTTAGGGGCTGGGACCACAGGAGGAGATGTTTCCTGAGCTCAGACAGTGGGGTCCATAAGGGGATCATCCTGTAGGTGCAGAGTATGGGGCAAGGATGGAAAAGAGTTCTGTCAACAAACTGTGGTTGACTAGCCTACTAACTTACACATAGATTTCAGTTAGGGATGAAAAGAGCAAAAGAAAAAGCCTTCCTTCAGAGTCCCATGATTCCCTGTTAACTAATTTGTTTCAGCTCAAATGTGTTCAGGCAATCCCCATTCATTTTCCTCTCTTGGAATGATTAACTCAGAAACAACATTTAGAGCAGACACGGAGAGAACATCTACTCCCACATACAATCTGTACTTCTGCTCAGTTCTGCACAAGGAGACTTCATTAGGGCCTGAACACATACTGGAATCCTCATCTGGCTCTGTGAGTGTGTGCTGGGGCTTCCTGGAGAGAGGCCCTTTCAGCACTTGGCGGAGGCCAGAAGGTACTCAGTGAGATGTATCACATGGAACAAACGGAAGTAAATGCAAATAGGCAGATTCTGGGTGTGTCGAGGGCTCAGGGGATTGCATTGCCTGTCTCACTGGTTTTCTTGAATACCCTTCAGGAAGCTCATTTCTCCCCAAATGGCTTTGCTTTGTTACATGGAAAAAGCACCTCCTTAGTCTTTATGGTGAGGGACAAGCACAGGCTATGTAGTGTCTTTTACACTGATGCTGGAGGCTCATGTCAGAAAACAGAGCCATGTGAACGGCACTTGGAGAAACAAAGACATCGGCATTGAGAATGCTGTGCTCAGCTGGTGCCTGCTCACCGACAGCTGCCAGATGGATCTGAGTGAGCTGGACCTGGACCTCGTGCAGGCAGACTGGGTTAAGTTAGGCCTGTGATCTAGACCAAACAGGGTGCAGGAGATCAGAATAAGGGAAGGTGTGGGACACGAGGGTATTTGCACACATGCATGACACACACGGGATGCACGCAGGCTGGGGACACCTTTCCCACACATGGCTTCCTATGATATTGTGATCTATCATAAAAAATATATATTTAGGTCTTCATCCAGAGTTCCTGGCACACAGCTCCTAAAACCCTTGGTGTTTCCTAAGTGATAAAAGCCGTAAAGGTGTCTTTAGTTGTTCATAACAACTCTCTTTCAGCCATACCTGAGTTTCGGTTAATGAGGTGACTTTTGGGAAGCTCCGAAAGGTGGGGGCTGGTTGCCAGGGGAACCTAACACATGAGTAGAGGGTTGGAACTTTCAGCTCCCTTCTCCTCCCTTAGCCTGACCTTCTGGGAGAGACGGGGGACTGAAGATTGAGTTCAATCACCAATAGCCAATGATTTAACGAATCATTCTGATATAAGGAAGACTCTATAAAACTCCAAGATGAAGGGCTTCAGAGAGCTCACAGGTGGGTGAAAGTGTGGACTGGGGAGACTGGCATTCCCAGAGAAGGCATGGAAGCTTTGTGTCCCTTTCCCCATACCTTGCTCTATGCATCTCTTCCATCTGGCTCTTCCTGACTTATATCCTTTGAAATAAACCAGTAATCTAGTAAGTAAACTGTTTTCTTGAGTTCTGTGAGCCATTTTAGCAAACGATCATACCTTAGGAAAGGGTTGTGGGAACCTCAGATTTATAGCTGGTTGGTCAGAAGTAGAGGTGACAACCTTGATTTAGGACTGGTGTCTGAAATGGAGGTAGCCTTTTGGCACTGAGCCCTTTACCTGTGGGGTCTGTGCTAAGTTCAGGTAGATCGCTTCTGAATTGAGTTAAACTGGTGTCAGAAAATTGGAGAATTGCTTGATGTGCGAAAAACTCACATGCATTCGGTGAACGGAAGTATTGAGAGTATTCTGTGAGTTAAGAGGACATCGAGGAGACTTTTTTCTTTACACCTCTCAAGGTCAAACAGAAAGGAAGATTGGGTGAGTAGCCTTTGACAGGGAGGGAACAGCACCTTGAGATTCAAAGCAGACAATGGAAAAGTCCGTTTGCCTGTGTTTTGGGGGGATCTCTAAACTTCCAAACAATCTTCTCTATCCTGTGATCTTTTGTGAAAGTATTTTCTTCTACTCCTTAGATTTTGGAATCAACCCTGTGCTTCGAGAAAAGGAACTGAGGAATCCCTATCATTATTTCATTTCTTTAAAGCCCATCTGCTTCACTTCTGCTTCATCCCCCAGGCCCCGCCTTTTGCCCTGTGATGGAGTCACGGATAGTGATCCCACTGAGAGGGTCTGAATTTCCTGGACGTGAGCCCTGGTCACCCATCACTGGCTCTTTGCTCCCTGCAGCCAGACTGCCCCACAGCATTGTGGGCCTCCACTGGCTCCCTATACGTGTAGACCCCGGCTCTGAGGCTCAGCTCAGACTTTCGGTAATGGTTCCTGGGGCCTGTCCTTATACCCTACGCCTCCCACTTTGAAATTGATCTCCCAGGTTAAGACCTGCATTTTTTTCTCACGTTGCTGTGGTTTTATGCCTGGCCTCTGCACTCTCTGCCTTGTTCTGTCACGTGGCCCTCACTTGTCTTGCCAGGGAAGGAAGAGTTTTGATACTGATCCAATAAATTTCTAATTATCGATGCAAGGACTAAAGGCAACTGTTTTATCCCCGGTCTATAGGTTCTTCTTTCTGGAAATAGAAAAAGTGTGGCAAGCACCTGTGGGAACAAGGCCACCACCCAGGGGATGGCTATTGATGGAGGCTATCAATAGCCACTGATCAATGCAGAGAGGTTAAGCCTATTACTAACCCTGGCTGCTCACTGTCATCGCCAGGAGCTTAAAGACATACTTGTGCTTCAGTCCCATTCTAGGACAATCGAATAAGGATCTCACTGTGCAGTTTTGACCAAGGACCACTGAGTTAGGCTTTTCTTTTCTTGAAGATCTTGATTCGGTACACCTAGAGTGCGGCCTGAAATCAGTATTTTTAGCTAGCACCCCAAATAATTCTTACTGGTAAGACAAGGTAAGTTTAGTAAACACTAGCTATAAGATCTGATCCCGAAGTTACTCCCAATCTATGAAATGCTACACCCAAACTGGAGAGCTTCAAATGTCCCAAGGTATCCGTCTTCTAGACAGAGCTCAAACCAGTTAGGTATGGAACCACAGTAAGAAAATCCAAGATTAGAAAAGAAAAGAAAAAAAAAATCACACTAAAAATTATTAAGGAAGGTCTTACATCATACCTCCATCTTTGTATTTTTGCCCCCTGGGTTTTATTTTTCCTGATATGTTAAAAAAAAATAAAATAAAGTTATAGTTGGCCAATACTTGACATATTATTTTCATTACATCTGAGAATTGTATTGAGAAAATAGAAAACAGATCAGTTCACATCCTATATGTTGTCTCTCTATTTTTCCTTAGTTGTCCATATCTGTGACAGGCCAGAGAAGTATTTCAGGCTACTGTGACCTGAGGTTGCATGTGGTGAAGAACATGAGCTCTGAAGCCTAATGATTAGTTCCCATTTATCTACTGCAAGACCTACAGGCAGCTTGTTAATCTCTAAGCCTCGATTTCCTTACATCTGAAATGTCAAATGGGGGTAATAATAAGCCTTACTTCATAGGGTTGTTGTGAGGATTACAAAGGTCAAAAATACATGTAAGTCACTTAGAAAAAGCACCTAACTATGAAGATTGTCATAGGTACTATACTCACTTGTGCATGGTACTTTGGCAGAAGTGAAAAACCCACCTCTGAAGGGCTGGTCTTAGAAACCCAAAGTCAGAATGGGCCACAATAATCACCACAGGACTCAGTTATTTTTCTGACATTTCTCTAGCAATTTGAAACAGGACATTGTCACTGAGCTTTGTGATCTTCCAAGTTCCCAGGCAAGCATTATGGTGATTGGGGAAGGAAGAAACCAAACAGGGCCCCATAGATCTCTCCCTTCCACCAACGCTCTGCCATGCCCTGGATTCCAAGCTCTCCTCAGCCCCCAGAACCACCTGCCTGCAATTGGCTTCAACGTGGCTCATCCTTGACGGAAAAGGGGTGCATTTCAGCTGTTTCCTTCCAATCAGCACTGCCTTCGGAAGTGATTTGTGTCATTTAAATGTGATAATGATGTAGGAATATTTTTGTGAGTCCCCAAATGATGTAGGGGATTTTTTTTTTTCTGTGAATAAGTGAGTGAGTGAGCTGGGATCGTGTCTCATGAAACCGAAGAATGGAAGCACAGACCAAGGAGAGGTGAGGAGCAATAAAAGAGGATAGTCTATTAAAAAGCAAAGAAATGCAGCTCCCGAGTGGGAGGGGGTCCCGAATGGGGTGCCCAGTGACTGAGGCCAAAGCTCTTACTTTTATACCTTCCCTTGCCTGTTCCGGGAAGGGGAGCCAGCGCCTTCTAATGGAATTCGTCTACCAGGTTTGTTCTGTCAGCCCACCCTAAAGGGATTAGCAAAAGAACCCATTCTTATCTATCAGATCTCACACCAGGCGTGGCCCAGACCAGGGCTCTGGAACTAGTTCTTGAATTTTGGTGACTCTTTGATGCACTGTCCCTCACTGACGTTTCTTTCCTCCTCTGCCACTCCTCCAAAAACTTCACAAAGTCTCTACCTGTCAGAGGAAAGCAGCTCTATACCCATGGAGCCAGAATCCAACCCTTTCTCAAAAGTTTGCTTTGCGTTGTGGGCTAGCACCAATGATTAAAAAGCATTTTTCAGCAAAATCCAGAGCCACGATGTTCCCAGCCCACTGGCAGGGTTCCCTCACCCAACAGAGCTTTCTTCCTATTGGCAGGGGAGAGAAAATGAGAAACATGGAAATTTAATATCTTCACATTACGCAGATCTGATTTAATCAGAGATGAGGGGGAAGCGCAATAAAAACTACAGTTTCATTAAGTTTATGACTTTCAGACTGTATGTCAATTACTCTGTTACCATGGCCACCAGTGGTAACAGCCTCCACAGGATTGTTTCCCCACAGAGACCAGAACGGGAGGAAATAGGTAAGAAACAGGACTGAATTTCCCATTTTGCACATTTTTCCTGTTATGGAGGTTTCTGGAAGGAGTAAGTCAAGTTGCAAGTGTCTTGATAATTCCTCCTCAGAGGAAAGCCAGAAAAGAACGAGAAAAAAAAGAGAGCAGTCATGTTTGTCTTCTGTTTTCCACGTGTGTCAGGAGTCTTATAGACTTGCTTTCCTGGAGCAGTTCAACCCAGGAACATTACCACATGTCAAGCAGTCAAGAGGCAAAAGTGACCACCACGATCTGCACTGTTGCGCACGCCTCTCTCCCTGGTTTGCCAACATGATGGCCCATCCTTTCTCTTCTGCTCATCTCAAACAT
This sequence comes from Rhinolophus ferrumequinum, assembly GCF_004115265.2. Lineage (NCBI taxonomy): Eukaryota > Metazoa > Chordata > Mammalia > Chiroptera > Rhinolophidae > Rhinolophus > Rhinolophus ferrumequinum. The sequence continues at coordinate 8,446,225 of NC_046304.1, forward strand.
TCTACAGCTAAATTTGTGGAAGAGAATCACAGATAGCAATTGCTTCAATGGTGGATTACATGGCTGCCACCTCTTCTCCACACCCCATGGGTCACCAGGGAATCAAAATCACCAGATTGAAATGTTGACCAGTTGCTGGTAAACAGTTTGGCTGGTGGCTCCTAACATAAGTGTCCCCACACTGCATGACTCATGGATATTTAGGAGAAAGGGGGTTAGCTCTACATGGGGCGGGGGAGATTGTGGTTACTCTGTTAGACAAAACACTGAGCAGACTATGCTAGTTACCTGCCTAATATCCATTCCCATTCTTCCTTACAGGCTGTACCCTTACTGAGACACCACCCCTCTAAAGCTGCTCACTCCCCAGGTGCCCTTCCAACGAGGGGTGGCTATGGGACACATTTCTGGCTGACGACAAGTGGAGGGTACAGGGTAGGTAACTTTTACTTTCCGGATGGTAGCAGAAGGGTTTTGTACTTTCCAACACATCTGCTCCACCCACCTCTGATTTCAGCCATGGCTGTGGTGGACAATTCCAGCCTCGCTGCCATCTCAAGGGCATGCGATGGCACTTCCTTATTTTCCTGACTTGAGGTTTCCTCCAAAGCCACAAAAGTCCGCTCCGCTCACATCCTGGCACAGTCAGGAAGGGAAGGGAGGTTAATGCCCTTGGGGTTAACCTTCAAATCATGAGAAATGATAGCCCATGAATTAATGCCCCAGCCTCCTGTCCTTCAGATAGAAAATTCTAGGAGGTATTCTGTATACTTCTCCAAGGTCCCCAGGCAGCTCAGCTCCCTTACAGTGGTAGTACAGCTTTATGGGTTCCTCCTTCCCTGTCTCACTCTTAATATTAATATATATGTTAATATGTACTTTATATGATATATATATATATAATACACACACACCAGGGGTGCCAAAAATATGTCTACAAGTGGACACTTTGGTCAGCGTTGCTCAAGCAGTCGTTCGCCATAATCAGAAGTGTCTGGATGCTGATGGTAACAGTTGAGCACCTGTTGTAATTGCAGAAGTCAAACGTGACTTGTATTCATCTTTTGTGATCGGTATATATTATTACAATTTTAATACCGTTTTTTATACTCTTCCTTACTCTTTTGTCTTGGGGTTAATTCCCAAATAAATTGCTTGCACCCAAGTCTTTGTCTCAGGCTTTGCTTTTACAGAAACCCAAACGAGTGCATGAGGAGACCAATCCAAACCTGACCACCATCAAAGCAGTACTCAGATCTCTTCTCCTCCACCCATCCTTCCCCGACTCCCTGTGCCTTCACAGATGACAGCCCTTTGTCCTCCATCTAAGCTTACTGTCTATAAATAATTGACCTTTCAAATAACCACCATGTAGAGTTGCTTGCAGAAGTTTCCCCGCCTAAGTCTTTTCTCTCCAAATAAGCCTCAGCTTCTCTAGGACATGGATTGTACTATTAAATAATCCCTGTCAGTCAGCACAGTGCTGAGCAGATGCTCACTGACACTCTATGATTAGTTCATGGATTGAATTTGTAAAGTTGTGTATTAGTTACACCGTGGATAATGATGAATGAAAGAATCTCATTTAAGGTGAAACATATATTTGGCTTTAAGGAGTTTTCTATTTGCTCAAATGGATTTATCTAGTCTAGCGAGATGTTCAGAAACCAAGTTTTCTCTATCTCTTTTTCTCTTTTATCTCTTGGTCTTTAAAATGGATGTCTCTGAATAAATCCACTCAGCTGAACAGAACTAGACTGTGAAGTCAATAAGATATTTGACTAACTGCAGTGTATAATTGGTGCCCTGAGAATTCTTTCACTTTATCTGTTTCCTAGGTTTTAGTCTCAAGTTTAACATTCCAGCCGAGGATATTCCGTTGTCTGTATCCAGACAATTTTCAACCTCAGCTCTGGTTTCTGCTGCCAGTCTTCTCTCAATCACAGACTCCTGCTACATTGGCTTCTTTCTCCCCTGCACATAAGCAGCTCATTTGTATTTGCTGATTCACCTCACATAGACTTCACATTCATAAAGACAGTTTTGATTTCACTTCTGAGACTCTGGGCAAATCGTTGAACTTCTCTGAGTCTCATCATTAAGTCTGATAGGGAAGCGATGCAGATAACTTAGTGTAATGCCGGGGATGTAGTAGGCATTCAGTCAATTGTAGTTTTTCTTATTTTATCATTGTTACTCTTTCATGACTATCCAAATACCTTAAACACTTCAGGGAGAATTTTTATTAGGGGATTAATATCATAAGGTGGCCAAGAGTACAGATAGGCAGAGAGTCGACCCAGGCTAAAATCCAAATCCTGCCAGTCTCTGAGATGTCCTCCAGTGACCCCCCGCCCCCCTCTTGTAGTCATGCCCTTGTTTAGGAGTTTCCTCCACTGTATCAGGGTAAGCTTTGGTGTCCAACAGAACATGGCAGAAGTGCCAGTGTGTGACTTCTGGAAATAGAATACAAAGATACTGAATTTTCCACCTTGGTCTCGCTCTTGGATTACTCACTCTGGAGAAAGTCAGCTGTAGTGTTGCCAAAACATTAGAGCATCCCCTAGCAAGGCCCACATGGTGAAAAACTGAGACTTCCTTACAAAAGCCAGCACCAGCTCATCAGCCACATGAATCAGTCATCTTGGAAGCAGGGCCTCCAGCCCTGGTTAAGCCTTCCGATGATGCAGCCCCTGCTGATGTCTTGATTGTAACCTCTTGAGAGGGCCTGAGCTAAAAGTACCCACTAAGCTGCGTGTGAATTTCTGACCTAGGAATTGTGTGAAATGATACTTGTCTATCATTTTAAGCCTCCAAGCTGTGGGATAATTTTTTATGGAACAATCGATGGCTAATATACTATTCATGTTGGTAGTACGAGAGCATTGTTTACAAGCCGAAATTTCTTTATTTGCAAAATGAGAATAATAACAGCACTTACTCTAGAGTGTTAAGAGGGTGCAATGAGATAATACCTGCATAGCAGTAAGCAGTAGTAATATTATTGATGATAAATCTTTCCTGAACCTATTGTGATACAGCATTGGTCTCTTGAAGTGCATTAAGAAGTTAACCTGCTTAAGGCAATTTTTGTCTACAACAAAAGAAACATTCATCACCAAAGACATGTCCCTGGCTGATTAAGGAATAATCTGGGTTCCAAGGATCAGAGATCTCCTGGACCAAAGAACTCTGGGAAGATGTAACTGAAGAAGCAAAATTCTCCACTGTTCTTTGACCTGTGGGTGTACCTGTATGGTCCCCAAGGATTCCATCAGATGAAGGCCGGTGGCAGCCCAGTCCAGGACTGAAATTTTCTTTAGGCTTAAAGAACTGTAGAGAGCAGGAATATCACACAATGTTCACTCACTTTTTTTTTAATACATTTTATTGGGGAATATTGGGGGACAGTGTGTTTCTCCAGGGCCCATCAGCTCCAAATAGTTGTCCTTCAATCTAGTTGTGGAGGGCGCAGCTCAGCTCCAAGTCCAGTTGCCATTTTCAATCTGGTTGTGGGGGGCGCAGCCCACCCCCCCATGTGGGAAATGAACTGGCAACTTTCTTATTAAGAGCCACCTCACTTTTTAATAAAAAGGACAGTGTTTCGGTTTAATAACGGGCACAGCTAAAATTTAACCCTAGCTTTTTTATATATATATACAGAGCAATCATAAAGCACAACATTAACTAGCATTCATTTGGAACTCCTCTCTACAGGGCAATCTGTAATTTAGCTCATTAGCAAGAAGTGTTTGAAGAGCTCCCTTTGTCAATTTAGTTTATGTGATACCCAGCTGGCTCCTAGGTGCAGTGTATCTGGGGCTGCCCTTCAGAAGTGCAGCGCCAATTATCTCATTAGCTCCTACCCTCAGAATTCCTTAAGAATTTAAGAGCTCTTAAGATGTCTTGGCTGTTGAAGCTCACACCTCTCTTCCTGTGTGTGGATAAGAGGGGCCAAAGGGAGAAATGGACTTTCCCCCTTCATCTCTATTACACCCTGAGCACCTAAGGACCCCCTTCCCAGCTCCTTATTGCTCAAGTGCCCCCCAATAAAAATTTTTACTCGTTAAAACACACACACAATTTAAACACACTTGGTTTTATGAACACGGGGTAAGGATAATACACATTCATAAAAAGCTTCCCAGAAGCCTCTGCTCACCGCTGACTAGTTGGTGCTGAAGACGGGGTTGAGGGGTGGAAGAGACAGGTAAACGGCAAAGGTTCTTGAGTCACAGAGGTGACTGCTCATTGCAGACCTGGAGCCTGGCCTTTTTTATTTTTTTCAAGAAGCCTGACATAGCACGTGCTTTGGGTCTCTGTGACCCATCTGTTCTCCATACCACCTGTTACTGCCCCTGTCATGACACATGGAAAGCTGGAGATGATGAAATGGTACTGTGGGTACCATCTAAGGAGCATCCACCGTAGTGATAGGAGATCTGTGCTCTCGCCTCACCTCTACCTCTAATTAGCCAGGCTTTTTGGGCAAGTCACTTACCTCCGGATTTTTCTTGGTTTTAACTTAGAAAAAAGGGAAACCTTTACCTGGTACAATTTCCCAGCTTCTGGTATGAGTCAGAGGAAGGAGAAAGCACGCAGATTTGAATGTCACTATGTACCAGGCTTTTTATAGATACGATTTCATTTTCATCTGTATGCAACCTGTGAAGTAAGTGTTTGGTTGTTATTTTGTAGCAAACCTCAGAGTCCAGTCACCTGACTCTTTCCCCTTCTCCCCCTCCATCGCATGCTCTCAGCTTCTCCTCTGACCACCCAAGACAGGAACGGTTGGCACGCTCCAGGAACATAATTAGTACTTTGCACAGTCTGGTGCTTTGGTGCTCCCATCTCACCCTTGCTATTTCTATCATTACACAAGATTTTGTACTATTCTGTTTGGATACATGTATCACCACCTTATTTACCTTTTCATGACCATGTCTGGCTTACTACCTACCATATGTTAAGTAAACATTTTATGTAATATTTATTAAGCTATGCAGTTTCTTTTTTCAACATGGGAAATAAAAACAATATTCAAGTAGCTCTTAATCCTACCACCCAGATAACACTGGAAACCTAAAATAATAATAAATGTACATTGTAAAAAAAAATCAATGCGGTACAAAAATTGGAAAATAAAAGTTTCTCTTCCTCCATCTCCCTCCCAGTTTCTTTCTATAAAAGTGTCAAACTACAAATAAAAGTTTCCTTTCCTGGGTATCTTTCTAAAAAATTTATATACATTCACACATGTATAAACATACATTCACACCTGTGTGTATGTACAGTCATGTGCTGCTTAACGATGGAGATACATTCTGAGAAATGTATTGTTGGATGATATTGTCATTGTTTGAACATCATAGGGTGCACTTACACAAGCCTAGATGGTACACACCTAGGCTATAGGGATAGCCTATTGTTCTTAGGCTACAAACCTGTACAGCACATCACTGAACAACATGAGATTAAATCAAGAGCAAGAGAACATGATGCAATGCAGAGACGCAGTAAACATGAGAAGTACAAGACTGCTGCCAGCATAACATGGCACACTGTTTTACAGTGAACTATTGTTTATCAAGTAGAAAGAGTATGCTCTAAAATAGTGATAAAAAGTATAGTATAACTTCAGCTTCAGGTGTACAGTGCAGTGATCAGGCTGAAACATCTTCCCTGAGGTGGTCTCCTTAACGAGACAAGTGTCCATCAGATACCCTACAAAGTTTTTACAATATTATTGATTACATTCCCTACAAGTTTATGTATGTATATATATATATATATATATATATATATATATATATATATATATAATGCATATAAATACATTCTATATATATAATGCATATAAATACATTATATATATATATATATATATATATATATATATATATATACACTTACAAGAGGCGGAGTACAGCATTAGGAATAGAGACAGTGGAAATGTAATGGCTGTGTGCGATGTCAGAGGGATAGTGGATGGGGGCGGGGGGTTGACACAGTGTGAGGGATATAAATGATAAACGTCTAAGTATTACTTTGTTTTGTGCACCTGAAACTAATAAAAAAATATATTACTGAGATTAAAAAATAAAAAGAAAAAATAAAAAGAATGTAGTATAGTAAATGCATAAACCAGTAACATAGTCATTTCTTATCATTATTATTATGTACTGTATGTAATTGTATGTGCTATACTTTTATATGATGGGCAGAATAGTTGGTTTGTTTACACCAACCTCACCACAAATAGGTAAGTAATACCTTGAGGCAAAATGTTACAATGGCTACAGTGTCACTAGGTATTCCATTATAATCTTAGTGAGGTCTGTGGTTGACTGAAACATTGTTACGTGGTGCCTGACTCTGTGTGTGTATACTTAGTATATGAGGTCTGACAATTAAGTTCATGAACTCATCCTAGGAAAAGTGCTCCATACCTCATTGCTGAATATCACCACAGTCACCTTCGAAGTACTCCCCTTGGGAAGCTATGCACTGATGCCAGCGCCTAGACAACCCTTCAAAGCATTTTGGAACTCTTTTTCTGGAATGGCCATCAGAGCTGTCATCGTATTACCCTTGATGTCCTGAATATCATAAACATGTCTTCTTTTCAATATTTCTTTTATCTTTGGGTAAAGAAAGAAGTCATTGGGGGCCAAATCAGGTGAGTAGGGAGGGTGTTCCAATACAGTTATTTATTTACTGGCTAAAACTCCCTCACAGACAGTGCCGTGTGAGCTGGTGCATTGTCGTGATGCAAGAGCCATGAATTGGTGAAAAGTTTAGGTCGTTTTCATCTACTTTTTTAGGCAGCCTTTTCAGCACTTCCAAATAGTGAACTTGGTTAATTGTTTGTCCAGTTGGTACAAATTCATAATGAATAATCCCTCAGATATGGAAAAAGGTTAGCAACATTGTTGCAACAAGTTCATGAACTTAATTGTCATACCTCATATGTATAGTCTATAAAAATTATATGTATATGTAAACGTATGTATGTGTGTATATATATACACACATACATATATACACACATACATTTTGCTCACTAAATACATTGATCTGTACTTTGCTTTTTCACTTAATAGTAGAATTTGGAATTGTTGTATCAGATGAGAAAGAGCTTCATCATAGTTTTAACCTATGCACAACATAGTATTTCATGGTGTGGATATTCCATGATTTATTTAACCAGCCCTAACTATTGATTAGGTTGTTTGTAGTTCCTCCCGTCAGCTACAATAACCATCGTTCTCCAAACATCTTGATGTTCTTCTGTCTCTATCCATATCTTGACATGACAATGTTGATGACATTTACATTATATCCTGTAAAAATATTGATTGTCTAAATTGTTTGTCTAAAACTTTATTCTGAAAGTTGGAAAATAACCAAATACATTTGCAAATATTATGACTGTGCAAGTCTTGTTTATTGCAGAGCCAAATAGAGGTCTGGGATTATGATTCCTTCTTTACACGCTATGATAGTTTGATGCGTCAATGTGGTTAGGTTACAGCCCTCAGCTACTCAACCAAACATAAATTTGGGTGTTGCAATGAAGGTATGTTGTAGATGTGATTAAAGTCCATAATCAGTTGACTTTAAGTACAGATTGCCCTAGATAGTCTGGATGGGCCTGAATCAATCAATTGAAAGGCCTTGAGAGCAGAGATGAGGCTTCCCTGATGAAGAAATTCTACCTGTGAACGAAGCTTCAGTTCACAACCAAGAGTTCCAGCTGCCCTTCCTGATGGCCTGCCCTTTGGATTTTGGACTTACCTGACCAGTCCCCCCCCCCAACATTTGCATAACTCTTGCAATAAATCTCTTAATATAAATCTTTTACTGGTTTTGTTTCTCTGATTGAACCCTGATAGATTGTACACAGGCTCAATGTCATAAATCTTGTAGCACTCAGTACAGACTTATTTCAAGATCAGGTGGATTATCTTTTCTTATATTTCATCAAGAGCTTAAAACTACTATGTTTCCCTGAAAATAAGGCCTACCCCGAAAATAAACCCCAGTTAAGATTGTGATGCATTTAGTACGTTATGACGATGTTCCAGAAGAAGATGACATGACTGTATTTGAATAAATATAGATTGTTGTACGTGAAAAAATAAGACATCCCCTGAAAATATGCCCTAATGCATCTTTTGGAACAAAAATTAATATAAGATCCGGTCTTATTTTGGGGGAAACATGGTATGCTTCCTTTTATTTTACTTTATATCTGGATTATGATTTTTTGTATATGTTTGCTTTGCCTGGAGTCTCTAATCGACTTTCTTTTCTCTTACTGAGAAAATAAATATATACTTTCTTTACCATGTTGTTATAATCATCCAGCCACTTAATCATTCTATGGCTTGATTAATTTCCATTTTCTTTCATGAAGACAGTCTTCTTGAAGTTTGTGTGTGTTTATGTTTCAGTTTGGCCTGCAGCACAGCTGTCATCCTGGAATTTCTTTTCTTTAGCATTCTCCATTTTTTTTTTTTTACTTACATCTTCTTTCTTGGCTTCTACTCATGTTTTTCTAGAGTAAATATTCAGCCTCCTCAGAAAGGAATTATAGGAAGCAAATGTTAAATTTTTGCAAATCAGAAAATCTTTTCCTTTTCCATCTCTATTTGTCTGATGGTATAATTGATCATAGAATTTAGTTTCAAAATAATTTTCCCCCAGAACTTTGCCTTCTGAGTGTTGCTAATAAGAAGTCTGTTGACTGGCTAATTTTGGTCTTTTTTTTTTTTTTTTTTTTTTTTTTTTTTTTGGAAGTCTTTGAGGATTATCTCTTTACCCTTGGTTTTCTGGAATTTTGTATGATCTCTGTTGGTGTGGATCTTTCTGGAACTTCACACTATATGTATCAGTGTGGCTCTTTCTTCATTTATTTTAATCTGCACTAGGAAGGCCTTTTAGAATTTCCAAACATATCTCTCTTCAGTCTTAGAAATGTTTTTACTTCTATTTATTACTGATTTATTGATCCCTCCATTTTCTCTACACTGTGCTCTCCTTCTGGGACTCTACTTGGAAGGTGTGCCTCTTGAATCCTCTTTATCCTCTGTGCTCCTAACCTTTCACTCAGATTCTGTATGTCTTGGATTTCCTGCTTTGTGATCTGGGCAATATTTTTAAAACTTCCTTCTAGCCCTTTATTAAATTTTTTAATTTTTAACCATCATATGTTTACTTTGCAAGAACTTTCATATTTTTAAAATTACTACCTTTTTTATAACATGTTTTTGCTTTTCTGTGATTATAATGTCTTCCCAAATCATTATGAAGTTACTAAGTGGAGCTTCATTTTTTAAAGGTTTTTTTTTTCTGTTTTTCTTTCTTTTTTTAAAGTTATTTCATGTCTGTCATCAATTGTTCTATTTGTTCATCTTAGTCTTTCTCTTTAGTGCCTTTTTTTGTTTTGTTTTGTTTTCTGTTGTTTTTTTTTTGTTTGTTTTTAATCGTAAATTTAGTAAATGTGACACTGGGTTGAGTTTTCTAAAGAGCTGTTTATTTCTGTTACTTATATTGCTCTATTTTCCGCTGGGTTAAGCCATTGAATTGGAAGGCAGACAAGGAATCCACAGTGGGAAAGGCTTGAGGTGAGCAGGTTGCTATAGGGTGAGCAAGTGAGAGAAGAAGGTTTTGGTGGGGGCCCAATTGCCAAAACTTGATATGTCTGAATTCTGGTGTACTGTTACCCACTTTACCAGCCCTCATTATTCTCAGGCAGTTTATTCTACTTCTTGTATTTAGAAAAGAGTCCTCCATTCCTTGTAAATTCATCAGAGAGCATATTGAAATTTCCTCTTATAATTTTGTTAGTTGACACTTTTGCTTCTACAAGATATACAATCATATCTGGAAATAGTGACAATTTTGCGTCTTCTGATTTTATTCTCTTGTCTAATTGCATCGATTAGTATTTCTAAAAGAGTGTTAAATCATATTGGTTCTGGGAATATCTTCTTTTGTTCCTGACTTTAGTGAGCATTATTCTGGTGTTTATTACATAATTTTCTTAAGGCTTTGTTTTTAATATTTTGTCAAGAATTACTGTTGAGTTTTTCAAATGACTTTGAACATCTACTGGGACTATCATGTGGTTTTTCTCTTTTAATCATATGAGAGCAATGAGGGAGAATCTGTCCCTGCCTCTCTTCCAGCTTCTGTGGTTTGCTAGCAATCTTTGGTGTTTCTCGGTTTGTAGGTGCATCACCCCAGTCTCTGTCTTTATCTTCACATGGTATTCTCCCTGTGTGGTATCTGTCCGTCCAAATTTCCCCTTTTTATATGGACACCAGTTATATTAGATTAGGACCCACCCTAGTGACCATATTTAACCTGACCATTTGCAAACACTCTATTTTCAAATAAGGTCACATTCACAGGCACTGGAGTTAGGATTTGAACATCTTTTGAGGGGACGCAATTCAACCCATAGTACAATATTTATACTCATCAAAAAATAAATGACCCTGTAATGGTGCACCATTCATTTGACATTTTGCTAATTTACTTTGGTAATATTTTATTGAAGAAGACTTTCTCCATTGCTAATCATAAGTAAGATTGGTCTTTTCTTTGTGCTATTTTTATCTCATTTTGGAACAAAATTTTGTTTGTGATATTGGTATTAGAGTTATTGTGATTTTTGCATACACATTAAAGTATACGTACTAAGTGTATGTACTTAAAATTTTCTCTTTAAGTGCTAATATTTAGATAAGAATAAATACCATGTTTCCCCGAAAATAAAACCTAGCTGGACCGTCAGCTCTAATGCATCTTTTGGAGCAAAAATTAATATAAGACCCAGTATTATATTATATTATATTACACCCAATCTTATATTATATTAAAATAAGACCGGGTCTTATATTAAATTTTGCTCCAAAAGACGCATTAGAGCTGATGGTCCGGCTAGGTCTTATTTTTGGGGAAACATGGTAGTATTGGAATTATATGTTTCTTGAAGATTAGAATGATGGCTGTGAAAACGTCCTCAGACATTTGTGGGTATTCGTTGCTGTTGTTCTCAGTTTCTTCCAATGTTATGAATGTATTCAGAATTTCTGTATCTTCCAGAGTTAGTTTTGACCATTTATATTTTTCTGGGTAATTACTTTATTTAATCCAGGTTTTTATCTAATTTATTTGCATAAAAAAAAATAAAGTGGTTTGCTATATTTTTATTTAAAATATTCTCTGTGTATGAGATTATTTCACCTTATTCATTACTAATTAGTAGCTTTTTTTCTTGCCTAAGCTAATTAGTTTTATATATACAGAAGGTGCCAAGAAAAATGTATACACATCTCAAGAAAGGAAAAAAACTGTATTAGAATTGTAATACTCAATATACATTGATAACAAAAGATGAATACAAGTCATGTGTATACATTTTTTTGGCACCCCCAGTATATATTGCGTCCAGTCTTGTGCTTCTATAAATAATCTTCGCAATGATTCCTGCCATATGAGTCTCTCTATGGACTGATGGTAAGCGTTTCATGGGTATGGACAGGATGCTGGATCTTGGGATATAAACTTACTTAAGTTCACTAAGTGCTACCACTTTGCTTTGAAGAATTGCTGCACTTGCACTAGCAGAGCATGAAAATCCCTATTTGCTCATATCCCACTAACACTTAACACTATCCTAGAGTCTAGATTCTATCTGTGTGATGGGTGTAAATAGTATCTCCATAAACTAATTTTCCATCAACAACTATTGCCTCTTATCTTTCCAGATCCTTTTCTCTAATACCCAACTTGAAAACCCTTTTTCCATGGAGACTGTCAATCAATCCATCTACCCCATTTATTTTCATTTTTCCTTACCCTCTTGATTTCTACTGTCATCCTTACCCAGCTTAAGTTCATAGTTTATCATAATAGTCTCTCCCTTTCCCTGACTCCTTTACTTCATCATACTGTCTTGGCTAATCCATAGCCCTAATTAAATTCAACTCCACACTGCTTTCCTTCCTGCATCTTTCGAGCTGAATGTGGTTGAGTAAGGCACACAAGCATATTGATTAGTCTTACTCTAGATTAATGATCACGAGCCTTAAATGGGCCCTTATTGCTGAACAGCCACCATACCATATTTTCCTAATCCATCCATTCTCCCCATTCTCTTAGATGTCTATTTTAAACATTTTCCTCTCGTCTCAAACCTCAAATACCTTCTTACTCATCCTACTGTTGGCTGGTGATCTTTCTTCCCGTTTCACTGGGAGAAAAGCAGCATTCTGAGAACAGAACATCCACATGTTCTCACCAACATTACCCCTACATACCTACGGGTCCCTATGCCCGGAACTTACCTCTTTTCTCCAGTTATTATGGATGAGCTGTCTACTCATCAGCTAAGGCCAACTCTTCCACTTGTGAAAATCCTGCTAATGTCACTATATATTTAGTATCCGACTGTTTCTCACCACCCCCACTACCATCATCCTTGTGGAAGCCACCATAATGGTTTATTTCAAGAGTCCACTTATTAGTTCATGGTTTCTTCCTTATCACCCGAAGCCTACTCTGGATGCAGCAGCTGATGTGGTTTTGTGAAAACTGAATCATAGCATAATATACCTCCAGTAAAAGCATCCAAAAACTTGCCAGGTCATACTAAAAGCAAAAATCTTCACTATGATGTATGATGATTTAACTCTCCATCACCTCGCTGAGCTCGCCTCCTACTACTTTCTCCCTCATTTAGTCCACTCCAGCAACACTCCAGGCTATTTCTGGAACACATCTGGTAGGCTCCTCCCTCAGAGTCTGTACACCTGCTCTTTCTCCACATGCATAAATGGCTTACTCCCTCACTTCTATTAGGTCTTTATTGAAAATTTACTTTTTTTTTTTTAAAGATGAGTCTCTTGCATGATGTTGGGGGCTTGGATTCCCCACAATCTAAATGTTTTTTTTTCTTTTAATAGATAAATTTATACCATTAGCTTTTATTTATATAAAAGATTTACATGATCTAAATTCTATCTTATCTAGTTACATTTTCTTTCTTTAAAGTCTTCCCTTTTCATCTGTTTTCCTATGTGATCTCTGTTTTCTTGTCTTCAGGTATGTGTGTGTGTGTCATCTGGTTTTAGAGGATTTATCTTCTGTTGTTAGTATTTCTATAGTCTCTGTGGGTGTCTTTTCTTCTTTTTCATCCTCCAGTTTTCTTGGAGAATCCTGTCTTATGTATTTTCTCTTATGCATTTGTCTTCTGTTTTTCTAAATCCCTTTTTATTCCTGGGGTAATTAGCTCCTAGTGATTATAATTATTCCACTTTTCCTGTCTGTTATTTATTTATTTTTTTCCGGTCTCTGATGGGACCAAGATAGTGGTGGGAGTTTTCCCTTCCTGTCTTATGCACCTACATCCTGGGATGGCTGCATAGCTTTCAATCCACCTCTCCCCAAGTCGGGGGGCAATGCATGAATTTTGTAGGATCATTTCACATATCCTTCCTTTCACCCCCTCCCTCAGGTGTATTTCTAGGGGAAGAGACATGAGTGGAGGAGGTTTCAACCTGTCATAATGCATCAAGCTGTACAGATTCTTGGGCTCTCCTTTCTCTCTTTCTCTCACTGACACTTTTCAAATATGATGACTTCAAATTTCCTTTTATTGCTGATGGGAAGTTTTTTGGTTTTGGTTTTAATTATAACTTATAATCTATTATATTAAGCTTGGTAAGGGGTAGAATTCAGGATTTCTCCCATAATTTTATTCTTTTATCCTAGAATAAAGTGAATGTCCTTTGAGAGAAGTAGTGGGGTGAATTTGATGGGTGTGCCCTAGTCCATTTGTCCCTCTTGGGCACCAGACCTGTGATATTCGTAGCAACCACCGAAGGTTCATGGTACCCATTTAGTTTATTAATTAGTCAGTTGTATTCTCTCTTACAAGTAAAACACATGTATTTTCCTATTTCAGTTTTCTCTATTAGATCAATTTGTTGAAACACGAAAAAGCTTTCATTTCTACTTAAACTTTACCAAACCAAGAAAGTTAAGACAAACGCAAAATGAATAAAAATAGAACTTGACCTGATTCAAGATGGCAACTGTCTCAGGACTCTCAATATTTTAAAACCATTGCTTGATTGAAACCTGCCTGTTGGCTTCAGGGAGACAATCTAGGTTTTCCTTGATCGAGGTTTAGGGCCTGGCCTGACCATGACATCTGAAATCCAAGGTCAGTCACCGTAGCTTTATATGGATAACCTCCAGCATCAGTCTCCTGGAGCTTATGCTAACAGATGTTTAGTGTGGTACAGATTCCAGAGTTAAAACTACTGCTCCTCTGGAGATAAAAATCTAGTATGGGATACAATTTCAATTCTCCTTTAGTACTCACTTTTTCATTTATAATTTTCCCTCCTCAAGACAATGATTTTATTTTTCTTCTAAAATTCTTTATAGCCCTCATAAGTTTATCTGGGTAACTCATTTTCTGGGGCCTGATCCTCACCACAAATATCAGTTCAGCAAAACTTTCGTAAAGTAAGGGACCCATTTACTACAATCCAAATAAAAGTTCGAGTGGCCTATCACTTCCTTTCTTTTCTATACCATATTATTTGAATTTAACAAAAGCTTAGATTTGGTCTTTTAAAAATATTTTGTTTGGCAATGCCGACTGGTACAAACTAAATATTTGAGTCTTCCCAAAATTCCTATGTGGAAGCCTTAACCCAGAACATAATGGTATCAGAAGGTGGGCCTTTGGGAGGTAATTAGGTTTCGATGAGGTCCTGAAGGTGGGACCCTCATGATGGGATTAGCGCCCCTGTAAGAATAGGAAGAGCTCTCTCCCTGCCTCCTTCTTTCCCTCTCCCTCCCTTTCTTTCCCCCTCTCCTTCTCCCTTCTTCTCTCCCTCTCCCTTCTCTTCTCCCTCTCCCTTTTTCTCCCTCTCCTTCTCCCTCTCTTTTTCCCTCACCCTCTCCCTGGACTCATGTGAAAGCACTGAGGAAAGGCCATGTAACACACAATGAGAAGGCAGCCATCGGCAAGCCAGGAGGGGGCCCTCACCAGAACCCGACCAGGCTGACACCCTAACCTTGGACTTCCAGCCTCTAGAACTGCGAGAAGAAAATAAATACCTGTTGTTTTTAACCACCAAGTCTATGGTATTTTATTATAGCAGCCCAAGCAAACTAAGACACTGACTCGCATAGTACTTATCACCAGAACTCCCAAATATTCAGTCACATAGCATTCTTTCTTACACATGCACTGATTATTTTTTAAAGACCACAATGTGAACATTTATATTTATCCCTATTACATCTGATCTTCTTATTCAATCTTCTTATTTATATAAATCTTTTTATTTTAACACTTTTTCATTGTTCCCAAGGTGAGTCTCGTAAGTTAGAAAGCTGAGCGAGGGCCCAGTTTCCCGACTAAGTCCATAGACTGAGAGATGTATAGTTTTGGATTGAACATGAAAACAAAAGTCTGCCTAACAGCTCAAATAAGAAATGATCATATCTAGATTGGAGAAGATGGAAATAGTTGAAACTGAGCCAAATTCATTGAGGAATGTGTATACCTCTAAGTCTCTTGTTCTGCATGTACTTCCACTGAATTCCATCACGAAGTACTCGTGTCATTTACAGCCTGAGAGCTGACTTTCCAACCTGACTATGCATTCTAACTGTAGTAGACACGAGTATAAAATGTGATGCAGGCTGCAGGAAAGGTACAGAAAAGGGACATAACTAGCCTACCCAGATTTTCTCACTCTTGCTGTGTGACCTTGTATAAGGTAAACAACACGTCTGAGCATGGA
The DNA here is from genome assembly GCF_004115265.2 of Rhinolophus ferrumequinum. Classification (NCBI taxonomy): domain Eukaryota; kingdom Metazoa; phylum Chordata; class Mammalia; order Chiroptera; family Rhinolophidae; genus Rhinolophus; species Rhinolophus ferrumequinum. The sequence goes on from NC_046304.1 coordinate 8,462,064, forward strand.
TCATGTTGATCTATAAAATGCAGGCCTTTGCTCTGAAATGCCTTCCAGCCCTCAGGTTTTAGATTTCTGGTGTGTAAATGAGATGGTGTATAAGAGAGATGGGGTAAGGGATGCCAGCTCGTTCCTGGTGTCCTACAGTTTGCCCCAAAGGGGAGTGGGGCAAAGGTATATGGAGGAGCCTACTTCTCACATCCTCTCCTCCATGAATAAATAAGAATTGAGAGGAAGGAGTGAGTGATTTGGCCATGAGCAGCCCCGCCTGCTCTCTACCCTGAGCCACCTGAGTCAGTTCCTGTCGCTGCCAACACACCCCCGCGGGTCTCCTGAGTTTCTGGGGGATGTAAAAGAAACGTGCACACATTCCGGCCCCTTTCTGCTGACTCTGGGATTGCACAGCAAGCTGCAGCCATTATTTTTATTGCTGAAGCCACTTCCTATGGAAACAATTTGGTGCTAATAAGCCCCTATAATAGTAAGCAATGGTTTGGCTGAATAATTGTCACTAAATCCCATTCAAAGCTTTGTTGCTTCTTGGGCATATTGCTAATTATTCTGCATCTGAAATAACACCCAGAGGCCCATGGAATGCTAGTAAATAGGGTTTCTTCGAGCTCCCGAAGCCTGAGGCTGGGTGTGATTAGGAATGCCAAGGCTCTAATCCAGTAAACAATGGCTGCCTCACAGTCGCAACTCCTACAAAATCACAGCCTTTTGCAAATTGTACCCGAGCTCAGACAAACAGGCATCTATCCCATGCCAGAATCGACAAAGAAGAATGGTGTGGGTGAGGGTCTCCTTGGATCTGCCCAGAAGGGCTTCTGGGGTGAAGAGAGGGTGGTGTTTGTAGGGAGAGGAGGATGGAATCATACATAAGGTCTAGTTGGTTCACCTCAGAACTGCATTGATGAAATAGTCTCAGACAGGAAAAGCAAAGGCTGGTAAAATAAGGGATATAATACTGGGGGCAGGGTGAGATGGGTAGTCTAGAATATCCATGTCAATCTCCATCTTCCAGAGCTGTCTATCCAGACCGTGTATTCACCTGATCGAAGCAGTAGGTGATTTTGTCTTCCATCTCCTGGTATGGTGCCACTCCAGGAGCAGTTTCCCAGTGTGCCCAAGGAGGATGGTGCCCCACTCTTGCTCACCTCAGGAGGCTTCCGTTGGCCAAAGGCCAAGCTGAGACTCCTAGGGATCTGATCATGCTGGGAATCTCAGGGATCTGAGGAAAGCTCCTGCAGAGGAGCACAGGGTTATGGAATGAACACACGCTGCTCCGTGCATACAACAGCTCAGGAAAATCCCTAAGAAAGGAGTTAAAGGGGGTTCTTTCTCTGGAGAGAAAATGGAGGACTTGGAGACAGGGATAGAAAAGAGACATGCTATTCATTATACATTTTCCCTCTATAGTTTAAAATTATACCGCAATATACGTGTGGTAAAAAATTATATTTAAAAACACAATAGCATGTGTGTGAGCTTGGCTTAATTCCATGACTGAGACAGTCGTGGACGTGGGCAGGGGGCCGTCCCCACAGGACACTGGCACTGCTTATTTCTCTGAAAGATTTCTAGTCTCTCCATCCATCCATCTATTCCCCGATCCTCTCAGTATTCTTTAATCAACACGTTTTTATTGAGTTATCTGTTCTTTGCAGACAAATCCTAAGCCCCAAGGTTATAAATTATTATTATAAGAAAAAGTTCTATTCTTAAGGAATTAAACACTTAGTAGAGGAAAGAGAGAAAAGTTCATGAATATATGTAATACAATTTGATAAAGCCATGCAGAAGGAATTCTGGGAGTCCAGAGGAGGGAGAGTACAGAGCAAGGCTTCCTGGAGGGACTTGGAAAGGATCAGAACAGGCTTTGAATGATGATACAACTTAGCTCCTTTGAACACTGAAAAGGCTCTTATAATTAGAAGAGACACTACCCAATTTCAAAATGTAAGTGCTTGGGAGGAAACCGGTAAAGACTTAGGAAAATGACGTACCATACCCCTCTCTCTTATTTGCTGTTGAGACGGGATAGAGGCCTGTTTCCTTGAAGTCTAAATCAGGTCTCTCATACAACTCTGCTGATGTAGAAGGCAATGATTGCCCGGATAAGGTAGAAAATACTAGTTAGCTGCAAGAAGAGCCACTTGGAGATATTGGGATCAGGTGCTTCCTTGTCTTGTAGGCAGCAAACATCCACTAGGGAGGTGCTGGGGCATCGGGAAGAAGGTGCAGGAGGGAATGAGGTGGCGCAGCATCCAGGACAACCATCAGGTGAAGGAAGTGACACATGTGTCAGATGGGGACACACCCTCCATTCAAAAGGGAGTTAACACTCAGCTTCCCTGATGGACGTGCTGGACCCAGCATAAGCAGCAGGGACAAAGTGAGAAGCAGTCTCCCAACAGGAGCAGCAAAGACACCTTTTTACTCAGATGACTTTGTTGTTCTTCTAAAAACATGAGAATGAGGTTTACTTGCACAAAATTCAAACCTACACCCACCTATCCTACCGGGGAAGGATGTATATGTGCATTTTGACTGAATTAGGACCTGAGATCTGGCTTTACGTTAGGTACATTTTGCTTCTGACGCAGAGTCTTTTCTGGGAGAGAAGTGGTAGAGCCTGAACCTCCTTCAAACCTTTCCTTTCGAGGGTCAAAGTTATTAAAACATGTCAGATGGTCTAGGGGAGAAATGACTACTCTCTTCTGCCCTTGTAATGTGAAAGAAGTCACGGATAGCACAAGGCCCCTGAATGTACAACCAGGTATGGTGAGACAATGGGCTGATGATCCAGACTATACAAGGTCAGACAATTAAGTTTGCGAACTCATCCTAGCAAAAGTGCTACATACCTCATTGCTGAATATCACTACAGTCACCTTCAAAAGGTAGATCTGATGTTAAGTGTTTTTACCACACACACACATACACAAAAACCAAACCATAAGACAAGAAAACTTTTGGCGGTAATGGATATGTTTATTACCACGATCGTGGTGATAGTATCATGGATCTATACATATGTCCAAATTAATTAAATTGTATACATTAAACAGCTGCAGTATTTTTGTATATCAAGTATACCCTAATAAAGTTGTAAAAAAGAGAACTGGAAAAAATATGCACAAAAGTGTGCAAAGATATACATATAAGACTGTTTTCTGCAGGAGTTTCTACAAAAGTGAAAATTGGGAAGTAGTGTAAGTAACTCCCAAAAATGGGGACTTAAGGAAATTGTAGAACATGTCTACTCTGCCCACCCATTCCATGTCATGACTCATGGTTTGGGTATATATCTGCAAGCACGTGACTATCTAAAGTAAGAGTCAGCAAAAATTTCTTTTCTGTAAAGGGCCAGGTAGTAGATATTTTGGGCTGTGCAGGACTGACAGTCTCTCTCAGGAGTACTCTTCCCTTGAAGTGGGAAGGCAACCATAGGCAATATGTAATATAACTTTATTTACAAAAATAAGAGGTGGACTGGAGATAACTTGTAGGCTGAAGTTTGCAGACCCCTGATCTAAGGGCCATTTTTCAGCCCCATTTACGGAAAGCCAAAGTACCAGGAATACCCATTATCTAGAGATAGAAGGGAGTTAGAGGATAAATACTACAGGTTCCTTGCTCTTTGAAGGGAAAACAAGTTTAGGAGTTAGTCTGAGAGTTTATAGCAGCAATTTGCTCGTTAACATAACCTATACTGGCTTTTCCCCTCTCTCTTTTCTCCTTCCTCACTCTCCTCACAGGCTTTCCGGGATCACCTCCCCAATGAACCACTTGCACTCAAATTTTTGTCTCAAGACCTGTTCCTGGGGAAAACCCAGCCTAAGATGGTTGGTAAAAGAAGTGATACGAAGAAGCAGACTCTCAGGATGGGTTTCTAAAATTGGGTCCCTCTCCAACCATCTGACAGTAAAAACCCTATTTCCACTTCTGATGTGAAGGGTGTGTGGTCAAAATCTTCATCACACTGTAGAATCGTATGTACCAAGATTCTCACCTATAGTTTATTTGGATAAACTAATAGGTGGGAGAGGATGGACATGCTTATTCAATAGCTCTGGTGTTTGAAAGATATGGGTGCAGTAATAATTATAAGGATTATAACGTTGGGTGTTGTTTACTGCCACAGAAACTCTACAGGAAGACAATAACAAACTTAGGTCAACTAATTATTAATGTAAGGTATGGTGAGCGTGTCAAAAAGTATCCATGGTAGTATTTAAAGAGACGGTCACCTCTTGCAGGCAGAAGGCAGACTGTGCTGAAAACTCAGGCCTAACGCTTCCTTGTAAGAGTGGCAGGATTATAAAAGAGGCTGAATGCACAACGCAGAATGTCTCCGACACTGATTATTGAGAACTTTGAACCACTAGATTCCTCTGAACTCTATGGGTCAATAGATTAGCTTTCTCCCTCTTGCTAGAGATCAACCTTATCGCCTGGAGATTAGCAAAGAAGACTCCTAAGAAACATGCCTTAGAAGAGTAAGATCTGCCTCGAGATCTCAAGATCTGTCTTTGCTTTCTCTCATTGTTTCAGGATCAACAATGAGGGTCAAGATTCAGCATGACGCAAGCAGGGAAGTGCTATTCCTACTATGAGAAGAAACTGATTGCTTTCTATAAGAGAGAGCTGCAGGGCATGGCTAATGTGTACTGGAATTATTTGAGAGCGTACAGCTGGGCTCTGGAGGGTATTGGACCAAAGAAGCTGAAATATAAAGCTGCAAGTAGAAAGTTAATAGGTACAGGCATACCCTCCAATGACCATAGATTTAACATCCTGGTGAGGATACTGGGAGCTGGGCAAAATATGTTGTTGGAATGGTTTCTTCTTGAAGCTTGGGAACAACGTTTTCTAGAAAATGAAGCAGAGATGTTGGAATTGCCTTGGCAGAATTTTGGAGAAGATGTCAATAGGCTCAGAGGCCAGCAAGTTAGAATGGATTTTTAAGGAAGACCAGACACCTCATCAGCTGGCTATGTTCCCTGGGAGGGCCCAAGGGAGAATACCTTCATTAAAGGAATGAGGAATGTACTAGTGAATGAGACCGAGTCTTGAATTCCAGATGCAAGGTGGTGGCTTGTACCCATCAGGGGGCGAGGTAGATTTAGTGATCATAACGGACAGCAATGCTGAAATAGCAAATAGCAGGCCCAGAACTGCAGGGCTCTGTGGCAAAGACTAATAGACAATGGCATTGCTGGAGTCAGCTAGTTGGGGAGCCAACAAGGATATTGCTTGACTGATAACCAAAAGAAACCAAGAACAAACGACTGGAATGCTGAAGTTGGCTGCCCATTGAAATATAATAATCCCTCATCTGCTTTGCAGATCTGAGCCAATTCTCAGATCCAGAATCCTGTGATTGGGAGATATGTTAATCCTCTTGCAGAAAATCCTACAAAACCTTAGAAAGAATATATATAGTACCAGTTCCCCCAGTCCCTCTCCAAAGGGACCTCCACGGTAGAAAGAAACACTCACATGATATATACTGCACTGTGCACTGCAGGAAGGGGACTACCCAGATATTTCAAGGGCTGCTGGATGCAACGTTTGAGCTGACACTGCTACCACAGAAACCTTCGAGTGGGTGTGTGAAAACCAGGTGATAAATGGAGTTTTGGCCCAAACCCATTTCTTAAACGCCAGTAAGTCTGCCAACCTACACTGTGATAATTTTCATGGTTTCTAAGTGCTTAATTGGGTTGAATATACTTAGCAGCTGGAAGAATTCTCACATTTGTTCCTGACCAGCAGAGTCAAAACCGTGAGAGTAAAAGGGCCAAATGGAAACTCCTGAAATTGTTGACCATTCCAGTCAAGATAATCAATTAGAAGCAATAACACTTCCCAACTGAAATGGCAGAAACTCGTGCTACACTATAAGACTGGAAGTTTGCAGAGGTGTTGGTTCCCATATCTCCATTTACTTCACTAGTATGGCTCTTGCAGGAACCAGATGGATCATAAAAGATGATGGTAAATATAAATATAAATATAACCAATGGTCGACACAACTGCAGCTACTTTGTTAGGCATTTTAGTATTTTTATTAGAACAGATCTACATAAATGTAGGCTTTTGGTATGTAGTTATTGTATTGTACTGTATGGTATTGTATTGTATTATACTGTACTGTACTGTATTGTATTGTATTGTATTTATTGTATTGTATCAAGGGATTTGCTCAACAAGTTGGTGTAGACAAAAATTAGAGTGCTGCCATACTTCAAGCTAACACAGGGGTGGCTCTAAAATAATGTAGGGGACCTCTTCTCAGGGGGCAGAGCTTAGAACAGTATACCAGGCCGTCAACCTTGTGTGTGGAAATAGAAGTGGCCTGAGATAAAGAAATATACAGATTCCTTGGTGGTAGCAAATGTCTGGCTGATTGTCAGGGGCCTGGGGTGAAGAGGGCTGGAAAAACATACACAAGGAATCTAGAGAAGGGTAGGAGCACATGGATAGACATATAGGAAAGGGCACAAAGGATGCAGGTCCTTGTGTCTCCTGTCAATGATAACTGGAAAGCACCTACCACTGACAAATCACTGACAAACCAGGTAGATGGGCTGACTTGTAAATCTCAGCCAGCCTCAGTCCTCAGCCACCCAGTACCTACAAAATGAGCCCGTCATCCATAGTGCAGGATATTCATGGACACAACAGCATGAGCTCCTGATCACCAAGGCTGAACAGGTTATTGCTGCTGCTGACCCTCCTGGTCTAAGAGCAGCATAGCCCAACACGGAACCTGGGGTTTCAGGAGACCAATAACCACTAGATGTGAACAGTTGATTACACCAGAACCATTCTTTTCTGGAAAGGGCAACAATTAATCCTTATAAGGATTGGTATATATTCTGGGTATGGGTTGTCAGTCAGCATCACTATTTAAGGGTTCATGGAGTCTGATTTTCCAATATGGGATCCTGAATAACGTCACCTAAGACCAAGGGACCGACCTTAAGGCAAAGGAGTTGTGACGATAGTCTCATGATCACAGGATCCAGTTGTCTTATCATATACTGCTTCATCCAGAAGTGGCTCATCTTGTAGATTACAATGGCCTCTTAAAGTTTGAGCTTATGTACCAGCCTAATAGTGATACTCTGAGGAGTTGGGGTGCTGTCCTATAAGAGGTGACATATACTGTGTCAAGAAGCCAAGGGGTGAGAGTAGAAATGGTTTTCCTCAGGGACCCAGATGGGGAAATTGTGCTTCCTGTCCCCACAACTGTAGGCTCTTCTGAGCTAGGGGTACTGGTTACTAGTGCGGCGGGGATACCTCCACCAGAAAGTTTTCCACTGAACCGAAAGCTATGGATGATACCTGACTGTTGTGGGCTCCTCACTTCAGTAAATTATCCGGCCAAGAAAGGATTTACTATACTGGCAGGGGGGTAATTGATCGTGATTATCGTGAGGTGGTAGAGGGCATCAAGAATTGTTTGGGTCTCAGTGGATTGACTGGGGCACCTCTTGACGCTTTTATGTCTCGTGATGATCATGAGTTGGGCCATGGCAGCAATGAAGGTTTCACAAGGGTTCAGTAAATCAGAGGCTCAGACTCCTCAAGGATGAAAAGCTGGCTAAGACTGAGGGTGCTACCTTTTATCTGGAATAAAAGGCAGAGGAAGGAGATGCTTGATCAGGACCAACCACAGCAGCAGAGATTGTAGTCTGTATTACCAATCTTCTTGTTGTAATTTTTTAAAAATCATGATCACATCTTTCTTGAAGAGACAGTGTCAGGACACAATAAACATGGGGATCTGAGCAGTGTCAGGGGCCAACACCAGCAGGTACTTTTGGTTCCCTGCTCATACCTCTTGGCACTTACTGTTTCGATGGCTTTCAACAGCAAGCACTGGTAATTCTCCACCTATGAGATTTCTCTTAACCCACTCAGGGCAGGTTAGAATGTGGGGAGTTTCTACCTTCAGGAGTAGCACCCAGCGAATGACAGAGGGGTTTGGAGGATGAATACCCTGGCTTCCTAGCATCTCTATGGGGTGATTCTGGGGCATGTTCCATGTTGTTTTCCAGACGCTCCCAATGGAACTGGTCCTGGTTGCCCACAGTGATAACCTGCTCATTTGTGCACCTTGCATTACTTCCTCCTTATCCAGTCTCCAAGTTTCTGTCTCAGGATTGGATTTTTAGAATACCTGCCCTTAGACTCAGACGCAGCACTGCCTTGGAAAGCATTGATTTATAAAAGTGATGTCCATCTCACAATTATGTAATATTTAAGGCATAGATATGTATCCATTAAAAATGCTAAGTAATGCAGAATTATTTTTCCCACGGCCTCTCAACCAGAAGAGTAAACTGGGCTCTATCATGGGTTTTAGCCAGTAAGTGCTAAAAGGGGATGCTGGCTTTTCTCAGCTTGCATGTTTCTTACCAGTCTGTTCACTCCACTTGATCTCTCTTTCTGCCACTGTTTCACTTTGGGGTAAATAGCTTCAGTCCATAGTGGCCGACCAAGACATGCAAAGACACGTGCCAAGAATGCTACAAAAGTGCTAGGAAGAGCATCATAATATAGGTTTTATGCAAATAGCAAGGTGGCTCCAGGTACCTTGAAAGAAGTCCAGGGGAAAAACAGAGTGGTGTAAAATTCAGCAGGAAATTAGAGGCGCCAGGCCATCCTTTGATATTACAAAGGTATTGCAAACATCAGTGTCTACGGGAAGAATCTACAGCTAGATCCTTGTCCTGACTTTTAGGAGTGGGCCAGAGAAAGACACGGCTTTGTCAATAGATGCAGTACCGGGAGCATATTTCCTGAGGGCCTACCTATACTATCGTGATCCCAAGTAATGACGACTGAGTCAAAGCTCCCATTTCCAGAAAAACAAAGTGAGTATACATGTGTGTGTCCATTCATACAGAGAGTGATCTGCTGACACAGAAGGAGGTACAAGATAAATTTTAATCTGTGTGTATATTTACTAACAATGAATTTTGTTAAAAAAATTGTTATTTTATACATAAGGAAATAGTATATTATGGGCATAAATTTATTGTGCATGTCACCTTTCCCCTCTCTCTATTTTTGCATAAAATTTTTAATAATAATTATGTATTTTTCTCCTAATCAGAAAAAAAGAATCTCTGTTCCTCTTTTCTCCTTGAAGCTACCTGAAAACAACAAAGAGGATGAGGAACAGAAAAGAAAACAACATATTTGATAAAACTAAGACATGCTCGTAACTTCAAATTACAATTTATGAGTAAGGACTAACGCACACAGTTAAAATCCCTCAGGGTAAGGCAGATGCTGAGAGAGGACTCTTGTCTGGGAGGTTTTTGGATGGTGTAGGCAGAGCACAGAATTCTCTAGTAGATAGCACCTAGACCTTAGTTTAGAAACTTAAGTTTGGGGTACACAGGAAGCTGAGGGAGTTTTCCTGAAAATTGATACCATGGAATAGTGGAGAAGTGGGGCTGACTGTGAAATTATGTAGACCTGCCACCTTTGTAAAAAGTAGGCCATCACAGAAGAGAAACCAAAAGGTGGGAAGCATACTTAAAGCTGCCACTGTGACCTGCTGGAGAAAAATTAAAAGTTAAGCCACCCCCACCAAAAACAATTTTGAAAATCAGAGTTTCCCATGACCAGGGAGACTCTGTCTGTCTATGGCAGGAGAAAATGTAGGTGACAAAGTGCTTAGAGACAGCAGACCAAACTCCAGGCTGTTCACTACCACAGCTCAACCCTGCAGCCCCTTTCTCTCACTATCTGTCATACTGAGCTCATTCAGGAAGAATGAACTCCATCCCAGGAAGAGCCACAATCATGAAGGAAAAAAATACCCAATGTGTCTGTAGGGGGAGGGGAGGGGAACCTAACAAAGGACACACTTTGGAAATATAGAACAAAGCACGTAAAAATTCTGACCAGAGTCCTATATGAAAGATGTAATGTTCTAGATGGAACAAAAGCTCAAAGAGATACAAGGACTCAAGAAATAAATAGTAGAACAAAAGAAGAGGATGAAAAGTGTGTTGCAAAGCTCAAGAAATAAACGGAAACAAAAATTAAACTATTTCAGCAATGATGGTAACACCAAAATCATAAAAGAGAAAACTAGATAATGCAGAAATTGACAGGAATACGGAAAATGGGATTGAGAAAATGAAGCAAAATGAATTTATAAAGAATTGAAAAGAAATAGAAAAAAATGATAAAACAGAGCAGAGAACCTATTCAAAAACAAGTTGCAAAAACTTTGGTGCATTTATAGATTTCTCCCATGGAGACTAAGAGATTGACGAATAACTACTAGCAACAAAATAATACCCTAATAAAGTTACGGGAATTCAGTGAAGAATTCTAGTTAAGAAAGAATTCTAGCTAGACACCCTGTATAGTGGTTACATGTAGTATGTTTATTACATATACATGTATTCTATTGTTATAAAATAAAATTTAACCGAGTAAATTTGAAGAACTAATTCGCTTCATTAAGTGATTCATGAATCAAGCAGCATCGTATCTAGCTAGAAAAGCGCTCTGAAGGGTTGCACAAAAAGGAAGGTTTTTGTAGAAAGAAAGGTGGTGCCAGGGATCTATTAACAAAAGAAAGGTTATTTTTGGACTGGGCATTTTATTTTGGGGGGAGTGGGGAGAGAATGGGAAGGATTTTTATCATGCAGATTGTCTCTTCTTTCTATGAAATGGGGTAGATAGAAACAGCTGATGAGACAGATTACCTTACTGTGCTTGATCAGAAAATTCTAGACGAGTTGATTAAGATTATATTTCTGGGAGAGGTTGAAACCGAAATGAGATCAGATATTAAGTCTAAGTGTGGCATCATTGGCTTTTAGAATGAGTGATGCCATTTTGAGCCCGTGGTTTTCTCTTTAATACTATTGATGCACCGACACATTACCCCAAAATTCAGTCACTTAAAAAACCAAACATCTATTATTGTATAATTTCTGTAGGTCAGGTATCCAAGAGTGGCTTAGCTGGTGCCTTTGGCTTAGGGTCTGTGACAAGGCGGTAACCATAGAGTCAGTCAGAGCTGCAGGCATCTCAAGGCTTGAATAGGGGAGGATTCACTGCCAAGCTCACTCATGTGATTCTTGGCTGAATTCGGTTCCTCAAGAGCTGTTAAACTGAGCACTTCAGTTCTTCTCTGGCTGTTGGCTGCAGGCCGTCCTCAGATCCTTGCCGTGTCCTGTTTTCATTAAGCAGCTCAGGGTATGAGAGCTAGCTTCCCTCTGAGCTAGAGGTGCTGGGTAAAATTCAGGATGCCCAATTGTTTATTTCAGATAAACAATGAACAATCTTTTAATGTAAGTGTGTCCCAAATATTGACTGAGACATACTTATACTAAAAGATTATTTGTTGCTTATCTGAAATACAAATTTACCTGAGAATCCTGTATTTTTACTTACGAAATCTGGCAACCCGACTCAGGATAACCAAGAGAGCGAGAAACGATGAGGAAGGCAGAAGCCACAGTCTTCTTGTAACTTAATATTGGGACTGATATCCCAACACTTTTGCCTTATCTTATTTATTAAAAGAAAATCAGTAGGTACAGCTCACACCCAAGAGTTGGGGATTTCACAAGAGCCTGAATATGAAGAGGAAGAGATTATTTGGGTCATCTTATAAGTGACCTAATATACACCCCAATACACACACACACACACACACACACACACACACACAATCCAATCACATACAAGGATTAAATCAAAATTAAGCACATGCTAAGATTATATACAGCAACATTCAAAGGCACAGAATTGTGAAAAATGTCTACAGAGTTCTTGGGATGCTGTGTATAGGCGGGGAGTAACTGAAATTCAGGTACAAAGGCCGCAGAAATATTTGCACATCTTAAAAAAAAAAAAAATCAGGGTGTAAAGTTCTTGGAGCACTTCCTAAAAGAAATAGCAAAACTGAAAGACCAAGTCCACCTCACCGTGAGATGACCACTGTCAGAGTAAAAGGATTGGTTTTATGCCTCAGTGTACAATGAAGCTAAAGCTAAATATCTGTGGGAAACAGGAACATGGGCTTCCTTTGAAAATGCATAATAATATAATTAACCAAAGTCATGACTTGGGATATAGAAAGAAAGTAGGGGTCATGTATGTGGGCTGACTGCCTCGTCTTTCAGAGCAGGCTAGAGAGAGATGTCAAAAGAAAGCATACAGAGGTGATACATAAAATAATAGTGTTGTACACATATTATTTTATCAAGTTTATCACAATAAAAATGAAAAATAATACACCAAATCCAATCAGGTAGTGGGAGAATCAGGGTACAAGGAGATACAAGAAAAGTGGGATATATATAAAGGTATACTAAATCACTTATCTTACCTGGTGGGGACCATTTGATACTATTTAAAGGTGAAAATTCAAGAAAATATTAGAGATAGCCATTACAAAACAAAATGTAAGTGTTTATAACCTTCCAAATTACCAGAAGGGAAGGATAGTCAAAATAAAGAAAAAAATTCTACAGAGTAAAATATATTTTTTTGAAGCATTAGTAATAGAAAGGATAGAAAAAAACAAAAACAAGATGATAAAGTAATTTGTTTCAACAATAAATTTAAATAAAATAAACTCACCTTTTAAAATCTTTTATTTTATTAAAAATTAGCAGACTGTACCAAAAAGCAAAACTCAAGAGAGTTATCTAAAACCTCTCTGAAGAATTGAAAATAGGACAATCAGTCGGCGGAGGCGGGGTTTGTGGGGCTCCTAGAGTGGGGGTTCCCGATCCAGGCCGGCAGCTTTCTGATCAGCATTGTTAAAAGGGGTCTGCGGAAGCAAACCCCCAGTGACTTCTTAAAGCAAATCATTGGCCGACCAGTTGTGGTAAAATGAAATTCTGGAGTGGATTATCGAGGGGTCTTTGCTTGCCTGGATGGTTACGTGAATGCATAGCCTTGGAGCAGACGGAAGAATACGTAAATGGACAACTGAAGAATAAGTACGGGGACGCATTTATCCGCGGAAATAATGTGTTGTACATAAGCACACAGAAGAGAAGGATGTGAAGACACCAAGAGTACAATACTTTTCATTCTTGGATATTTTTTTTATGGCATTTTTGGTTATTTTCGGTATAATTTGTCCTGTTTCATAATAGTTGGTGATTTTTCACTGACATGTAAGATAAATGTACAAAATTGTGGATTTAATTGTAAAGAATTCTTTTATACTTAAGTTTCAGTCATTTTCTTTTACCTCTGTGTCAGTATGTGCAGAATGTAAAAAGAATAAGAAAAAGAAAATCTTAAAAAAAAAGAAAATAGGACAATCAATGATATAACAAACAGGTGTATAAATATATACATACGTACATACATACATACATAAATGTGAAAAAATATATTGGGCAAGGAAATATTCTTCATAATAACAAGGGTATAGATTATATTATAATAAACATCCCTCATGAATTGTTATATATTAAACAGCAAAGCATCAGTATTTGTATGGCAAATGGGAGATTTTAATACACCTTTCTCTGTGCTTGATAGATGACATAGAGCTAAAACCATATAGTGATAGAGATACCTCAAACAACAAAATAAACAAGATGACTATAATATAAAAATATGTCACAGTAAAAAGGGAAAAATCTCTTTAAAGAGTAGAAATAACAAGAGCATGTTTCCTGAACACAAAGCAATAAACATATAAAATAACAATGAAGTAAAAGAATAAAAAAAAAGCCCTACTATCTCTCTTAAACATTTATACTAAAGAGAAAAGCTAAACCAAAATTGTAAAATATCTGTAAAATTTTAAAAGATTAAATTGGTCTTGATCAGTAAAAACAGTCTGTTTCTTCAAAAATGTATCTGATCTTGCCATCCTATTACTTAAGACTACCATTAAGCTGTCCATTGTTGTTTGAATGAGTCTAATCTCTGTAAGGCCTTTCATGTTTCAAGTGTGTTGTAGGTAGTCTCCAAGATGGCTCTCTATGATCCCACCTCCTCACATTGTTGTGAGTCTGCTCCCGTAGAATGTGCACTGGGCTTAGAGAATCCCTTCTGGCACATAGACTGAGGCAAAAGTGATGGATGTCACTTTTGAGATTAGATTTTAAAAAGGCTCTGGCTTTTCTTTTCTCTTCTTTTCTTTTCTTTTCTCTTCTTTTCTCCTCTCCTCTCCTCTCCTCTCCTCTCCTCTCCTCTTCTCTCCTCTCCTCTCCTCTCCTCTCCTCTCTTCTCTTCTCCTCTCCTCTCTCTTCCTCTCTCACTCTCTCCCTCCCTCCATCCCTCCCTCCCTCTTTCCCTTCCTTCCTCCCTGCCTCCCTTCCTCTGAGGGAAGCCAGCTGCCATATTGTGAATAGCTCTATGGAAAGATCCATATGGCAAGGAACTGGTATCTCTGGCCAATGGCCAGTGAGAACCTCAGGCCTGCCAATAGTCATGATGAGTGAACCTGGAAGTGGATTCTCCCCCAGTGGATCCTTGAGATGACTGCAGCTCCAGCCAACATCTTAGTCACAGCCTTGTGGAAGACTCTAAGTTCGAGGCACCCAACGAAGCAATGCTCGGATTCTTGACCCACAGAAACTATGAGATGATAAATGTTTGTTGGTTTAAGCCATTCAGTTTTGGGGTAATTACTTATGGAATAATACATAACTAATATATCATGTCTCTCTCCATCTTGAATCACCCTCCTAATAGCCACTTGAATTCTGAAATACCTCTCAGTCCATCCTATTTCTCGGTTTCTGCTACCACAGTCCCTTTGCATATGCTATTCCTTCTGCCTAACGTGCTCTTCCCAATTCCAAATTTACTCAAATTAATTCTTCATAGCTTAGCTCAATAATACCTTCTCTGAGTTCCTTGACAGCTAAATCTCCAAATTATAGATTTCCTTCTTCATAGCATTCGTCAACATTAAAATTGCTTTTCTAATTATTTGATTAATGTCTACCTCCCTTTATAAATGATAACTTCCCCAAGGCCGTGGTCATGTAGCTTTTTCCCCGTCACTGTTTACCTAGCAGCCATCACAGCACCAGGTCTCATGTCAAAACTCTTCCCTGACACGGTCTTTTCTAAGATTGCTAATTCTTCCAGCCTTACTTAACTCAATAGTCCAATGATAGGACACATATCCCTTTCTTTCATCTCTTGTCTTGCCCTCTTTAGAAACATGAGTCCCTCATCGCCACTGGAGATAATTAATTGTAGGACAGGGAGTTGCAAGCACATACTCTGTTACTAAAACTTGTAGTTTGACATAAGCCTTCCCTGCCCTTCCCTCTAGTAAGAGACCTGCCTCCCGGGCATGTACTCTGAGGTTGAGGAATATTGAAACCTCCTCCTTTTGCAACATGAAACATCTCTCTATCCTGGGCCCAAACCAGCAGCCAGTGTGAGGCCCAAGACTCTCCTCATGTGGCCCCGAACATTTCTCTGTCTTGCTAAATCCCATTATTGGTGCCGGCTGCCACAGCCCAAGCCTGGCCATAGTTGGCTCCGAGAACTGGGTCTGAGCTTTGATCTCCCCAAGTAGTGCTTTGGCCCCAAATACTCATCTTTGTGCCCTTACCAACCTGGCTCCAGATCAGGCATTACTACATTATTGATTCGTGATAGGGTTTTGTTAATATGACATTATTATTTCCAAGGCCCACAAATGCCCAGATATCACTGAGGATACAGTATGTTGTTCCTATACGTTAGGAACAACAGGAGAATAACAATTAAAGTAATCAGTAGTAATAGGTGGCAAGCACCTGGTATGCCCACTGTAGGGCTTTTTGGTGAAACTGAATAGGAAATGCAGCATAAGCCTCTTTCTTCCTTCCTCCCTGAATTTAATGCGATTAACTTTTCAAAGCAGGCCCTAAAGAAAGAGCGATTTTATCCGTCTGCTTGCCTTGTGTGCTTGCCTCCAGAAGAGTCAGCTCATGGATGTTCAGCCTTTAACTCGTAGCGATTCTTCCTGGTAGTAACTCTGGCCCAACATTTTTATTCATTTATCAATTATTATCTAAGGCACCTAATATACGTCAGGCACTGTTCTAGGCATTGGGGATACAATAGGACAGAAAAAGTTGCTATCCTCGCTAAGCTTACATTATTATGGGAAAAAACAGACTACAATCAAGTGAGCTAAAAGAAAATAATTAAAATGGGGAAATTGATTTTTTTTTAAATTAACTTGACACTAGGCTGCTCAGTAACTGATAAGGGTGCTGGAGTAGCTTAGATTGTACTTGAAAGCCTTTCAAAGGAGATATTTGATCTAGGTCTGGTGAAAGAGAAGGGGTCATTGTGTAAGGAGCCAGGGGAGACACATTAGAGTAGAAATATCACGTGCAAGGTCCTGAGGCAAGGAAGACTTAGTGTATTCTCAGAATAGCCAGTGGAGCTGGAGACAGAGAGTGATAAGAAGGGTTCGATGAGTGATGTTGGAGGAGGGATTAAAACCAGGTCATTGGGGCTGAGAGGGCAGTTATGAATATGGACAGGACTTTGGAGTTTATTCTAAGAGCACGGGGAAGCCATTGGAGAATATTAAGCAAGACAGAGAGGGAGCTGATTTCATTTATCTTTTAGGAGGATTACTCTAGCTCTTATGTGAATATTAGACTGTAGGAAGGAAAAAGAGGACACATGGTTAGAAAGCTAAAGAACAAGTTCAGTTGGTTTCAGACTCGGAGCAATTGAATCAGCAATTCTTCCTCCCTTGGGGGTACAGGGAATGGAAAAACTGATTGCCAAAGAGGAAGACATGAGGAGAAAACCCTAAAGATTCCACACGCACACAAAACTATTAGCACTAATAAACAAATTCCATAAAGTTGCAGGATACAAACTCAACATACAAAAATCAGTTGCATTTTTATACACTCATAATTCCAAAAAGGGAATTAAGAAAACAGTCTCATTTATAACCGCATCAAAATAAAATGCTGAGGAATAAACCTAACCAAGGAGGCAAAAGACTTGTACACTAAAACTATGAAACATTGATGCAAGAAATTAAAGAAGACACAGACAAATGGGAAGACAGCCCGTGTCCATGGAGTGGCAGTCTTAATATTATTAAAATGTCTAGCCTGAGCTGACTAATATATCATCTGGGTGGATAATATCAGAGGAGAGAGTATGATGTTACAAAGTTGGGGTTAGTCAGCTTTGGTTTCACTTCTGGAACAATTCATGATGATTTCCCTGCATGACTATCTCTCTTTTCCTGTCTCTCTCCTCCTTTCTTATGCTCTCTGCTGCATTGTGGCTTCCATTTACTCTCTGCTCTGCCCTTGCTTTTATTTTTGTTTCCTCCTCTGGGTTATAACCTTTATTTACTTAAGGCTTTCATGAGTGTCACTTTTTACTTCTTTCAGAGAAAAGTGAGGAAGAGTCAGATGGTGAGAAGCCCAGGGGTGGGAGGATTTGGAGCAGGAGAGGGAGAAGACAGACACCTGTGCGTGCTCCCCATGTGACTCACAGGCATCACGTGACCCGCTTGTAGCTTTTGAAATGGGTACGAGGAATCTCAGTGAGTAGGACAACTGTTATTGCCTAAAAGTTATAAGTAACGTTCCAAGACTGGGAATGATAGGTTCTTATATTCTAAAGATAACCTCCCAGTAGGCTAGTGCTCAGAACATTTTAAGCGTTGGACCGGGTCCCATTTATCACGATCCATGAAGAGGCCAGAGGGAATCTCAAGTGCAGCTTGGGGATGCCCGTGGCCCACTGAGGAGGACGCTATGCATTTCCTACCTGCCATGCTTCACCTCACCCTAAGTCAGCAGAGGGATTGCTCCAAGGGAACTATTGGCAGAGATTAAGTTGTCTGAAAATAGTATAATGATGGAGCTCTCATTATAGTTGGACATCTGCTTATGTTCTTCGTTGCTGCGAAAAAGGTGTGGGGGTGGGATGGGACAGTCAATTGGAGTGAAATGGGGGATGGTGGAGAGGGGAAAGGGCAGTCAGTGGCCAGCACTCCCTGTCTGTCATGGCAAGAATGTGATGGTATCCCAGGGTCCCAGCCTAAGCCATCTTATTGTTACCCTGCCTGGGAAAGCTACTTGACATAAGGCATCCCTGATCAGCAAGAACTTTTGTCCCCAAAGGAACACAACCTAAGGGAAGCCCAAAGAGGTCAGCCAGAACGTATCTTCCCCTCAAGCCCTTCACGGCTTCTTTTAAAGAACTTACACATCCATTCCCCACCCCCTCGTCTCCTATCCCCGACAGGAGAGAACACCAGGAGCCACCAAGATAGCCGAGAAGGAGCTGCTGCAGCATCAACTACCTTAAAAACCAAACCAGACAAGAATATGCTTCCTCCTCCTCCAACCTCACGTGCAAATCCCAACACACCAGAGGAGAAGGAGGGAGTGAAAAGAGACGTGTACCTACGTACTTTCCCATGCTAAGAACTGGCCATTTCTGAGAGAAGAGGAGGTGAACATTAACTGGAATGAGACTGAAGTCACACTGAACTCTGATATCAGAAAGTGACCTGGAAACTACTAAGAGATCTGACGGAGGCGTTAACCAGGGACCCAAAGAGGAAATTTGGCATTTTGAAGGAAGTGATTGGACAGATAAACCGCTTTGTATTTTTCTTACCACTTGCTCAAACTTGGTTCAAATTAGAGTAACAATAAAGATAATGACAGTTAATACCTATGGTGTGCTAACTATGTGCTTGGGGCTACACCACGCACAAACATGGTCCCCCAGTTTAGACGTGGATGCCATGTTGAGAACACCGCAGGGGCTTGCTGAGGTCCTCTGTAGGCATCCCAGCCTCAAACATCATGCTGTAACCCAGGGTTAAGATACACAATTGCCATTTTCCCAGCAGGTGTGTCGTGCACACATTAGGACCTCAGGTGGTCGCAGGTATATGGTGTAAGCTGAAGTCTGGGGCAGTTGGAACGTCTGGCTTAAAGAGTGTGGCTTTTACCCAGTGTGCTATACCATCATCGTTTCTCTGGGATCCATGGTGTGAAAAAAGTATGGCAAGCATTGTTACTGGGGAGTCAGGGACTGAACTAAACTTGTTAGGTATCTGCTCTGGGACAGGTGTTGCACCTGCCAAGCACTGTGTTAGGAGGATCACATGTGTTCTGTCTTTTGATCTTCCTAATAATCCCGGGAGGGAGAGACGAGTGGCTCCATCTTGCAATAAGGATGTTAGGCTCAGAGAGGTTAAGTAACTTGTCCACCGCCGTGAATTTTGTGTCTGGGTCTTTATTAATAAAGGTGACTGAGTGATGACACAGAAGTGGATGGTGTAGGCCACTGTCTTTATTGCGGGTGAAGCAAGGCAGGGCAAAATGAACATTTTAGAACTGGCTCATTTGAATAATTTTAGTAGGGTTTTGGCTGTAGGGCTGGTCCCTTTGGCACCTGGTCCTGGGGTGATTATGGCAGAGGAATATTGCCTCCTGGGGTGGAAGGGCCAGATGGAGGAGTTATGGCTCAGGATTGGTTAGTTTGCATATCAAAGGCATGTTCTTTCTAAAAGTTGCCGAGCTGTCTTCTCCCCAGCCAGAAAGTTTTTTTAAGATGTCAAAACATCATAATATGCAGGAAAAAAAATTAAATGATTAATACACCATGAAGCTAGACAGAGTTGGAGCTGGGATTCCAACCCAGGTCTTCTCACTTTACCCTCTTTATGCCGGGAGACTGCCCATGTCAGCACCAGCACCGAGGTTCACAGCCGGCTCCCTGGGCTGACTTGCTGAGCAAATTAGCAATCGCTCCCATCGGCCTGAAGAGCAGGAGGTAGGAGGTGGCCAGGAATCTACATCACTTGAGGCACCCAAGCAACAACTGCCGTGAGAAGTGATCTGTGCTTTGTCCATCCAAGCAAATCTCCAAAGAGGCTGATGGTGCAGAAGAGTGGCAGACCTTGAAGGTGAGAAATATCCAGGACCCGTGTCCATTCAGAACTCTCTTTACCCGGTGTCTGGGATATTCTGTGGCTTTCGTGGAGCAGAAGCCAGGCTTACAGGAGCTGCTGAGGGTCCCCAAGGGAAGAACCAGGTACCAGTGGCTCTTGCCAAAAATCTGCAGCAGCTTCTGATGCGCAAACCCTGACATCCTACTTGTAAGGGAGATGCGAGGGCAAATTAAGGCAGTTTGTGAGGGCCTCCTAAGGTTTAGTTGCTGCGATCTTTCTTTTCTTTTATGTTTCAACACTAATGAGGATAAGAAGTGAGTAGTTATATAGAAGAGCAAAATCAGAACCTCCTGTCACCCCTTCACAATGAAAGGACCGGGGAATAGCCTTAGTTAGAGAAAGGTCGGACTGAGCTTGAAGGGGGCAATTAGCAGATTCTTTCTCGTATGATTGACAGGTAAAGAAGGACTGTTATCTTTGCTTTTGTGATTTTAGACTCAAATGGAAGAGGTCCAGACAGCCAGAACACATTACTTTAAAGGTGCACACATTCACATGTACACACACACATACACACCACTTATGCACAGTCACAGGACCATTTTTACCACCGCAGATCCTACAGTTACCATGGAGGGCCACAGTGAAACCACAGTGCTGGACCAATTGACACATACAGCTTGAGAATAATCCAGATTTCCACCAATCTTCTCTCTTTTTGTTGTCCTTTCTTAATATACCTTTTGAAACTTATTCTCACCTTCTGCAGGCAGCAATTCATTGATTCATTGATTCATTGATTCATTCATTCATTCATTCATTCTTTAGATGCCAGTTGAGTTCTTTTTTATGTTCCAGAATGCATGCTAGAACTAAAAAGACAAATAAGATGCATTCTTCTCCGTGGTTGGGACATTGGTGTTTGGCTCCACTTTCTGCCATGCAAACATGACTCTAATTGGTAGATGCTATGTAGTTTGTCATGCAAATGGGCTTTCACTTTGAACAAGATGTTGAATTGATGACTGAACTCATTTTTTAATCATAAAAGCATCACACACATGTACTCACACAAACCCTATATTTTCTTTATCCCCAAACACAGGCATTCTGCCAAACACTGATGGGGATGGCTATCCTCCTCTGAAATGAATTAAAAACACGTAAAATTAAATAAATTTGATTTATAGTATACTTTTTATAATGCCAGTATTAACTTTCATGGTTTGGCTCTTCTTCCTTTCCTTTTATTTCAGCATCATTTTATTGGTTCTGAAGTGACAGAAAAGCCAGAATATAAATAGCCAACATTTAAGAAGCACTTATTTTTTTTGCCAGGCACTGTTTTTAACACTTTCCATGTATCATTTTATCGAATTCTTACACCTTATGCTGTTTACTCTATTTAATGGATGAGGAAACTGAGGCACAGAGAGTTTAACTTGCTTAAGGTCCTGCAACTAGAAATTTGGTAAAGCCAAGATTCAAACCCACGCTGTCTGGCCCCAGAGCCCATTTTCTGGCTACTATGCTACATAGTATCACAAAGCAAAAAGCAAATGCTGCCGATGGAAAGACTGAAGGATAAAGTAGCCCCAGGCAAAACTGAAAGATTTCTCCTTAATGCAAGCAGAACACTAAAATTAGAATAATGTGACAGATAGCACTGGGCTTAGTGGGAAGTTATTTCTATTTGTCAAAAGAAAATGTTTCCCCACACACATGGATGCTTATCGCAAGTATACACACTACATAAACCTATGTATGACATTTCCATGTTCGTAGGTCTTTTACATGATAAAATTTAGAAATTACATAAGAACAAAACAGAAAATTAATCTCAAATGATTAACATACATGTCATAAACCAGGTGACACTGTACTGAAACTAAATTGTTATACCTAGGGAGCAATGGTCCCAACTGCCACAGAACGGTTCTTGTGAGCCTACACATCTTGCCTGCCTTATGCCGTGTGATCTCTCCATCTTCCTACCGGTTCTCTCACTAGGGCTTTGGTGAAACCCTGTGTTCACGCAGAGAGCAAAGGCACCACATGGCCTCACTTGCTGGGAGTGCCCCCATTTTGTATACACATACACTGTTGTTCTTTACTTAGTAGCCTATACAATGAAAGAAACACTACTTACGGGGGCAGTGAAATTACATGGCTCCTAAGAAAGCGAAGACAAATGCAGCAAAATGAGCTTTGCTCAGGTTCTCATCAGGGCTTCTTTTGCTTGGCTTGGCACACATTTTTAACAGGCTTAGTTATCTGTTTTCTCAATCTATAGCAGATTGGAAGCAGCAAATTAGAAAAAGGGAGAGATACTGCCATAGGCAAGAAAAGTGAAAATAGTGAGAAATGCCAGCTGAGAGCAAGAGAGAAAAATATCAATCATGGGCCATTTAACGTCAGCCTGAATTGCCCCAAATACAACTGGTCCCATTAATAGAACAATATAATAATTGACACTCCCAGGGATGGCTCTGAGTCATAAAGGAAAGCTTAAATCGTTCCTTCATGCTATATAAGGTGTCAGAAAATGTAAAATGCATTTATCAAAGATGTTCATTGACAATCATTAAAGTAAGAAAGGGTTTCGATGCCTAAAGGGCAGGCCCCCCCACAATGGCTCGTTCAGAAGACACCAATTCCTGGGACATTGTAATAGTGGAGAATTGTTAAAATAATACTACCTCATCTGCATGTGTTCTTTCTTCTGTTAGAATATAAGGAATTTAAGAACAGGCGTGGAGGATATATTTCTGGCATCTGTGATACCTAAAATAGACTATTGTTCTTAGTGGAAACCACTTGTCACCATCGTCATGATCAGTGTATTGTCCCAGGCTTCACACTTATTACATCCTCATAACAAGTCTACGGAGTGGTCCTGTTGTTAGCCCCATGTTGTGACTTTGTGATGGGCCCATCTGGCCAGGCTGAACTATATTCCCCAGCCCCCTTTGTGGTGTTTCTGGTTAGGATAGTTTTCATTTTAAACTCTGAGGGCAGAAGTGATGCAGCTGCCATTTTGTTTTTTCATTTCTACACCTGTCACCACCCTGCAGATTCACCTTGTTGGCCCAGAACAGCCATTGGACCTGCAACGGCTCCACCATCCCCTGGATCCTCCTTCAATGTCACCATCTCCTGGGTCTGCTGTATGTTTAGCTGTATAATTAAGGGCACCATCTTCTCTTGCAGGACACCCACTTCTTTGAAGTCAGAGGCAGTGACATGAGTTCAGGTTTGTCCTGGCAGGCTCCTGTTTGTGTGCATGGGTTCCCACTTGTCCTTGCTTTTCTCTACCTTACATCCATCTCCCATGCATATTTCAAGTACCAGCATCAGTCAGGAAGACAACAGCCTTGCAGAGACTGTTTAACAAGTTCCTACAATTGAATAAGGCCAAATCCTTGAAATATATATATAATTTCTTAGTATGGTTCTGCTTCTCTGATTGAACCCTAACTGACTGATAAACCCCATTTTACAGATGAGGAAAGTGAGGCTCAGGGAAGATCAGGAATTTGTCTGAGACCTCAAAGGAAGTGAAGAAGTAAGTGTAGAACTCAATCTGACTCCAGTACTTGTATTCTTACTCATTAGGTCATATAGTTTTTCTAACAAAAATTCACTAAATGAATGAATTCAAATAAATGGTAGGAGCTTCAGAGTCAGGGAATCATTTCATTTTCTTGAGTACCTGCTTGGTGCCAGGGAACCTGGTCCACACATCCTGCCCACCTTGTGCCATGTGATCTCTCAAGTATTGAACATTCAAATACTGCTACTCATACTTTTATAATCTGGCTTTTACAACTGGGCAAGTCAGCCACTCTAGAATTTAGTGCATGGGCTATCATCATGGGCCCTTTCCATCCCACCTATGACTAAATAATCACCAGTCAAATCTAGCTAGTACTATAAGCATAGCTTTCTCCTCCTTTGAAAACACTTTTAGAAGCATCTTCACAGACACAACTGTCTAGCAGAATGTGAAGGCAAAGATAAACATGCATACATTAGTGTCAGAAAGAGCTCTGGGGCAGTGATTTTATTTTCAGTTCAATATGCTTCAGTTAGTAAAATACATGACTAGTCATTTCTACTTGAAGTAACAATAGAGAAGATTAATCCAGACATGCCATATCTTCTGAATAACGGCATGCAATTTGCATATACCAATGTTGCTAAACTCTAAAAAACAACTTGACATTTACTTTTATTTAGGATTTTTAAATGGAGGTGTACCTCACTCATCCTGTTATGGGAATTTCTAAGGTCAGGGTAAATGCTCTGATCTGTAAGTCCGAAAATCTGCAAAATCTTCTTGGGGTCTTATCTTGGATGTACCACTAAAAATAGCTGTGACACCCTAGGCAAAACACTTTGCTTCGCTGAACCTTGGTTGGTACATCTGTGAAAGGAAGCATCTCTAAATAACCTCCACAGACTTTTCTGACTCTTTGTAACATCTTCCAACTTGGCATTTGCCATCCAGGTATACGGCAATTAAATAAGAACTTAAAGTTTCACAACATGTATTCCTTCCACGAAGTACAGTCATGTGCGTAATGATGTTTCAGTCAACTACGGACCACATACGAGTATTTGATGGTGGTCCCGTAAAATTACAATGGATTATAAGTGAAAAGTATTGTGCAGCGTTGAAAGAAAAGGCTGGATCCTACTAAGATGTTGAATTTACTGCTATTTCTGGGTGGTTTAAATACACGAGGAGACTCAGCATGCTGTCTTCTCACCTTGTGTCCACTTGAGGCTGATGCCCTGAGCTGGTGAGGAAGTGAGGAGAGAGGGCAAGGAGGAGGGGAGCCCGGGAGCCTGCCCACACCCACCCCTGCACACACATGCAAATGCACATACTTCTCTTCCCTCGGTTTCTTGTTATCTTGCCTTTTTCCTACTTCCATTTCTGTCTATCTATCTATCTATCTATCTATCTATCTATCTATCTATCTATCTGTCTTTTTCTCTCTCACCCTTTCTCCCTCCCACCCTCCTTTCCTCTTCTCTCCCACTCCCTTTTATTATTTCTCATCTCAAGCTGGGTCTTTTTCGATCTCTGCTCTCCCTTTCTCTCCTCTTCTCTTCCTTCCCACTCTCATTTCCTCCCTCCCTCACCTCCAATGTCTATTCTTTCTCCAATGGAGACTCCCTTCACAGCCCTCCCCCTGCACCCCGCCCCAATGTGAGTGTGTGCTTGCTCAGGTAAGCGCACATACGTGCACTTTATCTTTTATACCATATTTTACTGTACCTTTTCTATGTTTACATATGTTCAGATATACAGATATTTACCATTGTGTTACAACTGCCTACAGTATTCAGTACAGTGACATGCTGTACAGGCTTACAGCCCAGGAGCAACAGGCCATACCATAGAGCCCAGGTGTGTAGTAGGCTATTCCATCTAGCTTTGTGTAAGTACATTCTACAATGTTCTCACAATGACAAAATCACCTAATGACACATTTCTCAGATTGCATCATTAAGTGACTCATGACTGCATGCAAAAATTGAATAAAGATAATTTGGTCACATGTAAATCCAATCCCCAAATGATAAGAGTACTAACTCTTCGTGTGGGCCTGAATCTCCTAAGGACTGCAGCTTCACCATCTTTGCTAGATCCCCTTCTGGAGGACTGAATAAGATTCTATCTGATTAATTCTTGAACCTAAAGAAAGGCCCAAGAAGGGCAGAAAATAAAATGGATGTCTGTTTCTGTAATTTGAAAATGGGATTTCAAGTCATCTGAGATGGTTCAACATCTGGAATTACATTGATGGTTTCTTCTTGTTAATATAACATGTGCCAGAACCGTAGTTCCTTGTAAGTTACCAAAAAAAGAGAAAAATATGAGCTATACTGTCTATCTTTAAGGAACTTGTGACCATGTGGAATTTGTATTGATGAATCAGGATCTTAGAGATAGAAGAGGCATTAGAAGTGGTCTAATTCCATGGTTCTCAAACTTTAGCTTGCATCAGAATCACCTGGACAGACTTCTGGTCCCTACCCTTGAGTTTCTGATTCATTAAGTCTGGGGAGGAGTGCAAGAATTTTCATTTCTACCAAATCCCCCTGTGGTGCTGACACTGCTGGTCCAGGGGTCATAGCCTAAGAACCACCAGGCTAGTAGGCTCCCTACCTGTGCCCATGGGTCTCCAGTGGAGACTGTGAACATCTAATATGGCTACTCGCGCTTTTATAATCTGGCCCGAAACCCTTAGAAGGTTTACAAGAAACCACCCATTAGAATACCAAAATTAAGAGTAATTTTTATTAGCACATTTTCCACAAAGGATTTATTTTCCATAGTTTGAGTCCTTAAATTTTCTAAGTTGAGACAAAATTGATAAGGCTCCTAGATTTCTTCAAACATTGAATTGTTTATTTTAAAGCTCTGCTTCACTAGGATTGAAGCACCACCTTTTCTACCTTATTTGTCTTTTGAATCTGATTCAGACCAAGTTTGACTCTGATTCTTTCATGTTTAAATAGCAAGGGAGAGTCCACCGTCCATTCTATGGTAGGGTAGCTTTTCCCAAAATGAACCCTAACACACTTCTCCATTGGTTCCGATTCTCCTCCTTTGGAGCATCACAAATAAATTCTTTATCAAATCTTTATCTAATCTATGATTAGAAATTGTTTCGATATCCAAAGGCAGCTATCATAAACTCAAACTAAAGTTAAGTTTTTTATCAATCCAAAAATACTTACTGAGTACTTCCTACATGTCAGGCACTATGGAAGGTTTAGATAAAGAAAAGAAAAAGACAGGCTCTGCCTCAATTTCCATGGGTTTCATATTCCCATGAGAAAAAAATAAATGTGTTTTACACTGTCCTTCTTGATCTTTTATTTCTCTCTTGCTGAATGTATTGTATTTTTCTATACCCTTTGCCACCTTCAAATTCAATTCCTCTCAACATTTTAGCATTATTTTACCTGGAAGATTCAGTCTATATAATGTTAGCTCCCTCATTTACTTATTTAGCACCTACTTATTGAATTGAGATTTACTCAGGAGTGCAGTGAAATAGAAGATCATGGCAGGAATCCTTCAGGAACTTAGAGTGCGATAGGTGAGGTGAACTACAAAAGCATGATGTTTTAAACACATGTCCCCAAAATTCTTTGATACTCCTCCCATCAAGAAGTGGTGATCTGTGTCACCTCCCCTTGGATCTTGACACGCATGTGACAGCTTTGACCAAAAGAGTACAGCAGAGTTGTCCCGTGTCCACCAAAACTTTGTCATAAAAATCAATGCAACTTCCACCTTGTTCACTGGCATAGTCATGTGGAAACTGAGTTCCATACAGGAAGTCCAACTACCCTGAGGCTTCCACATTGTGAGGAACTCTAGGCTACATGTAAAATACCTGTGCAGGTATTCCAGTTGTGATAGCCCCAACTGAGATCCTAGTTTGTAGCCAGTATCAACTGCCAGACATGTACATGAAGACAACTCCAGATGCTTCTAGCCCCTGGCCATTGAGTCTTCCCAGCTGAGTCCCCAGATATCTTGAGACAAAGACAAGTCATTCTTGTAAGGGCTGGACCCACAGAATATGTGAGCATAAGTTGTTTATGACACTAAGTTTTGGATAGTTTATTATGTAGCAGTAATAACCAAAACAAAAACACATAACCATGTCTGGTTTCATTGATTCTCATCCTTGTAAACTAGAATTAGAGCTTTTCTACATCTTTTCTAAATCTCTATCCCCAATCCTTTTATAATTTCACCTGCTATCCTATAATCAACCAAACAATGCTTACCTCCCTCCCTCCCTTCCTTCTTCCCCCCTCTCTCCATCTACCCTCATATTCAAATACACCTAGATCTTCCCGAACTTTGTTAAATCCTGTTGTCTCTTCCAACTTTTGCCAGCCCAGGCAGTGAATAGGCCACAGGAACAAAACACAGAGTAAACCACATTATAATTATCACAACTATTAGAGTTTACACATGGCAAAAAGATTTCCAAGCCCCAGTGGATGACCTGCTTGTTTCAAACAGTTTTTGTAAAACTGTTTTTACAATCCTTGGAGAAATTACTCTGTTGTATTCATTAAACAAATGACAGCAAAATAATTTAGAGACCCTATGATTCTTACTTAACTCCCAATATTCTCTTTGGGAAAACTGGAATGAATTATTACTTTGAGGTGGGGAATCTGAATGACAACTTCCTACGGAGTTAGGATGCTTTTAATTCTGCACTCAGATTAAACGGATATGATTAGCTAATATCATCCAAACTACCATTGTTTTCCTTTGCTTTCCAAGCATACAACACTTCCAACCTTAGTGTTCGTCAGAGCATGAGAAAGCTTATGTGAAAGCATTATCACCTCTAGAAACTTGTTAGCATGCTAGCTGGAACCTGACGTCCCTACTCTTACCACTGGCTAGTCAGTGAAGAAACTATGGTTGAGAGGAAGGCAGAATTGATCATCAGCAAGTGCCAAAGGTCATGAAGCCATGGGAATGATTCAGTGGGATAGAAGAAGAAGTAGAAACACTCACATTCCCAGGATTGGACTTGTGGTCAGAATGTGGGAGAGGGGATCCCCAAGGGTTTTGGAAGAACACTTGGCTGCTCAGAGAACTGTGATGCCATGAGAAGATGCACAGGACCACAGTGGATGAGATCCTTCTCCCCCAACACACATACAATGTCGGTGGCTACAGACTAACTAGCATCGGTTTCAAGAAGAAACATAAATCGCTCTGATATTGTCAGTTCTGATGAAACCTGAGAAGAGCTTAAAGGCCAAGTGGCAAAATAAACAATGTCTACAACAGGTAAAAATTGACAAAATTTATTATCTCTTATGGATGTAGAACCCTTGATCCTGATGGCATACAAACCCACGGGGTTTCTACATACTCGTATCTATGCACATTATTTTGATCATAGTAGTGGTTATACAAATACAGCAGGTACTCAAAAAATGTATACACATTTTAAGAAAGGAAAAAACTGTATGAAAATTGTAATACTCAATATATACTAATAACAAAAAATGAATACAAATCACATTTGACTTCTGCAATTACAAGAGGTGCTCAGAGTGGTTACCATCTGCGAGCAGACACTTTTGATTACGGCAAACTACTGCTTGAGTAACTTTGACCAAAGTGTTAACATCTTTTAAAATGTGTATATATTTTTTGGCACCCCCGTGTGTATGTATAAAATTGTTAAATTGTACACTATTAATATGTGCAGTTTTCAGGCAACAATTATACCTCAATATAGCCACAAAGAAGAAGGAAAAAAGCCATGGGTTTAAACAAAGGAAGTAACTTCTTTTGTGTATTGGAGGTACTTTCTATATCTAAACATATAAATGCATACAGTCCCTATCGTTTGATAGCTCCCGAGTGTACCATTCAATTCTAGGGAAAACTGAAATATAACTAGCAGCAAGCCTCACCTTAATCTTCACTTCAAAACCATTAGACAAGATTTTCTTAAAGCAAAGAAATTCTCCTATCTTTTTGACATTTGGTTGAAATATTGAAAAGAAAGTGTACCTAGCAGAGAGGGCTTAGCATATTCAATTCTCCATTTCTGTCAGGAAAGAAAGACAAGTACGTCGCTAAGTAGTGTGATTTATAGCAACACGAGAAGGTGTGTTGTCTTCTTTTTAAAGTTAAAGGCTTGTTCCAATTAACAGAGAACAAGGCTTGTGTTTGAATGACTTGGGAACTAGAGGGGATGGTTGCAAACACCATGTACCTGTGAGGAGCAGAAGACAATGTGTTGGAAGTTGTGGCTGTTCCATAGTTTTACAAGCCAGGACTGTCACAGACAAGATACACAGCAGAGAAGAGTGCATAAAACAACTGCAATTCCAACATTCAGTTAAAACTCTGCATCCAAGCAGACAATCATGCTCTTTCTCAAGCCAATGATAAAGAAAACACCTTAAGCCTTAGGAAAAACCACATAGCTCACACCTTGATCTTGGACTTCGATCCTCCAGAATTTTTAGAAAATCAGTTTCTGTTGTTCAAGCCACCCCACCTCTGGTGTTTTATTATGGCGACCCTAGCAAACTAAAACAGGCACTATGAATACATTTTCTCCTTCAGCACAAGAAAGAGATCAGCACTGTTTTCATCCTATAACTATGTAATCAAAATAAATACAACTTGTTTTAGTGAAGGAAAAAAAAAAGAAAGCACCTTAAGTTTGAAAATGCTGTTGTTTGGTATGTAAGTCTACTCACTCAATTAGTTCGCTTATAAACATTTACTGCACTGTTAGATGCCAAGAACATAGAAGGGACAACAGAAATTAATAAAACATATCCTTGACAACTTAGAACTCTAACTGCGGAGACACAAGAATGAGCAATTAAAACACAATTTACCAAATGCTGAAATAGAGGTACATAGAAGGCACAGAGGAGAAATAACTTTCGGTGGAGAAATCCAAAAGTGCTCGGCATGGAAGAGGAACAATGGGTTAGATGCTCAAGGAGAAGTGGAAATTGGGAGGATAAAGACGATATAGTGATACAGTCCAGGCGTAGGAAAGAGCATTGGGTTAACATGAAGGGTTATATGAAGCATTGTGTTAATACGAAGGGTTATATGTGAGTTATATGTTATGTATCACAACAAAGGAAAATTTGACAAACACTGGGGATTTCTGTATGTCAAATATAGGACTAGTAGTGGGAGTTTTGGCAGGTGAGGAGTTTCATCTTATTGTAGAAGGTAATAGTGCCAGAAAGAACAACGGGGAATTTGAAGGTCAACTTCAACACGGTAAAACAAGGCATGGGCAGCTGCAGAGTGCAGCAAATGTCCCACTGTCCTACAGAACAATATGGCTCATCCACATGTGGTGGGCCAGGAACAGGACCCTTTGACAACCAAGTACCCAAGTCAGTGGCTTTATCCAGAAAAGACACTGCCCATTTATGAAACGGCCCTTCTGACATTGTCCATAACTGAGGTCTCTCTTCAGTCCTCAAGCTACCCTCAAGCTTAAGGCCTTGATGAGATAATTTCAGAAAAATCTACTCATCTAGTTTGGTGAACAAATTCCAGTCACAGACAGAAGCTTTATTGTTAAAGATGAAAAAATAGAAAAAAATAATACAGGACCCATGAAAAGATCCTAAACACGGATCACAGACGGATAGCATAATACTTATGAAGCAATAGAAGAATGGTTTTTAAAGAGGTTTGCTGCAGGAAACAGGCATAAATTTTAGACATTTGTCCTGTATTGTCAACAATATTGAAAGAAAAGACAACACAGTGAGATCAAAAGGCAGCCACAAAGAGGGAGTTATAAAAAGGGGACTAGATGAAATAAGCAGAGAATGTTACTATTAAATATGTAAAAAGAGATTTTTTTAAAATGCATAAAAATAAAGAAAAGAATCGATAGTGTAAACAAAATCATACTAGCAATGTAGAGGGCAGTTTTGAGGAACTCACCCAAAATCAAGAGAAAAAGACAAAATAGAATCACGAAAGGGGCAATGCTACAAATAGATAACAGAAAAGAGAAATCCAAAATACAGATTAGTGGTGTATTTGACGGAAAGAATATGACAAATACAGCAGAAACAAATACCAATGATTTAATAAAAGAAACATTTCTTTAAACTGAAGACCTGAGCAACAAATCAAAGGCTTCAATGAATATTAGAGTTCCTACTAGATACAGATGTATCTTGAACTTAAGAGTAAAATGAGATAAATTTAACAGGTTAGCTACCTTTCTAACCTAGCTAACAGGTTAGCTACCTTTCTAACCTGAAACAGATTAAGTTCAAAATTATCCACTCAAACATTAATACCACCAAGTGGCCATCCAAGTAAGAATGTTATGGAAAAACATTTTTATGCTAGGATTTAAAAAGTATAATTCATCTATCCTTCCTGAAAGAAGACATACAAAGATGCCATACGCAATGAATCCAAGAGTGGAGATGCTGAGATTTAAAAGGACAAACTGAGCATTCACACAATTGAAAATAGAATTATGAGTAACAGGATGTCTTGGTTGAGCTGCAGATTTGCTCTCTGAACCTCAATTTCCTCATCTCTTAAGAAAGAAGAGTTTCCGTCAGAGGATCTCAGACCTGGCCACCCAATAGAATCTCCTGGGTAGTCTTACAAACACTGAAGGCACATTCCAAGTCAATTGAACCAGAATCTCCAGCGATTAGGCCTGACCTACTTTCATTGTTCAAACTCCCCGGATGGTTCTAATAAGGGTCTGTGTTTTCATTAAAGTCACAACCAGGGCAATGTTCCGAGAAAGGCTAAGAACTAGCTGTTGTACAGGGGAAGGTGCCCCATATAAGAAAGGAATTTGGAGTTCTTCGGAGGTGAGGAGCATGGAAAGAATCCAGAAAGGGTTGGAGGGAACAACAGAAATGGGGGAAAGTGAGGTGACTAGGGCTATGTGAAGTGACTCCTCTAGATGAGCCCCATATTTATTGAAATATATAACATGGCTGGTGTGAGTGGATTTTTGTAGAGACCTAAAAAAGGGCTGAAATTTATGATGATGGCGATGCAGAGAAAATGGAGATATTTGTAGATGAAGTTATTGGACACAGAGGAGACCAGGACCTGCAGAAGCACTTTGCAAGGAGAACAAAACTAACTGGCATCCATGGCAATTACATCCAGATCTCCAAAGGCAATGGGTCCTAAGTGACAACTGCTTATATTTTACTTCCTCTCTGAATAAGCTTATCTTGGCTCTACACAGCTCCTTTCACATTGTCATTCATTTTTTCGTGTGGCAGCCACTGAAATGAGGCTGAGGATACAGGGAAAGCAAAACCGAAAGAGTCATGGGGCTTAATGTCAAGTGTTGAGGATAGACATCAATCAAACCATAACAGTGTTAAGTTTATAACTACAAATAGAGGCAAGTGCTAGGAAAGGAAGGAGTATGGTTCCATGAGAGCAGATAACAAAGGGGTCCATGATGGACAAGGTGGTCAGAGAATGTCAGCATGAGAGAATGATGCTTGAGTTGAGGTCAGAGTGAAGTGTGGGGCATGCTGTGGAGTTTGGTCTTCGTCACAAGACCAATAGGAAGCTATTGCACATTTCTGGGGGGTGCATAGATTACTTTGCAGTGTGGGGAAGAGGTTGGAAGGCTCAGAGTAGATGTGACAAGACTAATTATGATCCAGCCAGGAGTGCTGATGGCTTGGATCCCAGCAATGACAATGGAGATGAAAAGGTGTTACTGGGATACTTGGGAAGTAAAACTGGTAGGACTTAGGGCTAGATGCAGTGTAAGGGGTGAAGGATAATGCGGTTTCCTGAGTTTCTGGCTAGCCTCATGGGATGGATGCTGTGCAAGTCAGAGGTAAACAAGAATGTTTGGTTCATATGTGTGAACCTAACACCAGATGATTCACCTCTCCTGTGATACTGTCTTCATTTAGAGGTTCAAAGTAGGCAAGTCAAATTGAGGAAGTGAACCCTCAGGAGTCACATTTTTGCCCTTTCTCTGCACATCCTACCCCTCAGACAGCTCCTGAAATACATCTCCCAACTCCTGTCATTAGTTAACATAAGGGAATGGGAATCTCTAGCTAACCAAAGAGAGAGACCCTTATTCTGTTCAGCCAAAACTTAGGCTGTGATGATTTGAAGGCCAGCACCACATTCTCTGGAAAGCTACAAATACTTTTGTATGGAACAAAGCCTGGAGCCTGTTAACTACATCATTGTCCTCTTGCGCCCTGAAAGATGGTCTGACAAAGAAAGGGCAGCCAGAGTGCAAGGCTCTCTGTCTTACTTTTAAGGGCAGTGAAGTCCTCATTCAGGCCACCAGAGGAAAGCAGAATTGTGCTGGCTCTCCTTCCTAATATTTCCACTGTGGACTCTCCCCAACTTGATGATGCAGATGAGATTTGTTACAATGTGCAAACATGTTGGCCCCATCAATCACGCCCTTCTTGAAATATTAATATTTTCCTCACTTGGCTTCTGAGAGCCATTATTTTGCTGATTTTCCTCCTATATCACTAGCTGCTTCTTCTAAATCTTCTGTGCTAGCTCCTCCCTTTCTTCTTAACCTTTGTAATTTGTAGTTACCTACAGCTAAGTCCTTGGACCACTTTTCATCTCCCTCCTCCCTTACTTCCTGGTGATCCCACCCAGTCCTATGACTTTCAACATTCCTTGATAATCCCCTGGTTCATATCTCCAACCTCAATATCTCCCTACTTGCTTTCCCTCCACATCTCCATTTTTAT
Source organism: Rhinolophus ferrumequinum (assembly GCF_004115265.2). Classification (NCBI taxonomy): domain Eukaryota; kingdom Metazoa; phylum Chordata; class Mammalia; order Chiroptera; family Rhinolophidae; genus Rhinolophus; species Rhinolophus ferrumequinum. Next base: position 8,496,283 of record NC_046304.1, read on the forward strand.
TTTAAGCCTAATATAAAACCTGAAACATTTATATTAAAAACCTAAAATGTTAAGCCTGAATCCTTGATGTCTTGCCATCTTCCATCCATTGTTTCTCCATTAGCCGCCCCACTTCAGTTCATGGTAACATCGTTCACCCATTTGTACTGATATCAAAAGCATCCTCATCCTCTAAGTGGAGTTTATAAGCAATTACTATCAAGCAATTACTATATCAAGGTATACCTTGAATCCAATCACTTCTCTCCAGATATCCACCAGTACTATTTTGTCCAATGGACCATTAAGTCCATCTTTCTTGGACTTCTGCAATGGCCTCCGAAATGGACTCTCCGTTTCCATTCCTCTCTGTATGCTCTCAATTCTTCCCTCAGAAATCGGTGATCCATCTAAAACGAACCAGATGATGTCACTCCTTGCTCTTCACTCTCCAGTGGGCCTCGTCCTACTTAGATCAACGCCAACGTCTGACCATGACCTAGAAGGCCGTCAGCCCACCTCTCCAGCTTCACCTCCGACCCCTCACCCCCTCCCTCACCAGGCTCAGCCACACTGACCTCCTTGGTCTTCCTTGAACTCACCAAACACCCTCCACATTAGGGCCTTCATTTGTGCTGCTTCTCCCTTCCGTATGGCAAGGCTGCCTCCACTGCTTCATTCAGATCTCTGCTGCAACCTGACTTCCTCCTTCACTACCTTTTAAAAATGCCCAACCCCATCACTCTTTATCACCTTACTCTGCTTTATTTTTCTTCAGAGCATGTATCCACTCTTTGACATAATGAGTTTCAATTATTTAAATTTTTGTTAGTCTCTCCTATAAAAATATAAGGTCATGAGGGCAGTGACTATACCTCATTTGCTGCTGTATCTCCAGGACCTGGTATGGTGTCTAGCACATAGTATGTGCTCAATAAACATTTGTTGAATGGTTGAATGAATGAGTGAATGACTAGTTCTGTCATAAGAAGGTTAAGGGAAGAAACACCTGTGGAACCCAAAGAGTATACAGGAAGACATTGGCCATCTGAACGTGTTATATGAGTTTTGGAGCAAATCAAGAAGTATTAGAGGGAGGGAAGGATGGGAAGAAAAATTGCAAGGTGCAATTAAGAAAAGAAAAAGACTTCACAGCACCTTGCTGAAAGGAAATAGGGCAAAATAAAAACAAAGAATAAGGACAGCTTAAATAGTTCCTAAGACCACAGAATTCCTGAAGTCGGAATGTATGTAATACAATCAGGAGGACATTTAAAAGGGTAAAATGCATTATGGAAAAGCAGAGGGAGAAATAAGAGATGGAAAAAAAAATTAAAATATGACTATTGTGTTTGCAAAAAGCCGTGATGTCCTTAACTGAATGTTTGTGTGAATGGCTTTGGTTTTCCTGGTGGTGGAAAAAGAACTGCAAATACTGTGTATACACTATGGAAACTCATTTTGCAGTTTTTCAAAAGCCTGTGAGAAGTGAATGCAATAATAGATGTGAAAAGTATAAAGAGTTCTGCAAATGAAAGGTATTGTCATGAAAAGAATGAAAAGCTACACTGCTAGGATGTGAGAGTTAACTTTCAGGAGCCTGCTCAGAATTCCAAGTGGCCCAGAATCCAGGGCCATGAGCAAACCCAGGCCTCCTATTGCTGCATAGGTGAGGCAGTCCGTGATGACTTGCTGATGTAGCTGCTGCTAGTGGGAGGTGGACAGAGAGAGAGAGAGAGAGAGAGAGAGAGAGAGAGAGAGAGAGAGACCCTAGAGAACACTTGGCCCTTCAGGATGCTCAGAGCTAATCTAGCTTAAAATGGAACACATTTTTTTTTTTTTTTTTTTGCCATCTCATCTATCCAGAAGCCACTCCTTTTGCAAAATCGATTGTGAACGATGCAGGTGAGCAGATACAGACAGGTAGAAAGTGCCTAAACAGGGATACCCTGCTTCTGAACAACCAGCAAATGACAACTCCTGCCAGAAGAATGGCTGCCATCCTTGACCTCAATGCCATCCCCTAATAGGACAAAGCTGTTTTTCTTGCCTTCGCTTCTAAGTTTTGACATTGAACTCTGAAAGTCACAGCCTGCAGCCCTGCTGGAAATGTAGCTTGAGAGTGCCACACTAGTGGTGAAGGCACTTTGCAGGGATGTTCTTTGAGACCAGCTCTGAAATCCTGCAGTGTCAAAGTCAGTGACTCATCCCCCTCTTCCATCCTGTGCAACTTGAGAGTAATCGGAAGGCAGGGCTGAGCCATGAGCACCTGATGCTCTCCAGGCTGGAAGGAGGGAGCCAGCCTTCTACCCAACAAAGGACAAACCTGCCAGGGACCAGGGTTGGCATAACCGGAGAGGGCCCAGCCTTTGTTGTGTGCCAACACTCTCCTTCCCCTTGTATTTTGGAGGCAGTGTCCCAGGCAGACTCTCTCACTCAGACATGGGGTGATACCCCGCCTCTCCCTCATCCCAGACACATATGTCCTTTTCCCTCCTGAGGCTTGTGCAGACCCAGCCTCCCAATGCCAGCAGAGGCTGGGACTTGGAGACTGAAGCTGCTCTCTGGAGGAACAGTGGACGACCTTGTGTCCTCATTCAAACTCTCTGGGCCCACGCTACAGGCACAGCCCCACCATATGTCACTTTCCCCAGCCTGACACCTATTCTAGACACGTTTCCAAGATGAGCAAATGAAACAGAAGTCACACCTCCACTTGGGTCCTGAAACAACATCGACAACTTTCTCTGTGCATTCCACCTCCAGAGCAAAATCTTCCAAGTGTGCTGTGCTTGGGAAGAGAACACTGATGAACCCAGGAAGATGTCTCCTTTCTCTGTGTGTGCTAGCACGCTCCCAGAGATTTACCAGAAATCGCTCCAGTGCTGCCAAAACAGCCCCTCTAAGACTAAAGAGGCAGCTTTTGTTCCTGCTGCAAAGTGTATACAGTTCTTTTAGATGTCCAGGGCAGGTGAGAGCAAAGATTAGGTTGGTATCTTCCTCTTTCTCTCAAATATCTCAGCAGTTTGGAAGCTGTATCAGTCATAATAGATTAGGTTATGCTGCAGTAACAAAACACCCCTCGAATTTCATTAGGTTCAGACAGTAAAAGTGTATTTCTTGCTCATGCTGCATGTCCACCGAAGATAGTAGAGGGATCAGCTCACTGGAGACCCTCAGGAACTCAGACGGATGGAGAAGACACTATATCAAGCATTCTGGGTCCTCATATCAGAAGGAAAAGAGATATAGAGAGGGTCTCGTGTCAGCAATTAAATGCTCCAGTCTAAAAGTGACACATGTCACTTCTGTTCACAGTCCATTGGTCAGAACTAGTCATTTAGCTGCATCCAATCCCAGGGGGTCAGGAAGTGTGATACTACCATGCTCCAGAAGTGCAGAGAACCAGAAATGTTTGGCAAATAGCACTAATGATGACCACAAGGTACCTGGGTTAGGAAGCCAGCTCCGGTGTGCCTGGCTTTCCAGGAAAAAGACTACACTGTGCTTCAGACTCAGAAGCAGCCTCTCATCCTTTGCTATTAAATATGGAGCCTGGAAAGGTCCTGTGATGATCCCAACGGGAGGGTCAAGGGAGGAAACGGTGGCCCGAGGGTCCTCTGCAGGAGAGATTTTATTACCCTCTGGTGACATTTATTGAGCAACAACATATACTATGATGGATGGCTCCTGGAAGCATGACATTTAAATGTTTATCGATCCCATCATTTGCTGGACAGGACCCAGGAGATGCTCAGAACCAGGCACAGAGCCAGGATGGCCAGCTGTGCTGAATAAAGCAGGGCTGACAGATGCCTGACAATCCAGCCCACTAAGGCAAAACATCTTTCTTGACCCTGCAGGACACATGTGAAGCCCTAAAATTCAGTTCCCCCCTCCCAAAGGACAGGCTGCCTCAGCCCAGAAGGAGGTGCCCTGTCACTCGTTCTTCTCTTGTTTTCTTTTCAGTTAACAGTGAGGCTTTCTTTTCTTACTCACTTTTCAATTGTGCGATGAATAGCAACGGTACCAGGTACAAAGCCTTCTATCCAGTCCCTCCCCAGTACACTTTCCCAGAGCCTGGGAGCACGTGCCAGCTGCAATCTCCCTCCTTGCTCCCATCTCCCAAGAGCCTCCTGGGACCCAGAATCTCAGTCCTAGCAAAAGCTCTAAATGGAATTTTCTCTTCAGCAATGTCCAAGACTGAGGGTAGCAGGAGTAAGAATGCAACGACTACACAGGCCCAGTGAAGTATAGAGTTCTGAAGTCATGCTGGCTTCGGGAGGGAGAAACCAGGACTTCTGCAGAACTCAGCTGCAATGGGAAGAACTACTAGAGATCTCATCTGAGCCCGGTCTGTGAGACCCCTGGGAGAAGAGGCTGCGGCTGAGCAAGAACAACACAAAGATTCAGAGGCAGATGTTGGAAGGGGCTCACACAGCTATATGCTGACATCGCAGACTGAGCCTTTGGGACCCATGCTATAGACAGCCGAGCCACCTTGCATTGAGGAGACCGAGAGAGACGGGAGCAGTGTGTCTTGCCTAAGATCCAATAGCAGTTATTGGGCAGAATAAGGGCAAGATGGCAGGGATCCTGGCCCAGTGCCCTTTGCACTGTTGCCAAATGGGTGCAGTGGTGCTACAGACTCCAAGTAGCCAAGATGCAGCCAAGTCATCTCTGGAGTTGGAATCAGAGACGTGCCCGAGAGGCAAGCAGCTTAGGGCTAATTGCTCAAAGTCTTGAGTATTCTGAAGAAAAAGTTTACAGGTACCCCAGAGTCAGGGAGGAACAAAGCTGAAATGCGAGTTATTCCTTCCATAAGATGAATCCGACCTTGATTTATCTTCAGTCCCTCAAGGGGGTTTCAATTGAAATTGGGCTTTTACTGCTCGCGTATGGTTGGCAATAAACAGTTAAGTCACAAATTTTGACCTGGAAAATGTTTTCCTTTAATACTATATTTGTAAAGACTCTGAGTTGTAAGTGACACACACAACTTCAATTGGATTAAGAAGGAAAAAAGTAAATTATTGTCCAAATAGCTAAAAAGTCAAGGATGTCTACACGACTGCTGGCATCAGGAATCTCTCTCTCTCTCTCTCTCTCTCTCTCTCTCTCTCTCCCCTCTGCTTTCCTTTCTTTGTTTTCCCTTCATTCTCATGAAGCTGACTCTTCCTGTGAAGTGGTGACATAACTACTGATAGAACCAGACACTCATCTGTGCAACCCCCCACCAGCAGCTGAAAGAGAGTTGTTTTTGCCTTGTAGACCAGAAAACGTCCCATGATTGCCTCTCTTTAGCCTGGCCTCAATCATTTTTCCATCCCAAGCCAACAGCTGTGACCAGACAATGCAGTATATAGTTGACCAGTCACACATATCCAGAGCTGGGTGTTGAGGACTCAACCTCCCTGGAATGGCAAGGACTGAAAATAGCAGAGCACTGAATCCTAAAGAAAATAAGGATGCCTGTTCCCAGAGGGAGAATGGATGGGTGAGCAGGCAGAAACAAGAACCATTCGCTCCTGCTAACTTTCCATGGGACTAGTTTATGAAATCCTGTTCTGCCTCCTACTTTCTCCCTAAGCAGCCATTAGTTACCGCTACTAAATGGCTACTTAGTTTAATTCAGTGAGTCTATTGTTGGGTCTGAAGAGGTTGAACCCCAACGAAACACTGATTGTCCCCCTCCAACTCCTCTTTTGTACTCTGTGCTGGTAAACAAACAAACAAACGAAGTGCGTTTCCCTCTGGGGCTATCCAGGTGTCTGTTCCCTCGGAGTATGATTCTCATGATTTTAGGAGATGCAGGTCCTATATTAACTGCAGGATTCAACTGAGGTTTTCTAAGCCTTCAAATTGTTTCTAAAATGCAGTTGCTTCATCCAAATTTGCTTCATTCGAATTAAAAGTCTCTGCTTACCTAGTTGTTTACAGAAACCCTCACAAATGAGATTAACATAAAAAAAGAAAAAAGACAACAAGATAATTAAGTCTGATTGCTCCAGAGCAGGTTGGTGACAGCCCTGGAAACAGGCCAACACTAATTGACTGGTGATATTTCCCCTACAGTTAATTGCAAATGGTCATTGAAAGCCCTTGAAATTATCTCAGGTCCCCTCAGCTGAAGTGTGGAGAAGGGATTTAGAAGTGTGAAGGAGACAGGGACTTGGAAAGGGGACCCACCAGGGATGTTTGATCTTTCCTGTCCCAGAGTGCTGTTTGACCAATGTCAAATCTTGTCACCTGTCTGGACCTTGCTTTTCTGGTCTGCAAAGTGGCTGTGGGTGGTGAGGGTGGGAGGTCGTGCCAGAGTGCAATGATCAGACCTTCTGTGATCTCCATCTCTGATTAAACTTTGACCATTCCTATGCTAGGAATGGCAGAGACAGCAAGATGCCTCGGTCTTCAGGTTGCTTGAGCAGACCTGCCATAGGTAACTTTAAGGAGGGAAGAATGAAATGCAGAGGGCTACCAGTAACAGGGTGCTGGCTCCGAGGGAAAGGTGCATTAACCAGACGGGGAGGAAGAGTGAGAGAGGCAAGGAAGACAGCTGGGCAGATTCCCCCTAAGTGAGACCTTGAAGAGGAAGGTTTCGGTGCATGCAGAGAGGGGAGGGCAGACCGGCCTGAACAGAGAGTCACACGTGTTCAGGCAAACCTCGGCATGCCAGTGAGGTCGGGGTGTTCTGCACATTGAGAGTGTTTGCTATTCTTGGTGCCAAGGAACAGACATCCACCCCTGTTTGTGGGCAGGGCTCGCTTGCAACGAGGAACCTTACAGAGACCCAGGGCTCCCCGGGCTTAGGAGGCAGAGTGGTGTTTCAGGGTCCAAAGCAGCTTAGTGACCAAGGGTCCTTGCTGGCCTCTCAGTGGAGATGTTTTCTGACATCTACCCTAGTGCCTGGCAGTTAATGTAACTCAGCTCACGTCTGCCTCTGGCCCCTGATTACCCATCACCCTCAGTTTCAGCGGTCCCCTGGCTTCTGCTTACTCATAGCAGCTACCCTGCTCACATCTTCTTCTGCTTCCTGAGAGCTGTGTATTGCCCTCTTTTTCTGCAGTTTTCGTTTTATACTTTGGCTCCCCATAGCAATAAATGATTTGCTACTGACATATCCAGTTAAAATCCTCACAAAGATGAACCTGATTAGCCTTGATGACAGATAAATCGGTCACTGGCCAGATGTTTGATCATGTGTCCAGTACTAACCAAATCAGACAGATGTAGGACAGAACATGGACCCCTGCCACTAATTTTCTGCAGCCATTTGTCTCCACAGGCAGCTAGGGGACAGGACTTCTCAGAAGGAGGCTAGGGTGTCAAACTGATTGGTTTGCCTAATGCAAAAAGATACAGAAAGACAAAAGGCAGAGAAATTGGCTGAGAATAAGTGCACTGAAGAACTTGAATTCTAGACGTGGTTCTCAAACTTGGATGTGTATCAGAATCACCTGGAGGGCTCCCCCAGTTTCTGATGCAGTGGATCTGGGTGGGACCTGAGAAGTCTCATTTCTGAGAGGTTCCCAGGTGATGCTGATGTTGCTTGTCCATGGACCACGCTTTGAAAACCACTGACCTTGACTAATTTAGGCCACTTCTCCTGGGCCAGTCAGACATGCTGCCTATTTATGTATGGCCCATGAGCTAAGAGTGGTTTTCACATTTTTAAATGGTTGGGGGAATAAAACCAAAATAGTAATATTTTGTGATGTGAATGTTACATGAAATTCAAATTTCAGAGTCCATAAATAAAGTATTATTGGAACACAGTCATGCTCATTGGTTTACATATTGTCTATGGCTGCTTTTATGATACAATGGAAGAACTGAGAAGTTACAACAGACATCATAGGGCCCATGAAATATTTGCTGTCTGGATTTTCACAAATAAATGTTGCCATCCCCTGTTCTAGACTAAGGGCTATGTTATTATTCTAAATGTGCCAGGGATTTATCTGAAGAGAAGATATATATATATATATATATATATATATATATATATATATATAGAGAGAGAGAGAGAGAGAGAGAGAGAGAGAGAGATTTCTAGAAATTCTTTGGAGAAATTCTTTGACACACTAAATGAGCTGGTCCTCAAGCCTGTGCTTCCTGGGCTCATGCTAAAGTGCCCACTCTCCCACAGACCATCTCTGGGAAAACCACCCCACCTCAGCCCTCAAGTGAGGATTTAGTTCTTGGAAGCTGGGATGGGGAACTGCGTGGCTGGATGATCAGCAGAACCGATTTCTCCCAAACCACAGTAGCTCTTCATATTAACTAGTTTAGCAGATCATCATCCAGTTGCTTAAAATTATTAGTGTGATTGTGGCTTGCTCTCCCGAACTCCAGGGAAGGGGATAAATGTGCCCAAGGTGCCTCCTGGCTGTCTGGGCTTTGTCACTCTGTGTTCCCAGAGTGAACTAGTTGGAATCTTCTGGGTTTACAGTCTGACAGTCTATGATCCATGAACTGAAGAGCTGAACAGAGACAAGTGGCTCTTTCTATCCTTTCCTGTCCGTCCTTTCCGTTTGCTACACAGGGATCTCCCACTCGTCCTCACTCATATTCCTCTTCACTCATATTCCACCCACCCCCACTTAGCTTTTTAAATTGAGCCTAATAATAATAATTAACCCTTCGTGAGTGTTTATTTTGTGACCGGTACTGTTGTCAGTTTTCAATATGGATTAACACAAGTCGTCCTCACAAGAAAACCATGAGGAAGGCAGAATTACTACCCCTAAGAAACTGAGGCACAGAGAGGTTAAGCAACTGCCTAATGTCAAGCAGCTGGCAATTGGAAGATTCTGGCTGTCAGAATCTTATGACTAAGATTTAGATCCTTATTCCTATCATTATGGGGTATTGCCCTCAGCCATGCTTCACTTTAGATTCACTGGGCCTGGGAAAAGTTATCTTTAGAAGATGAAAAGGAGCTTACCCCGAGCTTTATTTGAAATGTGAAAGGTAGAACGTAATAAAAGCTTTTCAAGGAAAACGTCTTTGCGACCTTGAGTAGACAAAGATTTCTTAAACAGGACACAAGAGAGCTAACCGCAGAGACACATAAAAAATGATCAAGTGGTCAACATTAAAGTTAAGAATTTCTATGTAGAGAAAAAGACCTCATTAAGAGAGTGAAAAGTAACCGTTTGTTTTTTTTTAATGGCCAACAAAAGGATATCTAGATGGCCATTAAACACACAAATAGTGCTTGATTTTATTGGTGATCAGGAAAATGAAAATGAAAACCAAGATGTGACATACTAAAGCTAAGCTTTGTCTTTCAACAACCAACTATTGGCAAGGATTTGGAACAACCAGAACACTCATATCCTGCTGGAGGGAATGGAAATCGATACAATCATTTTGGACAACCGGCAGCATCTGCTAGAGCTTAACACAGGCATCGCCTATGACCCAGCGATTCTATTTCTAGGTACATCTATCCCAAAGAAATGCGTATATATGTTTACCAAAGAAATGTATCAGAAATCTCATGACAGCACCATTTGTAATCACCCAACGGAAACTACCCAAATGTACATCGATTGTAAAACAGTGTTGCGTACACACGATGGAGTACTATATAACAATAATACACTACAAGATAGTGGTCATCCTGGTAGGATTGAGGGAGGCGGAATCAATAACTGGAAGGGGGGCTGAAGGGCCTCCTGGAATGCTGGTCACGTTCTTTCTTGATGTGGGCACTAGTTATACGGGTACGTTCTGTCCATGAAAATTCATTTTGTGATATCCTTATGTGCACTTTCCTGTGTGTGGATTATGTGCATATTTCCTGTGTGCACCTCGATAAAACACTTATAAAATATCTCAATTGAACATATAGATACACTACAGTTTGTACCTGATCCAACTGTCCTGTGATCACAACGTGCTTGGATTTCCTAACCCGTTGTGTATGTAGATAAGGGAACCCACTTGTGGATTTCTTGTTGAGTGAGCAGTTAAGCTCGGAAAAAATCCCCAGTCACCCGCCTTGAAATAACAACGATGTCCATTCTGAAGGTGATTTCCAAGCATATTCCTACGTGGGTTAAATCTCTCTAGCATCTTATCTTACGTTGGTTACATGGAGAGAGGCTTCTACAGTCTGATCCATCGCCTATATCCTGACTGTCAGCAAGTTTCCCTGCTTTCTTTAGGGAAGAAACTCTCTTTCTGACTAGGCTAACAGGGAAAAGTATTTCCCAAGCCTTGGCTCTGCATGGTGACATCCAAACAGACATGGGAACTAAAATCACGTTTCACATCCATGAAGATCAGAGGCTGAAAACAAGCAGGTGTGTCTGCCTGGGCAACTTATTCAGCCACGTGGCATTCTATTTTAAATTTGAATTAGTTACCAATACTTAAAAATCAGGTTCCCCATAAAACTCTAGGTTTCTGGCTTCTCTTAAAAAAGCCAAGTGCCATCTGACTCCCTGAGGCCCACACCAGCCCATTCTCCTCGGTCACATTAGACTCTCAGCCCTGGGGACGTGGGGTTGCAACTGCCAATGCAGTGTCGAAAAACAACAACAAAGGGCCCTCTTCTGATGGACTTTATTAGATATGACACTGGGCATTCCATCCATTGGGTCAACCAATATTAATGGGTCAAGCCCTGTGTTAGGTGCGAGGCCAGAAATTTAAACATTTGGGCCTTCATTTCATCATCTTTAAAATAAGAGAATCGAATTGGAGATCTTGTACAATTCCCTCAAGCTGTAAATTTTGATTCATCTCCCTCTAGCTTTAAATTTTGATTCATCTAGGATTTTAGTTAACTCTGGAGAAGCATGACGTAACTATGTTCCATGTGTAGGCCAGCCATTCCAAAATAGCATGCATGAATTCATATACATAACCACCCACCCGCCCGTCATGGTCACTGGGGTCCAGCATAGACTTTCTCCTGGGGGATTTGCATATAGAAGCCGCTTAGTAGCCCCAGGAAAAGAGATTATGTGAGAAAACATCCAACTTCCAGACTTAAAGAAGGCATGGATGGTTTTATTCCAGAGGCCTCACCAAATTTCCCCATTTTTTACAGCAGTGTCTGGAAACCCCCAACGCCCCCACTCCAGACCTACTGAATCACAATGTGCATTTGAACAAGATCCTGTGTGATTTATATGGCATTCGTGTTCCAGACATGCTGTTCCGGAGGGTTTAAGTGTTCTGCCCCTTATTTCCTTAAAAGGACGACATTCCGGTTTGATCTCTGCCTGTCCCAGCCCACAGTCAGGAAGCAGGAGGAGAGTCAGCAGTGCTTGTTTCAATCCTCGTTCACTGGCAACGGATGTCGTGGATGATATTCACACTCACATTTCCAGAGATAAGCCCACAGGGTCTCAGCCCAGCTCCCCGAGGCTTCACCTTTTTCTCTCCTCCTCAAGAAAGCATCTCGTAATTCTAACAAGCGGAAAGAACTGCTTCAATTTATTATACATTTCTACAAGCAAATCATGCACATGCTTTCTTCCCATCACTACCATCAAACAGCAATTTACTGTGACTCTCTTCGCAACTGCTCGTGACACACCCGTGGAAGGAGATGCACAGCTGAGAACTGCTAGAGTGGGGCAGGGGAGGAGAGGATGGCTCTGCGAGGCGGGAGAACAGGAATGCCTGGTCCCCTTCCAGGCTCATGCTAATAAGCCTCACCAGCCCTTAACCTCCCTGCCAGAGAAGCAAGCTGGTAATGTGATGAGCTGTCACTACTCATTACAGGGACAGCCAATGGGTCTAGACGTGTCCATGGGCACAAACCAGCCTGTGGGAGCAGCATAAAGGGGAGAGTGCTATGCTCGGGACAAAGGACCAGAGGAAGGGGGAAAGAGGACAAAGAAGAGCCATCCCTAGGTCAGCCTTTGCCCTGCAGGTCCGCTGGGCAGGTTTGCCTCACAGAGGCTGTGAGGAAAGCTGCTCAGTAACGGGACTTCCTTCCTGCACACTGCTGGCTGGCACAGCTGGGCACACTGGTCAACCAGAAAATGAACCTGGGGGTCTTTCTGACTGTCCAGCAGTTCCAGGACAGGGGCTATTGGAAAGAAAAGAAAATAGAGTGAGAGTGTGGACTAGGCAGCACAGATCAGGCTTTCCTGCTGGTCCTCATGACAATTCCACTTTCCTCCAGGTAAATGAGGTAAATCAAACCCCCCACCCACCCCATGTCCCGGTGAGTCATCGGGTCTCGGATCTGAGGGTGGGATGCCAGCACAAATTTGATCTGTTCCAGATCCCTAGAATAGAATAGAATCAGTATTCCCTTGTCACAGATGAGGCCACCGAGGCCCCCAGTGGTCAAATGACACACCTAAGGTCATTGGACCAAGACTGCGTGGAAAAGGGGGAACTAGACCTCTGTTTGCATTTCTGCCTCTTAATGTTGGATGTTTCCACGGCACAGAGATTGATGAGGGTGGCAGCCTTGGGACAAGAGGCAGAAGGGTGATTTGTAAGCACACTTCTCTAAGTCTGCAGCCTCTTCCTTTGTTGGCATGTGTTCCTACTGCTTATAGCCAAGCCACGCATCTTTCCCATGAAGCCTGCCCTGGCACCGACCTGGCACCCTTGGAGGTCCTACATGTAGCCTTTAGGAAGTCATCCCACCAACGTGTTGCAACATTCTGTTCACTACGTCATGCAGCGTAAGCAGCTCCCAAATAGATTGTGAAGTTCTCAGGGGGTAAATACTGTAACTTTTTCCCCTCTCACCACTTCTACTGATAGTAGAGTCCAACGTATATTATAAATTCTCAGCAGGTGTCTACTGACAGCAAATAAGTCAGAGGTTACGTTACAGTTTTCAAACAAAAACTATCCAAGTGAGGGAAGCAATTCTTGATCTGCTAAAAAAACAAACAAACAAAGGCAGGGGGAAGGGGTTACTTCTGATCTCTAAGCACCTTGGGGACAGGCTGTTATCTTTATATCTCTGAGTCCACACCCCTCATCTCCCAATCCTAGCATATTTCCTGGCATATGGAGGGTGCTCAATAAATGCCGATCAAATGAATGCACTGAGGGAAGAAGAAGAGAAAAGGGAAAGAAAGTTAAGGAGAAGGCAAAACTGAGATGTAGAAGGCCTGAGGGAGTGTGCTGGTCATTGCCTGTTTGGCTTCAGTGCCATTCCTGGCCTCTCATACTCCACTCTGTCGCAGCAGGGGTAGCAGTGGGTGATAGCCAGAGCTGCCAACATCTGTGGATTGCCGAGACAGCTCTAGTTTCAGCAGCTGCAGCGGCAGGCAGCTGTGGCCTCCAGTAAACTCTTGCTGTATTCTGCAGTGCACCACGTTCTGTGACTTGCAGCAGCAGCCCCCAGCAGTGCCACCACCCCTGTGCTCCTGGGCTCCAGAAACTCCCAACTTTGGTTCCTTGAGACGTAGGGGCGATATAGCTTCCTGCCATTTCTTATCTCTGGGATAGCTCACCTTCCTCTTGATGGCTCTTTCAGCCCTTCAAATGTTTTTGTAATATGTTTCATCTAGTAGTTCTATGATGTTTGAAATATTTAGCATGATTTCTCTTTCTCTGGGTGGAGTTTGACTGATTAAAAAAAAAATAGAAAAGAGAGGAAAATGGATGTGCTGTGACCAAAAGCAAAGGTCAGTGCTGATGGAAAATGGGAATGAATTCAGGAGGCATCTCTATTCGATCACAGAACTCTCTGTGCCCAGAGCACTGTTTGAATCAAATAACACCACCCTTCTTTGAATGATGCTTCGGGGTTTGGACTATCCATCTCCACCCCTCCAACTGTCCTCAAGGATCCTATTATCTCACGCACAGCCAAGCAAAGGATTTTCCCAGGCACCACCTCAAACTTTTGCATCCGTTCTTCTCCTTTGAAAGGAGCGCTCAGCAACCACCTTGAGCTTACTCAGCTCTGAAGCCAGACCTTTAATGCTTGACTCTGTGTCATGTGAGCTACCAGCAACTCCTCAGAGACTTCCCTGGCCTTGTTGCAGTTTATACCATTTTCTCCTTCTATAAATAAAAACTAATGAAGAAAATGTGTACAAGTCCCAGCTTCCACTGGAGGAGTCTCCTCCATTTCCAACCAAAACCTTGGGCCACAGAAGGCATGTAGGCAGGGGGAGGGATTTAGCAGGGGGCTGGTGAAAGCTCCAAGGGCTGAGTCAGGTAGCTGATGAGCCTCTGTGAGCACTTAGCATTTTCCATGCCCGAAAATGGGGAAGGTCATTCTTATCCACCTCCATCCTGCCAAACTCTCCCCGCCACCACCAGCCTGTCTCATTTTCTCACTACATTCTTTCTTGACTCTTTCCCACTTGCATTCTCCCTCCTTCCCCCTCTGCCCTACTCAAGATGACTTCATCTTTGTAAATTTGGAGGCAAGGTAATCAGCTGAGAATGTGCAGGTGGGAATGAAGTCAGAAGCTTGAGGAGTGTGGGGAGTGAGACCCTCCCCCCCCCCACACTGCATGGTCAAGGGGAACCTTGATGAATGTCAGTGAAGCCTCCATTGAAAATCAATAGAACTGGGATGATGGAGGGGCGGGGCTATCAGGACTGTTTCATAACTCTCTCTAGAAAGACCCTGCAGGTAAGGAGTGGAGGAATAGGACAGTGCAGTTTATTCATAGCAGGGGCTCAGCAAAGCAAATGGCCAGGGAGGTGAAGGATTCTATGGGAGTTTTGCAATCAGTGTCGAAATGACCATGAAGTGAATTTGAGGCTCTGTAGGGGAGCAAACTAACCATAGCCAACAACTGGAAATTCCCCCTTCCCGGCCCTCCCTGCTCCCATGTCTCCCCCGATACAGTCCTAAGCGAACAGTTGATGTTCTCCGATGATTTGCCACAGTTCTGGAAGTCATCATGTTTGATTGTATCTAGCAAAAAAAGAACAAAAACTCTTTCGGCCCTATATTTGGGCCATTTCTTAACTTTGTTTTAGTATGGAATATTGTGCTGATTCCTAAGTTTTCAACGGAGATGTCTATGGAAGAGAGGTGGTCCCTCACTCTCTTTCCCACATCCATACGCTCAGTCCCAAACTAAGAGAGTTTTCTGGTTTACCATAGTAGGTCTCTTGGGCCTAGTCACTGAATTGTCATAAACAGGGCTCCTTGCATTCCCCAAGTCCCTTGGCTCCATTTGGCTCCACTTGGGGAGGGTCATAAGGAGTTAGGCCCAAGACCCTGGAAGGGGCTCAGCTGGAGAAGAAAGCTCATGTCTAGATTCTGATGGAAGCCTGGGTCCTGCCAGGCCCTGAACCAGAGTAGGACAGGGCTTGTTGGGAGGGATAGCATGAAGACTGGAAGTACAGATGACCAAAACACTAACCAATATTGAGGCTGCCTTCTAAATGCCGGAAGGTGAGTTTTAAGACCAATAGATAGGACCAGAGGCAGAATCAAAGCTGTGGATCTTTTCTCCTTGGGCTGGAGGAAGGCAGGAGAAGAAAGTCATCTCTGGCTAAGTAACACAGCCCAGGTCTTTTAGGGTCTATAGCCCAGGAGTCAGGGAAGTGTGTGAGAAAGTGAGACTAGGAAAGCCAGGAAGACAGCTAGATAGCCTGACTGAAGAAAGCAGCATTTCTACTTTAAAACTCAGGGTGTAGAGTCTGGGCTTGTAGGGGTGTGGAAGAGGACAGTCTGATGAAAACATGTTTTGTTTGTGATGGAACAAAATATAACTTTCAGTAACTCAACCTCCCTGGTGGTTAAAGAGCCTCATCAAGATGAACTTAGAAATTAAGTTGGAAAAGGGTCTAGAACGTTATCAGTCCTGATTTCCTCATGTAAATTTAGAAAGGACTTACGTGGACAGCGTATATAGGGAGGCAGTCTAAAATTAATTTTCTCAAAGCACTCTGGTTGACAGAGTAGGAGGAAAAGAATTTGGCTAGATTAGCACAAAGATAAATGAGTATAAATTACGTATTGGGTAGTTTATCAGTCTGAGCGGGAAAATTAATCTATGATATGTGTGTCTCTGGATGTGTGTGGATCTATAATTCAGAAATGGCAGTGAGGCAGCATTAAGGTTGAGAAATGGTGCAATTAAAAGAGTCAAGAATCACCTCTGTGAAGGCTCCTGCATCATCATTAATTCAGCCACATTACCTTCCACAAACATTGCACAAGGTCCTGTTGGCAGCCTCCAACGACTCTGAGGGGGACCAGCTGCCAGAGGCATCTCTGAGGCTCCTCGGGGAAATTAGTGATTTTCCTACTTGACCAGCCTCTAAGTTAACCAAGTCCTGCCCAGACCAGCTGTAACTGTTTCTATACTCTACCCCTGGAAGAACGAGCAGGAAAAAGAAATGAGAGGGTGATTCGCTACCTAATGTAGCCAAGGTTTCTGTTTCCATAGATGTGGGGTGGGGCCTGAGGTGCAGCATTTTTAAAAGCTCCCAGGTGATGCTGATGTAACTGGTCCCAGCGGCACTTGGAAGCTTTGTGGAAATGCAGATCTCAAAGCCACAACAGACTTCCTGAATCAGGGTCTGCATTTGGACAAGTCTACAGACTTGTTCGTGGTTGAGAAGCGCTGCTTTAGAGGATCTCCTTAGAAATATCTGTGACACCCCTGGAGTGATATGCAAATTGCATGTGTGCATTTATGAGTGTTTAAGGAACAGAGGGCATTTCACTCCTTGAATCCTGCCACTCATTTTGTCTTCCTTCTGGCTTCTCAACTGAAGGAGAGACAATCGAGAAAAAATAGTCACATAGGGAACTCGATACAGAAAAACAGGCTCTACACTAGAAGCTCTGAGCCAGCACCTGATGCTTCCCAAAGCAGAGCTTCTCTCATAACATGAGCTGGCACACAAGCCCAGGGACCCCAGCAGGATGTCCTCGTCTTATAGAAATGCCTGGGTCTGTGGGGTAAAACAAGCTCTCCTGTCCCACTGGCCACATGAACAAGGATGGCCAGTCTGCCTCACCCTCCCAGGTGCTGCTGGAGACACTGGAACAAACACATGCAGGGCCTGGCCAGCCAGCCCAGAAAAGCAGGTGGGGCCTCATGCTTGACCCACAGGGACAGGGGTTGGAAGACTGGGGGTGGGGGAGGGAATCTGCCTTGATCTTGCTTCCTGTCTTTGTAGTCATCAAACACACCCAGAGAATGGGGGGGAGGCAGTCAGATTAGCAACTACTCTTGCCTTTGTGAGAAGCCTGTACGTGGAGTTGGTAGAGAGATGAAGTTCCCTTACCCAGTCTTACTCAAGATGGGCAGAGGGAGAAGAAGTCTCCGTTCCCTGTGGGCTGGAAAAAAAAGATATATACTAGGAGGGAAGTTCCCATTGGGAAAATGGGGAAAGAGTTTATATTCCCAAAGGGATCCATGCAGGAGAAAGCTTAAGGTGCTCTGATCTGGAAGAGGTACCAGGGCCTTGAAAATTGCCCTCAGTCAGGTTAGGCCTGACAGATGGGTCACCATACTCCCGAGTAGAGATGCCCAACCTGTTCAATGTGTTATCAGTGTGGGTGGAGCCTCCACCACAGCTTCCTTCCCACAGCCCAGAGATGTTCCCAAGGTGGGAGGAAGTGTAATTAATCCCCACTGACCTGCCTTCTTCCCTGCAATGCATTGGCAGTCGCTCCCAGGAATGCCTCTCCCCACCTCCTCCCCCAGCAGATTTCCCTTGAAGCTTGTTTCAGAGGCCCCCTCCCTTGCAGAGACCCTGCATTGCGGGGAGTCACTGGGGATTGCATTGTGTTCTAGGAGAACTGGAAACATCATCTTGTATTCAGAAAGCTTTTCTATTTATTTAAGCTGTTTGGTTTTTTTGTTTGTTTGTTTTTTGTAAATTGTCTGCAGAGATTTTAAAAGAAAGGTAGCTAAGTTCCCAAGGCTCCTGAAGTCTATTTTGACTGATTTCTCATTCTAAATAAATATTTGTTCTTCTTCCATTTTTTTCTCTTTTTCTGAAGAGGCCCCCAAATTATATAAGCTTCAACCCCATCCCACCCCCTTCCCTACATCCTACATCTACACTCTACCATGCTGCAATCAAGAAAAATAAAAAGTGGCCTCACTCCACAAAAAGCTGAGAAGGTCAGCTCCAGCTGCCCCTCCATTCCATTTTGTTTAAAAAAAAAAAAAAAAAAAAAAGAGCTTTTTCTGAAGCACCTTCTCTTCTCAGTCGTGATAAGAAGGATGGAAGCCACCAGTGTCCTTCAAGGGCTCCTGGCAAATGGGTTGGCATTCAGATTCTCCTAGAAGCAATGCAGGTTCCCTCCACTCCCTCGGAAAATGTGTAATTAAAAACAAATCAGAAGAAAAAAATCAGCTCCATTCTCTTCATGTTGTTCATGTCTGTCAAAGTCACCTGTGAGTCTGCCTGCCATTCCCCACCACTTTCTAAAGACCTATTTCATGCCTAGGCTTCAATCACATTTATCTTCAGGAAATGGGGAAGAGCAACAGGTTAGGACTCACTCAAGGCAGTAAGTGAGGGCAGTAAGCCTACGACCCCCATCATGAATTGTCCAGATTTGGGAAGAAGGGAGAAATCACCTTAAGTTGGCTGAGGGAAACTCAGCTGGATAAGAATCATTTGAGTCAAAGGTCCAGACTAGACGTCTGTCAGTAGAATTGGCAGTCATCAATGCCAGGGTTTTCACCTGGGATTGAATAATGCATGAACTTAAACAGGAAACCTGCATTTAAGTCCTAGCTCTGTGCAGTTTCTCTCTCTCTCTCTCTCTCTCTCTCTCTCTCTATATATATATATATATATATATATATATATATACACACACACACACACACACACACACACACACACATATATGTATGTATATATGTGTATATATGTATATATATACACATATATCTATAGATATAGATATAGATATATAGATATGAACTAATTCACAGCATTGATGTGAAGATTAAATGAGATTATTCATAGAGGCTCTTTATAAACCCCAATGGTCTTCCATGTATAGGTATAGCATTCCTCACAGTTTTGGACCTTCCTCAATGACTAAGCAATCTTGGTAGGGAGATTCTGATGTGTTATTTTGGATGTGTGTCTTTTCTCATACTTAACTCCACCATTCAGTCAGCTAGACATTCTACGTAGTTGCCTCCGGAGAAGACTGACAAAATGGTTGTCTTGTTTTTGAGATTTGAAACGTGAGGTCTTAGGAGGAAGAGGAGCAATGTGGGAGTTCCAGTGATAGATTTTTCTACTGACTGGGTCAAAGCAAGTCACTTCTCTCTACCTTGCCCCCAACACCAGACTAAGAAAGGAAAGAGAGAAGATAGAGTCTAGATGAGACCAGAGGGAAAAGGATGGGTGGAAGATTTGCAGTCAATGTAAGGAGCCACCTGACCTTCACCTGTGTCATAGAGAAGGCTCTGAATATTGCCAGGACTTGGGAACAAGCTGGGAGTCGGGTGAGCCCCTGCAGATTACCCAGTCTCCATTTGCATGAGCACTAGGGAGAAACTCGATTGCTGCTCCCCGTTTTGATGCCTAGTAGTGTCCAACAGATCACTTGATGACAATCCTGTAGAAGTGACATCTGTTATGCCTGATACATATACTTTTGGTTGCCATCCAACTTAATCCATGTGAAAAGCCCTCCTTTGAACATCACAAGACATTTCTAAGACCCCCAACTCAAGATGGGGCATAGAACCCCTATGTTTATTACAGCGCTATTTACAACAGATAAGACTTGGGAACAACTGAAATGCCCTTCGGTAGACAACTGGATTAAGAAACTGTGGTACATTTATACAGTGGAGTATTACTCAGCTATAAAGAATGAAATCTTACCATTTGCAACAATATGGATGGACCTAGAGAACGTTATGCTAAGTGAAATAAGTCAGACGGAGAAATACCTTATGATCTCACTTATATATGGAATGTAAAGAACTAAATAAATGAGCAAAGTAAACAGAAATAGTCTCAGAGATATTGAGGAAAAACTGAAGGTTGCTAGATGGAAGAGGTTGGGGATGAAGGAGAAGGGGAAGGGATTAGACAGCACAAATTGGTAACTACAATATTGCCACGGGAAAATGAAAGACAGTTTGGGGAATATAATCAATAATGTTGTAAATATTTCGCAGGGTGTCAGATGGGCACATGTCTCATTAAGGAGACCACTTCATGGATGGTGTATATGCTTGACCACTGCACTGTACACCTGAAGCTGAAGCTGAATAATATTTTATGTCAACTATAATTTAATATATATATATATATATATATATAGTCACGGGATAGGAAGTACAGCATAGGGAATAGAATCAATGGAATTGTAACAGCTGTATATGATGCCAGAGGAGCAATAGATTGGGGGAGGGAGGTTATCATTTTGTGAGGGCTGAAATGTCTAACTATTACATTGTTATGTACACCTGAATCTAGAGAGAGAGAGAGAGAGAGAGAGAGAGAGAGAGAGAGAGAGAGAGAGAAGGAAAGAAAGAAAGAAAGAAAGAAAGAAAGAAAGAAAGAAAGAAAGAAAGAAAGAAAGAAAGAAAGAAAGAAAGAAAGAAAGAAAGAAAGAGAGAAAGAGAGAAAGAAAGATGGAGCATGGACATCCCACTGTGGTAGGCAGGGCATGGAAATGCTCCTGCACCTGCGCCTGTCAGATTTCATAGAACAGTTTGAGATCTTCCTTGGAGCAAATACATGGTAAGGCAAAAACCACCACCTCACTGCAGGGAGAGAAGGAATCAGAGACCTTCACCCAAGAGGATGGAGTCCTAAAGAAATACGAAGCCCAAGAGCAGCAATGGCATGAATTGTCCTTGTAACAAAAGTGAGTACAGTTAATCCCTGCTCCCTGTATCCCTCTGAAGAATGGAGGAAAATTTTTTTCATCTAATTCCCTTTTTTACCCCCCAGACATAACATTTAGCATGTACTACACTCATTCCTGATCCCATCCATTCTCAACACTTCCACCACTAACAACTCTATTCAGAATAGATATATCTTGGAGGTAGAGTTGACAGAACTTGCTGATGGATTGCATAGAGAAGGTGAGGGAAAAGGAGGAGCCAAGAGTGACATCAAGCATTTTGGCCTCAGCAAACTAGCAAATGGTGATGATGAAGGTCTTTTTGGGGATGAGAGGAAAGAGCCCTGAGGTCCACTAACATTTAGAGATCTAGGAAAGAAGGAGGAGTCAGCAAAAAAGTTCATGGTTATGTTGTAAGTAAACAGAGAGATGGTGTTATCTCGGGAACCATGAGATTAAAGGATTTCAGGGAGGAGGAATCACACAGCCGTGTCCAATTCTACTGAAAAGATGCATAAGACAGGTGTTGTTCCTATGCCTCCCATCAAACTGCAAGCTCAGCGAGGGTCGAGCTTTTGCTACTGCATCATGCTATGCCATCCCTGCCCTTGTTGTGACAATGAGCACCACGGAGGCAGATGTACAAAGTACAAAGGGCCTCATCAGGGAAACATGAAACAGACAGGTGAGTCCTACTTCCTGCTGGTGACACTGGCTCCCTTTGATTGAGAGTCCATGCCAAGCTTGGCTGTGCTAGGCATATAACAAATTGTATCCCATTTAACACTCACAACAACACTATGGAACTTGTATTACGTCCATTTGACAGATTTCCCAACGTCAGGGTGCTGATCAATGTTAGAGACTAGTATGACCAGCATCCCTCATAATGTGGTGAAGAAGGTGGACTCTGGATCCAGACAGACCTGGATTTGATTCCTGGTGTTGCCACTGACTGACAACATGGTCTTGTATTTCTGGGTGTCAGTTTTCTCACCTGTAAAATGATCAAGTTGGATTAGAAAAAGCACCATCATTCCTTCCAATACCACATTCTATGACTGTGGGTTATGTGGGTGCAGAAAAATAGGTGGTTTTGGGGAGTTTGAAGCATGCCTGCCAATTAGTCGATACCTACAGGTATATCCTGTTGGTCACCAAATTGTCTGTTACCAAATTTTCTTCCCTACGGCTGCTCGAAGACAGATGACCTGTTGTTGCTGCCACCTCTCCCAGGCCCAAGGGACGGAGCACAGCTTCATAGTTTTTCTTCATTCAGTGGGTACCAGACAATGCATAGCCTGATAGTGTAGTGATGAAAGAGCATTTCATCTCTGCTGGCCTAATGCTGAGTTATTAAAGTGGGTGGCTAGAGGAGCAACAATCAAGGGTGGTCTGCCTTCTTCTGGAAAAAAATCTGAGATAAATGCATTTGCATGTTAAGAATTATGATCTGGAACTCTTACTATACATTTTAAGGGAACACCTTGATGTGTAGTCTGGAGTGGAGAGGAACCAAGGGGAGGCCTTCTGAGCGTCACCATACCCCTCAATGGCCCATGGTGCTTCCAGTTCATGAAAAGACATCATGCATGTTCTCTCCAAGGTACAGGGTTGTGCAACAGAAGGGGATTTGTTCTCTACTGCTCCAGAGAATGAGTGAGGACCAATGAGTAGAAGTTACAGGGGAGGTTAGTTTCAGCTTAGCGTAAAAGACAGAACAGCAGAGTAGCCAAGTGCATGAGCTTTGGAGTCAAGGAGCTGTATGACCTTAGGCCTCTAATTTGACTCTCTGTACTTCAATTTTCTCATCTATAAAATGAGGATGAAGTATTTAACGTGTTCAGCTTTGTGTCTAGGCCATCTCATCTTTGGTTCCATTAGGATTAGCAAGAGCATTTTAACAGAGTGCTCTGACTATGGGCAAGGCAGCTAGGTCAGGGGTCAGCCTCCGAGACTGGGAAGGTTTGGGTAAATGATCAGCTGACCAGAAAGAAATATTTCAGGAGAGAGATGGGGCCCTGTCTAACCCCAGTCTGGGCAAGGCTTTTCTGTGCAGCTCACCCACTGCAGATCTGCTTTGACTTTGGTTTCTAAAACGGAGGTCTGGTTTTGTTTTGCTTTGCTTTGTTTTGTTTCCTGGAAAAGGGCAAAGGAGCAAGACAATGTACTAGAAGTTTTAGAAGTTCTTCTTCAATGGATCCTCAGAGCAGCAGTTTCTGAAGTCTCTTAACTGGAAGAGAAAAGAGCAGAATGCACTGTCTCCAGCAACATATCTGCTTTAGGCTGAGTGACCGGGAGCAGTCCAGTCCAGTTTTCTATACTATTGAGTATCCCGTGACGGTCTCTATGGCAACCCATGGCTGAGCTGCCCCAGATCACAAATGGACATAGTCAACCTCTCCCTCACTGAGGCCGGAAGACCCAGGTATCCCAATGGATACTTGGTCTCCACTCCTTCTGAACTAAAGTATCTGTGGAGATACTGCAGCTTGTCAAAAGAATTTTTGTTATAGCAGCAGAACGTATTCTTTGTGTGTTGATGCACATAAAATAGGATAAATTATCTTAGCTGCTTTGTCAAGGATAAGATGGGGAGATTGCACATAACTGCATCCTCTGAAATGATCAATGAGGCATTTCTAGAGGGCAGAAAGGCTCCAAAACCCCACAAGAAATCATGTTTGAAAACACTCTCATCTAGACTTTAAGTGCTACAGGAGTTGGAAGAGGAAAAAAAAATCTCTGAAGACTGGAGAAGTCAAGGAAGCCTTCATAGAAGAAGTGGCATCTGAATAATCCTTGAAGGATAGATAGAAGGTGGGCAAGGAAGTTTCCAAGGGACCCGTGTCAGATGGGTCCTTGGAAAGCTCTTTACTCTGGACTTCTTCATCGACTTTCTATGTCCAGATCATTCTCATTCCTTCTTGGCTTCCCAGTCTTTCTCTGATCCTGGTCTAAGCTGACACTTTTCTAAGTTTCTGTGACCAGGAAGGGGGAGAGAGTCTCTGTCTAAATCACTCATTCATTTAACACACTGAACACCATCTGCATGCGACAACTCTGCTTGAGAAATATTAAGAGCAAACATCATGCCTTCACTAACTGTCAGCCCATCCATCAAACAGCCACTCAGGCAGGTACAGGGGAAAGAAACAGAGCAAGAGCAACTATTTGTTAAAAATAGCACTTTGGTCTCTATTAGACTAACTTACATTCATTGTGGAAAAATAGTACAATGATGAATGAAGTAATCTTACTATTCAAAAATTATATATATTGTTTATATATAAATATATATTTTATATGTATATATACATTTATAATTTATATATAAATGTATATTTAAAAAGCACCAAATTCTTGATGACTTAACCCAACAAAAATCTGTTTATTTTTCATGCTGCAAGCCCCACTAGTTTGGGGAGGGCTCTGCTCCACATAATCACTTCATACTATCTTATTATGCTTGTGTCTTAACATAGCACTTCATGTTTTCTCTGAAAGTGGAAGAAAGAAATGGAAAGTTGACTACTCGCAATTAAATGCTTTCACCTTTGTGGAAGTCACATTGGCTCACATTTCACAGGCCAAAGTTAGTCACATGGCCAGACCTAGCATTGAGGTTGGCAGGAAAAAACAACGTTTCCTTATGCCTAGAAGGGAAGGGGGACCTGTTATTGATGAACAGGCTGCCACGCAGAGTGTTCCAACATGTGAATGTACCATGTTTGTTCTAATAATTTCCCTGCTCTTGAAAGAGCTGATATAAAATCTGATGATCTGGGCCAAACCTCAGGAAAGATATCACATTAGAGGGCAACTTGGGTCTGAAATGCCACAGTTGAAACCAGTGTCCATTTTTGAGAAAGCTGGAGAATGCTACTAGAGAACCAGAGTTCTCAGCTGCCTCTGCAATGTTCCAACAGATGTGTAGGTGCAGGGTATGACAAAACTAGAAGTCATTTCACCATCAGATGAGCACGAGCTCACACAGAACCTAGAGATGGTTCAAAACATACTTATCTATTGAGTCTCATTTCAGTCCCTAGAGTCTTCATTGGCAGGATGTCAGAGGTCCCTTTCCTTTCTGATCTCCCCAGCCCTATCTTCTTTCCTCCCTCCATGATCCCACTATGTTGTCCACATCTCTGCCTTCCCCCTTCTCTCCAGCTGATGCCCCTACTCCATCCTGGAGAAATTCTACAAGCCTCTCAAGTCCTAAACATTTCCCCTGATACAGTCCTGAAGTATAGGGCACATAGGTCCACCATAGAAGAAGGATTTAAATATTTCTGATTCTGCAAAATGGAGCATCTGCATCCTTTCTCTTGCTGATTTTGGCCACCTGTGAAAATGCACGCAGAGCCTTGTTAAGTGGTGCCTGAAAATGAAACTCACCAGCCTCTTGGGATCCAAATCAGAACACAGATGTTGAGTGTGAAAGAGCCACTTCAAAAATCTGTTTCCATGGATGTATGGTCAGTGGGTAAAGGGTTAAAATCACATTTGAAAGGGAGGTGGGCCTCCTGCCCTTTGCTAATATGAAGGGCCAGAGTCCAAACCATTAACCAAGCCATTTTTATACATGAGTGGGGTCACCGAATTCAAAAGGATAGGCAGTAATCTAACAATCAATCCTCTCATTTCCTTCCACCCGCCCATGTGGTAAGATTAATGAGTGCCCTGGGAACCTGCCTCATCAGGCCAGAACTGACAAAGCTTCTCGTCACTCCCACACACCTGAATGCACTCATCCTTGCCATGTTGAGAAGCGCTAAGACCCCAGGATTTACATTCTGGCTTTAGGAGGAGACAGAAGCCTATTTAGGGGTTCAAGGTAAGTTTTATAATCCAATTCTGCTCTTTTAGAGTGCTCTGCATTGGGATTGAGTGCAAAGGGGTTCATTGTTCTCCATAAAACTTCTCCTTGTGTATACCTCTTTTGGGGACGATGTGATGGATCAGATCATAATTTGGGTGGTGCAGAGGCCCTTTGCCAGGACAATATCAAAACCTACTCTTGACCTAACAATGTGCTATGCAGAGGTGGGTGAAGGCATCACAGAGAAGGTGGCATTGGAGCAGCATCTTGAAGAATGAATAGAAATCTGACAGGCAGTTAAGGGTACTTATTCCTCAGGCTTCTTGAGAAGTGGGGAGGGGAGTATTTGGGGCAAGGTTTCCTGGGGAGCATCGAGCTTTCCTAGAGCCACAAAGGATGGCTCTGCCTCTTTGATGTTCTCACCATCTAATCTGACTTGTCTAAGTGATGGATGGCCTGGGAGGACTCTTTCTCGGCAGGTAAGGGATTCTGAGTTGGCTAGGTCGGCATGTTTTTGGCAGGCTGTCTGTCTTGATTTGTTGCTTTGAAGGGCCATTGCTCAGAAAGCTTTTGTTATCAGCAGAGCCTGGGGCTGCTGGGTCATATCTGTTTCTGTGTTCTAGCAGGCATGCATGCCAGGCTCAAAGCTTTGTTATCTTTATTATCCGGTCTTTAGTAACTCCAACCCTGGAGGAGGAATGGATCCTGGAGGAGTTAGACAACTCTGTCCATTTGATGTTTGTTGGGCTGGAGATTCTGAAATGCATTGGAATCTTTGGGTTGACTGGTGGAGACTTGGTGAATAGCCTGTGAACTCAGGTGGAGAATGAGACATTCGATACAGACAAAAATAATGGCAAGTAAGATTGCTATCCACTCTATGACATCATGCATTCAATCACTAATGCAGCACACTTTTACTGAGCTTCCATTTTGTTTCAGGTGCTGGGCACAGATAAGAATGGCACCTACTTTCCCCAGGAATAAACCAATGAACACTGTAGCGTGTGAACATGCCATGTCAGAGGGAAGCTCAGAGGTCCTTGGGAGCACGGAGGAAGGTGTCTGCCTTAGCTTAGGATGGGGCATAGTAGAAAGGAGTCAAAGATGACTCAGCCGCTAAGAACTTACCACACCAGATAGGATTGCCATAAGGACCCAATGGCAATTTCCAGGATGCATAAACATTGTGTAAATAGGAAAGCAAAAGAGAAGAACAGAATTATTTTTATTTACTCTCCAGCTATGTAACACAACAGCGTCCTTTAAACGATTGTGGTTCCTGCCTCTTAACCCCTGTATCTAGCATTTCCCCATGTCACTTCACCTTTCCAGAATGCTTTTTTCCCAATCTTCTTCTTTACCAATCCCAAACCCACATTTTCCTCAATAGTCGCCTTGATCTAGCTTCATGTAGAAAGCTTTTCTGAACATGCTGAGTGCAAAGTCCCCTCCCCACTCCCACGCTGGATTGTCAGTGATCCGCCTTCCACCATACTGCTAGGGGAGGGGGGCTGTGAGGGAGGGGATCTGCTCTCATTTCTTCTGGTCTCGAGCCCCAGACAGTTCAGATACCTCCTACAACCAACATGGCTTTCAAACATTCTTAATGTTGTCCTCAATTTGTTTTGTGCACAAATTGAAAGATCTTTCCCACTGTACTGTAAGCCATTCAAGGGCAGGGCCAATGCCCTTGGAAGCTTTTCTTTGCTTGACACTGGCTGGCATTGGGAGAAGCACTGCATAGTTTTCATCACTTTATCAGCAAAGCTGATAGAAATGAGGCTGTTAATTTCATCTTTGGGACTTCATTTGCAATTAAATGAATGGTGATGCTTTGGTTATGGCTTAATTAATAAATTCAATAAACATGAATTAAGGATCTATGATGAGTCAGAAGCTGTGCGAAGCTCTGGCTCCACAGAGATGAATGGCAGGTCTCAGCTCTCAAAAAAGTTCGTAGTCTAGTAAGAGATGAGTGTGTGCAAATAGATATTTATAATACCAGGGATAATTGCTGGAGAATAGGTTTGCTTAAAGGACTGTGAAAATCCAAAGGAGGGAACAAGAATCCATGCTTTGCTGACATGATGGATCATCTTGGTTTTGAAGGATGCAAACAAAATTTCAACAGAATCAGGGAGAAGTAATAGGGAGTGCAAAGACACAGAAGCAGGATGAGGCATGAAGCCATATTTGAGGAACTGGAGCATCTCAGTGTGTCTAGGACATGGGCTATGTGGTGGAGAATGGTATGAGGTTATGAAGGTCCTTTTGTACCAGCTCAAGCGCTTGGACTTTATGCAATACTCACAGAGTCAACGAAGATGGGTAACACACGGGGATGGTATGATCCTATTTTTCTTCTAAGAAGATACCTTTTGGTCTATCTCTGCTTGAGTGCTAGGAAGGGCTGCATAGAGAGGCTTGAGGATCCAATGGATTGAGGAAAAGCAGCTGATGACAGAGACTAGTTTAAAACGCAGATCTCATAATACTCTGACACATTGAGGTTACTCTGGCAGTGGGGAGAACACGTCAACTGTAAGAGGAGGGATGGAAGAAACAGTGAACCATGAAAAGAAAGTGGGATGCTTGTACTGCCTTCTTAAAAAGACTTTTCTATAAAAATGAAAAAAGTATTCAAAATAGCTAAATATGGATATTAAGTAGATTGGTTTCAATACAAACAGAAAACAATTTAGAGAGTAAATGGGTAGGTATAATTTAATACCTTGTCCACTAATGTGTAACTGTAATAGATCATTGCACAGTTTAACCTCTTCTTCTCCTAGGCACGAGTAGAATTAATCCATATGAAAACCTTGCTTGTACTGAAACCTGAAGGTTTGTTCAAAGTTCTTCAATTGCGTCTCACGTCCTACTAGGCAACCTAGCTTCCATCTTGGATAGTCTCTCTACAGCCATGCTGACAATGAGCCCTCTGATTCTCTATTGTTGGTAGAAGTGAGATAGATGGTGTCATAAGTATAAAGCATGTTGGGAGGCTTCACAGGGTGGCAGTACTCCATTTAAATTACCAGATTCCAAAATCTCACCTTCAGTTTTGCAGATCCCCAAATCCAATTTCCTCAGTGTTTTAAAGTTAATTGAGTTCAGAAAGGCTGAGCTAACAAAATTTTGCCAATTGATTAATTTACCACGAGAAACATAACTGCTAGAGAGACTCGTGTCCTCTATCCCAGCTGACACATTTACTCCAGTTTTGACATTTCTGCAAGAAGCCAAATTATAACTTAAAAGTTGCATGGTGAGCAAGGAATCCCAGCAATGGGAGATAGATATATGCAGAAATAATTGATGCCACTAGGTGTGGTTGTTGTATGCCTCCAAAAATTCTCAAAGGAATTTTCCTACCCATACACTCAGGCAGCACCAGTCTCCTGGTGGCAATTTACCCCAGTTGTAGACAAAGCATTTAGGAAACAACATTATCTGAGATGCTCATATTACTTACCATAGAAATTGAAAAGTAGTAGGCAATATCAAGCCTCAGAATGAAATCTGATTATATTGGTCTATAGTTCTAACAGAAATTGTTTCACTGACAGATTTATTAAGCATTGAGACAACACGTATCTGGCATTTTCTAAGTGCCAGGCGTCATGTTACATCAATAAACAAGACAGACTCTCCTGTCGGGAGGCTCTGAATTCAGGAAGCAGACATGTTGGCTGGTAATTACAATGCAGGCTAATGTTTGCTGTGATGAAGGCTTGTTCTATATGTGGTGGGAGCCGTGATAAAGGGCCCTAATCCTGACGAGGGGTCAAGAAAAGTGGCACAGGGGTCAAGAATCTTAAGCTGATCCTACATGAGTATCTAATTTTCACAATCAAAAACATGCATTTTTCTAACTATATATTACCAATAATACAATCATATGGAGAACCGCTGTTAGCCTTGTGGTATGTTTCTTTCTAATTTTATATGTAAAGATTAGTACGTCTAAATTTGCAATCATACAGTGTCATGCTGCTTACACTTAGCATGATAACATGAGTCATTCCCACGCAACGTAATACAAGTACATTAAAAAAATTACTGCTTGGTCTTCCATCACCTGGATATGAAGTAATTTATTTAACCAAATTCTGTTGTTGAACATGTAGGTTATTTTTAATTATTCAATATATGAAAGTCATAATTGAGAGGACCTGAGAGGCTCTATGATAAAATTCTTTCCCTTTGCAAATGAGGGAATTGGTTTCTAAGGAATTTAAGTGATTTTCCCTGAATTGTATAGCTAAGGTATTTGAGAACTGGGTTTGTACCCTGATGAAATGCATTTGGGGAAGAGAGGGTGTGTTATCTGAGATTTGATAAAAACAAAAGGCACTAGAAAAATGCCATAGGCAGGCAGAACTGAGGGCTCCAAAGTGGAGAGAAAAGGAAAATGACAGGGTTTGGATGATGCCTGTGTGCTCCTGGGAAACACTGCCCACTCAAGTACCAGCCTCTCAGTATGCCGGAATGGGAGCAGGGTGGCTCTTCTGAAGACCTCTTGATAGTGTATATCAAGAACCTTGAGAAACCCCTTGAACCTCATGACCCAGCAATCCACTCTCAAGAATCCATCCTAGGGAGTTGGCATGTACATGGTAGTCAGTAAAACATCATTTATAATACCAAAAAAGAAACAGATTCATAGATGCTTAAATAGATAGATAATAGCTAGCTAGCTAGATAGATAGATAGATAATACATAGAAAGAATCTATAAATCTCCTTATACATTATATTTATTCTTGCTATATATTTTATGTTCTTTATGATATATAAAGACATTTATTATAAGGAATTGGCTTACACAAGTATGGAGGCTGAGAAGTCCCACAATCTGCCGTCTGCAAGCTGGAGACCCAGGAGAGCCAGTGGTATAGTTCTGAGAACCAAAGGGCAGATGTATTAGTGCCATTCCCAGGGCAGAAGACCAATGTCCCACTTCAAGCTGTCAAAGAGAGCAAAGAGAGCAGATCCCCCCTTCCTCCGTCTTTCTGTTCTATTCCGGCCCTCAGCAGATTTGATGATGCCCACCCACAGTGGGCAGGGTAATCTGCTTCACTCAGTGAGTTAGAAAAACTACCCAGTCCTCCTCCTGAGTCAGAAAAAAACTTCAGTCTTCCTCCTGTGTCTCTCCTTTCTACTCCTCGTACAGATCACTTACAACACTTCTGGTCACCAAATCTGTGTGGGTTTTCCCCCACACCACGCCATTCCTCACAACACCAGCTGGGTGCTGCACAATTTAACTCTGTTCTGACACTATCTATTTGAAGATAGCATTAGGTCTCACCGCTTAAGGGCTCCTACAAGACTGCTCCCACCCCACATCAGATGACAACTGCAAGTTCAGGTTGTCACCTGTGCTTCTGACAGATTGGCTACAAATCAAAGGTTCCCCAAACCCCCTCCTTGGGGTCAATAATTTGCTAGAGCAGTCCAGAGAACTCAGGGAAATACTACTTATGTTTACCAGTTTAGTGAAGGATATGATAAAGGGTACAGATGAACGGACAGATGAAGAGACACATAACGTGAAGTCTGGGCAGGAGCGGGGCTGCGTCACCCTCCCAGTGTTTAGCAACCTGGAAACTGCTCAAATCCCCTACAATTGGGATTCTATGGAGGCTTCCTCATATAAGTGTGATCAATTATGAAGTTTGTTTCCAGCCCTTCTCCTCTCTCCCCTCTCTGGAAGAGGGAGGAGAATGGGGCTGCAATTCCAAGCTTCTAATCATGGCTTTGTCTTTCTGGTGACCAGCCCTCGTCCAGAAGCCATCCAAGGGCCCACCCAGCGTCACCTCAATAGAACAATAAATGCTCCCAGCGCTCTTATCACTTAGGAATTTGCAAGTGTTTTAGGAGCCCTGTGTCAGGACAGGGACTGGTATTTATATTTTCCATTATTTCACACTCAGTCTACTGATTCAGATGGAAATCTCTTTCAGGAACATCCTCACAGACATACCCAGAAATAATGTTTAGCTAAATATCTGCACACCCGGTGATCCAGTCAAGTTGACACGTAAAATCAACCATCGAAACATTCAATGTTGGGGAAAGGTTAAGTAGACTATGGTACATTCACAAGAAGCTGAGTCATGTTCTGGGATGACCTCTTTCTCTTTTTCAATGTTCGGCTTTTTCTGGCTCAGCTGACCCCTCTCTGTCTGCATGAACTTTCAGGGCCTCACCACACATTTTATCCAGCAGGCTGCAACTTACCCCACTCAGTTCAGTATCCACCTTCCAAACATGTATTATTCTCTTTTCTTTGGCCACTTTAGTGGGATCCCAGGAGAAAGAAGAGCTACACACACAGGATCAATCTGCAGTATTTCGTTGGAAGACCATTGCTTTTTATTTACGTTACAAAACAAGTCGAGAGTAATAAAAATAGTCATAGTCTTTAATCCAGGAATTCCACTTAATGTAAGTAAGAGACCAAAAAAAAAAAAAAAAGCAAAACACAGGAAGAGCTAAAACGATGACTATCACCACAGTACAAAACTGATAGCTATTTAAGGTCCAACGGTATATGATTAGTAATTTAAAATGCAGTGAATACATATAAAATAGTATTAAGCAGCTTTTAAAAAAATTTAGGTGATAAGATTAAGATCAAACTTGGAAAAATTCTTGTTATAATGTTAAGTAAAAAGGCTGGTTACAACTGTGTAAAATACATATATAAGCATGGAAAAAAGATTAAAAAATAAAGGCAAATTATCAAAATTGTATAATAGCAATAATGTTTCATGTGATGTGTTCTCTTCTGTTCCGAAAACTTTCTCCAATGTTGTGACATTGGTTTTGCATTAAAAATAAAAAAAAAATACCATTCCCAACACTCAGTATAACGTGGTTATTTTAGTGTATTGAGACAGTGAATGAAATGCATTTGAATATGGCCACTGCATGGCTCCAGGGCTTTGGTTGGAGGCAAGGGAGCCCAGCACCTACAGCTGGCCTGTTGCTCTGTCATGCGAACATTTTCCCATCTGCAGGCAGCAGAAGCATGTGAGAGACTGAGCCCCACAGACAGTGTGGGTTTGTGCCTGTGAGTTGGTTGTGTCAAAATACATGGTACTTCACATCTTTATACCTCCTAGCAAACACCAAGAGACACACAGTTCCTTCCTGTGCCACTGCTCAAAGCTTTTGTTTTTTATTGTTCTAAATATGGATTTCTTTCCAAAATGTGGAGTTTCTCATTACCCAGTGGATACCAGTAAACTCTGCTTTGAGTGTGCACTGAAGGAAAATGCCATTCCCGTTTTCCATTCCAGTGTCGGCATTCCATAATGTAGTTGAATAAAGCATCCAGGGACTGGATCCCACTATGACCATGCATGCGAGAAGTAGTTCCAGGTGACTTTCTGATAAATGACTCTGAGCATACGACACACTGAAAGCCAGCATTCCAAGCCCAGCTAAGATCACATGGCTCAGACTAGAGCATCTCATGTGGAAGTAAGTGGAAAGGACTCTAAAAGCTCTGTAATCCTATCTCCTGTACTTTGCACAAATCCTTTCATCCTCCCATCTCCTTGAAGCTGTCAGCCAGTATCTGTTTGATGTCTGCAATGAAAATAAACTTTTCAGAGTGCAGTATATATCAGAATCATCTTCCATACATTGTGGTACATGCTGCCTCTCTGAGAAGATCACTTGTAAGTCCCATAAAACTGGAATGCCTATTATGTGCCCAGCACTGTTCTAAATGTTTTGTATATGCTAACTGACTTCATCTTTAGAATAATTTTTGTGAGATGAATGCTAATATTACCCCAATTGATAGATGAGGACACTGGAGTCCAGATAGTTTAAGTAACTTGTCCAATGTCAAAGTCACATGACTAGTAAGCCGAAACAGATGCTAAGTAACCCCAGGCTGTCTGACTCCAGAGACCGTGCTTTTAGCTACACTATGCTGCTCATTGAGTATAGATTCACCTGTAAGACCTGCTTCTGCCTTCTGGAGCCACACTGAACAAGAAGGCTTCACTCCCCCTCTACATGCTAAGTATCCAAATACTTGAACATTGTCAGATCGTTCTACCATTTCTCTGCCATATCTTCCTTCCTCTTCACAGCTCTGCATCTGCCTTCCTACCACGATCTCTCAGTCACTTTACCAGGCAACTGAGCCCTCAGCACACCAAGCCCTACATCTTCTCAGTCTCACCACTTCACAGCTCAGCTGAGCTTGACCAACCAGAATCTCATCTATTTTCATATATAGAACTAGTGCATATGGAGCCTGTGATGGCCAAGTCTTCCAAGGATAAACCAGATGTACAATTTTCTGTCGCCTCTTTCTCAAAACCTCAGTAGGGAATTGGAGGGTCTGAAGTCATTCAGAAGGAGAGGCAAGAGCTGTTAGTGCATTAGAACACATTTTCTCAATCTGATTTTCAAAGAAAACTGGCTTTTCATTTCCCCATAGAATTCATACAGCTACCAAGTGGGGAAGAAAGGGAGGGGGGAGTAACAATATGTAAAGTTTCCAAGCAGGAAAGAAGCCACTGCTATCTCTATTCCCACGTCACCACTGTAAACTCTGGCACTTGGCAGAAGTGTGAGGTGTGTGGAGGTCATTTTAACTATATAAATTGCCAGATGATGCTGATAAACTGACCTATTAGTGGGATCCCCTCTATTGGAACTAAGTTTATATTTACCATGGAAAGAAACAACATGAAGGAAAACAAAGGGCTCCAAACCAGAAACTAATCAGAACAGAGATTTGGCATCAGGGAGCATCAGAAAGGACACTGGCCGATAGGATAAAAATGTTTCTACTGACTAAATACCAGTCAGCATAGACTTTCTAATGGGTAAGTTTGGTCAAAATTTGGACTTATAATGTTTAGTAAAATTTTTTAACTACCACAATTTTTTTCACACAATTAAAAGAGAAAATATATTTGATATGGATCACAGAGTGAGATAATATTGTTTACAATCTTGTGCTTAGCCAGGGTTACGCAGCTCAATGATGACTCAATCAAGTTCTTTATTCTATCAGTTCTTGTGCACTTGCTTTCTCCTAAATCACATTTTTAGTTCTCAGTGATAGATCATCAGGAATGGAAGTGGCAAATGTTTGCTTCTTTTTAAGATAATTGGCAATAATTGGATCAAAGGTGTACTGAGAAATTACGGAAAGATTTCTCACTGAAAACTACCTCCCACATTCTGCTAGACATCAAGACACCAGAACCCAAACTAAAAGGTTGAGTGCCTGAACCCAAATGATGGCAAATGAGTTCCTAAACCACACTCCAACTGGACTCAGTGCCCCATGTTTGTTAACGTTTGTTGCAGCCTTTGTATGTGGTTTTAAATAACACATCACTGAGTCACTGCTTGACAACTGAAAAGAAAATCAGCAAATGATGGAAAAGAGACAGCTTTGAAATGTTGAGTCATTTGTACCAAGTTAGGTCTTTTTGGGAAATCCTGGTGTTTGATTTTTCAACCATAAAATTATGATATTTGTATCCCTAAGGTGATACTTCCTGCTACTGAAGACACTAAATAAGTCATTGAGAAACACCATTTTAGGCAAACCTCTTGAAGTTATCAAAATATTTTTCTCATTTTATTTATTTGTTTGTTTATTGATTGGTTGTTGAACAAGTCAAACAGCTCTATGTGGCTTAAAACAAAACAAAATAAAAACAAGAACTATGGTCAAATGAAAAGACATAGGAGGGCTGAATGGATAAGAAAACAAAACCTGTACATATGCTGCCCATGAGAGACTCACTTCAGATGGGAAGATCCAAACAGACTGAAAGTAAAGGGATAGAAAAAGATATTTCATGAAAATGGAAACAAAAAAAATTTTAGTATAAAATAACAAATTCTATGTTCTGCTCAATACATTTTAAGAATGAAAGTAAAATAAAAATCAGAGAGCACAACAACAAAACCTTTACAAATGTAACTTCTAAAGCTGTACTTTGGACAGAAGGATACTGATATCAGGATGAAGCATAAGAGATGTAAGAATAAATTTACTCTTTTACTCAATAAAAATGTAATTTGTGCTTAAAAAAAAAGAAAAATTGAAACAAAAACAATAGCTGGGATAGCAATACTTATACTAGAAAAAATAGACAAAGTCTATTACAAGAGACAAAGAAGGACCCAGTGATCCCATTTCTGGTTATTTATCCAAAGAAACCCAGAAAGCTACTTTGACGGGACTTGTGCATCCATATGTTCATTGCAGCATTGTTTATAATGGCCAAGATTTGGATGCAGTCTGCGTGTCCATCGATGGATGAATGGATAAAGAAGAGGTGGTACATACGAGGTCTGACACTAAGTTTGTGAACTTGTGGCAATGATGTTACTAACCTTTTTTGATACCAGAGGGATTATTCATTATGAATTTGTACCAGCTGGACAATTCACCAAGTTTACTATTTGGCAGTGCTGAAAATGCTGCGTGAAAAAGTTAGACGTCCTGAACTTTTCACCAAGTCATGACTCTTGCATCACGTCAATGCACCAGCTCACACGGCACTGTCTGGGAGGGAGTTTTTAGCCAATAAACAAATAACCGTATTGAAACAGCCTCCCTACTCACCTGATCTGGCCCCCAATGACTTCTTTCTTTACCCAAAGAAAGGAAATATTGAAAGGAAGACATTTTCATGACATTCAAGACATCAAGAGTAATACGATGACAGCTCTGATGGCCATTCCAGAAAAAGAGTTCCAAAATTGCATTGAAGCGTGGACTACGTGCTGGCGTTTGGTGCATAGCTTCCCAAGGGGAGTTCTTCGAAGGTGACTATAGTGATATTCAGCAATGAGATATGTAACACTTTTTCTAGGATGAGTTCACAAACTTAATCGGACCTGGTATATACAATGGAATATTGCTTGGCCATGGAAGGGAATGGATTCTTACCATCTGCAGCAGCATGGATGGACCTGGAGAGTACTGTAACTGGGTGGGGTACGTCAGACAGAGACGGGCAGATGTAATGTGATTTTGATTATATGTGGAATGTAAAGAACAAAATAAACAAACACAACAAAAACAAACTCATAGATACAGAGAGCATTTTGATAGTTGCCTGATCAGTGCATTTGGAGGGTGGGGGGTCGGTGCGGGGGGAGTGAAACAGGAGGAGGGATTAAGAAGTACAAATTGGTAGTTACAAAATAGTCATGGCGATATACAGTAAAGGGATACAGTCAATAATATGGTAATAACTATGTATAGTGTTAGGTGAGTACTAGATTAGTCAGGGGGATCACTCCTTAGATTATGTAAATGTATAATCACTATGCTGTACACTTGAAATTAATATAAAATAATATTGAATGTCAACTGCAATTGATAAATTTAAAAAGATGGGAAAAGGTGAAGGGGAATAAGAGGTCCAAATTCCCAGGTATAAAACAAATAAGTCATGGGGATGTGATGTACAGCATGAGGAATATAGTCAACATTGTGATAGAATGGTATGGTGTCAGATGGTTATTGGGCTTACTATGGTGATCACTTCTTTAGGTAGATAAATGTTGAATAAGTGTGATGTACACCGGAAAGTAGTATAATATTGTATGTTAGCTATATTTTAATTAAAGTCTTTTTTAAAAAATTATACCCGGCATATTGGTGGTTTTGTGCAACTATAAGGCAAATGTCAGATGGCTTACAAGTGAGAGAATAGCATTGGTTCCAGGTGTTACCTATGGAGGACCTGTGACAACCAGGAGTGCCTTCTAAGGTAAAAAACAAACAAACAAAAAAAAACTTGCCAATAGTTTGTTCTGCTTTCTTTCTGTGAGCATAAGATTTGTCTACTTTTGCACCTGGTTTTACAAGATTCTCAGTAACCGTGTGACTTGTACCTGTTTTTGCTCTCAGGGACACAGAATGACCCTCTGTAATTTTAGTCTTTCTTTCTTTTTTCTTTTTTTTTTTTTTTTTGCCGTAAAAATAAGATTCACACAGTACCAGACTGGAAGATTTTAGTTTATACTGTATTAGTTCTAAAAAATTCAATTAAAGAAAGACCATGGGCTTTATTTGCAAATGACACAGAAGCTTTGATGGCTTCACAACACAACTTGTGACAGAACAGAGTGTTAGAATCCAATCAAATGCATGTCCAGTGAAATCCTACTTTCACATGGTTACCATCATACTTTCTGTTCACTTTTCCTTTTTTCAGTTACTTGTCCAAAATCACTGGTCATAGAGTTTTGGTCACTCTTCATTTTTCTGACATGTTGCATTGTAGTATTTCTATTATTATTTTAATTACTATTTTAGTAACTTTTTCTTAGACTAGTTTTAGATTTATAAAGAAGTTGTGAAAACTGTACAAAGTTTCCCTATAGTACACACCCAATTTCCCCTATTGATCACATCTTTTATTACTATAGTACATTTGTCACAACTGATGAACCAATATTGATTCATTATTATTAACTAAAATCCATATGTTATTCAGATTTTCTTCGCTTTTGCCACATTATGTTTAGTTGTCATATCTCCTTAGGCTTCTCTTGTCTGTGACAGTTTCTCAGACTTTGCTTGTTCCTGATGACCTTGACAGTTTTAAGGAGTACTTGTCAGTATTTTGTAAAATCTCTCTCACTTGAGGTTTGTCTGATGCATTTCTTATGATTAGACTAGGGTTATGGATTTGGGGGAGAAAGTCCACAGAGGTAAACTGTTACTGTCATCACATGTTACTCTCATCACACAATTAAGAATTCATGCTATTAACATGATTTACCACTGTTGACAATAACTTTGATCATCTGGCTGAGATAGTATTTCTAAGTGTTTCTACTGTACAATTATTCTTTTTTTCCTCCCCTTTCTGTAGTGTAGTCTTTAGAAGGAAGTCACTAGGCATAACCCATGCTTAAGATATTCTGTCCATCTCCTTGATGGTA
Organism: Rhinolophus ferrumequinum; assembly: GCF_004115265.2. Taxonomy (NCBI): domain Eukaryota; kingdom Metazoa; phylum Chordata; class Mammalia; order Chiroptera; family Rhinolophidae; genus Rhinolophus; species Rhinolophus ferrumequinum. The sequence continues at coordinate 8,534,810 of NC_046304.1, forward strand.
GACTATCTACATAAATTATTCGGAACTCTTTTGCATGAGAGTTCTCTCCTATTTATTTATTTTTCCAATCATTTATTTATATCAAAATGGATTCATAGATATTTATTTTATACTTGGAGTGATAATCCAATACTACTTGATTTCTTTTGTTGCTCAAAATATTCCAACTTTGGCCACTGGGAGATCTTTTAGTGGTCTGCTCTATCCCTTTGACATGCCCCTTTTATTGTGGTTTCTTTGAGCAATTCCTTACTTTCTGGCCACTACAAAATTCTTCAGAATCGTCTTGTATCTTTCTTACTGCAGCGTAGAAGCAGCCATTTCTTTAAGGAGCCATAGTTCCTATTATTGGAGAACGCTATTAGAAACCAAGATCTGGGCACTGAGAGTGATGGTTGCTGCTAGGGTGACATTGCTTCTAGGCCTATCACCGAACAGAGGGAGGCAGAATATGTGTCTATACTATACTAGGTATATATATGTATACAGAACTATTCCTATATGTATCCATCTGTAATTATTAATATACCAGGTAAACATGTGTTCATACAGATGTCTCCAACTCTAACCCAATGTCACATGGATCATTCTAGCATTCTCCTCTTGCTTATCTGTTACCTCCCATTTCAACAATGAAAGCCCAGGCTCCTGCCATCCATCATCCATTTACTTAATTATTCAATTCTAGTATACATGTATAGTGGTTTCAAAATTGTTCATCTGTACCCTTGTGGGAGAAAAAAACAAACTTTACCACATAGAATACAGTGCTATATATATATATATATATATATATATATATATATATATATATATATATATATAGCCTTTACAGATTCTACTAATTTGTAGTAACTTAGGTCACTATTCCCCTTGCCCTGTTCATTCAGGTTGTTTCATATACTTGCAATACAGGTAGATTCTTTTGGTATAGTCTGCATTCCACTTTGAGATCCCCTAAACTCTAAATGAATTTTTAAATTTACATGTCTTAAAGTTCGCTCTTTGTATGTAGTGAAAAGCTTTATGAGTTTAGACAAACGTATGGCACCATGTATCCATCATTATACTACGATGCGGAACGTTTTCACCACCCTGATGGTATCCTTGTGTTTCACATATTCAACGCTGTTCCCCACCAAGTCCCTCACACCCATGATCTGTTTGCTGTCTCATAGTTGTTCCTTTTCCAGAATGTCATCTATAATAATGCAGTGTATAGCCTTGGCAGACCAGCATCTTTCACTTAGCAATAGGCACTAAAAATTCATCCATGGTTTGTGAGGCTTCATAGTTCATTTCATTTTTCCCAGCTTTATTGAGATATGATTGACAAATAAAAGTTGTATGTATTTAAGATATAGAACCTGATGGTGTGATAGATGTATATATTATGAAATAATCACCTAATCACACAATCAAGCTAATTAACATATTTATCACTTCACATGGTCATCATTTTCTTTCTTTTTTTTTTTTTGTCGTGGTGAAAACTCTTAAGATATACCCTCTTAGCAAATTGCGAGTATGGAATACATTATTGTTAGCTGTTGTCATATTGTTCTACATCAGATCTCCGGACTTTATTCATCTGGCATAACTGAAACTTTGTACCCCTTGACCAACATCTCCCCATTTCCTCTTACCCACAGTCCCTAGCAACCAAAGAAAGTACTTGAGTTTTCATTTGTCCAGCGTTTTCTTGTTTTAAGGATGACAGTGACAATTTCTAGTCTCTTTACATGTTAGAGCTGAAACTGAAAGTCTCTTCGTTCTATTTTTATACCTCAATGAATCACTATGAGTCACTAATCCATTTTTGCTCATTTGGGACAGACACAACACAGCATAACCATAGAAGGCAAATGTAAGGAACACAAATAATCACAAATACCATGAAGCTATAGTGACAAGATAACTTTACTCCATGAGCGGTGTGTAAGCCAAGATGGGCTAACGCATACATTTCTTGTAAAGCTCATGCAGCCTTCAAGATTTTAATAACTTATAAAGTAACAGGATTTCTAAGAAAAATCACACATTCCCCTTTTGTAAGATACATGTTTTTCACAAATGAAAAAGGGGTGTTTTCCCTTATTAATTTTTCCTCTGAAACTGCCAGAACATCTGTGGACTTCTTGATACAATCCTAGAAACCACACTGTGAGCAAGTCCTCACTAGGTAGTCTTTGCAGAATTTTCTTTGAGGTGTGATATCTTCTAAGAGAAAACAGCATCAAGGGGTAAGTCCAAGGAGGCAAGGTGACAGAGAATCGGGTGTCCATTGATGTGTTCATTCATTTCCTATATTCTTATTAAATAAAATGTATTCCACAGACCCCAAGGCCAGATATACAGCCCCTTTGGAGGGGCATTGCACCTCTATATGTGTAGGACTTGCTGTAGAGGAAATTCATTTATTCAAGAGTCAAATGAGGATTTCCTTTGCCTTTAAACAGGATCACTTCTGTGATGAAGTGTGAACAAGCCATGATAACTGTCGTGCGGGGTGTCAGGCGCGGTCTGTGGGGTCTCTGCTCCCGCTCCCCACATAAGAACGCAGGATGTGGTGAGGCCAAAAAGGAACACCCACGGAGCCGTAGGTAGGGGAGTCATATCTCTATACTCTCGCTGGCGGCTGGGTTGGAGACACAGGAAACAGGACCCACACAATTCTCAACCCTCACTGTGCCGCTTGCAGGCTCAGCCACCATCTTCTTGCTAGCTCCCCCTTTTCTTTTTGCTACTAGCCTAGCCACGGCAGTTATATTCATGGCTAATGGCTCACTGGTTACAGCTGACGGCCAACTAGTCACAGCTGCTGGCCATTTGATCACAGTCGATGGCCATTTACTACCTGAGCCAGCACCTTTCTATGTGAGGCCGAGAGCCTGGAAACTGCTTTTGGGGGCTCTGTCCCCACAATAACTTTGTCAATTACAGCAAACTAACTGATCATTACTGGCCAGAGGCCACTCATCACTAGTTCTTTTGTTACCACCAATTGTAGGAATCACATGAGCATTTAAAAAAATCAGCACATAGTCATCACCTCCATTTCCTACCTGACTTCACAAAAGGATTATTTATCTTGGCTAAACCTGAGCTTGGGCGTCTTGTGAGAATAGCAGAGAAACAGAATCCATGACCATTGGTTAGAACTGTGTTGGCAACCCTTTGCTCCCTACGAGTGGGTTGTTTTCAAAACTACCCACTTTAGAAGTTTCACATGGGCCACCTTCAGTCTTACTGCACACTCAAGCCTTCTCATCTAGCCTTACACTAATATTGCTGGTGTAAATCTATCTTTTTCTCTGGCTTTTAACTTTCTCGAGAGAAGGGCTTCTAACAACTCAACTCCTTTTTGGATCAAAGTAGGAATGCTTTTTTTTTCATGGATTTATTTCTTTTATATTCTCCACAGTAATTCACAACATATTATTTATCAAACATTGATCAGTCAAATAATAAGACATATCAGAATTAATGATGTTTAATATACAAGTGTACATAAAAATTTGTAATCATGCACAACAGGCCAACATAATCATGGAAAATAAATGAAAATTATATTAATTTTATGTGTCAATAATTATAAAGATTGAAAAATAATTAATTTTGGCTTTATTATTTGAGATCATCCCACCAATTACCACTACCATCAAATTTAAACAAGGTAAACAGTCTCCATAGTTTTTTTAAATCTTAGTCTATGCACATAATTGTTTTTATACATATATATACATATATATATATATATGTATGTATATATATATATATAGTCATGGGAAGTGGAGTATAGCATAAGGGAAGATAGTCAATGGTATTGTAACAATTATATAAGATGTCAGAGGGGCAATAGCTTGGGGAAGGGGATTATCACTTTGGGAGGGATGTAAATCTCTAACTATTATGTTGCTTTGTACACCTAAAACTGAAAAAAAAAAGACAAGAGAATATTATCTATAAAACAAAACAAAATAATTCAGATGTCTGATTGCTAAAAGCCTACTAGGAGGACATGAGGGAATGCATTTTTAAGCTTGCCTATTAGTGTAACAGGAATCTTTTGATCCTAATTTTGTTCACTGAGGAGTTTAATGACATTTATCTCAACACTTACATACCTCAACCATTATGGTTGACATTGTCTACATAAACACACGATCTGGTCTTCATTCTTTTAAGTTGTGTCCTGTACAGAATCAATGGACAGAGTGAATAAGTCTAGTCCTCCTGTCCATCAAGCTGTGGGTCAATGGATATATCAGCCTGAGGGAAGTAGATCCTTTTTATAATTTGTCTTCCCAGAAAGCAACGAATATAGCTGACTATATGTGGTCCTTACTGGACTGGTAACATCCAGGGAACAAGATGGGTGAATGGATCTCACCACAGTGATTAGGAAGAATATGTTCTGGAAAGATCAGATACTGATTTCAAACAATGCAAATAGGAATTTCTGTCTTTTTAAGATGTTTTATTTATATAAATAGGTAAGTTGGTTGCATGTCTACCCACCAATAAGAGCATAAAGTAAAGGATACTTCTCTACACATTGATCTTGTTGTAATGTCAACTACTGAAAGTAGTCTCAGTGGACAATTTACTAATCTAATTGTTGCCAGATCAAAAATTAAAAACTGAGACCCAATGCTCTAAATCGAATTCATATTTGGCAGATTTGCTTCCACTTATGTGGATTACTTCTAATACTGTTATTCAGAGTTCAAATAATGACTTACCTGGGTGTATAATTTACAACTAATCTATCCTAGAGGGTTTACCATAAAGCTACATTGTTAAATATTAGACTTCTTTTGGAGGCAATATATATTAGTAGTGAAAAAATTCAAAGTTTTATAAACATTTATTGCATAGCTATAGTAATTAAGATAGATGGATGTTTTCCATAGAATATACAAATAGAACAATAAAACAGAACAGAAAGCCCAGAAACAAATCTACCTTTGCGAGAAAATTTGATATATAATAGTCATGAATTTGTGAATTATGAAGGATGAGCTATTCAAGAAATGGGGGCTGAGTCAATTGATTTTTCATAGTTAAAAAATAAAATTGGAACCTATTTCACATAATATAGAGATTGTCAGAAATTTAGAAGTCTGATGATACCAAGTGTTGGTGAGGATATTGAAAACCAAATAGAACTTACAAAACATGACTGTGACATGATTCTTTTTAATTGCTACAAAAAATAATTTATCATTTTCTAGTAATTTGAAGATGTTTATGCCTTACAATTAGAAATTCCCCTTTGAAACATGTATTCTAGAGCAGTAGTTTACAGCCCTATCAGGCCCAATTTTTTTTGATAATAGTTTATAACACCCTCTTTATTATCCTTACATGAAATTCATAAATAATGTAACTTACCTATGCACATAATTTCAAAATGTCAACATAAACTAAATTGTGGCATGATTTTGAACAATTGATGGAGAAGAACAAGGGAATTTTACTTTACCTTAGTGATGAGAACATTCTCCTTTGAGGAGCATTAAACCCATGAAGAAGGAAAGATAATTCTAGAATGCTACTTGATTCTTCAAAAAAGAATATTCATAAAGTCATAAAAAGTCAACATGATACCTAACTAATTAATAAAAGGAAATAAATTATAATAAAATGTCATATCAATATGTAAGTGACTTGTCTTTTTTTAAAGAAAATGTATTTTTATGGTGATAAAACATACATAAAAAAATTTAGTTTTAGCCATTTTCAGTGGCATTAAGTACATTCACACTATTGTGAAATCATTACCACCATCTATCTCCAGAACTTTTTCATCTTGCCAATCCAAAATGCCATACCCTATAAAAATAACTCTGCATTCCCCACTTCTTCTAGTCCCTGGCAACCACCCTTCTTTCTGTCTCTATGAATTTGACCTCTCTGGATACCTCATCTAAATGGAGTCATACAGTGTTTGTCTTTTTGAAACTGGTTTATTTCACTTAGCCTAATGTCTTCAAGGTTCATCCATGTTGTAGCATGTGTCAGAATTCCCTTCCTTTTTCAGGCTGAATAACATTCCATTGTATGTATATACTACATATTGTATATCCATTTATCTGTCAGTGGATATTTTGTTTGCTTTTACCTTTTGGCTATCGTGAATAATAATGCTATAAACATGTGTGTACAAATATCTGTTCAAGTCCCTGCTTTCAATTCTTCTAGGGGTATACCCAGAAATGGAATTGCTGGGTCATATGGTAATTCTATGTTTAATTTTTTGAGGAACCACCATACCTTTACCAGAATGGCTGTAGCGTTTTACATTCCTACCAGCAATTCACAAGGGTTCCAATTTCTCCACATCTTCACCAACACTTATTTTCTGCTTTTTTTTTTGATCATAGCAATCTAATGTATGTGATGTGATATCTCATTGTGGTTTTGATTTGTGTTTCCCTAATTATTAGTGATGTTGAGCATCTTTTGATGTGCTTGTTGGTCATTTTTATATCTTCTTTGGAGAAATGTCAATGCAATTATCCTTAGCCCAATTTTGATAGGGTTGTTTGGTTGTTGTTGTTGAAGTGTAAGAATTCTTTATATATTCTGTATATTAATTCTTTATGATTAAAATTTACAATCATATATGATTGCAAATATTTTCTCCCATTCCATGGAAAATGCTTAGTCCTCATTAAAACTACGACACATCTTTGTGTAGACTCACCATAAACACAATAGTTAGTAAGGCAAATTGACATTGGCATGTTGAATGGGCAACTCAAGTGACACCAGTGGAACTGTTGTTGGTAAAGTGATTTTCCAAAATGGTGACTACTTGGTAAAGTTCTGAACCAAACAAAGTGCTTTTAAAAAAAAATCACAGCAGTTACATTCTTGGAAACTCATCAGATTAAAGCTATACAAAATACTTTATGTTTTTTATGTAAAACAGAGTTCTTTTCTAGATTCAGAAAATTCCAAACTAATTTTTCAGCAAACGGTCAGGCAGGATACTCCACAGTGACATGAGATGTCAGAACAAGTTTTTGTTTATAACAGTGTATCATACATTACAATACAGTAACTTCTCCTGACCTCACCCACTATATGTTAGTAGTGCACCTTAACTACTATAACAAACAAAAGTCTCACCCATAAGTTTCCAAACTATCCCCCTGGGAATCACTGCACTAGAGAAACATTTCAACACGAACACCCAGCGAACACATACAAGAATGTTCGACTGGCATTGTTGTAATAACAAAATATTAAAAATACCCCAGGTTGCCATCAAAAGAAAAAGAAACGCAAGTCCTGCAAAGAAATGTTACCCAGCAGTGACAATGAATGAGTGTGAACTATATCTATTAAGACGAATAAATTTAAAGTACGTAAGTTGAACAAAAAAGGAAGTTGAAGAAAGACACATACAATATAATATAAATTATTAAATACTTTGATACATGCAAAGCAATATCATGCATTGTTTAGGACTATACATATAGATACGTAATTATAAAGACATGCATGGGAATGATACTGATTTTAAGAATGGTGGCTATCTCTGGGGTCAAGAGGAGAATGAGATCAGAGAAGCGTGTGCAGGGGTGTAAATTTTATTTCTAATATTTTGTATAACAAACTGGGCAATGGGACATGTGTGTGCAGTATGTTATAGCTTATATTTTTATGTCTAAAACATTTTTAAATGAATGAAAACAAAGGCAAAGCTTGTGCAGTTTCTGGTTCCAGAGAGACCTGTTTTTGAATCCAGGCTCAGTTACTTATAAGCTGTGCAATACAGAACAAATCACTGAACTCTCCTAAATGTTAGTTTGTTTTTCTGTAAAATGGGGATGAAAATAGAAGCTACTAGACAGGAATGTTATAGGATATTAAAATGAGAAGATACATTTGGAGCTCTTAGAATACTGCCTTGTTCTCAGAATAAATGCACCTTTGTGCCAAAGAGGAATTACCTCTGTTTAAATATGTCTTATCCAGTCTCCACAATTTTTTTTTTAACATACATTCTTATTCTACCTTCTGTCTGGTCAGTGTCAAAATACACATATCAGCCCTAATGGAAACACCAAGTCAGATAATTCTCTGATGTCCAAATGCTGTTTATGAGTATAGATTATTTATGGAGAAAAGCCTGCAGGACATGCTACAACTCATCTACTCTCTAGAAATGATAAATTTTACCCTTGGATCAAATCACATCATCTGAGAGCTGCATATCTGGATGGCGTCATCTGAGTGTTGTCAAAATTACTTGACAGAATTGAACTTTGCTGTTCCGATATTGGCTTGCATTGAGGGATGCTACAAGAAGCAACTGCAAATTTTACTCCTCTGTGTATTGCTGGGATGGAATCCAGGATGTTATTCTCTGAATGAAAAAACATTTCCTTTATGAGGACCAAAGGGAGAAATTTTTCTCAGGTCAGCAAGATGAAAAACAGCTTGTTTGTCTTTATCTGGTGGACAATACGAATCTTTTAACTGAGAATATTTCCCTACTTACTTTAGTCTGTAGATAAAACATAGCTCAATCTGTGGCCTATCTCTGGTGACTCAATAAAACTATTTGTCATACACGCCTGAGAAGTAGGTAAATTTACCCCTGGGTTGTTTTCTGACCTATATTATCTCTTTGTTCCAGTATTTTCAATGATTTATTTTCCATGTATTTTGGGGAGCTGTCTCCTGTTTATGGAACAAGATAGGAAAAGAGAAAATGGAAAAATGAAGATAGAATAAAGGAAAGTGGGATGTACATAAGTAGTAAATCAAGGAGATGAAATTATATGTTGTTTACTTTTGTATTCCCCAGGGCAACCTGCATTAAACTTTACAATTAGTTTCATGGTTAGAAAATGCTTGTTAGAGTAAAAAACAGATAAAATCTCTCAGCCTACAGAATATTTTTTTTTTCCTGTTTGTGCGTAGCCATAAGGTTGGGCTAGACATAAGACAGGCTTGATGAACCCCTGAGAACCAAAAGACAATACTTTGATGCTTTCTGAGTGATGTCTGACATTCCTAAAGAAATGTCTTAGCCACTCTTCAAGGTTCACGCCAATGCCATCTACTTTATGAAAGCACCCCCAATTATAAACAAAGTCCTCTCTCCCTCTGAACTGTTTCAGAACATACTATCTCGAGGCAGTCATTTAAATTTTGTTTTATATCTTACCTTGAGATACAGATATAAAGTTGATAAATAGATAGATAGATAGATAGATAGATAGATAGATAGATAGATAGATAGATATAGATATTTGGAGGGGAAAAGAACGTGCTTATGGATATTTCTTTGTATTCATAAGCATATTAATGATTATCATATTTGTTCAATAAATATTTTTAAATAGGTAAATGAATATCTATTTCACTGATTTTTTTTTACAAATTTGCCTTAAAACTCCGTTCATACTCAACAATACAGATAACACTCAAATGTGTTATGCTAAGTGAAAGAAGCCAGAGTCAAAAGGCTACATACTTTTAATTCCATTTACATAATATTCTTGCAAAAGCAAAACTTTAAGACTAGAAAATAGATCAATGGTCACCAAGGGCTAGGAGTGAGGGGAAGAGTCAACTACAATAGGAGATGAGGGAACATGAAGAGTTAAAGAACTCTTTTGTGTCATCATTGTGTGGTGATGGTTACATGACTCTGTATATTTGTCAGTCAAAACACTCAGAACTCTATCCTAAAAAGTGTGGATTTTACTGTTTGTAAAGTATGCATAAATTTAAAATAATGAGACAAAAACTTTGTTCAGCATCTGCTGAAAATACTGAGTAGATTTTCCATTTTCTAGCAAGTTGATCCAGTTCCGAGGCCATCTGTACATGTGCTGCCTCTCATCTCTATGCCCACAGTAGATATTGCAACTCAAATACGGCATTTTCTTTTCTTTCACTCTGAGACAAGACAGGGCCTCATGCAGAATCTATAATGGAACAATATAGAACACTCTAAGCAGCCACCAACAATCTTTTGGAACTGGCATGAAATAAAAATCTATTTGCTATGTGGGCGCCATGTCATTCCAAACTGACACTACCATTTGCTTAGTTACACACCCTCTAAGTGAGGGCATAGTGCTTACAAAGCATTCATTTATCTTCAGGTGAATAACTTTGTCTGCTTTATCTTACTCTGCAACAACATGGATGGATCCTGAGATTATTATGCTGAGTGAAATAAGTCAGATAGAAAAGGTTGAGAACCATATGACTTGACTCATATGTGAAAGCAACAAAGGAACAAGACAAACAGATAAAGAAACAAAAACTCATAGACACAGAAAACAGTTTAGTGGTTACCAGAGGGTAAAGGAGAAGGTGGGGTGTGGTAGAAGAAGATTGTAAGGTGGGTCAAATATATGGTGATGGAAGGAGAACTGACTCTGGGTGGTGAGCACACAATGTGATATACAGATGATGTATTACAGAATTGTACACTTGAAACGTATGTAATTTTACTAACCATTGTCACCCCAATAACTTTAATTTAAAAAAAAAGAGGACAAATACAGATATCAGCACAGGATCACATTTTGTAAGCTACAACCAGACTTATAATTTTCAAAAAGTATGTCTCCAATGATAAAGGTAGAAGATTAAATGATTTCAGGATGTGATTGTGACACATGAAAGGAGATTTGGGGCTAGATGACCTAGATGTGATTGCCAGCTGGGATCCTTAATGGCTATATAAACAGAAAACCTAAAGATGAGCGTGAAAGATTACAGGCACAAATTACAACAGATCCCATTTTGTGCCAGGTGCTGTTCTGGGCATAGAGTGACAAACAAAATAAATGAACTTCCTACCCCCCTGGATCTTATAATCCAGTGGAAGTGTTAGACATTAAAGAACACAAATAAATAGATGCAAACCATTGTATGTGCTATGAAGGAAAAATACGGGATAATATAATGGAACAATACAGAAGAACTAAATGGGATGGGCAGAGGGGAACCCAACAGAGTTCTTTTTGGAGAAGTGGCTTTAATCTGAAGGCCATAGGAAACAGAGATGTTAGCTAAAGGGGACGGATGAGAACATTCCATTCAGACGCCTGTGCTCAGATATTGAAGTAGGAAAAAGTATAGAGCTTTGGCCAACTGAAAGACCACCAGTGTTACCAAAAAACATTCTCCTGGGAATAGGGTGACTCAAGGTCAGGCAGGAGAGACGGGCAGAGGGGAGGTCACACAGGCCTCCATAGTCCACTCTGAGGATTTAAAATATATCCTAAACACTGGTAAGCTATGAACTCAAGTCAAATCATCATTATACTCTGGGCCAACAGCCATGATAAAAAGTCATGAAAAAAAAAAAAAGCTCCAAATCCTCTCTAAAATGAAACAAAATAAAAACCTTAGCAGCATGAGCTCCCATAGCATTTTATGCCTATCACTTGAGTATCATTTTTCACTCTGTGTCAATAGGTATCTGCATGTGTCTTCCCTGCTGGACCAAGAGCTTCTAGTGAGCAGCAACCACATCTCACAAATTACCACACGCTCAGCACTTGAAGCATGGTAGGTGCTCAATAAATATTTGTTGAATTGAAATATAAAACAAAATGTCTAAGCATGCAAATATATTGCATGCCAAAGCCAATTTTATTATGAATTCCCTGTTATGTCCAAAAGAACTGAGAGATGCAAAGTTATAGACACATCTGCCTAAGGATAAAATAGCCTTTTTGGAGGCTTCATGAATATATTCTGATCAGGATTACTCTGAGTATCTTCTGTCATGGTTCCAGCAATCTGGATAAAAACAAAAGACAATGTGAAGATAAAATTACAGGTTCCAAAGGATTATTTTTGGAATTTGTTCAAAGCAAAGACAAATACAGCAAAGGCATGAGAGCAGCCAACTAGTGACAAAATTTCCCCTCAGTGATCAGGAACGAGTCCGAAGAGGTAATAATAGCCCAAGAGCAGAGAATAAATCAAGCCAAACTTCTGAAAAAGGAAAAGGTATGTGAAGCAGGTGACTGAGTTTTAGATAAAATTTGGAGATTTCTCAAACTAAGCATGGGTAGAGAGCAAAATGGGATAAATGTGCCAGCAGGAAGAGTTACTGGCAAGGTAATTGTTACAGGTTGAATTGTGTCCTCCCAGAATTCATATTTTCAGTCCTAATCCTCAGTACCTCCAACTGAGACCTTATTTGGTGAGATGGTCTTTAGAGGTGAGGAAGTTAAAGTGAGGTCATCAGAGTGGACCCTAATCTACTATGATTGGTGTCCCTTATAAAAAGAGAAGTGTAGACACAGAGATACCCATAAGGGAAGATTCCATGGGAAGAGGCATAAAGAGAAGACAGTCCTTTATAAGCCAAGAAGACAGAAATGGAGCAGATTCTTCCCTCTCAGCCCTCAGAAGGAACCAACCCTGCCAACACTTTGGTCTTGGACTTCCATTCAGCCTTCAGAACTGTGAGAAGATAAATTTCTGTTGGTTAAGCCCCTAGTCTTTGACAATTTGTTACATCAGACCTAACAACGTAACACAGTAATTAATCTGAAAAATCCTCATTTACTGGAGGATTAGAAAAGTAAAGGAAATGAAAAGTTAAAATGCTAAAAGAGCAAAAGAGGTCTCTTCCAGCTCATCTTCGCATGAAGTAAATTTTTCTGGTAGAAACCCATTCACCAGAAATTGTGCAAGATTGGGGCCTGGGATGATAATATAGACTAATAATAATGAATGATAATAATCAGTCTTAACCCGTGTCAGGTACAGCACTGTGTGTTTTAAGTAAGTTATTTTACTTCATCCTTACTACCATCCTGTGAGTAGGTTGAATTATTTTACAGATAAGAATACTGAGTCTCAGAGTTTTGTTTCTTTGCCCAATAGCAGACAGCAGTAGGGGATGAGGAAGGATTCAAATCAAGTCACCTCCCTTTTCCTGCTCTAGTCTAGTGAATCCAGGGAAATGTTGATATCAGCAAAATGCCCAGGAAATCTGTCTCAAGCATCACATTGATAGAAATTGGAAAGAATGAAAAATGGAATCTCTTTCTTGGACTCAAAGACAACATCTTCTATGTATAAAGGTTAAAGTGTTTTTTTTATTTCTCTCTCCCTCCCACCCTCTCCTTCTCTCTTTCCATTTCTTGTAACAGCCAAAAGCAGAGCCACAAATAAGCCACAGCAAGGAGGTAACTAGATTTCTCTTGGTAGCAAGTTTAGCTGCATGACAGATGAAGTTTCCTCCATTTATACATGACGATTTTCAGGAAGGAACACAGAGGAATTGTTATCAATGAGTTAGAATTGGGAAAGCAGAGAATTAGGATGGAGCTTGCTGGCCACAGCTTACTAGCCATAGGACCTTGGGCAAGTCAGTTGACAACACTGAGCCTCAGTTTCTAAATCTAACCAATAATACCTACCTCACAGGATATACATTTACATTTTAAAATATAAATTAGGTGACTTTGGTTTCAGCTCCAACATTTAAAGAAATCAGCATATCCATCCTTGCAAAAAGAAAAAGGTGAACACATTGAGAATTCAAAGCATTCCTTGGAGGCTGCAGAGCAAACCACCCACCCCCAAATTGGAAGGAACAGGAGAATCCAGGAAGTTACAGCTGAGATCTGCTTATCCGGAGTGGAAGACTTTAGAGCCACAAACTTAAATGGTAATTTGATGAGTTGCTGGAAGCTGAGTGTGGACTTTGAGAGTTTCTCAATCTAAAACTAGTCCACACTCAGCCTCCAACAATTCTCCTTTGTTATGGGGTCTTGCAATCCTGGGGAGGGTGAGGAGGTATCACAATCTCATGGTTTTTATCTCCATAAACTTCACCAGATTCCCACTGTGAAGAGATAAGAAAGATGCCCTCCTGGTACTGGCAGGGTAAGGAGAAGAGTAAACATTGTGAAACACACCAAGAGCCTTCTCCATTACAGGGTCTATTCTCCAGGGGAGAAGATACCACCAGATCCTCATCCCACTTGGGAGGAGGGCATATGTCCTACTCCAGCCCCCTCTAATATTCCTCTCTCAACTGAAAAGGAAAAAAATAAAAGCTAAGAAATCCTTGTAAAGGTCACAGTCCAGGGACACAGGCTCACCAAAAGCTGAGATTTAATCATAAGATTATAGAATGCTTCCACTCCTATACTTCTTATCACCCCATCATCAAGGTTCCAGTATAATAATGGCACAATACAGCTAAAAGAGCTACAAGATACAGACTCTATTTAAGGAAGAGTAGGGAAGCCCAAAGATAAAACAGGTGATAAAAACAAGGGCTCTAGAGGAATGTGAAGCTTCCTCTACCAGTGTACGTATAACTGCAAGCCAACTCCTAGTCCAAGTCCTAGTCAGACTAACATAAAACCTCACACTAGGGCATATTTGCTTCAGTCCTTATTACCTGATATATCACTTCTGCCTTTGAACAACAAGAAAACAAGCCATGTTAAAAGATAAGAAAAAACATGGTTTGACATTATGAAACAAGCATGAGACTAGACACAGATGTAACACAAATTTTGGAATTATCACACAGGTGATTTACAACAACTATGATTGATATATTAAGGGCTTTAATAAAAAAAATTGATAACATGCCAGAACAAATGGGTAATGTAAGCAGAAAAGTGCAACTCTAAGAAAGAGTCAAAAGTAAATGCTAGAAATCAAAAACCTTGTAACAGAAATGAAAAAGGCTTTTGATGGACTCATCAGTAAAATTCTTTCCTCCAACATGACTGAGGAAAGAATTAAGGAACCTGAAGACAGGTCAAGAAAAACCTCCAAAACTGAAAAGCAAAGCTAAAAAGGGATTTAAAAAAAATAGAGTGTCCAAGAACAGTGGGAAAATTTCAAATTTCAAAAGGTATAATATGCATACAATTGGAATATTAGAAGAAGAGCTGGAAGAGCAGAAATATTTGAAATAATAATAACCAAGAACTTTTCAAAATTAATGACCGATGACAAACCACACAACCAAGAAGCTCAGAGAACCCTAAAAATGTACACTTAACATATCATATTCAAACTTCAGAAAATCAAAGGCAAAGAGAAAATCTTGGCAGCATGCAGATCTATATTAAGAAAGGAAGAGAAATGAAGAGGGAATAATTGAAGGCAAAATACAATGTTATGTTTTTCTTATTTTTTTAATATTCTAAATACAGATTTATTTTAAGGGTGTAGACTTATTATTAACTGCTAAACAAACATACATTGCTAAATATATGCTATGTTTGCCATCTTTGTAAAGGTAACATTCAGTTGTATGTCTTGAAATATTCAGAGCATCCCGTTATATGAGAATTACCCAGTGAAAACATTTATACTCTGTCATTGGTTTGACGATCCAATTAAATTCCTTTAAATATTCTTTTTAAAAACTGCCTAGAATGATCACATTGACAAGTGAAAAGATGATTTTATTAAGAGATTATGGGAAATTTATTTTTTGTGTTTGTGTTATTTTAACATAACATCCGCAATAGAGTAATATAAATATTTCTAAAGCACCAACAGTAAATGAATTGGGTGATTAGAGTATATGAATAAGTGGATTGGAAAACCGCAAGTGACGGGGGGGAGGAATTACAAATACTATGTTATAAGGTATCGACTTGTTTACTACATGGTAAGTGGTATAATGTTATTTGGAGGTGGACTTAGATTACTTTAAAATGTATATTGTAAATTCTAGGGCAACCACTAAATTTTTAAAAATAAGTATAATTCTATAAGATATTCTATAACATAAGATCAAATGGAATCATATAAAATGTTAAAATCAATTGCAGCACAATAGCTAAGACATGGAAACAACCAAAATGCCCATCGGTAGATGACTGGATTAAGAAACTGTGGTACATTTATACAATGGAGTATTACGCAGCCATAAAGAAGAAAGAAATCTTACCATTTGCAACAACATGGATGGACCTAGAGAACATTATGTTAAGTGAAATAAGTCAGACAGAGAAAGATAAGTACCATATGATCTCACTTATTTGCGGAATCTAAAGAAAAGAATAAGTGAATGAACTAATCAGAAACAGTTTTGGAGACAAAGAGGAAAAACTGAGGGTTGCTAGATGGGCGGGAGGGGTGGGGGGTGGGGAGGAGGGTGAGAGGATTGGAGGGCAGTCGGTGACCACAGGATGGCCACGGGGTTTGAAAATTAATCTGGGGAACATAATTTAGTCGTTACCAGAGGGTAAGGGGGTTGGGGG
This sequence comes from Rhinolophus ferrumequinum, assembly GCF_004115265.2. NCBI lineage: Eukaryota > Metazoa > Chordata > Mammalia > Chiroptera > Rhinolophidae > Rhinolophus > Rhinolophus ferrumequinum. The sequence goes on from NC_046304.1 coordinate 8,551,057, forward strand.
GTGGGAGATGAGGGTAAGGGGGATCAAATATATGGTGATGGAAGGGGAACTGACTCTGGGTGGTGAACACACAGTGTAATTTATGGATGATGTGATACAGAATTGCACACCTGAAATCTATGTAATTTTACTAACAATTGTCACCCCAATAAATTTAAAAATAAAATAAAATAAATTTAAAAAATTAAAAAAAAATCAATTAAAACCAGAGGAGGCAAAAAATATATAAACAAGAGGGAGAAAAAAGAAACAAAGAACACAGGTAAAGAATAGAAAACAGTTGCAATCATGCTAAATGTTAATTCAGCCATATCAATAATCATTTTAAATGCTAATGATCTAAATGCGTGTTACAACACAGACATCATTAGAGTGGATAAAAGAAAAACAAAAACTCAACAAGCACACTTTAAAGACTCAGGTAGGTTAAAAGTACAAAAATAATTATACACCATAACCAAGTGGGATTTGTCGTAGATATGCAATGCATTTGAAAATCAATCAGTATAATTTAGCACATCAAAAAAAAACTAAAGAAGAAAAACCACATAGGGATTGCCAGTTGGCTCAGTTGGTTAGAGCGCACTGCTGTTAACAACAAGGTTGCCGGTTTGATCCCCACATGGGCCATGGTGAGCTGCACCCTCCACAACTAGATTGAAACAACTACTGGATTTAGAGCTGCTGGGTCCTGGAAAAACACACCTAAAATAAATAAAAATTCTAAAAAAAATTTAAAAAGAGTGCTCAATTTTTTGAAAGAATCACATAAAATAGCAATTGATTCAGACAATATTAGAAAAAATCTAACCACCCATTCATGATTTAAAAAAATACAACTCTCAGCAAACTAGGAATATAAGCAAACTTCCTCAACTTGACAAAGAACAAAAACTCACAGCAAACATCATAATGGTGAGAAACTGGATAGTTCTCCCCTAAGATAAAATACAAACAAGGATGTCCCCCTCTCATCACTTCTATTTGATATCATACTGGGAGTGCTAGCTGAGAGAGAGAGAGAGAGAGAGAGAGAGAGAGAGAGAGAGAGAGAAGAGAAGAAAAGGAAATAAACAGTATACAAATTGGGAAATAAGAAATAAAACTTCCTTTGTTCGCAGATAATACAACTGCCTATGTGAAAATCCCAAAGAATTAACAAAACAACTCCTGGAATTAACAAGTGAGTATAGCATGGTCACAGAATAAAAGGCTAGTATAAAAAAGTCAACTATTTTCCTATATAACAGCAATAAACAGTTAAAATTTAAAATTAAGATCACAATACTATTTACAATAGCACATAAAAAAAAGAAATACTTAGGTATGAATCTAAGAAAATTTGTACAAGATTTAATGTGTGAAATCTACAAAACTCTGATGACAAATCAAAGATCTAAATAAATGGAGAGATATTCCATGTTCATGGATTGGAGAACTCAATATTGTAAGATGTCAAATTCTTCCCAACTTGATTTATAGATTCAACACAATCCCAATAAAAATCCCTGAATTTATGTCCAGTATTGTAATATTGGACACTACACTCAGTTGGGAATGTAGATATGGGAAAGTGTTTCAAGATCAAAAAGGAGATTTCAGATTTATTTCTAAATACCACCCATGATAATAATTAATTTATACAACATTAAATCTATTATACTCATATAATCCTCACAACAATTGTCTAACAGAAACTCACATTTTCTCCAACAAAACTTTTGACTCTTCTAATCCTCCAGAGTTTCTTTGGTCGAGGTCAACAATTTTCTCCACTCCAATGGTCAATTCTTGGCCCTTATCTTACTTGCCTTGCACCATTGGCAGTATTTGCAGTAATTTATCATTCCCTCCTCCTTAAAAACACTCCTTCACTTGGCTTCTAGAACACCTCACTGGTTAGTCTTCTCAGTCTCCTTTTCTGGTTCGTCCTCTTCTCTCTGACCTTTCTATACTAGAGATTTTCAGGGTTTAGTTCTTGGCCCTCCTCTCTTTTTCATCCGTACCCACATCCTTGGTGGGCTTTTAGAGTTCACAAGCTTTCAAAACTCATATATGTTGAGTTCTGGACTTATATCTCCAGCTGAGACCTCTCTTCTGAACTCCAAATGCATGTATTCAACTGTTTCATCAGCGTCTCCTCTTGGAGATTTAATAGACATCTTGAATTTAACCTGTCCTCAGCTGAATTGCTGATCTTCGCCCCGCAACCCTGCTTCATCCACAAACCAATTTCCTGTTTCAATACTGCATCTTTCCAGTTTCTCGGGCCCCAAATTTGGAATCATCCTTGACTTGACTGAAATCCAGTATCCAATCCCTCTGCCTGTAATGCTCTAGCCCAAGAGAATGATTTAGCCAATCACTTCTTTTCCTTCAAGTCCTTGCTCAAATAGCCTTCTCCATGCACCTTTCCTGACCAGCCCTATGTAATATTACATCTGATCAAACCGCCTCCCCTAGCACTCTTGATCTCCCTCATGCTTCTGTTCTTTTCCCTTTTGCCATGGCATGTATTAACTTCCACCACATATATAAGTTACTCATTTAATTATTTTCACACTGTGTCTCTGCTGGGCAGAGATCATCTGTTTTGTTCACTGATATATCCCAAGCACATAACACAGTGACTGGTGCCTAGGAAACATTCCACAAATAATTATGAATAATAAATGAATGTAATTATTTCTGTTTTCCAAATGAGGTAATAAACTGCAGTGTAGCTAATAAATGATGAACTAGAGTCCCAGAGATGCTCAATTTCCAAACTTGGGTGCTTTCTATCAAGACATATTTTTTCTCCTCCCTTCATATTCAGTGCACCCCAAAACTGGCTACACATCAAAATCACCTCAGGAACTTTAAGAAAATACAGGACCCCCACTTTGAGTTGCATTTGGTCATAAGTTGGGGTCCATGCATCTGTATTTTCACGCTCTTAAGTGACTCAGATGAATATCCAGTTGTGGGCCATTGCTGTGGATTCTATCCTCTTATGTGGACATTTTTCCCTTCCTGAATTCTTAAAGAATTAGAGGGTGTGTCTGGGAATAATTATCTCATCAATGCAGCAGCAGCAGTTACACGACATCATAAAGGAATGAGCTGCCCCATATTGGGGAGTTTATAAAATTGAAGTTTTCCCTTTTGAGCACCAAAGTTTTTTTGTTTTGTTTTGTTTTTAAGTAAATAATTTCAGGTCCAAATCTCTGAAACGAAGTGCCACTTAACAAAAAATAGTGTGTCAGTGAATTTTGGCTTGTTAATCCGTGTTCTTCTTTCTTCCTGGAATGTCCCATGTACCTGGACAATCCCCACTCATCATTTATGACTAAGTACAAGCAGTCTTCTTGGAATCCTTTTTCTAAACTCCTGAGGATGGGCACGGCTCTCCGTCCCTCAATTCCCATGGCATTTCTGTGATTTTTTATTGTTACAATGTGTTGTAAGAAGTGATCAGCACTTCTTTCTCCCCTATTGTACTATAATGTAATTAATAAGGATTGATTTTTATTTCAAACAACAGAAACCCACCTCTAATTGGTTTAAGGAAAAAGGAGAGTTGATTAGCATGTGTAATTGCAAAACTCGTAGGTAGAGCTGGCACCATTGGATCCAGGTGCTCAAACCACCCATTCAGAAATCTGACTCATCCCAACTCTCAGTTCTATTCTCCTTTGGTCTGTCTTTATTCTCAAGCAGGCTTTCCCCAGAAGACAGCAAGGATGGCCCACAGAACCTCTGTGCTTCCGTCGTGCCTCGTAGCAACACTGGTAGAAGGAGAACTCCTCAGTCGACTCTCTCTGGGACTGACCTGGGTCATGTTCCCTCCCTAAACCAATCACTGTGGCTTGGAAAAAGTGAAATTGTTCTCTGATTGGCAGGGCCTTGCTGACCTGCCCAGGCCTGGTGCCAGGGAGTAGAATTAGTCCTTCCCCAAATCCCCGTGGGTAGAAAATGGGGAGGGGGGTGCCTCAAAAGAAAATTAAGTTGCATTATCAAAAGGAGAGGTAGATGCTGTGAAAAACCACAAACAATAGGGGTCCAGTACATCCGAACCTCTTGAGAGCAGGGACCTCACCCTCTTGCTCATCCATGTATCTTCTTCATCTCCTCACACAGTAGCAGGCACATGCAATGCAGCTCATGATTAATAAATTAATCAGTCGAACAAATGAATCCGTTAGGGTTATCATGAAAATCATGCACTAATATCCTGTACCGCATGCATGGTGTCATCTGAGGCTGCAGATGTGGTACCCGCTCTAACACAGAAAGCCCAGGCTGCTGGATGTGGGCTACGTTACTATATGGGACACAGGCCCCTGGGACAAATACAAAGATGCTTTTTTTTATTCGTCACAGAAATATAACACTCAGTTCCAAACATGACTATTGGTAAAAGCACTGTCAGCCCTTTAATGAGGTGTCCCGGGAGACTAAGCCTGGGATGTTGCAGCAAGATAAAGCCAACGGGGCGGGGGAAGTGGAAATGTCACCCTCATTAGTGGGGCTATTCACAGGAGGAAATTCCCACCCTGGGCCCTGGTGAGTGGTCAGAGGGCAGGTTCCTGCCAAGAAACTAAAATGAGTGTCAGAGACAGAAGCTGCAGGGCGTTGGAGGAGGGGACAGGAGTTAAAGTAAGAAATAAGGCAGAGGGAGGGAGAACAGCTCAAGGACAGACAGCAGCCACACCTCCCTCCAAAGCCTCCTGGGGGAACCTAAGGACTTTCTTCCAAAGCGATCCTGAAAGGTGCATGATATAGCTATTGCCTATTTATTTCCCATTTATATTAATGTGCTATTATTATGTGCACCTTCTAACGATTACAGACTTGAGCCCTCTGACCCAGCAGGAAAGCAGATAAAGGTGTTTTCTGAAATGCAGTTCCCTTCTCTCCCTGGAAGCCCTGCCAATGCTCTCGATTCTCTCTCTCTGCACACACTCACCCCAACCAGCCCACGCTGCAGAGGGTGACACTTAATGAATGTCTTCTCCATGGCTCCTCTCATTGCTCCCTGTCACAAATCAAAGGACCCGACAGACCACAAAGCTGCCAGAATATTCGAGTTGAGGAATCTATGGATTATAGCAGGAAGAGCAGCAGACTCAACTGAAGTCCTGAGTTCAAGTCCCTGCTCTGTCATTAACCAGCCATGGGACGTTGGACAAGTCAGCCCAAGCCTCACTTCTCACTTTCCCCATTTGTTAAAAAACAAAACAAAAAACAACAGTGCAGCCCCGGTGGCTCAGGCGAGAGCTGCCATGAGCTGCTGTGAGTGGCGGACTAATGACTGGCCACCGACTGCCTCACTGGGGGTGGGGGGAGAGGGGGTTGGCGACCAACTGCCTGGGGAAGGGAGGGAGCTGCAAGGCTCACAATACCAGCATGGACCAGGGAGCTGAGTCCTACACAACTAGACTGAGAAACAATGGCTTGAACTGGAGTGGGGGTGGGAGGCGGAAGAAGGGGAGGGAAAGAAAAACAATAATAACAAAAAAAAAACCACATGGAGGATTCTGTGATCTCCAAACCCCCTGCCCAGGAATGAATGAAAGCCCTTGTTGACAGAACTAGATCTAGATCTTTTGAGTATTACGGCTTCCTAGGTGTAGGAAACCCAGTTCTGGCTAAGTTAAGCACAAGGGGTATTGGGGTCATATAGGATTGAAGCAAGATTGAAGAGACAGGCTTGAGAATGGCAGAAACCAAAGCATATCCAGAGGCAGGCACCACACTTGTCCCATAACAAGAGCATCTGGCCAGAACCCTGCTTCTGGGGGTGCAGTGGGACACCAGCCATTTTCTAGAGTCCTTTCTCATTACCAAGGAGGAATCACCTACCTGAGCTAGACTGGGTCATGGGGTGACTGGACCCTGTTGACCTTACATTCAGACTGTATCTAACAAGGAAGAAACAGTGCCTCAGAGGAAATCAGAGGACCCCTCAGAATAGGAACAGACGTCAAGCATCCAGAAAACAGTGAGAGAAGAAAGACAAATGCTGCCATTATATAAGGAATCCTTTCTCCGTGAAACTAGACAGACCTGGACCACATGTGCACCCATAGAGAACTTCCAAGGTCACAGCCCCCAAATAATAGCTCTACCTCTGCTTGGCTCTCCACTGTCCTTTGCAGTTTTTCCCTGAAGATCAAGAGTCTCTCGGTCATTAACCCCTCACCAAGTGACTTAAGGAGAAATCTTTTGCATGGTTAATGAAATTAGCTAAGCAGACATCAGAGGTAATACTCGATGGGAAATGGTCTACCAAATTGCATTTACAAATACTACATTAAAATGTGGTGTCTTGACTAGGAACAGCACGTCTGGAATTTGCAGAAGGGGTGTTGGGTATACGATCAGGGGCTAAAATCTGAGTCTTCTGCTTCTTAGAACTCAAGCAGGGTAGCAGCTCTGTCCTGTCATCCTTGAGGCTGCTCCACGTTCTCCACACACCCCCACACACCCCCAAACCACCACACACACACACACCTTCACTCTCCACAATATTTTTCAGCCTCTCTGAGCCAAGGCCCTGCATCTCTGGGTCCATGAGGATGGGCTTTCTCCACCTCTCTCTCTCCACCCCCTGGTCTCTGAGGCTGCCCATAGCTCCTGCAGGTTAAGCAGAGAGGAGATTAGAAATTATCTAAATCACAACAACTCCCTGGCAGCTTTGTGTGATTGCAGGCTCTGGTGAACTAAACTGTCCAGCTGGGTAATTGAAGGAAACATATTTATTGAAATTCGCATGCTTACAGTTATACTTAGCCCCTGGATATCAGCAAAGCTGACCTGAAAGAGAATAAAAAGCCCCTTGCAGCATTCCAAGTAATCATTCCTTACAGACCCTTTGGAGTTTAACTCTCTGGTAACAAGAGAGAGCTTTGATTTTCCACACTCCTGGTGCCTCTCAGCTGCTGCCAGCTGCCAGCTGCCAGCTGGGCTGCCAGGGCTCAGGCAGCATATGAAAATGGGACTCACCAACACTGACATTCCCCCCTCATGAATGTCATGAGGCTTTGAGGCTTTGCCCCAAAGGTGTCAGCAACATGGCCTTACTTTTCAGATTTCATTTTATGTTCAGAGATGAGGGGGTCTTTGATCAGCTGGTGAGTTTCCTCTGAGTGACAGCTGCAGTTAGTAGCCGATGGGTCCCTAGTATAAGCATCTAACACAGAAAGGCTGTCCTGGACAAGGTCACTGTGGGCTTTACACAGCTGCACTGAGACAAGCTGGAAAAATAGGAGGCTCAGGCAAAGCGTGGTATGGATTACATACAAGCAGGTGTGTTTTCTTTGCATGTAAAGAGGGCTCACCATCATGTTACTCCCACCAAGTTATAGAATCACAGGGAAACAGACAACATCATCAGTACTTATCTTCTGCCAGATGTTGGAATCCTTTTCCTAAGCCCCCATGATCTAAACCAGGATTTTAATTAAGTTCCAATTCATAGACTCATTCACAATCGGTGGGAGCTTCCAGTAGTGAGGTCTGTGAAGCCACATTTAGTTTCATCGAGGAAGAACATCATGGGATGTCTTCAAGGCAAGAAGACAAGATTGATGCGTGGTATTTTCCATTTCTGAGTTCAGCTGTCAGCAGTGTTGCTGCTAATGAGACTTCTTTCTGCTATATATGTCTGGCCCCTGTAGCCACTGGGATGACACATGATAAGCAGAAACCAGACTGAACAAAGAATTATCAAAGCTCTGTTTGCAACTTGGAAGTAAGTAGTGGGACACCTCAAGTCCAACTACCAGAAGTATATTTTGACAAAGATTTAGATACCACCTCAGCCCAGTCAAAATGGCTATCATCAATAAATCAACAAACAACAAGTGCTGGTGCTGATGTGGAGAAAAGGGAACCCTTGTGCACTGTTGGTGGGATTGCAGATAGGTGCAGCCACTATGGAAAACAGTATGGAGGTATCTCAAAAATCTGAAAATGGAACTACCGTATGACCCAGCAATTCCACTCCTAGATATCTATCTGGAGAAATCCAAAACTCTAATTCAAAAAAATGTATGCACTCCTATGTTTATTGCAGCACTACACACAATAGCCAAGATATGGAAACAACCGAAATGCCCGTCGGTAGACGACTGGATTAAGAAACTGTGGTACATTTAGACAATGGAGTATTACGCAGAAGAAAGAAGAAAGAAATCTTACCATTTGCAACAACATGGATGGACCTAGAGAACATTATGTTAAGTGAAATACGTCAGACAGAGAAAGACAAATACCATATGATCTCACTTATATGTGGAATCTAAAGAAAAGAATAAATGAATGAACTAATCAGAAACAGTTTCTGAGACATAGAGGAAAAACTGAGGGTTGCTAGATGGGGAGGAAGGGTAGGGATAAGGGGGAAGGTGAGGGGATTAGAAAGCAGTCAGTAACCACATGATTGCCACAGGGATATGAAAGTCAATTTGGGGAATGTAATCAATAATGTTGTAAAGATTTTGTAGGGTATCCAATGGACACTTGTCTCATTAGGGAGACCACCTCAGGGAAGATGTAGATGCCTGATCACTGCACTGTACACCTGAAGCTGAAGCTGAACAATGATGAATGTCGGGGCCAGCCCGGTGGCTCAGGAGGTTGGAGCTCCATGCTCCTAACTCTGAAGGCTGCCAGTTTGATTCCCACATGGGCCAGTGGGCTCTCAATCACAGGGTTGCCGGTTCAACTCCTCGAGTCCCGCAAGGGATGGTGGGCTCCGCTCCCTGCAACTAAGATTGAACACAGCACCTTGAGCTGAGCTGCCGCTGAGCTCCTGGATGGCTCAGTTGGTTGGAGCGTATCCTCTCAACCACAAGGTTGCCGGTTTGACTCCCGCAAGGGATGGTGGGCTGTGCCCCCTGCAACTAGAAAAGAGCAACTGGACCTGGAGCTGAGCTGGGCCCCCCACAACTAAGACTGAAAGGACAACAACTTGAAGCTGAATGGCACCCTCCACAACTAAGATTGAAAGGACAACAACTTGACTTGGAAAAAAGGCCTGGAAGTACACACTGTTCCCCGATAAAGTCCTGTTCCCCTTCCCCAATAAAATCTTAAAAAAAAAAATGAATGCCAACTACAAGTTTATATATATATATATATATATATATATATATATATATATATACATATACATATATATATATATATGTATATATATATATATAGTTACAAGAAGTAGAGTACAGCATTAGGAATAGAGACAGTGCAAATGTAATGGCTGTGTGCGATGTCAGAGGGATAGTGGATGGGGGCGGGGGATTGACACAGTGTGAAGGATATAAATGATAAATGTCTAAGTATTACTTTGTTTTGTGCACCTGAAACCAATAAAAAATAAAAAAATAAAAAAGATTTATATAGGTCTTATGCCCCAAATTTGGAGATATTTTTCCTTGGAGAGCCCGTCCAATAATCTCACATCCTTGTTGTGGGTTTTCTAAGCACCCGAGGGATGTTATAGCACCCAACTGTAAGCACTGGAAAAACCTCAGTGGATACAGAATCTTGACACTGAGACTATTTTCTGGGTATATGCACAAACCCCAATAACAAGCAACAAAAGACAAAACAAATGGCAAAATGACATAAATCCTACTTATTAGGGGAACAGTGAAAGTCAATATTGTGACATCAGAAGAATGCAGACTAGAATCACTAGGTAGCCTATCTGTACATAAGGAAATCAGAATTTTCTTGAGCAGCAACAGGCTAAAACCCAAAGAAGAAAGAGAAGCAAAATGCTAGCCAAGGGAGACTTGACTTCAGACCTCTAGCCCTTAATCAGAGCCCAGGGTAGCTCGCCCCAACTCTGACTGCGTAGTCAGCAAGAAAAAGCACAGGCCCTAGGGCTGGAGACTTAAGAGCATTCATGGATTGCTATTTGAAATTACACCTAAACCTTGTTCATCAGGCCTCTGAATTGGGAGCGAAGTTCGTGCTTGCATTCCCTGCAATAAAAAGATTTGCAAAGTAAAATAGATTGCATAAATCCTATTTAAGGGAATTACAAGAACAAACTGTTTTTAAGGACTTTAGCACATTAATCGTTGTAATGAAGATAGATACAACCAATTACCAATGAGTTTCAGAGTTTCCAAAGTGGTCCTCAGGGCCTCCACTCAGAAACACTTTATCAGCAATTAGTGTTGTGTGTATCTTAAATTTGTATAAGAAGTTAAGAGCTTTCTTTAAAAAGTAACTCAGATTAGCCTATCCCCCAAACACAGGGTTTATTCTGCTTTAATCAAATCCAATCTATGAAGAAAATCTGAATTTATAAAATAAATAATATGTTACAAAAATGTTGCTATCATGTTCCTATAAACAGGAAGTTCTCCTACTGAATCTAAAATTTGACTTTCCAAAAAAATAGGTTTACAGACAACTTCATAAGAAGATGTCCATTATAGAAAGCGACCCATATCTATGGGTCAGATTTATATCAGCCAGCTCGGGACTTTTTATACTCTCTCTTGTGAAACCAGCCTGGTGAAGACAGAACCTACAGCTTTCATGGGCAGTGGCTACCCCTCATTTTTATGGGAATAACAGCCCGTCCTGCCTGCTGCTAACTGGGGTGTGTATCTCTGTAGGCGTAGTCATCCATTTATGCATCCAACAAGATTGTACTGAGCGCCTACTATGCACATACTATATTTGCGTATTATACATTTACAAAAATATACACACGTGGCACATCGGGTGTCCAGGGAGTGAACTCTAGTCATCGGAGACTGATCGTGGAATGTGGTTAATATTTTAACTGACTGGAATCAATTTTCCCTTCCTTTTCAGGAGTCACTTCTTTCCTCTTGCATGCATGAGAGGTTGCCATCAGAACGTCAAGCCTCTCCTGGTGAGGTAGCGGGCTGACAGACTTGGACACTCCCTCCCTGAACTTAACTGAGAGTGTTGGCATTTCCATGCCATCCATCTCCTATTGTTCTGGCCAGGCTCTCTCTGCCATGAAACGATAGCCAGACTTCTGCTCCTACCTGGCAGTACTGACGAGGCCAGCTCCCTAACTGTTCCTCCTTCTGTGAATCTCTGAGTCTTTCCATACATGCACCCTTGCTGAAGTCAGCGAGAGCCACGTTCTGTTGCTTGTAACCAAATCAGCACATGGTGCTAGACTTTGAACCACTACAATGTGCTTCAAATATGTCTTCCAGCACAGAACTTAAACCTCTCCCTCCAAAATCTACGCATTCTCTAGCTGCTTTAAGTCACCCAGTGTGGGCTTCCTTCCCTATAGTTTTAGAGGAAATAGTGTCCCTCCTCTTTGAAAGTGACCCCTCCACTCCGTTGGGCGACAAATTCATCCGGCTTTGCCTGTGATTTACCCAGTTTTAACACTGAAAGCCCCACATCCTAGGAACGCCCTCATCTCAGCAAAGCCAGAAGGCTCGTCCTTAACTTAGATAGAGCTTTCTCTCACATCTCTTTCTGCATAATTATGAAAGTTTTCTCCTCTGCTAAGAAGTCACTCTTTGTTTTGCTCTGCTTACCTCCCGCTCTTCCCACTCTCTAAGATCTCACAGAGATCTCACTGCTGAAACTCCACATACCAGCCTCAGATCTTCACCCCAACTTCTCTCCAAACACTTCTAAGCTATTCAAGCAACGCTGCCCTGCACTTACACTTCAGACTCTACATATTCCACACGAAATCCATCTCTGCTTACAAACACTGCTTCCGCATGCAGGTGTGAACTGTCACTTTGGGGAGTCTACACGTCCAAATGGCAAGATGACAGTAAACACTGAAATCTAAAATATGCATGCCCCATTTACCCTAGAGAGACAGTTGCACGTGTGTACAGGAAGCAGGTACAAGGATGTTCATTAGAGCATTATTTGTAAAGACAAACATGGAAACTACCCATGAGAAGGACAATCATCGTTAACTACTACAGAGCTTACAATGTTGGGGCACTGTTCGAAGTTCTTATGTGACAGATGAAGGTTTAGAAAAACACATATCAAAATAATAACAGTGTTTATCTCTAAGAAGGGAATTGGGTTTGTTGAGAGGTAATCAATAATGACTGTCATGGTTTCATGTTTTACTTAGAATAATATTTGCATATATTATTTGTGTAATAATTTATTTTTTTAAAAAGTGATTCTCCCACCCAATTCTGCATATCAGCTAATACTGTCATTCTTCTTTAATCACCCAGACTCAAATCCACAGTATTACTCTCTGACACCTCCTTCCCTTTATTTCTTCTCTGTAATCAATGAATTTTCAAGCACCACCAAATCCTTCTTGAGATCAATGTTGGAATCAATGTTGGAATCAATGTGCTGAAAATTGCTGTTAATAGGCACATGTTACCTGAAAGGAGTAGCAGAGTAAATGTGTAAACATGCAAATCAATAACAAATACCTTGGTTTCAATTTGTTTGTTCCATCAGTGCCCACAGATTCAGCAGTGGCATGAAGGGAGAGAGGTAGGTGGGAGATGGGGAGACCGGCAGCCCCTGGCCCTAGGAATCTGATGGGGAAGGGGCTGGGTTTTGAAAGGATAAAAAATGAGGAATGGGGGCTAAGAAAAACTTTTTCTAAGCACCCGGAGAGACAGGAGATTTATGTAGAAGAGATCCTATAGGAAATTCTCAGGAGGGTTTTTAAATCTCAGAACACAATACATAGCATCTGACTAGAAAGGTCTTAGAAGCTGTCTTCTCTGGAACCAAGAGGAGTAACTTTTTTCTGTGTCCCTAGCACTTGGCAAGGTCTGGCACAAAGAATGGGCTCAATAAATATTGGTCGAATGGGTGAAATATACAGAGAAGGAAACGGAGGCACAAGAGGTGTGGTTACTGGTCTCAGTTCACAGAGCAGGAGAGAGCAGAGCCAGGAATCAACCCTAGGTCTCCCACTCTCTGATCTAAGCCCCCACGCCACTCAGAAAGATGCACTCAGCCACTTCCTCAGTTGCTGCCAGCCTGTCTTCTATATACAAACCCTTGGCAGCCACAAGGTCCACCCTCGCAATTTTTCCCAATCCACTGTCTTAAGATTCATCTGTGAAGCATGAGTGTTCTTCACCCCTCTCAGTAGACTAGTATCAGGGCCTCATCAGCTGCTCCACCCTGCTCCTGGCAGAGGAAAAGCCGTGCCTGCCTCTGTTACGCTTTATCAGTATAGCATGCAATGCTTCCAGACTCCACAGGACTCTCTCTGGCTGCTGACAAGATTTCCCAAGGGCCCCAGGGTGACAAGAAATTAGAAAGCATACCCATTCAATGAAATAGAATCATCCCTCCCACCTTCCCTTCAGCTCTGCTCTCCAGGTAATGAACAGAATAGAAGCTCTGTTCCTGGACAAGAGGCTCTGGCTGTGCTGCAAGAGTTACACAGATTCCCAAACAAAACATAGTGTGTTTGATTGTTCGCCCTGTTTCTCAGCCCAGAGGTTCCCATTCAGCCTTCAGGACTTCTCTCCTAAGAAGCCTTCCCGGCCTCCCCTGGATGCTAAATGCAACCGCTCAGTCTGGGTACTGCTGAAGCAAATCTGGCTTCACCAGAGGGAGGACCTATCTCTCAGCATTGAGGGTTCTCTGTGCAAGCAGACATAATTTTTAAAACATTCTCATGAAAGCCAAGCAGGAAACGCTGTTATATTGAATTGAAAAGAACATAATTCAATGTGTGAAAACCTCCTTTCTTGCTTAGAAGTGGTGCCTTGACCCAGATAGTCTATCCTTTGACCCATGAAGGGCAATGCCCCCATCCCAGGGGCAGAGCAAGAGAATCCAGGCCCTTCCCCATGGACAAGAGGCTTCAAATCCTGCTCATCTTCACCTTTGCGTCAGAGGAGGGCTTGAGAGGGGTGATGGTGAAGGGGAGAAAGCTCTGCTCTAGGTAGAACTCAGCACTGGATGAAGAAGTCACACCAGTGATTGCACCCTGTTCTTGTACCGAGTCACAAGATTCAGTTCTCTGGTGCAGCCCATGAAACTGAAGCAGGGCCCGGTTGGGACCCCTGTAGGAGAGATCTCGCAACACCTCTGGCCTCACCTTTCCTTGACCTATAGATTATAGATCATCCCCCTGTGGCTTGAGCCCAAAATGTCCCCTGTCCCAATTTCCTGCTTTAGAAAATGACCCTGAAACTTACGGTTAATACCCTTAGGCTCATTGATCACAATCTCTATGGTCTAGAACCACGTGGCCAGAGGGAAGGCTCCATGCAGACACCCTAGACCTTTACGTAGCCTCTGGAAGAACGCCCAGATTTTCCCTTAAATACCCTAAGCTGGTCTGAGAATGTTCAGGCAGTTGTTTTGTTTTTGTTTTTGTTTTGTTTTTTTCTGTTTTGGTACTTAATTCACTTCTGTATTTCTTCTTGAAAAGTACTAATGCTTGCCTTCGTAGTGTGTTGTATCAACATGAATAACTTTAAGATTTTTGTTGGCATGTCTATGCCATAATTTGAAAAAGGAAAAAGTGATGGGAAAATTGAATCAAAGCACAGTAGTATAGACATACACAAGTCCCTATTAACCTGCAACATATCAGTCAGTACCATATTCACATTTCTTAACTTTGTATCAACTTCCTACAGATTATTAATAGAAAGTGTGGTATTAAATACAGGCAGTTTTTGAAGGTGTTAACCTGCTGCCTTCTCAAATCACCGGAACTCTGATAGTAAACACTTACCCTATAGCCCAGTTCCTGTGTCGGGCTATTGGCTGAGTGGCAAAGGCAGCATGAGCCCCGGACTCCGTTCCCCTCCCGTTTCAAAACATCTACCATGTTTGCTCTCCTCAAGTCGGTGTCCCTAGAACTCCAACATCATCCCTCAGCTTCCTCACCCCCTCAGTCTCTGGGGAGAAACTCAGCGAAGGGCCAGAGAGAGAGAGGGCAGTCTGGAGGCACTAATTAAGAAACATCTGTGATGCAATGGCAGCTTGGATAGTGATTTCACAGATATAATAAATATTTCAAGAATCCCAGGCTTCAATATGCAAAAAAATAAATAAATAAAAGCGTAGCTTTCTTAATTTCTAGGGCTGAATTTAATTTCTGGCGCTGAGTCCCCAATCTGCCCTGGGGCAAATAAAATAATTTTACATTTGGAATTTTCATATTCCAGTGTGATTTAAAAAGAAAAAAAAAATTAAATCTAGGCTCATTAACTCTTTCCCAGTCTGATTGAAAAATTATAACAACGCCATTCTTCTCTTTACTGTCCTTCCATTTCCCCAACTGGCTCTAAACCCCTGGGGGCATTACACAGCCATGCCCGCCACACCTGAGGCAGCAGTGAAGAGACCATCTTTGTGATTAGCTCATCATTCGTGGGGATGAGAGGGAGGGCCTGCCTTGGCCTCCTATAAGCTGGTCCCTTGGTCCTTTGTCTGTGCTCTCAGCACTGGCCAGACAGCTGGCTCTGGCCACTGCAAGGCAGCACGTTCTCTCAAGGAAGGTTAATTTCCATGGACCTCATCAGGCTAGACCCTCACATGACCCCTAGATGGGAAACGCTGCTTCCTTTCTCTACTCTCAACACTATTGACACTAATCACCCAGAGTTAAAGCAAACCTCCCAGGTTAAGGGCTGAGTCCCACAAGACTGCAAGCTCAGGCCACCCATTCTTCTGACCGACCAGCTATAAATCAGGGGTTCTCGTCACCCCCTCCTCTGGTTAAATAATTTGCTAGAACACCTCACAGAACTCAGGAAAGCACTTCATTCACTATTACCAGTTTATCATTAAGGATACAACTCAGAAACAGCCAAATGGAAGAGATGCACAGAGCGAGGCATGAGCAAAAGTGTGCGTAGAGCTTCCCTGCCCTCTCTACACACAACGCCCTCCCAGCACCTTCATCTGTTTAGCAGGCCGGAAGCTCTCCAAACGCTTTCATTTAGGCTTTTATGGTGGTTCCATTTGCTAAAAGCAAACTGGCACTTTAGGCAAATTGACCAGGGAGCTGTGAGGTCTATGGCTGGAGCTGGGCTTCCTGTTACTCTCTAATCCTGACTTCCTGTTAAGCTTTATGGTTCCAACTTCCCGTGGGGGGTGTGTATAAGGGAGCCGTCTTCAGAGATCACGCAGTTTTGCACGTGGCCAGCTGGCCGGAAGGTGGGGGTTCCCACACTGCTGTGGTGGTTTTGTTTTCTTTGCCCGAATAAACCCTCTTTCTGATGATCTAAAAGATCATTTTTATCCAATTAACATAGAACATAGGCATGATTGATTAGCTTATTGGCCAGTGTTGAGTAACTGAATCACCAGCTACTCTCTGCAACTTGGAGGTAAGAAGGCGGGGTGGAATATTCTTGCCACTAATCACATGATTGGTTCCTCTGGCAATCCATCCTATCCCCCAAGAGCTACTTCATTAGCACAAACTCAAGTGTGTTTGAAAAGAGTTTATTATGAATAACATAAAATGCCCTTCTCACCCCTATTACTGAGGAAATTCCAAGGGTTTTAGGAGCTCTGTTTCCAGAAACTGGGATAAAGACCAAATGTGTCTTTCTTATTATATCACAATAACCCCTCCCCCCGCACATACACACACACAAGAGATTCTGGTACACTTTCTATTCTTTCTATCTGACTGGCTGCATCCACCTTGAATGTCCTTGCTATGTGGCTCTGAAACCCACCACGGCAATCTTGATTGACTCTACTCTCAATTACCTTCCAGATCCCACAACTTAGCACCAAGAGAAATTTTGGGAAACTTCTTCCTTCACCTTTGATAAAGGTGCACATCTAAGAAGGGGCCTAGGTCTTAGAGTATGCCTACACTCTCCACACTACCAGGATTCCTAGTTTCAAAGTCAAGAAATAACCTGCCACCCTCCTTTAGTCACCAATACTCTCCTATATCACATAGGACCGTGAGGGGCAGGGAGTGGAGTAGGCAAAGTCTACCTACCAAGGTGTATCTACTGTGTTGCTGACAAGTTGTTCTACCCTAGGTTCCTGGGTAGAACCTAGCAATATTTTACACAGTCACTTCCTGTTGTAAAATTTGTAAAAGTCAAATATTTTCATCTTATTTGGTTAAGAACATTGTTTTCTTTCTACTCTGACTCGTCCTCCACCATACCCCCTCTCCTAGCTGGTGGTACGGAGATGGCCATGAGCTTTTCAAGGATATAGTTAAAGGTAAGTTGAGTTGGGAATACATTTTGGGTTTAGTGGGATGTAATTATGAGGTTCACGACCACTTCCACATATAGTAATGTTGTTGGGCCTGACACCCATTGTTCACTGTGCCAGTCTTGACTTTGTACAACAAAGAGCCAGGCCAGAATTATGTCACCATATGAACATGTCCTACATCTCACAACAGACAAAGTGCAAAGTACAAGGACAGTGGAGGAAAAACAAGACTTGAAATGTTCAGAGCCATACGCTAGTCTGTGGAAGGTTCTTCCCATCGCATCGCATGAGTAAGTTTGTAAGTGGAAGGTTTGTTTTCCATCAATCCTTAGTCAAAACCGAAGTCCTCTCTTATCAGAAATATAATCTGAATAAAGAAAAGTACATTTCCTAGCAGGAGAAGATATTCTTTCTCTTAAAGTGGCCCCCACACATCAGGTCCCTGGTGTGTCCATGCTTCCCACGGTGTCTTTTTCTCTTCTGCTTTCCTCCATCTCTTCCATCCTGAGCTTTCCTCTTCTGCCCTACAGCTCTTTTTATCAAGAACAGGGTTTCTCAGCCTCACCGCTGGACGTTTCGGGCCAGATCAAGCTTTGTCGTGGGGCTGTCCTGTGCATTGTAGGATGATTAGTAGTAACCCAGATGCCATTAGCACTTTCCTCCCCAGTTGTGACAACCAAAAACATCACCAGATATTGCCAAATGCCTCTGAGGCCAAAATCGCCCCTTATGGAGAAGTACTCATCTTGACTATAGGGCTGTAAAAGTAGTTCTATGTAAACACACCCAAGGAAATGTTCAAATCTTCTTTGCAGCTGGTAATGTTGAGTCTGGTGCCTTTGCTCTCAGTGGTGAGCTGGCCCCAGAGTGGTGAAAGCATTTACCATCTTTCTGTGAATGGGAAGGTAGCCAGCAGCTGTACCACGTCAGGTAGAAAATGGAATATTTACTAATACTTTGAAATGTCGTCCCACCACAACAATAACAAGAAAAGGAGCAAGTCCCTTCTCCTCTCTGGACCTCAGTTCCCTCATTTCCCCAATAAGAAGGTTAGAATAAATACTCACAGCAGTCAATTCCTCAACCTCCACGTCAAGCCCTGTCACAGGATGGCAGAAACCCAGCTCTGGGGAAAAGGGGACTGATTCACAGAAACTATTTGTTGGGTCTAACCACCTATTAGGGTTCCCTCCACAGCATGCCCACTCTTCTATTGCTGGATTTCTGCTTCCGTTTCTTTGATTTTCCTGTCTATTCAAGCACCGATACCACAGGGCTTAATTATTGAGGCTTTATAATATATTTTAATACCAGGTCATGCTTCCTTTTTAGTTCTCTGTACTGTCTATTCTTATTTGTTTATGTGCCCATATACACTTTTCAATCAAATAAGTTAAAATGGATTAATTGATTGATTAACGAGGCTTTAATTGTGACCTTGAGCAAGAAATTTGACCTCTCTTAACACTGACTTATCATCTTTAAACTGAGATCGATGTTTATCTTGCAAGGTTATTGTGAGAATCACGAACTAATGTAGTGAAGCATCTGACACAGGGCTTGGCATATATTAGATGCTCCCTAAACAAAAGCTATTATAATTATTTCTTTGATGTCCAAATAAACAAAGCCAGAATTATCCAACATGTAATTAATTTCACCCAAAAGTAAGTCACTATGAAGACAGAGTTTTCACATCTGCACTGTATCTAAAAGTGGGATTTCCTGTACCATTAAATGTGGATAAACAGAATGGTCCGGTAGAAATCCTGCACTGTGGGGGAGAAATACTGAAAAGCCTTCTGGGAATGTGGTTGAAATTCTAGGCACAGTAGGAAGGGACAGAAATTTGTTCATACATTCCCTCTTATTCAGAAAAATAGGAGCTAAAAGCAGAAAGCTCAGCTTCTATTGTTGGGAGTAGCAAGAAATATTAGGGGCTGTGTGTGCTGAATATATTTTTTGTGTATTATCTTTGTAAAGAGTGGTAAATTTAGCTTCATAACAGTGAGATCAAGCATAGCAAATATACTTAAACTCTTGGAGTGCATTACTGAATCACACAGCCTTTCTGTATATTTCACCCCTAGAAAAGGATTTAATAAACTCTCTGCTGCATTCTTCGGGTAAAAAACAAGGGAAAAGAGTATGAGTGGATCTGATGAATTAAAACTTGTCTTGGGCATAGGACAAAGTTCATTTGGTTGTTGCAAAAGAAGGAAATGGGCAACTTCAGTGAATGAAATTGCTGCTGTAACTTAGAAAAAAAGTGTGCTTGCCCTATTTAGACTTAAAACCCGGCCTGTAGTCCTCAGTGCTCACCTGGACAGGTGCCCACAGCACTGGAGAGAGGGGGATGTCCTGTTTTTGCAGAAGAAATAAAGACAAATGTCTGATCATTGATCCTGAGGGACTGCAGGCCGTGGGTGGGGGCCCAATCCATTGGCAGAGCTTAACAATTCTTTGATTCATTGAGGCGTAGAATTGGTTAGGTTTATGAAATTAGTAAAGGAAACTTCAACCAATATTGGACTCAGGAGGGCCTCTAGTGGGGTGGGGGTGGGGCACGCATGCCCTACCAATTATTGTTAGTTGCCCCAAACAGGAAGAGATGTGCCTTCCATCTCCAACAGGAAGGTGTTTTCTACTCTACTACCCCAGCAAGAGGAAGGAAGATTTTCTGCAACAGCCCAGCCAATGAGAGACTGTCACAACCCAGCCAGTGAGAAGCCATTACACTTCAAACTCCCAGTTTCCACCAATGGACTCTTTGTTTATAACAGCTCCTCCCAACTCCCCCTTTCCTCTACAAAAGAATGTTCTTCTCCTTTGTTCTCTGGACTTGCCTATGGTATTGCATACCTTGCTTGTCCCAAATTGCAATTCTCTGCTATTCCTGAATCAACCCATTTTTGCTAATAACTTTTATTTTTAAGGTCAGCAGGTTGTATAAGGCAGTGCTGAAGCCTGAAATCTTCTCCCAGTGAAGATTAACCCACCATGATTGAAGCAGATTCCCAATCCCCAGCACGCCACCTTTGACCTCTCTCATAACGGAGAGGATGTCTAAGTATGTGAGAGTCAAAAGGCAGGTAGACATGCATATTTTCCCAGAGGAAGCTTCACAGAGGTGTGCACATGGCAGGACCCAATCCTTCAAACGTTTGGGACTTCACTGCCAAATGTTTGCTGGAGTCTTCACCTTGACCCTTTAGGAAGCAATACTACCCTCTTTGGGGAGGATGTACTGCCCAAGCAGCCAGAGGAAAATAAAGCCCAGTAGATAAGCCCAGCCATCGTTTTCCCAGTCCTCCCTGAGTTGGTTCAACTGATAAAGGATACTTCAGTTTATCTTTCAGCTGGAAGATTCTGAAATGAAAACAAAATCACTTTCTATAACACTATTGACAATGTGTCCAGATTTGCAGGGATTTCTTACTCGTGGAGGCTTGCTTATTTAATTTGTGAAGGTTAATGGCTCACAGGGCTTGAGTCTGCCTAGATCAGTAGTTCATAGTCCTGACTACCTATTAGAAACTCCTGAGGAGCTTTTAAAAAATGTCAGTGCTTGTGAGGCTCCACCACTGGAGATGCTAATTTAGATGGACTGGGTACGGCCCATAGCTGTTGAAAGCTCTGCAGGTGTTTCCAATGAGCAATGACTGGCTAGAGAAATGGCAATAGAGGACCTTTAGAAGGAAAGGAAGGGACGTACACATGTAAATGGCCCAGAAGTCCCTGAACTGCAGGGACATGGAAATCAGTTTATTTTGCAGCTAATGAAGGCAAATAGACATTTCCAGAAATTTAGCCCTGTGTGTCCCCATCTACTTAGAACTGACTAGTGCTATTTAAAGAGTATGGCCTCAAGTAAAGGCTGAGCATGGAGGAAGCAACCTCAGACAGGAATGCTGGAGACTTCTAGCTTGAAGTTAACATGCCATGCCTGACTAGCTACATTAATGGACTCAAATGGTGCCTCAATTCTTACCAAGAGCCCTTCCATGTTCCCTTAGGTAGCATGCTCTCCTATTGTCCGTGTAGAGTAGTTTCAAATAGCTTCTCTTGGTTTTCCTTCTTCTCCCTTAACCATACTTTCTCTGACTCTGTTGCTTCTTTTTTTGTTTCCTGAACCTTCAATTTGTGTCCTTTGGAGTTCTGTCCTCCACTCACTTCTCCCTTCATTCTACATATTCTGCCTGGGAGATCTGACCTGTCAGATGCCAGCTGGTGACTCCCACATCCATTCTCCTCATCCAGATCTCTCCCTGAGATGCGCTTCCTCTTAGCTTAACTACCAAGCAAGCATCTTCAGTTGGATAACCACCAATATCTACATTCAATAGGGCCAGACAGAACGCCTCATCTTCCTCTCAAAACTTTCCTTCATCCCCCATTCCTTACTTTGGTGAAAGGTACACCATCTACCCAGAACCCAAGCTAGACACCTGGGAGTCATCCAAGAACCCTTTATCAGCCTTCCCTCACCTAATCATTCACCAAGCTCCCTTGATTTTACCAGTTAAATGTCTCTCAAATCCAACCACTTTTATCTGTGCTGATACCCTATTTCAGGCCACCATCGTCTCACCTGGAATAATTTCAGCAGTCTGCTAAAACATTCCACTTTCTAAAGCTGCCTTCCTCTAAACTCTTCGTACCATCGGGCAGAGCAATCCTTCTAAATATGATCGATTCACTCTTTTTCTTAAAACCCTATGTGTCTCCTATTGTTCTCAAGATAAAAATATAAATTCTTCTACAAAGATCAATATGGCCACTTGTTACCTGGTTTCTGCTTCTCTCCTCCTACTCCCTACCTCCATACCATTCATACCGGCCATATTGACTGTTTGTACTTGATTTTATTTGGCTAATTCCTACCCATCCCTCAAATCTTCCCTGGTTAGACAGGGCTAATATGGGCTGTCATAACACTTTATACTTATCATCCTTAGCACTATTTCATTGGGTTTATGCTCTGCTTCCCAAGTAGACTGAGCTCCTTAAAGACAGATGCTGGAGTGTACGGGTGCCAACGATCATGCACCTCTCTCCAAAGTTTGAATCAACTGAGGCAAAAATCAGACAGGAACCACAATATTAACTTTATTATTAGCAAGTCACATTGGGGAAAGAAACTTACTCCACAATAATTCCTCCTCCCCCATGGGAATTATCATCCAGTTCAACTTTAGATCTCTCTCTCTCTCCCACTCATGCCACCACGCACACCAGCAGGGGAGGCAGGGCCAGGCATTCCCTCCGTGGAGAAATAAGAATGCAGACAAGCCAGGATCCAAGGGAGAAGCCGGAAGGGGACTGAATTACAAAGGCAAGATTCCCTTCTCCAGTTTTAGCACTTGGATAACTTACTTTTCCTCCCTAGAGAAGAAATGGTAATAGGGTTGGAAAGAAGGATGGAAGTTTTCCTCCTACGACAAGAGTTCTCATTTACAGTAGGTATTACCCTCACTGTGGTGTGCCTAGAGGACTGCTTTGGGGGCACATGGAAGATACCCCTGAAAGGCTCACTGGGTGAATGGAAAGAGCGAATTACTGAGGGATTGGCATGAATGAAAAGAGGTTACTACTGTCCTTCCCAGGACAAAATGGCGGTCCCTTTTCTAGATGGAGAGGAAGCATCACACTTGCTGAAGAGTCATGCAGTGAATGCTTCTGGAGAAGCTGTGCTTATGAGTGAGATGAAGTGCACAGAAACCAGTCTGCCCTGTGCTTTGAGTTCAGTAGCCAAGGAGACACATGCCCTCTATTCATTCAGCTTCACAAACATCAGGTTTGGGAGCTGTGGCAACTCTCGGAAAAATGTCACCACAATAAGGAGAAAGCCGACTTCACAGCACCCACTGGTTGGCTATTCAGTCTGACTGCATGCCAGCGGTTCTGCCTTTTTCTCCCTGTTTCAAAGCAGGCATAATATTAACTAAACCCTTACTATGATCATTTTGGGCTTTCAATTGTACAATCATTCTTAAAGAAATGTTTCATTTCTCTGTTCATAAATTTGTCTCTGGCTCAAAATTGAAACTGCCACATTACTAAAACTCTTTCTTTCCAGATGGGAAGGAAAGTTTTGGATTTTAACAGGAAGATAACTGCCTAATTGCCCAGCAGTTAAAAAGAAAAAAAAAATTGTGCAGGCTTTCCCTTCCCACTTTCTCTGTGTTGTTTAAGCGAAAAGCATTACCTGGTATTCAACCCCACCATCCCCCCAATGAAACATATATTCAAGGCTTCACACATAAAAAGTCAACTCCCACAGACGCCCTCCCATTCTTTCCTTCCTTTTCTCCTTCCTTCTCTTTTCTTTTTCTTTCTTTCTTTCTTTCTTTCTTTCTTTCTTTCTTTCTTTCTTTCTTTCTTTCTTTCTTTCTTTCTTTTTTTCTTCCTTCCTTCTTTCCTTCCTTCTTTCCTTCCTTCTTTCCTTCCTTCCTTCCTTCCTTCCTTCCTTCCTTCCTTCCTTCCTTCCTTCCTTCCTTTCTTTCTCTCATTCAACACCATTGTTGAACCCTTACTATGCGCCAGACACTGTGCTGAACCTGGTGACTTCACGAAGAATATTCCTAGACCTCATGGAGGTACAATTTAGAGACCAGAGATTCAGTTTTTCAGCAAATGCATTGATACCTTACTGTTCTGTCTTAAAAGAGAAGAGCAGTTTGGAGACTGTGTGCCCCAAATAAACATGCAGACAGTCTCCTCGCGCAAGTGAAAGCAAACTCTGAGTCACAAGCCCCAGCTGATGTGGGGTGGCAGGAGGACGGGGGAAGTGTGGAGGAGGAGCGGTAAGCACCCTCTGCAGAGCTCCCTAACCCCATTCTCTGGCTCTGTGATGCAGGTGAAGTGGGGTTGCCCTTGTGGATGTGTCTTGAAACCCTGGCTGTAACTGGCAGGCGGACTCCCTGACTCTCTCAGCACTTCCCATCCCCAGTCCCTTCTTTCTTCCTCCTCTCCTGAAGGCCAAACACTCTCCAAGAGCATCAATCCTGAG
This sequence comes from Rhinolophus ferrumequinum, assembly GCF_004115265.2. Taxonomy (NCBI): domain Eukaryota; kingdom Metazoa; phylum Chordata; class Mammalia; order Chiroptera; family Rhinolophidae; genus Rhinolophus; species Rhinolophus ferrumequinum. Next base: position 8,575,238 of record NC_046304.1, read on the forward strand.
GCCGGTCTAGCCAGTGCCCCAGTCCCTGGAGAGGCTGTTGCCACTAGCAGACTGCACCCTGGTTAGAAATCCCAAAGCTCACAGGATTAGCTGAGCCAGCTTCTCACAGCTTGGTTTTTCAGTGCTCTGGAAATCTCTCTGTGACTCTTCTGTCACGTTCTTCATTAGGCAAGTGACCTATTAGGGTGTTAATTGTGAAAGTGTCAGCTTTGCTCTCTTCTCACGTCCCTCCACCTCCCAGCACTGCAGGAGCCCCTCCTCTCCCAAGCACCTCTGATGGCAAAGATGAAACTTGGTTTTAAGGGTATGTGCTGAAATACTGGTCTGGAAGAGAAGCTGAGTGGGGTCTCCAATAAACACACAGAGCTGGACAGACAGGGAGGGGGCCATCCTGGAAAGGCACAGACCTAAGGGGATGAGAGCAAGTTGGCAGGATATTTCCCCAGGGGCCAAATTCAGCTTGCAGTTTTATTTTGTTTGGCATGCAGTGTTTTTGAAGGTTTTGAAGTGTTTTTCAGTATTTTTAAATCAGAAGGTTTCCCATAAAATTTGACTTTTCAGCTTCCTTTGAAAACTCAGAAGATGGGGCATATCTGGGCAAGTAACGATGACAGTGAAGTGTTCTTCTGCGCCCTCCTGAGAGTCACATGCTCTCAAGTATGCCGCAGTCCCCACCTAACCCTTTCACCCCCTTCAGTGATCTGTCCAGACCCTGTCTGCACTTTAGCTTGTAAACATTAATTGCCGTTTTCAACTAGAGTGTCGGGACCCCCTTGTGAGGCAGGACGCTAGGAATAAGTTATTTGATTGGTGTAAAAGTCATTGCAGTTTTTGCAATTATTTTTAACCTTTTAAACCACAATGACTTTTGCACCAACCTAATACTAATGGTGGTTAGAGCATCAATATTTGCAAGCTAGTTACTTTTAAAACTAATCAGAGCCATACCAAAGTTATCCTTGGATTACTTTGTATTACTTTTGGTTGCTAGTATTCCAATATGCATTCTGGAGGGAGAGGGGAAGTGGGAAAGTTAAAGCCAGGATGTAAGCTGGTTAAAGCCAAGATGTAGGTGTGTGAACATAAACTGTCTGCGTTGCAACAGGAGCAGCATTGAGACCTCAGGGTGTGGAGAGGTGATCCCATTCCTTGAACGGAGAAGAATATTTCCTGAACCCAAGAGAGAGCCCTGGAGGGCAGGCAGAGCTGGATGGTTGGTCTGCATTGACACACTACCAGGAAAGGAGCACAGCCAATCCCACCATATGCAACCAAGTGTGGAGTCCTGAGAGTTGGATGAAAGAGGTTGTATCATCTCACACTAGGCCAGGTGTACCCTTAGGTAAGTCCCACACATGGTCTGCCTGAGAAGATGAGGTTAAACAGAAACAGAAATTTATAAACCTTAAAAACTTACTATTCATAATGAGCCTATAAAGCAGTTCCTGCTATTATTATTACTTTACTATTGAGGAAATTGAGACACAGAGAATTTGAGCAACATTTACCAAGGTCAGAGACCTAGGATGGAGATTGACCTAGATGGATATATATAGATGGAGACCTAGGATGGTATATATATATATATATATATATATATATATATATATATATATATATATATATCTTGAAAAAGCAAAGTTTTGTGTGTCTGCAAGTTGCGGTCCTAGGGCAGAAACAGGGAAAGCAAAGGCCCTGTCTGGTTGTTAGCATGCAATCAAGCCCCTTTTCTGCCCAGCTTATTCTGTTCACCTCTCTGTCTCTTCTGCTTGACCAGAGAGCTCTTTGAAAGAAGAGATGGACTTTTGTTTGTCTCTACAGCCATTTGCCTCCACGTCCTGTGAACACGCCTGGCTGCTAGAGAGCATCAGATTAATAGAAATCTAATTTGCCACATTCATTTCTTGAAACTTTAACTCACTAAATTTAAACTAAATATACTGTGGCTATAAGAGAGGTCTGCTGCCTCCCTTTGCAGCAAACTCCTTGAAAGAATTGACTAGACTCACTGCCTTCAATTTCTTTTCTCCTCTCCCCCACTTAAATCCATTCTAATTAGGCTTTTGCCCCAATTGTTCCATCAGACATGCTCTGGTTGAGGTTATGCTAAAACCAAAAGAGAGCAGAGAAAGTATGTGGTAGATGGTGGAGAAAATGGGGTCACCAGAGGTTTTCTTTTTAAGGCAGAACAGAAGATTTGCATAGTAATGAAAATGATCCAGTAGAGGCTGGAGATTGAAGCCAAAAAAGAGAGGGGGCTGAATTACAGGAGTGATGTAATTACAGGAAGGGATAGAATTAATTAATTGATTGATTAATTTATTAATTAAGGGCGTGATCGGCTTGTTAAGGGAGCAGAGGCAGTTCAACTATTAAAACAGTCAAGAAGGCAGAGTATACAAGTTCGTGAACTTGTTGCAAAAATATTGCTTATCTTTTTTTGATATCAGAGGGATTATTCATTATGAATTTGTACCAACTAGACAGCTAATCAAGTTTACTATTTGGAAGTGCTGAAAAGGCTGCGTGAAAAAGTTAGACGACCCGAACTTTTCGCCAACAATTTATGGTTCTTGCATCACGACAATGCACCAGCTCACACGGCACTGTCTGTGAGGGAGTTTTTAGCCAGTAAACAAGTTACTGTATTGGAACACCCTCCCTACTCACCTGATCTGGCCCCCAATGACTTCTTTCTTTACCTGAAGGTAAAGGAAATATTGAAAGGAAGACATTTTGATGACATTCAGGACATCAAGGGCAATACTATGATGATGACAGTTCTGATGGCCATTCCAGGAAAAGAGTTCCAAAATTGCTTTGAAGGATAGACTAGGTGCTGGCATGGGTGCATAGCTTCTCAAGGGGAGTACTTCGAAGGTGACCATAGTGATATTCAGCAGTGAGGTAGGTAGCACTTTTGCTAGGATGAGTTCACAATCTTAATTGTCTGACCTCGTATGACACAGATGCTGGTGAGTAGGTGGATTTGGCGGTGGGGACCTGAGGAAACCCTCTTCAGGTTGCTTCATTTTCCCAGTGAGATAAGAGACAAAGTCATATCTGAGAGTGTGGATGGATGAGGAAGTTTAGGAGATTTCCAGGCAAGAGAAGAAAGTGTAAAATAGAAACTTTGGAGAGAAGGAGAGTGAGTAAACTAGAGAAATATGGCACGACTGCTGGCAGCATTAAATTTGTAGTTATGAATAAAAATAAAAGAGGTTCAGCTTAGTTGTGATTACGGATTTCTTTCACAGCCACATTTAGCTGCATGGGTGCAGACATGGAGCAGCAAGAGTAAAACAACGTGAAATAACAAGATTTTTGGAGTAAAAATGATGTTTAGACATGGAGTTTAAACTGGATAAGGAGGAAAGCAGTAACATCAGATGGTATAAATGGGGGAAAGGTGGTTGGTCAATGAATTGTGTCTCACTGAGACTGAAGGATTCCTCAAATTGGATACTAGATGGAGTGAATTGAAAGATAGGAGATGGTGGTCAGAGAGAGTTTATGGAAAGTTGTGATTATTGATATTGACAAGATCTAGGACAAGGCCATGAGAATGAATGGCCAAAGTTGAGTGGAATAGAAGCTCAAAGGGGGACTGGAATTCAAGACCTGAGAAAATTGTCCAAGGGTATGTGAAACTTACCAAAAATTAAGATGGGAGTAATGTTAGAAAGAGATTGGTCATCCAGGATTTGTCAGGAAATGAGAGGATAGGGCTGTCCCGGTGGCTCAGGTGGTTGGAGCTCCGTGCTCCCAACGCCGAAGGCTGCCGGTTCGATTCCCACATGGGCCAGTGCCAGATGGCTCAGTTGGTGGGAGCACGGGCTCTCCACCACAAGGTTGTCGGTTCTTCTCCTTGACTACTGCAAGAGATGGTGGGCTGTGCCCCCTGCAACTAACAACGGCAACTGGATCTGGAGCTGAGCTGCATCCTCCACAACTAAGATTGAAAGGACAACAACTTGACTTGGAAAAGTCCTGGAAGTACACACTGTTCCCCAATAAATTCCTGTCCCCCTTCCCCCTTCCCCCAAAAAATTTGTGTTAAAAAAAAAAAAAAAAGAAATGAGAGGATAGATCTAAGAAGTTGGCAGAGAAGAGCTGCACTGCAGGGCGAGTACTAATACACCCTGATAACACAAGAGTCAAATGGGGGTTTTAATGGTGGAAGGAAGGGTAGGCTGGATGCAGAAATGAGGAACCAAGAGGGAGAAGTGTGGAAGAGAAGACAGCCATCCCTTAGAGAGCTGCAGAGGAAACTGTTCTCAGTGAGAACCAGGTTCCCAGTAAAGCAAAAAGAAAGAGGGGACACTCAGAGAAGATGTTGAGAGTATAGAGGATTTTGCTGATGATGGACCAGGAATCCCGGAAGTCACAGTAGTCAGTTTCCATGAGTTGGGATAGGGTGTAGATCACTGTTTAGAATTTAATGAGCTAGAGGTAAGGTGACCTGGGAGTTTGGGGCTTTGTATGCGGTGGACATGAACTGAGATAAAGGAAGAAATGAGATTAGTTGTGAAGGTCTCAAGGCAATTATTGTAGTGGGGCCAAAAGTGTTGAAACACAGAGAAGGGTGGTGGCTGGGGCTCACTCTGGACTCTGTCATTGAAGGTGAGGAGGCTTGGGGCAGCTAAGTGTTACTCCGGTGTCTGCAGGCTCCTCCCCAGCCCCCATCAATGGCTGATCGGTTTCCTGGGAAGGTGAGGTCTTAGGTGTGGTGCGTGGGGCTCACTCTTGACTCATGTTGAGGGATAGGGAGGTCTTGCTGCAATTTTCTTATCTGAACAGTGCGGCATGATTCTAATTGCCTCACAAAGTTGTAAGAATGCAAAAAGAATGTGAAAAGTTTGACATACTTTAAAGACTCCGATTGTTCTCTTTCCTCTGAATCACAACTTTATTTTTAAAATGTGCTAGTAATTGATGGAAGAACTATGTTTAGTGAGAAAAATGCAGAGATGAGCGGATACTGTGCTAAATGCCAACTTTTCCTAGGTATGCATTTGGAAGCCCTAAGAGCTGGGCCTCCATCAACAGGCTACTGTTCTTTAAATGGAAGCTAATCAAAGTGTCCAGGAGGAATCAATAGTCTCTGCAGGGCGAGTCTAGGAATCCACACTTTTTAAGTGACATAACCTCCAATTGGTGGCTTACTAAATCTTGTCGATTGATTGGGAAGGCAGTGAGGGGCTGGAGCCCGGCTGATGGCTCTGTATTGATTGTGGCTTTTAGCCAAGTTATTAAGTGGTTGGAGATAGGGGTTATATAGCAGAGTCCCACATTCCCTCTCCACCCTCCCCTTCCCCGACATTTCAGCTTAAACCACAGCATTTCCCAAAAGGGGATTCACTGGACAAAGAAGCCGATGCATTAAGCAAGACAGGCTTTATTGCACACATCAAATTTTCATGTGCCGTGTGGGGTACCTGGGTTCATACTCAGAGCAGCTCACTCCTTACTTAGAAACCTGAGAGGAGAACAGCAGCCTGAGTGGCTTGTGCATTTTGAGAAAGAGCAAGGAAAGCACCTTTAGAAAGGGCTCAGTGGATCTTTGACCTCCTGGAGCAGGGAAATTGGGATGTGCAAAATGCTGCACCCAGCCCCAGAAATCCCTCTTTCTGAGTCAGGAGGAAATAAATTAACCCAGGAATTTTCCACTAAGCAGAGCCAGCTTCTGTCTGCTTAGCATTGATAAAATCTATTCATCTATTGAGAAATTAATAAATGAAGGGACCAGTAGTATTGAGTGAGAACTAAATGCTGGGATTGACTTGGACACTTTTACACGCAGTCTGTCAGGTTTGGCCTCTGCCTTAGTCTATAAAACTAGAGCAATCTCACACTTCACCTCCTATTAAACTCTGTAAGCTCATTATCTTTTCACATCAGGTCTCTCTGGTTTATCTGGAAAGAGGTGGACATATCCAGATCCTCTTTCATAATTACAGTGGGTCCAATAGCTAGACGGGTACAGTTATAAACGCCTCTTCCCCATTAGGGCTCCTTTTGGAGAGTGATAACTATGCTGCAGGAAGACTCTTTTACTGAATGAAAGTATGTGGGGAAAAGATGAAAGTGGAGTACACAGAGGACTGTAGTGGGACCCTTCACAAAGCGGGGAGCTTCTCCAAGCCCATGCCTTGGTCCCAGTGGAGGACTCCTTGACCTTCCAATGTAGAATGGTCACTGTTGGGAAGTCCCAACTTCTCCCCTTCTCATGCTGAGTCCAGCCCTTGGGGACAGCTTCACAGACCCAGAGGACTAGGTGGACGGAAGGTGACACACACCCAGGAAAATTCAGATTCCATAAGATGGAAATGAATGGGGAGTGAACTGAGAGTGGGATTTGATGATCAAGCCTTAGATTTTCCACCGCACAATCCACCCCTTTGCTTCCTTTCTGCAGGGAAGGAATCATCCCCCTGTTATTTACAGCTTCTCAAGGCCCAAGGAGGTAAGGATGTTGGGAAGAAAAATCCAGAAGGATTAAGCAACTGGGCCCAAAAGATTTGAGAAGGGGAGAGTGGGCAACAAAAGCTGTTAGGACAGCGCTGAGCAGCAGATGCCCACGGTTGCACGAGTACCCACCCAACTCTGCCATCGCAGGTGGTCCAACTTCAGAGAGAACCTTTCAGTGCTTAGGAAAGAATAAGGATTAGAAGAATAAAACCTCCAGAATGACCACCCACTGACAGGAGAGAGCCATCCAGCTGGCTGAGGAGGGATGACAGAGCGGTGTCCTACCAGCAAGGGCTGGGCCAAAGCTCTGAACCTTAATCTCTGTGTGCCAGGTGCCCGCTGTCGTATAACACAGCATAGAGTTGACCAGCCTGGGCACCTGGTCATCCAGGAATGTGGGGACAATGGCTTCAACTTGCAGAGCACACCGTGGACCTGCTGGCCCAGACCAAGGAGAGAGGAAAAGCAGCAAAGCACAGGAAAGGAGGCTCAGTGGGGAGGCAAAGGGGGAAAGGACGGTGCTCTTCACTTCTCTATCTTCTGTATCCTCAGTGCTTAGCACACTGGCCTAATCGAATGGATCTCATTGGGCCTTCGCGCTGTGCTATGTCTCTGTGTGAACTTGGGCAAATCTTTCCATCTTTAAGACTCAGTTTTCCCATCAATAGAATGCAGTTGATATCTCTTTGTGTGTCGTAAAATACCCATAACATAAAATTCACCATTTTAACCACTGGCAAGTGTCCAATTCCATGGCATTTAGTACATTCACAACACGGTACAATTGTCACCAGCTTAGTTCCATAACAGTTCACAGAAACCCTGTGACCGTTAAGCAGTCGCTCCTCACTCCCTCCACTCCCAAGTCCCTGCAACCACTAGTCTGCTTTCTGTCCCACTGGTTGCCTATTCACAATATTCATTTGGATTAAATCATACAGTATGTGGTCATTTGTGTTTGGCTTCTTTCTCTTAGCAAACTGTTTTCAAAATTCACCCATGGTGTACCATGTATCAGTACTTCATTACTTTTTATATCTGAATAATATTCCATCGTATGGCTGTGCCACGTTTTGTTTATTTATTCATCTGTTGGTGGACATTTGGGTTTTTTCTATCTTTTGGCTGTTGTGCATAATGCTGCTGTGAACACTGGTGTACAAGTTCTTGTTTGAACATCTGTTTTCAATTCTTTGGGGGATAGGCCGAGGAATGAAATTGCTGACAACTATGTTTAACTGGGATGAGGTATTTAACAATATCTCCTTACCTATTTTGGTGATGGAATGAGATAATGCATAGAAACTCACGATGAGCACTACAGAAATATATGACACCAAGTTTTCTTTTTTTTTTTCTGTCTGTGTTGCTGCTTCCCAAACATGCCCAGATATTAACATTCCAGTGGCTAAAAGCAGAGCACTTTTCTCAGGTACTTTCTTCTATTGAAAAATATGGCTCATCCAAATTGTAAGAATGGGCATGTTTCTTTTTCTTTCTTTGTTTTTTAAGATTTTATTGGGGAAGGGGAACAGGACTTTATTGTGGAACAGTGTGTACTTCCAGGACTTTTTTCCAAGTCAAGTTGTTGTCCTTTCAGTCTTAGTTGTGGAGGGCGCAGCTCAGCTCCAGGTCCAGTTGCCGTTGTTAGTTACAGGGGGCACAGTCCACCATCCCTTGCGGGAGTCGAACCGGCAGCCTTGTGGTCGAGAGCCCACTGGCCCATGGCAGCCTTCGGCATTAGGAGCACGGAGCTCTAACTACCTGAGCCACCGGGCTGGCCCAGAATGGGCATTTTTCCATGAGATTGTATAGAGCATTAATCATGAGCACAAAACGGACTCTAATAATTCCGAGAGCTATGTCAGTCACAAAGTGACAGTCATGCCAGAGCATCCCCTGAACGGCATACCCAGTGACCGCCCTAACCAGATAACTCCAGACGCAGAATGGAGTGTGATCTAGACGGCTTTATCGGACTGCAGATGGGGGCACTGCACCCAGTCTGGAGCATAAGATCAGCGCTCTCTGACGGCTCCTCACTCAGGCCTCAGTCCATGAGCGCACAGCTGCACCTGCACTCGTCCCAGGTGGAGCGCTGGAAGCCTCGCCTCCTGACCATCTCACCGGCCCGTCCTCATGCCCAATACTGGACACCCCAGCACCTAACTCTATTGCTTGGAAACCTGTGTGACCCTCTTGTGTGAAACCTCTCTACCTTGACTATTGGAGACTCTGGCTGGAGCCTTGGTTAATGACCATGGTAAACCAAGTCAGTAGGACTAGATCCATGGCTCTGTTCTAATAAAGTCTGACATTGTGGAAAGACACAAACGTGTGAGACTGCTACTTTGATCGTCGCATCTCATTCATGACAATGATTCAATAAAAGCTTTCATTTTTCATTGCTTTATTTAAAATGTGGCCCGGGTGTTGGGCCTATGCAAACAGGTTGCTCCTCACTGAAGAAACTGATGAACAAAAGCTGGGGTTTGAACTCAGCTCTGTCTGGACTCAAACTCCACACATTTTCTTGTCAGCAATCCCTGAAGAAGCTTACACACTTAACATATGCATACAAGTAGGAAAAGTTTTTAAGCAATAAGAGAATTTTTCCATTTGTATAGTTCTTTTCAGATTACAAAGCACTTCCACATAATTCTTATGAATACAAGTGTCTCCTCAAATCAGCATTATTTCCAGCTTCCTTGATTTTTTCCAAATGCTTGTTTAATTCATTCAAAAAGTTTTTTATCAGAGGCTCCCAATGTTCCAGGAATTATGCCATGCTTTGCAGAGACAAAGTCAAAGGAAATATGCTTACCTTTAAGGAGATCTCGGTCTACAGGAGGAAACCAGTGGGTTTAGGGGAAGATAGTGTGATGAATGTTTTGCCCAGTTTGCTATAGAAACACACCAGAGAGAGGCCAGTGCAGGCTTGAGGTGAGTCTCAAAGAATGAGGATTAACAAATGAATGCATGAATGAATGAATGGCTCAAAAATGTTTTACCATTTAGAGAATGCCCCATCTTCTTAACAAGAAAGACCACAGGCAGGCCCCTTCATTTTCTGAAGTCTAGTGAATGTTTCCATTCAATGTAAATCACTGTCTATTGAGCACTCATCCTGTGCCAGGCATTACGCTGGAATCTACCTATAGAGGACATGGCAGTGAACTAGATCAGGAGTCAGCAAACTCTTTCTGGGAAGGGCAGGATAGTAAATATTTTCGGTTTTTCTTGCCATGCAATTTCTGCAGCAGCTACTCAATTCTGCCTTTGTAATGCAAAAGCAGCCATGTGTAATCAAATGGGTGTGGCAGTGTTCCAATAAAACTTTGTAAAACTTTATTTACAAAAGCATTTGGCCCTCGGGCCACAGTTTGCTGACGCCTTGAATTAGATAAACAAAGTTACCAATCTAATGGAGTTTACAATCTCACCTCATCCTAAGGGCTTGGAACCATCTTTTTTCTTGTGCTATGTTCTCTAACCACCTCCAGGCTTTTACTTCTGCTGCTCCATCTCCTTGGACTGATGCCATTCTCCCAAACATTCCCCAACCCCAACCCCTTACACACACAACATACCAACAGACTTCATTACCTGGTGAGTCTTTAGAAATGGCTAGAGTTGTCTTTTGGTGCTTTTGCTAAGTCTTCTAAAAAACAATGAGGCATCCCTTTAACAATTACATTTTGTGATTCATAAACAACACCAGAATTTATATTTCTCAAAATTAGACATTTTAGGAGTGTTTCACACTAACATTTTTTTTTTTTTATAACCCATGTGGACATTAGATAGTATCTGCTTTAAAAAGCCTTCAGAGTAAAATGTTTACAGCTATGCTCCATGGCTTAGAACTTACAACTTTGGAACCTTAATCACGCATTCATTCATGTGTTGAAATTAATCCAAATTTCTTTTCGAGGAATGCATTCCCCCTGAGTAAAAAGAAGAGATCGGGAAAGTCATTCTAAACAATGCCGGGGATTTGATGTGTGGTGGTGAGATGGACATATTATATTCAGGTATTATATTCAGATCCTATAACATAATTTAATATTTCACATTGTTTTGTCCTTAGTTAGCAAAATAGGATAATTCTACAATAGGTACTTGTAAGAGAGTAAAAGGCATTAGTGCTCAACATCCAACACAAAGCCAGTTGAGAGTTATTGTTCAAAAGACAGCCAGTAGCCCCTACCGTGCTTCACCAAAAATAAAACCTAGTCAGACAATCAGCTCTAATGTGTCTTTTGGAGCAGTAATTAATATAAGACCCGGTCTTATTTTACTATAATACCTGGTATGATATGATATGATATAATATGATATGATATGATATGATATGATATGATATGATATGATATGATATGATATGATATAACATAAGACCGGGTCTTATATTAGTTTTTGCTCCAAAAGATGCATTAGAGCTGATTGTCCAGCTAGGTCTTATTTTCGGGGAAACACAATAGTGCAATTGCTTCAAGTTTGTCATCAAATTTCCAGGAAGACTGAGAAGAAGTGGAAACCTACAACCCTTAAAACTAAGACTAATAGAGCCGGCACAATGGCTCAGGCGGTTGGAGCTCTATGCTCCTAACTCTGAAGGCTGCCGGTTTGATTCTCACATGGGCCAGTGGGCTCTCAACCACAGGGTTGCCGGTTCAATTCCTCGAGTCCTGCAAGGGATGGTGGGCAGCGCCCCCTAAAACTAAGGTTGAACACGGCACCTTGAGCTGAGCTGCCGCTGAGCTCCCAGATGGCTCAGTTGGTTGGAGCGCGTCCTCTCAACCACAAGGTTGCCAGTTTGACTCCCGCAAGGGATGGTGGGCTGTGCTCCCTGCAACTAGAAACGGCAACTGGACCTGGAGCTGAGCTGCGCCCTCCACAACTAAGACTGAAAGGACAACAACTTGAAGCTGAACGGTACCCTCCATAACTAGGATTGAAAGGACAACAACTTGACTTGGAAAAAATCGTGGAAGTACACACTGTTCCCCAATAAAGTCCTGTTCCCCTTCCCCAATAAAATTTAAAAAAAAAAAAAACTAAGACGAATCAATAATTGCCAAAACAGAGACTTGGTATTGATTACGGTGCAGATAGAACTGGACAGAGGAAAGTGTAGTCAGGCTTGAGTTCATGACATCCCATCTTTATGAAAATGTTATGAAAATGTCTGGAAAAAGTTAGGAAGTTCTTTTGATGGTTTTGCATCTACCCCATCTGTAATGACAAGTAGGGAAAGAAAGGGGAGGGACTCGCTAGAGAGGGGATTAATCAGTTTATTTATTCAGCAATATCTAATCGATTTAGTTAGCGATATCCAATAGCAAAATACAAAGGAAATTAATAGACTGTGCTAATGACAGAAAGTAAAGGTGGTTAAGACTAAACTGTATACATTGATAACAATGTCATGTCAAAAGCGTATATATACATATAAGTTTAAGAGACCTCAACACATGTTTACTATTGATCAAAAATCACTTGGCTAAATACACAAATAACATTAATAAGGCATATTCAAAAGCAGTAATAAGCTTTATAGAATAGTAACTATTACAGTAGATGTCAAAATCTCACCAAACCAGGGGAGAACAACACTGGAAAAGTCATAAATCAAAACCTTGCCAGGTCTGCAGCTGAGAGAAACTCAGGCGTCTCCCATACCACTGCTTGCTGGTTCCCTAGAATGCTGCTGCTGCTGTTTTTGTTGTTATTGTTGTTGCTGCTAGAAGTCAAGGTGTCTTCTGACGTTGTAAGCTGCAAGGTGCGTACAAGTTTTCAAGATGCTAGCAAGTTCTCAAGAAGGCTAACCGTGGGGAAAAACACTGAAGAGGCCGGGAACCAGCCAGCCCTCACCAGGTTCGCAGCTGGAAGCCAGGACATCCCCTGGTGGTGTGAGCTGCATGTTGCTGGAAGTCTTAAAAATGTTAGAATGATGAAAAATCACCAACGACAAATGACCAAATGACGAAATAATAATAATAATTACACTGCCAACTGAGATCTGTCTTATATATTTTCTCAGATGTACCTTAGAGCCCAGCTTCTTGCTCCTGTCACCTTCAAAAATGGCCAGTTCCGGGAGGGTCCAGCAGTTCCTGATATGAGTGCTGCCCATCTGGCCAAAGGCCCAATTCGTCCAGATAAGCAACAAGGCCTGGCAACGTCCCTGTCACATCATCCTGACATAACTTAGCTACTTCTTCACTTCATCTGCTGATGTGGGCAAAACAGACAGAAAGCAAAATCTTCTGGTATCTCCCCTACTCGGGAGGGTGATAACAAAGGGGGAATTCTCTCAACCTCGGGGCAAAGAATTTTTTTTAACCCTAGGCTAACCATCACCTCACAGCACAGACGGAACAGCAGCCTCCTCTCACATCTCCCCTACTCGGGAGAGTGAGACCAAACAGAAAAGCATCTTCATCCCATATCTCTCCTGCTCGGGAGAATGAAGACCAAAGAGGGAATTAACTCAACCCTGATCACAGCACAGAAATCACCTCACGTGCAGGAACAGACGAAAGCTAATAGACAAAAGCTCACATCAAGCAATGAAGGCAAATTTTCCGCAACATCTACCCTACACAATCATTGGTTATAACTCAGGGCCTCTGCCCGCCAGCTCTTCCTTATCCTTCAGATTTTAGCCAAATGTCACTTCCTCAAAGAGGGCTTCCCTTCAACAGCATAAGAAGTCATTCTCCATTATAAGAACCTACCTTTTTCTACTGAACATTTAATTCAATAAAAATTTACCTTGTTTAAATGTTTACTTGTTTATAGCCTGTTACCACCCATTAGAACGCAAGCCACATAAGAACAGGAACTGTCTTCTTTGTTTGCTGCTGTTTCCATAGCAACTAGCACAATTCCCAATAAATGGCAGATATTCAGTAAATGTATGTTATATAAATGAATGAGGAATCTACTTGGGAAAAATAAATTTGGACACCTAACCACACTACTCACAAAAATAAGTTCCAGATAGATATGAGTTAAATAAAAGATAATGTGGGCAAAACATTTATTTTTATAACTTTGCATTCAAAGTTACTTACCCTCTGAGTAAGACAAAAAAACAATATTGAGCATAATAACAACGACAAAAATAATAAATTTAACTATAAAAATATATTTAACATTTTTTCTACAGAGTAAAATACCAAGTAACAGACTGGGGAAAATATTTGCAATAGTAGACTTAAGATTAATATCCAGAATATATAAAGAGTCCCCACAAATCAATAAGAAAGAAGGCAAACAACGCAGAATGAAAATAAATGAAAAAATGCGAAGGGAATATTCATTAAAAAAAAAAGCCAGTAAACATATGAAAAGTTGCTCATTCTTTAATGAGTCCATTGTAAATTAAAACAATAATGCAGTATTATTGTTTGAGCAAAAGTAAGAGAGAATGTTCTACAAAAATTAAAGGTGATAAGTAATGTCTTGCATTATACAAAATGGATGGAATTCATACATTGCTGATGGGCTTTCATACATTGCTGATAGAAGTGTCTTTATAAAGCTTGCTAGAGGAACAAATGGTAGAACCAAAATAATCTGGTGTGTATCCCTTTAAATTCAGAAATTCTTCCTTTAGGAATTCTCCCTAAATAAATACATATGTATATAAATGTGCATGTATAAGAATCTTGGAAACAGTAAAAATTTGAAATAAATCTAAGTGTTCAAGTTAAATAAATTATAATGCACAGATATTATGAAATACATGCAGCAGTTAAGAAAAGTGAGTTAAATCTATATATGTATTAAAATGAAACTTATTTAAGGTATATTGACAACTGAAGAAAAGGAAGTCATAGGGCAATAAATATTGTATGATTCTACTTATTTTTAAAAGATCTACATGGTCAGACAATTAAGTTCACGAAATCATCCTAGAAAAAGTTCTATATACCTCTTTGCTGAATATCACTACAGTCACCTTCGAAGTACTCCCATTGGGAAGCTATGCACCAATAGCAGTGCCTACTCCACCCTTCAAAGCAATTTTGGAACTCTTTTTCTGGAATGACCATCAGAGCTGTCATAGTATTACCTTTGATGTCCTAAATGTCATCAAAATGTCTTCCTTTCAATAGTTCCTTTATCTTCAGGTAAAGAAAGAAGTCATTGGGGGCCAAATCAGGTGAGTAGGGAGGGTGTTCCAATACAGTTATTTGTTTACTGGCTAAAAGCTCCCTCACAGACAGTGCTGTGTGAGCTGGTGCACTGTCGTGATGTAATTGTCGTGAGGCATGAATTGTTGGCAAAAATTTCAGGTCATCGAAATTTTTCACGCAGCCTTTTCAACACTTCCAAATAGTAAACTTGGTTAACTGTCCAGTTGGTACAAAACATAATAAATAATCCCTCTGATATCAAAAATGGTTAGCAACAGCATTACAACAAGTTCACGAACTTAATTGTCCAAACTTGTATGTGTATGTTTTTATAAAAAAGATATATCCATATGTGTATAATGTATATATTCAATGTAAGACCCTTATGAGATTTTTGTGCAAATTACGAAAAGGTGCCCTTTCCGCAAAATGTAAACTTCAAGCTGTCAGAAAATTTTAACACTCTGATTTTGTCAGAACAAGATATTTTATTGCCTTCTGCTAAACTGCCATGATAACTACACAAATCTACAATATTTATATGTGGTATGCTGTGCAGTTTATAACCTATAAAACCATGCATTGAAATGCTTATTAAAAATTCTGAAAGCAACCTATTGAACTGCCATCATCTAGAATCTCTGGAGGAAGAAGTGAAGATAAGGGGTGGCATTCACATTTCTTTCTCTCTCTCTCTCTTTCTCTCTCTCTCTCTGTCTCTCTCTCTCTCTCAAGCACCTTCCTAACATTATTATATATATATATATATATATATATATATATATATATATATATATATATATACATGTATAATATGTATATATATTTATGCTAATGTTTGAATCTTTTATGATGAGATCATGTATTGCTTGGGTAAAAAAGAAAAAAAAATTTTGAATTGGTAAAAGTGATTAACAGGGGCGGCCGTTTGACTCAGTGGTTAGAGCGCAGTGCTCATAACACCAAGGTCGCTAGTTTGAGTCCCACATGGGCCAGTGAGCTGCGCCTTCCACAACTGAATTGAAAAACACTGGGAGCTGATGCGTCTGGAAAAACACACTGTTTCCCAATATCCCAAACACATTTTTTTAAAAATCATTCTCTTTCATAAAATAAATATTTTTAAAAACCATTCTCTTTCATAAAAATCAGAAATAAACATTTTGAAAATGGAATGGAAAACAATCCTATTTACAACGGTAACAACAATATACAATTAGAAATAAATGTAACAGGAACTGTGATCATGCACTCACCCTATGACACAGCTATTTAGTTCATGGCTGTTTACCTCAGAAAAGTGAAAACGTGTCCACAAAACGACTTGGATAAATAAGTTTATAGCACTTTATTCATAAAAACCCCAAACTGAAAACAACACAAATGTTCATCGAAAGGAGAATGTATGAAAAGAATTATGGAATAGTCATAATGTGACATAATAAGAAACGTGTTTGGTCTCTGCCCCAGGTTCCTGACACAGCTCCTAAAACCCTATAATTTCCTGAGTGATAGGGGGTGCTAGGAGAATTTTTGTTCTGACATTTGGTCTTTGACCCTAGTTCTTAACACAGAGCTTTCAACTCCCTTTGAATTTCCTGGACGATAGAATCACCAGGAAATGAGGCAACTCTTGGTGGGCTCCTGTATTGCTTCAGGATAAGGGCAGGTCACCACAAAGACCAAGCCGTGATTAGAAGCTTGGAGCTTTCAGCCCTGCTCCCCAACCTCTGGGGAAAGAAGAGGGCCTGTAGATTAAGTAAATAATCAGTTGTGCCTACATGATGAAGCGGCCACAAAATAAACACATCCACGTGCCAGGAGAGTGACACACCCCATCTCCAAAAGAACAGAAGCTCAAGACCCTTCCCGAACTTGCCTATGTACCTCTTCATCTCACTGTTCATCTGTATCTTTTATCATGTCCTTAATAATAAACCAGCAAACATACGGGTGCCCCTGAGTTCTGTGAGCCATTCTAGCAAATTATCTAACCCATGGAAGGGGTCGTGGGAACCCCTGGTTTATAGCTGGTTGGTCATAAGTACGAGTGGGACTTGGAACTGGGGTCTGAAGTGGGGGGCTGAGCCCTGTAGGGTCTATGCTAAATCCAGGTAGATAGTGTTAGAATTGATTAATGTGAGGGAAAAACCCACACATTTGGTGTCAGATGTATTCTGTGGGTAGAGAGTTTTTCTTTTAAATAGTATTCCACAAAAACTATGTATTGTGGAGTAGTACTCAGTAATGAAAGGAAGAAACTGCTAATACATACAATTACATGGGTGAGCTGAAGAAGCCAGACACAAAGAAATGCACACTGCCTGCTTCCAATGGGCAATTGCATTTCTGTGTAGTTCTAGAACACAAGCCTTTGGTGATAGAAATCAGAACAGGGCGTGCTTGTGAAGCCTGGGGATTGACTGGAATGGGGCATAAAGAAACTGCTGGTGTGAAGAGAACGTCCTATGTCTTTGTGGTGTGTTGGTTACATGGGTGATCCATTTGTCAAAATTCATCAAAGTGTAAGATTAAGATCCATGCATTCACTGTAAATTTTATCTCAGTTAAAAACAAAATGAAATACAACAAAAAAGAATTGTGGAAAAGTATATGATGGGAAATATTTGACATTTCCTTCAAGACATGTCCGATTTCTAGTTGTTTTACAAAGGACGAAGGAGGTAGAGACACTGGCAAAAGATTTCCTATATGTCTGCAGAGTTTATTTCAATTCTGTGTACATGGGAGGCTATCCGCCTTCTGTGGATAATAAGCATTCTCCATGATAGCAGGTCCTGGTAACCATCTTACACTCATTAGCAGAGACTGCAGAGGCTTATGCAAATCTTGTTCACAGGATATCAACCAATTCCTAAGACACATAGGCAACTACCACTCTCTGATGATGGCAGATGGTGTTCCACTGATAAAAGTGCAAGACGTCAAGAAAGAAACTGCCAAATCTTACATAATCCATCTAGGAGTTTGTAAAGTAAATAAGAGAATAACAATAGCATGAACAGGAGCAAATTAAAGTAGCCAGGCATTGACCTTACATAAACCCTCCACAGCAGAAAAGTGAGATTGGAAAGAACATCATTTAAAAGCCAGTGCACATGGCCTCCATATGGGCACATCACAGCCCAAGCCTGGCCCCTGGGCTGCGCAGGGAACGGCGATGGCTCATTCCTAGTCTCTGATGGCTCTGAGGGGCTCAGGAAATACCAGCTGCTCAGGCTCTGCTCCCTCTTCTGTCCTCAAGCTCCTGCTTTGCTCAAAAGCTGGAATCGAGATAATGATCCTGACGCTGTCTATGAGAGAAGCTCAAGTGGAAGTTATCTTTACTTTAAAAACAAAACAAAAACAAAAACAAAAATCCATTTAAATAAAAATACAAAAGTGAACTTTTTTTTTTTTTTAATGAAAGCTATTGTGCTGGTGAGTTTGTTTGCTCAAAGGGCCAGAGCAGAACATCTGAAAACAGACGTTTTCATCTGAGTAAGAATCCCAGGCTCCACGAGACCTGCTCCCTCTCAGTTCTTTCATGCCCACCTCCATGTCCTATAGGGATCTCCACACATTCCAGGATGATGCCGTCATTTGATTACTCCTGAAGTAGCTACACAGTTGTATAAGTAGCTGGTGCTTATAAAATATGGTCTCTGCTCCCAGGGCTCACTCAAAAAGGTATATTAGAGGGATTTCCAAATATCAAGGAAATTTGAACACAAATATAAAACAGCTCCAGGCTCCCCATCCCTGACCTCCCAAATCACAACTGTAATTATCAATGGAATATCAAAGTATGGGGAAATTACATCTGGAAGTTGGGAAGGACTGTCACCCACATGCCATTCACTCAGTAAGTTCTAGGCACTATACTTGGTGTTTCACTGTATTATTTTAAATGTTCAGATATTTCTGATAGATATAGGGAGAAAAAGTATGGGCCTGATGGATACACCTTTGAAATGAATACGCTTTTCCTGGATCCTCTAACGAACAGCTAGTTTGATATCTTTTCATCCATTGTGAGCTCCCTGACAAGCAGCACACATACATACACTTGGTTTCTAGTCATTTTTTACTGTCTCACTTTTTAAAAAAAAATAAAAATGATTGAAAGCAGGGATTCAAACAGATATTTTTACACCCACAGTCATAGCAGTACTATTCACAGTAACTAAAACATGGAAGCAACCTGGATGTCTACTGATCAATGAATGGATAAAGAAAATGTGATGTAGACATACAATGGACTATTATTATTCAGCCTTAGAAAGTAACGAAATTCTGACATATGCTACAACATGGATGAACCTTGAAAACATTATACTAAGTAAAATAAGCCAGACACAAAAGGACAAATACTTACTGTATGATTTCACTTATATGATGTACTTAGCATAATCGAATTCATAGAGAAAGAAAGTGGAATAGTGGTTACCAGGAGCTAAGTAGGAGGGAAATGGGGAATTATGGTTTAATAGGTATAGAATTTCACTTTGGGATGATAGAAAAGTTCGGGACACGGGTAGTGGTGGTGGCTTCTCAACATTGTGAATGTGCTTGATACCACTGGACTGTATACTCAAAAAATGGTTAAAATGGTACATTTTATATTGTGCAGATTTTACCACAATAAGAGCAAATAGTCAGAAGAAGATAATCAGACCCTTAAGAAAGGTATCTACCACAAAGATAGGGAACAAAATAAGTATACATAAGGAACCTGCATGACATGGAGACAACTCAAGGAGCAGAAGAAAAATCTATACATAATATCTTTCAAGGGATGAAAGAAGATATTGCCCCCTATAAACTGCATATTACAAACAGAACAGCATACCAGACAAATGATTATTCCAAAAACAAAGAAAGAACTTTTGGAAATTAAAACAATTAATAACAAAAATTCAATACTAGTATATAAAGTTGAGGAAATATCCCACAAATGGACCAAAAGATCAAGAGGTAGAAAATAGTGGGGGAAGAAAAAGAGTATTTTTCAGAAACTAAAACATCTAAATAATTGGACTTCCAAACAACAGAGGAAATAAAGAAAAGGAAATCATCAAAGGAAATAATAGGAAAACATTTTCAGAACTAAAAGGCCTACGTATCCAGATTGAAGGGGCCCATAAAATACTCTGTATAATGAATAATAAAAAAGCCAAAAAAAAAAAAAACCCAAAAAACAAAAACCCACATCATTTTGAAATTTCAGGACCCCAGGAATAAAGAAAGCATTCTAAAATTATTCAGGTAGGGAAAAACTGTAGGTCATACGCTAAAGACAAGAACTCAGAAACAAAACAGGCCTCTTACAAGCAACATTAGAGGCTAGAATATAATGGAGAAAAACCTTCAGAATTCTGGGGGAAAATTTATTGCCAACCTGAAATGTCATACCCATCTAAACTACAAATTGAGTATGAGAAAGAGTACAGTCATATTTAATAACTCAGAACTTTTCCTTGCTGTTCAGTCTTTCTTACTAACCTACCAGGAATAAAGGGACAACACTAAATATAACATAGGACAGTGAAGAAGTTTCAGGAGAAGAGCTGTGCTTTATAGTCTAATGCAGGCTTAAATTCTCCAATTAGACTTTTATGCCCTTTTTTTTCCCTTGACATCTAAGCAGCAGTCAGTTGCATTATCTCATCGAATCTTCCCAATGCACCCTATAAAGTGGCACGCTTTCTAACTCCACATGGGTTAAAGGTTAGAGAGGCTGAATGTCAAGAGAAATAACAGGTTTTAAGGGGAAAATGAGAACTTCTTTTTGGTACATTCAACTTGACAACAGTTGGATAGATGGATCTGAAGCTTAGGACAGAGATTTAGGCTGGAGACAGATTTTAGGAGGAAAATGAAGTTAAGGGAGGGGATGAAATCACCTATGGAAGCCAATGTATTTTAAGAACAGAGTTGAAAACCATAAGAGAAATGATTATAAACAAGAAAACAAATCAATATAATAGCAATAGTAATCAAAGCTGTTTCAGAAGAAGAATCCATGACTTGTACAAATACCAAAAGCTACCAATGAAAAGCTTTTTCCCATGTAGCTGGAAAAATCAATGAAAAGAGACTAAAATTAACAGCTGTCGTAGTAAAATTTGTTATATTAGAGAGAGAGAGAGAGAGAGAGAGAGAGAAGTTTCCAGATAGAAAATTGGTTATTTTAAGGGAACCAGTCTCCCTGCTAGTCTCATGCTTCTATGAAGAGGAACTCCTATGAGAATAACACTCCTGGTTTTTCTTTCCACCTCTGATTTCTCTTCTAAGAAGAGCAGTGATTTATCTACTTGCATTTGAAAGGAAGAACTGAGCATATCTGGTCTATACCCTACTCCTGTCTCTCTGGTCAAATTCACTAACTAGAAAAAGTATGCACTCTGTCTCCTTACCTGCCAGGTGGGAGAGGTCCAGCCCTCAGGGTGGAGACATGCATTTCTACCATGACTTTGCCCATGATTCTGTCAAAATTGAAAGGTAGAGATTAACAAACCCCTTTAGCCACAGACCCTAAAAACACTTTCTCCAGTTAACTTTAAGGTAATCAACTAACATTTTTGTCTTTCCTTCCCTATCTTCTGTGTTCTCAAGTTACGTATTTTGCTATGTATAATGTGCACCCACGTTTTGGATCCAAATTTTCAGGGGAAAAAAAACAACTTTCATTTTAATTTTTTAATTCAAATTTGTATTTGTTTACATTTAGGTACTTGTTTTTTGTATTATAAAGGAATTTTAGCATTTGTTGTTTAACATATTATGGAATAAGAAATTTTATGTAACAAATAATTACAAAACACAAGAACAGATACCAGGTACAAGAAATTTTATACACCGGTAACAAATGTATGATATTTATGCATCATAGAAGGCCAAGAACTCTTGTCGTTGCAAGTTCATTGTAAGTTCAGCAAAACTGATGATCCTATTCCAGGATATTATTTTGCATACAGATATCGTTATTAATTTCTAGAGTTACACTTTTAACTCATAAGCATAAATAAAAGAATTAAAAACATTTATATAGATATGGAATTAGTACTACCCATGTATAATGCGCATCCTTATTTTCCCTCTCAAATTTGGGCAAAAATGTGTGTATAATGCACAGCAAAATACAGTAATCCCCAAGTTTGTTACCCAAGCTAGTCCTTATTTGGGAGGGAAAGAGGAAATACCAATGGTTACCCACCAAAGGTTGTCCATAACATTAAATATGAAAAGACAATAAGCAAGTTTACAAACTGCTAGTTCTTAGGCAAAATATATCTCAGGTATATGTTTTGTTTAGTGATTTTCATTTGGGATATACAATGCTTTATATGGCCATGTAATTAGGCAAGCATAATATTTGATTATATCACTTTTTTCCCCTCACATTTAGGTTTCCTCAATAACCTCTGTAGAATTTGAGTTTGCTGTCCCTGCAATAAAGGAATGATTACAGAATCTGAAGTTAAATAGAATGCTGTAGATCTATCAGTACCAATATGGCTAGACCTTCAAGGCAACTGTTGACCAAAAATGCAAGGTACAGAATAGTGCATATATTAGGGTTTTATGTATATTTGAACATAGCACATTTTCTGATTCTCTGTTCTTTATATGGAAAGTTTTTTTTTTTTTTTTTTATTTCTTCCCTCTCTAGAACTTTATAGGATCTTTTCTATATACTCATGTTCTGAATTTCATGAATGTATTTTTGTCGAACAATTGTTTGCTAACTTGTTGCAATAATGTTGCTAACCTTTTTTTGATATCAGAGGGATTATTCATTATGAATTTGCACCAACTGGACAGTTAACCAAGTTTACTATTTGGAAGTGCTAAAAAAGCTGCATGAAAAAGTTAGACGACATGAACTTTTCGCCAACAATTCTTGGCTCTTGAATCACGACAATACACCAGCTCACACAGCTCTATCTGTGAGGGAGTTTTTAGCCAGTAAACAAATAACTGTATTGGAACACCCTCCCTACTCACCTGATCTGACCCCCAATGACTTCTTTCGTTAACCAAAGATAAAGGGAATATTAAAAGGAAGACATTTTGATGCCATTCAGGACATCAAGTGTAATACGATGAGAGCTCTGATGGCCATTCCAGAAAAAGAGTTCCAAAATTGCTTTGAAGGGTGGACTAGACACTGGTGTCGGTGCATAGCTTCCCAAGGGGAGTACGTCGAAGGTGACCATAGTGATATTCAGCAATGAGGTATGTAGCACCTTTTCTAGGATGTGTTTGCGAACTTAATTGTCAGATCTCATATGTCTACAAACATGAAAGACAAAAACCCTGACCTCACTGAGCTTAGGTTCCAATGGGTGGGACAAGTGATAAACAACTAAATGAATATATATGCAACATAACAGAAATGATAACTTATACAGAGTAAATATGTCAGAGCAAAGGTTTCCCCTTCTTCCCAAGGTTGTGTCTAAGCCTTTGGTGATTTTTATAGAGCAGAAGCATCATATATGGGGATAGGAGTACATTGCTGAGTGGGAGTGGAAACACTTCCAAACTGCCTTTCCAGATGGTTATACTGGTTTATAATCCCACCAATAGTAGGATTATTCCCCTCTGCATATTTCGATATTTACTTCAAATGGGTGCCCCCATTTGATAGGTGAAAATATTGTATTGATTTTCATGTCCTTGACTAACATGTATTTACCTCTTAATGCTCTTTGTTTATCTATTGGGTTGTTCAGCTTATGCCCATTTCTCCTTCACAGACCCAGTTTCTGGTTCCAAGTGCATGAGTCTCCTGATGGTGCCTTTACCACAGAGTCCTTACTGGGGAGTGTACCTGAAGCACTTCTCATGCTGATTCAATAATTCCATCACCCAGTTTGTATTTAATGCCTGATCTGGGCCTGATCAGGTGAGTCACCACCAATATCTTATTTAAGTCTCACCACACACACTGAAGGTTAAGTTGTAAGTACCCTCATTGCACAGGGAAGCACAGACTCACGGATGATAAATGACTTATTTCAAAGTGCCACCGCACATCAATGCAGGATCCAGGATTCAAAACCATGTCTGTTGGTCTCCAAAGTCCGTGCTCACCTTCCTCCTTAAATGCTCCCGTCATCAACTTTGGGTGCAAAAGCTACTCTGCTACAACAGTAGCTGTTCCAAAGTTTAACTAAATTAAGATCAGCACTTGACATAGTTCACATAAATAAAGACTTTGCAGTTGTCTATAGATCTTCTTAGCTCAACTTCCATCCTGATCTAATACTAAAGCTATTTTGTCCCTGAAAAAGCAAGGTCTTCCTTTCCATCCAGGTTCTTGGTTCACCCTCTGAATTCTAGGTCTTAAATTGCTCTCCATACTGTTTGACAGTAGCTCAGAATAATGCCAATAAATTTTCAATTGTTGCTTCTTTTAAATGCTGTAAACCCAAGGAAATGTCTAAGAGATTTTTCTAGCTTTGAACATCATTTTCATAAACATCAACGTGTCTAAAACCAAATTACATGTCAGTTACTTAGATCCCAGAAAAAAATGGTAAATAATTACTCATAAATCATGTAAAATTTAGGATCACAAAATCCTACAATTATGGAAGTGGCAAGAAATCACAGCATCCACCCAGCCCAAGGTTGGCCAATAGTATCCATAACTGGAAGTGATTGCCCGACACGAGGTGGCGTGGAAGTTGGAATCCCATCTGGGCTCTGCAGGAAGGACTGCTGTGATCCATTAGCAATGTCTGCCCTGAACAGCTGCAGGAACTCCAGGTCTTTAGGGCAGCTGCTGGGAAATGCTGATCCAAAAGGAACACTAAAACATCCTGGGGATAAACTGGTTAAATCTGATTTGTCCTACTCCCACCAAAGCAGATAGCATCCTGAAACGGAAACTTTAAAAGCCCATCTCTGCTGAGGCCCTTTGTAACTTTCTCATGCAGTCTCAGCGAGCTGAAATGCTCCATGTAAATATCTCATGATGTAGTGCCTTTTTCTCAGCAGAATAAATTAATTTTGTTATATACATTTTTAGAGTGGACGAAAGAAACCTGAAGAGAGAACAAGAACACATGCAAAAAAAAAGGGGGTGGGGTGGGGAGTATTTTAGAGATTTTTTTCAGTGATTCTGCTTTGGCTTGTTGAAGTGAATTAGCAAATACATTTTTTATTAGTGAAAAAAGTTGCTTTTAACCTCTTCCTCCTCCCCAGCCAAATAAATACTGGAAAAATGTATAAAGAATATTGGTTTGGATGAGCGCCAGTTAGGCCTGAGGTGCCCACACGGCACCATCTGGCCCAACTGCTAGATATGTGAAAAGGAATATGCATACCACGTATTTCTTATCTCTAATCTTTTTCAAGGTGTGCATTTTATGGCGGAGGAAACTGAAGCCCAGGTAGATTGAGCCATTTATCTATAAACATACTAGTCAGTGGTGGAACTAGGGTTAGAATCAATCCATTTCTCCCACTTGTTGGTTTAGCACTGCTAACATTACAGCTCCTTCTCCTACAAGTAAACGACCATGAGCCGTCTAATCACCCCATCACTCATCAAACACAGGTGCAGGAGGCACAGAATTACGCAGCACAATCTCAGGCAGCATCGAGATGCTCACACCTGATGGGAGGCGGGGCATGCAACCACCACCTGCAAAGGACCCTCTGCCTCCCTGAGGAATGCACTCGAAGGTCTTTGAAAAACCCCAAACTCACACAGACCATTGCTTTTCGACACTTTTGCTTCCCCTGCCAGTACTGACAATCCACTTCCTTTCTGAAGCTTTTTTTGTGTGTACAATCATATTTTTAACACGTCATGGAAGTTATTGTACACAGAGCAATAGAGCTTGAAAATAATCCAAGCTCTTTCCTACCTTAAGGTCTTTACGCTTGCTGTTCCCTCCAGCAGGACTGTTCCCTCATGGCCGGCTCCTTCCTGTCATTGCAGATCTCCCTTCTGCTTCTTTTTTAAAACTGTGATGAAACATACATAACATAAAAACTTGCCATTTTGACTATTTTAAAGTGTACAATTCATTGGCATTAAGTACATTCACAATGTTGTATCGGCCTCACCACTACCTCGTTCCCAAACTTTTCATCATACCAAACAGAAACTCCGTACCCGTTGAGCAGGGATTTCGCATTGCCCTCTCCTTCAGCCCCTGGTAACTTCTAATCCACTTTCTATATCTATGAATTTGCCTAGTCTACACGTTTCATATAAGTGGCATCATACAATACTTACCGTTTTGTGTTGGCTTATTTTGCTGAGCATAATGTTTCAAGATTCACCTACATTGTAACATGTATCAGAATTTTATTCCTTTTTATGGCTGAATAATATTCCGCTTAATGAATACACCACATTTTGTTTTGTCTATTTGTCTGCTGATGGACACTTGGGTTGTTTTCACCTTTGGGCTATTGTGAATAATGCCGAAATAATGCTCCCTTTTAATACTGACCTCTCTCGCTTTCCATCACATCACCCTGCTTTATTTTCCTTATAGCACATATCACCACATGAAATTAATTTTGTTCATTTAATTTTCTTTCCTCCCCCACCTTTTCCCCAAAAGTATAGTCCACGGGAACAGAGAAACTCTTCATCCCCTTTATCTCCAAACTGGCTTCCTAGCATAGGGGTTAGCATATAGCAGATACTCAAAAAATATTTGTTGAATCAGTAACCATAAGATTGCCACGGGGATACAAAAGTAAATTTGGGAATATAATCAATAATGTTGTAAAGATTTTGTAGGGTATCCGATGGACATTTGTCTTGTTAGGGAGACAATTTCAGGGATGATGTGGATGCCTGATCACTGCACTGTACACCTGAAGCTGAAGCTGAACAATAATGAATGTCACCTATAATTTTATATATATATATATATATATATATATATACATGTATATATATATATACACATGTATATATATATATATATATATATATATATATATATATATTTGCAAGAAGTGGAGTACAGCATTAGGAATAGAGACAGTGGAAATGTAACGCTGTATGTGATGTCAGATGGGTAGTAGATGGGGGCGGGGGGTTATCACTGTGTGAGGGATATAAATGATAAATGTTTAACTATTACATTGGTTTGTGCACCTGAAACTAATATATATATATCATATATATATATATATATATGATATATATATATATATGATATATATATATAAAATGAATGAATGGAAAAAGCAATAACAAAATGCAGAGGTGGGCAGGTGACCACGCTCACTTGCTAATTCCTATCTTCCCATCATGAGAAAATCATTCATGTTCATACTGTAGCAAGATGGCAAATTACTTCATGCTATGGGTCTTTGGGATATGATGCATAGAGTAGAATTTACGAACATCAAATTCTCAGTATCTATCATGTTTCCCCAAAAATAAGACCTAGCTGGACCATCAGCTCTAATGCGTCTTTTGGACCAGAAATTAATATAAGACCTGGTCTTATTTTAATATAATGTAAGAACCGGTATATATAATGTAATATGATATGATATGATATGATATGATATGATATGATATGATATGATATAATATAATATAATATAATATAATAGCGGGTCTTATTTTAATATAAGACTGGGTCTCCTATAGTATAATATGATATAATATAAGTCTTATATTAATTTTTGCTCCAAAAGACGCATTAGAGCCGATGCTCCAGCTAGGTCTTATTTTCGGAGAAATACGGTATGTCTACTGCATTATATGATTGAAAGTAGCTATAAAGGCAATGTGGGCAAAAAATCCAGGACCCAGAAATGCTAGTGAGTAAAAAGAAGTGGGAAGAGAAAAGGAAGGAAGCTTTGTGTAGCTCTGTGCCCTGAAGAAAGGGCTGCTAATGCTCACCTTATACAAGGAGAGAATCTCACTTAGCATAATCGGCCAGAGAGGCATGTGGGAAAGGATCCAACCAGGGCATCTTTGTCACCACTTTCTCCCCTGATTAGACAGGTATCCCTTCATCCTCAAGTTTGATTCATCCCACAGCCCCTCTCCCTGAAAGAGGCTTCTGCCTGTGGATCGCCTCCCTGGGAGCTTGTAGAAAGTTTCAGTCAGTGCATGTTGATCCCGTTACTGCTTCCTACATGGCTATTTCCTGGGGCAGGGAGATAATCCAATTCTGTTCCTTCTCAGCACACAGGCATAAGACCATAATATATAACATATTATGTCAGAGGCAGGCTCTATCCAGCTCAGCATTCTGTCTAGCACCAGGAGCAAGGACTATTCCGTGAGCAAGTCTAGTACTTACTACACGTGACACAGATGCCAAGTCCTGCTCTTCCTGGACTGCTCCACGAAGTCCCATAGTGTTCCTGCTTCCTGCTTTTCCTTTCGCTCTGGACCAGCTGCATATCACCCTCACTGGTTCCACTCAGCAGATACCCGCTGGCCCCCTGCTGTGTTCCAGGATATATGCTGGGACCTAGAGATAAAAGATGGTCTTGGCTCCTGGACTCACGTAGCTCGCCATCAAGTAGGAGAGGCAGAAAATAAGTCAGTAAGCATAAGACACATTGGTAAGTGCTTGATTTGAGTTGTTATAAAGATCTATGAGAATATAAATAAGTGAGGAGTGTTGGGAAGACCTGATATTTTCTTCAGACCTTGAAGGTGATTAGAAGGTCATCAGATAGATAGAAGGATAGATAGGGAGTCTATCCAATAAAAAACATGAATAGAGGCACAGAAGGATAAATACACGTTCAGTGAACAGCGTGATCAGTGTGGTGAAACTGAGGTGCAAGCAGTGGCTAGAAATGGGAGGGAAAAGCAGACTGAAACCAAGTTGTGAAGGGTCTTCCAGTACAGCCTCAGTATCTTGTTGCATATTAAGACCTAGCAGAAGCTTTTAAGCAGAAGTGAGAGTGAATTGACAAATGTTATTAGCCAATTAGGTGAAAGTACACAGAGAAGAGAGGGGAGATATGTTAATGATAGCTTCAAGTTTTTGTAGCTTGGCCGATTTAGCGGGGGCAGGAGGAATATTGGGCACATTGATAGAGAAGGAACAGAGAAGACACGAGAGGAAAACAATGAGAGTGGATGATATAACCACTACAGAATGTATACAGTGGAATCAGATGCGTAAGGGCAGAAACTTGGGAACACCAACAAATGAAAGAAGCCAAAAAGGACAATGAAAGAGAAATATAGATGGGAAGTGAGCTAGGAGAGAACAGTGCCATGGAAGCCCAGAGGGGAAAGTATGCGTTCAGAGTCACACACTCCATAAGTGTTAAATAGCTTGATGTCTGAGCAGTGGAGACAGAATTCGGGAATGAAGGAGACTTTGGTGACCTTAGGAAGTTCAGTTTCGGTATAGAGGTAGCAAAAAGAAGTTGGATTATCAGGCACAAAGGCAGAGAAGGAATAGGGTAGTGGTTGTCAACATTGGCTGGGTCCCAAATTGATCTGGGATGAGGAATAAGCATGGGTATTTTTTAAAAGCTCCCCCATAAGATTTCACTGGGGAACAAAGTGAAGGGCCAATTGATAAGAGCCAGTGTGTACTTCTTAGACAGTGAGGAAACTAGGGACCCAGAGGGTAGAAAGGAAAGCAAATTACTAAGACAAAGAAATAGGGTGAAGAAGAGGTAATATGGACATACTTGTATATAGGGGAGAAAAGAAAGCCTGGAGAGAGAGAAAAAAAGAGAGAGAGAGAGAGAGAGAGAGAGAGAGAGAGAGAGAGAGAGAGAGAGAGAGAGAATGAAAGAAAATTAAACTTCTCCTAGAGAAGAAAACAGGAAGTAAAGACATCAGCAGTTACTGATGGAAAGGTTAACTTTGGTGATGAGTAATAACTCCTTCAAATAGAATAATGAAGGAAGCAAATATGGGTAAAAATATAGACATACTTAGAAGAACAAGAGACATACAGGAGATAGATCACCTCTGGCGGTCTCTATTTTTCTCTGTAGAGCCTCAGCTGGCCCCTGTGCTGGGAGTGAGGAGGGTGACAGTGGGCTGAGTGGAGTGAAGGAAGGTCAGGGGCAGTTGCTGAAAGGAAAGTGAGAGAAAGTCAACGAGATAATTAAAAGATGACCGAGCAGCACTGGCAGCCCAGCAGAGGCTGGGAGCCTCATAAATTTGTAATGGAACCAATTCAGCGTGGTTATATAATTTTTCCCTAGCATTGTTCATCAGCCCCAGAGCAGAGAAAGAAAACAAGCTGTTGGATTGACACAGCATTGGGGATGAAGGCGCAGCTGTGGAAGGAGGACAAGAAGATGAAAGCTTGGATAAGAGTGCCCTTGAAGCAATGGGTGATTAAATCTCGCTCAGGGAGGAGAGAAGGTCAAGGCCAAGAGAGGTCTGTCAGCCTGCAAAATCAGGTGTCAAATATATAGAGCACATATTTAGGTGTAAGGCTTTGTATTAGTCAGGTTTCCAGAGAAACAGAACCAATTCCTTATAATAAGTCTCATTATAAGAAATTGGCTCACGCAATTATGGAGGCTGAAAAGTCCCATAGCTGAAGACTCAGGGAAGCCAGTGCAGTGGTTCCATTCCAAGTCTGAAGGCCTAAGAACCAGGAGAGCTAAAGTTATAAATCCCAGTCCAAGGGCGGAAATGAATGTGTCAGCTTATGCAATTAGGCAGTGAAAGAAAATTCAACCTTCCTCTGTCTTTTTGTTCTACTCAGGCCACCCACATTGGGGAGGGCCATGTACTTTACTGAGTCCACTGATTCAAACGCTAATCTCTTCTGGAAACACCCTCACAGACAGAAATAATACTTTACAAAATATCTGGGCATCCCATGGCCAGCCAATTTGGCACATAAAATGAATCATCACAAGTTCAATAATAGTAGCTTTTATTGCAATCCTTGGCATGTATGCACCAGGCATTATGTTCAGAACTTTACATGTATGGTTTCACTTTACAAAAGAATAACTCCAGTTCAAAGATGTCAAATCACTCTGTACTTCTCTGACTCCAAGTCTCATGTTCTTGAGCATCTGGCCCAATGGGGTTAGAGTGCTAGATTTCTGAGCATATAGTTCTGAAGGATGATCCATCCCAAGTGATGAACCAAGTATAGCAGGTAGCAAAGGGCATGGACTGCTGAAATGAATGGAAGTTTAGTCATCGTTGCTGAGGAGGTCAGAGCAAACTGGACTGGAGAGTTGACTGATTCAACAGAAGGATGCTAAAGTTGTGCCAGAGAGCCAGGAGATCACAAGGAAAATTTAATTGCCCAGAAGGGTTTATATGAAGAGCAACCGGTCCTAAGACAACTGGAAAAAAATTGTAAGGGTCACTGAAACTTGGCAAGGGATGGCACCTCTCCCTTTGCAGGGTTCCTTGTTGGGTCTTAGGTCCCCAAGACCACCCTCAGGTTCCGTGATTCACCACAATGACTCACAGAACTCAGAAAAGCTGTTATACTCATAGTTATTTATGGTTTATGACAGTGAAAGGATACAGATTCAAAATCACTAAAGGCAAATGGTGCATGGGGCAGAGTCCAGGAGAAACCAGGTGTGAGCTTCCAGTTGTCTTCTCACAGTAGAGAAGCACAGACAAGACATGTTTCCAGTAATGATATATAATAACACAAATGAAGTATTTGTCAGCCAGAGAAGCTCACCTGAGCCTTTGTGTCCAGGGTTTTTATTGGATGTCAGTCACCTAAGTATGGGGCACCTGCATTATTGTCCTTTGCTCCTCACTCTCTAGCCTCTTCAGAAGTCAAATTGATATAGCATGGCCCAGGGCCCAAGGCAAACAAAAGCAGGGATTCACTATAAATCACCTTGTTAGCATAAAGTATCTGGCTAGCCTAAGACGCCAAGTATACAAAGACACTCTTATCAGGCAGAAAACTCCCAGAGCTTAGAAAAGCTCCCTGCTCAAGGGCCAGTCCTTTCTTTGTAATGTGCAGGGTTTGAGCACCCCAAGCTCTGAGATAAACCTTTATAGCACACCAGTGCCAGAGACCTGAGTAAACCAGATTTGTGATGCCTGAGACCCATTTTAACCCAGAACACCATAGAGACTTCCATGGCCCAAGGATGGTCTAGTTACTTGAAGATATACTTTTCATTTAAAACTAGAATGTCATCCTTTGAGTTCTGGGTTCATGACAAGCTCAGTCACTGAAGCTGATCCAAAGACTTTCATATTTAGAACATACTACGCTTTTTCTGCTCAAGGCTCAACTCTCCCAGTTACCATTAAAAGAAGCAAGCAAGCAAACAAACAAACAAACAAACAAACAGATGATTCTAATGTCCAACCATGGAAAAAAAGTTCAGAAAGGGTCTCTAATATCAGGTAGGCCTTTATAAAACACAGTGCAATAAGGATCAGATTTCCTCTCTACATTGTGTGCGAGAATCATGTTCCTGTGAGCCCCTTGGTTAGGACCCTCTCACATCCAAACACCAGGCTGAGGAAGCGACCAGAAAGCTGCAGATGTGCTTTGGCCTAACTTTACAATGAGTCCACTGGACAGAACAGAGATTGCCATCCTTTTGCTCCTGGAGGGCACAGTAAGAAACAGCTATCATGTTCTCCTGGGTGCGCAGGTTTGAAAAGAGTTGAAGTAGAGGTGGAGATAGAGATAGACAAGAGAGAGAGAAACGAAGAGATTAGAGGGGAGGTTTTTGCTACCATAGCATTTCTATCACCACTTGCATTCTGATATGCCTTTTGAGTAGGGAAGGAAGTAAATGAGCCCTTTATATAATACCAAGTGTTCTAGCCCATGGACAGCACCCAGCTGTCCTCTTCCTGCTGCAGTCCACTCTAAGATCTATCAGTGCCTCCTGTTTTATTACTCAAAATGGATAACCCTTTGGTAGAGGAAGGCTCTATTATGGAACTATTCTCTGGTTACTCCTTTATTCTTATCGTTCATTGACCGACAGTGAGACTGTTCTGTTCCAATTGCCCTGGGGAAAGGTTGTTACAGCAGTGAAGAAGGAAAAGATAAATTCCTGCTCAGCTTTCATATTTCAAAACGAACGTTTGAACCCATGGCAGAGGCAAAAGTTTGAGAGAAAGGGATATTGGAGTTCCAAAGCAGAACCCCAAAAGACCCGGGCAATAAGGTTATTTCCAATAGAGTAGGCAAAAAGAATCCATGATCATTTAGAGCCATTTTTTACTATCACTCATATTAGATTAAAATTCCCTAAAGTAGAAAAAGGAGAAAATGATTGGCTCTGAGAGGGGCCTCTGTGTCCTGTCCCTTTGGGGTCACATCTGTAGGGATGAGAGAAAACCATAAGGCCAAGAGCAGAATGAACCATAGCTTACCTGCTGAGACGGCCTACGAAAGTGAACAAGGTCTTCCACTTGTTTTCCACTTCCACTCCACCGTGGAGCCACCATGACAGAGAAATTGACTCAAGGATCTAGGGCAGAGGACTTGACCGCTCAGGCCCCATGTGGTAAGAGGCAGAATGTTTCCCTTGTAATTTTTAGGCCAGGTGGACCTTAGTATTTTTTGGTCAGCTTGTGGAGATAACAGAGGAGTCTTTAGGAACCCACCAATAGGGAAAAGACAAGGGCCTAGATGTCCCCAAGGAGGCCAATCAGGATGGGCAGTGACAAGCAGGGTCAATGAGAGTAAGGCCATGGTGGCAGGAGCAAAGAGAAGCCGTGATGGCTGAGAACCAGATGCCACTCCCAATGCCTGGACAACACTCAAGTTCCTGAAAGTTAAGTGCAGTCATGGAGGAAGGAGGAAAGGGGAGAACTCTGAACTGACTGAGAAAACCTTGAATCAAGTAAGTTTGTCCTGAAACGACTAAGATTAAGTGGCCACTGTCAGTGGTATGGAGCTGGAGATGGAAATCAAATTCAGTGTGACGCTCTATTTTGCAAACCTGAGTTGGAAGTCTATGGAAGGGGTGCTTGCCATATTTTAAAATCCTGAAAAGTCAAAGATGTGAGAACAAGGACATCAGTGGCAGCAGCTGCAGCCACAGAAGCAGTTAGGCCATTTTTAATGCTGTATACAGAGGGTGCCAAAAAAAATGTATACACATTTTAAGAAAGCAAAACTGTATTAAAATTGTAATACTCAATATATACTGATCACAAAAGATGAATACAAGTCACGTTTGACTTCTGCAATTACAAGAGGTGCTCAAAGTGGTTACCATCAGCATAATTTTAATACAGTTTTTTTTCCTTTCTTAAAACGTGTGTACATTTTTTTGACACCCTCTGTATATAGTTTGCATTCTAGTTTGTCCAAACCAAAATCTGGGATGCATTGCTCTGCCCATGGCACACGTGTGAAAGGGACTGCCTCTGAGAGTGTAAAGTGTATGTGCCCAGGCCATCTTCTTCCTGTATCAGGAGCACAGCCATTCCTGACCAAGTAACAGATGTGGTGACTGTGCATTTCAAAAGGGGAGCTATGTGTTCCTCTTCTAGTATGCGAAGTTGTCTCAAACATACACTGGGCCCAAACGTTTTGGAATGCCTGAAACAATTCAAGGAATAAGTTTCAACTCCTTAGTGTGGCAAACAAAGCTCTTTACGTGGGGCCTCGTTTCCCTGATCGGCTCCTTTGGGACTTCCTGGCAGCACCCTAGTCTTGATGAGCACTGGCAGCCTGTAAACCTGCCACACTGTCTTGCCCCTGGGCCTTTGCACGAGCTACTCCCTCTGCCTGAATTGTCCTTCACCTCCTTATTGGCCTGGCAACCTTCACCTATCCTTCATGTCTCAACTTAAACGTACCTCTTCCAGAAAGCTCTCCTGAATTTTCCCAAAGTGGTTTTGTTGTCCTTCCCCTGAACTCCCTTGGTATTCAGGGCTTACTCCAGTCATAGGAATTATCACACTGCATTTAATTGTTTACTTATCCATCTCCTTCCCTAGGCTGTCAGCTACCTGAGGGCAGAGGCATGTCTTAATCAGCATTGTATCCTCCGCACCTAATGCAGAGCCTGGCAGTTAGAAGGTGCTCCATAAATACTTACCTCAACAAGGTTAATGACTAATGGGGAAGGAAGAGCTTTGATCTGGTCTATTGTAGAAAATCCAAGCTGATTGGCCCACGTCCCTAGGGGAAGTGGTCCCAGCAAATAGACATCAGAGTCAGAGAGGTGTGGCCAAAGAATTTTTCTTCACTGGTTCCCCAGAGGAAACGACTGCTTTGAGCAGCAATGTTATCAACCTGGTTCTTGACAGAAGAGACATCTCCAGGGCAGGTAGCTCAAATCAGCAGAGGAATAGCCAGCCATCCTGGAGTCTATGCTGCTGCCAGGAGGCAGAACCTCCTCACCCCTAAGGCCCCTCTTGGGGTTTCGTTGTGTGGGCATCCCACGGGGGGGTTCCTGGACAGAAAGACTCAGGCGGAACCTTCTCAGTGGGAGGCTGAGAGACTCTGTGGCAGGCACGTCCACATAGAGCGTGGGATTTAACCCACACAAAGACATTGCTGAGATAAACCATTCCTCTTAGATTTACAGAGGTGAAAACCAAGGTTCAGGGAGGTTAAATAACTCACCCAAGATCACAGTCAGGAGCTGAGTTGTTCCTGGTGGGGAAAAAAGAAAGAAAGAAAAAAAAAAAAAAACCTCTGTCAGTTCAGTTTTTTACACTGCTGTCACAAAAACAAAACAAAACGAAACTCCACAATCCTCCACTACCTGTTACCAAAAGCTGTGGGTGACAAAACACACACATACCATGAAGAGTCCAGCAGGTGATAATTGGTGTTGTTACAACACAAAAGAATAAAAGGAACTGTGAAATTCTCCACTGTCCTGGGAAAGAATCAGTCCTTTTTCAGCTTTGATAACCACAGTATTCTCAAGCTTAAAAAAAGGATTTAAGTGATCGCTTCCCAGGCTTCTGATTTAAGTTTAAATTTTCCAGGAAGAGCAGAATGTGTCAATTAGATAGGTCTTTGCTTTTTTTTTTTTTTTTTTTTTTTTTAGAGATTATATAAGCTGTTTATGTGCACAAATAGCCAGGAAAAGTTGAGTGCTGTTCACTGGCCTGCACATCAATATTCCATGTAGTCCTTAATCATTTACTGTGTACTTTATACTCCGCACATGCCCTCAAATGTCCTTTTACCTGAGTTGGGTGGCTCAACTTATAAATGCCCATGAGAAGCAGACCCATAATGTAAATGTTAGAGTCCAAAAGAGCCAACATGGAGGGGTCTCAAATGACTCAGTGAATACTTGCTCTGTCTGTAGGGGGAGACATGATTCAACTCCAGCCAAAGTTTCCACGTAGGACCCAGAGTTGGTGTGGCGGAGCCTTCTGATTCCCTGCCTTCAGTAAAAGCCATCAATCGGAAATTTTACATGAAATTTTCTGCTTTGTAAAATAGTGTATGACAGCATATGCCTGTGGGTAATTTTCCATCCTGTCTATGACCTCTGGCTGAGTGTCTGCAGCACTGCTGTTCCCTAGGACCCAGGTCTTTGATAAACCCATCAGAGCTGAACAGCACAGCCTGGAACCCAAGAGGAACCACTGCAGGTGAGGACGGACAGCCATGAGTGATGGCAGCAGGAGGGCTTGATGTCTGAAGAAATCTTGAGCATTGAGCCAAGGAAGAAAGGAACTATCTGTCCTGTAAGAAAGCTACAAGGCTGAACAAGTCCTTATGGTGTCAATTTTAATATCTTTGGTAATTTTGCAGCAGTAGCATCTGCTCAGGCAACATGAGACACAAGTTTGGGCACATTATATGGCACCTTTCATCTCAACTCTGGGTGAGGTGAGCTCCAAGTATAACTGTTTATGCTCAAGACAATCACAGGTACAGAGGTGTGCCAAGGTGCCTGGTGAAATTCAGAGGGAATCTGTCCAAGGGATCAAAAAGATTTCCAAAAAGGTAGTGTGAGTTCTCAGAAGAGGCTGGGCTAGCTGAAAAACTTATAGCAGTGTGTTTCTCTCCAGAAGCATCTTTGGTTTCTTCAGCACGGATATAGTGAGGCCTAACGCTACGCTAGGCACCAGGTGTGTAGCCATAAACCAAACTAACAAGATCCATCAGCAGAAGTGAAGAGGGAGCCCCTGAGTTCTGCACTGTCCCTACAAGACTGTTCTCACCCAGCCTTGCCTTTCCAGCCGCAGAACTGAAGGGAGCCCCGGGTCTCCCTGCCCTGGCAACACTGCCCCTTTGTCCCTTTTTTCCTGAGATGCCAACAAGACTGATTTCATCTCGTTCTTTATCTCTGCTCATTTCTGCATAAGGAGGCCTAGGGCTGCCTATACTCAGCTCTCATCGCCCTGCCTCTCATTGTTTAAATCTCTGCCTACCCCCTAATCTCACTAGGCCTGACTCCCCAGATCCTCTCATTGGGTCCTCTGGAACTCGTGGCCCATTACAAGCAAGATTCCTAAACCTTCATTTGCATTTTTTGTTTTTAACTGGCAACCTTGTGGTCGAGAGCCCACTGGCCCATGTGGGAATCGAACCGGCAGCCCTTGGAGTTAGGAACATGGAGCTCCAACCGCCTGAGCCACCGGGCCAGCCCTCAGTTGCATTTTTAAACACTCCTTTCTCCTTTCTGGCCTGACAGAACAAGGAGCCCATCAAAGGCAGAATATTAATTTAAAAATAACAATATTCACAGCAGAACTAACACGCACACTTACCACGTTCTAGGCACTATTCCAAGCACTGTGCTTGCACTTTGAGTCCATTAATCTTTACAACAACCCCATAATTAAGCCCACTACCACTCCCCTGTTTTCTGATGAGTAAACTGAGGCACTGAAAAGTTCATCAAAATTAGCCCAAGTTCACAGAGTTAATCAGTAGGGAAATGGAAATACAGGATTTGAATCAAGGCAGTGGGACGCCAAAGCCTGTGCATGTAACCACTGTGACGTATGACATCACAGGATGGTCTGTGTTTAAAGAGAAGACAACTCCAAAAAGGGGCAACATGGGCCACACCAGGGAGGCAGTGCCAGGAGGAGGACAAATCTGGTTAGTTCTAGCACAGACCGCTAAGGAAATCTCAGAACTCCTAAGAACACAGTTTCCTCTGCCGTCCTCTCAAGAAGTAGCTTTTTTTTTTTTTTTCCTGTTCCGCTGGGCTGAAGGTTCCACTGGGCTGAAGGTGGAACAGGGATCCTCCTTGCTCTTTATTAATCATCCATACCAGTGCTCCCCAACACTCTTGGTTTTGAAGGTCATGCTGCCAGACTGGACAGCCCACTACCTCTCCTTGTTGCGGTCATCTCTGGACCCTGGATCACTGCCCGTTAGCACCTGGCTCACAATCATTCCCTCCAATACTACTTCCGTTTTGATTCGCAGTGATCTTACCTTCCATGGAGAGCATCCCAGCAACGCGCTGGACTCAGTTCCATGACCTCCTCTATTCCCATGATAACACCCTGATTCAGCCAGTCCCTCCCGTAGCCATACCCTAGGCCTCTTCATACAGGTAATTCACCCTTCCATTCTCTTAATTCTAAGGATTCTACTTCCCTACCACTACGTCTCGTCTTTAGTTTACCAGTCCCAAAAATTGATCACTTCTCTATTACCTAAATACATTGATCATTCCCACCTTTTTACTGTCCCTCAATTCCCTCATATTCTTGCTCTTCTTCATACCTTGCTTACCTGTAATATGTGTTATTATCATTACTCCCTAGCATACACTCTAAATCCTTTCTCCCTCTCTCCCTAGCACTCACCTGAAAAAGAAGAAAAAAAAACAGCCCTTCTTAAATCTCATTCTCTGATTATTCTGAACTTTTATCTAAGCAACTGAACTTGGTGGGAGAAAAATACACAAGCATACTGGCTGGCTTCCTTCAAATGCATGACAACCAACCTCAAATGGGCCCAAATGCTATCTTCAATCCTACCACATTTCCCAAGCGATTCATTCGTCCACTTCCCTCCCTAGTGCAATTCTGAAGGAATGTGATCAGAGAACTAAACAATTATTCTATAACGTTTCCTCCTTTCTACTCCTTGCTCTCAGCTAAGAAAATAGAAGCAATCAGAAGAGAAATCCACAGCCTCTTGCCAACACATCTACCAGCCTCAGGCCCGTGCTCTGCCTTCTCTCCCATTACCATGGGTGAACTGAAAGTCTCTCTAAGGCCAACCCCTCTGCTTGAATTCTATATCCTCATGCTTTCTCAATACCAAGGTCATCGATCAACCACTCCCTCCTTTTTATCATCCAATTTCCCTTCTTCTTGATCATTCCCATCAGGTACAAAAGAGTCTTCCTGACCCTTCACTCCCTTCCAGCTCCCACCCTATTTCTCTGCTCCCTTACACAGAGTTCTTTCCCCTTCTACCCCCTTTGTCTCTTGAACCCTATTTTCCCAGACTTACATCCCCATCACTCCACCAAAACAGGTCTTGCCCAGGCCATTAATAATGTTTAGATGGCAAATCCATTGGTCAATTCTCAGTCTTCATCTTACTTAACCTTAGAAACGTTGGACCAAGTTTGTCCCTCCCGTCTCTCTGAAACCCTTTTATGATTTGCTTCCACAATGCACTTCTTTCTAGCTTCTCCTACATCACTGACTCCTCCTTGGTCTTCTCTCCTGGGCCTTGCCCATATCTCAGACTTCTGAACTTTATAAGGTCCCAGAGTCAGCCCTTAGCTTCTTTTATCTGTCTTTTTGTCTAGTCTCATGGTGTTAAATCCCATTTACACTGGTGGCTTCCAATTTCTATCTCCAGCTAACCCTCTCTCCTGAATTCCAAATATCTTGACTCAACTTTCCATCTCAGTTAGACTTCTAACAGTCACCTCAAACTCTACATGAAGAAAACCCAACTCCCGATTCACCCCTCAACACACACACACACACACACACACACACACACACAAGCCACTTGTTTCTCCACAGTCTTCAGTAACTGGTCCCTCAATTCCTCTATTTAAAATCTTTGGAGTCATTCTTGCCCTCACTCTCAACACTCAAACAATAAATCCTATAAACTATGTTGGGAAAGGCAGTCTCATACACATCATCTTTCAACCCTATTTGGACACATAAAAATGGGCTTTGGGCCTGGAATACTTCCTTTCCAAAAGACAAAGAGGCCACACAGCCAGTGCTAGGCTTCTCACCATGGGTGGGGATATCTTTCTGTTTCAGGTATAGTGAGTGTTCCTTTGTTCTGCTTAAGCAGTCCATCAATGGCCCTCAGGCACACCCCCAGCTTTCAGCGTTTCAAACTCCATGGGAGAGAAGTTGGGATCTTTCCACTGTAGCACTAGAGGGGTGCAGATAGGCCCATTTCTCAGCATCGGATTCTGGGAGGACTTGCAAGCCACGAGGGGCTGACACACATTATTGGATCTGATCTAACTCCGTCTCTTCTCCATGTAAGGAAAACATTTTTCCATCCAGTGCTTGACTGTTGTGTTTTCCTTGGTGACTCCAGTTCCAAGACGCAGCAAGCAGCGGTGTTTGGAGACCTCCCCTGGGATTGGTAACTTATGTGGGGTACTCTGCTCAGCACTCTACCATCAGAATATGCAGAGCATCTTCTTCTTACCATCTAGTCTAAACCACAATTACCTGGAGACGCTATTGCAAATAACTCCTTGCCTTCACCTTTGCCTCCATCACAGTCTGCTCCCATAGCAGCCAGGGGAATACTTGAATGCTCACCAGATCATGCCACCATTCAGCTCAGAAACAGCTTCCCATCTTGTTCAGAGTTAATAACCAGGGCCACCTGCTACTTTTATGATTTCATCTTCTACCACTCTAGAACTGGTTCCCTCTGTACCAGACACATGGGTCTCCCTGCTGCATCTGGAGCATACTAAGCATGTTCCAGCCTCAAGGCCTTTACGTTTTCTAATCCTTCTTCCCAAAATGCTCTTCCTCCAGATATCCTCATGACATTGTCCCTCACTTCTTTCAGGTCTCCGCTTGCATGCAACCTGACCACCCTATTATGTAGTCATAATGTCCTTAATTCCCGACCCTAGAATGAGAATGGAAGTTCTACCATGTTTCCTCGACAATAAGACCTAGCCAGACAATCAGCTCTAGTGCATCTTTTGGAGCAAAACTTAATATAAGACCCGGTATTATATCATATCATATATTATATTATATTATATTATATTATATTATATTACATTACATTATATTATATTATATTATAAAGTCCTGGTCTTATATTATAGTAAAATGAGACCGGGTCTTATATTAATTTTTGCTCCAAAAGATGTGTTAGAGCTGATTGTCTGGCTAGGTCTTATTTTCAAGGAAACACGGTAAGAGGCAGGTTGTGTCTGCAGGGCTCAGAACAGTGCCTGGAATGTGTGTAGGTGAGTTGTAGGTATTTGTGGTATGAGTGATCCCTGTCTTCATGGAGCTTACATTCTAATAAGGCGGACAAACACTGAGCAATTGATGACATATAATTCACATGGCTGATAAGTGTGGTGAAGGATAAGTACAGAGTGAATTAAGGGGGTATAAGAAGCATGTTCAAGGTTCTGAGGTAAGAAGGACCATGGCTTTGAGACCCTAAGATACATTAACTATTTAAGGGTCAGATTTGTGTCTTACTTCTGGGGGTGGGGGGGAGGTATGACAAAGGCAATTCAAATTAATTTTTCCTAGGAATTTTCATATTCTCAAACATTCACTTACTGAAGCAGCTTTGCCTCTGCTTTTAGCTACATGTAAGCCAGCCTTAGGGTCGATGGTAAAGGGCAGGAGAGATTCTGTGTGTCCAACTCTTTAGTGAAACAGCATTTTCAATTTTCCCAGATGCAACCATGTTCCCATGGTATGCCCAAACCCAGGGAGGATTGGACAGGAATATTTCTAGCACCCTGTACCTGGAATAAACCTCCATTATGTCAGCTTGAAGATGCAAGTAGACACGTGGGAGAGGAGCAATTCCATTTGGTCCCGTTCCTTTGGCAATATCAAAACCTTAAGAGTAAAAAGTATGCACCTTAGTACAGCACAGAATAAGAGCTTGATCAAGGATGGATGGATGGATGGATGGAAGGAAGGAAGGAAGGATGGATGGATGGATGGATGGATGGATGGATGGATGGAAGGAAGGAAGGAAGGATGGATGGATGGATGGCGAATTGGGAAGGTACCAGATGTTCTGCCTCTTTCCCAGTTTGTTTCCTCAGGTTTCTTTCCATGCCCTGTGGAACAAGAAGGAAAATTCAAGAAGGATCTATGTTAGCCTGGTGATTAGATTCTCAATTTCCATACCTTGGAGTTGGAACACTAGGGAAAAGAATGTTTCATGAATACCCTTGCCAACCAGCATCATTCAGCATCTTCTTGGACCATAGTGGTTGGGACATCATCTTGGATCAACTTCCCAAAGATTCTGGAGCTCAAACCTGGCTTGTTATGCCATTGGTAATCATCACCACTTTGGTGATATAGGATTTAAGGAGCACTTTATTCCAGACAGGTGGATTTGTGTGATCATAAACATAGATCATCTCATTTAATCTCACCCTCCTCTCACCTTATAAGCTAGGTAGTTACCATTTGTATTTACAGTTTAGGAAGCAGAGACCCACAGAAGATAAGCAGCTTGCCCAAAGTCACAGGTGAAAATGGACAGAACCAAGACGCAAACACAAACCTGACCCTTATTCATTCCAGACTTCATTATCATCCCAACAAGCCCCATCTCTGTGCCTGATATTGTGGGTTATGCATTAAACACATTATCTCAAGTGATGTAATCCTCTCAGCCACTTTTTCCAGATGAAAAAATTGAGTCTCAGAGACAAACTTATTTATAAATCACCGACGCAAGAGAACTTTATTTATTTATTTATAAATCACCTTGCAATCATATTGGAAGTAAGTGGCACAGGGGAATTTCACCCAGGACTGTCTGCAAGGCCAAATTTCTTCACTTTATAAAAGGAAAAGAAGGGGAGAGGGGACACGTAAAGTGAAATGCTGAAGGTCAACATCACTAATTAGTGAGAAAGGTGGGACTTGAATCGAAGTTGTCAAAACTTCGCAGGAGCATCGCGATGCCCTCTAAGAAGTGTGTCCTGTCCCACGTCGTGCAAAGCAGTTAAGGGAGACTTCCCTTTCTGATGCTGCCTGGGGCGGAGCCAGGTTCCCAGTGGGCAGCCAACCCTTGGCCAGTCTTTCTCTAGGACTGGGCTCCAGTCAGTTAGACAGTGAGCAAGGAAATGGTGGACTGAAGGGTTTCTGCTCTGTTTCTGGATCATGTTCATTCCCAACAAGGTTGTGAAAAAGAAGCCACCTAAAGATAGCATCCATCTGTCCAGCATTTGACCCAGCAGTTAGGTGTTGGCCTGGGGGGTAGAGTATAAAATATCTGCTGTATGTGCACCACAGTTAGCTTGTTCCCTGTGCCCCAGAGTGTGCTGTTTACTTTCTCACTGGGGTTATTTAATGAAGCGCCCAAGCCTGGGCAAGATTGCACATTTTAATCAAAGCACCAAGTGAGCGAGTCTAGATGACTTAACAAAATGTACCTTAGGTGAATTTTGCACAGCAATGTCTGGGTATCAGGTAATTAAGTGAAAAGGGAAATAACTTCCCAAAGGGTGTAAACACACACACTAAGTCAGTCTCATTTCAGTGTTATGCTGAGTAGGGAAAATGGGTTTCTGAGTGGACTGCAAGCAGGGCTTCTTCATCCAATGTCAAATCAGGGCTTTGTGGTGTGAGGAGCCCGGGGGCTGAGCTGTGGGGCCATGGCGCCTCCTGCAGGTTGAGAAGAAAAAAACACCTTTGGACAGAGCCTCGTCGAATGGCCTCATTTATGAGGAAGGAAAAGACTGGTGACTTTCTCAAGGTCGCATGACAACAGACACTAGCTTTCTGATTCCTACTCCTGTATTACTTCCAGTCCAACAGGCCAGTGCCACGCAGATGTCTGCTATCAATAAAAATGAAAACAATAATAACAACAACTGAAACAGTGATAGCTGACGTGTATGTGTTACCAAACAAAGGTCCGCTGCCATGACACCAGCTTTTGAGAGAAGGAAGGCACTTTGTTTGTGAGTCAACTGGCAAAAAGACAGGAGGCAAGGCTCCGATCTGTCTCTTCTGATCCAGAATTTGGATTGGGTTTTAAAAGGTGGCAATTAAAGGTTCATAAGTGTTACTAGTGAATAGTGTTTCACAAGCAGTGCTCGTTAGGTGGTGTAGCCAAGTGTCATGCAGGGTGTCAGGCGGGGTCTCAGCTCCCACTCCCCACAAAAAGGAACACCCATGGAGCAATAGATAGGGGAGTCACACCACTATAGTCTCTCTGGCGGCTGGGTTGGAGACACAGGAAGCAGGAGCCACACTATCCACCACTTGTTATCTGCTTCTCTGCCAACCAACTTCACTCGCTAGCTGCAATCCGCCCTTGCTACCTCAGCCACCATCTTCTTGCTAGCC
Organism: Rhinolophus ferrumequinum; assembly: GCF_004115265.2. Taxonomy (NCBI): domain Eukaryota; kingdom Metazoa; phylum Chordata; class Mammalia; order Chiroptera; family Rhinolophidae; genus Rhinolophus; species Rhinolophus ferrumequinum. Next base: position 8,619,281 of record NC_046304.1, read on the forward strand.
CTCATTTGCTGCTAGCGTAGTCACAGCACTTATATTAGTGGCCAATGGCTCACTGGTTACAGCTGACGGCCAACTAGCCACAGCTGATGGCCATCCAATCACAGTTGATGGCCATTTACTCCCTGAGCCAGCACCTTTCCACGTGAGGCCAAGAGCCTGGAAACTGCACTCCTGGCTCTGTCCCCACACCAAGGTTTAAACTTAGGTTCTGGGTCTTGTTGAAAACAAGATAGGACCAGGTTCTGTGATTACATATGTGTCGGGAACTCTGCCTCATGCTTTGTATCCATTAACTTATTAAACTCTCCAAGGACCTCGTGGAGAAACTACTGGTTTCCCCAGCTTAGAGGTGAGAAAGCAGAGGCAGAGAAAATATAAAAAACCAGCCCAAAGTTGCACAAGCAGAGAATGTCGTAGAGTGAGTATCAGACACAGACCACCTGATACGCCATTGAGCTGAGCGTGGGCCAGCCCCGGGATTCCACGGTCCCTGGGTGTCCCAAGCGCTCACCAGTTTCCTCAGATGAGCCTGGGCACCTCCATTTTGAGACTCTTGCTTCCAAATCCTCTGTATTTGTTTGGGTCCCCATTGATCCTGAAGACTAACTCAGACTTTTTCTCATTTCCTACAAAAGCGTAAGGAACAACAAAGCTAGAGCAAACAAAATGCAGAATGCATTTGAGAGTGACACAAACGTTGGGGTCACAAAACACAGAACAATTCCCAATAATCCATAGAAAACCATTTATTAGACATATTCTGCAAAGGCTCAGGGATTTTTTTTTTTTTTTTTTTTTTTTGGTTTTCCTACAGGGATTTCTTACTCTTTTTTCTCACCTGAGTCTCAGCTGTGGTTTACCATCCCAGGTCTTATCTCCTCCCTGACATCACCCTCTTCTATCCGTTTTCTCTCCCCTTCCCTGTGAGAAGAAAATAAACAATTCATTTCACTAGACATCCATGCCTTCAGGGTCTCACCTTTTGTCCTGAGCAGTTTATCAAGATATTTTCTCGGACAGAGGCAATTTCCTTCTCTGAGAGGAATTCTGAAACTAGCTACTAAGAAAATTCATTATTCACTTTGTGACATCAATAAATATGAAGTCTCTACTTGCATGTTTAAGCCCATATATATGTGTATTTGAACAGCATATGATTTCTACATGATAATCCACACCGGGAACCAGGGAAATCAAGCTTATTCATTTACTGTGTCTCCTTGAAAGCGGATCCTTTTCTTGACTCTCACCCCCAAGATTTCATAATGATGCAAACTTTATTCTGGCTGAGGCTGAAGGCTGTCCACCCACCTCCTCACCCCAACCTTTGAGCAAAAACTCACTCAGTAGAAGTTCCATGAGGGTAGAAGCCATGCTTCGTGCAATTCTGTATCTCCAGAATCTCGCATAGAGTCTGCACGCAGAAGGCATTTATTCATTCATCATTCATTCATTCATTCATTCAACATTTGCTCAGTACCTGCTATGCCCCAGGTCTTATTCTAGGCTTTAAAGATATAAGAATAAAGAAGATATAGTCCCTGAACTCAAGGATGAGTATGTATTGGAGGTTGTTGAAATTTGAAGGATTTGGGTCACAGTGAGAAACTGGTGAAAGCTTTAGATCATCTTTCCAGAAACAACATAGTATTTTGGCATACAGTTCTTGGTAGATAGCAGCAATGGCCCCAATTCTTCACTTTTTTTCCTGTATCATGCCCTTGGCCATGTAGCTTGGCAGGACCTTCCCACCGAGGAAGGGGACCGGGGGACCTGCCCCACCACTTGGCTTTGAGCTCCTTTGTATACCTTGCTTTGGCCCGTAGGATGTCAGTGGGAATGACAAAAGCAGAAGCATGAAATGGGCTTGCATTTCGGGGGTCGATACGTTGTACTTCAGCCACCAGCATGAGAAGGACAAGCCTGGGCTAGATGGCTAGTCCAGAGGGAGATGAGAAAGACATGGAACAGAGCCCAGCTGCCTCCTAAGTCAACTGCCAGGTCTGCCCAGAAATTTAAACAAGCCCGTTCAAGATGAGCAGAACCCCTGGAAGAACTCCAGCTGATTCCAGACGTGTAAGTAATAGTCACTCATTGTGACAGGCCACTAAGGTGTTGTGTTTGTTGGGATCCAGTATTGTTGTAGCAGTTGATAAATAATTCAAAATCTTAAGGGCTTGGTGGATAGCCTAAAGGTCTGTAGACCCCAGGTGAAGTACCCTCGGTCTCTTAGGGGACAGTGTAAAGGACACAGGAATTACAGCACAGTGTATTAAGCACTAGCATGGGGTAAATATGGGTGCTTTAGGAGCACCTAACAAAGGCTTGCTTTGCAGAGGAGCTGATGTCCCAACGGAGGTCTGAAGGACAGATAGGAGTTATGGGGTGGGGGGGCGGGGCGGGAAGGTTGGAGAGGAAAGGGTTCTAGGAGTCGGAATTACAAGAAGCATGGAGTTAGAGAAAACATGACCAGTTAGTCATTTGGGTGGGACTGCAAGCATTTCAATTGAAGTTCTTCAAAAGTTGAGAGAGGAGCCCTGGACACTTCCAATTTTTGAGGATGCTAATATAATAAAAAATTAAGATATGCTAAAAAGAGGGTATAAAAATCATGGTAAAATGTAAATATTCTTCATGGAACAAATGAACAGTTTTAACATCCAGAGGGATATAATGTCCCTTTGTATAGCCTTATTTGGATGGAGCACTAAATGCCTAAACATGTCTTTCACAAATATGAGAACTAGGTTTAATGGCTTTCCTGCCCTCCCACCCCAACCTCACCTAAAATGGAAGGTGTGAAGACAGAGGGGGTGTTGGTGAGAGCCGTGACTCAATAATTTCTTGTTAAACTGAATTAAAATTAAGTAAATAATTTTCAGGTGTCAGTAAGGAGGAACTGGACCCTGGCTCAGTAAAGGTCCTTTCAAAAGGCCCCTCATGGGCATAAACTGGAAAGCCTCGAACCCCAACCACAGGGCTAGGTGCACGAACCCCCATCTTAGTCACCAAGAGGCCCCCAGCCATCCCGCCAGCTTCTCAGATTTGGTCCAAGTTGCTCACTACCACATAGTGAGGTACAGAGGTGATAACGGTGTCGCACCGCCACCTAGTGGCTACACCTGACAAACCATGTTCTCCATCTCGGATTTGGGCGTCCACAGGATGGGTCTTCTTGGGAAAGGGTTGCTAGTGACTGACAAGACTTAGAGTCTCTCTCTCTCTCTCTCTCTCTCTCTCTCTCTCTCTCTCTCTCTCACACACACACACACACACACACACACACACACACACAAGAAGGTTGGACAATTAAGTTCGCGAACTTTCCACCACACACCCTGTGTGTGTGTGCGCGTGTGTATAATGCTCAGCTCATAGTAACTGCAATTATTGTCATCATCAGTATTGCCATGATACTGTAGAAATACCTGAGTTTCTTTGAAATTAATTGGGCTGTGGGAAAATTACAATTTTCAAGAAAATTAAGAATCCATTCCCCCGTTAAATTCGTTCAATAAACACATACTAAATGTTGAATATATGCCAACACTGTGCTGTGTAACTGGGACAGCATGAAGAAGATATAAAAATTACTAAGATGCAGTCCCTGCTGTAACACATTTCCAATCCTGCAGGAGAGGTATGCGTGTAAAGAGCCAGCTCTCACGTGCTAAATAAAGACACAGCCAGAGTGTCGGCTATGACAATGCAGAAGCAGCAGCAATTCATTTAGATGCCTATGGTTGCCCTTAACACTCAGTAAAATTGCAGTCCTCACTGTGAGCCTACGGGGTCTGACCCCACCTGCCTCTCTACATTGCTCGTGAGCCTCTCTCCAGTACCTTGGAGAGCTCCTGGGCACCTAAAGTGATCAATGGAAAACTTCACGGTGTTGCAGAACAGACAGAAGGCCAGAGAGGGTTGGAGTCAAGGTTCAAGCTGGATGGCCTTGGGCAAATTACTTAACTTCTCGGAGTCTTAATTTCCCTCATCAGTGAAAAGGAGACTGTTAAATAATAACACTTGCCTCGTGGGGTTGTTGTGAGGATTGAATGAGTTTATATAAGGCACTTAGTTTATACCTCTTGTTAAACCCTCCATATTTTTATTACCAACTCTGGTCTGCAGAAATCCTCTTGACTTTTTATGACATCCGGGACCAATTATGTAGATGTTTAGGCATTTTCTGTTATTAAAGCTTGGTTCAACCCCATTTAAAACTACACTCTCATATATGATTTGTCACCCCTCACCCACCTATTTAGGGCACTAGGAACTGAGGATGCAGAATGGGAAACCTGGTCGACTTTCTTCTTTCTTCTCTCCTTGAATTTTCTCTTCCATCTTCTGTGACTAAATCCCCATGAAGCCCCTTGACCTCCAGTTCATGCCTCATCTCCGTCTCCAGGTTGCCACCATATTACCTGGTTTACTAGACCGTGCGATCCGCTCAGGCGGGGGCCACCTTTGTCACTGTTACAGCTTCAGTTCTGTGTATGGTGCCCGGCATATATGGGTGTTCGTGGTGCTTGTCATATATTTCCCTTCTCAGGAACAGGAAACAAACGAGATTAATATTTGTAACCGCTGTCTGATGTTCTTAGACAAAGCAACAAAAAGGACCTGCACATCTTCCATAAGTACACTGTGCATCTTCTAAAGAGAGGAGAACATGCCACCTGAAAGTCCCTGTGTAGGGCCTCAGTGCTCATAGGAGATGTTTGCCACTCTTTTGATAAACATGCCTCTAAAAATGTGTCAGGGAGAAATTCATTTCCTTGTACACTAATGAAGCCAAGTAGAGTGAAACAGGTTATTAAAATGAGACTTTTCTTGTCCCAGAGCTTTAGCTGAGGCCCCAAAGCTGAGAACAATGGGTGCTAAGTCGACCTACATTGAAGTGCTAGGCCATTTATGTAAGCCTGGCAAAGGACGTTGACCACAGCTACTGCTGCTTTCATCCATCCATCCATCTTTAAGCGTCGTAGGAGAAAGCCAAGATTCACAGGAGGATGAAGAGACGTAAAGTGATGAGGTCTTTGAAGAGAGGTATTCATTTTCTCTGTAGATTGCTCTCTACGCACTGGTAAGATGGAGGAGAAAAGTGCTTTGTGGCTACGACCTCAAGACAAAGGGCAAAGGCTTTAGAACTACGGGGGTGGGGGTACTAGAATCACACTTCCTGAGGATAGATGGGAGCCAGGCTCATGCTTAAAATTTTTCAGTCAAGAGACTATAGCTGAATAAAGAGGACTTCCTTAGTAGCAAACTGCACTTCCATTGAGGGTGAGATAAAGAGCCTGTGACCAGTGGTCCAGATGAATGTCTGGAGGCAGGAGCCAGCCACAAATCTCTTAGAAGTAGACCCTGTATGAATATGTCAGATGGTAAGAATTTTTTAATTGTCTTATTGAGATATAACTGACATGAATAAATTACACATATTTAAAGGATACAGTTGGATATACCCATGAAACCTGCTCCACAATTAAGATAATGAACACATCCATCACCTGCAAATGTTTCCTTCTCTCCTTTGTAATCCATCCTCCTTCCCATCCCGACTCCCCTATTAAAAGGCAATCACTGATCTGCTTTCCGTCACTATGAGTTTGTTTTTGACTATTTTATATCAGTGGAAGCACACAGTATGTATTCTTTTTTTGTCTGTCTTCTTTCACTTGGTGCAACTATTTTTAGATTGGTCCATGTTGCTGAGTGTATTCATTGTTCACTCCTTTTTATTGCTGAGTCGACTTCACTGTATGAACATCCCACGGTGTGTTTCTTCATTCATCTATTGATGGATATTTGGGCTATGTGGATACTTGGGACAGGAATTTGACTAATTATCTTCTGCTCCATTATTTTTAGAAATATTGCTTTGACAATCAGGATACAAGTAAATTTGTTAAAAATGAAGAGGAAGAAAAGGAGCTTGGCCATGAAGACATCCTGGCAGGAGTGAGGTGGTCTCAGCAGAGGAGTTGAGGGTGTGCCATTGGGTACAGAGGCATTGGAAGAAAGGAATCAGCTTGTAATGGCTTCACCAAATTTAGGGGCCTGCAGTCAGAGGGCTCGCTGAGGCACTCATAAAAGTGTCATGTGGAGAATGTCATTTGTGCGCAGCCAGTTACAACTGTCGTGAGAAACCTATTCTGTTCTTCCTCTCCTCCCCACTTGTGGCCCCAGCATAGGAGGGCCCTAAAATGCTTGCTGGAGGGTTAAGAGAGGTTAGGTGGGGATAAGAAAAGAAGCAATCACAACACCTTCCCCCACTGCTGATTTCTGAACCTGAAATAGACCAAAATGATGAAACAAGAATCTGGAGTTTATATATTAGACTGGATAAGATTTTTGACATAATAGATTCTCAGTGTATAATAGAACAAAAGACCCATAGTTTATCATCCTTCCCCATCTGATGAGTCCCTCATCAGATGATAATCATAGCTGTACTTGTTAAGCCTTGTCACTTTCATGGCAATCATAGCTATATTTGTTAAGCCTCATCACTTTCATCCTTGCAACAGCCCCAGGAAGTATCCCATTTTACAGATGGAGAAACTGGTATTCAGAAATGTGAAATTCCATGCCCAAGATCATGTAGCTAGAAAGTAGCAGAGATGGAATCACACTGTGTTCTGTTTGGTTCTAAATACCAGAATTTTTCCACCATGTAACACTGTCACTGTGGGCTGTTATTGATAGAGATGAAGAGTACAGTTAGTGTCAAAATTGGAAATGCTCTTCTGAAATGCCAGATGGTTGTCACTGAGAGGAAAGGCTAACAGACTGTCTTCCGAGATGTCTCATACACTAATATTACTTACCTTGCAGAATTTTCCATGATCTTAGGTCTGATATCTGATACTTGAATGTGACAGAATCTGAAAAGGGCTCCATCTCTCAGTAGAGACACTGTAACCAAACACAGAACACTGACATATAAAACACAATTGCCAATTTCTTCATTCACAGTGAGAAAATATAGTCATTGAGACCTAAAAGCTCAAATTCCATAGGATTAGCCCATTCTCTCCTTGTAGGCAGACTCCAAGAAAAGCCAAATCACAGTTTGAAAGTTTCTGGAGTGCCTGGAAACTGAACAAGGTGCATTTGATAAGTCAGTGCTCAAGGCATCCAGCTAAAATAGTCTGGTGTTCCCATTTCACCAGGAGGGATAGTCTTACCAACAGGACCAGAGACATTTAAAAGTATGTGAGCTCCACTCTCTGCCCCCATTGAATGAGAACTTCCAGCCGCTGGTTAGTCTCCCTTTTCCCTGGAATATGCTGTGGTGGACCCCACCAATATTTGCCTCTGATCCTCCCATTTCTATTTGCTTTCAGAGTTGACCACTCCTTCCTTGGACGGACACATCCTTTCTTTATGGTAATTTATTCATCTGGTGACTGGAGACCTGCCCACCTGGGAACTGTGCCTTTTCTTTCAGCTGACTCTGCATATCTTTGCTATGCTCTATCATGTTATCCTATAGTTTAACTTCCAAGGGGCACTCTTTACTTTCTTCATTTTCAAATATGGAAAGGCAAATGTCTACTCTACCCAAAGAAGGATGACAGAGGGAAAGGTGTGTACAGTCTTTGTCTGAGAAGGACCTTCTACATTGAATATTAGATTTTAAAAAGGGGAGCTAATTTTAACTAAGGCACATACAAGCATTGGGCACAGAGAATCCAAAAAGGAAGGGATGGGTATTAACTCCCAAATGCTTCATAAGGGTCTGGTTATATGCAATGAGCTTTTAATCAATGATCCTAGAAATAGCTATTAGTACCCCATTTTACAGTAGAAAGAACTGAAACTCCAGTCAAGCCACCGCTACTTTCAGAAGAGAGCTGGAATTTCTACACTAGCCATCTGACTCTGATATTCTACTGGGAACCCAAGAATCAAAAAAGTGCCAATGCATGTGATGAGGTTTTGTGAGCTGCCAATGAGGTTACATGGGTGTTGAGTCTGAAATTGAAAGGAAAAGAACGTTTGAAAGAAACCATACTTCCCAATTAGCAGACTGCTCTTCCAGCAAAAATAGGATGTTTCTAGAATATTTTGAAGAGAGTCTCTGATATCTGAACTGGTTGCATTTCCATAGGGGCATCATTTAAATCCAGCCAGACTGAGTCTTCCTACTACAAACCAGCTTAGCCGCTCCTTCTCTTAATTCCATCCTGGATCACTAAAGCAATGAGGTCCACAGCTCCCAAGCTCCTTCCAACATAATAGAGAAAAGTGTTCCTGTTGGAAGCCCGTGGCTGTGATCACGGAGTTCCTCCACACTTGTAGATGGTTAAATATCTAAGGAAATAATAAGCTGCTCAAAGAGACAGGAAAAAAATACATGCTTAGGCTGTGGCCAGGATGCAGTCCACTGGGAATTTTCCAATGCCTCCCATCATTCAGGCCCTGAAAATCACAATCCTGGCAGTTCCCACTTGGCAGCCCCCGACATGTCCTGTACTTGGCTCCCTGGCCCTTGTCATTTCATGCTGTGAGAAAACAAAGACAAAAAGAAACCCTGTGGGAGTTCCTACTCCCAGAGATTAAAAAGACCTAAAATATGGTGGAGAAGAAGCAAGAGAAGGTTATAGATCACTGTCATGGCTTAATGCTTGTTTCAGATTCCTGGCACCAGGTCACTTCTGTAACCAAGACAAGTCCTCTGTCACTTAGAAGCACTCTCAGTACATTCAGCTTATGCTTCTAGGCTGTCAATATCTGAAAGGAAAGTAAATAGGAAAGAAGGAAGAAAACAGGCATTTGTCCTATTTTAAAAAAACATTATTTCATTTTCATTTAATCCTCGAAATGATACTATTATTATCTGCATTTTATGGAGGAGGAAACTTAAATACTATAGAGAAGTTAAGTATGCACCCCAAGTCACAGACCTGGAGCAAACTCAAACCTGGCAGAGTGGAACATCCATGCTTTTTTCACGAAAGCATGGATTCAGGTCTTAATGTGCCCATCAGAGAAAGAAAATTTACAAGCTTACCAATTTAGCGCCAAAGTTTCCTAAATAAAAATGAATTATTGTTAAAAAATGTTATATGTCAATATTTTGTTCCTTCTCCCACTTTAGTCAAGCTACATCTGGTAGGCAGAATGATAGCCCCCAAAGACGTTCATGCCCTAATCCCTAGAACCTGTGAATTGTTGGATTACATGGAAAAGGAGAGTTAAGGTTGCAGATAGAATTAAGGTTGCTGCTCAGCTGACCTTGAGATGCGGAGATCAGGCTGACTTACCCAGGTGGGCCCAATGTCGTCACAAGAGGCCTTAACAGTGGCAGAGAGAGGCAGAAAAGAAGATCAGAGACAGAGATATGACAACAGAAGCAAAAAGCTGCTGTGCTGCTTGCTTTGAAGACGGGAGAAGGGGCCAGGCAGCCTCTAGAAGCTGGAAAAGGACAAGGAAACGGATTTCTCCCTAGAAGCACCGAGAGGAATGCAGTCCAGCCGACCCCTTGCTTTTAGTCTATTGAGACCAGTGTTGAACTTCCACCTTACAGAACTGCAAGTAATGAGTTTATATTGTTTTATGCTACTGAGTTTGCATGGATTTGTTTCAATATGAATAGAAAACTAATATAGCACATGGAGAACCAAATCGTGCAACAAGGTGCTCGATTTCGTGGTGCTGGAGAGCAGTGGAAGGCCACAAATCTGTCTGGCTGAGATAGCCAGGTCCACCCATCTCACTCACGGTAGGATGATCTTACCAAAGAAAACTGAAATAGTCATCTGTTAGCTACAATTTTATCTTAGTTACAAATGGTTTAGTTACGTGGAACCTACCTCTATTCACTGAAGCTTAAGGTAAAAAAGGGAGGTTGCTTAGAAGCAGAGCAATACTTATGGAACCAGAAAAGTCAGTGGATCTCTCTCCCCGTCCTTCTCTTTCTCCATTTCCTCCCTCCTGCTCCTTCTCTGCTTTTCCATGCATATCTTATTTATCCTTCTCTTCTTGCAGACACTTTTTGCTTAATCCTGTTTGTACAGGCTTCAGCACGGCTATCTGCTCATGGTTTGCCTCTGTCCCAGTGACCTTTCAACCTTCTAGCTTGGTTTCTCCCACAGCCAACTGATTCAGTCTCCCCATCTCTGATAAAATGCTTAGAACACAGAGAAACTGATAAGCCCACCTCTAATCTGGTGTTCACTCCTGACTCTGTCTGTCATGGTCAGCATGGAGGGGCTGGGAGCAAGTGCATTTGCTGCAAAAGCCTGCCACATCTGGGGCTTACGGGTTAGGAAGGATCTTTAAAAAGCCATCGGGGAACAGGGAAGAAATGATTGGCATCTTCAGGACATCTACATACCCCAGGGATGGCCTTATCTTTGGAAACAGAAATGCATCACATCTGTTGGCTGAGCTGCCCCCCTCCCTGCACAGGCCAAGTTGAGCTCCTGCTTGCCTCTGTGACAACATTTTATGTTCCTCCATTCTATGATTGACACACTCTTTTTTAATATGTTAATATATTCAACCAAGTTACATTCAAATGTTGCTGGTCTGGGAACCGTTCTGTATATTTCTTGTGACTTTGCATATTTCACAGTTCAGCTCTCAAAGGAAAAGAATGAGTGTCACTTCACTGTGGACCCCAAGTTCTGATGGTTATAACAATTAAAATAATAATAATAACAACGGCAACTGTATTTAAGATTATAGAACTCAGAAAACTCAATACTCAATAATTTAATGTGGTAGAGAAGATCAGTGATGGCATAGATCATGAAAATGAGGCTCAGAGAGTTGGAATGATTTATTCAAGTTCCCATAGCACTGGGTGATGCTTTGATCTAAAGAAAAGAGTAACAGCTTTCATTTGCTGAAAAGTAATGCCAGGGTGGCCGGTTGGCTCGTTGCTAATAACACCAAGGTTGCCGGTTCGATCCCCTGCATGGGGCCACTGTGAGCTGCGCCCTCCCTTAAAAAAAAAAAAAAGGTAATGCCAGATACTTTAGGTTTGCTAATTCTAATCCTCGTACTACCCTCCCAGGTAGCATGTTACAGATGCTATAGGAGCATCTGACCCGAATGCCCATCCCATCCCCAGGTACCTTCCAACCTTTCAGCTTGAGTCCCCCGAGAACCAACTGATTCAGTCTCTCCATCCCTGATCCCAATGCTTAGAACACAGAGACACTCATAAGCCCACCTCTAAGCTGATCTCCCCAGGGTCCCCATCCATGTCCCTAAATTCTTGGGAGTACCTTAGATGAGATCTTCCTGTTGGTTGTTCAAGGTTCAGCTCAGACACCACCTCCTACACACGACCTTCTCTGGCTCCTCACTCCTCATGCACTTAGCTGCTCCTTCTCCAGGATTCCACCAGCAATCGACTCATCCACAGACAAGTATTGAGGGCCATCCATACGCCAGGCATGACACTGATGGCTGAGCATGCAGTTGGGATGAATCAGACATGTCCTTGCCCTCAGGGAGCTGAAGGGTGGTAGGGGAGGAAAGTGTCATGTCGGGAGTGTTAAAAAGGAATGCAGAGTGCTAAGGGAGAGCCCCTTCACAGGGGCAGAGGCCTAGCCTGCAAGGCCAAGACAGCTGGCTTCCTGAAGAACTGGCATTTCTGTAGTCTTAGCAGGTGGAGAGGGGATCAAAGGCCATTCTGGGAGGGAGCATGGTAGGGCCAGGGACAGAAGAGAGGATGGCATTTCTGGGAACTGGAAGTTTTCTGCGGTGACTGGAGCAAAGGGAACAAAGGGGTGAGGGGCCAAAGTAGAGCTAGAATGTTACTTCATCCAGGTAAAAGAAAGTGAGGAATTAGGTCAGGGTGGTGGCTGTGAAACTGGGGAAGTGCTCAAGACATCTTGAGGAGGTAGAAGTAACAAAACTTGATAATTAGTCGGACATGAGGAATGCCAGATGATTGTCAAGTTTGCCTTTGACCAACTTGGGGCACGGTCATTTCATTAATAAAACATGGAAGACATAAGCATAGACACAGTTTTGGGTGGACGTGGTTCAGAGAACAATGAATTCTGTTTGGGACATGTTGAGTTTGAGGTAGCCTGTGAGATATCCAAGTGGAGGTAGCCAGTGGGCGGTTAGACATATTGGTCTAGAGGAGAGGGCTGCCCATAAGAGACTGGCAGAGAGGTGGTAAATGGAAGAGCAGAAGTGAAAGAAATGACTTGGAAAGAGCGTGGGACGTGAGAAGAGAGAAGGGCTTAAGACACGTCCCAGGGGATTCCGATTTCTCACTGTTTGGTGGTAAAAGAAGCCCACAAGTGACTGAGAAGGAGAAGCCTAAGAGATGGGAGGGAACCAGGAGAGTCATGCTAAGTGGATGTTTCAAAAAGAATGGAAATGCTGTCTTTGACAAACACCACCAAGAGTCCCGAGGAAATGACTGTAAAGCATCCAATAAAGCAATTTGTCTGTTGTATTTATAGACCCATATTTTTTTAGTGTGTCTATTTCTCTACCAGACTGGGAGCTACTTTAGTAAAGATGTTTCCATGCCTTTATTCCCAGCAATTAGCTCAGATGCCTGGCACAGAGTAAAGTCTTGATAACTGTTTATTTAATGTATAGATAAATATGCCATAGGCATTCAAAGATATTAAAAACAACTTCTGGATGAGATGGAAGATAGATTGTGAGTCTTCAGTAATTTACAATAAGTGAACAGGGAAGTCAACGTGGTCTTTGAAAAGAAATGCCGTCTTACTGCTGTCCTTTATATGAATAAGTCAAGGATGGCTTGCAGGGACTGTCTAACTACAATCAATCACATTCACTTCAGTGGCCACCATCTAAAGAGTGACATGAGTGCCTGAAAACAATTTTATTTATGAGTTTTTAGTTTTCAAATTGTATTTGCATAATGAAATCTAATTATGTCCAACGTCAAGGTCACCTGCAGTCTACCCTGAATTATCAGTCATGCCTGATGTATTCCCGAGACTCTGCCATTAATGGGATTTTGTTCTATTTATGAAGAGCAGGTGCAACTGCGTCTATCAGTGGACACAGCCAGAAATCAGTGCTTGACCCTTGTTGGTTATGTGTTTCCCCGAAAATAAGACCGGGTCTTCTGTTAATTTTTGCTCCAAAAGACGCAGTAGGGCTTATGCTCAGGGGCTGTCATCCTGAAAAATCATGCTAGGGCTTATTTTCCAGTTAGGTCTTATTTTCAGGGAAACACGGTAAAAACAGATAATGATGGAAAAACTCTAAAAATCACTTTCCTTTGATTGTTGGAAGTGCAAACAGCTACTAATTCATCACGTGGATAATGCTATCATCATACTTGAGTATATCGGCTATCGCCAGAGAGAATAATTAAAATATTTATCCATGGGCATGTCAGAGATACAGACGACACCAAAAAGACCCTAACAATGAGGCTGTGTCAGAAGGCCCTGTTGGACAAGACATTAAACCTTAGTTGATGAATGTTGGAGAAATCCAGGTGAAGGAACCTGCAGACAGAGCAGAAGAGTGGCACTAGGCAAGGGGTTTTGGGTGGTGGGTATTTGCCAGTCAGTATGGAGTATTTCAGCATTTTAATTAATTGCAATTGGTATACTTCTGTGTACTTGCTAACTATCAGTGGTATGGAGCAGCCCAAGTCAACCCAGCTTGGGCTTTCACAGTCTTACTTATTTCACAGGTAAAGAAATAGAAGTCTAATGAGAAAAGGTTTGGATAAAGGCCCATAAGCCAGTGACAGGAGAACTGGCATTAGAACTAAAGTCTCTTTATTCCCAAACCCAAAGTTTGATTCTATCATCACCCCGAGATTTTCCCAAGAAGAGTTAATGAGACACAAATACTTGTCACTAATGAGTATACTAAACCTGAAGTTGTTCAGCAATTTGACCATTATAACCACAGCCATATGGTTTCAAAGAGATGCCTTCCTCCATGGAAAAGCCGTGATTTTTTATTATGGAATTACGCATCCTAACAGGAGCCTTTCAAAGTTCTCTCAGCAGGAAACTTCTGAGATATTCTCGCAGGGTAAACCCCACTCCAGTGATCTGTCTGTTTCATGACAAGGAGGACCCATCTCAGTGATTTTTTCACACACATAATATTCCACGTATGAGACACCATAATTAATGGCATGTTCTTATAAACTGGGTGACAATTAAAGCTGAGGTTGCTAAGTATTTCTGAGAACACTCACCTTATACAATGTAGTTTTCATGTTTTGTGACAATGGTTTGAAAGCGAAGCAGTTAATGACTCCTTGTGGATGAGGCCCCTGCTAGTTATGTTTTAATTATTAACCTAATTATAGGGGTGAAGCAATAGGTAGTAATTTGGCTCCTTCACTGCCACTTAATTCTTACTCCCGCAGTCATCAGGCTGGGAAACTCTTCAGAACCAATTTAAAGAAATTCTGCTAGAATATATCCAGCTACCACAGAGTCTCAGCTCCTTGTGTCTCTAACCTCATTTCCCTGAAACTTTGAGGCAGAGGGGTTTGGAGGGTGATCAGGAAAAGGAATGATGTGTCCTTGTTGGCTCATGATTTGGGTCCACGAGAACAAGACAGCAGTGGGCAGAATTGGCCCAGGTGGGAATCGGCTCTGAATGAAAGGCTAGGTGTGCCAAGCACAGTGTTTGTTCACATGACGTAGGTACCTCGTGCTCAGCTCCAGAAATTTTGCAGAGAAGATAAAAAGGATGAATGATTTGCTTGGCTTGGGAGGATTTTTCTGGACTCTTCACTTACGAGATGGGAACGTGGGTTCATAGTTAATATTTCTTCCCCTATTACTTTTGTAGAGTTTTACATGGCCCTACTTTCTGATGGCACCACTCAGTTTTGCTTAGGATGAGAGTGGAATCTAAAGGATTGTGATACTTCTCTGACTTATGAGTGCTAGACCTAGTGGGAAGGACCTAACAGGATGGAGGAAGGAAAGAAGGGAAATCATGGGGAGGAGTTGTGACTGTGGGACTTTTCCCTGAAGCCATGTGGTTTGGGAACGTGCTCATGTTCAAAGGTGATTCAGGGAGTCACGTGGGAGCCCAGCCTTCTAGTCTACACAACGAAGCCCAGCTTGGGAGGTAAAGCTTCATCCTATATCAAGCCAGGTGGAGGAGCTAAGCTACTGATGATATGTTAAGTTGGTTTTAAAAAATAGAACAGGAGAAACATTTGCATTTGTGACTTTTGTAAATATAAACATACACATATGTGTATATATTTAGCAGATGTGGATCATTCTACACTTTTTGCTGTTTTGTAAACTGTTATTTTTTTCATTTAACAGTATATCATAAATCTCTCTCTCTGTACCAATGTTTATTTTGTCATTGAGTGGATACATAGTCTTAAAATGCATTTCATTGATTTCCCATTGTGGGACATTTGTTTCAAATTTTCACTGTAATACATAGCATGGGGCTGAACATCCATCTTTTTCACTGACCTGATACGCTTCTGTGATCACATCCCACATATACCTGGGTTTGTTCTATTCTGTTCATCCCTCAAGCTATTTATACACTAATCTCATATTGTTTTCATTTTTATAACTTTGGTATTATTTCTCCATCCCTCCAAACCCCCAATTCTTTTTTTTTTAATTTATTGGGGTGACAATTGTTAGTAAAATTACATAGATTTCAGGTGTACAATTCTGTATTACATCATCTATAAATCCCATTGTGTGTTCACCACCCAGAGTCAGTTCTCCTTCCATCACCATATATTTGATCCCTCTTACCCTCATCTCCCACCCCCCACCCCCTTACCCTCTGGTAACCACTAAACTATTGTCTGTGTCTATGAGTTTTTGTTTCTCATTTCAAACCCCCAATTCTAATTTTTAAATTTCTAGGCTGTTCTTGTACACTTTCTATTTCAGATACATTTTTTTTATTCACTTTGAAAAATTCTATGAAAAATCCTGAGGGCTCTCATTGGAATCTCTTTGTATTTATAGATTAATTTGTATAGAATTGACCTATTAATAGTATTGGGACTTCCCACCAGGAACACAGCATGTCTCTGTTTATTCATGTCTTTCTTTGTGTCCTTCTGAACAATTTTATAGCTTTTCTTCATATTGAGAGTCTGACATTTTCTAATTGGTGACTCCTAGCATATCAGAACACTTTAAAATTTTTTAATGTTGCTCTTTTGTCCTCTTGGTTGTTGTTTTTTTCTATTAGAGTGTTTATATTTTTCATATTGATTCATGAATTAATTAGACATTCCCTGGTTCCAAAGATACAATCACCTCTAGTGATAGGCTAAGAAGAAGCACAGGAGCAACCAAAGAGTTGGATCAATGAAGGAAAAGAAATCAACAGATAGTTCAAAATTCAAGGTATATCCAATGTCCTTTCCTTAACTGTAGGATTCCAGTCATTACAGTCTCACATATCACCATGGTTGAGACTCAGCAACTCTCTGATACAACCAGGTTCTCTGTACCTTAAACATTTGCTACACCTAGTTCTAGCTTCCTCATGGCTTTTCCTTACTTCTGTCTTCCCACTATAACTACTAAGTTTCTGTATGAGTTTTGCACCTATACTCTCAGGGTGAAGTGCCTTATTAAATCATGAGTATCCCTATTGGAGACATTAGATCCGAGACTAAATTGTTGTTCAGCCTACTGATTGACTACCCCAAAGCAATCAGCCTTGACCAGTGTAAAGGGCTCATGGTATAGACCAGGGCTTCTCAAATGATAAAGCCCATACAAGTCATCAAAGTATCTTGTTAAGATGTAGATTCTGATTGAGTAGGTCTGGGCTAGGGCCTGAGAGCCTACAGTTCTTACAAGTTCCCAGGCAATGCCTGCAGTATTGGTCCAGGACCCTCACTTTGAGTGGCGAGGGCTTAGAGCAGGGTTTCCCACCTCATCAATATTGACATTTGGGGCCAGGTTCTTCTTTGTTGCAGGGAATTGTCCTGTCTATTGTAGGATGTTTGGCAGCATCCCTGAATTGTACCCACTGGATGCCAGTAGCACCTCCACCCCAAGCTGTGACAACTAAAATGTCTCCTGAAATTGCCAATTGTCCCCTAGGGATAAAAACTACCCATTGGCTTACAGCACAGTAAATTAGAACACCATAGAAAGGGGCTTTAAGTGTGACAGGTATTCTCAAATGATGGCACAGTATCCAGCAGGCAACTTGCTTGGCCTGCCCACAGTAATTTATGAGAACTTTTTACACATGAAGTATTTTAACTCTTTGCCTACCATATACAGTGCCCTCTTTTTGACAATCTGCCTTCCACTTAATAGTACGTTAGTCAGAAGGTTAATAGTTTCTTCTAAAGGTAAGAACAAAATCTCTATTTAACAATGTTACTTTTTACCCACGGAACGATCAGCCATTTGGGAATACAGGGTAGACCAGTGTTTTAGTAGAAAAACACATATTCTTGCTATTTTCTTCATTCAAATTGCTGAAAATTACATCCCCTGAGGTAGCCCGCTTGCAAAACTATTTTGAGAAAATATGGGGAGTGCGCTCTATAATACATATTTTAAATCACATGATGTGATAAACACCTGCGTCGCCTACTAGGTGAGCATCTGGTATGCTGGTTCATCATCCATAAAATGATACATTTCTCCATTCCTCTCTCAAAAAGTTGTGAGGATCAAATAGGCAAATACCTTCTTAACCTACATTGTCCAGGGCAGTAACCACTTGGGTTAAGTGGCTCTTGAAATTGAAATTAATTAAAATTAAGCAAAATGAAAAATTCAGTTCTTTAGTCACATTAGCTAACTTTCAAGTTCTTATAGCCACAGTGGCTAGTGGCTATGTATTGGACAGCATATACAGAAGACATTTCAATTATCCTAGAAAGTTCTAGTGACAGCCAGGTTCTCAATAATAAAGCATAGTACAAATGAATAATAAATCATATTGTTATTGCCACTGTACATCAGAATATGGGCCTGCCTAAGTACTCATATTTCACCACTGCCTCTAAAGTAGTCACAAAAACAATAAAAACATAATTAAACTCTTGAAAAATAGGGGCAAGGGTCAAATAAATATGAGTACACTGTTTTCAATAAATGCAATTGTCTAGACCACAAATAGATAGCCTCATGAACTTTCTAATTACAGTGGCAAAAAAAAAAAAAAAAATATATATATATATATATATATATATATATATATATATATATGGACTATTTTCCTCTAAAATTACTAGTTTAGAATAGCCATTTATAAAAAGCCATGCCATCTTCTGGATTCTAATATCCTTTACTGGTGTCCTGTTAGATTGGGACTCAAGGCTGTGAGCAAGAGGGAATGGGGAATAACTCTAGGAGAGCTGCTGCAGTTGGACCCCTGCTCAGAGGTGCCTCGCTAGCTCTGGTGTGATGCATGGAAAGGACAGTCATGAATAACATGTAGCCCCCAAGGACTTAATAAAACAGTAACTGACAATCACATCAAGAACAATCATATCCAACATCTGTTATGTGTCAAGACTTACACTAAATGCTTTGTATACCTTACTGCATTATGAAGTAGGTATTTGGCATTATTCCAATTTTACAGATGCAGAGACTAAGCTCAGGGAGATTAAGTAACTTGCCTGAGTTCACTCAATAAATAAGTATCAGAGTCAAGGGTCAAATTTAAGTGAAGAAGTTCCCTCCTATCCAAGGGGAGATACATTCCAAGATCTCCAGTGGATGCCTGAAACCTCAGATAGTACCGAGCCCTATATATACTGTTTTCACCTATATATGAAGAAAGGTCAGATGGTTAAGTTCGTGAACTTTCCACTGTGTGCTTACACGGTGGAAAGTTCATGAACTTAATTGCCCACCCTTTCATATACATACCTACGATAAAGTTTAATTTATAAATTAGGCACAGTAAGAGATTAACAGCAATAGCTAATAATAAAATCTCACAATTAGAACTAACAACGTACTGTAATAAAAGTTATGTGAATGTGGTCTCTTTCTCTCTCTCAAAATATCTTATTTTACTGTACTCACAGTTTCACTTAAAGGAAGCACTTTATGGCTTCTCTTTGGCATATCCGGATTGATGGCTTCACTACTCTTGTATTTGGGGGCCATTATCAAGTAAAATAAAGGTTACTTGAACACAAGCGTTGTGATACCTCGACAGTGGATCTGATAAGCAAGACAGCTACTACGTGACTAATGGGTGGGGAGTTTCTACAGCATGGAGATGCTGGACAAAGGGATGAGCCATGCCCTGGTCAGGATGGAGCAGGACAGCATGAGATTTCATCATTCTACTCAGAAAGGCATGCAATTTAAAATTACGAATTGTTTATTTCTGGAATTTTTCATTCAATAGTTTTGGACCACAATTGATCATGGGTAACTGCAACCTCAGAAAGAGAAACCATAACAAAGAGGGGACTACTGTATGCCTGACTCTGGAGCCCATGTTCCTTATTGCTCAGGGCCCTTGTCCCTAATCAGGATGGCATCAAATGGAAGAAACAATTTCACCCACTCCTTTGGGGGATGGAATATTTGGGCTCTGGTCCCAGCCCCCCATCCTTCCCAACTCTGGCTCTCTCCTGAACTGTCGGAACCTTAGACAATGAGTGGACACCCCAGCCTATACATTCAACTCCATCCATTCATCTTTTCCATTCCTCATGGATAGACCCCAGGCTGAAGGCTGCTTGGACAAGAAATTCTGAGATCCTGTGTACGTAGAGTACAGTCTAGGAAAAAGGAGGATGGGCCCTTGGCCCCATAGACTCTTCCCCTGTGGAGAGGGGCACAACTGGAGGAGGGTCAGGAGGGGGTCTTCCAAAGAACCATTACTCAGGGGGGTTCCCGGGACCAGCAGCACCAGCAGCACCTGGGAATTTGTTAGAACTACAGATTATCAACTCTTGCCCCAGACCAACTGAATCAGAAATTCTGGACACAGACACCAGCAACCTGTGTTCTAACAAGTCGTCCAGTGATTCCGGTGCTTGCTAAGACTTGAGAACACTGATCCAACAGAGCTCTTGCTACACACATGTGGTCCATGTGTTATTGGCATCAGGATTCTTGGGTTCCCCAAGGTAGAAATGGAGAGGAAACCCCAGAAAAATTTCCAGACAAATTTTATTAAGCTTGTGTTCAAACACAAGGGAGGCAACACAGAGGAAAGAAAGGTCCTCTGAACTGACTCAGGGGCTGGCACTACTTTTCTGCTTGTATAAGCTGGGGACAAAGTGGACTTGCACAGAAAGATAGGCTTTTTGAAAATGGCAGGCTTTCAAGAGTTCTGATCAAGATGGAGGAGTGGGTAAACACTGTGCTCACCTCCTCTCAGGACCACATCAAAGTTACAACTAAATTACAGAACAACCGTCATTGAGAATCACCTAAAACCTAGCTGAACAGAAGTCCTATAACTAAGGATATATAGAAGAAGCCACCTCGTGACTGGTAGGAGGGGTGGAGATGCAGAACAGGCTGTCCCTCACCCATATGTGGTGGTTAAAAATCAGAAAGAATATCTTAGCTATGGAGATCCCCTCTGAGGACCGAGGGGTCCCAACCCCACACAGGGCTCCCAAACCCAGGGTTCCAGTGCCAGGAAGAGAAGTCCCCACAAATTCTGGCTGTGAAAACCAGCAAAGATTGTGGCTGAGTGAGATGGAGGGCAGCTGCAGTCCCAGCACTCCTTGTAAAAGATCCATGCATGGACTTACTCACTGATAGGTACATTTGTTCTGAGCTCCAGTGCTGGGCCAACAGCTCGAAAGGGGAGGAACTGAATTGTCTGACTTCAGGATGAGGGCAGAAGGGGCAGCTTTCTCCCAGACTGAAATGCTGGCAGAAGCCATAGTCCCTTTGTTGAGCCTTCCCTCTTCCCTGCCACTATATCTGAGTTGCCATCAACCTAAGTAATATAACACCATTGGCCCCAGCTTAGTGATTCCCTGAGACCCTGACCCACCCAACTCCCTCAGACCCTGAGCCCACCCAAACCTCTTCCAGTTTCTTTCCCATACAAACTGCCATTCTTTGTTAATGCTGTGGACTTTAAAATCTCTCAAAGTTTCACAAATCCCAAACAAGCAGCATCTGGCTTCAGCTTAGCTCTTCCTAAACAGTCCCAAGCCCAGCACAAGTGGCAACCATCTGCAGATCATTGGTAGCTCATACCAAGTGACCCTGGGCAGGGCACAGTTAGTGGCTGACTCTGGCCTGCAACAGATCCCCTTCCAAGAGGCTCCAGAACCAACACACATGGTGGCCAGCTTTAGACTACACCAGAGCACCATCAAACCACCTCCACAAAAAGACACACCCAAAGGGCAGACTGGGCATGCAGCAGAGCTCTGCTAAACCAAATCCTTCTCCATAGAGTCAGCACCTATACAATAGCTCCTTCACGATAGTTATGGCCAGTCCTTACAACCAGTCACCCTGGTTGTAAGGGCCAATATCTCCCACTGACATACAAACAACAACCAAGGCTCAACTACAACAGGAGGGCACACACAACCCCCACAAGGGACACACTTGGAGCACCAGGCTCATGTGGCCGGGGAGATTACACTATTGGGCCTCACAAGACACCTACCACATACGGCCCCTCTACCAAGACTGGAAGACATAGAAGCTCTAACACAGGGAGGCAGCCAAAATGAGGAGACAAAGAAGCATGTCCCAAATAAAAAAACAGAACAAATCTCCAGAAAAACAACTAAACAAAATGGAGACGAGTAATCTACCAGATGGAGAGTTCAAAACACTGGTTATGAGGATACTCTGTGATCTCAGGGAGAACTTCAAGAAAGAGATAGGAAGGATAAAAATGGAAATAGAAAACATAAAAAAGAACCAGTCAGAAATTAAGAATACAATAACTGAAATGAAGGATAAAATAGAGGGAATCTGCAGTAGATTAGATGAAGCAGAGGATCAACTCAGTGATTTAGAAGATAAGGTAGCAGAAAACAACCAAACAGAACAGAAAAAAAAAAAAAAATGAGGAGAAGCTAAGGGGCTTCTGGTATAACACCAAGCATACCAACATTTGCATCATTGGGATACCAAAAGGAAAAGTGAGAGAGCAGGGAATTGAAAACTCATTTGAAGAAATATGATGGAAAAGTTTCCTAACCTGGTGAAGGAAATAGACATACAAGCCCAGGAAGTGCAGAGAGTCCCCCCAAAAAAATGAACCCAAAGAGGTCCACACCAAGACACATCATAATTAAAATGCCAAACATTAAAGACAAAGAATAAGCCTTAAAAGCAGCAAGAGAAAAGCAGTTAGTTACCGACATGGGGGCTCCCCTAAGACCATCAGCTGATTTCTCAATAGAAACTTTGCAGGCCAGAAGGGATTGGCACAAAATATTCAACGTGATGAAAATGCAAGGACCTGTACAACCAAGATTACTCTACCCAGCAAAGCTATCATTTAGAATCGAAGGACAGATAAAGAGCTTTCCAGACAAGAAAAAACTAAAGGAGTTTATCACCACCAAACCAGTATTACAAGAAAAGTTAGAGGGACTTCTTTATGAAGAAAAATAAAGGTAAAAAATATGAACAATAAAATGGCAATAACTGTATATCTACCATCAATTCCTTAAATGTAAATGGATTAAATGCTCCAATCAAAAGATAGTGTGACTGAATGGATAACAAAACAAGATCCTTACATATGTTGCCTACAAGAGACTCACTTCAGATCAAAAGACATACACAGACTGAAAGTGATGGGATGGGAAAAGATATTTCATAAAAATGGAAACAAAGAAAACTGCAGTAACAATTCTTGTACCAGAAAAAAATAGACTTTAAAACAAAGGCAATAACAAGAGACAAAGAAGGACCTAGTAATCTCACTTCTGGGTATTTATCTGAAAAAAAACCCAAAACACTTCTTTGAAGGAATATGTGCATCTATATATTCACTGCAGCATTATTTACAATAGCCAAGATATAGAGGCAACCTGGGTGTCCATCAATGGATAAATGGATAAAGAAGAGGTGGTAAATATATACAATGGAATATTACTCAGCCATAAAAAGATGAAATCTTGCAGTCTGCAACAAACTGGATGGACCTAGCAGGTATTGTGCTGAGTGCAGTAAGTCAGACAAAGACAAATGTCATTTTATTTAACTTGTATATGAAATCTAGAGAACAGAGTAAACAAACAATCAAAACAGAAACAAACTCATAGATACAGAGAGCATTTGGATGGTTGCCAAATTGTGAAGGGGAGTGGGGGGATGGGTGAAGGGGGAGGGAATTAAGAGGTACAAATTGGTAGTTTACAATACAGTCATGAGGATGTAGAGTATAGCATAAGGAATATAGTCAGCAGTATTGTGATAATTATGTATGGTGTCAGATGGGTACTGGATTTATCAGGGTGTTCACTTCATAAGTTATATAAATGTCTAATCACTGTTATACACCTGAAACTACTATAATATGGTATGTCAACTGTAATTGAAAAATAAAAAATATATATATTTTAGAAAAATAAAGAGCTGAGCTAGAAAAAATGAAAACAGCAAGCTTTCTTCACTGGTTATGTAGCCTGGTAACCATGTTTGCTTTTGCCTTGTGGAGGCAAGATGGCAGACTGCCCGTTATCACCACCCTATGATGGTGGCTGAGAGAATGTCAGAGTGAACACATTGGGGAGCTGGGGGAATGGTGCACCCGGAGAAGGTATGGAAGCTCTGTGCCCACATCCTCCACCACCATCACTATACATTGTCCTCTTCCATCGAGCCTAAATTGTATTCTTTATAATACATTGATAAATGAAAATAAAGTGTTTCTGGGAGTTCTGTGACCCACTCTAACAAATTACTGAACCTGAGGAAGGAGTTGTGGGAACCCCGATTTATAACTCGTTGATCAGAAGCATGGGTGGCTCAAGACTTATGACAGGGCATCTGAAGTGGCAGAAAGGACTCTCGTGGGACTGAACACTTAAATCCGTGAAGCAGACACTCACTCCAGCTAGTTAGTGTCAGAACTGAATTGAATGTTGGACACCAAGTTGGGAGAATTGGGGTTGGAAAACACCTCAGAGGATGTGCCTCAAATGTTAATTTTAATTCACGTTATTCCAGGTTAATTAATTTATATGCATATCTACATCACACTGCTACTTCAAAAGTGTTTGAAGGTAAGTTATAGGACACTGTCACAGCAGCTAAAGAACTTGTAAGAAGGGTCTGAACTCATTGGCATTGTTGGAGTCTATACAAAGTCACTGACACGGCTGTTGTGTAAGATCTGTCCTCTGCTTCTCCAAACATATCCCTTACGTGGGAGATTTGTGGAAATGGAGGGGAGAGCTGAGTTTCACAGCTGAGTTGGTGCAGGAAGGATCAGAGAAAACACCTGGGAGACAAGCACTAAACAAACCGCATTAGTTCAGCCAAGGCAGTCCCTGGAGCCGGGGGCAACCATGACATTAAAAGCCACGCCCAAGCGGAAACACAGCAAATAGCAGAAATCATAGGGAGGGCTTTGAATTTCCACAGATTTCTTGAATAATCTTACCGGGATTTCAAGAAGCAAGGAGACCCAAGGCCATTTCAGGACTTTCAAAGGTCCTTCATGTTGAGAGGTTCCCAATCTTACATCATACTAAACTTATTAAAATATGCCCACATTGAATATATAGTGTATATAGTATACATACATATTCTATATGTATACTATATATGTGTAGTATATATATATATTCACACATACACACACACATATATATATGGCAATGTAAATGTTGAGTTATGTTTTAGTGAACTCAAAAACTTAATGTTACCTTAGAAAAGATTTAATTAATATTTTCTTTCTGTGTGTGGAAACCTTTTTTAAAACCCCACTTATTTCTGCAGGCCCTGGTGAACCTTGCAGGCCTGGATGCAGGGGAAGGCTCTGGGCACACATCCACAATGCTGAGTCTACCTGTCTGGACTGATGGAAAGAGACAGTGTGTGACAGTCGCTGGCTTGGCAAATGCAGGGGTCGGCCTCCAAGGTTGTGTCCTCTGCAACTTTAGGGGGGGAAAGAATCAGGACATTATAGCTGTTTAATTTCATCATTATTCTTAGGACAGGGGTCCAGGATGTTACCAACACTGGCTGAAATTGTGTAATCCATTTTGAGAACCTCACCAGGGAGGACAGCTGGAGCCAAACATGTCCACAGAGAAACTAGTGCAAAAAGACAAGTGAATGTCAATTAAAACCAGCAATTGGCTTTGCAGGACAGGATGGGGGCCTTACAGGCGAAACAGAAAATGTCCATCCTTTGGGGGTGTAATCCATTGCCACAGTCCTCTTCAAAAGCCTTAGTGAAATTCTCAGCAAAACAAATGACCTCATTAATTATATGGGTTAATACTCTCCCCATGCCTTGCTTAATTGCTATTCTGACTTTCAGGAGAGGCATTATGAAGCCAAATTGCGCATTCAGAGCCTCCAGTAATCAATGCCACAATAAGCCCTGTATTCTTTGAAAGTGATCACAAAGATAAGTGCATAGGATGTGCTGCCCAGTTGGCCTGCACCTCCCGAGGGTCCCTATGTGAGGCCAGCTCCTAAGTGCCCTGCCCCGTTGGCTTTGTCTTCCAACCCAACTAGAAATCCAAAATGTCCTTCATTATCATCTTCTCCCCACAGGAGATATTTTCTTTTCATTTGAAGATATGTTCTATTTCCATTTTATTCATTGAATAGATTATTATTTGAATACCTTTGGTCCTGTTCTATGTACAAGAGATAAAGCAATAAAGATAATAGACCAAATCATGGCTCCGTGGGGATTACATTCCATTTGGTGAGTTCCTTCTACAACCTTGTTTGAATGTTGTTTGTTTGCATGAGGAACTGTCCCTTTTCTGTCATAAGCTACCCAGCATTTATCCCTATTGGACTTGAGGACAGGAACTCTTTCTTGTTCTAATTTGTTTCTCCAGTGCTTAGGATAGTAAGTTGCATCAATTAGAAATTTGGTTCTAACAGAGACCCCCACCAGCACCCCCCCACACACACAAAATACACTGGTTTAAATCAGATAATGATTCGTTTTCTTCCATTGTTTAGTTCAGAAGTAAGACGTCCAGGGCTGTTGTAGTGTCTCCACAATACCATCAATGTCTGAGCTCCTTTTGTTTCTGTTCCAATCTTTTTACTGCTTGGTTCCATCCTTAAGACTTCTTCACTGCCCCCAGATGGCCATTGCAGTAATAACAGTCCAGACAGTCATAAAGGGGAAGGTGAAAGGGCAAACAGGCCAAGTGTGCCCACCCTTTTCAAGAGAGCTCCTGGAAGCCCCACCCCCATGTCTCCTCCATATTTCATTTTCCTGAACTATGTCTCATGACTACACCTTTCTTTAAGATTGTAGTCATTGTAAAATACAGTAAGTCCTCACTTAATGTTGCTGCTGGGTTCTGCAACTTTAAGCAAAATGATGTACAACAATGATGTACAACATAGGCTAGCTGATATGAGCAAGACTTAAGTTCCTATGGCATCTCATCAATGTTATAATGAAATGATGTTGAATGAAATGATGTTATTCAAGGACCTGCTGCATGTTTACAAATTCTTGGATACATCTCCTTTTGAGAAGTGGAGCCTAATTTCTCTTCCCTTGAGTATGCACTGTCCTTCGGGATTTGCTTCTAATAAATAGAATGTAGCAGAAATGGCAATGTGTGATTTCTGAGACTGGGTCATAAGTGGCATCATAGCTTCTCTCTGGGATCACTCGTTCTGGAGGAAGAAAGCAGTCATGTTGTGAGGACACGTACGCAGCCCTAAGGAGAGGTTCATGTGTGGAGGAACTGAGGCCTCCAGCCACCAACCAGCATTTATTTCCCCGATCCTTTGGAGTTAGAAGTGAGCCATTCTGGAAGCATGTCCTGCAGCCTTGGGTAAGCCTTTAAAACACTTGCTGACGTCTTGACCACAACTTCATGAGTGGCCCTGAGCCAGAAACATCCAGCTAAACTGTTCCCAAATTCTTGACTCATAGAAACTGTGTGAGATAATAACTTTTTACTGTGCTAATCTGCTAAATTTGGGAGATACTTTGTCACACAGCAATAGAAAACCAATATAGAGGGAGACTATGAAATATAGATTTTGGTCAGCACTGTGGCAGAGACTGCTAATGTTCTACCAAAATCTATTTACTACTCCTCTGAACACATGGCTAACTGACATTTCCCACCCTCTGTTACAGTTAGATGTAGCCATGTGACCACGTGCTATCCAATAGAATGTGAAAGGAAGTGATATATACTTAGAAAGGAAATAGGGAATAACTTAATAGAATATTTTGGTATTGTTGTTTGGTGTTTCAACGAAGCCTGTCCTGCTACTATACTACAGTATTCAGCATTCTGGGGAAAGGTGGGCACATATACTTTTTTAACTGTAAGTTACAGTAATGACCTTTTGAGTGGCTTAACCAGTAAAGACATGGATTATCTCTCACAAGAAGTCCAAAGGTAAGTTGGCTCCAGGCCAGTATGATCTGCCTCCTACTCCTTTTCTCTGTAATTCTGTGGGCTCTGCCCGTAGCACTGGGTATCACTTCTTCCTTGACCAAGCTCCTTCTGTGGTCACTGACATGGCACTTTGAGGAGTTACCAAGGTCTAAGATCTTTCCACAGCTAAGATCCTGGTCCATAGTTTTACTTTTGTGAAAGAGACTAACACTCTTCCCTTTGCAAATATAATGCCCACAATGCCCCAGGAGTGAATACTGCTTTCATCTCAGACCACCAAGGATCAAGAGTCATTGGAGTACCCCCTCTACGGATGTGACCCCTTCCATGTGGTGGGTTCACTGTTATTCTTGGTCAGAACCCATTTTGGCCGATGTTCTTGGTCCCTGCCTACTGAAAAGCCAGGTTGGACTGGCGTAAGCATAGGTAATAACAGAAGGGCATACCACATGAATGATAGAACTCAGGAAAAAGTCTTGAGAGGAGAAAGGCTTCTCTATAATCCACCACTCAACAATGGAAAAGGATTCCCTGCGTTGAGAGGGAGGAAGAGAATCAGGAAGTGTGTTAGTCCGCTCGGGCTGCCATCACAGACTACCATGCCTGGGTGGCTTCCACAACAGACACTTATTTTGTCACAGTTCTGGAGGCTGGATGTCCAAGGTCAAGGTGTTGGCAGGGATGGTTTCTTCTGGAAACCTCTTTTTGGCTTGCAGATGGCTGTCTTCTCTCAGTATCCTCACATGTTCTTTCCTTTGTGCACGTGTAATCCTGGTGTCTCTTCCTCTTCTTATAAGAGAACCAATCCTAATGAATTAGGGCCCCACTCTCATGACCTCATTTAACCCTTATTACCTCCTTAATGACTCTGTCTCCACATACAGTGACATTGGAGGTTAAGGTTTCAACACATGAACTTGGGGGGTTCAACTCAGTCTATAACCGGGGATAAGGGAAGAAAACATGGACATTGGTGATTTCTGCAAATGAAGACTCTGCACCCCGCTGCCCAGCTTGAGGTCCATATTAATGAAGAACTCAGCTATTAGGTTGGTACAAAAGTAATTGCGGTTTAAAAGGTTGAAAATAATTGCAAAAACCGTGGTAACTTTTGCACCAACCTAATATATTTGGGAAGAAATACAGCAAGGGAGACTGAAGTCCTTCTACCATGTAGAGCTCCAGAAAAGGGGCAGGGAGGTGACTAGATGATAATGAGAGGTGACTGTTTGTATAACTAAAGAAATATCGCCTCAGATGGCTGCTGGGTAATTCTTTGTGCCCCAAGGTAGTGTGGAGGCAATAGGATTTCTGAGGACCCAAGAGGGGAGTAGAAGTAGATGAGGTTCTCAAACCTGAAAAGGTCATAAAGGTGAAACCAGCAGAGGCTCAGCAGTGACCTGCTTGGGAGCAGTAGATGTGGATGACTTGATGTTCAGATGCACCCTCAGGTCCTGGCATCCCCCAAACCTAGAGAAGCCCCAGAAAAAAAGTGAAAAGAAAAGCCAAATTGACTGAAATTAAGTTTCTGTTACCCAAACACAATGATGGCTCAAAATAGAAATAAAATTGTTATTTACAAAAGAAATAAAAGGATGGTGATAGTTCTGGCTTCTGTGAGTGGACTGAGACCCAAGCCCAGGCCAGTGGATTAGGTGCAGGTCACAGACAATCCTTGAAACCTAGCCATGGGAGGTGACTATTAGTCAGTCAAAAATGGAAAATCACTGAGGGCCACTGTCCGTGACTTAAGAACAAATATTTCCTTGAGAGAGGAAAATGATTAACTACAGACTGAAAGAAAATGTCTGCAAATCACATATCGAGCAAAGACTGTATCCAGAATATATAAAGGAATCTCAAAACTCAACAATGAGAAGCAAAACTATCCAATTTAGAAATTGGTGAAAGATATCAGCAGACACTTCACCAAAGAGGATACAAGGATGGCAAAAAACCACATAAAAGACATTCAACATCATTAGCCATAAAGGAATGTAAAACAAAAACATGACACAGCTGTTTGATTAGCTAAAATATAAAACACACACACACACACACACACACACACACACAGCTGATAACACCAAGTTGCTGATGAGGCTGAAGCTGAATGGGAAATGTTATACACTGCTGGTGGGGATGCAAATGGTATAGCTGCCCTGGAAACAGCTTAGCATATATAGTTAATTATACATTTACCATATGACCCAGATGTCCTACTCTTAAAGAAAAAAAAATTAACACGAAAAATGACACGGTACTATATCTAGCAGCTCTACACAATTGCCAAACACTGGAAACAACTGAAACGCCCTTGATCAGGTGAATGGATAAACAAACTGCTACATGTATCCAATGGAATATTACTCAACAATAGAAAGGACAAAACTGTTGATACATGCAACAACTCTGATGAATCTTGAAGTCCTACTGAGTGAACGAAGCCAGTATCAAAAATTTACATACTGTATAATGCCATTTACATGACACGCTTGTAAAGACAAAACTATAGAAAAGGAAAATAAATCAGGGATTGCCAGGGGAAAGAGAGTAACTGTAGAGTGATTGCAGCAGGGAACACCTTGGGGTGAAAAGATTGTTCTTTATCCTGATTATGATAGTGGTTAAACAAATTTATACATGTATTAAAAGTCACAGACCTGTATAGCAAAAGAAAATACAATGAATTTTATCATATAATCTTTTTTTTAATGCAGACATCCCTGGCAAGGGGTTATCCTTCTATGTCAGCCTAACTTATGTTCCGTAAAAGTATTTTGAATCAGAAAAACAAAAAAGTTAAGTGTTTCCCTGCCAGGAAATCCTTTGCTCCCTCAAACTTGGAGTAGTTATCTATAAAGCACACACACACCCTGTGTTGGTGGAGCTTTGGGGGTGACCAGATGCAGGTTAGAGACCTGAGATGGACCTGGGACAAAGGGACATGGAGCCAGTGAACAGCCAAGGTGCACAGAGGACTGGCCAGCTTGGGAGCCCCCTCCCCAAATATTCTAGAGGTGACACCCGAAAGAGGAGGGAAAGGGACTAGATCCTTCCGATGCCTGGGAAGGGGTTGTGTATTGACAGTTGTCTACACCTATTTACCTGTCTGTCTCTCCCACTATACTGTCAACGACCTGAGGGCAGGAACAGCACAGTATTCACATTTGAATCACCAATATGCCCAGCCTGGCACATAGCAGGTAGTCGCAACAGTTTGCTGAATTAAAAAAAAAAAAAAAAAAAAAGGAAGGAAGGAAGGAAGGAAGGAAGGAAGGAAGGAAGGAAGGAAAGAAGAAAGGAAGGAAGAAGGAAACAGATACATCTGATTCTTCCTGCAGTAATGAGGTCAGGTGAGGGCACCAAGGCAGGGAGACCCTTAAGCAGGCTATTACACCAATCCATGCTAGACTTCATGAAAGCTCCATCCTAATTGCCCAAGGCACAGGAAGATACCGCCATTTTTAGTAAGGGAAACCGGGACCCAGTGTAAATATTAACAGAAGAATTGCTTAAACACATGAGATATAATTTCTTCGGAATCCTTTCCAGTTCTAAAATTCTATAATACTATAAATAGAATACTTGGTTAGAACACACACTACAAATTTTAGATTGAATTCCTTATATTCACAACTGAACACTTGGGGATTCATAAAAGGAGAAACTGAAAAGTTTAAGCTTTCCTACGGTCTGTTTCCTTCTGTCTCCTGATCAACACCAACACCACCAGCTCTGCCTCTGATACCAGCATCACCGCTCCTCCACCATCACGTCCACATGCATCCTCACCACCTCCACCACCAAAACCTCTATCCCCTCCATCACTTTTTCCCTGGCTCCTATATGCCCTTCAAGGCTCGTCTTTGCCATAACCTCCCTTCAGGAAGCCTCTCCTGTCCCCCCCGGTTATCACTCTAGATCAATCTGCTTTAAAATGAGCCTCCTTTGTGTCCTCAAAGCATAGCACAGACATATCTATATTGAAGAGTTTTCCTTCGGGTTGGAAAGTGTTAATGTGGTTGTCTTTCATTTGTCACCTAAGTTGTATAGTCCATCAAGGTCATCTCTTTTCCCAGTGCCTAGCCTAAACAATGCCTGGCATATAATGGATCCACAGTAAATATTTGATGAAGTGATGAATACATACTACATCTTTTAAATCATTCAAAAGATAGTCTTAATTCTTTGAAATTTTGAAATTGTGGTGACTGTTTTTGTGAGATTGTGTTTATCAGCAAACACTGTGAAGTTGACTCTTCCAACTTAAGCCCAACGTTAATTACCAGGCAGGAGACTGATTACTGAGCAAGGAATGCCAAGAAATAATTGAACTTCATATAGCAACCCTACACCTAAAATTCACCACTAGATGGCAGCCGCATCCAAGGAGCAGGCCGCCTCCGCCCTCTGACCCCAGTCAGAAGGCCACCAGCTCACCCGGCTCAATCCAGCTCCTTTGAAGGATTCAGACCACCTGTAAAGGAGGGCGGGTCCTGGCAGGTACTGCTCACCTGGCAACCACTCTCTAAAAAACATGTTCCTTCCTCCCCCACTCCACTGTCACGTTGTAAAACTGTACCAGTCCCTTCGTCCTTCATGTCCCCAGTTCCCTCATCCCCACCCCCACATAATAAAATTGCCTATGTACCCCTCCATTCCCCACACAGGACCCAGCCCTGCTGCCATCCCCACACCATCTGCTCAATTAATATCTACAGAGAAAGAAAGGGGCATTATCTCCTTGAGTGTTCCCCAAGGAAATCAGGACATCTTGAGAACTCTCATGTATGTGAGGCAGAAGCAGAGGAGGAAGATGGACAGACAGAGACAAGGAAAAAGAGCATCAGAACAGACAAGAAAAAAGAGAAAGCAAAGAGGAGGGTGGCCGGAGGAAATGACCTTCAGGACGTAGCTCTTGGCACCATGTATCTTAAAGAGGAGAGGCTTGACCCAGCCAGAGAGACCGGTTAGGAAGATACCTTTACTTAACCGAGGGGCCAAGGAGACCAAGGGGCCAGACCAGGAGACACTTAGGGCCAGAGAGTCCCATCTTCTTGATCTTGGCACCCCTGACGGGAAAGGAAAGGAGACAAAGACTAACATGGATGGGAAGGGAGCGATGGAAGGTGATGCCGCCTCCCTGGGGCCGCCTGATTTGAGTAATTGCTTTGCATGACGCTCCTGGGCCCAGGAAACAAAGGCTTCTCATCTGCCTTAGAAGGAGCCTCGGGCCTGTGGACCAAGGGGACCTCCTCTTTCCCACATCCGCCTGAATCCACAGGAGCTGGGGCCCCTCCCTCCAAGCCTGCTTCTCCCCTTACTTCCTCTGTCTCTGTGTCTTGCTCTGCCCTTGGGCACAGGCTGGGACAGAAGTGTCACTGGGGTGGAAGCCAGGACTCGCTCTGAACATATTCTCCAAGAGTGTTGGTGTTGGGGGAGGGGGAGAAAGTTGTGTTTTTTATTTTGTTTGGGTTTGGTTGTTGTCGCCGTTGTTGTTGTTTTAAGATAATGAGCTGCCGTGATGGTTTTTAGGCAATGACGAAAAGACATTGGAGCAAACAGCGTAAAAGACAAGGGTACGGACACCTCTTCCTTCGTTAGATGTGTAGCCCCACAGCCAATGGTGTGGCCCCTACCCACAGCCCTCCCTTGCTGGCACTGAGCCCAGGCTCCCTCCCCGTAATTAGAACCTACTGCCCTTCTGGACTGGCCTTGACGGGATACCCAGGACTGGGGAAAACTCCCACTCAGGGAGACCTCCTCTGAAGAGGACTCAGAGACCTGTAGTTCACCTGAGTCCCTGTTTGTGAATCCCCACGACTTGGTGTGAGAGGCAGAGAAGGGAGAGTGGACAGGGTCACTGCATTCTGAGTCTTCAGTCTTGGTGACCTGTCCCAGCAGTGCAACTGGGAAGCAAATACAAAATGGGGCCCTGCCTGTGTCATGGGGCTCCAGTGAGGACTAAACGGCATGCAGGCAAAAGGCCTCTCTCAGTTGTAAGGTACTCGGTGAATGTTCGCTGGCCATTTATTCCTCATTGACTGGGCGCCTCATCTGGGTCCAAGCACGGTACTCGGACCCCAGGTGACAGTGACACTGACACAAGGCGAGGCCCTTGCAGAATAGTGGGAAAGCTTACATGGTCCATGAGCAAGCAGCCAGCCAAGTCCAGAATGTGGGTGTTCTCTAAGGCAGACAACCTGGTTATCGTTAATGACTAAATGGTGTGAGCAGAGGAGGGACTGGCTACCGAAGATGAAATGAGGCTTGGGGGATGGGCAAAGGAGCGCTGGCACTTGCTAGGATCCTGCTTTATGGAAACCTGACCATAAAAAGATGTTTCTGAGACAGTGGGGGACATGTGGAATGGGTACTAACATTAAGGAATGTTTAAATTCCATGTCTGATTGTGATGCTGTTGTTTTTGAAAAGAGGAAGGAAGGAACGAATCCTTCTCTGTCAGAGAGACACATCACCACTTGCAAGAATTAACTAAAGATGAGATGTCTGGGATTTGCTTTAAAATACCAACCGAAATGTAAGAGAATGAGCATTGATAATTGTTGAAGCTGGACTGTGGATACATGAGGGTTCATGAAATAATTTGTTTTCGGGGGACAGACAATCATCAGAAAGTGTAATAGAGCAGAAGAGCAACATGACCGCCCAGAAGAAGCGCTCTGAACCCATGCGGGGCTCAGGGGCCGTTGCAGAGAGAGGAAGGCCAGACTGGGAGGTTTAGCTAATGAAGACCAGTGGAAAGGGCGTGCCAGGTGGAGAGAGCTTTTGTGCACAGGCATGGAAGCTCCACGTGTTTTTATGAAAGTAACCAATTCATCCTGGCTTGCTTGGAACTGGCCTGGTTTTAGCACTGAAGGTCCCATGTCATGTCCCAGGAAACCTGCCAGCCTTGGGCTAACCTGGGTGTTTGGGCACCCTGTCGTACCATCAGGGCATGGAACATGGGGCTAGCTGGGTAAGGGGAGTCGAGCTGAGCCAGAGCAGCTGTGAGCTCCAGGATGGGGAATTGGGGCACTCTGAATAAGAGGGCCAAAACCTCTCCAGGCAGTCCCCATGCCAGTTTTCTGCCCGTTTGATGTCACAACAGCAGCAGCAGCCCTTTCTCCCAGGACATTTAGAGTCCACCGCCCAGGGACCCAGCTGGCTTCTCACACCTCCTGGTCTGTCCTGCTGGGGAGGAGCCTGCAGACATCACAGCTTTCCTGACACTTCCTCCTGGACCCAACTCCCCCCTAATTTGCATGTGTATTTACATATGTACATGTATATTATATACCTACATATACTGTATTTACAGCTGTCCCTCAGTATCCTTGGGGGATTGGTCGCAGGACCCACAGAGACCAAAATCCAAAGATGCGCGAGTCCCTTATATAAAATGGCGTAGTATTTATATCTCATGCACATCCTTCCATATGCTGTAAACCATCGCTAGATGACTTACATAATATCTAAGACAATGGAAAGCCTATGTCAATAGTTGTCATACTGTATTGTTTAAGGAATAATGACAAGAGCAAGAGCTTGTACATGTTCAGTACACAGCAATCATCTGCAGCCATTGTAGGCCGAACTCCACGTAACTTTTCTTTTGAATCTTTTTGATCCGTGGTTGGCTAACTCTGCAAATGCAAAATCTGAGGACACAGAGGGCTGACTGTGTGGTACGTAAGTGCCTTTTATTATTCGATCCTCATAAAAACTCTTCATTTATTAAGTGGATGTGATCATTGTTAGCCATGATCAATAAATGAAGAAGAAATGAAAGCTCAGAGAAGTTAATTTGTTTAAAGCCAAATATAAGGATAGCACTCTACCTCACATACCTACCTCCTAAGGTTATTTGGAGGAATAAACGATGAGGTATTGTGCATATAAAGTGTTAGACTAGTGCCTGATAAGGAGGAAGTGCTACAGGAGGGTTTGTCTTCCTGATGGCTATTTGGACACCACACTGCCACGCCCTACAGAGCGTGGGGAGAGCACCGGGAGTCTGAACTAGGGGAAAAAATTAATGATTTGATTATTTGCATTGCAAAATAACTCACCCTGCGGTTCCTTCACAAGCCAGCCCATTGGATTCAACAAACAGATTGAGCAAGAAGGCAAAGGCAGCTACAGCGCAGCGAGCAACATCCCCGAAAGCCTTCCAGTCAAGTCCCCTGGGACTCGAGTCCCCTGAGAGAGAATGCTCAGATTTCACAGAGGACAGGCCACTCAGCCTGACCCCCTGGCGGCAGCTGTCTTAGCTGTCTGCTTCTCTACCCATTTGTCGCACATCAAGCTCTGCAGAGCCTTCCCAGTTTGGAAATTTCCTGTTCATTTCACAGGGATGGAAATCAAGATGCCAGAGATGAAAGAGGTTCACTCCTTCCTTGGCCTACTGCTTCCCCAATCACTCGTGGGAGAGCCTCCTTTATAGACCACAGAGGGAGCCCCCAGGGTACTGTGACCAGCAGCCAGGACCTCCCGCACCCTGTGCTAACAACCAGTGAGCATGGAGAAAGGCAGGCCCAGTGTGGCTTTCCAGATCTTGGGTCATTTTGTTGGCTTCATGGTACCCTTTAACATCTGGAGAATGGGCAATTCAACACCCCACACCCAGCTTCCACAAGCATAATTTGATAACTGTTTATAGAGGTGGAAACCCCTTCCCCACCAGTGCAGTGATTTCCATTATTCTGTTCTTATCACCGTAATATGAAAAGCCATAGGGTATCATCAGGAAAGATGGGCGAAGCAAGCGTGAACATAGTGCTTTCCCTCCAGTTCAGAGATGTCTGGGCTTGGGTGGGGTGGCATCTTGTGGGCTCGTCTTACCTTCTGCTGTGGGCTCCTGGCATTTTGTCACATACGGTTCCCACCTGTAGACATTCCAGGAAGTTCCCAGAGGTTGCCATCTTGGAACTGAGGATGTTAAATAAATCTACACATGCCCTCTCCAAAATCCAGAACAAGCAGAGCTCCCAGGTGTGCACTAGACAGAACCAGCATAGCCTCTGAATAATCCACCCTTTGGTAACCCGTCACCATCACACATTCCACCAACCCAGGAACTCTGGGTCTCTTGATTTCTGAGCCTGGGTCAGGAAAGCAGTTCTGCCCATGCACCAACCTAATGCACATGCCACCCAAACTTTAAGAGAGACTGCAGAGAAGCTTCATTAATTTTTCACAAGATTCATCTAATATTGGCTGAGCAGAGCTGAGATAAAGCCACATTACGAGTGCCTGTGCCAGCAGCCTGCAAAGGGTTAACCCATTACCCCATATCCTGGTGAGCTCATCCCCGCTGGAGCCTGCTCAGTGGCTGGGATTCACTGCACACCGGCTCCCGGCTCCTGGATGGGGCCAGGGAGGCTTTCTCTGGCTGGGATGAAGAACTTGAACAGAAACTCACTGCAAGCTGTGTGTGATTCCCAGGTCCCTCATCCTCCCCCCAGGACATCAGGACAGTAAGTAAGGAGGGGATCTATCCCCTCTGTCCTTCCTTCCATTTCCCTGGAGGAATGAGCTGGTTTTAACTTTGCTTTAGAGTGTGTTGAGTCTTTGAACTGGAGTTGAAAAGCAAACGTGAATGACAGGCAAAGGAGAGGGGACCGTGCCTTGGGAGGGGGTAAACCAGCTGCCACCAGGCAGGAGAGGGCTGCCCAGTAAGAACCCCTGGTGAGAGGGGAAGCTGTGTGTGTAGCATCCAGCCTTCACCCTTGGCAGCCATTGCGGGGAAGGGCAGGGCAAGGACCACACACCCAAACCTGGGCAGAGGCAGGAGCAAAATAGCCAGACAGCAAAGTGCAAGCCACCCTGGGATGCCAGAGTGCATGGGCGGGTCCTCAGACCCAGGCCGTCCTCCCGAGCGTCCCATATCAGACCTCAGTGTCTGCCCATCCCTCCCTGCTTCAGGTGTGACAGGCACCCAGGGCAGGTGCTGGGAAGACAAGGTACACCGACTAGGGCCGTCTTCCTCTTAGAAAGGGGACACAAGGCAGGCACACATAAACATGTTAAGAATATGCACGGCCAACATGTACCATACGTCCGGGTAAAGGCAGACTGTCACCTGAGCTGGCAGAACCTGGGCACCGGCTGTGTGGCATAAAGAAGGAGGTAAGTGGCACTGTCTAGGTTGAGTATGACCTTTGGAGAAATTCCTTTCCTAGAAGCTCTGTGAGCAGGTGACAGATGGTGGCTGTGCCATGGTGACAGCAGCAGCGTATTCAGAAACACTCTGGCCTCTACTTTATCAGCTCAGGCACTGGGCCTCACTGACCTTATCAGAGGGTGGCGGTCACCAACTGGATGTCCTGTTGAGGGGAGGGCAGTGACTAGCATTGACAGCTGGGTGGGGCATGTGGGGACTCCACTGGGGAAACAGCAAGACCCTCCACATCTCAGGAATTTTTAAAAAAAAAAAAAAACCGCCCTGGGTCTTTCTCAGGAATAAATCATCTTATTTCTGCCACTTGCATTTTGCGCCTGCCCTCCCCTCTTCTCCCACCAGCTGACCTGGCTCTCTAGGGCCCAGCCTCCTCACTTTGAAGCAGTGTGTGCCCTCTCTCTCCTCTACTTTTGTTCCTTGCAATTCCCAGAATAGTCCAGCTCCTACCGGGGAGGAGAAGCTTGGGAAGGGGTAGATAACGCCAGGCGCAAGCACAGCGGGGCCTCTTGTTATATCAGAGCTGCGAGATACAATACAAATTTCAATTTTCTCATAAACAATGAATATGTTTCTAACATAAGTACGCCACGTGCAGTATTTAGAACATTCTTATACGAAAAAAAAACATTCATTATTTACCTGAAATGCAAATTTAACTGGGCATTTTGTCATTTGATTGGCTAAATCTGCAACTTATTACTGATGTTATTTCATCACATTCAAGGGAGGATGGGGCAGGGAAGGGGTGGGGAATGAGTGCTGAGGTAGATGTGTCAGTAGAGGGGTGGTGGGACACTAGGAAAAATGGTAATGAAGGAAAAGAGAGAGAAAAAGGCAGGGGTCCATTCTTGAGAAAGTATGGTCGGTACGGTACATAAAAGGCCAGGATTTGGGGTCCGGCAGCTTTGAGCCTCAGTTTCCTTATCTATAAAATGGGGATGATAGTAAAAGTACCACCCTCTTAGAGCTATGAGGATTAAAAGAGATGCTCCACATGAAGAAGGCTGCACGTACCAGGCGTTTTGGGCTCCGCTGGATGATGGTGGTGGTGACTTTGTGGTCACTCTGTCACAGGCCTTTTCTGCTCTGCTGGTGCTGACTCCAGGGCCCCCAGCTTCAGCCGCACTACCCTGCAGCTCCACCCAGCAGTTCTAGGCCAAACTCCTCCCCAAGGCAGCCACCACTGCAGTTCTGTTCACTGCCCCCTTTCAAGTGTCCTCTCTACTCACTGTTTCCTCAGTTTGAAAAGAAAATCAAAACTGTCCCAAAAGGGAGCAAAATAGACTGGATTAGACAGACTCCAAAACTCCCCTTCAGATCCTGGCTGGCTATTCACCTGCTGAGTAACTTTGGGCTAGTCACTGAACCACTCTGATCCTCAGTTTCCTCACCTGCAAAATGGGGTACTAATCATCCCTTCCTTGGCGCCTGGTCCAGAAGATTAGACGAGGCGATGCAGAAAAAGCAGGCAGCATGGTTCCCAGCATATGGTAAGAGTCCGGTAAATGGCAGTTAGGTTGTTGTATGAAAAGTGTCGAGCCTCCCCAGCAGACTTCTGCTTTGATAAAGCTGCTTGGGTACCTTAAAGACTTCAAGAATCTCAGCCAGAAGGCAGGAGGCCAAGGAGGGAAGGAGGAGGGGCTGGTCAGCGGTCCTGCCTGGCTCCTTACAACTGCCTCTCCTGCCCCCTTGTTAGCTGTCCCATCCCACCACCCTCACACCAAGAACAAAGGGTATTGTTGACAACAATTGGGTGGGAAGGAACAGGAATGGTGACTTGACAGGTGCAGTCGTAACCCCTCTTGCCATAGCTTCCCTATTTATTGAATTCCCTTTTTATTGCTGAATCCCTATCCTCAGCAAAGTGCTGAGCTACTTGTTTGAGAGCACAGGAAATTGAAGCCCAACCCAGCCCCTCAAGGAACCTGGGAGGGAATTACGAGCTTCTGGTCCTGTGAGTACAGACACATATCTGTTCACCTCCGGGGCAATAATTCACTTCCTTCACTTTCAACTGCCATTCCCTTTAAGCGATGCATTTCAGATCCTCAAGAATCGATGGAGGGAAAAGTATTTGGTCCTTACTATCTCGGACACTCCTTGTGGCTCCCCAGCTTGCATACTCCACACACACCACCAAACCCTATGTTGAGGGATGAATACATATGAGTGCGTGAAAAAAAGCCAAAATTTCCCTGCCAGTTCTCTCCCCTCTATTTGAGACATCTCTTCACCTCATTTCTCAGAGATGCCACTAAGCGAGGAAGTGTGCCTGTGTCGCGCT
Organism: Rhinolophus ferrumequinum; assembly: GCF_004115265.2. Classification (NCBI taxonomy): domain Eukaryota; kingdom Metazoa; phylum Chordata; class Mammalia; order Chiroptera; family Rhinolophidae; genus Rhinolophus; species Rhinolophus ferrumequinum. Next base: position 8,659,253 of record NC_046304.1, read on the forward strand.
CCTCTGTGGAGAGGGACGTTGTCCGAGTCATCTATAACTGGGTGTCTAGTGGAGGATGGCACACGGGAGTTGCTTGAAAAGCATTGGTTGCAGTGTTGGGAAGAGCTGTCGGTGGAGAGCTGTTTAGCAACTTGGGGGATACAAGGCCAAGAGTCACACATTGAAACGATGTACGTAGGCAGTGTTTCCAACTAAGTGGGCAATTACAAATACCTGGTAGACCAGTGCTAACAAGAGCTAACAGTGCTAACAAGAGTAAGAGACAGTCCCATGGGTCCCTCCCTTTGGATGTGTTCCTGCCCCACCCAAACCCAGTCTTTGCTCTGCCCTGGGCCCCCCTGGCTCCCTGAAAGCCTGTGTTTTCCTTCAAGGAATGGTATCTTTCCAGAAACAACTTGGAAAAGGTGAAATTCTTGTTATTCTTGCCCCTCCTCCCTCTCTCCATCTCCATCTCCTGGCCCCGATTCCCAATTTCTCCAAGAAGCACTTTCTCTTCCTTTCAGGATCTCCTCTCCTCAGAATCAGTTACACAGTCTTTCCCACAAGAGCCAGGTGACTTCTCACCTCAGATTTCCCTCTAATGTCTCTACCCTATTCTGGGGTCACTTTGTCCCTACTCACACCCTTACTTTTCTTATTCTGAGGTAAATTGTGTCCTGCCCCTACCTCTACCTGGATCCCCATGTTTCATCTTTGACTTCAACCATTATCAACGTTCTGCTATTCTAGGTTTAGCCATGTTTCTACCTGCTCCCCACCCTGACCCACCCCCTTATTGACTTTTACAGATGTTTTTTTTTTCCCTAGGGTTTAATTTACGCACAGGGAAATGTACAAATTTTAGTGCACCATATTGACAAATGGATCCCCCAGGTATCGCACATCGATGCCACGAGACAGACCACCTACATCCACCACAGAAAATCCCAGTGAGTTTCTCCTCACACTTACAACCACTGTTTTGAGTTTTGTCCTCTTAGATTACTTCTTAGAAGTTTCTAGACTGCCGTATACATGGAAACATACAATATCCGTACTCTTTTAGGTCTGACTTCTTCCACCCGTCGTACCTATGAGACTCATTCATGCCATGTGTGAGTCAGAAGTTAGCTCCTTTTTGTTTCTTAGTAGTATTCTCTTGTGCTGTTTATCTTTTCTTCTGCTCATGGACATTTGGGTTGTTTTCTGGTTTGCGCTATTATGGATAAAGCTATTATGAATATTCTTAAGCAAGCCTTTCGAGGATGTAGGCTTTCATTTCTCTTGGACAAAAATACATATATATCCAAGAGTGGCACTGCTGAATTAAAGGGTAGGTGTTTGCTTAACTCTGTAAGAATCTATCAAACCTTTTTCCAAAGTGACTGTGACATTGTATATTCCCATCAACAGTGTTTGAGAGCTCTGGTTGTTCCGTATCTCACCAACATCTGGCATTGTGAGATTTTACAATTTTAACCATTCTAGTGAATGTGTGGCTGCATCTCGTTGTGGTTTTAATTTGCATCTTTCTGTTGAATATCAGTGTCAAGCACTTTTTCATGGGTTTCTTGTTCATTTATTTGTCTTCTTTTGAAACAAGTCTTTCCAAATCTTTTACCCATTTTTGAAATTGGGCTCTTTGTGTTTTCATGAATCAAATGTAGTAGTCCTTATATATTCCAGATACAAATCCTTTGACAAATAAACATTTTGCAAAATTTTTCTCCCAGTGCCTAACTTGCCTATTCATTTTCTTCTTCGTTTTTAATGAGCATAAGTTTTCCATTCTGATGAAATCTAATATTGATTTTTTAAATTTTTTGGTTATTGCCTTCTCTGTCCTAAGAAATTTTGCCTGCCTCTAGGTCACAAAGATGCTCTCCTATATTTTCTTCTAAAAGCTTTATCGTTTTAGCATTTATAGTCAAGTTACATCCAGGATTTATCTTGAATTAGTATTTGTTGATGGTATGAGGAGGGATCAAGTCTCATTTTTTTTCCCCATGTGAATATCTACTTGGTATAGCACCACATGTTGAAATGACTTTTTTTTTTCGTTGAATTACTTGGGTGCATTTGTCAAAAATCAATTGTCCTTGGTAATTGTTTGGCTGGCTGGGCTGGTTGCAGACTTCCTACAAGTCTGACTTACATAATAGCCTGGCTTCCTGCTCTGGTAACTGTAGAGTAGGGGTTGGTTTCCTGGGCTGGATGCTGCAGAGATTGTGGGTCAGAGTTTTATTTTTATATCTGGTCAGGTCATTGTCCATTTGTGTATTCAGCCTCTCATTTATTATAAACATTTGCAAACATATATAAACATAGAGATAGTAATATAATGAACTTCCATACATCCATCATCTAGATTGAATAATTTTTATTTTGTCATATTTGATTTAAAGTTTGATGTTTTCATGTGAGCATGGCGTCACAACATTTCATCCCTGTGTGTCGTTTCAAGATGCATCTCAGTATCTATAAAGATGTTTTCTTATGTGTCCACAATATCATTATTACGCTGAATACAAATTTTAAATCCTAATGTCACCTAATACCCAATCCATATTCAAAGTTCCCTAAAAGTATCCCAAAATGTCTTTGTACAATTGGTTTGTTCTAGTCAGAATCCAAAGAAAGGAACATATTGCATTTAGTTATACCTTTTAATCATCTTTGTTTCAACATTTTATTGATCTTTAACATACACACAGGAAAGTAGTCATATCATATCAAGAGTGATAAGTATACAGCTCAAATAGTACACACCCATGTCACCATCTGTAGCCAGATCAAGAGTCAGAACATTAGCAGCACCCCAAGTCTCCTGCTTTCAGACGCTACCCCCACCCCCCAGAGGTAGCCATTATCCTAACCTCTAGTAGCATCAATTGTCATAGGTTTTTGAATTTCATGTTAATAACATTTTATGTAAATAGAAGTATGTCTGACTTCTCTTGGTCGACATCCTGTTTGGAGATTCATGAATGTTTTCATGTGTGGGGTTGTCATTCTTTCCTTCTCATTGCTGCATGGTCCCAGACCGGGGTGCCAACCTGCAGCCTGCCTACTCCTAGGTGTGTGCTACAAATAAGTTCCACTCACTACAGCTGCCTCCTGACGCTCCAAATGTGGCGTCTGGGTGAGGAGGACCTACGCTCCTTCTCAAACTGCTGCCCTGAACCAACATTCAAATCTGTGCTTAGTTAGTCCAGGAGGCCCACTGTCTGTCACCTGGAGATCCTTACCTTAATTACGTCTGCAAAGACCCTTATTCCAAATAAGGTCACATTCGGAGGTACTGGGTAGACAATTCAACCCACTGCCGGGGGTGAGAAACATTCTGAGACATTCAAATCAACCCCCCAGAAACTTAACCCAAACCTGAAAGTGTGGTTCTTCTCACTGGACCAGCTCCCCAGGTGTTTCCAGGTCCCTCAGACAGCTGTGGCATCGGGACCAAATCCTTTGATCACTTGCTGAGTGCCAGGTGGTAAACTGTTGGACACTTGTGGGGTGGAGGGTGAGTAAACTCAGCCTTGGCCCTGGGGCAGTTTGCAAGTTAGGAGGGAGGGAAAGGCCAACAGGCAGCGTGGTTGTCCACCAGATTGATTTTGCCCCCCAGGGGACATTTGTCAGTGTCTGGAGATATTTTTGATTATCGTGACTAGAAGGTGGAAAATGGGACTGGTATCTAGTGGGCAGAGGCCAGGAATGTTACTAAATATCCTCCAATGCACGGGGCAGCCCCCTATAACAAAGAGTTATCAGGCCCAAAACGCCAGTAGTGCCACTGTTGAGAAACCCTGGTATTGAAAAAAGAATAGAATCTTTTAGGACTTCAATAAAATGTTATAAAACTCATACTGCCCCTGAGTTGGTGATTTTCAGGAAGCCTGGATTCTCAGAATTCAAGTTTGATTTACCACCTATGGACCTATCTAAAATAGCTTTAGAAGCCATTTTAATCCAGCTTCTTCATTCTGCAGATGACAAAATAGGGACCAAAAAAAAAAATTATTATAGCAACCGGGGCCATTTCTTGAACACCTGTAATGTGTCACACATGCAGTAGTGTTTTGTGAAATTTGATGGTCACCACAACCCTGTGAGCAGATATTCTATTATCCGTAAGGAGCTAGTAAGTCTCATGGGGCGGGGAGGGCAGGGAGGGGTGGCTAAGTACTCTACTCAAGGTCAAGAGCTTAGAGAAGGCAAACTGGGTGCACACAGCAGTCCCTCTGCTGTCCAAGACCTGGATCTTTCTGTCACATGCAGACACTGCAAGTAAGTTTAGTGACTTCTTGGAACTGTGAAAGAGTGATTCTTTCCAATAAGTGTCCATTCCACGGCCTGACCTTGCCTGGCCATTCACTATCCCAAGGACCCACCCCCTTCCTAAGTAAAGCAATTAAATGAAAGGTTGCCATTCTTTGGAACTTCATGGCCCATTACAATTTAGATTTTAGATGATAGATAGATAAATAGGTAGATAGATGATAAATAGAGAGAGAGAGAGAGAGAGAGAGAGAGAGAGAGAGAGAGAGAGAGAGAGAGAGAAGATAGACAGACATCTACAAAAGATAGCCAACCTTTTATCTTGGCAAGAACAGATACTAACAAAACCATTGATCATCTTCCATCACAGTCATTTCATAAAATGAAAAATACTCCAAAGCCAAACAAGAAAGGAAGGCCATAATCCCAGAGTAAAAATAGTCCTTTAAATAAATGTAACATTATGAAAAACTTACAACAGTGTTCTTATTTCTCTATTGTTAGTTTGCTGCAGAACGAAGCCTCAAAGTGAAAAACCCAATCATTCTCATAGTTGAAAGACCCGCAGGACTCATCTGGACTAGTGTGGTTTAGTGCAAGGAGCTTTGAGTCCGGAGACCTAGGCCTGAATCCCAGCACAGCTGCATGAGAAGTCGGGGTGCTTCAGTCATCTTCCTAAATCTCCCTGGGCCTCACTCTCTGCCCTTGAAAATGGGAATACATGAATGGCATCCTCTCAGGGCCAGAGAGCATGTGTGAGGTGCTTCCAGCAAGGCCCAGTTAGTCCCACCTCCCTCTCCCAGAGTCCAGGAATCCATTATCCCTGGCAGTGGCCCGCCTCCTGCTCATGACACGCTGGCCACCTCACACCCAGAGGGCAGCTCTCCCGGCAGTAGGTTCTTCCCCATCCAGCTCTGACATTACTGAGAACCACTGCGTTCCTACTTCTCCATCAAAACATCTGCAGCATCTGAGGGCCGCAAACCCTTCTGCCCTGGGTCTTCATCACAAAGTGGTGGAAATGGCTACCCTGGGAGAAAATCCTAGTGAAGACGTCAGAACGTCTACCTAAGAAACCAGGTTTCAATAATAACAGAAACTTCCTGGCTAGGATTTCATAACATTCATTATGATCCCTCCCTTGTTCCCAGCCCACAAGGGAAAAGGTCCCTTTAAAACCACTGCTTAGCTTATGCAAATAAACTGCTGGATTGAAAGGGAAGTGAACACCTGGTGCCTGTACGTACAAAGCACATCCACCGGATTTTTCAAAGTCTTTAGAAGCAGATATCCTAATGGCCTCTCTCTAGATGATGTATATGAATGTGAATATCTCTATTCTGAAAGCATGGCAATATTATGATTCCGATTTCCTCCCTGTCAAAGGGGAAGGCTCTGTAACTGGTATTCTAGAAAGTGGGAGCATTATGCTTTGGAGAGGGTGGGAACACTAGTCCAGTGGTTCAGGCCTGAGATATATGGAGGGGCGTGGGGACTGAGGGGGTTAGTTTGAAATTAACAGTTGTAAGAAGTCTTGAAATCGAAACCATTCATTAAAGGATGCTCCAACGTGTGGAAGTGCCTTGGCAAAAAAGAAACAGCGAGTTTTAGAAGGTTGGGGTTTGGGAGCCACCAGCTCCAGACACCATCTCCTTTATCCCAAGCTCTCTTTCACCCAGGGCTGGCACCATGGTTTCCAAAGCTGCACCTCCCCCTCCGTATTTGGGTCTGGCTTTCACCCTATTTTGGGGTGGGTAGCGGGGATCACCTACTTCTTCCCCAGTGAACTTTTTGCTGTGGAGAGGAATCTCTCCCATCCCACTCACAAGAGGGATATTAGTAAATGCTAACTTGAGTGGGGCCTGAGGTAGCCTGGCAGAAAACATGAAAGAAGAGGTCAGAAGAACCTGAGAAACCTGGAGGAGGGAAAGGAGTGGAAGCCAAGGACCAAAGTCAGTTAATCAGAGGAGGGAGAAAGAGCAGAAGCTTGAGAGAGCACTGTTTGAGAAAAGCTATCCCAGGCAGGCAGGGGCCCTGCAGAGGAAAGTGAGAGAGTTTGTGGGTTCAGGATACAGGAGGAGAGAGTGGCCAGCATGGCCCCGTAGAGCAGTGGCCACCTGAGGTTACAAGGGGAGGAACCAGGCTCCCACTAGGAAGAACAGAGTTTGCATAAGCAGTGTTGTAAAGAGAGCTGGATTTATTGTTAGTGACCAGTGGAAGGAAAGGAGGAGGGAGGGAGGGGTGAAGTGGGAGAGAGAGGGAGCAGAAAAAGTTATTCATTCGCTTCCTCATTCGATTAAAGCTATACAGAATCTCTAGGTCACAGAGCGCTCTCCTAGACCCTTTGGAGATAACTCAAAGATGAGTCAGGGTGATGACTTGGTGACAACCTCCAGGAAAGTTACCTGGGCTCTCACGGCCTCCCCTTCCTCCCACATACAGAAAATATCTAATATCATGAGAGTATCTAAAATCAGTCATTCATCTCTTATTGCCGTATTACAAATATATAGGCATTCACACTTGAACCCACATTTCTGATTATGGAATGAAAGGTTTTAATCCCATCTTAAAGGCATTTAAGCCAGCATGACTCTGATGGAGTATTTGACAGGTGAGTGGTGCCTCCCAGCAGCTCTGAAATTGCTCTGCAAAGGTGACAACCATCTGTCTCCCCTGTATAGGGACCAGGGGATGAGGAGCTCTGGTGACTGAGAGGTGCACAGAAAGACTCTGATGAGAAAATGCAATAGGCTGTTGGGCTCGATCTCATACCCTCACAGGCCTAAGAACTGGATGTACTTCACGTGGGGGGTGGGGAAAGGGGGCATTTAGATCTTAGATGGTCACACCCTGAACCTGAAGCATCATTGCCCTGTGCTAACAAAGCACATAACATCCCAGGCTGCACTCAAAGATGTTCTCCAGCCCATACATAGCCTGGTGTTTTAAGAGAAGAGCAGACAGGGTTCAAATGCAACCTCTGGCAGTTCCGTGGGGTAAATTGCTTCACCTCTCTGAGCCTTAGCTGTCTCATCTGTAAAACAGGACTAGTACTTAATTCACAGAGGTATTGTGAGGTTTCAATTTAATGAAGGAAATACTTAGTGAGTGCCTGGCACATAACAGACACTACACTACACACACACACACACACACACACACACACGTTTATGTATAGAGTATCACTAGTCTAATGAGCAAATAATACCATTTATAGAGTGCTTGCAATATGTTAGACATTGTTCCAACGCATACATGTCTTAACTCTTTAACCCAGAACCATTTTGAAAACCCTATAAGGAGTAGTAGTATCCCATTTTTATAGATAAGAAAACTGAGGCACAGAGACATTAACTCACTCAAAATCACACAGCTAAAAGGTGATTGAGTCTGAATATAAGATGCCAGTCAATAAACTGTAACTTCATTTAAAACAGGGCACCACTGTTCCCTGTTTTAAATCCTAAAAGCAGTTGACTAGAATGATATATTTATCTCTTATAAGGAAAAAAAACATACAAGCTTGAGTGGTTTTTTTATTTATGTGGATCTCATCTGATTTTCCTTTTGGCTTCAGCACAAAAACCCTGTATTACCCTCCATCCACTGAGAGCCAGGCTGGAGACGGATGCTGAGAACAGGAAGGGTGTGTGAGAATTCCTCCGGCTTCACCCTTGCTTCTAACTCTTGGGGGTACCAGGTGACCGGTCCCAAGGAGCTGTATGATGGAGGCGCTCCCTACAGCTCTGGAGGTCGACGAGAAGTCTCCAGAGTCCAAGGACCTGCTGCCCAGCCAGACGGCCAGCTCGCTGTGCATCAGCTCCAGGAGTGAGTCTGTCTGGACCACCACTTCCAAGAGTAACTGGGAAATCTACCGCAAGCCCATTATCATCATGTCCGTGGGCAGTGCCATCCTCCTCTTCGGTGTGGCCATCACCTGCATGGCCTACATGATGAATCTGGATGTCAAGAGGGTTAAGATCCTGAAGATGACGGGGCCTGCCTTCCTATCCCTGGGACTCATGATGCTGGTGTGCGGGCTGGTGTGGGTACCCATCATCAAAAAGAAACAGAAGCAGAGACAGAAGTCAATGTTCTTCCAGAGCCTAAAGTCTTTCTTCTTAAATCGCTGATGGCAGCCTCACCTTTTGTCTTCCCAACACCCTGGCGCCTCAACCAGGAAAAGGAGATCTGATGACCAACATCCAACCCCGTGTCTCCTTGGTGGTGGGGTTGGCCATAGAAATGACCCAGGCAAACCCTCTTCCTGGACCTGGGGGAAAGAGAGAGCTCAGGGCTCCACCCTCAATGCAGCTGGGGTGCATTGCTGGATGTATCTCATTTAGTCTCTGTCATTACTGATGCTTCCCTTAGATCCTGGCCACAAGCATCCCCTTTCATGGCTCTCATCCCCTGTCATGCATCTAGGCGTCACTCATCTAACTCTCTCTGCCAAGTGCTGTGCATGTTGGAAATTCCTTGGGGTGGGCTATGCCCCAAGAAGAACCTCATGTTTACACATCTGAGAGCCTGAGCTGGATTCCACATTTGCAATCTTCTAGGACCAAACTGACCAACAGTGGTTCTTTAGATGGGGTAGGGAGGACTGACTTCTGACCCACTGGGTTCGCCAACCCAGCTCCCTTTGTGGGCAAGATACTGACTTGCATTTCAATAGACCATTCCAAAGAGTGAATAGTGAAGGGGTCAGGACAGACACTTTCTGAGAAGTCACATTCCCCTGGACATGGCCTTGGGAGTCAGCCAGTCAAGGAAGTTCAATTCTCAGTTATATAGTATTTACACCAGAGGCAGTGGGTGGACGAGATGGTGTCACAGTTTCCCCTTGACCTTCTAACTCCTTCACCTTGATTACTCTTCCCTCTGAACTTGACAACTAGCCAAGGACAAGTGCATGTTGCTCTAACTTCCTCTTGACCCCTATCCTTGATTCTAGAACAGCAAGATGGAGAGCTGTAGAAGGATTCGATAAGATTGTTCTCTCCTTTACCTCCAAGAATCAAAACCAAGAAGATCAAATTCCACATCTGAATAGTCTGTAGGTTTCCAGAGATGGAATTCACTTTTGAAAATCCCAACGCCTGCTCTTCCTGACCCCACCCACCAAACAAGCAAACATTTACTGAGTACCCTGCTTTGGGCCAGGCCCCTGCTCTCATCTTGTTTCCAAAGTGAGAGATACAACCAAGCCAACAGGCAATTGGAATACCCTGTGCCGAGTACTTAACTGGGGAAATGTAGATGAGTGTGGGGACCCAGACAGGACATCCAACCCAGACTTGGGAGAGGATAGATAGATTGCTGTGTCACCCAAACTTAGAAACAAAGGGAAGAGTTGAGCTCTCAAAGAGCGGAAAGGAAAACCATTTGGGACAGCAGGAACTGCCTGTGCAAAAGCTGGGCAGGGTGAAGGGGAACATGACAAAATAGGAAACTACATACAATTTTCCTAACCTCCCAAAGGTGCCCTTTCCTCCCCTCCGGTGGCCTCCTTCTTACCTGCTTCCCCAGGTGCCTCAGTGGAGCTTCTCCGGGGGCGTATTGAAGGCTTCCTGGGGTGTATGGGGAACTACTGAAAAGGGGTTTCCAGGAGGCCTATCAAGCAGCTCCCAGAACCTGGGTCTTCCTGTAGTAGTAGCCAGGGGCCCTTAGGTGACAGACCAGGAGGGGTAGCGATGTGAAACCTCGCCACCATGCTGCCTTAGGCCAGGCCTAGGCCCAGTGGAGAGCGTTTGATAGCGAGCTCTGAGAGGGAGGTGTCCTGCACTGTGATCACCATTGGCTTGAGCTAGCTCCCTTCACTCCCCAGCCTTCTGGCCTCCTGGTCAATATGGTAACTGCTTGCTAACAGGCCTCCATGTATCTCCATCCTTCATGGTGGTTCCATACGCAAAGTCAGAAACTCACCTTGTTCTCTCTGCATTATGGGAATTCCGTGGAGGCAGGTCCCTGTCACCTGGGGACACCTCCTGCCCCTTCTACCTAAGGAGCCAGAGTTAGGGGAGCCTGTGGCCTTTGAACTTTACCCAGAATGGCCTTGTCTCTCATTCATCCGGTGTGGCTGGGTCCTTTAGCCCATCTGTCCCCTGCACACAGGTGGTCAGGATCAATCCTGGGAGCGTTGCAAGTGCTCTGTCACTAGTTGTAGTCCCAGTGCCTCTAGTGACCAGGCTTGCAGATCATATCCTTTCTCTGACATGAAGGCAGATTCAGTATCGGCCCTATAATATTACTCCTGCAGTCCTTGATGTTTTCTTACATGGGAGCAAACCGGGTGGGCTCCCAGCTAGCTCAGTGGGAATCAGAACTTCCTGTGTCTCAATTCATCTGCCCACAAGCTTATAGTCTGGGCACCGCCGTGGGAGGAGAATGCTGCTACCGCCTATGTCTTAGTGGGAGGAAGTTTGGGGACAGCCATAATTCTAGTGTGTTCTGGACTCACGCTCTTCTGGACTCAGTGGCTCAAGGTGAGGCAGGCAGCTATCCAGGATCAGCCTGTTAATGTCGCCATGAACTCAGAACAAGCACAAGAAGGAGTGATAGTTCAGTTCCCTCTGTGGTCTCCTTCTTCCTCCCAAGGTCATCCTTTTTCCTGGTCCAGCTTTGCTACATCTCCAGTGACAGTCTGCTGCAGTACTTGCCCACATTCCCTGCTCCTCCAGCTAGTTTCTCAGCAAGAAAAGTGAGGAAAGAGCTCTGAAGAAAGATCTCCAAGCATCATTCAACCCCACTGAGATTCGCCATAGGAGTGTGGGGCTAGGAACATGCCAGCGTCATGCTGGGGGTGAGGGGGAACATGATCAAAGACCATCACCACCTGGAAGCCTGGGGTATGGGTGTGTCTGATTTGTGGATACCGCCCAGGTCAGAAGCAACATTTCTGGGGAAAAGCATCACCATCAGGACTCCTTTCATGCCTGTGGGTCAGAGGACAGGACGGGCATCCATGTGTTTGGCTAACGGGATTGCATTATTCTACCCATAGCTATTCTGTTTTTGAGAGTTTGATTTAATCTGAGGCCTTCGAGGAACTGTTGTAATGTTGAATTGTAGTCAATGTTCTACTTAACACTGAATTCTACTTACGCTGCTTAATGGTGTCTGCTGTGTATTCATTTTGTTCCACCAGAACCTCCAAGACTGTATCCACTAATTAATCCCTCTAAACTGCACCCCCATCACACGTCCTCCCCTTTCCCCCACCCAAGGGACCAGACTCACCAGACGCACCACGTCCTTGACTTTCTGCTTGATCTAACTTGCTCTGTCCTTAGAGGAAACAGAGAATGGGGCTAGGTCTGGATAAGCAAGCAGTATTTTATTTCTCCTTCCATTTCTGCAGCATTGTCATGACACCCCACCCCTCCTGCCCGCCATATCTATCACTTTGTCACCATCTCCAGCTCTCAGAGGTCTGATGTCCCTGGAAAACTAAAACCCAGAGGCCCAAATGTGTCTGAGAGTAAATATGTTCAAGGGAACTGCCTGAGCATGGTGATGCTTCTGAACAACACCAACTGGGTGCCACAGGGGCTTGGGATGGTGGGAGAGGGCCGTTAGAAGGGAGCAAGAGAAGAGAGACGTGGCACTTGACAAGGACATTCTGGAGTGGTGTTTCAAGAGCAGAAGAAGGGCCCAGGCTGAAAATGATAAACATTTCTTGCGTGTGTACTACATGCCAGGGACTGATCTAAGTACTTCATGCATTAACTCACTTAATCCTTTCAAAAAACCCTTTTCTGGGGTACGATTGTCATCATCATCCCCACTTTACAGGTGAGATAAGTGAGGCACGGGGACACCAAACTAGGATAACACCAAGCTGGGATTGAAAACCAGGTGGCCTGGCTCCAGAGGCCACACCCCATTCAGTTCTCCAAAGGCCTGAGGGGCAGCAGAAGGCACCAGGATGGCTGTGGTGGGTTCTGGCTTGCATGGCGGGACAAGCAGGAGGGGAGCTGGGGTCAGGAGACAGGTAGGGAGGACACACCAAGCAGGGGCCCAGAACTCCACACAGGAAAGTGGCCAGGAGCCGGGGAGAGAACAAAAGGAGCCAGCAGCCAGAAAAGAACCCAGAATTCTGAACAACTCCTATGTGCCCGCACCACGCTAGCGGCATTCGTGTCGTTTTTGCTTTTCTCCCCTTCACCGCCACCCCCATCTAATCCTTCGTAGTACATTTCACAAAGAAACAAACATGGCTCAGAAAAGCAAATAACTTGTCCCAGGCCTCAGAGCCCATAAGCAACGGATCAAAGATTTAGGCCCGAAGCTGCCTGCAGAGCCCACGCCATCTCACCCGCTGAACTCCTGGTTTTATGCCATGTGAGTGGTCAGAGGCAGGAATGGGGGATCTCTGACCGCCAGCTCAAGTGACACTGTCAGAGAGGGTGGCCTTGGTCCATCCAGCCTTTGTCCCACAGGCCAGGCTCTCCTGCTGACTAGCAGGAGAATCTGAAACTACCTGACATTGGCTATTATGACTTCACATCACATCATAGGCCAAGTTCATAACCCCTTTCAGGGTCCCCTCCAAAGTTCAAGATCACCTCCCACAGGAGTGCTCGGAACCAGAGCAGCAGTCAAGATCCAGCATCACTTCTCCAGGGCACGGAGCTGCTGAACGCCAAGCCTTCCTGCAGGGAGAGGTGCTGTGGGCCATTTGCTCTGCTCTCCATTTCTCAAAAGACCCTCCCTACCTTGTTTCAGCCTAGAGAGGAGTCACTGATGATCCTTGGGCCTGGTCTCTCCTTGACCCTGCTAAACCGGGTAGTCACCCTTCGAGGTCCTGCCTCCTGCCCTACCTGGAGCCTTGAGCCTGTGCTCTTAGCACCCACAGACAGTGCCATTTCCTGTCTGAAGTTTCCATGTCTGCAGGCTGCACGCAGCTCCAGGGTCCACGCCTGCCAAACCAGGCCCTGACACTGTGCGGTAGGCTCCCTCAGGTCTTCCGTGGGGGCCTGCTGTTCCAGAGGGACTGTACTCCTTTCTCTTACGGACTGCAGGGCAGGAAGGGAGGCTCCCAGGCCATCTCCCCGTCCAGCTCTCCTATACCAAAGAGAAAGAAGGCTTGGCAAGGGTCACCCTCAGAATGAAGACCATTTCCCACTGCCCAGCAGGATCCCTGGCAAAACCATCAAAGGAAAGTGACTGCACAGCATTGGAGGAGCAGTTGCCACAAGCCCTCTGATAATTCTGTAGACCAAGTTGGACTCATCTTTGATCAATAAAGAAATGTGGACGTAAATAATGACCATCTTCCTGTGGGGTTGCATGGGAAATAGACCCAAGAAAAAAGGGAAGCCTGACTCTTATGGTAACAGTTGCCCAGCTCATTTGCAGTTCTCCTACCCCCACGCCTTCCCTTTCTCTGATCTCTCTCTCTCAGACATGATCTCTAGATCCACCCCTCAGACTGGCCGTTTGCCTGGCATTTCAATCCCAGGAGCTCTGACCAGACACTAACAAGCAAACTGGGGATATGGTGATGAAGACATGTGCTCTGACCTCAGAAAGCAATCAGTCTAGTCCCTAGAGGACAGAGCCAAGGAAATCATCAATTATGATGCAGTGTGTCAGAGATGGAGGGAAGCAGGGGCTCCATGGGAGGACAGAGGATGGGCACAAACTAGTCGGGCCGCAACCCACCTCCAGCTGTCTGGAATATCACTATGCCAGGTTTTCGTATCAGGGATGGGAGGGAGGAGCCTGAGGCCAGACAGGGACAAGAGAGGATTGGGACCACCCCCTTTGATTACATTCACTACTTTATTTCAGGGTCTTGTTTTTCACTGTCTCCTCTGAAAGCTGTCTACCATAGCCTCCAAATGTGGTGTAAAGTTGCCACTTTTGAAGAATATACTGCGGGGATCACTTCCTCTACCTGACTATATTTCTGTCCTGAGACCCTGCCATCGAGAAAGAGCAGTATGAGTCTATTCTTCCCTGGAGTGTTGTCTCCGCGAAGGGTTTTCCCTATTGGACAATGTGTTAACTTCCTATTGCTGCTGTAAAAAAAAAAAAAAAATCAGTAGTTTAAATTGAAAAATAATTTTTTTGAGTTTTTATTAATTGTTTTATTTTTCAATTACAATTCACATACACTATTGTATTAGTTTCAGGTATAAGCATAGTGATTAGATATCTATATAACTTACTAGGTGATCACCCTGATAAATGTAGTACCCACCTGACACCGTGCATATTTATTATAATATTATTGACTGTATTCCTTATGTTATACTTTACATTCCCATGACTATTTTGTAACACCAATTTGTACTTCTTAATCATTTCCCCCTTTTCACCAACCCTTCTAACCCGCCTCCGCCCCAGCAGTCAACAATAAAAATGTTCTCTGTGTCTATGAGTTTGTTTCTGTTTTGCTTGTTTGCTTCGTTCTTCACATTCCACATATAAGTGAAATCATATGGCGTTTGTCTTTTTCTGTCTGACTTACTCCACTCAGCACAGTACCCTCCAGGTCCATCCATGTTGTTGCAGATGGTAAGATTTTGCTCTTTTTTATGGCTGAGTTATATTCCATTGTATATATGGAATATATAATAAAAATATTCCATATATATATGTGTATATATATATATATATATATACATATATATATTCATTCATCCATTGATAGACACTCAGGTTGCCTCCATATCTTGGCTATTGTAACAATGCTGCAATAAACATGTGGATGCACATGTCCCTTTGAAATAGCGTTTTGGGTTTCTTCGGATAAATACCCAGGAGTGGGATTACTGGGTCCTTCTTTGTCTCTTCTTGATGCCTCAAGTTCCCAAAGTCCGTCCTTGTTTGTCTCTTGTTATAGCTTTTGTTTTAAAGTCTATTTTGTCTGGTATAACTATTGGTACCCCAGCATTTTTGTTTCTTTGTTTCCATTTTCATGAAATATCTTTTTTGTTTGTTTGTTTTTTAATGGAATATCGTTTTCCATCCCTTCAATTTCAGTCAGTGTGTACCTTCTGAAGTGAATCTCTTGCAGGCAGCATATGTAAGGGTCTTGTTTTCTTATTCATTCTGCTACTCTTTTGACTGGAACATTTAATCCATCTACAATTACAGTAATTGATAGATATGTAGTTATTGTCATTTATTACTCATATTTTTTTCTTCTTTTTCGTCTTAAAGAAGTCCCTCTAACATTCCTTGTAATACTGATTTGGTGTTGACAAACTTCTTCAGCTTTTTCTTGTCTGTAAAGCTCTTTATCTGTCCTTCAATTCTAAATAATAGCTGGCTGAGTAGAGCAATCTTGGTTTAGGTCCTTGTTTTTCATCACTTTGAATATTTCCTGCCAATCCCATTTGGCCTGCAAAGTTTCTTTCGAGAAATCAGCTGACAGTCTTATGGGAGGTCCTTTGTAGCTAATTAATTGCTTTTCTCTTGCTGCTTTTATGATTCTTTGTCTTTAACCTTTGCCATTTTAACTATGATGTGTCTTGGTGTGGGCCTCTTTGGGTTCATCTTGTTTGGGATTCTATGTGCTTTCTGGGCTTGTATGTCTGTTTGCTTCACCGTTTAGGGAAGTTTTCTGTCATTATTTCTTCAAATAAGTTTTCAATTCCTTGCTTTCTCTCTTCTCCTTTTGGTACTCTAATGATGTGAGTGTTGACATGCTTGATGTCCCAGAGCCCCTTAAAATGTCCTCATTTTTTGGGATTTCATTTTTTCTGTTCTGATTGAGTGTTTTATGCTACTGTATCTTCCAAATCACGATTCGATCCTCTATTTCATCTAATCTGCGGTTGAGTCCTTCTAATGTATTCGTAATTTCAGTTATTGTATCCTTCATTTCTTACTGGTTCTTTTATGTGTTTTCTATCTCCATTTTTATGTTTTCTGTATCTTTGTTAAAGTTTTCACTGGGTTCATCTACTCTTCCCCTAAGTTCACTAAGCATCCTTGTAACCAGTGTTTTGAATTCTGCGTCTGGTCTCCATTTTCTTGTTTCTATTTTCTTTAGTTCTTTTTCTGGAGCTATGTTCTGTTCTTTCATTTGGGAAATGATTCTTTGCCTCCCCATTTTGGCTGTGTCCCTCTGTTTGTTTCTATGTCTGAGGTAGGGCTGCTATGCCCTACCCTGAAGCTATGCCTCCTGGTCTTAGTAGAGTGGCCTTATGTAGTAGGTGTCCTGCGGGGCCCAGTGGTATAGTCTCCCTGGTCACCTGAGCCCAGTGCTCCAGGTGTGTCCCTTGTGTGGGTTATGTGTGCTCTCCTGTTATAGTTGAGCCTTGGTTGCTCTTTGCATGTCAATGGGAGGAATTGTCCCTCAAGTTGATTAGTTGTGAGGACTTGTCATGATTGCAGTGGAGGAGCTGTTGTGCAGGGACTGACCCTATGGAGCAGGATTCACTTTAACAGGGCTCTGGTGTCTGCCTGTTGGGTGTGTTGTCCTTGGGGGAAGCTGGGTGGTTCTCTGGCTTTGTCTGAAGCCAGGCTTTGGGCATGCCAGCCCCAGTGCCTCTTGGGAGTGGCCCTGCCACAGGCCCAGTTCAGCCACATCCTGTGCCCTGCTCAGAGCCACCTGGAATGAGCCACAAAGAAATTCGCAGATGGAGTCATCCATGCTGGGCTTGGAGATTCCTGGGAGAGGCTAAGCTAAGAATCAAGGCTGGCTGCCAGTAGTACTGGGCTTGGAGCTGCTCAGCACAAAGTAAAGGGCATGCTTATGACAGATCCTGCTTGTTTGGATTTTGTGAACCTTTGAGAAATTTTAGAAAAGTCTGCAACATGAGGCAAAACAAGTTGTTTGCATGGAAAAGCCACTGAAAGTGGCTTGAGTGTGTTCACAGTTGGGTGGGGAAGGGTCTTAGGGAAATATAGGGCAGGGTGAAGGAATGGTGTCAGCCAGGTTGATGGAGATTCAGATATAGTGGCCACCTGCCTCTGCATGCTCAACAAAGAATGAACGGAGAATGAACGGATTCTATCAGCACTTCTGTCTGGGAGAAAGCTGCTCCTCCAGCCCCTATCCTGAAGCCAGACAATTCAGTTCCTCTCTGTATGTCCCTGGTACCTTTCGAGCTGCTGCCCCAGTGCTGGAGCTCAGAGTAAGTAAATCTTCAGAGAGTAAGTCTGTGCATGGGCCCTTTAAGAGGATAGCCTGGGACTGCAACAGCCCTTTGTCTCACTCAGTCACAACCTCTGCTGGTTTTCACAGCCAGAAGTTGTGGGGGCTTCCCTTCCCAGCACTGGACCCTGGGCTCTGGAGCCTGGTGTGGGGCTGGGACCCCTCGCTTCTCCAGGGCAAACTCTGCAGCCAAGATATCCCTCCTAATTTTTAATCGCCACATGTGGGTATGGCAACTAGTCCATTCTGTGTCTCTGCCCTTCCTATCAGTTTTGGAGGTGGCTTCTTCTGTGTGTCTTTAGTTGTAGGACTTCTGTCTAGCTAGATTTCATGTAATTCTCAATGATGGTTGTTCTGTACTTTAGTTGTAATTTTGATGTGGTCCTGAGAGGAGGCAAGCACAGCTTTTACCTACTCCAACATCTTGACCAGAAATGATCAAAAAATAGATTTTAAAAATGGTTTTTAAAATGTAGTAGTTTAATTTATTATCTTAACATTCTGGAAGTCAGAAGATTAAAATAGATCTCACAGGACTCAAATCAAGAGGTTAATAGGGCTGCATTCCTTCTGGCAGCTCTAGGGGAAAATGTCCTTGCTTTACCCAGCTTCTAGAGGTTGCTACATTCCTTGGCTTGCGGTCCCTTCAAAGCCAGCAATCACATCAGTCTGACCTCTACTTCTGTCATTATATCTCCTTCTCTGCCTCCCTATTTCACTTATAAGAAGGACACTTGTGGTCATATTGGGCCCACCTGAATAATAAAAAATAATCTCCCCATTTTAAGATCCTTGTTTTTGCTTGCTAGGACTGCCATAACAAAGTACCACAGACTAGGGTGATTAAATAGTAGAAATTTATTTTCTCACAGTTCTGGAAGCTGGAAGTCCAAGGTCAAAGTGTCAGCAGGGCTGTTATCTTTTAATGCCTCACTCTTTGGCTTTTAGATGCTCACCTTCTCACTGTGTCTTCATGTGATACATGTCTGTGTCCTAATCTCCTCTTCTTATAAGGACACCAGTCATAACTGGATCAGGGACCATCTCAATGACCTCATTTTAACTTAATTATCTCTAAATACCCTGTCTCCAAATACAGTCACATTCTGAGGTACTGAGGGTTAGCACTTCAGCATGAATTTGGGGGTAGGGGGTGAGGGGGATACAATTTACTCCTTAATTCAATCACACCTGCAAATTCCCTTTTGCCATGTAAGGTAACCTATTAGGGTTTAGGACCCAAACATCTGTGGGAGTGGGGTGGGGGGGAGAATTATTCTGCCTGCCACAAAAACTTTCACCTTCATACCTCCAGAAACTTAAACTCAACCTGCCTCAAAATGGAGGCAGGTTCCTTCTCATCTTCCTTCTCCTCCTATGTCACCTGTCTCAGGGAATGACACCACCATTTCAGCAAGTTGCCTAAGCCAGAAATTTGGTGTTCTGGGGAAAATGTCAGAGACTACTACTTGCTGATATTATCCAATATCATTTTCCCCATCTTCCCTGGTAATAACACTTCTATTTTATTGGAGGCAGCAATATGCCCAGCTAAATTACAATATTCCTCAGCCTCCTTATGACAAGAGTTAACCAATGAGAAGTATATGGAAGTCATTAGGTGGGAGCAAGAAAAGCTCTCTACTTGCCAGAAGCTCTTTTCCCTTTATCTTCCCTTCTTTGAATGCAGACTAGATGGTTGGGACCATCTTGGGACCATGAACTGATCTTGAGAATGGAAGCCATTGTCAAGGATGGCAGAGCAGAGAGTTAGAAGACAGCATGGGTGACCTCCAGGGAGATACTGGACTGCAAGAGATACCCTATCTCTTACAGGAGATATAAATAAAACCTTATATTAAGTCACCATTATTTGAGGTCTGTTACTTGCAGCCAAATATAATTCCTACTTATATAGGCAACAGGTCTGGGGAAAGAGTTATTTTCTTCCTCTAAGTCCAAATACCGTTTTATTAAATCCAGACTGATATACTTAAAACAAAGGCTGTTATAAATAAGTTCCAAATCAGTGCAATTTATTTGTTCTCCGATTCAAAGCATTCCCTGAGTCTCTAAGGAGAGAGAAAGGGGGGCAGGGGAGATAAGAGCAGTGTGACCATGAGGGTCCCAGGCTTCTTGCCCTCCTATCTCTGAGGCATCAGAGACCTTTCTCAGATCGGGCATCTGGGTGATGGACAGGGAAAAGAGTGGTGTTTACATCTTTCTCTGTCACCTGTCAGGTTGTCTCACCTATTCTCAGAGCTGAGGCACACGTGGGTGGGAGAAGGTAGTAGGAAAGGAATGATTGTATAAAACTAGCACCATTTCTGTATTTTGCTGTGTATAATGTGCTCCCATGTATAATGCATACCCACATTTTTGGCCCAAAGTTTCAGGGGAAAAATATCTTTCATTTTAAGTTTTTAATTCAAATTTTTATTTGTTTACGTTTAGGTACTTGGTTTTTGTATTATAAAGGAATTTTAGCATTTAGTTTTTAACACATTATGGTACAAGAAATTTGATGTAACAAATAATTACAAAACACAAGAACAGATACAAGGTACAAGAAATTTTATGTAGCAGTAACAAATTTATGATATTTACACATCATAAAAGGCCAAGAACTCTTCATCTTGCAAGTTTGTCGTAAGTTCAACAAAACCAACGATCCTGTTCCAGGGTATTATTTTGCATACAGATATCATTATTGATTTCTAGAGTTACACTTTTAACTCATGAGCATAAATAAAAGAATTAAAAACATTTATATAGACATGGAATTAGAACTACCCGTGTATCATGAGTATCCTTATTTTTCCCTCACAAATTTGGGCATAAAAGTGTGCGTTATACATGGCAAAATACAGTAATTGGAGGAGCCACCTAAATGCTCAGCTCTCTTTCTCCCAGGTTTCAATCTCCACAGTTGTCAACATCAAGGTAAATTAAACTTCCTGGACATTCAGTGTTCTATACTGGCTGAGCCTGGAGACTCTGGAGACAGCCTACCTGGGCTCACATCTCCTCTGGGCCCTAACCGCTCTTTGACCCGAGACAACTTACGTCACTTGTCCATAGCTCTGTCTTCACAACTGCAAATATTGTTAATGAAAATGCCTACCTCCTCCTCAGCATTAGCTGGGATAATCCACATAAGGCTTTTATATATTAAGCACCGAGTATTAGTTATTATTACTGTAACCGACTACACAAGGCAGTCATGGCAAGAGTCGGATATTCTCCTAAATGATTTTATATAAAGGAAGAACGCAAATCTCTACAACTGAGTGTGAGATGATTAAGAGAAAAAAAAAAGAACAGGGGTGGAGGTGGGCGGGGGAGCGGAAGTTACTGTATACTGTGCAGTCTGGCAAATGGGAGCCTGACACTGGCCGATGACTTTATTCTGACAAATTGAACTCCTCCCTCTCCTCTGCCTCACAATCACCTTTAATCAATCACCAAGGCCTGTAGTTTCTACCACCTTAACATCTCTCAAGGACGGCAGTTCCTCTCGGGGCCGAGGCAGCTCGCTGTTCAGCAAAATTCATATTTCCCCTCCACAGTGAAGAGTAAATTTGCTGTCCCACCAGGTCCACATGCCCCTTGCATCTAAGTGTGACCATGTGACAGACTCAAGGGGGCAGAAGTGAAATGTGACTGCTGGGTTGGGCCTTGTTGGAGGTGCTTCTCCACACTCTCTTTTCCTAACTCTGTGCTGAGCTGCAGTGTGCCAGCGGCCGAGGTCTGCATCAGTGTGATGGTACTTGGAGGTGGGGGCTTTGAGAGGGCATCAGGTTTAGATGAGGTCCTGAGAGCGAAGTCCCTCTGATGGGATTAATTGTCTGTAAGAAGAGGAAGAAACACAAGAGCTAGTTTCCTCTCTCCCTCTCTTTCTCTCTCACTCCTCTCCCTCTGTTTTCCCACCCACCCCCTTCACACCCATGTACCAAGGAAGGCCAGGTGAGTGAGCACACAGGGATGATACAGCCATCTGCAACACAGGAAGAGGGTCCTCACCAGACACCAGATCTGCTGACACCTTGATCTTGGACTTCCCAGCCTCCAGAACTGTGAGAAATAAGTGTCTGTTATTCAAGCCAGCCGGTATGGGGTTTTGTTGTGGCAGCCTGAGCTGACTATGACAGTCAGGAAAACCCCATGAAGACCAGGGACACCATAGGAAACTGGTATATAAACTAGAAATAGATTTTCACTTTGTTTAGCTACGGAAATCTTGGCATTTGCTTGTTACAGCGGCGATACAAGGGACATTGTCGCTGTCACTGCTTTCACTGGAGCCGATGTCATCCATCTTGCTGATTACTTTACCAGATGTCTAACCTGGCTTATCCGCCTGTCTTGTTCTCCTCTAATCCATTCTGCATCCTCCTGCACCAGCATCATCTTTGTCCCAAATGCAAAGTTTTAACACGTTTCATCCTTCCATTTGTCCCTTGGCACAGTCTGAGCTCCCCACTCGCCTTATGAGGACTCAGGTCCTACCACGCTGTCACGAGCAGCAAGCGAGCTCAGTCCCCACTGAACTTCTGTCCGCTCTTCATCCTCACCGTGCTCCCTCTCCTCTCTGCTCTTCACTCAGCTCTCAGCTCTCCATAGGTAGCATTCTCCCTCTCACTGCCTCTTGGTTTATCTGGCTTCCTCTCACTCACTCTTCTCTTTTTATCCCCTTGCACTTTTGCCTTTCACCAAACTGCTTATGACCCTATATCATAGTCGCCCAAGTCAAACCCAACTTGAAAAGTGACCATTTATTTGGTTAAAAGCAGTTACAGTCATGGAAAAATCAGAGGCTTTGGCACTAAATAGACCTGGGGTCAAAATCTGACGATACAAGCATTTGTATTTCTATCTCAGATTTCCATTTATGTGTGAGAATGATAATTACCTCATTAGGTCCTTGTCAGGATTAAATAAAGTAATAGAAAGTGCTAATAGTACATAGCATTAGGTTGGTGCAAAAGTAATTGCGGTTTAAAAGGTTTTAAAAAAAATAATTGCGAAAACAACAATTACTTTTGCACCAACCTGATAATTGTTCATAGTAGTGGTTCAAAGTGCTGAAAGAACATAATAGGTGTTCACTAAAAGGCAGATATTATTATTATCTTTGTCACAGGAGAAGAGAATTTTAAGCTACAGCCATAATACAAAAATTCCCAAATCCTCGGTTAGAATAGCTTTACGCTATACACTCTTCCAGGCAGGTAGGACCTAGATATCTGATTTCAAACAAAGAAATGCAGCACTTTTGCAACCGAGTACAGGACTCTCCCTGAAGCAGTATTGTAGTTACTAGAGGGCCTTTTCCCTGACTAACTCACATGTGCACATTTTCACTTAGAATTCAGGTAAAAAAAAAAAAAACTCATAAAATTCAGGCAAGAACCCCAAGTGAATAATTCTGGGAGCAGCTGCGAAACACTCCACTGGAGTCCCTTCACTGGGAGAGGGAAGAAACTCCCCATGTCATCTGCCAGGCCTGGGGTGGAAGGTGTAGCTGCTTTCAGGGACTGTGCAGCGTGACGAGACTAATGAGTGCCACCAAGTGTGTGTGCCCGTGGTCCAGGCCAGGGCTGCCACTTGCAGTTTCACCCCAACAAAAGGATGAAAGGGACTGAGGCCGACTCCTGGGAAAGCGGGTGCTGGTGAGAAGAGACAGGCTGGGCTGAGTGTGGTCACCCTGTGGCCAGACAGGCTGCTGCGGAACGAGGCATGCCTGAGCAGGAGGCAGAGGGGCCGCCAGGGGCTGGGGCCCAGGTGGGAAAGGCCTGGCATGGCTTACAACGCCCTTTCCCTGACGGGCTGTGAAAGACAACATTGTTCCATTCATTCATTCAACAAATAGCTATTGAGCAACTCGTGAGTGCTATACTGGAGAGAAGGAAGTGAGCAAAATGGACAATTACTGTTTTCTGGAGCTTTCCTTCTGGGAGGGGCAGACAGGCCTTAAACAAGGACAGGATCAACTGGACAAGATTGTATCAGAGGGTGATGAGGGCTGTGAAATCAATAAACAGGGCGAGGGTTAGAGAATGGGGAGGGCTACTTGAAAGGGTAGTCATAGGAGGTCCTTCTGGGGCAGAACATTCCAGAGAGGGAAAGGGAAAGCAAGGGCAGGAGGCCTCCCTGAGGAGGGAAGTACCTGGTGTGTTGGAGACTTATCTTTCCTCTTCTCCTTGCCCTCTCCCATTCCCACTCTGGTGTTACTTCCACACCACCCTGCCCTGGGGGGCGTAGTGGGGACACCGCGCTGTCCCACCTGCAGCCTTCCTTGTTGGTGGTGCCTCTCTCCTCTTCATCCTGCTGTTAGCCTACCAGCTCCTCCATCACCCTGGCCTTTCCAGGATCCTCTTCCTCTTTGTGTCCATTCAGCCCTCCATCCCTCGGTATGAGTCCCACTTGCACTCACCCCACAGCCACCCCCATTGCCCACACCCAACCCCAGCTTCCGTCAATGTCCCCCAAGTCAGCAGCTGCTACTGAAACCTGTGCTGAGCTCCATTTGGATGATCCTCGACTCACACACAACCGGTATCAAAAGAAATTTGTTGTGTTTCCCAACATTGGCTCTCCAAATCCACTTGTGTGTCCCCAGGGTTAGAGGAGGGTGGCACCAGCAATCGCTCCAGAGCACTGGGCTAACCTCCTTCTTCCGCACCCTCAATGTCCAGTCTGTCTCCTAAACACGTCCCATCATCCTTCCCCTTTTCTCCATCCCCAATGTCCCGGGGTTAGGTCACCAGCCTACTCATGGGTCTCCCCGCCGCCGGCTTGTGCTGCTGCAATCCAGTCTCCATATTTTGACCAGAGCACCTCTCCGATCATGTCACCACTCCTGGTCCTGGCCCTGAGTCGTTTGTTACCTGCTCCCGTCCCATAGCAAGATGAAGCTCAAACCCCTCCATTCCACCTAAGTCTCGCTGGGGAGTCCCACTCCTACCCAGCCCCATTTACATCCCTGCCACTCATTCTTCTCCCCAGACCTACAGCTTGGTACACCCCACCATGTCACACTTCTGCAACTTTCCCCATGCTTCTTCCTCAGCCTGTGCTATTCTGATTCCCTTTTCCCTCTAGCTGGCTCCTTAACTCAAGCATCGCCTCTTCCAGGAAGTCTTCCTTGAAGCACCCTCTAATTACCTCCCTGGCACAGGCCTTGCTGATTTCCTTCTGCTTCACATTTAGCACATCTTGTCATTGAAGAACTCTGTGGTACACAGTGCTTGTTAAACGAATGAGTGGTGGCGGTTTGTCCTTGCAACTACTCTGCTCCCATTTACAGGTGAATAAATTGAGATGCAGAGATACTGAGTGACTTTGCCAAGGTTATGAGCAATCATGCACAGAGGGACAGTGGACCCAGGGAGAAATCTGCTTCAACCTCCACCTCCATCCTTAAAAATTCAACATAGAATTACCACATGATCTAGCAATTCTACGTGTGGGTATATATCCAAAAGAATTCAAAGCAGGGACATACGCAGATATTTGTAATACCCATGTTCATGGCAGCATTATTCACAATAGCCCCAAAGTGCAAGCAAAGCAAGTGTCCACGGACAGAGGGATGGATAAACAAAATGTGGTGTATATATACCATGGGATATTATTCAGCCTTAAAAAGGAAGGACATTCTGACACATGCTACAATATGGATGAACCTTGAGGATATTATGTGAAGTGAAATAAGCCAGTTACAAAAGGATAAATACTATATGTTTCCACTAACATGAGGTACCTAGAGAGTAGTCAAATTCATAGAGACAGAAAGTAGAATGGTGGTTGCCAGGGAGGGCTGGGGGAAGAGGAAAATGGGAAGTTACCCTTTAATGGGAGTGAAGGTGATGAACAAAGGGGAGCTGGCCAAGGGGGCATGCTCTCGAGGTCTAGATAAGACTAAGGAATGTGCGGATGAACCCTGCTGGGAATAAGGAAGACCAGGGGAGAGGGCTAAAGGGTGTGCTGAGCAGCGTAGAGGGCCCTCTGAGATGCAGGCAGATGACTTCTAGAGGCCCATGCAGGACACTCTGGGGAACTCCTGAATGCCCCCCATGTAGCCTAATAGAGGAAGAATAAAGAGAGCTAAAAAACTGTCAGGCACTCCTGAGAAAAGAGTGAATATATTTCTTAAAATACCGACCCTAGGTCCCAGGATGGGAAAAAGTGGGGGAGTACATGAAGACTGATTGGGGGGCATTGATCAGGGTCAATGTTTTTCCAGATTCTCGCAGTGTACTCCTAGGGGTATGTGAAATGATTCTGGCCAGCACACGGATTCACATTAAAAGGCATAGATAGCCATTTTAATTCTCATCCAGTCTTTCCTATGACTTTCGTCACAAAATTTCCAATTGATCCTGTGAAATTTTCCCCTCCGAAACCTGTGAATCTCACATCTTTATTTGAGAAAGAGAGAACAGGCTTCTAGATTCAGCAACTTCAGTCGGCATCAATGTCTAGTTCAGAAGTTGCCAAGATGGGCCCACTGCCTGGTTTTGAAAATAAAGTTTTATTGGAACAGGACCATTCATTTCTACATTGTCTATGGCTCCTTTGTTACAATGGCAGAAATGAATGGTTGTAACAGAGACCTGTGGCCCACAAAGTCTAAAATGTTTAACATCTGCCCCACTACAGAAAAAGTCTGAGGACTTTTGGTCTATTTACATTGTTTTGTTTACAGTGTATATATTCCTAAATACTTGCTGTCTATTGTGATTGATATCAGTTTTCTACTGAGGGTGACAACAATTAATTGAAGTTAAAAAAATCCATTTAAGGAAACAAATTCACAAAACATTGTAATAGTAATAAATTAATATAATACATAATAGAAGTAGACCGCAGAATCTGGGGGTAGTATATATATGACAAGGCTTGATAAACACTGGATTATGAGAACAGGGAAAGTGGAAAGATTTGAGAATGATAAAAATAAAAAGCAGCTTAGGTAGAGATGAGAGATTGGGGACTGGAATAGCACTTCATTAGAAAAAGGGATTTGTATATATGAAGGGTGGATCTGTACCCATCTAGGATAGAGAGAGGGCTGAGCAGGTCCTAACTGGACCTAGAAGAGTGAGGCAAGGGGACAGGGAGCTGCCACCAGCAGAAGCCAAGACTGACAAAGGGGAGAAAATGATGGTGCAGGAGAGTCAGTGGCAGATCCCTTCCCAGCTGGGGTTTTCCCTGCAGAAGCATCGTGGCAGAAAGAATGTGGAGATATCAGTGACAATCACAATAGTAATACTTGTATGCTATGACATGCAGCTTCTAAGAATTTTACACCTAGGAACTCACTTAATCTTCACGGTAACCCTGTGAAGTAAGGGATGATTTTACAATGAGGACATTGAGGCACAACGAGGGCCAGGGCCTCACCCAAGGTCACACAGCTAGTGAGTGGCACACGCTGGCATGGCGAGATTCGCCCATCATCTGAGCCCTACCACTCGGGAGGTGACTGGCCTTGGTCATGCGTACAGTCAAGCCTGGGAACCGATGACTCGAGGTCAGCTGAGCACCTGACTGGCCTGTGCCTGTCTCAATCTCAGCTTGCCCTTAAGGATCTAGGTCACAGAGAGGCTGTCATCCTTGTGACATCACAAGGAGAGGACGGATGACGATGATTTTGCCCAGAGAGTGACAAGGTCTTCGTTGCCAAGAGGAGGCAGAGCCGTCAGGCAGGAGCAGAAGGACAAACCTCTCTGAGCCGCAATCCCAACAGCCCCGAGAAGTCTCAGCAGTAGTGGGGCAGAGGGGCTCCAAGGGACCAAACCTGGAAGTCACAAATCAGGGGCTGGGTGTCCAGCTGCGCCCTTCACACCATGTTCCTGGTTCACAAAACATAACAGATGCCTACTGTCTTACATTTGCTTGTTTTTGCAATATTTTCCATTGTATTTATGGAAATACAGAATCTGAAGCTATATAATGTAATTTAATATAATCTGAAATTACATCATTTATGTATAAGTTGTCTCCCCCTTCAAAGGTTAGCTCTGTAATGTCAGGCTCTGTACTTGAGCCATTTCCTGCTGCCTGACACATCCCAAGTGCTCAATAATACTGGTCTAATTTAAACCCTGCTTCGGGTCAAACTTCTAAACATGACGGGGTCACTCAGGGTTACCACTGACCTCCTTGCCTTGGTGAACAAGGTGGGAGCCAGCCAGTGCCCAACCAGGGAGAAGGCCTTGCCTCTTTAGCTTGTCTCCCAGTGACACAGGGACAACCAAGGGCGTCTCAGTGCCCCAGGGGCTGAAGCACTCTCTTCCTGGTGGCATGATGGGCCACCTTTATTGGGGTGCTGGCTGTGCAATTATGTTGTTTCTGAGAGCTTGGTTTAAGAGTCTTGATTTTCTATTTGTACTATAGCTAAAGTTGAAGGGTGTCTAAAAACAAACAACCCTTTTAGCTATTGTTACAGGTTGCATTGTGTCCCCAAAATTCACACGTTGAAATCTTAACCCTTAGTACGTCAGAATCCTAACCCCTTGAACTTATTTGGAAACAGGGTCATGGCAGATGTAGTTCGGAGGATGAGGTTGTACTGGAGTAGGGTGGGGACCTTCTTATGTGTACCATAGCTGGTGTCCTTATAAAAAGGAAAAGCTTGGACATGAAGATATGCACACCAGGAGAATGACACTTCATTATGAAAGTCATGCATTTACAAGCCAAGCCACAACAAAGATTGCCAGCAAACCAGCAGAAGCAAGGAGAGAGGCATGGAACCGTCTCTTTCACAGCCAACAAACGGCACCAACACTGCTAACACTGTGACCTAAGGCTTCTGAACTCCAGAACTGGGACGGACACAAATCAATTTCTGTTGTTCAAGCCACCCAGTTTGAGGTTCTCTGTCACAGCAGCCCCAGGAACCTCATGGATTTATTTCCAACAGGGGATGCTAGACTTGACCAGTAAACAGGTAGGTCCTGAAGGCTCTCTGTGGGAGAAAGAGGGTGGTGGCATCCTTCTTGTTCACACTGGGCACAGTCAAGTCAAGTGAGTGTTTCTTGCTAATGACAGCCTTTGGTCTAGGCCAGCCTCCACCCAGGCATTTTCTGTTTCTCACGCCTCTAGTCACTCTCCCTTCTGCTCTCGTCTCCCACCTCCTCCTCCTCCAGCCTGTCCCACTCCATGGCTTGAGTGTCACCTGGCTTTTCATCAACAGTCCCTGTCCTTCTCTCTCAGACTGCCTTGACACACAGGAGATGGGATATCAGGAAACAGAGGCAGGAAAGACTCACAGGACCGGTGTGGAGGGCTCCTCCCAGCCTGGGCTGTCTTTTGCGGGGGTCACTATTAGCCATCCTGAAGAACAGCCATGTGTTGTGAGAAGGGGAAGGCAGGTGCAGAACAGAGTACACACTACGGCCCGTTTTCATAAGACAGAAAGGGGATATTTTTGGTTCTGGAAGCTGGACACCAAGAAGTGGATTCTGATTAGCTCTGGAGACTGAAACTGTGAGTAGTTTCCGTTTTGTTCCTTTTGCTGGTGAACATGTCATCATTTTTTTCAGCTGGAAACATACGTGTGTGTTTGTGTGTGTGTAGATAGTAGAAATAAAAATGTTGAGGAGATGCAGAACCTGAGGGACCAGTGTTTTCCTGGGATGCTGAGGATCTGTGTTGAGACCTAAAGTGCAGTGCGGGGGAGAAGACTCCTTATTCCCAGCTTCTCTTTCACTCACCATCTGGTATCAGGTGGGAATACGATGACCAACCATGCCAGTTGGCCCAGGACTCAGAGACTTCCCGGCACATAAAAATGTTAACACTAAAATTGTTGTACACACACACACACACACACACACACACACACACGAACCCGAGCACCTGTAGAGAGCCGGGCTTAGACACGTCAGCCTGCACTGCCACAGTGGGGGTGCTCAACCTGCCCCTGCAAAGGCATCACTGTCCATCAGCTGTTCTTCCCAAAAAACTATCTCCTAGTCAAAGCTGGGGGGCAATAGATGGAGAGAGCCATGGCTTCTCCAGCACTGGCAGGTGTCCCTGTGTAGGAACTTACCCGTTTCTAAGGAAACACTAGGAAGAGGTTGCAAATGCCCGGTGGGAGATTGGCCTCGGCTACTTCTCACTTGGAGATGCCTCCAGATTGGCTCTCTGGCTTGAGCCACGTCTTGTGGTGTTTCAGATCTTAAAATCCAAACTTATATAACTCTCCCTCTCCCCAGTTCTTTTTTCTGAAGGTTTCTCATTCGTCCTGGCTTATTTTACAGGTAGGAAACTAACGTTGAATGACCTATTTCTTCTCACCCACCGGGGAAGGCAAAAAGAGAGTGGAAATTATTTCTTTCAGTTGTGTGGGGAAACTGCGTCCCCGAGAGGTTTGGTGCCCAGATCAAGGCAGTTATTCAGGGGTGGGGGGCAGCTGTCCGTAGCCCTGCAGAAGTCACTGGAGGCTGTTGCTGTGTTTTCCTCAGTTGCTGTTCACTCAGAACCCCCTGTGAGTGGCCACGATGATAAGACCACCTGTTTTATACCTCACCCCTTGAGGATGCATGCAGTGTCCCCAAGACAGAGAGAAACGTGAAGTTACTCAGTCTAGAAAACACAGTCAGAGAACCTGGTAAACATTTCTTGACTTTGGCCTGGAGTTGCCTTTCAGTCCACGCCCAGTTTACCACACAGAGGCCAGAAGTCCCTTCTCTGGTGTTCCGCCTTCTGTCACCTCAATGTTTGGCATCTCTGTGATGAGCCTTACTGAAGGAGGCTCACGTCCGTGAGTCTCCAGAGTGGACACACCAAACTTCTCTTGCTAATACTGACCAATCCTTACAGCACATTTCAAAATCTCTTTACGTCAGCAAATTCTATTCCAACCTTTTACAGAAATCTCCTGCCCCCACTGAGAAGAGTAGGGCAGAAGAGGGATGAAAGCCCCACACTACCACACGAGCTGAGGGAACTGTGGCCCAGAAACCTGGCAGGACTTGTCCAGGACTTGAGAGTGAGAGAACAAGGCACAGGGCAGCCCCGCTTCCAGGTCCGCAGGCTCAACATTTCCCAGCCCTGGGCCATTGCAAATCCATCCAAAGACACCCTGGCGCCTCCTCTGCCATGGAACTTGGTTGGCCCCAGCGAAGGCCAGTCCCATGAACAGTGACGTCAGGCTGTTTGGGTCAGGATCACTGCTGAACCATGAAACAGTTAAGAAATATCCTGCCCCACTGGCTGCCGTGAGCGTAAAGGGAGATCCACCTGTACTTCCTTGTGCTTACAGACAGACTGCTCACTCATTTACTCACACCCAGCGGGGAGGGAAGGCAGCAGGAGGCAGGGCCGCCACCCTCCCATGCAAATCACCTCTGGGAGTGCAGCTGGGTGCCTCACGCTGCTCCTGCTCTGGGGCGATGCTCCTGGGGAGGCCCTGGGGAAGATGCAACCCCGGGCGGTGCGCCTGCCTCCTCATCCTGGCCCTCCTGATCGACGCCGTGGGCCTGGTTCTGCTCTTGGTGGGCATCTTCGCCTCGCTCGATTACTGGGACTTCTTTGTCTACACGGGGGCCCTGATCCTGGCTTTCAGCCTGCTCTTCTGGATCACCTGGTATTCCCTCAACATCGAGCTGTCTCTTGAGAAACTGGACTTGTAGTTTGGCCGTGGGCAGAGGAGGAGGGACGCAGGCTTCCTGTGAACCTGGGGCTGTGGGCAGTCAGAGGAACAGGGACATGTTGCCCCTCCCGCCCAGAATGCCCCACCGGGGACCAGGTGAGTGCACATGAGACCTGCCTGGAGGGGTGGCCGAGGAGACTCAGGTGAGCAGGGGCAGGACGGGCCTTCAGAGGCGAATGTGCAAGCGACGTAAGGTAGTGCCCAGCCTGGGTTCTGTCGACCTGGTCTCTGGCTGGCCAGAAGAACATGGGGCAGGTATTTTCTCCCCTGAGGACCTTTTTTTCTCGTGGAAACCAGAAAGAAGGTCTCAACAGCTCCTTCCACTTCTGATACTCCGTGGAGTGTTCTGCCACGTGGAACAGGAAATTATCCCTTCAGCTTAGAACTTGAGAGGAAAATGCCCGTCTTGAGTGTCTGTTGGGGAGAATCCCTGCTGGGGAGAAAAGCCGGTAGCACTGGGAGAGGACGGAAAGTTCCCCAATGGTTGCTTGTAGCCTCGCATGGATGCAAGCTGGGCTGCAACGGGAGGAAACAGAGCAGAACCACCCAGAACAGCCTTTCTCACTAGCTTCCTCCCTGCACTTGCCCAGATGGGACATGCAGGAGGGGGTCAGGACCGGCTTCCACGTCCACTCTTAGTGTACCCAGCCCTCTCTCAGCAGTGCCCCCACTCCATCCTCCTCACGTACCCTTCCATTGCAGTCAACACCTCCTGCAGCCGACCTGGGAGACCAAAGTCAAGAGACCATGGCTGACCATTTTTTATTGACCGAGCTGCACTTTGCAGCCAGGCCAGAGGCTTGGTTAACCACATGTAACCAAGGAGGCAGATAGTTGTAAGATTTTTCACATGGACAGGGAACCAAAAAGATAAAGTTGGTCTGGCCCCCCCACACCCTGAATCAGAGATGGGCAGCTGTTTCCAAGGGACTGCAATGGAAGCCCCAGTTGGTCTGTGATCGTCATACCCTCCTTCCCAGGTGGACAGGGACCTGCGTTCAGGCACAGTTGGGCACTCCCTTTGGAGTGCTGGGTGTAAGAACAAAGGTCATTGACAGGTTGGAAAAAGGAAAAAAAAAAATCGTTGTGTCTTTTCTGGGGAATTCCATCTGACCCTCAGAACTGAGAGACAAGAGCAGCAGTTTGAAGCAGTTTCAGTGGGGCGGGGTGAACCTGTCCCTGGCAGATGAAAGGAGAAGAAATGACAAGTCAGAGCACCTGGGTCCCACTCTGAGCAGCACCACTTGTTCACTGGGTGACATAGGACAGTTTACGTGATGCTCTGATCCTCAGTACCCTCATCTGTAAGATGAGGATAATATCACCTGTCCTTGTTGTTGCAAGGATCAAAAATAGACAACTCAGGTAAAGGCTTTTTGCAAACGATGTGGTTCTGACCCATGTCAAGTGTTGTAACTAAACATAAAATATGGGATGAGTAAACTCACCCAGAGTCCCATCTGGGAGTACCTTGGCGTACCTCAAATTGGTAGTGGCGGAGGTCACTTTATAATTAGCATCGTGAAACGTCAAAGCAAGAAGGGGTCCCTAATTTGCTCCTCCATTCACAAGGATGTGGAAGGCACTGCGGATAACGTGAAAAATAAGACACATGAGGTCTCTACCCTCGGGGAGTTTCCCATCAGGTGAGAGACAGATATTAACCAAATACTCTCACTAATGGAGGTACAGTAACAGAGTCAGGTGAAGACTAGGAAGATAAGGAACGTCTCTCCACGAGAACATTCAATAGAGAAACTGACCTAGAAGGTAGAGTCTTCCAGGGAGAGGCGATGGCCTGAGCAAAGGTCCTGGGGTAGCAGGGAATAAAAGACAGCAGGGATATTGAAGGGCAGAGGGCAAGTGCAGGAGAGGGTTTAGGCCCTGATGTAGGCAGATGCCGGATCGGGCAGAGCCTTGAATGCCCTCTTAAGGATTTTGGTCATTGTTTTAAGAATAATAAGAAGCTATTAAAGAAACGTAAACGAGATGATAATGATGATTGCCAGTTCAAGCCCATTTCGGGAGCTAAGTCAATTGCCCAAACCACATGGTGTCCCAGTGTGGGGCGCCTTGCCCTGGCACATCATGTTCTCACTGGAAAGAAAGAAGGTCAATAGCCCAGTGGTAAAGAACACGAGCCAAGACCCAGACTGTCCGGTTTGAATCTAGTTTTGTTCCGTGCTAGCCATGTGACCTGGGGCAAGTTACTGCACCTGTCCATTCCCGTTTCCAAATCTGCAAAATGGAGATGGAGCTAATAACAACCCATTGTCAGAAATGGTGCTGATAATAGCTCATAACTCATAAGGATGTTGTCCGGGCTAATATGTGTACAGCACTCTACCAGTGATGATTAAAGAAACTTGTGTCATGATGCAGGTAGCTGGTGCATTACAGAGCGGTGAGACAGTCCTCCAAGATTGACATCTGAGAAGCATTAAGATCAGTCGGAAGGCAGGGTCTGGCATTGAGATTTTCCAGTAGATCTGAGAGGGAGAGCTGCCCCAGAACACCAGACTTTTGTCTAGGTTCGAAGGGACTTCAAAAGTTGTGAGATCCACTGTGGTGTCCATTGAATACAATCATGCAAATGTCACCTTTACCTTTTCAGTCCCCAAACCAGCCCCTCCCCTGCAATGTCTGGGACTGACCTAGAGTGATAATGTGGGCTGAGACCCTGGGCAATCATTTTACTTCCCTTTAGAGTAGGACATCTGGTCCCCAGGGGAGGTCTCAACCTGTGCTCTGTGAAGGCCCCTGAGGGGCTGGAGTGGGGGAGAGTGAGCAGGCAGGAATCCAGCACCCTACCCACTCCGCAACACACACATGCACCCAGAACAGCCGGGTTTTCCAGGGTTTTATCTACTGAACTTTCATATAAGGCTTGATGTGAATACAAGTCCTGACGCTAAAAGACATTTCCGACAACAACTCGTGTCAGTCCCCTATTTCTGTGACCTTTGGCGTGGGTGTAATCTCCAACCGTATTCATGATTTGTGGGCAGTTTGTAACTGGCCCTGCCAGTTCCCCAGTTCTCTAAGTGGAGTAAAAGGAAAGAAGGCACCTTGAATTCAGAGCCTGATGCTACTGTTCCAAGCTCGTCCTTCAGAGTCGCAGAGTCTAGTTTGCTAGGACACCCCACCTCAGCGATAAGGGGTTCACATCCCTGGCAGGAGGTCTGGAACAGAACTCGAGTGAGGACAGGGCAGGGCCTGGCCCCCCACGGCCCTCGGCCTGCAGCTTACGTGCTTCTCTGGAGACCACCTGGCCACTACACCTCAAAGGGACCCCTTTCAGGAGCTTCGCGAGTGAGTGGCTTGTTTTTATAGCCCAACTGTGTACCAAGCGAGACATCAGGCCATCTGATTTTATCACTTGGCCGCTGTATTTTCTGAAGCTTTGTTTGCCCTGTGTTCCACTTGCTGGGCATTTCTTGTAGATAAGGTCCCCTGGCAAAGTCAGGTGAGGACTCTTGTCCTTTTATAAGAGGGTGTAAGATTATACTCCCCCACAAATACACACACACACACACACACACACACACACACCATACACATATATCAACACTTCCTCCCTCCACGTACATCCCCGTCATGGACACACACGCATATTTCCCTCATTTATACCTCATGAACACACGCACACTCCCATAAACACACACACACCCTACATGCACACCGACCTCTCCCATTGCCCATATACACACATATCCAACACACCCAACGCATACACTTTCTGTGCACAGAACCACCCGCCCCACGCACCCATATTCTCCTCACCTGCACCTACAGGCACATCAGCCTCCCACACACTAGCACATGCATCTGCTCCCCGCCGCACACACGTATTTTGCACACACCAACATAGCACTCACATAGTGCCCACTCCACATCCATCCTATACACACACACACATACACACACACAAACGCACACACCCTCCCACCTGCCACACACATACCAAACTCACACCTACACAAACATAGCACTCCCCAGCAATCAAAGCTGAAAAGTGTGGGAGGCTCACAGCCTCGAGCCCTGGAAAGTGAAGCTTGTTCCTCAGCATGGACTTTTTCCCACACACGGACACTCCTCTCTACCCACGGAGGGGGCCGGGGGAGCTGTCAAATCAGTTCAGAGGAGAGCCAGGTAAAAAGGCCTGCATGCTAGGGCTGTGTGGAGGGCCAAACATTTCTCTAATCCCTGGAGAAATTTGTAATCTAGAGAGCACTATGAAGCAAGTCCATACTACCTCACAAAAAGTAAACAGAAAACGGAAAGTGCATACCATGAGATAAGCACCGTCTCGCACAGGGCTCTGAAAGCTGAGGTGAGGAAGAGATTCTCCCAGCTGGGTGGGGAAGGGGACTGTGGCTTCAGATATTTAGCCTGGGTCCTGAGACACAGGTAAGAACATGACCAGCAGAGGTGGCTTTTGGGAAGAGCCCAAGGGAAGGGCTGCAGCACGGAAAGAATTACAGAGTGTCTCAGAAAGAGTGAGCAGGCACATGACTGGTATTATGGGTGTTTGCCGGAGGATGCTGGAAGTGAGATGAGGATTCTGACACTTGGAAAACACGAAGGAGCCTTTGATAACTTTAGGGACTGGAGAGTGACATGACCAGGCTTTGCTTGAGGAAGAGTAACTTGGTATCGTGTGCAGAACAGGTTAGAGAGGATGGGCAGAGAGACAGGGAGAGCATTCAGACAGGGAGAGCTCAGGCGGCAGGTGATAAGAGATGGAACTGAAATGAGGGCCACAGAAAGGAGAGGAGAAGGACGGGGACAGTATGAGTGGAGGGCAGACAGGAGCAGCAGACACCCCGTCCTGGTCTCCAGGGGAATGGTGGTGTCAAATGTTTCAGAAAACATTGCCATCCTCAAAATGAGGGAGGTCGCGAGAAGGCACCGGTTGGGTTAAAATGATGTGTTTTCCTTCACACATGCAAATGGGTTGTGATGCAAATGGTGTTTATGAGCAGAACTAACCAATTGACGTTGAATGTGCAGATGTTAAACTTGGAAGGCAGATCAGGCATGGAGATGGAGGTAGGGTTGCAGACATGAGTGTGGATGGGTTTGTAGAAGGTGAGAATGTCGAGAAAAAAGGGAAGCAAACACGGCGTGGGGGAGTGGGGAATGGAAGGAAGGAAGGTAGAAGGAGGAACCCTGAGATTCACTGCAAGAAGCTCCGTGCATTATCCCACTAACAACACTGTGAAGAAAGTATTATTGTCATTATCACTCCCCTTTTACAGATAAGCACGTGAAGGAGCATAGAGACGAGGTAACTTGTCCAACATAATGGAACTAGTGAGTGATGGAGCTAGATTGTGAAACCAGGTGTATCTGCTCCTATTCTTCAGACTTTTTCCATTAGACTTGGGGTTGGCAAGTTACAGCCCTTGGGCCAAAGCTGGCTGGCCCTCCTCCTGTTTCTGTAAGCAGAGTTTTATTGGAACACAGGCAGGATCATTCACTCATGTATGGCTGCTTTATGCTATAACGACAGAGTTGAGTAACTGCCAGGGAGGTCATTTGGCCTGCAATGCTTAAAATACTTATTATCTGGCCTTTTACAGAAATAGTTTGCTGACCCCTGACCTAGACATTGTTACTTTCTATAGAAGCTGAAGTCAAAACACTGAACCATGTTTGAAGGAAGGCAGACTGGAGAGCCAAAGAGTTCCCAGTAATAATAAGGGAACATGAAACAGGCAGGTGGCAAAGGGGATGAAGGAGGACATGATATCAATAGTGGGAGGGACTGACCATTAAAAGCCTCAGAGTCAAGAGAATTGTAGCAGCTCTATACGATGTCAGAGGGGTAGTAGATGGGGGGAGAGGGGTTATCACTTTGGGAGGGGTGTAAATGTCTAACTATTACATTGTTTTGTACACCTGAAACTAATAAAAAAAAATTACACTGATGGAAAATAAAAACAAAAGCCTCAGAGCCATCAAAAAGGTTGTGCCCTGAGGAAAGGTGATTGGACTTGGCAATGAGACTTTATCAGTAAATGGTGGGGACAAAAATGAGACTGATGGCTGCTAAGATGTATAAGGAGTGAGTGCAGATGAATCTTCAAAATCGTTGGTGATGAAGTGAGAAGGGTAAGGCTATGATGACATAGCTTGTTTGAAGAATGATTGTTTTCAGAGGAAGGGGTACAGAAAATTGAGCAGGATGGTTATGAGGAGGAGAGGAGCCAGTAGAGAGGAAAAGAGGACATGGAAGTAACTCTAACAGAGGGATGTCTGGCCATGTCCAAGGTAGAGGTGGGGGGCAGACTCCAGAGTCCACAGAGAGATACTAGCTTTGCCTGCAAGGAAGAGTGGGGAGAGAGAACTAAGATTTGATGAGCACCTCGGTATTTATTTGGCCAATCACATATTTTCTAATTTGATGCTCACACCTCTTGAGTTAGGGATTCAAATACCCACTTTACAGATGGGAAACTGAGTCTCAAAGTGGTTTTACAAATAGCCCACGGAAATGGTGCAGTCAAGGGGTAGCTCCACAATTGAAACCTAAGTCTAGCTGACTCCAAGAACCAAGCTTATTTCACCACACACAGGCTTGAAATGACATTTTCAAGTCTTAAGCTGATCCATTTCATCTTTATTTATTCAACACAGGTCCCTTCTTCCAGAGAAGCATCAAAGCACGAAGATGCCCCTCTTTGCAGCCTACTGTTTAACGTGTCCAGGAGGAACTAGAGGCTGCGAAGCAGAGGCTTTCAAAGCAGATACTAGGATGCCCACGAATGGCCACAAATGCCAGACTTCGGCAAGGTTCCAGGCTCCATCAAGAGTCCAGCACCCCTGCCCCAGGCTACTAATGCCACTGCTGGTGCCTCATGTGTCTCTGAGGGCCTGCGAAGCCTTAAAGTTGTCTCACTGGAGTTTCTACTGCAGCAACCCTGCTGTGGGCTTAGACACTAAAGGAAAAGT
Source organism: Rhinolophus ferrumequinum (assembly GCF_004115265.2). Lineage (NCBI taxonomy): Eukaryota > Metazoa > Chordata > Mammalia > Chiroptera > Rhinolophidae > Rhinolophus > Rhinolophus ferrumequinum. Next base: position 8,697,256 of record NC_046304.1, read on the forward strand.
CCTGTCCCCTACTATTCCTCTTGTCAATGTCCTTTAAAAACTAACAATTGGAACCAAGCATGAAAGGCTACATGGGATCCCCTATGAGCATGTATCCCACTGTATTGTTGCTACCTCTCTTCGGCTCTTTGAACAGACTGTGTGAGCCCCTGGAGGGCTCCACTTTACCCATCTCTTGGTATCATCCAGTTGGCACATGGGAGCATATTTCAATGTGTTGGTTGCAAAAGCAAATGCACAGCCAGTGCTGTGTGGGAGAGACTGCCCCTTTTGGTGCTGGCCACCGAGTACTATTAATAATAATAACACAGCTCCACCCATTTGCACAACCAGGTGGTGCAGGTGGCTCACGTTAAGCTTTTAGTCAACTGAAACTCTCCCGGCGTTTTTCTGACAGGCAAGCGTGACCTCAGCTATGCTGTCCTTGTGTCATTCATTTCTTGATCCTAAGAGCAGGACTCTATTTTTATCTTAATTCAATTGCATCTGGTCAAACGCAGCCCAACTACAGCAAACAATGAGGGTCAACCGTCAGAGGCTAATCAGACTGGCTCAGGCTTATCACCTGTGCTTGGCCTACTTCACTAATTTATATTTACACTGGTCTAATTTTGTACTTTTCACCCTAGAAATGTACATGTTTCTTATAGGCTGCCTCCAATATTTTATGGTATGAGAGTTACCTGAATAAAGAAGTCAATTTGGCCTTTTGTTAAAACATGATCTAACATGTTTCTGAGTCTGCATGGTCTTATAAAAATTCTCAAACTCCCAGTTTTATCATCCTCTTTCCAATAGTTTAACCTGCCTCTGAGCAAATCTTGGAATTCTTCATTTGCTGCAGCACCGCCTGGAAGGAAGGCATAGAGCCTGCTGTGATACAGACCATACCTGGTTAGCCTGATACCATAGAATCTTCTGGAAGTTCTGTGCTCAACCACCAGCCTGGCTTCTTAGAATTAGGCTGGACTCAGAAACTTGAAGAGATACCATAAAAGAGAAGAAGAAAGATTCCCCTCCTACTCAGAATCTTCTTTGACCATCTTCGCTTGTAATCCTATTGATTTTCCCCGTTAAACATTTCTTTGTGTTTCTGACCTGACATTAAGGAAGCATTTCCTCTTACTAGAAGTTCTAACATTAGCACAGAAGGAAAAGTCACATATAATCAATATCATTTGGAACAATTCCTTCGGAAGATACTGTGTTGAAAGCCACATAACGTCTTTTCATGAGATCAACAGAGTTGGGTTTTTTTTATTCTAGAAATAGAACAGGTTTATGTTTCTTTGGCTGAAAACCAAATGCAATAGTTGGCTTTTATTTCAAAGCAGCCACATTGTTCAAAATATGCAAATCTTGAAAAACTAGGATTGCACTCAGCCCAGAACATATGTTTCTGTCTGAGAGAGGCTGGGGAACTGAGATTAGCAGAGCAGCAGTGGCAGATTCTGACCTCGCACATCACGCTCACTCCGGGGAGCTTCTCATGTGACTTACATCTTCCTCTCTGTCTCTTTCACCTGGCTGTTAGCTTGTAAGTTACATGCATGCATGATGGTTCTCCATAGAGTGCACTTGTTCAACTCCTAGATTGTCTCCCAAATTACAGGGCATGCTTCTGCAGGATGGACATCTGTCCACTACTTTGGGGAATGAATGTAGAGTAAATCTGTGATAATAGAAGTAGGGGATGAATTGAATGCAATTCCAGCTGATTACTTACTGGCCCTTGCGTTAGTCTCCTGGAAGGAAAGGGAGGTCGGCATAGGAGGGCTTTCTGGAATTTATCATCAACCATCTGGGAACCCTGATTAAGGGCTAGAACTGAGAAGGCACACCTAGGCAACGCATGTGGAAATTGGGGGCAAGCCCTCTGGGGCAAAACTTAGTGTGCATCTGAGCAGCTTCCAGAACAATGCTCAGAGACCCCTTACGGCAGAGAATTAGAGGCCACAAGCACAGAACTCAATCTGAAAGGTTATGAGAACGGCTCAAACTGTATGCAGATTACTTGGGGATCTTGTTAAATGCTGACTCTGATTCAGTAGGTCTGGGGAAGGGCCTGACTGAGGCTCTGCATTTTTAAAAAGCTCGCAGGTGATTACCACTGCTGCTGGGCCTCAGGACATTTTGAAGAGCAAGGATCTTAAGCAACCCTGTGATTTTAGAGATGGGAAACTGAAGCTAGCAAGTGAAGCAACCTCCCCAAGTTCAAGCAGCTGAAAAGCAAGCAGCAGATCCAGGACAGGGGCCCAGGTCTCCAGGTCTCCACGTCTCCGGGCTGCCAGTCAGGTGTTCTTTCCCCTCCATAAACTGCCGACTGGCTTCTGCAGAGCTCTGCTGAGCCCCAGGCAGAGCAAGCAAGCCGGGTAGCAGCCAGGGGAGGTGAGGCATGCCCGTGCAGCAGGTGAGTCATGAACCATCATGCCTCAGGCCTCAACCTGGCTGTGCTCCTGACCGGGCCCCCACGCTACTCTGTGTCACTGCAGATGCCAGAGCCGTGAGCACATGAGTGCGAGGCAAGGTGGGGCCAACAGAGAGGAAGAAACAGAAAGACTGCATTTCCACTGGGCAGGGCCACAGGGAGCCAGGCTAGCGATAATCTGGGCTCATCCTCCCAGAAAGTTCTTCCAAGGCGTTGGGCCTGGGGAGCCTCCTACTGCTCTCCAGGGCCATCTCTGTGGCCCTTCCTCCTATCTGTTCCCCTGGAGGGCATTTGGGCTTTTTCAGTGACCTGAACTCAGTTGACTCAGCCACTTGCAGGCTGAGTGGCCTTCTTGGTGATCCTCGCCTATTAGGGGATAGTAATAATTACATCACAATTGCAGGATTAAATGTGATTCAGCCTTGGCCTTCTGAGACCTCCACGACCTCCTGAAGAGGCAAATTCCTTAGAACGTATGGTTTCCCCTTTGTAGAAATCAAAATGTAGAGTTGTGCATTTTAGGTCATCTCTTCAGACTCCTAAGGATTCTAGGACTACAGGATCTATGTCACGGAAAGCTATTTAGAGTCAAGTCTGCCACTAATAATCAAGTCCACACTTCAAATAAGCTTCTGCCCACAGTTTTCTGCAGAGAGGACCAACAGGAACCCACAACCCCAGGGGAAGATGGGCATCCTAGGAGGAAGGATGGGTCCCCTCCAGCTCTGCAGCACACACGGTTAGAAGCCTTGAAACCTCTAGGATTCAACTCATTTCTCAGTGAAGTTGCAGCGTGGTGGGAAAAGGGGAGCTTATCCTGGCTGGATCATAGGTTGAGTCCACCACTGTTGAGGCTGTCTTAGAAATTCGTTTGCATGAGGAACCAAAGAGCTTTCTGGGTAAAAACCAACCCTAAGGGAAAAGGGAGTCAGATATACAAGTTTGACCGGGTACCAGAGGCTTAACACAGATATGCTCGGCTTGGTTTGTCTACTAACAACCTCTTGTTCTCAGAGAAGAAAAGGATATCATAAGAAGGATTAGGCAGCTTTAGGGGAAAAACCTGTCTGTGATATTGTGGTCTGCATCTCATCACTTGGAAGCATTCAGCATAGGCTTGGGTCGTGTTAGTTCCTGGTAGACATAATGATGTCTGGCAGAGAAGTGAAACAGTAAGTCACTCCTTGTCAGAGATATTTGGATGGAAGTTTCAGACTGCTATGAATATAGGTATCCCACTTTTAAAAGCAAAAATAGCATGTTCAAGCTGTTGTAGAGGCAGCATGCAGCAGGAGTAGCAAGATTGGCCCAGCCGAGCTCTTTCCCTTGGGAACTACACTCAGCATCAAGCCTCCATAGCTTTGAACTACGTCTGTGAGCATCTGTGCTTTATCTCAATTTATCCTATGCATCCATTAACAAGATGTGTCCTAAGGTATCAGAAAAGCCTCCGAGAGGCTCGTAAGGTTATTAGGCTTCGCGTACAACTGGATGTAATTAAGCATTTCAATCATGGTGAATGAAATAAAGACATTATGTGAGCGTGGAATTTGCCTGCCTCCACCATTTGTACTATTTGCACACAGAAAGAATCTTGAAAGCTGCTGAAGTTACTATTGGTGCTGCTGGTAGCAAAGTGGTCTTTTAGCCTCCAGGAATGGATCAAATGGAAAGTCTACTGCTTCGGTGGATTGATGGGTGTACAAAGCGTCGTGTTCCATTAAGTTATCTTATACTTAAGGAGAAAGTAGTCTTTTTAATGGGTGAAACTACATGGTACAGGCATTATTTCTACTTTATACAGGCTGTGTATTTATTATATCCCGGCTCTTATTATGTTAGCGTTATTTTATGTTTTCTGGATTATTTTGGTATGATTTGGTAGGTTAATGTGGGGGTCTGGAAACACTCAAAAACTTTTTGATATAAATTAATGGTAATTACTTTGCTTTATGCCACTTCCGCTTATGAAAGTTTTTATAGGAATGTTCTAGTTTGGGATGTGGGAAAAACCTATACCAGCCTGGGGAAGCCAAGGTTTCACTAGATGAGAGAGCGCATTGTACATGGCCAAGGACAGCACATGGGAAGTCCTGTGGCAGTTGTCGCAGACATCACAGCAGCCACAATTCATTCTTTCCTTCATTCCTTTATCCAACAAATATTCACCTCTGGCCTCACTCACCCTGGGTCACAAGGACTGACCCTACTGCGAGATCCTTTAGTATCTGAAGTTGGTAATTTTCAGGAAAGGGAAGGAGAAATGAGGGACAGATTCCCACCCACCCCCATTTCTGCAACGCCCCACCCTGCTGGGCTATCTGCCCCCAAACTCCCTGAGTCAGCATGCAAAGAAATAATTAACATACAGACTCTATATTTGCTGAATTTGGCCTGACTCTGCTTCCAAATTACAGGTACCCCGTTGACAAGTATCTCCATGTCTTTCTTTCCTTGCTTCTCCTTCCCCAAGCTGACTGTTCCTGCATTAGCCCCCAGCCACTGAGCAGCCATTTTTCCTCTTCACCTGCTTCTCTTCTAGCCCCAGCCGCAGGCCTAGGCCATAGTAGAGAGGGTGAGGCCCTCAGGGTTCTGTTCCCTGGGGCGTTCCCACCCCACACACAGCCCTAGCCCCGATGTCCTCTCACCCGACCCCCTCTTTCCGACCAGCCCTCCTTTTTTTTCTCCATCAATTTCAGACTCTGCTCAAAGTTCCTATGTCCACATCTAGCTCCCGACTGCAGCTCTCCAGAGTCTGAATCTTGGCCACTTCTCAGAGCCTCTCTTTCTGAAGAGTCCAGGACACAACCCCTAGTGCCAGCTATCTGGGAACAATGAAGCGATGATTCTCAAAGTGCAGTTCTGGGACCAGCAGTGACAGCCTCACTTGGGAACTGTTGGAATGACAACATCTCCAGCCCTAGTAGAGTGAGCAACTCATCCCAGTTTGTCCACTTGGGCCCCAGGGGCTCCAATCCCAGACCTACAAAATAAGAGGCTTTGGGGATGGGGCCAGCGATTGCATTTAACAAGCCGCCAGGGGATTCTGCTGCACCCATATTCAAGTCTTACAACTTCTGCTGGAAAGGATCTTTGAAGCTGAACTTGTGCTTGGAGGCTGCCCTCTGGGAGATCCCATCCCCCAGTATCTCCCAGGGTGCAGGAAAGCACACCTTGCCTACTGTCACGTGGAGTCCTGGCCAGGCTACACTAGCCCCAGGTGGTTCTGTCAGCTGTGACCAACCAAGAGTCTGACCAGCCCATACTGTCTCGAATCACCTGCAACTAGTGTCCTTTGCTGGCCTGGGGGATGGACTGGATTTTCTTCCTCTTTCACCTGCAATTGGGTTTCCAAGAAAATCAAGTTTCCCATTGTTAGGAAGAAAGTCAGGAGTGGGAGTTTGCTGGAGCTGGTGTACTAAAAAGGAGGGAGAAGGCAGGAGGAGCCCAGGGAATAAGGGGTGAAAGGCATTGAGGGAGTGAGATGGTTGTGAAGGAGGAATATGTCTCTGTGAGTCCCCAAATGATGTATAGGGGACTTGGAGTGAGTGAGTGAGTGCTGGGATCAAGACCGAAGAATGGAAACACGGACCCTGGAGAGGCAAAGAGTTTTACAAAGAGGATAGTTTATTGAAAGCAAAGGGTCAGAGCTCCCGAGCAGGAGGGGGTCCCGAATGGGGGTGCCCTATGACTGAGACAAAAGCTCTTCCTTTTATACCTTCCCTTGCCTGTTTGGGGAAAGGGAGCTGTTTGCAGAAGGGAACTGGCGCCTTCTAATGAAATTCGTCTACCAGGTTTGTTCTGCTTGCCCATCCTGAAGGAATTACCAAAATAACCCACTTATCTATCAGATCTGCTCCAGTTTGTCAGGCCAAAAGGAATTTTATGATTAACCTCAAGGCTTTATTACATTATGTTCTGGAGCAAAGGAGTGATTTCAAAACCTGGATTTCAGGATATGGCTGTCTTTGTTTATTCCCCCAGGGACCTCCCTGTCAACCTAGCGACATGCTAGCTAACCTGTCTCAATTGGGGGGAAGATGGTGCGGGTGATAGAAAAGCCACAGAAGAGAGAAACTGAGATGGGAGCAAATGGGGTGGGGGGAGAGAAAGTGTTTGTTAAAATGGACCAGTAGCAGCAGTGTCAGAATTCTTGGTCTCACCCCAGACATTCTGAGCCAGAAACTGGGAGTTGGGCTCATTTGTCTGCTTTTTTAAAAGTCCTCCCAGGGACTCTGATGTGCATTATAGTTTAAGAACCACTGGGCTGAAAAGTTCTATTAATTTAAGCAGGCATGGCTGCCCCTGGATCCTGGGTTTTTCCAGTGTTTTGGAATTTCTGCCTTGGGCGTCGTGACTCAGAAGAGAGAGAATGGGTTCTCCCTAACGTGACTCTCACACAGGCCACCTCTTGCTCTCGACCTAGTGACCTCCTGAATCTGCAGAGATGGGAGGAAATGGCTGTAACATCACCTTTCTCCTCTGTCACTCCCGCTGTACCACTGGTACCACAGCCCCTGGTGGTACCAGTGCAGCCTCTCACTGGAAGGGTTTGGGGGCTGGAAAGAACCCTACGGAGCCTCTGATCCGTGTTACTTCCCAACTGGTTCAACATCAAGATGCTCCTTTATGACTTTTCTCCCAAATCTCCCTTGTCTTGAAATACGTTGTCTGCCAGAGAGAAGACGAATCATTAAGGAATAATTAATTCATTTCCCCATGATTTATTCATCAATCACATCCATAACTGGATATGCAAAAAGCAGAAAACAGATGTATTAGAATTTCCATTAGAGTATCTGAAACATTTAAAACAATCCATTACAACCACCATAAACCCCTAGGGATCTGGGGAGGAACAAATGGAAGGAGAGACTTCAGACATCAACTGCCTAACGAAGGTAGTGCGAGAAAACAGTAAAACAACACACAAAGTGCTTGCAGGCTCTTGCCGCTCAACCCCCAACCTCAGCCCACTCAGGTCTTTGCCCCTTCCATGAACTCCACTCTCCCTCTGTTTCTGGGCCTCCCCAAAGGGTATCTCACAAACTGAATCAGGTGAGGCCTGAGGCCTGGCAGCTGGCTGCTGCTTCAGCTCCTTCCAGCTCCTGCTTTCCCAGGGTGACTGTCCTACCGACTCCACCTCCACCTTTCGCAAACACAGGAGTCAGTCTTCAGTCTTCACCACTAAATACACCGGAGCCCCACAAGACACCAGGCTAACGGTCTGTGGCAGAGTGTGGGAGTGAGCCTCTGTTCCCCTGAGTCAGATCAATCTCAAAATCACGCTGCTCAGGCCACAATGTGATGCAAGGTGCTAGAGAAATGACTTGTCCCATTTCCGCCTACGGAGCCCCTGTTCAGACACAAATTCACGAGAGTGGAGCTGGAGGCAGAGCACATGGTGGATTCCCTCTTCCTGTCTAATGACTAAGGCTTGGCTACTGCTTCGGGCTAGATGGGCCTCTTGGTTGCTTAGGATACTTGTTAACCAAGGTGCCTTAAGACAGAGGAGAGAAGGATTGGACTGGGGATGGAGCTGGGAGAGACCTGCCACAAACACAGCATTTCTTTAAGACTTCTTTGTATCTTTAAAATTTGTATGAATGTTGCCTTTTACTCCATGACACATTTGTGCTTGTTTACTACTTTTAAAATGTCTCCAAATCTTCAAGTAAAATTGGCATCATTTTCCCTGTGGGTTTGCTTCCCCCAGCAGCACAATGGCGTTGATCCCCAGAGGGCCACACTGTCTCATGGCTGGTAGCGATTCTCTCCAGGGAGGCTCCTCAGCCTACCACCTGTGGACGTCTGCCAGGTTCACCCCGACAATGGCCAGGCAAGTCCAGCCATGTCTCAACATCTGTACTTAAGATTAGGAAGCAAGCACCACTCCTGTCTAAGCTTTGTGTTTCCGTGTGAGAAAACTGAGGCCAGGGGATGTTAAACAACGCACCCAAGGCCACACAGTTTGTGACTGACAAAGCCTGGACTGCAACCCACATTTTCTGACTCCTAACCTACTGCTCTTTCTGCCGCCTCATTCATCTTTTCTGGGCAAAGGCAAAGACTGACAGTGAAACAAGGACCCTCTCCAGGACCGAGCCAAAGCACCTGGTTAGAAAGCCAGGGGAATCGGCTTCTGTGCCTCTTCTATAAAACGGGAATATTAATGCCTGCACTGTACACTCCAGAGGATTGTTTGAGATATACGCTGGGTAGCATACGTGAGGGGCTTTGGAAAGGTATAAACAAAATGGGAGGTGGCACTTGATTCCATGCTGGGAAGGCTTGGGGGAAGCTTGGCGTATTCCACTCTTCCCTTTCTCTCACACTGCTAGCAGCTTTCCAGCACGTACATAGGGTGCAGGGCAGGGGATCCCTGGAAGGTGACTCTGTAACAGTGATGACAAACCCAGCCCATGAATCACATCCCCCCGACACATGCCTCCAGAGCCAAGGGAAGTCATCAGTCCAGGCTCATGTAGCAGTGTTTCTGGGCATGCCATGGCTTTCACCCAGGTCTTCACTGCCAGAGGCACCACCAGCCCACTGAAACTGGTTCCTGAGATGAAATCCATCTATTGTTCCTATCATTTACAGCTGATATAAGCAACTGTCAGGGGACAATTATGGAGATGGGCCAGCCTCTACAATCCATGGACACCTCAAATCATGGCCCCGATGCCTGTGCCACAAGTGATTCAAACTGGAAAGAGCCCTGATTAATTACAAACTTACCATTCAATGTAGTTCTATGTTGAATCTATAATACTTATATTTCTGCTGTAACTGTATGCTAAATGCCTCTTGGCTTACTTGACATGGTGGCAATCTTCATGATTTTTATGTCTGAGTTTTGAAATGGGTTCGGTAGACCTGGTACTGAATAGGGGAAAAAAAAACAATCTGTTACCCATAAACCAAGAAAGCTCACCAAGAGAACTCAGAGAAGGTCTGGGGATGAAATTAAAGAAAAAAAGCAAGAAAGGGTAACAGAAGGGGTGGATTCTTTGGAGTGGGCAATCACATACTTCAAACCTGAACCAAGTAATAAGCGCGTTGAGTGGTCTGAGGTTGTATCTTATTATTTACCTTATCCATAAATAGATCCCACTCTGTGTTATAAATAGCTTTACCCTTGAAGAGTTTCTGAATGTGCTGTACTAGAGCAGATGGGCGGTGGGGGTAGAACTGAGGGAGGTAGCAAAGGAACCAGATCATAAATCCAGAGTCATCCCCTCCCCTCCACCCCGACACATACACTTCCAATACCCTGAATGTTGGAGGTAGAATAAGAGTCACACAAGAGGCATCCACAAACGGAACTCCAGGAAAGGGGCTTTAATTTGGAGTGTAGTCAAGTGCTTAGCATAATATAAACTACCACATTTTGGTGGTAGTGCCCACAAAGTAGAAACTTAATATCTGATTTGACCCTCATGGAAAGTGTAATGCAAAGTTTCCCCTCATTATTGCAAACACACACAGACACACACACACAGACACACATACACACACACACACAGTCATTCTCACCTGTGGTCCCTCTCTCCTTGCTGGTGACCCTTTACCTATATTTCAGACTCAGCTGATGTAGAGAGAGCTTTGGACTAGAAGTCAGGCCTGGATTCTAGTTTTAAGTCTGCAATTTGCTGACCAAATGACTTTATCATTAAATCTCCCTCAGAGACTACAGTTTCATCTGCAAATTGGGCTTTTATAACCATCAAATGAGATAATACATGTAATAATAAATGGCATTGGTTGTTTATCAAAGTGGATAAACCACGTGCTAGCACTTTACATGGTTTATCAACTTGGATAATTATTAGAACCCTGCAAGGTTGAGACACTTGTCCAAAATTACAGTTAGCGATAAGAAGATGTGGGATTAGAACCAAGCTATCTGATTCCAGAGCACTTTGAGATCTATAAAGCACACTATGGGCCAAAGGTGAAAAGAAGTTTAAAATCAGTGGTTCTGAAATTGTGGTCAGCATACCGCACTAAAATGCACATTCTTTGCTCCCTACCCAGGCTCCAGTATCATTGGTAGGAGTATCTGCATTTTATTAATAGCTCCACCAAGCAATTCCTACATGCACCGAGTTTGAGACCCTCTGAATGAGAGTAAATGATAAAATTCCACTCTGGCCAAGATGGAGTAGCAGAGGCTGGATTTACTCTCCTGTCTGAAATAACCAAAACAAACAAAACATATTAAATGATAGCTCATAAGATAGTGGGCATCAGACAGTGAAAGGCAGTGATACACAAAAGTTGGGTAACAAATGAGGTGAGCCCAATAATTGGCCTTGAGAGAATTTACAGGCCATGGTGCAGGGAGGAGGAATTCCAGTAAAGGCTGTCAGACTTCCTGAGGTGAGGAGATGGAGGTGAAAATCCAAGGAGAACAAGATAGCTAGAGTTCAAAGAGCAAAATATCAGAGAGAGAGAGAGCTACAGAGGTTTCCAATCAGTTTTCAGCAGAGTGTGACGGGCGTGTGTGTGTCTGTGTGTGTGTGTGTGTGTGTGTGTGTGTGTGGAAACTAACAAAGGCTGGGGAAAGAATCACCTGAGAAGATTGGAGAGTACAACATCTTCAACAGGGCTATCTTATAAAGAAATTAAGGCAGGAAGAGGGGAGGTAACCCTCGCAGGGTCAAAGGATTCGGAGTGCTGGAGCTGGGATTCATCCCTATCATCCAAAAGTCATTCTGTTCCAACTTCTCTGAGTATCAAAATAGAGAAACTAAGAGGTCCATGGCTCTTAAACACTCTCTCCTCCCTCAACCCATCCACAGTTCCTCAATCTGCCCTGCATATCTTATTTCTTCACTCTTCTAACCTGTATTTCAGCTGAAGCAACATCTTTTTCCCTGATTCTCCAGTTGCCACACACACACCCCATTTCTCCTTACAAATGTTGAAAAACAGTTACCAAATGCCAACACCCACTTTGGGTATATATATAAAAATTTGTCCTATAAACATTTTTCCTTTATTTAAAACAAAATGTTCACCATATTCCATATGTCATGTTTACAGCCATGTATTTGGTTAGGTCTCAGATCAGTGTGAAAACAAACAGAGCTCAGTAACCAAAATTAATTCCAAAATAATTCAATTTCTTGATGGCATGTTTATAGGTGTTATCCATAGGTGTAAGATGTAAGATAACTACAGCATAAGAGAGAAGGGCAAAGGCACATACATTGTGCGAAAGTGTCTACATTCTACTAGAAGTGGTGCAATATTGAGCCTAAGTAAATCAACAAAAGGTAAGTGCAGTATTTACAGTGGTACCTCGGTTTTCTAATGTAATCCATTCCGGAAGTCCGTTCGAGTACTGAAACGTTCGAAAACAGCCAACAGCTGGGCCTCAGGATCTTGCACTCAGTGGAAGCCGTGTGACATGTTCGACTTCCGATGCGTGTTCGAAAACCGAAGCATTTACTTCCGGGTTTATGGCGTTCGTAAACTGAAATGTTCGTCAATGGAGACGTTCGAATACCGAGGTACTACTGTATGTTGTAATCCCTAAAGCAACCACTAAAACATTGTTGGAAAAAATATATAGTCCAAAGCACAAAAGAAAAATTTAAATAGAATACTAAAAAATACAATAAGAGGGCAGAAACTCATTATCAAATATGATATTGGTATGTTAAAAGTAAATAAATAGGAAAAGATATACAATGCAAACCAAAAGAAAGTTGGATGTCTACATTAATAACAGACAAAGCCGATTTTAGAGCAAAGAAAATTACCAGGGATAAAGAAGAACATTACATTATTATAAAAGCGTTGATTCAGCAGAAGGCAGAACAACCATAAATGCATATGCACCTAATAACAGAGCTTCAAAAACTATGAAGCCAAAACTGACAGAACTAAAAAAGAAATAGAAATAGACGAATTCACAATTTGTTAGAGATTTCAACTCCTTTCTCAGTCATTGATAGAACTAGTGAAGAGAAAATCAGCAAGGTTTCAACTACAAAGTTGGCTTATGATTCTTCAGTTTTATCTATCAATATAGAAGAACCATGAACCGACTGAATCTAACTGACATTTATAGAACACTCCACCCAACAACAGCAGAATATACATTCTTTTCAAGAGCACATGGAACATTCACAAAGATAGAGCATATGCTGGGTCATAAAACAGTCTTAACCAATTTAAATGACTTGAAATCATACAATATATGTTCTCTGATCACAATGGAATGAAATTGAAATCAATAATAAAAAGATGACAGAAAATATATCTAACCACTTGGAAATTAAACAACACACTTCGAAATAATATGTGGGCCAAACAGGAAGTCTCAAGGGAGATTAGAAAGTATTTTGAAGTGAACAAAAAAGAAAATACAACCAATTTTGCAATATAACTAAAGCAGCATATAGAGGGAAAATTGATAGCTTTAAATGCTTATATTAGAAAAGAATCCAACAATCTAAGTTTCCACTTTTAAAAATGAGCAAAAGAAATGCAAAATAAACCCAAGTTAAATAATCAAGATAAGAGCAGAAATTAATGAAATTGAAAGCAGGAAAACAATAGAGAAAAATCAAAGGAACCAAAAGATGTTTTTTTTGAGGTCAATAAAATTGATAAACCTGTAGCAAAACTGAAAAAGAAAACAATAATCAGTATCCAAAATTAAACAGAGATATCACTACAAACCCTGTAACCTTAAACAGATAATAAGGTGACACTATGAACAACTCTATGGACATGAATTTGACAACTTAGATTAAATGGACCAGTTCCTGAAAAGCCAGAAATGACCAGAAGTTGCCCAAGATGAAAGAAATAATATCAATAGTCCTATAACTTTTTTGACAATTGAATTTGTAGTTTAAAACAATTTGTAAAACAAATCTCCAGGCCTGGATATTTTCACAGGCAAATTCTGCCAAACATTCAAAGAATAATAGCAATTCCAAAAAATACCAGAGGAGAGAACATTTCCCAACTCTTTAGGAGACCAGGACTACCCTTATACCAAAGCCAACAAAATCTATAATAAATCTGTAATAAAACTATAGATTAATAGCCCCCAGGAGCATAGATTCAAAATCCTCAATAAAATATTAGCTAATTACATCCAACAATCTATAAAAAGAGCAATACCCCTTGACCAGGTAGAGTTTATCCCATGAATGCATGGCTGAGTTAGACAAAAAGTTCTTCTACATGGCACAAAAGAATGATCCATTTTTAAAAATTAGCCTTCATCAAAATTAAAAATTTCCTCAGGAAAAGACATTGTTAAGAGAATGGGAGGGGGGGGTATTTTCAAATTATATATGTAACATAATACTTTCATCCAGAATATATAAAGAATTGAATATAAAAAGAATTTTCAAAATTCAGCAATAAGAAAACAACCCAATTTAAAAATGATCAAAAGAGTTGACTAGGAACTTCACCAAAGTTCACTATATGAAAGTGAATATGTACAACATCATCAGCCATTAAGAAAATTCAAATGAAAACCACTGTGAGATACCAGAACACACGGATTAGAATGGCTAAAATAAAAAAATACCAACAATTCTAAGTGTTGAAAAGGAATGTTCATTCATTGCTGGTGGAAATGGAAAATAGCACAGCCATCTTCATATAAAGTTAAACATACACTTACCCAATGACTCAGGAATCCTACTCCTGTATAATTACTCTAGAAAAACAAATAGTTATGTTCACACAAAACCCACAAACGTTTATAGCAACTCTAGTCATAATTGTCCCAAATAGAAGCAGCCCAAATGTCTTTGAGGGGTGAATCAATAACAAAATATGGTATTTCCATGCAATGAAATACTACTCAGCAATAAAAAGGAATGTATTATAGACACAACTTGGATGAATCTCAAAGGCATTATGATGAGTGAAAGAAGCCAGTCTCAAAGGTCGCATACTATAAAAATACAGAACATGCTTGGACAGACAAATCCACAGTGATGGGGAAAGATCAGTGCTTACCAGGGGTTAGGGCAGGGGTGAAAGTGTGGTTACAAAGGGATAGCATGAGGGAGGTGTTTGAGGTGATGGAACAGCTCTGTATCCTGATTATCATGGTGGCTAAACAAACCCTAGTTGGGTTCAAAGTCATAGAACTGTACATCCTCCCCCGCAAAATGTCCACTTTAGATAGGTTAATTTAAATAATAAAATAATTTGAAGATCCAAGTTCTTTACATTTTGTATTTCCTAACTCTGCAAAAGGGTATTGATAAGTGGCTCACCACAAAACTTTTTGGAAGTCTCCTTTCTCTCTCATCTATTCACATATCCAGCTGTTTCTGCACCCCTCTCACCCCACATCTCCCCAGCGGGTGCTAAGCAGCCCAAGGGGAAGGTGAGCCTCCCACAGTCTTCATCCTTTTCCCCATTCTTTCATATTGACAATAGACATGCTCAATCTCAAATATATTTTCAAGTTCCCCACTTCCAACCATTTCAGCATTCCTAAGCATTTCCTATATGGAAATTCTGGACCTGGTTACTTCCCCCAGACCTCTTGTCTCTACCTTTGCTTCCCAGTTTGCATCACAAAGCTGAAGAGAATCCTTCTAGAAAGGCAGGACCTGCAATGGCAGTGGGAAGAAAAAATGCCCGTATTTCCCCACCCGCAAGAAGGCCGTAGTCTAGAGAAGGAGACTTCACCAACAGGCACTGACAGTATTAAAATAGACTGAAAAGTGGGTTCAGGTGTTATGACAGCACAAAGGGAGGGTCACCTACACTGGTCTCCTGGGTCAGGGAAAGTTCTGTTTGGAATATTATCCGTGACTTGGAAATAAGACAAAGCAATGATTCTGTGACCATTTAATGCCACGCTGGAGTATTTTCTAAAAAGTCCACCTGAGTACCATCTGGCTGTCTTGGGGAATGCATCTTTGTTTGACAAACTCTTGATTAGAGCTTAGACATAACATTAGAAGTTAACTTGTATAAAACTGATAGAGATGATTTTTTTTTCTGTCCAATAAATAAGTGTAGAAATAAAAACTGACACTGACACTTCCCATTTCCAGAACGATTAAGTTCGTTATATACCACAGCTGGGAGTAGGAGGGGAGCAAGACTAATAGGTTCACCTTGTCTGACTCTGGTCCAGCGCATCATAAAATTTTGACTATTTCTCATAAACCTGAACTCCCTAACAAAATCCATTTATCCCTGATTTTTGCTGTGTTGAAAACTGAAGGTATGCCATGACCTTTGGGAATATGACTATAGCCTGAGAAAGCTGATGTTTTTCACCATGAAAAGGCTAATATACACTTGACAACTTTGGTAATATTGCAATTGTTTTCCTTTAAATGCTCATTGTGTTTTATATTTGGCAGGCCAGTCTTTCTAAAACCTTATTTCCTGACATTCTTTGAAGTTAAACTTTTACTTTCTTTTCCTAAACACTAGCATCTCTGAGTCTTCCACAGAAGATAACTCCAAAGGTCACTTTTTATTGCCCTGTTGGATATTAACCAGTTTTATACTGAATTTACCATTTTATTTCAAGATTCTTTTTCCATTTACTGTATAAATTCCAGTTTCTCATATCGTTAGTGAACCAGCTAATTTTTCTCCCTGCTGATTCTCTCATGTATCAGTTAGCTTCAGCTATATAACAAAACTCCAAACTGAGGGGCTTAAAACAAGAACCCCTTATTTAGTTCATAATTCTGTTTTAGCTGGGAAGTGTTTCTGGTCTGGGATGGCATGACTAATCTCTACTGGGCTTGCTTATGCATCTGTAGTTAGTTGGTACCTAAATGATCTAAAATGGCTTCATTTACATGTCCAGTGATTGGCCAGTTGACAAGCAGAGCAAGAGAGACAGTGAGCCATTTGTGTTTCATCATCCAGCAGGCTAGCTCAAGCTTTTTTAACAGTAGATGTTGGATTCCAAGAGCAACAAGTGATGGCAAGCACTAATATGCAAGTACTTCTGGAGTCTCTGCTTAGATCTCATTTGTCATCATCCCATTGGCCAGGGCATGCCATGGCCAAGCAGGGTGTAAAGGTGTAGACACAGCAAGATGTGAATAAATTGGGGACCATTACTGCAGCCATACCTCATTCATGAGTTGAATAAGTTTATTACATGGCAATAAATAACTTTGTCTGAGAAACATGCTTTTATAGGAGGAAGAGATGCCCAAAGGGAACCATGTAAAAAGATAAAGGTCAAAGACATAAAGGGTTGGTGAAAGGAAGGGTGCTCCCATGCAGAAGAAACAGTATGTGCAAAGTCCTAGAAGTGGGACAGAAAAGCCTGCTCCAGAAAGCTGCTCACTGCAGCTGGAACAAAAGGCAGAGCTAGTATACCTGGATTTGAAACTTCTGTTTTATTCAGATGTGCTTTTATTTAAACATGAAAAGGTCGTCTATCAATGGTCAGATCATTGTAAGATGAAACTTTAACTGTTTTGTGTTTGCTATGTATTTTTGCCTACTAAAAAGGTTGGGAGGTTAGGACCTGCCCATCCCGGAAGAGAGACCTGGTCTTTGGTTGATTGAGGATCGGGTCTAATGGGCCATCACAGTCTGCAATGAAAGAATAAGAAGGAGAGAGAAGACAGGACTTGCCTCTGGGTAAAGGAAGGATTTCTCAGAGATTTAAAGGAAAGTTCTAGGAAGAAGGGAAGGGAGGAAGGTATCATAAGAGTGGGTTGGCAGGAAGTTGGGTGATGATCCCAGGGAAACTGACCAAGAAGAGGGAGGACATGCAGTTGGGAGGAGCCAGGGGTGGGGAGAACCTGACAAAAAGACCACGGTGAAGGGCTTCATCCTAGAGTCCAGAAGCTTCATAGAGTCCCACCATGCAGAGATACAAATAGAGTCCCAGCCTCTACTCAAACAAAGTGTCTCTCCCCACCTACACCCCGTCACCACTCAAGCCATTCATCCTGATGGGCCAGTAAACACTTCACTTGGAGGGCATCCAGCAGTTTTCCCAGTGGCCACTTTCCTTGGTCCTTATCTGAGTGCCTCACCTGGAAAACCCACTCTCTACGCCCCTAACCTCCCATAAGCCTAAGAAAAGAACTGCTGGGGACCTGGACTGCTAGTGAGATGGTGGAGTGAGGAGAGTCCCTTTCCCTCTATATCTATTCTTTAGGGTCAGATGGAGTGAAATAAGACAACATTAAATCAGCTAAAGCTTCTCCAAGCCTTCCCTGCCATAGGAGATTTTACATGACAATATGGACCAGCTCAAACACCTAGTCCCCTCCCCAGAGGTAATCACTTCGGATCCGTGTGTTGTTCAAACAAATGTTGCTTGTATTTCCATAAACTAAACCATAATCCACAACTGTGTATGTGTTTTCAAACGTTCAGAAAAAGAGGTAAAAACAGAAAACCAAACAACCTAGCTTCTTATAGGAAAACCCGATAAAAATTTGCTGGGTTGGTTCTGTGAAAGTACTGAGTTATTTTATGCAAAGTAACTTGTACACGGGGTGAGTTTCAAAGACAGTGGGAATGAATGATTTAGCTTCGTTACCAAAGTCACTCTTCCTTAACTGCAGAAAGAAAAAGTGTCAGTCAGCTTTTACAATTACCCACCATGACGTCTCCATCTTGCTCTCCTAATCACAGCAAGGAAAGAAAGCTGAAGTGACTTGCAAAGAATGGGCCCTTGGGAGCAGAAAATGAGATTCTCCTCCTTAAATGCAAGGGAGGAGGGAGGAGCAGAAAAGGCCAGATTGACAGAAGAGGAGCTCAAGAGCTAATTAAGTCTGCAGAGGAGCCAAGCAGGCCTCTGCCTGGTTCCCTGCCAACAAGCAAAGCTTTCTGATGTTGCTCTGAAATCTGAGCTGGCAGAACCAACGTCAGGCCCCAGAATGAGGGTTTATTACAATAGCCAGAAGTGTCAGGCGAGAAGGGATCTAAAAAGGGGTCTCTGAGCAGAATGAAAACCACCACCTGATTGTGCGCAGACAGTGTGAGAAGGGCATTTAAACTCTTGTCTTGATATATAAATGATTCTGCCAGTAAATAATTTTATTGTAATCAAAGGAAACAAAATGTCCTCAAATGATACCTTAGCCATCCATGCCATGGATCAGACACCACCTAGTGTCAGCTCCTGAAACTATAAGCACAGGCATTACTGGATGTGGTTGCTTTTTTATTATTATTAGTTTCAGGTGTACAAAACAATGTAATAGTTAGACATTTACACCCCTCACAAAGTGATAAACCCCCCACCCCCCAATTTCCTACCCCTCTGACATAGTATATAGCTGTTACAATTCTTTGCAAAGCTGAATCACAGAGTAACAGGAATCAGAGCCCACACACAACAGTACATGCCCTGCAGCTTTTCTTTCACTACGACCTTGCTGTAATTATACACCCACCTCTGGCCTCATTTGTTTGGTCTCTACAAAGGGCTAACACAAATAATGCTAATAATATTTTCTTGCATTCATGTAGCCTTCCGGAATTTACAAAGCCCTTTCACATAAATGACTTCAAACCAGGGACAGAAGGTGGGCAGGAAGGTGAGGTCCTCATTCTATCAAGAAAATTGGGGGCCAGAAAGACAAAGTAACGTGCTCAAGGTCAAAGAGGATGAAACGGTGGAGCAGGGCCGAATCTTCCCTGCTCCAAGTTCGGTGTGGTTTCCTCTAGTCCCCGCTAAAGCCCCTCGATGAACACCTCACAGCATATTAAAGCCTGGCTGCAGCTAGAGTCACCTGTGGAGCTTCGAAAACATGCCAGTGCCCAGGCCCCACCTCCAGAAATTCTGATTTAACCAGTGGGGGTAATCCCTGGGCACTGGTATTTTACAAAGCTCTCCAGATGAGGCTAATGTGCAGACAGGGTTGAAAACCACTGTCTTAGAGAAATAAAACAGAAGGAGATAAAGTAATTATGCTTAAGTCTCAGAGAGCTATATTGCCACTAAAACATTATGCACACCAGAGACTGTCTTGAACGTCACGAAGGCAGAATCCAGAAGTGCCCTTCTGATGCCCATCTCCTCAACATACACAGGCATATCCAGACACACTCACAAAGACAGGCAGACACATCCAGACATACATACAAACAAGTGCAGAGATACACTGACACACGCACACACAGACCCACACATGCACAGACACACACATGTGTGACAACTTCACAATATATAAGAGACGCATGCTTTTCCGGATCAGGACTTGCCATATTTCCTAAATAATTAAGGGGATTGTCAGTATTAAAGGGGATTCCCAGGGTCCTGAAGTCCCCTCCAGGGTTATGAGACCCCTTTGCATTTACCTGATGTTATTCATCACTCGTGTCAGAGGTAATAACTCAGGAAAAGCTCTCAAACCCCGGCCTATTCCCTGCTCTCTCTGCTCAGAGGAGTACGGCATCCAGAAAGGTCTCAGGCCAACCAGTTCATGCTCCCAGAGCTGTACACATAGAAAACTGGAGCAACTGGATATCCTGAAATTCAAGTTTCATTTGGGCAAGTCACGCCATATTTTCTGTACTTGGTGAAGACTGGGTTAAAATCAAGGCTACAGTCAGAAACCTGCCACCACCCTCAGACCTGTCTGGCCACACTGGAGCCAGCCATAGTCAACCCTACGTGGAAGTCAGTGATGCTTTTAGAGGGAGTAGCTGTGTGTTCAAGTCTAATCTCAACTCCATACCCCGATCTAAGAGACAGCACTCTCATCAAGGCTTCAGGTCCCCTGGGCCTGTGTGCACAGCCTTCATTCATTCAACAAATATTTATTCAGCACTTGCTATGTGCCAGAGTAATAAACCAAACAGACCAAATCTCTGCCCTCATGGAAGTTTCAGACTAGTCAGAGGGACAGACCAAAACAAACAAGACAAAAAGATAAAAAATAATACTTATACACATTAGCTGGCAATTAATGCTAAGAGAAAGTAAGCTAAGAAACGGACAGGACGCAGAACGGGAGAGAAGGTGACATATGAGTAAAGGCATGAAGACAGTGAGCGGGGCAACGTGCAGATATCTGGGAGAAGACGAGGACAACAGATGCAAAGGTCCTGCCATGGCAGTGGGCCCAGGGAGTTCAAAGAACAGTAAAGAGATGAGTTCAGAGGGAAGAGGGAGCACATTTTTAGGGACTTGTCTGCCTTTCAAGACCTTTGGCTTTTATTCTGAGTGAGATGAGAAACCTGCAGAGGAAAAGGGGGAAGTGAAAAGGAGAGACAAATAAAGGGAAGAAGCAAAATATAAAGAGGTCTACCTCTGAGAGGAGTGCGAAGGGGAGGGAGCATTTAACCCTCCCCCCGCCCCAACCCACCCCGACCCCCGGTATTTGGTCTTCTCTCCATGGCCTCCTCATCTCCTTCTCTCTGCTTATTCTTTTGGTCCACCAGATAACCTCAGGAGGTCTGAGCAAGCTTTGCTCATCTTACTGTGGCAAGGCTCACCACTGCCCAGGAGACACCTGGCTGCATGCAGAGCTGGATGTGTCCCATGGGTTCTAACCTTTCTTCTGACGGGCCAATTCCCGTTGGATGTTGGCAGGAGAAGATCCCAGGACGTAAAGTGGCTAAGCTTTGACCTCGCTGGGGCTCCAAAGCTTGGCTTTCCCCTTGACTGGAAGGCTGGGAGGGGAGGCCAGCGAGGGTTTCACCCTACACCAGCCTCTCATAGGGGCCTCACCCAAACCCCAATGTTCAGTGGTCGAGATACCCTTCATCCCCTTCTCAGGGCCAAGAGAGAATCTGAGATCAGAAAAGTCGTTCCCCATCCATCTTCCTCATCCAGAATGGAAGGATGGATTTGGGGCCTGGCCCTCTTGACAGTGTCTGAGGTTTGCTGACTCAAACAGTTCTAAGGTGACCCAGGGCAGAAGTTGGATAGGTAGAACCACTACTCACTACAGCCAGCACGCCTGACTGGATCAGGGGTAGAAATAGATGCTACAAAGTAGATGAACCTCAAAACCATTTATGCTAAATGAAAGAAGCCAGACGCATGAAGGACCACATATTTGATCATTGTATTTATGGGAAATATTCAGAATAGGCAAACCCATAGAGACAGAAAGCAGAGTAATGGTGGCCAGAGGCTCGGGGAATGGAGAAAAACAGCTTAATGAATAAAGGGTTTCCTTTTGGAGTAATGGAAATCTTCTGAAATGAGATAGAGCTGATGGTTGCAGAGTTTGGCCTTTTAAGCAAATTCAGGCCTGGCCTCCTGGGCACAGGGAAGGAGTCTGTATCCCTTGGAAAGCGAGGAGTCCCCACACACAGGCCTGGAGCCAGTGGTCAACACCTGATAACACTGACCTGTCAAGCAAACTGGGCAAACAACACAACAGAACCTGCTAAGTGCTTGTTTCAGAGGCAGACCAGATCCTATGTAAGGAGAGGTTCCCAGTTTGGAGCCAGACTTTGCCAGAGATCTACTGAAGGATGAAGGTAACCAGGGTGGTGAAGAATCTAAGAACATTTCCTCCTATGAAGAAAGGCCAGAAGAGCTGTGAGGTTTAGCCAGATAAGCAGAAGGGAGGCCATTAGGGGACGTCTTCAACCATCCAGACACCAGAAGAAAGCAAGACTAATTCCACAGAGACCCAGGAAATAGAATTAGGACAAATGAGTGGAAATTTAAAAGTGGAAGTTTTATTTAATACGAAAAAAAATGTTCTAGGAATTTAAGATCTGGGAGCAGGGAGGCAGCTAGCCTATAGAGTGCCTTTGTGGGATAAAGGAAAAGCTTCCCCCATAGGAAGACCACTTAAAAAAGGTACCCCGTGCTGGAGGTAGGGGCCAGGCTTGATGAGCTGAGCCCAGGCCTGTACAGGCCACCACCTTCGTGACCTCGGTGGGCAGTCCTGTGTGTGATTATGGTGGGCTGTCTTGGGAAGCAGTGAGTTCAGAATGTTCCAGTTACTATGGCTGCATAACAAACCACTCCAAAACATAGTGGCTTAAAACCGTAACATCATTTATTTTGCTCACAGATCTGCAAATTGGGCAGGGCTCAGCAAGGAGAGCTTGTCTCTGCTTCACTCTGCGTCAGCTGGGGCAGCGTGGACGCAGCAGGCTGGAACCATCTGACACATGTGTGTTGCCTGAGGCCAAAGCTGGAGCTGTCTGCCAGGACACGTCCACATGGCTTCTTCATGTGGCCTGAGCTTCCTCACAACATAGCAGCTGTGTTCCAAAGCCAACATCCCAAGAGAAAGAGCCAGGTAGACGTGTACTGCCCTTTTAAGACCAGCGCTGGAAGCCACGTCACATCTCTCCCACCATATTCTAGCCACTGAAACAACGTCAAGCGGGGGAGAAATAGCCTCCACCTCCTTATTGGGGGAGGGCAAGATTCTAGAAGCATATGTAGAACTGGAATCGGCTGTGGTCATTTTGGAAAATACAATCGGCCACACAGGAAAGGTCAATGTTATTGTCTGTCTGTCAGGGGCCCATACACACACATGAAGGGACAGCCACTGCTCAAACTCTGCTAAAGCCAGGTCCCTAGGAGACTGATAACTTGGCACCCCACTCTTTCCATAGGCCAGCACTGCAGGAAGCCAGAGTCCCACTAAAGCACTCAGTCTTGAGAGGTATCTTCTGTCCCATATAAGGGAGGGCTTCAAGTCTCTAGCAACCCTCTGCCACATGCTACAGGTTCTAATCCAGAAGAATGGACACTTGGCAGGAACATCTTATATTAGGTTGGTGCAAAAGCATTTTCAGTTTAAAAGGTTAAAAATAATTGCAAAAGCCACAATTACTTTGCACCAACCTAATAGATGCACCCTGATACCTCTGAAACTATTCTAAAAGTGTGGGCTCTGGATTTAGGCCAAATTCAGCGCAGATCCAGTTCTGCCGCTGTGTGTCTTTGGGAAAGCTACCTGACCACTCTGGGCCTCAGTTTCCCTAGCTCGTAAAACGTGGAAGGTACAGAACCGTTGTGAGGACTAAATGATATGCTCTGTATGTACAGTGCCTAGTGTGGGAGTCCCGATGTGGCTGAGCCCAGCATGATGCTAAGAAGAGCTGGCAGTGGGACTCCCACAGAGAGGGAGACTATACCACCTGGGCACGCAGCTGTCTAACTAGCCCTCTCTAGATCCAGCCATGAGGACTTCTGCCCCACTCCTGCCATGGCCAGGCCACACCTGCTTCACCTCCAAGGTACAGCTCACCCAGATGCAGCATCCCTGGATGAAGGACCATCTGGTTCCAGAAAGTCACCTTTCCCAGCAGTCCTGCAGCTGAGCTAAGGGGAGCGGAGGAGTCTAACAGGATTAGGTTAATGAGGTCGTGGCTGGGTGGCCTCGTGTTTCTTAGATGGCTGCATTTTCCAGCTGGTGATTAAGAGGCAGGCCTGCAGGATTCAGGCTTATTACCATGTAATTGAATCTCCTCCCAGATGCCAGCTGAGGCATGGAGAGATTAAGTACATTTCCCAAGATCACGAATCCAGTCAGGCTGCCATCAGGGCTCCTTGGGGACAATTCTGGGGTGCTGGGAAGTGTCAGGCCCTCTGGGGATGGCACTTGAGCAGACAGCTCTTTCTGTCAACTGGTGGCAACCCCAGCAGCTGCTTCCAACAAGGACTTCAGATGAAACGCCACCCCCTTCTCCTCAGCAAGTACCCAGAGATGCCTGTGGGGTTCAAGCTAAAAGCACCAGGGGCTTAGGGCTATTGCTGAAAGGAGTCACAGGAAGAACCGTGGAGGTGGGGTTGACCAGACTGGGGTTCTTCAGCTGAGCTGCTTGGGGGGCTGGGGCTGACAGGGGTTGGGGAAGCAATATGACTACTTGGTTAAGTGCAGGGCTCTCAAACCCACTCTACCATTTGCTAGCGGAGTGACCTTGGGCAAGGTATTAACCTCTCTGAGCTTCAATCGCCTATCTATAAAATGGGGATAATAATATTACATGTCTCATAGGCCTGCAGGAAACTGGCCTAAAGGTAACTGGCATAAAACCCTGGCCAGGTGCTTGTGGCTGGTCTCCTTTCTTGCCTTCTGGGCTCCTAGGGGCTGTTCAGGAGCAGTGGTTACTTGTCCCACCTTTCTTAGAACTGACTAGGAAGTTATCTGCAGCATTAGTTGCATGTACCTGGGACTCCATGGGAATGTGTACTAAACACTTACTGTGCCCTAGATCCTGAGCTAGATATTTACATGTAAAGTCTCATGCACACTTCGTGACATCCAAGGGAAGTGTATGTTATATGGGAACAGGCTCAGAGACTCGGGGAGGAAAAAGGACCTGAGCCAGGGTCTCACATACACCCACAGGCAGAAAGTGATGGGGCTGGAATTTGAACCCACGTCTTCATCACTCCAGCCTTCATGTTCTTGCAGAGTACATCTTGTGACGCTTTAACTGATGATGTTTCAGGAGAGAATCGACAGGAGGGTAGCTGAAGAGGCTCTCATCCCTCCTTGTCAAGGGAGCATAGAGGCCCCAAACAGGAAAAACACCACCATACACTTTTAATGTGTTATCTGCTGTCCACATTGCTTTTCTTTCTTTATTCGTTACTCAATGTTGACCCAGGCGTCTGTGTTCTTTATAGCACTCTCTGCATCCCCCTGTCTGTGGTGGACAATAAACTTGCAGAGGCACGACGGAGGGATCATCACAGGAACACCAAGGCAAACCGTCCTTAACGAGTGAAGCTCTTGTTTGCAATGGGGAAAGTACAGGAAGCAAAGGGGACGGGTTAAGTCCACAGTTATTTAACACAAGCTTTCTCAATGTCAGTGCTATGGACTTTTTGGACCAGGAAATTCTTTGTTGTGGGGCACTATCCTGTGTATTATAGGATGTATAACAGCACTTCTGGTCTCTAGCTACTAGAGGCCAGTAGCACACACACTTCCCTCCCCACCACTACACGTTGTGACAACCAAAATGTCTCCACACGTTGCCAAATGTTCCCAATGGGGCTAAAATCACCCAGGGTTGAGTACCACTGTGCTGGACTTTAACACGACTCTGTAAATTCTATCTATTACAATCAGACAAGAAACCGAGATAAAGGGAGTTAGTCATATAAGGAAGTTAGTTTACTTCCCTATGTAATATACCAAATTAAATTTCAGATGGATTAGAGAATTAAGGTTTAAAAACAGTGAAGGGCAGATGGCTCAGTTGATTAGAGCGCAAGCTCTGAACAACAGGGTTGCTGGTTCGATTCCCACATGGGCCAGTGAGCTGCGCCCTCCACAACTAGATTGAAGACAATGAGCTGCTGTTGAGCTGCCGCTGAGCTGCTGGTGGGCAGCCGGATGGCTGTTGGTTAGAGCGCGAACTCTCAACAACAGGGTTGCCAGTTCCCGCATGGGATGCTGGGCTGCGACCCCTGCTACTAAGACTGAAAACGGCAACTGGACTTGGAGCTGAGCTGTGCCCTCCACAACTAGATTGAACGACAACAACTTGACTTGGAGCTGATGGGTCCTGGAAAAACATACTGTTCCCCAATATTCCCCAATAAAATTTTTTTTTAAAAAAGAAAGGATTAAAAGACATATAAAAATAGTTATCTGACCTCCATGGTCTAAATATTAAGACCGCATAAATCAAAAACACCATAAATAAAAAATAAAATTCAGTGTGACATATTTTATATCATATATAACATACATGAATATATGACAGTCTACGTTCCATATCCCATATAAAGAACAAATAAACCTACATTATAAACAAGTTCTACAAATAGATAATAAAAGAGCACTTCCCCAGTAGGGGGAAAAAAAGGATATAAACTGCAAAGTTCAATAAAGGGTCTGATAGGCACAAAAGACAAAAGGCAAGTAGTTGACAAACTTTGAAATGTCTATTTTTCAGTAACCAAAAAAAATAAATTACAATTGCAATGCACCTTTGCATCGGCAAAAATTGATTTTAAATAGTAAGGAGTCATGGGGAGAATGCACAGGATCTGACTTTGCAGGTGAAAATCTCTATGGTACTGTCTTTCCAATGGAGAATTTGGTGTTTACAACTGGCACACTTTTGACCTATACATTTTACTTCTAGAAATTTATCCAGGAAAAAAAAATCATGAATCTGTACAAAATATATCATCAAGATGGCTTATCACAGCAGGAGGCAGTTGGTTGCGTTAACGATGCTGTATCCATAAAGGTGAATACTGTGTGATTTGTTAAAATGATGTGTAGGCAATGTTTTTCAAACCAGCCTTTGCCAAGTCTCAGGGGTTCCTTGAGCTGCTGTAGTGGTTGCCTGTGGTGGGGGTGCAGGAGAACTATAGGAGGGGGAGAGGGCCAGGAGACAGGAGCGGGTGAAACCGGAGGCTTCCATCCTCATTTCAACCAGTCCAGCTCCACTTCTATCTGTTTTTTATATGTGAGGCTTATGGGAAAACTCTTTTAAAGAATACATTCCAGAGTTAAAACAGTTTGTGAAACATTGTTGTACAATAGCGTCATGGCAGAGAGAACATGGGTTTTGGGGGGAGACAGATTTGTTATAATCCTAGCTCTACCACTAAACTAGCTGTGTGACCTTAGGCAAAATACTTGATCCCTCTGTGCCTTGGTTTCTTCATCTGTAAAATAAGAATAGTAATGGTTCCTATCTTACCGTTACTGTTGTGAGAGTTGAGATAATACGTGTGAAGTGCACAGAGCTCGGGACACAGTAAGTCACCATGAAGGTTAGCTGTTGTGGTCGTTTAATGAATTGCAAAAATGATCAGAGATGCACTGAACAAAGAAGGTCATGCACAGTATAATCAAATGCATGCCAATATCTAGTGACCACGTGGGAGAGGACATATATAGAGATGCTAGCTAGCACGGGTGTTTGCTGGGAGGTAGAATTACAGGTGGTTTAGAGTTACCACTTTTTGCTTCCTCTCCCAGCAAATGCTTTTATAGATTTCTAAGACCCTGCATCTCCTTATGTGTAGGGAAGGTCATCTGATATTGACTCACATTCCGTTTTACAATGTTCCAACAGTCTAGACAGAGCTAGACGTCACCTTTAGCCTATTTGATCAGTAGGATTTATATCATCTTGCGCATTCATCTCGTCCACTAAACCTGGACATTTAGGAGATGATATATTGGTGTCAAGATTTGGGGATCATTAAATCCAAAGCAGGATTGTCTCCTGGGCGCTGTGGAGGATGCTATATATCATAGGATGCCAGTATCTCATAAGCCCCAAGGACAAGTGTCTCCGAAATGGGGTGGGGATGAGAGTGCTGACGTGCCAGCCATCCCTCCTGTCTCTTTTGATATACATGCTGCTGCTTATTATGGGATGTCCTTCATATTATGATAGGAGACAGGACCGTAAAGAAAAGATAGGCAGGACAGTAAAGGGATTTTAGAATGTGAAAAGGGGTACGGCCTATATAAAACTCGCAGATTTACCTCTTTGAGCCGTGCCTGGGGCCATATTATCTGGCAGTAATGAAGGCGGCAATGAAATGTCCTAGGAATCTCTAAATCAGTCTGACCCTGTCCTCTCCACCCTAGGAACAGCTACTGATGGCAGTGTGCATGTATTTGTCGTACAAGAGATTAGGGGGATTGAAAAGATTCAGGACAAAGTGTCCAGAGCTGTCCAGTAGGACACTCTGGGGGGATAGACATGTTCTATAACTTTGCTGTCCAAAACGGTAGCTACTAGCCACATATGGGCAGTGAACATTTATTCGAAATGTGGCTGTGGGACTTAGTGGATTTTAATATTATTTAATTTCAATAAATTTGTATTTGTTAGCCATGTGTAGCCAGTGGCTACCTTATGGAACAGCTCGGCATAGTGGTGAAGGTCATAGAGTCTGAATTCAGGTTGCCTGGATTTGAACAGCAACTACTCTCACATTGACTTTGGACATTTAACCTCACTTTACTTATCTATGAAATGGCGTGATGATAGTACCTATGCTTCTTCCAAGAATTACATGAGTTGCATACGAGTCTATGCGGCATGAGTTGCTCTACATGTTACGTGCTCATATGTAGTATTATGCGAGCCACTGTACTGGATTTTCCCTATCTGGCCCTTCTGATCCACTCTCCACTCTTCTGCTGCGCTCTGTCCTCCAGGAGATTGGCCGTGATGGACCACATGAAGGCTCCCTTGCCCTCTAGCTTCAAGTTGGGTTCAGTCAATGAGAAGCGCTGATGGGAAACCGGAGGACGGGAGGAGGAGGTCAGCGTATTTTTCCGCCTCCTCTCCGTCTGATTGCCATGTTGTGTCCTCTGCTGAAGGACGCAGCCCCTGCCAGCAGTCCTCTCCCACAACCACCCTCCCCAGTTTCTAGTTTCGGCTCCATCTCTTGTCCCTGGGTCATAGAGGCGGTAGGGATTTGCCCCTGGCTGTTGTCAGTCCTGGTGCTTCATCGGCTCTTAAATGGTTCATCTTAATGCTGCCCACGTAGTCAATAGTCCCTTTCATAAGCTCTGCTCCATCGCTCCATGTGAGGGCGCTTCCCATTTGCTGCCAGACCCTGCCGATAACGTTATTGTTACTCTCCTTGTTATCGTTTCACCATCCTGTCATTACCACAAGGCGGCTTGCAGGTGCCTTCTCGGCTTCACTTGGACTGTTGGCTTCCTCTTTTTGATGGACCCTTAAGTCTTATTCACTGATCTCAGCTGATTGGCTTGGGATCTTTAGAAGGGGGAAGATGATCATCAGAGAAGAGACAATGTGTTTTCTCTGTAAGAATCCCTGCCCTCAGAGGATAATCGGATACACTTCGTTAGTAAGCCAAAGCAAGAGCACATTCTAATTGCTGCTTTTCTGTGCTTTGTGTGGGAATACTGAAAGCCAGAATACATTATCCCTGCTCCACTGGGAGCAGTACTCTCCCCACCCTCCCTACTTGTCACACCCTTAACCACAGCCATCACTGAGGACAGGCCTGGATTTAACTCTGTCTCCCTAAGGAAGCAACACAAGCTATGTGTCTGCCCACCTCGGGCCTCATTGGCTGGAAAGATGGCTGAGGGCAAGGGCGGGCTGCTGGGTGTTCAGGGTGTGGACCAAGGGTGGACTTGAAAGAGATGAAGAGAAAAGCTGAAATGGCAGCTTTGCCTTTCCGAGTGATTGATCCAGTGTATCAGCAAACATTTCCAATTTGCAAGGTCCCAGTGTGTCTGTGAGGGTTTGTACATGCAAGTGGCAAAAGAAGTCAACTCTCATTGATTTAAGGAGACAAGTAATTAATTGAGAGGATGTTGAGTGGGTGCCAGACTGGTCACAAACACTGGAGAGCCAGGTTCTGGAAACGAGCAGCTAAAAGGGATGTCAAGCCCAAGCCACGCCAAAGGGCAAGTCACATGGCTTCCGCTGCCCATGCACCGGGTTCCCCAGCTCATTCTGCCACGCTGCTGCCTCTGAGGACTGGAACTTGCAGGTGCCCACTGTCTCCTTGTCCCTGCCTCTTGGGGTCCTCAGCTCCTGATTCAAAATCCCAGGAGGTGAGACCTCTTGGCTGAGGCTGAGACACATGCTCATCTTTGCTGTGCCAGGGGGCTGGGAGGGCAGTACCTACACCTTTTGGCTTCTGTGAGGAAGTGGGTTTTGTCTCCCATCAGGACCATATGTCAGGGAATCCACAAACATAGGAAGGCGGTGAACTGGTGGGCAGCCCCTACCACAGCCTGTACATAAATCAATGGCACAGCCTGTAACTTGGAGGCACAGACGGTCTCCAGACCAGTAAGTGTCTATCATTAATGTAAGTGTGCATGAGAATCAACTGGGGTGGTCAAGTCACAATGTAGATGTACCACACCACCGTTAAAGACTCTGATTGAATCGGTCTGTGCTGGGGTCTGGGAATACACACGATGCCGAGGCAGGCGATCCCCACACTGGTTCCGACACCTAAGCAGAGGCCGGTGCCATGGCCAAGGTGTTCTGACAGCACAGAGGAGCCTCTGACCAACCCATGGAGATGAGCTGAATCCTGAAGAAGGAGGTGGGGAGGGTGGGGAGGGGAAGAAAGAGAGGAGGACAATTCAGGCAGAGGGTCTGGGGTGAGCAAAAGCCTCAAAGTGAGGCCCAGTACGGGATCTTTACAGGAACTCAAAGAAACAGAGACCGGCAAGAACCTGGAGCAGGGGGAAGGGGGAAGAGGTGAGGCCTGGGAGGTGGGCTGGGGCTGGGTTACCAAGGAGCCTTCTTGGCCACTCCAAGGGAGTTCTGCTTTATCCTTTCAGGAAATGTTTTTCAAACAGATCTTGACTCACTAGTGAAATCAGTTTAGTGGATCCTGGCCGGAAGTTTTAGAAAGTGATATAAAACAGAAACTCAGGTAAGTATCAATTCTTAGAAAATTTGCTTCAGTTATAAAGATAAGTGTGTTGTGATATCAGTTGCAATGTAACACAGATTTCTTACCGTGGCTCAAGGTCACAGAAGTTTGAAAGTCATGGTTGTGGGCAGAAAGGCGGTGTTTGAAGCTTTTTAAAGAGAGGAGTAGCATGATCAGATCTGCAGTATACAGCGATTCCTCTGCTAATGGTTGAAAAATCCACAGTCCACACTATCCATCACCACCTTTTACAGGTGAGAGAGCATCTTGATGGCCTTGAAAAATCTGAGGTGGGATTTGGATCGAGAAGGGCCAGGAAAAAGGAGGAGGAGGGTGACCAGGCAGAAGCACTGGCATGAGTGAGTCACAGAAGCTGCCACTCTGCTCCCCTACTCGGTCACTAGAGTCAGCCTGGTATTCTCCTGGTTTATGAAAGAGAAACAGGAGAGAAGGTCTAGGCCCTACCTGTGGGGCAGAGGGCTCGGCTCAAGGGGGTGCGGAGGTCAAGGCACAAATTTGAACTAATTAATAGCTGGAGCACTTAGGAACAGATCTGAGGGGGTTTAAAGCTGCTGCGTTAGAAACAGGGGAATAGAGGAGAGTGACGGATTTCAAATCCGTATTGGGCATCTTTTCTCAGAGCCCTCACTGACCTCACCCCAGGACTAGCTTAGGTGCCTCCTCTGTGTTCCCATCGCTCTGTGCTTCCCCAAGGTAATCATTCCCTCCTTGATTGTCTCCCCAAAACCTGTTAGACTAAAGAGAACAAGGACACTATCTTCACTGTGCTTCATATGTTGCCTAGCACTCAGAGGATGAATGAATGAATGAATGAATGAATGAATGAATGGGTCCGTTCCTCCTGCAAGTGGCCCCAATGCCCCTTTTCCCACTGAAGTATCAGTCCTGAATGCTGTGTGCACACAGCGTTGTGTGGCTTATTGACCACAGAATCTGCCTGCTTGGTTCCTTCCCTCAGGGCTGTGTGCAGAGCTGTTGTTTACCCAGTAGATAAGCAGGGGCCAGGTCTGGTCAAAGTGAGGTGAGCACAGCTTGGTCATGAACCAGGCAGCAGCGGAAAATCCCCAGCCTGGCCTCCAGCCTGCTCAGCCTGGCTGCCTATGCGGGAAACTCTGGGAGCGGGAGCGCAGAGCAGGAGTCCTCCTTAATTCAGCTGCAGCCTGGAGGACCTGCATCACAGGCAGTCTGCCCAGAAGCCCCCTGTTGTTCCCACCCTTTCTCTTGAATATTTGGAGGTTGGGAGGAAGGTACAGGCCTAGGTCCTTCTACCTCATCACAGTCCACTGGAAACTTTCTCTGGAAAGGAGCAGATATTTTACATTTTGCAAACCAGACAGACTTTGTCACAACTTTGCCATTGTAGCAAGAAAGCAGCATATACAACACACAGATGAATGGGTGGGGCAGTGTGCCTATTAACGCTTATTTATAAAAGCAGGTGGTGGGCTGGAAAGTAGGGGAAGTGGACCTGCAAGCCCCCCACAGAATCCACCCAACCCTGACCTCAGGACAGACCCCTAGAGCAGGGGTTCTCAACCAGGGGGATTGTGCCCCCAGGGAACATTTGGCAATGTCTGGAGCCATTTTTGGTTGTCACAATGCCTGGAGGCATTTGGTGGGTATAGGCCATCACTTGCTGCTAAACATCCCACAATGCACAGGACAGCCTGCCCACCCCAAACCCAATAACAAAGAATCATCCAGCCCAAGATGGCAGTAGTGCCCAGCCTGAGAAGCCCTTTTTGTGGTTCTCAAAGTGTGGTTATCGTCCCCTGTGAAATTGTTCGACTTGCACAGTTTCAGTCCCTTCCCCCTCCCTACTGAACGGGACCCAGAAATCTGTACTTTAACAAGCCTTCCATTTTTTCCACGTCTTCACCAACTTGCTATCTTTCCTCTTTCTGATAACAGCCATTCTAACAGTGGGGGCGGGGGGAGGGGGATTTCGCATTGTGCTTTTGATTTGCATTTTTCTGATGATAGTAAAGTTGAGCGTTTCTTCATGTATCTGTTGGCCATTCGTATATTTTCGATCTTCTTTGAAGAAATGCCTATTTAGGTCCTTTGCCCACTTTTTAATCAAATTATTTGTTTTTTTTGCTATTGAATTGTATGAGTTCCTTATATATTTGAATATTACCCCTTATAAATTCTGAAGATCTATGTGCAATAAATGGGACTATAGTTAAGAATACTGCATTGTACACTTGAAATTTTCTAAGTGTACACACACACACACACACAAAGAAAAAGAAAGAAAAAGAAAATTGTGACTATATGAGGTGATGGACATGTTAATCAGCTTGATTGTCGTGACTATTTCACAATGTAAATGTATATCAAATCATCAAGTTGTACACCTTAAATACATACAAATTTTAGTTGTCAATTATACTTCAAATAAAGCTGGGGGGAAAAATGAAAAGGAAGCCATCCAGCTGATTGTGACACGTGCTAACCCTGAGAACCACTGGGCGAAAGAGATCAAGAGGAGAGGCTGAAGAAAAGGGAGGTGAGGAAGGGCAGGGTGGGCAGAGCAAGAAGCAGGCAGCAGCCAGGCTCTGAGCTAGGAGGGGCCTCAAATGCCGTGAGACAGATCATTTGGAGCCACAGAGATACCATTCAGAACGGAGTAAGAGGAAGTGGGGGAGGGCCTTGAGAGTGCGAATCCCTGATGGAGAGTTTAGGAAAGGCTCCTGGGAGGAGACGGGGCTCTGAAGGGGGAAAGAAGAGACGACATGAGACGTCTGGATTGGGAGAAGGGTGTGTAGAGGAAGACAGACCAGAGAGACCATGTTCCCTTTAGGAAACTGCAAGATGTCCAGCACATGTCTGAGAGGTGGGGGGAATTGGGGATGACAGAGAAGCTGGGCAGGTGACAACAGCCAGAACAGAGCGCAGAGTTGTTGGCCCAGCAGCCCATGCTGTTTCTCAGTCAGCGTGCCATGTTCTGCGCTCGGGAGATGTACAGGTGTCAGCCTTCCAGTGTGAGAGACAGGCATGTAAAGTGATAAAGACAATACTGCCAGCCAAGGGTGGACCAAGGTATAAGCAAAGAGCATAAATAGATTAGAGAGAGGAGCCATGGAGTGTGCACCCAGTCTCAGAGAGCTGCTGGGAGGAAGAGCAGGGCCCCCAGGTGTAAGAGGAGGAGGAAGGAGAAGAAAGGCATCTTGGACAGTCTTATTTATTCCTTACAGCAATCCTGAAAGGTAGAGTTGACTATCACCTCTGTATTGTGGCCGAGGAAACAGGCTCAGAGAGGTTAGATAACTTACCCAAGGTCACACAGCACGAACACAGCAAAGCCAAGGCTCCGACTCCTCTGGAAGGAGTATGACCTTGGCCAGGGGCATGGAAGTGACTAGAAATCAAGTGTGGCTTTCACCACAGGGACTTGCAGGAGAAGAGCTGACAGCCTTCCATTTATGGCAGCAATCGTAAGATCTCCAGAATCCCACTCCCTTCAGTGGCTTCCCCAGCCCTTCCCCATTTTAGTTCCTATGATTTCTCCTTTAGAGGAAGATCAGCCAACCGAGACAATTACTCCAAGTTTCAAATAAACATAACCTTGGGAGGTGAGAATTCTTTTCTCTGCGAGAGACTTAGCAGGGGGTGCAAAGACAAAGGCTCTTGTACTTCCTCTCCACCCCCACCCTGTCTGCCCTGCTGGTATTCTAAACTACAAAATACTTCTCATTTGGATCTTCTTCCTGGGAAAATTTTCCTCCCTGGCACACTTTCTGCTGAATTTCAAGAGTGAACCAAAGATTTTTATCTTTGCGATTTAATTAAAATGTGTTTGCTGGATGGTTGAGAAAGACAAGCTTCACTACTCTTCACACCTCTTCAAACGCCCTTTTCCAGCCCTTTGAAGGATCGATCCCCTGCTGCCCCGGGCTGTGTAGCCCAAGCCGGTGGGGAATGTGTGCTCCACTAGCGCCCCCCGCTGCCTTAATAATGTCAGAACAACCTCCCACCCTCGTGGGGACCTCAGGAATCGGGAAGGAGAATGTGCTGGGTGCATTAGAAGAGCAGACAGTGCAAATGCCATTTGCTCTCTGGGTAGAAGGAAACTGCCTAGGCAGCGGATGGTTTCCTTAATGGGTGGCTTTGAGCGCATGGGAGAACTAAGTGGAAAGGGTGTCTCCAAGAGGCCCCTGCTGGCCCCTCTCTCAGGAAAAAAGCACAAACCCCTGGCTAAAACCGAAGGTCAGGGATATGCGCAGTTGCCTGGAACAGAGTTAGAAAGGTTACCAGTCAGTGTCCCAAAGCAGATGGTTCCTGAATTATTTTCTTTGTCCAGGATGTCTCACGCACCCTCACCCACCCCCAGCCAGCCACAAACAGACCAGTCGCTTAGGTGGTTCTGGGAGTGCCAGTTTGGGGAGATAGAGCACATCAAATGGCCTGAACAGTCGCCACCAGTCCCAAGTCTTCGCTTCCGACTTGGCACCTTGGAGAGCAAACTGTCTAGAGAAGTGGAGGAGAAGGGGTTTTCAGGAGGCACTGAGGCCAGCAACTTGGAAACTTGGGTCCAAAAGTGTTTGGAGGCAGTCAGTCGGGCCGTTACAGAAAAGGGGGGGAAATCTTCGACTCCTCAAAGCCCTCTTTGCCTTTAGCAGTGGAAATATATTATGCTTGGGCACATTCTCACTTCCCTGAGCCTCACTTTCTTCATCTCTAAAATGGGATAATACAGATCCTCACCGGACTGTCTGAGTGCTAAGGGTGTCCCATACATGAGCACGCAATAAATGTTTCCCCCATCACAGACAGACTGCCTGGCAGTGTCTCCTCTGTGCTCGTATTTTATGGGATATTTACATTGTTCTTTACCTTTCTTGTGAGCATATGGTTTTCCCAACCAGATGAAAAAGTCCTGGAGCTCAAGGTTGTGTTTTAAACTCCACACTGTTGCACAGCGTATTAGACCCATGTCTCAACCAACATATTTCCAGAGATATAAAATATTAGTGGCTTGATAAATATATATAGTAGAGGCACAAAATAGATCTACTGAATGAATGAATGAATGAATGAATGAATTTAGCCTCCATGTAGCTCTTCCTGAGAGAGCAGACCCAGGATATCTCCCCAGGGTCCTTTCTCAGGGCCCTTGTAGCCCAGAGCTCTGAGTAACGGCCAGGTGGGGAGGGCAGAGGCCAGTCTGCTGTCGCCCAGAGAGGAGAACCCACAGAGCTCTCCAGAGCAAACACACAATGCCCACAATGAGCACGACAAGAGACAAGACGCTTTGTTTCCTCTGCTCCTTGTCTGCACCCCATGCTCCCCTGGGCTGCCACAGGCCTGTGCCGTTGCTAGGGAACCATCTCGTGCAACATCCTGGGGGAGGAGAACCTGCTGTCCCCAGGGTCAGAAGCCTGTGCTTGCTCCCAGCTCCAGGGGTTTATGACGGCCCCGATTAGACCGCACCTGCACTAACTGAGGGTTTTGTCCAGGGCTTGGTCACATTATCGATTGGGTAAAGCTGGATGCTCCGGTTCTCCTGGGAGAAAAAACAATAGCTGCCAGTCTCTCCCCTATGGAGAAAGAAAGCTGCAGCACTCCCTCCTGTGCAGTGAGGAAAGGTGATGGTGAATGTGGTGATGGTGAGGCCACAGTCTCACAGAGCCTGGGAAGTGTTGGGTGGTGTCTGTTCCTTGGTGTGAAATCCCTGAGGGAAGTGGAGAAATGCTTTGGTGTTCTCGCTCTCTTTTCAGAATCACTGAAATCAGTGGTTCTCAACCAGGAATAATTTGCCCCCACCCCCATCCCAGGACATTTGGCCATGTCTGGAGACGTTTTTGATTGACATGACTGGGGCTATTGCTGGCATCTAGTGAGTAAAGGCCAGGGATACTACTTACACCTCCTATAATGCACAGTACAGCACCCATACCAAAGAAATAGCCAATCCAAAATGAATGAATGAATGAATGAATGAATGAATGAATGCAACAACATCTGAGCGCCATACAAATTGTAGGTATCTTTTTGTGTCCCTATATCCCTCTATATATACACAAAGACACACACATATCGTCACAGTGGATATGAGCACCTACTACATCAAGGCACTGCGCTAAAGTGGTGGGTATGCATTTGTTAGAAAGCTTAGAAATGCAAGAATCTGGGTCTGGTGATAAGAGTTCAACTGAGCCATGTGTAGTGGCTGAACTTTACCAAGGGGTAGAAGCTCCAGAGAAACAGGGGCAAGGATATCCGTGGTTGCCGTCTGACACACAATTCACCAGCAAATCCAATCCTCCCTTGTCTGGCTACCAAGCACCAATTCTTCAGGCAGGCTCAGAGGTGGACCCCCAGGAAATGGAGCCTCTCCACATAGGTGCCCCCACTGCCCACCAACCTCCACAGGTGCCGATGGGCACCTCCCCCATCTGGGGGCTGTAGGGAAGATGTGCAGAGGTGTCCCCACTCACCAAAATATATAATACAACCTTTGCTCCTTTCCCAGAGTCAGTGACGCAAACACTCTTTCCAACATCCTCACCCTCCCCACCAAAAGCCTAGAGTCTCTACATCTCAGACAGAACCTGCGAGTCACTTCCGGGGTGCTTGGAAATGTGTTTTCCTCCTTGAAGCACAAAAACCTCTCGCAACCCCCGGAGGTAAGGTAGCTCGTCAGTACTTGCGAACACCTGCCGCATTGAGCACAGGATGGAACACAAGTAAGTATCTTCATAAATGATCCCACCACCAGGGTCTTACCACTCTTAGTTTTTTCGGTCATCACAACAGACTAAGGTGTGGGCGTTACTAATCCCACTATACCGATGAGGGAACTGGGGCTTACAGTGTTGAGGGGACTTGCCTAGGGCACTGCCTCCTGTTGGGTTCCTGGGGAAGCAGATGGAGACAAGTTCTGAGTGCGGGATAGATATGAGGGACAGAAGCAGAACTGGGCAAGGGAGAAGTTGAACTGCACTACAGTCTCACTGAAGGCCTCCATCACCCCCGTGGGGAGTTTTGGAACTGAGCTGACCCTGTGAAATTGTCCCAAGTTGGGTAGATGGAGCCAGTGTTTGGTCGATAGTCATAGGCTACCCTTGGACGGAGGTGTGACCTCAGGCGGGGCAGTTTTTTTCAGGTGAGGCAATCCAGGGCTAATGGCTGAGAGCCACCTCTGGTGGCACTTCCCACAGCTGGAGGAAAAAGCCTATCTTTAAGAAGAGCCTGGGTGCACGTGACAGCGTCCACCCCAGTCACCTCACTCATAAAGGACAGAGCTAGAATTATGACCCGGGTCCCTTTCCCTTGCCATCAAGTCTCTATCTTCACGCTTGATTTACACGGGGGCCAAGAGACCTCAGGACAAGGATTAGAAGAGCCTCCCTAATTAGAGTTCCAACGCATCCCATCCTGACACACCCAGGGAACTGCAGGGGTGAGGGTGGACGAGAGAAGCCCAGAAGCTCAATTGCAGGGCTGGGGATGGTGCAGCTGCAGGTCCGGGAAGGAACAGAACTGACTCCTAGCCATAACATGGGTTCCCCTTTACCCCCTCAGACCCTGTGTCCTGACTCGTCTTCATTTCACTCTGACCCTCCAAAGTCTGCTGACCATGGCTGGCCGCATCCCACACCCCTGCAGGGCCCAGAACCTAGAAAGAACCTAGAATTGACATAATCATAGAGTTTCAGCACTGGAAGAACCTTAACAATCTCCAGTGTTTTCTGCTGAGCAGTTGAGAGCCAGAGACCCTGGTACGCACAGTGGGTTCTCAACAACGTGGGAATAATCATGTGGGGACACAAAGCTAGTAGAGTTAAAGGTGGGACTAGAACCCAGGTCTCCCGGCTCCCAGTCCTAGCATCAGGCACCACGGCACACTGCTGCAGGCAAGGAGATGGCCCTGCCTTCTTGGCACCACCTCTCTCCTTCCCTCTCTGTGTCCAGCCTCCTGTATTTCTCAGACACGATCAATTCTTCCTCTGCCTGCAAGATTCTCCCTCCTCTTTGCTCTGTTAGTACCTGCTCACTCTTCAGGTCTCCTGTTCCCCAGGAAGCTTTTCCAGACTCCCCAGGCCAGGTCAGCTCCCAGCCCAGTCTCCTTTTATTCTCTCATGGGACCCCGTACTCATCCATCACACACATTACCTAAATAAATTGCTGTGCAATTGCTTATTCCATGTCTGTCTCCCTCATTGGAATATAAGCTCCATGACAGTGAGGACCAGCTTTGTCTTGTTCCTAGTGTATAACCCCAACACCCAAAATTATAAACCAATGAGTATATTCAGTGGTATATAGTCTTCTTCAGTTCTTTCAGTTCTTAATATAGTTGTCCTGGCTGTTTAGACA
Source organism: Rhinolophus ferrumequinum (assembly GCF_004115265.2). NCBI lineage: Eukaryota > Metazoa > Chordata > Mammalia > Chiroptera > Rhinolophidae > Rhinolophus > Rhinolophus ferrumequinum. The sequence continues at coordinate 8,736,327 of NC_046304.1, forward strand.
AATGTCAGATGCCCCAAAAGGCGTCTCATGAGACTTTATAAGTGCCCGTGCCCTCCCCCATCTTGTCCCCAACCCCTCCCCCACTCCCACCTCTTGGCACCTAGTCCAATGTCAGTCACGAGAATGGACAAGCCACAGCAGTTTGCTGATTGGCAACCTGAGCCTCCAGAGCACACCTGTCAGGAAAAGGAGTGAAGGATTTTTGTGCTTCTGCAGACTGAAGGGCAGGAGCCTACCACGGCTCTGCACTGGGACCCCAGACGGCAGGAAGGGAAGTAGCTCAAATCACATTAACATGGTTCTCAGGAAACGCTGCTGAATTAGAGGTTAGAGCCACGGCAGCTGCCTCTTTTTAATAGGACATTAGTGCTCATTCTGAGCAATTACCCTGTTTGCAACGGTTTCTTAATGTTCAGCTTCTGGAGCCCTGAGAAGAAAGAGCCTTGTGTTTCCAGTAACCAGCTCTCCACTGGGCAAGGCAGAAGAATGAGCTGGGGACATGCCCTTCCTGGCTAGACCAGGGGACCGACACCCCAGACAGCCTGGAGAAGGGGCTGGGGGCTGGCTTCCCTGACCAGCTCGCATTCCCAGAGCCGTGCAAAGGGTAGGGCTGTACAAACAGAGGCAGGAGAGTCTACACACAAGAGAGCCTTACAGAAACTCTACTGTTCCCTGTACAATTACGCAGCTGCCTAAAGCAGGTCCCTGCTTTACAGCATTCGGTACCTCTCCCAGCACTTACCATGCTTACCATTTTGATTTTAATAGCAGTTCCTTTCTTGATTATTAGAGTAATTAAGGTTCATTGCAAAAAATAAAGCAAAATGTAAACGAAGGAAACAGATTGCATTGCCACAGCACCCAGAGGTCATAGCTTTCCAACATACTGTTTTTCTATGCATACTCACATAAAGATCTGTAAATACCAGTTTTTAAGAATGGGACCAATCATACCACCCACCCTGTTTTCTTAACAACAGGGTGACCATACTTTATTCTCATTGCTTATGTAATGGTCTTTTCCAATGAGTTTTAGCTTCAGTGTGGGCAGCACTCCACTCCATGAGGTTCACTGGTGCTTTTTGGGCAGAGAAGCTGGCACATGGCAGTTGCTCCATACATGTTAGCTGGTGAGATGGGGGGCAAGTCAGTCGGGATTCTTTGAATTGCAAGTAACCCTATAAAATATCCAGTTAAATACCCAATTAAAACTGACTAAAGCAAAAAAGGAATGTATTAGCTAAAGAACTTTGGATGCTCAGAAATATAATAGTTCTAACTTCAGATGAGATTTGATCCAATAACTCAAACCATGTCATCCAGGATTTAGTTTCTCTCTCTCTCTCTCTCTCTCTCTCTCTCTCTCTCTCTCTCTCTCTCTCTCTCTCTCTCTCCTGTCTTGTGTGGTGTTAGTGTCATCCTTAGGCTCTCTTGGTGGCCCAGAGCTTCTGGATAAACAAGACCTCATGTCCTCACATTGCATTGTCCAGGAGAACAGAGCAAGTTACCTCCAATAACTGTAGTACACATTGGGGGGGGGGGGGTTTGGAGAGAAGGAGGGAATCACTTTCTCATCAGCCTAAATTGGGGCACATGCCTTTATCTGAACCCATCCCTGTGGCCAAGGGGATAGTTACAGGGGTGGGGTCAAGCCCACCTAAGCTCCATGGGTGACAACAGAGAATAGATGAATTCAACAAAGGAAAATTGGCATCCTGTTAAAGGGATTGGGAAGGAGAACACAGACACCCACTAGAAATGATGGATGGACGGATGGATACAAGGGAAGATGGAAGAGTGAATTATAATAGCTATTGATGACAGCACTAGGTTTACTCAAAGAGGTTTGTGAGGAAGGTGGAGTTTTTGAGGCAGGTAGGGTCCTATCCCATTTCGTGAAGGTGGTAGGTAGCACAGCACTAGGCAAACTGTCCAGAGGAAATCCAGTCACTGAGTGACTTAGCAGGGCACTTCCTCTCTTCAGGCCTTGGTTTCTAGAACAAGCTGGGTGTTGGAGGTTGGCTAGATAGACTATGTTGCATTCAGTTTTGAAATCCTGTAGTTGAATTCTTCGGGACATTATCCTAAACTTTTAACTGGCCTCAGCGCCCCAGCTTGCCCCTTCTCACCCCCAGGGTCAGCCAACTACTGTGAAAGAGTTAGCATTAGGGAGAGGAGGTATCACTTCTCCCAGGACGCTGACCATTAGTGGGTTGCCAAGAACCCCGCATAGCCAAAAGGAAACGTTTAGGTGCATGAGTGGTGTGCTTGGGCCCAGTACACCAGAACTTTGGTGATTGGTGTCTGGGACATTAAAGACGTTGTCTTGACTCTGAGTCCAATGAGAAGCCTCTGGAGGGTTTTAGACAAAGGACTGCCATGATCTGACCCCCATTTTAAGAGTAGCTCTAGCCACTAAGTTGAGAACAGAGGAGGTAAGTACCTTCTTACTCCACTGCTCTCCTCCCCTTCCTGTTCACCTCCACCTCATCTAATTCAGCTCAGGTGGCTAAGAGTTCTGCTCTCACACCAGTGACTCTCAGCATGAAGATATGAGTGTGGGAGAACTCCACCTCTTCTGTTTGGAGAGCTTGGGAAACATGGGGTTCTTCGTTTTCAACTAGGGTGAAAAATGAATTAGACTTCATGTCCAAGAGATGATGAAGCTTTACCTATAACCCTCCCCACCCCCACTTCTGTGTACGTGTGTGTTTCTCAATCTTCTTCTTGGTCTTGGTATTTGGACTTTATCAAACACAGTTACTTACCTTATCAACCAAGTAGGCACTCAATATTTGTTGTATGATTGTAGAACTCAAAGTCTCCTTTCTGATAAATGAATCCTGCTTCTTTCCATAGGCTACGATGTTTTAGAAATACATTTAGATATATTGATTTTTAAAAGAGCCGTAAAGCAGGTCTCCCTGCAGAGATCAAAGGCCCCACTTCCTGCAGGTGGTACATATGGCCGTATCTATTTGTCCACAGAGATAAGAAGAGCTAATATCTAAGCTGAACTAATTCAGAGAATGCCTAGTGGACTTCTGATAAATGTCTTTTAACCAGCTCTGTTGACATGTTGGTAATAACACAGTCTTGCAGCCACCAGAAAGTTTTATGCTCTGGGGTGCAATTATTGGGTCGTTTCATGTGAGGGTCATTTCAAAGAAATGCTCCCCAGGCAGAAACACGGAATCAGTAGCTAAGAGAGGAAGGGTCTTAGGCAGGAGGACAGAATGATTTACCAGGAAGTGGGGGCAGTAATGTCTGGGTCATGTGACACGCTAGCTTCCAGGTCGGCAAAGCAACTTCTGACTCATGTCCATGATGAAACTGCCCAAGGGATTAAGGTTTTTTCCAGTCGGCTCCCAACTTTGGGACCAGAATTGGGTCCTTCCCCACTAATTCTGCCCATCATTATAGCAATGAAAATCATTTTGTGGGTACATTTTCTAGGCCAGCACTGAGCGAGGTATTTGTTCATTTGTTCATTCATCCTACAAATCTTTAATGGCAAGCTACTGTGCCAGGATCTGTTTTAGGCATTGGAGATATGGTGATAGGTACAGTATATAAAGTCTACGTTCTTATGGGGCTCACATTCAAGTAGGAAGAGACATAATTTTTGAATGAGCCAATAAATACATAATATCAAGCAATGAGAAATGCTTAGAAGAAAAATAAAGGGATAGAAAGTGAAAAGGGATACTATTTCGGACACAGTAGGTACAGTGTTTAGGATAGGGTACAATTTAACAGGAACCTAAAGGAAGTGAGAGATCAAGGACAGTACAGGTAGAAGAAATATCATCAGGAAAGGTGAATGCATGCTTGGTATGTTGGAGGAACAGCTGGGAATCAGTAGGGATGGTGTGGAATGAAGAAAGAGAAGAGAGGCAGGACGTAAGATCAGAGAAGTCACGGGCCTTGCAGGAAGGATACAGACATGGGACTTTATTCTGGTACCAATGGAGAGTTTTGAGATGACGAGCGTCTGGCTTCTTTTTTTTTAAAGAACGGTCCTGGCTACTGTGGGGTCAACAGAATTTCGGAGGAGAAGAGTGGAAGCTGAGGTAACAGTTAGGCCGCAAACTCAATAGTCCACGTGAGAGACATTAGTGCTGACTCTGAGGGTGGAGAGGACTGGCCCCATTGTGGACATAGTTTTCAAAAGTGGAAACAACAGAATTTGTTGCTGAATTAAGTACAGAAAAAAAACATAAGTCAAGGATGATTCCAAAGATGTTGGCTGCAGCCCCTGGGAGAACTGGTGGTGAACTTTCCAAACTGAAGGAGGAGTCGGTGGGGAGAGATCAAGAATCTGGCTTTGGATGGGTTAAAATGAAATCCCACCCAGAGGCTGGGTGTAGGGAGAGCAGAGAAGAAGGCTAAAGACTGAGCCCTGGGGTGGTCCGATGGGTGACTGGGAAGAAGGGAGGATCCAGTAAAGGAGGCTGAGAAAGTGGCCAAGGAAGTTGGAGTGACCTAAGAGAAAGTGGTGTCCTATGGCTGAGGAAAGCAAGTATTTTAAGGGGCAAGACCTGATCTACCGTGTCAAGAGCCACTGGTAAGTGCAACAGAGTCCTTATGTCCTGCCGTGGAGACTCCTGTCTCCTGTCGCCCCTGAGTAGTCAGCCTTGAGTTTACTGCCAAGGGGGTCGTGTCAGCATGCAGTCTTTCTAGAAAGCATCTTGATTCAGTTGAAAACATAAGCTTGGTGTTTCATTTTCATTGTTTTTACTCCTAAAACTTACTAGGCTTTTTCTCAGCTTAGCTCTGAAGAAAAATGTCATTGTTCCTAACTGGACCATAGGTGAGCAAGTTTGGAGGGCTGACTCCGCCACCCTTGACGCCTAGGGGAAGAGGTAGCTGCTGTCTTCTGCTCAGTCCCAAATTCTATAACCTCTCCAGTCGGAAGAGAATCACACCGGCTGTCTCTTCTTCCAGGTCCTGCCAAGATTTAGTCCCACCTGGTTCCAACTTTCCCAGCCCCTTCTTTCTGTCCTCCTTACTTATCAGTCCCTTGAAACTAGTGCAAAACAATGAGTGATTTTTATTCTTTCATCTTCAGATTCTTATTGATGACAATGAACATTAGCTACTTTTGAAATACAATTTTTCAGTTTATAATACTTTATTATTCAACATTTTATTATGAACATTTTCAAACAGAGCAAAGTTCAAAGTAATGTACAAAGTTCAAAGTAACACCTATTAGCACCACCTAGAATCTACATTTAACTTTTTGTTTTACGTGCGTTATCACATTGTCTATGCGTCCCTCTGTCCATCATCAATCCATCTTATTTTCTGACACATTCTGAAGGTGCAGACATTAGTACACTTCACGTCTTTGGTGTGTAGATCATTAACTAGAGTTCAATATTTGCCTAAGGATTTTTTGAGACAAATTTTTCAAACAGAGACATGAACAAATCTCACATGTACATATGCTGAGTTTGGACAAATACATACACACCTGGGTAATTGAAACCTCTGTCAAGATACAATCATTGTCATCACCCCCAGGAGGTTCCCTCTAGCCCTTTCCTGGTCTGTTCCCACCCCCACCCCAGAGGCAACTGCTGAGCTGATGTTTTTCACCACCGATGGTTTTGCCCATCTTATTCTAGAATTTCACATAAATAAAATCTTACAGCATGTACTCTTCTGTGTCTGGCTTCTTTGGCTCAGCATGTTTTTGCAATTCATCAGTGCAATAGGATGGTATTAATAGTTCGCTCCCCCTGTTTGCTAGTCGTATTCCACCATGACTATGTGACAGATTGTTTATCCATTCTCCTGCTGATTGCAATGATTACCTTAATAAAGGAAATGATTCTTTAATGAATTTATAGTTAGATGCTTCTGCCTTTTTGTCAAGCATGCTCTCCTCTAATGCGAACTGGGTCTGAGTCGTGGTTGTCAGGAGCCTAGGTGTTGAAATCAGAAAGTTCTGAGTTTCTATTTATGTTCCAACTGTTACTAACTAGTTGACCTAGGACCAGTTACCCAGCCACTCTGCACCTTACTTTTCACATCTGACAACTGGGAATACAAATATCTGAATGATGTAAATTTCTCATCAGGATTAGAGTTGTTCATTCATCCCTTTGCTCATTCATGTAACAATAGTTAACAAGCATCTGGTCTGCTGCATTCCTTAAGCTCCAAGAGAAAACAACAGGAAATAAAAAGAGGCAGAGACCTCACGGGGCTTTCTGGCTGATGGGCTACACGGGCACCAAACAATTAATTGCACAATTAATTATTTAATTGCCATTGTTATCAGTGCTGCAAGGGGAGATGTGACAGCTGCTAAGAGCTTGTAATATGGTTGTTCAAGGAAGGTGAGCTTGGAAAGATGAGCTAGAGTTAAGCTGGCAAAGAAGGAGCCTTCCAGGCAGAAGGAGCCGCAGTGCTCCAAAGCTCTCTGGAGGGAAGGTGCACTGCATGTTGGGAGAAATGGAAAAGGCGATGTAACCTAAGGGTGCAGGTTTTGTGTATGTAAAGTGATGGAGAAGGAAGGTGAAGAAGGGAGGGTTGGTTTTAAGCAGACGTTTGAGATTTGTGTCTTATACAGGTCGCTGGCTGCAATGTAGAGACTGGGTTGGCAAAAGCTCAGAGCGTGTATGAGTTAATTCAGGCTGCCATAACAAAATGCCACAGACTGTGTGGCTGAAACAACAGAAATTAATTTTCTTGAAGTTCTGGAGATGGGAAGTCCAAGGTGAAGCTGCCATCAGGGTTTCTGGTAAGATCTCTCTTCCTGGCTTGTAGTTGGCCAGCTTTTTGCTGTGTCCTTCCCATGGCCTTTCCACTGTGTGTGGATGGAGAGAGATACCTTTTTAGAAGGACACCAGTCCTATCAGATTAGGGCCCCACCCTTATGACCTCACTTAATTTTAATTACTTCCTTAACGGCCCTATCTTCCAGTGCAGTCACTTTGGAAGTTAGAGCTTCAATAAAAGAATGTCCACAATTCAGTCCACAACAGGGTGGATGCAGGGAAACCAATCAGGAGGTTAGAAAAGAAATGCTAATGGCTTGGACTAGGTGTTGGCAATGGAAATGAAAGGACACTGAGCAGAAAAATCTACCAGAATCAGTGCTAGACTTAATGGGGAGGGAGAAAGAGGTGTCAAGGATAACTCATAGGTTTCTACAATAAATGTAGTGTTGAATAGTGGCCACTGAAAAGATATGTCCATGTCCTAACTCTTGGAACCTGCGAATATGACCTTATTTAGAAAAGGGGTCTTTGCAGATACAATTCAGTTGAGAATCTCTAGATGAGATCATCCTGGATTGTCTGGATAGGCCCTAAATCCAACTACAAGTTTCCTTATAAGAGACAGAGGGTAGAAGACACAGAGAGAAGGCTGTGTGAATGGGACAGGCAGAGACTGAGGCCACAGAAGCCACCAAAAACTGGAAGAGGCAAGAAAGGTGTCTCTCCAGAGCCTTCAGCGAGGCGTACATCTCTGCTGACACCTTGATTTTGGACTCTGGTCTCCAAAACTGTGAGATACTAAATTTCTATTGTTTAAAGTCACCAGTTTTGTGATAATTTGCTAAGGCAGCCTTGGACAATTGATCCAGGAGTAATTGAATATGTGACGGTGACATTCACAGTACAAGGGAAATGTGGGTGGGGCAAGTCTTGCGGGACAGGAGGAAGAGTATGAGTTTAGATTTAGAAATGTAGGATTTGGGGTGACTTTTGGATGTCAAGGAGATGAAACAACAGCAGCTGGGGTCACAGTAAATACTCAATAATTGATAGCCATTACCATTCTCATTTGCTTTTGGAGTGCTCCGATATTAGAAGATGTGATTGTCCCTCCTAAGCATATCTGATTTTCCTGTAATCCTGGGATGGAAGTCCGAAGTTCTGCCAGCGACATAGCAAAGTTCAGTTCTTTCCCTGCAATTCCCCTGTTTGGACACAAATATTTCCTGGTACAAATTTCTGTTTGTACCTCTTTACCTCAGGCTGATACCAGCTTTGTACCCACCCGGAAAGTCTACATCACAGCTTTCCAGAAGGAGCTAAGGGAGGCACAGTTCGGCCACTTTTCCCTCCTCCCCTTCTTCTACCCACAGAGAGGCTGAGCCCTGCTGAATCCATTGGCAGCATACATCCGCCATCTCGTGGACACCAGCAATTCTAACAGCCTGGTCATAACATCAGGATTAGAGAGCAAATGATTTCAAAGACACTTAACTTGCCTACCTCCAAATTCAGCTTCAACTAATCAGGCTCTAAACGTCAAGGGTATGGGTGTGAAATCTTTCTGGTCTTTAAAATAGCTAAGAGGTCAGCAAAATGAGAGCAAAGTTCTCCAGAGTCTCTTCATCACACTTGGGAGAAAATCAAACTCCTTAACCGGCACCTTTCCAGCCTCATCTTTCTCCCCTCATACCCAGCCCTGGTGAGCTCGGGACCCAGGACCTTTCCCGTGCTCTTCTCTCTGCTTTAATCACTGGTCCATGCCTTCTGCACCTGCATTCACCCCTTCATCTTTCAGGTCACAGCTGAAAGTCACTTCTCCAGGAAGTTTCTTAAAGCCCATGGAAGAGGTCCAGTTCCCCTTGTTTCACACATCCCCACAGCAGTCCCCACTTTTCCTTCACAGTACGAACCACAATCACTTGCTGTGATCACCTGCTTGTCTGTGTGATTATTGTCTAGTCTATAAACTCCACGGGGCAAAGACGGTGTCTCTTCTGTTCACAGTCACATCCTCAGTCATCAGCATAGTGCCTGACACTTAGTAAGACCTGAATAAATGTTTACTGAATGGATGGAATAAATGGCTCAATGAGTGTTTCACACTGATGAGGAACGTAGTTTTGGATAGAAATTACCGTGTTTCCCTGAAAATAAGACCTAGCCAGGCAAACAGCTCTAATGCGTCTTTTGGAGCAAAAATTAATATAAGACCCGGTCTTATTTTAATATAATATAATGTAATATAATACTAGGTCTTATATTAATTTTTGCTCCAAAAGACGCATTAGAGCCGATGGTCTGGTTAGGTCTTATTTTCGGGGAAACAGGGTACGAGGTTGGACAATGAAGTTCATGAACTCATCCTAGGAAAAGTGCTACATACCTCTTTGCTGAATATCACTACAGTCACCTTTGAAGTTCTCCCCTTGGGAAGCTATGCACTGACACCAGAGCCTAGTTCATCCTTCAAAGCAATTTTGAAACTCTTTTTTTAGAATGGCCATCAGAGTTCTCGTCGTATTACGCTTGATGTCCTGAATGTCATCAAAGTGTCTTCCTTTCAATATTTCCTTTATTTTGGGGTAAAGAAAGAAGTCACCGGGGGCCAGATCAGGTGAGTAGGGAGGGTGTTCCAATACAGTTATTTGTTTACTGGCTAAAAGCTCCTTCACTGACAGTGCCGTGTGAGCTGGTGCATTGTCGTGATGCAAGAGCCATGAATTGTTGGCGAAAAGTTCAGGTCATCTAACTTTTTCCCTCAGCCTTTACAGCTCTTCCAAATAGTAAACTTGGTTAACTGTTTGTCCAGTTGGTACAAATTCATAATGAATAATCCCTCTGATATCAAAAAAGGTTAGCAACATCGCTGCAACAAGTTTGCGAACTTAATTGTCAGACCTCATATGTGGTGGGTAAGTTGAACTGTATGTATTCTCCTTCGGGAAGGGACATCAAGGATATCAACGAACATTACTTGAGCCAGGTATCTTTCACTAACAACCACTACAAGAAAGGTTTAAGGCTTTCATAACATGGTCTAAGTTTTGCTAAGAGTACTTCATGGAGTCCTTCATGGAGACCAGATGAGTTTTGCAGAAGCAAATCAATCCTTGCTGTGGTGAGGTGCATGTCTGCTTTCAGATTCTTTAGGAGCAGCCTAAGGCTCCTAAAGAGCCTCCTTCCCCCAAAGCTTCCCTGACACAGAATCAGCAGACTGGAGAGAAGAGGAAACCGTTGCTGATATGATGTGGTGGGCAGAGGAAGGTGGATGGCACAATATCTGGTACAGGACAGGATTCTTGTTCCCTGTCAGCCCTGTCCCTGAAGAGGTCATCCAGTGAGTGTCACCAACACCCACACTTGGCAGACGGTCCCACTGGGAGAAGCTCCACTCACCAATGATGACCCTGCCTCAGATTTTATCCACTCACCTCTCACTCCTGAGTAGCTGACCACACCTGCCAGGACAGATAATGGAAAGTTAGAAGGTAAATGAGTCTGTAAAAGACAAGTGTCCTATTAATACATTCTTAGAAATACACCTGGCTCATTGACCAGACTATTGGTGCCAGGAGGTCAGCACATTCCTGTACTCTGTAAACAATCTGGGTATGAAGCCACACTGTCCAGAACTGGGGTTCTAGGATCACGTCAAAGAGAAGGACTGAGCTTTTGCGATGCTCAATCACTTGAGCCCCCATGATGGCCCAACAAGGAAACGTGCGTGGCACGTCCAACGGAGCAAAGTGCCTCTCCGGTCTGTGCTGGGATGGCCTAGGCCTGCCCTGCCTCCTGGATGGACATGACTCTGTCTGGACTTTCACAACCCGTCAGTCCCCCTCTGCGAATACTCTTCTTTCAGATATGTTTATGGCTTTGTCGGCTGTCTTTCAATCCGGTGGCCCTGGGAGGCTATCTATGTCTTTCTGTGAGCTTGTCAGTCTCTGCTTCATCGCCTAGCATTGGATTTATAATCCCACTCCCAAGAGAACAAGCAAGCACCTCTATTTCCAAGTTCTTGGAGGACAGATGTCCATATGCTGCCTAGGCACTGCTGGATTGTGGAGAAGAGAGTTCCCCTCACCTGGCACCAATGGCTCTGATTGCTTTCATGATGCTGCCACTGACCTGGTGGCCAAGGGGTAGCTCAGCAGGACGAAGGCCCTTCATGCCACCCTCTGTGCGGAGGGAAGCAAGCGTTGACAGACCCCTACTCTCTTTCAAACCAGCATCTCTATAGTAGTGTAGCGTTGTTGTGAAAAAGGACAATGAAATGACCCCTCAAGTAAAACTCTCTGTGATATTGAATTCATTTAAACTTATTTCTCACTACTTTTCAGACGAAGATTTCTCTTCCCTATCTTTGCAAAATCTGGACAAACATACAGTGGGGGTGGGGAGTGGGGTAGAAGATTTCAAGCATTGTCTTAACTACTAAATCATGATTATACAAGTCACCATTCTGTGTCACAAGTGAAAAAAACCCAACTCACACAAGTTAATATGTAAAGGAGGGACTTAGTCAGCTCACAAAACTAAAGGGTCAAGAGGTAGTTTCCAGCTTCAGGTGTAGCTGGATCCAGAGTCTCAAGTGATGTCATCAGCCTCCTTTATCTCTGAGTTCTGCTTCCTTTCCATGAGTTCACCTTCAGGAAGATTTTCTCCTGGCAGCTCCAGCTTATATGCTATCAGCTCAACACACTCAGCAAAAAGAAAGATTCTCTGTAATAGTCCAGCTAGGGCTACCAGATTTAGTAAATGTATGGGACACACTTATACTAAAAAATTATTCCTAGCTGATCTGAAATTCAAATGTAACTAAGCATCTTGTATTTTAACTGACAACCCTCAGTGTAGCACAGGTCCTAGGACTGAATCTGGGCAATCTGGATCACATACCATCCCATACCAGGTCAGGAAGACGGGCTATGCAAACTGGCAGGCCAGGGAAATGAACGCTGTGCAGACAAAACCAAAAACATGTCCACACAGTGACCTTGAAGGTCCCAAACAACAGTGAAAATTGTAAAACTGCATGGTGGTTGTATGCCACACAATAGTTTACCAATTATTTTCACACCGCTCTTTCTTTGTCACCCATACCCGTTTGGTTGGCAGAGCAGATATTATAACCACTCCCTTATTACTTTGCTCAGGTTGCTGTAACAAAACACCACAGACTGGGGTGGGGGGGGCGGGGCGAGGGGCGGCAGTGCTTAACAACAGACATCTATTTTCTGAGTATAGTTCTGGAGGCTGCAAGTCCAAGATCAAGGTTCTTTTGAGGTTTCTCTCCTTTGCTTGCAAATAGATGTCTTCTTGCTGTGTCCTCACATAGTCTTTCCTCTGTACATGTCTGTGTCCAAATCTCCTCTGCTTATAAAGAAAGACATCAGTCATATTGGATTAAGGCCCAATAAATAGTTTAATTTAATTACCTCTTTTAAGACCCTATCTCCAAATACAGTTACATTCTGAGGTCCTAGGGGTTAGGACTTCAACATATAAATTGGCATGGGGGACACAACTCAGCCCACAACACTCTACCCTCTCCTTTCTTTCCTTTCTTTCCTTCCTTCCTTCCTTCCTTCCTTCCTTCCTTCCTTCTTTCTTTCTCCTTCTCTTTCTCTCTCTCTCTCTCTTTTCAGGTAAGGAACAGGACAGTGAGGATGGTCACAACTTGTCCCCAGCCACAGGGCTGATTTAGTGGTGGAACTCAGTAAGCAGCCTTGCCCAATTCCAAGCAGTGGCAGCCGCCGCTGTGCCTGCCCACCCTCTGCCCGGCCTTCATCCCCTTGTGTGCCCACTGTTTATACAGGCCACCTATTGCCAGAGTGCAAGCTCCCTTCCTGGAGTGCACAGAGCAAACCCACCTTCGTGGTCCCTGCACCTCAGGCTGGACCAGACACCCAGCAGATGATATAAGCATTCCTTGAAAGGAAGGAAACAGAAAAAAAAAAAAACCCTAAAGAGTTTTAGATTTAGTTTAAAAAGAGGGGAGGACAGGGGCACATGCTCATGATTTGAAGTGATAAAGACTCTAGAACAGCACAAATGATGAGCCCTATGGATGTGTAAATGAGCCTGGGGAAAAACTAATCAGAAGGGTAAATTACAAAACAGAAAAAGACTAAAACAAGTGAGGAAAGAATAGTGAATATTTTAGTTGCTTTGGTTCATAAGAAATTCATGAGCACTGAGTGTGAAAATGTTGTTGGTTTTGGTGGTGGGAAAGAATTGTAAATATGTATAATATGTAAATACTTTTATAATAAAAACCCATGAAGATAAATGAGGCTGCCTGCAGAAAAGCTGTGAACTCTATAAGATGCTAATGTGACTCTCGTCACTCTAAGAAATTACCATAATGCTTACAGGGCTTTGAAAGTTCCTGAGCTTTGGAAATAAATGCATAAATTCTAAATACTAACCAGAAAACTCTCTTCTTCTTCTTCTTCTTCTCTCTCTCTCTCTCTCTCTCTCTCTCTCTCTCTCTCTCTCTTTCTTTTAATTTTTTTAATCTGAGGAATGACAAGCAGGGGAATCGGACCTATATGGGGTCAAACACGACTTCCGTCCATCATCGACGAGCTGTGCAGCCTTGGGCGAGTCGTCCAGTCTCTCTGCACTCACTTTGCCCATCTATGAAATGGGAAAAACGCCATCTACCCGCGCCGCGTTTTGGGGAGGAGCAAACGGGGAACGCGCGCGCCGACCAGTGGCCGATGGACGACATAGGACCCGCTGGGGAGCGAGGCCGGGGCGGGACCCGGCGGGGCGCGGCGGACGGAAGGGGCCGGCCCGGTGGACTCGCCGCCGCCCGCCCCGCCGCTCGGCCAGAGCCCATGGCACCGGCCGCGGGCCGCTGGGCGCCCGCCCTGTGGAGGGCCTGCAACGGGCTGATGGCTGCCTTCTTCGCGCTGGCAGCCTTGGTGCAGGTCAGCGGCCCGGCCCCGGGAGGCGGGCGGCGGGCGGCGGGCTGTGGCAGGGGGGCCTGAGGGCTCCGCAGGAGGCCGGAGCCAAGCTTCTCTCCAGGCCCCGCCTGCAGGATAGACTAACAAGCCCACAGGGTCGCAGAGGCTGGCAGTTTAGGTGGAGGACTAGAATTGGGGTTTATGCTTTGGGAACCCCCACTTCCTCCCCGTCAGACACTCATGTGTTGGTGTGATCTCACCACACCCCTCTCTTTTGCTCAAATGCTGGAAGGAGCTAGTTCAGAGTGTGTCCCTTTGAAAGGGACCTGAGCTGAAGCACCCTGGGCACCTTTCTTAATATTCAGCCTGTGTATAAAAATGAATACAATTCAGGGCCTAGGACAGGTATCGGAACAAAACCCTTTTGTAGCACAATTAGACTTTCACGTCTGCTTTGGGCCCCCTTCATAACAGCTTTCCTCATTCCTTGAGACCAGAAGGCCCTTAAAATACCCATTCTAGGTTTGGCTCACCCTTTTCAGAGTGCCTGTGCAGTTCTTTACAAAAATATGTGCTCTATGTTCACACCATCTGCTGTGTTCAGCCTGAAGCCCCATCACCCATCGTGATCTGCTGGACTATGTCTTATTCCTGTTTTGTATCCTTGGTGCCTATTGCAGCACCTGGCACAAAACAAATAATCTGAAATGAATCAAAGGGCAGACCAACTACAGGAATGGAACCTGACAGCATGTCTGCTAACACCGGATGTTTTGGCATTCCAGGTAAATGATCCAGATGCAGGACTCTGGATGGTGAGTATCAGCTGCGTTCCTCCATCTGCAAGAATTGTGAGACTGCACCAAACACACAATATTATTTATCTCTTTGCTACCATCCCCTCCGCTTTGTTTACTTAAAAACTTAGAAATCAAATCCTTTGAAAGCTCTTTTCCCTAAAATATTAGAGGGAAATGGGTCAGAGTGATAAAATGTGTGTGTGTGTATTCAGAATTTTCCAGAGACATAGGGGTCTTTCAGCAGTATTCTCTTTGAAAAAAATGGTCCAACTGAGGACACTTTTTTGAAAACATAGAGTGGACCTTTCAAGGTCAAATGAACCATTCTTCATGAGAAACTCCAACAAACATCTGACCAGAAATGGGAGGCTTAAATTACAGTTTGTGGTTCTGCTAATTCTGTGAGTTATATTTACAAAGTCATTAAAGCCCACAGGCCTACAGTACACATCAAACCAGTGCTCTAACAGAACCATTTGGAGGAGGGGACGGTCCTTCCACGCATTTTCTGAAATACCTGGATTTTCTTTCAATACAGATCCACAGACTATACAATATCACCAATGAGATGATTTTAGGCTTTGGAATAGCGTGAACCATGTACAGATTAGCAACAAGTGAAAGCATTTGGAATTATAATGCAAAATTCTAGTCAGTTATTTTTAGTGTAGTGGAATTGCATTCTCATATTGCTTGTTGTCCAGATTCACATGTCCCTGAATCAAATCAAATTGTCTCTTCCTTAGCACTCTGGTCCATATCCCGAGCTACAAATATTATTTCCCTGCAAACAAGTCTCAAATATCCAGCTTAATGTTAAATGTACAAAAGACTGCGACCGTGCTTTCCCGAAAATAAGACCTAGCAGGATAATCAGCTCTAATGCATCTTTTGGAGCAAAAATTAATATAAAACCCAGTCTTATGTTATATAAGACCGGGTGTTACATTATACTAAAATAAGACCAGGTCTTATATTAATTTTTGCTCCAAAAGATGCATTAGAGCTGTTTGCCCGGCTAGGTCTTATTTTGGGAGAAACATGGTAGATATACCCACCTGTACATCACACTGGCTCCTCAAATACACCCAAGTTCCTACCCAGCATCTTTCCCTCCAAAACCCATTCCTCCTCCTGACTCACCCATTTTTATTACCAGCAGAATCACTCGGAGTCATCCTTGATGAAAACCTCAGTCATCTTTAACATATCTGTTCCTCACCACTGTCTTTGATATCCCCTTAAAAAAAAAAGCAATCCAACAACAAAAAACCCAATCTAGGTTTCAATGCTTATCTGTACAGTACCTGTACATTTTACCTTTCACTTCATGTTTAGATGATGTAATATGAATAATAAACACCATATCCCCACAGACGTCCTCCCTTATTTCCAGGTTAGCCCTCCATTACCTCCCACAGGGACCCTTGGAATGGCTTCCTAACTCTTCCAGCTGCATGTAATCTCTTTCACTCCAAGAACACTAGTTATATTTTGCTTCTTGCTTCAAAAACTTTTCTCATTTCCCACGATGGGTAAGTTGAAACTCTCTAACTTGGCATTCAAGGCCCAGCATAATATGGCCCCAACCCACTTTTTCAGTTTGGTTTTGGAAGCCCAGTCCACCAATAATAGTTATAGTGGCTTGCACCTAGAATTCTTGTATGTCATACTCAAGCTTCAAGATCTACCTCAAACGCTCTCTCTCACCCCCAAAAATCTGTCTTTCCCATAAGTTCCAACCATCCTTCCTTTGAGCCTTTATTGCAGGACTAATGCATTCCGCTTTGCGCTAGAGTTGGCTCCGGACATGCCAGCTCCCAGGGGGACAGAGGCTTGGTACCTTCTTCTTGGTGGCCCTCAGGCAACATAACATAGTGCCTTCCTATAGATGTCCTTCCCTTATTGACTCCTGAATGAATGAAAGAATAAAAGGATGCATAGATGAACGAATACTAGTTTACTGGGCCTTGGGGGCTTGTACTGCACCTTACTCATTTCCATGTTCCTTATTTCATCCTGCTCATGGAGCATACTTCCATGTTTCCCCAAAAATAAGACCTAGCCAGACCATCAGCTCTAATGCGTCTTTTGGAGCAAAAATTAATATAAGACTTGGTCTTATTTTACTATAAGACCAGGTATAATATAATATAATATAATTATATAATACCAGGTCTTATATAAGACTGGGTGTTTTTAATATGAGATAATACCCGGTCTTATTTCAGTATAAGACTGGGTCTTTATGATATAATATAATATAATACCCAGTCTTATTTTAATATAAGACCGGGTCTATATAATATAATATAATATAATATAATATAATATAATACCAGGTCTTACATTAATTTTTGCTCCAAAAGACGCATTAGAGCTGATGGTCCAGCTAGGTCTTATTTTCAGGGAAACACGGTTGTATCAAGACACATACAGGAGCAAATAATAGAAAACCTGACTAACATCAGGTTATAAAAATGCAGAATATCTCACTTAACAAGAAGTCCAGAGGCAACTGCTTAACGGCCAACAGCGTCACCAAGGACCCGAGCTTCCTCTTTCTTCTCTGTCATACTCAATGTGTGATGTGTCCTCTAATATTTACAGAATGACTGCTGCAGCTCCAAACATCTCTTCCCCAGGCAAGAACATCACAAGTAGAAAGACACAGGCAAGAGCAAAATGAGTTTTTCTCCTGTGCTTTCCTCCCTTTTATCAGGGAAGAAATGTTTCCCAGGGAGCCCCGCAGGCAGGCTGCTATTCGGTTTGTACAAACAAATATGCTTGGTCAGCACCCATGCGTGTTGGTGGTTAAAAGCTTCGACTATCAGTCTCACCCCTAAGAGACTTTCCCTTACATTTCACTGCTGGAATATGACCACCCCTTGCTGCTGAAGTGGCTGGGAAAACAAATTGGCTTTTCAGTTTTTATAGTGGCAAAGGGATAAGGAAGAGCAGTATTAGGAATGACTGCTATGGGACTCAATGACTATGTGCTGAATTAAACTAAGAATTATAAATAAATATGATGATACCCTTAGTTTAAAAACCTACCAACAAAAAGTGGGTTCTACTGAGTTCATTACTGAGTGTTTATATTGTGCATTGTTTTTACTTGTGTACTAAACACAATTATTTTCGGTCTCTCTGCCCTCCAAAAAAAAAAGTTATCTCCTTCAAGATAGAGAAAAGCATTTAAATAAGGATCGACATGGCACAATTGCCATGGGAGATCATTACTTAGTTTTTAGGGTTGTTTTGTTCATATATTTACGATACACTGAAATAAAATCTTAGTTTAGACCCTTTAATCTATTAATCACCAATATCTGATACATTTTAAAATCTCTGCCAAACATTTCTTATGGAGAGCACAATTAAATACTGCATGTTCTCTGTGTGTTTAACTTTCCCACCCTCCCACTCCCCCCAGCTAAATCATGTAGGTTTTCACTGGAGGAAAACAAACTCCTTACTACTCTAAGTGTTGTCCTTGAAAGAACGACAGCAGTATCCCCTGGAAGCTTACTAGAAAGGCAGAATGCTGGGCCCAACCGCAGATCTCTAGAACCAGATGCGCATTTTAATAAGATCGTCAGGTAATTCATATGCACATTCAATTTTGAGAAGCACTGGTCTCGCCCTCAGTCGCATGACTGTCCACCTGTGAGAGGTGACCTGCCTTGGACATACTGATATTGGCCAATAGTCCAGTAATCATAGGAAAGATGAACAGGGTGTAATCCAGATCCTCTCTCTCACCAGGGTCAAGACAGACATGTTTTTATAGTGACGGCCAATCATTTAAAATGTACAGCTCCGACAACTTCCAAATAAACTAAAAACTTCTGACATAAGCATCGTCATTGATGTGGTTACACAGCTACATTTCTGGGAAAGTCCCCAAACTTCTTAGAAACCTAATTGTCCTTTGCCTGCAACACACAGGCAATGGCAGGTTTGGCTAGTCTGCTGGCTATGGACGAGGCTTGAAAACAGGGCTTCTTCGGGGCCAGTCTTGCAAACCAACTCACCAGAAGTTTCCAAGATGAAGAGCCTAGTCTTCTTATTGAGCACCTCTGATCATCCCTCATCAGTAAGCTTTCTTTGGCCTCACGGCAGAGATGGAATATAGGGCTGGATGGTCCATGGGGCCAGACCCAAAAGGGCCATCTAGCTAATAATTATGGCTGTTCTTGCCCTACTTTTCAAAGAGCCTTTTGTTTTGTGAGTGGGGAAAGGCTATTTGGGCATGGATGTTGCTTAGGAGAGCTTAGGAAGTCAGCGTGTCGAGACCCAAACTCTGCTCAATGATAGAGCTCGAAGATGAGTAAAGACTTTCCTGGAATAGCCTTCAGTCTAGGAGGAAGGCAGATTAAATTATTCCTTGATTGTTCCTGAAACCTAAGGTAAATCATGGAGACTGATGGCCACTGATGTCATTGTTCTTTACTTCCTAAATATCTCTGAACATCTATGTTGGGCATACGTCTTAACTCACGTGATCTCCTCTCTTTTTGCTAACAGGTTGTGTATACAATTCCTGCAGTGCTAACCCTGCTTGTTGGACTTAACCCTCTTGTCACAGGTATGACCCTTGGATTAGGAATGCAGATAATGCTACTACTTGTGAATGAATGAATGGCTGTAAAACAGAGGCTTTATCGTATGTTTATTTTGTAACCTGCTACTTTGACCCCTTACATATATATCTATCTTGGGTGGGTGTACACGTAAAATCAGATTTCCTTATAATGAGAATCTATCTGCCCATCCTCCAGGAGAAAAATGGGCTCTCCAGATCTTTTTCCTCATTTCTGATAATAACTGGGAGCTAAGTCTAATCTAGATCATCCTAACCCATCTTCAGGGAAACTTCACAAGGACTCGCCATATTGAGACAGTCTATCAGTGTGGAACCCCAGATCTCTTCCACTGGTGTGGAATAGTAGTCACGCAGTTTAGCTTACGAGAGCGAGAAGGGCTCCAGTCTCTGCCACCAAGTGCTAACCTTGTCTGCATACTCAGCGGTGATCAATGTCTAGTATATATTTACTCTTATCAAATTCTTTTGAGACCATTGTCACCCCCATTAATTTTACTATTTTGAATTCATTCAAAACCTATGTATATGAACTGCTACTTACGTAGAGAAACTGTTTGTATCGTCTATAACAAGTATCTAGATTTTTTGTTAATATAGGTTGCTCTCCCTAATCTCCCTATGTGCTGTCATAATACCCCCAGCAATTTATTGCATGCTTATGTGTTTCCTCCTCCTAGACTGTAAGCTCCTTAAGAGCAGGATCATTTTTAACCCATCTTTGTACCAGCTGAGCTTAAATATAGCCAAGAATATGGTAGCTGCCTGATGTTTACGAATGAATAAATGAGTGGCTGTAAAACAGAGGCTTAATCATATATTTATTTTGCAACCTGTTCCTTTGGAATCCTTACATGTATATCCCAGGTGGGTATACATGTAAAAATTCACTTAAAAGAGCTGGTTTGTATTGCCCTTGGGCTACCTACCTGAATTATGGGCAACACATAGCTGCTTCACCTTTTATGGCCTTTAAAACTCTTTAACAAACCTTTAAGTTCGAGTTTTATACTATAAAAGTGTCTTACAACAGAAAAAAATACATTTGACATTGTTTACTAACATTTTATTAATGGGGACTATTACTCCTGCAGGTTATTCTTCCTTTTCTTTATGACAGCTTCTATTAGTGGGGCTTGAACGTTCTTAGGGCCTTAAAATAAAGACTAATGATTCCCACGTGCGTGGGGAAAACTCTTGTCCCCTAGGTGCCCAGGTTCCTTGTGTAGGTCCCTAGAACTCGGTCTACATGTTTAAGGCATATCAGTTAGGGCTCCTTAGTTGTGAGCAAGGGAGAAAACTCAAATGGGCTCCAAGCTAGAAGTAGCTGTATTAGGATACGTTACTGAGAAGGCCAGGGTGGTGCTGGCTTCAGGCACGCTGGCAGCTCAGAACGTCAACTTCTCTGCACTCTCAGTTCCACCACCCATTGCAGACTTCAGTGCTGGGCTCCACGTGGTAGCTCTGCAGCTCAAAGTTCATATCTTCACCACGCCAAGTCCAGCAGAATATGGAATCCACTCCCTGCTATCTCAGAATTGAGTTGTTGGTCCTGGTTTGTCTTATGTTCATCCTGAGCCAAATCACTGTCACTAAGGGGATGAAATGCATTGGTTGACCTAACTAAGGTCCAGTTATCTGGGACATGTGGACAGGGGTGTGGGAAGGGGAGATCCCCAAAGAAAATAAGGGCAGTCACCATATAAAGGGGAGATGCTGGACAACCAAAATAATAAATGTCCGTTTAAGTTTATAATTACTGCTTTAATCTCTGTGACATCCCTCAAAACGAAGGACAACCAAACCCCGGCCTTTTCTGAATACTTTACCTAAAGCAGACTGCAGCAGATGCGGAGATCATTTTTCTCTGGGATGTGATTCCATGAGTAACAGCATCAGGGTTTCTGTTTTTAGGTAACCTGATTTGGAAGAGTGTCTCTGCAATACACATGTTCATTTGTATTGTGTGGGCTGTCGCCTTGGCGCACTACCTCCTGCTTCACACCCAATGGAGCATCTTACATGAGGAAGAAGGCAGGTGAGCAGTGACTTTGGCTCTCTGGAAGGAGTGGGGAAGAACTGAGAAATCTGTTCCTTTACACCTTAATCTGTGCACAGTGATTTAATCCCTCCAATTATACCATGAAGAGCAGGGGAGGTATTATCTCCTTTGTAAGTTCAAGAAACTGAAGAAATGATGGAGCCAGGATTCAAACCCAGTACCGTCTACCCTATGTCATGATTACTACAGACTGCCAGCACATATTACATTATGTTACCGTCAAGGCAGTTGGAACTTGACCCCCTTACAATAAGCAAGAGTACTATACAGTAATAGTCCAGTCGAATGAGGTGAAAGAAAACTCCAGCCGCATTGTTTCAGTTCTGGTTCAAGCCAAAATCTTACCTACAAGTGTGATCGGCCACCGCAGAGGTCAACCTCATTCAGCCTTGCCCTGATGTCTCACGTAATCCCCTCCCTTTGTCACAGCCATTTGTTCTTACTCACCTCTTCCTTTGCTTTCTCCCACCCTTGACTCCCTGGCCTAATACCCCAATTCCTTGACTTTCTATCCCACTGCTGACATCTGCCAACACCCAGATTTAGAGACCTGTAAGTTAAGCATCACTGACGAGGTGCTGCTGTTACAGGCCCTCCTCTTTGGAAACCTGGATCAGGTTGGTAGGTCGATGGGAGTGTAAACCAAATGGGTTGCATCACCTCCAACTCCAAGCCCACAGGTATGGTACAAAGTGGGGCTGCCAGTGGTACTATGGCCAAATACGACTGTTTTCTACTCTATGTAAAGGATAAGTGCTTTTAACACATATTTCTAAAAGCATATACCCACCGAAATCATCAGTCTGACGCATATTACAAATAAATCATTCCTCTCCACTAAGATGTGACCCAATTTCTGTAGTATGTGCTCAAATTGTTTATCGAGTTGAGCCCAGGTGGCTGACCCTGAACACACTGAACACTGTGAAACAATGTATAAAGAATGCCTGATCAAATTGAGCTTGTTTTCTTGGTTGTAGTATTCCTCCCAGTGACAGGAAGTGATTTAGCTGTGTTCGTGTTTGTATTTTGTTGTTTTCTTTTGTTCACTTATAAGTTGGGGAACAGTCATAGAACTTACATCTGCTTCCTAAGCTGAAATTTTTATATAGGGCTTTAAACGGTGTGAAAATAATTTGAGTCATGCCAGACTTGAAAATATTCTGTAGATACTACACATCTTGGGGGAAGTCATCCAACAATCAGCAGAAGCAAGTGTCATCGAGAGAATGGCTTGATGATACGTGTCTCACTTGTAGCCACTTCAGAAATGTGAGACGTATGCTGTTTTACAGGGAACTGTTTGGTCTGGTGATTATCACAGCATGGATGAGCCTGTGCCACAGTTCGTCAAAGTAAGTTGTCCTATCAGATGCATTCAAGGTTGATCAGATCAAGTCGGTAAGTGAAACACTGACACAAAACAGGAATCTTTTGAAAGAAATCTTTCCTTCCCTATGGAAAGCTAATAGTTGACTTAAAGTTTCATGCTCATTAATACTTTCACGAGTACCACAGTTTCCTATGTGGCCCAGAGTAATCAGGGAGTTGCCAGCCTAAAGAGTGTTCTTCAGGGAGAAGGAAAATGATCTCAGAAGGAAGCTTGGAGATTTAGGGAAGAATGAACAGCAAATAAAATATAAAAGTGTGAGTACATATAAATGAATATCAACTTTATAAGACAATAATGATGTTTTGTGGGACTCAAATATGTAAGGAATAAAAATACATGACAAGAGTAGCATATAAGTGCGAAGGGGATAACTGAAGGTAGTGTTCTACATCCTTGAATTGTCTGGGAAGAGGTAAAAGTACCCATGCATATTTTAGATTTTATAAGTCAAGGATTCATGTAGTAATCCTTAAGGTAACCAGTAAACGAAAAGAAATTTAGTATAGAAGTCAAGAAAAGAGAATGGAAAAAGAACAAATGGGAAAAATAGGAAAAAGATGTTTAGAGAAATAAACCCAAATATATGAGATTACATTAAATGTAAATATTCCAAATATTCCAAATAAAAGTCAGAGATTTTTCAAAGTGGGTAAGATTACAAACCCGACTAAACACTGCTTACAAAAGACAACTCTTAAATATACAGATACAGAAAGATTGAAAGTCAAAAGATGGAAAAAATATACAATGCAAACACCAACCAAATGAAAGCTGGTATAGCAATTTTAATTTTAGAAAAGCAAACGTTAAGGCCAGCATTACAGAGAAAAGACACTTTTTATTGATTTTTAAAAATTTTTTATTTTGAAATATTCAAACATATACAAAAGCCGAGACTGATATAATGAATCAGATGTACCCATCATCTAGCTTTAACAATTATCATAGTATGTCCAATCTTATTTCATCTATATCACTGTCTTCTCCACACTTAGATTATTTTGAAACAAATCCCAGACATCACATTGTTTTATTTGTAAGTATTTCAGTATGTATCTCTAAAAGAGAAGCACTTTAAAAAAATAACCAATCTACCATCATCACACACAAAAAATAAAAGAACAATAATTTTTCAGTATGGAGTTTTCCAGTCAATGTTTACATTTCCCCAATTGTCTTATAAATGCTTCTTCCTGTGTTCTGTATTTCTTATAAATTGGTGGTTAGATCTAGAGGCTTGGCCAGATTCTAGTATTTTTAGTATTAATACCAAGCAAGACTACTTCATGGGTGGTATTATGTACTTCCATCATAATATATATAATACTTAGCTGTTTTTCTGTAATGTTAATACCGTGTTTCCCTGAACATAAGACCTAGCTGGACAATCAGCTCTAATGCGTTTTTTTGGAGCAAAAATTAATATAAGACCCAGTCTTATAGTAAGATATAGTGATATAGTAAAATATAGTAATATAATAGTGAACTTATAGTAAAATAAGACCGGGTCTTATATTAATTTTTGCTCCAAAAGACACATTAGAGCTGATTGTCTGGCTAGGTCTTCTTTTTGGGGAAACACGGTAGTCTTTGATGATAATTGCCTAAGCCCAGTAATTCACTGGAGTTACAAAACAGTTCTATTCTAATTATACCATTCCTTGATTATTAGCTGGAAAACTTCAATAAAGAGAAACTTCTAGATCATAAGAAGGAAAGAAAAAGCTGTTGATTCTTAATTTACCATTTTTCAAAGAGTTTTTCTTTACTGGGCATCTTCCAAAAGTGACCGATGAGTTTTGTTTATATGTTGATTTAGTAGTACCATTATAAAGTCATGGATTTCAACATAGTTGTTTTTCAGTTCATGGTAGTTATTATCTTTATTGATGCTTCAACTGTCCCATCTTTGACCAGTGGCACTGACTCAGGTTTGGATCCTGCATTCCTTCTTTTTTTAATATGAGAAAATAAAATTTTAATACATGTGCATGGGGAATTCACATAAACATGAAACTTTCAAAGACACTGAGGCAACATTGGGTATGTATGACATTTTGGACAAAGGAGAAAAGGCAGAGACAAGGTACTAGATTCCTGAATTCTTTCTGACATGACCCTAGTAATCTTTGATTGCTTTCTGGTATGATAAAATGTTCCAAGATAATACACATTTTATGTCCCAGACCTGGAATTAACCATTTTCCAAAAAGCCTTGGTTACTTTTGATAGGTAATGGTATTTATAGGTCACATTCTCGGCATGAGTGGTGCTCATTGCTACTGGATTGGTGATTGGATCTTTTTAGTGGACAGCTAGGAAATTCATACGTATGTGCATATTCGTGTGTGTGTGTGTGCACCATAAATATATATGCACACATATTACACATATATATTTAAAGATAATATGTATTTATATAAATTTAAATATATGTTTAAAGATAAAATACCTTATGAGTTCATACTGATTCTAGAAATTCAAATTCAGGAACAGAGCTTTTCATTTAACCTTATCAGCGATCTGACATCAGTATTTCCTTGAAATCATGTCGAAAAATGTCTAGTCTCAGTGACCTCAACTCATCTGACTTATCCCACAACAATCTCAAAATAACGATGATTACTAAAAACAGGATTTATTTTTTATCGTTGGTAGGGACCGTCCCTCTAAGGCAGGGGTGTCCAAACTTTTTTCAACGTTTTTTACCAAGGGCCATTATTCGGTAAAATACACAAACAGCTGGGCCACTCACTCGAGGTGAAGTAAGTATTGCCTCACCTGGTTTATTTAAGTAAACTAAATATATTTTTGGAATTTGCTGTGGGCCAATGAAAAATGGATTGCGGGCTGCAGTTGGGCCGCAGTTGGCCCGCGGGCCGCAGTTTGGACACCCCTGCTCTAAGGGATGTACATTCAAATTACTTGGGATAGTTCCTCTGCATGCTAATGCTACCAAGTGAACACACAGGTTCATTTATTTCATTTTACTTTTAATTTCTAGGGATAATTTTATTAAAAATACATTTTGTTTTATAATTATATAAAATATCTACATGGTCCCAAAGTCAAATCTACAAAATATAGTCAAAGAACTCTAGCTTCTTTATTCCCCCAACCCTCCCTTTATAGGTGAAACTTTTTGCAATTTTATGGTTTATCCTTCTATGGTTTCTTCATGGAGCAAATTCGTGCATTTATTTGTATTCCTGCTTGTCTTAAGTGGTAGCATATAATAGAAAACTGTATTGAATACAATTGTCTTCTCCTTGAATATTTCCTTACTGTATCTTGGAGGTCATTCTGTAGTATATATAGAATTTCCTTATTCTGCTAATAGCTCCACAGTGTATTCATCTAGTCCTCTTATCGTTTATATTGTATACAAACTTTTGCTATTAAATATAACGTCAGCAGACTATATTGGCAAAGTTTTGACTTTTTACTAATCAGATAGTTGAGAAATGGGTAATTTGCATTTTTCTTATTAGGAGCAAAGGGGGGCATTTTCCTATGATTAAGTGACATATGCATTTCTTTTTTCTATAAAATACTGGTTCATCTCTGAGTGATATAGGTTTAACCTGTTTCTAAGGTTGTTAGTCTCTATTTTTAGAAGCTCTTTACTATAGGTTAATACTACAGACATTAACCCTTTGTGATATAAGCTGAAAAAAAATTTTTTTGCAGTTTCTTTTTATCCTTTTACTTTGCTTTACATAAAGTATACTTTGCCGTGCAAATGTAGGTTTTTTTTTTTAATGTTACTAAATTTATCAATTCTTTTCCTTATTGCTCTGAATTTGGAGTCATAAGAAATCTTTCCTTCCTCTCAGGTTGTAAAGTAAGTTTTCTTCTAATACATGTATGGTTTAATTTTTATATTTAACTCTTTGATCTACTTAGAATTTATCCTAATACAATGGTATAAACAATGCTATACCAATATTATCTTTTTTTACTTTTCGCTACCTGGTGATCTCAACATCACTTATTAAAAAGTGGATTTAAGATGCCAAAGAAAGACATTTTTTAATGACCAAAGGTTCA
Organism: Rhinolophus ferrumequinum; assembly: GCF_004115265.2. Taxonomy (NCBI): domain Eukaryota; kingdom Metazoa; phylum Chordata; class Mammalia; order Chiroptera; family Rhinolophidae; genus Rhinolophus; species Rhinolophus ferrumequinum. Next base: position 8,762,889 of record NC_046304.1, read on the forward strand.
TTAAATCAGGTTCAATAAATCATTATATCAGGAAGATAATAACAATTCTAAATTTGTATATAACTAATAACATAGCCTCAAAATAGATAAAACAAAAATGGACAGAACTGAAAAGAAAAATTGAAAATTCTACAATCATCTTGAGAGACTTTGAAAGACGTCTTTCAGTCACTGATAGAATAAGAAAATCAAGAAAAAATTTCAATAAAGATACAGAAGATTTGAGCTATACAATAAGAAACTTGACCTAATGGATGTGTACAGAACACCAGCACCAAGAATGGAAGAATTCACATTCTTTTCAAGTACACACTGAATATTTACAAAATGACTGTGTATGTTGGGCCATGAAATAAGTCCCAGCAAATTTCAGACAATGTTCTTGACCACAGTGCAATAAAGCTAGAATTAATAAAAATAATTTAAAATAATAATTGTACCAATCACTGTATGTTTGGAAATTAGGAAATACACTTCCAAATAACATTTGGGTAAAGAAAGAATCACAATGGAAATGAGACAATATTTTGAAGTGAATATAAGGAGAATACTACATATTAAAATTTGTGGAATGCAGCTAAAAGTCACGCTTAGAGGGAAATTTATAGCCTTCAATAGATATATTTAAAAAAACAAAAAACAAGAAAGGCTGAAAATCAATGAGCTTAGCTTCCAAGAAGTTAGGAATTCTCCAATTCAAGAAGTTAGGAAAAGAACAATTAAATCCAAAGAAACAACAAGAAAAGAAACATAAGAAGATTTTTATGAACAACTTTTTGCAAATAAATCTGAAAATCTAGACAAAATGGACAAACTCTTTAAAAAAATACAACATATCAAAACTGATACAAAAAATATTCAGAACAATCCCATAAATATTAAAGAAACTGAGTCCATAATTTAAATTTTTCCTAAAAGAAAACTCTAGAACAAATGGCACAACTGGAGAATTTTACCTAACACTTAAGGAAGAAATAATACCAAACTTCAACAAACTCTTCCAGAGAACAGAAAAAGAAGAAACACTTTCCAATTCATTTTATTAGGGCAGAATATCCTTGATACCAAAACTTGACAAGAACATTAGGAAAAAACAAAAAGAATTTACATAGCAATCTCACTTATGACAACAAATGGAAAAATGCTAAACAAAACATTAGCAAATCAAATCCTTCAATATAACTCAACTACCAAATTGCGTTTATTTTAGGAATACAGTTAGTTTAATGTTCAAAAACCAACAAATGTTTTCTACCACATAAACAGAATAAAAGAAGAAAATAAACTGATAGTTAATCTATACAAAAAGAGCATTTGATAAAATTCAACATCCATTATTGATAAAAGCTCTTAGAAAATGGGCATACAAGGGAACTTAACCTGATAAAGAGTATCTATGCCAAAGCTTGATACTTAACAGTGAGCAGTTGAAACTTTCCCTCTGAGATCAGGAATGAGATGAGGTTAGCCACTCCTGACCCTTCTACTCAACATTATTATAGCTATTGTTCTAGCCAGTAAAATGAGGCAAGAAAGAAATGAAAGGCCCAAGGATTGGAAAGGTAAAATTAAATTTTCATGATTCATGGGTGACATGATTGCATACATAGAAACTCAAAAAGTATCTAAAAAGTTATTTGAGTAAGTGAATCTAGCATGATTGATGAATACTAGGTCAATATACTAAAATCAACTGCACTTTTATTAGCAAGTAACAGAAAATAATAACAAAGTTACTACTTTTAATAACAACAAAAAATCAATTCCCTAGGAATAAATCTAGCAAGAGAAATGCAAATATCTACACACAAAACTATAAAACATTACAGGAGAAATTAAAGAAGACCTGAATATTAAAATAAGGAAGACCTAAGTAATTATCCTAAAGTAGTACAGGCTAAACCTATACTGGCAAAACGATAAACTAGAATGAAACCAACTAGAATCTAGAAACAGATCCATACATATATAGACCCTTGACTTATGACAATAGTGGAACTGCAGGGTAGCAAAGGAAGGAAGTCTTTTCAGTAAATACTGCTGGAGCAATTGAATATCCATATAGAAAACAAAAGGCAAAAAAATCTCTACAACTGTAATAAAAATCAATTCCAGATGGAATACAGATCTAATGTGAAAGCAAAACAAGAAAACTTTTAGGAAAAAAATAATTATTTTCAAGATCTTAGGAGGGAATGTTTTCTTAAACAGGACACAAAAATTATGAAAAGATCAATTTTAACATTGCTTAGTTAATGACTAGTCAGATCCTCAAAAGACATCACTGAGTGGGAAAAGGCATTTGTAACAGGTAAACAACAAGGATGTGCATGAAGAATATGTAAAGAATTCATGCAGATCAATAAGTTATATTCCAGTAAAAAATTTAAGAGAAAAAGGATCATACAAAAATATAATGATGTATTTTACCAAATTCCATCTTTATACTTGTTTCCAAAGTAACCTATAATTTTCATTGGATTTTTACTGATGATAATTTTTGTGTGTCTTTATAGGAATCCAGTTGGTGGAAGAATTCAGTTGGCTCTCGCCATTGTGATTGCTCTTTTTCCCTTTACCTCGTGGGTCTACATATACGTAAACAAGGAGATGCGGTCCTCCTGGCCAACTCACTGCAAGACAGTAATTTAAATGAAGAATCCTGTTCTTAAAATGAGAATTTTCAATTTTTTATAAACATGGATGATTTTTTTCTTTTTAAACCTAGGAACTTTTTAAGGCTGCCTACAATACAACGTAGGATTAGACGGGACTGGTAAGAGACGGGGTCTCACATTCTGTTGTGTCATAGTATAGAAAAGGCAGTAGAAAAAAAGTTAAGAAATACAAATTCTGACTCAGCTTCCTCACTATCAATGTGACTTGGGCAAATATAAAACACTTCCTGGAGGATATTTCTTTATCTATAAAGTACGATTATTACTAGCTCTCCTACTTCCTTTTACAGTTGCAAGAATTAAACTAGGTAATATGAGAGCACTCTGAAAATATTAAGTGCTTACCAAGGGCTGCCCATGACTAAAATAGAGGGAAGCAGGGTTTGGTTAATATGTACGATAGAAAAAGAGGTTCAAGAGAGGGCTACAGCCCTGAACTAATCTCATCATCATTTAACTGGTACAGTGCCAGGAACTAAATGAGGTCTCCAAATAAACCAAATGAACAAGCATGTCTTGGAAAGAAAGGCAAGTTAAGATAAAATAAAGGAATTTGGAACAAAAAAGGAAATAGAGAATGTTAATTACATTGTAAATAAAAAATAAAATGAAAATCTACACACATCTTTTTTTTTTTAATGTCAAAAGTAACCTTGGGGAGACCATTTTACAGTTGTACTCTCCGACACGGTCGCCGCTAGACATGTCACACTGAGCACTTGAAATGTGGCGAGACTAACGTACGAAGTTTTTTTTTTTCCTTATTTTAATTTAAAAATATATCAATTCAGTTCTTAGAAAATGTAGTGTTTGGAACAACTTGGGTGTCTGAATCTACTTCTTCAACTGCAAATTTTATATCTAATACAGATCAAGTATTTTCAACGAAATTAGTGTCCAAATGGATGGGTTATAAGTATAAAATACACATTAGGTTTTAAAGATAGTATAAAAAAATGTAAAATATTTTTATATTGATTACATGTTGAAATATTTTAGACATTCTGGGGGTAAATATATTATTAAAGTTCATTTTATCAGTTACTATTTACTTTTCAAAATGTGACTGCTAAAATATTTAAATTACTTATGTGGCTCACATTATATTTCTGTTAGTGCTGTTTTAGAGCATCTGGGTGGCAATTTTTTACATAGACTACTATCAAACTCTGTAGTCAAGACACTATTTCATGAGATTTAAGAAATATTTCACTCAAAAAGTTATTAGCACCAATCATACATCATGAGAGTGAAAACAAGCCTGGTAGTTTGTGTCTTTATTTTTATAGCCTTAATATTAAGTATGCTATAAATGTTTGTTAAAGGAGGTAAGCATGTGTTTTGTTCGTTTTACACAATTACACAATGGCCAGTAGACAGTCAGCAATTCTTTATCAAGGTTTAGATGAGGTAAAGGGAAAAAAATCTAGTTGATACTAAAGCAATTAAAGTGAAATTTATTTTAAGGGTCAATAAAATAAATATAAAGGATTTCAATGTTCCAGGGTACATTCAGCTTGCATGGTATTTATGGCTTTTATAACTATTAAAATCATACATGAAGAAATGGACTTATTTGCAAATTATATGTAGGACCTACCCATGATTGATTCTATGCTTAAGAGAAATGTTCCAATTTTTAAAAAAAGTAATGTTCAAGATAAAGATACTTTCATCCTATCTGCATCTCCCATTATCACACTGAATTCTGTGAATATACAGTTCCTTTTGAATCTCCAAAAGTATCTAAAGGAACTCACTTTTGGTAGTGTACTGCCTTTAGAAAACATTACTGAAATTGCTTTTAAACTCCATAGTTTAATTGAATTTAAGTATTATTAGGTAAGTTGCATATTTCTGTTATCAAAACCTGTCTTCTCACCAGCTTTGTTTCCTCCCCTTGTCCCTCTTCTACGTCAGGGTCTCATTATCCACTGCGGGACTGAAGCACAATCTAGCCACACGTCACCCAGCCCAGGAACCCGAGGGTTCTTCACTGTGTGACAAGTCAAATTCTAACTCTGCGCCCATCGTTCAAGGCTCTTCTCCACACAGCCGTGGCCTGTCCTGTCCTGCTTTACTTCTTGCCACACCCCTAGAACCGTGTGGTGATCCTCACAGCATCACCTGCCTCTCCTACACTCAGCATAGCTTTCGGCGCCGCTGCTTATGCTAATCTGTCTGCGTGAAATGCACTTCCACACCTACTGAAACCATATTTTCTTCCTTCTTCAAGCCAACCCCAATCCCTCCAAACATGAAACCCCTGCTCCACGTTCCCAGTTCCTCTTCACACGTTTGTATCTAAGGTTGTCAGTGTCCACATGCTTCATAAAGCTGGTGAACGCAAGGAGCACATTACAGTCTCCTCTGTGATAGGCTGTGATAGGCTGAATAACGGCCCTCAGAGATATCCAGACCTTAAACCCCGGAACCCATGGATATTAGCTCATATAGCAAAATGGACTTTACAGATGTGATCAAATTAAGGATCTTGAGATGGGATTATCCTGATTATCCAGGTAGGCCCTCAAGGTAATCACAATTATAAGAGGGAGACCTGACTACACAGACAGAAGAGAAGGTGGCGTGACAACAAAGAAGAAAGATTTGAAAATGCTACCTTGCTGGCTCTGAAGATGGAGGAGGGGCCGTGAGCCAAGGAACCAAGAAATGCAGCTCTAGAAGCTGGGAAAGACAAGGAACCAGACTGTCCTGTACAGCCTCCTGAGGGAGCATGGCCTGACAACATCTTTATCTCAGCCCAGTGAAAATAACTTCAGGCGTCTGACCTCCAGAACTGCAAAAGAACAAATCTGTGTTATTTAAGCCATTATGTTAGTTTGTGGTAACTTGTTATAGCAGCCATAGAAAACCAATACACCTGTATGCCCCGCTGGTGCCCAGGTACTCAGCAGGCACTTATGTTGACGAGTATTGGTTTTGACTCTCTTGCTGTTTTTTAAGCCCTGAATCAAACTTTCTCCACACTTAAACAGTCCCTACGTGCCATCTAGGAAGTGTTTTTGCAAATAAGCCTTAGCATGTATGACAACTGAGTTAACATGTTCCATTCATCGATAATGGGAGTCACAGGGAAATTCATTTACTTGCTATGTTCACGTAGCCACCAGCTGGTGGCCCAAAGAGACCACGTCAGCAGGCACACAGATGCACTCACTGGCTCTTGGTCCTGCTTTAATTGGAATCACAAGAGGACCACGTGACTTCTTTGAAGGCCCTTCTTATAGCCTTACGTGGGAGCACACTTCCTTCACCTGTGAAGTAACTTGGTATTTTTGGTTTACAAAATAGGAACACAATCCTATAAAAGTACAGTATGATGGATATTCTGAGCAAAAAACAAAATGTCCAAAGCTCACTCACACAACAGAGTAAAAAGGAAAAGCTTTACCTGAGCTTCTATCTGTTTTATTATGAATTTTAAGTTACATAGATAATACATGAACATATTCTCCTTGTAAAAAGTAAAAAAATCTCAGGTAAGGCTAAAATAAAGTCTGTTTTGCAGATTGTATCACCCTCCCCACCCGTCCCCCTCCACCTCTGCAGTCTCTCTGGTTAAGTCAGGTTACTTTAATTCATTTTCTTTCCAATTTTCAGCACTGGATATATTATCCAAAAATGACATTTCAGAATGTCTTATGAGCCAACACACAGTGAAGCCATAACTACATTTTGTGATGCAAATAGAATACTAAATGAGATTAAGGATTAGGGGGTGGGGAACAAACACAAAGCAATGTCATCCTCTTTCTATAAAGACAAAATCAATCAGACTAAAAATGGAGAGCTTTTTCCTTCTTGTAATTCATAATTCTGTCTGGCACTCTGCCCCTCCCTTTCAACATCATTTTGTCAGGATACACATAAACTGTACCAAAAGCCTGGCTGTCTGGGGCTGTTTCAATAACGCCTTCTAGATTGACGTGGTGCACACCGAAAGGGTCCTCACAGTAGCCGCCATCGTGAGTGTGACCGGCGAAGAAACACACCACACACTCATGAGACCAAATGACTGTCAGGGCGTCTCTGTAATTCCAGGCCAGGCACACAGTGTCAGAGGCCTCTGGGTAAATGGGAAGATGGCCTGTTAGTTAAAGAGAAGAAGAGTTATGAACCAATTAGGAAATACCTCTTTCACCAAAAGCAAGGGCGAAAAACTAGTACCCAGAAAGGGGAAAAAAAAACTGTGTACTGCTACCTCATCATGGACTGAGACCAGCGAGAACCCACATTCGTGAAGAACTAGGTAATCTACAACACGTCTCTGGAGCATAAAGAAGGGTGCGACAGTTCCCGTACCAGGGGAGAGAGGCTATGGAAGAGGCAGAAACCCTGAGATCTCTACAGCCTACAGAGTCTCAAGATGTACAAACATCACGGGAGACTGAGGGCTTCCTGTGCCGGGCGGCCTGCAGAGGCAGCCAGAAGTCAGGCAGAACCTGTGCTGGACTCCAGTGTCCTTAAGTATACAAGTGTCATATACACACACAGAGGTACTCTTAAACAAAAGAAGAGTTTAGGGACGGGCCAGTGAATTATAGATCATTTTTATAAGCACTCAATGTTCTATAAAGAACTGATTTATGTCACTTTAAACACCTCCAGGAGATCAAGGTAGCCATAGCCATGTGACAGACAAGAACAAACAGTGAGTTCAAGCAGGGAGCGTTCACACTAGGCCCCACAGGAGATATGCGGAAGCAGAGCCAGGAGGACTTCCAATTCCTGAGGCCAAGACACGTAGGATGAGGCCACACCATGTGTCAGGCCACATCTTCAATCCCTTGCCTTTTTTCTTTGTCACTGTTTAATTTTATTCTAAATATTTTTATTCTGCTTAATAGCTATTAGTTTGTGTTACAAGTTAAAAAATGGGGGGCTAACAGAGTGCACCTGCGTGTGTATATACACACACACACACAGCCACTCTTCAAGCTGTGATCAGGGCTAAGAAGCCAGAGGCTCTGAGACCTTCCAGCTCTAGATGCCATACTGTCCTCATCTATCGAATCCCTGTAGTATTTGACACAGTGCGTTTCTCCCTTCTCCTTGACTTCGAGGACATCACCAGTCCTCGTTTTCCTCCAACCTCAATGACAACTAATTCTCATTCTCCTTTGCTGGCTCTTCATTTCCCCAGTGTCTTATTAGAATGCTTCACTTCTCTGTCTACACCTAATGGCTTGGTGATCTCTTAGCAATTTACAGTTTTGAGTATAACTGTATTTTTTCAACTTCATTTATACATCTTGTCCAACTTCTATTCCGAATTTCAGACTCATACTCATATGTCCAAACTGCTTACTCAACGGTCTCTGCGGATGTGTAATAGACATCTGATATCTAATAGGCATCAGAAACTCAGTATTTTCAAACTTGAACTCCTGAACTCTTCACCCAAAACCCGCTCTGGCTGCAGTGTTCCATATCTCAGCTAAGAGCAATTATATCCTTCCAACTTCATAACCAAAACTTGAGAATTAGGCAAAATGACATCCGAGTAGCCAAAAGGAAAAGTGCAAAACCAAATGAAAACAAAATTTCTATTAGTCATTTTAAATTTTGCTAAAGAAAACCTGAGGCACTCAGTTGTTAAAGGTTTATTCATCCAGGTTCTAAGCTTACAAAAAAATGGAAGAAATTTAAGAGATTGCTCATGTAGGTAAGTGTACTGACATTAAGTAAAGAGAAACAGGAAGAATACAGGATAGAGGAGGCAAGGGGACTGGGATAGAAAACATGGACTCTAATCTCAGCTCTGTCAGTACTTGTATGATTTCAGCTATGAGTTCACTCTCTTTTGCTTCAGTTCCCTTATCTTTAAAACGAAAAGGTTTGACTATATGATCGTTAGGCCCCTCTTAGCTCCAGTATTCTCTAGATTAACACCTATTCTCTAAATTCCAGCCTGGCACTGAAAAACTAAAAAGCAGAGACAAGAAGTATCCCAGTTTTTAAGACCACTTATTGTAAATCCAAAATAGTGTCACAGCAAGCCCAAAACCTGAAGGTACATTGTATTTTCCAAGCCTTGAAGGACATTTGATACACTGATGGTAGCAGAAACCCCCGTACTCCATCTACAGGTTTTTACTACGTGAGTGGACGATGAGTAAGTAAAAACTATATAGAGAGATAGAAACCTAATTTTATATCATCACCTGTCTGAACAGCCTATCCTTTTCAAAGAGTCTTCATGTTCACAATTTCCTTTGATGCAATACTGAGAAAACTGCAGTTTGTAAGTCTGACATTTGCCCGGTCACACGGCTCACAGAAGTTAAGAGCCAGAAGAGCATTCCGTCTTTGTTACCCCCAGTCCAGTATCTCATCCATTACGGCACATCAATTAGATCCCTAAAAACCGGATCTAATCATCTCAGCCCCCAAACCAAGTACACCAGCCACAAGGCAAATCCAAATTCAGCTCTTTGCGCACGCACACACGTGCACACACCCACGTCGGAGTGTTATGTTAAGCACCTCCAGATTCCTACAATCTCTGATGGCAGTATGTCTGTCAAAAATGATTCTGAACGAAAATAATAACATAAGTGCTCAGTGCCCACTGCGTTGTCCCTGTTATACTGGCTTGGCTTTCATCCAGACAGCAGGGGGCCTCTGGTGGCCACTGCACTGACAGGCAGGTCTCCTAAGGCTTAGATTTGGTATGGGGCCTAAACTGAATTTCTCATTTAAATGTTGCTATATACATTGATCCCATTTGGGGAAATTGTACTTTGAAACCTGAACGGTCAACTCACAGGCTCTAATATTTGGCAAGATGTATCTGTTATTTTTCCATTCTTTCTTGACTCAACCTTAAACGTTAACCTTATTTTCAGATCTTTTCTCAATAAAAACAAACATTAAACTAAGTATTCACTTTATAGAAAGAGGGTATCACAATATAAATATTGTTAGTATGCTTTAAAGTCTGATTCCTCTTATTCTCTAAAATGCCGGTGTAAACAAATTGTTTAAATACTTACTCACGATCACCACCTTTTCTTGGTTGGTGTCAGAGAATGTAAGGACTTCATTCAACCAGTTCAGCTGTTCTTGGCTGAATCCTCCATTAAACTGGACAAACTGAGGCTCAGAAAGTCCTAAAATGAATTCTGTAAGTTAGACCCGTCAAACATCTTTTTTTTTTTTTTTCTTTTGTCCTCATGAGTGCATTCGAACTTAGCTAATATGGGGACACTTGTAGTAGGTCGGTGCAAAAGTAACTGCGGTTTTTGCCATTATTTTCAACCTTTTAAACAGCAATCACTTTTGCACCAACCTAATACTTTTCTTTAGGAACATTTGGCAGCAATCAAAATAGGAAACCACAAGAGTTTAGAGTGATATACAAATAAACCACATTGTATCTTACTCCTAGTCTTAACACTCCTCTGCTTAGTTCACTAGCTTCCTGTTACACTGTAAATAAAATACACTCTGTACTGTATCCACTGAGCTACTGCTAAACCCACCAGCACCACACTGGCCTTTTCTGCGTCCAAGAACGCCCAAGTCTTACACTGCTTAGTGCCTCTGTATTGTTTTTCCCCTTGGTCTCAAAGACTCTCCCCAGGGTTGACTTCTTCCTGTTGTTGAGGTTTCAGCGTCAATGCTTCCCTCCCAGGAGAGGCTATCTCTGACCACCTAAACTAAAATAGCCCGCCCCCACCCCACTCCTTTACTATGTTATTATACTTTATTTTCTGGGTAGCGTTTATCATCATGGAAATAATCTTGTTTCTGTTTCATTTATTATCTGTCCTGCCTACCTACTGTTCTTGTTCCTTCCACTCTATCCACAAAAAAAGTGACACTGTCAGTCCTGCTTACAGTTCTGAATAGCTAAGCTCTAGAAAAGTGCATGGCCCAAAACAGGCATTCAGATCTCTGTTACATAAATCTTGGACCAACTGCAACCAATCCATGTGCCATGAGGCTTGTGAGAAATCCTGACCCTGAACGACAGCGACAATATATTTTTACCTTAATCATCCATCTTCCTGCTGAATAAAAGGTAGCTGAAGAATTTAAAGACAATGTATTAGATTCTCAGCTCAAAGGAATAATTCACCTTGAGGACTATTCAATTCCATATTTGGATTGTGCTCCCTCAGCATCCTCAGACACTGCTGGTATTTTGGAGAAGACTGATCCACGCCCAAGACACTCAAGTCATAAGCATCGAGTAAAATGAACCGGAACTTAGGGAATGGTGCAAAGTGGTAAGCGTAGTAACTCCCTGAAGGCACAGTCTCTGGATGATGCACAATCTGGTCTTCTAGAAACTTTGTGTTCAGTTTAGAGTTTGTTAAATAGTCTCTGCTGAAGTTATAGAATTCATGGTTTCCCCATGTGTGATGAACTGGCACTCGAAGCCTCTGAAATGTGTTCATAACAAGTTCTAGCGACCTTTCTGATGCTTTATACTGTGCATTATATCCATCGATGATGTCTCCAAGCTGAAGTACACAACACGGTGGGGTGCTTTCTTGATTCCAGTATTCAATAGCACCCTGCAAGTGAAGAAGACTGTGTCTGTAGTATCTCCGTCTGTTTCCTTGGTAATTATAGCCGTCTTCTAAATTAGCATATTGAATATCTGCTATCACTCCAAAGGAGAAGAGAGGTTCTGAACTCTCACTTAGGGTTCCAGGATTGGGCTTATCATCCATAACCTCCAAACAAGTTTCTAAGTAAAGCAAAAAAGGTAACTAAGTTATAAACATCTTAATTTTCTAAATGGTAAAATGGATGTTAAATTTACTGGTTAATCCACTGGGTAGCCTGGTATAGAGGAAACTGCATGGGCTTTAGAATCTGATGGTCTTAGTTAGGTCCAAATTATCAAGTCCTTGCAATGCTTCAGTCTTCTCATCTGAGAAACAGATAACTTCTATTCTTTAGAAGTGTCATAATTTAGCAAAGGATTATTATCCTATAAATGAATAGGCATTCTAATGCTAGTAAAGTCAAATCTGGTATAATTTGAAATTTTTAAGAAATATATACCAGTTTTACACACACACACAGGCACCTTCTTTCACAAACACCAAAAAAACTACTTCAGGAACTTTTTTTGAAAGTCATGTATTACACTCATTCATTGCATTTTATACATTAGATTCCTGCTATGGGTTATTTTGTGTCAGGCTGGATAGGTCACCTGAAATAAGTTTCTCATATTTTATATCTGGAATAATGGAGAGGCAATAAAGACATGAGAGGAATAATTTTAAACAAAAATTTCTGGCAGAAAAACGATGATGCTGACGTGACCATTTTCATTTCTGAGAATAATGGTTCCTGGTTCTTCAACAGCTGGATTCTTATATGAACCAACTTTTAAAAACCAGAATACCATTTCCCCACAACCAAAACAGGAAGTATGGCATCTTTTTTTTTCTTACACATGATCTCTGCCTGGCCTCAGTGGCCAAGAAGTAGAAGAGATTCAGACTTGAAAAAGCTATTACTTTATATTGTTTACAATCTTCATGTATAATTATTTATAATCTTGTAAAAGAGCCAAGAATACTAAAGATTAAAATAAAAACCAAAGGCCAAAATCCTAAATTATCAACTATTATTGTTACAAAGTTTACAGTAATAAATTCTGCCGTGGTATCTAAGTTTATTAAAACCTAGTAGTTCCTAAAGAAATTCATTTGGAGTTTCTAAAATCACTTTCAGACTCCTGGTCTCCAGTCATTTGCTAAAGAACTCATATACCGCCCGAGTTCTTTTTAATCCTCGACAGAATTATAAAATCCTAATTGTCAGAGAGCTCCCATCAGAGGTGGACATGACAACTCCACAACTGGCAGTAAGGGCCAGACTTCAATCTGACTTGTTTCAGAATTAGGGGCTTCTTTTCATTCTACAACTGTTGACACTAATGACATACTTTCAATTTGATCTACGCTATTATGAGCTTCTGCTACTTTCCTTTCTTCATTAACCTGATTAGGTATAGTTAACCCTAAAACAGGAAATACAGCAGCACCAGAAAAAGAGATGGACATCCTAAAAAATGGTTCGGTTTTCTTATACTTTGTTAGTTTCATTTGCTTTTGTCTTCCTGCAGTCCCCATTTGAAAACCCCACTAGATATCAAGTTAGTCTATATGTATGAGGGGTGGTAGATGAGATAATCAGATTTGGAAGGTGAAGAACTCAGATACAAGTACAATAAACACAAAACTCATTTAAGCTGAAAATCTCTAGTCTTACTAAGTTTCAAAGATTTGCAATTCCAAGCACAGATTAATAAGAGAATCAAATCAGAAGACAATTTTGCAAGTGTGTCAGTGGAACATTATTACCAAAGCTTAAGAGAAACTGTTTCTGGGAGTGCTTTTATCAACACTGCCAATCGAGCTTGTTTATTTTTATCTTTAAACTCAGAGCCTTCAAGGTAATAAACACTGTGGAACTTCTACAGGGCATTCAGTCCCATTGATCTCTCCTGCACAACTGTGTTTTTTGGTGTTTTGTTTTTTTTTTTACTTACACAGCACACATTCTGTTTTTCTGGTAACAGCACCTCAGTGCCTCTTTACGCAACTATTCCTTATTTTCCATGTGGTTTACGAGAAGCGCAGACACATGACCCAGGCCCAGCCTGTTTTAAAAGCCCAGCTGCCCCTCTGGTCAGTTAAGCGTACGCATCTAACCTACGCAAGCCAAGGGTCAGCCCTAGGACTTTTGCTAGAACTACTAGCAAAACAATTAAAAGTACTTCTGCTAAGCTAATAAGACTGGAGTTCTGGGGAAAAGCTAACTGAGAAGAAACCCAACCTTCCGGAAGCAAACCTGACTAACGGAAAGATGTCGATTCCTGGGAACATTAGTTGAATACCTGGATCACTCTGTCCCTGCTAGGACTGCTCTTGGTTATTTAGTTGTACCAGCCAATAAGTTGTCCTTTGAGCTTAAAGCCAAATTGAATTAGCTTTAAATTTTCTGTCATGTCATTCCAAAAGTCCTGTCAGACACACCGTCCACTGGAACACAGTTCTCACAGATATGCAAAGATTTGCCAACTTTTTAAAGAAAAAAATTAAGCAACGGAGAAAAACCACCAAGGGCCACACACTTCAAAACAGTATGTATTCTGGGGTAGAAAAGAGATCCCAAATACTGAATACATATAGCTTTTAAAAATCAGGTTGTGGCTAGGGAGCATGCAATGTCATTAAAGAAATTGTTCTGAAAAACAGAAACTTGAATTCATACTGTGATCAGCTAAGGGAAAGACAAGAGGCAAGAGCGGAGCACAAAGCCACGCTCAAGGAAAGACAATTAAATCCGAAGTGATTTAAGTGATTTAAAGGACAAAAAGAACCAAGTGGGCAGGGAACTGACTCTCCTGGCTAGTTCAGTCTGATTTTATGGCTCGTGGAGACGCCAGGGAGCTCAGAAAGGTTGGTCCTGGCGGGCAGAGAGAGCGAAAACTCTAAAGACATCTCCAGAGCTTCGGGAGCTGAGGCTCGAGTTGCTGTGCACCCAAAGGTGGAGTTGGGGCCTGGCTAAGTGATTTGAATAAATTAATGAATAAGTTAGAGGGCCTGGCTGGCCCGGAATGAGCCGCCTAGTCAGCTGCACCAGTCACTGCCCCCGCAGAGGCCTCTGGCCCAGCGGCCAGGAGGTTCCTCAGCTGGGAACTGGGAAGATTGGGTGGTGTGGAGTCCGAGGTCGGACATGGGCGGTGGGGACTGAGACCTGAGCAACTTCTCACAGGCATCCCCTCCTTGTCCCGGGCCGGGCCCTGCCTCATCCAAGAGCGTCCTAGTCACTCCAGCGTGGCCTCCCCCCACAACAGGCATCTGGCACGAGTGGCAGACCCGCATTCACCTAGTGCTAGCATCCTGCGCACTCCCATCCAGGGGGAGAGCTCTCCACAGCCAAACGTACCAGCAGGGAGCAGATGGAGCGTCCAGGGCTCAGATCTCGGCTCTCCTACCCTTGGCATTGCATGGACACCTATGAAGACCAGCAGCAGAGAGCCCCCAAACCACGCGTGAAAGGGCTGAGTGAAGTATTTGAGTGAAATATTTGAGACGGAAGCCCCCAAATCGAATCTTCCCCCAGAACCTGTTCTGCACCTAGAGGCACCTTCATCTTCTGAACTGGACTTACCTCTGGGCACCCAGTTTTCCCTTGAGGACGGATGTCACCTTGGAGTCAGAATGAGCTCCCTTCCAAGCGGATGTTTTCTGAGGAGGAAACAGGACAGCCCTCAGAAACCCCTCTGGCCAGCCAGGGCTCAGACAAGCCCTTGAGATACCCTGAGACGCCCCGCTCTTCAGGTTCTAAGTGCAACAGATGGAAACAAAATGGCAAGGCAGTAGGGTGATCTCCCCTCACCATCCTGCAGGATGACAAATCCCCCGGGTCTCTGACACCACGGCAGGGTAAGTGACCTTCTCCCGAGTGAAAGTGTTTGTTAGAGAACTAAAGGATGGGGCCATTCTGGGAACTGGACGACTCTGAGACTGGAGGACAAGCATGGAACGAAGGCTAACACCATGACAAGGAAAATCAGCACGTAGCCGTGGTAGAGAACGAGGCCAGGCGCAGGCCCAGCCCTGGGTTCACCAGGGGTCTAGTGGTATTCTATGTCCTCTTGCCCCTTCTTTCCCTGAAAGACTGGAAAGGCTCATTTTCTTCGATTCCCCCTAAACTACCAACTCTGGAACTGAGAGCTTTCTTGCGCTTTCTTTGTGTCTTATATGTTTCTTGTACTTTAAAGGAAGTGGCTTTAAAAAAAAAAAAAAAGGGTATCTCCAGTGGGGAGATTTAGAATAAACAGAAAATCTAATGCCAAGGAATTTTTTCAAAATATCCTCCTATTCTACCAAATACACACAAAGAGTAAGTAAGGAGAGAATAATTGTTGAAGCTAGTAATGGGTACACGAGGTTTATTCTCTCTACTTTTGTGTGTTTTTAAATGTCTATGAAGATTTTTAAAAAGCATTCTAAAGTTGAGAGAAAATAAGTCTGGAAGAATCAGAAGACGTAAGGAAACAATTTGCTTTCGAAAAGAAAGGAAAATAGCAAGTTTTTGTTCTCCAAGTTTTGCCTGCACCATTTATTACATTGTAAGTTTTCTAAGATTTAGTTAAGAGGTATTATGATGAACTGTTGAAGGCTTTAAAATTGAAGACCTTGAATTGAATTGTAGTTCCAGATTTTCCTAGAGTAAAACAATCCTCACTGGTTGTGAGATTCAACTAGGTTATAATCCAGTCATCTACTGTGTTTGCCCAAAAATAAGATCTAGCCAGACCATCAGCTCTAATGTGTTTTTTGGAGCAAAAATTAATATAAGACCCGGTCTTATTTTAATGTAAAATGTAAAATAATGTTACATTTTAATGTTAATGTAAAATAAGACCGGGTCTTATACAATATAAGACCGGGTTAAAATAATATAATATAATATAATACTGGGTCTTATATTAATTTTTGCTCCAAAAGATGCATTAGAGCTGATTGTCCAGCTAGGTCTTATTTTCAGGGAAACAGGGTACTTTGTAAATCATAAATAAAGCACTATATGCATGTTAAGAATATTATTTTTTAATTATGTATCTGAAAAGTTATCTGCCTAGTGAACCTCAAGATACAACTTTTTATAGAACAGAATTATGTAGAGAACTTTGCAAGTTTTTCTCCAAAAATGCCTATAGAAAGTCATGGTGCAGGATAAACAGCCAGCATTTTGTAAAAACCACCTTTGCCGCATCAATGATTTTTAAGACTAGGAAGAAATACCTAGGGATGCTTAACTGCTGAAAACTTGCTCCAAAATGATACTAATAAAACACTGTAATAATTAACACTGGCAGAAGGCTGACATTCCTTATAGAAAGCTGTCAGGCATCTATAATGAACTTGTGAATGACAGCCCTACATTGAGAAGAATATTTCCTTTATACTATTGTCAAAGATAAAAAGGGGGTAGCGTGGGGGTGACAAATCCAGAAATTAGTAGGGAGAGACTCTATTAAGGGGAACTACTGCAAGAGAGAGATGCTCAAAGCCTAAGCCAGAAGTGGTTGAGGGGAAGAATAGGAAAGCATAGTTTTTACATGCAGAGCCCATGAGATAGGTAACTACAGAAGCGGGCGTTGGTGGTGGTCTTGAAACTTAACTGTGCTAAATATTACAGTAACAGGAAAGTTGAGGCAGGAAATATTGGTGGCTAGGTGCATGGGGTGGATATCTGAACTGGAAATGAAGCAAAAATGTTAGTGCTAGGAAGTTCACACAAAGTTAGGCCTAGTCAAAACAGCCTAACGTTATGGCAAGCACAAAATGTAACCAGCCTTGTCACTAATGATAGAACATGTATCAGATAACATTATGCATCCTACCTCTATCAAGAAAAGTATCTCAATTGAAAGGAAAAAAACCTCATTTGGGGATCTCGGTGGTTTAACAGTAGTAATACAAGTTGTAAGTTTACACTAGATGTTTTAGGTACATATCTTTTAACATTAAAGTTTCATGGGTCCATGAAATCAGGCTCATACGTGTTATTCGCAATCCATCCACGGGTTAGTTACAAAACACCTACTTTGAGTCAGCAACTGTTTTAGAAGCTACTGTTTCTTTAACATTATAAATTTAAGATGAAGTTGCATGAAAATGCTCTGGTAAACAAACAAAGCTATTAAAAGAATCATTCTGGCAAACAAAATTGAACAGACCCGCTAAAAACACCACTGAACTCAAATTTATATGATGTGTGTTTGATCAATTAACCTACAAGTTGAGCAAAAGAATGAACAATAATTTTATATGCTCACTGTCTGAATAAGCAAGGTGCTTTTGTGTCTTTGTGTCAATTTGAGGAAAAATTTCTCCCTGGGCAATACACAGAAGTAAGACGGTAAGGAAAAAAAATCGTACTACCCACACACAGGCAACTCCAAGACAGAAAATTTAGTTTGATTAACAACGATATGAAGTGCTAAGCAAACATTTACTTTGAGCAAAAATTCCAGTTCAACTTTGGAATCAAGAAACATGGGTGATACTAGACTACAACTTGACTGCATGAGAGCAGCACACTTGGCTAGTTATGCCAGCTCCCAGAAAATACCATGCTTCAGTCCCACATCTCCGGAGCAGGAGTTACTTCTGCTTTCAGGGAAGCCCAATGAAAAAAAGCCACGCAGGAGTGGCATCTAAAGTTAAGGAACAGAATGAGAAAGTGATTTTTTTTTCCTTTTTCTGTATTTTGCAATTCTACCACGGAAGTAGGGAGGGTAGGGGTTAAGTTCACAGATATTGAGGCATAAACAAAGGCAGACAGAATAAATGCGAGTTAAACTTTCAGAAGAAATGAAAAATAAACCTCCGAATGTTCTCAGGCTTATTAACATGGGGCTGTACCCAAACAAAATAAGCAGTCCCAGATGAGGAACCCATCAACAAACTTTAAACCACGCAACTGAAGGGGGCAGGGGAGTCAACGAGAGCATTTTAAGAAACTGGGGCCCAGGGAGACTAAGTTAAGGGATGGACACGACGCAGTATATATTACTTCGTACTGTGCTGTTATTTATAATTAGGTAACATTACGTATAACCTGAGAACAACTGGGAGCGCCAGGCACTTCAATCACACTTGAATCGCCCTTGCCTTATTAACTACTCAAATTATCCTTATTAGCAATCAAAACAAAAGTCAAATTATTTCAAGTGCAATGGGTCGGCTTGGAGGGGCAAAGGGATCAACAGCCTTATAATTCCACTTGGCCGGCCTCCACACTAGACAGGAAGAGGGCGACGAGAGTGGGGGTTGGGGGTTGCTAGGTCCCGCGGGTCTCTGGGCGGTGTTTTCTCTTCCGTGGCTGGGATGCCTAGCGCAGCGAGGAGCCCCCAGCGCTCAGGACCGCCCCGCCTAGGCCCGAACCCCGAAGCAACCCCCTTTTCCAGGCCCTGCTGCCCACCCCCGCCCAGCCCAGCCCAGCCCCGACCCAACCGCGAGGAACCACCTACCGCGCGCCAACTCCTAGGCGAGGGGCTCCCAGACTAAACGCTAGACGACCGCGCCACCATCGAGACGAACGGAGAGAGCGGCTCCTTCTGACTTCCGGAGGAAGTGGAAACGCCGCCGGAAGTGGAAGGGCGGGTCAAAGGAGGCGCGGTCTCCTAAGCTTATGGCGGGTCTGTTACTAAGTGGGGGCCGGATCATGGGGCTTCCGGGTGGTCAACTTTGGCCTCTCCTACCTCGCGGTCTCGGCGTTTGGGGTCAGGCACAGGGGACTGGGACCGCGAGGGTCTTGTTGAGGCAACTCTGCGCACGACGAGAGAAGTGGCGGGCCTCGGGGTTCGTCTGCAGCTGCCTGGGAAGCCGGCCCCTCAGCACTGCGATGCCGCCACCCCCGGGGACGTCAGGACCCGAATCGAAGGGCCGCGGGGACCCCACGCGCCCCTCGCAGCCCGGGGTGAGTGCACACCTGGAGCACTTCCTTTCCTCGTCGCTGCTGTCAGACAGCTCTGTCCCTCTTGGTCTTAACCTCAGAAACCAGTCGGCTTAGCCTGACATTGTCCGAAACTCAGCCGGCTCACCTGGGTCACAGAATCTCATCTCGCGTTTCTCTTGGTTTGCCGGTAGTTTCTGCCTAGAGAGAGAACTTGTTAGCCAACGCTCTCTCCACGCGCGGTTAAATACATACTCGAGCTGGGATTTTAGTTAGTTTTTGCGCCAAAAAATAAGTTTCAGTATTTTGTCATCCCAAAGTAACATGAAAACATTCTGTACATTTAACTAGATCAAAGCCTGTGAGTATGTATGTTAAAAACTGTAATAAATTTAGTATGATTAAATGTCTGCATCTTATTAGTATTTTTATGTTTGAAATCTCTGCCCCGGTAGCCTGTTTCCTGGAAGTCTTTAGCAGTCACATTTGCTATTGGAGGAGCTTTATTGGCTGGAATGAAGTACTTCAAGAAAGAAAAGACAGAGAGTAAGTAGATATCATCTGGTCAGCTCTGAATAACATTCGCCCTGGCTGTGGACTGGCATCTTTTTGTTGTTGTTTTTAAACTTTTTAATCTTGAAATAATTTCAGGTCTACAGAAGAGTTGGAAACATAGCATAGAAAGTTCCTATATACCTTTCACTTAGCTTCCCCTAATGTTAACATCTTATGTAGCCATGCCTCATTGATCAAAACTAAGAAATTAAAAATAGTATAGTAGTACTCACTAAAGTACCAACTTTATTTGTATTGCACCTGTTTTTCCATTGCCATTTATCTGTTCTAGGACACCACTGTCTAACAATATGAAAAGACTTACAGTAGGACAGATTTGAACGTGGGTAGTATGAAGTTCAGAGGGTATAAAGATGGTTAAGATGCAGTCCGGCCATTGAGGTGCATATGGTAGGGAGACAGACACAGAAGTAAAGGATTTTACTAGATGAGGTTCTGCCAGGCCAGAGGAAAGTTCAGGGTGCTCTGAAGGCCAAAGGAAGGTTCAACCCACTGCAAATCACTAAGTATCCGCAGAGGGAAAGGATGGAGGCTGACCATGGAAGACAGAGAGAGAGAAAGAATGCTAGGAACTGCTCTGGATATACACTTGAAGTGTTGAGAAATTATTTACAGGAACTTTATATTTTAGCGAATATTCCAGGACCTTTAAGATTTGGTTTAGAAGTTTCCAGCAAATCTTTAAAGTAACACTTAAATCTGTTTTGCTTTCCTTACTTTAGAATCTCTTTTGGTGTTATTATACAAAGGATAATGTTTAAATCTGGGAATGAGAATGCATAGGCTTTAGAATCTCTTTTGTATAACAAGTCGTGTTTTAGTGATATGATTTTTATATTCGGATGAGCAATTAAGTTCCTTTCACAATGAAACAAAACTAAAAACTAGGAAGGTGGTAGAGACACTTCTGGAAAATGCAAGCTTCTTTTGACTTAGTTTGGAATTTCACCTGGAATTAATAACTTTTTTATTAAAAAATGTGTTATGAAACAATTCGACAAGTGTTCCTAAAACATTTGAGAGTATTTGGTGACATGATGCCTTGCCGTCTCCAAGTACTATTGTATATTCCCTACAAATAAGGACATTCTCCAACATAATCACAATTCAACCATCAAAATCAGAAAATTAACACTGATATGTTACTGTGCAATCTTCAGACCTCAGTCAAGATCCAGTTCAGAACCACATCTCATACC
The DNA here is from genome assembly GCF_004115265.2 of Rhinolophus ferrumequinum. Lineage (NCBI taxonomy): Eukaryota > Metazoa > Chordata > Mammalia > Chiroptera > Rhinolophidae > Rhinolophus > Rhinolophus ferrumequinum. The sequence goes on from NC_046304.1 coordinate 8,783,815, forward strand.
TAGTTGTTACCTCTGTAGACTCCTTCAATCTACACGTGTAACAGACTTTCCATTCTTTACCTGACTATCATGACCTTGACACCTTTGAAGATTACAGGCCAGTCATTTTGTAGAAGGTCCCGTAGTTTTGGTTTGTCTGATGTTTCCTCATGATTAAATTTAGGTCATGTACTTTTGGCAGGAACATCACAAAAATGATGCTGTGTTCCCACTGTACCCAGTCAGGTGCCACACGATTTTGGTTTGTCCCATTACTGATAATGTTCAGTGATTAAGGCGGTGTCTGTCATGTCAGGCTTCTCTACCAAAAATGGAATTAATATGTATTTTGTGATGAATATGTAAATAATGTAAATATTCTGTATTATTTACTCACGTAAATATTCTGTTCCCCATCAAACACTTTATTTATATCAGTGTGGACTTACGATTTCCTATATATCCAATGTATTGTAATTTGTTATTCTCTTTATTTTAATGTTCGAATTATCCCAGATTGGTCAATGGGAGCCCCTTTGACCAGGCTTCTGTTTTCCTTTTGACATATCTCCAATATTCTTTGAGTTCTCCCTTAGTTCAGGCATAACAAGATGTTCCAGGCTTATGTTGTGCTTTCTCTGCCCCAGCCCTGATATCAGCCATTCCTCTAAAAAGCCCTGTTTCATTTTAGTGGAGGAGGATATTTAAAAGTCAGGATAAGAACTCATTGTTATTAGGGTGTGTCTGCTCCTGGCTCTTCTCAGTAGGCAGAGCTAGGAAAGATGTATAAATATAGATACAGATTAGATATAGATATAAAGATATATATATAGGGAGATGGCTCTCTGTATATATATACATATATATTTGCATCTAGATACATCTAGATAGAAACCATAAATTCACACCATAATTCCGATACTGCAAGGTTCATTCTAGTTTTCTGTTTCCATCATTCTGACTCCTTTTCCATTTATAACTCTTATCCCTAATATATTTACATATTTGATCAATTCATAGTAAGTAACTAAGATCTCATCACCGCTGTCCCTTCCCTGTGCCGCTGCCTCCAGCACACTCAGACTTCTAATGCCAAGCCACCCTACCTGCCCACGTGGGTCTACATGTTCTGCACTGCTGTGCCCCTCCCCCAACCATATTATGGCACACTTGTTGGCTTGATGGTATGACTTGTTCCAGAAGAGGAAGGAATATTTTCACCAGTTTCTTATAGTCCTTACAACATACCAGAGCACTTAATTTGATTCTGTTTTATGTTTATTTTTCTTACACGATTTTTTAAGCTTCTTGAAAACTGAGAATATTCTACACTTTATGCCCACACAGTCATGAGTATAATACGGACCATATATCAGGCATTTGAGTACCTGTGGTTAGATTGACTTTTTTTTTTTTTTTTTTTTTTATGTTTGTGTTTGTGTCTCTTTAAGAGCTGGAGAAGGAACGGCAGCGAAGCATTGGAAAACCTTTACTTGGGGGGCCGTTTTCCCTCATAACTCATACTGGAGAACCCAAAACTGATAAAGACTACCTGGGTCAGTGGGTATTGATTTATTTTGGTTTCACTCATTGTCCCGATATCTGTCCAGAAGAACTAGAAAAAATGATTCACGTCGTGGATGAAATAGGTAAGAAAGCCATCACTATAAAAGTATATGTTTACTTAATATCCTTAATGTTACTACGCTTTTCACATTTTTACTATTAGGTGGAGGGTTGCAGTTATGTGGTTTGTGAGAACATAAAATCTCAGCATTAGGCTTTTGTTGCTTTGAATCCTGTGACCCTATTTTCCAGCAAAGGAAGTTTGTGATGCTAAAACAGGTTGCTCAAGAATGTCACTGGTCTGGGCCTCCCTTACCTCTGCTTTGTGTTTCTTCCTTTTTTGTGGCCTTCCATCGACACTGCCATTGCCTTTTCCCGGTGACTGACGGTTAGACTAGAAGATCTGTGGTGTGACCTGTGATGCGCAGTCGGGGGCATTCAGTAGTACCAATGAGAAGGCAGGGTACATCCTTCTTAAAATGAATTGTTCCAAAATATTCAGTCCTTATGAATACCTTGCCCTTGAGGTGTGGTGGGGGGAAAAACCCTTCCAAGTACCCAGTTATTGGATTAGGAGACAGGATACCCAGAGAGTTGGTCCAGGTACCAGCATGCATGCAGTGCTGCCGGTGTTTGGTAGGATGTGTATGATTCTACCACAGATAGTGTAATGGATCTGTTCCTCCAAAGCCCATCCCATTCCCTTCCCCATCATGTAGCATCAGTGTTTGATGTGCCTCTATGTTTCCTTAACACCTTGCTGTGGCACTCACTGCACTGGACTGTAATTGCTGGTTTTCTTTGTCTTTTCCCTTTGGGTGTGAATACTGACCAACGAGAACTTTCTTTCAGATAGTATTCCAACTCTGCCAAATTTAACTCCTCTTTTCATCACTATTGACCCAGAGAGGGACACAAAAGAAGCCATTGCAAATTATGTGAAAGGTATGTTTCATTTGTAATACTTTGCATCTATTTAGCTCTTGCAGTTTTTGAAAGATAAGTTCACTTGAACCTTACAATGCCTTGTGAAATACGGAGGACAAATGGTATTATCACCAATTTTACTGGCAAATAAAAAGATGAGGCTCAGAGTTGTGACTATGGCTAGTAAGTAAATAAATAAAAAACAAATTAGATTTCTCAATTCCTAGTGCAGGGCTCTTTTTATTTTGTCACAGAGGAGGAATTGAACTTGGCCTTCATATAGCAACCAAGTTAACGGAGACTTGAATTGAGAGTAAAGACATCACTTCTAATTCCAGCTCTGTACTTCATTCTCTCCTTTGTCAAATTAAGACAAACGTACATATTGGGAGTACGGACATTGGGAAATTAAAATGAATTATTATATGTAAACACATTTTGAACTCATAGCATGTATTTTATAGATCCAAAACATTCATTATGACAGAAACACATAACTATTAATGAAAGAACTTCAAACCTCTCAACATGCAGGTTAAAACCTGTTAGAAGGTACTTTTAAAGACTAAATTTTGATAGAATTAAGGGTGAATACTTAGATTCCTATGAGGTTGGACAAATTGCTTAATTTGTCCAAATTCAAGTTTTTTCAGCTGAAAATGTGATGAGAATAAAAATCTGATCAGACAGGTTTTGTTCTTCTTATACTAGTGTGCAGAAAGTGGTGCTTAAAAAGCTGGGATTTAAATTTTAATTACGGTGAAATTGATTTAAGCTACTGGTGAGAAAGACTAATGAATAGTTTTATATTTTTATTATATGACACATTCTAATGCACGTATCCTCTAAAACTTTGAGATTATTTTAAAAATGTGTTTTTTGGAAGACCTGCTATATATTTTATGTAACAGATTGATTGCAATATAATCCATATCAAGTGTACATATTTAAAGTGTACAATTTGTTGCCTTTTGACATATGTATGTACTTGTGAAACCATCACCACAATCAAAAGTGAAAATATCCACCACCCCTAACAGTTTCCCTGTGCCCTTGCTAATCCCTCCCTCTTGCCCCTCCTGTTCACCCACCTCCCGTCTTCAGGCAACCACTGATCTGCTTTCTGTCCAGATAAATTACTCTGCATTTTCTAGAAGTTTATGTAAATAGAATTGAAGAGTACGTGCCCTTTTTTTGAAGGGCTTTTCTCAGCATAATTATTTTGAGAGTCATCCGTGTTGTAGCATGTGTCACTAGTTAGTTCATCTTTATGGCTAAGTAGCATCCCACGGATGGACATTGAAGCTATTTCCAGTTTTTGGCTATTGCAAATAAAGCTGCTAAGAGCATTCATATACAAGTCTTTGTATGGACACATGCTTTCATTTCTCTCCAGTAAATACCTAGGAGTGCAGTGGCTGGACCATGTGGTAGGTGTATGTTTAACTTTTTAAGAAACTGACAAACATTTTTCCAAAGTGCATGTGCATTTTTACATTCCTAGCAGTAGTGTATGAGCGTTCCAGCTCCTCCTCCATATCCTTGCCACACTTGATATGGTTAGTCCTTTTAATTTTAGTCACTTCAGTAGGTATTTAATGGTACCTCATTGTAGTTTTAATATGCGTTTCCCTAATGTTAAGCATCTTGTCATTCTGCTGTTTGCATACTATTTTCATGTTGCTGTCTCTTCACTTCCTTTGCCCATTTTATGGGGGCCGTTTATTTGTTATTATTTATATTCCTGGTGTAAGTTTTATCAGGTGTATGATTTGCCAGTATTTTCTCCCAGTCTATGGCTTGTCATTTTAGCCATGTCTTGAAGAACAATTTTCCATTTTGATGAAATCCAGTTTATAAGTTTGTTCTTGTGTAGATAATTCTTTTTGTTGTGTATGTAAGATATATTTGTATAACCCAAGGTTACACAGGTATATGTCTTCTTGAAGTTTTAGAGTTTTTAGTATATATAAGCAGAATTTATATCCACAGTTTGCAGGTTTGTCAGAAATTTGGGCAAGAGCATAGTTCTTTCCTAAAGCAATAAAAGGAAGGTACAACTCATTAGATGACGAATGATTTCCAATTTAAATGTGTGTTATATTGGCAATCATTTTTCATCACACATTAACCAAACTGTAAATATCCCCAGATGAATAGACACCTGAGTTACTGTGTCTAACTAAAATACTGAAACCTTATCATCATATTCTTCAACAGCACCTATGTATAGTGATTGATAACATAATCATTATTAATTACATTTTGGAGGGATTTTAAAGTGAGTAAGTTGGTACTTAAAAAATTATTGCAATTCAATTTGTTAAAGAGGTTTGGATGTGCAAATAATTCGGGCTTAATTCACCTCTCTCTTCATTTACTCATAGAGTGGAAAAGAAAGACTAACCATCTTTCTTTTTCAGTACCTGAACAATTTTTCAATTTAGAATGAATTAGTCCAAGGCTTGAAAATAGATTTTCTCTACCTTTGGAAGAAGGTACTGCTGTTAAATGTTGGACTCTCATCTCAGTCTGATGAATCCAGGTGTTTTAAGTGACTTTCACCAGCTTACTTACATAAATTCCAAAAGCTTAACAGCAAATACATACAATGAGATTATTTGCTGGAAACTGAGATACAGATATTTTGACCTGGTATGAACTAATTGTGAAGCAAACTTTTTTCTCATGATGCAGTGAAAAACTATAGTGCTTAACTCATGGTAATATCTTTAAATTTCAGCATATCTCAGAACTACTTTAACTATTTAAAAACAACTAAATTAATAGAAAATGTGATTTAAATAACTAGCATATATTACCTCCAGATCTCTACTAGATAGTTATGAAAGGTTTACATGATAGATTACAAAGAACAGCTATTGGTTTCATAGATCTTCTCTATTAATGTCCTGTTTTCAATTTCATTGATTTCTGCTCTAATTCTATTCTTCTCCTTATTTTGGATTTAATTTGCTCTTTTATAGTTTCCTGAGGTAGAAACTTACATTGTTGATTTCAGATCTTGTTTCCTTTTTTAAAAATTTTTTAAAATTAAAGTTTATTGGGGTGACAATGGTTAGTAAAGTTACATAGGTTTCAGGTGTACAATTCTGTAATACATCATCTGTATATCACATTGTGTGTTCACCACCCAGAGTCAGTTCTCCTTCCATCACCATATATTTGATCCCTTTTACCTTCATCTACCACCCCGCTCCCCCTTACCCTCTGGTAACCATTAAACTATTTCTGTGTCTGAGTTTTTGTTTGTTTGTTTTTTGTTTTCTAATATATACATTCAATGCTATAAATTTCCCTCTCAAGCACTGCTTTTGCTGCATCCCACAAATTTTGATGAGTTGTGTTTGCATTTTCATATTTCAAAGTACTTTTTACATTCTCTTGAGGTTTCCTTTTTGGTCCATGTGTTATTTAGAAGTGTGTTTAATCTCTAGTATTTTGGGATTTTCCAGATATCGTTCTGTTACTGATTTCCAGTTTAATTTCAACGTGACATATATTACAAAGGAGAATTTTCATTTGTTCTGTGTGAATTTCTTTTCCTTTGATACATGAGGCAATGTTTAGGGACTCAGGGAGAAAGTGGCAATAGGGCTGCTTTATAACTAATACTATTTTTTGAGGTGGAATGGTTGTTTTGCATACTTCTCATTTTTCGTTTAGAATTTTCTCCCAAACTGGTTGGCTTGACGGGCAGAAAAGAAGAGATTGATCAAGTGGCCAGAGCTTACCGAGTGTATTACAGCCCTGGCCCCAAGGATGAAGATGAGGATTACATAGTAAGTAAACACTCAGTTCTCAACCCTTGGGCCAGCTCCCAGGTCCCAGACAGTCGTAGAGCTATAAGTGACAACTGCGTTTAGAGATGAAAGAAAACCTAAGGTTATTGCAAATTCCTTAGGAATTAGGAATATTTAAAAGTATAGTAGAAGTATAATTTTTTTGAGGGTGCTTGTTTAATTTATATTCACTGTTCTCATAATTTAATTGCCTGTTTTTCTTTTGTAGTGGCACATAAAATTAGAGGGCGCTATAAAATCAGTGGTGTCTTAGAATCATTTGGCTACCAGGAAATAAAGAGAAGCGTCGTTTGGGGGCAAAGCTTATTTTAGTTTATAAACATTATATTGGTTCTCCCTGTGTGCCTACTGAAAAGGTACTGTGCCTACTGAAATATGCTACTTTTTGAGAAGCAGTGTTAGGCCATGGGTAACTGCATTGTGGGTTGAATGAGTAAGAATTCTGAAAAGCAAGAGAAAAGATGAAAGAAAGCATAGGCAGAAAGACTTTCAATAAGATGGTGTTTTTCACATCAACTATATACTTTGCATAACTAGGTGTTTAAGATACGCTTTTTAATGATAAAGAACAAATTCCATAAAGCTGCACTTCTGTAGCTCATCCATTAAAGAGCTGTCTTTACGTTCATCAGCAGCACTGCCCCCAGGAGCCCTAGGCTAAGGCCCAAGTTCCTTTGTTCCTTTTCTTATCAGTGGTTTCACAGTGAAGCACCAACAAAGGCCATAAGCATTGCCCCGTCCAGTTTCCTTCTTAATATGGACATTCTTTCCCATCACATTAAGAGTTGACATTGTATTATATTTTAGTATCATTTCAGTTTTTTCCTCAGTTGTCATTGCCTGGTTTCTCCCTGTTACATTGGTTGGACAAAGTGATTAATAATAAGAGGTTTTCCATCTACAAAGCTGGTTTTGTAGAAAGAAAGACAGACAGCACCTTGAATCATTGATCTGCCAGCTACACCGTGGCCAGTTCCCAAGAGCGATATGCAGAGGGACATCTCACTGTGGTGTCTCCATCACCTTTGAACCTGGAGCATATTGTGTGCCCCTGTAGCCTACCCCCTAAATTGGAAACAGGCTTCCAGTCCCTTTGCCTTAAGCCCACACACCATAGTCTTATTTTTCAGTTCTGCTTAATCATTTAGGGAAACTTGGACTCATGGGAGAAAAAAACAAGAAAAATTAGCATTTTTCTGTAAACGCTAAGTTTAAAGAAGGTGGAAGGACCGCACTGTGGCTTCCTCTTCTTGCACCAGCAGCATGAGAAGAATGAGAGAAGAGGAGAGGGGAGCAATGGTCGAGAGAGGAAGCCATGGAAAAAACTTTCCAAAGTTACTTACTCTTCCTATAAAAGAGTTACCTGCTCTGGTTTTGAGTTTAGCTTATGATGATAGTAGGAGCAGGTGAGCTAATCAGTGTGACTTCCAGTGTTCAGTGAGTTTTATTAAGTTGTCTAAATATATACAATTGTAAACTAGATACTCCTTAGTCTTGTGCTAATAGTTCATGATTCTAAAGTCAAAACGAGATTTTACAAATAAAACCAACCAACCTGTAAAACTCAATTAAAACAGCCAGTGAAAGTAACAAGAGATATTTGCTGAAACCAAAGCACTGCTCACCACAGGAGTGTGGTTTGCGTTGGACTAGCAGATACCCAACTGTATTATCAACTGCCCCTTGCAATTTTTTATTTTATGTATTTTTAAATTTCTGTTGGTGAATATTGGGGAACATTGTGTTTTTCCAGGGCCCATCAGCTCCAAGTCAAGTCATTTTTTCAGTCTAGTTGTGGAGGGTGCAGCTCAGCTCCAGGTCAAGACTTTTTCAGTCTAGTTGTGGAGGGCGCAACTCACTGGCCCATGTGGGAATCAAACTGGCAACCTTGGTGTTATGAGCACTGTGCTCTAACCACTGAGCCAACTGCACCCCCCCTGGAATTTTTTAATTTAAAATGCTTTGAAACCTTTGATTATGTAGTCTACATTGGTTGATCTTGACTCAGCAAGAATACATCATTTTCTTATCTGCCTGTAACCAGTAGTGTATAGCAAGGGGCCAGTGAGATCATAAACATAAACACAGGTTTGGGCACTGAGGTTTTACTGTGAAGGTAATCCAGAATATGAATTTTTTTAATATTAAAAATGGAAATGCAAATATTTAAGCCTTATGGAGACTTCTTGAACACTGTAGAATATATCCTAGACCCCATTTTGAAAAATACTTGTCTACTGCTGTAAGAATTTGACATTTTGATAAGAATCAGTTCATTGCTATACATTTGCTAAATCAACCAATAGAGGGAGACTCTCACCAGCTTCCTTGGTTTTTCATTAGTGGGACTTCTGTCTTTTGAGGTCACAGAGTTTCCACATACCATCCACAAGATGGTATGGGGAACTGCTATTGAGATTTAAGGACCTGCAAGGAGTGAGGAAGTAGCTTAAAGGATGAGGTATGATGGAATGAGATTTTCTTAATCTGAACAGCAGAAAAAGGTAAGCTGGGTTTTGAACGCTAGTGGGATCCTTATATTGATGCCATAATATATGTTAACTGGGTATGCCAATCATTTAGGATCCCACTGAAAGCTAAATGTGGACATCATTGCAGTGTGTGTGTGTGTGTGTGTGTGTGTGTGTAAAATATTACATTACTTTGTAAGTAGTACCTAGAAACTACTTTTGACAATGATTATAAATGGCTTTCAAACCTAAGAAAAGATGTTCAGTTTCACTCATAATAAAATAAATGTGGATTGTATAATGTGATGCTATTTTTCACCTGTTAGATCAGCAGAGGTCAAAAATTTGAAATACATTGTCAAAATCTAATTTGGGAAAAGAGGAACTATAATGTTGGAATGAATTTGGAATGACAGGCACTTTCATGCATTGTTGATAGGAACACCCTCTTCAGAGGGCAGTTTGTCAGTATCTATCAACATTTAAAGTAGAATACTTTTCAGGTTAGAGATCCTACTTTTTGGAATTTATCCTACAGATATACCCTACAGCATTGTTTGCAAAAAATCTGAAAACCAAACCATTTTTTAAAAGGCTACTATATATGTGCTGATATAGAACAATGTCCAAAATATCGTTAAATGAGAAAACAAGTATAGTATATTTTCACTTCTGTGTAAACTTAAATAGGTGATAGATGATAAAAGAAATGAGTGGCTATCTACACACACTAATAAATGCAGAGAATTTCTCTGGAAGGATACAGAAGGACCTGGCGGCAGTGGTTCCTTCTGAGGAGAACTGAGGATTCTGGGAGTCTGGAAGGGATATGAGTTTACTCTATATTCTTTTGTTCTTTTTTGTAAGCATATATTTTCAAAAAGTAAAAGTTATATACGTGCGTGTGTGTGTGTGTAAATGCACATTAGAAAAACTGAGTTGTTACCCTCCAGTAGAATTCCAGTAGAGATAGTGGCAACATTGTGATATGAAAAGAGTGTGGATTTTGAAGTTGGACAGATCTAAGTTCTAAACTTAGGTATGGCACTTACCAATTCTATAACTCACCCTCTCGAGCCTATTTTATCTGTTGTAGAGGAGTATGAAACGTGTCTCCTGGGTTAAGATGGCACGTGAAAGAGCTTGTCAATAAGTGCTGGTTCTTTTTCTCTACCAGGAACTACTAGAACTTTTAAGTTCTCTATGTTAGAAACAGATGGCAATTTGCTCTGCTCACACCTAAATGGACATTGAGACTTGACAATTGAAAAGTTTGACAGATACAGATAGAACAATAGTTTTATTATGTATTAGAAAGTGATTTATATCAAGGACACTCATAAAATAAGTCCAAAACACTGCAATTATATTTTTTAAGGGAGAGAGAGAGAGAATAGAGAAAAGGAAGGAATAGGAAGAAAGAGAGATGTAAGCTACAGGGTAAGGTTTGAAGAGCGAACTAGAGACCTAATTCTGACTTACATGTTTCAAATGTGTGGAGAGACACAGATGCCCTGTCCTACTCCTGCAGTAAATTGTTCCAAAACACATGAAATCAGCAGCTGTTTGAGCTCTCTTGGTGTACATTCTTTCCTTGTGTGAGTGGGCAAGTGGCTCTTTCCATTTGCTATCTCTTTATGAATGTGTGTATATTAAAAAATAATAACCTCACAGACCTATAATGTGCGTTAGGGTATATTTGGGGGATGTCTTGAGTTTGGTATGTATGATCACATTCCCGTCTTTTTTTAGTCTTGCCAAGTAGCAATCAAGCCTGCAGTAAATTCCAAGGACTCCAAATTCCAAGTCTTGTGCTCATTTAAAATTGGGTTTTGCGGAAGCATAGAACTAAAAAAATCCTGATGACGAATCTAAATTTACGTTAGAGCTAGGAATGTTTCGAGAACTTTGCCAGGAAAATGAATAGTGGATTTAAAATGATTCCTGAGGTGGAACATTTATGGCTCCTCAGGAGATTCCAGGTGATTTACATCAGATAGGTGGTTCAGTGTACTATAAAAATTTCCCAGGGGAGAAAAATACTTGTTTTCATGTTTCCATTTGAATCACTGATATCAGGACTGAATACTGAGTTAGAATTTATAAATTATATATTTAGTAGTTTTCTGGTTTCTTCTCATAAAACTTGGTAAGCAGAATTTAGGTGGTAATGAATGACAACCACTTCTTCCTCAGACAAAGGAACCCAAAATATCCCCAAGAACTTATTAAAGAAAGTGCTTTTTTCCCAACACCTTTCATTCCATGTGCTCTCTCTGTATAATACGGTTAAGGGGTCAGATGACATATTCTTCACGTAAACGTAAGCTCTTTGCAAGCACGCATTGTTGTCCCACAGCATTGACTTTTATGAAGGCCTGTGGTAGCCGTTTCTTAGAAGTGAATTCTTTTCTCAGAGAGTGTGTTGTTAAGGATTGAACCAAAAGAAATCCAAGTTCTAGTTGATGTCTCAAGCAGGAGTCAGTGCAGATTTCTGGAACACAAAAGATTTTAGATAATTTGTCACTGTGAATTTACGATGAAGGGCTTAGGCCCATTCCATAAATAATAGGTGCCACCAAAGTTATTTAAGCATTAATGTGAAGTTCTCTCATCCTGCAACATTTATTCTGTAAAATAAGCAGCTTATTTTGGTAATCTTTTTGTCACCCCTCTCCCCCTTTTCTCTGCAGGTGGATCATACAATAATAATGTACTTGATTGGGCCAGATGGTGAGTTTCTTGATTATTTTGGCCAGAACAAGAAGAATGCAGAAATAGCTGGTTCAATTGCTGCACACATGAGGGCACACAGGAAAAAGAGGTAGCCAAAGCAGCATTGCCAGCTCAGTGTTCACTTGCTAAAGAGGAAGGAAGCTTTGTCTCCCATAGGAGCCAACATGCATACATATACATATGTGCAACCTACAGAATGGCCTTCAGACCATGAGAACATCTATATTTTGGACTGGACATGTTACCCTGGGGATCGGCCGACATAGATTCTTGGAACAGTAACAGTTACAATCCAAAGCCTCCCAAATATCCACTGCCAGACCGGAGGACCAAGTTAATGTGCATCCAGGGGGATGGACCTCAGGGAAGGACACAGCCTGGAGAGACCCAGCCGCGGTGTGTCCGCATGTGAGCAGGCCCTCTGATCACCGTTGCTGCCTCTCCAGTGTCTGGGACCCTTGCTCATACAGGCTATGGGACTGAGTTTTCAGGAAGAATGCAAATTCCATAATGCTGTTGCTTCCCCCTTTGAGTTCTTGGTGGCTGATAACAGTCAAATCAGGCTCTCTGCCATTCAAAGTTAATCTTTATACTTAAAAGCATAAGTGTAGTCTTCCCTGTTGAGGAATATCACTGTCAGGCTTGCATTGCATTCCTCTGTCAGCAAGTGCTGATTTGACTAATGAAGAGGAAATCTATTGTTGAAGAAAGCCATTAGATTAGTTTCCCTAGGGATCTTCTATGTGATTTTTAGCCGAATGATGTGCCAGGTTTGCAATGACATACCAAAATGAAAGGAGGATATTGATCATGAGTGTGATACAGAGTGATTTTCTGCCTATACTGGATTGTACTGTGTGTGAAATAAACGTGTGTTCAGTTTTGTAACTTGAACAAGCATGACCTTTCTACTGGGTGAAGAGGGTGTGCATCGATGGCAGCACACAGCTCTCAGGGCAGAGACCCACAGAGCCAAGTGGGTGGGTAGGTGGGTGCTTGTTCAAGTGCAGGTTCCTAGGCCTGGAACTGCATTCACTGAATTTGGGGTCGGGTGCAGAGACCTGCATTCTTAACAGACACTCCAAGGCACTCAGATGCTGGTGGCCTGGCCTGGGGACCATGCCTTGAGAAAATTTTGTGAGGAAACAAGATTTTGATGTGACTGAGTGAAGACTTGACCTATCTTTTGGTGGTGTACACACAGCCATTCAGGAAAATGATTGTCAAGTGATGGAATGAATCTTGGCTTTTGTTCCTGAATTTCACTTGCCTGGTGCTTGGGATCAACTATCACCCTTTTCCACCTGAAGCTGCTGCCTAGGGCAAAGTTCTCTGAAAATTCTTCAGTAGATCCTAAGCAGGTATAGTGCCCTGTCAGATAATAGTTTCTCTTTGCACATCGGTTATGTTTCACATGCCCATGATGCCGGCCAGTCTCTTGGTCTTAAATTTTCTTCTCAAGAGTTATGTTAAACCTACTATAAATACTTATGTCGAAATACGCGAAAAAGAAAAATCATAAACTCTTTAGTGATTGTGGGCTGAATTGTGTCCCCCAGAATTTGTATGTTGAAGTCCTAAATCCCAGGACCTCAGAATGTGACTGTTTGGAGATAGGGTCTTTAAAGGGGTAATTAAGTTAAACTGAGGCTGTCAGGGTGGGCCCTGATCCAATATGACTGGTGTTCTTATAAGAGGAAAATAAGGACACAGATACATCCGGAGAAGACTGTGAAGACCCAGAGACCTCCAGAAGAAACCATTCCTTCTGATACCTTGATCTCAGACTTCTAGCCTCCAAAACAGTAAATGTCTGTTTAAGCCACCCAGTCTGTGGTACTTTGTTACAGCAGCCCTGGCAACTAATACAATAGCCATCCTCCTTTCTTAGGGTAGGTTCCTTAATAAACAACTACAAGATTTAGTTTATATAAACTTCAACTCAAATCTAGTTGGTTTGGAATGACTTTTCTAGGGACCTTGTCAAGAAGGTGAAGAACTTAAAAGTCTAGTCTCACTTAAGATATTAAGTATCTAAAATGCCAGACATTTAAAAAGATGGTCTGTTATAAGCCACAAAACATTTGTGTGGATCACTTTGCAGCAGGCTTGCTCTAGATAAAATTTAGTCTTCATTCTCAGCTGTTGCAGGTTAGAGCTTATGTAATGATCCAGAAAAGGAACAGCAGCTTTTGAAGAAACCTTTATTTGCTCTTCATTCCAGTGTCAAGTTTAAAGTGTTAGAATCAGGATGTCAGAAGCAGGAAAGGGGCCTCAGAGATGACGTCCAAATTTTTTTATGAGTGAGGAGACAATCCCAGAGATTAAGGTATTGCCCTTCTGAACCTAGGTTAGAATTTGGGGACAATTTCTAGTCAAGCCCCTGCTTGTTCCACTGCTATGGGGTGCTTATGTGACCATGTGAATCCAACCAAAAGGAATGCTGGGGGCTGGTGGGGCAGCCTTACAGTCGTGAATCTTGGGAAATCAAAATCAAGGCTGCCTTTCAACAAAGTTCACTTGTAGATCTTTACCTGGGTGGGTTACAGTGTTTTCACTGGACTCTTCAATAACATTACTATATCAAGAAATGCTCTTTGTTTATTTGAAAGTTACAAGAATCCTGTCTGTGCGGTAAGCTTGGAAGTACTTAATGCTTCCAGCTAACCATGAAGCAGCTAACCACTTAGGCATAAGAGCCAAGATTCACTGAATACAGCAAAGCACCCCTGTGAGATGGGAGACTAATGTGAATGAGTAAAGCAAAATTTGAAATTGTAAATGCATCTACGTACGATAATTTAATATTTTTACTATTTTTAAACGTAAGGTTAAAAGAAATGAAAATTTTCAAATCACCCATAGTCCCCCAAATAACTGTTTTCTTTTTTGCATATAGCACAATTTAAATTATGTGTGTGTGCCTGTGTGTGAGTTACCTTTAAAAGGACAGTCACCCATACAAGCATTTTTCATCCATTTAGCTTATACTTTTTATTCATAGTTATGAGTTACATTACTCTGTACTGATATGAATGGTTGTTCCTATTTATTAATGAGATGCAATTACTAACCCGTCCGCTATGTGTTCCTTAATAACACCTTTAGAACTTAGGAGATAATTATTTTCTATTAATTTTTAAAATGTATTTTACTATTTATGGGTTCTGCCATAATTATATCCTCAGTAGAGAAAATTTGGAATATACAGAAAAGTTGAAAGAAGAAATTTTAAAATTACCATTGTTCCACTACCAGGAAACAAAATTTGGGTGCACTTCCTTTCTGTTTTCAACATTTTAAAATCTTTTATAATACCATAAATTCGCAGATGTATTCCTTTATAAAACTTAGACATGACGGAGATCCAAGATGGGGAAATAGATAAACACTGTGCCTGCTTCCTTCCGTGAACACATTAAAATTACAACTAAATTGTAGAGCAATTGACCTGGAGAACCATCTGAAGTCTAGCTGAACAGAAGTGCTATAACTAAAAATAAAATGAAGAAGCCACGTTGAGACTGGTGGGAGGGGCAGAGATGCTGAATAGGCCCCAAACCTCCCTGTGGTGGTTGAGAATCAGGATCTATCTCGGTAAAGTGATTGCAACTATAAAAAAGGACATAGAAACCATTAAAAAAAAATGAATACAATAACTGAAATGAAGAATGTACTAGGAGTCACCAGCAGACCAGAAGAAGCCGAATCAATGATTTGGTAGACAATGTAGCAGAAAGCACCCAATCGAACAGTAAAAAGAAAAAAGAATTCAAAGAAATGAGGATAGTTTAAGAGACCTCTGGGACAGCATCAAGTGTAACAACATTCACATCATAGGGGTGCCAGAAGGAAAAGAGAGAAAGCAAGAGATTGAGAACCTATTTCAAGAAATGATGACAGAAATCTTTCCTAACCTGGAAATGGATACACAAGTCCAGAAAGTGCAGAGAGTCCCAAATAGGATGAACCCAAACAGGCCCACTCCTGGACACATTATAATTAAAATGGCGAAGGTTAAAGACAATCCTAAAAGCAGCAAGAGAAAGGCAACTAGTAACTAATAAGGGAGCTCCCATAAGACTCAGCTGATTTCTCAACAGAAACTGCAGGCCAGATGGGATTGGCACAAACTATTCAACGTGATGAAAAACAAGGACCTACAACCAGTGATACTCTACCCAGCAAGGCTATAATAAGAGACAAAGAAGGATCCAGTAATCTCACTTCAAGGTATTTATTTGAAGAAACCCAAACACTACTTCGAGAGGATGTGTGAATCCATATGTTCATTGCAGCATTGTTTGCAATGGCCAATATGTGTAGGCAGCCTGGGTGTCTGTTGATGGAAAAATGGATTAATAGTAGGTGGTACATACATTCAATGGAATATTGCTCAGCTGTGGAAGGGAATGGGGTTCTTGCCATCTGTGGCAGCATGAATGGACGTGAAGGGTGTAATGCTGAGTGGAGTGTCAGACAGAGAAAGACAGATGCAATGAGATCTCGCTTATATGTGGAATCTAAGGACAAAATGAACAAAGAAAACAGAAACAAACTCTTAGATACAGAAAACATTTTGATGGTTGCCAGATGGGAGAGGTATTGGGGTGGGAGTGAAAGAAGGGGAAGGGATTAAGAAGTACAAATGGGTTGTTACAAAATAGTTATGGGGATGTAGGGTATAGCATAAGGGATATAGTCAATCATATTGTAATAACTGTGGTGTCAGAAGGGTACTAGATTTATTGGGGTGATAGATGAGGTGGGAGAAGGGACTAGGGGCCACATTCCGTTCCACCCAGGGACTCCAGCTCTATTGTGAGTGTCAGGGAAGCGCTGGAAGGGCTGAGGGCAAGAGCCTGACCCGATGCGTCTGCCCAGGGTGCCCACTGTGATTACGGCCTCCACTCACATAGCAGTCAGTGTGCTAATGTCACCGACTAGGGGGTCTTGGAAGTCACTCACCCTGTCTACTATTGCAGAACATCTCCGGGTATTTAATTGAAAGAAAACTTTATTTCTCTTTTTTCTTTTTATTGTGGAAATTTTAAAACATATTCAGAGTAGAATAGTTTAATGAATCGGATATACCCATCACACGCTTCAATAACTATCAACATATGGCTGGTCTTGTTTCATCGATACCTCCACCACTCCCAGCCCACCCCAATCCCACGGGTGTATGTATCTGAAATTTATTTATTTATTTATTGGGGTGACAATTGTTAGTAAAATCACATCGATTTCAGGTATACAATTCTGTATCACATCATCTATAAATCCCATTGTGTGTTCACCACCCAGAGTCAGTTCTCCTTCCATCACCATATATTTGATCCCCCTTTCCCTCATCTCCCACCCTCCTCCCCCCTTACCCTCTGGTAACCACTAAACTATTGTCTGTGTCTGAGTTTTTTTCTCATTTGTTGGTCTTGTTCTTTTGTTGTTTTCGGTTTATATACCACATATCAGTGAAATCATATGGTTCTCTGCTTTTTCTGTCTGACTTATTTCGCTTAGCATTATACTCTCAAGATCCATCCATGTTGTCACAAATGTTCCTATCTCATCTTTTCTTACTGCCGAATAATATTCCATTGTGTATGTATATCACAACTTCTTTAAAAATTATGGAACGCTTCACGAATTTGCGTGTCATCCTTGCGCAGGGGCCATGCTAATCTTCTCTGTGTGGTTCTAGTTTTAGTATATGTGCTGCCAAAGTGAGCACTGTATCTGAAATTTGATGCCAACTCTATCTTTTAAAAACATAGTTACAATCCCATATCATACCAAAAAATTTTTTCTACTTAATTATCAAATATCCAGTCAGTGAAAAATCAAGTTTATATTTGGGTCCTTTGCTTTCAAGGAACCACGACACTTCATTGAGAGCTGTATTCTGTCCATGTTGCACATGTAACTTTGTGTCCATGTTTGCACCAGTTCAAGGAGGACATGAGGGGGTCAGAGTGAGACAACCCTGCAAGCCTCCCTCCCATTCTCACTCCTAGGTGGTGGTGTTTGTGTTGGATCAGATTAGAAAGAGCAATCCACTCGTCTTGGTTATTTTGTTTGTAGACTGGATAACAGTGAGGATGAAATGAGATGTTGGGAGAACAGGGAAAACTAATCTGTGGTCATAGTCAGAATAGTACTTAACCTCTGGCAGGAGTTGGTTAATTGAAAATCTCAAGGTGACCTTCTGGAACCATGGAAATGTTCTATAGCTTGATTTGGGTGGTGACTTACATATCTAAAAATGTACTGAGCTATAAAATTAAGATTTATGGATTGCATGTAATTTATAACTCAAAAATAGAGGAAGGAAAGAAGATTTCCTGTGAAAGGCAAGCTTGAAAGAAAACAGTGTGTGATGTGGAGAAGGTTTCAGGCTATCACTCAGCAACTCACTCTAGCTTAGACTGGGTGACACAAGCTAAGAGCTACTCCAGGTTCCCAGTTAGGAGATGGACTAAACGGTGACAGCACAGAAGATGAAACTCTCCGAAAGCTTTGACAAAATCAGAGGAATGATGGTAGACAGAAAAGTAGGGTGGGCCTGACGTGGGCAGTCAGAGCCGGGTAACTGCACTATTCCTGGTGTTCAGTGTCTGTCATCTCCTCCCCACTCAGAGGTACAGGACATAAGTAGCTACGGTGACCCCCAAGCCAGAGGACAGGGGCTAAGGCTGGCACAGCTTTAAAGAGACATTTACTCAGAGGTTTTCTGTGACCCAGGACATGAAGGGAACAAAATGAAGGCGCGAGCAGGCACGTTCCTCGTTGGCTGCTGCAGTAAGCAGCAGCTGAGCATTGTCAGTCAAGCTGTGTGGCCGCTCTGATGATTCGTGTGCCCCGTAGAGCCCCTTTTTATGGAATGAGCCAGGCTCAGTGCCCTTGAGCCATCTGAAGTATGCTTGGGCGGGTCTGCAGTTGGCAGCCCATCATCCATTTTCCATTCAAGATGACGCAAAGCTAAGGGCCAAGCTGAACTTTGTAGACATGTGAGAGCCTCCCAGTTGCAAGAGGTCACACTGAGAGCCTTGGGCACCAAGGTCTCTGATGAACTTGAGGTGGTTTTGCCATCACAATATCAGATGTGGCAGAGACCATCTAGTATGCGCTCACTGCGTAGGCGAGGAAGGACCCAAGTGGGGACCTGTCTGGAGGTTTATAGCAAAGCTGAAGCTAGAACTCCCTCTTACAGCCTTACTACCCAAGTGTGGTCCCTGGACCAGCGGCGGCATGTCACCTGGGAGCTCACTGAAAAGCAAAACCTCAGACTCCATATCTCCTGAATTAGAATCTGTACTTTAACAAGATCCCCAAGTGATTCTTATGTACTTTAAGGTTTGAGAAACACCGCTGTACAGTGCACTGACTTTGTCCACCCCAGCCCCACAGCGTAGAGCCTACTAATTTTTCCCCAGTGGGGAAGGGGAAAAGTAAAGAATAATAAAGTAATCCATCTTCCCCTGACCAGGAAGCTCTTGAATTAATTTTGCTTCCATGAAACACATAATTTGAGTCTCGCAAATAAATTCCATTTTCTGATAATTATTTGCCCCGTTTTAAAAATTCTAATCAAAGACGTATATCACTCACTGTCAGAACTTCTGTTCAGCGTAGGATATCAAGGGTTTCTTTGTTAGGTAGATATAATTCCAGCAAAAAAGCACAGAGATAGGTTGTTTGGTTAGGCTGTGAGGGCTTATCAGGGCTAAATGCATATTTCCATTGGGGCATTTTGAAATATTGAAAGCAGATTGAGGACCGTGTAACCTCCAGTTGTCCCTAGTTCAGTAAGGCTGACGAGAACTGCTGATGTGATTAAGTGAAACTGGGAGAAGCTAACGCTGCCTGTCTCCGGGTCAGTGCAGCTTCTGGTAAGGCTCTCCGAGTTACAGGAGAAGGTGGAGCCATGGACCTGTGCAAGGATCAACTACCATTCTTAACAGGAACAGACACTTAGTGTCTAAAGCAGGTCAGGCCTTTGGAGCGATTGCTTTTGCCCCCATTGCTTTTCTCTCTGGTGTCCTCAGGTGGGTCTCCCCTAAATCCTGGGCCCCTGCCCAAGCAAGTGTGGAAGGCACCCACCCCCAATCCATGCAGAAAGCCCTGTCCA
Source organism: Rhinolophus ferrumequinum (assembly GCF_004115265.2). Taxonomy (NCBI): domain Eukaryota; kingdom Metazoa; phylum Chordata; class Mammalia; order Chiroptera; family Rhinolophidae; genus Rhinolophus; species Rhinolophus ferrumequinum. Next base: position 8,803,449 of record NC_046304.1, read on the forward strand.
GAACATGAGGGATCACAGCAAAGGCATTCATTCATTGATTCATTGATGCATTCAACATTTTTTGAATACCCAGGTTAGGCTAAGTAGTACTAGAGCTGTACAGGTTGCATCCCAGTAACTCTGCGATGCAATAACCACACACAAGAGAAACAAAGTAGGATAGTTTTTAGATCATTCTGCCCTAACGGCTTTGCCGACCACTACACCTAAAATTATACCCTCTTTTGAGTGTTTTATGTATCGAATCAGTTTCCAGTTATAAATATGCAAAAATCAGTAAGTTTACTGTATATCATAATAGCGATATAGAAAGTAAAATGAAAAGATCACTAATTTCACAATAAACACACAATATATAATAAATAGAATAAATGTAATAATGATTCAGGATCCTAAGAAGATTATAAAATTTTGGAAATTTTAAATATTAATGAAAAAAGGTACAATTTACTTCTTGATGAGACGATGGTGTAAATATGTTGATTTTGACCTTCTTAAGTCTTCAGTCAGGTCACAATAGTATTGCAATGGCAAATGGTTGCCAGGAACATGAGGGAATTTGGAAGGGTGATGGAAATGATCCATGTCTTGATTTTAGTGGTGGCTACACAACTGTATACCTTTGTCAAAACTCATCAAACTATATACTTACAAAGGGTGGATTTTAATATTTATACCTCGATAAGTCTTACTTTAAAAAATTGCAATGGCGTTTTTTGGGGGCAGCTCAACAAAAAGATTCTGAAATTCTGGAAAAATAAATGTGAAAAATAATTAGTAGAAATAAGAACAAGGACTTGCCTTACCTATATTAAACATAGTACTAAGCCATAGTACTATTTTTAAAGTGTGGCGCTTACCTAACATTTAACATCAAATCACAAACAAAAGATCAAATCACAAACAGACCCATGTTTATAAAACGTTACAATATCAGAAAGGTAGTATACTGTGTTAGTAAAGATTACTAAAAATTAGTATTGGAACACTGATTAATGAAATGAAAAACGTTAGATTCTTATTCTATATCTTCCACTAAAATCATAACAATGACTGCACTAGCAGGACAGTTACCTAACATCTAAACAGTTACCTCATTTGGGGGTAGGTTTACCCGAGATGTCCTTGTGCATGACCTAGGGGCAGCAGACCCCTCACAGCAGAGACCATGGCCATCGATTGTACCCCACAATCCACCCACCATGGGTGGCGCACAGCTGGCCAGTTCACAGGCTACACCAATCAGATCCTCTCTGGAGTATAAACAGAAAGGCTGTGCTGATCAGCAACAGGAGCTGAAGCAAAGTCGTGATGAAGAGGTTTCAGAACCAGGCCAGAGGTGGCCACCGTGAGCTACGTGCGAACTGAAATGATGAGTGCAAACCAGTCAGCAGAGGAAGCCAATGGGAGGAGAAAGAAGCAGGTCGGTGGAGGTAAGCCGGAACCCTAAAAGAGAGACAATAGCAGTAGTCTCCAAGCTTTTTAATTACAACAATTAATTTTAAAAATCAAAAATTTGACATGCATCCTCTAATATATGTACATTTGCTTATTTATCAGTTATATGCATGTACAAATGCACAAATGTATTTGACAAGTGTCTGCCAGAGATAGCACATGGAAAATAAAAAAAGCAGAAATGTGAAAGGATGAGATAGTAAATAAGTGGTATTTATTAGTCTGGGTGATGGATACATGAGTATTTGTTTTATTACTTTATAAAATGAACATACATATTTTTGTACATCTTATATATGTTTGCTCCACTTTCCTATAAAAAATAAAACTGAATATGCATGTAAGTAGAAAGGCTAGTTAGTATTCTCTTCCCACACTCCAATGTTGTGTGAGCTTCTGACTCTGGAGACCACTGCTTTAGAGTTTGAGGGCATTCTAGTTTTAGATCTAATCTACATCTGTGTCCTCCCCATCCCACCTCCTTTCTCTGGAGGGTCTGAATGAGCCTCTATTTCTTCCAACCAGAAAGTTAGACTAAAACAAAAAGTTTTTGTAAACGTGACACTGAAGGCAGAAAGCAAAGAGTAAGTCATTTGTTACATTGATCAAAACCATGTAACAGAATTACTATCACTAATATAAAAAGAATGTTTACAAATCCATCAGGAAATAGAAGGTGAACACCCCAAGAGAAAGCTGGGCAAAGAACATAAATAGTCAGAAAAGAAGGATGTCAAATAGTTAATAGCCATAACACCCTCCTCCAACCAAAACAAAAAACAAAAACACTAGATATCAAACAATGCAAATTAAAACATTGGGTTTTTGTCTCTCTGGTTGGTAAACTGCTAAAAAGTATGTTACATATTGAGACTGAGAGTATGGAGAAATGGACCCTCACTGGTAACTGGAACCCTCACTGGAACTGGTAACATATAAAGTGTAGCAGCCTTTCTAGATGGCAATTTGTCAATATATCGCAAGCCCGCCATTCCATCTTTATGCATTTATCCATGGAAAGAACTATAGGTATGCACAAAAATTTGTCCACTGCAATTTTTGTAATAGTAGATAATGGAAAGCCACTTAGATGTCCAACTTTGGGGATCTGTAAGATACCCAACTTACAGGGGAGAAATAAACTGTGGTACATTCATAAATGGAGTGCCATGGAACCATTAAAATGGAGCTAACATTTAATGATATGGAAGGATATCCAATATCTACTTTAAGTGAATAAGCTGCAAAACTTTGATCTCACTTTTTCTGTATAAACACAAACAATGCACACCACAATATTATTAACAACAATGGTATGTTTATGGATTTTTATTTTCTTATTTTTGAGAATCTATTTTCTAACCCTGCCTAAATGAACATAATTTTGTAATAAGAAAGAGTCATTATTAGGAAGAATATCCTAGTGTCAGGAAGACAAAGTTTATCCCTATTTTAACCAAACAGTAGTCACTTCCTATACTACAATGCTAAGGAAGATTATAAAGCTGTGACCACGCTGGGATGGTAGGTGCTATAATCCACTAATGATGTCTGCAGGGATCATGGGATGAGGTAGCATCTACGTTGACCTAGTTCTCTCCAGCCATGACATAGAAATCCTGGGGTTTAGCGATGTTGCCATGTGTGTTTGATTGCTTTTGACTGGGGAGGGGAGAGACGTGGCCAGATGACGCTCTTGGCTCCGGCCTGGGGAAGTCTACCTACCAACGCAGTGCTCTTGGTAACGTGCTGTCATGGACGTTACCAATGTCATGGTAACGTGCATTCACTATGTACTTCATGAATGGAGAACAACCCAGCCGCCTCCTGCACCCCACATACATGCTTTTTTTTTCCTCCAGTGTGTCAAACCTTGACTTTTCTTTTTTCTTTCTTTTTTTTTTTAACATTTTTTTTATTAGTTTCAGGTGCACAAAACAATGTAATAGTTAGACGTTTATCATTTCTATCCCTCACACAGTGACAACCCCCCTCCCCCATCCACTATCCCCCTGACATCGCACACAGCCATTACATTTCCTCTGTCTCTGTTCCTAATGCTGTACTCCGCTTCTTGTAACTATATGTGTATATAAAATAATGAATGCCCACGTACATACTTTGAAGATAAAGACAATGCTTTCATCCAAGTGGATCTCCCTTGTGCCTCAAATCACAGTGTCAGAAGATAGTAGAGCTGAAGAGAATGTAAAAGATCATTTGATTCAACTCCTTTTTTTTTCAGAAGAGGAAGCTGAGGCCCAACTATTTCAGGCATTTTAATTTATTAGGTCGATGCAAAAGTATTTGCGGTTTAAAAGGTTAAAACAATGTAAAAACCACAATTACTTTTGCACCAACCTAGTATGTAAGGGAAACATTATTTCTCCCGTAATCCTAACGGATGCCATCAGGGCCCCGTTGGACAGCTTGATGCACCACACTCAGCAAGGAAACTGAGGCCTTCTCACGGCCCTGAGGCCGTTACCCGACAGTCCCCCACTGACTCAGTTTACACATCAATTAAGTGAGGGATAATTCCACCTGCCCTGCCTACCCTCTGGGATTGTTGTGAGGCTCAAGTGAGATAAGGAACAAATGAGGAATACATTTGCTAGAGATTACTAGAACACTAGAGATTACTGAAATCTTATATATATGGAAGTTTTTAAAATGGAAAAGTATGACATCTCAAGATAAAAAGGACAAAGGGTATGAAGACTGCATAGAAGAACTACAAATGATCAGTAGCATGCAAGATGAGGTTCAACCTCACACATAACAGAAGAAAAGCAAATTAAAACATCAGTAAGTTATATTTTTCACCTATAAAACTGGCAAAAATTAGAGTGATGCCACTTGGCAAAGCTGTGGGGGAGTAAACTTTACACGCGGGGGGGGGGGGGTGGGGGAGATTGTAGACAGATATGATCCTTCAGGAGATGGATGTGGTGATATGAACCAAAAGCACTAGATACAATAATCCTACTCCTAGAAATTTATCCTGAGGAAATAATTGGATAAATGTTCAAAGATACAAGGATGTTCGTCGCTATGATATTTTAAAAAGTGGGATTCAGTAAATTAATGATGGTGCATCTGCATAATGGAATTGTGCGGTGATATTAAAAAGGATAATATACAATTCCTGACAGAAGGATGTCCATAATACATCATGTACAAAGTTGATTGCAAACACATTTTTGCATAATATGATTTTATTTTTACAGTCAGCCTATGTGGCTTTAATAAAAAATATGTAAATGTCTCCCCTTTTTATTTTGAAAAGACAAATATGACTAAACATAAAAATATTTAGAAGTAATATATAATGCGAGTAGTTTAACTCGGAGTGGGGAGATTATGATTTACCTTCATCATCTTATATTTTTCTACAAATGTTTCTATGAATATTAATTTTATAATCAGAAAACAATCTTGGAAAATGAAACATGTTCTCAGCAGGTCTAGTTGCTCAATCATTTTAAAATTGTTAACTCTTCACTCATTATCCTTCCCAGTTTCCCGAAGGACCCATAAGCTACTTTTCTCAAACAATTATCCTCCTAGAGGGATGATAATCCCTGTTCTGGACTCATGTTTTCAGCAGGAGCCCCCAGCCCCAGCCCCTCCCAGTGTTGGGAAAAGCTTTGGTACTTTCCCAGGGTAGGAAAAGAAATGTAATGGGCTGAGAGGGACACCACTCTGCATGAGTGAAATGCTTAGCACACGGTCGACCGTCGGGCATGGTAACTACTGGCATTTTGTATCAGAGAGAATGTGAAGTCAGGTATATAGTTATCAGTGAGGTTATGGAGAAACAGAAATAATGTGGAAACGGGAGGGTCATGGCAGGGCAGAGCTGACAACCTACAGGCCCCCAGTGCCATTTACTGCCAGAGGGCAGGGTAGTGATACCTATAGTTCTACCTGGAGTGTAATGGACCGGGCATGGGTATGAGAGGGCCATGGAATGGAGAGAATGGTCTTTTGGGAGGCATCTGCTGTGAAATTAGAGTTAGCTGGGAACGCAACGCCTTACTAACCCTACCTGGGGGAGAATCTAGGCCCCGGGGTAAGCTTGCATCCAGATTTGAGATCATGAGAAAGCTACCGGGCGTAGCCAAGAGAAGAGTATTTTAAGCTCCCTGGTTGGAGGGTAGTGAGTGGCATCTGGAAGCAGGTTTGGAGATACAGGGAGGAGAAGGAGCAACAGGCAGGACCCTGAATTTAACGTTTATCAAACAATACTGAAAAGGTTCTGGAAGCAACTCAGTTACCCTGAAGTGGCAAATTTTAGTTTCCTCCTCCAGAGCTTGAAAACAAAGATAAAATTAATTAAAGAGAAATAATGACAGTTATATTTTTGCCCACGCATGTAGTCTGGGAGATGGGTACCTGTTTCACAAGGGCAGTCTTGCAGGGGGGCATCACTGGCCAAAGACTGCCACAAAATGGGTTGTGCCTGGCACCCAGGTCCCCTCCCACCCACATTACTGTGGTGGAGGAATGAGTATTATGACACATCACAGCCCAGCTACTCCTTTTTAGGTACCTGATTAGAACGGTCATATCAGAGAAAGCAGAAACCAAAGGTGACCTAGGGCATTGGAGAGACCCATTTCTCAGATGAGGAGACTGAGGCCTGATGAAGAGAAAGGATGAGCTGAGCCTCAGGTCAAGGCAGCCCTGGGCTGAGTGGGGCCTGGCTCACTTTCTCTTACCTTCCATCCCCTTGAAGGACAGCTGATACCTTTTCTGGGCCTGACAACTCAAATGCTTGACAGAAACTGCTTGTGTTTGCTTTTCGGGTTTTTTTTTTTAATTTTTTTGTTGTTGTTGTTTTGTTTTATAACCAGTACCTCCTCACCCCCTCCTTTGCCCATTTTAGACATTTTAAAATATAGACACAACCACAACACGGGACTCCAATGGAGGACAACCTTGCCACCTGCTTTCTTTCCAAGGCCTCTTGGGTTCCTGTTGGTGGAAGTCTCAGACCTCCTAAGGGAAACAGTTGGTCAGTTATGGGCAAGGCCACCCCTCAGCTCTCCTAGATTTAGAAGTAAGGTATGTAAATGTGGAGTCCTAGTGTCAGAGTCAGAAAGAACTGAAGAAGTCATCTGTCAGCAGTTTCTAATCAGGGGTCTTCCTCAGAATTACCTGGAAAGCCATTGAAACTCCACATACCCCATCCTAACCCCCAGAGATTCTGATTTAAAGGGATTTGGGTGGTGCCTGAATATCCAAATCAATAGTAAATTTCCCAGGGGTTCCTAAACCTAAACCTTGTTAAGATGTCCAAACCTGGTTAAGATGACCCAACCTGGTTAAGAAACCCCCTCTAGTTCAACTATTTTACTTGACAAAGGAAGGATTTGATTATTCCTCACCCCAAATAGATTCAGCTTCAATCACTGCTGTTTGAGACTTTTGTTTAATGTTCTTCAAGTCCTCCCCAGAAGGACCCCCAACCACTCCCTCTCCACCCCCTCCCCACCCCACACCCATATCTGCTCAACTCTGGACCCTCCACTTACCCATTTCAGTCACTATTGGGGGAGTATCTGTGTGCTTTCGAATCCATCTTTTCCCTGCAGAATTCCATCATTCTAAGCTTCGAATCTCCCTTCCTCTCCTCTCAATCACCCCCACCCCTCACCAGCACCCTGGAACGCTCAGTGCTTAGTTCTCAGGTGTGGTTGTGCATTCGAATCCAGGATGCACACACTACACGGGGAGCTTTACACGTCATGCGCAAAACCTACGCCTAGAGATTCTGATTCCACTGGTCTGAGACAGGGCCTGGTCTCGGGGCTTGTTTGTGTGTATGTTTTTACATTTCCTCCAGAACTTTTTATTTGAACGTTTTCAAACCTATAGAACACACATTTATTTATCCTTTCCCTGAGCCTCCTATTGTTCAGTTTTTGCCACTGATACCATTTTGCGTTGACAAAGTTTTGCTTTATCTGTGTATGTACATTTCTTTTTTTCTCTTTTCTCTCTCTCTTTTTTTTTTTTGGTTGAACAATTATACAAGTTCATTGTATAATTTATAATATCTCCTTAAGAATTTCAGAATGAAGTTTCTATGAATAAAGACCTTCTCCTACATATCTACAATCCCATTTTCACACCTAAGAAAATTAGCAATAATCCTGTGTCATCTAATATCTATCTAACATGCTACCTTCATCATCAATCCAATTTCCATGTATATTAGCGCCTTTTTCTGGACTTTCTGCTGTTGCTTTGGTCAGTCTGTCTCTTCAGGCACCAGCACAACACTTCATAATTGACTTGATAATGTAGGTTTTAATATCTGGTGGACTGCCCTGCCTGTGACTTTTTCCCCCAGGGTTTTCTTTACTATGCAGGCACTAAATTTAGAATCAACTATCTAGCTCCAGAAAAAAAAATTGTCAATATATTTATAGGGATTGTATTAAATTTACATATTAGGTTGGTGCAAAAATAATTGCGGTTTTTGGAATTATTTTTAACCTGTTTAAGCTGCAATTACGTTTGCACCAGCAAACTTGAGTATTATTAACTTGAGTATAACTGGCATCTTTATAATGTTGAATCATCCTATCCAACAGCACGAAAATGTCCTTTTGTGTCTTTCAGTATCACTTTTAGGTTTTGCACATATCTTCTGAAGTTTATTCTGTAGTATTTTATCTTATTTACTGGAGTCTTCCATATGACATCATATCTTCCAATTGGTTATGCAAAGTTTAAAAAAAACAAACAGCTCCTCAGGTGATTTTAAGGACTCGCCAAATTGAAAACCACATCGTTAAATGAAAATTCAGTGTCATCCTTCAATTTAAAGGCTACGGTTCAAATCTCAATCCATCTCCACCCCCCAAATTGTCCACCTTTCTTCCAGATGCCTAAGGTCACAGTGCTGTTTGTTCTCCATTTCATCCTCTCTCGGCAACCCCCCGGCAATCTGTGATCTTTGCTTTCCACACCCACATGCAGCCAGTGAACTTGTTTACCTGCTTCCTTCTCTATGGCGTTGTTCAGACTCATGCATTACATGTCATTCCTGTCCCCAAATGCTCTGGCAAGGTCTTGGAGCTTGCCTGCCACTTTATCAGCTCCTTTCCCTTGGAATGCCCGTTTTCTCCTGTCTTTCTCGCTCACAGCAGTCTTCCTTGCTTCAATCATGTTGCTCCATGCTCCCAGCCACAAGGGCCCATTAAATGCAGGCTTGTGACAGCAGCCACCATAGCCCCACTTTCCGTATGGGAATCACCTCTTTGCCAGCTGAGTGTCACTCAAACCTTCGCTCACTCTCGTCTTCACTCCTCTCCTTAGGTTTTCCCAGAGTGTGTGGAATCATCTCCTTACTGGGTCCCCTTTTACCACCAGCTGTCCGTTTCACTTCCAGATTGAGGTTTGATGTTTTCAAGAAGTTTGCTCTGATGAACTTCACAAACTTCTGGCTCCCCTCATAATTCCTGAATCATCCATTCCCCGATGCCCTCTCTTGTAGTGAGTGAGGGGGGGTTCAGAGCATGGTTTTGACATCCCACCCAACTGCATTATAATCCTGGGAGATCATTTTACTAGGCTGTGTACTTACCGGGACATTTGAAATTTTTCATAATAGAAAGTGGGGGGCAGTGAGTGTTTGTTGAACTGAATTAAAGGAGAGTTATAGCCTTTCTGCTTGAATTTCTACCTGGGGCTCGGCATTGGCAATGGTCTTGGCTCAGAAGAAGTGAATTCCTCATTTCCAGTGACACCTGACTCCCCTCACGGTGCCACACGGAGGAGGAGAAGGCACTTGATCCAAGAGGCAGCTGCTCCCTGCAGCTGACTTCACGCTCTGGCAGTCAGCAGTCCTGAGCAGGCCGGTGTGTAGCCGGAGCCCCATGTCCACGTGGCCACGTGGAGGGGACATCAAACAGGCAGAGGAAGATGGCTTGGGAGGAAGAGCCAGGCTCGCCGAAGGGGAGGGCAGCGGCCCTCCATTCATCGCTTCTGAAACTACTGAGCATTCTTGAGACACAGTACATCTTCTTTCCAGCTCATCCAAAAATAAATGCAGCTCTCTGCGCTGGCTGTGGGGATTAGCTCTAGCTGGGGGATGGCTGAAAGAACAAGGGCCCCTCCTGTTCCCCAAAATCTGGCTAATAATATTCTCTTAAGTCATCTGTCTCGGTTGTCCAGAGGAGGAATTCCACAGGCAGAGTACCCAGTTAGCCCCAAGAAAGCTGCCTCTCAAAGTAACAACATGAGGTTCTCTTCTTTAAGATCTCTCCCTTTGGATGGATTTTTTTTTTTAAATATTATATATGTGCCTTTTCCTCTCCTCATCTCAATAAAACAAATATTCAATATAATTGACTCAGGGTCATCAAGAAAGCCAGTCGTACTGTGCTATACCACATGGAAACTTTCAGGTAGAAAAGAAAACGTAAACATCTGCAATGTGCCAAACGCGGCCCAGGTATAGTGTTTCTGATATTTTAATATCCTACCGCATGCCTATAACTAGCTGTGAGGCAGCTGTATCATCTCCACTTCACAGATGAGAAAGAGAGGCTCAGAGACGTTAGGCTCAATGCCCGCCATCACACAGCTTGCAAGAGGTGGGCTGTGGGACTCACACCCAGGCCTGTCTGACTCCCAGGGTCCATGCTGGTGATGCGACCGCCTGCAGCTGCCACTGTTCCATGTCGTTCTTCCTTTTCCTAAGGGTAATTTCCCAAATGACCGTACTTTCTGATTCCTGAAATCTAGCTTTTAAACCGTTTTCTATGTGGCAATTGTTGTCACTTCTGGCTTCACGGTTTCTTCTGGAGAGCTGAGTTCCACCCCTCACTCAGGTCCTCTTGTTTACGGCTTTGGGCACGCTTCCTACCACTGCTGGCTTCCCTTTTCTCATATGCAAAAGGAGGTTGTTTAGCAAATGATCTATATGATCTTCCAGCTGAACACTCTGATTCTATGATGAAGTTTGATGGAGAGAAGAAAGGAAGGGGTAGGAGGCCATCAGTGGTTTAGAGCTTTTATTGGGCTCCATAACGGACAAGGTGCTGTTTCACAGGAACTCCGAGAAATCCTATAAAGACTATGCACCTTCAGTTTCCTGGAGGTGGATATGGACCTGGTTAAACAGAGAGATGGATAAACTGGTGACTACAAAGGGGACCATCCAAACTGACCCATGTTTCATTTCCCACCGTGTCCCTCCCAACAACTCTCTTGGAGTTTAGGAAGAAGGGACTGAAAGCACCCCTCCCCCACCCACGGCCCATCCTGCATCCATCACTGCCTGAGATGTAGCTAGGGCCCCTCGAGCTGTCCCTTGGCCCTCTGGGGCTTGTTAACACCTGCTCCCACAGGTGACCAGGCCTCCCAAGGAGATGGCCAGGCAATGGCACGAAGACTTGGACTCGTGTACCACTGAGCAGGCGAGAGACGGCCGCAAGGAGACCACTCCGTTTCAGGGCCTGGATGGACCCTTTAGGAGCAGCAGCGCGCTCTCCTCGGATGAGCAGGGGCTCCAAGGATGGGCGTTTCCTTCCACACTAGAGGAGAAGGCGTGCCGTGCAAACCGGTTCACAGTAAACTGGTAGGCAGGCAAGTAGGTGTGTTAGCAGCCCGTCCGTCATTCTCTGCTGGTGGCCACTTACCTCGCTCGGCCCCTTCTTAGAACGGGCAGTTAATAAATGTATCACTTTCAACTGAAATTGCCTACCTCTTAAAACCAACTGACTCCTCATTTCTAATATAAACTATTAAGAGTCAAAGCTGCGTCTTCCTTTTCTTTTGTGTCGTCTTAAAGTGCTTTGTATTGGGGCCTGCATACAGTGGTGTTCAATTAGTGTCCCTCCCTCCTGAGGACCACTTCCCTGTCCCACCCCCACCTCTTTGAGTCGCCTCCATATCTGGCCTTAGTGTGGGTGGGAGGAGGCCGTCTTTATTCTCAAGGGGGAACTGTTGACACCCAGTTCTATTGAGAATCAGCAACCAGACCATGCTCACCAGCCACCCTCCCAAAGAGTCAGTCAGGAAAGAAAGGGACACAACAAACATAAAGTAGCATGGGAAGGCGCAAAAGCTTCAACTTTACCCGGATTCTTCTCTGAGGCTTTATTTTTCCAACCCTGATTTAGAAACAAGCACAGTTGTTAGACACCCCCCTGACCCCCGCCTTTCTCTGCAGGCCACTACTATTCCCCCTACCCCCACCGAGGCGAGCAGCTGGTCTTTCCTAATTGGTAATCTATCTTAATAACAACAGGGCCTGAAGCAGCTGTTGCCCCGAATAAGGGCTGTTGTTAATTGACTTGTTGGTCCTATTGGTGTTTAAGAAAGGATTACGTTAATAATGATACTAATGAAACAGAAAGTTACACAGTAAAAGGAGCAGGAGGAGAAGAAGAAGAGGGGAGAAGGGGAAGAAAAACGAAGAATTATTATCGTTGCTGTTCCTGGCATGAGTATTACAGTCACCCAGCCCTGTCACGACCCTGTGTTGTGACAAAAGTCTTACTCAAAATTCCAAGAGGATTTGAACTTTTTCAGGCTCGGTTTCATTCATTTCTCCCTAGGATGAGATTTCCAAGCAAATCGCTGACAGAATGTGCTCCTGGCTGCCTGCATATGGAAGTAGGCAGGCCCTCCAACAGAGAGGCTGTTCCATCACATCAAGGGAAGGAGCGCCAGGCCCAAGTTCAGAGAAAGGCATTTCAAACTCCCAACTTTCTATAGTCGGAAAAATGGCTATGATCCTGCTCATTTCTATATATACCTTTCCCTTGGCAATGACCAAAAAAAAAAAAAAAAAAAAAAAAAAAACGTGAGGAAGGAGCTGCTTCTCAGCTTATGGTGTGGGTCATTCTCTTTCCAAATATAGAAAAGGAATGAACTGTGGGGGTTAGCGGGAGCTATAAAAGCCCAGGCCAGCAACAGCCCCTTTGTAGCTGCTCTCTCGTGGGCAGAGGTGAGTCACAGCCCCTCTTTACCTCATGTGGCTGGGCACTCTGTGCCATGGTCCTGCCTGGCTTTGGTGAGAATTAGTTATGGAGCTAGAACCCCCTAGCCCCAAATGCCCACCCACCCTCTGCCTCCAGCACCCCACCGAAGCAGGGATCCTTCAGGCCCCCTTACTCCTCCCCAATCTCCCCTCATGGGCAGGATCTGTCTGGACACCCCATAGACCGCGGTCTGTCCCTTTGCCTCTCGGCGCCGTGCAGAGGACCATCGGATCCGGTGCCTTCTCCTGCCCTCACCTTCTCCACCTGGGTTGTACGCCTGTCAGGTGTCCTGTCTTCTCAAGACCACACTGGCTGTGTATCAATTAGCCCATCTCAGAGACTTCTCCCTGTTCACAGAAGACAAGAGAACTGGCCTGGAACCACAAGCTTTTCAAACAGAGATTCTGTCTTTCTGGCCCAATTCTAAATGGGAGGCATTGCAGACTGATGAAGGCGCCATAGTGGGCTGGTAGGAGCCAGGTTTGGGGGCAGTTGGGGCCTTTTACTACCTTCGTGGCTGACCTGTGGGTCATGTCCCATCTGCTCCTGCAGCTTGCCTCCAGCGTAAGGCTCTTTTTCAGTTATTAGTCCTTTATCCTCGTGTAGTTAATTCATCAAGAGCTGATTGGAAGCGGAACCAGACACTTCCAGGTGTTCTGAGTTTTCTTTTTGTGTATTTATGGCAGGTCTGATTCCTCAGCTGTTGCGAACTTCTGCTGTCCTCCTGCGGGTGTGACTCTCAGGTGAGCATTCTGGCCCTGTCCCTTGGCTGGTGGAGGTCTTCAGGTGATCTGAGATTCCCAGTCCCTCCCGCCTCCCAATGGCCTGAAGCAGAGAGTCTAAGACTGCTCAGATAAGGACAGGTTAGGCTGGAGAAGAGCATAGACTTTCCACACGGATGCTGAAGTCAAAGGCGGCTTCTACTCTCAGCAAGTGAAGGAAGCACCAACTCGTTTCTTTGTGTAAGGAGGTAGCCACCTTGATTGAAAATGGTTCAGTAATTCCTTAGCTATTTTCCATTGAGTATACTCTCTGAGAAGAAGGACCTTTATTTTTTTATGGGGTTTATTTTTAAAGCTTCCCTCAGCAACACCTGGATTTTACAGCAAATGAGGTCCTGAGAGAGTTGCACTCACCTTTAGGTCCTTCACCCATCCGACCGAGCCTCAGATAATCGAGGAGCTTGAGGTACATACACATGCTCTGGGCCCTTTGCACAGAACAGCCACTCAATAAATACGGGCCCATTTGACTTTCTGAGCACTTAAGTCCTGTGGGTGGAGTTCCTAGGACCGAGGACAGCCTTGCTCCCAGGGCAGCAGGACAGCAGAGCAGATGCAGAGACAGGACTGGAGCCTGGCTCAGGCGGCGGCTGGGCTCACCTGCTGGGTTTGCCTTCCAGCTGACAGCATGAGTAGTGACACGGAAATGGAAGTGTTCGGCATAGCCGCTCCTTTCCTCCGGAAGTCGGAAAAGGAGAGGATCGAGGCTCAGAACCAGCCCTTTGATGCCAAAACCTACTGCTTTGTGGTCGACTCAAAGGAAGAATATGCTAAGGGGAAAATTAAGAGTACCCAGGATGGGAAGGTCACGGTGGAAACCGAAGATAATCGGGTAAGCCTCGTCCTCACCGACTGGCCCTCTGTCTGCTCCTCGCAGCTGCCCGGTCCATGCATCCGCCCCTCCCCAGCCCCTTCCCGATGTGGCTCTGGCACTGGACTGCCCCTTACAGGGTCTCTGTTTAGCTTTCCCTGGTGTCCTTGTAGAAAGCACCGTGAATTCTGGCATCAGGTTGCAGGGTAGGAGAGGAATCTGATTGTGTCTGGTCAGAGCAATTAGTGTTCAGGTGCTTCTGTCATGTCATGTTGCTCCAGGTCAGACAGGACTAGCTCTGTGCATCCCGAGGGTGTGGAGTTGGAGGTTGAACAGTAGGAAGACCTCTTCTAAAACACTCTCCTTTGGTAGCCTAGGTTTTCCCCAAATGCTTCTAGCGGTAGCCAGCTACCTGAGGAAGTAAGGAGAGTGAGTAAGGGACCCTCTTTCACTATAAATTCAATGTGAAATGGCAGCCGTCTCATATCGTGAAGGCCACGAGCAGCGTAGCCTGCAATGGGCCATTGTGGGAGTGTTAGGAGGAATTCTGGACTTTGCTACTTTCTGGAATCTAGACCAGAAGAATCTGGAATGATCCAAGAAAAGTTAAAAAAAAAAAAAAGAAGAAGAAGAAGAAGAGAGGAAAGGGAAATGGGAAAGAGAAAAGAAGTGTCTAGCTTTCCCAGGTGTCTGCACCCAGGTTGGGTGTGAAGGAAAAAGGCCCTGAAAACTGCCCTTCAGTGCTGTCAAGCATTGGCGCTGCCAGGGCATGGCTCTCTGCATATTTCAAATAACAGGGCTAAACGTGGGCTTACAAACCAAACGTTTTGGATGAAGCTAAACGTACGTTTAGAAGCTAAACGTAATGGATGACAGTCTAAGACAATCTAGATTACGCCCAAGGAGGGCTGGCTGCACAGGTGGTTTAAGTGAATCTCTGCTGGAAGGCGGGGAAAGGCAGGTTTCCCACCCGCCTTGTCCAAAGATGGGACCAGGGCAATGATTCATCTTCAAAGGAAGTCTCAGAGAGGAAGGAGTAGAGGGCGGCGCAGGGGAGAGGAAGCCAAGCCCGCACCTTCTGTGCTTGAGGAATCCTGAGGGCATCGGGGCTTTTCCTCTTAAGGGAAGTACAAGCACACTTGTCAGTTCCTGGAGCCCTGCTCTGCCTCATGGCCCCCTTACCTGGTGTGTAACACTCTGACCCCAGAAAGGCGGGGAGGGCTGAGGTGGGGCTTGGTTCTCATTCAGAAGCATGGGTGGGAGGGTGGTGAAGAGGCACGAGAGCTCTGAATGTGGGTAACTCTGGGTGCCAGCCCGCTAATCCAGTGCCACCTCCCACCTTCTCTTCTGTCCCTGCCTCAGGGACACCCATGGACGTGCCATTCTCTGAGTAGATAAGAACAAGCTCATCAGCTTGGGGAGCAGGGTTGTGATCCAGTTCTTGTTCCTGAGCTGGAAGGTTCCTCTGGTTTCCGTCCTGTACCATCTCCCGCATCCACCCACAGAGATCCTCTTCCCTTTTTTCTGTCATCTTTCCCTCACCTCAGGCCCAATGGAGAGGGAAAACACAAAAGCCCTGCATGACAGGAACAAATCATATTGTATCACCTCCATCGCAAGCGGCCCGCAACCTTGCTGTTAAATGGGCATTTTCTCTAGCGCGTGCCTCTTCTAATCTCGGCTCACAAGCCTCTTGCTGGGGGACAGATGTGGGCAGCGGGCAAACCGCACAGAGAGTAGTGGGTAAGCATTGAACCTCTTCCCTTTCAGACGGTGGTGGTCAAACCAGAGGATGTGTATGCCATGAACCCACCCAAGTTCGACCGGATCGAGGACATGGCCATGCTGACACACCTGAACGAGCCCGCCGTGCTGTACAACCTCAAGGACCGCTACACGTCCTGGATGATCTATGTGGGTGCTGCCACTGGCCGTGCTTTCTTGGAGCATTCAATGGGGCTGGGGCAGAGATGCTCGTGTGGGTGATCCGATTTTGAAAGATTAGTGCTTGACTAAGCTGTTGAGCAAAAGAGGGGAAATGGGGGGAAAAGAAGAAAGGGGGAAGAGAAAGATAGAAGATGAGAAAGCAAGGGATACAAAGGGTAGGAAGAAGACAGGCTGAAAGAAGACGGGCAGGGAGGAGGAAGAGTGAGCACAGAGAGTACGAAAGACAACTCTGGGTCTCAGCCGTGTCACTTACCAGCTGTGGTAGGGCCGGCTACACTTTTCTTTGAGCCTTTCTTGCCTCACTTATAAATAGAAATTACATCTTCTCTCCATTACTAGTTTATTGTGAAGAAAAGTAAAAAAATAATAATAATAAAGGCAAAAGGTTTTATATTTACATGTACACACATACATATGTATTTTTTACCCTCCCCCAGACCTACTCGGGCCTCTTCTGTGTCACCGTCAACCCCTACAAGTGGCTGCCGGTGTATAATCCCGAGGTGGTGGATGGCTACCGAGGCAAAAAGCGCCAGGAGGCCCCGCCCCACATCTTCTCCATCTCTGACAACGCCTATCAGTTCATGCTGACAGGTAGGTTTCCAAGAAGGACGCCTGGAGTGGTGGGGCCGGCACTGGACAGGGCCCAGGAGAGCTGCCCTGTGGCCCCGGATCTGCCCCATTTGGCCTGTGACCTCCACACAAAGGAGAGGAGGGAAAAGGTGCTTAAACAGGCAGAAAGAGGCCCGATCTCTCAGGGCCTTCAGGCCTTGATGAGGAGTTTGCACTCATGTCCGTATTGGTTAAATCATATGAAACTGACGTTTTTGTAGGCCAAAACCAATATTGAATCAGGAGCCACTGACTGGTGGCAAGCCGCTGGCTGGTTTTAAACAGGGCTTAACCTCTCTGAGCCTCATTCTCAAGCTCCCACCTAGGACTAAACCGTATTAGAGGGAAGAAGAATTGTGCATTGAACTCTGACTGCTTGAGAAATGGGGTAGAAATGGGAAGCTCTTTTTATATTGCCATCAACGCTGTTTTATTTTTTTCCTCTGGCAGATCGTGAAAACCAGTCCATTCTGATCACGTAAGTGTCCAAGGGGTAGAGCAGTTTCATAGCTGTGGCTCCTTGTCCCCAGTGCAGGAGGCAAAGGTGCCACTTGCTGTATCCTGTTTGTTAGAAAGTATTTAGAAAAAAAATCTATACTGAAAAAATAGATTTGGGGATGGGCAAGAAGGCATGTGGAAGGCCTCAGAAGCTGGCGTTACCCATCCTTGGGTCAGCTCAGCGGTGGAGTCTTCCCTCGGGTCTCTGCCTGTCTGCGTGGTCTCTCACTTTTGTTTTGGTAGGTGTGTATCTGATGTGGCTCAGAGTATGTCCAGGCCTCTATGTGACATCCTGGGGAGCCTCTGTAGACTAACAGAATGTGTTTCTTTCTTTCTCTCTCTCGTGATCGCTCCAAATAGCGGAGAATCCGGGGCAGGGAAGACTGTGAACACCAAGAGGGTCATCCAGTACTTTGCAACAATTGCAGCTACTGGAGACCTCGCCAAGAAGAAGGACTCCAAAATGAAGGTATGGAGAGGAGGAAGGCTCGCTTTGCTCTCACTTCTAACCTTTGTCTTAACTTCCGAAGGAAGGGTCAAAGGGCAAGGAGAGCAGGCCCGGATTTGAAATCTTGAAGGACAGCCAGTAATCTTCGACAACCCAGTGTGTGGTTGATCGTACAGGACCAGATCCTGTCATTTTTCTGGAAAATAAGGCTCTAAGGCTTAACTAAGAAAGGTTAATTTGGGAGCAGCTCAGAGAGCTTCTTCTTTTATGGTGGAATCACATACACCAATTTGAGAGAACTGTAGCATGTACCAGGGTTGCCAAAAAAATGTATACAAGTGGACACTTTGGTCAACGTTGCTCAAGCAGTAGTTCATCGTAATCAGAAGTGTCTGGACGCTGATGGTAACCACTTTGAGCACCTCTTGTAATTGCAGAAGTCAAACGTGACTTGCATTCATCTTTTGTTATTCATATATATTGAGTATTACAATTTTAATACAGTTTTCCTTTCTCAAAATATGTATACTTTTTTTGGTACCCCCTGTACTTGCCTTTCTAAATGAAAATATTACAACAGTTTGAAGTGAATACAGACACCCTAACTACCTGGAGAATCAAGGAATAGAATGAGGCAGTAAAACAATTTTTTGTTTTTATTAGTTTCAGGTGTACAAAACAATGTCATAGTTAGACATTTCACCCCTCACAAAGTACCCCCTCCCCCAATCTATTGCCCCTCTGGCATCGAATACAGCTGTTACAATTCCATTGACTATCTCCCCTATGCTGTACTCCGTATTCCGTGACATATATATATATATATATATATATATATATATATTTAATTACAGTTGACATACAATATTATTCAGCTTCAGCTTCAGGTGTACAGTGCAGGGGTCAAGCATCTACACTGTCCATGAAGTGGTCTCCCTAATAAGACATGTGCCCATCTGACACCCTACAAAATCTTTACAACATGATCGATTGTATGCCCCAAACTGTCTTTCATTCCCTGTGGCAATATTGTAGTTCCCAATGTATGCTGTCTAATCCCTCCCCTTTCTCCCTCATCCCCACCCCCCTCATTAAAGGAATTTTAAGGCAAGGCACTCGACTATAGCTAGATAAAACAAAATGGCCAAAGTGTCTTGAGCATGACGCGCTGGCAATTTGGTTGATCCTCCACCTGGAAAGGGAGGGAGGGAGGGACTGGCTTGGCCATAGACAGCCAGGCAGCAAGGGCAGGCAGGAGTGCAGAGCTTGGAGCGTTGCTTACTGTCATGCTGTGGCTTCTTTCTCCCTTGATCTCGCACATTAGGGGACTCTGGAAGATCAGATCATCAGTGCCAACCCGTTGCTGGAGGCCTTCGGGAACGCCAAGACCGTGAGGAATGACAACTCCTCCCGTTTTGTGAGTCTGAGTTCAGGACAGCTGGGATTTTCTCTGGCGCCTCCTGTCCTCGCGGAGGTCACAGTGCAGTGGGAATAGAAAATGCAAGAAGGAAACAAATCAACAAGAAACTTTCCGATAATGATACATTTACATAAAGTTCAATAAATCGGGCGTGTGATAGAGTAAATGGGGCCAGGGTCTCCTGTAGACAAGGTTGGCAGCGAAGGCCTCTCACTGGGCCTGGCCTGTGAACCCCAAGATCTGCAGGATGAAGAAGGACAAAAGGCAAAACAAGTGCACCATCTCTGAAGTGGGGGAGGGCCTGGTCTAGTCACTGGATCTAAAGAGGGTTCCAGTGGCTGCAGCAAGGTGGGCAAGGAGGCGTGCCCTGAAGTGAGGGAAGAGGCAGAAAGAGACTTGGTCACATAGGAGCATGTACGAGTATGAGAAGGAGTTTAGATTTTATCCAGAAAGCAATGAATGATTCTATAAGCCGGGAAGTGATAGGTTTGATTTGCATCTTGAAAAAAATCATTCTCTTACTTTGTTGATTGGATGAGGTAGTGCAGTTTGGAAACATTGTGGGAAAGGGGGATGTAAAAAAGGGAGGCACATCAACTGGACAGAGAAGAAGGGAGAGAGAGGAGGACATACGTAATTTCAAACTATAGGAAAATAAAGCTCCTATTCACATGACCCAGGAGACTACGGTAGACGCTGGTCTCTCCCCAACAGGGCAAGTTCATCCGAATCCATTTCGGTACCACTGGGAAGCTGGCCTCTGCAGATATTGAAACTTGTAAGTAGATTATTGGGATCAGATGATGTCTCGGGGTGGTGGGAAGCAGTTTGGAAAACAGTCCTGTATTTGTGTTCATAGATCTGCTGGAGAAA
Source organism: Rhinolophus ferrumequinum (assembly GCF_004115265.2). Taxonomy (NCBI): domain Eukaryota; kingdom Metazoa; phylum Chordata; class Mammalia; order Chiroptera; family Rhinolophidae; genus Rhinolophus; species Rhinolophus ferrumequinum. The sequence goes on from NC_046304.1 coordinate 8,823,304, forward strand.
TCAAGAGTGACCTTCCAGCTGAAGGCTGAGAGAAGTTACCACATCTTCTACCAGATACTTTCAAACAAGAAGCCTGAGCTCATAGGTGAGGAAGTCCCCAGTGGGGTTGGTCTTTGAGGCATTTCAGCTCTGATATCACCAGACCACTGAGAGCTGTACCTACCTATATGTAGGGGACTTGACAGCCAACAGAGGGAGTTTGTTGTAGAAATGGGATGTGGCTGAATGCACAGTGACATACCAATTAAAAACAAAAACAAACAAACAAACAAACGAATCCAATTGACAGCAACAAGATTGGACTGCTACTGAATTCAGCACTGGTTTATTTAAAAAACACCTTTGAACAACTAAGCATGTAATTGTCCTTTAGCGCCCCCTTGTGTTCTGATACGGAAACCAACCTTTCACCAAACGCTGTGAGGTCAATGCAAAATCAGATGAATAATCCATCCGGTGGATAGGCACCCTGTCCTTCCTTTGTTCTGCACTTCACGGAGGCCTCCTGTCCATGGTCTTCTTTGCCCTTTGGCTGTGTTTACTCAGTCTTCTTGTCCGAAGCCTGGAAATAGGCTGCAGCTTTTCAACAGGCTTTGGAAAAACTATGGTGTTGTACCCAACAACCTATGTTTCCCTCAACGTGGGCTCTTGTCCCGACCCACACTCATACAGTTTCCCTATTACCTTTTCTGAACCTACATCAATGTGCACCATGTGCTTGCAAAGAAAGAGAATTTATATACTGTATTCTCTCTAGGGCTCCTTAACCTACCTCACATAGGCGGGCTACACAGTCTTTCCTGAACTTGATGTTCATTCACAGCCTGAGTATCTGTTTAACAGGGAGTTCTAACTCTAAATTCCACGTGGGCTCCAACAGTGAAAGTCTCAGCCCAGAACACAGGAGTTCAAATCCACTGGGTGGATGCTCTCTTTGCATCTCTGTGACCTCTTTTATTCATTCAGAACTCTTTCATATCATTTCAGAGCTGTTGCTTATTACAACCAACCCCTACGACTACCCCTTCATCAGTCAGGGTGAAATCCTGGTGGCCAGCATTGATGATGCTGAAGAGCTCTTGGCTACGGATGTAAGTAGAACTGAAACGTGAAGGGTGCTCCTCCTCGGTCATTGGGGTCAACCGAGTGACATGCTGTCCTCTCAATGCCAGAGTGCCATTGACATCTTGGGCTTCACCCCAGAAGAGAAATCTGGACTCTACAAGCTGACAGGAGCCGTGATGCACTACGGGAACATGAAGTTCAAGCAGAAACAGCGAGAGGAGCAGGCAGAGCCAGACGGCACGGAAGGTAGAAAATCACCACAACGGGGTATAAGCCAAAGTTGAGTGGTTGTTCAACTGAGGTTGTTTGTTGCCTCTTTTGAAAGTGATTAATCCTTCTTCCACCCGGAGACGTGAACCTCTCTGGGGCTCAGAGGCCTGTAGGCACTGCTACCACCCGTGTTTGCTGAATCACTAGAAGGGTCCTGTTTCAGCTGCAAAGAGAAGTGACCAGGGCTTTCTGGAACCCAATCCTTTCTTTTCACAAAATCTAGCGTATTCTCTGAGTGACTTAACTTCCATTGGCTGCATGTAAGCAGTTTAGAGATATGGAATGTAAAACACACTGAGATAAACTGAGCTAAGCCTTGCAACATCTGGGTGATTTTCAAAGTGGTTCTACTTTGCCAAGCATTAGGGCTTTCCCTTTGTGATCGGCTCTCTTTTCTTACCAGTGGCTGACAAGACAGCCTATCTAATGGGCCTGAACTCTTCAGACCTCCTGAAAGCGTTGTGCTTCCCCAGAGTGAAAGTTGGGAACGAGTATGTCACCAAAGGTCAAACTGTGGATCAGGTAAGCATCTGCTTCAAGGCCGAGAAGCAACGCAGGTACACAGTGGCCACTGCTTTCACACCCATCAGCTCATCTTTCCCAACAGGTTCACCATGCTGTGAATGCCCTTTCCAAATCAGTTTATGAAAAGTTGTTCCTGTGGATGGTCACTCGTATCAACCAGCAACTGGATACGAAGCTACCAAGGCAACACTTCATTGGCGTTTTGGACATTGCGGGCTTTGAGATCTTTGAGGTTTGTGTTGCTTATATTCATGCTTTCATGTGGCTTTGTATGGGGGAGACTGGTTTTCATGACCCTATAGGGGGAAGATGTCAAGAGAGCCAACATATCAAAGCATCACCCCTTGTAGGAAAACTAGATGGAGGGTGGATCAGGTAAAAGATATGTGGGAGGGTCTATGTTATTTTAAGAGAGAAGGAGACTTGTGTCAAGCGCAATTTTAAAGATATTGTCCAATGAATAAGAAAAATAAATCAAATGCAATTATTGACTTAGGGAGAGCCAGGCATATAGAGAATTTGATAATAAGCCAATCATACAATATTTTGTGTAAATATCCCATTGGTTCTGGGTTAGAAGCTTATCGTCATTCATCAAAGTGTGTATTTGGGGTCTACCCGGTACAAGACATGCAGGTGAACAAAAGATGAGCTTGTAGTCTATAGAGGAAGATGAGAAGTATTGTATATAAGTCAGTGCACAGGAGAGGCCCAGACAAAGGAAACTCAGGAGAGGGGGTAACACCTTCTTGTTGGAAGTTCAGAGAAGACTCCAAGGAGGAGGTATGATCTGAGCTGGGCCTTGAAGAATATGAGCATATCTGAAAACATAAATGAGCTGGCTAGAGCCTGAGCAATGAGGAGGAAGGTTGGTGCACCTTTGATTTTGACCTAAGTCTAACTTTTCGTGCGACCATTATATTTTGGTGTTAGTATAACAGCCTGGAGCAGCTGTGCATCAACTTCACCAACGAGAAACTGCAACAGTTTTTCAACCACCACATGTTCGTGCTGGAGCAGGAGGAGTACAAGAAGGAAGGCATCGAGTGGACGTTCATCGACTTCGGGATGGACCTGGCTGCCTGCATCGAGCTCATCGAGAAGGTATCCTATTCTATCCATTCAATCCCCTCTCCACACATACTCTGTCGCTCATCACCGCAGCTCACATTTTCCCCATCTACATTTTGCCTTGCCTAATCTAGCCAATGGGCATCTTCTCCATCCTGGAAGAGGAGTGCATGTTCCCCAAGGCCACAGACACCTCCTTCAAGAACAAGCTGTATGACCAGCACCTGGGCAAGTCCAGCAACTTCCAGAAGCCCAAGGTGGTCAAAGGCAAGGCTGAGGCCCACTTCTCGCTGGTGCATTATGCGGGCACCGTGGACTATAGCGTCTCAGGCTGGCTGGAGAAGAACAAGGACCCCCTGAACGAGACGGTCGTCGGGCTGTACCAGAAGTCCTCCAACAGGCTCCTGGCACACCTCTACGCCACTTTTGCCACCACAGATGGTAACAGACTCCGTGGAACACCTTGTAGTCATGCTTTCTCCCTCCATTCAGTCCACAGGACCGAAACATCCGTATAGATCTGCTAACAGCATGCACTATCTATCTTTTATTTCTTTCAGCTGACAGCGGAAAGAAGAAAGTTGCCAAGAAGAAGGGTTCTTCCTTCCAAACTGTCTCTGCCCTTTTCAGGGTAAGAAAAATACAAGTTTATTTGCTTGTAGTTGGTTTAAGTCATCTCCCATGAGCAATGGAGGGATTCTAAACTTGGTTTATTCACGAAGAATAATGTGGTCTTAATCTGGTTACTGTCACTTAGTGAAGTTGAGTGGTGGTGTGATGATACAGAAAGGAGGTCTAACAAATGTAGGACTAGACTGTCATTATTGCACTGCCACTAGCTGAGTTGGCTGGCCTGGGAGGTGTGTCCTCAGCACAAGCTCTCTGACTTGCCTGGAGGACATAGGCAATAGCATCTCAATCTCCCAGTGAGGCTTGATGCATTCTTGAGTTGATTTCAGAGGACATTTTGTGCTTGGTTAGTCTCTGGCTCACTGTGCAGCAAAAGACTACTATATAAGTTATTTGCCTACTCCTCTAGCTGTAGGACTATGAAAAGAATTAAGTAATTCCATCCTTCTTTAGAATTCATAGGTTTAAAACATATGTCTTATTTTTCATTACAATATATCTCTGTGTTTATAAAAAGCTTACAGTAGGCTGTCAAACTTAATCTTTTTCTTTTAGGAAAACCTGAACAAGCTGATGTCAAATTTAAGAACAACTCACCCTCACTTTGTGCGCTGTATAATTCCCAATGAAACCAAAACCCCAGGTAAGACACCTGTTGGCTCTCTAGATGGTGGTCAGTTTTTAAGAAATTCTGTGTGAAGCTGATGTTTCTTGCTTCTGTTCTCAGGGGCGATGGAACATAGCCTTGTACTCCATCAGCTACGCTGTAATGGTGTCCTGGAAGGGATCCGTATCTGCAGGAAAGGGTTCCCAAACCGGATTCTCTATGGGGATTTTAAACAAAGGTGTGTCATCAAAATGTTCTATGTGATTCTTGATGAGATGTGCAAATACCAGAATGTGAGACAGAGAAATACTGATGAAAAGACTCATTTCAACAGAATAATTATGGACTTCCATGTAAAATGACTTGGCCAAGGTATACATACTTCTTTCTTCCACGTTTTCTCAGAAGCTTATCTGATACACACATGGCAGAAAAATGCCTGGCTTAAGATTTAAGAGACCTAGATTCTAGTCCATTATCTAGCAGTGTGATTATGGGCAAGTTTCTTTCACTCTCTGGACCTGAGCTTTCTTGCTTATAGGAAAAGAAACCTGAATTGGATGTCTCCCAGGTTTGTGTTTTTGCTAATAGTCTCTGATTGTTTCTGTGTCTATGATGGCAGATACCGAGTGTTGAATGCCAGTGCAATCCCTGAGGGACAATTCATTGACAGCAAGAAAGCTTGTGAAAAGCTGTTGGCATCCATTGATATTGACCACACTCAGTACAAATTTGGACATACCAAGGTAATGTGTCAATTCTGACAGATGCTGGCCTTTAGACCCTTTTAGACTTCTCCAGAAAACTGACTCATATCATCCTTCTTTCCGCTAAGGTGTTTTTCAAGGCTGGCTTGTTGGGAACCTTGGAAGAAATGCGCGATGACCGCCTGGCCAAACTGATCACCCGAACACAAGCTGTGTGCAGAGGGTTTCTCATGCGCGTGGAATTCCAGAAGATGGTGCAGAGAAGGTTGAGCAGGGTCTTTGTCATGAGCAGTTTGGGAGAAGTGGGGAGTCTCTCAGAAATAACTGATATTTTGTTTTTAGGGAATCCATCTTCTGCATCCAGTATAACATCCGCTCATTCATGAATGTCAAGCACTGGCCCTGGATGAAACTCTTCTTCAAGATCAAGCCCCTGCTGAAGAGTGCCGAAACTGAGAAGGAGATGGCCACCATGAAGGAAGAGTTTCAGAAAACCAAAGACGAACTTGCCAAGTCAGAGGCAAAACGGAAGGAGTTGGAGGAAAAATTGGTGACTCTAGTGCAAGAGAAGAATGACCTGCAACTCCAAGTACAAGCTGTATGTGTTTAGAAATCTTCTTTTTGTTCCCCGACTTTCCTTCTAGATTTGATTATTTAGGAAAATAGAGTTTTGGTGGGATTTCTGCTTTTTTAGTTGGGGTGTTTCATAAAGAACTTCATATATAACAAATACTGGAATGTCATCAAGTTTATCTCATTAAAGGAAAACATGAAATCACGATTCTTTTTTTAAAGGAAAGTGAAAACTTACTGGATGCTGAGGAAAGGTGTGATCAACTGATCAAAGCGAAATTCCAGCTTGAGGCTAAAATCAAGGAGGTGACTGAGAGAGCTGAAGATGAAGAAGAGATCAATGCTGAACTGACAGCCAAGAAGAGGAAACTGGAGGATGAATGTTCAGAGCTCAAGAAAGACATCGATGACCTTGAGCTGACATTAGCCAAGGTTGAAAAGGAGAAACATGCCACAGAGAACAAGGTACTCTCTTTCTGTGTCTTTCCAGCTTGATGTAGTCATTGTAAACCATACCTTATCTCTTCTTATAATTGCTTATGGCTTCTTCTTAGGTTAAAAACCTTACTGAGGAACTCGCTGGGTTGGATGAAACAATTGCAAAGTTAACCAAGGAGAAGAAGGCCCTCCAAGAGGCCCACCAGCAGACCCTGGATGATCTGCAAGCTGAAGAAGACAAAGTCAATTCTTTGAGTAAAATCAAGGGCAAACTGGAACAGCAAGTCGATGATGTAAGTAAATACTGCTACTTGGCACTCCTAGAACTTCAGGGTTTGAAGAGCCCCCAGGAAACCTCTAGTGCAAAGCAATTGTTCTCAAGAGGAAATGGTGCTTTTTGCAGCTGGAAAGTTCCCTAGAACAAGAGAAGAAGCTCCGTGTAGACCTGGAAAGGAACAAAAGGAAGCTTGAGGGAGACTTGAAGCTTGCCCATGAGTCTATATTAGATCTGGAGAATGATAAACAACAGCTGGATGAAAGGCTCAAGAAGTACGCACTAAAACCACTGATTTCAATTTACATATTACTGAGTACTTGGTCTTCACACATCCTACATTTCCCTTCACAGGAAGGATTTTGAATATTGTCAACTGCAAAGCAAAGTGGAAGATGAGCAGACTCTGGGTCTCCAGTTTCAGAAGAAAATCAAAGAGCTACAGGTAGGAGGAGTTTGGGATTTTTCTTTTACGTGTGGGTCCCTCACAGTGGGCTGGGTGCTCTGTGCTATAAACCATTTAGAGCAAGTGAACAGCAGCGTGGGTCTGCCTGCCTCAGTGGTTTCCTTTCTGCTAGGCTGACACAGCAGTGATGGATAATTTTTCCATAATTTTAAATAACATACATAATTGAAGTATTCTGAGCCAACATTTAGTTGAACGGACAATATCCTGGGTTGATCACTGCAGGGGGATGACCATGATGGGGCAGGGAAAATTCATATGAAAGGAAATGAGCAACATTCATATTTCTCTTGGAGAAGTTCCAGAATTGGTTTGTCTAATGGGAATGGAAACTAGCCTGTTCTTGACATTCAGAGACAGTCACTCCGGGGTGGATTGGCTGCCCTCTACAGGCTCGAATTGAGGAGCTGGAAGAAGAGATTGAGGCGGAGAGAGCCACTCGAGCAAAGGCAGAGAAACAGCGCAGTGACTATGCCCGAGAACTGGAGGAACTGAGCGAGCGGCTGGAGGAAGCCGGAGGAGTCACCTCCACCCAGATAGAACTGAACAAGAAGAGGGAGGCTGAGTTCCTGAAACTGCGCAGGGACCTGGAGGAGGCCACCCTACAGCACGAAGCAATGGTGGCCGCCCTGAGGAAGAAGCACGCGGACAGCGTCGCTGAGCTCGGGGAGCAGATAGACAACCTGCAGAGGGTCAAGCAGAAGCTGGAGAAGGAGAAGAGTGAGTTCAAGTTGGAGATCGACGATCTCTCCAGCAACGTGGAGAGTGTGTCAAAATCGAAGGTACTTGGGTTGGATGGGGCCCAACGCTTTCTATTAAAGAGACCTCTTCAGTCATTCAGATCTCAATGCTGACTTAATTTTCTCCTCCTTTTCAATCCTTTAGGCAAATCTGGAAAAAATATGCCGAACTCTGGAGGATCAGTTAAGTGAGGCCAGGGGCAAGAATGAGGAAATTCAAAGGAGCATGAGTGAGCTGACGACACAGAAGTCTCGTCTCCAGACTGAGGCTGGTGAGCAATGGGAAATGAGAAAGGGCAACACCTCATGGGCACCTAAGAGGGGCAACTGGTCAAAACTTAAAGGGCAGGATTTGTTTGGGGGAAAAGCAATTGGAATAACCTACAATACAGCCACTGAAATTATCCTGAAGGAGGAAAATGAGAGTTCAGTAAAAACAAAAGAGAGAGAAGTAGACCAGAAAAAGAAGGGACTCAAAATATCACTTGGTTCACACACTTTCAAAATTAATAGAACCTGTCATCAAAAAGAGTCTAAATGGCAGAATTGGGATTGGAAATCAAATCCCATGGCCTTTCTACTTGCTGCACATAAATTCAGATTGTCCGCAGTTAGGTGAAATGAAGTGTTTTCAGACTGTCTGCAATCAAGACAATAAAGAACATGGCTAAGTTGTATAGGTTCTTGGTGTGTAGTAGAAATAGTGGGGAACATTATTTGGGGCTTTCACCTAGAAAATGTGGCTCCATCTAGTACTGGTCCTACAGCCAATCATCACAGGTGACTCAATCCTTTCATAGCAGACACAACCAAGACAACGAACAAAAGCAGTTAGCTGCCACTTCTAAAATACTTTTGGGATTATAAAGAGTCCGTAAGCGTCTCAACCCCTCCTTTTTTCTCGTACTTTCATATAAGCATATGAACCTGAACTTAACATATTCACCCAAGAGTTTACCTTCAAATTATATATTGAGTCCTTGAGAAAACAGTATTTCCCTTAATGACAAATTGACAAACAGCTGGAAATACTAGCCCCTGAAAGGTCTGATGGGAGTTTTTAGCTGTTTCTGATACTGTTTAAATTGACAGTTGTTCTCAATGGGCTTTACTGACAAAAGTCACTCCATACTTCTAATAGTTTACAATACTTATCAGGTTGTGCTTTCACTTCCCTTTTTATGGACTCATCCCTTCACCCCGAAGAAAGGACCACACCTTATAATTTACTCTCTCCCAAGATCTTAGCACAGTGTTTTACACACAGTAGAAACTTGGTGAATGAATGAATGGGTGAATTAATAAAATGAAAACATTTCCTTCTGGACACAGGTGAGCTGAGTCGTCAGCTGGAAGAAAAGGAAAGCATAGTATCCCAACTTTCCAGGAGCAAGCAAGCATTTACCCAGCAAATAGAAGAGCTCAAGAGGCAGTTAGAGGAAGAGAGCAAGGTACATCCCCTGAAGAAGTGCTTCCTTGCTCTAATTTTCAAGTACCACCTGCAGGAAAAACAGGGCAACTTTATTCAGTAGGTGATGATAGCAAGCACATACACGGATAGTATCATGCACATGGCATTATCATATTAATCCTTTGGGGGCTCTCGTCTTTCTTGACTTTTTCAGGCCAAGAACGCCCTGGCCCACGCCCTGCAGTCCGCCCGCCACGACTGTGACCTGCTGCGGGAACAGTATGAGGAGGAGCAGGAAGCCAAGGCTGAGATGCAGAGGGCACTGTCCAAGGCCAACAGCGAGGTTGCCCAGTGGAGGACCAAATACGAGACAGACGCCATCCAGCGCACAGAGGAGCTGGAGGAGGCCAAGTGCGTAACTCTATTTACCTTCAGAAGAACTTGAACCCTTAAATGATTATATGATAGAGGGCATTGACTTTAGAACTGCTTGGGAATTAATTTTTTTTGTTACTAGATGTTTCCTCATCTCATCTATCTTTTAATGCAGTGCTGTGCCACTGGAAGGACCTGGCCTAGCACATTTCCTTAAGACAAAAAACTTCGATCTTGATTAGAGACATGGAAGGAAGGTTGTTGATCACTGATTTTTAGCAGCTAGGAAATTCTCCTGAGCTTATGAAAGCAAATGGGTGCTTGAATCACAAAGGATTGAAACTTAAATAGCATCTGCTTCTCTTTCATATTCTCCAAGGAAAAGACTTGCTCAGCGCCTTCAGGATTCCGAGGAACAGGTTGAGGCAGTGAATGCGAAATGCGCTTCCTTGGAGAAGACAAAGCAGAGGCTGCAAGGAGAGGTTGAGGATCTGATGGTTGATGTTGAAAGAGCCAACTCACTGTCCGCCGCTCTGGACAAGAAGCAGAGGAACTTTGACAAGGTGTGGGGTCAACTCCGTGCTAGCTAAACACCGCCATGTGTGGAGTGCCTTGTAGTCATGGAAGGGAGAGCCTGGGTCCCAGTCCTGACCTTGCCCCACTAGCAGTGTGACCTTGGGCAAGTCGCTGAACTTCACTGAGCTGTAGTTTCCCAAAATGAAATGAGGATGGGATGGGGGTAGAAGTCCCTTTCAAACACCGTCAGTGGAGACAAACCCATTTCCACAATGTTATTGAGCCTCAAACATTTTTCTTCCCCCATACTGCTGGTCTGTCTGGGCAACCGGCATGTGGGAATCTAACTTGGGTCCCATTGAGGAGCTTTTTGGAAGCCCCTGTCGGTATGGCAGATAGGTTGATTTGAACCAAAGTTTTAATGAAATATTTAAAAATGCAGGGCCATTTTCATATTAAGAAAAGGGCAATTATGCCCAGCTAGTTCCTTCTCAAAGTATCCATTTGTGTTTTGGAGACAATAATTGTTAATGATCAATTATTGATCTTGAGTAAATTTGTAGAATGAACTCTTGGTTTGTCCAATAATCAAGAACAAGGAGCTAGGCAAGAGAAACTGCCGAGTACAGATCCAAGTCTACGAGGATTTACCTTAATGGTTATATTTAATTAGAAGCTTGGAGGAGAAGAGCTAATAAATGGAGATATCTTCCATCCCGGTGTTCTAGGTGCTAGCTGAATGGAAAACAAAGTGTGAGGAGAGCCAGGCAGAGCTGGAGGCATCTCTGAAGGAATCCCGTTCCTTAAGCACTGAACTCTTCAAACTGAAAAATGCCTATGAAGAAGCCTTAGATCAACTTGAAACTGTGAAACGAGAAAATAAGAACTTAGAGCGTAAGCAGTTCAAAACCATCTGAAATCTCCTTCACACTATTGCTAGAGTGTATGCTGGAGTGGGCGTGACTTCAGGCTCAATCCTTACACATGCGTCCGTGAATGCGTGCACAGAAAGTGTTCATCATCGAAAGGGTTATTTTTGAGTCTCTCTCTAGGCAATATTTTATCTCTAAGAAACAGCGTCCTTAGAATTATAATAAACTAGTTAAAAAGGATCCAGGTGATGCTTACCATGCCTGGATAACCTGTGCAGAGGTGTTCAAATGTAATCAAAAATTATTTCTTTGCAGAGGAGATAGCAGATCTCACAGAACAAATTGCTGAAAGTGGTAAAACCATCCATGAACTGGAGAAATCAAGAAAGCAGATCGAGCTGGAAAAGGCTGATATCCAGCTGGCTCTTGAGGAAGCAGAGGTGAGCAGAATGCTAGGGGGGAGGCAGAGGCAGGAACAGACACATCATGGCGGAGCGCCCCCCAGGAGGCTAGCTGGCCCCACTCTGTGTCTTAATTTTTGCCCCTGTAAAATCACAGCCCTAAAACCTGCTCCTTTCCTATGAAATAGTATAACTATGAGGTTGAACGAGATAATACTGTGACTTGTCTTCAACTGATTGGAGAAAAGCATTACACTAAAATAGGAACTAAAAAAAAGATTTTACAAAATCTTAGATGGATTTAAACTATCCATAAAGTGCCTTACACGCCTAAGAAATAGGTCATTTAAATGTTATTATTGTTTGATAGTATAATTAAAAGCAATGAGTCAGATTTTATTTCTGCACCGAAGATAAATTAGGGATTTTTTTTTTTAAGATCGTTTTGCATTGTAGAGTTAGTGTTACGAATATTCCATTGAAACCCTGAAGGGCAGTATAGCAGGCTCTATACCATCACTGACCCTATTTCTATTTTTTTGTCCTCTAAAGGCCGCCCTTGAGCATGAAGAGGCCAAGATCCTCCGAATCCAGCTGGAATTGACACAAGTGAAGTCAGAAATCGACAGAAAGATGGCCGAGAAAGATGAAGAGATCGAGCAGCTGAAGAGGAACTACCAGAGAACGGTGGAAACGATGCAGAGCGCCCTGGACGCGGAGGTGCGGAGCAGGAATGAAGCCATCAGGATCAAGAAGAAGATGGAGGGGGATCTGAATGAAATTGAGATCCAGCTGAGCCATGCCAACCGCCAGGCCGCAGAGACCCTCCGACACCTCAGGAGTGTCCAAGGACAGCTGAAGGTCTGAGAGCTCCCGGGTGGGCAACCTCTCCTGTCCACAAAGACTCAACTAGGCTTATGGCCCTAATGCGTCAACTTCAACTAGACTTTTCCTTTTTCCACTGGCTAGGATACCCAGCTCCACCTGGATGACGCCCTCCGGGGCCAGGAGGACCTGAAGGAGCAGCTGGCCATGGTGGAGCGCAGAGCCAACCTGCTGCAAGCCGAGGTGGAGGAGCTGCGGGCATCTCTGGAGCAGACGGAGAGGAGCAGGAAACTGGCTGAACAGGAGCTCCTGGATTCCAACGAGAGAGTGCAGCTGCTGCACACCCAGGTGAGGGAAGTGGGCAGCAGAGGAGAGAGATTTCCACCTCAGATCTGCCTGGGTAACATCTGTTCCTCTGGCGCTAGAACACTGGCCTCATCCACACCAAGAAGAAGCTGGAGACAGACCTCATGCAGCTCCAGAGCGAGGTGGAAGATGCCAGCAGGGATGCACGAAATGCTGAAGAGAAAGCAAAGAAGGCCATCACAGATGTAAGGCTTTTCCTCTTTGCTCCCATTAGGCTGCCCAGGCTGGGTTTCATTAGAGACCCCTGCCCTCTCCCAACCCTGCCACAGCTCCCGTTAGACAGGATAGGGCCTCCCTGGGGACACACCTGGTGTACATTCTGCTCCAAAACCACTGCCCACCTCCCTCCAACTCAGCGTGTCCTCTCTTGCACATTTAAAAGGTGGGTATAAGAAATAAGGGAGCGTAGAAAAAAAAAGACCGGAAGGGATTGTATTTTGTCTCTTATGCTCATGAGGAGGTATACTTTCTTTCCTTCAACATATGACTTATTCCAAATATAAAAATGAGACTTCAGATGTCCATATGCCACCAAATTTCACTTCACAAGAAGCCAGCGTGGTTTCCACCACCACCTAGTTTTTGTGGGTCTCAGAGGCCTTCTCCCTGCAGCCACAGTGCCATCTGCTGCCTGAAGGAGAACATTATGTTGCAACTATTTTGCTCTCTTGCGGGTTCACGCACGCCCTAATTCTGTAGAGGCCTTCTCTTAATCTCACTGTCTCCAAACCTGTGATGCTAGGTATCAAAATCAATCTTTTCTAAGTCTCTGGGGCCTTTGGAAAAATATATTGGTGATCACGGTGATAATGAAAGAAAGAATTTCCTTGAGGTGGGCGAAGGTCCCAAGGAGGCCAGGTTAAGAAAAGGAAGAAATCATTTCCCATCCAGGCCTTTGAAGGTTTCGTGTCTTAGGTTCTTTTATATACCTGGGGTAGCCCTTCTCATATTCCCCTGTGGAAGAATGGGTTCAACCCTCTTACCCACTGTCCTTTTCCTTCAGCACGGCTCTGGTCCTCTGAGTCCCCAAGTTTTGCTAGCTCCAAGGTCTGCATCTTAGTGGGTCTGATTTGCTTTTCAGGCGGCGATGATGGCGGAGGAGCTGAAGAAGGAGCAGGACACCAGCGCCCACCTGGAGCGGATGAAGAAGAACCTGGAGCAGACGGTGAAGGACCTGCAGCACCGTCTGGATGAGGCTGAGCAGCTGGCGCTGAAGGGCGGGAAGAAGCAGATCCAGAAACTGGAGACCCGGGTACTTGCAGGAAGAATCCCAGCATAAGCAGAGTTTTCCGACTTCCCCCGTTGGTGCTACAGCCCCAGACTAATTTCCCTACCATGTCTCCCAGATCCGAGAGCTGGAGTTTGAGCTGGAAGGGGAGCAAAAGAAGAACACTGAGTCTGTAAAGGGCCTGAGGAAGTACGAGCGGCGTGTCAAGGAGTTAACTTACCAGGTAAGTGAAAAGAAAACTGGAGAGGCATTTTTTTCCCCCCCGTAAAGTGCAACCACCACCCTGGGTTCTCTCTCCAGAATAAAAAAAGACACGCTTCAGCCCCAGAAAAATGGCTGGACCTCATTCAACTCTGTCCCCTCTTCTAGTTACATCCCCATGCTCTCACTTTTAGAGTGAAGAGGACAGGAAGAATGTGCTGAGATTACAGGATCTGGTGGATAAACTTCAAGTAAAAGTCAAGTCCTACAAGAGGCAGGCTGAGGAGGCTGTAAGTAGACATGTTTGTGATTTTAGATCAGTTTCTCGCACTGAGCTCTGAAAGAGGTGCACGTTGATCTTACCTGCCCGGGCTCTTTTGTTTTAGGATGAACAAGCCAACGCTCATCTCACCAAATTCCGAAAAGCTCAGCATGAGCTCGAGGAGGCTGAAGAACGCGCTGATATTGCAGAATCTCAAGTCAATAAGCTTCGTGCCAAGACCCGAGACTTCACCTCTAGCAGGGTAGGTGGTTCCTATTGGCACCAAATGGAGAGCAGCAGGCGTGCGCTAGATGACCTGGGAAGAACCCACTGTGATGTAGACATTTTTGAGCTGGAAGGAACCTTAGAGAACACCCAACTTTAGAACTGGTCAATCTTGGACTCAGGAAGGGAAAGGATTTGCTTAAGGTCACTTAGCTGAGAAGAGCGCCTCTAGAACCCAGGTCTTATGTTGCAATAAGATTTAAACACCATCCTGAAAAGGAATGAACGTTTTCCCACCGAGATCTTTCAAGTGCCCTCTGCCGGCATTGTCTTCAGTCACTATTATTATACAAGTAAGCAGATACCTGTAGGTAGGAAGTCCCAGTGTATGGGGCTAGTTCTCTCCGAGGGCTAGTTTCTCTCGCTATGGGCCGAGTTCCTCCATGTATGCAATCGTGTATTCTCTGGAGGTCCAAAAACTATCCTGTGTCCTACTGAAATACATAAGCAAGCACCTCTCTGATGCTCCAGGAGAGGGAACAGGAGGAAATGTGTCTCTGCTATGTGACATAACTAAAAACCCTATGTTCTTTGCAGATGGTGGTTCATGAGAGTGAAGAGTGAGTGACCTCCTTCTGGAACAGGACAGAGAATATGCAAAATGTATATTTTCATGGTTCCTGACCATTTTACTTAATTTCCATAGGACTGCTTTTCACATGCAATAAACTTTGCGTTGTTTTCAGTTTGGGGCTGGTCCATTGTATTTGTTTTCTTCTTCCCTGTGGGGAAATGATTCATTGGTGATTTTTAATGCCTACTGTTGAAATCTCGGTAAGCAGATGGCTTGATAAATTCACTTGGTGTGTGTCCTGTGGGGATAGGGAGAGGTTGCTTTTGGTTAAAACTTGAGATTCGATCAGAAAGAAAAAATACTAGGTTAACTACAGCTTTGGCAGAGGGAGGGTGAGTTGTCATCTCTCAATATGATGAGGGAAACACAAAGGTTTGGTTTGGAAAACCCCACCTCAAGATGAATAGGTTTATAAGGTAAGGGACAGTTCCCACCCCACCCCCACACACAGACACATATTCTGTCAGGGAACCTCTGGAAAGTTCACTGGGCAGTGCTCTAGGCAAGCAGTGTGCTAATTCTTAGGAACACACAGATGAATAAAATAGCATCTGGTCCCTCCAGGAGTTCAGTGTAAATCTACCACTGAGTCTTTGGCTCAGTCTACACTAGTTCAAAGCCACACAATAAAACACATCTCACTCCTTACCCAAGGTAAACCTGTCTTGACCTTAAAAGAGAAACTACAGCAGAAAGTCAGTATTCACTATCTGGCTGATCTGCTACTGGAAATAGCATCTTTTAACCTGGAATTATTTGTTTGTTATCATTAAACTTATCAGAAATAGTTGTCAAGTTCCCTTCTTTATCTGATTCTAGATGATTAGGAGAGGACCATTTTGACTCCGTGGGAATTAAAGACCCAGGGGAGTTCTCTTCAGCACCCAACATTGAATTTAGGACCTCCTGGGTTTGTCATTTATAGAAAAGAGGACACGTACGATGTCAGATTTGGCCTATGAGTGGTTTCAGATAATGCTGTCTCAAGGACCATGTTTCTTTGATTTGCTTTCACTACTTCATGGCAAAACTGTGACTGAAATGTGGCATGTGTTCTGGGGGTGGCTGTCTGTCACTGAGAGGAAATCACAGCAATGAGAACAAATCTGATCCAGGCCCGGGCCTGACGCTGGGTCCGAGGGGCTGCAGTACTTCAGAGCCTCTTAGAACTTAACAAGAGCGGCTATGGATTGTCTTCTGTGGAAAGTGGGTGATAGAGAAAGCAAGTGGAGCTTCTTGTCACAGAGGTATTCACACTGGTAAAGAAGGAATGAAAGAACTGGAATATCACCATTTTTATGTGAATCATGAAACCCAAGTGAATTATGACTACTAGTGTCACTAAAATATAGACAACCAGACAGCATATGCCTCCTGATAGAAGTACACACCACCTTCTGAGAAGAATTCTTGCCCGACAATCTCACTTGGGCCCCGGCAAGCCTCTAAATGTGACCACCAACTTATAGGAAATGCAGGGGACCCAAGATACAACCAATAAACTCCAGGATGTGGGGAATGCAACCAACCATCTAGTTTTTTCAATAAATAAATTGCAAGGCAAAGATATAAAAGGAATGAAAGGGGGAATTATAGATTAAAAGAGACTTAACAGATCTGTCCACTAATTGCACTACAGGGACCTCATTAGGATACACACACACACACACACACACACACACACACACACACACACAGTTGGTGAAATTTGAAACTAGACTGCATATTTCATTATGATCTGGATTATCCTTCATTTTCGAGGTATAATGTGATACTGTGATTGTTTTCTAAAATAATCTTTGTCTTTTAAAAATACATCCTAAAATACAGATAAGAAATGAAGTGACAAGGAGAGAAAGAAAGAAGGAAGGAAGGAAGAGAGGGTGGGCCATTTTTGATGTGAACTTGTTTTATAGAATTTCAGACATAAAGAATTGATAAAAGAGGCTCCTGATACATTTTATGCAGAATTTGGACACAAACTTGAAAACCTCTTAGGCTGTAGAACCTGATATGTCCACTTAATTGGCAAAGCACGATATTTTACACAAAGGAGAAGGTGAGCAGTTGGGTTCTGGAAGCTATCCTTGACTATTTATCTCTGTAGGGCTTTGATTTTGTGAAGGATGTACATGGAAAAATTCATTTTCTAAGAGTTAATATTATGACCAACTTCACCAGTGTTCATTTATTCTATAAAGCAGAAGATGCCCGTGACTATAGGAAATGTAAGCCCTGCTGCTGAGGAGAGAAAAAGGAAAGCTCGGGTCTCATTCCAAATAAGGACATGCTGTGCCATCCAAGCAGCAGAGGGAAGGCTTGTCTGGGAATGAGGAGAAGGATGATCTCAGCCACTCTTTACTGAACTCTTACCACGGCTGTCTGCACGTACTGCCTCCTGTCTTCGGCGCAGCGACTCAGCAATGACAAGATGGGCCAACCACGCCTGCTTTACAGATGAAGAGACCAAAGCACAGAGTCATTTGCTCAAGGTCAACATGACAGAGCTGGGATTCCCTCTAGATCCCAAGACTCCTTTACACTACAAAATGCTGCCGACTTGAGCCGCTGGTGAAACAGACAGGAGAAACACCTTAAGGGGGTGGAGCATGGGGCAAAGGTGTGCTACAGCTGGGCGATAAAACCCAAACACACTTTTTTTCCGTTTTGACTGTTGACTATTTCTGTTACCTTCCTGCAGGCATTCCACTATAACCTTTCTCTTGCCCACCAACCCAGCCCACCCTGTCTTCAGAGAGTCTCCCCTCAGGCCATTTGATCTTCAGCAGGCGCTAGGGGGTTCTTTAGCTCATTTGTGGTATCTACCGGTTCTTTGCACATGAGCCCCAAAATTGGATGGCCAAAAAGGATGAAGGGTCCCTCTCTTCCGGCTAACTTCTTTAGGTGGAATCCGACTATTTCCGAATTAAGGGCCACTTTAAACTACTTTTCCTTTTTCTAAGTGGCCTCATTTTTCTTTTTTTTTAATTTCCCCCTGTAATTCTTATACTGTCCAGAAACCTCTGACTTTCTGAATTCTGTACCAAGCCTCAAATTTCTTAGTAGTAGATTTCTATTTTTTGTAATTTTTTAATTATACAAAAAATACATGCTTAAGCATAGGATTGTTAAAAATGCCTGTCAACTATAAAAGGCCCATCAGCCGGGATGGTAGGCTCCTTCTTTACTAGGAATAGATGAGATCTTGATTTACAATTGGCAGATGGCCTCCCCCTGTTAAAGATATGTGAAGGACACAGTTCTAATAGGGTAACATGCCCTTATTGGGGGCAAACTGGTTGCAGTTTGCAGGCTGCCACCAGCTGATAAGGGCTGCCTTTCCTTTCTCCATGCCTGGATCACCGCGACAGCTGAGAGCTTTAATAAAGCAAAGTGTGCCTAAGAATGTGGGGTGAGGAAGCGGCCCAGAACACAGAGGTTTATTTCCGCCCCTGCCAATAATCCCACTGCTAAAAACAGCTGAGGCTGAGAGGTTCTGAAGCTGCTTGCTGGAGCCTAGCGGCGATCCGGTTACTCTATGCAATGCTGAGACATTCCAGAGGCCCTCAGGCCCTGGCCGGGGCCCACCAGGAGCCAGGGGCCCAGGATGACACCGATTATTTTTAGTTAAGATGTTTTAGGCTTACCATGGCAGCACGGAGCAAGAAGCCCCAATGCCTGGGTATTTGTGGGCCTTCTCCATGTTCTCTCAAATGAGATGTGTCCCTTCTTCAAGAGCTCTAAGGAGATTCAGGGGAGCAAGTAATAGACACTTTTAGGCCGCCTTTGTCAAGAACCCTGACACCAGTTTACTGACAGGGGGCGCAGCTTAGATACAGAAAATGGACCCTTGTCACCTACAGAGTGTTAACCCAGTGACCCAGGAATACAAAAGTAAATGAGACAGAAACGTGAAGTTCAAGGACAGGAAAGGAAATATAAGTACTCAAATAATAATGATAAGAAACAAAACCAAAATACAGAGTTAATGGGAAATTGAGGAAAATGACAGGGTCACATGCTTTTATACTCTGAGACCAAAAGAAAGGCAATTCCTTTAGCAATGAGCACAGGGCTCTGTACACAGCAGCTGCTCAATTCATGTGTTGGACTGAATTCCGAGTAGAAAAGGTAAAGTGGTGAGGGAATACGTGTGCCCTTGGGGAAAATAAGTTATTCCTATACTGACTTGCCTCTGTCTATCAATAATAAAGAGACACCAATAACCCAGACGTTGTTCTTTACAAATTTGTGAGCAATCCTAACCAGGAACTTGATTGTCTTGGCTTTCTGGAACAACAGGTGTGGGCACGGCTGTTTGCGATTCAGACTGGATCGTAAGCCTGAGGAGAGAATCAAATATCAGAGAGGAGGCCCTTGGGGGTGGAGTGCTACCCTGTGAAGACAGAACCACAGCCTCCACCTCCCTCTATCTTTATGCTGGAAGTTCCAGGTCTGTGTTTCTTGACACATTTAATCACTCATCTATCATTTACCAACTGGCTACTATAAGCACAGGAACAGGGGCTGGGCGAAGCAGAAGTCCCCAAGAACGCTACACGAGGAAAAGGGAGAGAGAACGCCTGTCTTAGGTCCCCCAAAGCTCAGAGTGGGGAGAGCAGGTGGGTGGGTGGAGGGACAAACAATTCCAAATATGGCTCAGCTTGTGCTCTGGGCCAGATAAGCCTCTGCAGCAGCTGCACCTATTTCGGGCCTGGGGTCTCTCTCCCGTGGGCAACAGGTGTGATGACCTGAAGACCAAGGGTGCTTATTATCCGGGCATCCTGGCATCATTCCAGGGCAAAAGCCAGCCTTTCAAATAATGGTTCTCAGCCAGAAACAAAAAATTTCCTCCTTCTTTGTTTCCACTGTGGCCCACCAGCCTGTGGCTATCTGAGTCTGTCTCATCTCCACCCCACAGGCTTGCTCAGAAACCTGCAGATTTCTGGAAGGGGGTATGTTTGGGACGCGAGCCCCTCTCTGGGTTATACATTGTGGGGACAGAGCCCCCAAAAGCAGTTTCCAGGCTCTCGGCCTCACATAGAAAGGTGCTGGCTCAGGTAGTAAATGGCCATCGACTGTGATCAAATGGCCAGCAGCTGTGGCTAGTTGGCTGTCAGCTGTAACCAGTGAGCCATTAGCCATGAATATAACTGCCGTGGCTAGGCTAGTAGCAAAAAAGAAAAGGGGGAGCTAGCAAGAAGATGGTGGCTGAGTCTGCAAGCGGCACAATGAGGGTTGAGAATTGTGTTGCTCCTGGTTCCTGTGTCTCCAACCCAGCCGCCAGTGAGAGTATAGTGGTGTGACTCCCCTACCTATGGCTCCGTGGGTGTTCCTTTTTGGCCTCACCATGTCCTACGTTCTTATGTGGGGAGCGGGAGCAGAGACCCCACAGACCCTGCTGGACACCCCGCAACGACATACATGTTCTACTCACAATTCACATTCTGCTCTGTGAGAAACCCCCGGAGCAGAGTCAAGTCAGAGAGTCAAAGAGAAGTTGCCCCACGGCTTAGCATCCGGTGCCTGACCCACCGTTCTGGGAAAGGAATGACAACAGCAGCTACTTCGAAGAACTTGCCTGCGTGCTGCCAGACATGGTTTTAGGCACTCCTGTCATATGCAGTGACCAGTATCATGCTACCGCCATTCCATGGGGCAACAAGGCCACAGCCCTTCACACATGATGGTCCCTGTTGGAAAGTAAATGAAAAGGACACGAGTTTTTACCTTTGGAAGTGACTTGATTTCAGTCCCACAGCAAATTGAGACCACAACAGGGTCTTACCTGTCGGTGTAATGAGTGATCAGTACATACACACTGATGAAATTTGATGTGGCCACAATTAATCTCGCATGGCCAAGGGTGTGCAGCCCCGTGGGGCTCATTCTCACCTTTTGAGAGGTTCCCTGGGACATGGCAGACTAAGTCCCTCCCTTTGGGAAGATCAAGCTTCAGCCGGGAGCTCAGCAGGTCCTGTTGCAATCTGAGGGAACCTTAAATAGTGTCTCCTGCCACCTGTTTCTCCCCTCTTCTTCTGTGACCCTTTAGGAAGGGGTCAGAGGGCAGCATCAGCCAGGCTGCCCCCAAGTCTGGAATCAGCCCTGTCAGCAATGAGGGACCCCCAAACTTCTGAACCCCCCAACAGCTCCACAGCTGGGTTTCGAATTCCTGACTCTGACCCCAGGGATATTTCTGCTTCCTGAGTGGCTGAGTGCTGACACATAGTTAATGCTCATTCGACCTGGGTTCACGCCCATCCTTCTTCCTTTATGTTCCATCTTGTTTTGTAATCCTGAATAATCTATTGCTTTTGTTTCAGACTCTGGAACATGGGGTTGAAGATGAACGTGGGCCCCCTTTTTTCTGTGGCTCGAGCGATCTCTGTAAGGGAATAGTTATAGCAGTTCCATGTTTCAAATCATCCTGAGTTTCTGAGATAAACAGACACTTTGAATATTAATCATTACTCTACGGCAAAAAGAAGAAGCAATTTTGACAGGGCTCTTTCCTGCCTTTCATGGTTCCACTGAAACCCCTACGGGGATTTTAAGGCTGGTGATATGAACATGTGGTGATCTGCACGGCTCGTAAGCCATTTGGCCCGAAGAGTGTATAGGGCTCAACGTCACAACGGCGTCCATTCAAATTAGTTGATACAGCTTAGCTTGCTTTAGTTCTATTTGAAACACCACTCTGCTCTGTCACTGCTCTTCCCAAACACCATCAACAGCCCCCTCTGCCTATCAGTTGAGTGCAGAAGCCTCAGACTGTCAACCCATCCAATGTCCACATGCCTGTAAATGTGGCTGTCCTGTGCTCTTCCTGCCGGCCACCTCTCCTCATGGCCACCTCCACCTGTGGGAATCCTAACACACCTCGGGCGCTCTTATTCTTCCCCACCCAGCAGTGGGTACACATTTTGTACACACTTTGGGGGGCACATTTTTATTTCTTCTACTCTCCCTAAGGAGAAGTTGTGATTTACTGTCTTACTTATCTTTGTATCACAGTGCACACAAACACACACACACACACACACACATACACTTTAAAGAGTCACTGGGAGAACACCAAACTAGGAATAAGAAAATCTGCATTCCAGCCTTAACTTTGTTTCCAGTTTCTTTCATAATCTGAGGTAGCTCATTCTCCAGATTTCAGGCTCCTGACCTGCAAAATGAGAGCTCTCAACTATACCAGGGGTTCATA
Source organism: Rhinolophus ferrumequinum (assembly GCF_004115265.2). Lineage (NCBI taxonomy): Eukaryota > Metazoa > Chordata > Mammalia > Chiroptera > Rhinolophidae > Rhinolophus > Rhinolophus ferrumequinum. The sequence continues at coordinate 8,845,199 of NC_046304.1, forward strand.
AATCTAGCTGGGTATCAGAACTGCTGTGTGCTTTTTTAAAAATATAGAATTTAGGGCTCCACCCCAGAAAGGCTGATTTAGTAGGTTGGGTGGAGGGCCTGGGAATCTGCATTCAAAGGCTCCCGCGGTGGTTCTAATGCTCTCCCTAAAGATAAACTCTTAGAACAGCTATTTTAAAAAGCAGATTCCTGGGCTCCAAACCAGATCTTCTAAACAGGAATTTCCAGGGAAGAGACCTGGTGACTTGTACAGTTAACAAGCACTCCAGGTGATTTTTTTTTTTTTTAAATCCTAAAACTGGTCTAGGAAACATAGGCCTAGGTCTCTGCTACACAAAGTGGCCCAAGGGCCAACCATGTCACATCACCTAGGAGCTGGTGAGAAATGCAGAGTCTCAGGCCCCTCCTCAGACGACTGAATCAGAATTTGTGTTCTAGCAAGGTCCCCAGGAGCTGGTAAGCACACTACACTCCCACTGAGTTCCCAGGTGATGCTGAGGCCGCTGGTCTGGGGGACCCCACTTTGGGAACCACTGCCTTGGATGATTTTTCAGAATCTTTTTAGTTCAAAGAGCCTTTCTTCTTCTTCTCCTTCTCCTTCTCCTTCTCCTTCTCCTTCTCCTTCTCCTTCAATTCTCCAAGTGAAGCCTGTCATTTTTTTTTCTTGTTAACCTACTTGGGCACTCACAAACTCCTATTCACCCCTCCCGAGGGACTAAGATTCTATGAGTTAGTGATCAGTGCAGCTATGGAAGTGCTAAATTGTTTGGCACATACCATGTTTGCTCTAAAAGTTTCAAGAGTGAACTGCATCACTGCGGCTGTTGCAGTCATTGTCCCCCTCCCCCTCTTTGTTGTGGGGTACGCCTGGTCGAGAGATGCCACTCCTGGACTACCACTTGAGCTCCTGACAGGAGTGTTTTGTTTCTCCCAGAGCTGGTTTTCCCACACTAGTCCCTGGAACTAGAGACTTGGTCACAGAATGTTGAAGAGGACATAGCATAGAAATGCATAGAAATGTTCTATGCCGACCCTCTTATTTCCCACACGAGGATGTGGAGGATAAATGACTGCTTCAAGGTCACCCCACCTGCCCGCAGCAGTGCTAAGAGTGTAAGAGGAATTTCCTGTCTTGGGGTACCCAGTCCCGGAACATCTCCCACTTCCCTACTTCCTGCCTCATTTGTTCATTAGTCCCTGCCTCAACCGCTACCCATGTCTGTCTCCCGCCAGCAGGACAACTTTTCTCTCCTGGACAGCCTCTGGGCATCTCGGTCACTCAGTCTGGCATCCATCTCCTTTCACTCCTTGGCTCCGGAGTTTCCCACTAGGTGGCACCACTGCGCAGCCGTCCCCAGCCCGGGCTGAAGTACTAAAGTTCCCCAGGTGCCAACGCTGATGGGTGTGGCTCTGGCCAAGTGCTGTGGAAAGTGGGAGAAGACTCCCCCCTCTGCCTTTTGGCAGAGAAGTCCAGACAGTGCCATTCCATCTGGGAGCCAAAGTCCACTAACACCACCCCGTGGTAACTTAAAATGTCGATATTTTGTTCACCATGGGTTCTTTTGTATAAATTTTAATTGAAAAAATATTGCCTTGAAATATTATTGATTCCAAGGTTTTTCTTGTTGCCCTCTTAAATTTTGCACTCACGCCCCTCACCCCAGTCCCGCCTGGGTCAGAGCAACATGGATCATGCCCCAGCGTCTTGAAGCATTATGGAAATAGCTGTTTCTGCTGTTATAGATGGCTCCTCCCCTCTGTGAGGTCCTGATGCTGGGCTGCTCCAGATCTGAGGGTACCCACCATGCCTGGGCATGGAGGCTGTGTCTGGGTCAGTTCACTGTCTCTGGCAGGAGCCCAATTCCTCTCAGGATAGGTTCTGTTCCAGGAGGTCCCTCAGTGTTCCTGTAAATATACTTGGGCCAGCCCACATCCCCAGGTCCCCACAGTACTGAATCCTAGAACTGCCACTGTCTGGCCACAAGTCAAAGCCCCCGCCAGTGGAGGAGACGAGTCTCCCAACCCCACCCACCCCCGACCATTGCACCATCCTGCCTTCTAGAACATTCCCTGGTCCCCTGTCTGGTTAGATTTAATTCACTTCCTGAAGAAATCGAATGCCTATCACTCCCTCACGTGCACTGTTTGTGCTCCTGTTTCTTCATTCCTCTTGTTTTGGGAGGGGACTTAATTTTCTTTCACTTAACGAACTAGTATTTTTTACAACTTCTAGTGACACCACTTTTGATGCCCGCAGATTTTTTTTCCCTTGGCCCCAGGCCCCTCTACAGAACACAGTGAAACAGGCTGCCCATGGAACCAACAGAAATAGGAGAGTCAAAGCACTCTCTCAGTTACTCCCTTTAGAACCACCTGGGAGTTCTTAAAAAGTCCAATGGTCCAGGCCTCACCCTAGACCAGTTAAATCAGAATCTCTGCTGGTACAGTCCTATCCCCCTCTCCCATCCCCTACCCTCCAGGCATCAGTACTTTGTAAACCCCCTCAGGTGCACAGATACCCAGCCAAGACTGGGAACCCCAGAACCAAACAGGTTTGGGCTCCTACTGAGTCAAGGCTGCCATCTACAGGCTAGAGTGGGTACTGCTACCCACTGGCAGGATCACAGACTGGGGACACATGGACATCGGAGACTTTAAGGTTTTAGAACTGTCTTCTAACCACCAATGATTCTCCTGTACAAACTTCCCAATGACCTCCAGTCTAAGCCCTTCCAAAGATGCCCCACGTCCACAGGCCTCCGTGTTCACTGGTGGGACAGCTCCTGCCGGCTAGCCAAATACTCTGACATGCAGCGGAAATCTGCCTTGAGAACTCGGCTCTCTTGGCCCTGTCTGCACACTGGAGACACACACACAGAACAAATCTATTCTTCTGGCTCTTCAAGGCTCATAAAACAGCTACCGTATGCCTACGAATTCATGACTCTCCAGGTGAAAGAGCCCCACTTCCTGTTTCCGGCCCCGCCCGCCCCCGTTCCTGCTTGTCCTTTTCTGGACATGCTTGACTGGCAATATTCCTTCATCACGTGAGATACTCAGAATTTAGTCTAAAATTTAAAATGTAGAGAGCAGTAACATATATTCATTATTAAAATAGACTTGTAAATCAAAATAGAAGTGCCTCTGCTCCTTCCCCCATTCCCCTCTCATTCCCACTGTCTGGGGTGGGGGGTTGGAGTGGGGCACCATTGTTAACAGGTTAGTGGCACCCAGAACTGAATGTCATATTCTTGCAGCAAGAATGAGACTTCCTCTTTGAGCCTCGGTTTCTTCATTTGTACCATGTGAATAATTAGAGCACCTTTCCTAGAGGTTAATAGTATGATGCAAATAAAAGGCCAATCACAATGCCTGTCACATTTTAACTGTTTAGTAAGTGGTAGTTCTTAAAGGCTAACTGAATTGTCTCAGGCTATTGGTGGAACCAGACAGGGGCATAAAGTACATTACTTTCCCTGATCATTATACTCACATCACAGCAGAACTGGGTTCATGCAGGTTAGTAAAATTAGTCCAAAAGCCCAAACGCTGAGGGCATCTGCTAAGAAGTTGTAAATTAAGGAGGCTCCGGAAGGAATCCTTTTCGGCCAACGCGCATTGCATGAAGCTTACCACAAGAGGGCAGTGCAGCGTTACTTATGAAGGGATTGCTTTCCTGGTCAGTCAGTGCAGACCCACCAACACAGTTGCTGTGGAGGCTTCCTCACTTCTGGTCACCTTGGGTTGAGCTTGAGGGTATCCTGTCTGCTAGTCTGTCCACGTCTGAGCTCAGAAGAGTCCCCTGGTATCAGGTCAGTTTTTCTGGTGCCCACCTGCATTTAGGGCCATTTCAATGTCTTCAAGCTGGGATTCTATTCTCATTTTTCACAACAGGACTAACACGTACACTGTGCTTCTCTCCACTTGCTTACCGGCACCTGTGGCAGATCAATCCTAAATTGGAGCATTTCCCACCGTGCCTAGCCTGAGATCTGTCTCAGTATTTCATCCCAGACAATCCCTACCAACTGCTCAGACTCAACACCAGAGATTCGATCACTCAGCAGGTATTTACTGTCTGCTACGTGCTAGGCACTCTTAAACAGTCAATAGTATTTTAACTTTTCTCGATAATCTAGGCTTATTATTATTGACCGTATACTCATGATGATTCAAGAAATACCGAGGCAGGGAAGCCATTTGCCTCTGGATTCCATGGCCCTTTAAGTTGTACGTGACTTTGTTAGAGCTCTGTTGCTCAAGCCACGGAGAGTCTTCTTGAATACGTTATCTTATGACCTTTAACTCTCCTTTTATCCCTCATTTCTTTTCTGGTCCTCCCATATGTGCAAAGTTGGACCATTAGTACATCAACTGGGTCAGGCCTGGGGTCTCATGTCTTCTCCTGACACATGCTCATAATCTAACTCAACTGCGAACTGTGTGTTTTACTCCTTCTCCTGGAGTGATTAAACGGACTGAAATATTCCCTTCTTCTACTGCTATGTTGAGCATCTCATATCATTCAGTCAGCTAAATTCCATCTTAGCGATAAATCCCTCACAAGTATTTTATGAGCTTTCTGGTGTAAGCATGTTAAAACCTTTTGATTCCTTGTATCCTTCCTCTCCCCTTTCTTAAAATAGTCTATAGCTCTCATGTCAAGGATTGTATTGACTTCTCCTTCTCTAAAATTGTTTAATTATAAAAGAACACGTTCCCTTATTTCCCTTGAAGAGCGTGCATAATCAAAACATTCTTGAATGCAAACCTCCAGGCAGGTGGGGCAGGATAGCCCCTAAGGCAACAGGGCACATGTCAGCCAAGTCCAAGGGCATTTGAATGTTTGGCAGGGAGAGAGGACATTTGACATCTGCACTGTCCTGAAAAGTACAGTCTCTGTAAGTATTTTCTTTACCTTTTAGTAAGAATGGGGTGATGGGAAGATTTAGAAATATACTCCTAATTCAGTTTGAACCTGCAGCAACATGTTCCATACATTTTTTTTTTTTAGATAAATACCATACTTGTGCAACACCAATCCATCTCTGTTCCTCTGATCTTAAGTTTATATGGAGGCTCACAAACTGTACTAGTGGGGGTGAGAGATGGAGGTGGCATGTAAGAGGATTGTGGCTGACACACATGGAAGCTTCCATTTGCATGAGAAAAATGAAGTGTTGGCATCACGCACAGGGCAGGCGGCTGATTCTGTATATTGAGGCTAAGTGGTGACGGTGCCATCTGGAAAATCACAGGCAGCCTGGTTATTGGGTACATTTTCAGGGAAAAGGAGACGTAATCACAGGGCTCCACATAAAGATTGGCTTCTAATCAACTATAACACAAACTATTGGTCAAGCAAGTAATGATGCAGTTTACCGTGGTAACAAGGCCATTACTTTGAAATATGATACCAAAACACGAGGAATACAGTCCAGGTTGCAAAGTCCTTGAAGAGTCTTCACCCTCCAACGTATTTTTAGTTCAGTAATTGTAGACAGTGGACAAAAAGCACTATAGCCCTCAAAATGAGATGGCTCCCAAAACATGAGGTCAGCAGATGCCATCTCCGTAAGTAAGTCAAGCCTACAAGAAGGAGGGGATTAGCTGTCTACAGGACAGCTTTCCAGAAGTAACCCATCTTGTACAGTGATTTGGAGTGACCTTACTGAGGAGATTAAAGTGCCTGTCCCAAATATGTCATCAGCAAGCAGCCTAACTTAATGCAAAAAGAATCTGACACTTAGGAAACTGTGTGTTGTAGTAACGAGTGTGTAAACGGCAGCATGGTGGTCTGCATGAATATTTGAAAAGGAAAGCTGGCAAATGAAAACCGCTCAATGTGTCACCGGGAGGTCCTACAGGCACTCTGGCTCTCCATGATTGATCCTGACCCTTTACATAAAAATAGCCTTCAGGAAATGGAGGCCAGGCCATCAGATAGGCAGAACTTGGCAGAAATAGCACATTAGAAAATTCAACTTTTGTTCTGTGCTCACCAAGTAACCTTCTGATCCCATTCACCAGGAAGAGACTGCATTGGGACAAAGACTGATTCCATTTCTTGGATCCAGAGAAACTCCCTTTAGAAATGAATACACTGGAATTCAGATATAAAAATCAGACTCTTCTGTATTTGCTTAGTAACTTCTGACCACTTGTTTAATCCTGCATGCCCTGATAAAATCACGTTCCTGAACTTCAGTCTCTCATTCTTTTATTAAACATTTCTTGAGCAGCTACTCTATACCACACACTGTGGTAGGAACTGGTAAAACCCAGACAAGGACAATGAACCTCCTCTGCCATTATTGAATCAGTACTTACTTTGCCTTTATATTCTATTTCTGGGATCAAAAAATCAATTAACCTTACATCTGGGAGGAATCTCAGACAATCATATATAGTGGTTTTCCATTTTGCCTGCACACAATCAGCTTTTAAAAAATCCTGATAGTGTTTACTGTGTTGGGCTGGAGAGGACGCCAGACATCCAGACATCAGTCTATTTAAAATTCACCCAGGTGATTCAAAGGGGAAGGTAGGGCTGAGAATCACTTTTCTCGTCCAACCCCTATATTTTCTAGGTGGGTAAACCGCGACTCGGGGAACTGAAGGGATGTGCCCAAAGCAACATTCACATAAGTGTAATGCTCATGCAAGTTCAATGACTCATAGTACTTTAATCCAGACCATGTTTTGGCTCAGGCCACGTCTCCTAAATTTAGTCATCTGCATATGATCTGCAAAATATTTGCCATACAAACATGCATCTTTATGTACTTAATTATTTTTCTTTAAAAGTAATGTTTTTTTAACTTAAATGTATTTTAGCCTTGTCCTTAGCCATAACATTTGTGAACTATGTCTAAAAATGAATAACTATTAAAATGCAACAGATTTAGCAGTCAGTCACTTTAATTCATGCTGCATTTCGTGCCTACTACACAGAGCACACCTTGGGGTACAGTAACAGAGCTGAGTTACTGGCAGCACTGGCAAGTCTTGGGAAGATCTAGGGCAGGTGTTGTGCACCTTTGCAGTAGTTGTCCATACGTGGGGCTGAGGAAACTTCAAGTGACCACAGGCAGCTATCCTCATGGAGTCTGTCAGTCCTTGGTGGCACTCAGCTTGGAAGGACTGATTTATGACCGGGTTGGTGTGAGGAAGGAGGGGACCTCGACAGTAGGATTTATTTTACCTCTTCTAGAAAGACCACAGGTTACTCCCTACCAACAGACTATTAAAATGAAGCTGCCTATCCATCCCCTGGAATCCGCTAATGCACACACAATGAGATTGATTTAGTTGGAGGGAAAAATGACCACGACAGGATGCTCATCAAATCACAGCACTGAAGGGACGTCCTTTAATCTGGGTTCACAAAGATTCAGGATTTTAAATTTATTATTCTACTTACAAAGACATTTTCTTTCTTGAATAAACTTGTTGATCTTGATCTCTTGTTTAACGTGTTCTAAATTGATGTGCGATATTCTGAGAGAAAGGATGGAAAAAATAGCGTATTCCCCAGTCTCATCATCAGTTCTGCTTCAGGATGAGTTCGTTCTTTGAGTTCTAACAAATTGCTCATCACCAGGGCTTTGATTAAGAGGTTTCCCAGTATTCAAATTTGGGAGAAAAGTGGTGGAAGGAAGTAGAGAATTCATCTTCAGATGAAATAAAATGACCTGGAATCATTGAAATCAATCTCCCTGAAGAAAACCGAAGACTGTACGTTTCTCTCTTTCTCTCACACTCTTAAAATGTAAAAGGTGTTTTAATAATGCAGAGGTTCTACCGCTAGGACAATCCCTGCGAGGGCTCTGATTCAAGTACACAAGACACAGACAGGATGTTCAATACAGCACTTTTTACAATAAGGAAAAATTAGAAATGTCTTAAATGTCATTCTATAAGAGAATGAATAAATAAATTGCTGTCGTTATACAAGGGAAAGATACACAGCAATAAAAATGAATGAACCAGAGTCACAAGTATCAACTTGGATAAATCTCAAAAAAAGTTGATGAAAAACAGCAAAAAGTAATTATATAGGCCATACTACTTTGGTATAGCTTTAAAATATAAAATAATAGTGAACATTGTTTAGGGATACAAACAGAAAAGTATACAACATTGGACAGGAAGATACACACCAACTTCAGGGAAACAGTTGCTGCTGGGATGAAGGCAGAAGAGAAATATCTGTAGTATTTTTATTATTATTTATTACAATAATCTTTAAAGGTCTGAAACAAATATGGAAAATGACATTCGTTAAATCTAGATGGTAGGCAATGGATATTTGTTAAATTATTTTTCAGACTTTTCTGTTAGTTTGAAACTTCATAGTTGAAAAAAAGTTATTCAAGCTATTGAAGCTCTGAATTAAATACACATATATGAATTCATTTGATGGAAACATTTGCTTATGACAAAAAGTCCTTTATGGGCCATAATGAGGGACAAATGCAAAACACAACTTTTATCAGGTGGTCTGACACATGTATAACTGTCGGAAAGGATTTTATAAAGAGTTAAGAAAATAATGTTCAATTAACAAACTTTTATACAATTTAAAAATTGTTAGTGAATTAAAATTAATTAGTGAATTAAAAGTGTTTCACTTAACAAAACAGCTTTCCTTCTTAAATTTACTTTTAAAATGACAAAAGTAATAGATTCTCATTTAACAAGTCAAGCAATATAGAGACAGTTTAAAAAGTTGCCAAGCTCCATCTTTTTTCCAATGCCGCCTCCATCCCACAAGTTGACCAAGGTTCACAATTTAATATATATATATATATATACATATACATATACATATATATATATATCCCTTCACCCCTTTCTCTGTAAAACATTTTAAAATTGTTTTGTGAACATTTTCAAACCAATTCAATTTTTATAATTGAAAATAATTTATTTTTTTTCATTGCCAAACCAATTCATATTCATTTTAGGAAAATATAGAAAATGCAAATGAGCAGAAGCAAGGTGACATAAAAACATTTAAATGGGTGTACATTTGAATTCATTGTTTGAAAACACTTAATACATGTTTAAATACTGGATTTAAATACTGAATTTAAATTTAAATCCTGAATCAAAGGTTTAGGGCACAGTCCACTTGCCAGCTGCACAAGGCTAGCTCCAGTTACAATAGCTGCTTTCTGGGAGAGGACCCTAATGAGCCTGGGGGAGTCAGCCACAATGGTTTCCATTCAGGCAGGGTGTAATTTGGGTTGGTAAATTGCCAGTTATGCTTTGAGGCTCAAAGTAGGGCTCTAACCTTGTCCCCCAAAGTCAGGGACGGGACGCTCCTGCTTCCTTCCACCAGGCTACTTGACAGCTGTGGCCGGTTGGTCTCATTCTGCTTCATTTATTTCTCGCTTCCCCCACCCTCTTGTCACTGTCCTTCCTCCTCTGTCCTTCTCTCCACCACCTCCTTTGCCCCACTCCTTTCCTTTCTCCAACTGGCAAAGTGTCTATATCACTCACCTCTTGGGTGTAACTAGAGCCCTTCAGCTGTTCGCGTTCCTGTTTGGAAGGTCATCCCGGCCTTCACCCGGGCTCCTGGGACAGCCAACTTCCCACAAGGCTTCATCTGTCAAAGCAGGAGGCTGACTTAGATTTCCTCATGAGAACTTTGCAAGAGCAATTAAAAGAACTTATCTTAGGTACTTTAAAAAATCTCTCCAGAACTGCTCAACCCCTTTCTGAGACCTGCATTTCCAAATAAAATGTTCAAAGAGTATGGAGAAGAGTATGGACATTTTAGGCAAGAACTATCACTAACCCCTACCTGTGAAGAGCTTCAGAAATTGGGAGTGGGACTTGTCTGAGTGAGCGGGGGTCCTTTCTTTTCTCTTTCCTCCCTTTCTTAATGCTTTTCTTTCTTTTTCGCTCCCTCTCTCTCTCAGCCTCCCTCCATCCCTCCCTTCCTACCTTCCTTCCTTTTTTTCTTTCATAGTTCTACTCAATCTTAAATACTCTTCTTCAAAACAGGTTATTTGGAAATAGGTTAGCATCACCAGCCTTACCCCAAATTATCTGGATAGGCTTTCCCAAGACAATTTCTCATGTAAAAAGTCAACAATTCCCATAAAAAGTACACCACCAAGAGTGACCCCTCGTGTAAACTATGGAATTTGGGTGACGATGATGTGTCAGTGTAGGTTAATCAATTGTAACAAATGTACCGCTGTGGTGGGGGCTGTTGGTAGTGGGGAGGCTGTGTTTGTATTTGGGGGGGTGGGGAGTAGCTACATGGGAACTCTCTACTTTCTGCTCAGTTTCGCTGTGAACCTAAAACTACTCTAAAGAAAGTCTACTAAAAAATACTTCTTAAAGGCAACCACCACTGCCAGGAGGTGGAAACACACCCTTACCCACTTATACAACATAGCTCCTAAACACACAAAGACAGATGGGAAAAGAAACAAGGACTTGAAAGACAGTCTCCAGGGTCTAATATAAGCAGGCACCAAGTGATCATCTGGGGACAAGGAGCCTTGGAGGGGGGACACATTCCCTTGCTTGATGCCAGGAACCTTTGGCATTATCATTTTACACAGGGAGATGCAAGAATGTCTTCATCATCCAAGACTTGGACTCCCCCTCCTTGATCCCCATGAGAAAAGAAATCTGAGGACAGAATGAGCCTGCTGTGTCTGTCCTGACGTTACAAGTCTGGCTGAGAGATGGGGTCAAAGCTGTAAATCCCACCAGGGCTGCTGCTCTTAGAAACCAAGTGACAGGGTCATCTGACCTCAATAGCTCTATCTGACCCTGGGCTTCTCTACTGACCCTGACTAAGGAACCATTATTAGTAATCTTATTATTCATCAGATATTATTAATCACGTATTATTATGAACTCAACATTTGTTGTGTCCTTACTGTGTGCCAGTCAACATTTGTGGAGTGTGTCACGTACATTCTCTTACTTATCCCTTATATGCCTAGTTAAAAAGGTGCTACTTTTATGGCAGAATAGTATTCCACCATGTATATATACCACATCTTCTTCATCCAATCATCTATTATCGAAGGACACTGTGGTTGTTTCCATGTCTTAGTGGTTACCAGAGGGTAAGGGGGGGAAGGAGGTGGTAGGTAAGGGTAAAAGGTACCAAATATATGGTGATGGAAGGAGAACTGACTCTGGATGGTGAACACACAATGTGGTATATAGATTATTACAGAATTGTACACCTGAAACCCATATAACTTTACTAATCATTGTCACATCAATAAAGTTTAATTTTTTTAAAAAAAGGTGCTACTCTTATCCATATTTTGTAGAGAATGAAACTGAGGTTTAGGGGAAGTTAATACTTTTCTAAAACCACAATTATAGTATGTTTTGGAGCCAAGAAAAAAAAAAACCTCACACACCAAACCCCACACTCTTACCACTTAAATCCTGCTCTCTCGGTCTCAGTAAGACTATAGGTGTAAGGATGAGTAGAAGAGCCCTTTGGGGTTTACTAGTGGTTGCACCTGTTTCAGAGTATCCAGACCTGGACTAATTGAAGACCCCTGATCTTTCACCTCCACATAAATCTCCAGATTCTTCTGTGCTCATTCTCTTTGCCACACCTCATAACCTAGCCACCCTGGACAATTTGTTTTTCTCCAGACTTACCAGATTTTCCTGTATGTCCACATGGTGTATGTTGCATATGTGGTTCCACATGCTGGAATGTGTTCTCCTTCTGGCAAAGCCCCCTTTCAAGAGTTAATTCCAATGTTGTCCCCTCTTCAGTGAAACCTTTCCTAGTCTTGCAAGAATTACTTTTCCTCTCCCCATTGCGCCTTCAAACTGTATCCCAGGCATTGCTCTCTCAGAGAGTCACCTCTCTCAGAGGTGGTAAAAGGGGCTAAGCCAGGAGGTTGGACCCTGCCATTTCACCCTCTGTCTCTTCTTCCTACCCTCATCAGTTCTATATTATTTTTATACACCCAATATTAAACTCTGGCCACTATACCAGCTCACTATTGGACTTGATATTTCAAGTTTGGTGAAAACCACTAGGTTATGTGCTAAGAAATACTCAGCCCAGGTTACCTATTGCTATTCAAAGAGAAAGCTTAGCTATGAGTTTACTAACCTTGGACCATGAGTCACAGGACAGGTTATTAGTATATGTATGTTCTCTCTGCACAGTTAGCGTGTCTGGACTGCTATCAGCAGCGGGACTAGCAGCAGAGTGGGTTTGGAAATAGGTGTGGGATGAGAATACTTTCTAGGAAATGTCACTCATAAAGCACCACTTCTTATCGTTTAGAAAAATGGGACTCCTTGGTAGGGTGAACTGCTATATCTTGGTTTCACTGGAAAAAAAGAGCATCAATCAGAGTGCTTCATCCATTTCCCTATCTGAACAAGTGGCCACTATCTCTATGATTTCACAACCTTAAATAGTGACACTGGGAAGGAGTAGAACACCAAAAGAATAAATTTCAAAGATGTTGAGAGTATTTTACGCTTCTTAGAGTTCCTTTGAAAGCTGACGTTGGTCTATAGTTCCCACTATTGTTGTTTGAGATGGGGAGGTTTCCTGGAGGTTCATTATTTTAACAAAGCCTTTGATTACATTCTTTATTCTATACTGATGTTTCTACAGCATTGCTTTATGTATGGACAGTCTCCTGGATACACTGAAAACACCACTCGGCCAGGGATTACTTTGAATGGTGGTAGCATAGCCTTGTCCACCAGAGAATGCAAGAGAAGGGCCAAATGGGGGCCCTGGATTACCACAACAATAAAGTGAGCAGCAGGGAAGGTAAAGTGTCCTGCTAAGAGGATGGAATGCTTTATTCACATTCCAAGAGCTATAAAGAGGTGCAAGCTTTGGAATCCTACAGTAGTGAGCGCAGGGACTGGTCATACTGCATTCCCACGGCTGCTTGGGGAAAATTTAATGTATAATGACTTCTAACCTCCCACCTGCTAAGCCATATAGCAGGAATCGCCTGAATTTACTGAGCAGCTTCCTAAAGTTCCAAACATTTCCGATGTGAGGTCTCACTCATGTGTATAATGTTCCTCCATACAGGAAGCGAGTGCCCATTGACGGAATGGTAGTAGCAGAGATTAGAAGGATGCTGGCTCTGCACAGACTGACATTTTGGAAATGAAGGGGTTCTTTTGTTCATTCTGGCTCTTCTGCAAAAGTGTTATCAGACCAGAGATAAGTCATTCAGTTACTCAGAGAGCATCCATCCATTCATTCATCAATTTGAGTGTCTAGTGTGCGCCAATCACTGTACTAGTCATGGAAAGCAAGATAGGCACAGAGTCTACCCTCATGGAGATGACAGTATAGCAGTCTTGTTATGTGCTAGATGCTGTAGGAGAAATACAGTCATCTTTGAAAAATGCTCTTTTTAAAGGAAGCCCACACGCCAAGCTTCTTCTTGCCTCAGGGCCTCCTCCTGTCTAATGTTCTTTTTCTGAGTTTTGCATGACTAGTACCTTCTATCATCATAGACTTCAACTCAAATGCTTTCTCCTCACAGAAACCTTCCCTGAGCAGCTTATTTAATCTTAACCCTCTCTCCTTCTCAGTCACTTTAGCACATTATCTTGCTTCGTTTTCTTTACTCTTTGAAATCATTGCATGTATCTGTAAAGTTGTTTATTCAGTTTCACACACTTGAGTGTTATCTCCATGTGAACAGAATCGTGTTTGTACCTCCAGAACCGAAAGGCGTGTGGTAAGTGCTCAACGCACTTTTGCTGAGGGCATTTCACAGAGAAGTACCTTATGACTAGAAGAGATAACGTTTTGTAAATACTCGAAGGAAAATGAGGATGGTCAAATGGGTTGATCAGCCAATGCTACCTGAAAAATTTAGATTGGGATCTGGAACATGATCAGTAAAGAAAAGATAATGTGTGGCTGGGCCATAGGAGGGTGGGTCGAAAGAGTACGAGCAAAGGATTCAGAAGGAGAAAGGGGCTTTTAGCATGGCTGGACCCAAGAGTTCCTGGAAGCAAGCAGTGAGCCTGCATAGACAGGCTGGACTAGCCCACGGAGAGGCTTTAAATCCAGCTGCAGAAATATTCTTCAAGTGGAGAAAGAACTCAGTTCTATTCAATTGCATCCCTCCTGAATAAAGGCCATAGATGTTGGTTGTTGTTATTTTAGAGGAATGACGATCCACATTTCTTAGAAAACGCCATACAGCATTTAGACTTTTCGTTTCCTGTTGAGAACGTAGGTAAATCAATGGGAAGCGAGAGAAAGGATGAATAAATCCATTCATAGTTAACTTCTCTCAAACCTGCTCCAGTGTGAAGAGCAACAGGGAGCTGGGGGTGGGCACAGACACATGGTGGAAAGTGCTTCCCTGGGGTCCTGTGTGGAAGGCATTCGTGGCAATGGTATACACAGCACGTTTAAGATCAGCCTTGGTACATAAGGACCACACATCGTTTGGCAGCTCAGGGACTTAATAAGAAGTAGGTGACCAAGGAGCTTCACTTTTATGAGGACTGACTTTGCCATTTAAGACAGTTTAAAGTAGACTAAAGTAGAGGACAAATAAAAACTTTCATTCTGTAACCATTTTGGAATAGCAGAAGGAAAATCGTTTAAAACTTTAGGAGTGAAAACATACCCTTTTCTTGTCACTTTCTTCTTTAAAAACATAAATGCAAAAAAAGAAAAATCTCCTTTCACAGTCAGGTGGGAAACACTGAAAAGGGGTCTGTGTGCATGTGGAGGGAGAATGACACTGCAGAACTTAAAAAAAGAACCCGATGATGTCTAAAAGCAAATGTGTAACACTTGAAACTTCCTTGACACAGATCAGCTTCTGTTTGTAGCTCAGCAGACCATATGCTGTATTCACTCACTCCTCAAGGATCATCCACTGTTTTCCAAGTATTAAGATGTCAGCGAAAATCTACCTTCTGGGGAAATTTAATCTGCCAGAGAAGAGCTGCTGACGCTCATAAAAATAGCTGTCAGACCTTATGACTCCTCTGGGACACGTACAACAGGACATGAAGGGGTCATGGAGCCCAGGGTAAAAAAGCAAAGTTACTTAGGATCCTCAAAGATCAGGCAGGCCAGAAACTCTCCACCTGGGGGGCAGAAGCCCTACGGGGTCTATGGGAAGGCTTCAGGGTAGCTAGAAATTCCCTGAAACTGAACAAAAATGTTCGTGTCTTTGTGGAATTTTTAGGGGGGAAAACTTTCATCAGATTCTCAGGGGTCATGGCTAAAAAATGGTTAAGAATCATTGAATCAGTATATTATATCCATAGATATGTTTTTCACTCTCAAATGTCATTTTTCATTACTCAGGAAATACTTGAATACATAAATATTATAAGAGATTTAAAAATTATAGATGGGTTTGAAGTCTCTTTCATACTTCCATGCCAAGTCTGTTCCCCTTACTTTTGCTTCCTACAGAAGTAACATGTGTTCTATCCTTTTAGGCGTTTTCGTAATTACACACTCACAGAGAAAATGTAGAGCATTTGGGTGTATGTTTGTCTTAACTTGACTGGTACTGTATTTCATATAGATTTCTGCAACTTGCTTCTGCGTTCTGCAGTGTCTCGGGGAGAGGTCCACATGTATGCAGTTACCTCACCCTTCTCACCTACTGTATTGTACTCCACAGTCAGGCTCTACAGATAAACATTTAGGTTGTTTCCATTTTGCCCCATTACCAAAAACAGCACAATAAACATTTTTGTTTGGGTCTGCTTATGCACTGGCACAAGTATTTCTTTAGGAGAGAGGCTGAGAGGGGAAATTTCTTGGTCATGAGATATGCATATTTTAAATTTTACATTCCACTGCCAGACTCCCCTCTAAAGAGGTTGTATTGGTTTATCCTCCTACTGCCACACTAAGTATTATCAATCTTTCTGTTTTTTTATTTTTTATTTTTTTTAAATTATAGTTTGTTGGGCTGATGATTGTTAGTAAAGTTACATAGATTTCAGGTGTACGGTTCTGTAATACATTATCTATACCTCACATTGTGTGTTCGTCACCCAGAGTCAGTTCTCTTTCCATCACCATATATTAGACCCCATTTACCCTCTTCTAGAGCCCCACTACCCCCTTCCCCTCTGGTAACCCCTAAACTATTGTCTATGTCTATGAGTTTTTGTTCCGTCATTTGTTTGTCTTGTTCTTTTGTTGTTTTCAGTTTTATATACCACATCATCAGTGAAATCAAATGGTTCTCGACTTTTTCTGTCTGACTTATTTTGCTTAGCATTATAATCTCAAGATCCATCCATGTTGTCACAAATGTTCCTATCTCATCTTTTCTTACCGCCAAATAGTATTCCATATCAACCTTTTTAATTTTCACCAATCTGAAAGATAAAAAGCGTATCCCGTTGTTATTTTCATTTGTACTTCCCTAATTGTGAGGTGGAGCATCTTTTCACATGTTTATTGACTATTTGTGTTTCCTTTTCAGTGAGTTTGCGGGTTGGAAGAGCAACAGTTGTCTCACCTTAGCACACATCAGAATGGTCTGGAGGGTTTAAAACACTGCGGGGCCCCACCCCCGGGTTCTGATTCAGAGCGTGAACGTGCATCTCTAACAGGTCCCCAGGTGATGCTAATGCGACGGGTCTGAGGACCAGACTTTAAAACTATTAAACTAGAGAAAACACCTGGTCCTTGTACCTCTGTATTGTTCTGTGTCAGTGGTTCTCAGCCCTGGATGCATATTAGAATCATCTGGAGAGCTTTATGAAAGTATTGGTATCTGAGTTCCTCCCCAGACCAGTTAGGTCAGAGGCCCCTACCCATATGTATTTTTTAAAGATCACCAGGTGAGTCTGATATTCAGCCAGGAATGAGAACCCATGCCGGCTGATGCTAGCACTTTGAAGGAGGCAAGTTCCTTCATTCTACTTCCCTCTCTTAAAGCAGAGATCATAGTTGGAGAATGCGTTGCCTGGGACCACCTCAAACTGCTCTTGCCCTGTGTTTTACCCAGAGTCACAATCCTGTGAATTTACAGGGGAAAAAAAGTTTCAGTCGTACGGTATTTGTTCGAAGTGTTTGTTGTTTGTTCTGTTTGAGGGCAACCCTGTGTGGTGAACATTCAGACCTGAGTTCTTATCCCAATTCTGCCGTTTATCAGTTACATAATGCTTTGATTAGTAACTAAGCTTCTGTTTATTCATCTATGAAACAGGCTTCATTACGGCTACCTGACAGGCTTGTATAAATAAAAGGAGGTATGGGAAGTGTCACAGACAGTATAAGTTCTTGAGGGTGGCATTGGGGCCCAGCACAGTAGGAACGCAACAAACCTACACTGTGGGGACAAAGCCCCAGAGAGCAGTTTCCAGGCTCTCGGCCTCACGTGGAAAGGTGCTGGCTCGGGTAGTAGATGGCCGTGGGCTGTGGCTAGTTGGCCATCAGCTGTAGCCGGTTAGCCAATTGGCCACTGATATAACTGCCGTGGCTGCGCTGGTTGGTGAGTCAAGTGGAGTCGGTTGGTTGGCAGAAAAGCGGACAGCAGGTTGCACATCGTGTGACTCCAGCCTCCAGTGAGACTATAGTGGTGTGACTCCCCTACCTACGGCTCCGTGGGGGTTCCTTTTTGGCCTAGCCACATCCTGGGTTTTTATGTGGGGAGCAGGAGCTGAGACCCCGCAGGCCTCCCCACACGACATACACTCAAATCCCTTTCCACCCTGTGACTTGTTTGAGATAGAAATCTGGTTTCTAGATTCACTTCTCACAGATGGAATAATCTTGGAGAGCAATTGGAAGTCTTTTCCAGGCCTCTTAACAAAATCCTCACGCTACTCTTAAAATGTAATCACTCAGGCTGCTTCAAATTTACATAATTGAGTAGGAATTTACATAATTGAGTAGGAATTTACTTAGCAATAAAGGGTTCAATAAAAATAGTTTGGTACTGATGAAGGACAATCAATCAATCAATCAATCAATATTATTGAGTGTCTATTACATGCAAGGCACTGAAAGAGTTCAAAATAAGGTCCCCAATGCCACCCTCAAGAACTTATACTGCATTTGGTGAGACTTGAAACTTAATGACAACCAACAAAGTCAGATGGGAAATGGTAGGTGACCGTGAGCTCTAAGGAGTTTCAATAAGAAAAAGAGAAAGATCCCTTTGAATAGGGTGGTCAGGAAAATCTTCAAAGACTTTGAAGGAAAGGCAAAGTGTTACTCGGTAGAAGGGAAAGACATGTTTCCGATGAGAAATGTGGAGTAAGCAATGGCAAAGTCACGGAAGTAATTTCGGGAACAATGAGTAGACCAGACAGACAAGCTGAATCATTCATGAAGGGGGTGGTGAGAAGCAGAGGTGAAAAGGCAGAGTATAGCTATAGACTGTGCAGAAACTTAAAGTCCTGGGAAGGAGTTTGGGTGTCACTTGATAGACTAGATTTTTAGTAGGAGCTGCTTTGTTTTCCTGAAATCGAAGAGAAATATGATTAAAGTGTATTTTTTTTTCATTTTATTATTTGCTTTTAAAAAAAGTTAAATTTAAGTTTTTGATGAAGATAATTGTATGGCACAAAAGATATTCTAGTAAAAAGTCTCCTGCCATGCCTGTCCCTCAGCTGCCTAGTCTGTGTTTTCCCTTTCTTATATGTCCTTCAAGGGAGCACCCACATATATGCATGGTTGATTCCCGTTACTAATGGTAGTTACATATTGTAAAGTCACTGCTGTGCACACGGAGTTAATGGATGTTGAATGAGTGCTCCTAGGGGAAATATAGGGCTCCGGTCCTGTGAGCCCCTGGTCAAAACATTTTCATCAATCAATCAATACATAACCTTATTTTATGTGTTTCTGTTTAAAGATTCCTTATTTAATACACACTGTTGATTCATTAACCTTGACCTCATGGCCAACAGCACACATGTTTTCTCCATGAAGCATATCACAGGCTTCTTGCACTTTGGAACACTAAACAGAACGTTACCATTACATTTGAGGACCATTTTGTGTGAAATAGCAAAGTCTCACACACACACACACACACACACACACACACACACACACCCCGACAGAAAACAAATGAAACAAATGTGTCACCAAAAACATTTGTTTACAGTATGAGAACTGAAATAAGAAGGCAAAGTGTCTGTCGCCTTGCTTTCCCTCAGCTGAGAACGTGCAAGTTTGGCGACTCAAACTTTTCACCACCCTGAGCATGTCCATGAATGAACACAAAAGTTCATGTGTACTGATTTAGGGGTTACAAATACATTTTAGCAACTAGGCAAATTAGCAAATATAGAATCATTGAATAATGAGAGTTGGCTGTACATACCAGCTATTAGAAAGATATAATTTTACCCTATTTTCACACAAATTATAAAAGTTGTGATTAAGAAAGATAGATAATAAGTGTAGTGAGGGTGAAGAAATGCACTTAGGAGAAGTCCCAACCCTGGGGACACCAATGTTCACTGGTGAATCACCAGAAGATTCCGCTCTCCTACCAGGATAGGAGGACGGGGCAGTGGTGGTTATAATGACCTCTTCCACACAGGTAGTTTGGGAAGGAGTGGAAGTGGGCTGTCAAAGGGAGAGCAGCTGGGCAAATTAAAACCAAGTTGGGTCTCGGGCAGATGGCAAGCAAGGAGCAGAAGCAGCTGGTGGGAAAATGAAGTAGGGCACAGCTGTGAACTTGGAAGAATCAAAGGGGTCTGTGGTGGAGCAAAGGGACTAGAAGGATGACGTTGGTGATCCAACTAACGTCTAAGAAGAATACTTGAAGTTTAGACGTTATCTCTCATGCAAAAAACATTCAAAGCCTGGGCTGGTGAGAAGACAATAGAAGAAACTGTCTATGAGCTGGTGCTTAAGCAAATTCCAGTAGCCACATCAGCCTTTTTTTTTTTTTTTTTTTTAAAAGGGTCAAGTTCCCAGAGGCCATTTTAGGGGCCATCACTATTATCAATAATCCCTACGGCTCTGTGGAAGAGAGGATATTTGGATTGGAAGTAGACTCTTAGAGTGGGGGAGGATTTTAGAATAATAATTAGATTCAATTCTAATCCAACACTGTCCTCTTCCTGCAGAACCCCCGACAGGAGTGCTTTGCTTAAACACAGTAGAGAAGGAATTAGTTTTCTGACCTCATCGCCCTGCTATCAACTGGATGTTTATGTCCCTCCACCCCCAAATCTTTACGTTGAAACCTATCCCCGGTGTGATGGTACTGAAGGAAAAGCCTTTGGGAGGTGAGTAAGTCATGAGTGTGGAGTCCTCGTGAATGGGATTATAAAAGAGACCCACACAGCTCCCTTGCCCTTCCACTATGTGAAGACACAGTGAAAAACGATGGCTATGGAAGTGGATTCTCATCGGACACTGAATCTTCTTGTGCCTTGATTGTGGACTTCCCAGCCTCAAGAACTGTGAAAAATAAGTATCTGTTGTCTATAAGCTACCAATCTGTGGTATTTTTGTTATAGCACCATGAACTAAGACATTCTCAGTAAGGGTCACTGGAAGTCCAGGGCTATGGTCAAAGGAGACAGGACCAGGGATTACTGTGCTTGTAGAGCTCTGAAGGAGACACCATTTTGCTCTTGAGAACTGGTTGCTCTGTGTATGCATACATACAGTGCTCTGGCCTGGCTCATGACTGTGTCTCCCAAGGTCTCCCAATTCCAAAGGCAGTAGGGGCTCCCACAAATCTGCAAGAAGAGTTATACAAACCGTAACTGCATGTCAAAGGTAGAACAGAACATCCAGGAATGCTGATGCTATCAGACACCAAGCCTAATAGCTAGGTGGCTTCATTCTCAAAAAATTCAACTTTCTCGATATTTCCAGCCACTGTGGAGAAGCCTCATTGTCTGGTACATTGTGGCTACGATCTCAACAGAACTGCCAACGAACAGATATTACCTTTGGTGAATACTTACCTTGGCATAAGGCAGTGGTTCTGAACTGGGGGCCATTTTGCCACCCAGGAGACATTTGGCAAGGTCTGGGGACATTTTTGTTGTCACACCTCAGAGGAGGGGAGGTGCTTCTCGTGTCTAGTGAAGAAAGGCCAGGGATGTTTCTAAACATCTTACAACACTTAGGTCTGCCCCCCCCGCCCCCCAAAAAAAATTACCTTGTCGGTGTGGAGGTTGAGAAACCCTAGAATAGGGAGATCAAAGTTGCTGTGTTTATCCTGCTGTACCATCTTGTTCAAAATGTATTTACAATATATTGGAATGTATTTCGATTGTTACTTCAAGTCAGTTTGCTGACAGACTCATGATTTACAGCTCGGAATTTGACATATGATTGGCAATCAAATGTCCAGACATGGGAATTAATTTTAGAGAGTCATACTTTCTGTTACACTGCATAGCATTTCATTTTTAAGACTTCTACTGCCGACTCAATATATTTACTTACTTTATCACTGTGTTCTCAAGATGGTTGTTTAACAATGACACTGAGTGAAGTTGATTTGAGCTTATTTGATGTAATCTGCAGTTTCGTAGCCTGCTGATCCCTCAGCTCCCCAGCCCTGCAGAAGTGAGAGACATGACTGACTCCTCCTTTCAGACATTTCTCTCAGGACGGCTTCAACTCGCTAAGTAGAAGGGTGATAAAGATAGACTGATTACTCTCTGTGAGGGATACATTAGTTGTGCATACATAAGACCAGTATATCTGGTGACAAAACCATTCTAGAAAACTCCGTTTTTATTTCCTTATGAGACTCTAGAATTTGAAAAATGATTTTTTGTGCCCTCAATGTGAGTCGGGTGAACATCTAACTATGCGTCCTGGACATCAGACTAGGAAGCATGCTTTGCAGTGCATATGAATACCCCGGGAATCTTGATAAATATAGATTCTGATTCAGCATCTCGAGGCAGAGCCAAAGATTCTGGATTTCTGACAAACTCTAAGGTGATGCTGATGTTTCTGACCCATGGACCACCTTTGAGTAATACCAGGATATAGGGGATTCTAAGTAGCACTTTGCTAGAATCTGCCTCTATTTAAAAGCCATGGGGTCATAATATCTGTATTTACAAATCACTTCTGTCCCCTCACTTCTTTCACTATGCAGTGAGACAGAAATCTTTGGGCCTTTGCTCCTGTGAGGGTCTACAAAAAGGGAATGTTTATATTAATTGAAAAGTAATAGAGAACGGATATAGGTAATAATCATTAGGTATCTATTTTGATTTGAAAGGTGGTCCTTGTTCAAGATGAGTGTCAAATGTTTGCACTTTAAGCTATAATAGCATTTTATAGCAAAACAGTGAAAAGCCCACTGGATCAAAAATCAGTAAAACCAGGTACCAGTCCTGCCACTGGGTCTCCATGGAGAGTCAGGAAGCCTGTGTAGACCCTAGCATGAAGGATATGAAGTCCTTATCGATTCTGAAAAGTTTTATTGTTAATATTTAAACCATACACATGTCTTGTATATGCTCTTTTGTATGATATATTTCACAATACTAGCAGTTATTTAAAAGGTCAAGTGGTGTTGTCAGGACGTTAAAGATTGATGTTCTGTTTTTAGCTTAATATCTTATTTAATCTGTAAATAGAGCCAGTTGCAATTTTCTATAGAACAAGGATGTTCGTATTTGCTAGACATGTAACTCATGCTATGTGTGACGAAAGAGGCTTTAAAATAGCTGTATAAATATATATGTTAAAAATAAGGCGATCTAGCAAGTTATGTGCTTTAAATGTGGAATACAAATCATAATCTGATAGAGATTTAGAGAGATCTGAAAGCTTTCATAATAGAATTTTAAGGAATTCCAGCCTTTCCTTACTAGTTTTCACTTCTGTGGGTTCCCAAGGTAGCCAGGGATTACAAAGATCAGTCGTCTAACAAACAGAATTTTTGGAAACTTTTATTACAATGTGATATTTGCTGACATCCTGGGAATAGACAATGGATTCTCAAGTACACATGGAAGGAGTAAACTTTGACAGAGGTTTACATCAGTCAGGACCTGTATACATAAATATATATAGTTGTTACTGCACAAGCCATTCCCCTTTACATGTTTTTTCATCACCATAACAAATCACTAATTATAACAAATAGGAATATTAGAAAAGACAGGTACAGTGAGTTTCCAAATGTAACCTATACTCTCCGATTTAGAAGGGCTTGTCTTTGGGTTCTATGTGGTGACTGAATTCTTGACATCATGTTATGTGTGACTCCTGCCCTTGAGTGTAGCAAAAGTCCCCAGATGGATCTGGTGGCTCTATGTCTCACCTCTCCAGTATCCAGCATTAAGCAAACACAATTCAACAAATGATAAGAATTGCCACCCCTCTCCCCCGTCACAATAGGAGCCTATTATTAGAGGGAACCTTGGATGTTGGTATGATGGTAACACTGCTCAGGAGACTAGAAGGAAGGGAAGAAGAACACTGACAAAGGTGAGCTCAAAATGTTGGCAGAACTCAGACCTCCACCCCTTGAACTAGAAACCCAGAATAGGTCATAGCCATTTCCACTGGAGAATTCTTCATTCATTGCTTCTTCCAACATGCAGTTTCTGCTTAGGGGGTGGCTAGGAAAGGACCATCTTTGTTCATCATTATGTCAATCATACTCAAGTACTCATACTCAAATTTGATATTATTGAAAACTACCCAGTCCTAACCATGTGCTGAATGCTGGTGCAGCTGTTTGTAGTTAAGACTAAGGCTGGTGGTGGTCCGAGGAATAGGATAAACGTTGATAACATGGCAATTTTAAGAAGTTGGACAGAAACTAAAAGAATAGTAAACCATTAGAAAGTTATTTTTCCTTCCCCATCATTGTTAAATTAAATAGAGTCACATTTCTCTTTGACTTTCAAGTTAGAAAGGAATTGCTTTCTACAAATTAATATACCCAATTGATTTGAAAACTATGTCCACACAAAAACCTGCACATGAATGTTTATAACAACTGCATGAAATCACCCAAAACTGGAAGAAGCCAAGATGTCCTTCAGTAAGGGGATACGTAAACAAACTATGGTGCATCCATACAATGGAGTACTACTAAACAACAAAGATAAATGAGCTATCAAGCCACAGAAATACATGGAGGAAACTTAAATACATATTCCTAAGGAAAAGAAACCTCCGAAAAGGCTACATACTGTATGATTTGAATTATATGGCATTCTATAAAAGGCAAAACTATAGAGATGGTAAAAAGATCAGTGATTACCAGGAGCTCAGGGAGAAGAGGTAGCATGAATAGGTGAAGCACAGGGGTTTTAGGTTAGTAAAACTATTCTGTATCATATTATAATGGTAGATAACTGACATAATGCATCTGTCAAAACCCATAGAACTTACAGCACAAAGAGTGAACCTTAATGTATGCAAATTTTAAAAATCATTTAGAAAATCAGGGGTTCCCAGTAAGGAAGGCAAACTAAGACAAGAGAATATAACTATATTACAAATCTATGGAACAATATCACCAAAGGGGGGTGGGAGGAAAGAAAAGGTGGTGATCCAAGTAACTTTGAGAATGAATGGAGTCTGTAAGACTAAAAGCAAAATGACCAGCCTGTAAGCACTGTACTCTAGTTGATAAAATTGTTTCTCATGGGGGTACAGGATAATAATTCTGATGCTGCTTTACAAATACACTGAAATCAAACGATTAAGTGAATGGCCAATGTTGGGACCCAGGGTTCTCACTCTTGGAGTGGGAGTTTACAGACAAAGAAAGGAAGGAGGATAGAATGACCCAATGTTGTAATAAAGTTTATCAAGAGTAACTCAAGTTTAGCTTACTACACAGATGGTTACATATATAGATATGTGTATATACACAAGTTAGTATTCACCCATATATTTCTTTGCTATGTCAGCTGAAAAGGCCTAAAAGAAATGACACCCCAGTAGCAAAAAGCACACTGAAAGCCCAGATGTTGATTTCTAATACCATTCCTCCATTAAAGGAACCAGGATTCCTTTAAGAAATGCTGAATAAAAGATTAGGGAGTGAAATATAGAAGATGAGCCCGGAGCAGCTTGTGGTGCTAGAAAGTAAGGAAGTGCTAACAAAAAACAACAACAACAACAACACACACACACACACACACACACACACACTATAATGGGAGTATGTCAGAGATACAACTAAAAGAGCTCCCAAGAGCCAAAGTTGGAACAATTTGAGCCACAAAATAAAGTAGGATTATAACCCAAAGTATAAAGTAAATATCCATACTTATATAGATAAATTGTTGATTAAATTAACAGACACGGGAGAAGAGGCAAATTTATCATGCAGAAGAATTCCAAGTAATTTATGTAGATGCTCTGCCCTCAAGTACAGGGTGGCATAACCCCCCACTCCTTGTGTGTGAGCTGCCCATAGTAACTTCCTTCCAAAGAATACAGATGGAAAAGGGGTAAAAAGAGTAATTTTAGAGTGGAGAACCTGGCAAATACTATTTCAGGCTGATGATCAAAATCAACATTAATAGGAAATGGTATTTTACCTCTGTGATCTTAACCCCCCAAACCAATAATCCCAGTCTAATCATAACAAAAACATCAGACAATAGAGGAGCACCCATAAAATACCCAACCAGTAGTCCTCAAAACTGCCAAAGTCCTCAAAAGCATGGGAACTCTGACAAACTGTCAGAGGAGCCTAAAGAAACATGACAACTCAACCTAATTGAATGGGATCCTGGAACAAAAAACGAATATTACGTAAAAACTAATGAAATCTGAATAAACCATGGACTTCAGTTAATAATAATGTATCAATATTGCTTTATTAATTGTAACAAATGTATCATACTAATATGTTAATAGGGGAAACTGAGCCTGGGGCATATGGGAACTCTCTGTACTAGCTTCTCAGATTTTCTGTAAATCTAAAAAAATGAAGTTTTAAAAAAATGAAGTATATTCAAAAAGTAAAGTGTGTTCGATTGAAAGCCATAAAAATGGAATTGTTACCACAGAATAAATGGACAAATATTCCTTTTGGGTCCAATGATATGAAGCAGTCCAAACTTCCAATGCATTTCTTCACGTTCTTCCTTTAGTCTATTAAGACAGTACAGAATGCAAGCGGTATCTAGTTAATAGTAAGTGATGAAGTGGCTAATCTCTTTCAGTCCTGTCCCCCCAAGTATGAGGGCCATACAGCATCAGTACCATGGTCCTGAAAGCTGTCAATTAGAAGTTATATCTTCTAAGTTTCTAAAATAGACTACACAAGCGTCGTATGAATTTCAGCGGCGATAACAGGCGGCCAAGATTGACTTATCTACTGCAACGAGGGTGCTAAGAGAATGTGCTTGTAAATGTAGCATCTCAGCAAGTTTTATGATGATGTCAAGTTTCCATATTTTCAGCAGTTCTTTTGAAACAAATCCTTAAATGCTCTCATAACATGTAAAGGAAAACGAGTGGCAGTTTTATATTCTGTAACGTGTATCTTTAACTAACAGGTGTTATATTTATTAGGCTTTATGACTTCTTCCAATAAAGGATTAGGGACTGCGAGGCTATTTCAAATTCCTTTAAGAGTATCCAGGTAGTGTATTGAAATGGCCAGAATGGAAAATAAAAATAAACAGGTGGCAAAGAAATAACACAGCAAAGGGGAATGAAATCATGCTTTCCAACCTCCCACAATACAGGTAGCAATTAGGGTAATGTTAGGATTTTAAGTCTCTTAGATTATTAATTCAGGAAAAGAACATTTTTGAAATTACTCTCTTTTCACTAAGAATATATCTTCAAACTCCTTGATATGAAAAAGAATAACTCCATCACGCTCATTGAAAACACATATTCTTTTGAAATATTTTGTCTCATTTAAGGAATGAACTTTGCTGAGCTAAAGAGTTTGTGTTAAAACTAAACAAGGAATCAAGTTAAATGTTTTCCAATGGCACAGCTGGCAATTCCTCTCCTATTCAGTTTTCAAACACCGTCAAAGCTGCCTGCAGCCATTATCACTGCCTGTGGGGTGCTCTGAACAGGAACTGTTTGCGGTGGCTCTTGCCCTGACTCCACCTCTGCAACCGCAGGGGACGTCACCTGGATTTGGGATTAAACTTTATCACTACTAAACAAAACCATCTACTCCTCAAGGGCAGGGTGGCATAAAATATTCATATCTCCTGCAATTGCAACTGGGAGAGACCAAGGATCCAATTATGAAATGCCTTGGGATATAGGGCTCTTCAAGCATTTTTAATGGGCATCTTTAGGCTCATTTCAAAAACTCATTCATCATTCTTTTATTCACTTAAAAAATTTATTACCACCCATTATGTTCCAGGTACTGTTTTAAATGCTGGAAGGAAAAAAAGACCAAAATATATGCCCTCATGGAGGTAAGAACACATACAGATGAGCACTCATAGATTTATCTCATACTTTTTAATTAGTATTTCAACGGATGGGTATTTATGATGTATTCATTCAGTCTCCCACTGATGGGTCTACACGTTCTTTTCCACCTTTTATTCTTATTATAAACATTATATAAGCCAGGGGGGCCAGAAAAATATATACACATTTTAAGAGATGTTATCTATGCTCAAGCAGTAGTTCGTCGTAATCAGAAGTGTCTGGACGCTGATGGTAACCACTTTGAGCACCTCTTATAATTGCAGAAGGCAAATGTGACTTGTATTCATCTTTTGTTATCAGTATACATTAAGTACTAAAATTAATACAGTTTTTCTTTCTTAAAGTTACACACACATATATATATATACACACACACATACGTATGAAACTAAGTGTACAAGTTAAATTTCTAGAAGTAGCACTACTTGGTAAATAGATTTGTACATTGTAAGTGTTGATAGTTACTCCCAGATTGTCTTCTTAAAGATGCTGCCTCAGTCTATACTACCACCAAGATGAGTGGAGAGTCCCTTCCACAGGCATCTTTAAAAGGCAGCCGAATGAGTGACCACAGAGGACTCGAGCTGTACCAGACCAGGAAGATCATCTAATCCAACCCCCTCAGCAAACGAAAATCCTATTTCTGGGGGAGCAACCAACCTGTTTACTTCAGGGCTGCTATGTGACAAATGTGTCCCCGGCTCAAATTTACAAGTTCCAGATGAAAGTGGTTTGTCATTCAACACAAATCATCTTTCACCAAGCTGATGGTGAGACTCTCAAGGGCAGCAATCTACTTAGCACTTCTGTGCTCAGGACACACCAGGGCACTGTAAACCCCAGAAGAAATAAGGACATTTACCTTTCATTATTAGTAGATATATTTCATTTATTAAACAGAGGTATTTCTCCTTCATATCAATC
The DNA here is from genome assembly GCF_004115265.2 of Rhinolophus ferrumequinum. NCBI lineage: Eukaryota > Metazoa > Chordata > Mammalia > Chiroptera > Rhinolophidae > Rhinolophus > Rhinolophus ferrumequinum. The sequence goes on from NC_046304.1 coordinate 8,873,507, forward strand.
TATGTCATTCTTTTGGGAAGGTCACAGTGGGAACATTTCAGCTGGGATAGTTTAAGTCTTTGGCTAAGACACTTGTATTCTGATGAATTTATTAATAAAGAAGAAATCTCTGCACAAGACATGTTATTCCAGTAAGATGGTTATCTATTAAAAGTACCACTAGTTATTAGCAAAATATACAATGCCCATATTCTTGTACTACTATTGGAACACTTGACAAATTAAAACATTCTTTAAGCTGATCAAAAAAAATGGACTCACTTTGATTTGGAGCAGGACCATGCTTTCAGTTCTCTGACTTAGACTTAAGTGGATGAGACAGAGTCCCTTCATTTTTCTTAGTAGAGTAAATGTTTAGTCACAAGTCAGGAAATTAAGCTCTTGTCTTTCCTGAGACTCAATAAACTGACAGATGCTCTATATCCAATTACTTTTCTAGACACGCTAGCTTTCCATGGGAACTATTTCAAGGCCGTCATTTTCCAGGCTGGTGGGTTTGCTGAAGACTAATGTCACTGTTCCATTCCCCCTTTTCTATCTACCCTGCCACCCCTGACCTCAGCTCCCCTGCCATCCCTGCAGACGACAGTATCAGAAGGTCCTCTTCTCTCATGTTCCAGGGATCACCTCTCATCTTACTTCACTTTCTCTGATTTCTTCCTGCCTGCCTCCTCCTCCTCCCCCTTGTACTCTCCAAGCCCTACACTCTCACCACCAGTACCCTCACTGCTACAATCTTCTGTGATCTTCTATTCCCACTGGCCTCCTCCCTCTAACTTCTCCACTCTGCTGCCTTAACGCCTTCCTCTGTATTTTACTTGGTCTCCAATGACCAGTCACCCTCACACCTTTCCATGAACAGAAACACATTTGTAACTTTCTTGAGCTCTCACGTTAGTAACCTACAATTCCGAAACCTACTGTTTCTGTTCCACACGTGCTAATACAATCCCACAGTTACTGTGGGTGCAAACTTTCCCCCTTGAAATGCTGCATTTCCAATCGTCCATTTTGACAGAGTGGCAGTGTCAAGGACCATTCATTACATTTCAATTACCTTGAATGGAAATTTAAATGACGGTTAAAAGTTACAAACCGGAAGTGTTGAATTTAAAACACATTGGAAAAGAAAAAGAGAAAGGTAGATTTAAACTACATTTGATAGAAAAAAAATCATTTTTTGAGAATCAAAGAGCAAAATCTTTCCAATATTCAAGTCCCTTTCTTATATTCAAGTTCTTTTCTTATGAAAAGTTAAAAGCTTAGAATGCCAGAACTACTGGTATAAGTATTTCTTGAGAAGTACAAATTATACCCATGGTGACCATACTGCAATGAGATAGTTACTTAGTAACTTAAGTAAACATATCACATATTCACAAATGGTGTAGCTGGAAAACAGTATGGCGTTTCCTTAAAAAATTAAAAATAGAGCTACCAAATGATCCAACAATTTCACTTCTGGGTATCTATCCAAAAGAAAAGAAATCAAGACCTCGAAGAGGTATTTGCACTCCCATGTTCACAATAGCCAAGATGTGGAAACAGCCTGAATGTCCATTGATGGGTGAATGGATAAAGAAAATGTGAGATTACATATATATATATATATATATATATATATATATATACACATATATAGTGTGTATATATGTGTATATATATGTATGTGTGTACATATATATGTCACATATGGCAGGATTTCCTTCTTTTTAAGGCTGAAATATATATATATGTGTGTGTGTGTGTATATGTGTGTGTATATACATATATATGTATATATGTGTGTAATATATATATGTAATATATACATATATGTATATATGTGTGTGTATATACATATATATGTATATATGTGTGTGATATGTGTATATGTGTAATATATACATATATATGTACATACGTATATATATGTAATATATACATATATATGTACATACGTATATATGTGTATATATATACACACACACATACACATATATACACATATATACATATATACATATATATACATATATATGTTTCAGCCTTAAAAAGAAGGAAATCCTGCCATATGTGACAACATGAATGAGTTTGAAGACATCATGCTAAGGGAAATAAGCCAGTCACAAAAGGGCAAATACTGAAAGATTCCCTTATATGAGGAAAAATAGTCAAACTCGGGGTGGCTGGATGGCTCAGTTGGTTGGAGTGCGAGCTCTGAACAACAGGGTTGCCAGTTCAATTCCCACATGGGCCAGTGAGCTGTGCCCTCCACAACTAGATTGAAGACAATGAGCTGCCGCTGAGCTTCCGGAGGGGCGGCCGGATGGCTCAGGTGGTTAGAACACGAGATCTCAATAAAGATGCCAGTTAGATTCCCGCGTGGGATGGTGGGCTGCGTCCCTTGCAACTAAAGATTGAGAATGGCAACTGGACTGAGCTGCACCCTCCACAACTAGACTGAAGGACAACGACTTGGACCTGATGGGCCCTGGAGAAACACACTGTTCCCCAATATTCCCCAATAAAATTTAAAAAAAAAAAGTCAAACTCAGAGAAGCAGAGAGTAAAATGGTGATTGGGGGGAGGGGAAATGGCGAGTTGCCATTTGAACAATATTATATTTAAAACTGTTTTAAAAGGTCTTACAACAATTTTTTTAAAAGTTGGTATGCACCAGAGTTCTTTGGCTACTGTTGATATTGAGCCACACAAAAGTCAACGTTTGCCATTTTTCTAATAGTGTATGGTAGGATGAGAGTATGTACTCATGAATAAATGTACACATACAGACACATGGCCTGACCGATCCCTGGAGCCAGGGCACGGATGCAGGACAGGGAAGAGAAGAGCACCAAATCCCTGGAAGCAGGTGAGCCAGTGACACCCATTCTCCCAATCCTCAGTCCCGGCAGAAGCCAGCTGGAGTTAAGGGAGCCAGGGACACTGGAGGAGTGTCCCTCCACCTCAGCTTGGCCATCTGGTACCCCTGGTTTGATAAATAACTTCAGCAGAAGTAACCCCCATGAAATTTCAGCTTCCTATCTTTTCCTCCCCAATCCTGCTCTTTTCCATTCCAGTCCTCAACTACTTCTACCGTACCCCAGAAAAAAAACAACTATAAAACTGTAGCTATCCACTGTTTTAAAACACAGGTACCATGTCCATACTCACAAGCCCTACCTTCCACCTACAGAAGCGTACTTATGTTGATTGGATTTAATAAAGATGATAGATGATAGATAGATAGAAGATAATAGATAGATGATAATTAGATCTATATAGATCTATATAATTAGATCTATATAAATAAAAAGGAAAGAATTGGAATAATTAAAGTGAACATATCAATGCTTCATAAAAAATGAAACTAGATACTATTGACATTATTACTAGTATAAAATAAAGTGAAAAGAAAACCTGTTTTTTTCTTTAATAATTATCATCTTTACAAAGTAAAACTTTAAAAAGCTATTAACAGATTTGTATCCCTCACAGAGCACATATATAAAGTAGTATCCTGAATCAAATTACTAAGGTAGAGTCTCCACTGTTTTGTTATTTAATATTGTGCTCCTTTGCTCATTCACCATTGTTTAATAAAGACCCCCATCTAGTACTTCTCACCAATGTACCATTTCATTTGACAGACTCTGCTGATGTACGAAAGTATGAAAATTATCACTATGAGCAATTCAGATTTTTGCCTAAAGATGTGGTTCTTGGGAGCCAAAATGTTTCTGAAATCAGTTTGCCAGTAGTGAAAGACCTAACCAAGAAAACAGTTTACTCTAAAATTGCCATCGTATTATTTCAAAACCAGACTACTTTTTTTTTTTTTTTGTAGCTTCAGGCCTAAACTGGATTAATTATAAACATAGATTAACGTGTGAAGGGGGCAGCTGAGTTGCTGCTGATGTGGTGTTCTGTTTTTGACTTGAGTGCTGACCACCTGGTATGCTCAGTTAGTAAAAATTTATCAAGCTGTAATCTGATCACGTTTACTTTTTCATGTTTATATTACATTTCAATAAATCATTTAAAAATAAACATGCTATCTTCATATAAAGACACAGGATACCTGCACACCTCCACAGACATGATTTACCAGCAGTGCATCTGTTTAAGTTGCAGTAATGGATGCTGCTTGAAAAATCAAGAAAAGGTAAATTCAGGGACCCAATCTTATGCTCTGGAAATGCATTTTTATTTGTGGGTGCATGTCTGAGGATAGTCAACAATATCCTTTCTTTTTACCCCTGCTGTTTTGAGATACAGTTGGCATATAACTGTGTAAGTTTAAGGTGTACAATGTGTTGATTTGACATATATATATACACACACACATATATAGCAACATGATTACCACCCTGGCGTTAGCTAATACCTCCATCATGTCGCATAACTACCAAATTTGTTTTGTGTGGGTGGGGACATCATATAAGATCTCTTTTGGCAACTTCCAAGTATATAATACAGTATTATTAACTATAATCACCGTGCTGTATATTAGATCTCCAGAATTTATTGGTTTTATAACTGGACTTCTGTACCCTTTGAAAAATACCTTTTTAATAATGTTTAAAAAGACAGGTTTTGCTCTCAGGTAGTGTGGGGGTAGGGCTGTGGTTAAACCTTGCAAAAAAAAACACACAAAAAAACCTGCTCTGTGATCACAGTAATCCCTAAGAGACTCCGCTGAGCAGTAACCAGCTGTGCCTGTCCATCTATGCAGCAGTTCAAGTTCAGGGATGTCAGAGCCAGTTGCTGCAACCTATTTACAAAGCCACACACCCACTGTCTCTCTGTCTACATTCCTTCTCTTCCCTTCCTCCCCCAGAGCATCTCTACTAGAGCTCTAGATCCCACTTCAGCACTGGTTCCTCCCTGTGCCTTCAAACAAGCACATATACACCATATTGAAGAAGGGGGCAAATTACCTTGACTCTATTGACCTTTGTTGTTGCTGTTTTATTAAAGTATATTTGGCATACAATATTATATTAATTTCAGGTGTACAACATAGTGATGTGACATTTATATAACTTACGATGTAATCACCACACTAAGTCTAGTACCCATCTGTCACCATGCCAAATTATTACACTGTTACTGCCTATATTCCCCTTCACCTTTTTCACCCATCCCTCCACACTCCTCCCCTCTGGCAACTGTCAGTTTGTTCTTTGTTTCTATGAGTCTGTTTTATTTTGTTTGTTCATTTGTTTTGATTTTTTTTAAAATTCCACATGTAAGTGAAATCACTTATTTCACTTAAGTCAGACAGAGAAAGACAAAGACCGCATGATTTCACTTATATTGACCTGTGAATGGTTTCTCCCCTTGTACTTGATTGCTTGCCTTTGCATCAGCTAATCCTTTTTCCCCCTGCTCAATGTTCTCTGGTTTCTGGTTGGGTATCCACGCAGTTCCCGGGAAGATGATTCTATTCCTGTTACCTGCAGAGGTAGATAGGGCATGTGGCCTAAGCCACCATATTTATTTGTTGTTGTTCTTGTTCATGTACACTTAGAAACCTATGTGTCCCCTGGCACATTTTTAGTGTGACGTCCAAAATTTTTCATTATCAGTTTTAGATGGTTACAAAAGAAGTAATCCTGTCTATATAACTTGTGACATTTTAAAATAAAACTGTTAATTCATCCTTTTACAAGTACACAACCGAATCTAAACACTATGCCAACTGGTTTCCAACATCAAAATAACATGAATGAGGCCAAGTTTTCCATTATTCTTTTTTATTACTTAAAATTGCATTTCTATTTTATTTCTTCCCCAGAATTTGATCATAATGTAATGTTCTTTTTACTATTGTTAAGCAAGCTATTATTCCTTTGTGCAATAAAATGTATCCATTAGTTGAGATTAATTTCTTATTTCTTGTGACCATAAGATCCTTGATGTTAACTTTTTCTGCATTGAGTTACTATTACAATTATTGCAAGTAAAAATTTTGATAAAAATCTGAATATATGATAGATTTTGACAAATAATAACCAAATACAAGTAGTAAAATTGAACTAGAAAGGCATTTTTAATGAGATGGATGGGACTGCTTTTATATTTTAATTAGTTCATAAATCCATGGGTAAATATTACTAATTTTGAGAAATAGACAGTTTCCAGAATTAATGCTATTGTTATTTTTTTCTTTTGATAGATGTAAGTGCTGAGACCTCATTCACACAAATGATAGAAGAAAGAGAAGGAATTTTATCATAGAAATGAATATTTTATTATTATGCACACAAGTCATATGCCTAAAATTACACAGCAGTCTATTGAAAAATTGTTTTTAATGACCAATTGGTAAGTCAGGGTTGTTCTTTAATTTGTTGGAAACAAAGATTTGGAAATTTAATATCTTGCTAATGGACTTATTTACCAGTTAGTCATTCACTCCCTCAAAAGGCTTTACCTAGATAGCAAATTACTATTAGTTGTAATTATTATTTTTTCACTTATAAAGTGTCACAACAGACACTTTATTTTATCTGATATACCCAGAAAGAGTGTGGAAAAATAGGAATAGTGCTAATTTCAATAAAACACTACCAATACATTTTAAAATAAAATGTTTATCACATGCTTTAAATGTATTTTATAGAAACCTTAGAATAGCAGATTTCATTCATTCACTGGAATCACAGAAATTGTCTGTCACATAATCACATTGGCAAATCCAGACCTTATTGTCAAACCTGCAGACAAATAGACTTAGGTCCTGTCAGAAAAGCCTCTTTTCGTTTTGTAATTCAAACACCAGTGTTACTCATGGCAATCATCTCATCTCACCTCTGAATTCTAGACTGATAGAGAAGACACCATTTCCAATCTTTCTCGTCTATTCCCCTTTGCTTTGTTGTCACAAAATTCTCCCTCTGGAACGATGCTTTCTTTAAACACAGTTGAGGGCAAGAAGATCTGAGGGCTGTAAATGGAGACTGTCCCACCACCCCACTTTATATTACACCTGAATTCAGAACATACCACAGTGGGTTTAATATTTGCTTTCTAAGTCATATTTTGCTCTAAACAGACATATATATAAGACAGGGAAAGTCATAATGCCTTGGTTAAAGAAGCTTGTCCAACAGCAGCATTTCAAAACTGTCCTTTCTATTTGTACAGTTATATGTTTACAGAAAAATTGAGCAGAAAGTTCAGAGTCCCCTTATGATGACCTCTTCCCTCCTGCCACAGTTTTCCCTATTTGCATTAGTGTGGTGCATTGGTTACAATTGATGAACCAATATTAATACATAATATTAATACTAACTGAAGGCCACAGTGTACATTAGGGTTCACTTTTTGTGATGTGCGGTTCTATGGGTTTTGACAAATGAATCATGTCATGCATTTACCATTACAGTAGCATACAGACATTAATTTCTTAACAATACATCACCCCACTGAGGCTTGAGTTTGAAATGTCCCCTGTCCCACCTAGTTCCCTGTTTTAAAAAATTACCCTGAAATTTATGATTAATACCTCTAAGCTTATTGATCACAATCTCAACGGTCTAGCATTTTTTCCAGGCTGCTCCCATCATTGCTCCTGGTTTGCTGATGGCATCAGAGAATCATGTTGCCAGAGGGAAGGCTCCATGCAGACCCCCAGAACCATCAGGTACCATCTGGAGGAATGCCCAGATTTTCCCTTATTAAATACCCTAAGCCAGTCTGAGAATGTTAAGGCAGTTTTTGAAGGTGTTAACATGCTGCCTTCTCAGACCACCGGTACTCTGATAATAAATGCTTATTTTATTAGCGTTTATAGCTCAACTCCTGTGTCAATCTATTGGCTGAATGGCACAGGCAGCACAAGCCCTGGACCTGTTGCCATCCAGTTTCAGTATCAGAATAAAGACAGAATATCTACAGCCCTGAGAACTGGAGAGACAGTCCTGCAGCTGCAGATGCACAGTGCATCTATTCTGATAATGGAGAAGGAACTGTAGGGACGAGACAGCTATGGGCTGGAAGTCACCATTGCTCGGAGCCACAGACACACCAACCTCCTCTCACGGCCCACCCTGCCCCCACATTTCTGGGCAAACAGAGCCAATGAGACACACAGGCTCTGCATCCGGCTGCAGGGGCAGCATGGGGGATTCAGAAGCTCAGAACTCTATGGCCCTCCACAGCCTTCCATGGTGGCAGTGACTTGAGACCCAGGCAACCTGCTCACAGAGGAGAAGCCCACTTTCCTGGAAACCCCCCATCACGTGAAAAGCTTGAAGAGCACAAGAAAAAATAAAATGCTACAGCACGAGAAAAAATACAAGGCTGCAGTGGGACAGAAAATAAAACATTCCAGCAACACCTACTGGAAAGCAAAAAAAAAAAAAAAAAAAGAGAAGAAAAAAGATCTCTTCATATCAGCCTGTTGCAGAACCCACTCCTGTAGGTGCCCAAGAAGAGAAATAACAATTCATTAATTGCCATGAATAACCAAGGTAACAAGGCAGCTCAGAAATAAAATGAAAAGTCTCCAGAAAATGAACTGAAAGACGTTGAATTATGTGATTTAACTGACAGAGAATTCAAGATTGCAGTTCTGAAAAAACTCAACAAGATGCAAGAAAACCCAGCCAGGCAGTTTAACAAACTCAGAAACAAAAATCAACAAACAAAACAAATATTTTACCAAAGAGATTGAAAATTTTAAAAAGAACCAAATAGAAATTTTGGAGATGAAGAACTCAATAAATGAAATGAAGAATGAAATAGCCAGCTTAGGAAATATAGCTGACCAGATGGAGAAAAGAATTAGTGATATCGAAGATAGAAATCTGGAAATGACACAGATGGAAGAAGAGAGAGACTTGAAAGTTAAAAGAAATAAAAGAACTCTACAAGAACTTTCTGACTCCATCAAAAAGAGCAGCATAAGAATAATGGGTGTACCAGAAGGAGAAGAGAGGGGGAAGAGAACGGAGAGTATATTTAAACAAATTGTCAATGAGAACTTCCCTGAGGAAAGAACTGGATCCTCAAATCCAAGAAGCAAACAGAACACCAATCGTATTTTGCCGTGTATAATGCACACCCACATTTTTGGCCCAAACTTTCAGGGGAAACAAATATCTTTCATTTTAATTTTTTAATTCAAATTTGTATTTGTTTACATTTAGGTACTTGTTTTTGGTATTATAAAGGAATTTTAACATTTAGTTTTTAACATATTATGGTACAGGAAATTTTATGTAACAAATAATTAAAAAACACAAGAACAGATACAAGGTACAAGAAATTTTGTGTACCGGTAACAAATTTATGATATTTACCCATCATAAAAGGCCAAAGACTCCTCGTCATTGCAAGTTTATTGTAAGTTCAACAAAACCAGTTATCGTATTCCAGGGTATTATTTTGCATATGGATATCGTTATTGGTTTCTAGAGTTACACTTTTAACTCATAAGCATAAGTAAAATAATTAAAAACATTTATGTAGATACAGAATTAGTACTACCAATGTATAATGCACACCCTTATTTTTCCCCTCACAAATTTGGGCAAAAAAGTAAGCATTATACATGGCAAAATACGGTAATTACTTCAATCCCAAAGGCCTTCTCCAAGGCACATTATATTGAAGCTGTCAAAAATTAATGACAAAGAAAGAATTCTCAAGGCAGCCAGTAGAAAAAAAAGCAGTAACCTATAAGAGAAGCCCATTAGATTATCATTAGACTTTTCAGCAGAAACTCTACAAGCCAGGAGGGAGTGGAATCAAGTATTCAAACTATTGAAAAAGAGAAATTATCAGCCAAGAATAATATATCTAACAAAGCTATCCTTTAGATATGAAGGAGGAATAAAGACCTTTCCAGACATAGAGAAACTGAAGGAATTTTCTAACACACGACCTGCATTCCTGGAAATACTGAAAGGGGTTATTCAACCTGAAACAAAAAAAAAAATCAAAAGAATACAAAACCATGAACAAGATTACTAACAGATAGACAGAAGCAGGAAATGGCAACCCCACAAAATAGGACACTATATATTTAAACATAACATAAAGGGTAAAGGAGATAAAAACATTAAAAAAACAAAAGAAAAAGAGAAGAAAAAGACAACTTGTTCCTGTAACTCAGAAATCAACTCACAACATAAATAGGGATAACTTGTGACAACAGAAACATAAAAGGGGAGAGAGTAAAGGTCTGAATCTGCAAAGGGGAATGGAGATAAGAAACATGCTAAAGAAAAAGGACTACTGTATATATGGCATTTTCTTTCACATAACCTTAATGGTAACCACTCAAAAAAAATCCAGTGGTGAACACACAATGGGATTTATAGATGATGTAATACAGAATCGTACACCTGAAATCTACATAAGTTTACTAACAATTGTCACCCCAATAAATTAAAAAAAAAATCCAGAACAGAGATATATAACATTAAAAAAAAGAAGAAACAGAGGGGAAAATTATAGAATACTACCACACTAAAATAACAGATAGCAACAAAAAGCCAAAGAAATAATGGAGACACTGGGATACCAGAAAACAAAAAATAAAATGCCTATAGGAAACCCTCATATATCAATAATCAAACTAAATGTAAATGGACTGAACTCAACAACTGAAAGGCACAGAGTAGCAGATTGGATCAAAAAACAAAACCCAACCATATGCTGCCTTCAAGAGATACATCTCAGCTACAAGGACAAATATAGACTCAAAGTGAAAGGGTGGCAAATGATACTCCAAGCAAATGGTATCCAGAGAAAATCAGGTATAGCCATAGTTATAGCTAAAAAACAGACTTTAGGATAAAAAAGGTAACAAGAGACAAAGATGGACAATTCATGGTAATGGAGGCAATACAACAAGAAGACATAATAGTCAGTTATCCATATATATACTCCCAATCAGTGAGCACTAAAATATACAAAACAACTACTAACAAAACTAAATGGAGAAACTGACCAAAACACAATTATAGTAGAGGACCTAAATACACCGTTTGACAGCTATGGATAGATCATCCAAACAGAAAATCAGTAAGGAAATATTAGCCTTAAGTGACACATTAGACCAAATGGACATAATTGACATTTACAGAGCAATTCCTCCTAGAACACCAGACTATACATTCTTTTCTAGTGCACGTGGAACAGTCTCAAAGGTAGACCATATGTTGGGACATAAAACTAACCTCAGCAAATTTAGGAAGATTGAAATCACACCAAGGATATTCTCTGATCACAAGGCTTTGAAACTGGATATCAATTGCAAAAAGAAAGCAGGAAAAACCACAAATATGTGGAGATTAAACAACATGTTATTAAAGAATGACTGGGTCAAAGAAGAAATAAAAGGAGAGATCAAAATATACATAGAAACAAATGAGAATAAAAATACATCCTATCAAAATCATTGGGATGCAGCAAAAGCAGTAATAAGAGAGAAATTTATATCATTACAGGCCTACGTCAAGAAACAAGAAAAATCCCAAATAAACAACCTAACATTACACCTTGAAGAAATAGAAAAAGAAGAACAAATGAAACCCAAAGTCAGCAGAAGGAAGGAAATGATAAAAATTAGACCAGAATTAGATGACATGGAGAACAAAAAGACAATAGAAAAAATTAATGCAACAAAGAGCTGGTTCTTTGAAAAGATTAATAAAATCGATAAAGCCTTGGCTAGGCTCACTAAAATAAAAAAGAGAAAAGACACAAATAAACAAAATCATAAACAAAAGAGTATAAGTTATGACGGATACCACAGAAATGCAAAGGATCATACAAGACTAATAGGAAGATTTATATGCTACCAAATTCAATAACCTAGAAGAAATGGACAAGGCCTTAGAAACATATAGCCTTCTTAGACTGAATCACAAAGACCTGCGAAATTTAAATGGATCAATCAACAGTAAGGAAATTGAATCAGTCATCCAAAACTTCCCAAAAGCAAAAGTCCAGGACCACATGGCTTCACTAGTGAATTCTACCAAACATTCAAAGAGGATTTAATACCTGTCCTCCTCAAACTCTTCCAGAAACTTGAAGAAGAGGCAATACTTCTAACTCATTTTATGAGCCCAACATTACTCTGATACCAAAACCTTGTAAAAATAACACAAGAAAAGAAAATTACAGACTAATATCTCTGATGAATACAGATGAAAAATCCTAAACAAAATTCTAGCAAATTGAATACAACAATACATTAAAAAGATTGTACATCACAATCAAGTGGGGTTCATCCCAGGGACATAAGGATGACTCAACATACGCAAATCAATCAATGTGATACACCACATAAACAAAATAAAAGATAAAACCATATGATTATATCAATAGATGCAGAAAAAGCATTTGACAAGAGACAACAGCCATTTATGATTAAAACACTTAATAAAATGGGTATAGAAGAAAACATCTTAACATAATAAAGGCCATATATGAAAACCATCAGCTAATACCATTAATTAGCAGTGAAAAACTGAAGGCTTTTGCTCTATGTTCAGGAACAAGACAGAGTTGCCCCCTATTGTCACTATTATTTAACATAGTATTGGAAGTCCTAGCCAGAGCAATCAAGCAAGAGAAAGAAATAAAAGGTATCTGAACTGGGAATGAAGAAGTTAAATTGTCACTTTTTGCAGATGACATGATTCTTTATGTATAAAACCCTAAAGACTCCACCAAAAAGCTATTAGAAACAATAAACAAATACAGTAAAGTTGCTGGCTACAAAATCAATATAGAAAAATACATTGCATTCCTATATATTAAAAATGAAATTTCAGAAAAAGAAATGAAAAAATAATTCCTTTTGCAATTGAAACAAAAAAGAATAATATACCTAAGAATAAACTTAACAAAGGACGTGAAGGATCTATACACTGAAAACTATAAGACATTTTTTAAAAGAAATTGAGGAAGACACAAAGAAATGGAAAGACATTCCATGTTCATGTATTGGAAGAATCAAAGTAGTTAAAATGGTCATATTACCCAAAGTAACATACAGATTTAATGCAATCCTCATCAAAATCCCAATAGCATATTTTAAAAGAAATAGAACACAAAAATCATCAGATTTGTGTGGAATCACAAAAGACCTCGAATAGCCAAAACAATCCTAAGAAAAAAGAACAAGGCTGGACATATCACACTCCCTGACTTCAGCTTGCACTACAGAGCACAATAATCAGAGCAGCATGGTATTAGCGGAAAAACAGACACACAGACAAATGGAATAGAATTGAAAACTCAGAAATAAACCCATATATATGGGCAGATAATTTTTGACAAAGAAGCCAAAGCATACAATAGATAAAAGAAAGCCTCCTCAATAAATGGTGCTGGGAAAATTGGAAAGTTGCACACAAGAAAATGAAAGTAGACTGCTATCTGTCACCATGTGTAACTCAAACTGCTATCTGTCACCATGTAACTCAAAGTGAATCAAAGACCTAAACATAACACTTGAAACAATAAACTGCATGGAAGAAAACATAGGTACTAAATCTATGGACCTTGAGTTCAAAGAGGATTTTAGAATTTGACCTCAAAGGCAAGGGGAGTAAAAGCTAAAATAAATAAATGGAACTATATCAAACTAAAAAGCTTCTGCACAGCAAAAGAAATCATCAACAAAACAAAGAGGCAACCAACTGAATGGGAGAAGATATTTACAAACAATCTCTCCAGTAAGGGGCTAAATAGAACTTGTACACCTCAACAACCAAGAAAACAAAAAACAATCCAATTAAAAAGTGGGCAGAGGACCTGAACAGACACTTCTCCCAATAAGACATATAAATGGCCAACAGATATATGAATAAATGCTCAACTTCGTTATCTATTAGGGAAATGCAAATCAAAACCACAATGAGATATCATCTCACATTTGTTAGAATGGCTATTATCAACAAGACAAATAATAACAAGAGTTGGAAAGGCCGTGGAGAAACAGGAACTCTCATACACTGTTGGTGGAAATGTAAATTGGTACAGCCACTATGAAAAACAGTATGGAGCTTCTTTAAAAAATTAAGAATAGAATTACCATATGACCCAGCAATCCCTCTCCTGGTTATCTACCCCAAAAATCTGAAAACATTTATCTGTAAAGATATATGTACTCCAATATTCATTGCAGCATTATTTACAGTGGCCAAGACATGGAAACAACCAGTGTCCTTCGATAGATGATTGAATAAAGAAGATGAGGTACATATACACAATGGAGTACTACTCTACCGTAAGAAAAGATGAAATACTGACATTTACAACAACATGGATGGATCTTGAGATTATTATGTTAAGCGAAATAAGTCACACAGAAAAAGTCAAGAACTATATGACTTCACTTGTATGTAGTATATAAAATTGAAAGCAACAAAGGAACAAGACAAACAAAGAAAGAAAAAGTCATAGACACAGACAACAGCTTAGTGGTTGCCACAGGGTAAAGGAAGAGGTGGAGGGTGGCAGAAGAGAGTAAAGAGGGACAAATATATGGTGATGGAAGGAGAACTGACTCTGGTTGGTGAGCACACAATGTGATGTATAGATGATGTGTTATAGAAATGCACATTTAAAATCTATGTAATTTTATTAACAATTTTCACCCCCAAGAAAATTAAATAAATAAATAAATAAATAAATAAATAAATAAATAAATAAATATCTCGTTAGCTTCTAAATCCAACTTATACTCTTCATCCCTGTCTGCAGTTTTCTTCCAGACTTGCTTCTCCAACATACTGCCTTCCTCACTTTCCTTTTTCCTTCAAGACCTTCAGTGGCTTCTATTGGCAACTGAACCAAGGTAATGAGTCATAGTGAATTCAACAGGTTCCCATTTACCCATGAAAGCTTTTAGGCCACTCTTCCTCCACAAGGGCCCTCTATTAAAATAAATTACCTCTGAATATTTGTAAAAGGGGACCAGACCCCTGTTCCTCCTATACTTTCTCCACCATTTACCCTTGACTGATTTGAAATGTGTACTTTTAAATTCTTTTTGCCATTAGCACAGCGACTCAGTTCTTATGCATTAGTCTTTCCTTAGCCCTCTTGATTGTTCTACCGTTTTAAAACCTGTTTTGTTCTAATCTAACATTTCTCCTATGATCATTGTACTCACCTAATTAGAGTTGTCTGAGCTTTTAAACATTATTTTCCAAAAGGGAATCCTTGATGAATTCCAATCCCTTTGAAATCTGATCTTTACAAGGAGCTCTAAATTTGGATACCACACATTTAAGAGTCTGTATTATCAGATTAATCAGTAGGGAGAATGAGTTATCCCACTGTTTTCAATAGAAGTTCAGGGAGAGAAGGGATCATTTTCTTGACATGTTAAAAGACCATTCAGTCACTAACAATTTAACTAAAAGGAAAGAATTAATTTGGATTTAAAATACATCATTTTCTCTCATTCCTGGAACACAGACAAGGGATTAGTTCCCTGGCATCAAAACTCAGAATATCATTTTTCTTGATATTGGTCTATTTTATCGTCCATCTTTATCACTTACATTTTTTTGTTGTTTGTTTTTTGTCCAACACACATGCCCATAGAATAATGTGAAGCTTAAGATTCCTATACTATCTCTAAACATAAGCCTAAGATTTCAATGCCTCCCTAACTCTTCACTTTATTTGATTGCCAAAGATAATCCAGAGGAAAATTACTGTGAAATTTCCTTTAAAGTTCAGCCCATTTATTGTGTGACTTGCCGCAGAAGTAGACATGGGGGTTTTTCAAATCCAATAACCACCAGAGGAAAAGAACTTTTCCATAAAATAGCCTGGTACTTCAGCAACTACCACACAGACTTTTCCAAGTGAGTCAACCAAATTTCCCAAGAATTCTGATGGTATTGAAGGAAAAATTGCCAATGATATAAATTGACATAATCAGACATAAAATAATGGCTTCTGAAAGTTACCAGATATGCATACATACAGGTGAGATTCACAGTTGAGTGAACAGTCATTTTGACTAATAGGAAAACTTCTTGAATTCAGTTCCCCTTCTCTGGCGAAGGTCCAAATTTTGTTCTTATAATATAGTACATTATTTCACAAAATAGTAATTTTTAGAATTATTATAAAAACTTGAATGATCTCACATCAATAAATGTACAGTGTCTGAATCCCCAGGTTCCTACTGATCGCTGAGGGTACTTCTCTGATCTCCTCTGAGCTACTAGACTGGAAGTGAGTCAGATATTGCAATGTAGGACTATTTGGTGAGGCAGGGAGAAATAGCTGCTGGGCTTTCAAGCTATGGATTTAGGCACCAAAAGTGAATCAAGAAATGAACAGCAAACTTTAAAATTCTGTCACTAGGGACCAGAGGAATGGTGAGATTTGTTGTTAGTAATTGGCAGTTAAGAAAAAACAACGACTCTGAAAGTAAAGACGAAGATAATGATCTCAGTAGTAATATGAGCTAGGTGTTCCAGCAAAGTCTACACATAACTAGGAGTGCAGGGAAGAAGAGGAGGTATAGTGGACACGAGTTTTTTGTCTTCCCAGAATCTGTTTAGGCAACCAGCCCTCCCCATTTCTGGTCCCCGTGATTCAGTGAGTAGCTCAACTCCCAGGATTCAGGAGTCTACCAGTCCCTTGGTCACAAGTGATTGACATAAGGATAGGGTTGCTAAGTTCAGATAATAAAAATGCTCACTTAAGTTTGAATTTCAGATAAATAAAAGATTGTTTATTATTATAGGCATGTGACAAATATTGCATGGGACATACTTATACTCAAAAATTATTCTTTGTTTACCTGAAATTAATATTTAACCAGGAGCTCTATATTTTATCTAGCAAGCCTACTTTGGATGGAAATGTGACATGAGTCAGGCCGATCAGAACTGGAACTGGGACTCTTGGAAAAAAGGCTTTCTTTTTTTCTCTGAGCTCTCTAACCATAAGGACAGTGAAAAACCTAGAGCTACCACTGGCTACATTTCCCACCACAAAAGAGGAGACTGCCTAGGGATGAAGACAACACAGAGAAAAGCACAGCCAAGAAATTGAGAAATAGAGATATTCCTGGAGGTATCATCATTGGAATTCCAAAACTGAGCCATGCCAGAAGCCAGATTCACTCCCTTACGTTTCTCAATAATATGGAGCAATACTTTTTGTTTGTTTGTTTACTTACATTAGTTTGATTTACATTTTGATCACTTGGCAAGCAGCAGTCTCACTTAAACGGGCTAAATAGCCAGGGCTGGTGGTTTTAAAAGTCTTCTGTGTTGATGGGACCTGCCAAGTACGGCAAGTGCTTGAACTGAAGCAGAACTTGAGGGTCTAGATCTGAGACTAGTCGTGTTTTGGGGATGCTTATAGTTGTTCCTGTAATAGCAGGAAAAATATGTTCTAGGCAAGATTCTTACGAATTTCATGGTCCTTTAATCCCTGAGCATCTGTTTCTCCTCACTGACTTTGTAACTCTACTCTGTCTTGCCCTCCAGCTTTTGGAGGCTTGCTGGCCGCCAACTTCCAACCTGACTTGGACTTTGTCTTCAATATTGAACTTCTGCTTCAGTACTCTCTGCATACAAACTGTCTTTTCAACTTGCTTGGGAATCTTCTTCCTATGTTTTTCTTTGGCTCTGCTTATCCTGGATCATTGCTGTTTTTATAAATCCATCATTGCCCATAATATGAGTCTGTAAAGAACACTAGCCCCAATTAAGGGACAGAAAAGATATTCTACAGGTCCAAGCATTGAAAATACTAAATGTTCCTTCTATATAATTCAAGATAAATGGGAAAATAGAGGCCACCTAATGTAAGTGTGCTCCTTTTGGGGGAAGGATTCACCAAAACCTCTTTGAATCCCAGTTCCGCCCTTACAATTTGGGCAATATTGAGCAAGTTACTGAACCTTTCTGTTCTCTAAGATTATAGGGCAAAAGTCAAGAAAATAATGCTCTCCATGCATCGTAAGGATTAGGGAGAATATTGGATACCAATAGCTTAGTATCTGGTCATTCAGTTATTCAGTAAATGTTAGGTACATTTGACTTCAATTTCGCAATTTGCTTCCGCTCTAAGAGTTTTCCTTCATTTAAGTGATTGTTCCTTGCAGAATGTATATCTGAAAAAGAACTCAGTATCCGGAACGTATGAATTCCTAAATTTAATAAGAAAAAGACAAATAGCTCAATTTTTCAAAATAGACAAAAGATGTGAATGAGAACTTCCAGAGAAGATTCCAAGTGGCCAACAAGCATATAGAAATATACTTAACATGATTAGTCATCAGGGAAATGCACATTAGAACCATAATGACATACTTCTTTATACCTACCAGATAACTAACATTTAAAAAACTAATAATTTCTAGTGTTGGTGAGGATATGGAGAAATTAGAGTTTTCATACCTTGTAGGTGGGCATTCAAATGGTAAAACCACTTTGAAAAGCTGTTTGCCAGTTTATCATAAAGTTAAACATATACCATCCTATGACCTGGTAAGTCTACTCTAAGTATTTACCCAAAATAAATGAAATACAAGTCCATACGAAGACTTTCACACATATGCTCATAGAAGCTTTATCTACAATAGTAAGAAAACTAGAAACAACCTAAATGGCCATCAACAGGAGAATGGATAAACTGTTATATTTTTACATAGATGGATAAATTTCAAAAACATTGTGATGATTTAAGAAGCCAGGCATAGGAGATTATAAACTGAAGGATTCCACTTATATGAAGTCCCAGAAAAAACAAAACGAATTTGTGGTGAAAAAAATCAGAAAGTGGCCATGTTTGTGTTTGGAATTGACTGGAAAGGGACATAAGGAGACTTTCTGAGATGGTGAAAATGTTTTATATCTTAATATAGGTGGTGTTTAGATCGATGTATGTGTGGGTGAAATCCCATTGATCTGATTAGAGCTCAATTTTTAACAAGTTTAAATATTGTGACATACTCCAAATTCACTTGTATAAAATAATAATAATACCATAGTTCATCAATACTAAGTAAGGCACTTTTCTCCATTTTAACATTTCTGAAATCAGGATGTGCCTTAGAATCAATGGCAGGTCAGAGTTTATTGGCAGCATTTTTTTTTTTAGAAATACATAAAATAATGGTACATCTTAAATTCATTGAAAATTGGTAGCTTTTTTCTAACTTGTTTTTATTTTGCAAAATTCTTGCTAAAGTCATCAAAATTAAACTTCTCTCAAAGAGTTCTTATTTCAGTAGTATTCTGAGCACATACTTATTATCCATTCAGTAATCAAGGAATGCCCCAATGTTATGTCCTATAAAATGACATTAACAGCTACTCCTTCCAGTAGTTTGAAAGCAAATTAAAATGGCTGCCTGGCTCCAGCCCCACATGGCTCCAGCTTCCAAGGCTGGGCTTCAGCCTCCACTAACAGGCTCAGCCATGTCCTAGTCTTAAAGCCTCATTAAGTCAACAATGGCAGGGGGAACATTAGCACTGCTATGACTCAATCACTCAGCTATTCTTACTGCCAGTTCCACTCTGTCCTTGTCCTAGTCCTAAATGACTAGTTTCACAAAATGGAGAAAGGTGACAAGTGAAATCTTTCGTTTCCCGAAATTATTGTGAAAGATACTTAGCATCTATTCCCAACCTCATTATTCCATGTCATCCTCTGTTATAGAGGATGGAAAGCCAAATGCTATTAGGTTGGTGCAAAAGTAATTGCAGTTTAAAAGGTTTAAAAGAATTGCAAACACCGCAATTACTTTTCCACCAACCTAATAGTTTTCCAACTTCCCTTGTTACTTGTGGTAGCCACGTGACACACTTCTGGCCAATAAAACATATTTTGAAGTCTGCTAATGTGGATGAGGGAAGGAGAGATCTGGGAAAGCCCCTGATTTCTTGCTACTCTGTCTCCCATTGTCTTGCCTTGAACTTAGATGTGTTGGCCGAAGCCAGAGAAGCTCTCTTGCAACAATTAAACAGGAAGGATAAAGAACCACACACCAAGGAGGGCAGAGAGGAAGAATTGAAACAGCTTTGAAATTGAGTTAAATTTTTTATGAATGTTAATGATATTGTGGCTATTTTTCTGAGTCTTTATCCTTTGGGATACATACTGAAATATTTATAGATTAAATAAACGTCTATAACTTGGGTCAAAATAGCCTAGTGGGGGCTGCTGAGAATTTGGGTAACAAAACCAAATTGAGGAACATTGCACAAAAATACCTGACTCCTCAAGAAGTGTCAAGGTCATGAAAAACACATGAAAAAGTGAACACTAAGACGAGCCTAACGAGACAGACGACTAAATACAATGTGGTACCCTGGACTGGATTCTGGACTAGGACAAACACATTCGTGGGAAAACTGATGAAATTCCAATAAAGTCTGTGGTTTAGTTAATAGTAATATCACAATATTAATTTCTTACTTTTGACAAATGTACCTTAGTTATGCAAGATGTTGACATTAAGAAAAACTGGGTGAAGGGTATATGAGAACTCTGTACTTTCTTTGCAATTTGCCTCTGAGTCTAAAATTATTCCAAAATAAAATGTTTATTTAAAAAACAAAAATCTAAAAGAGTTTGGATTCCCAATTATTGAACCACTGAACCAATACCAGCAATAGCCTACCTCCATATTTCTTGTTATGTAAGAAAAATAAAACACATTTTTAAAAGTAAATATCATTTATCTAGTCTGTTACTTATGGTGAATAAACCTAAACTGATAAAATGTGTTAATTGTTGACTCATGCAATTAGTTCTTAAAACCCACAGCTGAGAGCAATGGCGCTGAGTACATCCCAGCGACTTGGGCCAGTACCCTACCCTCAGAGCTGGCAAACATCTGTCATTTCAGCAGAACTGGCAAGACTAACACCCCACTCCACTCCCATTCCTAGTTTATGTAAGGGAAAGCAGGAAATGAGAGAGAAGAAGTTGTTTTTCTTTGGGAACCAGCCTAAAGCAAATAATTAGTAAGACCCTTTAGTAAGTAGTTGTGACACAAGATAAACACACAAAACAACTGCCTTTTTTCAACTATATTCATCAACTATAATGAATTAATAAATATAATGAAAAACAAATCTCATGCAAATAGCAACAAAAACTACAAAATATCTAGGAATAAACTACTAAAAATGAGCAAGAAGTATATGAATAAAAGTGTAAAACTTTACAGAACATGAAAGAAGACTTAAATAAATGAAAAAATAGATTATCATGTTCCTAGATATGAAGATGCTACATTGTAAAGATGTCAGTTCTTCCTAAATTAATCTATAAATTAAATATATTGCCAAAGTTCCAATACAAAGCCTAAGCCTCATTTACTATACAAAAATTAACAGAAAGTAGATCATATATCTTAATATAAAACACAAAACAATAACACATTTACAAGATAACGGAGGAGAACGTTTTTGTGATCAAAGAGTTCTTGGACAGGACACTAAAAGCACAACTCACCAGAGAAAAAATAGATAAACTGGACTTTGTCAAAATGTAAAACTTTTGCACTGTTACGGGAATAAAAAGACAAGCTATGGACTGAGAAAAATATTTGCAAATCACCCCCAAACAAACAGGATAACAAACAGGTCCAGCTATATAATTTATGGGGCCTAGTGCAGACTGAAGGACCCCTTATTGAAAAGAATTTCAAGACTGTGACAGCAGAACATTAAATGAAGCATGGGGCCCGTTTGAGCATGGGGACTTGTGTGACTGCACAGATTCTCATCCCTGTCAACAAAGGGTTTGTATCCAGAATATATAAAGAAGTCTCAAAACTCAATAGTAAGGAAACAAATAACCCATTTTAAAAATGAGCAAAAGATTTGAACAGACACTTCACCAAAGAGGATCTAAGGATGGCAAATAAGCACGTGAAAGACATTCAACATCATTAACCATTAGAGAAATGCAAACTAAAGCCATGATGAGATACCACTACACACTGGTAAGAATGACTAAAATAAAAACTACCGACAATAGCAAGTGCTGAAGAGGATGTGGCAGACCAAAACTCTCCCACTGCTGGTGGGAATGCAAAACAGTACTGCCTCTCTGGAAAACAATGTGGTGGTTTTTTACAAAGTTAAGTATACACTCACCAGACAATCCAGCAATCCCTCTTCTTGGGATTTACCCAGGAATAATGAAAATTTATGTTCACACAAAAATCTATATGTGAGTGTTTAACACAGCTCTATTCCTAGTGGCTCCAAACTGCACACAACTTAAATGCCCTTCATAGAGGAGAATGAATAAGCTGCAGTACATCCATACAATGGATACCACTTCACAATAAAAAGGAACAAACTCAAGAGCTCGGAGAAATCTCAAAGGCATTCAGCTGAGTGAGAGAACAGTCTCAGAAGGCTGCAGACTACATCATTCTATTTATATAACATTCTCAAAAAGTCAAAACTATAGTGACAGAGAAGAGACAGTGGTTGTCAGGGGTTAGGGTTGGAGAAGGATGTGACAACAAAGGTGTAGTACAGGGAGTTTGGGGTGATGAAACTGTTCTGTATCCTGATTATGGGGGTGTCTATACAAACTTATACATGTGTCACCACTCTTAGAACTGTATATCACCCCCAAAAGTCAATTTTACCATATGTTAATGTTTTTTAAGCTTTCAATGTAATTTTAAATGGAACTTGACAAGCTAATACTAAAGCTCAGCCAGAAGAAAAAATGAGCAAGGATAATAAAAACGTTTTGAAAAAAAAAACACAAAACACTTTAAGACCTGCCCTACCAATTTGAAAACAACCTATAAGATTATAATTACTATGTGATATGAAAAGCATGGTTGGTACAGACAAATAAATCTGTAGAACGACAAATTAAGGGAAGAATCAGAAGGAGGTATACATGCAAATGTAGCTTATGATAAAGTTAACATTTTAGACCAATAGGAACAAGATAGACTATGCAATAAATGGTTGCAAACTAATGGATATCTGTTTTTTAAAGTAACAACTTTATCATACTATGTATAAAAATAAAGGTGAGCTGCATTAAAGAACTAATTGTATGAAACAAGATTATAAAAGTGCTCTTCAGAAATGTGTGTGTTTGTGTGTGTACAAGAACGCTTGCTGGAGCAAACATTGTAATCACAAAGAGAGAAAGAGAGAGAAAGAGAACACAGAGAAAGAAAGAAAGAACTGTCCATCAGAAGTTAAATAATATACATTTATATTATGGAATAGGTATATCAATATATATTCTGACAGGACAAGATAAAAAAATGTAGAGCAAAACGTAAGAATAATTTCTTTTATTAAAGCTGCTCCAAACAGCTACCAAGGAAATGGAGAGGAAAGGAGGAAAGCAGAACATACACGTTTTACTCTACATACTTCATTTGTAAAAGTTGATCACTATACATAGCCACGTATTATTTATTGTTAAGAAACTAACTAACTTCACCATCATGTCATCAACAGGAGAAAAGAGATCTGCAATAGAGCCATGGAAATCTGGAGAAAGGTTCTTCAAGCTTGTGAGAGGCTGTCACAAGAGAAGGGACATTTGTGTTTGGGGACTGCCAAATCCCTCTGGCCAGCAGGACTCTGTTCAGGCCAGACCTGTCCCTTTGCCATCCAACGCTCCAGTTCTCCAGTAAGAAGTACTTGTGGAGCAACAAGAAGACTTCTGGCTAAGATCCAGGGTTAGTAAGTGCTTACTGATTTGCATTTTCTAAAACTTTTCTCAAGAAAAATACAAGCAAGGAAAAGAAAACCAAGACAGTACTAACCTGTGAAAGGAATACTCTATCAGGTGCTCTTATTTGTGAATGGCCGGTCACAGTCACAGTTACTGAGGCTTAGAAAATGAATAACTAACAACTAGACCCACTGAAGTCACTTGATGAGCACTCCCTGTGGTATTTATAAAAGTGAGCCATTGAAGAACAGCAGCAGTAATAACTTGCACATATATATGTAATAGTTTACATACATACACACCTACACATAGTAGTATGGATAGTGTTTTGCAATTTACCAAACCCTCTGTACACGACTTGGTATTTGATCCTTAAAAAAGAACAAATGTTATTATCTTGACTTTACAGACAGCAAACTAGAAGCTTGGAGAGTTTCCTAGCTGACAATTCTCTCACCAGGTCTCATGACTGTCCCAGGTGGGTGCCTAGGTATCGGTGAGGCACCTGCACCACCAGAAGGTACACCTCACAGAACACACCAGAAGGAACTTCGCAGCTTCATTAGAAAAACACATAGAAAGTTCCATCTCATCTCAGCCATGGGAAAAAGTTTGAAAAACATGGCTCTAAAAAAATACTTAGTAGTTATATAAATATTACACATGTACATATTTATACACACATAAAAACTCCTTTTGTTAGAATTATTGATGCCTCAAATAATAATAATAGAATTCAAAATTACTTCAACAGAATAAACAATAATACTCTCAAGGTAAATCAAGTCCTGCCTTGTGTTTGCAAGTTATTCTCAGTCACTTCAATTTACCTGTGAAATACATTGCTACACAGAGGGAATTCCTTTAGCTGGGCTCCTAATCTTAAAGTCTTTGAATATTGCTTGAGTAAATTGGAGCTATACTTGGAAGTTGTGGTAAGTTAATTATCACAAGGTCGTTGAGCAAAATTATCCTCTTTTGACAGTTTGCCACTGGAAGTGAGCTAACACAGCTTTCAACACACAATGACAAGAAAAAATATTGCTTAATGTAACATATAGCTTTTTATAAAAACATTTGGTTTTAAGTCAATAGTCCTTGTAAAACACATTTTTTAATATTATAGGAAATCTCTTTGCTCATCTTAACAAAGAGACTTAAAGGGAAATTAAATTTCACGTGGAATACCACAGGGTAACTACTGATTTATCTTAAATGTTATGTAAGTATGTGCCAATCTTTTTCTTCCAACAAGATGTGATGCCGTGTTTCCCCCAAAATAAGACCTAGCCAGACCATCAGCAATAATGTGTCTTTTGGAGCAAAAATTAATATAAGACCCGGTATATATAATATAATATAATACAATATACCGGATCTTATATTATATTAAAATAGGACGAGGTCTTATATTAATTTTTGCTCCAAAAGACGCATTAGAGCTGATGGTTTGGCTAGGTCTTATTTTCTGTGAAACACAGTGGCTAGCTGAGCGCTCATCTTCTTTCGGTTATAATTTCTAGCTAGGGATAAGCCTTAAAAAGTTCTATTTTTTTTTAAAGTTTTGTTGAAGAAGACAAGGCTTAAAATGTTCTATTTCCATAATAGTTAACACTCACTGTACACTGTACTAAGTGCTTTATCTGCATTATGTCCTTTAGTCCATAACAATATTACTGGGAAGGAAGCAACAGAAGCTAAGTTCCCTCTAGTGTGTTCTGTGAGGTGTACCTTCTGGTGGTGCAGGTGCCTCACTGATACCTAGGCACCCACCTGGGACAGTCATGAGACCTGGTGAGAGAATTTCAGCTAGGAAACTCTCCAAGCTTCTAGTTTCCTGTCTGTAAAATCAAGATAGTAACATCTATCCTTTTTAAGGATCAAATACAAAGTTGTGTACAGTGGGTTTGGTAAATCGCTGTTGTATTTTTTTTGTCAAAAGTTAAGAATATGGTCAAGGCTACACAGCAGGCAGGAAATTAAAGAACCAAGACTTGAATCTTGCAGAGCCCTGTGAATACAGAGCATGGTTCTTTTACGTGAAAAGTAAAGTCCTCAATGTGGGGTCTAACACTTGAAAAGTGGAAGCTCACAGGTTTAACTTTGTATTTTCTTAATCAGCACTTCATTGAAGAAATATTTATTGTGTCTACCAAGCTCTAGGAAATACCCTACTGCTGGTCAGCCATTGCAGTGAATGCGGTTCTTGGAGCTTACATTCCAGTGATGGGGCAAGACAGTAAACTCACAAACAAGTGAACAGATAAATAAAAAAGAACATTGGATAAAGGCTCTGCTGAGCACTAAAAATAATGAGGAGGGATTCTAGTTACAGGCAATCTTGGAGTTATTGGTGGGTTGGATTCCAGACCACTGCAATAAAGCAAATATCACAATAAAGAGAGTCACATGAATTTTTTGGTTTCCCAGTGCATATAAAAGTTATATTTACACTATGCTGTAGTCTATTAAGTGTGCAATAGCATATGTCTTAAAAAACAATGTACATACCTTAATTAAAAATACTTTATCACTAGAAAATGCTAACCATCATCTGAGTCTGTTGGAAAAATGGTGCTGATAGACTTGCTTGATGCAAGGTTGCCACAAACCTTCAATTTATAAAAAGCACAATATCTGCAAAGTGCAATATCTGCAAAGCTCAATAAAACATGGTATGCCTGTATTTGTCTTCCTGTTCCATCTTCTCTACAGGGTTGCGACAAACCCCAGTGCTGTATAGCAGTAACTGACTTGTTCCCCAAAGAAAATTACAGGTATTTTCATATCATATTTCAATACTTGTAGATATTTTAAAATATTGTTTACAGACATCCCCACATTAAAAGTATAACAGTTACAGATCTGTCCCTAGGTCTTATGTGAAATGCAAATATATTTACTTCTTTTATTAAGACAACTTTAAAAATTTTTTAATAACCATATTCCAATTTCTTTTGAAATCTTCCATGCTTCGTTGTATGCAATAAAAAACATTATTTTGAGAAGGGTCTATGACACAAAAACTAGCAAGGCACAGTGGCCGTGAAGTGGATTATGCATGGAGACAGTCAGCAGGATGAAGGGCTGGGGATAAAAGTATATTAAATTTGGGTTGGTGGGTAGGGCTTTAAAAACCATGAAGAGGATCCATGAGTTTTGGTGGATTAGTTATCTAAGAAATGTAGTTGTCAGCTTCAGTTCTGGCTGAACAGCTACATTAGGGCTTCTCTTTAGTATGAATAAGAATTACATGGCAAGCTTATGAAAACACAGATTTCTGGGTACCACATGCAGAGATTCTAATTCAGTAGCTCTGAGATGGGGACCCCAAATCTGCATTTTTAATAATCTCCTGGGTGACGTCAACACAGCCTGTCCACACAGACTTCACTTTGATTATTACCACTGATGTACTTAATGAAACACACAGAAAAATCAAATTCAGAGACACCTATACATTGTGTTAATTCTTGCCTGCATTTCTTATAATGGTGCAAGTATAAAATTGAATCTTGTGATGTTGGTTGAACTACTCAGGACCTGTGGGCAAAGGCTTCCAAGCGAAAGTCTTTTTTTGAAAGCCTGTTTTTAACCATCTCTGTTATTCGCTTCCTGGGGGAGTTCTTCCAAAGTTATCATAGACCAGCTTCACTCAGAAAGAAAGAAAGAAAAAATTCCCATGACTAAGTATGTGAAAAACTTAGACGAGTAAAGTCAGATTTATGCTAAAACTGTATCATGCCGAAGTGCACGGTCACTCTTCAGGAGGACATAGCATGAGGTGTGTCCTAAGCTTATGTAACCAAAAGAAAATCCTTTGACATTAGTTGTACGGAACTAATGGTCCAAAGGACACATTTTGAGTGAAGCTGGTTTATGATAACTTTGGAAGAACTCCCCCAGGAAGCGAATAACAGAGATGGTTAAAAGCAGGCTTTCAAAAAAAGACTTTTGCTTGGAAGCCTTTGCCAACAGGTCCTGAGTAGTTCAACCAACATCACAAGATTCAATTGAAGACAGTTTCTGGAAGTTTAATTACGTTATTTCACCTAAATTACTAATTTTCCTGAATACCGGCTTAGAATTATTTTTCCTGGTAAGACCTGAGAGGGGAGGACAGATCTCAACACTCAGCTACCCCAGGATGATCTAAAGCATCCAAGAAAGATGGGTAGCTCTGTCATTCTTGCCTTTCTCCTAAATACACGAGGCACTTTTTCTTAAGCACACACATGTGTGCTAGGCATGTAAACACATACTACACTGACATGTATACACACAGGGGCATCGAATCTTCAATCCATTATTTCTTCACATAATTTTTACTTTAAGGACTGTTCAAGATTGGCCAGCTAACATTTTTCCATGAGGATATGACATATCTTAGGGGTTTCAATGGTTATTTTTTTCATACCACGGATCTTTTTATGTGTGTGAGCTTATTCTTTTTTTCTGATATTTTTTAAATTTTTAAATTAAAGTTGACATACAATATTATATTAGTTTCAGCTATACAACAGATTGATTAGACATCTATGTATATAATGTACAAAGTGATCAACTTGATAATATTTTTACTGCCCAAAGGGGAAAGAATACAGCATTGAGCCTCCCACTGGGCAATCAAAATGGAGCATATGCCTGTGGTCACTGACAGTTCATAACAGGGACAAAGAATGAGAATATCCACTCAAACTTCTATGTCAATTTTTCAGACAGGCAAGAAGAACAACTGGGTCTCCATAGCATTTAGTGCCTTGAAGCTTGGCCTTTCGCTGCATTCCTTTTGAAGTGTGCTTCTCCAGTCATGCCAAGTCTCAGCTTCTGCACAGGACTAGAACTTTGGATGACATTACCATCCTTTCCTTCAAATAAAAAAAGACCTTCTTCCTCAAGACCTAAAAATACTCCTCAGCCTTGGAGGAGAGCCTTGTTTTCATCAACGCCTGCCACTGGATCAGTTGTTTTGATGGGACAAGCCAACAGCTTAAAGAAGAAGCAGTTTTGAGGAAGCTGATCCACACTGGGGTCTCCTTGAAATGTCCAGCTCACAGAAATAGCAAAAATATTTCCTTGTTCAACCATGGGAATCCCATTCCCACTTCCAACTCACACTCTTTTTTTCTTTTTTTTTAGATGGGGGATAATCTTGGCAGGACCAAATAAAAAGTATTTTGACTGAATTTTTACTCTTGCAGCTAAGATAAAGAAAACAGAATACTTCTTCTACCTTAAAAAATTGACTTTACAAATCTCATCACAATCAAGTAAAATAAAATTTTCTCAGACAAATGTGAAGTAGATTTTATTTTAAACCAAGTGTGAGATATTTTAATGCTCAGTGGTATAGCATTCTAAATTCAGGGCAGTGTTGCTTTGGTTAATGGCCCCGTATTCAAAGGACTAAACATTCATTTTATTCAAGTCAAACTCTTGTGTCTAGCATTCAAGGTCCTTTTTCTGTCACATGCTATGAGTGGGCTTGGGAGGACAGCGTAGGAGCTGAGTGGAAGTCATAGCTGTTTCCACCTTCAAGAAGCATCAGAGGGAGGAAGGCTCATGATCAAGGAAGAGGGCAAAGGGTTGGGCGCCCCAACAGTATGATCGAATGTGGTCAAAGGAGGAAGAGATCAAGGGCAGAAGAGAAGTCCAACAGTGGGGAGGCCATTGTGGCAAGTGTGGGCGTGGGAGATGGAAAACCAATCAGAGTGCAGAACTGAATGAAAAATAAGGACACCAGGAGGTCAGTGGCCTGGGGATAAAGGCAAAAAGCTCCTGCAACAGGTGCTCTGGTCAGCCTCATTTGCAGTTTTAGGGATAGAACATTTCATTCTTAATAGTTACTGACTCATTAGAAAGAGCTTCTGACACATCTGGTCTCAATCTATCTCCCTAGACTTCTCCCTAACACATATGTTCAATTCTGATCAGACAAGACAACTCTCTTTTCGTCCTTAAACAGATGTCAAACTTCCCTTTTCCCATCTTTTTTTTTTTCTGTTTTCCATTTCTTGCACCTAGGACTTCTTTCTTCCTGGATCTCCACCTGTCAATCCTACCCATTCCTTTATGGACCAACTCAGATGTCATTTCTGTGAAGACTTTCCTGATCCCTCAACCAGATATCATCTCCTCATTAAAGAAATTTACATGTACTCTTACAGTCAGTGTGCTAATTTTGAGGTAATTTAGAGAACGGGGTAGCAAAAGGTTAAGAGGGAGCAGCTACTCCATCCCATCTCCTCTGGGGCTCTTCACTTAAAATGTTCTGCCTTCTGGAATATCCTTTGGTATATTTATAATGGTATATTATCTTATCTTCCCCTACAATAGTGGGAGATGTCTGGTTAAGACTAGCAGTTTACTAACTTATTAACAGTCAACCTAAAGGAATTAGAGCAATTCTGGAATGAACACAGTCAAAGTTACATCTAGTAGGCACTAAAGCAATGGAGAATAGAGCAGGAAATCTACATTTGCGTTCCACTCTGATTTGGCAAACCATTTCACACCCTCTCTGAATCATGGTTTCTTCAAATACAAAAGGAGGAGAATTTATCTGTCCTATTCATACCCCAGAACTTTTGAAAGAAAAAGTGAGATAACGCCCATAGATATTTACAGGCTATAAAATGCTATGTAAATAGCAGAATTTTTAAAATAATGTTTATTTATTCCTCAGTTGTTCAACTAACATGTATTGGTGCCTACTATTTAATAAGCAGGATAACAGAGACCATATACAGCAGATCCTTAAATATCATCGTTTCGTTCAATGTTGTTTCGTTACAATGTTGATGAGATGCTGTAAGAACTCAACTCTTATTTATGTCAATTAGCCTGTGGTAAAATTGGTTTTGTTACACATTGTTTTGCTTAAAGTCACAGAACCTATCAACGATGTTAAGTGAGGACTTACTGTACATACTGATTATACTTCTTAATTGCCTAATAAAATTAACCTGATACAACTCAGTAATTGAACATTGAGATATGCAGAAGTAAATGCATTCTTCTCTACATCCACCATTAAGAAATAATTTGTCTTGACTTTCATTCTTTTGTTGCTCTCTTTCCAAACTTCTAAAATTTCTATGTCCCTATATTACCTTCATAGTTAGGAAAACAAAGAACTTTGGTTTCATCTTCAGGTAGTTTTGCTTCTCCCAAATTTCTCCAGGAAGGGTCACTAAACTCCCTTACCTGCATACAGATTATATGCTTTGTGCTGGTAGAACTGCTGGATGTTAGGCACCAAGGATGGTCCATCTTCCTCTTTCCTAAGTGTTTAATAGGATGCTTTACATACAACAAGTCTTTGGATTCTTGTATTTTTGTACAGCACAGTTCCAGCAACTTCCTGAACAATTCTACCCATGAGTGCTCACAGATACAAGCTTTCCCTCTCCCATATCTATTTCAAATTAGGACTAAATAATATATTTATTATTTGAAAGCTCAATCTGCAACTACTAAAAAGAGCCACGTGGTATATGACCAAACCAAATTTTAAATGGCTTTTGAAATATCCTCATCATCTCTCTCAATAAGTTTAAATTATGAGCATTCCCAGAGGTCTCTTGCTAGCCATTTTATCTTTATAAAGAAAATTCTCAGGAAATGTCTATGACTGGACATTTAGAAGTATAGATTTCTACTGATGGGAATTCATACATGTGGGTTACTGTTGCAAAGTACCATGGTTAGACAGGAAACCAACACGTTCCTGGAAGATGACATCAAAACCCATAGTTTTCAATATGCAGATTGGTGGACGTGGCATCTAGTCTATGGAAAAAGAGAGCAGTGGCCACTGGAAAACTTACATCTTGGATCTCTATATCTAGGGCTTAATCTCTCTTCTCTTTAATTCTGTGCTCATTCTTCTTTCAATTCCACCTGCTCTTTTTTTTCTTTCATTTTTAGAGTGATCCCCTTTTGACAAATCATCACTTTTAATTTTTAAAGCAGTAATACACACACCAGGTGCACAATTCAAAAGGTACAAAAGGGTATAGTATAAAATGTCCGTCTCCCTTCGAAGCTGTTACTAAACATTCATTTCCCCTCTCTGGAGATCACCAGTTGACCAATTTCTTGAGCACCATTTCTTTTTCATTCCACCACCAACTCCCTCGACCAGGCTTTTATTTCTTCATGCCTATCTTAATGTAATAGCTTACACTTGTTTGTCTCTTTCCAAGCCAAACTACCCTTCCTCTATCAAGTAGAATAACTGCAAAAAAATGCCTGGGTAAGACCTGATCTGAATTTTAATATTCGTAAGACATATAAATGATATGAACGAGGGGATGCCATTCCACAATGGGGAGCTTACCGAAGATCCTGGCACACAGTAATTCTCTGTAAATGTTCACTGGGTAATTAAAATGATCAATGAAACAAGCATGTCGTGTTATAGGAATGAGAAAGGAAACTACTTCACTGCAACAGAGAGTTCAGAATAACGAAGAAACAAAAACTCATAGACATAGACAATAGTTTAGTGGTTACCAGAGGGTAAGGGGGGAAGAGGAGTGGTAGATGAGGGTAAAAGGGATGAAATATATGGTGATGGAAGGAGAACTGACTCTGGGTGGTGAACACACAATGTGATATATAGTTGATGTATTATAGAATTGTACACCTGAAATCTATGTAACTTTACTAACCATTGTAATAAACTTAAAACTTTTAAGTAAACCCAATAAACTTAAAAGAAAAGAAGTAACAAAAGATGGGGTGCCATAGTAATGACAATTGTAAATATCTATTGAATTAATAGTGAGTGTCAGATACTGTTCTAAGCCTCTATGCATTCTATTATTTTATTTATTCCTCAAAAGCCTTTATAAGCTATCACTTCATTTTCCATTTTCTAGGTCAGAAAACAGAATCTTGGGAAGGTTTAGTAAATTTCCAAGGATACTCAGCTGATGTGTAGTCAAAAGTCACATCCAGGATTCAATTTCAGTTGTTAGTGACAAGAATGATTAGGATAAAGAAACCTGGAGCATCTGGAATTTGTAAAGTAGAATCTGGAAGACATTTTCTATATGTTCACATCAATTTAGGGATTGATGAGGATCAAATGGATGCAAAAATTTGGCTCCTTTCCTGCAAAGAACTTGTGCACTGTATATTTTTAAACCTGATATGACATTGTTTTGAAGGTGACCTGAGCTACTTCATTAGTGCTCTCTTGGTTTCTCAGTTAGATTATAACCTCCTGAAGACAGTATCAGTAGCTACTGTTCCCTTTGAACCTCCTTGCACTGCACAGACCAGTATTTACTCTTGAATTCCCTCTATTTCTGACTTGTCACTAGACCTAAATGTGACAGATGTCCCAAGGGGTAGGCAATGGAAAGTAGAAAGCCCCTGACTCATTAGAGCAGTGGTCAAAATAATGGTGACATCAAGAAAAATACCCAAAGTGAATGTATATCTTTGCCTTGTTTGCAGAGTGGAAAAGCCAATTATACTGACTGACGTACTCCTTAAGTCCTAATTCTCGAATAATATTTACCTATCACAAGTCATGAGCCAAGTGTTATAGGTAACAATTAAGGTGTAAATCTCAACCACTGGGGCTTTGCTTTTTCTTCTTTACATTAAAAAAATCATATATTAGAAGTTTCTACCTATACATATGGTACTCACTGACAGAGTTTACAAACTGAGAAAGAAGTATATGTAATCATAAGATGATTTAAAAGTGAAGGGCATTTTGTAAAGATCAGGAAACATAAATATTTAATAAAATATAAAGACAATGCCCATGGGCAGCGGGAATGGAACAAGAGAACATAAAAAATATTGGTTTGGGTGCTAAAAATGGCTGCTTAGTATAGGGAAACAGAATCACAACTCACCTTAAGGCAAAGCTACCCAGCCAGTGTGTCTTGGCATGAAAAAGTTTACAGATGTGCGATGGAATGCTGCTCTTTTCTGTCTTGGGGTGGCTGGATGGGCAGCGGATGCCAGAGCCTTAGGAGGTGGTCTCCATCTTTGAGAAGCCTAACCAGGGGTTTCTCAGAGGGTGGTCTGAGCTGAATTAGAGTTTGACAGTGTCCCCTACCATCCCCAAAGAAGGCTGGAAAAACGGTGGCGTTTACCATGTGCTGAGTGGAACCTGGGAGGGCATTTACTTCAGCAGCCAGCTGACCGTGTGATGCTACGAGCGGTAGGCAAGAGATTCCTAGAGCTGCTGGGAGGACTGGTGTTGCAGGATGCCTAGACTAGGGCATGCAGCCAGAGGGCAGCCAGTCAGCATAGGGGTTCTGGAAGGCCAAGTAGCAAGTTCTGGTGGAGGCGGCTCAGAAAGGGAGCTCCAAATCTTGGACTTTGAATATATCAGGCACTTCTGTGTATTTGTGGCTGATGTGCCCTTGTAGTGGTGACCAAACTAGCAATGGGGTGACTCTATCTCATGGACTTTTTGAAGATTAGAGAGTTCACCATCTTTTGAAATACTTAACATGTTTTCTTATGGCAGAATAGTATTCTGTTGTATATATATACCACATATTTTTTATCCAATCATCTATCAAAGGACACTTTGGTTGTTTCCATGTCTTGGCCACTGTAAATAAAGCTGCAATGAACATCAGAGCACATGAAATAGTGGCATTTGCGACAACATGGATGGATCTTGAGATTATTATGCTAAGTGAAATAAGTCAGAGAGAAAAAGCCAAGAACCATATGATTTCACTGATATGTGGTAAATAAAACGAAGAAACAAAAACTCATAGACCTAGACAATAGTTTAGTGGTTACCAGAGGGGAAGGGGGAAGGGGAATGGTAGACGAGAGTAAACAGGATCAAATATATGGTTATGGAAGAAGAACTGACTCTGGGTGGTGAACACACAATGTGATATATAGATGATGTAATACAGAATTGTACCCTTGAAACTTATGTAACTTTACTAACCATTGTCACCCCAATAAACTTTAACAACAACAAAGAAATAGTTGATATGAAAAAGAGTTCAAGTGGATTTAAAATTTATTCTCATTATCCTAGAAGTTTCAACATTATATTTGTCAAAGAAGGAGAAAAATGGACTGGTGAATTTTTAGAATATAATTTCAACAGGTGTAAAAAAAGAAAATTAGGGCTTTGCATTTTTGTCACCTTCTTGTGCAAAGTTTCCCCATGATGATAATTACCGAGAATGCAAATACTGAATGCAAATACATCATTTAAACAACTTTGATCAGGAAATGTTGTCATTATTTCAAGTATAAAACAAGATATAAATGAGTTTTGTTTGTGCAATCTAGCTGAAATTTATTTTTAAAATTTTTAAAAAGATGTTCTTTGGAAGTTTTAGACACATTCAGTATTAATGCTGGGTATATTGTCTTTATTATATTTATATCACATAAAGAAATGTTCTCACTGAGCCCTTTATAGATATAGCCGTGTCACTTCCACGTTACTTTAGTGTGTTATTCTAAAGCATCACGTTTTTCTTGGTGTGCTGACATGAAATATGTTGGGAAGCACTCCCTAAAAGCACCTTTTACTACCAGAAGCTATTAAGCTTTTCTTATTGCAGGCAAGTCAAATGAGTAGGTAGACAGGAAACTGTGTCGTAGAGAGGACAAGCTTGGCAAAAGCAAAACAGTGAGAAAATAAGGATATTTCCCAAACCGGAAGAATATTGGGACAAAGAGAGGACCTTGTTTCTTTTTACATTGTTGAAGGCACAAGGCTTAAATTTGCAGGGCTGGAGAGGAAGGATCAACAGGTGAAAATTAACCCTCACTAATAAAGTAAATATTAGTATTTTATTTCTATCATTTAACATGTTAAATATGAAAAGTGACACAAGTAAGCCCAAATGGCACGCCCAGAAAAGCCAAAAGGATTTGTGAGAGAAGCCAGGTATTCTGCTGTCCAGCCACTATCTATCCATCAGCCTGAAACTTCCATTCAGATCATCTTCTCAAATTATCCATAGGAGATTTATTCACATACTGAATAAGAATAATATTTCTAATTATATCCAACCATTCTTAATATGAATGAGAATTATGCGGGGATGCAAGATTGCCAAGACTTTTTTTGCCAAACAATTCCTTTTGACTTAAGAAACAAGAGGCAGCTGCATTGTTTCCATAGCTATCCATATAAAAGAGCCCTTGGAATGAGGCTGACTCGTTCTGCTTTAAAAAGCTCCAAGGTAAGTGGGAACCGGACAGGACTTTTAAGAGGGAACACTGGCCACACCGCCAAGTGTCGGCTGCAGCTGCTAGTTCTGGTACTGCTCTTTCTGATACTGCATGTCTTACACCCATGCCTTTTGTTGCCTTTTGCTTACAATAGCAAATAATGCTACAAATGGGATTTTGTTTGGTTTGGGTTTGGGTTAACCAAGTCCTTTTCTCTTTCCTTTGACAGATCTGTCTCACTTCTAGGCTGCATCTTCTCATTTGCTAACGAGGTAAGATTTGAACTAACCAGTCCCTGGAGGAGAACAAGGGTGCCTCTGGGATGGATTTGTGTCACTTAGCAACCTTTGGAAAAGTGCTTGACTCAGTAAATATCTTAACAACTGTACTTCAGGAGAGGCTCTGGAGAGGGAGAGAGAGGGAGAATTCACCTTTTAGAACAATGCGCATATCCTTACAGAGGACTCAAGCATTGGTGGGGTGACATTTTAGCAAGAGAATAGTTGGTAATAGACTATTACTTTATTTTTGTAGGAAAAAAATATGCACTAAGATTCGCTTGCTAAAAATTTCAAATTTGACAAAAATGTATCCTACTATTAGAATTCATTTAGTAAACATATCTAAAAAATAAGTAAGGAAGTATCTAGGAAAATGTTTCCTTTAAACTTCTTTAAACTCTTTTTGAAAGTTACCTTACCCAATGCTGAGTGTTGTATGAAACAAAACACTGAAATTTTTGTTATGTATATAATAAAGGTGTTAACCTGCCCTGCTACCGTGTTTCCCTGAAAATAAGACCTAGCGGGACACTCAGCTTTAATGCATCTTTTGGAGCAAAAATTAATATGAGACCCGGTATTATATTATATTATATTATATTATATTATATTATATTATATTATATTATATTACATTATATTATATTATAGACAGGGTCTATATTATAGTAAATTAAGACCGGGTCTCATACTAATTTTTGCTCCAAAAAACGCATTAGAGCTGATTGTCCAGCTAGGTCTTACTTTCGGGGAAACACAGTACTACAGACTGCATTCCTAAAGAGAGAGACTGTTGGGTAGCTGATTAGAAAGAGTTTCAAGTAATTTGATCATGTAATTGAGTGCAGGAGCATCCTTTGCCAAACTTTTTATTCTACTGATACCACTGGCAACCTGCAGATAACGTAGAATGGAATAGTCCAAGCCTGCATTCGTTAGTAGACAATTTGGAAAGCAAAGGGAGCCCTTCAATGTAGAAGAATGAAGATAATGTTTGCTGTGGCTTTTATCCTCATTTAGTTTAACAGGGTTAAACTGATTAACTGGATTTAATATGCAAAGACATTATGTTAGAAAAAGTCTACTAAGCAACCAATTAAAAAGAGGAAAACAAAAATATAATCCCTCCAAAACCACTGAATGTGAGCACTTCTAGCTGAATATCTAAAGAAGAAAATAAAGTTCTGTAACATCACATGGCAAGAAATGGAATGTTGTTACGTTACAATAAATGACACTTTATATCTAAATGATAGCCTAAACTATTTCAAATTGCTTTTTCAGTCATCATTTGAACCTTTTTTCAAAGCATCTTCACTATATCTCATGGGTTGTGGATTAAGAAAGGCAGATATTGCGATCCCTGTTCTAAAGATGGAGACACTGAGGCTCAAAAAGATCCAGTGTCTTCCCCAAAGTCACAGCCTCCTTAGCTGTAGGCTGAGACCACAACCCAACTCTCTAATTAGCATGCCAGTCTTGAAGGACAAAAGAAGATAATGGATGCAAAGCCCCAAGTACAGTGTTGAATACACAGTGACCCTTGATGCGTTGGAGTCCTGGTGATTGTGTTTGTTTCAATAACTATAGCATAGTGTACAGTGGACCTGCCTGGTGGAATTTCCAACAGGGCCCTTGAAATATCGTCAACATAGAAATTTATGGATATACGTGGTAGTCCAGAATCTCTAATGTGAAATGTTTCATCTCTTTTAGGTCCTCTTGGCTCAGCAGCCATGAGTGGAGACCAGGAGATGGCGGTTTTTGGGGAGGCTGCTCCTTACCTCCGGAAGTCTGAAAAGGAGCGCATTGAGGCCCAGAACAGGCCCTTTGATGCCAAGAACTCTGTCTTTGTGGTAGAGCCCAAAGAATCTTTTGTCAAAGGGACTATCCAGAGCAGGGAGCCAGGGAAAGTGACCGTCATGACCGAAGGGGGGGCGGTGAGTAGAGTCCCAGAAGCTGACATCTTATTGATTCTTTTTGTTTGGTCACTTAATTGACATAAACAGTTTTCTTTCCTTTTTACCGCCAGACTCTGACAGTGAAAGAAGATCAGATTTACCCCATGAACCCTCCGAAATACGACAAGATCGAGGACATGGCCATGATGACCCATCTCCACGAGCCCGCGGTGCTGTACAACCTCAAAGAGCGTTACGCAGCCTGGATGATCTACGTGAGTGCCCCCCATCCTAAAAGGTCTTCATCATCATCACCACGGATTCTGCCAGCCCATTGCTTCCACTGTTGGATAAACGGGTCACAAGCAGTGACCCGTTTTGCTTTCACAAGTGGTGTAACTAGTTGAAAGGTTCACTATTGCTGTTGTAAGACACAACCCAACAGCTGGCACTTTGCCTTTGTCTTCTCATCCAAAGCTGGTCAAGGCCATTGCCCACATCCTGGGTTTGCCACAGATCCCTTGAACAAACCTTGGAGCAGCTACTGCTTAGGTCTCAGCTGCATCCCTATCTTTTAAACCCTCCCCCCTTAGTCCCACAGCAGAATCATCGAAAGGGAAAAAATAAGCTCATGTTGTAGCACTTAAAAATAATGTTTTTAAAAGGCAAATTTCACTCATTGTTTGCGCCACCAAAGTAGCAGCATTTTTATCTATGTGTTCTGGTCCCTTCACTGGAATGCCTTGATGAAACATGTCCAACTGCCCCAGCATGTTGCATGTTCTGTCCTATTGTTTCTGTCCCTGCAATAACATGGACCATGTTTTTCAATCATCATTCATTTACATGTGTGTCTCGTACATAGACTTAGAGTTCTTCAAGAAACATCATCTCTTGTATATTTCATTCCTAATGCCTCGCAGAGGCCTGGCACAGAGTACACACTCAGTATATGTTTTCTAATTAAATTTATTATGTTACATTGACATTATTGTATAGTTTAGCTAGTGCTGATACTCAGCTACACAACACCTATACAAGCATACCTAGTGTTCAGAGACAGCATCCATTCTTATTTGTTGGTTCCTGTCCTAGATCAGTTGTTAAAGATTTGAAAATTCCCCTGCTGTAATCAAAATGTATTTGCATCATTTTGTGTTCTGCTTCTTTATAACCTAACAGTAGTTTGCAAATATTTCCCCAGTATTGCTGCATACTTTCATGTTTATCTTTTGAAATGCCTGTATCATATTGTCTTAGGAGGCTGTACGATAGATCACCTAACCATTCCTATATTGTTGGGTTCTTGGGTTGTGTCCAAATTTATGTTTTTATGAATTTGAATTATCTTAATGTTATTAAAAAAATACATGCTTGTTTCCTAAAATGCAATAAAAATGTCTCACATTACACATACAAAAGAAAAAAAACTTTTGGAGTTCTTGCTATGTGAAAATCACTGTGACAAATCTCAAGGGGAATAATCAGTTTAAATTGTGGTCCCTTCCCTCAAGGATTTTGCTGTCTTGCTGTTGAAACTTCCAACTAGTTTTCATGCTGATTCCTTGAAGAAATGTAGAGTACTTATTTAAAGTGTTCTTTTTAGTTAAAATTCATTTAATAAGTGAATTGTACAAATAATAGGAAAGGCCTTTAAATAATTATTCTTTCTTATTCCCTTGTATAGACCTACTCAGGCCTGTTCTGTGTCACCGTCAACCCCTACAAGTGGCTGCCGGTGTACAACCCCGAGGTGGTGGCTGCCTACAGAGGCAAAAAGCGCCAGGAGGCCCCGCCCCACATCTTCTCCATCTCTGACAACGCTTATCAGTTCATGCTGACGGGTGAGCTGAATGCTTTATACGTGCATCTTTTCAGAGCAGAACCATAGGAGAAAGACACTCTAACCATTTCA
This sequence comes from Rhinolophus ferrumequinum, assembly GCF_004115265.2. NCBI lineage: Eukaryota > Metazoa > Chordata > Mammalia > Chiroptera > Rhinolophidae > Rhinolophus > Rhinolophus ferrumequinum. Next base: position 8,913,466 of record NC_046304.1, read on the forward strand.
ACACTCTTTGAGATGGCCCCCTTCAGTTGAGGCTGGTGTCTGTTGAGGCAGATGGTCCAGGAAGGAGAGAGTGTAAAAGATAATTTGCAATCTCTACTGTTACATAATTGCTAATGATCTCTTAAACTTTTGAAGGTCAACAGAGGTTGGCCATAGTTAGATAATTTATTTTTGAATGGCTCGGAAACTAAATAAGCTTAAGCAAAAACACAAGCAATATCCATATGTATGTGCATCACACACACACACACACACACACACAGACACACACACCACACACAGTCGCTCTCATACACAATCATACATACAAACTGTATTTCCATTACCAAGAGCCAAAAAAACAGAAGAGTAAAGTTTGCCTCTGCGGCCTTATCCTCAATATCAGGAATCGTGATATCCTCAATATCAATGAATAGTCTCTTTATATTAAGGATGGCATAAATGCTATTGCCTTTTCCCAGAACCAACCTGAACACACTCCAGATTTTAAGGTGTATCTGGCACTAAAACAATTATATCATGAATCCTCTTCCTAGAATGGGATCGCAGCTAGACCAAGCTAAGGTACTATGCACCTTGGGGAAAGGGCTTAGAGAATTCCTCTTCAAGTAAAGTACAACGTCCAAACAAATGTTTACCTTTCCCTAAAAATACGACTAAAGCCACGATAACTTCCAAAGTTACCACCTTTACTGTATTTACTCCTTCTCACATGCTAAATATATCTCCAGTTCCTATTTTCATTACCTCTAATACCTACAATAAATATGTCAGTAACTTGTCATCTAAATCCAATGGAAGACCCAAGTCCACCTTCGATATTTATTTAGTCATAGCATATAAAAAGTCTAGTGTTTCCTTGCAGTGTTCTGTTCAAATGGTTGCATGTATGGGGGTGGGGCAGCCATAGAGAGCAGGAGAAAAAGCTGCTGGAAGAGGTAATAGATCTAAAGCCCACCAAACCCTAGTGATTGCTGAAAAATACTAAGCTTGAAAAACACTAAGGTCATTCCATTTTACTTTTTTTACCATTTACAATTATGTAAGGAAACAGTATTAAAAGTCTATAACTTCTCTTTTGTAGACCGAGAGAATCAGTCAATCCTGATCACGTAAGTAGATTTCATACTTTCTTTTCATGGCTGCGATAGCTGCCAGCTTTGGGACCTCATCTTACTTACTTTCTGTTTGACAGTGGAGAATCTGGGGCAGGGAAGACTGTAAACACCAAGCGTGTCATCCAGTACTTTGCAACAATTGCAGTCACTGGAGAGAAGAAGAAGGAGGAACCTGGTAAAATGCAGGTGAGTCTGACAGCCAGAGTCAGCATCAAGACTGCCAGGGCTCTCAGGAAGTCTGGAGGCCCAGATATGAGGACGGCTCTTGCCTTTGCAGGGGACTCTGGAAGATCAGATCATCAGTGCCAACCCGTTGCTGGAGGCCTTTGGCAACGCCAAGACCGTGAGGAATGACAACTCCTCTCGCTTTGTAAGTCTCTTGGCCACTATTATAGACACTGGTCACTGGTAAAAATTTATGGAATGTTTGTGAATACATTTTCTGAATCTTTTTCATTCACATTGTATTGCATCATGGTTCTTTCTATTTCTTCTGAGCACACAGTAACATAGATTCAAGTCCAGTCTCAAAAGATATGTAACACTATAGCTGAGTTCTTTCTCATCTATCATTGTCTATAATTATTTACAATTTTAAAATCAAAGATAAAATTCTTTTACTTACAAAATAGGAGTTTCACCTTTTCCTCCCTGATACAATATTCTCTGAGCTTATTTAATATTAAAGTATTAGCATTTCAAGTGTTTTGAGTTTCTCAAAAATTTGGTATGATTTAAAAACAAAGTAGTAATATTAGTTTTCCTTTCAAGGGTAAATTCATTAGAATCCACTTCGGCACTACAGGAAAACTGGCTTCTGCTGATATTGAAACATGTACGTACTTGGATATCTTTTGCAATCATTTCTGCTTCGTATGACCTATAAAATTGACCAAATGAAATTTGCATCTCACATGAATTTCTGCATTTTCCCTGTCTGCTACTTGTTTCCTTCCAGATCTATTAGAGAAGTCTAGAGTTACTTTCCAGCTTAAGGCTGAAAGGAGCTATCATATTTTTTATCAGATCACATCAAACAAGAAGCCAGAACTAATTGGTAAGAAATGTCATAATTCCTTTCAGAATGAGTACACTAGCACCTATCAATTATGATCCAACCTAGTATTCCGTGACTGAATTTTGTCAATTTTATACATCATCTTGATTTTGAAAATACCTTTGTAACTTTAGTAAAAATTTATGTGTGTTCCTTATAAAAATTCAAATGAAAACTGAAAATAACACCTCCAAATTCTATCACTATGAAATAACCACCATGAATGCTTGAATGGATATCATCCTTGTCATTTTCTGTACATATATATTTACATACAGATGTATATATATATATACTAACTGGATCATAGTTACATGCTCTTCCATAGTCTACTTTTTTCATTGAGCAATAATATATCATGGCTTTTACCAAGTCAGCAAATATAGCTCCACCTTACTGTTTCTAATGGTTGCGTAATATTACACTCTAGAGATAAGCATAATTTACCATACCCTTTTAAGATATTTAGGTGTTTTTCAATTTGGGATTTTAAATAGTAAACGCTGTACTAATTATTATTGTTACAAATATAACTTTTCCCAATATGTGATTATCTTCTTTGGCACCACACAGTGCCTTAGCATTTGTCTAGAAATCTCTTGCTTTAATTAAGAGGATAATTCTGCTTACTTTTGCTCTGTTCCATGTACTCAGAAATGCTTTTGATTACCACCAACCCATATGATTATCCATTTGTCAGTCAAGGGGAGATCAGTGTGGCCAGCATTGATGATCAGGAAGAACTGATGGCCACAGATGTAAGTAGAATACAAGAAAATCAGAATGATTATGTTGGTTCAGAGTAATGGTTCCTCCAGATAAACATTCAGTTTCTAGTAGAAAAAGCAAAAGAGGATTCAAAGAAGAGCATCAATGTGTCACCTGGAATCAACTGAAAAGATTGGGATGTGCCCCTTCTTTCCTTTAATAGTATTTTAAAGAGCTACCATTTCTGAATTCACTTACACCATTTTTTATAATCTGCTTGCATTAGATCCATACCACCTTTCAAAATAACAAGTCCCTTAAGTTTATTATCCTTGTTCTCTATCTTAAGTTTCCTTTTGAATCTTCAGAGGGTATAATTCTAATGCTCTGTGCTGGTCTTTGGTTGACCAACTCCCTATACACCCAATCTAGGAAGTTCCTTGCCCCCCCCGCCCCCCGCTACTCCGCCCCCATCAGTACTGGTAGTTTCCTCACTTCCACTGACAAGTCAGGCAATGGAATGTGAGCTATCGATAGTAAATGTGTGGATCATAACCTAACAGTTATCCTATTGGTTGTATTGGCAGAGTGCTATTGATATTTTGGGCTTCACTAATGATGAAAAAGTCTCCATTTACAAACTCACGGGTGGTGTGATGCATTATGGGAACTTGAAATTCAAGCAAAAGCAACGTGAGGAGCAAGCAGAGCCAGATGGCACTGAAGGTACCAACTGAGTCATCCACCTGATTTTATGTTTGTTTGAAAATCACATTGTTAACTTGTTGCCATTGTGTTTTCCTAGGAAGACACTGATTTTTAATAATTGAGTTTTAAAGTATACCTAGATAATATACTATGTGAAACAGACATGTATTTCCTATAATTTCTGAAGTTCTTTAAGGCACACTATCTATAATCCAGGTCTTGAATTTAATGAAAGAAATGGGCAAAAATACTCACAAAGATATTCTAAAAACATTGCACAAAATGCCTGTAGCTTAAAAAAAAAAATTGAAGCAGTGAGTTGCTTAGGGCCATAATGAGATTGTTCTACCCTTTCTTCCTTTCAGTTGCTGACAAGGCAGCCTATCTCCAGGGTCTGAACTCTGCTGACCTGCTCAAAGCCCTCTGCTACCCCAGGGTCAAGGTCGGCAATGAGTACGTCACCAAAGGCCAGACTGTAGAGCAGGTAGGTGCATAATTCAAATTCACCACTGGGGATGCAGGCATTTTACAGTCCTCTGATAACCTCAAGAGCTATATCTTTGCCTTTCAAGGTGTACAATGCAGTGGGCGCTCTGGCCAAAGCCGTCTATGAGAAGATGTTCCTGTGGATGGTCACCCGTATCAACCAGCAGCTGGACACCAAGCAGCCCAGGCAGTACTTCATCGGGGTCTTGGACATCGCTGGCTTTGAGATCTTTGATGTGAGTTGGGAGCTAGTTGGCAAGGGGATTGTACACTACTAAGGCAATGGAAATGTCAATGAGAAGAAAATATGTAAATATTATGACCTTTTCTTAACACTGTCAAAAAGCTATGCTAAGTCTTAAAAGAGTGTGATTGGGCGGCTCCTAATCATGTATTATAGTGGCAATTCCACTTCTATGAGAAATAATGCACTTGATGCGGACTCTTTAATTTTTTACATGACCCAAAGGGAGTTAGGAATTAGCTTGATATAGTGGGGTAAGGGGTGGGACTCTAAAAATCCCACAATGCAAAATGAAGTTAACATGAAAATATCAAAGTAAACCTGTGCAATGTATAATATACTCTGAATATATGGTGGAAAGACTCATCCAGAAATACTTAGGAAGATAACAATAGCTGATAAAAGGTTAGTAATTTAAAATCAGCGTTAATAACCTCAATGCAATTAACTCTTAGTACTCAATATGATATCATGGGATAAAAACTCATATCTGATTATGAAATACATTTTTCCTGCTTATAGTTTTGAACAAGTTTATCTTTTTCTTTCTAATTCTAAAAGCACAACTGGGGCGTTGCTTAAAATATAGAAAATCAAGGAAAAGCATTCCACATTAATTCCACTCTTTACATCTAGCTGATGTTAACCCTTTGACATTTTTTTTAAAAAAACACAAGTGTGTGAAAAAAATACAAGTGTGTTAACATATTATACATAATATTTGGTATCTTGATTGTTTTTTCATTTCAAATTAAAGAAGAACAAGGGGGGCAGTTATTGCTCACTTCCAAGGCTGACCATGATGATTTCCATACAACAGAGACTCCTCCAGCTTCTAATGGGTCACAGATTAGCTCTTGAATGAGTCAACAGAAAATACAGAAATTATTGGCAAGAAACATGAAATGATTAAGTAGGAACTCAGAAAAATACCTGCGTTAACTTAAACAAGTGCAGGAAAAGCGTATTAATGATTTAGGACTTTGCATAAATGGTAGCAAACATTAGATTTCACAGATAATTTTGATATATCTATAATCTAAAGGCTATTTGACGTATGCTTTTAAATTAAAAAGTCCTATATTTAAGAATGCTCAATTTGCTAAAGAGAAAAGTAAACATATCTATTTATTTAGTTCAACAGCCTGGAGCAGCTGTGCATCAACTTCACCAACGAGAAACTGCAACAGTTTTTCAACCACCACATGTTTGTGCTGGAGCAGGAGGAGTACAAGAAGGAAGGCATCGAGTGGACGTTCATCGACTTCGGGATGGACCTGGCTGCCTGCATCGAGCTCATCGAGAAGGTCTGTTTTGCACTTCAGAAACCATGTTTTGTGGACAACTAAATTATTCATTGCATCTTATTTGAATTCTATACACAGAGAAAAATGTTCAAATAGAATTATAACTTTGTGTGTGGTCTGCTTTTAGCCTATGGGCATCTTCTCTATCCTGGAAGAGGAGTGCATGTTCCCCAAGGCCACAGACACCTCCTTCAAGAACAAGCTGTATGAACAGCATCTTGGAAAGTCTGCCAATTTCCAGAAGCCAAAGGTGGTCAAAGGCAAGGCTGAGGCCCACTTCTCGCTGATCCACTACGCGGGCACCGTGGATTACAACATCACTGGCTGGCTTGACAAGAACAAGGACCCCCTAAATGAGACCGTGGTTGGGCTGTACCAGAAGTCTTCACTGAAAACTCTAGCGTTCCTCTTCTCTGGGGCTCAAACTGCTGAAGCAGGTAGTACTCAAAAAAATCCAACACTTTCTCTGCATGTTACAAAATGTGATGCTAGATTGCGGCTGGTGATCTCATAGCCCCGGCAGAAGGATTGCTGGGCCAAACCCATTTTGTGCCTCTACTAAGTTTTGAGGAAATAGGCCGCAATGTAATTACACACCCGGAACTGGCAGAGGCCCTAGAGCAAAGGGTCAGAGGAGAACTGTCAGGATCCCAATTAAAGAAAAGCTTGGGCTTCTTTGATTCTCTCCTGCTTTTTTCTCCACATCTGCTGGATATTGAGTATCTGGGAATATTCACGGCAATGGAATGACAAACGTCTAACACCCTAGCTTCTGTGAATGATTTTTGAAATTATAGTGTCCCCAAATGTCCTAATATTGAGTTTGTTTCTATTTGATGAGGAGAATACCCTTCCTTTCATTTCCTAGTGGAGAAAAAAAAAAATCACAGAAAAGTGGATGCAAGCTTAGTTGGCACATAAGATTCATTCTGTCTCAAATAGAAAGACCAGTAGGGTAAAAAAAAAAAGAAAGAAAAGAAAAGAAAAGAAAAGCTCCACTTCAGCACAGAAATCAACAAATAGGCAAAAAATAGCCCTGTTGATTTAAAACTATATTTGAATGATATCTTTCCTTGTTTTTTTTCCCAGAGGCAAGCGGAGGTGGTAGTGCCAAGAAAGGTGGCAAGAAGAAGGGCTCTTCTTTCCAGACCGTGTCTGCCCTTTTCAGAGTAAGGAAGAAACTGCTCTTGACGCTTGCCAATTATTTTGAGAATTTGTTTTTAAAGCACAGAGTCTTCTTTTCAAAAGTCATTTAGGAAAGGACTGACTTCTGTTAATCTAGCTTTGGAGAGAATTGCTCCAGCATTATTAGCTCATCGTTCATGCTAAGCCAAATAACAACAAAAAAATATTTTATAGAAAATTTTATAAAACAATACTCTGCCATTCATAATTTCATTGAGTCAGAAAAATAAGCAATGACATGCGCTCAGAGAGACAAAATCGTCAGTAAGACTAATGAAAATCTAACAGCGAGCCTGTAAGGAACATAATATGGTATACTTGTTCTTAATCCAGTCAATTCTCAATTATAACTGATAGAATTTTTCCCCTTATAGACAATATTTATGCCCTAAACATTGACAGAGTTGGAAAGGGGGAACTACATTTATGAGAAAAAGTTCAAATGTGGTGCAGGCTTGCATTTCCTTATTGGAAAACTATGGAATTTAGTAGAAGAAAGTGTGACCATTTAGTATGGGAAGGCAATGGCCCTGAGGTATGTGGGTGACTGGGGTTAGAACGGTGCTTGTGTACACTAAAAAGAATCATGTATCTGGCTGCTTTATACATGGAGAAAGTGGAGAAATAAGTACTGAGGCAGAAACTGTATCTCATGAGAAACATATCAAGGTGTTTATTCCCTTAAGTGAAAATGCTCCATACTGGTCATTCAACTCAACCATAGACACTGATTTCATGGACCTCACCAAAATGCTCATAACCATGTCTAAAGTCTGAGATAACAGGATTTGTCCTGATTTCACAGGAGAATTTGAACAAGCTGATGACCAACCTCAGGAGCACCCACCCACATTTTGTGCGGTGTATCATCCCCAATGAAACAAAAACTCCTGGTAAGAAGTTCTAGAATGAAAGAACAAAGCATGATTGCCATACTTCCTTTTTCACAAACTCTGCAATGAAATAAATATGTATTTCTTAGGGGCCATGGAGCATGAACTTGTCCTGCACCAACTGAGGTGCAACGGTGTCCTGGAAGGTATCCGTATCTGCAGGAAGGGCTTCCCCAGCAGAATCCTCTACGCAGACTTCAAACAGAGGTCAGACTCTCCTAATTATGGTGTATCTTAAAGTTTAGCACAAAATACATTTAACGCAAGCAAAACAGTTCAGCGAAAATATGCCTCTATTTGTTGTTTTAATTTTCCACATGAAGGTGAAAAATTATAAGCCTCCAAACACCTTTAAAATATAGATATACCACACATTAAATACTCTGCGGGCTTTTCTTTAGATTTACTAAGCTCCTGGGTTAGCTCATAGATGGATACATTCACTTTAATAATTACAAGTACTCAATGTAATTTATAGATGATGTGATACAGAATTGTACACCTTAAATCTATGTAATTTTACTAACAATTGTCACCCGATAAATTAAAAATAAATAAATTTAAAAAAAATAAATAAGTAAAAAAAAATTACAAGACTACCATTTTTTGAATGCTTAATATATTTGGATCATCTCATTTAATCCTCGTAAAAACACAGTAGAGGCAAGTACTACCAATACCTCATTTTATAATGAATAAACTGAGGCTCAAAGAAATTAAGTTACTTACCCAAAGTCACATGGTTATTAAATGGCTGAATTAGGAACTCTCCCATGCAAGTATAGCTACCAATAAGTCATTTTCTATGCCTTCTTTGGTATCTTCATCTTTTTCTCTCACACACTAGTTTCCCGGAAACATGTCAGCTCCTCTTTCTCCTCCCAGGATAAACCCATCTTGAGAATCAAATAACAGGCAAAGAGGCTGGGTAACAGCTGTAGGGAAATGGTCTCTCCTAAGTCTGGGTCTGGTGGAGTTGACAGAGAACTCCAGGGCTCAAGACCTAAAGCACCCCTACATTTGACTTTACGTGGTTAGGACCATTCCTCATGCCTAATGTGTACTTTCTACCAGATACCTCAAGAAAACTGTGTTCTTGGACTCAGGATCTTAAAAAGCAAATGCACCTAGCTAGGATAACATGCTACATTTTATTGGTCGTCTACACCTTAATGTGCACAAGATTATAGAATCCTTTCCTGAGAAAAAAGTCTGATGAGGCAGGAAGGAAACTTACAACTGTGCAGGAAGGTAAAATGGAGTAAAAATAGATGGTCGATACTAAATTGACTATCCATATATACAATGTCCTTCCTGGGAACAAAATATAATAATAGAGCTTTTTAAAAGCTCTGATTTCTTAATGGCTCATTTAATGTTCAGCTACTATTAGTGTCACCAGTAAACCAAGTTTTTAAAAATGCTGTGTTTATTTTAACAGATACAAGGTATTAAACGCAAGTGCTATCCCTGAAGGACAATACATCGACAGCAAGAAGGCTTCTGAGAAGCTCCTTGCATCCATTGACATTGACCACACCCAGTATAAATTTGGTCACACTAAGGTAATAGTCTCTAAAATCTATCTGATGCTATTCCCGTCCCTTTGAAGTTCATATAAAGTTTCTGATCTGCAGCTCTATCCATGCGCAGGTCTTTTTCAAAGCTGGTCTTCTGGGGCTCCTAGAGGAAATGCGAGATGACAAGCTGGCCCAGCTGATTACCCGAACTCAGGCCAGGTGCAGAGGGTTCCTGGCAAGAGTGGAGTACCAGAAGATGGTGGAAAGAAGGTATAAACACATACTGTTTATTCACAACTTCTTTCTTCAAAAACACATTTGAGGTTGGCTTACAATTAAGACTCAGATATTATAAGGCCACCAAAGTAAGAAGCAATGAATATGAGTCCTGTACTGAAGCGAGGGTATAAATCCAGAAAACTTACGGTAGAGATCATCACCATAGAATACATTCTGAGTATTTCAGTTAAAACAAAAGACAAGCATAAAGTGTCTGTAGTTCTCATCTAACAAGAGAAAATGTACCCATGAGTAAGAAGAGACAAAAGTTTGCCCTAGCACTTGGTTCTAATATGAATTTATTGGGTAGATCATTAAATAAAACACATTGAACTGCATAGCAGACAATGTTTTCAACTGGTTTTATACAAGACACAGAAACAACTTCTTCCATCTGATCATTTCTATTATCAAACTATTGTGACTTAAAATATTAAGGGCATTTATCTGTGAAAGATTTCTTTCAATAAGTTAATACAATGTCACTGAGGTACTTAGCTTTCCAGTGATCTAAGTTGATGCAGGGACAGAGGTCTAAGACTAAAGAGCCACGCCTCTCCAAACTGCAGGATGAATGGGACCTATAGTGAGAAATGCATTTTCTACTGCTATCTGTACATCCATACATATATGTATGTGTGTGTAAACAAATAATTTACAGAAAACAAATTTTATTGCTATCACATGTAATTATGCTAATGTTTTCTATTGTAGTCTATTTAATTAAAAATAATAAGTTTGGTCATGACCCAATAAGGCAGTTAATTACCTAATTATGAGGGTAATTAATTTTAAAAATAATTTAGACTAAAACAAATGTGACGATATGATAGAGTAAAATGCAAAATTCACACAATATTAAAATATAAAACCAGAGATTTTCAAAGAAATTCTGAGGTTTCAATGAGTCTCTTTATCCCATTCCCCACATCCCTCAGAGGCTAGTTCCCCTTTCACTGCTCTTAGTGCTTGACTCATAGGAAAGTTTGGGAAGCACTGAGGTAGAGCAGTACTTCTCAAAAGATGGTCCTTGGACCTGCATCATCTGCGTCGCTTGCAAATTTGATAAAAATGCAAAACCTCAGGCCCTACCTCAGATGTCGTGAACCTGAAACTCTGGGGGTAGGGTCAAGGAACCAGTATTTTAACAAGTCCTTCAGATGATTCTTATGTACACCAAAGTTTGAGAAGCACTGACAGAGAGAAATGAGTGATTAATGAGTCCTTGACCATCAACACAAAATTAATTTCTCTTATCTGTGCTTTTGAAAGTAGCTGAGGAATACAGTGGGGACAGCACCTCCAACTCTAACTGCAAGACTTTATCTCATTTCATCATCCACACCATATCTAATTTTCAACAATTAAATTTCAGAGAAGCTCTTTTCTGCATCCAGTATAATATACGTGCGTTCATGAATGTCAAGCACTGGCCCTGGATGAAACTCTTCTTCAAGATCAAGCCCCTGCTGAAGAGCGCAGAGACCGAGAAGGAGATGGCCACCATGAAGGAAGAGTTTCAGAAAACCAAAGAAGAACTTGCCAAGTCAGAGGCAAAAAGAAAGGAACTTGAAGAAAAGATGGTGACACTGTTGAAAGAGAAAAATGACTTACAGCTCCAAGTTCAGTCTGTAAGTAGCGGTGTCATCCTAGGTACTGCTCAGCAGGATGCAAGTGCTAGAACGCTGGCCACTAGCAATATTAAGTTGGGTGGTCAGTCTGGGAGACTTTCACTGCAACGGAGAAAGTGAAAGCATTGTGATGGTACTGATATAGTCCTTATATTCCTTCACTGCCCAATAAACACCCCAAAGCAGCACCTGAGCAATGAGGTAGAACAAACTGCTCTCTTCCATTATACACAGTTTCATCAAACTACAGGGTTTATGACTTCCTTTCCCTTTGAAGACTATCCTTGAAAGTGATTTTAACATGAACTTACCCCAAATAAAATACGAAGGGGAGGATGGCATGGAGAGAGTGATTTTTTTCTCTGAAACTTCCTTGACCATTTAGATGTCCATGGATCTTAAAACACTATACGTACAGCTGACATATGGCAATATTCTTCATCAAGTTTTAGTGAATTATTGTTTGTTACTGATCTCCAAAAGTCAGATTTGCTCTTTCCAATCCATCTCCACTGTCAGTGTCCCATCATCGGACCCAGATGGCTGCAGCAACCTGCAGGCCACCAACTCTCTCCTTCCATCCAACCTGCTCACTCCTGAACCAGTCATTTTAGAGCTGCTTCCATCAAGTCTGAAATGTAATTTATAAGACTGTCTTTCATTTGAACTGAATTGAATTGATCTGGTATTATTTACTCATCACAAAATCATATTTTTCCAGTTGATTGAGATTGTTCTTTTCTGTCAAGTTTGGGTGGCATAACAACTCCTGATTCTAGATTGCAGAAGGAAAAAGAGCTGTTTTTCTGCCCTCACCTGCTTCAAATCTATCCAAATATTTTTTTTTTTTTTTTTTTTTTTTTTTTTTTTTTTTTTTTTTTTTTTGTCCCTAGAGAACTACTTAGAATATGTCCTACACCTCTATATTCACTACATGGCGATATGTAGCACATTTTATTCTTTTACATGTTCAAAGACTGATCTGGGGGCTCACTGATAAATGTATATAACAATTTCTCTCTTATTTCCTGTCAACCCCCAACTGTGTCAATTGGAAACATAGCAGGTTGCCAGGAATTTCTTTATTACTTTATGGCTCAACTTGAATTTGGAACATCATAACCAAATTGTCTTCCAGTACTACAAAGAGCAATAGTTCAGTAGCTGCTGCATCCTGAATTTTTCTTGTTGGAATGCCCTCTCTCTTCCTGTTCCTTCCCCCAATAAATTGATTTCTACAGAACCAAAACCTACCCATCTGTCAAGGCCCAACTCAAATGCCATTTCATTCACAAAACCATATCTGATACAAGTTCTCTGATCTCTTACGTCACTAAGTACTTTCTGAATTAATGGGAGCTCTGGGAGGTGGTAAGCTTTCTAATTTACTGAAGAATACAGTGGGCCATCCATATCCATGTGTTCCTCATCTGTGAATTCAACCAACTGTGGATTGAAAAACTAGAAAAAAATGTTATGTTACTGCTGACATACTATATAGATAGACCTATGATGGCTGCATCTGTACTGAACATGCACAGACATTTTTCTTGTCATTATTCCCTAAACAATACAGTATAACAACTATTTACATAGCATTTCCATTGTATTAGGTATTATAAGTAATCTAGAGATAATTTAAAGTCTATGGGAGGATGTGTGTAGGTTATATGCAAATACTATGCCATTTTCTGTAAGGTACTTGAGCATCTGTGGATTTTGATACCCATAGAGGGTGGGTATCCTGAAACCAATCCCCCAGGGATACCTAGGGACAACTGTATATGTTTCTAAAGGAATATGACAATATTTGAAATATTTTTTTCCCCACAACGTGGAGTATCTTGCATTGCACACAGCAGATGATTCATTAGAGTTTAAATCCAAAGAACAAATGGCAGAGATTTACGCTGTTATCACTGGAAATATTTCATTCTTTCTTCCCAATTTTGATTTTGTTTACAACTTAAGGAAGCTGAAGGTTTGGCTGATGCAGAGGAAAGATGTGACCAGCTGATCAAAACCAAAATCCAGCTTGAAGCCAAGATCAAAGAGGTGACTGAGAGAGCTGAGGATGAGGAAGAGATCAATGCTGAACTGACAGCCAAGAAGAGGAAACTGGAGGACGAATGTTCAGAACTGAAGAAAGACATCGATGACCTTGAGCTGACATTAGCCAAGGTTGAAAAAGAAAAGCATGCCACAGAGAACAAGGTATGAAACATATACAAAGAAAGTTTATGTTTTTATTATCGTTATTGAGTGCAAGCATAAAATTGACTCTACCAAAATATAACATGTAATGCAAAATATTTTTACTACCTAAGGTGAAAAACCTCACAGAAGAGATGGCAGGCCTGGATGAGACAATAGCTAAGCTGACCAAGGAGAAGAAGGCCCTCCAAGAGGCCCACCAGCAGACCCTGGATGACCTGCAGGCAGAAGAGGACAAAGTCAACACCCTGACCAAAGCTAAAACCAAGCTGGAGCAGCAAGTGGACGATGTAAGTCTAAGATTATCAAGAAAAAAAATTTTTTTGAAAGGAAGCTAAGCAATCCTTTTGACCCAACATTATTTATGTTTAGCTTGAAGGGTCATTAGAGCAAGAAAAGAAACTTCGCATGGACCTAGAAAGGGCTAAGAGGAAACTTGAAGGTGACCTCAAGTTGGCCCAAGAGTCCATAATGGACATTGAAAATGAAAAACAACAATTTGATGAAAAGCTCAAAAAGTAAGTATGAAAGAATTCCTTATTAACTTGCTTCCAGTGGAGGACACGGACTCAATTGTTATTCTTTGCTACTTTTCAAAAAGGAAAGAGTTTGAAATGAGCAATCTGCAAAGCAAGATTGAAGATGAACAGGCCCTCGGGATGCAGCTGCAGAAGAAGATCAAGGAGTTGCAGGTAAGTACATGATTTCCATCTGTCTAATTCAACCTGACAAAATTACTAGCACAGAGAAGCTCAGCTGTGCTTTTCACCACTCCTAGGCCCGCATTGAGGAGCTGGAGGAGGAAATCGAGGCCGAGCGGGCCTCGCGGGCCAAAGCAGAGAAGCAGCGCTCTGACCTCTCCCGGGAACTGGAGGAGATCAGCGAGCGGCTGGAAGAAGCTGGCGGGGCAACTTCAGCCCAGATTGAGATGAACAAGAAGAGGGAGGCTGAGTTCCAGAAAATGCGCAGGGACCTGGAGGAGGCCACCCTGCAGCACGAAGCCACCGCGGCCACCCTGAGGAAGAAGCACGCGGACAGCGTCGCTGAGCTCGGGGAGCAGATAGACAACCTGCAGAGGGTCAAGCAGAAGCTGGAGAAAGAGAAGAGCGAGATGAAGATGGAGATCGATGACCTCGCAAGCAATGTAGAAACAGTCTCTAAAGCCAAGGTACTACAGAGTCTGGGAAATTGTTCTTAACAACAATAGTCCTGTATGTACACATCATACTTTACACAGAGCACTTTACACACATAAAGTCATTTGTTCTATGCAGTGATCCAGGAGGTTAGTAAGAAAGATAGTATTTGCATTATTTCCACTTAACATATGAAGAAAGTGAAATCAAAGAAGTTAAGTACATCGGCCCCATCATACCATTAAGAAATAAAAGCATGAACTTTTGAACATAGGTTATTTGTGTTTTCTTGGTCTTCAATTGAAGAACACAGGTCTCCAACACTCTCAATTGTCCAATAAGCAAAGTGTCACTCTACATAAAGGCAAAGAAGTATTTATGAATATGCTTTTAGAAAATATACCATACGAGTCTTACAAAATTTCAAATTTAGAACACAATCTTTATATTTTTTTATATTAATATTAAACAGAGCTTCACGATTAGCTTTTTAAAAATCCCAATGTATATTTTCAACTTAGGACAGCAATCATAAAATATAAAGAAAAAATTTCTGGTATATCATATTACATATAAAAGAATTCACTTCATATGTCAAAATAAATATTTTTCTGTTTCAAAAGATGTTGTACTAGAGCAAAATTATATTAAAATATCTTCATTTACTCCTTTTACTTTTTCTCACACAGGGAAACCTAGAGAAAATGTGCCGCACTCTAGAGGACCAATTGAGTGAACTGAAATCAAAGGAAGAAGAGCAACAGCGGCTGATCAATGACCTGACTACCCAGAGGGGCCGCTTGCAGACAGAATCTGGTAAGTCTCCTGTTCTATAGTGCCTAAGAGTAGAGATGATGAGATTAAAAACAACTGATTTAGTGAAGAGAAAGTCTAATAAAAGCAACTGAGAACATGGATGATTCACTGAACAGCTCAGACGCTCAACCTACTTGGCGAGGTCACTTGGGGACGATGTTGGAGATAAAGACTTCAGTAGGACTGGATCAAGCTCTACTCCAGAAAGGTCTTGAGTATCTGGCTACACTGAGGGCATGCTTGGTGTTAGGAATCACTCCAACATAGGTCCAGGGCTTCTGTTCGAGACCAAGCTTCTTTTTATCTATATCACAGTGAACGAAATTTCTGAGTAGGGCAATGGATAACCCAGTCTCTCAGAAATCTTATGAAACTGGGACTAGGTAGAATTAGACATTTTAGCTCCCTTCTTTGACAGTTATCACCAGGTTTTCACAGTATCATATACCCTGAAGGATTAGTTACAGAGAAAACAATAAGAATCTAAGCTGTATTTATTCATTCAGATTAATATGTAAGTTTCACCATAAAAATCAGAAATTTGACATTAAGCGTGAAGATTTCAATAGATAATTCGACCATCTGAGCACTCAATTGAAGGGGATGTTAAAAGTTTACGTTTATTTCTAATATGGGCTTGCTAATTTTTTCTTCGCTTAAAAAACAATGGTGCCATTTCTTTTGCCTGTCAGGTGAATTTTCACGTCAGCTAGATGAGAAAGAAGCTCTGGTGTCTCAGTTATCAAGGGGAAAACAAGCATTTACTCAACAGATTGAGGAACTAAAGAGGCAACTTGAAGAGGAGACAAAAGTAACTATTATTATAAGACCCATTTTACTCCCATGACTTGAGCCTAACTGGAGTCCATTACATCAGCTTTTAAAGGGTTTTGAAACTTAATAATTAAACATGTAAATATCCAGTAAAATGAAAGTGTACCTATTTCTACAGGCCAAGAATGCCCTGGCCCACGCCCTGCAGTCCGCCCGCCACGACTGTGACCTGCTGCGGGAACAGTATGAGGAGGAGCAGGAAGCCAAGGCCGAAATGCAGAGGGCGCTGTCCAAGGCCAACAGCGAGGTTGCCCAGTGGAGGACCAAATACGAGACGGACGCCATCCAGCGCACAGAGGAGCTGGAGGAGGCCAAGTATGTGTACAGATATGATAAATTGTGCAGAAAACTTGCACATTGAATCAGAAAGATCCAACCTTTAAAGATTCTGTGAATTAGCCCACAAACATTCATTAATTAGCTCCTATTTGCCAGGCACTGTCAAGCCCTAAGAAGACACGAATAAAGCAAACACCATTTCTACCCTTCTCACCTAAAATCTAGTTAAGGAAACAAAGACCAACAAATAATTATACAGATAATTAGGCCTTATTGCTGTTGGTCAAGCACACCAAGCTCAGTGCTACTCCCGAGTATTGCACTTGCTGCTCCCTCTGTCTGAAATACTTTCCGCCAGATCTCCCTCTAGTTCATTCTCTGATTTCTTTTAGATAACTCAAATGTGACCTCCTGGGAGAACCTTTTCCTGACTATCTAGAATAGTTGCCCACCTCTTACTCTATTTTATTTTTCCTCATTGCACTTATATCAGCAATATGTTATTATGCATTTTCTCACTTGCTTATTGCTTATCACTCTCCCTTGTGTGGAAGGTTCATGAGGCAGGGACCTTTTCTGTCCTCTGCACTGCTGTGTACCCAGTGTTTGGTTCATAAAGAGTTCATCAATATTTGTTGAGTGAATGTATAGATATTTTTAATACAAATATTTTTATATGAAGTTTCCAATACTTTTCAGTGTGGTAATAGTTCATAATTCTTGTTTTGGCTCATGTCTCTCTACAAATATATATAATCTTCAAGGAAGAAGCTGGCCCAGCGGTTGCAGGATGCAGAGGAACACGTAGAAGCCGTGAATGCCAAGTGTGCCTCCCTTGAGAAGACCAAGCAGCGGTTACAGAATGAAGTCGAGGACCTCATGCTTGATGTGGAGAGAACAAATGCTGCCTGTGCGGCCCTAGACAAAAAGCAGAGGAACTTCGATAAGGTAATTTCTGCAGCAGCCTCTGCTCTCCATTATTTTCTTCCATCCTTTACAGCAGGTAACCACTCTTGGTTTTTCAGATCCTGGCAGAATGGAAACAGAAGTATGAGGAAACCCATGCTGAGCTCGAGGCCTCCCAGAAGGAAGCCCGCTCTCTTGGCACTGAGCTGTTCAAGATGAAGAATGCATACGAGGAATCCTTGGATCAGCTAGAAACTTTAAAACGGGAGAACAAAAACTTGCAGCGTGAGTCCCTTTCACTTTCAATAGTATTCATGCCTTGAAGAAATTTTTCTCTTATGTCCTCTGTCTGACCAAATCTCTACCTGTCTTTTACCCAAACAACAGAGGAGATTTCTGACCTCACGGAGCAGATAGCTGAAGGAGGCAAACGTATCCATGAACTGGAGAAAATAAAGAAACAAGTGGAACAAGAAAAGTGTGAACTTCAGGCTGCTTTAGAGGAAGCAGAGGTACAGGTCAAATTATGCATTATAAACAAATTCAGAAAAGAATTAGGCCCATCCACATGGACTGAATATTTTATTAAATATTAAATAGCACAACATTTGTGGAAAGAAAGGTGTGCAGAAAAACTTCCAGATGTTCCCATTCCCTGCTAATGTCACCTCTTGCTGTCATTAAGGCATCTCTTGAACACGAAGAGGGAAAGATCCTGCGCATCCAGCTGGAGCTGAACCAAGTCAAGTCTGAAATTGACAGGAAAATTGCTGAAAAGGATGAGGAAATTGACCAGCTAAAGAGAAACCACATCAGAGTCGTGGAGTCGATGCAGAGCATGCTGGATGCTGAGATCAGGAGCAGGAATGATGCCATCAGGATAAAGAAGAAGATGGAGGGAGACCTGAATGAAATGGAAATCCAGCTGAACCATGCCAACCGCATGGCTGCCGAGGCCCTGAGAAACTACAGAAACACCCAAGGCATTCTCAAGGTAAATGGGTTGAAGAGATGGTCCCAGGGCAGTTGGGGTGACGGCAGTCCTGAGAACAAGACATCTCAATGATCGTTCATTCCACAGGATACCCAGATCCACCTGGATGACGCCCTCCGGGGCCAGGAGGACCTGAAGGAGCAGCTGGCCATGGTGGAGCGCAGAGCCAACCTGCTGCAAGCTGAGATCGAGGAGCTGAGGGCCACTCTGGAACAGACGGAGAGGAGCAGGAAGATCGCAGAACAGGAGCTCCTGGATGCCAGTGAGCGCGTCCAGCTCCTGCACACCCAGGTGGGATTCAGCACAAAGAGTTCACCTTTAATTAATGCCTATATGTCCCAGAAAATATAAGCTTAAATTTTTATTTGACAGACAGGTTTTATACTTCTGTCATTTTTTTCAGTATATTACTAAGAAATGTTTTGCTCTTTTATTTTGCATAAATTAATTTATTCATTGCCTTTGCTATTCTAAGGTTACCAATATTATTTTGTGTTAATATCTTTATTGATGCTAGTTATCAATATTGAAATTTTTATTGTGGAGAAATGGAATGTTTAAACATCTGTTATAATTTTATCCCTGTGAATGGTCTGATTGGTAAATGGCAGTTATAAAATTATAGCGTTATTTGGTCTAATTATGAACCATATTCTTGAAGATGCTGAATATTCTATAACATTTCCATTTTATTTAATTATACTACATAACAAAATAATATTGAAGAGCATTTGACTTGCAAATTTTCAACTGAATTTTTTTTCCTAAAATGGCTACCACTAAATTCTTAGGTAACATAATAAAAAATACTTATAACTTATTTTTAATCAGAACACCAGCCTGATCAACACCAAGAAGAAACTGGAGACAGACATTTCCCAAATCCAGGGAGAGATGGAGGACATTGTCCAGGAAGCTCGCAACGCAGAAGACAAAGCCAAGAAGGCCATCACTGACGTGAGCAGAGGGCAATGCAGTGGTAGTCAAACTTGAATCATGATGTGCTATCTCAGCTCCCTCAACTGGTTTTGTTTTGTTGCTAATTAGGCGGCGATGATGGCTGAGGAGCTGAAGAAGGAGCAGGACACCAGCGCCCACCTGGAGCGGATGAAGAAGAACCTGGAGCAGACGGTGAAGGACCTGCAGCACCGTCTGGATGAGGCTGAGCAGCTGGCCCTGAAGGGCGGGAAGAAGCAGATCCAGAAACTGGAGGCCAGGGTGGGTTTCTCAATATCTATCTATTTCCATTTGCTCCCAATGCCTTATTGGATCAAAATTCTTAAGAGCCTATTTATTTGCAGGTACGTGAGCTTGAAGGCGAGGTTGAGAATGAGCAAAAGCGTAACGTTGAAGCTGTCAAAGGTCTGCGCAAACATGAGAGGCGAGTGAAGGAACTCACTTACCAGGTACTGCAAAATTTTTTATCAGCTAAGCCCTGCTCCATATATATGTGAAATACTCATGTGTAATGACACAATGGTCATGTGCTTTACAAGTAAAACTCTATGGTTTCTATAATCTTTCAGACAGAAGAAGATCGGAAAAATATTCTCAGGCTTCAGGATTTGGTAGATAAGCTTCAGGCAAAAGTGAAATCTTACAAGAGACAAGCTGAGGAGGCTGTAAGTATCCTTAAGATAGAAGGGGAGAGAGAAGTCCTCTGTTTAAAAAAGCTAGTAAATAGATTTACTACTCCTGTAGTAAATAAGCCATTTGCTTTATAGAAGTCTGTGTACTTCTTACAAACTTTTGTGCATTTTATACTTATTGCTTATTATTTGTAATATTAATAGCTTGATTTTAAAGTAAATTTTCAATCCACAAAGAAACCTCAAAAAATTTCAAAGCAGAAATGATACAGGCCACATTCTCTAACAAGAATGTGATAAAATTGTAAAGTGATGAGTACTATAAACAAAAATCCCCAAATACTTAATCATTAAAAAAAAAAATTCCTAAATATTTTTGGATTAAATTAGAAACAAAAACATAATTGCTGAATATTTATCAATTAAGAATAAAGTTTCAAGTAAGATGCTTCTTTTATAAAGTACAGTTAATGCTGTCATTGGAGGACAATTAATTGCTTCACATGCTTTCATTATGAATGAAAAATAAATGAATAAACTGACATTTCAATAAAGAAATTATAAATAATAATGAAATAATGGAAGTAAGTACTGTTGAAAACAAAGGTAGAAATTGATGAATTAGAGTATAATATTTTCTAATTTGCTGATTTCAGTAATATCTGATAATTTCTGGTGAATTAATAAAACAATAGTAATAAAATAAATACCCTTACATCTAGCTCAATCAAGGAAAAAGAAAATACAAATGCTCATTAGGAATGAGAATATGAATAAGCCCTACAAGTAGGTTTATATTTTTTAAAAGTAAAATATAAATCTGTCAACAAAGTTGAAATCTTAAAGAAACTGGGGATTTTTCTAGGAGAATATGAATTACTAAGTTAGCTGAAAAAGTTACTTCAGAATTACTTCTGAAAATGGACTCAGGTTCAGATAGATCTTTCAGAACTTCAAGGAACAGATAATCCCATGCTATGTAAGCCATTCCAGAGCATGGGAAAAGATGAAAAGCTTTCCAACTCATTTTAAGAAGCTCACATGACCCTCATACCAAAACCCATCCAAGAGAGAATGGGGGGAAAAAACTAAAGACAGTTTTACTCATGAGTGTAGTTATAGTAAAGATAAATTACTAAGTCACTGAAACCTTTATTTGGGGGATTGTGCATCAGTAAGAGTTAAATAGGCTTAATTCCTACAATGGAAGGACTCCTGAATATTAGGGAATTTGTTAATAGAATCATTACATACAAAGCAGGAGAAAAAAGTAATTGTTTTGAAATGTGACGAAATGATGTATGATAAAATTCAACATTTTTTTCAATTTAAAGAGATTATGAAGAAATTCATCCTTAATATAGTAAAGAATATCTAACTCGAGAGAATAATCATCTTATAGCAAACCTTAACAAACATGATTTTAATATTCTCACCTTCTTCTCTGCTCTTATATTTTTTCTTGTTCTACTTGTGGTATATATCTTTTAATATGTTTGGGTTGCAAAAATACAGTTATGATTATTTATGAGACACCAACCCCCAAATAAATCATAAAATCAACTTCAGTGATAAGCAAGATGGTAAGACAATCATGATTCCTGTCGAGTAGTTTAACTTGTCGGTAGATGCCAAGTCCTTTCTTTCCTTAGGCCTAGAGAGTCTAGAAAGAAGCACAGTATGGATTCCTTACAATTCCATTTTTATTCTCAGGAGGAACAATCCAATACAAATCTATCTAAATTCCGCAAGCTCCAGCACGAGCTGGAAGAGGCTGAGGAACGGGCTGACATCGCCGAGTCCCAGGTCAACAAGCTGCGGGTGAAGAGCAGGGAGGTTCACACAAAAATCATAAGTGAAGAGTGATCATGCCCAGATGCTGTGGAATGACTGAAGAGAGGCACAAAATGTGAAGTCTTTGGTCATGTCTATCTGTATTTACTGTCTATTCCGCCCTATTGCAAAGGAAATAAAGAGCATAGGGTACTTTGCAAACAATATCCTTAGACTGGTCTTTTCTTTCTCCTAAAGCAATGTCAAAGCTTAAATAATCTCAAGGCTATCAAACAATCACATTCACTCTACCACTAAGAAGGAGTTTGTATTCATTTTATTTTAGGTCTATAGTAATACTTTAAGACTATAAAGTTGTCTCTTGGTAGAGAAGTTCTGATGAACAGAAACCTGGAAGTCATTTGTATTTCTTTCTAAACTTTCCCTGATACTGGGGTATAGTAAGATCTTAGAAAACTCTGCTTTCCCTAATATGAACCTAATTTTCCAGGTCTATGCAAAGGATGGCTCTAGCTATAGTGTTACATGGGGATTCAGACTGAGACATATCATTAATTCTCTTTGCTTTTAATAACTGTTATCAAGAATACAAATCCAAAGTAGTATTATTAGCACATGAAAGTTTTCATCATCAATACCAATATACTGTATATTCACAGTATGTGTATTGGGCAATGGGTATGGCATGAAAGAGTGAGATGTGACCCTTCTCTCTGTGAAAGCTATAAAGTCTGGAGACAAAAAGAATATTATTCTATATATTATAATGTAATATCAATAAGCTGTTTATTAGCCTATATTTCCAGAGTTTATGGCCTTCTATATATATAATCATGTAAAGAGCCAGAATAAAAGATTAAAAGCATTGATAAAATGTGAATCTCAAAATAGATTATTGAAATGTATGTTCAACACACATAATGATGAGTTATGAGTTTGATGCAAAAACCAGATATGGTAGCAATCTGAATTACTCAGAGAAGTTTTCCTAGAGGATCGAGAATTTTTAAACTGG
The DNA here is from genome assembly GCF_004115265.2 of Rhinolophus ferrumequinum. Taxonomy (NCBI): domain Eukaryota; kingdom Metazoa; phylum Chordata; class Mammalia; order Chiroptera; family Rhinolophidae; genus Rhinolophus; species Rhinolophus ferrumequinum. Next base: position 8,936,179 of record NC_046304.1, read on the forward strand.
ATCCAGGTGAGATGCATAGCCAAAAATATAACCTTCCTGGACAGCATAAAGGAAAAGCTAAAGGGTAACTACCCATCTGAATAGAAAACAAAGATATATTGGCTTAAATAGCACTGGGAGACAATAAATTAGATGTGTAAAAGCAGTTTAACAGGTAATTGGATTTCACACTGTCACACTGGCCTTAGGAAGGGTGTGGAATTGCCCTTCTCACTGCCCTGGCCCCTCTTTCACTTTCTTCCCACATCACCTGTAAATTATTACGTGCCTCATAACTTGGCAATAATGATAAAAATAATTATCTTACTTTCTACTTCTTGGAAAACTATCCAGAGCAGGTCCAAAGGCTGTCTTAATATTCCCATCAAATCTTATTGAGAGCATTATTTAATTGTTTTCTCTTCCTGAGAATCATTGCCCACATTTTCCACATGGCTGATTAAGAAAACAAATGTGTAAAAAATAAAATGATGTATTTTATTATGGTAACAAATCATGTTGAGAGTTGGTTAGGGAAGTCCCTCTCAGAAGAACGTCTCCTGTAAGAACCTTCCTGCTGGCTTTCATCTGCTCCAGGTTGAAGAATGTTACCAGCAAACATGCTGGACTGTAAATCAAGTAACCAGGATCTAGATTACTGTGTGATTAGTGAAGATTCTCTTCTAGTCTTTGGATCTCAGTCGCTTTATTAGTAATACAAGGAATATGGATTAGATGATAATAAAATCGTGTGACCATTACAATCAGTATCTCCAGACATCAGCTTTCATAAGGCAACCTACTTCCATTAAATTGATTGAAATATAAGTACAATAATACAGGAATGGTTGCAAAAAAGGGCATGTTAAGCAAATTTGATGTCAGTTCCTGACAGTCAGTGCTGACATAGAGAGATGCAAAGTCAAAGATACAATAAAACAAATATTTTTAAAATAAAAAATGGGAATAGAAAACAATGATCAGGTATTGTTGTGAAATATATACCATGGGTAGCTGATGGAAGAGAAGTCAGAGCTGCTGCACTTTTAGGCAGAAAAATGCCCTGTTTTCTAATATTTTCTTATGCTGAATTTCATAGAAGAAATAGGATTTCTCAAGAGACTTGCATTTAAAATAAGGAGAGAAGCTGGACATTGTTCAACTCCACGAGGCAATCCAGTTTTGGAGCAAATTTAAAGTGGGAGTGGTATGGTGTGACAATGAATAAGAGGAGACTGACTAGAGAAAACAAAAAAAGCTATCTTTGGCTGCTCTTCATGAAGCAAATTTTAAAATTAAATTTCCAGGCATTCCTGAAAAAGCACCATAATTTGCACAAAAAAAAATTTTTTTAATTAAAAAAAAAATCACATCTTCTTGGGAGGAACCAACAATCTTTTTATACCTCTCTGGTAAAGAGCAGAAACTTCCTTTCCTAGTATAATATCTGCAATTGTGTGGGCAGTTGACAAGACTTCACACAGGCGACTCTGAAACAGAAGAGCAGCAGGCAACAAAGTCCAGGGATTCCAGAACAGAGTTGCCTTTGAAACAACACCTTACATTATTCCAAAGGCAGATCGCTTTCAGATTGCCAACAACTCAAATTATTTATAGGAGATTGATTCATATACTTAACCTAATGTGAGAGGGAATATTTCTAATTATATCCAAACATCTTTAATACGAGGAGAATTATGCTTGGAGACCTTCATTGCCAAAAACATGTTTGGCCAAATGGTTTTTTAAGAAAGAGGAGGAGGCTACATGTTTTCCATATTTGAGCCTATAAAAGTACCCTTGGAATGAGTATGACTTGTCTTTCCTCATAAAGCTTCAAGGTAAGTGTGTGTGAGGACAAGTCTCTGAAGGACGGTAAGGGATGTCTGGCTGCCCGCACACATGCCACACATCCTGGCTCCCATTGCTCCTGGCTGCCCTTCAGTGAAGCACCAACTCACTCGGGAGCAATTTTAATTTGATGTTTCAGTGTTCCCAGTCATTTCCTGCTTCTCAGTTAAGAATTATGCATGCTATTATTGGGGCCTGTTAGAATTTAATTCAGAAGAAATTTGTTCTTTTTCTTACAGTTCTGACCCACTTCAAGGTTGTGTCTCTAAGGTAAGATACTAATTTTTTTCCTCATTCCTCTCAGGGTGCAAAAAGTCTTCTGCTGTGGTTTGGAGAGTGCCCAGGGGGTTATGAAATAAAAGCTTTTCAATTTCATGGCTGATCATGCTTCCCTTGAAAAATTCAAGGGAAAAATTCAAGGGAATTCGAGAGGGACGTTAGAAATGGGTTCTCATTCATTTATAGCATTTATAGTACATGAAAATGCTTTCTCAGAGTCTTTAGGAGTTCTATACATATTTTTTTCAATTTCCAACGTTGTAGTTTACTTTTAAGTAATAGAATTATAATATGCAATACAACATTTCAATATTATTATTCATTTATAGAGAAAATGCAAATTTCCTATACTGCAGCTTCTACTCAGCACTATATAATACAAAATTCCTTGAGATGCTGTCAGAATAGATTGAATCCTTGTCTTGGAAAAGTGGCTTAAATCTGCATGTTGTTTCACAATCTGTAAAATGGAATTTTAAAAAACATGATATGGAAAATGATTGTGAGCATTTTCCGCAAGACAAAACATTTTAATTGTGTTGTCTGGACCCATGTAGTTTGAATGGAAAAATGTGGAAAAGTTTGGCCAAGTACTTTAAGTTTTCCTGAAAAGATATCTTTATTATTATTATAAAATAGGTTACCTATGATCAATATTGACAGGATTAATGAATGTTAAAGTGGCAAGAGACAAATCTTGAAAAGAAAATTTTTGTGAAATTTGTATAACATTAGTAATAAAGCAAGAAAATATAAGTAATAACATTTTATATTAAGTCTTTGAGAAATACTAAAGATAGGTGAAGAAGCCGAGTTTGTCGAAATTATGATACAGGAACAAGAGAAATTGATGAATAATAGAATATATTTTAGCAAAACAATGCAAAACAAAGCTCCTCACATTTTTTATTTCCCTTACTAGGCAGTCTTTGAAAATCCAAATCTATAATGAAAAGATTTTCACCACATACAAAATAGTTCCTAAAATTTTAGAAACATATTTCATTTTAGAAACATAATTCACAAAGCCAGCTTTGAGCCATTTGCTGTATCTTGCATGTGTTCTAAGAGGTGTGAAGGATGCCACAGAGGGAAAACTGCTCCCTGCCTGCAAGGTGCTTATAATCCAATTGGAAGATAAGAACTGTAAGTGAAAGAGGTGGAGAACATCCTGCCATCATCTTAGCTTTGTGTTCTGTATAAACCAATAGTCTGCAGCTTATAAAGATTAATGTACATAACAAATGAAACTCAGAGAGCAGGTACAATATCATATGGTAGGTGAGCCAGAAACAACGGTCTCTTTCCAAACACATGACTTGACTAAGTATGTGTCAGCACTGGCACGGAACACGGAGACTGACATTTCACCTTCAGCCACGCTAGGGAGGTGGTCATACTCCACAGGTCAGTAAATAAAGAATGTTTGCTTGTTTTTTTTTTTAAAGTGAATCTAGTGGTCCAGTTTTAAAATTTCTATAATATCTTTTCTTCATCTGTCAGGAAGAGTCTTCAACTGGGCTGCCATCAATAACCTGCAGCCATGAGTGGAGACCAGGAAATGGCTATTTTTGGGGAGGCTGCTCCTTACCTCCGAAAGTCTGAAAAGGAGCGCATTGAGGCCCAGAACAGGCCCTTTGATGCCAAGACATCTGTCTTTGTGGTGGACCCTAAGGAGTCTTTCGTGAAAGCGACAGTGCAGAGCAGGGAAGGGGGGAAGGTGACAGCCAAGACTGAAGCTGGAGCTGTGAGTAAAACATCTGGAGATGATTCAGTTGTCCTTCATGTTGGGTTAGATGTGCTGACATTTTTTGATCTGGCCTCTCTTGTTTGACTTGACAGACTGTAACTGTCAAAGATGACCAAGTCTACCCCATGAACCCGCCGAAATACGACAAGATCGAGGACATGGCCATGATGACCCATCTCCACGAGCCTGCTGTGCTGTACAACCTCAAAGAGCGTTACGCAGCCTGGATGATCTACGTGAGTTCCATCTCATGGCCTTCTGTTCACTTACTAGTCGTTAATATTTTTGAAAAATAGTAGATCATTAAGGTTCCCATAAAATAATATATATATTTTTTCTTTTTGGTGTAGACCTACTCAGGCCTGTTCTGTGTCACCGTCAACCCCTACAAGTGGCTGCCGGTGTACAACCCCGAGGTGGTGGGTGCCTACCGAGGCAAAAAGCGCCAGGAGGCTCCGCCCCACATCTTCTCCATCTCTGACAACGCCTATCAGTTCATGCTGACTGGTGAGTGGCTCAACTGTCTTGCATATGAATTATTTTACCACCTCTAATCACATATGTTAAAGCTAAAATGACCTTTAGAAATAATCTAATCCAACCCCCTGGTTGTACGAAAGAGGTGACTGACTAAACCGCAGAGCAGTACATTCTGTGAAAGCAGAGACTAAAATGCAGTTCTACTGATTTCACCTCCATGATTTTACCAGACCATGCGTCTGCTCCATCCCTATTAAGTTTTGTGTTTAGTCTCCCTGCTTGAAAAGGCATGATTTATTTTATGTATTTAAGAAACAAGAGTAAGATTAAGTAACAACTGAATCATATTGTCTGAATAAAAATGAAAAATATATGTTCAATCATTTTAGTGCCTAAGTTTCTTGTTGATTATAAATTAGATACGTTTAGAAGTACTGTTATCTCTTAATTCATGAGAGCCCATTTCAGATATAATATCCTTCCTTTGAATGAAGATGGCATTTGGGAGCTATAAACATATAAACAAAAGTTGTTGTTTTCCCCCCTTAAAAGGATTTTATTCTGATTGAGGTACCCTTTTCCACCTGATCTTTCTTGGTCTCAATGTCATACTTTTGGGAAGATTGGTCAGAGTTAGGGTTGCGGTCTGTGGCTATGAGACAAAGGTGTGTGTGGTGTGTGTGTGTATGTGTGTGTGTGTGTATGTCCTTTTGCTCCATTTAGAAAGTAAATCTCAACCTTGTCTCTACTAATATTATTTTAACCTATTAAACTACAGTCCAAACCCTTAGCATACTACACATTTTTCAGTTATATGCATTAATCAGCAGACAGCATGACATTAAAATCTACAGATGACAACTAGGGAATGTATCTGCCTTTGAAAAATTCTGCTCTTTATTTTAAACCAGGACACACTTCCTGTGGTAGCTTAAGGAATTTAAGATCTGACAACATTTTATGTTTCTCTTCCCCAACTAGAGGCTTGAGAACAATACCATATATAACTTTACAATAATATATTGAAAAACTCCATTGGAAATGACAGTTATGCTCAATTTCCTACGTCGTTCCCTATACAAAATTTTGTTTGTGTAACTGGTAGGCATGCTGACTGTCCAACTGTTTTTCTTTCAGATCGGGAGAATCAGTCTATCCTAATCACGTATGTATTACTCTTCTAAGTCTTATTAGCATTGTATATATCTCACTGGGAAAATGACAAACTGATAGAAATTAGTTAATGCCTATATGGTGTGATCAGCCTGGAACTAGATGTTGTTTTCACTTTATTGTAGGATTTAGATAGCATCAAAATATAAACTAATACCAAAATTACATCACTTGTTTGTCCAGTCTTGAAAGTTTCACAGGACTTACCTGAGAGTAGGAGATATAAAACCCCTTCTCTGGGCATGGCCAGAACCTGGTACAGGGCAGTGAGAAACACACAGCCTTCTGAAGGGTGAGCAGTTTGGGAATGGTACCAGTGGTTCATTTTTTAAGGCCTCCTTGAGGATGTCTATTTTTCCAAAGACCTAAGTTGGGCCTTGTCTTTAGTCTAAGGAAACTGAAGAACGCTTGCATTGTTTCATAGAGTTCTTTTTACTAATTGTTTCATTTACTACCTAGTTGTCGAGTGGCTGCCTTTGGGAACCCTCAAGCCCAGGTCTCACCACCTAGAAAAGAGCCTGGCATATTTTAAGCACTGAAGAAATATGTGTTACATGAATAATGAATGAGTTTCTCTACTTCTTGTCAGTGCTAAGCAATAGAAGTTATATGAGCTATATGTAGGTTGCAGAGAAAGACCTAGTAGACTCTGACAAAGACATGTCAAAACAGATGCATAGGTAGTAAATGCTGATGGGAGCAGCCTCATTTGTCACATAGCTTAATTTCTCATGTATGTCTGCTCACTGTTTGACAGTGGGGAATCTGGGGCAGGGAAGACTGTGAACACCAAGCGTGTCATCCAGTACTTTGCAACAATTGCAGTCACTGGAGAGAAGAAGAAGGAGGAAACTGGCAAAATGCAGGTGAGTCTGACAGCCAGAGTCAGCATCAAGACTGCCAGGGCTCTCAGGAAGTCTGGAGGCCCAGATGTGAGGACGGCTCTTGCCTTTGCAGGGGACTCTGGAAGATCAGATCATCAGCGCCAACCCATTGCTGGAGGCCTTTGGCAACGCCAAGACCGTGAGGAATGACAACTCCTCTCGCTTTGTAAGTCTCTTGGACACAAAAGGGTTTACTCAGCCCTTAAATGCCAGAGAAAGCATGTCTGAATTATCATTTCAATCTCTTCTTTCTTGTATACTTCAAGTTATGTATATAATGTCATCTTTTTTCTTGCAAGGGTAAATTCATCAGGATTCACTTTGGTACCACAGGGAAACTGGCTTCTGCTGATATTGAAACATGTGAGTAATAGAACCTCCTAAATAGAATCCAAGAATGACAAATGATGGTTTGGAGGAACATTTTGCAGCTTCTGCTGAGCCTGGGGCCTGTGAAACACTAGTCTGCTGCCAAACGTGCCCAGGGTTAATGCCAGTCTTATCCATAGTCCACAGTGTGCTTTAGGCACGTCAGTCATGAGCGTATGATTCTGTAGGAACTGCCAGGAGCTGTTGGGCTTGTCTGATGTATTCCAGCCTCAAAATTAATTTTCAATTTTTCTAAGGAAAAACTAACACTGGGGGTAAATGAGTTGCTTATGGTTTTACTATAAGCAATTACTTGCTCGTCTGAGCCTGGATGAATGTTATTTTAGTAGCCCCTCTATTATAAAGTGAGAAGAGACCCTGGGGAGGGACGAGTTATCAAGAATCAATTATATTCCAAATGTCAAGGATCTCCTGTATGAGAAATGAACATGCCTTGGGCCAGCATGCTTTCGTTTATTTCTAGAGATGGCAAGACCAACTACCATTGTAGGGATGTAATGTTTAATACCTCATGGGGACGTTTAACTGAAATCTCAAGGGGCCAATGAGCTTTCGCTAATTATCCTAAGTGCCAAAATCACTCCAGGAACTTTATAATTTCCACTCTCCCCCTGTCCCCCTCCATCCGATGTCTATTTTGCATTGCAGATCTTCTGGAGAAGTCTAGAGTTACTTTCCAGCTGAAGGCAGAAAGAAGTTACCATATTTTTTATCAGATCATGTCTAATAAGAAACCAGATCTAATTGGTAAGAAAGGACTTAAATTTCTAAGCTAGAAGTTCATCATTTTATTAACGTCTTCTAATGTAAAACATACCCCCTGAATTCTATGTACCCAGAAATGCTCCTGATCACCACCAACCCGTACGACTATGCCTTTGTCAGTCAAGGGGAGATCACAGTCCCCAGCATTGATGACCAGGAAGAGTTGATGGCCACAGATGTAAGTTACTCATGCAGTTTAAAAAAATAAATGCATTATGTATGGGAATGACAATAACAACATGCCGTAGGTGTGTCGTTATGGATACAGTATAAATTCTCCTCAATAAATGCGTATCTTCTGCCCTAATTTTTGTCCTCTCCTCTCTCCTGGCAGAGCGCTATTGACATCCTGGGCTTCACTTCTGACGAAAGAGTGTCCATCTATAAGCTCACAGGGGCAGTGATGCATTATGGGAACATGAAGTTCAAACAAAAGCAGCGTGAGGAGCAAGCTGAGCCAGATGGCACCGAAGGTACCAAATGAAGTTCTGTCTGGGTTTAATAAGAGAATATAGGTCAAAAAAGCCCATTCCAAACTCATGGCTCCTACACAGCTGAGCTTCTGATGAACATACCCAATTTTACCCCCACACACAGTTTCTATAAAGTGATTCACTAATTACTCTGCTCCTGTGAATTATGGGGCGCACAGTAGGTCATGTTGGGTACCTGAATTCTGTCTCATTAATTACTCTGCCCCTGTGAATTATGGGGTGCACAGTAGGTCATGTTGGGTACCTGAATTCTGTCTCATTAATTACTCTGCCCCTGTGAATTATGGGGTGCACAGTAGGTCATGTTGGGTACCTGAATTGTGTCTCTGCAGTTGCTGACAAGGCAGCCTACCTCCAGAGTCTGAACTCTGCTGACCTGCTCAAAGCCCTCTGCTACCCCAGGGTCAAGGTCGGCAACGAGTACGTCACCAAAGGCCAGACTGTACAGCAGGTAAGTGCACAATGTCAATGGATCACACACAGCCCTGGCCTTCACAACATGCCTTTAATAACACCAAAAACATTACTCTGTCCATGAAGGTGATCAACTCGGTGGGCGCTCTGGCCAAAGCCATCTATGAGAAGATGTTCCTGTGGATGGTCACCCGTATCAACCAGCAGCTGGACACCAAGCAGCCCCGGCAGTACTTCATCGGGGTCTTGGACATCGCTGGCTTTGAGATCTTTGATGTGAGTTAACAGGAACTTTGTAGCAGGAAAGTTTATAAATCTTGCTGCTACAGTAGTTAATATTGGAAAAGGTCTATGAACAATAGCTGTACTACACACCAAATAGACACATGAAAGAAGACCAAAAGTCTACAAAAGGTCATCAACTTTGGAATGAGACGGATCTGGATTCAAACTCCACCTCTGTCAATTCCTTCCTGTGTGAACTTGGGACTGGTATCTGACCAAGCACAGGGCAAATTCAACAAGGACCTATAGGTAGGTCACCTCGCACTCCAAATAACACATGAGATCATTCTGCCAATTGCAAGAATTCTGAATTGAAAGCCCTAAGCGTATGCAATCATCATGACAGTTGATTTTAGAATGTTTTCATCACCCCAACAAGAAACCCCATCCCCATTAAGTCACCCGCCACTTCCCCTTCCCCCAGCCGCTGATAACCACTAATCTGCTTTGTGTCTCTATGGATTGGTCTATTCTGGACATTTCCCATAAATGAAATTATACAATACGTAGCCCTTTATGACTGGCTTCTTTCACTTAGCATAATGTTTGCAAGGTTCATCCGTGTGGTAGGACCCCTTTGACGTTTGTGTATGGCGACACAATTCTTTGACAAGAGAATTCCCACTTGTGTTTAGATCTAGGTGTCCTGAATAGTAAAGCAGAGCAGATCTCTGCAAGGTCTAATACTGGTTACAAACACTGGCTCTGGCGTCAAAGCATCCGAACCCCAGCCATACTCCTGCTACCCCTAAACTTACTCTGCTTTTTCTTTTATTTCATAACACTTACACCCTGTAGTACAATATAGAACGTGTCTACTTAATGTGTATTATTTATTTTTGTCTTGCCAAAAAGAAAAAGAAAAAGAAAGCATTGGAGTCCTTGCCATGCCTCTTACTAGCAGGGTCTTGCACAGGTTACTTATTCTCTCTAATAGTGTTTCTCACCCATGAAATGGGCAAATAGCACCACCTTAAAAAATAATTTGTACAAAGCACTTAGTACCGTGTCTAGCATATAGTAAATGCTGGACAAATGTTAGTTGTTGAATTTTTATTCCTATTATTAGTAACAACATACAAACCACAATGGCTCAGAGGTATCAACTTTAGCTGGTTATACAACGTAACCACAAAGTCATAAATGACTAAGAAACCTCAGATCCTCAAAAAATAGATATTGCAAAAACCATATAATTGCTTAACTGCACAGGGAAGCATCACGCAGAGCCTGTTTACTCCTGTTTAAGAAATACTTCCAACAAGTGTGGTGACACTTCCAGCCCACAGCAGCAAAACAGAGGGGCTTGTACAGTCAGGATGAAGCCATTGCATCCTCAGAGGGCAGTTAGGAGAGCCAAGTAAGAAAAGCCCCTATCACAGAGAAGGTTTTATTATAACATGAATGTTAATTTGTATTTTGTACTGATTGCAGTTCAACAGCCTGGAGCAGCTGTGCATCAACTTCACCAACGAGAAACTGCAACAGTTTTTCAACCACCACATGTTCGTGCTGGAGCAGGAGGAGTACAAGAAGGAAGGCATTGAGTGGGAGTTCATCGACTTCGGGATGGACCTGGCTGCCTGCATCGAGCTCATCGAGAAGGTTCGCTTGCGTTTGTCAGATCACAGATTATACTGCTGAACTACGGTATTTAAAAGAAAGTCACAAAATCTTAGCATTTACTATTGTGAAAGATTGCCACTTGTAAACAAAATCAGGAAAACTCCTTTTGCCATCTCTGAGGTAGGTGTTCTGGTACAGGAGACTGAATGTTTTTTATAGACTCCAGACCTCTACCTTTCCCCACACTTTGTAGTGCAAAGCCATATATTTAAAGCCATCTTTCCTTACAAAAGAGCACTGGCAAGAGTTATTTACTTATTATTCCTTCGTCTTCCTTAGATTCATTATTATCGGTATTTGAAATAAAAATTTCTAGTACTTTAAAGCAGAGGCTCTTGAATTTCAGTTGTGCCAAAGACTCACCATAAGTGATAAATTACGGATTTCCCTAATCTCACCCCTAGAAATACTTTTTGGTAAGTGTGAGGCAGAACCTTACAATCTGCATTTTTTTATCATGTGATTCTGATGCAACTAATTTGTAAGTCACACTTGGAGAAATATTGCTTTGAAGTCTTTGGGGCAAAGACACAAATTCCACCAGAGCACACCCTTTGTTTTTCTCACTCTCTATCATGTCTCAGAGCCGGACGCAGCACCTGGATCTTGATAGATACCTGATAAATGTTTGTTAAATTAAGGACTCAGGCCAAAGGAATGAGTTTTCATTAACTATCAGGAAATAAAGGATAAATTTACTCAAAGAGGATCATAATTTTTACCTATGATTTCTACAAGCAGACAAAATTAAAATGGCACTTGTTTCCTTTCATTCTTTCAGCCAATGGGCATCTTCTCCATCCTGGAAGAGGAGTGCATGTTCCCCAAGGCGACAGACACTTCCTTCAAGAACAAGCTATATGAACAGCATCTTGGAAAGTCCAACAACTTCCAGAAGCCCAAGCCTGCCAAAGGCAAGGCTGAGGCCCACTTCTCACTGGTGCATTACGCCGGCACCGTGGATTATAACATCGCTGGCTGGCTGGAGAAGAACAAGGACCCCCTGAACGATACAGTGGTCGGGCTGTACCAGAAGTCTTCAATGAAGACTCTGGCTTACCTCTTCTCTGGGGCAGCAGCAGCTGCTGAAGCAGGTAATTTTCAATAGAATTCATCTTTTACTTAATGTATAAAATGTAAACAGAGAAAGCCTGTGCTATGATTGCTTGTGCTTTCTCTGCCCTCCTTAGAGTCTGGTGGAAAGAAAGGTGGCAAGAAGAAGGGTTCTTCCTTCCAGACGGTGTCTGCTCTCTTCAGGGTACACACTTCCTTTTCTCTAATTAGATTCAGGAAATTAAATTTTACTTTATTGGGTAAAGTAAATATTTTGGAGAAGGGGAAATAGTCTTGCAAGGATTCTAGAACTGGATGTGCCTCAAGGAATTAGGTCAGCAGATAGTGGTAAAACTGAGCAGCAGGGAAGTTTGCCATAGTTTGGAAGAGATACTTAGTAGAATATAGGAGACAGGGCCTATATTCTTAGTAGAATATAGGAGACAGGAGGGACGAGAGTGAATTGCGGAAGTCAGTATCAGATGGTAAAATTCAATTTGGGGCCTGGGAAATAAGGTCCTTTGACACTTAAAAGGCTCTACTGGGATAGAATTAAACAAAACATGAGATTTACTTGAGACTTTGGGAGCCTCCAAATAATGTAGGTGCTTAGGTATATATTGGCATATAACTGAAATGAGTAGATTTTGAAAGTTGAGGATAGAATAGTGGTGGGAATTTGGAAGCTGAGCTAAAAGAATAAGTAACCAGATGTGATAAGAACTAGCTCTTTAGGGAAAATTTACTTTTCTTTTGACAATTTCATCTGGGATAACTGACACTACTTAAAAAAACCAGGATTTCCTTGGAAAACATCTTGCACTTGGAAACATGTCTGTCAGTTTTCTGCCAGTTCCCAGAATGAGGCATTAAAAGGCCACTTTCTATGGAACCAGAAGAAGACCTAGCTCCCTAACTATGACAAGGAATAAGCCTATGATAGGGAAGCAGATACAATTGAAAGTTGGGTAAAGAAAGAAATGGAGATTTGGAGGAAGACATTGAATTACTTGTAAAACCAGACTACATATCTAGGCAAAAGAGTGTGGGTAGAGTATTTCCATATGTGTAGAATGCTACTCAAAATTTATAACATATGCTTCAAATTCAATAGCACTGAACAACCACTTCAACATCTAGTAGAAAAATATGTAAATAATGCACAAAAATAGGAGCTGAAAGACCACTTTGGGAATGTGGAAATTCCAGTGATGACTCTTTGCATATTCAAATCTGGATTCTATTCATTAGAATTGAACAAATGTCATAAATCACAATGATTATGTCTGCAAATATGACTGTCTGAAAATAGTACACTTTTAAACCCAGTATTCATATGGTCCCACAGGAGAATTTGAACAAGCTGATGACCAACTTAAGGAGCACTCACCCTCACTTTGTACGGTGCATCATCCCCAATGAAACCAAAACTCCCGGTAAGACATTTCTCATATCCAGACAAGCCCCAGTGTATTGGCTTTAGACCATGAAATGAGGCATGTGTATTCTCCTGTTTAGGGGCCATGGAGCATGAACTTGTGCTGCACCAGCTGAGGTGTAACGGTGTGCTGGAAGGCATTCGTATCTGTAGGAAGGGCTTCCCCAGCAGAATCCTGTATGCAGACTTCAAACAGAGGTCAGATTCTCTCACATGAATTATTTTAAGAGAGTCTTCTTATTTACTTTATTTTTTCAATGAAAGAATCCTTTATACCTTCTATTAGAATTGTTGAGAAGAAGAGAAACAAATTTAATAGATTCTGTATTGACATGCCAAAAGTTGGATACCCTTTGAATATACACAGAATAGATAAAAAAGATATAATTTCTTGCTTATGTTTGTTAGATTACTCGACAACTATGTTGTTTCTATAGTAAGGCAGGAAGATTTCTTTTTGATGCCAACAGCTAAATCATTTATTTGTTTGACTTAAATAGATACAAGGTATTAAACGCAAGTGCTATCCCTGAAGGACAATTCATCGACAGCAAGAAGGCTTCTGAGAAGCTCCTTGGGTCCATTGACATTGACCACACCCAGTATAGATTTGGTCACACCAAGGTAATAGTCTCTAAAACCTACCTGATGATATTCCCATCCCTTTGAAGTTCATGTAAAGTTTCTGATCTACAACTCTACCCATGCTCAGGTCTTTTTCAAAGCTGGTCTTCTGGGGCTCCTAGAGGAAATGCGAGATGACAAGCTGGCCCAGCTGATTACCCGAACTCAGGCCAGGTGCAGAGGGTTCCTGGCAAGAGTGGAGTACCAGAAGATGGTGGAAAGAAGGTATTCATAGGGACACCTTACTAAACCCCATCAGCCTAGGCTTTTTAGTTCTGAGTGCTTTTATAACCTGACTTTGAACATTTCTGTTCCTATCACAGAGAGTCCATCTTCTGCATCCAGTACAATGTCCGTGCTTTCATGAATGTCAAGCACTGGCCCTGGATGAAGCTGTATTTCAAGATCAAGCCCCTCCTCAAGAGTGCGGAAACTGAGAAGGAGATGGCCAACATGAAGGAAGAATTTGAGAAGACCAAGGAAGAGCTGACTAAATCAGAGGCAAAAAGGAAAGAACTTGAAGAGAAAATGGTAACTCTGATGCAAGAGAAAAACGACCTACAACTCCAGGTTCAATCTGTGAGTGTCAGAACCCATTTGTTTTAATCTGATGCTAAAATTTTGGTTCAGCAGTTGCTAGGGAAAAGTGTAGAGTCCACCTTACTAAGGGATTTATTATCAATCTTTCCTGATTCAAAACTCCTTAGAACGTTCTATAAAATTTCATACACAACATTATTCAAAAACACTGTGATAGGATTCCTTGCTGTTGAGAAGGGGGAAATAAAAGAAGAATGTTTTTTCCTTTTCCCCTATTGTTTCCCCTAGCAGAATATGGGCAGGAAATAAGGTGATCTGTGCTCCCTAAGATTCTCCCTCCTGAAAAATGCAAATAAGAGCAGTGAAAAAAAGAATAATATTGGCAATGAAGAAGGAGGACACTTTGTGATGAAAATGGATCAACTTGAAACCAATGTTCTGAACCTTTATATCTATGCTCCCCTGGTAACTTTCCTCTCAACTCTATCTTTGGAAACTCTCTAGTACCTGAAAGAATAGGATCATTGCAAGGATAATGACAATACTTTCTATAAGTAGTGTAAATTTTTATGCCAAGCATGAGAGATTGAGTTGATGTTCTTGTTCTCATGTCCCAATAAATACCCAGAGACTTGGGAAAAAAATTTGACCAAATGTCACAGTCTAACCCATTTTTGTGACCCAAATGACATGAGAATTTCAGTTGCTACCACTAAAATCAACAACAGGAACATTAAAGGTTACTCTATCAGTTTTGGACACATAACTAGAAAATTTAAAGAAAGATGAACTGTAAATACACTATGATTTTCCTTGTCGTTTATGTAGACCAGGGTTTTCCAAATTGAAGAGAATCAAAGAATAATTGTAGGGAGTATCTAAGCTTGATCCAAGCATATTCCTCTCCTTTGAGTATAAAATGACCCCTTTTTAACATAATTCTATCAACTATCCATTTAATAAATATTTGGTGAAGTTCCAAGCATCAAGGATGCAACTCTGAGCAAGAAATATGGTCCCTGCTCTCATAACGATTATAGTCCAACTCCTATTTCTTCTCATGAGGAACATGCTAGCTACTTCTATTAGCACCACTTCTAACATGTTCAGTTTCCCTTAGTTCTTCCAGGTACCTTTTAATTCTCAGCTACTCTGTCACTGTAGGGCACGTGTTCTCTTTAAGTCACTTTTCTGATATTACCTGTCCCTCCTAGCAACCTGGTAGATACCCAACAACTTTGTTTTTCATATACTAAACTTTTCTGGAAATAAATATTACATGTAGAAAACTGACTGATCAGAAATTATATACCAACACATTAAATATAGGTTACCATGTAGGGGAGGAAAAATTTTTCCTCAACCCTATTAGGGTCCCTGGCTGGGTGTGAAAATTAAACTGGCAAAAGATAGATTAACAGGAGAAAAGCAAACAAATTTATTGCATTTTTACATATACATGGGAGCCTTCACAAGAAAATGAAGACTTGAAGAAGTGACCAGAACAGTAATCTTTTATAACTTTTAGACAAAGAAACAATAAATTTGTGAAGAACTGGCAAGACAAAGGCGCTTGGGCTAGAGGTAGTTAATGGTGAAGAAGTAACTAGGAAGATAGGGTTAGTTGAACAAAGTTTGTTTATACAGTCTTCTCGGCTCCCAAATTCCCATCTCTGGTAATAAGAATGTCTTCTTTCTTCCTTGTACAGAGAGGGTACCATTTGCATGCGAACTTTATGACTGTTTCAGGGGAGAAGGATGAGGAGAGAAGGTCAGAGTGACCTTCCTGCTTCTGCCATTTTCTCAAGCTCCTTCTGCTTAAGATTTTTAGTATGCCAAAGTGCCATATTTGAGGGAGTGTGTCCTGAACCCCATCACTAAAAATATAACAGTATCATCATTTTAATAGGAACCATGACTTAAATTCCTTTTTTAAAAAAATCTTCAGTGCTGTAAGTGTCCAATAAATATTTCCTAAATCATGGAAAGCTAATAAAAATTAACCTAAGGCTTTTTAAAACAGAATTTACTTGTTTGGCTTCAAAATATTAGTAAAAACCTGAAAATGTCCAGAGCACTAAAATATAAAACTGTCTGTGTCCCTTCTCAGGAAGCAGATGCTCTGGCTGATGCAGAAGAAAGGTGTGACCAACTGATCAAAACCAAAATCCAGCTTGAAGCCAAGATCAAAGAGGTGACTGAGAGAGCTGAGGATGAGGAAGAGATCAATGCTGAGCTGACAGCCAAGAAGAGGAAACTGGAGGACGAATGTTCAGAACTGAAGAAAGACATCGATGACCTTGAGCTGACACTGGCCAAGGTTGAAAAGGAGAAACATGCCACAGAGAACAAGGTATGAATCATATTCTGCTTTACTAAAATAGAAGTTCTACCATCCAGTAAGCTGCTTTATAGTAGAGACAATCCCTTCTTTAACCTTCTAGGTGAAAAACCTCACAGAAGAGATGGCAGGCCTGGATGAGACCATAGCTAAACTGACCAAGGAGAAGAAGGCCCTCCAAGAGGCCCACCAGCAGACCCTGGATGACCTGCAGGCAGAAGAGGACAAAGTCAACACCCTGACCAAAGCTAAAACCAAGCTGGAGCAGCAAGTGGATGATGTAAGCCTAACATCATGTAAACTTTTTGTTTTAACTTTGTAACAAACTAAGTAAGCGTGAGTTTGCATTCTTATGGTGTAAGGAGTACATTTCAAGTGTTTCCAATGAAGAAGTGGTATAGGACATGATCCCTGCTACAAGAATTAAGATGGACACACAAGTCAAAAAATAAACAAAGTTAGTTGTAACAGACAATATGGGTAAAAAGAATTAGGGGGAAGGAAGGTAATGTGTTCACCAAGAAAAGCTGTACAAACAAAATGCATCTTTAGCTGGGCTTGAAAGGTGAGAGGCGGCGGGAAGTTATAGAAGTTCTGAGCAGGAAGCATAAGAAGAGCAAAGAAGCCATAATGACCCATAGGGTTTTCTCTCACAGGAGCAAGGGGGATTCCAAATAAGGAATGTGGAAGGTAAATTTGGTTTTAAACATGATCTGACTTTGAATCGAGAACCCACTGTAAATGTCTGAGTCAGGGAGGAATTGACAAAGACCATGTTTGGAACTAGTGCTACAGTGTTCACCCCTTGTGATAAAGCACTGATCACATGGATTCCAGTAGGAAGACAGACGAGATGTGATGTCTCCCCAGTAGTTTACTGTAAAAATATGGTAGTGAGGTACATTTGACCTTTTAAATGGTGACTCCTTGGATTAGGTAAATAGCAATGAAAATGGAATAGATGGGAAAACTTTGCTTAATTCCAAGGAAAATCAAAAGCTTTTGCTGATTAGATATGAGTTAAATGTTTACAAGCTAAACATGGGACAAAAGGCGGTAACATCCCAGGAACTATATTCAGGAATTATTATCTTTTAGCTTGAAGGATCTTTGGAACAAGAGAAGAAACTCCGGATGGATCTAGAAAGAGCAAAGAGGAAACTGGAGGGTGACCTAAAATTGGCCCAAGAATCCACAATGGATGTAGAAAATGACAAACAGCAGCTTGATGAAAAGCTCAAAAAGTAAGCAGCAAGGACAAAGATTTAAATCATGGGGAACTTACTATTAATATTTCTGTGACTGACATAAAGCGCTTTTCTGATAGAAAAGAGTTTGAAATGAGCAATCTGCAAAGCAAGATTGAAGATGAACAGGCCCTCGGGATGCAGCTGCAGAAGAAGATCAAGGAGTTGCAGGTAAGTACATGATTTCCATCTGTCTAATTCAACCTGACAAAATTACTAGCACAGAGAAGCTCAGCTGTGCTTTTCACCACTCCTAGGCCCGCATTGAGGAGCTGGAGGAGGAAATCGAGGCCGAGCGGGCCTCGCGGGCCAAAGCAGAGAAGCAGCGCTCTGACCTCTCCCGGGAACTGGAGGAGATCAGCGAGCGGCTGGAAGAAGCCGGCGGGGCAACTTCAGCCCAGATTGAGATGAACAAGAAGAGGGAGGCTGAGTTCCAGAAAATGCGCAGGGACCTGGAGGAGGCCACCCTGCAGCACGAAGCCACCGCGGCCACCCTGAGGAAGAAGCACGCGGACAGCGTCGCTGAGCTCGGGGAGCAGATAGACAACCTGCAGAGGGTCAAGCAGAAGCTGGAGAAGGAGAAGAGCGAGATGAAGATGGAGATCGATGACCTCGCTAGCAACATGGAGACTGTCTCCAAAGCCAAGGTACCGTCATGCATTAAGTCTCAAAGAGAGTTCTGTAAGACAGGTGTGAGTGAGCCTTTCCAGAACCATTAGTAAGTAATTGGCAGGAGGAGGCTATGGCAGGACAAGGGAGGAGACTGGTCAGAGGTAGGAGCAACTCAGGTGTGATGGGGCAAAGCGCTCACTCTTAGTGGGAAAAGAGCCATACCCAAATGTGCACAGTGAAAACTTAAGCTCTTTCAAATAAAATTAGTAGGATTCAACTAGACGTTTTAAGATTTTCTTAAAACACCTTACCTTGATTAGCCTTTTTTGTTTTTCTCTTAAGCACAAATACATAATTTGCTTCTCCAGAAAATCTCATGAGCTGAATCAAGTATCATTCTCACATCACAGATAAGTTAATTGAGTAAAGGCAGATACACAAAGTGATTTAATAGGAGCATGTTTAGACTATGTGTCGTGTTACGCTTCCCATCACAATCTAAGACTTCTGTTGTTTTTGTGTATTTGTAAAGATAGTTTATTATCAAAATAAATGAGTACTGCAGCTTCTATGGAATACTAGGGACTACAGAAAATTTCTGTGGTCCAAACACTCGCGTGAGATGGCTTCTACCACTTTTTGAATGCAGGGAAACCTTGAAAAGATGTGCCGCACTCTAGAAGATCAACTGAGTGAAATTAAGACAAAGGAAGAAGAGCAGCAGCGGCTGATCAACGACCTGACGGCTCAGAGAGCACGCCTGCAGACAGAATCAGGTGGGCCATTTACCAGTGTTGACCTTGAATGATAAATTTACCTTGGATGCTCAATTTGCTGAAAAACTGCATTGAGTTACTTGAGATCACATATTATCTTCCTGGGAGGCACCTATTCGTATGAACTCATTCTTGACCACTGGCATGGACTGCTTTTCTTTTGTTTTGGTTTGTTTTGTTGGTTGGTTGGTTGTTTTCTTTTTTCTTTCTTTCTTTCTTTTGATTTTTTTGTTTTGTTTTGTGTTTTGTTTGTTTTTGATTTTGGTTTTTTGTTTTGTTTTGTTTTGTTTTTGGTAATAAAGAGATCCAGAACATTTTAAAGCAGATTTTATTGTAGTAAAAAAGACAACAGTGTAGTGGCTACCAGAGGGCAAGGGGGGAGGGGTGGTAGAAGAGGGAAAAGGGGATCAAATATATAGTGATGGAAGGAGAACTGATTCTGGGTGGTGAACACATAATGCACATATAATACACATATAGACGGTGTATTATAAAATGTGCCCTTGAAACCTATATAATTTTACTAACCAATGTCGCCCCAATAAATTTGATAAAAATTTTTAAAAGTTAACAAATAAAAAGTGTATCGTCACAGTATTTATTTCCACTTTTCAAAATGATTCCAGTAGTTATTTATTACTTTATCCTCATTAGTCTGTGTAACGTTATCCCCATTTTCAATATGACAAACTCTGGCAATTGTCCAAAAATGCTTATTCCAGTCTTTTTCCTGAAGTCTTGACAATTGCTGGTAGCTACCACAGTGAAGGAGGGAAATATCCAGGACCGTAGTTCAGTCCAGGAACATCCAAGTGAGGTTCATATTAATAGTATTTTGATGATCCAAATTGGAGAGTCGCTGCATTTACTCCTCCCTCTCTCCACTTGTCCAGCTTTCTGCCACAGTTCTACCTCCCCAAGGGAGAGGTAACACAATGGAAATTGTTTTATGGGTCATCTGGACTATTAAAGTAATAAGCAGATCAAAGGGTTGGAGAACCTCTTTACTCTTTCATGTTTGTTCAAATATTGTTCTTTCGAGAACAAAGCTCAAAGTAAGGTTTTTATTATTGTTATACAGGTGGTAAGCACACTTTGTGAGAAAAAAAATCGTATCCTCAAAGAATAAAAAATTCCTTGTAGTTTCTCTTTCTCAGTACATGTTTACTCCTAGTATCTTAGTGGTATGGGGGAAAAAGTAAAAGTTGTGATTCTTCTTAAATGTTAGAGATAAGCCTTCCAGGAAACCAGTTCAAAAACTGGTACTGAAAGGTTTCCCTCTATTTTTAATATAGTGTGTTTTCTGAATTATGGTGCTTAAAGAATTGGAGACAAATTTAACTGCCATTTAGTTTAGAAACTGCTTAGTTATCCGTAAACCAACTCATTCTAGGGGTAGAAGGATACTTGATTGTTTTTTAATATAAAATTGCTTCCAGGACTTTTTTTGAACATCACTTCTGCTTACAGAGAAAGTTGCTCAAAATCTCCTAAATTCTTTGTTTCAATCAATTTTCAGTGGAAGGTAAACTAGTACAACACTATTGCCTTAGACAAAAAACACTGGAATGTTTTTTTGTTTGATTTACATTACTTTTCACATGTTTCTTCATCAATTTATATTGTGATCAAGTAATCTTAAATATCTCCCAAAATCATTTGTGCTGTTCATAAGAATGTAACCTGCCTTAAATTGTCCCATACATCTCATTTTTTGCATAGATTTTCTCATCAGGATTGAAGTAGATGTCGGTGGTTTGGTGTAATCCATGCTCTCCATCATGTTTCAGACTCAGTCCTCCTTTCCCTGCTCCAGTTTTTAATTTAGAGCTTTAATTTCCAAAGTAAGGTTGAGTTTTCTGTATCTTCGTCATTATATAGGTGAATATTCACGCCAGCTAGATGAAAAGGACTCATTAGTTTCTCAGCTCTCAAGGGGCAAACAAGCATTCACACAACAGATTGAGGAATTGAAAAGGCAGCTTGAAGAGGAGATAAAGGTAAGTGAGCTCTACCAATTGGTGTTGTTTTTGTCATTATCTTTGTTTTTGAGGTTATTTATGTTTTGCTTGCTTCTACAGATTTTTTTCTGGTGGCCTATAGGAGTTTAGGGACTAAATATCACTTCAAAGATATAAAACTAAGTTACTAATCTCTATGTTCTTAGGCCAAGAGTGCTTTAGCCCACGCCCTACAGTCCGCCCGCCACGACTGTGACCTGCTGCGGGAACAGTATGAGGAGGAGCAGGAAGGTAAAGCCGAGCTGCAGAGGGCAATGTCCAAGGCCAACAGCGAAGTTGCCCAATGGAGGACCAAATACGAGACAGACGCCATCCAGCGCACAGAGGAGCTGGAGGAGGCCAAGTACGCTCTAGACTTAGTTACAATGGAAATGTCTGTATTAACAATCAAAGTACATCTGTTATAAGCACTAAATGGGCTAATGTCCACTGCTCCCAAAACAAATTAAAAACTAGGGGCAGAAAACATGCATGAACATAAACTAAGCAAGAAAAACAAATACTCTAGGTTGTCTAAGGAAAGAAATTAAACTAGAGGGTGGGGAAAAAAAAGGGCATAAGGCTCTGGGTGGTGAGCACACAATGTGATATATGATGATGCATTATAGAATTGTACACTTGAAACCTACGTAATTTTACTAACCATGTCACCCCCAATAAATTTAATTTTTAAAAAAGAGAAAGGACGTAAGGCAACAGGGAGCTGAATAATTATTTTTAAAAAGGGGAACTTTTTACATCATTCTGTCTATACAAGTGTAGACAGAATAAGAGTTAATTGTACCTTCCTATGCCTCTCCTCCCTCTTAGCAACTAACAAAAATATTGGTTCAATGTGATAGGTTTTAAGTTAGAGAAAAATAATTAGGCTTTAAAGCACAATCCCTCCTTTTGAGATGTGAAAATGTGGTTATGTGGAAAAGAGGGGGGACAAGAAATATATTATTAAAAAGTAAAAGTAGACATCAAATTCTGTAATAAGAAGGAAACAAATTGTTTTTATAAAGGACTAAATATTCAATGCAATAAAAAGTTCAAGGCTGAAGTGTAAGAGGGAAAATCTGGACAGGAAGGGACCTGCTTATTCAACAGACAGTTTAAGGAGAGATCTAGATACTTACTCTCTGGCTGCTGTACAACCATATAGTGGGAATTATAGTATTTTGGTGGAAGAGATTCTGAGTGGCTCACTCAAAGCAAAATTTATATTGATTTGGGAAAGCTTTTTTAAATTAAAGGATTAATGAAAAGCTAGGAAAATAAAGAATACAATTAGACAATTAGACAAAATCAAGTATATTTTATTTGAATTCAGTTAATATAATATTTGAGTACTTAATATGTATAAGAGCCTATAAGAAAACAAAGATTAGCAAAATAGAGACTCTACCCTGTAGAGGTCAAAATTCAATGGAGACAAGACATAAAAAGACAGTACTGCAAGCTAGTTACTAATATCCTATAAAAGAGTCATAAACCAGTTACCTTAAAGAGTAAAATGGTGCCTTGGGATGATCATTGTCTTCAAGCCAGTCTATGAAGCACGGCAATATTGAAATTTGGGTTGTTTTCAGTATTTGACTGGTAGGAGAGTGGGAATAAGTTAATACACAACCGGGCCTACAAAACAAGCTTGAGAAACAAAGTATTATGGAGTCTGACTGTGGAAATCACTCTCTTGTACCCACTTTGAAGCACCCGATTCTTCTGACGGCCATTCACGTCTATTGTCCTTGTTTCACTTTTCAGGAAGAAGCTGGCCCAGCGGTTGCAGGATGCAGAGGAACACGTAGAAGCCGTGAATGCCAAGTGTGCCTCCCTGGAGAAGACCAAGCAGCGGTTACAGAATGAGGTCGAGGACCTCATGATTGATGTGGAGAGAACAAATGCTGCCTGTGCGGCCCTGGACAAAAAGCAGAGGAACTTCGATAAGGTATTCTGTGCCAGTTTTTGCCTCAGTGTCCAATGTGATTAAAGATAACCTGCTACTTTCAGTGTGCCTTACGGTATTCAAACCATCTGAGGACTGTTCTCAGGAGCTCCTGCTCCATGAGTAGCGGAGGGAGGGAGTGTCCTGTGGTTTCTACTCTTCTCATTCATAATTATTTTTCATTCCAAAATCATCTCAACTCTGTTTGAAAGTGGCCAGAACAGTAGTTTCATTCCATCAAACTTTCTCCATTAAATTTCGTGACCATTCCTTGCCCCTCAGGTCCTGTCAGAATGGAAACAGAAGTATGAAGAAACTCATGCTGAACTCGAAGCTTCCCAGAAGGAATCCCGCTCACTCAGCACAGAGCTGTTCAAGCTTAAGAATGCTTATGAGGAATCCTTAGACCAACTTGAAACCTTC
This sequence comes from Rhinolophus ferrumequinum, assembly GCF_004115265.2. NCBI lineage: Eukaryota > Metazoa > Chordata > Mammalia > Chiroptera > Rhinolophidae > Rhinolophus > Rhinolophus ferrumequinum. The sequence goes on from NC_046304.1 coordinate 8,959,554, forward strand.
AAACGGGAAAATAAGAATCTGCAACGTGAGTACATTTTACCTTTTCTTTAACGGAAGCGTTAAAGGAATGTTTTCCCTTACTGAACTAATGTTTATATTTTTTGTTCACTAACAGAGGAGATTTCTGATCTGACGGAGCAGATTGCAGAAGGAGGGAAACGTATCCATGAACTGGAAAAAATCAAGAAGCAAATCGAGCAAGAAAAAGCTGAACTTCAGGCTGCTTTAGAGGAGGCAGAGGTAGACACTTTATAGTATACTCTAAAACAATTAGGAGAGAAATTAGGGTCTATTGCATGCAAAAAGTGGTGAATCAAGAGAAAGGAAAAATAATTTTTACCCTGTGTACTAAGTATGGGATGAAGAGTTGACCATGCATACAAGTAACATAAATATATGCCAGGAACTATGTCAGACACTGAGAAAGCAAAGATGAGGCCCCTTCTGTCAGGGGCATGATCTAGCTGGGAAGATAGAAGCGTGTAAAATCAACAATAACACATCGAAGAAATTTCTAAAATAATGGATTAAAGATGTGTTGTGGCGGGTGGGGGAAAAACAATGGATTAAAGATGTGTTGTGTAGAGGGTGGGGGAAAAAAGGACATAAGGCTCTGGGTGGTGAGCACACAATGTGATATATGATGATGTATTATAGAACTGTACACTTGAAACCTACGTAAAAAAAAGAGAAGGAACTAATTCCTATTTCTCGAATACCACACACTACTATTCCCTGCTAATGTCACCTCTTGCTGTCATTAAGGCATCTCTTGAACACGAAGAAGGAAAGATCCTGCGCATCCAGCTGGAGCTGAACCAAGTCAAGTCTGAAATTGACAGGAAAATTGCTGAAAAGGATGAGGAAATTGACCAGCTAAAGAGAAACCACATCAGAGTCGTGGAGTCGATGCAGAGCACGCTGGATGCTGAGATCAGGAGCAGGAATGATGCCATCAGGATAAAGAAGAAGATGGAGGGAGATCTGAATGAAATGGAAATCCAGCTGAACCATGCCAACCGCATGGCTGCTGAGGCCCTGAAAAACTACAGAAATACCCAAGGCATTCTCAAGGTAAATAGGTTGAAGAGATGGTCCCAGGGCAGTTGGGGTGACTGCAGTCCTGAGAACAAGACATCTCAATGATCGTTCATTCCACAGGATACCCAGATCCACCTGGATGACGCCCTCCGGGGCCAGGAGGACCTGAAGGAGCAGCTGGCCATGGTGGAGCGCAGAGCCAACCTGCTGCAAGCTGAGATCGAGGAGCTGAGGGCAACTCTGGAGCAGACGGAGAGGAGCAGGAAAATGGCAGAACAGGAGCTCCTGGATGCCAGTGAGCGCGTCCAGCTCCTGCACACCCAGGTGAGTAGAAGAAGGGAATAGTGAAAAATACAGAGGAAGGAAAATCAAATTCTTGCTCATATCTTAGTACTAAAAATTTATTCATCATGGAGGATAAAGTTTAGAACTAGTATATTTTGTATTAACGATATTTTTGCGTATTTGGACTGTGACATGCTGACTTGATTGTCTTTTAAAATAATATTGTCAACTCAGATAATTTATGGAACAAGAAGAGGTACCAGTTAATGTAATTAACTCGTTTGTGATTTCATTAGAACATCGGGCATCCTAATTTTGCTCTCATGTACTTACTATATCTAAATTTGATATCATAACCAGAACACCAGCCTGATCAACACCAAGAAGAAGCTGGAGACGGACATCTCCCAAATCCAGGGAGAGATGGAGGACATTGTCCAGGAAGCTCGCAACGCAGAAGAGAAAGCCAAGAAGGCCATCACTGACGTGAGCAGAGGGCAATGCGGTGGTAGTCAAACTTGAATCATGATGTGCTCTCTCAGCTCCCTCAACTGGTTTTGTTTTATTGCTAATTAGGCGGCGATGATGGCGGAGGAGCTGAAGAAGGAGCAGGACACCAGCGCCCACCTGGAACGGATGAAGAAGAACCTGGAGCAGACGGTGAAGGACCTGCAGCACCGTCTGGATGAGGCTGAGCAGCTGGCGCTGAAGGGCGGGAAGAAGCAGATCCAGAAACTGGAGGCCAGGGTGGGTCTTCTGATCAACGTATTTCCATCTCATTACAATACAACACATGATTTTGAATATGTAGCACTGCTGAATGATGTAGGGCATACAGAGATGAGAGATATTCCTTGCTGCCTGAGAGTTTGTAAGAGGGGTGATTAGATTAGGGCATCAAAAACTACATACAAAAAAGTAAAAGAAATACTGCAGGTCATTTGAAGGGTAGACATCCATTAAATGAATGGATAGTAGTAAATGTCTTTCAAATGCCCTTCTTCTTGCAGGTACGTGAACTTGAAGCAGAAGTTGAAAGTGAACAGAAGCGCAATGTTGAAACTGTCAAGGGACTGCGCAAACATGAAAGAAGAGTAAAGGAACTCACTTACCAAGTAAGGAAAATGGCCTGTCGAGGTTTTCACCTTAGTCTGCAAGGGGTGCAAAGTCAAATGTACAACAAAATATGATGCATTTGTTCTTTCAAGAAACTAACTCTTTAAAATATTATTTCAGACTGAGGAAGACCGCAAGAATGTACTAAGGCTCCAGGATCTGGTAGATAAACTGCAAGGAAAGGTGAAAGCTTACAAGAGACAAGCTGAGGAAGCGGTGAGTTCAGAATCCCTTGGATGAGTGGGCAGCCCCAGTTCTCTGAAATGTCGAAGCCAATTTAGTTAAAGGGATGAAAGAAAAGAAAGGTAAAATGAGGAAAGATGAAAGGGAAATGGTTCAATGAAGGTCTGAAGAATGAGAAGGAACTAACCATCTGATGAGCCAGGGGAAAATGTCATAGCAATGGGGAAGAGTGAATGCAAAGCTTTTGAGTGGGGAGTTGGTTCAAGAAGCAGAAGAACAAAGGAGGTTGAAGTAACATGGGCTGAAGAGCAAGGTAGGAAGAGGATCTCAGGGTCTTCTAGGCCCTGATAAAAAGTCTGGCTTTTATTCTAAGTACAGTGAGACACTGGAAAGCCACGGGAGGGTTTTAAGTTGGGTGAGTCACGCCCTGGTTTATATTTTTTAAACACTATTTGGTCTACTATGTGGAGAATGATTGTCGGATAACACAGGTAGGTACAGCGAAACATTTCAGGAGGTTTTTCAGGTGGTTTCAGGTGGTTTTCAGGTTTTTCAGGTGCGACTTGGATTAGGACAGTAGTGGAGTATAGAGAGAGAAGCGGAGATATTTTGAAAGTGGAAACTACAAGATATGCTAATAGGTTACACGTGGGAGGTGAGAGGAAGGAAATCAAAGGTAATTCGTCAAATTATGGTTTGAGTAACCAGGTGGGTGGCGTATTACTTACTAAAACAGGGATCTAAGGGAGGAACAGATTTTCAGGGCAAGAAGAAAACAGGAATGTTGTTTCAGAAACATTGTTTGAAATACGATTATGTACACAAGTGAAGGTGTGTCAAGTAAGCAGTTAATATTAAGTGTGCAGCTCAGAAGATCTCAGTTATGTTCAAACCATGGATTCTTAGCATTTCACCTTATCTCATTTCCCCAGTCTGTAATTCATCTGAAATAATAATAATAATAATAATAATAATAATAATAATAATAAAGTAACATCAATTTCCTAAGTATGGAAGTATGAATATACATACCTATATATCACAAATTAGTTCTTCTGTTCATTTATGGTTTTTGTTTTTCCCCTGGCCTCTAAGGTGGGAGAGAGAGAGAGAGAGAAAGAGAGAGAGAGAGAGAGAGAGAGAGAGAGAGAGAGAGAGAGAGAGAGACTTAGTTAACTTCTCTCTAGCTCCTACTTTCTTTATCTGTAAGAGGAAGACCTGAGGTTCTTTTCACATTCTATTATTTAGTGATTCTAAGTTTTATTAATGTTCTAAATTTGAATGCCACATTTTGGATGGTTCGAAATGAGCCTTTTAAAAGAGAACGATTACTAGAGACTAAACCAGAACTGGCCTTCTCAAATTCACTGCTATGTATTCAAACACAATAAGACCACTCAGACTATTTTAGGGAACAATCCATTTCTTGTTTAATTTCTAAACTGCCTTAAGTGGCAATAATTTATACTCAAGGCTATCAGTTTGGTATAATATAGATTGCATATTGGCATTTTTAGAAGGTCTGGTTCCAGTCTCAGGATTCTGGGGGGGAAAAAGAGGCTGGAAAACTGGCATATTAGGAGTAGCTCTACGAGGTTTAGAAGTTCTAAAAGCAGAACTTTTAGAACATCTCTAAGACAAATGTCACCTGTCCTTGTTATGCATGAATTCAAGATGTATAAGAGGAGTTAACACAAAGGAAAAAAAAGTGTAAGAGAGTTTCTGTAGGTTTTTTTAAAAGTTTTACTAGAATGAATCACTTTTAAATAAAAAGCAAATACAAGAACCACTGACCTAAGAAACTAGAAATTCGGAACCATATTCGCTCCTAAATGTATTTCCATTCATTCTCAGGAGGAACAATCCAACGTCAACCTCTCCAGGTTCCGCAAGCTCCAGCACGAGCTGGAAGAGGCTGAGGAACGGGCTGACATCGCCGAGTCCCAGGTCAACAAGCTGCGGGTGAAAAGCCGGGAGGTTCACACAAAAGTCATAAGTGAAGAGTAAATTCATTCTAATGCTGAAAGGTGACCAAAGAAATGCGCAAAATGTGAAGTTCTTTGTCACTCTGTTTTGTACTTAACGGTTTTTGCAGATAAAAAATTTATTTGCAAAAAACTTGTGAGTCTCTTTTTTCCCCCCACTGTGTCAATTTACCTTTTTGTACATCAAATACAGAAACAAACATTTTGCTTGTATCTTATGGAAAAGGATTTAGTCACCAGAAATAAAGTGGTAGAAGCAGCTAGGCCAATTCCAGTTAGGTAGTAAGTGCTCTAAAGCATAACTGCCCCTGTGGGGAGCAGGTGAAGCTTAGAGGCTGACACACCTTAGGCATTCTGAGCATTGAGTATTTGGTAAACCTCACTTGGCAAAACATCAGCTAGTTATCAGAAAAGCAGATTTGTTAATAAAATGAAAAGTCTTGATCCCAAAACCCAGTAAAAACAAAATAAATCACTAATTACTGACATAAAAGAAAAGTAAAAAATTTAGATTAGACACTCAAAAGTTTTTAAAATGCAAAACCCTCTGTGTAACTCTCACTATAACAATGGGATTAGGGATTAAATTGGGATCAGGATCCCTTGAGAGATAAATGCATCCTATAGATTTTCTGGTTCTTTTTAAATAGAGAGGCGATTTTTAGGTTTTTGTTACCTACAGATGTTTAGTTGTCTGTTTTACTGAGCCTCCTCCCTTGTTATTACATTAGAATGATAAATAGAAGTTAAGAATGAGTATATTTTCAGTAATTCTTCTTCTCTGTCTTTGGAAACTTCTGTATCTTTTACAAGGCTTCCTCCCGGGACTTTGGATAGGATAGGTCAATTAATACTTTTAAAAAGTCAGTTCCCTACTCTCATTATTTTATCTTTTGGTTACTACACTGTGCCTTTCTATTGTGCTATGGCAATTATCATGATTATAATGTTTACTGTAGTAGTATTGCTACTACACATTTACATGTGTTGAGGGCTTTCTGTTTATCTCATTTTGTAACAGACAAGGATCAAAGAAAATAGCAAGTATCTTATCTAATCAAACAATACAAAGGTCTTACAAGAATAGTATACAACCTATTAAAGAGAAACAGCACAAAATTAAATGGTTTTCATTATTATCCAGTAGGTTAAATTATTTAGCTGCACACCTCCGGACTTCAGCTCCTGGGGAAGATTCCCTCAGGGTTGTTCACTGATTTTCCCTCACTGAGTTTCTACTGATCATTGGACTGATTTCTCTAACACGGCACCTTGAGCTGACTTTAAAGCAATTTAGAAAGCAGTTTTTAACAGTACTGAATATATCATCCAATTCTCTGCCAGAGGTTACAACGTAATAGTCCAATTCCACATTGCCATTTCATTTGGTTATTCACTTAATGAGGACAATGAATAGATACATAGACAAATGCTAAGCAACGAGGATCTGATAACTAAGCAATCCCAGTTGTACCCTCACCTAACGCTGACCCTCCTGGAAAACATGGGATTTCTTATGCCCCTTGGAACCCCCCCCCCCCCACCTCTTGGCTTACACTGAAAGCTGCCTCTCCCTGAAAACAATGCTTCCCTGAACGGTTTCTAAGAGGTAACCATTATTCTCTCATGCTTTAAGAATTCCTTAGTCCTGAGCTAGAAATGGAATCCACCCCGTCGATCCCCATTGCCACTTATCGTCTTATAGAAAGCTCTTCCTTCTTTAAGATTCATGCTACTCGGCTATTCTGCATACCTACTGCTGTCGCATACTGACTTTCATTCATTAAGATTTTAGCACCTCTTGCCTTTCCACCCAATTCTTACCATACTTCTGGGAGACTTCAACGTTCACGTGGATGATTCATCCAATACATTGTCTCCCACGCTCCACTGCCTTCTCTCCACTCTGCCCCTTCCACAGCCTCACTCCAGAAAATGCCATCTTCTAAGCCACCAAATCAAGCATCTCTTTCCTGATTTTCTAGCTTGCTTGTTGGACTATCCCCAGCATAATAGTTTTCAACACCATTGGCACCTCCAGTATTCTAGCCTTTTACTTTTTCCATATTCATCATCCCCTATTTTATCTTTATTTCTCTCCCAACTAAGCAAAAATTCACCATCTATCTTTTTGTCTACTCTCTTGACAATACCATAAACATCCTTGCCATCTCCTATCCCCTGTCAAACTGGAGTGTAAAAACACTAAACCTGAATGAATCTGAAAATTCACTGCTCCACACTCCAGAGAAAATGGTACGACTATAAATTTCCTACCACTAACCCCACTGTGCTGGAGTTACATAGTCAACTTGCCCAACCACTCTATTTCTCTCTATTGCAAACCTTCTCCACTGGCCTCAAATCTCCAATTTCCCTTTTGCCCCTAGCAAATGATCTCACATCCTGCTTAAAAGAAAAGTAAATGCCATCGGATGGAAATGGACTTACATTTCTACTACCAAGCCATCTTCTTCCTTTCAAAGTGGAGGTCTCTTTTCCAATTAAGGCCACGTCCCCTGCCTTGCTCTGAATCTCATTCCCTCCTTCCTTCTTAGACTATTTGTACAATAGACCATCCTTTTTCTTGACTTTCATTCCCAATCTCTCCCACTTTACTGGGTCCTTTCTTTTTCTTTCTTTCTTTTTTCCTTCCTTCCTTCCTTCCTTCCTTCCTTCCTTCCTTCCTTCCTTCCTTCCTTCCTTCCTTCCTTCCTTTTTTTCTTTCTTTTGGAGGGCACACCTCACAATGGCCCATGTGGGTATTGAACCAGCAACCTTGGTGCTATCAGCACCACGCTCTAACCAACTGAGCTAACCAGCCACCCCTGGATCCTTTCTTAAGCTCTCCCTTGATCCTATTTTTTTCCCTCTAGTTATCGTCTCACTTCTCTATTTTCCTTGACAACAAAATTTCTCATAAGAGTCATAGATATAGTCTGTCTCCGCCTTCTCACCTCTCTCCTTTTCCTCCACTCACTCCAATCTGGCTTTCACTCCGTCCACTCCACCTAAATGGATCTCACTAGGATCTTGTGACTTCCTTGCTAAATCAAATGAACACGTCTCAATCCTTAATTAAATCAGCCTTCCAAACTGCATATTATACATCTGGTCATTCTCTCTTATTGGAAATATTCTCTTCCCTTCATTTCCAAAACTCTGCCGTGCCCTGGTTTTCTTTGTAGTTGTGCCTCTCCAGCTTCTCTTTTCCTCTCCTTCATCAGCTCATCTGCCTATGCCTAACTGTCACATGTTTTTGTGAACTCAAGGTGATGTGGCTCAAGTTTTCACTTTAGGTCCCTCTCTTCTCACTTTACATTTTCTTCCTGGCTGATGTCATCTGCTCCCTGGGCTTCCATTACCATCTGTAACCTACGAATTCCAAATTTATATCCCAACTCTACTTCTCTGTTCTGAGCTCCAGACTTGATATCTCTACTAAAAAGCACTTCAGACTCAACACAAATGAATTCATGATCTTCCCCTCCTCTCCTTAAAACCTCTCTTGTATTCCTGTACTGTTCCTCGTTAGAGTAGATGGCAACAGTAACCACTCACTTGCTCAAGCTAAATATTTAGGAAACAGCCTTGAAATCTACCTGTCCTCCTTCACCCATGACCCATCAATGCTCATGGTTTTTCTTTACTACTTCTAAATACACGTATCTTTGAAGATCATCATCTTCTCTCTCTTTTTCGGCCATAGTCCCCATGCAAACTGCCTGGTCTCTCACACATCCCTTTTCCTTTCCAAGTCTAAACCATTCTGGTGAAATCTAAACTACAGTCAGAGAGATCTTTTTAAAAACAATAATCTGAGCACATCATTCTCTAGCTAAAAACCATCCCTTTGTTCTTGGCATAAAGACTAAAATCCTGAAGATGACTCTTGCCCTCCTTTCAAACTTCACCTTATGATACTCTCCTTGTCCCTCTTTATGTTTCAAGCTACACTGAACTCCTTCCAGTTCTGTGAATATATTGTGAGTGTTCTCACATCAGGGACTTAACATATGCTGTTCCCTTGGTTTCAAAGCATCTTTCTCACCTCTCACATTCATACTTTGACTAGATAAAGCCTACTCATCCTCTAAATCTCAGCTTAAATTTCACTTACTTAGAAAACCTCCCTAGACCCTCCAAAATAGGTCAGATTTCCCTATTACATGGTCTCTTCACTGATCACTTACCGAATTATAAACAATGTCTTTCTTCTTCATTAAAATGTAAGCTACATGAGTGTAGAGAAGGGGTCTTCTTCATCCCTGTATCCCTCCATTTGGCATTGTGCTTGAGTAGAGTACACGCTCAATAATTATATTTTGAAAGAATGAATAAATGATGTTTACATACTTTTGAATTTGCTTCCTGCATGCCCTCCCACTTCTTCCACTTGGCAAATGTTTACAGATTCTTTAAGTTTCAGCTTAAATGTTACCCCCTTTAATGTCTTCTGAGTCAAAGCATCCACTCTTACATGTTCTATGATACCCATGTAGACTTAAATGTTCCTTTTTCATATTTTACTATCACTGTCATATTCTTCTTGCTCCTATTGCCTCTGACCATAATGCCCACCCACCTTCTTTGTAAGTTCACCCTACTCATCCTTAAAGGCACCAGGCCAAGAAGCCTTCACTAGTAGGAAGGAGAATCTCTCTAGACCATTACCTAATACTTTCTCCTGTTCAATTATCCTCTCCTGTCTTATCTCTTCCATTGAGTTATTCCATCCTGTCTTATCTCTTCCATTCATTTATGGCATCCTGTCCATATCTCCTGCTAAGTTACTGTTTCTTGTCATAGCTTGCCGTCTAGTTATTTCATCCTTTATTATCTCTCTTGCACATATATTTATTGTATCCTATCTTATCTCTGTTTCATTTATTGCAACCCGTCTTATCCTTCTTCAACATTTATTGCAACCTGTCTCATCTCTCCCAGTTATTCCATCTTGTTTTGTCTCTCCATTCATTTTGCACCTTGTATTATCTTTCCTGCTCACTTATTGTATCCTGGCTTACCTCTGCAGGTCAGTTATTCCTTCCTGTCTTATCTCTCCTGTTCAGTTTTTATATCTTGTCTCCTCTCTCTCACTCTTCTCGCTCCTTCCCTCTCATTTATTGCATTGTTTCTTATCTCTCCTCTTCAATTACTGCATCTTGTCTTCTGTCTTCTGTTCAGTTATTCCATCCTGTCTTATGTCTCCTGCTCAGTTAATGCACCCTACCTTCTTTCTCCTCTTCAATTATTGCATCTGTCTTATCTCTCCTGTTCAAGGAAAGTTCAGATTTTAGACCGACAGATCATATTGTCATCATTGACTTAGTCATTATCAATATCTGTACCTTCACAAAAATCTCAATTTCAAGCATCCCATTTAATCTCTACACAACTTACCAAAGCACAAAAGGAGAAATAAATGATCCGAATAGGCTTAAAACTATTAAACAAATGGAATCAATAATTAATAAGCTTCCCAAAGAAGCATGAGGCCCAGAGAATTCTATTAGTGAATTCTACCAAACATTTAGGAGAAATGATACCAATTCTCCCTAATGTCTTCAAGAAAATAGAAGCAAAGAGAACATTTTCTAACTTACTTTACGAGACCATCATGACCCTAACACCAAAACCAGATAAAGACATTATAAGACAGGAAAACTACAAACAAATATATCTCGTGAACATAGGTGCAAAACTCCCCAACAAAACATTAGCAAATTGAATCTGACAGTCTATAAAAAGAATTACACACCACAACCAAGCAGGGTTTATTCCATTCGTTCTCTATCCAATACCTCCTCTTCTTCCAGCTCACCTCCTCCAGATATTCCATCCCTGCAATTCTTTGACATCACAAAGACCACCTATCCATTGACCCCCACCACTTTTTCATTGTTTTGATATGTTCCCTCATCTTCTCATTTCTTCTTCATCCAAGCTTAATTTTTATGGTCCCATATTATAATCACTCACTTGGAAAGATTCTTAACTCCTTTGCCCCTTTCTCCCTATATTTCACTGTTCATCTTTTCTGTGGCCATATCCAAGCAACTAAATTTACTGGAGAAAAGCATACAGACCTACTGAACTGGTCTCACTGTAACTTCATGATTATAACTCAATTCTTGTTGGCAAACCTAGGACATTTCTCACCCTCCAAAATGAACACTTCACGTCTTCCACCTGGATACCCACTATGTCTCTTCCACCACCCTCACTCTTAGCCAATGACCTTGCCTCATACTTCATTGAGAAAATAGAAACAAGCAAGTAGGATTGCTCTGATCTTCCCACCATCAAACCCACCAACTCACCTGTATCTTGCCCTCATTCTCTGTCCTCTTTCCTAATACATGAGGTGTCGTTGCTTCCATCAGTGTCCATCCTTGCACTTGGCCTCTGGACTCCAGCTGCTCCTGCCTGGGACCCATGATCATCCTCTCCCTCTCTTTCATCATCAGTTTCCCTAAGTCTACAGGATCCTTCTCATCAACACAAATGTGCTTGGCTTCTCCCATCTTTTAACAAACATACCCTTGGCCCTATGGCTACCTCCAGATACCACTCGTTTATTAGCTACCCTTCTCAACAATCCTTTTGTTTTCTAATCTTCATTATGAAACATAAAACTTCCCCCTAGCCGTTGGGGTTCTCAGATGTCCACGATATTGTAGAACAGAGACTGCTATGTCCCTTCTGATTCCAAATTCCTAACCCACAGAATTCATGAGCATAATAAAAGGGTTGTTTGGGATAATTTGTTATGCAGCTACAGTATCTGGAACATGGTCCAAACCACTATCATATTCCATCTGCGTTGAAGCAATAGCCTGCTGTCTACCCTTGGCTTCCCCTTGCTGCCTATAATCTACATGCAACACGGGAGTCTGAGTGGCTCTTTTAAATCTCCAGTCAGATTACATCGCTCCACTTCCTAAATTTCCCCTCTGGTTCTCCATCTCATTCAGATTAAAAGACAAGGTCCTTCCATGGTCCCACAAGATCCTGTATTACCTGACCCTCCGTACGCATCTACCAGCCTCCACCTTGCCCATTTTGCTCAGGTCACAAGTCTCCTTGCTGCTCCTTGAACAGGTGTGCTCCTGCCTCAGAGACTTTGTGCTTTCTGTTCCATTTGTCTGAAACACTCTAGATAGTCATACTGCTTGCTCTTTCACTTCCCTCAAACTTCTACCTAAATGTCACCATGTTATAGAATCTTTCCCAGATCACCCACATTGGTACAATACTCCCTTTCCCCTTTAATCTGCTTTAGTTTTCTTTTTAGCACTTGATACTATCTGGCACACCACGTATTGACTTGTTTGCTTGAGTATATCCACCCCCACTCACTGAAACGGCTATGAGTATGAGGGCATGGGCTTTGCCAGTTTTTATAGTAATACCCTGTGCTAGAACAGTGGCTGACACAGTGAACATTCAATAAATCTGTATTGAATAGACAAATGAGGAAATGACTGTACCACCTGTTAGAATGAGAACTCTATAGAGTGTAACAAACAGTTGACTTAAAAATTAATATACAACTTCTTTTCAGTAGTGATGACCCAGAGAAATTTGGAGTCACAGAGAAATTTAAAAGAAGACAAAGAACAGTCAGACTTTCCAAATCTCAGGGGGGTTTATTGAGACTATGTTGTCATGCTGGACACCACAGAAGCTAGGACATGAATATCTTCTCCAACCTCGTTCCCAACTATGTTGTTTGAACACAATTTATATAAGAAAAACAAAACAACAAAAATAATCTTGTTCATTGACATTTCCTAACCCCATCTCTCTTCAGCTCTTTACTGCCATTTTGATTCCGAGTATGTTTGGGAGAAGTGTCAGACAGGTAAAGTGTCACCACTGTGACCTTTACCTCCAATTAAGAAATGTCTGCTCTGGTGCAGCCATTATGGAAGGCAGTGTGGAGGTTCCTCAAAAAATTACGAATAGAATTACCATATGACCCAGCAATCCCTCTCCTGGGTATCTACCCAAAAAATCTGAAAACATTTATACATAAAGACACATGTGCTCCAATGTTCATTGCAGCTTTGTTTACGGTGGCCAAGACATGGAAACAACCAAAATGTCCTTCGATAGATGAATGGATAAAGAAGTTGTGGTATATATACACAATGGAATACTATTCGGCAGTAAGAAAAGATGACATAGGAACATTTGTGACAACATGGATGGATCTTGAGAGTATGATGCTAAGCGAAATAAGTCAGACAGAAAAAGCAGAGAACCATATGATTTCACTGATATGTAGTATATAAACCAAAAGCAACAAAAGAACAAGACAAACAAATGAGAAACAAAAACTCATAAACACAGACAATAGTTTAGTGGTTACCAGAGGGTAAGGGGGGTGGGGGGTGGGAGATGAGGGTAAGGGGGATCAAATATATGGTGATGGAAGGAGAACTGACTCTGGGTGGTGAACACACAATGGGATTTATAGATGATGTGATACGGAATTGTACACGTGAAATCTATGTAATTTTACTAACAATTGTCACCCCAATAAATTAAAAAAAAAAAAAGAAATGTCTGCTTCAACAGCCCCTGGTGACACTATTCTAAGTATTTTACATATGTGTCTGTGTGTGTATAAATTGAATGACATTACATATAAATTACATACCGTCTCCATTTATGATATAGTAATATAATAATCTGTAATATATATGTTACTTTTATAAATATTACAAACTTAAGATTACTTGTTGTATAGTATTGTAACTCAATACTTGTTGGCAAACCTAGGACATTTCTCAGCCTCTAAAATGAACAATTCTAATCTAATTCATACAACTCTATAAGATGAAGCAAATATAAGGTTTTCACCAGATTTATGTTTTTAATTGATTAAGAAGTACAAGATCACAGATGCCTATAATATTTCCAAATCTTGAGGATAATGAGGGAGAAATGCTAGAGAGAAGCTTTTATCTAGACTGCTTAAATATAGCATCCAAAATCACTCTCCTTCCCATCCATATATAATCATAAAGAACCACACAAATATAAGAAGTCTTAGTATTAATTTCCTGCATTTCCTATTTAGACAGTCCTTGGAGAAACAAGTCTAAAGGAAATGTCTCCTCCTGCATTGGTTCTCTTCTTCCTCATCCAAGCTCTGCAAGGTTTTCTGAGCCACTCCTGGTGGTCCACGCCAATCTCCACTACAATATCACTGTCATGTTTTAGAACTTGCAAGCTCTGAATGATCAGTCTACCTGCAATAGGTCAAAGCTCTGACTTTTAAGCAAAGTAGGCAGAGTCTCATTAGCTATACCTGTATAACTCAGCCTATGTGTCTTGGTCTCATTCACAGTTTCTCCTTTATCTTTCAGCTCCAAGAGTAGTACATGTGTTTGATAACATTTATTATGCCTATAATTTACATGTTAAGTTGCAAAAGAAGTAAAATAAGTAAGTAATCATGAAAATCTTAAATTAGAGAAAAATCAAGAAGATGTTTCTTCTTTCTGGTTTAGAACCTAACATTTTTGGGAAATCATTAGACTTCTATGAATTATTTCCATGGAGATTTTTTTAAAAATCTGACCAACTAATCCACATTATTGAATCAAAAGAAATAAAAAGTGCAAACGATTCAATCTGTTATGTGTTAAAGAGAAATTCTAAGTCAATAGGATGTATAAACACTCTAATTACATTCATCAGTAATTTAAGCTAGCAGATGACAGTCAAAAATATCACACCAGATCTTAGGGACATACTTAGACTAGATAGATTTCCTGTCATATTTAGCAACAGCTGTGTAGGTGGCAAAACCACCAGAGCCCAGATTACAAGTATCATGCACATATGTGATGGCCCACTCATCATCTTAATTCACAAAGAGAGTATTGTGGATCCCGTGCCTTTCCTCCCACCTTAAGTAAAAATATGTAGTACCCACCTCATTAGAGCTACAGTTAGTCGTGAGGATGTGCCCATGAACTAGGAATGCATGCTTGTGTCTCCTTCCATTATGCAGTGGAAACATGCACGGAACATCGTGTTGTCCCCCAACAGCCTCTTGTTGTCCCCTCAGGGAAAACATATGAGCTGGAGATATCCATGGCAACTCCTCCAGAGAAGGAACAGAAGTGTTTGTATCTATTCTAAATCCTTATGATTCCACCACTGGTTCATCACCACTGCCTCATCTAAGAATTGACTTTCTCCTTCATGTCAAAGAATCAACTGCCAGGGTTTCTAAACTCCGGACCTGAGCTAGGAATTTTCTGCCTTCATATCCATCAGTCACTGCTTCCCAATCATAGCCTCAGATCTAAAATTCACCCTAGCTTCTTAATGGCTCTAAGCACTAACAAATCAATTCGTCCTAAACTTCTCACATCAGGCTGATTCTGTCGGACCAATTTTATAGGCAGGAGAGTAAGTGGGAACCTGGCTTTGAATTCTGTGATGAATGATGCAAAAGCAAAGCTGGAGAAACACCCTTAGAAGCTCTGAATCCCCATCCCCTATCAAATGCCTATTAAAAAAAAAAAAAACAACCCCTAGATCATCCTCATCAAATTATTTATAGGTGACAACAAATATTTCTAATTATATCCATTCACGGCCACAGTCAGTGAATATTGTGCAAAGAGATTGCCAAAAAAAGGTTTTGCCAAGTAGTTTCCCAGATAGGACAGCTGAGGTGCCTGCTGTGTTGGCAGAATGGTCTCTATAAAAGTGGAGTGGCGATGTCTCTGTCCTGCCCTTCCTCAAAATTCTTTAAGGTATGTATACGTGGAAGAACACTTGGCTAGTTTTACATTCCTGATAATTATTATTCACTTAAGGGAGATGGCTATTGTTTCCCAAATTTTAATTTTTCTTTCCAACATTCCTAAGAATGATATTGTGCACATAGTTACTATGATTTTGTGATTAAATGAGAAAAATAAGATAAAAGAATATGCATTCCCCTGTTTGTTTTTTCTTTCAACAGTAGTTGTCTGCTTTGAGCCTGCCATCTTCTCCATCTGGTAACACAAGAGGTAAGAGTAATCTATTATTACACTCTAAAGAACAAAGACATCTCTAAATTGCCATGTCTTAAAAAGCTACCATGTTATTTCTTAATTCAGTATTGGGAATAAGATACAAGGAGCAGCTGCTCTTTACACATGGCTTTTCATAAAATTTTGACTTTTGAGATCATTTAAGCACACAAAATTTAATGATTCCTCTTTTACATGTTGTTGGAACTTCCAAAAGAATGCAATGATTGCATGCAATATTTAATGTGAACTACTACTGCAACTTAACCAATAAGGATATATCAGAAAGGTGGAGTGGTAATATCAACAATATGTGATCTGGAAGTCAAAATTTCTAGATGCCAAGCCAGGCTTTTCACTGACTCTAGTTTCCTGGGTCAAGCCAGTTGACATTTATGCATCTTGAAATAGTGTGTTGCAGTGGAATTAACACTGACCCTGGACTTAGGAGAACAGGGTTCATGTCCGAGCACCACCACTTACACCTCTGTGACACTGAATGACCCTGCCACTCTCCTTAGTTGAAGGAGCCTTAGTTTCCTCATCAGTAAAATGAGGAGGCTGTGTTCTAGGTGACTGCTAGGGTCCCTCCAGCTCTTGCCATCTCTGATGTAAGTCGGGGGTTTCCAAGGACTCCTCTCATAGAACAAAAACATTTAAAGGACCTCACACAATTCCACATGTTGGGACCTATACTTTCTGTATTAAGAATATATATAATGATGAAAACCTATATCTATTTAATAATTATTTCATATGAGTTTATATTTAATATATCAGCTTATTCATTTAGAAAAGAACAGCACACACTGTGTGGGAATGTTGCTTGTTGTACTTGAGGCAATTATCACCGTGCAAGTGGATTCAAGGACTTGCCGTAACAAGCCTAAGGATCCTTGGGGACTTGTGACCCACAGCAAGGAAACAAGTGATTTCAGACATGAGATGGGAAGGATAACACCCTTTCTGTTTTGTGGACACACTGTATATAGTAGCCGTTTCTACATGATAGTGTGTTGTTAATTCAAAGTTGCCTGATGTAAAAACAAACACAGAAACAAAAAATAATGTAATTGAATTACATTTCTCCTTTGAAGGAAAAAAAAAAACCCTAATATTAAATTCTAACATCTGTCCCCTGAAAATGTCTAAAAGACTTTTACAAGTAGGAACTACATTGATTTCAGAGATACAGTATACAGCAAATTCCATATTTAACATTATGTAAGTTGAGAGGAAGTTTAATGTTGATGCTAAAAGACCAAGATTCCTGGAAAGCCTATAAACGGTGGAGGCAGTTGTCATTGGCAACCCAGACACAGTTTTCCACAAACCAGCCCCTCTGCTGCTCCACAAAGATCACCTTGTTTAACCCTGGTCACTCATCCTCTCCTTGCCATCAGGGCAAGAGGACTTACTTTCTCACAATTAATTTCTCAGTGGGAAAAAAATTAAGTTTATTTTGGCTTGAAACTTTATACTGGCTATCCATTTCAGAAGAAATTTTTAGAGGATTGGTATTTTTAAGATGAGAGGAGGAGGGAAGGAAGAAGGGATGGAGAGAGAGAAAGAGACCTACAACAATGAGAATCATAAAAATGATTGGTATGTTACAATCCAGCTGAAAACAAAAGTATAGACTAAAATATACAATCACTACAAAAATTTTACTAAACATTCATTTTTTTCTCCAAGAAACTTTTAAAGTTATGTTTCATTTAGACAATATCTCTGACTCTCACAATTTAAGAACTGATAAAACATACTTAATTTCGACTTAGGACAAAGTCATTTGTTAGATTTTCAGTTTTTATTGTACTTATTTTTCCCTTTATTTACCTAACACTTGTCAGTTAACTGGGAATTTATTTGTGCTAATTAGATGTTTTCAACCTGGACTATGTCCTCACAGAACAGATGTACCTTTTCATACATCCAATTTTAATAATTTTTATGTCTTGTTTATACATCCAACTTTAATAATTTGGGGCAGGAGGAAAATTTGCCTAAATATTTGAGTTTTTAAAGTAGGTCCATTTAGATTGTAAAGCCACTTTTGACAGTTATTTTCCATTTCTTTGTATCATCACTATGTCAAAAAGTGGGGGTGATGTAGAAAAAAGAAAAGAAAAGCAAGCAGAAAAAGAAAAGATTCTAGATACACTTGGGGCATTACAAATGTTGCTGACTGAAACGTCAATTCCTCCACGTTTCTTAGCTCATAGAGAAGATACAATGGAGGCTTTAAAATGCCAGAAAAATTAAGCTCCTAATATGAGGCTTTCGAAGCAATGATGTACTCTTTCAGAAACTTTACATGGTGTACAGGAGTGAGGCATAAAAGCAAGGGTGAGGAAGTCAACATGGCCAATCCAATAAAGCACGTTAATGTGAAAGCGACAGGAGACTGTCCACCCACACCCTGGGTCACCGTCCAGCTCTGTTTCTTCCCTCTAGGTCCACCTGGTGCTGTGTTGCCATCCCTAACCCGCAGCCATGAGTAGCGACGCAGAGATGGCTATTTTTGGGGAGGCTGCTCCTTACCTCCGGAAGCCTGAAAAGGAGCGCATTGAGGCCCAAAACAAGCCCTTTGATGCCAAGAACTCTGTCTTTGTGGTGGACCCTAAGGAATCCTACGTGAAAGCGACAGTGCAGAGCAGGGAAGCGGGGAAGGTGACAGCCAAGACTGAAGGTGGAGCTGTGAGTAAAAAAAAAAAAAGGAGGGGGAGGCATAATCGACCCTTTAACCCTTTTCTACTACTTAGTTGATACACACGGGCTTCTCCTTTTCTTAACAGACTGTCACAGTTAAGGACGATCAAGTCTTCTCCATGAACCCTCCCAAATATGACAAGATCGAGGACATGGCCATGATGACCCATCTCCACGAGCCCGCCGTGCTGTACAACCTCAAAGAGCGTTACGCAGCCTGGATGATCTACGTGAGCGCCCCCTTGGACGTCACTTTTCCATAACTCCCAGTACTCTGTTAGCTAAAACAAACTAGACTTTATTTGCAGACTTTGCTACTGCAGTGTTATCTCAAGACCCATCATTTGGTTAGTGTTGTAAATCCTGATGTATTTGAAAATATGTATTTGGAAAGCCATCTACCTAATCCTGAGTTAGCTGAAAAACTGAAGCCACAGTGGGTGTTAGAGGGAGGCCGCAAATGAATGAAACCATTAAGCCTTATGAGAACTAATGTAGTACTTAGGTCCCTCTCTCCATAATTCCAAGGCAGATTAATGAGGTGATTACTGATTGAGCAACCATGTCATTTCCTACAGACCTACTCAGGCCTCTTCTGTGTCACCGTCAACCCCTACAAGTGGCTGCCTGTGTACAACCCCGAGGTGGTGTCTGCCTATCGAGGCAAAAAGCGCCAGGAGGCCCCGCCCCACATCTTCTCCATCTCTGACAACGCCTATCAGTTCATGCTGACTGGTGAGTGAGTCCACAGTTACAATTTTTATAGCCACTTATAAAATATTTGTATATTGATAACACAGAAGACATAGGGACAGTATTTGGAGAATAAAATGTTCAGCACGAACATAATAACAGAACTAATAAAATTAGGGAAATATATTTAGAATGAAATGCACCAGTTCCAAAACTATAAGGAACTTTGCTTAGATTTCTATGCTAAAATCCAAATTAATTAATGCAAATTACAGCTCAAAATCAACTAAATGTAGGCATCAACTATGCATTTTAAATATAGCTAACATATCATCTCTCCTAAAAAGTAAACTTTGAAATCTCATAGTGATAAGTTACCACAATTACTATATAAAACTTTGGTTTGGACATTATTAACATGATGACAGCAGTTTGAACTATGAACTAGGACATGAAACTATTATTCATCCATCTGCTATTGATAGTTTATTCTCATGGATAATATGGTGAAATAATGCATTACATATTCTATCACTCTAAAGGTATTGGGAGTTTAGCACACTGATTAATTAGCACATCTTTTTGTTTTTACTTAATTACTTATTTTTAAAAAGTATCTTGTGAAGAAAGCAAAGCACCAATTGATACAGTTATAATTTTTGTGTGAGTGGGGGCTTTTAAAAGACAATTTTGAGTTTACAAGACCTGTGGTAAACTATGTGCTAAGTGTTTTTTTTTTAAAAAACATTATCTTCAGCTTCAGTTTCTCATTCACAGATCGTGAGAACCAGTCGATCCTGATTACGTATGTACATTTCACGTCGTCTTTTCTGTTGAGTTTTGATCCTTGTAATGGTTACTACTACAGCCTTAGATTTTGACTTTTTCTTCTGTCTGGACTTGACAGTGGGGAATCTGGGGCAGGGAAGACTGTGAACACCAAGCGTGTCATCCAGTACTTTGCAACAATTGCAGTCACTGGAGAGAAGAAGAAGGAGGAACCTGGTAAAATGCAGGTGAGTCTGACAGCCAGAGTCAGCATCAAGACTGCCAGGGCTCTCAGGAAGTCTGGAGGCCCAGATGTGAGGACGACTCTTGCCTTTGCAGGGGACTCTGGAAGACCAGATCATCAGCGCCAACCCCCTCCTGGAGGCCTTTGGCAACGCCAAGACCGTGAGGAATGACAACTCCTCTCGCTTTGTAAGTCTCTTGGTCTTCCCTTCCATGCGAGAATCAGCACTGCCTCTTCTGTAGCAATATCTTTTCTGTCTATTTGTTCCATAACTAGAGAAATAGTGTCTGCCTTTTAATATGTACAATAAGTCCTCCTTTGCCTCTTTAAGGGTAAATTCATCAGGATCCATTTTGGCACCACAGGCAAACTGGCTTCTGCAGATATTGAAACATGTAAGTAATAATAAATATTAGTGAGTGAGAATCTTTTTCTTTGGAGTACATATTAAAAATCTTGTTCTTATCTATGTTGTGTGAACTTTCCAAACACCTCATTTTCCACTGGGGCCTTTTCTTTTAATCTCACTTTCTAGATCTGCTAGAAAAGTCCCGAGTCACTTTCCAACTAAAGGCTGAGAGAAGCTACCACATATTTTATCAAATTATGTCCAACAAAAAACCAGAGCTGATTGGTAAGAAATAGCTTCGATTGATTTCTACCAAGAAACAATAACAGCCCATCTAAGAAGTCCCTCTGAAGTGTTTTTGATGACTAAAGTAACTCTGTCTGTATTTACTCTTTTCCATGTGTTCAGAACTGCTCCTGATCAGCACCAACCCATACGACTTTGCCTTTGTCAGTCAAGGTGAGATCACAGTCCCCAGCATTGATGACCAGGAAGAGCTGATGGCCACAGATGTAAGTAACAGATCTTTTCCTGTACACAACACTCTCCTCTATTAGAGTGGATAATCAGAAAGACTATAAATAGGCAATCCTATCTTTCAGGCTTTCCTAACCCCTGGAATGAAATTACAAGATATTGCAATGCAACCCTTCCCCACACACACACATGTATTAGATACTTTAAATGTCTGTAATAAATGTTAGGTCTCTGTCATTCCTTGGATAATTGACTTTTTTTCTTATCTCATCAGTCATTTTTGGCCAATTTTTGTACTCCAATAGCGATGCTTCCCTTTCACTTTATGCCAGAGTCTACATCCAAGAATCTGAGAAAGAGCTGTAATATTTTTACATTTTTTTGTAATAGAATATGAAATTCCCACAGTTCCTCTATAATTGAATGTGAATACGAACTTTCTTTTGAATATACCTCCCTGGGCTAATAATATAACCCTCTCCTGCCTATGCAGCATAAGAAGAAATGGATTGTCCACCTGAAAAATACTCTTTTGGGGACTCCATGAAGCCTTTACATTTATTTTTGAAACTATAGATTCTCTCCCCCTCCTCTTTTTTAAATTTTTTAAATTAAATTTATTGGGGTGACATTGGTTAGTAGAATTATATAGGTTTCAAGTGTACATTTCTATAATACGTCATCTATATATTGCACTGTGTTCAGAGTCAGTTCTTCCATCACCATATATTTGACCCCCTTTTCTCTCTTTTATCACCCCTTCTCCCCCTTACCCTCTGTAACCACTAAACTGTTTTCTATATCTATGAGTTTTTGCTTGTTTGTTTATCTTGTTTGTTTGTTGCTTTAGTTTTCTATCTCGCATATGAGTGAAATCATATGGGTCTCGATTTTTTTCTGACTTATTTCGCTTAGTACTTGGATAGGAGACCCCCTCCTCTTTTTTTTAAGGATTATTACTCTGGTTTATTTTCTTTATACACCTTTTGCATTTTCTTTTGAGTTTCTGAATAGTCAATCTTTGATTATTTTTAACTTTAATACCAGTGGGAATATCTCAATATTCCCAAGATAGGATTGAAACTTGCTTGCAAATACACTTTTAAAGCATTATTTTCAAGAAGTCTACAAACTAGTTGTGTGCCTTTATCTTATAAATATCAGCTCTTACTCTCTATAACTTATTACTATATTCATATGTCCAAACATGGTACGGAGTTGAGAAATGCTCCTAGTGACAGAGGTTAGACAAATGTAGCAGTCTTGCTTTAGGACTTCTGTAATAATGTCTAGGTTCTGTAAATAGGTAGTCAGAGAGCAGAACTGAGTGGCAATAATCTGAGGAAAGCGTCTTAGGGGACAAACGTGGTAAATAACCATACCTTCTTCTACCTTCTCTGATGCCTGCCCCCACTGCATAAGCCTTTTCAAAGCTTAACATGGGCAGCTATGGAGATAATCAAAATCTGACAGAGAAAAAAGATGCAAAAGTATTTCAATAAAAGGAGAAAGGTCTTTCCACAAATACCTCTTACCTACATGAATAATTGCCAGGTAAAGTTCCCTGCCGGGAGTCTCATGCTCAGCTGAGCTGTGATCTGATGTCAGAGAGGCATGTGGAGAAAAACTCAGGCCACTGCTGTTGTCCTCACATCCTCTCCCCAATTGCATCCTTCATGCCAATGAGTGTGGGAAGGTAGACTTTGATGATGTGTTGGGTTAGGACAACATAGGAGAAGGAGGAGCAAACAGAGATTTGTGAGGCTGGAGGAAAGAGCAAGGAAACCCATGAGACAATAAGTATGTGTGGGAAGGCCAGGCTAATGTGGAGAAATGATGAAAGCACTGGCTTTGGTATCCAAAACCATGGCCCCGAGTCCTGGCCGAGTGAGTGTGGACAAGTCATCTAACATGTTTACTGTCCACATGACTCAACTTTTACTGTCTAAATACCTCTTGGTGTTGCTACGTGGGGCAAAATGGTGATGAATATGAGTGCCTTTTGAAAATGACAAAGTGTTAGTCAAATATAAGACAATGCATGATGAGGGAAAAAGTAGAGAGGAGCATCTTGAGGCTTTCATGGCGATAATTGTGAGGTGAGTTAAATCCAACTCTTCCCACAGACTGCTGTGGACATCCTGGGTTTCAGCTCTGAGGAAAAGGGGGCCATTTACAAGCTGACAGGAGCTGTGATGCATTATGGGAACATGAAATTCAAGCAAAAGCAAAGGGAAGAGCAAGCTGAGCCAGATGGCACTGAAGGTACCACACCCTGTGGATATTTTTCAATTAACAGAATTGACATCATCAGTTCCTCAAAGGCACGGACCATGATTTTACTTTCTTTGACTTATTGAATGACAGGAAACAGTATCAAGGGAAAGAAATGACACACACACTCACTGCCTGGTGTTTTACATGACTGAGCAGATTTGTGGAGATATGATTTCTGTCCATGCTATTCTTCATTGGCTTATTGCAAGCTAGTATTTGCTATGTGATTAAAACGTTTTTTATTCCAGTGAATAAATTGTGTGCTCACGTGCACTGTGGGGAAAAAAAAAACAGATCTGAATTTTCCTATCACTATTTATCTAGATTAGAGTTTCTCGTATCGTTATTATCTGTGGTCCACTTTAGCTGTGTTTCAAATATCACACAGAGCATCAATTCCCCAAGTCTCAAATTATCATTTTTTAAAAAATGACTGAAATTAGCAATGCTTTTGAAGCAATATTAGCAAATGAGTTGATTTTGCCACATTTGTACATACTACTCTTTGAGCAAAACTTTTTTCCTGTGTCATTGTCATTCACACCTTAAATTGTGTAAGCCATGATCGGTTTCACCATTCTTACCTTGTTCATACAGTTGCCGACAAGGCAGCCTACCTCCAGGGCCTGAACTCTGCTGACCTGCTCAAAGCCCTCTGCTACCCCAGGGTCAAGGTCGGCAACGAGTACGTCACCAAAGGCCAGACTGTGCAGCAGGTAAAGTTGACTTAACACCCTCTGATTCATTTGAACCACAGGAGACTCAAGGGTCCATCACTGTCTTCAATCCAAAAACTAAACTACCATTGTTCTTGAAGGTGACCAACTCGGTGGGCGCTCTGGCCAAAGCCATCTATGAGAAGATGTTCCTGTGGATGGTCACCCGTATCAACCAGCAGCTGGACACCAAGCAGCCCCGGCAGTACTTCATCGGGGTCTTGGACATCGCTGGCTTTGAGATCTTTGATGTGAGTTAATAGAAATTTTGTAGCAGGAAAGTTTACAGATCTTGCTGCTGCTGTCAATATTGGAAAACTAACTAGACACATGAAAGAAGACTAAGTTATTTAGAGCATTCAAAAGTATCTTTACAAAAGTACAAAATGGAATTTGTGCTAAAGAAGGGTCTTTGAAGAGATACGAAAACTACTAAATAGGTATAAATAGGAAAAGAGAGTTTTAGTCTTTCAAGTCTAGAAGTCTCAAAAATGGTCCATGAAAGGTTAAAATAGTCAACATCTATCCTGGATCCAAGCAGATGAGTATAGAAGCACTTCCTTAAATTACTCTGAATATTTAAAAGATGTCCTCATTTAATAGCATTTTGCCTCATATGCGAGATTTCATGCAGTTACATGGAAAGCAAAGCACTGAGAGTCAATTCTCCCTTGTTTAGAATTATTTCATATATTAAGAAAACAATCTGAGCCTTCATAATTCAATAAACCAAAATGCCTTAAATTCAGAAGGAGATATTAGTAGTATACAAGTATTAAGTATACAAATACTTAAGTTATGAGTAATTTCTAATGTTTATATTTTCTCTAGTTCAACAGCCTGGAGCAGCTGTGCATCAACTTCACCAACGAGAAACTGCAACAGTTTTTCAACCACCACATGTTCGTTCTGGAGCAGGAGGAGTACAAGAAGGAAGGCATTGAGTGGGAGTTCATCGACTTCGGGATGGACCTGGCTGCCTGCATCGAGCTCATCGAGAAGGTCTGTTTGACTTTTCAAGCCTTCAAAACATGAAAAACAAATAGTCCACCTTCCTATGTTTAACTGCACTCCCAATTTTCAAAGAGCAAGCAGTGATGTCTTATGACATACTTGTGTACTCCAGTCAGTTGTGAGGTGCATCACAAGTGATCTGTTCTTAACGAAGAAAGTAATTTGTAGAAAAATGATTACAGCACACACACACATACACAGTCACGTTTATCCCTCACTGTTATTTTCCTTCACTGTTATTCCTACATGATTTCATGCACATATGAGAAAGAAATGAAATCACAGCTAGCCTTCTGCGTATTTTAATTAACTCTGGTGAACTCATGATGGTGTATTGTGTATATATCATCGTTCATGTGTGTTAAGGCAGGATATGTCAAGACATCTTAAAGGTTGGAAGGTTAACTCTTCAATTGTTACAGTCATTAAAACTATGATGACTACTGAGTAAACTAATAATGACTACTAAATAAACACCGAACCTCTCTATAACCTTACCTGGAAATGAGTCCTGACTTCTGCATTACCAAGAGGGTAAAGCAATAGTTATATCAGTTCTGAAGATGTCAAAACTCATCAAACAATCATTAAACACCTTCAAAAATGTAGTGGAAACTCATCATGTACCTGTTGATATCAATAAGGCATCTCTGTGAATCCTACCATAAGCAGTGGAAAAAGCAAATGCAACGGCCCTGGAGGAAAGCTTCAAAAACTAATGTCAAAATTCATAAAAATATGCGAGATGAGAGCGTAAAAGCAGACTAGGTGTGCCCAGTTGGAGAGAAAGATATTTTAATTCGATGATATAATATCTCTACTATTCTTCAAAACCATACAGTCCTCAAAAAAAGCCATTTCTGGTTTTTTGTAGTATTTCAGTTTCTGGAACACTGAAAATAGTTGGGGGAAGATAATTTGTGACTGAAGCAAAATCATCAGTGTAGAATTTTCTACCAGGCTTTCATATCAAATTTGACACTGAAAAGAGTCAATCTGCTTACAAAGCAAAATCAAATTAGCATCACTTAACTCCACAGTGGTGAATATAGCTTCAAGTACAAAGAGTTTTAATGCTACAACATAATACGAAATTTTCTACTGGGAATGGATCATTTCTAGTCATTATTCATAATCTGTCTTCTCTTTATATTTTTGTCATGTCTAGATTTGCAGTGAAGGAAGTTACCCTGTCAGTAGGAAAGAAAGTATTTAGATATATACACTTATGGAATAAAGAATTCAGCTTTCAAATGGTAGCTTTGGAATTGAATTTTGTACTCTGCACACAAAGTTTGTCAAGTGGCACAGATGGGCTTCTTTTTTTTTAATTGAGTTTTCTAGTTAACATATTTCCCATATGTGCTTGGTACATGATTGCTTCACACTTCAGTAGTAGAGAATAGGCTATAAAGTAGTATCATGCCTATTTAATTTCTTATCATTCCAAGTCTTCTTTTGGAACATGATATTTTCAGGTTTCCACCAGGTACATAAATTATTGGAGCATATTTTTCTGAGGGACTCATCATTGTCCCATTTTACCTATTCTTAGCCTATGGGCATCTTCTCCATCCTGGAAGAGGAGTGCATGTTCCCCAAGGCCACAGACACCTCCTTCAAGAACAAGCTGTATGAACAGCACCTGGGCAAGTCCAACAATTTCCAGAAGCCCAAGCCTGCCAAAGGCAAGGCTGAGGCCCACTTCTCGCTGGTGCATTATGCGGGCACCGTGGATTACAACATCGCCGGCTGGCTTGACAAGAACAAGGACCCCCTGAACGAGACCGTGCTTGGGCTGTATCAGAAGTCTTCAATGAAGACTCTGGCTCTCCTCTTCGCTGGGGGATCAGCTGCTGAAGGTCATTTTTAATATCATGAATATATTCCTCGAGTCACAAACCAGAAATATACTATTTATCAGAGACAGATATAATTATAGCAAGACCTAACATGAAAATACCGGCCAATATGGATCTAATGAAATGAAGTATATTTAATAAGTGTGCTACCGTCTTACGATCATAGACTTTCGGAACTAAAATTGACCCCTATAGATCATTTAGTCTACGGTTTCCTTTCACCAGTAAAGAAACAGAGACTCAGAGAGCCCAAGTGACTTGCTCAGTATCATACAGCTCATTTCTACCATATTAATAGTATTGATTCCTTCAAGGATCCCGCTAAGTTGGAGATG
Source organism: Rhinolophus ferrumequinum (assembly GCF_004115265.2). Taxonomy (NCBI): domain Eukaryota; kingdom Metazoa; phylum Chordata; class Mammalia; order Chiroptera; family Rhinolophidae; genus Rhinolophus; species Rhinolophus ferrumequinum. The sequence continues at coordinate 8,986,659 of NC_046304.1, forward strand.
AGGAAATTGTTTGTCAGGGCACTAGTGCTTGAGAAATTGAAGTTCTGTTCTTTTACGTTTCCTAAGATCAGTAATAGTACAAGTAATAGCATAAAAATACAGACAAATAGGAGACAGGACTTCCCTGCAAGTCAGCAGAGGCTCCCCTACCTGACACCAAGCAGGCAACTTTGCCTGTTCTCTGGCGGATGTGTGCACTAAGGAGGCACCACGACTCAGTCTCCTGGGCACTTCCTCCAGGGGAATAGACTTTGCTGATTTGGGTTAGAGGAGTCCCATCCCTTCCCCAAGTATACTCTTTTCATACACAGTTCTTCCGTTGTTGGTGTTGTTTTTCTGAATGCTTATAGTGTGAGCCAATGCATATATTTTCCAAATCTAGAGTTGAAGGAGGAGAGATATGGAAAGACGAATAGGAACGATAACATGACTGAGTGCAAATTTAAATTCCCAAAGGAATTTTGGCAGCCCTGATGTCTATGGCTAGTACTTAAAAAAGCTGTTGCAAATCATTTTAATTATTTTATTTTATTTTGCAGAAAGTGGTGGTGGTGGAAAGAAAGGTGCCAAGAAGAAGGGTTCTTCTTTCCAGACAGTGTCAGCTCTTTTCAGGGTACAGTATATTCTTGAATTCCAAAGGATTGCTTATGTGAAAACAATTAAGTTATCATAACTGTACAAGAACTTTTAAAGAAATCTATGGTGAAGCTGAAAAAAGTACTTATGCACTAAAAAAAATCTGAAAAATATCTTGGGAAAAATTTAACAAGAAGCGGACCCACAGTGCGTCTCTTCACATCAAACCTGATGATAAATGAACCGTATCCTCTCTAAGCCCCAAATCTAAAATATCTGGCATTAAATAAATTTCACATGAAATCAAACCCTCTCTTAAAAGCAACCACTGGTTTCAGTTACATCTATTTTGTATGACCAAAGTCTCTATACAAATTTTCGCTGATTGGCAGTGATTGAGAAAAATAAACTGAAGTTGACTGTTTTGTGTAACCCATAATTTTCTAGCTATACTTCATGTATATGCTTTCTCTTGGCTATCATTATTTGTTCTTCATTGAGACAGCTCATTAAAACATGAAATGGGAGCACATTAACCACAGGTCATTCATTGACAGGGACTCTCAAGTCGATGGAACTAGAAACTATTTTCAAATTTTTCATATGGTTTTATAGGAGAATTTAAATAAGCTGATGACCAACTTGAAGAGCACTCACCCCCACTTTGTACGCTGTCTCATTCCCAATGAAACTAAAACCCCTGGTAAGATATTTCCGATACCCAAATAAGACTTCAATGTGACTTTTCATTAGACTTTTATGCAGAAAACATGTCTCCTTTTTAGGGGCCATGGAGCATGAACTTGTTCTGCACCAGCTGAGGTGCAACGGTGTGCTGGAAGGTATCCGTATCTGCAGGAAGGGCTTCCCCAGCAGAATCCTCTATGCAGACTTCAAACAGAGGTTTGTGTCTCATTATTTATTCCTTTCCATTTGCTAGTCTACATCAACATTGCCATATCACTCAAATATTTTTCAACTTTTCCTTGAACACTGAAATGCAATTATTTAAAATGTGATCATAAAAGAAAGGAGTCTTGGTTTATATTATCATAAATTTTTCATCATATCTTTGCAAGTTCTATACAAAGCACTGATCGATTATTTTTATGCATTTTTCCCCAAAAAATCAATCTATAATTTTGTCAATGATAGCTACCAAGAGTTCCACCTTTTTTTAATTCAGTGAAGAAAAACCACACTTTAATATCCTTTTTATTCTGACAGATACAAGGTTCTAAATGCAAGTGCTATCCCAGAGGGTCAGTTCATTGACAGCAAGAAGGCCTCTGAGAAACTTCTAGGGTCTATTGACATTGACCACACCCAGTACAAATTCGGTCATACCAAGGTACTAACAACGTAAATTGCTATCCATCATAATTTCATCCCCTTTGGACTTTCTCATGAATGGAAATAATGTATTAAATTGGTTCTTTGGCAAGGTTTTCTTTAAAGCTGGCCTGTTGGGAACTCTAGAGGAGATGCGAGATGAAAAGCTGGCCCAACTCATCACACGCACTCAAGCCATGTGCAGAGGGTTCCTGATGAGGGTGGAGTTCAGGAAGATGATGGAGAGGAGGTAAGGGACCAAGTACAAGTCCGCTTCCACTTTCACAGTTGAATCCAATGCATTCATTACTTTTGTTGAGGGATGGTCACTTCCCACATTCTTTTTCATTTGCATCTTTTTTTCTTTCTTACAGAGAGTCCATCTTCTGCATCCAGTACAATGTCCGTGCTTTCATGAATGTGAAGCACTGGCCCTGGATGAAGCTGTATTTCAAGATCAAGCCCCTCCTCAAGAGTGCGGAGACAGAGAAGGAGATGGCCAACATGAAGGAAGAATTTGAGAAAACCAAAGAAGATCTGGCTAAATCGGAGGCAAAAAGGAAAGAACTTGAAGAGAAAATGGTATCTCTGATGCAAGAGAAAAATGACTTACAGCTTCAAGTTCAATCTGTGAGTATTAAATATTGTGGCGTTTAGCCATATCTTACATCATCCAAACACTATCTGACTTGATATGAGAATTTTTTAAATTTAAGGTTTATAAATAAATGGTTTCCACTGAAACATTTGTTGTAATTGTTTGCCTTTCAAAAATACTAAGACTCAGACCTAAAGAAGCGATAGATGCAAAGTCACAAATTATGCTGCATATGTCCATATGTACATTCATACATCATTTGGTTGTCAGTGAGCAAAGTAATAAAAATATCCATAGACATTTTCCTTTCTTTATAGAACCGTCTCTTGGATTAGAATGTTCTCTTCTTGGTAAATATTTTTTGCATAAAATAGAAGTTACGTTTTCTTTATTGGGACAGAAAATGGAAGAAAGCTGAGTCTTAGCATAAATAAGTGACTTTTCCAAAGTAGCAAAGGTGCAAATTTTGCCAAAAGGCTCATTTTCCTGATTTACCTTTCCATGCATGGATATTTGTAGATCTGTTATTATATTTAATCAGTAGATTGAAATTACTAACATTTTGTCCTTTTGATTTTAAAAGTTGGCAAGTTAGTTGGCATATGTGTTGACCAAACTGGTTCAGTCATTGAGGTTTCCACCTTTTAATGAATTTTGTGTATTTGCAGATAGAGCTTAGACAAATGAAAATATTTAATTTCTCCCTTTAGGAAGCAGAAGGTTTGGCTGATGCAGAGGAAAGATGTGACCAGCTGATCAAAACCAAAATCCAGCTCGAAGCCAAGATCAAAGAACTGACTGAGAGAGCTGAGGATGAGGAAGAGATCAATGCTGAACTGACAGCCAAGAAGAGGAAACTGGAGGACGAATGTTCAGAACTGAAGAAAGACATCGATGACCTTGAGCTGACACTAGCCAAGGTTGAAAAGGAAAAGCATGCCACAGAGAACAAGGTACAAATCATGACTCCTTTTAGAATATTTACAAGTGCTAGCTTATTACTGAAGTATTTTAATTGAAAGTTTATCTTAAAATTATTGAATATGAAAGGAAAGTACCGTCATAATTATGTCATCTTTTTAGTCTTTACAATTTCTATTTGCCTTGACCTTTATCTCCCATAGGTTTTAGCCACATGTGCCTGAGTTAGCTTGTAGTTTCCCTTTTCCATCAGGCTGACGTTGCTCTAAGATTATTACCATGTTTTTCATCAAGATGACAGGATGTCATTAACATTCCTGATATTTGTCCAAATCTAAAGGTGAAAAACCTCACAGAAGAGATGGCAAGCCTAGATGAGACCATAGCTAAGCTGACCAAGGAGAAGAAGGCCCTCCAAGAGGCCCACCAGCAGACCCTGGATGACCTGCAGGCAGAAGAGGACAAAGTCAACACACTGACCAAAGCTAAAACCAAGCTGGAGCAGCAAGTGGATGACGTAAGTGTGAAAAACACAGTGTTTCCCCTTAAGAGGAAATAAACAACTGGAGCATGCAACCATAAGTGATGCTCATTCACTTTTAGCTGCTGTTGGAAGTAATAATTAATGTTTTCAGGCTATTTGGAGTATCTTTTTCAATTGTCCTGTGTATCTTTGAAAGCTACTAATATAGAGTCCAGTGTTTAAGAACTGAAGTAAATAAAACGCATTATAAATTTAGCTTGAAGGATCTCTGGAACAAGAAAAGAAACTTCGCATGGATTTAGAAAGAGCCAAGAGAAAACTGGAGGGTGACCTAAAATTGGCCCAAGAATCCACAATGGATGTAGAAAACGACAAACAGCAGCTTGATGAGAAACTCAAAAAGTGAGTATGATATAATTCAATTGTAACCTGCTTATTATCTGTCATTTCAGATGAAATATACGCTTTAAAGATCTCTAAAATATTACTTTATGGAATATGTAAAAAAAATGGTATCTTTCACTATTTTATTTAATGAAAATAGTAGATTATTGACTTGTAAAACCTGTACTGCTCATTTCTTCAACACCAGCAGTATAAAGACATTCGATTATAGCCAGAAAAGAAGACTGTTGAGAGAATTGACTAACGTGTGAGCTAACGTGATGCTCTTCTAACAGGAAAGAGTTTGAAATGAGCAATCTGCAAAGCAAGATTGAAGATGAACAGGCCCTTGCGATGCAGCTACAGAAGAAGATCAAGGAGTTACAGGTAAGTATATGACATCCACCTTCTCTGGGCATTACAGGAAGCAAGGATGCCATGTATTCATGTTAATATTGCTATGTCACCCTCAGGCCCGCACTGAGGAGCTTGAGGAGGAAATCGAGGCCGAGCGGGCCTCTCGGGCCAAAGCAGAGAAGCAGCGCTCTGACCTCTCCCGGGAACTGGAGGAGATCAGCGAGCGGCTGGAAGAAGCCGGCGGGGCAACTTCAGCCCAGATTGAGATGAACAAGAAGAGGGAGGCTGAGTTCCAGAAAATGCGCAGGGACCTGGAGGAGGCCACCCTGCAGCACGAAGCCACCGCGGCCACCCTGAGGAAGAAGCACGCGGACAGCGTTGCTGAGCTCGGGGAGCAGATAGACAACCTGCAGAGGGTCAAGCAGAAGCTGGAGAAGGAGAAGAGCGAGATGAAGATGGAGATCGATGACCTCGCTAGCAACATGGAGACTGTCTCCAAAGCCAAGGTCTTTCTTGTCCCCTTTTCATCTTTATTTGCAACAATTCAAAACGATCAAATTTATATACGACTACATCTAATCCAACTGTACAAACTTAAGATGTTATCTCAAATATTAAGATTATTTCTAATAGACATCACTATATTGATTGAACCATTTTGGTTTTCACATCTTATTTGTAGAAATCACTTTAAACTTTGCCACTAACATCGTGAGAGAATGTAAATACAGGAAAAACATAAACTAAGTACCTAAAAACCACACTCTACATGATGCAGAATCTAAGTGATGCTTATGCTTCGCAATCATTTCCAATATCATTTTTACAATAATTTATTTATTAATTCAGACAAAATTATGTACCTCTACATCCAAGGCATGTGTAGGGCTTTGAGGTAGATAGAAAAGTAAATAAAATGGAACTCCTTTCCACAAGTTCTCACAGCTCTCCAAATCCCCGACTTATGAATCGAAATGTCTCATTTTTTCTGTTTGTGCTTCTCACCACAGGGAAACTTTGAGAAAATGTGCCGCACACTAGAGGACCAGCTTAATGAAATGAAAACAAAGGAAGAGGAACAACAACGCTTAATAAATGAACTGTCAGCCCAGAGGGCACGTTTACATACAGAATCAGGTCAGTAAATAAATACGACCAGCCTGTGGAGAGGTGAAGAATGAAAGGCAAGCCTCCACCTGTGTATACCTGTCAAACACAAATTACTTCTTGAGCCACATATACCCTTTTACCATTGATTTGTTATTCTTTCATCTTTTTATTGTGAGATGGTAAAAAGAATGATTTATAAGCTATCATTGGGGGGGGGGAGGAATCAAGCTCCCTGAGCAGAGGAAATTTTTGTTGCCTCACCATTACTCAAAAAAACCCAAACCCTAAAATACCAAAGAAAACGGACACATTTTTGAAAGAGCAGGAAAACACCTTCTCAACAGCCTCAAAGCTCTTGAGTTAGTCTTTCCATTATATGAAATAAGAGGTCTAACATTATTTAATTCTTTCAATTATTCTTCACCTAGACAACAGAACAAAATCACTCATGTTTTGTCTTTCACAGGTGAATTTTCACGACAGCTAGATGAGAAAGAATCTATGGTTTCTCAGCTATCCCGAGGCAAACAAGCATTTACACAACAGATTGAGGAATTAAAGAGGCAGCTAGAGGAGGAATCTAAGGTGAGAATTCTCCAGTTGATATTTTTAACCACTTGAATTTTGCATCAAGAAGACACTATTGAACTTCACACAGAGAATATCGATGATCAGAACATAAACTGACATTGCACACTTTTTGGTTGGTTCAGGCCAAGAACGCCCTGGCCCACGCCCTGCAGTCCGCCCGCCATGACTGTGACCTGCTGCGGGAACAGTATGAGGAGGAGCAGGAAGCCAAGGCCGAGCTGCAGCGGGCAATGTCCAAGGCCAACAGCGAGGTTGCCCAGTGGAGGACCAAATACGAGACGGACGCCATCCAGCGCACAGAGGAGCTGGAGGAGGCCAAGTACGGGCTCTTAGTGGGGAGGGGTCAGAAAGAAGTAAACGTTTAAAAACAGCAAAGGAAAAATGAAAGAAAGAGAATATTCCAGACGTGGAGACAGGGGAAGGATTGCAGAGTGGTGGATTCCACCGTATTCTCCTTCTTAAATCTAGTGCATGTCCATGGAGCGTGGGCCAAGAACAGCACTCTTTCCCCATTCTGATCCACTACAAAAGGATCTTAATTTTATTTTCACCAAAATGAGTTAATAATTATCAGCATACCCTTTATGAATTAAGTAGAATTAATTTCCTTTAATATAAAGAAAAATGGAGACATTGAGACTACCTGCTACATTATTATGAACATTATAATTAACAGTAATTAGTTTATCCCCTGGAGTATTGGAAATTCAGAATAAGACTCTCATACTCTGTCATTATTTAACTAACCACCAGAAAAATGAACTTCTTCACTAATAACACACAGTTTGTGGAATAAAACTCATGGGAGTTACACATAGAAGGAAGATAACCATTATGTCCCCAGTGAAGGAAGTTCTCTAAATTTGATTTAACTTAGTAGTTGTTAGAACTAGACAGAATGAGAGATTTTAGCAGGGGGACTATTCTAGATTAGAGTGTGGGTTGGGAGAGGGCGCGAATTAGGTGCAGTAAAATTGGAGGATATTTGGGAAGTGTAATAATGGAATAATATTTATTGTCTGGGCTGACTAAACCCAGAAAGTTACTGGTTAATTGTATGATCTTGAACATGTTACTCTGGGCCAGTTTCCTCCTTTGTAAAGAGGACAATACAAGAAAATGTTTAAGGATCCTATTCAATGCTAACGTTCTTTGATGAAGTGACTTTTGTTCATGGTTGTCACATCTTCCTCATCCCCATATCCTCACATTTCTCAGTCAGCTAAATCTTTCCCCACCTCTCCACCTCCTTCCCTTCCTCCATCACCACACATACAAACAAATGGCCTCGTAAATATATCTGACAACCCCTGAGATAAAGATAAAAATTCACTAGGGAAAACAGAATTCTAGAAGAGAGAAAGTGGGTGCTGAGAAGACATTTTAGAAAACCTTAACTTATAGACATAGGAGCAAAGAATCTTGGGAAAAAATATGTTTTCTTAGTCAGCAGATTTATAAAGTTGACTGCAGTAACTTTGATTCTGTTCTTAGTCACTCACACTGACCAACTTTTCAGGAAGAAGCTGGCCCAGCGTCTGCAGGATGCTGAGGAACATGTGGAAGCTGTGAATTCCAAATGTGCTTCTCTAGAAAAGACCAAGCAGCGGCTCCAGAATGAAGTGGAGGACCTCATGATTGATGTGGAGAGATCTAATGCTGCCTGCGCGGCTCTTGATAAGAAACAAAGGAACTTTGACAAGGTAGACCACAGTGATCAGCTTCCTACGGGGAAATTGGAGTGATTCTAGGTTACAGAGACTTAGTTCCGATGTATTTCCAGGTCCTATCAGAATGGAAACAGAAGTATGAGGAAACTCAGGCTGAACTTGAGGCCTCCCAGAAGGAGTCCCGGTCTCTCAGCACTGAGCTGTTCAAGGTGAAGAATGCCTACGAGGAATCTCTAGATCACCTTGAAACCTTAAAGCGAGAGAATAAGAACTTACAGCGTGAGTCTTTGTAATCATTCTATTTCAAAAATGGCAGGGAAGTATCTTTTCAATGTTTCATTTCTCTCAACTGAATTTGGTATTTTATTATTAAACTATAGAGGAGATTTCTGACCTAACCGAGCAAATTGCAGAGGGAGGAAAGCATATCCATGAATTGGAGAAAATAAAGAAACAAATAGATCAAGAGAAGAGTGAATTACAGGCTGCCCTAGAGGAAGCAGAGGTACATGTTTTGTTTGCTCACCTGTGCATTATAAGTAAGTTGAAAAATTAATAGCAACTGAGATGAATCATGTTGCAAACCTTTAGGGGATAACTCATATGATTCAGTGAGAAATACTGACTTGTACCTTGGGAATGAAGAAGTAATAGGCTGAATTAAGATGTATGAAAATTTGTGAATTTTTTTAATGCCTCTTGAAATTATCATAATGTACTAAAAAAAAAAAGTTCTTTGAACTTTATGCTCAAGTAAACCTAAATGTTTCTTTTTCTAAAGGCGTCTCTGGAACATGAAGAAGGCAAAATCCTTCGCATCCAACTTGAGTTAAATCAGGTGAAATCTGAGATTGACCGGAAAATTGCTGAAAAAGATGAAGAAATTGATCAGCTAAAGAGGAACCATCTCAGAGTTGTGGAATCAATGCAGAGCACCCTAGATGCTGAGATCAGGAGCAGGAATGATGCCCTGAGGATCAAGAAGAAGATGGAGGGAGACCTTAATGAAATGGAAATTCAGCTGAACCATGCCAACCGTCAGGCTGCGGAGGCAATAAAGAATCTTAGAAACACACAAGGAATACTGAAGGTACATTGGGATAAACACACATGGTGTCATACAGTCTGAGTATGATCGGTAACTCAAATGTCACTATTTTAGGAGGACCAAATGCCATACATCATCTAAATAATATGGTGATCAGTTGAAATTTTTATGTACACAGCTAAAGAAGAGCTTAATTCTGGAAAGCACAGGATAGAGTTTACTTTGTCATCTGAAGAGAAGACAAAGTAGTGAGGGGTGAGGAGACAGAGGAAGTGATGAGGGAGTTTTGTTACATGCCACTGCATAAATCACTTCATTTATCTGGACTTCATTTGTTTAAAATACACAAAATAACACCATTAGACTAGCTGATCTCTAAGGATAATTTCCTGATCCAAAATTTTATAGCTTAAGCCATAGTATTTTCCTATGATTCGGGATCTAAAATAAAATAACATCATGTTCTTTTGAGCAGGACTACCCTAGGCTACAAAAGATTTGTAATTAAAGGGACTTGCAGATTTTTCCTGTCTAATCATACTCTAAGATATTAATTTAAGATCAATGTGTGTACATGATGGTAGATTTGTATTTGCTTTAATTGGAACATAAGCAGGAGTTTATTTTCTTTCTGTGTAGGACACTCAGCTACATTTGGATGATGCCATCAGAACCCAAGATGACCTTAAGGAACAACTGGCAATGGTTGAGCGCAGAGCTAACCTGATGCAGGCTGAGATTGAAGAGCTAAGGGCATCCCTGGAACAGACTGAGAGAAGCAGGAAGGTGGCAGAGCAAGAGCTGCTGGATGCTAGTGAGCGTGTGCAACTATTGCACACCCAGGTGAGATTCAGGACTATGGATGAGCAAATGTACTCCCTGAAGCTGAAGATAACTTGAGAGGATAAGCTTGTTTGTATAGTAAGGAGTGGTCTTGGCAAGAGTCCCTTCCTGGAATTCTGGAAAATGTACATCAATAAGTACATACTGGGTCCTAGCTTGTTCGCAAGTATACTTATGGGCAAGTATACTTATGTTGATTTGAAATAATTTTGAGTTCTAGAAAATTTGCAAAAAGCACAGAAGACCCCCTACTAATCACCATATATACAAGATAGGTGGCCATTTTTTCTTGCAACTCTAAACTGCATTAGATAGCAAATAAAATAAAGAAAGAATAAACCACCATGTATGCACATAAAGCTAACTTTATGGGATATAAAAAGAAGCTGTTAAGTTCAAACTCATGGAGGTGATCATTACTGCTAGCCATCATTTGTTGTTTCTAATGGATGGATTCGTTACATAAAAGGTGGTCTATCCTCACAATAGCTCATATTGTAGTACGCGTTTATTTCCAAAGAAAGATATTCACAATATAGAAAGTAAAAAAAGCAACTTAAAAATAATATATAAATCATGATATTTTTTGTTAAAAATATCTAGGAAACATCCAGAAGGATAAACAAAAGGGTTATCAGTGGTTATTTCTGGGTAGTAAGAGTACAATAACTATTCTTTGTCTCTTTTTTTGCTAATTTGTATGTTCTACTATTACAATAAACATCATTATTGTATACTTTTAAAAGTTACAATATAAGTAAATAGCCATCACAGAAATGTTAAAATCACATACTATAAATAATTTTATATCCAAATTAAAATACAACATTTTTGTTACTCAGTATTAGTACCCTTGAATAGATTGAATATTTCAAATACTATCACTTTTCCAAAACATAAGAGATTCTTGGATCATTTTTGTACCATTAATGATGCTATTCTTAAAATATATACTTAAATATATACTTTATACTTAAAACATAGAGCCAACAAATATGAATGAACACCTAAAAATTAACCATCAATTATTCATGAGCTGTGTGGTGCTACACAGTACAGCACTTTAAATTTTTTCTTGGGGAAGGGGTAGTGCTTTATGCTTATAAGTAGCCACTGATAATTTTCAAATATCTTTGATATCAAAAATTGAATTCTACCTGGAAGAATTCCCGAGAATTTTTACTAATAGACATATGAGTAGAAAGAAGAGTAGGCATAAACATAAAATCAACTTTTGATTTGGTTTTTATTCTGAACATTTCTTAGATAAATAGTTTATGCCTATATACACTAATAAAATTGATCATGTAAATATTCATAATTAAATGTGCTTTTCTCCTTTTTTATTAATTTGAAACAGAACACCAGCCTGATCAACACCAAGAAGAAGCTGGAGACAGACATCTCCCAAATCCAGGGAGAGATGGAGGACATTGTCCAGGAAGCTCGCAACGCAGAAGAGAAAGCCAAGAAGGCCATCACTGACGTGAGCACGATGAGCGCTTGTTTACTGATACAGGGATGCTACCCACCATTACCACGTTTCCTTATTATCTTGATTTATTTGCCAATCAGGCGGCCATGATGGCGGAGGAGCTGAAGAAGGAGCAGGACACCAGTGCCCACCTGGAGCGGATGAAGAAGAACCTGGAGCAGACGGTGAAGGACCTGCAGCACCGTCTGGATGAGGCTGAGCAGCTGGCGCTGAAGGGCGGGAAGAAGCAGATCCAGAAACTGGAGGCCAGGGTGGGTCTCCATCACTTCATTCGATTCCCAGACTGTCTATGCAGCTAGTTAGAGCCAATTGTTAAACACCTTTATTGTCTTCCAGGTAAGGGAGCTTGAAAATGAGGTTGAAAATGAACAGAAGCGCAATGTTGAGACGGTGAAGGGTCTTCGCAAACATGAGAGAAGAGTGAAGGAACTCACTTACCAGGTGACCAGCCTTTCCATGTTTTCCCAATTTTATTTTCAAGAAAAGAAAAAAAAATGAGTTGTTTTCAAATATTGACACTATTTATTTGCTACCTTTTTCATTTCAGACTGAGGAGGACCGCAAGAATGTTCTCAGACTACAGGACTTGGTGGACAAACTACAAACCAAAGTTAAAGCGTATAAGAGACAAGCCGAAGAGGCTGTGAGTATCTTGAAAGGTTCAGGAGCAAGTCCAGGTTTTGTGGAGCTTCAAGGTTATAGAATTTAAGAGGCTTTTTTTAAAATTGGGAGTACAAAATTAGGTATGAAAATGAGTATTTATTTTTGAGAAGGAGAAAATTTTACCATGAATTACTAGAGCCTTAGAGATTCAGGTTCATTTCTTCTGAGACCTCTTTAAGCAATTTTCCAGACTTGTTAACACAGAAATGCTTTCTCGTTACAATGCAATTCTCTCCCTATCTAGATAGAACACTCTACAACTCCCATCTGGGGGTTCTATATTCCCAGCCCTCATAAGGGCTATGCAAATGAGGGCTCTGAAGTTTAGGTTTTGTTTAACTTCATGATAAATGCATCTCAGGACATTTCTTTTTCATTTGGCTGCAGTTATGTTTCTTATCCTGTTAATTCTGAAACCTTTCTTAAGGTTCTCTGTAGCCAATACTACTACTGTGCCTACTTTTTAAAGTTTGTGTCACAAAAACAAGACTGATTCAGATTCCTGCTATGTTGCCCTTCCAGTGGTCATTGTAGCATCTTAAGTTTGCCAGGAAGGAAGTTAAGAGAAAGATTGGGCAGGGGGTTGTAAGCTCACTCATTCATTGAGGTGAGTATGTGGGTACATCACCCAACAACAGAAACTTTTTGCTTTCTCATTCATGAAGCAAATCCTGTAGCTACTTCTAGTAACACAGGCACTAAGAATCAGAAAACATCAAATGTTCTTATACTCTCAAATGCATTGCTTTCCTCAGGAGGAACAATCCAACATCAATCTCGCCAAGTTCCGCAAGATCCAGCACGAGCTGGAAGAGGCTGAGGAGCGGGCTGACATCGCCGAGTCCCAGGTCAACAAGCTGCGGGTGAAGAGCCGGGAGGTTCACACAAAAATCATAAGTGAAGAGTAATTCATTCTAATGCTGAAAGGTGACCAAAGAAATGCGCAAAATGTGAAGTTCTTGGTCACTGTCACTTGTCACTGTAATATCAAGGAAATAAAATCTGCAGATAATCTTGCAATCTAAAAAGACATGGGTCTCTTAATTACAAGCTCTATAGTACTATTAGAACTAATTCATTTACTCAGCACTTGTTGAGCTCCTACTGGTGCAGTCGAAGATGGTGACAAAAATGAATGTGGGCAATGAATGAACTTTTAATAGAAGGCAAATGAAATGAAGTGCTCTGAGAGGATGTAAAGGTGGTTAATGTACCCTCAATTCCATTCATCCAATTTTAATGAATACCACGTATGTGTGTGTACAGAATTGGGCACCCAAGATATGACTTCATCCCTGCTTTTGAGGAACTCAAGCCAGTGGGACAGACAGCCATTCAAACAGATTACAGCACAACATACATACTCTGATTGAAGTATGAAAACAAAACGTGACAATAACACAGTGAGCTGCTAACCTGAGGAATCCAGAAAGACTTTTCAAAGAAGACTGTGAGCTAGCTCCTAAAAGATGTATAGTTATTAGGTGAAAGAGAAAAGGAGCTGGTCATTAGAAGAAGAGAAAATGAGCATGAAATTTCATAGTTTAAACATAGGTGCCAGGAGCAAAGGGCAGCAGGTGAGGTCAGCGGTAGAAGGTAAAACCTGACTGAGAAGGGTACAGCCTCATATGCGGAGCTGAGGAATTATAATGAACATGCATCAAACTGGTCAAATCCCATGAAGAGGACAGTTGACTCAATTCTGGCAGCGGTATAGAGGATAGAGTACGATAGGAAAGACCAGAGCCTGGAATGACTATTAAGAAGGCTATGAAAATGGAGAAATTAGAGATGATAGTGATGGAAATGAACAAAAATTCAGAGTGAAAGCAGAGTTCTAACACTAGTGTAAAGAAAGGACTGGGAAAACACTGAAGAAGTTCAACAGTTTCACTGCATTCAAACCTCCCAGTTACTTCGTGGTTATAGATTTTATTTTCTTTTGGAGGAAATTCTTTTCCTCTGAACCACCTCCCTCTCCAAGAAAAATGACAAAACTTTTCAGATAATTATTGCTGTTAACCTTCTAATTTATATATACAATTCTGCTTACCAAGTAACCTGATCTTTCTAGTACCATTCATGTTTTAAGGTGGAACCAGAAAGGGAATTTATTTCTTAATAGCAAAACGAATGTGACTGTATTTTATCATAGCCATTGCCAGAGTGGTTTTCTCTTTGACACTTTTATAAAGCTTATAATTTGGCTTCATTGTGTGGACGTTTAATATATGAGAGTAGAATACCAATTGATTATTTTATGATGGTGGATGTACCTTTCTAATGAGGAGGCTGCTTGAGGGAATCTCCTTCCCCAGTGTGGGAATCATAATTAGGAATAAGAAGCCTCCTTCATGAGAAGAGAATTTAAAGGGGATAGAAAATAATTATAAGGAATATTTCACCTGGGTCATGATGGAGACTAATGAAATATCCTGCCTAGAGTAAGCATTTATTATCAAACTTTAATTAAACTCTGTAGAGTTAACCTATTGACCTCAAAAGCACTGGGCAATTGCTTTATTATTCTGTGTCCTAACTATTTAAATAATTGTTTATATAGAAAGCTGAGAGTAGATTTAACTATATATGGGTCAGTTATTCTGGGTCACTGATTAAAACAGGAAGGATTTAGAGTCACAGCTATTCTGGTTAATACTCTTCCTCACAGATTAGGTTATTTACAGACTTACTTCCTGATCGCTTACAACAAAACCATGCATGATAATCTAGAAATACGTATAATACTCTGTCTTTTCTTTAATTGGTATGAGGGATGACTGAGAAGTGGGAACTTTTCTAACCTATTGATGCTGGATATGAGAACCCAAACAGGGTGCATGCAAGAAGGCAGTACGCTGTCTCCAAGAACAGCTCTGAATTAGGAACAATGAAGGTAGTTTAAGCCTGATTCCTCCCTAATAAGTAGCATGAAGACTTACTGTGATGGAAAGAATAAGACTGGAAGAAGATTGTGAAATGTTACAAAGGGCAAGGGACTTTTTCTCTGACCTAAAATTATTTAAAATGTATACACAGGGAACTTGGCAGAGATGACCGTGTCCTAGCATCCAACCAGGCATCGTTACACTCTAAAATCCCCTAAGAATTTGTAATAAGGCCAGTTTCTTTACTTCCCTATGCTCTGAAGACTGAAAGACCATGCTAACTGAAAGTGAATTCTGGGACCATTGATATACTGATGCTTGGAAATATCATGACTCTTTTCCCTCAACTCAACTTATAAGTGTTCAAATAACCAGATATCAAGAAAAGAAGAAATCTTAAGATACCTCTACTCTAAAACATTACCTCCCCTTCTATCTTATATCTAAATATCCTACTATTACAGACTGAATCCTTGGCATCCTGGAGGATGTTCACTCTATTTAATATCTTATTAAGTTGAAAATATACTAATTTCAACTAATGCCCTAACTAGAATGATTGGCTAACCAACTAAAAAAGCATCTAACAAAGAGGTCTCTTGACAAGTGCCTGAAGGGGAGGCAACTCTAAGGGAGGGAAAAGGGGGAGATAAGAAAATGCACCTACAAAGGCCATTTACACACAATTTTGCTGAAGGCTGATTCTGGGTATTAAGACAGCCAGCATTCTTCCTCCTGAGTCTAGAGATTGTGTGAACCTCCACATCAGTGGTTCTCAAACATAGCATGCATCAGAATCTTATGGAGGGCTTGTTAAAACACCAATTGTTGGGCTCCACCTCCAGAGTTTCTAATTCAGTAGGTCTGAGTTAAGGACTAAGAATATGCATTTCTAACAAATTCCCAGGTTATGCTAATGCTGCTAGTCCAAGGATTACATTCTGAAAACCACAGTGGTACATTATCACCAAATCTTTCGCAAAATTATTACATATAATATTATATAGCCCTGTGTTTACATCCCATGTTTCAGCTAAACCTCTACGGGCTTCAGTTTCTACATCCATAAAATGAGGAAGTTGACCTAAATTATTGCTAAAATCCCATCTAAATGTCTGAGTCCAAGTTGGGCAGCACTGTCCGTAATTATAATACAATTTAATGCCTTACATTTGTAGTACTCCTTGTTTTATTTGCAAAATGCTTCCATGTACAATTTGCCAATCACTGGATACTCACAACCATGTGAGATAGAATCCTTTTGGAAACTGAGCTTCAAAGCGGACAGTGATTTGTCAAAAATTGTATAACTAATAAATGACAGACCCAAGCCCAGACTAAGATCTTCTAACTCTTCGTCCAGGAAGTAATGCACTGTCTTTGATTTCTAGACTAGCCTGACTAATGAAAGGTTCTGATGACATTCTTCCCCTAGAAACAAGGTCAGTAATCTGTCAATTCACTAGGGGACAGGAAAGATCTCTACTCTTCACCTGGATATCCATATGGCTTGCTCCTTCATATCTGCAGGATTCTGGTCATATTGTACATAAAGAGGCCTTCCCTGGATACTCAGTATCAAAATGCTACCCTTTCTCCCTGCCCTGACAATTATGTTTCTTATCCCCTTGATTTGCTTTAAATCTGTTCACACAACTAATTGCCACTTGATTATTAATTTATTTGTTTAATCTCTGTCTCCCTCTGCTAAAATATTAGCTCCATAAGGGCAGGGCTTTGTTTTGTTCACTGCTAAACATCGAATGAGTTGAAGATTGCCTATCATGTAACAATTGCTCAAGAAATATTTGGGGAATGCATAATAATTTAATAAAAACTTAATATACGTGCCATGTACAGTGTTAGGTATTTTACATGTATTACCCAAAAATAAATCCTAATGCAGAGGATATTGAGTAATTGGTAGAACCACAACAACAACAACAAAAATCAATAAGACTTTTGTTTCTAGGAAGATAAAGTTGACCCACTCTTCCCTATTCCTCCCACTAAGTAGAACTTTTTAGGACATTATACATAAACCTAATATAAGAGATTCTGAAAGGTGGAGAGAAGATGGACCAGCTAGGTAAGTTCCCTGGGTTTTCTTTTTGCCTCATATGCCCAGTCTTGGAGCTGACAAAGGAGACAACACAGAAACACCAGAGAGTGCAGGGAAAAAAAAAAAAAAAAAAAAAACTTCTCTAGCCAAAGGACAAAGTATTGGGCAGCCTAGCAAGACAGAAAACTTTCAGATAATAATGGTTCTACCGTAGCCAAAAACACAGAAAATAATATGGCCCCACCCCATCACTAGCAAAAGCCGAGTGGAAAGCCTGTACTTCCACCCTAGTGAGGCTGTAATCAGGTGCCTCAACATCCCCACTGGGGTGGTGTCAGGGGAGGGCAAGTAGGAAAATGAGACTTTCATGCCTGCTGGCCAGAAATGGAATTCCACAAATGGTTCCAGTAGAAACAACATGAAGATCCTTGACTCCCAACCATCTGGCAGTAAGAAGGCACTTCTTGTTCTCTGTCAGAAGAGGCCTAGTGAAAAGTCAGCACTTTCACAACTGCCCAGTGGTAATGAGACTACCCCCCTCCAACTGTAGTGTCAAAGGAGGCCATATGGGGAGCCAGAGCTCCAATCTTCACCCAAGAATAATGAGGGTACCACCTCTCAAGTGTCAACAGAAGGAAACCTGGACTTGTACCTCCATGTGGCAGTAACGAAGTGGCACCATCCCATTTCCCTTGACAGAGCAGTGTCACAGGAAGCCAGACAAAAGGTTTAAATAAGATCCAGAATCATAGAACATGATACAAAAGTGTCCAGGCTTCAACTGAAAATCACTCTTCGTATCAAGATGATCTCACACTGAATGAAGAAGGATAAATGAATGGGAAAAAGCCAAAACCAAGAAGATAAAGATGCTAGAATGATCTGAAAATGATTTTAAAGCAACTGTAGTAAAAATGCTTCAAGGAACATTTACTAAAATGCTTGAAACAAATGTAAAAATATAATGTCTCAGCAAAGAAATAGAAGATGTATAAAAGAACAAATGGAAATTTTAGAAATGAAAAATAAAACAACTAAAATAAAAAGCTCAGTAAATGGACTCAATGGCAAAATGGAGGGGACAGAGGAAAAAAATCAATGAACTGGAACATAGAACAACAGAAATAACCAAATCTGAAAAACTGAAAGAAAATGGACGGGGGGCAAAATTGTATTGAGTCCGAAGGCTAATGTTCATGTTATAAGAGTGCTGAGAGAAGAGCAGGAAGAGAGCAAAACTGAAAAAGTACTCAAAGAAAAAATGGCTGAATAAATCTAAGTCAGGCATGTAACATAACGTACAGATTCAAAAAGGAGTTTCCCCAAATAGAATAAACTCAAAGAAATCCACAGCAAGACATATCATAAATTTCTAAATATTAAAGGCAAAATAACATATCTTGAAAGCAGCCAGAGAAAAATGACATCTACCTATAGGATGTCATCATTTAAATGACAGAAGATTTTTCACTGGAAACCATGGAGGTCAGAAAGCTATTTTTCAAGGGTTGGGGGAAAAAACTGTCAATCAAGAATCTTGGACCCAGAAAAATATATGCTTCAGGAATGAAAAGGAAATCAAGACATTCTCAGATGAATGAAACCTAAGAAAAAAAGTATCATCAGCAGATCTACCCTAAAAAAAAAAAATCACTGAAGGAGGTTCTTTAAACAGGAAGAAAACCAGAAAGAAAGGAACCTTGGAACATTAAAAAGGAAAAACACACAGTAATCAAAAATAGAAAATAGATATAAAAGACTTCCTCTTCTTGAGTTTTCTAAATTATGTTTAATGATTGAAACAAAAAAAGTTAGCACTATCTGATGTGTTTCTAAATGTATACAGAGGAAATATTTAAAACAATTATAAATGGGGGAGAGAAAAGTACTTAAAGGGGGTAAGGTTTCCATGCTTCACTTGAACTGGTAACGTGACAACAAAAGATTATATATATATTCAACTGTTGATATATATATATCAACTACAAAAAATGACATGCAAAGAAATGCACACACACACACACACACACACACACACACACACTATAGGAAAAATTAACTCAGGCAAGACAGCCTGAGAAATGTCACTGATCCTTAAAGCCTCTGGAAATGGTCCTAAGGGAAAACAGAAAATAAAGAAACATCTATCAAGAAAATCTATGAAAATTCTGTAAGGAAGTTAAGGGTCTGTGATATTTGAATCAATATCACTTCCTCTCTCCCACTTTCCCAGCTCAGAGAAACAGACTGCACTCCAGATTCTAGGCTAAGAACACAGGGTTCCTTCTTTCCCCTACTCCCAGCCAGAGGACTTTCTTCTCAGGAAAAGCAAGATAACAGTATTTCTCATTTTGCCCCCAGCTACCTGTTTCTCAGGCTAAGTCCTTGACAACCGTGGTCAAGAGATGGGGACTATATTCTTCTTCCCAGCCATGATTCATGGAATAGAGGCTCTATCATGGGTATAGTGTGCTTAGAATGCTGGAGCCTTGATCAAAACTTCACCTGGCTTGAGGAGTGGAGTTTCTATACTAAGAAGGATAAGGCAAGAGGACCTCAGGCTGTTCCCCTCACCCCCACCAAGTGCTCAGCTCTGAGAGTAGGAGTGTCACTCAAAGAGAAGTTTATAATTGTTCCCACCAACATCTCCAGAGCCCTCACTCAGAGATTTTTGCCTGGTGGGGAGAAGCAGGTCAAAATATAGACACCTTCTGTATTTTTACCACAGGAGCTAATTTCATTTGCAACAGAGGGCAGAGAACTTCAAACCTAAGTTCACTCTCAAGGACAGTAGAGTTGTAGTGAAAGGAAGAGATTCATGATACAGGCTAAACCGTAGGCCAGCTAACATTCAGGAGAGAATCATGGAATAAGATAGCTGGGAGAAGCCCTCCTGAGATGAGAGCAAATATCAAACACTGACCTCTGGAACTATTTTTTCAAACGAGCCAGAATTCGATTGCACCTCTCTGTAGAGCCATTTATGCTCAGGGGAATTACTAAAAACAAAAAAAACAATAAAACAATCAGCCAGCAATTAGTGGAGTTTAACAGCTGGATGTAGTCAAGGAAAGAGTAATAGAGCCTTATCAAAACCACTGTCATCCCAAGGTGACTGCAAGCGAGCCAAAGCTGCACTTCCCAGAGGAGCAACATCAGAGGCTTAAGACTGTGGGTGGGAAATCACTTCACTAAGATGAGCCAGCCAGTTAAAAACAAATAAAACTAACAAGCCCTGATAAGGATGGCAGTCCCCATAGTTGCTACAATATATTATCTAAAATATCTACTTTCCAACTAAAAATGATGAGGCACACAAAAAAACACTTTGGGCCCACACACTGAAAAAAAAGCAGGCAACAGAAACTGCCTGTGACAGTAACCAGATGTTGGATCGAACAGAAAAAGACATCAAAGTAGCCAATATAAACATGTTCACAGAAGTAATGGAAATCATGATTAAAGAAGTAAAGTAAGGCATGATGACAATTTCACATCAAATAGAGACGATCAATAAAAATAGAAATTATTTGAAAAGAAACAAATGGGACTTCAGAAACATGGTGGCATAAGGGGGTCCCCCTTCATCTCTCCCCTTGAAGTTACAACAAGTTGAACAGCTATAATTCAACCAAGGATTCCCTACACAACACATGAACATGTCTGAGAGATCTGCGAATCAAAACATCTGAAGGTGGGTGAATTGGGGCAAAGAGGGGAGGAGAAAAGGGAGAAGTGCAGAGACAGGGCCACATAAGCAATGTAGAGCTCACTGCATCCCAGGAGAGGGGAGGATTGAGACTGCAGGTAGGTACACTCTCTGTGGCCCTGCCTGAGTGATTAGCATATGATATTGCTGAACCCAGCCATGGGGCCAGAGACCTCAGGGCAAAGACTGAATACAGAAGAGTGACAACTGTGGTCTAACAGCCCTCACTGCCAGGCAGAAAACAAAGTCAAGGAGCCTGGCTACCTCCCCTGCACCGTCTCAGAACTTGTCTCCCCCACATCCTCCCAGTGCCAGAAGAAACTATAGCAGTGTCAGATTAAAGAGCAGAATATCAACAGTCCTGAGAACTAGAGACACAGTTCCTGAGTGGCAGACGCACACTGCGGTCAATTCCAGTTACAAGGGAGGAGATATAGGGGCAAGGCAACTATGGTCTCTCAGTTGCAATTACTTGTCGGAGAGCAAAGACACAAACACCCCAGCAGCCTCTCCCGCCCCAGCACCCTCTTTCACAGCTGATCCCAGCAGGGGCACCCAGGGCTCCTGAGGCTCACAGCTCTACATCTGGCTGCAGGGGCAGCACTGGGATTTCAGGGTTTCAGAACCCCATCGCTCACCACATTCTCGCACAGGGAGGTATTCTGATACTGAAATGACCTTGTCACAGAGGAGACTCCCCCCACCCCAGGATATCTGCCACCACGAGAAGCTAGAACAGGGCAAGAGAAAATAAAATGCTCCAGTGCTACCTACCGGAAAACAAAAGAAAGACCTCTTCATATCAACCTGCTGCAGAACTCATTCTCATAGATCCCCAGGAAGAAAAATAATTAATCAATTATCATGAATAACCAAGAAAACAGGCAGCTCAGAAAAAAAAATGAAAAATCTCCAGAAAATAAACTTAAAGACATGTAAATATGTGACTTAAATGACAGAGAATTAAAGATTGCAGTTCTGAAAAAACTCAATGAGGTGCATGAAAACTCAGACAGGCAGTTTAATGAACTCAGAAATAAAATCAACGAACTAAATGAATACTTTACCAAAGAGATTGAAATGAAATGTTAAAAAAGAACCAAATAGAAATTCTGGAGATGAAGAAGTTAATAAAAGATGAAGAATGAAATAGCAAGCTTAAGAAATAGAGCTGACCAGATGGAGGAAAGAATTAGTGATATTGAAGACAGAAATCTGGAAATGACACAGATGGAAGGAGAGACTAGAAAGCTAAAAGAAATGAAAGAACTCTACAAGAACTACCTGACTTCATCAGAAAAAGCAATATGAGAATAATGGGTATACCACAAGGAGAAGAGAGGGCATAGAAAGCCTATTCAAACAAAGAGTCAACGAGAACTTCCCAAACCTATGGAAAGAACTGGATCCTCAAATCCAAGAAGCAAACAGAACACATAATTACCTCAATCCTAAATGGCTATCTCTAAAGCACATTATAGTGAAACTGTCAAAAATTAATGACAAGGAAAGAATTCTCAAGGCAGCCAGGAAAACAAGACAGTAACATACAAAGGAAAACCCATTAGATTATCATCAGATTTTTCTGCAGAATCTCTACAAGCTAGGAGGGAGTGGCATCAAATACTCAAATATTGAAAGAGAGAAATTACCAGCCAAGAAAAGTGTATCCGACAAAGTTATCCTTTAGATATGAAGGAAGAATAAAGACCTTTCCACATATACAGAAGTTGAGAAAATTTCCCACCACAAGGCCTGCATTATAGGAAATACTGAAGGAAGTTATTATACTTTAAACAAAAAGACAAAATGATACAAAAATAGGAGTAAGATTACTAACAGACAGACAGATGCAGGAAATGGCAACCCTTACACAGAATAGGGCACTATACACCTAAACATAAAATAAAGGGTAAAGGATATAAAAACATTTAAAAGGAGAAGAAGACAGTTTGCTTCTGCAACTCAGAAATGAACTCACAGCATATATAGGGTTAATTTATGACAATAAAAAGGGAGGGAGTAAAGGTCTGAAGTTGCAAAGGGGAATGGAGATAATATGTATGTGCAAGATAAAGGACTAATGTATACATGAAACTTTCTTTACATAAATTTAATGGTAACCACTCAAACAAAACAAAACAAAACAAAACAAAAAACACAGAACTGAGACACATAACATTAAAAAGAAGAAAAAATTCATAGAATACCACCAAACTAAAATAACAGACAGAAACACGAAGGCAAAGAAACAATGGAGACACTGAGCCACCAGAAAACAAGATAAAATGGCTATAGGAAATCCTCATGTATCAATAATTACCCTAAGTGTAAATGGACTGAACCCACCAATAAAAAGGCATAGAGTAGGAGATTGGATCAAAAAAACAAAATTTAACCCTATGCTGCCTTCAAGAGACACATCTCAGCTGCAAGGACAAATATAGACTCAAAGTGAAAGGGTGGAAAACAATACTCCAAGCTAATGGCAGCCAGAGAAAAGGGGGTGTGGCCATATTTGTATCTGACAAAACAGACTTCAGGATGAAAAAGGTAACAAGAGACAAAGATGGACATTTCCTAATGATAAAGGGGACGCTACAACAAGAAAATATAACACTTAATATATATGCTCCCAGTCAGGGAGCACCAAAATATGTAAAACAACTACTAACAGAACTAAAGGGAGAAACTGACCAAAACACAATTATAGAGGAAGACATAAATATACCATTGACAGCTGTGTATAAATCATCCAAACAGAAAATCAATAAGGAAATATCAGCCTTAAATGACACATGAGACCAATTGGACATAATTGACATTTACAAAGCCCTTCATCCTAGAACATCAAACTATACATTCTTTTCTAGTGCCTTTGGGACATTCTCAAAGGTAGACATATGTTGGGATACAAAACTAACCTCAAGAAATTTAAGAAAATTGAATTCATACCAAGCATATTCTCTGACAACAATGCTTTGAAATTGGATATCAACTGTGAGAAGAAAGTGGAAAAAACCACAAATTTGTGAAGATTAAACAACATGCTACTAAAGAACAACTGAGTCAGAGAAGAAATAAAAGGAGAGATCAAAAGATACAGAGAAACCAATGAGAACGAAAATATAACACATTAAAATTATTGGGATGCAGTGAAAGCAACAATAAGAGGGAAATTTATATCATCACACGCCTATCTCAAGAAACAAGAAAAATCCTAAATAAACAACCTAACATTATACCTTAAAGAACTAGAAAAAGAAGAAGTGAAACCCAAAGTCATCAGAAGGAAGGAAATAATAAAAATTAGAGCCGAAATAAATGAAATAGAGAACAAAAAATAAATAGAAGAGATTAATGCAACAAAGAGCTGGTTCTTCGAAAAGATTAATAAAATTGGCAAACCCCTGACTAGGCTCACTAATGAAAAAAAGAGAAAAGAGACAAATAAACAAAATCAGAAATGAAAGAGGAGAAGTTATGACAGATATCAGAGAAATAAAAAGGATCATACAAGAATACTATGAAGGTCTATATGCCACCAAATTCAACACCTAGAAGAAATGGGCAAGTTCTTAGAAATATATAACCTTCCTAGACTGAATCATGAACAGCTGGAAAATAGACTGATCAACGGTAAGGAAATTGAATCAATCATCCAAAACCTCCCCTAAAGGAAAAGTCCAGCATGAGATGGCTTCACTAGTGAATTCTACCGAACATTTAAAGGTGATTTAATACGTGTTCTCCTCAAACTCTTCCCAAAAAACTGAAGAAAAGACAATACTTCCTCACTCATTTTACGAGGCCAACATTACTCTGATGCCAAAGCACGGTAAGGACAACACAAAAAAAGAAAACCACAGACCAGCACCTCTATAAATACAGATGCAAAAATTCTAAACAAAATAGTAGCAAATTGAATACAATGATACATTAAAAAGAGTATACATCATGATCAAGTAGGATTCATTCCAGGGGCATAAAGATGGTTCAACATATGCAAATTGATCAATGTGATACACCATATAAACAAAATAAAAGATAAAATCATCTGATTACATCAATAGATGCAGAAAGACAAGATACAACACTTTTTTATGATTAAAACACTTAATAAAATGGGTATAGAAGGAAAGTACCTCAACATAATAAAGTCTACATATGACAAAACTTCAGCTAATATACTTAATGGTGAAACACTGAAATCTTTTCTTCTAAGATCAGTTACAAGACAGAGATGGCCTCTATCACCACTGTTATTCAACATGGTATTGGAAGTCCTAGCCAGCGCAATCAGGCATGAGAAAGAAATAAAACGCATCTGCATTAGGAATTAAGAAGTTAAACTGACATTTTTTTGCAGATGACATGATTCTTTATATAGAAAACTCTAAAGACGCTACTAAAAAACTATTAGAAACAATAAACAAATACAGTAAAGTTGCTGGCTATAAAAATCAGTGTACAAAAATCCATTGTATTCCTATATACTGGCAATGAAATCTCAGAGGGAAAAAAAAAATCCTTTTGCAATTGCAACAAAAAGAATAAAATACCTAGGAATAAACTTAACCAAGGATGTGAAAGACCTGCTATACACTGAAAACTGTAAGACATTTTTAAAAGAAATTAAAGAACACACAGAGAAATGGAAAGACTTTCTGTGTTCATGGATTGGAAGAATCAACATAGTTAAAATGGCCATATTACCCAAAGCAATATATGGATTTAATATAATCTCCATCAAAATCCCAATGGCATTTTTTTTTAAGAAATAGAATTTAAAAATCACCAGATTTGTATAGAACCACAAAAGGCTCTGAACAGCCAAAGCAATCATAGAAAAAAGAATAATGCTGGATGTAGCACACTCCATGACTTCAGCTTGTACTACAGAGCAACAATAATCAAAACAGTATGGCATTGGCGGAAAAAAAGACATACAGACCAATGGAATAGAATTGAAAACCCAGAAATATACACATATAGATATGGACAGATAATTTTCGACAAAGGAGCTGAAAACATACAATGGAAAAAAGACAGCCTCTTCAATAAATGGTGCTGGGAGAATTGGAAAGCCACGTGCAAAAGAATGAAACTAGACTGCTATCTGTCACTGTGTACCAAAATTAACTCAAAATGGATCAAAGATCTAAACATAAGACCTGAAACGACAAACTGCATAGAAGAAAACATAGGTACTAAACTTATGGACCTTGGGTTCAAACAGGATTTTATGAATTTTACCTCAAAGGCAAGAAAAGTAAAAGCTAAATATAAATGAATGGGACTATGTCAAACTAAAAAGCTTCTGCACCACAAAAGAAACCATCAACAAAATAAAGAGGCAACCAAGCAAATGGGAGAAGATTTTTGCAAACAATGCCTCTGATAAGAAGCTAATATCCAAAATATATAAAGAACTCATACAACTCAACAACAACAACAACAACAGAAACAACCCAATTAATAAATAGGCAGAGGACCTGAATAGACATCTCTCTGAAGAGGACACACAGATGGCTAATAGACATATGAAGAGGTGCTCAACATCACTAATCATCAGAGAAATGCAAATAAAAACCACAATGAGCTATCACCTCACACCTGTTAGAATGGCCATTATCATCAAGACAAATAATAACAAGAGTTGGAGAGACTGTAGAGAAAAAGGAACCTTCATACACTGTTGGTGGGAATGCAGATTGGTGCAGCTGCTATGGAAGGCAGTGTGGAGATTCCTCAAAAAATTAAGAATAGAATTACCATATGACCCAGCAATCAGTCTCCTGGGTATCTACCCAAAAAATCTGAAAACATTTATCCATAAAGATATATGTGCTCCAATGTTCATTTTAGCTTTATTTACGGTGGCCAAGAGATGGAAACAACCAAAGTGTTCGATAGATAAATGGATAAAGAAGCTGTGGTACATATACACAATGGAATACTATTCCTCCATAAGAAAAGATGAAATAGTGCCATTTGCAACGACATGGATGGAATTTGAGATTATTATGCTAAGTGAAATAAGTGAGACAGAAAAAGTCGAGAACCATGTTATTTCACAGATATAGGGGATATAAAACTGAAAACAAAGGAACAAGACAAAGAAACAAAAACTCATAGACACAGACGATAGTTTAGTGGTTACCAGAGGGTAAGGGGAAAGAAGGGTGGTAGATAAGGGTATATGGGATCAAACATATGGTGATGGAAGGAGAACTGACTCTGGGTGGTGAACACAATGTGATATATAGATGATATATTACAAAATTGTACTCCTGAAACCTATGTAACTTTACTAATCATTGTCACCCCAATAAACTTTAATTTTAAAAAAATAAATAAAATACACATGAAATATAAAGGACCAAAGCAATCTCAATAGCCAAAGCAATCTTGAAAAAGAAGTACAAATTTGGAGGACTTACTCAACAATTTTTTTAACTTATTTTAAAGTGACAGTAATTAAGACAGTGTGGTATTAACATAAGGGTAAAAAAATATAGATAGATGGAACAGAATAGAAAGGAATAGAGAATTTGAAAGTAAATCCATTATATACACAGTCAAACGACTTTTTACTAAATTCCCAATGCAATTCAATATAGAAAGAAAAGTCTCTGCAACAAATGATCCTGGATCAGATATCTGTACGGAAAAAAATAATAACTCATACCATATGTAATAATTAACTGAATAGGTATAACAAACCTAAATGTAAATCCTAAAATTATGAATCTTCTAAAAGAAAATATAGGAGCATATTTTTGTGATCCTGGGCAAAAATTCTTAAACAGAGCACAAGCACTAAAACAAAAGAAAAAAATTATAAACTTATTCTCTTCAAAATTAAAACTATCACTCACCAAGACACTTTTGAGGACATAAAAAAGGCGAACAGCAGGATAGGAGAAAATATATGCAATACATATATATGCAACAAACGACTTTATTGTATATGAAGAACACATACAAAACAATAATAAAAAGACGACAATCCAATATAAATGAGCAAAAGACTTTGACAGACATTTTCAAAAAGAAGATGTGTGAAGGTCCAGTTGTGGTCAGAACCTGCAGCTAGGGAAAACAACCTTGAGCCACATCCCTCAGTCAAAAAAAAAAAAAAAAAAAAAAAACAATAAGTGGACAGAATCATAATCACAGGTGAGATAATCAAGCCCAGAGAAAGTTCTTAAAGTCGCGCATGTGCATTTTTAAAAGAGCTGTCCTGTAGTGACTTTTCCTCATTATCATAGTAGAAAACACATCCCTGGATGAAAATTTAAGATGCCAAGGAGGCAAGTGACACAGGGAGGAGCATGTAGGTACACTGCGCAGGCACAGTGTAGGACCCACCTCAACATACTTTGGAGACGGAAAAAAGAAAGAGGAAGAGGTGGCCCTTAAGACAGAAAAAAGAAAGAGGAAGAGGTGGCCCTTAAGACAGAAAAAAGAAAGAGGAAGAGGTGGCCCTTAACTCCAAGAGCCCGGTACCTGTAAACCTCTGGGGGCCACATCCATTCTTTTCTGGAGTGCATCAAGCTTTCACTTGAATAAACCTTCCTCTTTGCAAAACTGTTTCACCCACTCTTTTGATTTCTACCCTGAAAGGGGCAAGGACCCCTGCACTGGTAACACAATAACCAGATTAGAAGATATTCAATATCACTGGTCTAGAGGATACAGATTAAAACCACAGGGAGATTCTACTACACATCCCTAAAAATGTCTAAAATCATAAAGATTAACAATGACAAATGTTGGTGAGTATGCTGAGTAACTATATCTCTCACGTATTGCTAGTAAGGATGTAAAATGATTCAACTATTATTTTTACATTTTGGGGCCATTTCTTATAAATTAAATACACATTTTTACACCTTTTGATATAGCAATTCCACTCTTTTGGTGTTTAACCAAAAGAAATGAAAAACATGTCTACAAAAAGAAGACTATCTATCAGCAAGAGAATAAATGAAACAACATGGTATATCCTCACGATGGAATACTACTCACCAACAATAAGAAGAAATTAACTACATGTAAGAACAGATGACTCTAAATAACATTCCTCTCTGGCATGAGTCTGAAGAAAAGGAGTGTTGTTTCCTTTGGTTCAAGATGAAATAACCACAGAGTTTCACCTTAGAAAAGGTAGGGATGCCTTAGGTGACTGTTATTCCTCTGCTTTTCCTCACTAGAGAGAGATAATAGAGAAATTGGTAGGGCAAAGGGAAACTTAGGAATTGAAAGCTAATTTTTGGCAAAGACTCTTAGAGCAGAAGGAAATTTAGAACCAGTAACTTAATGCTGGCCCTGGGCTTAACTGTAAGCAGACACTGCTGAGAAGAGCATGGAAAAGGGATATAAGTCAGATGTTGGAAGAGCTTTTACTCTAAGTTAAAAGAAATGAGTAGTCACTCAAGAATTGTGTAACAGATATCTCATTGGAGAATGGTTGGCATATACCAATAAATAGGCGTTAGCAAAATACATCTCACAATTTAGTTTCCTTATATATATTTTCCATTGAACTCTGTACTTCGGTATTTGTTACCGTAAATAAGGTTTTTCATTTACAGGATTATAGCTCAAAGAAAACAAGTGGGAAATGCATTGCGTTGATCCAAATCTCAGATTAAATTGAGCATCAGGTTTCAACCACTGACCATATAATCAGATTACCACCACTTAACATGTGGTCACTTAATGAATACAAAGTAACTGAATGGACATTTAAGTTGTTTCCCAAGTTTTGCTGTTAGGATAAATGCTAAATACACAGCCTTGGCTTACCTTCTTGTTCCTCTGTGCTTCTGTAAGAAAGAGAGTAAGTAGGGCAATCACTGCGATTTTAAATTTCAAAAGCTACAACAAATTGTGCTGGAATTTTACACTCTTATCCATGGCATATGAGAGCATCCACTCTCACAGTACCGTTTGCTACTGTCAAATTGGTTTTTCGTCAACCTGAGGGGTGGGTGAAATATACTGGCTGTGATTTGATCTTGCACCTCCTACGGTTGAGCATGTTTTCAAGTTTATTGGCCCTTTGTATTGCCTCTTCCACAAAGTGTATATTTATATCTTTTGGCTATTTTTTCTATTTGCATGTATCTCCTTTTCTTCTTCATTTGAAGGATACACACACACACACACACACACACACACACACACAGAGGGTATCAAAAAACGCATACACATTTTAAGAAAGGATAAAACTGTATTAAAATTGTAATACTTAATTATACCAATAACAAAAGATGAATACAAGTCATGTTTGACTTCTGCAATTACAAAAGGTGCTCAAAGTAGTTACCATCAGCATAATTCTAATACAATTTTTTTCCTTTCTTAAAATGTGTATACATTTTTTTGGCACCCTCTGTATGTGTGTGTTTGTGTGTGTTTGTGTGTGTGTGTGCACGCACGTGTGTATCTATTATTTTATAGTTTTGCTTTGTCTTAATGCTAAGAGTTCAATTCGTCGAGAACTTTTTACAAATGGTGTAAGCCAAGGACCTAATTTAATATTTTTTCAAATAATAACTCTCAACCCCATTCATTGAATAGTCCTTCCTTTCCCCCCAGTGATTTGAAATGCTACCTTTATCATATACTAAATTGCCATATATGCAACAGCCAAATTTTGGACTATATTATGGTCTACTGATCTACTTGTCTTCACCTACACTAATTTTACACTGTTTTAATCACCATATTTCTAAAATATGTTTAATGTCAGGTAGAGTGGCTTGTTGACTGGAAAAAGCTAACACTTGCATTCTTTTACTAAAAATTCTAATATTGCAATCGTCCATCAAGTTATATATCTAACTTTCTATTACTTCCTTTCTTAAAAAAAATTAAAGTTTATTAGGGTGACAATGGTCAGTAAAGTTACATAGGTTTCAGGTGTACAGTTCTGTAATACATCATCTATATATCACATTGTATGTTCACCACCCAGAGTCAGTTCTTCCATCATCATATATTTGATCCCTTTCACCCTCATCTACTATTCCCTTCCCCCCATACACTCTGGTAATCACTAAACTATTATCTGTGTCTATGAGTTTTTGTTTCTTTATTTGTTTGTCTTGTTCCTTTGTTTTCAGTTTTATATCCCCCACATCAATGAAATCATATGGTTCTCAACTTTTTTTGTCTGACTTATTTCACTTAGCATAATAATCTCAAATTCCATCCATGTTGTCGCAAATGGCACTATTTCATCTTTTCTTATGGCAGAATAGTATTCCATTGTGTATATATACCACATCTTCTTTATCCAATCATCTATCAAAGGACACTTTGGTCATACAGATGGCCAATAGACATATGAAAAGATGCTCAACATTACTAATCATCAGAGAAATGCAAGTAAAAATCACAATGAGATATCACCTCACACCAGTTAGAATGGCTATAATCAACAAGACAAATAATAACAAGTGCTGGGGAGGCTGTGGAGAAAAAGGAACCCGCATACATTGTTGGTGGGAACGCAGATTGGTGCAGCTGCTATGGAAGGCAGTGGGGATGTTCCTCAAAAAATTAAGAATAGAATTACCATATGACCCAGCAATCCCTCTCCTGGGTATCTATCCAAATAATCTGAAAACATTTATCTGTAAAGATATGTGTTCTCCGATGTTTATTACAGCTTTATTTACAGTAGCCCAGACATGGTAAACTTTCCATTACTTCCAAATCTCTTCCCTTTCCATGAAAAAATTACCCCCAACCTCAAGAAATTCAGTTTATTTTTAGCTGTCTTGGGGTAAAATAATTTTAAAAGGTTCTTGAACATCTAAAATTATTTCTATTTCCCCAGTAGCAAGCACAATCAAGCCTACCATCTCAATACCTCTTGATTTCCTCCCCCTCTTTTCTTTCCCAAGAGCTGTTGGCTTAGTTCAGGTCCTCAACTCTTTCCTAAAATAGGACAACAACTGCTTAACTGAGTTCTTTATCTCTGTCTCACTCCTCTAATTCATCTTCCATGCTACCGTAATTGTGTTTACAACGCAGATCTTATGATGTCAGTTCCTTGTAAAAGACTCAGATGATATCTCATGACTCATGGCGATAGAGCTCTTTTATATAATTTTAAGTAGCCAATATTTAACAAATATTTTCTACATTGCCAGAAAACTATGCTAGATGCTTTACATATATTTCTCACTGAATATTCACATTAATCCTGTGAAGTGGTGGAAAGTTATTATTATTTTCCTTTAACAGATGAAGAAACTGAGTTTTACAGAGGTTAGGTAACTTGCCTAAAACCATACAAAATAATATCTGGCTAGTTACATTGTTAGTAACTAGTTAAATAGTTACATTTAAAACATTTTGCACACCATAAAAAGCATGTCAGCCAGTTTCCTGCCTCTAAAATTTACCTACTAAAAGAGGATCTCATGATAGGTTTTTAAAGCCACTAGTTGAATTTTAAAAGTTTGGTATAAAATACAATAACTAAGAAAGGTTGAAAATAAAGATATGGGAAAAGATAACCTAAATATATGCTACCAAAAAGTAAAAGCAAGTATAGCAAAATATTAGCAAAACTAGAATTCAAGGCAAAATAATACTTAAAAAAGGGACAGATATAGTTCATATTTTATTTTTAAAAGACACAATCTACCAGAAAGATATAATGATTACAATTTTCTATGGTCTTAGCAACCATCTTTGAATCATACAAACAAAAATCTGAAATCTCTGAGAACAATCATAGTAGAGGATTTTAACTTACATCTACTAGAAAAATAACAGATCAACTAGACAAACTAAGAACACAGACAAATAACACAAATAAGCTCAATTATAAAGATAAATATAAAATTTTGTGCTCAACAATGAAAGAATATAAATGCTTTTCAAAGATTTAATACATGCGTTTTCAATGGAGGTGACAACACTCTTTAAGAAGTAAAAATTAGATCTGAGGGGTGCAAAAAATCTGAGATAAATTAAACATATATAACCTAGCAATTCAACCCCTACTTACCTACTCAAGAGAAATAAAAGCAAATGCCCACACAATGCCTTATGTGGAATATTCATAACAGTATTCAAAATAGGCAAAAACTAGAAACAATTCAAACATACTTCAACTGGTGAATGGAAAAACAAAATGTGACACATCTATACAATGGACTTCTACTAAGAAATAAAAATGAACGAACTACTGATACATGCAATAACACTGATGAACTCCAAAAGAGGCTAAGGGAGAGAAGCCAGACAGAAAAGACTGTACATTGTAAGATTCCATTTATATTAAATTTCTATAAAAGGCAAAATTATAGAGACAGAAAGCAGATCAATCATTGCCTGTTGTTTGGGGTTAGATGTGGAATTGATTGCAAACAGGCAGAGGGGTAATTTTGGGGTTTATGGAAGTATTATAAAACTGGATGTGATGGTTGTGCAATTGCCTAAATTTAATAAAACTCATTTGACAAATTTTAAGACATATAAAATTCTACCTGAATAAAGCTGTTAAAAGAAGAAGGAAGAGTAGGGAGAGGAACAACAACAACCAACTCATGTACAAAACCACAAAATAAATATAAACTATCTTTAGAACAAGATAAAATTTAAAACTATAGCAAACACACTGGGAACAACCCCAAATTTTGTCTACAGTAGAATGAATAAATTGTCTTAATACCATACAGTGTAATACTGTACAGTAATGAAAATAAATACAGTTATATGCAACTTCATGGAAAAGTCTCACAATAACATTGGGTAAAAGAAGTGAGATACTGAAGTGTCACACGGGGTGGCAGGCGGGGTCTCTAGTCCTGCTCCCCACATAAGAACGCAGGATATAGTGAGGCCAAAAAGGAACACCCATGGAGCCATAGATAGGAGAGTCATACCACTATATTCTCGCTGGCGGCTGGGTTGGAGACTCAGGAAGAAGGATCCACACGATCTGCAACCTGTCTGCTTCTCTGCCAACCAACCAACCCCACTTGCTAACTGTAATCCGCTCTTGCTAGCTCAGCCACCACCTTCTTGCTAGCCCCCATTTTCTGCTAGCGTAGCCACAGCAGTTATAGTAGTGGCCAATGGCTCACTGGTTACCACTGACAGCCAACTAGCCACAGCTGATGGCCATCCAATCACAGTTGATGGCCATTTACTATCTGAGCCAGCACCTTTCCACGTGAGGCCGAGAGCCTGGAAACTGCACTCCTGGCTCTGTCCCCACAGAAGAATAAATAAAGTTGTATTCATATGAAGCTCAAAAACAGGAAAGAAATGATATGCATTGTTTTGGATGCATACATATGAAAAAACTATAAAGAAAAGCATAAAAATTATAAAAATTATAGTTACTTTTGTGGAGTGCTAACACTATTCATATGTGGATGTTATCTAAATTGTTTTATTACACTCACACATACAAACACAGACACAGGAACCACATTTCTCATTCCTATTGGGCCTGCTAGGAAACAAACTGCACACACGTGCACACACACAGACACACAAAATTAACAGCTAAAAGAGAACTTTCATCCCAATGCCCAAATCTGGAAATTTAAAACACAAACATGCTGAGAGATGCAAGATGGTAGAGTAGATAAACACTGTGCCTGCACCTTTCCATGAAAACATTAAATTACAACTAAATTATAGAACAATCAACCTGGAGAACCATCTGAAGTCTAGCTGAACAGAAGTCCTATAACTAAAAATATAAAGAAGCTGCCACATAGAGACTTGTCGGAGAAGGGGAGACATGGAAAGGCCCCAAACATCCATGTGTTGGTTGAGAATACGGAGGAATATCTTGCCTGCAGAGGTTCCACCCAAAGGAGCAAGGGACTCCAACACCCCACACCCGGCTCCACAACCCCAAGTATAGGTGCCGAGAAGAGGAGCCACCATAACATCAGGCTGTGAAAAACAGTGGGGATTCCGATGCTTCCAGTTGGATGGAAGGCTGCGGGAAACCCAATCAAACTCTTAAAAGGCCCACACACAGACTCACCCATTTGCAGGCACTCACCTTGGGCTCCAGCGGAGGGTCAGTGACTCATGGGACCTGGGAGACATATGGCGGGAGGACTAAAGGCCAGTCAGCATTTTCCTGGTGAGGGGTCCTTCTCCCATGCAGCCGGCAGGCGGGCACCATCTTTCCTATGTTGAGCCCATCCTGACAGGCCAAATCTGAATCTGATTAGCCTAAGGAGCTTCGAAGCTCCAACCTGCTGACTCACTGGGACTCCACCACACCCAACTCGCACAACACTGGAGGCACTTTCTCCACGAGCAGCCAAGCCCTCCCATATTGCATTCTTTCTTAGAAAACTTTCAGAATCCACGGGCCCCAGGCAGGTGGTGGCTGGGCTCGGTGTGCTCTGCGATTTTTACTGAGTCACTCCAGGCTCAGTACTGGCACCAAACTAGAGTCTAAATTATCCTGGTGACCACAACTCTTCCCACTCTAGTGACTCCCTGAGACCCTGCCTCACCCAACTCATGTACTGCAAGAGGCTTTATCAGGGGCTGAACTTTAAGGGAGCTGTCAGGTGGCAGCAGGCCTCTGGGTGTCCTGGCTTTTTGCAGAGTTACCCCAGGCCTGGTATTGGTGGCAGCCATCCTCATTTCACAACATAGTCTCTTCTACAGGCCTCCATGTTTAGCACAAGCAGCAGACAACTGCAGATTACTTTATAGCTTTTACCAGGACGCCCCCAGCCAGTAACAGGCAGTGTCTCACCTGGACCTGCACTGGAGCCCCTCCCAAGGAGTCACAGAACCAACATAGTTGGAGGTTGGCTTCAGACCACAGCAGAGCACCACCCAATTAGCCCCACAAGTGGCACAAAGGGTGGTCTCAACAGGTACCAGTCCACTGGGGTGAATTTCACTCAGTAAGGTAAGCCTCCTGCACAGCAGCCCATAAGGTGTGGACATGGCCAAACCCCACAGCCAGGCAGCCTGAGGATCAGTCCCAGCCACTGATGTGCCAATAGCAATCAAGGCTCAACTATAACAAAAGAGTACACAAAACCCACACAAGGGGCATTCCTGGAGCACCCAGAGCAGGTGACCAGAGAGACTGTGCCAGGGCCCAGAGAACACCTACTACATAATGCCACCTGGCCAATACTGGGAAATATACCAGATCTACCTAATACGTGCAAACAAACACAGAGAGGCAGCTAAAATGAGGAAACAAAGAAATGTGTCCCAAATGAAAGAACAGGAGAAAACTCCAGAAGAAGAACTAAACAATAATGGAGGCAAACAACCTACCAGAGACAGAGTTCAAAACAATGGTTATAAGGATGCTCAGGGAACTTAGTGAGAACTTCAACAAAGAAATAGTGAGCATTAAAAAGGACATATAATGGAAATCATAAAAATGATTTCAGAAGTGAAGAATACAATAACTAAAATGAAGAATGCACTAGAAGGAATTACTAGTAGGCTAGATGAAGCAGAGGATCGAATCAGCAATTAGGAAGACAAGGTAGCATAAAACACCCAATTGGAATAGGAAAAAGAAAAAAGAACTTAAAAAACGAGAGTAAGCCTTTGAGCCTCTTCTTTTACTCAGCCCACTCCAAACTCCTTGGAGGGTACTTTTGCTCCTAATAATGTCACCTTGGGCACTTGAGCCATTCTCTACTGCTCAGGTTTACGCCTATTTCTTTGAAGTGTACTATCCCTTCTAATAAACTGCTTTTCCACTACTTTACCTTGGTGTCTCATTCAATTCTTTGCTTGAGATGCCAAGAACCTGGTCACTGCACAGAGGAGGGCCCTCTCCACAGTAACAACTCCACCTGTCTTCAGAGGTATCAAAACCATGTATTTAGGTAATTTCTAGAGAATATGAATATAATCAATAATTTCAAATTTTGAACAACAATTTATCAGTTCAAAAGACAGCATGTAGATCAGAGTTGAAAAAAAAATAGCTATTCTTTTTTTAATTACCAGTTTTAGCAATGATTTTTAAAAGTTATTCTTAAACTTTTTTGAGCATTATTTTACTTATTCTGTTTGAACGAATGAAAAGGTACTAAAGCAGGGACCGGTTGGGATTCCCAAAAAAGAGGCCTTGCAATATCCTTAGCCTCGCCTCTCCCTGCCAAAGAGCTTAACAATTGATCAACCCACTCCCAGCAGTTTGACCTTAAAACGTCCCCTGTCCCAGTTCCCTGCTTTAAATAATTACCCTGAAACTTATGCTTGCTTACTACTCACAATGCCCCCTGTGCTTGTACAATCTTCATGACCTAGAATTCTTTCCAGGTTACTGTCATCCCTGCTCCTGTGTTGATGACCACATTGGAGAGCCACATTGCCACAGGGGAGGCCCCATGCAGACCTCCAGAACCATCATGTAGCCTCTGGAGGAAGGCCCAGATTTTCCCTTAAATGTCCCAGGCTGGTCTGAGAATGTTAAGGCAGTTTTTGGGGGTATTAACCCGCTGCCTTCTCAGACCATCAGTACTCTGATAATAAATGCTTATTCTATGACCCTGCCTCCCCCCCCCCAAAAAAAATGAGTATAGTTTAAGAGACCTCTGGGACAACATCAAGCATAACAAAATTTTCATCATAGGGGCACCAGAAGGAGAAGAGAGAAAGCAAGGGATTGAGAACCTATTTAAAGAAATAATGACTGAAAATTTTCTAACCTGGCTAAGGAAATAGACGTACAAGTCCAGGAAGTGCAGAGAGTCCCAAACAGGAGGAACCCAACAGGCCCACACGAAGACACATTATAATTAGAATGGCAAAGTTTAAAAACAAAGAGAAGATCCTAAAAGCTGCCAGAGAGAGGCAGCTAGTAACTTATAAGGGGACTCCGATAAGACTGTCAGCTGATTTCTCAAAAGTAACTTGGCAGGCCAGAAGGGATTGGCCTGAAATATTCAATGTGTTGAAAAGGAAGGACCTACAACCAAGACTACTCTACCCAGCAAGGCTATCATTTAAAATCGAAGGACAGATAAAAACCTTCCCAGACAAGAAAAAGCTAAAGGAGTTCATCAACACCAAACCAGTATTACAAGGAATGTTAGAGGGACTTCTTTAAGATGGAAAAAATATATATATGAATAATAAATGGTAGTAGCTACATATTTATCAACAATTACTTTCAATGTAAATGGATTAAACGCTCCAATCAAAAGACATAGGAGGGGCGTCCTCTTCCTGACTGGTTTTGGTGACTTAGAGCTGCTGATAGCAAGATGTCTTCAGGAAATGCTAAAATTGGGCACCTTGCCCCCAACGTCAAAGCTACAGCTGTTATGCCAGACGGTCAGTTCAAAGATATCAGTCTATCTGAATACAAAGGAAAATATATTGTGTTCTTCTTTTACCCTCTTGACTTTACCTTTGTGTGCCCATGGAGATCATTGCTTTCAGTGATAAGGCAGAAGAATTTAAGAAACTCAACTGCCAAGTGATTGGTGCTTCTGTGGATTCTCACTTCTGTCACCTGGCATGGATCAACACACCCAAGAAACAAGGAGGACTGGGACCCATGGACATTTCCTTGGTATCAGACCCCAAGTGCACCAT
The DNA here is from genome assembly GCF_004115265.2 of Rhinolophus ferrumequinum. NCBI lineage: Eukaryota > Metazoa > Chordata > Mammalia > Chiroptera > Rhinolophidae > Rhinolophus > Rhinolophus ferrumequinum. The sequence goes on from NC_046304.1 coordinate 9,024,985, forward strand.
TGCTCAGGACTATGGGGTCTTAAAGGCTGATGAAGGCATCTCATTCAGGGGCCTGTTTATCATTGATGATAAAGGTATCCTTCAGCAGATCACTGTAAATGACCTCCCTGTTGGCCGCTCTGTGGATGAGACTCTGAGACTAGGTCAGGCCTTCCAGTTCACTGACTAACATGGAGAAGTGTGCCCAGCTGGTTGGAAGCCTGGCAGTGATACCATCAAGCCTGATGTCCAGAAGAGCAAAGAATATTTCTCTAGGCAGAAACGAGTGCTGGGCTAGTGGATAGCCATGAGAACAAAAGCTCTTGCACTATTATCATGCTTAAAACACAAGTCCTTAGATTTAGCCCAGATGTGGTATGGGATAGACAGGCCTTTATTCCTGTGGAGGAAATGGCCTGAACTTTGCTATGAGGCAGACCAATTGATGTGTACAGTAGTGAGACATCACTTTTGATCTTTTGTAGTTTCTATTAAACTGGAACTGAGGGGGGAAAAAGACACAGGAGGGCTGAATGGATATGAAAACAAAACTCTCATATATGCTGCCTGCAAGAGACTCACTTCAGATTGAAAGACACACAGCGACAGAAAGTAAAGGATGGAAAAAATTATTTCATGAAAATGGAAATGAAAAAGAAATTTTAAAAGCTGGGATAGCAATACTTATACCAGACAAAATAGACTTTAAAACAATGGCTATAAGAAGAGACAATGAAGGACCCAGTAATCCTACTTCAGGGTATTTATCGGAAGAAAACCCAAATGCTACCTCAAGGGGATGTGTGCATCCATGTGTCCATTGCAGCATTGTTTGCAATAGCCAAGATGTGGAGGCAGCCTAGGTGTCTCGATGGATGAATGGATAAAGAGGAGGTGGTACATATGATATATACAATGGAATATTGCTCAGCCATGGAAGGGAATGGGTTTTTGCCATCTGTGGTGATATGGATGGACCTGGAGGGTATTGTGCTGAGTGGAGTATATCAGACAGAGAAAGACACATGCAATGTGATTTTGCTTATGTGTGGAATCTAAGAACCAAATTAACAAACAAAACAGAAACAAACTCATAAATACAGAAAACATTTTGATGATTGCCAGATGGGAGAGATGTTGGGGGTTTGGAAAGAAGGGTAAGGGATTAAGAAGTACAATTTTGTTGTTACAAAGTAGTTATGAGGGTGTAGGGTATAACACAATGGATATAGTCAATAATATTGTAATGACTATGTATGGTGTCAGATGAATACTAGATTTGTTGGGTGATAGATGGGAAAGTGTTGGGGGCAGGGTGAAAAAGGTGAAGGGAGTAAGAAGTACAAATTGGTAATTACAAAATAGTTATGAAGATGTAAAGTGAAAGCATTGAGAATATAGTTAATGATATGGTAATAACTATATATAGCGCTAGGTGGGTACTAGATTAGTCAGGGGGATCACTTCTTAAATTATATAAATGTCTAACCACTATGCTGTACACCTGAAATTAATATAAAATAATATTGAATGTCAACTTTGACTAATAAATTTAAAAAGGGGTGAGGAGGGAAAGTAAAATAAGAGGTCCAAGTTTCCAGGCATAAAACAAATAAGTCTTGGGGATGTAACGTATAGCATGGGGAATATAGTCAATAATAATATTGTGATAGCATAGTATGGTGTCTGATTGTTGCTGGACTTATCACTTTTTTAGGTATATGAATGTTGAATAACTATAGTGAACCCCTGAAACTAATATAATGTTGTATGTTAGCTATATTTGTAATAAAAATCTCAATAACAAAAAAAGAAAAGAAAAGAAAAGAAGAAATAAACCAATATGCTCTAGATACTTCTGGGGTTGAAATTGAAATAGAAATTTTAAAATAATATAATTAAAGGACTATTAGGGTATTACATACCAACCTGTGGGATTCAGCCAAAGTAGTAACCAAAGAAAATTTTATAACCACGAATAACCTTGTAAGAACATAAAATGGAAATAAACGAAGTAAGTTTTTAATTCAAGAATCTAGATACAGACAAATAAAATAAACTTAAAGAAATAAAAGAAAGGAATGAATAAGATTGAAAGTAGAATACAATAAAACAGAAAAAAGGGTTATTTAGTAAAACTAAATTAATCACCAACACAAGTGACAAAAATTTGGCAAATATGATTAAAAATAGAAAGAACAAAATTAAATTATATAAAGAATCAAAAGGAATGAATGACTACATAGGAGTTTTTAATTGTAAAAGATATGCACAAAAATGTCAAAAAATCTAAAAACTCACAAGAAATAGGCAATTTTCTAAGAAAATATAAATTTTCCATATGGACTCCCCCACCAAAAAAAAAAAAAAAAATCAAGTAGGAACTCTGAATAGACTAATCAACAGTCATGACAAAACTTAAATAAGAGTAAAATATTTATCCTCCAAAGAGGCAATAGGCCAAAAGAGTTCATGAAGGAACTCTACCAAACCATCATGGAACAGATTATTCACATCATAAACACATTGTTGCAGAAAATAGACACAAATGGAAAGCTACTCATTTTACACTAACATGATCCTGATATCAAAACTAGAAAAGAGGGCCGGCCCGGTGGCTCAGGTGGTTGGAGCTCCGTGCTTCTAATGCCTAAGGCTGACGGTTTGATTCCTACATGGGCCAGTGCCAGGTGGCTCAGCTGGTTGGAGCGCAGGCTCTCAACCACAAGGTTGCCAGTTCAACTCCTCGATTCCTGCAAGGGATGGTGGGCTGTGCCCCCTGCAACTAAGATTGAACATGGCACCTTGAGCTGAGCTGCTGCTGAGCTCCCAGATGGCTCTGTTTGTTGGAGCGCATCCTCTCAACCATAAGGTTGCTGGTTTGACTCCTGCAAGGGATGGTGGGTTCCACCCCCTGCAACTAACCATGGCAACTGGACCTGGAGCTGAGCTGCGCCCTCCACAACCAAGATTGAAACGACAACAACCTGACTTGGAAAAAAGTCCTGGAAGTACATACTGTCCTGTTCCCCTTCCCCAAAATAAAATAAATAAAGTCCTGTTCCCCTTCCCCAAAATAAAAAAAATTTAAAAACTAGAAAACAATAACAGAAGAAAACTATGACCCAGTCACATATAAACTCAGATGTAGAAATCCCACATAAAATTAGTGAACTTAAAGCAGCTGGGAAATAAACAATATTATGTCAATAGGTTTTATTTCATGAATTCCAGAATGTTAAAAGTGAGAAAACATACCACAAAATTCACTACATTAACTAGTTAGAGGAGAAAAAAAATAATAATAATCTCAATAGATGCAGAAAGAAAAAAAATACACACTGATAAAATCCAATGTGTTTTTAGATATAATTCACATACCATAAAATTCACCATTTAAATATACAATTTGGTGGTTTTAGTAGATTCACAGTTATGTAACCATAACCACTATTTAAATTCAAGAACATATTTATCAGTTTCATAATGCTGCTACAAACATTTGTGTACAAGTTTTTAAATAAGCATATGTTTTCAATTTTCTTGGGCATATACAAGTCACCTCTAAATTACTCCTCCTTGCGTTGAACACACTTATCCCATCATTCTTGCCACTTTCTGAAGCAGTTCTAGAAGTCCTCTTTCATGAGTGTCTTTAGTTGGGCTGTCGTGCCTGCCTCGATGTACTGAATTGAGTCAAAACATTTACCTTTCATGGTCATTTTGACTTTGGGGAAGAGCCAGAAATCGCATGGTGCCAGATCTGGTGAATAAGGTGGATGGGGACACACCATAATGTTTTTATTTGACAGAAATTGCCATACCAGAAGCGATGTGTGACACAAGCATTGTCATGATGGAGGATGAAACAGTTTGCCCATTTCACGTTAATGCATTGTTTGTGATCCATGATTTACGGCACACTTTAAAACACACCTTCTCTCAACCATAGCTCACACCCGACTGACTGCACTGAACAAGTTAAAACTTGTCACACACTGTTACTAAGATTCAACTTGCTGCTTCCCGTATTGAAGATTTCTGTCTTTCTGTTGGATGGCACTCAGCAGCAGCCATCCAATACTCACATATTTTTTATCGTAAGTCAGATGGAAAAGAACAAGAAACATGACTTCTCTCATATATGGGATATAGAACAAAAAGCAACAAATAAAAAACCCAGCTCATAGATACAGACAACAGAATGGTGGTTACCAGAAGGGAAGGGGTGAGTGAGGGATGAAGAAGGTAAAGGATGTTAAATACGAGGTGACAGAAGGAGACTTGACTCCAGATGGTAAGGACACAATAGAATATACCAATGTTGTATTACAAAGTTGTACACCAGAAATTTATATAATGTTATTAACGCATGTTCCCCCAATAACTTTGATAAATTAAAAAACTAGAAAAAATATGACTTAAGATTTTTATAAACATTTGGAATAAACAAAAATATATCATACTTGAAAGACTCACTATGATAAAGGTATCGAATCTCATCAAATTAATCTATTCATTCAATTTAATCTAAATCAAAATCCCAACAGGATTTTCCATATAATCTGATTCTAAAATTCATACAAGAGAGTGCAAGAATTGTCAAGACAACTTTGAAATAAATGAATAATTAGGGAAAATCTGCCCTATCAGATATTAAAACATGTGTTATTGGCACAGAAATATGGTACAAAATATGGAATCTAGAAACTGATTACATTCTCTCTCTGTGTCTGTGTCTCTGTCTCTCTCCCTCTCTCTCATACACATAGCTAGATTATAAATCTCAATATTTTCTTTAAAAACATTAGTTTGAAAATATAGAACACATTTATGACCCTGAGTCCTTGAGTTAGAGAAGGGCTTTTTACAATACACACACACACCAAGCAAAAATATAAAGAAAATATTTTTATAACTTTGATTAGATAAAAATATAAACTTCTAGAAAACTGAGATGTACGGTTAAGATCATTATTAAGCCAAGAGAAACCTTTAAAACTTGCATAAAAAAAAGAGATGATTACAATTACAACATACAGAATTCTACACAGAAATTTTTACATGAGTTAATATCGAAATACTCCAGAGATGCATATATATGGTTAGGGGCATATATATGAAACAAGACTGACCATGAACTGGTAATTATTAATGCTGGGTGATATGTATACAATGGGTTCATTATACCATTCTCTTTACTTCTGCATATTTTTGAAAATTTTCCATATTTTTGTTTATATGTTAACATGAAAAATGATCCAAGAGTATAGAATGATAAAAGCAAGTCGGTAAATACATAAACTATTTATACTATATTTTAAATATCTGTATTATAAATTTTCTATGGGACAGTTTTCTTAGGCCAGTTTCACTAATTTATATTTTCCTAAATATAAATTTGTAAATGCACAGAAAAGGTCTGAAATATTATAAACCAAACAGATCGGTGGTTGACTCTAGAGAGAAGGGAGGTACCTGCATTGTGAGTGTTCATCAAAGGGGAATTTTAGCCTAATCTATAAGGCTTTCATTTTTCATGTAATTAAAATGTAAGAGGTTACACAACTGCATATATTTATCAAAACTCAAAGAAATGTAATTGTTCTGCATCCTGTCTGTGGTGGTAGTTACAAAATCGATGCACATGTAAAAACTTACAGAACGATACAACAAAAGAAGTGAATTTTATTATAAAGTTTAAATTTTTTTTAATAGAAGCCAAGAAACCTCATACAACTGTTGCCTAAAAAGGATGATGTTTTACTGTGTACCAATTATACCTCAATGTACCTAACCTTTACAAAAAGAAAGATCTTAATTAAAAAGAATGATTACGATATAATTTGTTTAAAGAATAGGATATACATTACATTAGTGGTACATTAATTTTGAAAGCAGATTACAAGGCATATATTAATATATACTCTATACATGTATATAGTATGACTCTACTTATATGTCTACATGTTATTTTATTACTGCATATTGGGATTATAGACATTTTTTCTTTACTGATTTTCTTCTACAATGAATACATATTATTTTCTAATGAAATAATAATTTTTTTCAACGTTGAATATGTGGCACTAGCCCAGTGGTGGAAACCCATTGCGGAATCTCCTTGCAAACTGGCTCGGCTGCCCAAGCCCAGACTCCAAGGGTAAGCCTCGGCAGTGACCCAAGGAATGCACTGGGGGGTCCCTATGGTATCAAACAAGGAAAAGTGGTTAGGACCCTGACAGCGATGTGTTGCTGAGTATCTGATCACCGACTTACCACAGGCATGCACAAAAGAGTTTGCCAAAACGAATATAGCTCTTAGGAACTTACTTTGAGGCCCCACCAGGCACAGTCAAAGATTACCTTCCTAACATACTAGAAAGCATTCTCTGCCGGCAGAATGGCCCTTGTAAAATTATTTATAGGAGATTGGTTCACATACTCAAAATGATATGAATACTTCTAATTATATCCAAACCTGACAAATGTCAGTACAAATTATGCTGAGGGTTCATGTTGCCAAATGTCTTGCCCTAACAAAGAGTAGATAGCTGCAGCATCAGCACATTAGTTCCTATATAAGCATGAGAGATCGCTCCTGCCTTATCACCACCAAGAACCCAGAGGTAAGTGATGGGGGCCTTGGGACCTGACGGACCCCAGGGGGCAGAAAGAACTTACGCCATGACCCTTCTCTGAGCCTGAAACTGTTCCTCCCAACTCTGACCTTTAGTTTCATAGATTCAAGCTTTGAAGCAAGGGAATTTTAATTCTGTAACTATCTTACTGGAAATTCAGAGCTTTGCTAATAATAAAAAAGAAAAAAAAAACTTGTTGTTTTACAGTGTTAGATACTTCTGAACCTGCATTTTCATCTGGAACTCCAGAGGTAAGACTCAGCTTTATTCATTTGTTGATCTAATGAAGCAGGGAACAACTCTTAATTACACACCACTTCTAAGTTTTTGCAACTATGTAAGTAGATGGTGCTTCCGAATAGTCTTATAAATGCTAGCAAGTCGTTTTTCAGATATCTTATTCTCTGACCCTCATGAGTCAACGACCCCTCACTTGAGTTCCAGAATTAAAGGACCATTAAAGAGAGAATGAATTTTTATAGTGAGTTCTCAGCTGCACTTAGATCTGTCCAGGGCAAGCTGTTCCATGCCAGCTTCCCTCTACTGCAAAGCAATGAATACTTAAACATTGTACCAATATGTTTTAAACACTCTGGGAAAATTCTTATCTAAAAATCTAACACAAACAAACATCTTGTTTAAAACCATAATATTTCAGCTCCTTTTTGATGCTTCACTATTATTTGTTTTTGGAAAGATTCATTTAAATTCATTGTTCATTTAAAAGATCACAAGTATTACACGCACAGAGTGTTAAATATATACCTAAATTGGAAGAGATCGTGGCCCTTCCCCGAGTAATTATACCTGAAAGTAAAGGAAAGACTCGATCAGTCTAACAGACTAATGTTGCAGGGGCATATCTACCAATCACAGGACAATGGCTTATATGCCTGCGATAAACTCTTAAATTTTTGTCTCCTCTTTTCTGGATGGAAAGAAAAGAAGCCTGTGGAATTTATGTGGGAAGAAGGGGCCTTCTCCGTGCTGAAGCTCTCATTTCTCTGTGGTTAGATCTGTTAGCCGACAGTTGAAATCTCTCATGCCAGAAGGAGATTGTCAAAAGAGATTTTGGAATTAAGGCAATGCTAAGTCTCTTGGTAGCAAGACAAATGACTACAAATCCCGAGTACTGAGAATTTATTATGAGGTTCTTTTAATGACCCACTGAGAGACGCAACACCAAATATTAACATCAAGTAGATGTTAAAAATAATTATGTGGTTTATGAGTTTAAAAATGACCATCTAAAAGGCAAAGATGTTTTTGATAGCTTTGAAAATATCAACCTTCATTTGCACAAGACAAGCTTCTCTTCCTAATTCTATGATTGCCCTAGCACATGGCAGTTGCAAACATTATGCAAAAGGAAAAGTGGGGATTAAAGAATGACAGTTGCTATAAAACAATCCAGCAACAGTTTTAGCTATTGATACTGTTACAGTTTAGAGATTAAAACCGGCAAGCACTCCATCCTCATTCAACTGTAGGCACACTAGCCCTAAGGATCAACATACATGCAATCTGGGAAGGGAATTTTCAAAGTCCTGAAAATGAAGACTGAAACGACAATCTCATTCCACACCAGTCCTTTGTTAGTGCTGCTGTGTTAGAACAGCTAACGGCAGCTTGGAAGGATAGTTACAGCCTAGGCGGTAGAGGTTCAACATTCATTTCAAATCCTAACTCACATGTATGACTTCTGGTTTCCTTTTCTCCAGCTCTCCCATTTCTTCCCCAAGGCAGAATCCTCTGCTCAATAAATCACAGCCATGAGTTCAGATGCCGAGATGGCGATTTTTGGCGTAGCCGCCCCCTACCTTCGAAAATCGGAAAAAGAGAGGATTGAGGCCCAAAACAAGCCCTTTGATGCTAAAACATCAGTCTTTGTCACGGAGCCCAAGGAATCCTACGTAAAGAGCACCATACAAAGCAAGGATGGAGGAAAAGTAACTGTAAAGACAGAAAGTGGAGCAGTAAGTAAAAACATAAGGAGAAAATACTCTCCCCCCCCCTTTTTTTTATCTCCTCACTTGTAGCTGAAGCCTTATCTATTGCTGATACAAGCACCCTTCTAGTCGATTTATGGACACCAGATTTAGAAGGCAAAAGAATTCTCAGTAGGAACCTCATTTCTCAGCTTCCCAGCTACCCACAGGACTTTAGCCCACTGGTATCAGCCTGCTCCATTTCCCTTCAATTCCCCATTTCCCAGTCTAACTCCCCACACCTGGGGAGATCAAAGCTAACTTCTCCTATCAGAAGTACTATTTACTGAGTTAAATAATGTATTAATATCCTCCAATACTTCCCCCCACATAGAAGTTTCTTGAAATGAATGGCAAGGACAAATTTTAAAAATAACCTTTTAAAACAAGAGTGAACGGACATAACCGGGTAAACCGGGGACAGAAGAAAAAAATCTTTTTAAAAAGGTAGTGTCCTAGCTCATCATAGGAAACAGATTTGCTTAGCACCAAATTCTGAAATGAATATATTTTCATGACTTTATTTAACGGAGAGTGTCTGCAAGTGTCGTTTTATAACCTAAACCAACAGGCAAACAGAAACCCTACCTCCAACCGTTAATACAAACTGGTCTCTAACTTTACTTGCCAGACTCTCACTGTCAAAGATGACCAAGTCTACCCCATGAACCCTCCGAAATACGACAAGATCGAGGACATGGCCATGATGACCCATCTCCACGAGCCCGCCGTGCTGTACAACCTCAAAGAGCGTTACGCAGCCTGGATGATCTACGTGAGTGCCCTTCCAACCTCTCTTTATTCCACGTAAAGAGTGAAAACAAGATCCACATGTTGCACTGTCTGATTTTCTCAGACCTACTCGGGCCTCTTCTGTGTCACCGTCAACCCCTACAAGTGGCTGCCTGTGTACAACCCCGAGGTGGTGTCTGCCTACCGAGGCAAAAAGCGCCAGGAGGCCCCGCCCCACATCTTCTCCATCTCTGACAACGCCTATCAGTCCATGCTGACTGGTGAGTGAGTGATGCAGCTATTTACAGAAATGTGGCAATAGAATCTTTAATGAACAAACAGACTTTCTCTGGGCCTTGATTATAAAAATACACTGCAGCCACGTGGGGCTTCACTGTTTGCAAAGAACTTTCAGAGCCGCAGTGTCATATATGCTTCCCAGCAGCCATCTCCATTTTATAGATGAATAAAGTGAAGCTGAGTTCACTGACCTGCCCAAGCTAACCTAGCTAGTCACTGGAAGCCTCGTTGAAACAATCAACAGAACTCTGTAAACATATCTGTTACTTTCCCATATTTTTTACTTTCTGTTTTGGATAGAAAAAAGTTCAAATAGATTAATTTTAAATATCCACATCCACAGCAATCAAGGAAAACAGTTACCAGCTATAGCTGGAAAGCTTTGTAAAGCCTTACCTTGAAATGACACAGCTGATATTGCCAGCTTTTTGGGTAGAACAAGAGTAAAAAAAAAAAAAAGAAAAGAAAGAGCTATGACTTTTCCCAAAGATGCCTCTTTCTCCGAAAATATATTTCTTAATTATTTCAAAGTCTGTTATTACTGCCTTATCAAAGTATAAAAAGCTTTGATATGCATTATAGGCCCAAACTCAGCCTTAAAACCTTTTATCTTCACACACCAAATGTATTGCTTTTGGAAATATTCTAAATTCCTGAGTTTCCTGTTGGTCCCTGGGATTTTGGAAACGGAGAATGTTTTGTTGCTTTCTGTTTTTTGTGTCTGTTTTGTTGCACTTGTTTTTTAAATTGTCCTCTAAAGGAGAAGCAAGAAGAAAAAGGAATAAAATAGGAATCTTTTATTACAAATAGGCCAGTAGTCCTATAAGGATTTCATGCTAGTAAACTGTTCTTTGGTTGTGAACAGAAGCTAACCACCTTCCAAAAAGTATCCAAATGCTGGCTCACTTCAGAGGTTTTAATACTCAGCAGCTGCATTTACACTGCCTCCACCCCTATCAAGGTCCCCACCCCAGCAGTTTTGGAACTGCTCCAAATTCAAGATTGCTTATGACTTCCAAACATGATTTTCGTACAAAACCAGGCAAAACTGTGATATTGGACCCGGTTGATGTTAGTTTGGCATTGCCAGAAGAGACTAGAACATTATTATCTATGCTCTCACTAGATGTGATGTGATCGTCATGATTTTTCTTCTATTGGAAAAAGAAATCTATCTGAATATGTTCCAAAATCTGTATCTACTTCCCTGAATAAAACTTTAAAGTTCTCTAAAATCTGTATCTACTCTAAATAACATGCAGATTTGTACCCATTTCTCTGAATAATTTTTAAATTTGAGAATTCTCAAAAATCTATAATCCATCAATATAAAATTAGAGCTTTCACAAATCAGAAAATTGGTATAAATCCAATACATTGATTATAGAACCAGTGACAATTTTTGTTTTTATTATTTAAAAATGTATATAAAGTAAAAAGGAAAACCAAAGTAAATGATAGTGCTTTTTATAAAGCGTTTTGGGATCCTTCAGCAGAAGAATTCTCTTAAATCCTGAGTATTTTATAGTAGCAGTATCCACCATGAACTTGATATGCCTGTGAGTCCCAGTTACGATCATTAGTCTATATGGTTCTCTCGGAAAGACTTAATGAATCCATTAGATAAGTAATGGATAACTAGCCAGACAAAATTTGAGAATGCATAAACTCATCGTCATGGAAACATATACAGGACATCTTTTCCTTGATTGGGTGGGATTTTTCCCTTTTTGTGTGAGATGGTAGTTATTTGTGACCTAAGAATAATTTTAGAATAATTCTACTATCAGCTCTGAAGCTAGTTGTACTAATGTGGGATTGTGCTTGTTCATAATAAAAATGAAGTGAATCTGGAAAAAAAAATTCCTTCAAAAAAAGGTGAATAAGCACAAACATTTACAATTCCAGATCCCTTCCTTATTTAGTATCACCAGCATCAAATTAATGACATCAAGAACTAGGAGTCCAGTAGCAGAAAAATATATATATTGGAAGTCAAAAGACCTGAGTATCTTTGACCTTAACAAGCCTGTGTAATTATGAGAAAAGTTACTTATTCCTCTTCGGGTCTTAGCTTCTTTATCTTTGAAAACTTCAAAATTCTATGATTCTTTTTTGGGGGTGTTTTTAATTAAATTTATTGGGGTGGTATTGGTTAATAAATTTATATAGGTTTCAAGTGTCCAATTCTATAATACATCACCTGTATATTGCATTGTGTGTTCACCACCCAAAGTCAAATCTTCCATCATCATATATTTGACCCACTTTACCCTCTCCTACCTCCCCCTACCCTCCTCTATGATTCTTTTACAGATGAAATTATAGAATGCCTGGGATTTTCTCTAAAATAATACAGTGAGATGGATTGGGGTATAGATTATATAAAATTGACCAAATGAGAATAACTGCTGAGCTGTATGATGCGTACATGAGGGTTCTTTTATTATTGTCTCTACTTTTATGTATGCTTGAAATTTTTCATAACAAAAGTTAAAAATTAATAAAGCACAAAAGAATAGATGATTCTTTTCCTCTCATTTTCACAAATTTTACTCCCAAAGGCAAGTGCTATTTGGGGGCTCAATACAAAAACAAAATCATAAGGAACGTCTTCAAAATGTTAAAAAAAAAAAAATGGCTGTGTTTGATCTGAACTGATTCAAAAATCTTCATATTGACTGTGGGGATGTTTTTGTTGTTTGTTTCTTTTTTTAACTGATGGTCTTGATTTTTCTTTCACAGATCGAGAGAACCAGTCCATCCTGATCACGTATGTGGTTTGTTTCTTCTTCTCTCATTTGTGATGATTGTCTTAGATGTTGGCAATGTGAGCTGTAGTTCTGATCTCTTCTCTGGTTTCTGTTTGACAGTGGAGAATCTGGGGCAGGGAAGACTGTAAACACCAAGCGTGTCATCCAGTACTTTGCAACAATTGCAGTCACTGGAGAGAAGAAGAAGGAGGAAATGAGCAAAATGAAGGTGAGTCTGACAGCCAGAGTCAGCATCAAGACTGCCAGGGCTCTCAGGAAGTCTGGAGCCCCAGATGTGAGGACGGCTCTTGCCTTTGCAGGGGACTCTGGAAGATCAGATCATCAGCGCCAACCCGTTGCTGGAGGCCTTTGGCAACGCCAAGACTGTGAGGAATGACAACTCCTCTCGCTTTGTAAGTCTCAGTCACAGAGGGGTCTTCTCTGCCCTTAAGTGCCAGAGTACCCATGTCTGAATTATCATTTCAATTGCATCACTGTGTGCTTCAACTTTTAAATACAAAATAATCTTTCTCTTTCCAAGGGTAAATTCATTAGAATCCACTTCGGTACTACAGGGAAGCTGGCTTCTGCAGATATTGAAACATGTGAGTAATAGGACCGATGAAAATCAAAACAGAGACACGTGATTTCATTGGCAGGGATATTTTGCAACAGTTGGTATGCATTGAGCCTGCTGCCAATGTTGCCCGTGAGCCAATGCCACCACTCATTCTGGAATTCCTGCCTCAGAAGCAACTATGACGTTTTTTTCTAGGGCAAACACTAGGGCTATTTATGCCTTCCTACAAGTTACCTATAGGTTTGCAATACATCTCTGTGATTTGCTCTTGATCTGAGCTTTGGGAGGTTTGCAAGGAAGCCCCTGACACAGTCTGAGGTGATCTGAGGAAGGAAGGGATGTTAACGATAAATTATAACACAGATGCCATGGAGCACCCACAGGAAAAGTTTATTTTTTCTAGAGTAGGTATGCTTCAGTCGCTTTAGTCTTCGTTCTTAGATGGTGAGAACCTTGGGCAGTTGCCACATGTATTTGGAATTCATATATGTTGCACCAAGAGGATTCATCACCAAATTGAAATCTCAATGGAGCCTATGTAATGTCCCCAATTGTAGCAGAGACACTAAAGTTCATTTAATATCTCAGCAGCATGAATATTTTTTCTAATTCAATATTTCCCTTTCCTTCCAGATCTTCTAGAAAAGTCTAGAGTTACTTTCCAGCTAAAGGCGGAAAGAAGTTACCATATTTTTTACCAGATTACTTCCAATAAGAAGCCAGAACTGATTGGTAAGAAAGATCTTAAATTCACAGATGAAAGATAATATTTTTATTAACAACTTCTGATGTAAAACATATCCCCTGAATTCGGTGTACCCAGAAATGCTCCTGATCACCACCAACCCATACGACTTTGCCTTCATCAGTCAAGGGGAGATCACAGTCCCCAGCATTGATGACCAAGAAGAGCTGATGGCCACCGATGTAAGTCACACACACACACACACACAGACACACACACACACACACACACACACACTTTTAAAAAATCCATTATGTATGGGAGTGACAATAGCAACCGGCTGTAAGTGTGGTTACCTTAGGATATAATATAAATCCTCCTAAATAAGTTAGTCTCTTCTGCCCTAACCTTTGTCCTGTCATTTCTCATGGCAGAGCGCCATTGACATCCTGGGCTTTACTCCTGAAGAGAAAGTGTCCATCTACAAGCTCACAGGGGCAGTGATGCATTATGGGAACATGAAGTTCAAGCAAAAGCAGCGTGAGGAGCAAGCTGAGCCAGATGGCACCGAAGGTACCAAATGAAGCTCTATCTGGATTTGAATCAGAGAATATGGCAAGAAAAAAAAGCCTATTCTAAACTCACGTCCCCTTTGTAGCTGCACTTCTGAAGTGCTTATACACATTTACACACATTACATGCTTTTCTCATCCCCTTTTCTTCTTCACATCTCCATATCTCCATCATTTCTATCCAGCCCAAATATGTTCAAATGAACCCTAATAGCCACTTTTAAGGAAATACCTAAAAAAATACAACCCGGGGCCAGATCATTAGAGAGAGAATGAGATGGAACAGTGCTCCTGCTTTACCTTGGCAATGGCGGGCAGGTATGTAAAATAACTTGGCCTAGTGGCCTAGTTCAGCACTGCCTAGTGGCTGGTAATACAGGATCTGCCCAAACACGGCTGGGGGTGAAGAACGTCTCTAGACATCTGTGTACATGTGTGTGTTGTCTATATTTAAGCCTGTAGACAGTCTAGGCAGCAAATAAGATGAAAAAGGAACTGAGGAAGAAGAATCATATACTCTATGTATAGAAACCTACCACGTAGGTATAGGACCTACCACGGAAGCTAAAGTTATCTGCTCCTTGAAGCCCTTCCTGCCCTTCTCCTCCACCTTTTTCAGCAGTTACTTTTGTACCTGACATGTGGCATTTATATAACAGTCACTGACAGAATTTTAGAAAGAGACTCTGTAGTGAAATTTAATTCCCGCGTTTTCAGATAAAGAAACTGATCCAATGAGGTGAAATTGGGAGGTGCAAAACTGAGATAAGGATGCAAATATTCTGACTTTTACGTGTCTCTACCAGTGAATACTAAGATTTATTTATCTTATACTTCCAATGACACCTAAGAGCAGGGACTATGGCTTGTACCTTACATAAAGTATTTCTTTTTCTTATTAGTTTCAGGTGTACAAAACAACATAATGATTAGACATGAAGTATTTCCATAAACAGTGAATGTGTTTATTGTTGATGAATTTCTCAAAAGCAACCTGCAATAAATCACCGAAGGCCAGTATAACTGATTGACCATTTATTAGCAAGTACATCCTCGAATGTACAGAGAGTGGTCATCTGATCTTCTATAGAATTATTTAAAGGTTTTATTTAAATAATAAAGAAAGTGGATTGGAGAAAAATGGCAAGATTAGGTTAAAAAGTATATCCACCCTTAAACAACATTTCTTGAATTGTGTCTCTGCAGTTGCTGACAAGGCAGCCTACCTCCAGAATCTGAACTCCTCTGACCTGCTCAAAGCTGTCTGCTACCCCAGGGTCAAGGTCGGCAATGAGTATGTCACCAAAGGCCAAACTGTGCAGCAGGTAAGTTCATGACATCAGTGAATCATACACATCCCAGCCCTGTAATAATGCCAACAAACATTACTCCTTTAATAACACCAAAAACATTACTCTGTCCATGAAGGTGTACAATACAATGGGCGCTCTGGCCAAAGCCGTGTATGAGAAGATGTTCTTGTGGATGGTCGCCCGTATCAACCAGCAGCTGGACACCAAGCAGCCCCGGCAGTACTTCATCGGGGTCTTGGACATCGCTGGCTTTGAGATCTTTGATGTGAGTTATCTTCATATTAATAAAAAGTGGGAGGAAGGTAACTTGGACTTTGATATACTAGGTATTATCATTACTCGTTTAAATCTGTGGTTTCTACATTGCTTTCTCCAGCAATGCACCTAGAGTTACCTCCAAAATATCTGGGAGGTAACAGAATGTAATAATAATAACAGCTAAGATTTATTGAGAATTCGGTGTATTTCTGGCATTACATGAAGCACTTCAGAATGTTACTTCATTTAATCTTCAAAACAACTCATAAAGGAGTAATTCATATTATTGCTAATTACATGTGGAGAAACTGAGATCAGGAAAATCAAAACACTTGCTGAAGATCCTACAACCATATAAGGCAAAGCCAGGGCAGGAACCCAGATCTGGGCATTTGGTCCATACACAAGGCATCACCCATGGAGAAGAAAGGGCCTAAAGGTAGAAGTATAGAGACAGTTCATAGTCTTTCTCTTCCAGGTTCACGTGACACGTACCATTTCCCCTCTGGGGCATCAGCTTCATCATCTATAAAATGAGGATGTAAATTTTTACAAAAACTTTTCCAGATCTTGAATTGTTACACTACATCCGGTCTCTGCTTTCACAGACCTCACAAGGACGATTTGCCAAATTTTTGATATGCATAGAAGATAAATTAGACAAGCTTTCCTTAATAATGTGACAGCCAAAAGTGAAAATGTGAACTTTATCTTGAATTGGAGAGTGGGGGTAGTAAAAGAAGTGAGGTTGTCCAATAAATTACTTTCACCCTTAAATCTGAACCATAACTCAAAGGATCATGATTGTGCTTTTAATGTATATTACTGTCCATGCAATCTTAGAGGTGGAAGGAGGTAGATTCTACCAGAACTCCTGGTGTGATTGACATCTATGCCTTTAAATAATGCCCAGAATTCATGAAAAGGGTTCATGTCAAAAACAATCATTTTTTTCCTGGAATTTTTGAAGGAACAACAATTAGTCTAAATTTTATTTCATTAGCTATCTTCCGCATTTTTTCAATAAAATATTTTTTTCAGTAATGAATTTTGCTGCTATAAAAATTCATTTAATGTTCAAATTTTTGTTTTGTGCAGTACAACAGCCTGGAGCAGCTGTGCATCAACTTCACCAACGAGAAACTGCAACAGTTTTTCAACCACCACATGTTCGTGCTGGAGCAGGAGGAGTACAAGAAGGAAGGCATCGAGTGGACGTTCATCGACTTCGGGATGGACCTGGCTGCCTGCATCGAGCTCATCGAGAAGGTCTGTTTGACTTCTCAAGAAAGGCTGGACTGGAAGGATAACTTTTCCAAGTGTCTTAAGCAACTCTAGGAAGTATGACTTTAATCTTTAGAAAATTACCATTTAGAAGTAGTTTTCTCTTTTCAATTTTTACATCAGAGGGATCAGAATGTTTGGTTTCATTTTGTTCTAAAACAGTTTTGTTCAACGCTGATTCAAATCCAATTGTAAAGCCGCATGGAGGGCTTTATTGAGCTGATCTGCTTCATGAGAGGAACTATCTCATTGGTTCTAAATCTATCTCCATTATGATACAAGATATCAGCAATAGAAATAAGTCTCTTTTTTCTAAATAAAAATTAATGCACAGGTAACACAGCTAGGGCTTATATGAAAGGTGATCTGTTTGGAAGTGAAGAAGTCAAGTTGCTTATGCTTCTTTATCTTTAAGGAGATTAAATACACACTGTCTTAAATAAGGTTTGAGTTTTTATACTGTTTAATTATTGCCTATAAAGTAAACATCAAAGTCAGTAAGTCCTTATCATAGCAAAATAAAACTTTGACAATAGATTAATTTACTCAGTAGGAAAAACAGTGTGATAAATACAGACCCTTTCAACAGATTACGCCCCACATGCTGTGCTGACATCTGGAGTTTGTATCCAGCTATTCTTTTAATGAAAGTGATGCTGTGGTTTGAATATAAGAAAGAATGGTGGAAAAGTCATTCTAGATAGCACTAGAGCTGTCACCCTGTTTTACTGTATAAATATATTTAATTGGGGAATGATCATTGATCCAATGACAGCCCCTATATCTATTATCTTTTGAGAGAAAATAGGTTGACACCAATGTCTGCTTTTCTGAATTCAGCCAATGGGCATCTTCTCCATCCTGGAAGAGGAGTGCATGTTCCCCAAGGCCACAGACACCTCCTTCAAGAACAAGCTGTACGACCAGCACCTGGGCAAGTCTGCCAATTTCCAGAAGCCCAAGGTGGTCAAAGGCAAGGCTGAGGCCCACTTCTCGCTGGTGCATTACGCGGGCACCGTGGATTACAACATCACCGGCTGGCTTGACAAGAACAAGGACCCCCTGAATGATACCGTGGTTGGCCTGTACCAGAAGTCTTCAATGAAGACTCTGGCCAGTCTCTTTTCCACATATTCTACTTCTGAAGCAGGTACTTTCTGTACCCTTACTCTAACTTAAACCTATTCCCACAGAATATTCACACACCATTCTAGCCTCTGGGATTCTATTTAATTGATGGGTTTTCTTTTTACCTCAGATGGTAGTACAAAGAAAGCTGCTAAGAAGAAGGGCTCTTCTTTCCAGACTGTGTCAGCTCTTTTCAGGGTAAAGTACAAATTTAATTCGAGAAACCTATTCAGTTTCTATGAATTATCATAATTATTAGATTCAGAATAAATTAGGACAGAATGGAATGTTAATAGAAATCACTTCAAATATTCAATCTTGTCAGGGTATAGCTAAAGCAATACTTGTCCTGTAGGGTCAGGCGCTTTACCCATTATTCCTTATTATGACCATCTACTGCATTCCGGTATGTCAAAATATCCTTAGAAGCTTTCTTATTATATAATAAGGCTTGTTTTTAAGGAAGCATAGCTGAACCCCCAAACTATCCCTGTAGAAGGTCATATCTTTATTCTGCTAATGTTGCCCTTTGAGAATGTTCCCTAATTCCTCTTTGACAATGAGCCTGAGATACACCCTTTAGGACATCCTCCCACCAAAACACATCTTTGTCCTCTAAAGTGGATTTAATTTTTAGGTACAAAAAGCACCTAAAGCCAAGGCTAGTGATTCAGATGGATGATTAAGCTAAAAAAAAAAAAAAAAAAAAAAAAAACCTCTTGAGATTAAAAGAACAATAATAACTTTACTACAAATACTGTGATTTTCTTAAGTGGCTTAGAACTGGCTCTTCTAAAGAGGAATATACTAAATGTCCGGTCTAATGACTGCTTTGTCCAAATTTAAATGGCTAAGTCTCATTCCTTTTCAAACTAAAATGCAGATAGAACCTACGACCAAAACAGGAACACTGCCCTGTTCTTTTTCTTTCTCACTAGCAATCTGCATTCAGATACTCAATAGTATTCTTGTGAATCACCCAACAGATTCTTGTGACATCAACTTATCCTCGTACATATTTTCAAAATGAAAAATTCATGACTTATTTTGTTTATTTCCTAATGGTTAACTGAGATATGGGGATGGGGGAGAAACCAACTCTGCCTTCTCAAAGAGTATACCTAAGAAACACTGAGAAATGTTTATATGTGAGTTTTCTGTGGTTGAGTAAAACATCATCATCTGTCATAACCAATTACTCTATTTCTGGAATAACTCCCCTTATATGCTTCAGGCTGTGGATCATTCTCAGGTACCCAAGTCTCATGATTTTAGACTCAAAAAACAAACAAAAAAAAACATACAAAACAAGAGGTTACAGTTCCCAGAGAATAATAAACTCAAGGGAGGAATGGCGAAAGTTGGAACAATTGCTAACCTAGGCTACCACTGTAAACCACTGCTGTGGAAAGCATTAGCACTGAGAGAGAGACAAAAGAGACCTTAAAGATAAACTCAATTATTTTCAGATCAGGCTCAGAGAGACAAAAGGGATTTCATAGAGTCAAGCAATTCATTACTGGCAGAACAAGGGCACAGTCCTTTGTCTTCTGTTTCCCAGTCGAGAACACTTCTGGGCTACTAAATTTTCAGTTTGTTTATAGGACAGATCCTAAGTGTTACAAAGTATTACCTTGGACGGCTGCATTTCTTCTCAGTATTTTGGCCTTTTGGTTATTTGGCAGGCTAGAACTCTTGAGACCTTTAAAATACAGTGCAATTGAAGCCTCACAGACATATCTAGTAGTTAAGAGGGTTCATCGGTTCATTCCATATAATTACCAAAAAGAAATCTGAAACAGAACTTTCTCATCGAGTCTCTTCTATCTGGTTTTCAAGGAGAATTTAAATAAACTGATGAGCAACCTGAGGAGCACACACCCTCACTTCGTACGGTGCATCATTCCCAACGAAACCAAAACTCCTGGTAAGACAGAAATAATCATGAAATAATCAGACAGGCACAAGTTTGAAAATTCAGTGCCCCATAGTAAGTACTCTGGTATGTTTTTAGGGTCCATGGAGCACCAACTTGTCCTGCACCAGCTGAGGTGCAACGGTGTGCTGGAAGGTATCCGTATCTGCAGGAAGGGCTTCCCCAGCAGAATCCTCTATGGGGACTTTAAACAGAGGTCAGTCTCTCCTTGTAGTTCACTGAATGCTGTGAAAATGCATCACCTTAACTGTTGTTTTCTGTTCATCATATTTCATGGATCCTGCTTAGTAAATATTGCAAAATTAAGAAGCCAAATAACCTAGTCTCGTGGCAGGCCATAATAATCAGTTAGAAGAGGTGGCACTTCTTAAAAATAGGAAGGAGGCATGCATGAGACAGTGAGAAAGTCACCTTGTTTTGCTATCTGAACTTACAGGACAGTTGGATTTTTTTTTTAATTTTACTTTTTCTCTGAGACTTTTATTGATGTTTCTTCTGGGTGTCACTTGATTTTCATACATGATCACACATTCCTAATCTTTCTTTCTTTGACTAAACAGATACAAAGTTCTAAATGCAAGTGCTATCCCAGAGGGACAGTTCATTGACAGCAAGAAGGCTTCTGAGAAACTTCTAGGGTCTATCGACATTGACCACACCCAATATAAATTTGGACATACCAAGGTATAACTGTTATTTATTTACACCTGATTCAAGTACCTTCTGCCTTCTCTGTGTCTCCTGTAGTATGAGGATGATTTGTGACTCTCCCTTTCTCCAGGTTTTCTTCAAAGCTGGCCTTCTGGGTCTTCTGGAAGAAATGAGAGATGACAAGTTGGCCCAGATTATAACAAGAACTCAAGCTGTCTGTAGGGGATTCCTAATGAGGGTAGAATATCAGAAGATGTTGCAAAGGAGGTAATAACCTTGCAAGACATCAAGACTGTGAGGTCCCTTAGGGACTGTCAGTCAGCCTTCCTTGTTCATTAACGATCATTTTGTGGCCAAGACGTGCTTTACACCCACTTCAGAACTCACTCCTACAACACATCAGCTTTTGTTTACACTTGGATTCCCTCCCACACTTCTCTCCTCCCTCCAATCTCTCTCTTACAGCTTCTCACATACAGCTGCAGGAATAACTTCAGGAAGCATTATTTTCAGCACACCATACCTCAGTTTGGGGTTCCCCAGGGTCTCCCATGTCAAATCCAAGTTACCTTGCGTGGCTGTCAAAGTCCTTTCTCTCCCCCACCTCATCTATCATTTCCAACCACACAGCCTTTTCCAGCCAGGCTAAATTATTTGCTTATCTCCTATTTTCAGGTTTGTACAAGCTCTCTCTCCTCATCCTAATTTATTTATTTATGAATTCAAAACTTCCACTCCTCCTTTCTCTAATTAACCTCAGCCAGTTCTACCTACACAGCACCTACTGCATTTCCTGTCCTTACACACAAACATTTTGCATTTATTTTCTTCATTAAGTACTTATTTAGGTCTGCATTATAAGTATGCCCACGTCTTTTGCATGTGTCTATGATTTGTGTCATGGTGTCTGCCTTCTCAGAGTTTTATGGTTCTTATAAATTGGACCTATAAAAATATAATTTCCATTTCAGCAAGCCTGAAGAGACATACACATTGCTACAAAGCAATCAAATCTTGCTGTCTATTCGTACAGTTTGCTGAAGGGATATCTTTTATGACAATTTTACAATTTTATTTCAATAAAACAAATTTTGGAGCTCAGTCCATGCTAACTCCCCTGTCGATATTAAAAATCTAACTGAGCAGGTAAGAATGAGGCATTTGAAAGAATTTGAAAAAAAGCCAGTATATTCTCTGAAGAAGCTAACCAAAGAAGTTTACACGGTGTGTAATTCGCTGGTGAGTAAAATAAGAGGAGAGGCTTCAAGGAAGACTTGATAAATCATAAGCTCAATTTAGGTGGGCAATTCAGAAAGCAACCTCTACCATTTCACAGTTCACATCCGTATGCCGACAGCGAAGCAGCACAATCAATTTACAAGTACCACGTCCATCCTCAAATCACTAATGTTGTGGTATCTCAAATGGTCTTAGAATGGACATGAGGCTCAGCCGTGTAAAGCATTCCCCCTCAAAAGTCCGTTTCTTTGTTAGTTTGATAGGGACTTAAGAACCCAGAATTGTCCAGTATGAGCAGCACACATTAGTAAAGTGTTTATACTGAGGATACTATGAGTATGAAGGTAAGGGCACATGTGCATGCGTGTGTGTGTGTGTGTGTGTGTGTGTGTGTGTGTGTGTACTCTGCATATAACATATACAGAATTTGACATGTCATTTATATCCATATGTGGGAGGTCATTAAGAGGGCAGTTTGTGTGTAATGAAAAAACAAAACCAGTAACATTGTCTCTAATATTAGATCAATCTACACTGGTATTTTTATGCCATTTCAGAGAAGCCGTTTACTGCATCCAGTATAATATACGTGCGTTCATGAATGTCAAGCACTGGCCCTGGATGAAACTCTTCTTCAAGATCAAGCCCCTGCTGAAGAGCGCAGAGACCGAGAAGGAGATGGCCAACATGAAGGAAGAGTTTCAGAAAACCAAAGAAGAACTTGCCAAGTCAGAGGCCAAAAGAAAGGAACTGGAGGAAAAAATGGTCACTCTCTTGAAAGACAAAAATGACCTGCAACTCCAGGTTCAGTCTGTGAGTACTCTGTATTCTGAATATACCATGTTACTGAATATAGTTTTTCTGGAATTCATATATACGTTGGATTTACAAATGGCCTTTTCTTGAAAAAGGAAATCTCAAGTTCTTTTCTTTTTTTTTTTTTTTTTTTGGAATTTCACTTAATCTTCAATATTCTCATGAAGGCACAATCACTTCCAAATTGCAAATGGAAAAGGGAAGATCGAAGAATGTATTTAACGATATCACAACTTTAACCTGAAGGAAGCAATTGATAGGCAAGCCCCCAAATCTCATTGTGTCCATTTGCCTTGTCTGCTTCATCCCAGTCTTAAAATATAGTCCTATTTTCTGAATGCAAATGTATGAGCTTGTATTTAAATTCAAGACCGTTATTCTTATTTCTGTCTGTATCTCCTTTCTCCTGTCACTGAGATTTAGCTCAGAAAATTTATTTGTGGTACTTGAATTGAATTACCAGGGTATATGGTAAAGCTAAACGCCCTCTATGATTCTTCTTTTGACACAGATTTAGAGTTCTTAAGGCCTCATTTTTTGGTTCAGGAAGGAGTTGTAATCAGAGTGGGGGGTAAGTTTGGCACCTGCACTCTGGCCAAATACAACGTCAATTTGTTGGTCCAACAAGCCCAAAAATGTCATGAAGAAACCTGTGAAAAGGATAGTTTTCTTAAAATGTTGAAGCTATTTTCAACTTTTCCTTCTGATAACTTTACTTATACTTTGGGAAAGTTACGTTTTCCCAAAATCATAGGATCACACCTCTTCATCTTAACCTCTTTCATAGGTATTATCATTAGTTTATTGAGTGTATTCACTGTCTAAAAGAGATGCAAAGGAACCTGGGAAGTCCCCACTATCATCCATTTAAGCATTCAAAAACTTAATATATGAACAAGACAAGCACTGAGATATTCAAGAAATTCCCCCAGGCAAGAATAATCTAACAAATTAGTGGCTGAACTGATTTTTATGTGAGTCCTTTAGTCACTTATAAAAACGTTATTGAACTATATGGTTTCTCAAAATCACATGTTCTTATATATCCTAAAATTTGTTTTAAGACTAATAGGTAATTAGTAAAACGGAAATGAAAATTGCAGACAATTATAGCTCTGTTATGGACTATCAGGAAGCATTGACGGTATTAAAACAATGCTGCATGGAAACGTATCCATAGGCATACTTTTTTTTTTCTTTTTCTTTTCTGTTTTAAATTCAATCTAGAAACTAGTTGCTTGAGGTGAGTAGGGAATGCTCAAAACCCAAATTAACCAATTTGACTAATCACGATCTTTGAATATTACAGCTGAAATGCTCTTAGCAATCATTTATTCCAACCCCCTTAATTATATATGAGATAATTGGACCTAAGGGGAATAAAGCAATAAAGGTCATACGTATGGCAAATTTGGGACAAGAAACCAGGCTTCCTTTGGTTCTTCCACTCTTCTACACACCGCTTTTTAAAAGTCAATTGCTCCAACCCAATCATTTTGCAGACTGATTTGCTTCTAAAGCTATAGTCACACTTCTAATGAGCTGTATTTCCCTAGGCCATATAATAATATTCAATTAAGTTTAATTTATATTCATACTGAAAATTCATCAATACTCAGTGAGCATTACTATTTTATACAGAGAACAAGTTCAAATTAAGTAACAAATTCTCTAAATATCTCACTGAATCTCCCCACAGGAAGCAGATGCTCTGGCTGATGCAGAAGAAAGGTGTGAGCAACTGATTAAAACCAAAATCCAGCTCGAGGCCAAAATCAAAGAGGTGAATGAGAGAGCTGAGGATGAGGAAGAGGTCAATGCTGAGCTGACAGCCAAGAAGAGGAAACTGGAGGACGAATGTTCAGAACTGAAGAAAGACATCGATGACCTTGAGCTGACACTGGCCAAGGTTGAAAAGGAGAAACATGCCACTGAAAATAAGGTATGAATCATATTCTGCTTTACTAAAATAGAAGTTCTACCATCCAGTAAGCTGCTTTATAGTAGAAACAATCCCTCTTTAACCTTCTAGGTGAAAAACCTCACAGAAGAGATGGCAGGTCTGGATGAGATCATAGCTAAGCTGACCAGGGAGAAGAAGGCCCTCCAAGAGGCCCACCAGCAGACCCTGGACGACCTGCAGGCAGAAGAGGACAAAGTCAACACCCTGACCAAAGCTAAAACCAAGCTGGAGCAGCAAGTGGATGATGTAAGTGTATTTTTAATAACCATTTGAAAAAAAATTTAATACACTTTCGGTTTTTAACAAATTTTACTTATTAGCTTGAAGGGGCTCTAGAACAAGAAAAGAAACTTCGAATGGATCTAGAAAGAGCAAAGAGGAAACTAGAGGGTGACCTAAAATTGGTCCACGAATCCACAATGGATGTAGAAAATGACAAACAGCAACTTGATGAAAAGCTTAAAAAGTAGGAACTCCAGAAAAAAAATTCTATGTGACATCATCTTTCAATTCATACGGGTACTAATGTCCTGTTCTTCTGTATAAAGGAAAGAATTTGAAATCAGCAATCTTCTAAGCAAAGTTGAGGATGAGCAAGCAGTAGGAATTCAACTACAGAAGAAGATCAAAGAATTGCAGGTGAGTCATCTCACCTCCATTTTTTTATGCACCCTAGAGTAACCTGAAACTGGGATTTTATGTTAATGTGCTTGTGTCACCCCCAGGCCCGCATTGAGGAGCTGGAGGAGGAAATCGAGGCCGAGCGGGCCTCGCGGGCCAAAGCAGAGAAGCAGCGCTCTGACCTCTCCCGGGAACTGGAGGAGATCAGCGAGCGGCTGGAAGAAGCCGGCGGGGCAACATCAGTCCAAATTGAGATGATCAAGAAGAGGGAGGCTGAGTTCCAGAAAATGCGCAGGGACCTGGAGGAGGCCACCCTGCAGCACGAAGCCACCGCGGCCACCCTGAGGAAGAAGCACGCGGACAGCGTCGCTGAGCTCGGGGAGCAGATAGACAACCTGCAGAGGGTCAAGCAGAAGCTGGAGAAGGAGAAGAGCGAGATGAAGATGGAGATCGATGACCTTAGCAGTAACGCAGAGACCATTGCGAAGGCCAAGGTACCCAATACCGTCTCTAAATGAGTCCGTTGTTCTCTGTCATTAAACATTGTTTGCAGGCAGTTTATAGCACTAATCTATTGTTTTCTGTTCTAATGTACTCCATTCTGTTTCATTGTTTTCAACGCTGGCTCTGACCAACTAAGATTATTTCAAAATCCACTTTAAATGAGTGTCAGTCTTATTCGGATAAATGGATGGGCTCCAACAGTGACCTCTTTAGGGACGTCATGCACGCACCATGCTTGAATCCCAGCATGTCCCATGGAGTGGGTGCCATAACTTTCTACTCACACAACATCAATTTAGTCAATCTAAAAATATTTTACGAATCAAGCTTTACCTTCTTTTACTGCATACAATGTCTCATCCTTCACTGCCACATGTCTCATAGGGAAACCTTGAAAAGATGTGCCGCACTCTAGAAGATCAACTTAGTGAACTTAAGACAAAGGAAGAAGAGCAGCAGCGGCTGATCAACGACCTGACGGCTCAGAGAGCGCGCCTGCAGACGGAAGCAGGTAAGGGCCTTGCTCTGAGTCCTGAAACTTTGTACCAGATAAAAGCAATTCCAGAGGGTCTTAATAAGTAGCAATACTCTCATTTTAGAGGAGGATAAACAATCAGAATGTGCTAAGCAGGTCCAAAAGAAAAAGAAAATAAGCAAGAATCAGCAAGCAAATTTACTTGTTACACTCCTATGGCAATTCTGCTCTTTAATCTCCACTTCTAACTAGTTCTATAATATTTAGAAGTATATATTTGATACATATACATATATACATATGTAAATATAAAAGCTTTAGGCTAATTTTTTAAGGTCATTAACAAAGTCCTTTACTTCTATTATTCTTAGGTGAATATTCCCGACATTTAGATGAGAAAGATGCTTTAGTCTCTCAGCTTTCAAGGCATAAACAAGCATCTACTCAGCAGATTGAGGAGCTGAAACGTCAGCTAGAAGAAGAAACTAAAGTGAGTTTCACCAAATATCTTCTTGGCTAATCAAATCTAAACATGTCCACTTAGGTTTCACTACGGATGTGTAAATTAAATATCACTGAATAAATGAACTGAAGTCACTGAACTGGTCCTTCCGCAGGCCAAGAACGCCCTGGCCCACGCCCTGCAGTCTTCCCGCCACGACTGTGACCTGCTACGGGAACAGTATGAGGAGGAGCAGGAAGGTAAAGCCGAGCTGCAGAGGGCGCTGTCCAAGGCCAACAGCGAGGTTGCCCAGTGGAGGACAAAATACGAGACAGACGCCATCCAGCGCACAGAGGAGCTGGAGGAAGCCAAGTATGTACTGTGAACTCTGGGGGACGAACGTGACATGGTTTCTGAGCTGCCCACTCCGGGACGATGTTGGTAACAATAACAGAAGCTAACACGTACTGAGTGCCTACTATGTGTCAAGTACTATGTATACTCGTACATTAGTTCATTTAGCTTTCATACCAACATCATTTTGGTATTATTATTCTTATCCCTGTTTACAAATGAGGAAATTGAGGCTGTGAGAGATTAACGAACTAACCCAGGGGCATATGATTAAAAAATGGGACAGCTGGGATTAGAACCAGACATTCTGACGCCAGAGCCCACCTTAAGTACCGCAGTATAAAGAGATGGCTCTTAAAACTCATGTTAGAGGCCATCCAACAATATGTAACATCCAGGATTGGTCTGAAACAAGTAAAGCCTTAGCCTGTACACAGACTAAAGGGGACCTTCAAGTAGATCTTCTCGGGCCTCAGAGCTAAAGACTGTTCTGTGCCTTAAGGATGTATAGTTGGTACACAACTAGGAATGAAGAATGTAGGTGATTCAGAAGGGAAAAAAAACAACCTGTTTTTGCTTAAACTGCACGAATTGTCCTGATTTACCCATCATTTTCTTTCTCTGGTGAGACTGTCCAAATATATATGATGAGAAGAAACTGGCTACTTTTCCTTGAGAAAAAATACATACAATGAAATGGAAAGTCTGCCAAAGCAAATGTATATGCTCAATATATTTTTGTTCCATAAAGTACCTAGTTAGCCTCAAATCCTTTTTGAAATGAGATGAGATATATAAATCAATCAATTAAATTGTTCTAGCCACACATTCTCCCTAATCATACTCAGTCAGAAGTCCTAAAGATTCTGAATTACTTATACAGTAAGACACAAATAATGGAGCCCTAACAACAGCGGCCTCTAAGAATTCAGCAGCATACCAAGGACCTGAATCCAGTTCTTCACCACTTTGAACCTTTTCATACAGAAAGCAGTTCTGGCTACCAGTTTTAAAAACCATGTTACTTGCCATTATGGAAACAGGACTGTGAAGGGGATGAAGAAGGTGATCGTTTGCCCCTGTCCTTGACCACTCTTATTAACTGCCTAGCTAACTTTTCAGGAGGAAGCTGGCCCAGCGGTTGCAGGATGCAGAGGAACACGTAGAAGCCGTGAATGCCAAGTGTGCCTCCCTGGAGAAGACCAAGCAGCGGCTCCAGAATGAAGTGGAGGACCTCATGCTTGATGTGGAAAGATCTAATGCTGCCTGCGCAGCTCTTGATAAGAAGCAAAGGAACTTTGACAAGGTAGCCCCGCCTACTGAAACTTTATCATTGTTTTACTTAATCTCCCTTTCTCCTCGCTTCGGCTGATGATTTACTGCTTTTCAGGTCCTAGCAGAATGGAAACAGAAGTATGAGGAAACTCAGGCTGAACTTGAGGCTTCCCAGAAGGAGTCTCGGTCTCTCAGCACTGAGCTGTTCAAGGTGAAGAATGCCTACGAGGAATCTCTGGATCACCTTGAAACACTAAAGAGAGAAAATAAGAACTTACAGCGTGAGTCCTCTTGAACTTTCCTGCCCCACATGGCACTGGCTACACCTTCCCACGTTTGCCATCAGCTGACCACTGCTCCCTTGTCTGTTCACTCACAGAGGAGATTTCTGACCTCACTGAGCAGATTGCTGAGGGTGGGAAGCAAATCCATGAATTGGAGAAAATACGGAAGCAATTGGACCAAGAGAAATGTGACATTCAGACTGCCCTAGAGGAAGCAGAGGTACATGTTGTTAGGTAGTGGGGCAGAAAAATCAAAGACAAACATCAGTGAAACACTCAAAGTAGGCAATGATACTGTAAAATAGATGTATTATTACAGAGCTATTGAGAAGTTGAACTCGTATAATCTTTAGGAAGGGCAACAGTAATCAAAAGCCTTAAAAATGTAAATACTATGACCCATCAATTTTTCTAAGAAACAATCCTGACAAAATAATCTTAAATGGAAGTAAAGCTTTTAAGCACAAAGATGTCCAATACAAGAACAAGATTAAAAAAATTATAGAACACCCACATGATGCAATTTTATACAGAGACTAAATATAATTAGTATGGGGAAATATTTATGGTAGACAATAATTTTTAAAGCAACATACACATTTGGATAAACAATATAACTGTATTATGTACAAATATATATAAGTAGGAAAAAGACTAGGCAAAAATGGTTATCTCTGAGTGGGGGCATAAAACAAGTTTTTTCTTTGCTTTTATATATCGCCCCATGTTCTACAGTGAACATGTATTATGAAATCAGAAAAAATATATCTTTTAAAACTGAAACTTTCTACAACAGGACTTAGAATATCACATGTGAACCTTTTAATTTATAAAACAGGTTAAGAGTTCATGTTTACTACACATAAGTTTAACCATATACTTTTTGTTAGTACTTATATGAATAATATTTGCATAGCACTTTACAAAGCACCTTTATTACAGAGCTGCCCTATATAATTCATGACTAAATAAACAAAAGAATGATTTATCTAGCAGACTCCTGGAACCACTGCATTGTACTTTGTAAAATTACATAAACTAGTATTAATAAAAGTTTGGCTCACAAGGGAATGTAGTCTAAAGACGCAAGTTATTTTCCATTATTAATTGATCACTGTGTTGTTAAGGCATCTCTTGAACATGAAGAAGGAAAGATCCTGCGCATCCAGCTGGAGCTGAACCAAGTCAAGTCTGAAATTGACAGGAAAATTGCTGAAAAGGATGAGGAAATTGACCAGCTGAAAAGAAACCACGTTCGAGTTGTGGACTCCATGCAGAGCATGCTGGATGCTGAGATCAGGAGCAGGAATGATGCTCTGAGAGTCAAGAAGAAGATGGAAGGAGATCTGAATGAAATGGAAATCCAGCTGAACCACGCCAACCGCATGGCTACTGAGAGCTTGAGGAACTACAGGAACACCCAAGGGATCCTGAAGGTAAATGAGTCCACATTTAACCATTCGGATAAGTCAGGTAAGCTACCTGTTTTCCATTCCTCAAAACCATCCATGAAACCACCCTTTTTTTTTTTTTTAACGAATTATACAGCTCATAGTACGGAGGTAGCTAAATGAAATACATATAGAACACAATATTTTTAAAGAAATGTTATGTGAAAGAACAACCACAAGCCCAAATTAAGGTATGATATGAGAGGAAATGTAAGACTGGCGCCAACAGGCGTTGAGTTTGAGTCTTAGTTTTGACACTTACTAGCTGCCTGATTTTAGGTGGGTTATTTAACCTCTCAGAATCTCTGTTTCTTCCTCTACAAAATAAGAATGAAACTACCCACCGTCATAGGGTTATTGTGAGGATCAAATGAGACCACGGATGTCAAGTCCTGGGTAGAGCATATGGAAAATGCTCCACAAATAATAGTCATTAGTGACTCACACATGAAAAAATAACCAGTTAATGGAATAAACAGAAGAATCTGTCTCCTGATAATTCTTTCTTACCTGAGCTGGTGACATCACCATTTTTATGATCTTTCAAATGACAGGCCTGTCATTTCCTGTTCTGGCACCAGTACATTATTCCAGTTCATCTCCAGAGATGTTCATATCCTCTTAAGAGTGTCTAAGGCCGCTTTTCTTACTTAACAGGATACCCAGCTCCACCTGGATGACGCCCTCCGGTGCCAGGAGGACCTGAAGGAACAGCTGGCCATGGTGGAGCGCAGAGCCAACCTGATGCAAGCCGAGGTGGAGGAGCTGCGGGCATCTCTGGAGCAGACGGAGAGGGGCAGGAAGATTGCAGAGCAGGAGCTCCTGGATGCCAGTGAGCGCGTCCAGCTCCTGCACACCCAGGTGAGACCCTCACATCAAATAAATGCTGGTGTATTATTAAGTGATGAATCGGAATTATAATGTAAAAGTACTCCATTTTTATAAATATATGTGTATGAAAAAGGATGGGGGATATGCTCTAAAATATTAATTGCAGTTATCTTGAGATGTGGGGTTAAAAGTGTTTTTATGTGTGTGTTCCTATTTGTGTTTTTTAGATTTTCTACCCTTTTCCCCCCAAAAAAAGAGGGTATTATCTTTTTGTTTAAAAACAAGGTTTGGTTGTTTATTTTTCAAACCATCATGTGGACCAAACCTGAATAAAGATATCTGTTGACTCCAGAATCTGAAAAGGCTTCATGCAGTGTTTCCCATGAGGGGCACTTCAGCATTTAGCCCTTTGTATTTACTGACCCAATGCTTTGCAGGACATTTCGCATCCCTGCCTTGCCCAAATATTAAAAGCAGTTGCATTCCCTTGTCACTTTGACAATGAAACATATCCATCCCCACACATTTCCAAATACCCACTGGGGCAGTAGTGCTTCCGTCTGAGGACCACTGGGTTGACATTTTAAGAAAATGCTTCCATACGACTTTCAGCATTCTGAACTAAGGGGCCAAAGCATGAAAGTTCACAGAGAACAGATTCCTTCTCATTGAGAAACTCCCAGTGACAGGCACTCACAAAAAAGAATGTATTCTTTTCTAATATTTCCAACCTTTCAAGAATAGAATACTAGTGATGTCCAGTTGAAATATAATTGACAGAGCAATTAATTAATATAGACATTCTTAAACCTCAGAAGTCATTATGCATAAATTAGATGGCATTTGGGGCAATTGGTGGGGGGGGGGAGGAGTTCCAACATTGCAAATAATGATTTTGCACCTCAAAATATTTCAAGTTTAGTGAAATGTTCCCCTTAGTCCCTTGCATGAGCCAACAAGTCAGATATTTGTAAAACCTCAAGAGGGCAAACTGCAAATCTTACACATTTCCACTATTTTTAACAGAACACCAGCCTGATCAACACCAAGAAGAAGCTGGAGACAGACATCTCCCAAAT
The DNA here is from genome assembly GCF_004115265.2 of Rhinolophus ferrumequinum. Taxonomy (NCBI): domain Eukaryota; kingdom Metazoa; phylum Chordata; class Mammalia; order Chiroptera; family Rhinolophidae; genus Rhinolophus; species Rhinolophus ferrumequinum. The sequence continues at coordinate 9,057,119 of NC_046304.1, forward strand.
CCAGGGAGAGATGGAGGACATTGTCCAGGAAGCTCGCAACGCAGAAGAGAAAGCCAAGAAGGCCATCACTGACGTGAGCAGAGGGCAATGCAGTGGTAGTCAAACTTGAATCATGATGTGCTCTCTCAGCTTCCTCAACTGATTTTGTTTTATTGCTAATTAGGCGGCGATGATGGCGGAGGAGCTGAAGAAGGAGCAGGACACCAGCGCCCACCTGGAGAGGATGAAGAAGAACCTGGAGCAGACGGTGAAGGACCTGCAGAACCGTCTGGATGAAGCTGAGCAGCTGGCGCTGAAGGGCGGGAAGAAGCAGATCCAGAAACTGGAGGCCAGGGTGGGTGTCTCAATCTCTCTGGCTCTGAGAGGGGAAAGGGGCACTCTCTCTACCTTTCTCTCTTCCTACGTATCAGCTCCCATCTTTGTCCTGGGGCTGAGGACATCCATCCAGTATCTTCCAGTAGATCCTGAGTTAATTAATATCCTCCAAGACTGACTCTATAAGTAAGTATCTTTCTTGGATGCAGGTACGTGAGCTTGAAGGAGAGGTTGAAAATGAACAGAAACGCAATGCGGATGCTGTTAAAGGTTTGCGGAAACATGAGAGAAGAATAAAGGAACTCACCTACCAGGTAAGGAAACAGCCTTTCTAGACTATCCAGACTTCCTGCCCAGTGGGAAAACCTGGTGATGATTTATGTGGCACTCACAAAGACACATGAACTTGACACATACAAGGGGCACATGACATAGATGCTGAGCACACACCTACACTAGGCTTGGAAAAATCAGAAAGGCCTTTAGATAACAGCATAAGAGAGGAAAGAATACAGGTTTTAAAGCCAGATAAACTAGGTATGAGCCCTAATTTGGCCTCTCTTATTTTTTGAACTGCGGTAAGTTACATAACACTCTGAACCTTAGTTTCATCACCTATAAAATAAAATAACAACATCTACTCTCCATGGTAGGAAGATAAGGGTTAGAGAAGTTGTGTATAATTACCTAATACGGTGCCTGCACACAGTGGATACAGAACAAGAGTGGCGACTGTTATTACTAGGAAGGAAGGCTCAGAATTCACCAAGTTTACCCCAGGCCCACTGCTGTCATACCAAAGGGACTTATTTTACCACCTAGAGTAGGCTTATTTCATTGGGTGGAATGCAGATCGTTTTTTCCAACTTTCAGACTGAGGAAGACCGCAAAAATGTTCTCAGGCTGCAGGACTTGGTGGACAAACTACAGTCAAAGGTGAAATCATACAAGAGACAAGCTGAGGAGGCCGTAAGTATCTTTATGCCTTTGAGGGAAGAAGAAAACTTCTTTTGGGGTAGAAAATAGATAAAGAAAATATGTTAATGAGAAAGAAGGAGACAAAGTAAGAACAGACAACTCACATTTTGAGATAATTTTATAAATACAAATTTACCCCCAAATCCTAATTACAGAATAAGACTTCAAGAGAAGACATTTTTCTTATTGCACAATTTGTAAAGTTTGGGGGGTGGGGAGAAAGAAAATTCTACATAACACACCTTACTTGATAGCTGCAAAGAAGATACAGTAGAAACTCTAAATAACACCATGATAAATATTATTTTCCCTCTAGAAATGCACAAACTCAAGTGTTTTCAAAAGCCAAATATAATTCTTTCACCCCAACTGATTTATTCACTCATTACCAGTATCGTCATCGGGGATCATCTCTCCACTTATGCCATAGCAAATAAGGACATGTTTGTTAGAAGAGTCTCCAGCTTTACTTTCCCTAGTTGTTCCTCATCCTTCCAGGTACAATGTAGTAGGCAGGAAGTAAGTAGGAAGTAAAGAAAGGAAAGAAGAGAGAGGCACGAATGGTAATAAGTTCAACCAATAGAAGCCTACTTTCTTCCTAGCCCCACTTTTTCCCTCCTCTGTACACCAGAGTTAAAATACATGGCAAAAAAATTTAAAGTGGGATTTCCCCAAAGTTATAATTTGACCTTACATCTTCTCACTAAACTTTGTAAGGGAGGGTACCTCGGTCTCTGCCTCCACTCCATACATCAAAAATGGATTTCAAGTAAGTATAGATTTGATATCATAAGGTTGTCCCTTCCATTTTGAAGTGGCTTCTCTCATTCTTTAAAGTAAAAAATGTAATTAAACTTATAAGTTCTCTCCAGATTTGAAGTCAGATAAAGTAAACTGACCATAACAAGAAATATGTGAGTTGAAAAACTAATCCTGTTTGGTGACAAGTACAAGGAGTACCATAAAATCTAATTCTCACATTTTTATCTCTATTCTTAGGAGGAACAATCCAACACTAATCTAACGAAATTCCGCAAGATCCAGCACGAGCTGGAAGAGGCTGAGGAACGGGCTGACATCGCCGAGTCCCAGGTCAACAAGCTGCGGGCGAAGAGCCGTGAGGTTCACACAAAATTCAGTGCAGAGTGAACACATTTGCCCGATGCTGCCAAGTGGCTGAAGAAATGCACAAAATGTGCTATTTTTGGTCACTTGCTTTATGATGTTTACTTTTCTCTTAATGTTGAATAAAAACTACAGTAAACTTCTAAATTAAACCAAACTGTCGCTTTTTTATTTCCAAAATTATTGACTGTCAAATACAGTTCTGACCTAGCGATTTTTTAAAAATATTGTATATGGTTTTGCAGAGCATTCAATATTTTGTACCTCCATCACCATCCAGCATCCCCTTTCCCATCCTCCCACACATACAATTATCTTATGCTGGACATGATTTTATTAAATCTCTTTAAATTGTTAAAAAATCACTAAAGAAAACATTGCCTGCAACTACCCCTTCAGACAGGACCCATTCAGTTAACTCCTCCACAAATAGTTACTGAGTATGTACTGTGTGCCAGGCACTGTTCTAAGTTCTATGGGTATAGCAGTGAACAAAGCATAGTTCCTACTCTCCAGGTGCTTATATTCTGTAAGGAGAGAAAGGCAATCAACAAATAAGAAGCTGTAATGTATAAGATGGTAAGTTCTAATGGGAAATTTAAAAGTTTGGGGGTGGCAGTAACTATTTAGTAGGATAGTCAAGGAAGGCCTCTCTAATAAGAAAAGACATTTGAGCAGAGACCTAAAGGAAGCAAGAGGGTAAGCCAAAGTTGTATACGAAGGTAGAGCATTTCCAAGCAGAGGGAAGAACAGAAAATGCAAGGGCCATGAGGCACGGGCAGGTTGGCATATCAGGGGGACAGAGAGGAGGCCAGCAGAGCAGGAGAATGAACAAGGTAGTTATAAGAGAGGAACCAGGGGTCCCAGAGATCATGTAGGGCCTGGGGGCCACATAAAGATTTTTATGTTTACTCTAAGTGATACGCGAAAGCTTTGAGCAGGGGAGTGATATTAACATGCATTTTAGAAGAATCACTTTGGCTGCTGTATTGAGAATAGACTGAAGGAAGCAAAGGTAGAAACTGGGGACCAGTTAGGAGAGTACTATAAAATAAAAGATATAAAAGACGAAAAAATGACAGTGACTGAGACCAGAGAAATAGCACTGGGAAATGATGAGAAGTGGATGAATTCTAGATACACAGTGAAGGTAGTATGCATAGGATTTTCTGATAGATTGGATGGGTGGGTGGGAAAGGGAGAGGGAGAAGGGAGGGAGAGGGAGAATGAGAGGGAGGGAGAGAGAGAGAGAGATTATGAAAAGAAGGCTAGAACAAGAAAGATGATTTGGTGGAATATGAACATGAGGAGTTTGGTCTCCAGAAAGAGAGGAGGCAGTAGAACAAAAATGCAACAAAGACAAAAATTGTGTATCATGCACCCCTCTCCCTCTTTCACTTTCTAGCATCTACTCTCCCCCACTTCCCAACCCTGATCAGTCTCAATTGTTTACAGTATAAATTGTACAGGCCACAATCTCAAATATGTCTAAAATGAATAACAAAGCTTAAAACAAAAATATTTTCAAAATACTCTCCTAAATAAAATTTTGGATCAAAGAAGAAACCAAAACTATAATCACCAAAACTTCTACACGTAAATATAAGAGTAAATTTTTTGTGACCTTGGCTTACAGAAAGATTTCTTAGCTACACCAAAAGCACAAACCATGAAAGAAAAAAATTGATAAATTGAACTTCATCAAAATGTAAAGTTTCTGCTCTTTGAAAAACACGGTTAAAGAGAATGAAAAGATAAGTCACAGACTGAAAGTATTTGCAAATTATATCCCTGATAAAGAATGTTTCTCCAGAATATATAAATAAATGTGAAAATTTAAAAATAAAACAAATCATCCAATTTTTAAAGAGGCAGAAGATTTAAATAAACATTTCACTAAAAGAGATATACAGATGGCAAATAAACACATTAAAAATGCCCAACACCATGAGTCATTATGAAAACAACAAAACATAATGAGAGAGTTCTGATCAAGATGGTGGAGTAGGTAAACACTGGGCTCACCTTGTCCCATGACCACATCAAAATTACAACTAAACTATGAACAACCATCATTGAGAACTGCCTGAAGTCTAAATGAACAGAAGTCCTATAACTAAGAATATACAAAAGCTGCATCAAGAATGGTAGGAGGAGCTGATCCCACACCTACATGTGGAGGTTAAAAATCAGGAGAGGTATTTTGGCTGCAGAGGTCCCCTCTGAGGAGCAAGGGGTTCCAGCCTCACACCAGCCTCCCCAACCCAGGGTTCCAGTGCCGAGAAGAGAAGTTCCTGCAACTTCTGACTGTGAAAACCAGTGGAGATTGTGGCTGAGTGAGACAGCTGGAGTCCTAAGCATTCCGTTTAAAAGGCCTACACAAGGACTTACTTACTAACGGACTCACTCTCTCTGAGCTCCAGTGCTGGGGCCATATGGGGAGGAAGTGAATTGTCTGGCTTCAGAGCAAAGGCTGAAGGGGCAACTTTTACTCAGACAGAAGTGCTAGCAGAAGCCATTGTTCCTTTGTTGAGCCCTCCCCCCACCCAGCCTGCATGTGCAAGTGGGCAGCATATCTGAGCCTCCATTCACCTAGCTAACACTATTCGACTGCCCTGGTGATTCCCTGAGATGCTGTCCCATGCAATATGTGGGCCCATCTAAACCACTTCCAAAGACTTTTCCATATAAACAGTCTATCTTGGCTCATACTGCAGACTTTCCTAAAATCTCTCAAAAGTTCACAAACCCCATCTGGCCTCAGCAGGCCCTGTACCTCTTGCTAAGTAGCCCCAAGACCAGAACTAGAAGCAGCCAGGCTCAGTTGGCAGCTTAGTTTCTCCCAGGCACCTTCAAGCTCAGCACAAGTAACAACCATCTGCAGATCACTTTATAGCTCATACCAAGTGGCCCCAGGCAGGGCACAGGCAGCAGACTGACCTTTACCTGCACCAGAGCCCCTCCCAAGAGGCCCCAGAACTAACACACCCAGTGGTCAGCTTCACACCATACCAGAACACCACCCAACTACCTCCACAAACAACCCACCCAAAAGGTGGACTCAGCAGGCACCAGAGCCCTGCTAAATCAAATCCTGCTCTGTAGGGTCAGCCCCTGCACAATAGCTCCTCCACTGTAGTCACAGCCAGTCCTCACAACCAGTCAGCATGAGAGTCAATCCCTCCCACTGACATGGCCACAGCAATCAAGGCTCAACTACAACAGGAGGGCACACGCAACCCACAAAAGGGACACACCTGGAGCACCCAAATCAGGCGACCATGAATACTGTGCCATTGGGACACACAGAACAACTACTACATAGGCCACTCTACTAAGACCAGGAAACATAGCAGCTCTAACTAATACATAGAAACAAAAACAGGGATGCAGCCAAAATGAGGAGACAAAGAAGCATGTCCCAAATGAAAGAACAAAGCTCCAGAAAAAAACTAACTAAAATGGAGACAAGCAATCCACCAGATGCAGAGTTCAGAACACTGATTATAAGGATATGTAATGATCTCAGTGAAAATTTCAACAAAGAGATAGGAAATGCAAAAATGGAGATAGAAAACATAAATAGAACCAGTGAGAAATAAAGAATACAATAACTGAAATAAAGAATACATTGAAATCAACAGTAGATTAGAGGAAGCAGAGGATTGGCCTAGTGATGTGGAAGATAAAGTAGCAGAAAATACCAAATCAGAATGGCAAAAAAAAAAAAAAAAAAAAAAAAAACCGTGAAATAATGAGGATAGTTTAAGGGGCCTCTGGGACAACATCAAGCATACCAACACTGACATCATAGAGGCACCAGAAGGAAGAAAAGAGAGAGCAAGGAATTGAAAACTTATTTGAAGGAATAATGTGGATAATAATAATAATTCCCTAACCTGGTGAAGGAAACAGATATATTATACAAGTCCACAAAGCACAGAGTCCCAAACAAGATGAACCCAAACAGGCCTACACCAAGACACATCATAATTAAAATGCCCAAGGTTAAAGATAAAGAGAGATGGGGGCGGCCGGATGGCTCAGTTGGTTAGAGCACGAACTCTCAACAACAAGGTTGCCAGTTCAATTCCCACCACGGGATGGTGGGCTGCGTCCCCTGCAGCTAAAGATTGAAAATGGCAATTGGACTTGGAGCCTGAGCTGCACCCTCCACAACTAGATTGAAGGACAACTACTTGGAACTGATGGGCTCTGGAGAAACACACTGTCCCCCAATATTCCCCAATAAAATTTATTAAAAAAAAAAAAGAGATAAAGAGAGAATCTTAAAAGCAGCAAGAGAAAAGCAGTTAGTTACCTAGAAGAGAGCTCCCAATTTCAACTGATTTCTCAACAGAAACTTTTCAAGCCAGAAAGGATTGGCTCAAAATATTCAAAGTGATAAAAAGCAAGGACATACAACCAAGACTACTCTACTCAGCAAAGCTATAATTTAGAATCGAAGGACAGATAAAGAAAGAGCTTCCAGGACAAGAAAAAGCTAAAGGAGCTCATCGCAACCAAACCAGTATTACAAGAAATGTTAAAGGGACTTCTTTAAGAAGAAGAAAAAAAGATAAAAAATATGAATAATAAAATGGAAATAACTACATATCTATCAATAATTACTTTAAATGTAAATGGATTAAATGTTCCAATCAAAAGACATAGGGTGGGTGAATGGATAAGAAAGCAAGATTCTCACATATGCTACCTACAAGAGACTTACGTCAGATCAAAAGACACACACAGACTGAAAATAAAGGGACAGAAAAATATATTTCATGAAAATGGAAATGAAGAAAAAAGCTGGGTAGCAATACTTATACCAGACAAAACAGACTTTAAAACAAAGACTATAACAAAGAAGGACTCAGTAATTCCATTCTGGGAATTTATCTGAAGAAACCCAAAACACTAATTCAAAAAGGCATACACATCCATAAGTTCACTGCAGCATTATTTACAATAGCCAAGATATGGAAGCAACCTAAGTATCCATTAATAAATGAAAGGATGAAGAAGAAGTGGTACATATATACAATGGAATATTACTCAGCCATAAAAAATGAAATATTGCCATCTGCAACAACATGGATGGACTAAGAGGCTGAACTACTCTAGGAGGGCACACAAAACCCACGCAAGAGGCACACATCTGGATACCCAGCTCAGGTGACCATGAAGAGTGTGCCACTGGGACCGACAGGATAACCAAGTATTATACTAAGTGAAATAAGTCAGACAGAGAAAGACAAATACCACATGATTTCACTTATATGTGGAATCTGAAAAACAAAATACACAAACAAAACAGAAACAAACTCATAGATACAGAGAACATTTTGATGGTTGCCAGATGGGAGAGGGGTTCAAGGGGTGGGTGATAAAGGGAAAGGGATTAAGAACTCCAAATTGTTAGTTACAAAATAGTCATGGGGATATAAAGTATAGCATAAGGAATATAGTCAATAATACGGTTCATAACTATGTACAGTATCACATGGATGCTAGGTTTATTGGGGTGATCACTTCATAAGTTATCTAAATGTCTAGTCACTATGTTGTACACCTGAAATTAATATAATATTGTATGTCAACTGTAATTAAAAAAATAAAACAATATTTTAAAATAAGAAAGCATAATGCGATATCACCATGCACTAATTATAATAGCTAACAGTCCAAGTGTTGACCAAGAGGCGGAGGAACTGGTCCTCTCACACCTGCTAGTGACAATGTGAAATGGCACGACCACTTGGAAAGAAGTTGCAGCTTCTTAAAAAGTTATGAAATTGTCCCTTTGTTCCAGTCATTCCACAAAGAATTGTACACAAATATTCACAGAATATTTATTTATAATAGCCAAACACTGGAAACAACTCAAAGGTTCATCAACAAGTAAATGCATAAACACAGTATGGTAAAATCCATACAGTGGAATGCTACTCAGTGATAAAAAAGAAACCATGAACACCCAAAAAAAAAAAAGATGGACAAATCTCAAAATAATTATGTTGCGTGAAAGCAGCCGGACCAAAAATTGAAAATAAAAGTAAGTGTAGACTCTATTATTCCATTTATAATAAAATTTTAGAAAATAAAAATTAATCTATAGTGACAAAAACTGACCAGTAGTTGCCTAGGCATGGGGAGGTATGATTTATGGGAGGCGCAAAGGGACCGCAGGCAGTGTTACAAAGAAGCAGAAGGAAACTTTGGGGGAGGATGGACATGTTTATTATTTTGATTCAGATGATAGTGTCACAGTGTATACACATGTCAATGCACTTTAAATATGTGTAGTTTATTATATGTCCGTTATACCCCATAGAGCTGTTTAAACTTTTTCAGTGGAAGAAATACTGCAATTACAGTGCTTTAGGAAAATAGCAATTAGAATACTGTATGTCAGACGTTAAAGCTGGCATTATAATATTTTATAGAATTAGATTAATTTTATTATCAGAATTAAGACATTTACTATGTTGATTCTTCCAACTTATGAATACGGTATGTTTCTCCATTATTTAAATCTTTGATTTCTTTCAGCAGTGTTTTGTCGTTTTCAGCATACAAGTCCTATATAGGTTTTGTTAGATTTAAACCTAATGTTTCTTTTTCTTTCTTTCTTTTTGTTTTTAAGTGATTGTAAATGGTATTTTATTTATATTTTGATGTCCATATGTTCATTGCTAGTATATAGCATATAGAAATACAAATGATTTTTGTATGTTTATCTTATATCCTGAAACCCTACTGAACTCACTTAATAGTTTTGAGTTTTTGTAAATTCTTTGGGATTTTCTACATAGACAAAATGTAATCTAGGAAAGCAGCCATTTAAAGTGAATCTAAATTAAAATGAGGTCCAAAATTACATACTAAGTAATGGGGGGGAAGTCTGATTGAGATTTTTATCTTAAAAATGCAGCAAAAGTATTAAAATAACTTTATTCTATTTCACAACATTTAAGTAACAATTGCAACTCTTTGCTAATTCTTAGATACAAGAATGAATCAATAGTGGAGTTGGGAGGAAAGAGACACAGTTCCCGCAATCTTGTATGATGTGACATCTTTTATTTTTAATTTTTTGCAATGCAATCATAAAGAATGTCCTTCTTTGCAAAAAAAAAAATGTATGATGGCTTCATCTATATTTTTAAAGGTCTTCCTAATCCTTTGATCCTGAACTCGTTCTCTTGAAACACTTATTGCATCATCATCTTTGTCAATTTTCAGTTCTTCAGTATTGCTGTATCCACACTGCTCAATGGCTTTGCAAAATTCAAGCAGATTTCCAACACCACTTTCATCAACTTCATTAAATTCTGCAACTTATGCAAGATCTGTCATTTTATTTTGCAGTCATGTTGCATTGATTATTGCATATTTACAACATCTGACTATCAGAACAATCATCGGTGAACACTTTATGTTTTCATATGCAACATCATTACTGTGGGGACTCCAAAAACAGGAATTCCACTACTGCTACCCTTAAAACATTCATAGCCTTTGCCCAGAAATTCTATTCTATAAATTTCATAATAAAAGATATGCATAAACATTTCTATGCACATGTTTACTAGAATATTTAAAAGAAAAAAATTAGGGCACCCTAAGCTCCCAACAATAGAAAAGTGGTTAAATAAATCATGGTACATTTATAGGATGGAATACTATGTAACTATGAAAAAATCATGATGTAAAAGAAGAGTTAATATCATGAGAAAATTTTCATAATTTGTTAAGTTTTAAAGGCAGAACACAAAACCATGCTTAGAGACTGATACCCCAATTGTGTATGTGTTTAGAAACCTGTGTTTTAAAAAATTGTGTATGCATTTATGGAAACACAGGGGGAAAAGGTGTGAAAGGTCTTAAACCAAAATTTAGGTAGCTAAGTAGCTCTAAGCTAAAATATTAGGAGTGATTTTAAAAATCCCTTCAGTATGTTTGATTACATTTTTAATCTTTCTACAATGTGTACATTACCTTTGGAATTTTTTTAAAGGCTCATATTTTTTCAATAAATAAAAGTAACCTGCTTCTTAAGAAGATTTCATATCCACTTCTCATCATAGACATGGATATAACTGACAACAGAAAAGTGAAGAGGAGAGAGTCATTTGATGGATGAGACCATTAGCACAGCTGCTAAAAGCTGTTGCCTTTCATCCAAGGTTTCAGTAAGGATTAACATTCCAGAGCTAACACAGCAGCTGTCAGTGAGCAAACAAATTCTGCCTCCTGGCTGCGGCAGAGCTTTGGGCACATGTTACACATACCAGTGTCCCCAGGCACCTTCACAGCAGACTTCATAGGTCACATTTTCTTAAGTGGGAAGCAGAAGAATCAGCTGTGGGCAGAGGGAAAGAACCTTACTTAAGGATGGAATTTACCGGCCTGACGCCTCCCTCCTGGTTCCCAGGGCACCCACGCTGCTGCTTCCGGAGCCCACAAGGAAAAAGAAAGCCTCTCCTGTGATGAAGGAGAAAATCATTCTCCTTGGAGAACACACCCAAAACAGGGCTTTTCTTAGATTAGTAAGAGGGTGAACTATTTTCTCAGCTCTTCACAGGAACTATGGCTCATAGCTCTCTCTTGGGGGAACTGAGGTACCACACAGTGCAAGGGCTCAAATTATGAGAAATTTTGTTAAGAGCATGAACGGGAAAGGTAGTATCTTTTGAATTCAATTGATACAGATTTTAGTACTTAAAATGGATTTAGCGTGATATATATGTATATGCAATGTAATAACATGCCTACATATGCATTGAAAAATTTCAAGTGGAATTGGTGACTGCAGAAATTTTTCAAAAATTTCCTTCTGCCCCAGTCACATCAAGAGCCCTGCATTCAAATTTCCTCTCCATGTCCAATTTCACCCACCCCATCAGTTTCACGCAGTTACTCTATGGAATCGCAGAACCGTAAAAAGTCGTGAGGACCATCAAGGCCTTCCTCACTCACAAACTGGCAAATGACACTTACCAGCCAAATCCTACCATCGCCTCCAGGCTGACTGGTCCTGCTTTTCTTTCCCTTGGTCTTGCTCCTCCCATGATGCCCTGGGGCACACCGAAAGTGACTCCTCCCCCTCTGGAAAATTGAAACCTTGTTTGTTTCCAGTAATCAAAGCTCAAGGTTGCTGTCTTTTCCTGCGTGGTCCGCACTGTGATCCACCCACTCACCCCCAATTAATTCCTAAAATGTTTGAGAGAACCACATTTTTATCCCGAATACCTAGAACAGTGTCTTTACAAGTTACTTGTTGAATGGAGAGCAGACACTCAATAAATTCTTTTTTCCTTTTTTGACAGAATGAAGCAAAGCTGAGTAGAAACACTGGATAATAGGGCCACCACTCAACACACAATAGAGAAGAATAAAGGTGACTTTATAATAACAGCCAACATTTAAAACCCGAAATCCTTACCTTAGTTTGCGAGGTTCCAACCAGCTGGCACCTGACCACCTCTGCTGCTTCATTCCCTATCACAGTTTCCTTCACTCCCTTCAGCCCTGCCCTACTGGCCTTTTTCTGTTCCTCTGCAGGTACACCTCCCAAAGCCTTTGCATTTGTTTCCTTTGCCTGGGACACTGATAATCTCTCACTGATATTCTCATGGTTTACTCCCTCACCTCACTCAGTGCTGGTTCAAATATCACCGCTTCAGAGAAATTTTCCCTGGTTAATCTATTTAGACACCACACAGCCAGTATTTCCTTATCCTGTTTTTCCTTTCCTTTAGAGCACTTATCACTAATTGACATTAGATATCTGTTTGTTGTCTGTCCCAAATAGTCACTAGACTAGAATTTCCATGAGGGCAGAGACTTTGCCTGTTTTGTCTCCTAGCACTTAAAATCCTCTCAGCAGCACTCAGTGAATGCGTGATGAATTAACAATTGAATGAGTGCTTGCTCATTATGTTGCTGGCTCTGTGCATTACAGCTTCTAAATTAGCACTAGGTCTGAGTTTTGTCACCGGCTTGGCTTTGTGGGAGATCTCTATCTGGTTCCATCTAGCCTCCTCTTGGTCAGATTTGAGAATTTTGCCATCCTATCCCCAACAACATTTCAGGTAGGGTGATGAACTTATCTAGGATTGCCCAGGACTCTCCTGATTTCAAAACGCAAGCCCAAGCAAACTAGGATGGTTGGTCATCCTGATTTCAGGTATCCAGGTTCTATCTTCCTTGTTCTCTTTTATTGTTGTGTGTGTGGTGGGGGAGGGGGGTTGGGGAGTTGATTTAAGAGTGTTCTGAGCCATCTGAACAGGAAAGTGGCCATATGCAGTGAGGACTGGATGGACAGTGGTCAGACTGTTGTCAGCGGGCAGGTCTCACCAAACAGCAACGTAGAACACATGAAAGAACAACATACCATGTTTCCCCGAAAATAAGACCCAGCCGGACCATCAGCTCTAATGCGTCTTTTGGAGCAAAACTTAATATAAGACCTGGTGTTATTTCAATATAATATAAGGCTGGGTATAATATAATATAATATAATACCAGGAATAATGTAATGTAATGTAATATAACATAATATAATACCGGCTATAATATAATATAATATAATACAATGTAATGTAATACCAGGTCTTATGTTAATTTTTGCTCCAAAAGACACATTAGAGCTGATGGTCCAGTTAGCTCTTACTTTCAGGGAAACACGGTAAAAGATGTTGTCCTGCCTTCCAGGGCCCTCTGGCACTGGCAGCGGTTGGTGCTTTCTCTAGAGAAAGCTCCTGGTTTCTAAATTTCAGACTCTCGACGTGGTCCCACCACTCTCCTTTCTCCGAAACTATCATGCCACTTCCAGATAGAACCCTGCCATGTGTTCATTAACTCAGTTGTCACAAGAACCCATGAGTGAGGTATTGTTATGATCCCCATTTTACCAATGAAGAAACTGAGGCTCCAAAAAAGTTAAATAATTTGCCCAAATGCACATAGTTTAAGTGGTGAAGTCAGGATTCGAACCCCAGCAGTCTGATTCTCAAGGTCCATTTTTAGTTACTACACTATCATGCAAATTTTAACAATATAAATGCATGTTTTGGCTATGTCCGGTAAAGGAAATGTGTGCGTGCGTGTGTGTGTGTGTATGTATGTGTCTGTAGGATACATCATTTAAGATCCCAATAGTAGTAACTAAAAGTAATTAGTCATGTATTTCTTAGTCCTAACGAGGCTTTAAGCAACCAAAGTAACTAAAACACAGCTAATAGAAAAAGGCATCTGACAGAGACCCTAACTCTCGAAGGAATCAGTTAAGGTTATGAGGGCAGGCAGGGAAGTACTCAGTTTACCGAGCAGCCCTAGCTGATAGGATTTCTTCTCTGAACGCAATGTTCCCAGGCCATCCACACAACCTCTCCGTGTTGTTTTGGAGAAGGATGCCTGGTTTGCGTGTAACTCTGAGAAGTGTGTATAATTCTGAGAACATTACTGTCTTACAGGATCTTGCAAAGCCAGAAGCAGCTGTCTTGTAATGAAAAGACAAACCGGACTTGGAGTCAAAGATGTTTATTCTAGTTCCCACTCTGCCACTTACTAGTTGTATGGCTTGTCACTTAACCATGCCAAACCTCAGTTTTCCCACATGTAGGACTGGTAAATCTATCTCCTCATTGAGATTTAAGAAGAATCAATTTAAATAACTCTCTTGATGATTCCTTATCAACTGTTTGCTTTGCAAAATTTCAGTTTATAAATGCCAGCAGTGAAGGAGATTAGGTATTGCATTTGAAAAAGTTCTGAACTAGCTCCCTTAGGTTTGAGAATAGAATGGGAAGGGGTCTGTTTCTACCTTTAACGTTATTAGGCAACCTTTCCAGAACCTCAATTTCTGATTCTGTAAAGTTAGATAAAATTCAAGGTCCACTCCAGTTGCAAAATCTAATATTCTCACTTAAATCTTTAATTCAATTCAAATATGAATTAGTGTCACCTGAACTATATATATATATATATATATATATATATATATATATATATATATTATATATATATATATAATATATATATATTATATATATAATACATATAAATATATATATATATATTTATAAATAAAATGAATTAGTGGTTGTAACTATCCTATGACTTTCACCCAGAAATTTCCGTTCCTGGCTAGGGAACTCCTGCTGCATTTTAAAATTTCATCTGTTGTATAAGCCCTTAGATAGTTGTAAGGGGTAAGGTATGATCCGCTAGCAGCACAATTAATTGCCTTTTCTTCTCAAGTAGCCCTCTGAGGAATCACCTTGATCACACTTGTTTCCTAGATCTCTGTTTGGTCCCGCTCCTTCCTTCTCTTTCCTGCACCATCCAATGCTACATTCCCTCTGAGTGCAGCTGATAGAATGACTGGTGGAGACATTTGCTCCTAGGAAAATCAGGAAAACTTGTCCTCCTCCTTAACATCTGCTCACTGCTTAATCCCTCACCTTTAAAGCTTCCACCCCGACCAACTGGCTAATGTTAATGTCAGGATCACCTCCCTGACCGATCAATGCCCTGTTCATCGTCCTCTTTTTCTTCATCTTCTGCGTAGTGCTCTTCATTATATCCTCTCTCTTGAAAATATGACCTCACTTGACTTCTTTTGACATTAGTGATAAAGTTGCCTTCACTTTAGAATTCACGAAAATTATTTTGTAACATGAATGGAGAAAACCATCATTCACAGAACTCCTTTCAGGTTTGGGAGAGATGGGATGATGGTATGAGCTATGACCTATAAATTAAGGGCATAGTGTCGGGATAAAGATGAGACCCCCCCCCCCAAAAGGGCAGAGGTGAGTAAAAATAGGTGGTTACTGGACTGTCTAAGGATGCAAATGATCTTCTTTACTTGAGGTCTTTTATTTTATTATGTGACCAGATGTGTAGAAATACAGGTCTATGGCAAAGCTATATGGCTCCCCATAATAGAGGAACAACTGAGGACCAGTAGGTGTGGGGAAGACAACTTGGGGGCAGAAAGGCAATAAACCACCAGCATCAGTGTGAAAGAAAATGGACTTTGTAGAACTGACATTTCTGATGGAAACTTTCCATACTCTAAGGGATGCGATATCATCCTCTTCTATGTCTCCCCCACAAAATCCTCAGTGAAGTCCATGTTGCTCTCTTATGTTTTGGTGCTAAAAAGTTATTTGCTGGAGTCTGTGTCAAGGTTGATACAGATCAAAACACACTGTTTGGCATGATCTGGAAACAGCTGCGTGCAGGGACAACCACATCTAGATGGTGGAGATAGTGTCTCATTTGATGCCCACACCGTCCTCATGACAGGCAGAAACAGAATTATTTTTCTGATTTTTCAGCTGACGGAAAAATCACCACAGTTGCTGAGAGAGGTGACGTGACTTGCCACAGTTGGTAAATGGCAGAAGTAAAATATGGACCCATTTGGCTCTTCTGGCTCCAACAAGATCTCACGCGGGTATTTGCTACTGGAAAATGACCTTCTTTTTTTTTTTTCTTCCACTCTGCATCTTCATTTTCTCTTCCCGCTTCCTAAACTGGACGTCCAGTCTTCCTCTGAGAATTCATCCTCCTTAAGGATTTCAAGTGATGCCACTCCCTCCAACGCAGCCATCTCTAGCCTTGACTTCTGCTTTAAATTTCTGAACCCTTGCCTCTCCCTTCTAGGTGATCATCACCATCCTCTCAACCTCAACGTGTCTAAAATCTAAACTCGCCTTCCCCCGGCTTCAGTATTTCCTCTGAACTGGTTTCATGCTCCTAGTTTCCCAGACTAAAATGAGGGCTGGAGGAAAGGCAGGATTCTCTGATTCCTGCTCCCCCTCAAACACAGCAGTCATCAAAGTCCTGTGGATCCTGCCTTTGGGGTATACCTTGGGTTTTCTCTTTCCTTTTAAATCTCATTTCTATCCTACTTAATCAAGGCCTTCTTTGTCTTATGCCATGATTATTTTTTATACTCAATCCAAGTAGATTTTTATATGTATATATATATTGAGTGGATTTTTAATATATTAATATAATGTGGGATAGGGCCTCAAAAAAAGAAAGCTGTAGCTCACAGAGGTCTTTTCACCTCCTGGGATTTAACAGTTTTCTTTTATTGCTGTGCCTAAATGGGACAATGAGGCAGAAAACTTTGAGCCCACACAACACGCTTCTCTTTGAATCTGCAGGGTGAATTCAGAGACACCAGGGCACAACCACTGTGAAAGCCAGTCCTCTGATGCTATGGAGAGTTATAACACAGATTTGAATTCATAGAAGCATCTAGAGATTAATTCTAACCGTCTAACTGTCCATAACTCATCAGAGCCTGTGTAATCATATTGGAAAGGTTTATACCAAGATTTTTTTTTTAAGTTTTTTTTTAACTTTTATTTATTATTTACGTGTGTTTTTCCAGGACCCATCAGCTCCAAGTCACGTAGTTGTTTCAATCTAGTTGTGGAGGGGGCAGCTCACAGTGGCCCATGTGGGGATGGAACCGGCAAGCTTGTTGATAAAGCACCGCACTCTAACCAACTGAGCTAACCAACCGCCCCTACACCGAGATTTTTAAAATAGTTGATAAATGATTCTAGGCACCCAGGTTCTCCCTTCTCCAGTATATCCTATCATGGATATCATATTACATGATTATATATATTCCAAGTGACAAGTGTGTGTGTGTGTGTGTGTGTGTGTGTATATGTATATATATACATATATATATATACTCACACAGTTTTCTGCTCAAAAACCTCAAAAAGTTCCCGATGATCTTAGAATACTGTCCTGTCTCCTTCACGGGGCATTGGAAGCCCCTCACAAACAAGCCTGGCGCATTGCTCCAGCCTTTACCTCCGTACTATCCCCTACCCCACCCCAAACCTTAACTCCAGGCTTGCCCGGTCAACCTTCCTGAAACACACCCTGGGAAGCCTTTTTTCCAAGTGACAATCCCTCATCTCCCTAAGCTTAGAACCTCTTCCCTGTTCCTCTTACCCATGTAAAAGTCTGCCTCCTTTAAGAGAAAGTGGAGGATAGAGGAAAAAGGGAGGCTTTAGATTCAAAAACCCTGGATTTCAATTCTGGCTCTGTGGCTTACCAGCTGTGGGGCCTTTGGCCAACCACTTAACCCCCTTAGGCCTCGGTTTCCCCATTTGGACAATGGGAATAATAGTATAGAGCCCTGAGGCTTGTACAAACATAATGAAATATACAAAAATTCTATATAAACTGAAAGGTATTTTTAAAAGGCCATTATTATCTCCACACTAACCTCTTCTCTCCTCCAAAGCAGTATAATCATCATTAATAACAATTCTGATAATAGTTTACCCACACAGCATACTTTATGAGTTTCAAATACCTTGTACTCACATTTAATCCAGTGCACCCCACTCATCTTGGAACTTAGCTTAACCTTGAAAAAGTGAACTATCCTTTCCTTGCCTATATCCTGTCTTCCCTTGTTCACCGTCAGCTCCTTTGGGGCAGTGACCCCATTTCATATGCCCATCCCCCTTCTTCAGCACAGAGCCCTATACCAAGTAGGCACTCAAAAGTGATGTGCTCGCAAAAGTGAAAGGTTATAGGCATAAGATTTAGAGCCAGAGAGTGTTTGCCACTCTGCCACTTACTAGTTTGTGTGGCCTTGGGCAGGTTATGTAAACTCTCAGTGACCCAGTTTCCTCGACTATCAAATGGGAATGATATTAGCACCTACCTCACAGAACTGTCATGAAACTTCATTTGGCCAATATGGATAAAGCCTGGCAAGTAGTGAGTTCTTAATAAATGTAAACTATTACTATTAAGTGAGACTGAGTCTGATTCCGTTCTTTTCTGCTTTATCACTTCAGCCCTCTGTCAACACAGATTCCCCATGATTCATCTTGATTCGTTTATTCACCAAGCAAACAGTCACTGAGTATCTGCTACATACAAAAAGCTTTTGAATAAAAGCAGTCGTGTTTATGCCTGATATCTCTCTGTTGCTTTCTTCTGGTGCTAAGAAACAGAGGCAATGTCTATATGGATTACAGCTTTCAGCTTCCCGTCTTGGTTTCTGAAGCAGAGAATGAGATGGTGTTCCAACATCAAATCACCAGGTACAAAAAGAAAGGGATCGCCTCAGATCCCTTAATATGCTAATATTTATGGTGAATCTTTAACATCAGGGGATAAAATTTTCCACTTTTCTAAACTCATTTAACCACAGGACCATTTATTTCTTACTTTCTCTCAAAATCAGCATTCTGTGAAATCTACTTTGGAAAATGCTACATACATGGAAGTCCTGTTCCTATCTATTCCTCCTCTGCCCATATTTCATTTTGACCAATGCAACCTTTAGAAATACCTCACTTACATGAAACTATCCCCGGGAGGACTTGATAGAGAATCTTGATTCAGCAATCATTGATTGTGTACGATTTGAACAGGTCAGACTGTATTGCTTAAATGGCTCTAACTTGTACATGTATGGTTGTTCTTGCATCAAATATATTTATGTTTTAGAGAAAAAAAAGTACCCCAAGCAACCATATGAATTGTCACAAAGACAATGTATTTAGAACACTCTAGAACTTCACTTGGAACTTACTGATTCTTACGTTAGCCTGATGTTAACTTTGTAATCTGTTTCCCAGTCTATAACAGATTAGAAAAAACAAAATCAGGCTATTAGAGGGAACATACTAACTACAGAAAGAATCACACCTGAGAGGCTAGCCATGAAGATGAATATATAAAAATTAAATAGTAAACGGGGATCAAATATGTGGTGATGGAAGGAGAACTGACTCTGGATGGTGAACACATAATGTAATTTATAGATGATGTGATACAGAATTGCACACCTGAAATCTATGTAATTTTACTAACAATTGTCACCCCAATAAATTTAATTAAAAAAAATTAAATAGTAGACACAAAAATTCATAGCAATCTAGGAGCAATTAGTGCAGGGCGAAACCCACTAAAAAACTAATATTCCTGATGACTTCATTACATCACCTCCCAGATCCTGGAATGATCAAGAAAAAGTTAAGTTCCATTCAAGATACTAGAGTAAATGAAACAAGATAACGTGTAATACATTTTTAGAAAACTTTCTTTCATCAATGGATTTTTTGACATTGAATCAGTCAATAACATTGGTTATGTTAAACGGTCAATCTTTAATTTTCCGGAAATTTCTGAGAAGAGGCAACACCATCCCATCTCCCACATCAGTGTCGGGTAGATGAGATGTAGGTACTATCCATGCTATTGATCACTCATTGCTTGACAATTCATCCTGTGCCTCTGCCCTTTACTGACCTTCTTAGCACACTCTGCCCCAGTTCCACTTAGCCCCTAGGACTCTCTAAGTCTCAAAGATCTGTGTCCAGCATCAAAATCCCTACACAGCTGACTTGGCATTATACAGCCTCCGCTGGTCATTTATCCAAGTAACTTAACAAGAGTGACAGATCAGGACAACGACGCATTTACATCTAAGGAGTAAATGGTGATCCCCAAAATACAGCCAAGTAAGAGTGCTGGGCTGGCAGATTTGGGAGTATAAAGAGCGCTGGGGGGTCACACTCTTGAAACCGCTCTGACCACAGAATCTCAAGGTAAGTGAGGTGCTCACAGGTGCCCATTTTTTTGTTCCATATAGTTGTGATTAAACCTGATCAAGTTATCAGTCAAGGAGGGAAGGCAACACAGTAGCTTTTACTGAAGGCCTACTAAGCATAAGGTCTTATGTTAAAAGCAATATGGGGGACAAGAAAGCAAGACAGATAATTACCTTTCAATAAGCTTTTACAAGAAGTAAAAGGACAAGAATACAAGCAATCATGAGACAAAAATAATTAACCTGCAGAATAAAACTGAATATGATCATAAACCCCACTAATTGTTTAGGTCGGTATTAACCAGGCAGTTAGCAATAAACATGTTAATTTGTGATATCTTTTCTGTAATTGCCTTCAACTATTATTTGAAATTTTTATATTACTTAATTTTTTTTTTCCCATGTCAGGATTTCTGGGAGATGATTGCGAGAAGAAATTCTCCCATGCACTTTATCCATCCTATCCGTCATAGG
This sequence comes from Rhinolophus ferrumequinum, assembly GCF_004115265.2. Classification (NCBI taxonomy): domain Eukaryota; kingdom Metazoa; phylum Chordata; class Mammalia; order Chiroptera; family Rhinolophidae; genus Rhinolophus; species Rhinolophus ferrumequinum. The sequence continues at coordinate 9,077,637 of NC_046304.1, forward strand.
CTGCTTGTTATTGACTAGTTTCCAGACTGGTCTTGCACGGCTTTGCGCTGGGTCATGTCTGATACATCAGTAGCATCCCTCAGAGGGACTCCAGCTTTGGAAGATTTGTGACTCTTTGATTTCAGGCTGTTTCAACCAGAGTACTGTCCATCATAGATTGACAGGGCTAGGAGAATTCTTGGAGACATCTTCTGGTCCGTCTGTTTCATTTTACAGAAGGAAACCAACACCCAAAGAAATTACAACAACTACTTAACAAAACTGGTTTTAGAAAACTGAGGGTCTGCCTCCAAGTCTGATTTCTTTTGAGCTAAAAATTCAGAATATAATATGTAATCATTTCGTTTTTTCCTGAGAAATTTGTGAGAATTTTAGGGTAAAGCTGGAGACTATTAGAGAGTCAGAAAAAGACGGAAGGAGGCAACCAAATTAGTAAACCAAGTGTTCAAATGTGTCCTCCTGCCTAAATGGTATTTCATGACATGTTCCCTGGGTTCCATAAAGGTAGCGCATAGTAAATGGAAAGTGTGTTTAAATTAAATTTGATATTGAAATTTTTCAGATTCTCATGGTCCCTTGAGATCATCACATAGGTTATAAACTCCTAAACCTAAGATTCCTTGGTGCTGGATGAGTGTTCAGCTGCCCTACCTACCTTCATCTTCTCCAGGGAATCTGAGGATATTTAAGTGTCCTCTTCCTAGTCCTCTTAAAGAGTGTCTTACCCACAATTCACAGCTTTTCTTCTTGTGCCTACAATTCACCACTATTGGCTCTAAGCATCCAGGTTACAATCTGGATCATTCTCCTCCCTCCTTTCGTTTTTCCCTGACCCCTCAGAGCCCCCTACTCTCAGCCAATAACGTCATCTCTCTAAGTCCTCACCGCACTTCATTTAGACTCTTACAGAACTTGTCTTATTCTTCTTTGTTCAAAGATTTATTTGAGTATTTCTCTTAACCCTTACTAAATTCAGCATTCCTGTAAGGTAGAGACTGTGTTTTTCCTACTTTGTTCCCCCTTAGGGAGCTGACATGGTACTTTGCATACACAGAAGATACTCAAACAAAAAGCATTAATCAAATGTTGTAATTAACCAATTATTTAAAGAATGACGATTTACCCAAAGGGAAAAATGGCAAATTTATTTCCATCCCACACAATCTATGGTGTATCTATTTAAATATCGCTAAACTTGGAAGAATCACAGTTTTTATTTTTATTTAAACTCTTTGTAGGTCATTTGTTCTTTGTGTTTTTATTTCTGAAATAACCCCCAAGAGGACACTTCATTCCTGAAGGACACTCAGCATCACTTTTGAGAAGTAAGAAGGTAAGAGTTACTTTCAGCTTGATTGGGAATGAAATCAGTGAAATTAGCAAATATTGTTTTACATGTCCTCATTCTTGCTGCATTCATAAGGAGCTGAAAATGAATTATTTAAGTATTCTTAAGGGAAGATTACAAAATATACAGATTTTACCAAGAGAAGAATGGTTCCCCAACTTTGCTCATTATGCTGATAAGTATAAAATACAGGGGGCGGCCAGTTAGCTCAGTTGGTTAGAGCATGGTGCTGATAACATCAAGGTTGCTGGTTCGATCCCCGCATGGGCCACTGTGAGCTGCGCCTTCCTTAAAAAATACAGTGCAGAGCTCTGACATGCAAGCCCAGGTCTTAGTTGGCCCAGAACATGACCTTCAGAAGGTCAAGATTCAGTCTTCACACACAGGCGAACGTTGCTGTTCCTCGAGCGGAGTCTGCACCTCTAAATCCACCCAGCTGTGCCTTTACTCACAAGTAATGCTGAGAGAATAAAGAGAAATCTATTCAAACTTATTCCTAGTGTGGTAATAAAATCCTTTCCTGCCACTACCCTTTCCCCTGAAAAATTTGTGTTTGTTAAAGTCAATTCCAGATGAATTAGGACAAAGAAAGCCAAAGTTAATTGAGTCATGACCACACCATTGTTGAGAAGATACAGTGGCTGAGAAATTCCCAGGAGAGGGATGAAAGTCAAGAGCAGTGTCATGCATGGTACACGGACAGCAACTGGGGGCAGTGAAGAGGGAAGCACTGAGAAGGTGGTGATGGAGGTTAGGTGGACTGGTACGGCCATCTCAATGAGAAGACCCACCAAAGACAGGAGCAGAGTTGATGGTTAAAGGGACACTGCCATGGAGGGTTTGAAGCAAGTCAAGCTCTCAGAACAGAGAAAAGGCTAATGAGGGGACTTTCGGAGGACACCATGGATCACACCTAGAGAGTTGGATCAGACCTAACAAGGTGAAGTTTATCGGCCAAGAATAAATGATTTTACCCTCGGGTCCCAGAACACAGTTGCATAAATACGAGGAGAAGATTTGACTTAGCAACTGCACGTATGCAGGGGATTGAGGGGCTTTGGCCGACAGTGAGCGGTGAGTCAGCAGTGTGACGAGGCTGCCAAAAGGCAGTCACCACCTCAGTCATTACACCTAGGTCAGGAGAGGTGAGGGCAGATGATGATGGAAGATGACATATGGTTTGGATGTCACACTTTAAGAGATTAACAGGAGTGGGTTCATCATGATGACAGAGGAGCTTCAGAAGCACATCACGGAAGAAGCAGATGAAAATGGAGCAGGGGCTATTTAACATGGACAACATAAAGCAATGAAAAATGCTGAACAGCCATCAGGTGGGTGAAGAGGTTTGCTTGTAGGAAGAAGGTTTGAACTCTTCCTGCTGATACCAACGCTGGAATAAGGAGCAGTCATGCTGAAATTACAGAAAGCCAGATTTTAGTTTAAAGCAAGACAGATATTTGGCCTGTGAAACCTGCCCCAGATGAAGAAGAATTGTCCCTGAAGGTGTTGAGTAGGCTGGACAACTCCTTTGCAAGACTATTGCTGAGACAACTCTTGCATCATCTAAGTAGTAAAGTTAGGAGAGACAGGGTTCTGAGTCATGGTTAGGGCAGTGGACGAAAGGAGAAAAATCTCCACCTCAAAACTGGTAGTGACTTGAAATCCAGATGGAAAGTCTTGTTTTTCTAAGATGCCTAAAAATATAGTTTGATCATGAGCTACTGTAGTTTTTCCACAACATTTCTTCTTTTGCTTACAATTCATAACTTGTGGTATATATTCTTATACTACAATCACAGATTTTGCAATATCCATTTAACAATAGTACTATTAATTCATTTAATATTTTCACTTACATTGATTCCTTTTTTTTTTCCTTAGATTTTTTTTTTTTAAGTTGCCCTCTATGCCTTCTATGAAAGTGTGGACCATCAGCATCTGCTAAGATATTTGTTAGATATTCGGAATCTCAAACCCCACCCCAGACCTGCTGACTCAGAATATATTTTCAACAATACTCCCAGTTGGAGACTACAGTTGAATTAAATGCACACTAAAGTTGAATTAAAATTAAGAAATATTTGCCTAAACCCATTTTGTGTATGACCAATAGGATCATGCCGTAGTTTTGGAAAAAGTGGCTATAGGAAACAAAATAATGCTTTAAACCGGTGGTTCCCAAACATCACTGTGTTTAAAGCCCTTGAGAAAAATTCAGATTCCCCGGTCCCAACCCCAGAGATTCTGTTGATTTTGATGTGAATCATTTTCCAACACTTTGGGTACCATGCTTAACACTACGCCAAGTTAAATAATGTGAGATCGTAAATGTGTCACCTGACAAGATTCCCTCATACTATATAGTGCAACCATTCTCAAAATGTGGCCCTGAGACCTTTTCAGGAAGTCAAAACAATTTTCATAACACCCAAGTGCTAATCCCCTTTTTCACTGTGTTGACCTAATAATGCAAAAGCAAGGATAGATAAAACTTCTGGTGCCTAATTACAAATTAAGGCATGGCACCAAATTGTACTAGTAGTCATTGTATTCTTCATGTCATACACTGGTACAGAAAAACATGTTTGTTTGTTTGTTTGTTTGTTTTAATTTAAAAAGAGCTTCATTTAAAAATGATATAAATTTGCAGCAAGCTGTAAAAGTTATTAATTTTATTATAGTTGATCTTTGAACAATATGGGTTTGAACTGTGAATGTATTTTCTCTTATGATTTCTTTAATAACATTTTCTTTTCTCTAGCTTACTTTATTGTAAGAATACAGTATATAATATATATATAATGTGTGTTAATTGACTGTTTACATTATCAGTAAGACTCTGGTCAACAGTAGGTTATGAGTAGTTAAGTTTTGGGGGAGTCAAAATTTATATGCGGATATTTTACTGTATGGGGGTTCAGTACTCTTGACCCCTTCGTTGTTCAAGGGTCAACTCTATATTTCAATTCTTATATACACATCTTTATAATATTCTAGGTGATGAAATGGGAAGTTCGCATAAGGCACTCCAATTGCAAACCAGAGTTGGATAGTTATCTTGAGGAAAAGCACATGTACAGTTGTTTGAGTTGCAATATGAACTAGCCACTTTATTCACAAAGCATCAGTTTTATTTGAAAGAACAACTAGTGGACAAACTATGGCTATTCAGATTTGGGTATTTGGCAGACATTGTCTCAAAACAAAATGAAGTGTTCTTGTCATTTTAAGGAAAACAACTGACAGTATTTGTGACTAGCAATATACTAGAGCTTTCAAGCAAAAATTTGAATTTTGGAAAACTTTCATCTGTCACCACTAGCTTGACAACTTCCTAAAACTTAAAGAATTTTTAAATGAGATCAGTGGTGATATTAATGGCTATGACTGTTTTATATTCGATAATGAAATGTTTCAACATTTGGAAGTTCTGTATAATTCAGTGACCCAATATTTTCCAAATGACTAACATACAATGTTCATACATAGGAAAAAGATCCACTCAAAGTTCAAATGCCGACCAATGGATTTTAATGTAATAGAGTACAAAATAGTTGTGGATATAGTTTCAGATTTCACATTGCAACCAACCTTTATGAAACTCTCACTTGTCAAGTTTTGGTATGATATCTAAGAAGAATATCCACAATTATTTGAAAAGGTGATTAAAATCACCAAATTACATAACTGTGTAAAGCCAATTTTCTATATTTACTTTAACAACAACAAAAAACTTACAGCAACAGACTGAATACAGAAGTAGACATGAAAATCCAGCTGTCTTTTATACCGCAGACATTAAACAAAGTCGCAAAAATGAAAAACAATGTTACTCTTCTGGTTAATTTTTTGGGGGGTTTTGGAAAATATAAATATATATTTTCTCCATTATAATTTAGAATATAGAAAGTATCAGTAGGTATGATCTACATAAAGCAAGTATTGTTAGATTCTCAATTTAAGAATATGAAGGGGTTCTGAGAACACAAACTTTGAGAACTGCTGCTACAATAAAACTCACTTAAACCACAATGCAAGGTTTAAGTGAAGGGGCAGGCAGTATGGGTGAATTTTTCCTCATCACCCAGGAGGAAGAAATTTAAACCTGCATCATGGACACAGGCCAGGGGACCTCTTTGTAGGTGCTATATTGAATTCCAACCTGTCACTATGAAAACTTAATCACGAGCCACAGATGGTTCAGCAGACCCAGTGGCCAAAGTAAAATTAAAACACAACTTATCAAAATAGAGCACAGAGGGAAGCGGATGCTTCTCTTTCTGTAAGAACAGAACCCACAAAATCGCAGGAAGGGATATTGAAGCAGCAGTTCTCAGTGAAGAGCCATTTCATAAAGGGTAAGATGGGGGAGGGCAACTTCCAAGAGAGAACTATAAAATGTTCAACTTTCTCAATTTTAATAGGGAATATAAAAGGCGTTGTTAAAAGATATAGACTCTTCTTAAGAAAGGTATGGGAATACATGTGTGTAAAATTAACTCCACCTTATGGTTAATTATAGGAGAAGAAAAGGAAAAGAAAAAAGAGAGAAAGAAAGGGAGGGGGAAGAAATGTGGGGTAAGGAGTATAGGAGTCAGGAAGGGTAGGAAAAGAGGGAATGGGAGAAGCAAAAGCAGATGAGAAGGAATCACAAAACCATACAACCTGCAGGGAACTTTAGAAATGAGCTAGGCTTGCTTCTTCATTTTAAGTGGAAATAGACAGGCGCCCAGAAAAGTTAACTGATTTGACCAAGTTTAGTGCTCTGATTTTAAGCCAGATTTTCTGGCTTTAAGCAGGGAAAATACATGAAGAGGAGGGAGGTGGTTTGAAGAGAGAGTGACAAGAAGGATAAGAGGGAAGGTTGGGGAGGGACGGAGGGAGAGAAAGAGAGAGAGAGAGGGAGAGAGAGAGAGAGAGGCAGAAAGACTCCTACCTATACACACCACATACACACACACCACACACACCACACACACACACACACACACACACACACACACACACTAACCAGGCAGTGAGTTCTAAGGCATGCATTAATCTAATTAAACACTGCTTGTCACACCCTGACACTGCTACACACAACTAAAGTTTGAAGACCACTGCACTAGACCCAATACTTTTTAACTTTACTATACATAGAGGTCACTTGAAGACCTTGTTAAAATGCAGCTTCTGATTCTGTAACCTGGCTGGGTCTGAGATTCTGAATTTCTAACAAACTGCTGGGTGATGCGTATGCAACAGGTTCAAGGACCACACTTGCGGTAGGAAGGCTCTATGCCTGCAGTTTTCAGAGTGTGTTCCCTGCACGAGCAATATCGCCTAGGAAAGCGCTGGAAATGTAAATTCTCAGGCCCCACCCCAGACCTACTGAATCAAAAACTCCGGGATTGGGCCCTACAGATCTGTGTTTTAACAAGCCCTCCAGGTAATTCTGGTGCATGTTAAGGTTTGGAGGCATTGCACTAGGCCGGGATGCTTCCCATCACAGTTACCTATAATTAGCTATACAAGTGTGGCAATACTTTCTGTGCAACTCATTACCTTTCACTGTGCTGTCTGAAATTTCTACTAGCAATTATCAACACTCCTGTAATACTTCTCAGACACCCTTAAGATTTGGTGATGACACCAAGGTTATGGGGTTCAAACCTGCTGTGTAATTAAGGAAAGTCTCCTTTATTGGACTCACCTTGACTTCCTCTAATTGGGACTTCCACTCAAGGGACTGAACTAAGAGAGTTTCCCAAAATCAACACCAGAGATGAAAACAACCCCTCAAACCTTTTCCTAGAGTAAAATATTCCCTTGAGCTCGTTCCATTTGCCCACTCTAAGTCCCTAGACCTGATCCTAGATTCCCCAGGACCTAGGTAAATCCCAGGACCTCTTGAATCTGGCCCCGTCTGAATGGAAATCACTGGGTGGGGCCCTTTAGATTCAGCTGTTCCCCAGACTCTAGACTCGGCAGTCCCTCTCTGGTCTTCCCAGCCCCCTGCAGTCATGAGCTCTGATGCAGAGATGGCCATATTTGGAGAAGCAGCTCCCTACCTGCGGAAACCAGAGAAGGAGAGAATCGAAGCTCAAAATCGCCCATTCGATTCTAAGAGAGCCTGCTTTGCAGTGGATGATAAGGAATTATATGTGAAAGGTATGATTCAGAGCAGGGAAGATGACAAAGTCACAGTCAAGACCCTCGATGACCGGGTAAGTGTTGATCTCAGATGTCCTTGATAATAAGGGCGTCCTCATTTTCCTTTGGAGTGGAATATTAGAAATTGCATGAGCCCCTAGGAATCTGAAGGCACCACAACATTTTTATCTATTCTGTAGTGAAGTAGCAGGTGAAAAAGTACCATTGCATACACCTTTGCTCCTGAATCTTTCCTTCTCTAAAGACGCGGGCTTTGAGAGTTTTTGTGATGTTTGCTTTGGAGAAAGGCCAAGGTGAGGGTGGAAGACTTGGACTATTTAAGGGAGAGATTCGTGCTGATCACTACTGGGTAGGATGATTAAATATAGCTCTCCAGGCTGCAGAGAGACTTACAGAGGAAGTTCCGAAGACAATGCCTCGTTTAATGTAGAGAATTACAGTGCACTGTTCAATTCAATATTTACTGGACACCTACCACGTCTAGGTCACAGTGTCTGTCACTTGGCAAATATAAGCAAATCTCAGCATACCTGTTTTCCCAAACTTTACCATCTAGTTAGGAATTAAGGTGTACATGGTAGGTATGACTTTCAGTTCACAAACTCAGGCATACAGAATAGATCTTTCTTTTTTTTTTTTTTTAATTATTGAACTTAATCTCTAATTTCAGCCTCTTTTCACGGGCAAATTATAAATTTAAAAAGTAAATTTTCTTCAACCATTCTTGAGGTTCCACCCCCCAGGATTGTGCCACATTTTTGAAACCTTACACAGAACCCCACTGGGGTCTCACTGCCTCCCTGAAAGATCTGCTAAGAAACAAGTCCCAGTGCCTGAAGCTTCAGGATTCACAAATTTTCCATCTCCCCTGTGCTACCTTGGGTGTTTCTTTCTAATGTAGGGTGGTAAGGCGGAAGAGTCTCCTTTCCTCAAGAGATTTGATATGTACCCACAAATCCCCTTCCTTTTATCTCTTCGGTAAAACTCTCAAAGTTTTCCTAAGGACTTAGGCTTTGGGAAATCAAAAGCCAGAAAGACTTACAGGCTCTTTCTCTTTTCTGCCCTACTTTCTACTTCTCCTGATTAGTGGAGTGCAGAGCCAGTGGTATGCTTGAATGGGGGAGGAAAGTGGGGAAAACACAGAGAGGGAAAAATTAAGTGATAGTCTCAAAATATTGTTCAGCCGTGGACTATGCTGCAAGTGCAAGTGTTTGAACTACTAGAGCAGAGGTGCACAAAATTATGCAAGCCTTGAAAAGACAGGGGGGAGAGGAAACAGGTCATGGAAGAGATGGCACTTGAGCTGAATTTTGAAGATTTCTAGACATCATTTCAATAAAGATATTCCAGACAAAGGAACCCATGTGAGCTGAGGTATTGAGGTGGAGATGCACAGAATACATTAGAGTACTTCTTTCCAACCTTCCAACCTTTGTCTCATCTCAGCACTCACAGGAAATGGGGTAAATAGAGGCAATCTTGGCCATCCTGAGCCCCACCTGGCCCCCCGGAGGGTTGGAGAGCTCTATCGCTTGGCACACCAGTGATGCAATTCCTGGTGCGCAGAATGGCTGCCAACTGCGAGCATCGGACCTGAATGGGTTATGCAGACTGACCGGAATTAACCTAATCAAGGATAGTTATTTGTGGCTCATCTCTGGGCATGGAAATGATCCATAAATTTATCCGTAGTAATGGGGTAAATGTACCACCGTCTCTCACTGCCTCTATCACACCAGTAGAGTGCGGTATGGACCATCAGCTCTCCCACTCATCATGTGTTCTTCCTATCAATATCCAGACACTCACTCTGAACAGTGATCAGGTGTTCCCCATGAACCCTCCCAAATTTGACAAGATCGAGGACATGGCCATGATGACCCATCTCCACGAGCCCGCGGTGCTGTACAACCTCAAAGAGCGTTACGCAGCCTGGATGATCTATGTGAGTGCCCTTCAGCGTGTCTGCATTCCGTTTATCCCTCTGAGTGAAAACAAGATGCACATGATGCATTTTCTGATTTTCTCAGACCTACTCGGGCCTGTTCTGTGTCACTGTCAACCCCTACAAGTGGCTGCCGGTGTACAACCCCGAGGTGGTGTCTGCCTACCGAGGCAAAAAGCGCCAGGAGGCCCCGCCCCACATCTTCTCCATCTCTGACAACGCCTACCAGTTCATGCTCACTGGTGAGTAATTTCTTCAATCCATATTTTTAAAATTATTTTTTAGTTAATTATTCAATTCCTTTAACTGGACTGGTTCTTAGCTAATTATTCGAGCCTTTCACAGGCCTTAGTCATCTGAATGGTGCAATGATCAAAGTAACCTTGGGAGATTCAGATGCTTTCATGATGGAAAGCCAGGGATGCAATATCTTTCATTACCAGTCATGGTACATAGGCCATAGGACACTAAGCACGTCTTATTTGGGAGAATGTGAAATACAAGGAGATGCCCTGCCCTCATATGCAAAGAACCCCCCAACATGGGCACACTTGGAAGAGAGTCTATATTAGTAGCCATGTAAGAATGCAAAGTTGGAGAAAGAGACATAGCAGTGTGCCTTCACCTGTCTTCCTTCCCAAATTCGGGCTTCTCTTTCTTCTCACTAAATTTCCAGAATGGCACAGGAAATAGAGATGTGGTAATACTGTCACACCGTGAAGCCTAATATCACTTCTGTCTGTTTAACTTTCACCTGACATGACTTGGGCCAGATATAAGTAGAAACATCTGAGATCTGACGACACTTAAAAGTCATCTAGTACAATGTTGTCCAAACTTTAGTCATTCTTATCTCATATTCATAATCCTAGCCATTTCTGCACACTTAATATTTTCTTCAAACTGACTAAAGTTACATGAGTTTTAAGAGGAAGATTAGTATCACCATTTATAATAGTTTCCTAGGTCTGCTGTAACAATGTACCACAAACTGGGGGGCTTAAACATCCGAAACGTATTGTCTCACGGTTCTGAAGGCTGGAAGTCTGAGATCAAGGTGTCAGCAGGATTGATTCCTTCTGAGAACTGAGAGGGAGAATCTGTTCCATGACTCTCTTTTAGCTTCTGGTGGTTTGCTGGAAATCTTTGGTGTTCCTCGGATTGTAAAAGCATCACCCTGTCTCTACTCTCACCTTCATATGGTGTATTCCCTGTGTGCATCTCTCTCCAAATTTCCCCTTTTTATGAGGACACCTGTCATATTGGATTAGGGGTCTACCTATTCTAGTATGACCTTATCTTAACTAGTTACATCTACAATGACCCTATTTCCAAATAAGGTCACATTTTTTCATAGAGGGTGTTAGGACTTCAATATAAGAGTTGGGGCTGGATCCTAGATGGTGGAGTAGATAAATACTGTGCCTGAGTTCTTCCATGAACATATTAAAATTACAACTAAATTACAGAAAAGTCATCTAAAGTCTAGCCAAACAGAAGTTCTATAATTAAAAATATAAAGAAAAAAAGTTACATCAAAACTGGTAGAAGAGGTGGAGACACGGAATGAGCCCAAATCTCTATGTGGCCATTGAGAATCAGGAGGGATATCTCATTCACGGATGTCCCCTCCACCCATGAAATAGCAAAGGACCCCCAGCTGCAAACTGACTTCCCCAGCCCAGAGTACTGGTGCTGGGAAGAAGAGCACCCCACAACATCAGACTCTGAAAAATAGGATTCTGATCATCTGGGTGGGATGGAAGCCTACAGATGTCCTCTTAAAAGGCTCTCACACAGACTCACTCACTCACAGGCACTTACCCTGGTCTCCAGTGAAGGGACAGTAACACAGGGGGTGTCAGAGGCATGCAGAGGGCAGACTGAGGTGTGTAGCTTTGGAGCAAGATCTGGAAGACACTTGCCATTTTCCCTGTGAAAGGTCCTCTTCCTATGCAGCCAGCAGGTGGGCACTATTTTTCCTGTGCTGAGCCCACAGGGCCAAATGTGGTCTGGAGAACTACGCTGCTCCACCCTGCTGACTCACTGGGAACCTGACCTATGCAACTCCCACCCCAATGCCTGAGGCATTTTGTCAGGGAGCAGCCAGCCAGCCCCACCTACCTGCACTGCATTCTTTCTTGGAAAACTATCAAAGTCCGTGGGCCCCAAGCAGGTGGATACTGGCCTCAGTGTGCTCTCAGATTTTTGGCTGAGTAGCTCTAGGCTCAGCACTGGCACCAAACCAGAATCTACATTAACTTGGTGAACACAACTCCTCCCACTCTAATGAATCCCTGAGACCCTGACTCACCCAACATGTATACTACAACAGGGTTTATCAGTGTCTGAACCTCAAGGGAGCCAGCAGGTGGCAGCAGGCCTCAGAGTGTCTTGGCTTTTTGTGGAGCTACCCCAGGCCCAGTACTGGTAGCAGATGTCCTCGGTTCACAGCATGGCCTCTTCCGCGTGCCTCCAGGTTTAGTACAGGAAGTGAACAACTGCAGATCACTTTGTAGCTCCTACCAACTAGCCCCCTGCTGGTCACAGACAGTGGGTGACCTGGGTCTGCACTGGAGCCCTTCCCAAAGTCCTCAGAACCAACATACTTGGAGGTTGGCTCAGATCACAGCAGAGCACCGACCAATTAGCCCCACAAGCAGCATACACAAAAGGTGGCCTCAACAGGCACCAAAGTCCACTAAGGCAAATCCCACTTAGTGGGGTAAGCCTCCCACACAGCAGCAGGTAAGCTGTGGATGTGGCCAAACCCCATAGCCAATCAGCCTGAAAGTCAATCCCACCCACTGATGTGCCAATAGTAATCAAGGCTCAGCTATAACAGGAGGGTACACACAACCCACACAAGAGACACTCCTGGAGCACCCAGAACCTGTGACCAGGGAGACTGTGCCAAGGCCCACAGGGCAACTACTACATAAGGCCATCCAGCCAAGCCTGAAAAACATAGCAGAACTCTCTAATATGTAGAAACAAACACAGAGACCCAGCCAAAATGAGAAAACAAAAACAGGCATCCCAAATAAAAACAAGAGAAGACTCCAGAAAAGGAACTAAACGAAATGGAGGCAAGGAACTTACTAAAGACAGAGTTCAAAACGATGGTTATAAGGATGCTCAAGGAATTAGTGAGAACTTCAACAAAGAGATAGCAAGTATAAAAAAGGACATAGAAACCATAGAGAAAGAACCAGTCAGAAGTGAAGAATACAATAACTGAAATGAAGAATGCACTAGAAGGAATCACCATCAGACTAGATGAAGCAGAGGATCTAATCAATGATTTGGAAGACAAAGTAGCAGAAATCACCCAATTGGAACAGAAAAAGGAATCAAAACAATAATACTAGGAGAGTTTAAGAGACCTCTGGGACAACATCAAGCATAACAATATTTGCATGATAGGGGTACCAGGAGAAGAGAGAAAGCAAGAGAGAAATGAATTTGAAGAAATAATGACTGTAAACTTCCCTAACCTGGCAAAGGAAATAGGCATACAAGTTCCGGAAGTGCAGAAAGTTTCAAACAAGATGAATCCAAACAGACCCACACCAAGGCACATTATAATTAGGTTAAAGGCAAAGAAAGAACCCTTAAAGCAGCAAGAGAAAGGCAACTAGTAACTTACAAGAGAGCTCCCATAAGACTGTCAGCTGATTTCTCAACAGAAACTTTGCAGACCAGAAGGGGTTGGCACAAAATATTCAACATGATGAATGGCAAAGACCTACAACCAAGATTACTCTACACAGCAAAGCTATCATTTAGAATCAAAGGACAGATAAAGAGTTTCCCAGACAAGAAAAAGCTAAAGGATTTAATCACCACCAACCCAGCATTACAAAGAATCTTACAGAGACTTCTTTAAGACAGAAAAAAAATCAAAATTATGAATAATAAAATGGCAATAGCTACATATTTGTCAACAATTAATTTCAATGTAAATGGATTAAATGCTCCACTCGAAAGACATAAGGGGTCTGAATTTATAAGAATACAAAACCCTTACATTTGCTGACTACAAGAGACTCACTTCAGTTTGAAAGACACACACAGACAGAAAGTAAAGGGATGGAAAAAGACATTTCGTTAAAATGGAAACAAAACAAAACAAAAGCTGGGGTGCAATACTTATACCAGACAAAATAGACTTTAAAACAAAGGCTATCACAAGAGACAATGAAGGACCCAGTTATCCTACTTCAGGGTATTTATCCAAAGAAATCCAAACACTACTTCAAGGGAATGTGTGCATCCATATGTTCATTGCAGCATTTATTTACAATGGCCAAGATGTGGAAGCAGTCTTATGTCTGTCAATGAAAGAATGGATAAAGAGGAGGTGGTACATATATACAATGGAATATTGCTTGGCCATGGAAGGGAATGGGTTCTTGCCATCTGTGGTGGCATGGATGGACCTGGAGGGTATTTTGCTGAGTGAAGTATGTTAGACAGCGAAAGACAGGGGCAATGTGACTTCACTTATATGTTGAATTTAAAGAACAAAATAAACAAGCAGAACAGAAACAAACTCATTGACACAGAGAACATTTTGATAGTTGCCAATTGGGAGGAGGGTTGGGCGGGTGGGGGAAATAGGGGAAGAGATTAAGAAGTACAAATTGCTTGTTACACAGTAGTCATGGGGATGTAGGTTACAGCATAAGGAATATAGTCAGCAATATTGCAGTAACTATGTATGGTGTCAGATGGGTACTAGATTTATTGAGGTGATAGTTGGGAGGGGGCTGGGGGACAGAGTGAAAAAGATGAAGGGATTAAGAAGTACAAACTGGTAGTTGCAAAATAGTCATAAGGATGTAAATTAAAGCATAGGGAATGTAGTCAATGATATGGCAATATCTATGTATAGTGCCAGGTGGGTACTAGACTAGTCAGGGGGATCATTTTTTAAATTATACAAATGCCTAACCACTATGCTACACACCTGAAATTAATATAAAATAATATTAAATGTCAACTGTAATTGAAAAATTTTTAAAGGGCAGAAAGGAGAAGGGGAATAAGAGGTTCAAGTCTCCAGGTATAAAACAAGTAAGTCGTGGGATGTAATGTACAGCATGAGGAATATAGTCAAGAATACTGTGATAGCCTGGTACGGCGTCAGATGGTTGCTGGACTTAGGCTGATCACTTCTTTAGGTATATAAATGTTGAATAACTATGGTGTACCCCTGAAACTTATATAGTATTGTATGTTAACTATATTTTTAATAAAAATCTAAAAAATATACTTAAAAACATATGAGTTGGGGAGACAGGGAGAGACACGGTTCAACCCATAATACTCTTGTAAACGGAAAACCGTCACTTCCCACAATTAGAAGATAAAGGTAAAAGAAAAATGCAGTGAAACAGATCCGTAGTCCCAAATGCTAATCAGAAGATGTGGCTTTTCACAAGCTCTGAGTCTGAGACTTACTTTCTTCATTAGAAGGAGAGATGAGAAAGTGCTACAGAGAAGTCAAAGACCTAGGAACACGAATAACTTTCACACTGTGGGATTCACTGTCCATGTCCCATGCTGCCCACGTTACACATCCCACATTTGGGAAATGTGCACACATTGTCTCAGAGGAGATTAGACATGCCCAAATCATTGCATTGCTAGTTCAAGGCAAAGCCAGAGCTAGAACTCAGGGACCCTCACCAACCCCGACATTGCCCAGTTTTTATATCCTGTTTTTATTGTTTATTTATTTTGTGTTGCTTCCTTCTGCATTTCTAGATCGGGACAACCAGTCCATCCTCATCACGTGAGTCACCCGTGTTTGTACTATGACGGCTCGGAAGCCCGTGCTGCCTCTTCTACCCTCCTTTACCTCACTTACTTTTAAATCAACAGTGGAGAATCCGGGGCTGGGAAGACGGTGAACACCAAGCGTGTCATCCAGTACTTTGCAACAATTGCCGTCACTGGAGACAAGAAGAAGGAGCAGCAGCCAGGCAAAATGCAGGTGAGATGCTCCCTGTACCCGGAGCCTTGCTGGGAGAGAGCAATGCAGGGCTTTGTGCTCAGCAGAGATACACAGCAAAAGGTTGTGGTCCAAGAGTGCTTATGGGATTCCACCTAGTGGACTCAGGCTCTAGCACCGGCTCCATCAGTAACAGCCAAGTGACCTTGAGCAACTCCACATCCTCCTCTGGAGAAGGAATGGTTTAGGCCAGTGGTTCTCAAACTGGAGTGCACATCGGAATCCTAAGAAGGGCTTGTAACAACTCCATGGCTGGAACCCAGGCCCAGAATCTCTGACTGAAATTCCTATTTCACATTCACAATCCTGCTATTTTGCACTTCTAACATGTTCCCGCTGTTCATGCTGTTGGTCCAGGGATCACACCTTGAGAATCACTGGGCTGGACAGCAGTTTCCAAACTGCTCTGGAGCCAGAGGATAAGCAATTATGCAGGGAAGTGAGGGTGAAAACTCTGTTTTCTATAAGCAGACTTCTGAACAATCATTCTCATAAAATATATTTTGCTACTTAAAACTTTTTTTTTTTTTTTTTTTTTTAAACAGTAGAATTAATATTTTATTCTCATTTATAATTGGATGGCAACTGAACATAATTTTCGACTTGATTTTTTCTTTTGTAAAAAAAAAAAATTACAAGTTTTAAAGAGCCAATGACTGGTTATGTTTTCAGAAAACATAATTAGATTAATTCATTGATGGTGGATTCAAGTTTTTCCTTATTAGCTCCAGAAAATTCACCCACCTTTTGTCCATTTTTAAAAAATTGGAAGGTTGGCATGCATTTGACTTCACACTCTGAAGCAACATCCTGACAGTCATCCACATCTACTTCAAGGAACACGACATTGGAATACTTTTCAGACAGGGAATGAAAGAACGGCTTGATCATTTTGCAAGGCCCACACCACGTGGCTGAGAAGTCAACGACTACGAGCTGATTTCCTGCACTGCGCAAGGCTTCCTCAAAAGCCAACTTGCTCTCGATCTGCTTCACCATTTTGGCGGCTGAGGTCTGACGAACGACAGCAAGAAGCGATGAAAGTGGATGCAAAGGGCGGTACTAAGCTTCAAGTGCTCACAGCCCGCCTTCCCTTTATAGCAACCAGGAGCTTAAAACTTTTTTTGAGAATCATTATTTCTATCCTATGATCTCTTGGGTCACTTTCATTGCTCACATTCTATTTATATTTCTGAACCCGATGTCTATATTAGATGGGTCATAATGCATTATATTCTAAAAATCCATGATTTATAATGAAATGTTATCAGAGAAGAAAGTCAGTCTGAGAAATCAAGATGGAGCTTGGCATCTGGTGTAGCAGAAAACATTTTCATGCTGTGCTAACAAGACCATCTCTAGGATGGGACTTTGAAGACTCCTCGGGTGGGGTGGTTCTGTGGGTACCTCCAAACCTCTAACGGTCTGCACTCGCCACCAGGCTGGGCTGGTCTACATCTCTCCCTGGACCCTGCCCAGGGCATCCATACTTTTGAGTCACCATGGGGCTACTTCAGAAGGTATCCAACGTCTTCTCTTTTTTTCTTCTCGTTTATTATTAGGGGACCCTGGAGGATCAGATCATCCAGGCCAATCCCCTGCTGGAGGCTTTTGGAAACGCCAAGACAGTGAGGAATGACAACTCCTCAAGATTTGTAAGTTCCAGTCCAATTGTCAACTATCCCCGAAAACCAAATCTTCTCCTCTAATGCTGGATATGAAAAATTGCCACATAAACTAGAATATATTTGGCCTTATTCTATCTAAGTGATTCAGATCATTCTACCCAACTGGGATAGTCTGATACACTTTGAAGACCGTGTTGGCTTGTTCCTGGCAGAGGAAGGATTTAGCTGTCCTTCTCTAACTGGTCAACATCACCTCAGAGCATCTGGAAGTCATAGTGATTCAAATTCCACAAGTAGAGAACAATTCCTTTATGCTAAAATCAGTCTCCCTAGGTGGAAACATTTTAACATGCAGAAGTCCATCGAGCAACACCCATTGACTTCTTAGCCACGGAAACCTTAGTGTGAATTAAGTTAGCAGGTTTGAACTCCTCCACATCAGGAGGCATTAGGATTTAGGGAAAAGCTGATGAAGGCAGAAGGGCCTACAAATTGGGAATAAGTTGATATTTGAAGATATTGAAGGATATGTTCCGTCCTTCAACATTTCACTTAGGATTAGCTCAACCAAAAAGACATTTACTTTCATATTGGCAAATAAACGAACGTCAGCCAGTGGAGCAAGAACCCCAAGGTGAAGCCTTCATGTATGCCTCTAATGCAAAAGTACATCAAAACTTCACACATCACAATATCTGGATGATCTCAAGCTTGCATTCTATTGTTACCTCTCAAATTTAAAATGGTCTTTGATGAAAGCAGATGCATCAATCAAAGACTGCGGCTCCATGCCCTGACATTTCTTTCTTTCCCTTGCTCTTCTGCGCAGTGCACATCTGTCTTCCCAGGGCACAACTAAACTCTTCCTTGTAGGGGATCTGGGTGCGTGTTAAACAGCAGAGATATATTACACGTACTTGGACCAAGTTAGTTATTGCACTATTCGAGCACCAGCCTATTTTCAGGTACTCCCTATTTTCACTCCCATTTGTTTAGACCAAAAGCCTCTCCTCTTGGCCCTGACCCAGATGTCACAATCATTCTGGTCATTCTGTCCACTTTTCACCCTCCAAACAAGCATGTGTGGGCTAAAACTTCCATTGTCTTGCATTAAGCAGATAAAAATACTGAAGACACAATGCTTACAATTCACACATACCTCCATGAACCCTTTGCTAACTCTTCATAAGCTTCATTCATAAAATATTCAGCATATTTTTGACTTTTGACTACATGCCAGATTGTGGGTGAATAAGTAAGGCAACATTTTTGCCCTCAAATTTGTTCCCAGTGTGGTAGAGACCATGTAAGCAGATAAGGTAAGAAGGGAATACACACACACACACACACACACACACACACACATACACACACACACACAGTTTTACCTCTTGCACCCCAAAAAGGGGGTAATCAGACTCTGAGTGGGTCATTTCGGAGCCAGAGAGCCTAGCCTGAACCTGGGAGACAGGTTTGCCTATAGTAAGCGGTGAGCGAAACAGAGGCAAGAAACCTCCGAAGTAACACCCAGAGGCAAAAAAGAAGTCAGACAGATGGTCCGACCAGGCTATCAAAGGACGTTATGGAGAGTTAGAGAATCCAAATACATGAGAGGAAGATAAAAATTAAGGAGAAAGTCAGGAGTGAGGCGACCCCAAGCAGAGAGGTAGAGAGGGAGCATGGGGGCATCCCCAGAGCTGCAGGAACAGGGCCTTGAGCTTTGGGTACAGCTACCTGAGTGTTGGCTGACGAAGCTTGAGGACTCTGGGAGCTAGGCAAATGGAGAGGAAGGAAGTCCTCACACATCTGGCATCACTTCCTCCCTTACCCTACACTTCCCACCCATCTGTGGTAGCACCTAGCAGAGGCTAGCCACAGTGCCATCTAAAGAAAATAACTGGTGTTTGTCAACCTGCCATTGGACAGGGGAAGTTCATTCGAATTCATTTTGGAGCTACAGGAAAACTGGCATCGGCAGACATTGAAACCTGTGAGTCCGAACACTCTATTTGGTACCTTGGTATTTGTCCACAAAGGCATGCATCTCTTTGGAACCTGAAATCACATTATTTTTTTGTTGTTGTTACCTTAGATCTCTTAGAAAAATCCAGAGTGACATTTCAGTTATCCAGTGAGAGAAGCTACCACATTTTTTACCAAATCATGTCAAACAAGAAGCCAGAACTAATTGGTAAGATCTTAGAACATCGTTCTTATCTTCCGAAGCAGTCACATTGGGAAAAAACGACCAAGTTGTGCCTATGGCACTAAACGGATCTTCGTGTTTCACAGACCTGCTTCTGATTTCCACCAATCCTTTTGACTTTCCCTTTGTGAGCCAAGGAGAGGTCACCGTGGCCGGCATTGATGATAGTGAAGAACTGCTGGCAACTGATGTAAGCATTGTGTTCACTTATTTATTTAAGCATAGAATTATCACGTTTATGAACTGAGAGGCCCCTTAGCGATCTAATGAGAAAACTAGGATCCAGGGCTCTGCAGGATGAGACCCAAGCTCTCAGAGAATTAGCAGATTGCACCGCTCCCCGGGTTCTCCAAAACAAGACTTCTGTTCTCTAGCATTTTAGAGCAAATGTTTGCATGTATAAGGTTTTTAAAGGTTTTGTTGGAAGTTTTCAGGTTACAAAACCATCTGCACGATTCTTTAAGAAAATGTGGAAAATGTGGAAACATATAAAGGGGGGAAAACAGCCCACTGTGTAGCAGCTACATATCCTTCCTGCTGCCTCCCACCTAAGGCTCATATCAGACTCCCAGCTCGGCAGGCCTGGCAGGCCTCTGGCCTTTAGCTCTGGGCAGTATCAATAATAATAACAATAATAGCAATAACAATAACTCAGTTCATTGAGTTATTACACTAACGCGTGCTAGGAACTGAGATAGGTGCCTACAACTGCACTATCTCGTTTTAGCCTCAAAGACCCTTCTGGGATAGGTACCACGATGGCCCCCACTTCACAAAAGTGGAAATGGGATCTTAGAAAAACTACTTAACTTGCTCGAAGAGTTTGTAAATGACAGAGAGAGTGTTTGAATCCAGCTCTTCCCAACCCCAGAGTGTGCATTTTTAACTAAAATACATCATCTCTGAGCAATTAATCTCCACCCCTGCTAGCTCTGCCCTCACAGAAGCTGCAAGACCTTCTGGAAAGGGGCCTCTTCCAACATCTGAGGGGCATTGCCCAGTGCCCAGCTTCTTGGCCTTCAGTTTGTGACATTTCCAGGTGATGCTGTTTTAAAGCAGGCAGAAAACGTTCATGATCAAATAAACTTCAGTCAACTTCAGTCTAGCCATTATACGTTTTAACAGATTTCCCCAGCCTTTACCGACTGATGAGTACAGAAAGGGCAGGTTAACGACCGATGCATGGCTGCAGCCCTTGAGAAAGGCCCTCCTGCATAATTCTAAAAGTCTCAGAGTTGTCTCAGGTCCTCCCTGTAGGTCCTCTGCTGTCAGGGTCTGCTGTTGTTCCTTCCTCCCATGGGGCCTCTTCTGAGCGATGGTTTAAGGTCAAGCCGAAAGGGATTGCTCCCTCCAAGGGAGTGTTCTCCAAGAGGCTCCCAGGCAGTAACGCTTCCGCCCAGTTCTTTACAGCCACCCCTCCCTAGTACACAGATATGCATCTGCTGGGGTGGGATTTGGATTCCAGGGGAGCCATCAAGCCTCAGAATCTCTCCTCCCCTTGGTCACTTCCTGGCATGAACTCTTCCCCTCACCCCCAAAAGGGGGCACCATGCCCAAGAGTGCCTCACTCTTCAATACCATCCTGCTGACCCTGACCTACTGAGTCTGCCCCACCAGCTCACCAGACATGTCCAGATAGGTTTCAACTCCACCAATGGACATTGCTTAGGCTCAGGCTGCAAACCATACTACATAATCAATATATATACTCCAGAGAAGGATTTTCTAGTTGAAATCTTTGTAGTAGAAGATGGGCCAAGTGGTTACAAAATCAAATCAGCAACTGCTGTAATCTTTGAACTCACCAGTGCTAGCAAAAGTCCCAGTCTTATCACATCCTGCCTGTATGATTTTGGGCAGGTTACTTACTCTCTTAGAACCCCAGTTCTTCACCTGGAAATTTGGACAAATCTGTACACCTATAATGTCTTCATAGGGACTTAATGAGATAATACGTGGATGGTGCCTAACCCCAAGCCTAACACACAGAGTGGGTGTGCAAAAGTTTGCTTCTTTTAGGTGCCTCAAAAAATTAAAAATAGAATTACTGTATGATCCAGCAATTCCACTTCTGGGTATTTATGCAAAGAAACCAAGACACTAATTTAAAAAGACATATACACCTCTATGTCCATTGCAGCATTATTTACAATAGCTGATATATGGAAGCAATTAAGTTTCCATCAATAGACAAATGGATAAAGAAGTCATGCATATATACAATGGAATATTACTTGGAAATAAAAGAGAATGGAATCTTGCCATTTATGACAACATGGATGGACCTAGAGGGTATTATGCTAAGTGAAATAAGTCAGACAGGGAAAGACAAACACCACATGATTTCACTTATATGTGGAATCTAAAAAACAAAATTATTGAACAAAACAGAAACAAACTCATAGATACAGAGTACATTTTAATGGGAGGAGGTTTGGGAGGATGGGTGAAAAAGGGGAAGGGATTAAGATGTACAAACTGCCAGTTTGTACATCCAGTTTGTGCAGTCATGGGGAAGTAAAATACAGCATAGGGAATATAGTCGATAATATTAGGATAACTATGTGTGGTGTCAGATGGATACTAGACCTATCGGGGTGATTATTACATAAGTTATATAAATATCTAATCATTATGTTGTATACCTGAAACTAATATAATATTGTATGTCATCTGTCATTGAAAATTTTTTTTAATATATTTTAAGAAAGGAAGCTGGTAAGAGAGTAGATTTTAAAAGCCCTCATCACAAGAAATAAAATTTGTAATTACCGTACATGTGATGATAGATGTTAACCAAACTTACTGTGGCAATCATTTCATAGTATATACATCTATCAAATCATTACGTTACACACCTAAAATGAACACAGTGCTATATGTCAATTATCTCTCATTAAAAACTGGGGGGAAGAAAAGGGGAAGGAAGTTTGCTCCTTTCTCGTTTGAAAAATGATGGTATTCTCTTCGATGATTTTTCCTTTCAGTTCTAATATTCTACAATGCCATATTGTCTCGATTCTGAACAACACTAAAATTCCTGGATTACGGTGCCAACCTATCAAGCTGTAGGACACTATTTCTCAGACACTACCCATGAGACTTTCTTCTCCCAGTATCACACAAAGAATGGCTCCCAACGGCCTCATCCAGGAAACAGCCCCCAAATCTACGTACAGTGGGGAAGGATTAAAATCAGTTCTTATCAGGTGGACGAAAACAGATTATTCCCATTTTCTTCCCATAATCTCCACCCTCCCATACAAGCACATTAAATTAAAGAAATAGTTTTTAACCCCTATCTTACCATACCCCACCAGTCATCCACTTATTTGGACAAACGCTATCCCCCGTGATACACAAAAATGATGAGGTCTTTGCCAGGGAAAGCTGCATGTGGACCCCTGAGTCCTGCTGCGATACCTGTGCTTTTTTAAATTCTCAGAATGCCATTGACATCCTGGGCTTCAGCTCTGAGGAGAAAGTTGGGATCTACAAGCTCACAGGAGCCGTGATGCACTACGGGAACATGAAGTTCAAGCAGAAGCAGCGTGAGGAGCAGGCAGAGCCCGACGGCACCGAAGGTAAGCACATTGGGAAGGGGAGTGGGATTTAACTTTCCACCTGTGTTCACGTGTGAGATAAATGTGGTGTTCATCTCAAGAGCTGCTCTTTGAAAATTGTACAAACGGAATTTGGTTTGTCCAAAGCTCATTGTGCGTGCTCCGGGGAAGTTCATTCACTCTGCCAAGGAATCCTATATTGGTGAATCCTTGAAAAATAAAAGGCCTAGTCCTCATAAACGAATGATTACCATCCACATGTCTATTTCTCAACCATCACAGTTTACCTGTTATTTTAAGGTGGACTTTCATGCGAGGATACGGTTAAGTGAACTTCACTTTCTCTCTGTGTATATCATTATTAATATCCATTATACGTGCCTAATCACCCAGACCTAAGATGAAGCCTCTGGTAAAGTGGCAGCTACATTTCTTCCTCCCAATGCTTTCCCTTTCACTCTGATATCTGTTGAACTTGACCCTGAACCAAGGCCTGGTACACAAATCTTCCTCCCCATAACTCTCGTCTGGATGATCTCACCATCCACCTCTGCCCCATCCCCAAGAGGCCTGGAAATAAGGCAGAGGGCAGTGGGAGGGGTTTACAGCAGCAGGGCACACCCACCATATGCCCTGCTCATCAGGCTTCATGTCTCTCGCACTGCATTTTACAAGCTCCATCAGTAAAATGGGATTTGACTTTCACAGGGCTGGTTTGTCCCTAATAGTTCCACCGTTTATAATATCCCCACACTGTGTGAAGCAGTGTGTCTTGAACCCCATATGGTAAAAGGAAACCAGAGCCTTGAATTTAAGGCCTGGTAAACATACATGACTCTATTACTGTCTGTAAAGGCTCACCTGATTAGGTTAGGTTTGCCCAGGATAATCTCCTTTTATTAACTCAAAGTCGACTGAATAGTAACCTCATTACAGGAGTAATATCCCTTCACATTGACAGGTTACACACACACACACACAGGCACGCGCGCGTGTGCGCACACGTAGAAAAGATTATATAGGGTATGTACACCAGGAGGTGCAAATATTGGGGACTGTCTGGGAATCCTGCCTATCCCCATGGTGCATGCTCAGTAACAGGAGAGAAACTCAGTGTCAGAGCAGGAAGCACTTCTGATTGGGGTAATCAGGGAAGGCTTCCTGGGGAAAGGGGGCACTGACATGGACTTTGATGGATGAGTAAAGGATTCTGAAAGGTGTGAGTGACAGGGTAGTCTAGCCAGAAGAAACGTCATGAGCAAGGGAGCAGAGGAAGGCATGTGATGGGGATTGAGGCGCAGAGAGTGGTCCACTGGCTACAGAAGAGGATATGTGTAATGGATTTGTAAAAGATGAGAATAAAAAGTGATTATTTTGGCATCAGTTCGGGAAGGCCTCAAGTGCCAGGATAAATGGTTTAGAATGTCTGTGGTGGGCACCAAAAGCCACAGACACTCCAAGTAGCAGGAGAAGTACGTGGGACAACCTGGAATTAATCCGTAAGCAGTCAGGCTCACCAGAGCGTGGAACCTTGAAAAACAATGTATCAGGCTCCTCAGCAAGATCAGACCATATTGATCTATATCACAGCGGGGTCCCAGGCTCTTTTCCAGACCTGGCAGCCTTGTGCTCAGGGTTTAGGAGCAGGAAGAGCCTGGAAAAGGGGAAGTAGAGGGCTGTGATCCAGGCCTGAGCTCCTCCAATGATGACACCAATCCAAGTTAATATTCTCTGAGTCCTCTCTCTGCACCAGGCCCACTTCACAACAACCCATGCAATAGGGTACTGCCACTACCCCCCAGTTTACAAATGACAAAACTGAGGCATAAGGAAGTGAAACCAAAATTTGACTCCAGGCACTCTGACTCCAGAGTCCAGGCTCTCTGCCCCTATACTACTCTACAACTCTTGGGAACATTAGAGATGCCAGCTGTTTTGAAGGTGAAATGAGCAGGATCTGGGGCCTGAATGAATGCAGGCAAGTCAGAGGTGAGAAGAACAGATGTAATCACACCACACTTTCAAGTTTAAGTGAGTAGAAGAATAATGGTACCATCCACCAAAATGAACATCGCAAGTAAAAGGGATTAATTTGAGCAAAGAGTAAAGTACTCATTTGACCTCTTATTAAGTACTTAATAAATACTGCCTTGGATTTTTATTAAGTTGTCTCCCTAACCAACAATAAGGTGATGCTCCCAACCAAGGAGGAGCTGCCCTGGGAGCAGCATTTCTCTACCTTTTAATGAACTCAATGCAGGGAGCCAGGTTCATCCCAAAGTCAACTGAACTCCCAGTGAACTATAAATTGCTAACATTCAACGACTTTTAACCATCTCCGAACACTGGAGGGCTGAGTCAAGGTTTTGTACTTTTCTCTCAGCTATTAGCACAGTCTTGCATAAATTAGGAAAGTGCTAACATATATTAATTGTCCAAATGATGCCGCTTTTACTTTTCTACCCTTTTGTTACAGAATTAGACCACAATATGACTGCGTAAGTGTATTTTTGAACAAAACATCTGTAGATCAACCTATAATTAAAGATTGCTTCAAAAAGGTACATTAAAGTTCTTGAAAACCTGGATTCCCCAGACGATGTTATTGAAGCTTCATTGGACAAGTGCAAGCCTGCTGCACAAAAGGGTTATAGAAAACAATCCTGAGAGAACACAGGGGCCTGACTGGACACTTTAGCAACTGCTGGTTTTGTGTGATGCCATTTCTCTTCTTCCTTTAGTGGCTGACAAAGCTGGGTACCTGATGGGTCTGAATTCTGCAGAAATGCTCAAAGGCCTGTGCTGTCCGAGGGTGAAGGTTGGGAATGAATACGTCACAAAAGGGCAAAATGTCCAGCAGGTAATGGAGATGTTCTGAATCCAGTCAACTCAGGTGTTTTGTTGTTTTCACCATCATCTTAAAGCTCTGTGGGTTGCAGGTGTCAGAGCTACGAATGAAACTGGCTTCAGCATTAAGAAGGAATTCATTCTTAGGCCTCCAGGGTAAACCAAGAGATGTAAAGCATGGAGTGTCCCTGGGTGTCAGGAGGGCCTGGAGCCAGGAACTGAAGAGTCCTTGGAGCCAGGCAGCCTCTCGCTTGTTCCTTCTCTAGGGCTTCATAGGACATCGTCGCTCTTTTTCTCTGTGTGTCCTCACTAGGCAGATAAACGTTCTCCACCTCTCCTGCCCACAGCCACCCTATAGCTCCCAAGTTTATATCTCTATGGCTCCAGCCTTACTCTGCGACTGAGGCCGGTGTCTTTTGAGCCCAATTCCAAATTGTTAGGAGAGACACTCTCTTGAACCCAACTTGGATCGAATGTCCACCTCTGGTTCAACTAAGTGTGGCCAGGGGCTAGAGTCATGTGCTATAACCATGGTTCTTAGAAAACTATCTTTGTAAATGGGATAGTTCTCAGAGAAAGGGGAACATCATGAGCTGGGTGAATGCCTCGAGAAATACTTAACGTGAGGTTGCGCTATATGAAATTGTTGATTTCCAACTGCTTCAAACCTTCAAGATGTCTACTCGTATGTCTCAACTTAATATAACCATACAAACACTAATTTGAGAGTTCAAATTCGAGGTGACCAACTCGGTGGGCGCTCTGGCCAAATCCATCTACGAGAAGATGTTCCTGTGGATGGTCACCCGTATCAACCAGCAGCTGGACACCAAGCAGCCCCGGCAGTACTTCATCGGGGTCTTGGACATCGCTGGCTTTGAGATCTTTGATGTGAGTTGTTTGGCTAAATGGCTGGCCTAAAAAGACCCTTCCACTGTGTATCTGCTTTGCTGAATCCCCATTGCATTTTCCAAACCCACTCAAACTGTTTGGTACTTAAAACACCCAGTTCAACAGCCTGGAGCAGCTGTGCATCAACTTCACCAACGAGAAACTGCAACAGTTTTTCAACCACCACATGTTCGTGCTGGAGCAGGAGGAGTACAAGAAGGAAGGCATCCAGTGGGAGTTCATCGACTTCGGGATGGACCTGGCTGCCTGCATCGAGCTCATTGAGAAGGTAGAGAAATAAATGCCACTCCCAGGTACAGCTCCTCCTTGGTTGGAACCATCATTGCTGCCTCTAACCCCGCTCCCAGGCTGTGAGCCTTTAGATAGAGAGATCCTCTTGTGCATACAGGGTAAGTGTCTGGAAAACACCCAGAATCTGTTCAGTCACCTAAAAAGGTGTATGGGTGGTTAAGATCAGTTTTCCCAAGAATGTGATGGGAACAGAGCGGGTACTGTGGCATTTCATACCTTTCTGACTTGTCCAAAGACCCAAGGAGGAGGGATTATGGAGCAGTAGAGGTTTTGGGGAAATGTTACTATAAAAACAACAGATGACATTAACTTTTTAAAAAGGAATTCCAATAATGTTTTGAGCACTGGTCATGTTGGAATGAGCGTATCTTCCTCAGGTGACTACTGAGAAATCCAGACATTATTGTTTAAAATATTACTTTCTGTCTGTGTACATACCTTTACATTTTTGTAAACCTATTGCTCAAAGTGAGCCACATTTATATGTACATAATTTCATTCCATGTTCTTTTGTTCAACAAATGTGACTTAAGCACATATTATATGTAGCGCTGTTCTGTCATCACACCAAACAGACCAGGAGTCTTGCTCTCACAGCACTTGCATTCCATTCCAATGTTCCTAGTAACCGAGCAATAGCACCAAGGAGGTTGTCTTTGGTTCCTGCAGATAATGGAGTCGTTGGAATGTTCTGGTATTAAATGCTGAGGTGTAGTCTGTTATCCTCCTTCTAGCCTATGGGCATCTTCTCCATCCTGGAAGAGGAGTGCATGTTCCCCAAGGCCACAGACACTTCCTTTAAGAACAAGCTGTATGACCAGCACCTGGGCAAGTCCAACAACTTCCAGAAGCCCAAGCCTGCCAAAGGCAAGGCTGAGGCCCACTTCTCGCTGGTGCATTACGCGGGCACCGTGGATTACAACATCGCCGGCTGGCTTGACAAGAACAAAGACCCCCTGAACGAGACCGTGGTCGGGCTGTACCAGAAGTCTTCACTGAAACTGCTGTCCTTCCTTTTTTCCAACTATGCTGGTGCAGAACCAGGTGAAAGTCTTTTATTTTTCTCTTAACCTGTGGAAATCTTTGTGGAATTACCCATAACCCAAAGCTGCTTATAAAGAACCAGTAGTCAAACGCAAGCTTTGGGTTGAGCTTGATTTATTTGTCTGTCTCTGAGCTCCATTTTCCTTTCTCCTAGTCTTCCTTTTCCTTAAGAGATTGAGGTCTTTGGAGTTAACCAGACTTCTCAGTAGACATGATAACCAATACCACATTTTTTAATAGCTTTTTTAAATTGAGATATAATTCATGTGCCATAAACTTCATCCTTTAGAAAATGCAATGGCTTTTATGTACGACCGTCATCATTACCTAATTCAGGAGCATTTTCATTCACGCTTATGAATTACCAGTCACTTCTCCCTCCGCCATCCCTCAGCCTGGCGATGACTAATCTGCTTTCTGTCTCTATGGATTTGCCCATTCTGGACATTTCATGTAAATGGAATCATATACTGTAAGGTTTTTTTGTGTCTGTCTTCTTTCACTTAACCTAAGGTTTTCAAGGTCTGTCCGTGTTGTAGTATGTATCAGTACTTCACTTCCTTTTATATATGAGTAATATTTCATTGTATGGATTTTACACATTTTGTCCATCTACTCATTAGTTGATGGAAATTTGGATTGTTTCCATGTCTTGGCTATTGTGAATAACGCTGCTATGACCATTTGTATGCAAGTTCCTATGTGGAAATACATTGTCAGTTCTCCTGGGTATGTACCTAGGAGTGGCATTGCTGAGTCATATGGTAACTCTGTTTAACTTTTTGAGGAACTTCTAGATTGTTTTCCGAGGTGACGGCATAAGCCAGTGTCACTTTTTAAGGTTATTCACATACATATTTTTAAATAATTACCAAATAGGGTTTAAAAATCGTGGACTATCTTAAACGCATAAATTTAATACATTTATCTTTAATTTGAAAATACATGCAATATAATCATTCATTCTAAATTAGATCATTTTAAAAAATTAATACCTAGTGTACTCTGAGCGGTGAAATATAAAAACGGCACAAGTTTAAACTTGAATGGTGAATACCATCCTGTTTGAATCTAATCAAGGTTTCTTTGTAAGTGTATTGCATAAATTCACTTAGGGATAACACCAAGACTCTAAATACAAGTCCCTATGTCGGTGTGGATCTGGGGAAGTGGCTTTCCTGCCTCTCTTCCACACCCCCGCCCCCAAACACACATTCATGCTAGACCCTGGGAATAGGAGAGTGGAATGAGGGGAGTATAGGGGAAACTGAGACATGACATTTCCCCCAGGAGTGAATCTTGATTATGTATCAGAGCCTAAATCTGAAACGGAGCCGTTCAGAAAAAGTAGACCCAATATCACTGACTCCAAATTAAGTTGGCAAATTCAGTTGTTTCTTTTGGAAAAGAAAAAAACAAACAAAAAAACTCATAGAATATTCTTGAGAAACTTCAGTTGTATTACTGTTAGTCGCTTCCTTATTAGGAGATAAAGGGATTCAGGCCTAAAAGGAGATAACCTCATGAAAGAAACTACAGTCATCAGGAGGACTGTCTGGATCTTGTCAGCTATTCAGTGGGACTTCATGTCTGATTTCTACAGGAAAAGATTCTCCTTGGAATCAAAGTTATACTCCCAGTTAAATGCCACCCACGTCCCACCCCACTCCCTTTCCACAGTGACAAAGATGAGTGTTGCTAAATCTGAGTAGTTTGGAGGCACTTAGAACAAAAAGTAAACAACCCTAAGGTCTCTTATGTCAAAAGCAAACCAAAACTTTCGGGGCTGGGAAGAGGGGCTGTGTCCCCGGGGCTACATCTGATACCCCCACTCTGTCTGTCTCCAGGTGACTCTGGGGGAAGCAAGAAGGGCGGGAAGAAGAAGGGCTCCTCTTTCCAGACCGTGTCGGCCGTGTTCAGGGTTCGTATTTTGGCAGCTTCCGTGTTCAGTTGTGTTTTTGCCCAGTGAAATGGCATTTGCTAAGGTAAATATGCCTGTTCTCGTTTGTGTCCCAGGAAAATTTAAACAAATTGATGACCAACTTAAGGAGCACTCACCCTCACTTTGTACGATGTCTGATTCCCAATGAAACCAAGACTCCTGGTGAGTAAGAATCCGTCAGAACAGGACTCTCTGAAATGTGTGCATACACTCATGCGTGTGTGTGTGCGTGTGTGCATATGCCCGTGTGTTTCCCCGAGAAAAGCATTATAGTCTTTATCATTTCTCCAAGAAGTCTATGAAATAGGGCTGCCAGATTTAGCAAATAAAAATACCAGACACCCCATTAAATTTGAATTCAGATAAACAATGAAACAGGTCTCGGTGTGACTTATGCAATATTTAGGATATACTTAGACTAAAAAATTATTCACTGTTAATCTGAAATTCAAATTCATCTGGGCATCTTTTGTTTTATTTGGCACCCCTAATATGAAATCTTATCCAAAATATTGTATGTACGTGTGTAGACACATTAGATGCATAACTTTTATGAGGTTCTTAAAGAATCTGTGGTTCGCTTGCCCCCAAAATGAAGAACCACTAGATTTGGCAAATAATTGTCTCAGGTATTCTATAAGACAAACAACATCAATAACAACTGTTTTCTGAGCCTATACTGTATCTCAGTCACTTTATCATATTATCTCTACTGTCTACGATAGTTCTCTGCAAGCTAAGAGTAATGATCTCCATTTTATAGATGAGAAAACCGAGAATGAGACCACATATAGAGAGAACACTGTGCAGTACAGTAGAACTTTAACCACCACCCAGTCCTGGATTCAAACGTATTCTTAGAGCGCAGCTGTGTTTCAGGGTCTTTTGTCATAACGAGAAGGACAAACTGTCACACAGAGCTGCGGCTACAAAGTAGCTCACTCCCCGGCCAAGCTGTTTTATCCCAGTCATGGGGTTCTGGCCCATGAGTCAACGTCCTGCCTCGGCAACATTACAAGTGAGCAGAGCAGTTAGGTGGTCAAGGAAAGAAATCCCAGCTCCACCTGTTCCTACGCAGGGGACCTAAGCCAGGTACTTCAGGTTTCTGCTCTATAAAAGCAAGCAAAAACCTCGTATTCATTCATTCATTCATTTAGTTATTCATTCATTTATTTAATGAGTGCTTATAAAGTGTTTACTCACTTTGTAAATATTAATGCATTTAACCCGCCTTAGGAGGTTGTGAAGATTAAATGAATGAGTGCATATCAAGCATTTAAAACAGGGCGATTGTGTGAACGACAGTGAATGTTGGCTGTCAGTTGTAATAATAGTAATTATTATTATGAGAATAATATTATGTATAATAATAATGAGAATAATCATATGGGAATTATTATTATTGTTACTATTACTTGAAACCAGAAACTTGCATTCTCCAAACAACCTGGTCTACTTTACTTATCGGGATTTATTCTCCGTGGAAGTTAGGTTCTAAAGTCTAAGTTAAAGGCAAAAACCAGCTGCGCTGTTTTGACCCCCAATGTCTGGGGCAGGCTGCACTTTCTCCCGGTGATCCCAGCACAGCCAATTTCTCCTTCGGTGTAGGAACAGAGGTGTTTCTTTGGTTAAACATCAGACAACATCGATGGCTTGTATGGCGGTGTTTTGTCATAAAGAAAATCAATTTCCATTACTGTTGTTGAGTATATATTTGCACAAATCAAACGTGCATGCACATGACTCTTCTACGAATATAAGGTACATGGCCTGCGAGTATCAGGTGACAGGAGGATAAATTGGACCTCTGTGGGTTCAAACTGTGCCTCCAGGGGCCTCAGCATTTTTGGTCATCCACTGGTTTGCTTTTCCTTTTGGAAGGTACGTTTCGGTGACATCTCTGCCCCTTCCTCTTCCTGCCCCTTTTGTGTCTTCTTTGCTCTGGCTTCTCTCTATTTTCTTTTCCATTTCTGGGAATAGACTAACACACTGATACAGGAGCCTGGGTGACCCTTTGGATGGGACCTAGTAGGACCTCCTCATTTTCTAGAAGGCAGAATTGGGACTATGGAGACTTCAGTGCCTCGCCACAGAGCACCCAGAGCTGGGACTGGAATCATGGCCCCTTGGTCAGATTGCAAAGCCCCCGTCCCACCCACCGGCACATTTGGTGCTTTGTAGCTGTTCTCCCGCTCTCCTCCAGGGTTCACATGTACAGGTTCTCTTCCTGCCAGCTGGAGCCCCTCATGAACAGGGTTCAGACTCCAGTCCTCTCACCTCCTCTGTGGCAACCTGGGTCCTGCCAAATGCATGCTGTTGACAGGCCAATGGTTGACTCACTGCTGCCTTAAAATATAAGTTTTCTTATTATTCAGGTATGGTGAGGCCAACAGATCAGGAGATGACTGCCATTGAAAAGATAGTTATTCATCATGCCCAAAAGGAAAAGGCCCATCATACCATGCAGGGCCACTTGGAGAAGCGCCAGTGTCGGTCAGAAGGCTGAGAGAATGAGGAGAACCGTGGACAAGAGCCTTTATTGTAGTTTCCATAGGATGGATGGGCAAGGCGGTGTGAGCAGGTTTAAGATTGGCTAGTGTGAATCATTTCAGTGGCTTCTGGGGAGCAGCGGCTCTTCTTATTGTCTGGCACCTGGCACTGTTGTGATCAGTGCATAGGAATATTGGCCCTGAGTGTGAGATCCTGATACAGGTAGTGGTTGGCGGACATGAGCTCTGGGTTGTTTGGTTTGCGTATAAATACTGTGTGTTTGCAGGCGAGTAGTTTGCTATTTCGAGGAATTGGCCAGCTCTGGGAAGGACAGTCTCTCCCGGGCCAGCAAGGTCCCAAGATATCAAAGCCTCATAAAATACAGGAAATAAAAAACATGATTAGTATAACTGCCCGTGAAGGCTGAGATAACTGGAGAAAGGAGTGGAATGGAGATGATAAATAATTGGGCAATAAAGAGGAAAAAATTCCTACAGCAAACATAACATGAGAAAGATGAGGCAACTTTTTAGAAGTTTTGCATGTTGGTACGGAGGCAAAGGAGAATTTTTTGTGAACCTTCTAGAAACCATCTCAGCCTGAGTTGGGAGGGATGTAGAGAGAGCACTAAGAGAACTCAACCCAGAATTCTGCAGAACAGGAAGAATGCTGGAAGGGAAGAATGTCCAGTCTCAGCTCTGTTACTCCTTGCAAGGCACTTACCTATCTAGTCTCAGCCTCCTTCAGCGTCCTTCCATGTTGTAGGATGGCTTTGCGGGAACTAGAAAAATTCTCCTCTCTGAGTGTACAAATTGGGCAAGCAGAATGGCGGCTCTAATCTCCCCATCATAAAATGATAGTCTTTAAGTTTTCTTCTGTCTCTAAAATGGTCAATAGTCCTCTAATTACACCTTTTTTTCTCTGCTCCTGGCCCTTGTGGAGATAGAGGCCTCTGCCGTGTCTGTAACCATGCCTGATACATCAAACAAAGAACAACAATAGGACAACAATCTAATACACTTTGTACTGCATGTCAGGGGCTAAGTTCTTTACTCAGATTGACTCAGTTAATCCTCCACAGTCTTATGAAGTAGGCACTGTTGTTATCCTTATTTTACAAATGAGGAAACTGAGGCATAGAAAGTGCAAGTTCACATGACTAGTAAATGGCACAGCTGGGGTCTGAAACCCTCATAATCCTCATCCGAGAAATAATGGGAGCTGGACTAGATGAATTTTAAAGTTCTCTCACATCAGTGATTCTCTGAATTTCTGATGCAGTTTCCCCCTTGCTTTTAATTATTTCTTCCTGTAGAGAATCACTGTCCACTAGAACTTTCAGAAATGATGAGAATGTTCTATGTCTGCACTGTCCAGTATGGTAGCGTCTAGTTATATGACATGTGGCTAGTGCAACTAAGAAAACAAATCTTTCATTTTAATGCATTCAAATTTAAATAGCCATATGTGGTCAACACCTACTGGATCAGACAGTAGCGCAGCTTTAGCAGAATCTTGAAAAACGTATAAACATATAATCATCTCTCCTCACAGTAGCCAGGGGAACTTGTGAGCATTCTAGAAGTTTCCATGAGGTTAAATCAAAGCCAGGTTTAGCCCCTCCCCAGCAACTTAGGAAACCCCAAATGAGAAGTCATTAGGTAGCCACAGACCTCTCCTCCAGCCCCTCACACAGCCACGAGACAGAATCTTCTCAGTCTGCTTTTGATGTGTGCCTGATCCACGATGGTTACTAAGAGTGACCATGTTACACCCCCCACGGAGGTTTGTCTCTCTGGCTTCTCTTCTTCCACCCCAGCTACAGTGCGCCCTCCTAGCTTTCCACAGCAGGTGTTCAACAGTCACCCCCTACCGCAGCCCTCCTTATTCCCTCTGTTTCTCCTCTACCACGAAAGGCACAGCCTGCAGATTTCACGTCCCTATCCTTGAGTAGAGGCAGAGGGCATCTCAAATTATTATATCTAATGGGAAGCCCAAAGGGGACTTCACACTCATTCTGCCCTCCCTTGGCGCCTAGCTACAGAGTCAAGGATAAAGATCAATATTTTGGATTTTATTCCCATGGTGATGGGGTGTTAGAGTCACCTCAAGAGGCTGTGACTGTCTGTACTGTCAGACAAGGCAGGCTCCGGCCATTCCCAACCATAGAGTTGGCATTAACCCTTTCCACGCTAGTCTGGGTGTGTCAGAGTGTCTCCGGGTGCCCTGACCATCAAAGAAAACAATGAAAGAGCCACCGACACACCCCGGGCCCCTCTCTTCCCAGGCGTGATGGACCACTCCTTGGTCATGCATCAACTGCGCTGTAATGGGGTCCTGGAGGGCATCCGGATTTGCAGGAAAGGATTCCCCAGCCGGATCCTCTATGCGGACTTCAAACAGCGGTAGGTCACCTGTCTTTGTCAGTCTCCCCTTTTGAGGGCACGTCTCGCATTCCCCACAGGAGCTCCTTGGGCTAGGTGTGTGGTGGGTCCACAGACCCCGCAGGGTGTCACGGGCTTCACCTTTTGCTGTGGGAGGGGGAGTGATCCCCTGCCCAGAGTGAGTGCTAAGCCTGCCGAAGTGGCTCCAAGGTCACAGCCCAAACCCTCTAACCTGACTGAGACTCTAGACCAGAGGTTCTCAACCTCGGCACTATGGACTTTGGGAGCTAGATAGTCCTTTATTGTGGAGCTGTGCAGGATTGGGGCAGCATCCCTGACCTCTACCCACAGATGCCAGTAGCAAATCATACCCTTCCCCCTCACCCCTCACTCCCACAAAGGCTGTGAAAATCAAAAATGTCTCCAGACATTGTCAAATGTCCCCTCGGGGGATAAATCACCCCTCTTCCCCCATGAAGACCCACTGTTCTAGACCACATCTCCCCCCACCTGCTATCTGGGTCCACAAACCCAGGCTTTGTCTGGAGTGGAGGAGGGGAGCGGACCCTCCAAAGGCAGGAGGGCTAGAAGTCTGCAGGTCACAACTGATTTCAAGGCTCTGCTGAGTCAGACAAGCGCCATTTCCTCTGAAAGCAAAATTCCAGCTGTGCACTCAGCTGGACTTCCTTCTATTATGTTTCTCTCTCTCATGCCACAACCTGCTTGTCTAGAAGCAATCCCTAGATTCCCCTTCTGTCCAACTAGCTGTACAACACGCCATTTCCTCCTAAGGAGAGAGAGGGAGAATTTCTAGAAGGCCTGGCGTCGGGTATGGGGATTTTCTCAGGGGGTGAATCCGCTCGGGGAATTGCGTCCCTTAACTGAAACCGCCAGCCTCGCCCGCACTGCCGGCCGATATGGGGATAATGTAGACGTGAGACCTGAGAGCTTCCTAGTGCAGGGCTCTCATGAGGGTGACAGCTCAGCTTCCTCTGTGCCAGGCCAACTGTCGGCAGACTCGTCACCCAAGCCCCAGTGGCTCTCTGGAGTCTGTGTTCCTTCAGCTTCCCACTCCCGCCCCAAGCACAGTTGACACCACTCCTCCTGCGGGAGTCTTACCCATGGGAAAAGGGAGGACGTGGCCTTCCTGGCCCGGGGCGTTGCAGGAGGACTGGCCTGGGCTCTCGCAGGGCTCTGAGACCCTGGGTGTGAGCAGTGAGAAGCAGGGTGCAGCCCGCAGGAGAGGGTTGTGCAGCCAGAGGCCCTTGTGCCCCTCCCACCCAGCTGCCCGCGGGCCCGGCAGTGACCCGCCCCTGCTCCCTCCTCAGGTACCGGATCCTCAATGCCAGTGCCATTCCAGAGGGGCAGTTTATTGATAGTAAAAATGCTTCTGAGACGCTTCTGAACTCCATCGATGTGGACCGGGAGCAGTACAGGTTTGGCAACACCAAGGTGAGAGCTGGTGACGCAGGGACACCCCCAACCCCATGTGACCACAGCCCTGTGCTGCTTTTTAGCTGACGGGAGGAAACGGGTCTCCCTCTCTCTCCCTGTCTGGTCAACCTGGCTACCCCTTGCCTAGTAGCCCAGGTAGAGGAATATCTGGGTACAGAGAGCTCCATCTCCATGTTGGTTTTGAAGAGTCTAGAGGCTTAACGGGAAGGCGGAGCCTCACCAGCCGTAAAAGAGAGTAATGGGAAACATGGTGTCCTGGAGGGAGCAAAGGAAAGACACTCCAAAGGAGATGAAAGAGCTGAAGAGAGAGAACACAGAATTCCATGGACAGTGAGGACTTGAGAAGAATAATTATAACCCATAGCAATGTCTACCATTTATTGAGCATGTGTGCATTTAAGCTCTGTGACATGCTCTCTATACACATTTCACTGATCCTCGCAATAACCTGATGGTGATAAAGGTGGTACTGACCTCGGGAGCTTGTTGGGAGGGTGGGGAAATGGAGGCTCCCAGGAGACAAGAAACTTGCTCATGGTCACAGGGATGGTGAGTGGCAAAGGCCGGCTTCTAATCCTGTTCTGATTCCAAAGCTCCACGTCCCAGAAAGGGACAGGCTGGGGCTGGGGGCATCCACCCCTTCCGGGAGGAGGCTGCTGCCACCAAGGGTACCCTGCTTCTTTGGAACATAAAGGGAGCCGAGGAAGCTCTGCCAGTGTGGACATGGGTGAATAGGCCTGAGGTGGGACCAGCCTTCTCAGGTGGGCAGAGAAGGAGGAGGACAGGAAGGCATAAGTCTGTGGATCTGTCCTAATGTGGGCACAATTGAGTCTGAGGTCACTTTCTGGACTCACTTTGCTTCCTGCATGTGAGCTCTGTCAGACTATGTCCATGTGGGTTGGTAGGGCCTGGAACATGCTTTGCAACAAGACATAAGAGGGGCTGCTGCAGAGACCAGAACACTGAGAAGCAGGTCCCGGGAGCCAGATGGCTGCCAGTCCCAACCCAAGGCTCAAAGGTCAAGGGTTGGGGTTGGGCAGAAACAGGCTCTCGCGAGAGCCCCGTGTTGGACACCTGCTGAGAACAAAGCAGGGCTGTCTCTCCACAGGTGTTTTTCAAAGCTGGGCTCTTGGGACTGTTGGAGGAGATGAGGGACGAGAAGCTGGTGACTCTGATGACGCGTACGCAGGCCCTGTGCCGGGGGTACCTGATGCGGGTGGAGTTCAAGAAGATGATGGAGAGAAGGTGATGCCGACCCTCACCTCCACCTCACCCTGCCCTTCCAACTTAGGAGTTCATTGTCACTTCCTGATTTTAGTCTTGGGATATTAATGTTCTTGTTCAGCCATTTAACCAACATTTACGGAGCAGAACTTCCGTGCTGGGGACTCTGCTCAGCACTGGGGATATACTAGAAATGAACCTTGCCCTCCAGGAGCTCACAGTGAGTGGGACGCAGACAAGTACATGGTGAATTTTAAGGCCCGTGACCAGTACAATGTCAGAGTTATATTCAGGGCAGTGGAGGACTATTGAGAATGAGTCCCCAACCTGGCTGGGGCTTGGAGTTGGCATGAAGGGGTCAGCAAGGAAAAAGAACTTTCTGAAATAAGCTTTGCATGGCCTGAGAGAGGGAGAACGACAAGCAGGTCATAGTGTTTGGAGCAAGGATCGAGAGGCAGGCCGTGAAGGCAGCCCTGTACCACGTTAATGAGCTCCGTATTGGATCATCTGGTTGCTGGGGGAGCTGTGGAAGGTGTACAAGGAGACGAGTGAGAGTATCAGGTTTGCAGCTCAGAGAAGTCACCCGGGCTATCAGGAGAGCAGAACTGAGAGGACAAGAGAGGCCGAGACCAAGTGGTTGCAAAAGTCCAAATAAAAGACGACAGGACCTAAATTAGGAACCAGTCAATGGGTAAGAGAGGAGGGGATGGGTTGAAGGAATATTTAAGAGTTTTATTCCTGCAATAACTCAGCAGCATGAATAGCAGCATTGATGGCTGGTCAGGTGTGGGAGTTTCGAGGAGAGGGGAATTTGGACGGACACCCATTCTCTACGGTGCCCTGATACCCTGTGTAGCTCGAACCTTGTCGTTGCCGTAATGGGCCGCCAATACGTATTAGTCAATATGTATTAGTCCCAGGCAACTAGCTTGGTGGAGTGAATGGAAGCCAGCGCAGAAATAAAAACTATCCCAAAGAAGGGGCCGGTTTAAAGAAAAGAAAAGTAAGTTTTCTGGTACACATGAGCTATGTGATATGAAGCTACAGAGGATAAGGAGTTGGGAACCCGTGTATGGGTGTCCCTGGGACATAGGCCACGGTCAAAATGAAGAAAATAGATCAGTTCTACTAGGGCAAGAGTCTGGGAGATGACCAGTGGACCAAAGACAGGTTCCGGTACACACCAACACTTAAGCAGAAAGAGGGAGATCATGTAGCAAAATACTGTGAAATATAAACACTGCTTTATCACGGAAGCTAGGTAAATGGGAGAGCCACACATGGGCCATGCCTCTCTCACCTCCCAACCTTTGCATGTGCTGTTTCCTCTGCCCCCATTGCAGAACCTACTCTGGAGCCCGTAGGGTCTGCACAGCTTGGCTGTACCTCCTTCCCACCCACCCGGGCAGGGTGTAGGTCCATGGGGAGGTGGGGGTGGAAACGAGACCTTGCTGTGGTTCATTAATCCCAGTCCTAATGGGTGTACAGGGAGTCCATTTTCTGTATCCAGTACAACATCCGTTCTTTTATGAACGTCAAGCACTGGCCCTGGATGAACCTATTCTTCAAAATCAAGCCCCTGCTAAAGAGCGCAGAGGCGGAGAAGGAGATGGCCACCATGAAGGAAGACTTCGAGAAGGCCAAAGATGAACTGGCCAAGTCTGAGACTCGTCGGAAGGAGATGGAGGAGAAAATGGTGTCCCTGCTGCAGGAAAAGAATGACCTCCAGCTGCAGGTCCAGACTGTAAGTACCTTCTTCTTGAGAATAGAAAAGGAGGAGCAACCTTGAGGCCTCATCAGGTGTCTATTCAAGGGACATTGGTGCCACCCAGTGGTCATACAGAGTATTGCCTCACCACCTTACCAGTAAAAGGAAGACCTGGCCCTGGCTTAGGGGGAGCAGAGCATGTGTCTTCTAAGTCAATTTCTGTTAGCCCTGATTTCTCCCTGTCTTTCATACCAGAGTTAGATCTATTTTGCTGTGGGTATGAGTGGTATGGGTCATCATAATAAAAGCTGTCAGGAATGCACCAAGTATTTTAAAAATCATGTAAATAAAAGTAAACCATAAAATTAAATGATTCAAATTAGAAGAGTAATTTTCTATACGTGATTTTCAGTAACATGCTTATAGTCAAAAACGCTTTAAAGATATGCATTTTCAATCAAAGAAATAGAGGAAACAAAGCCATATATACAGTGTGTAACACTCTGGCTGTGTAACAGTATCATTTCGGAGACTTAAGGCATTTATCATTTGCCCTTTTTAATAAACTCCCTAATACCTTTACCTTTTGCCTGGTGTGCAAAGCATTTTATCCTCCCCTTTTCACTTTCCCAGTCAGTATAGTTTGCTTATTAGGAGTACTTTCCCAAGCATAGCGGGCAACAGAACAACTTTTAGAACCAGATCACTAGGTTTAGATCCCAGATTTTCCATTTGATAGCTGTGTGACCTCGGGCAAGTTACTTATCTTCTTTGTGCCTCTGTTTTCTCATCTGTAAAACGGGCATAATAATTGTACCCACCTCACAGGGTTGCTGAAAGGATCGGAGGAGTCCATGCATGTAAAATGCCCGGCACACAGCACAGGATCAGTACACACATGCTTAGTCTTGCCAGTATCTTTTCATCCATAACCGTGAAATGTGTGTCCAGTTCTCACGATACTCTCGTATGAGAAGCAATAACCCAATTAAGTGTCAGAACTAATCTCAGTCTGCCCTAAAGACTCATTACAGAGTCTCCTGGGATATGTATTTATTCAATCACTTATTCCTGTTGACTTTGAATTTTCTGTTCTGTGGCTCAAGGAGGCAGGGCTAAGGAGATGAAGGCAGCACTTTTCTG
Source organism: Rhinolophus ferrumequinum (assembly GCF_004115265.2). Lineage (NCBI taxonomy): Eukaryota > Metazoa > Chordata > Mammalia > Chiroptera > Rhinolophidae > Rhinolophus > Rhinolophus ferrumequinum. The sequence continues at coordinate 9,117,945 of NC_046304.1, forward strand.
TTGAAAGTTAGAAGGTAGTAATGTTTTGAAAATGTTAGTTAGCTTTTGATAACATAGAGGAGATGGGTCACTTTTCAGCTGGTGGTGGTAGAAATGGCCGGATGTCCAGACTTCCCAGATTGCAGAGGCTTTATAAACTTCATGAATGCCTTTGCTTGAAATTATTTTGGGTGAATTTTTATTAAGTAGATGATGTCCTTCGTGGTTAAAAAAAAACAAGTATGTGGATGACATATAAGTGTATGCGTACGTGTCTGTGCATACTAGACCACTCCTTAGGTCTCGTTCACGGGCTTTTGGGGGGTAAAGCCCTGCCCTCCGAGATAAGGTTGGTCAAAAGGCTGATCAAAACATAGTGCTCTGCTTCTTTCAGGAGATGGAAAACCTGATGGATGCCGAGGAGCGGTGTGAGGGGCTCATCAAATGCAAGATTCAACTGGAAGCAAAAGTCAAGGAGCTGAATGAGAGATTGGAAGAGGAGGAAGAAGCAAATTCTGAACTGGTTGCCAAGAAGAGGAACCTGGAAGATAAATGCTCTTCTCTCAAGAGAGACATTGACGACCTGGAGCTGACCCTAGCGAAAGTGGAAAAGGAGAAGCATGCCACAGAGAACAAGGTGGGCAAACCCAAGGGATCCCCACAGTTTCCTGAATGATCCTGACTCCCTCTCTGTAAGGAGGAGACAGCCATGGCAGGACCCCCATTAACCCAACATGGCCGTGAAGTAAGGGGCAAGAGTGGGTAGGTGGGTGCTTAGGCCACATCAAGTTCTGTCCTCTGCTTTCCTCTCTACCACGCAGGTTTGCTCCATCCTTCTCCTGCCTGCCTGGTTGTACCACAAACTTCCAGTCCCAGCCCTTCCCCCACAAAGCAGGAGATCCTTGAGTCCTATTCATCTTTGTTTCTCACCACCCTTGACACAGGAAGAGTAAACAAGAATGCCTACAGGGGCCAGACGGATGAGGGAGGTGGGTGGTGAAGGAGGCAGAAAGCTAGATAGTGGTAAGGCCTGTCAGGGAGCTGGGGGTAAAGGGGCCCTCATGCAGTGTTGGTAGACTATAAACGGATGCAGCCTTCAGCAAAGCCATCTGGAAATACTTAGTCAAAAGGAGAATCCATATATCCTTCAACTCAGTGTTTCTGCTCCTTGGTATAGACGAGGGAATTTCCCCACCAGGCCGTAAGGGGACATACACAAGGGTATTCATGGCAGCATTCCTTGTGGTAAGGGAGAGCTGGAGGCAGTATGGGGGTCCACACTGGGAGTGGAGAGGTGAGATGTGGATACCCACCAGGGAGTACTACACAGCCATCAAGAGCAACAGGTGTGTGCACGCAAAGCAACAAGATAGACATAAAAGGCCTAGTGCTGAGTGGGGGGGCATAGTAAGAAAACGAAATATACAGCATGATACCACATGTAGACTAAAATGATTTGCACACAAAATAGTCAATATTTTACAAAACTAAATGAAGAACACAATAGATGATTCATTTTATAATGGTTGCCAATGAGGTGGAGCAAAGGATGACGTTGGCCAGGGGTGAGATGACTCAGTCAGTGTTGGATGGACCACTGGGAGTGGTGGAAAGAGACGACAGGGAGGGGCGGGGCCTGTGGCAAACTGTAGAGCATTCACCCGTCCACTGTGGCAGCCAGGACTCAGCTCCTGCCAACTGTCGCCAGGTGGGGATGGGAATCCCCATTGCCAGAACTTCCAACTTTCTCTAAGCCAGAAATCCAGATTTTATGTGAAATCTCATGCTTTTCAAGGTTGATAACTTCTTCTAACGTTGTAAACCATTATGAGGACGAAAGAAAAGGTGTCTGTGGCCAGATTCAGCGTTTGGTAAGGAGTTAGCAATCTCTGATCTGGAAGGATGCTGTACCCGGGGAAAGTTCAATTTTAAGGCTTTCACGCTCTGTGTCTGATGCCCTTGTCCTGCTTCCTGACAACCAGGACTCCCATTCTGGATTTTCTTGAGAGTATCTCATGCTTCTCCTTCTCCTTCCTGCCTCATTCTAAACCCCAATCAGCCAACCCAATAAACAAATGCCCGTGGATGTGTTATGATGCGTATAGATGGATGTGTTGCTCTTCAGAGCCAGCAACTTTGCATTCAACAGTGTCCTTCAATAAAATAACCAACAGCCTCTGCTGGAAACTTCCGGTTTACTTGTTTCAACGTCCCATGTATTTTCCCAGGTAAAGAATCTTTCTGAAGAAATGACAGCCCTTGAAGAAAACATTTCCAAATTAAGCAAGGAGAAGAAATCTCTGCAGGACGCCCATCAGCAAACACTGGATGATCTTCAAGTGGAAGAAGACAAAGTCAATGGTCTCATCAAAATAAATGTCAAGCTGGAGCAGCAAGTAGATGACGTGAGGATATTTGACTGCTGTGCTCTAACACGCATTGCTTGCGGGAGCTCATGCAAGGCAGCGTCTATACAAGGCTCAGGGGTGGAGCGTTCAGACTCTGGAATCAGAGTCAGTCACTTGGGCTCTCAGCCCACTCCAAATACATCTGGGACGCTGAGCGAGCCACCTAAACTCTGAAACCTCAGTTTCCACCTTGTGAAATGGGGGTACAGCCAGCTCTGCCTTGGAAGTTCCCCGGGAAAGCTCAGCACGTAGAGAGTGTTAGTAGAACTGTTAGCAGCTAATGTCATCACCATCACCCAAGTAGCATCCATTTCTAGGTCCTTTGGGTTCCAAAAGCTCCGGGCCTGTTCTAACATTGTTCAACATGAGTTCCATTTGTGACCGTGAACATTATCGTCCCTTCCCCCTTCACGTTGCATTTTGTTCTTGAGGTAAGAGGCAGGTTCAAAGTGTTCAGGTTTCACTGACAACTGTGGCTAGGACTTTACCGAGTGGCCTTAATTTTCCTGAGGTCAGAGCAGGTGTGCTCCACCCCTACACCCATCCCCCCTCCATGTGTGTACATGCATGTGCGCGCACATACACACACACACACATTCATTGCCTAAGTCTCCCCGTAGTTGCATGGGGAAAATAGGAAAGGAGCGATCACGTGCTGTCTGGACCTTCTTAGGCACAATTGTAGCAGTGCCTGTCCCGAGAAGCCCAAGAGCATGCACCTATGGGCATTATGTTTCTACAGGGAATATGGCCCAGGACAGCTCAAGTGGGAATCAGCTGAAAGAGGCACCATAAAGCCCCTGAGGGCTCCAGCCCCCTATGGTAGCCTTTGCTAGAAGAGAGTAGAATGAAGAGACAGGGGAGAACTTGCTTGCTCCCTCCTGGGGGCCAAGACATGCAGTCACACCTTAAGGGAACACAAGAAAGCAATGGGCTGACGGGCAAGTTCATTTCACCAACAGGGTCTCAACCTTCCCACCCATGTCTTCCCAGCTTGAGGGCTGCTTGGAGCAGGAGAAGAAACTGCGGGCTGACCTGGAGAGAGTGAAGAGGAAGCTGGAAGGAGATCTGAAAATGTCTCAGGAATCCATTATGGATCTAGAAAATGACAAGCAGCAAGTAGAGGAGAAGCTGAAGAAGTAGATATTTCATTTTTATTTTCACCTCTGTGTTTGAGCCCAAAAACCAACTTTCCCCTTTCAAAGGCTGTAATTCATGTTATTTTAAATACACATATATATATATCTTTTTGCAGGAAGGAGTTTGAAATTAGTCAATTACAAACCAAAATTGACAACGAACAAGTTCACAGTTTGCAGTTACAAAAGAAGATTAAAGAACTGCAGGTGAAAGTGTGGAACCTTCCCGACCCTGGAAACCCTTTTGCCAGCCCTCCTGTCCCTGTTCCCCTCTATTGTTTCTTTAGCTTCTTCCTTTCCACCTCCCCTTGGAGCTGGAGAGAATGCCATGTCCTTCCTTTTGTTTTTTTCCAATTAATAACTTAATTTTCTAAGTAACACATAAATAGATTTCCTTGAAAATAATTAAAATATTATCGATAAGTCTGAATATTATTGATAAGGGTGCTTTGATCTCCCCCCCTAAGCCCAGCGCCCTCACCATTACTCAAAAGTCACTACCAGTTTCAGTCGGATGTGGATTCTTCTGGATATTTTGCTATGGATTTATGCACCCAATTAACACCCCCAAAATATATGATATATACTGGGGGTGCCAAAAAAATGTATACACATTTTAAGATGGTCAACATTACTCAAGCAGTAGCTCATCATGGACAGTGTATGGACACTGATGGTAACCACTTTGAGCACCTCTTGTAATTGCAGAAGTCAAACGTGACTTGTATTCATCTTTTGTTATTAGCATATATTGAGTATTACAATTTTAATATAGATTTTTCCTTTCTTAAAATGTGTATACATTTTTGGGTCACATATATATGTTACACACAGGTATGTTTATATATATACATAAAAATATAAAGGAACAAAAACAAAATATATAAATATACGGATATAAAAATATTATCACACTGAGACTGTCATTCTGCAGCTTGCTCCTTTCATGTAGCATTGTGCCCTGCAAAGCTGTCCATGGCAGACATGGGTTGACATCTAACTGTTTCACGGACTCCTAGATAGCATGGCTCCCTCACAGTTAATTTGACCATTCCCCTATTGATGGACATCTAGATTGCTGCCAAGTTTTTTTCACTAATTTAATGTTACAATGTATTCTTTACTTTATGATGCCTGCATCCTATCCCTCACCACCCTCCCCTCCCCAAGGTGAGCTGTTGTCCCCATAACATTTCTGATACAATGACCCTTTCAGGCCCGCACAGAGGAGCTGGAGGAAGAGATTGAAGCAGAACACACACTCAGAGCCAAGATTGAGAAGCAGCGCTCAGATCTGGCCAGAGAACTGGAGGAGATCAGCGAGCGGCTGGAAGAAGCCGGCGGAGCAACGTCAGTCCAGATTGAGATGAACAAGAAGAGGGAGGCTGAGTTCCAGAAACTGCGCAGGGACCTGGAGGAGGCCACCCTGCAGCACGAAGCCACTGCGGCCACCCTGAGGAAGAAGCACGCGGACAGCGTCGCTGAGCTCGGGGAGCAGATAGACAACCTGCAGAGGGTCAAGCAGAAGCTGGAGAAGGAGAAGAGCGAGATGAAGATGGAGATCGATGACCTGGCCAGCAACATCGAGACCATCTCCAAATCGAAGGTACCTGACGCTCTGCACTTGGCAAATGTGAAGCCGCCGTATCCAGCTGCCCAGCGGGCATGTGTCATTCAATGCCCCAAACTCACCGCAATGTTCCAACCTGAAACTTTCCCCACTCCCAGTTCCCCAAATTCATGCAAGTCAGTCAAGCTTGATGTAATGATCTGCTAAGATTCGAGGTCTCGTCATCCTTCCAGAGGCTTTCAGAAAGCTTCCAATCCATCTGGCATTTTCTAGAACTAAACCTGCGGATGGATTGTACCAACGGGCCTTGCTGGGTGTGGTTATCTACACGGAACCTTCTAAGTCCACAATATTAGTCCCTGCGAGGCATAGCCGATATGAGGTTATAGCTGCCAGTGGGGTGGACCCAGGTTTTGAGGCACTTGAAACATGTAAAACTTAGGAGGGGAGGGCCTCTTTAAGAAAATATACATAAAATATGAATACAAAGTTAAGCACGTAAGTAAATATTCATTTAGAATGAGAAAAATAAGTCACAAATTACTGGCACCTTGGAGACTGGTGGTTCCTGTCTTCTGAGACCTCTTTAGGCCATTTGTCAGAAACGCCCACCTAGAAATAAATTCTTTCTGTGACTGGCTGCCCCTCCCCACCTGGAAGCTACAGTTCCCAGCATAACGGGGGTTCATGCAAATGAGGGCACAGAAGCTTCAACTGCACCAGCTTCTGGGTAAACTGGCCTCCGTGTGTGACGTCTAAGCAAAGATTGTGCTGTATGCTCCTACATTCAAGCATTGCCTTTGTTCTGGGGAGCTCAGAGTTGTACTTGGGGCTGCTTAGCTGGGCTGCAAGAAGTGGAGACCCCAGATGCGGGGCGGTGCACTTCCTACAGAAGGTTGCCCAGAAGGTCAGGGTGTCCATGGAGAAAAGGAATGAGAGGCATGGATCAGAGGATTAAGTTGGTCTCCGTGGACCCTCTTTCTGTCTTTATTTAGCATCTGGGTTCACAGTGCTCATTCATTCTTTTGATTTCTTCCTCACTCCCTGGCTACAAAATCCTTTCTCTTGCTTTATAGTTTATTTTTCTGGCTGTCTCATGTTTTCCTTCTCCGAAGAAGTATGTCTGTATGTATTCTTGCTCGCCCTCCTTCCTTTTCCCTTCCCCCGTCCTTTTTTCCCTCTCTCCCTCCTTCCCTCCTTCCTTCCTTCCCTCTCTCCTCCCTTTCCCCAACGCCTTTCCCCCCTGTAGCACGCCAAGCCAAAACAGGCTGTAGGGCTGGCTGAGTTACAAGACACCCAGCATCACCCACGTGCTGCGCCTATAACCCGGCCTCCCTACCACTTCCCTGTCTGCACCACTGGTTCATGCTCTCCGCTCTCACTGTTAAAATCCCACGGAAGAAGTACTTCATATTGCCCTATATTTTTTTAAGTCATTGTATCCTTTGATTTTTCTCTTTGTTGAGTCTTCCCATCCCTTTTGCAACACCCCCCAATTGAATTATTTCTTTTTGGTAATTAAAGCTTATTGGGGTGACAATGGTTGTAAACTTACATAGGTTTCAAGTGTACAGCTCTGTGTCGCATCCTCTATATATCACGTTGTATGTTCACCACCCAGAGTCAGTTCTCCTTCCATCACCATATATTTCATGTCCATAGATTACCTTCTCAAAGATATCCTAAGCTCCTTGAGGACTTGCTTTCAATCTAGTAGCCCTGTCTCTTCTGCTACCATCTCACTTTGCAGCGTAAGGACAAATAAGCCTAATATATTTAGTTTATGGGATGTGGGGTGGGAGGGAGAGGGAAAAGGTCTATAACATATACAAGATTTTTAAACAAACGTCACGAAAATACAGGCCAACTAGAGGTCACGGTGGGGGACGCTACATGCCACCATCACCATAGGGAATTTTTGAATAATTAAATGAAACACTCAACACTGTCACCTGAATCTATTGCTTGCAAACAGATGCATCAGAAGGTAATATTATTCACGTGGCAATAGAATTACTTGTATGACAAGAAGATCCTGGGGCTCCTTTGAGTGGCATCTTCTCAAAGGTTTGTTTACCAATCATTAAATACTATCTACCAAAAGCTGAGGTTCCAGGCTATTGGGCATTAAGGAGCAAACACAAATAACAATAAAGCAAACCTGAAATGAGTCTTTTTCTAAACTGACCTTTATGTGTTTCGTATTTTTGTTTTTATTTTATCTGACAAGAAGCTAACATATCAAACTGTCCGGTTCAATCCTGGACACCGGGAACCTATTTTTCTCATTCATGTTGACTTTCTTTTGAAAGAGTAACATGGAAAGAATGTGCCGGACTGTGGAAGACCAGTTTAATGAAATCAAAGCCAAGGAAGACCAACAGACACAGTTAATCCAAGATCTGAACATGCAGAAGGCAAGACTGCAGACCCAAAATGGTGAGGACGGGCAGGGCGCTGTGGCCAGGGACCGTGGGAGAGGGCAAGCGGCAGCCTGACCTGGGGCCACCCCTGTTTGTTAGGGGAGCTGAGCCACCAAGTGGAAGAGAAGGAGGCTCTGGTTTCACAGCTGACCAAAGGCAAGCAGGCCCTCACCCAGCAGCTGGAGGAGCTTAAGAGGCAACTGGAAGAAGAAACCAAGGTAGGGACACTTCTTCTTGGTATGGCAAAGTCAGAGAGTACCCAAGAAGCTGCCTGGAGGCAGTGCTACATCCCAAAGTCTGATGCTTCTCCTCTCGGCCTTGGAGTGTGGTAGGAACCTAGTCTTGAGGTTAGAGGACCTTGGTATTGGATGTCCTTCCTCCGAGAAGGAAACTTCTTTCAGGGTGCTCCACCTTCTGGCCTCCTCTGTCCCCCACAGGATGGTCTGATACACTCCCCACTCCGGGCACGGGCGGACCCACCCCCATCGCTGCACAAGTTTGCCCATCTCTGGCCCCTGTGTTTTCTTTCACTCTGCCCAGAAATTCATCCCAGCCCCTAAAAAAGTCCTCCTCTTTCTTCTTCATCACACTTTGTGTGTCACCTGCTACAACACCCAATGATAGGCTCCCTCCCTCCAAAAAGACCTCCTGGTTTTAGGGGCACCCTTGGGACATCTGCATAAACATGAACTTTGGGAATATCTAGATATTTATGTTTATCGTCTAGGTCTCCCCGATGATCTGTAAGCTCCTACCGGGCAAGAATAATTTTTCCCCACTGTAGTAGTAAACAGGTAGTACAATGCCCAGTACCTCAGGGCACACAGTGGGGGCTTAGTGAATGCTGCAGGTGTGTGTTCAAGCATTAGAATGAGAATCCAGGAGTCCACAAAAGTGTATAATTATAATTCTGAGGCTGGCATGCACTAGCTAAGACATCCAGGGCAATCTTTTGGACTTTTCCCAAGCTCCACGTAAAAAAGAGCAAGTGCTATGTTTCTCTCCCATCTTTCTATTATGTGTTAAGGTTCTTTGGTGGACGTGGAGAGCAGGGAGGCTTGGAGAGTGGTGAGAACCAGATCCTCATCAAGTAATGAGAAGGCCATTATAGGAGCCGGGGTGTCCTCGGCCAGGATACAGGCGTGACTAAGTTTTCCTTCTTGGGCAAAGTTTGTTGTTTATTTGTGTCTTTAAAAAGGATGAAGCGTATGAATTACTTCCTTTAGTTGACAAAACTCTTTCTTTGATGGTGGCACCAGAAAGTGTTTTTTGACCATAATGATGAGAGCTAACGTGTCTGTCGTGACAGATAAGAGTATGTGATGGAGGCGTCTGGGCATGTCCTGCCCTGCTCAGGAAGAGGAGGCAGAGCCGTGGAAATGGCACAGCTCCCGTAGAGTTCGCCAGTGTGGGGACACAGCCCACTGTTGACACCAAAAGATGCTTCTGGGTTTTTCATAACCACAGCATTCCATAACATTGCATCAAATAGTGAGAGAATTGTTCCCTTTCTAATTTTGTTTCAATTCTTCTCATTACATAAGGACACAGACTCGATTTGGATACCATCTCTCTAGCACTTTCTTATTTTCCCTGTTAAGACAGAGAGAGTAGGTCTCGGGCACAGAGCCACAGCAGCAAGGCACCTAGTTAGAAAGGTGATAACGTTGCTTTTTCCATTGCATTTATTCTTTTTTTTTTTAAGATTTTTATTATTATTGGGGAAGGGGAACAGAACTTTATTGGGGAACAGTGTGTACTTTCAGGACTTTTTCCAAGTCAAGTTGTTGTCCTTTCAGTCTTAGTTGTGGAGGGCGCAGCTCAGCTCCAGGTCCAGTAGCCATTGTTAGTTGCAGGGGGCGCAGCCCACCATCCCTTGCGGGAGTGGAACCAGCAACCTTGTGGTTGAGAGGACGTGCTCCAACCAACTGAGCCATCTGGGAGCTCAGCGGCAGCTCAGCTCAAGATGCCGTGTTCAATCTTAGTTGCAGGGGGCGCAGCCCACCATCCCTTGCGGGACTCAAGGAATCAAACCAGCAACCCTGTGGTTGAGAGCCCACTGGCCCATGTGGGAATCGAACCGGCAGCCTTCGGAGTCAGGAGCATGGAGCTCCAACCGCCTGAGCCACGGGGCCGGCCCCATTGCATTTCTTCTTATGCTTACCTGTGTTTGTGGCAAATGTTAATGGTTTCCCATCTACTGTAATGTAATAGCTTACTTTTTAAATAAATATATTTAAATATAATAAAGGAATCAACTTTTTAAAAAATTAAGTAAAGAAAACAAGTGATATGCTGTGTAGCAATAGCAGAATTTGTGAAGGCAGCACGGGAGTGATGCAACTTGGGAAATGCTGGTTTAACTGAAAATACCTTAACTTGGAAAATGGCCAAACATTTTCGCAATTTGTCACCACTGTAATTCCGCAGGCCAAGAACGCCCTGGCCCACGCCCTGCAGTCCGCCCGCCACGACTGTGACCTGCTGCGGGAACAGTATGAGGAGGAGCAGGAAGCCAAGGCCGAGCTGCAGAGGGCAATGTCCAAGGCCAACAGCGAGGTTGCCCAGTGGAGGACCAAATACGAGACGGACGCCATCCAGCGCACAGAGGAGCTGGAGGAGGCCAAGTACGGGCTCCCAGGTTACGGTAGGAGAGGGGACCCTAACGCACAAGTGAAGGAACAGGGACTTCTTCCTACAGCATCTCGCTTCCCAGGTTTTTGGGGGTTTTTAAGCATTCAGATAGGGTCTCCCTGTCCTTCCTGTGTGGTACTGTCCATTCACCTGGTTTCCTTGGTGCCTCGTTGGTGGCCTGCTTTGCCACTAAGCACTTTGGGATTCTTCAGATACTACTTAAATCCTCTCCATTCATCCAACTCTAGGTCTTGGTCTTATCAAGTGCCAATCCCTTGTAGACTGTTTGTTTCTCTTCTCATCTGACACTTCTGAAATAGTCCACCTTCGCCAAGAAAAATAAATCTGGTTCTCTTAGGAAAAAACTGGCCCAGAGGCTCCAGGAAGCAGAGGAAACCACGGAGGCGGTGACCTCCAAGTGTGCTTCCTTGGAGAAAACCAAGCAGAGGCTTCAAGGAGAAGTGGATGACCTGATGCTGGATTTGGAACGGGCCCACGCAGCCTGTGCCACCCTGGACAAGAAGCAGAGGAACTTTGACAAGGTTCTTCCCTACCGATCGATTGATCGTAGTGGAAATGAAAGTGACAGTCTTTCACGCCCACATACATGTGTGAAATGCACACACCATCAGAGCCTCAAGTCCCAGTTTGGGGAGGTTTGGGGATTTGCAATGTCTCTTTACTTTTGTGATACTCCCTACAAAGGGAATTTTAATTTTGGTTAAAGCTAAGTCAGCTTACATTGAGACTAAAACATCTTTAATAAGACAGCAGATCGCTGTAGGGATATCAGAGTTTAGAGCCCCTGCTCTAGAATGAGGCCTCTTCTTGTCCCTAAGGAGAGAAGGGTAAAACCTCGGCATTCCTGATCGTCCCCTGGCCCTGTCTGCTTCTCACATACCCCTTTGTCATCTCCTAGGTCGTTGCAGAATGGAAGCAAAAGCTGGATGAGAGTCAAGCTGAACTGGAAGCAGCTCAGAAAGAGTCCAGGTCACTTAGTACTGAAATCTTCAAGATGCGAAATGCCTACGAGGAGGTGGTGGATCAGTTAGAGACGCTGAAGCGGGAGAATAAAAATCTGCAGGGTGAGTTCTCTCCCCACCCCAGGTGTGGGGGATTCCCCTTCTCTTCCGGCCACCCCTCCCCCATGTGGCCCCAGACACCTCCCAACCGCCCCTCCTTCCCACTACCCCACAAAATCCTCACCTCTACTCAGTTTACCCCGAGCCTGAACCCTCCTGATATCAGGCATAGGAGCAGCAAAGTCCCATTGTTGAAAATGGAGAGCACTGTGGGTTGCAAAGTTCACTGTTAAAGAAAAAAGATTTCCGTGGATTGTCTCGATGTAGCTTTGTGTTCTTGGGCATGTCAGTAAATCCCGTAGGACCCCAGACTCCTGACCTTCAAAACTAAACCAGACCGGATGCCCCCTAAAGCCCCTAAAGTCTAGTTCCAAAAGACTACGATTCTATGTATTTTCTCCACAGTTCTTTTCTCTGGTCCTCTCTGGACCATTTTGTATATTTTCTGAAGTTTTGGGGCCACACAGTGCTCTTGTCACCCATCTCTCTGCATAGTTCAGGTGAAGCAACCCACCTGGGTCTTGCCGACACCTCACCCAAAGGACTTCACACACTGTACTGTCTCCTATATAAATGTCGAGAATGAATCACCAGTCCCTAAACTGCCTGGCCAATGCCTGTGCTGTCAAATGAAACCCACTGCGACAGCCTAATCCAAGCCTGTCCTTTGCAGAAGAGATTTCTGACCTAACCGAGCAGATTTCAGAAACTGGCAAGAATCTTCAGGAATTGGAAAAGACCAAGAAGCAAGTAGAGCAAGAAAAGTCAGATCTCCAGGCTGCCCTAGAAGAGGCGGAGGCAAGTGTCTTAGATGTGACACACAGGAGCTCAGGAGGGCAGGACCCTGAAGGAGGGGGAACCAGAACACTCGTTTGGGGGCCCTTCCTTCCAGGGAGCACTGAGGCTCCACCGGGAAGAACATCCAGCTGCCCTGAGGGAAACAGCTTTGTTCTGCTGCTTCATTTCCTGGTGTCCTCTAGTCAACCATATTTCCCCTTTTAAAAATAAATTTGTTCATTATGTCCTCAATGTCTTCCTCTCAGAAAGCAAGAAATCACTCATCAAACATCCCAAGAGCTGGCTCCGAAGCCTTCAATTGCACACAATTGTCTGGCTACTGGGAATTCTGCATAGTCAAAATAGTGCCGTGTCCTGATGTCATAATTACTGTGGCCAGTGCAGGGCGGGTGACTGAGATGGTTCTGGGGAAATTTGCATAAGGCAGGATAACGGAAGAGCAATTGCCCTGTCATTTTAGAGAAGAGATTGGCTCCTGACTTATGGCTCCATATAAACAGACACACTCGATAAAATTTTCATTAGTTCTCAAAGATGCTCTATCCCTCTCAAGACATTATTGTTAATAATAAAGTTTTGGTTCCACTTTCATTCCTTGGAGGGACATTTGGAAGCAAATGGTTTGACCTCTTTGAGTATTGTTTTACTCATCTGTAAAATGGGTATTATTGTCATACACCTGTTATCATAATGGAGATGAAAATACCTATTCAAGAAGATGGCTATCCTCAGCACTTCCAAATCGCGCCTTTGCTTTTATCAGGGTTCCCTGGAACATGAAGAAAGCAAGACTTTGCGTGTCCAACTAGAGCTGAGCCAGGCAAAATCCGAGGTTGACCGCAAGGTCGCTGAGAAGGATGAAGAAATGGAGCAGCTAAAAAGAAACAGCCAGCGAGCAGCAGAGGCCATGCAAAGCATGCTGGATGCTGAGATCCGGAGCCGGAATGACGCGCTGAGGCTGAAGAAGAAGATGGAGGGAGATCTCAATGAGATGGAGGTACAGCTGAGCCACTCCAGCCGCCAGTTGGCAGAGACCCAGAAACACCTGCGCGCAGTCCAGGGCCAGCTCAAGGTGAGGCGTGGCCTCGGGCGGGTCTGGCTGGGCCCTCCGCCTGTCCTGGATTCCGGCCTCACTGCTGGTTTTCCCTGAAGGACTCCCAGCTGCACCTGGATGACACCCTGAGGAACAATGACGACCTCAAGGAGCAGCTGGCCATTACGGAGCGCAGAAATGGGCTCCTGTTGGAGGAGCTGGAGGAAATGAAGGCGGCCCTGGAGCAGACGGAGCGGACCCGCAGGATGTCCGAGCAGGAGCTGCTGGATGCCAGCGACCGTGTGCAGCTCCTGCACTCCCAGGTGCGTCCGTCCTCCCTCCACCTGAGGTCCACCTGGGGGCAGGTAGGACAGCGGCACAGTGGAAAAGAGCACCCACTGTTCCTCCCAGACTCGCGGTCAGGACAGTGCCGTTTAGTTTAGTACTTGGAGTAACTTTGACTCTAGATGGACAGGTTTCTGAGCTTTCTTTCATCTTAAGATAAAAGGTCTCCTATGTTGTGGGGAAATCAGAGCAAGAAAGGGTGGGTTGTTGCATAAAGGGGCTGGAAAAGGCTTCATGGAGGAAGTAACATTTAAGCCACAATCTTAGAAAATTAGGATTGTCTTTCCAAAGAATTACTTTTATCCAAGTTTTTAAAAAATTCTTTGTTATAAAAAATGGAGAATACAAGCAAACAAATAGAAGAAAAATACCAAACCTATTGTTAACATTTTGAGATCTTTCATTCTAAGCCCTTGTCTCTGTGCATAAATATATTTTTTGTAAAAATGTGATCAAAGTTTTTGCAACTTATTTTCATTGAACTGTGTGTCATGAACGTATTTCTACATCTTTAATCTTCTATGACTATTTTTAATGGCAGAAAAGTAGTCCGTTACAGTTGTGTATTATGGCACTTTTATTTAATCAATTCTTTCTGGTTGGATATTTTACATTGTTTCCCCCGCACAATTAAATAGATTGCTATGATGAACTTCTTTATAACTAAGTTTTCACATATATCCATTATTATTTTCCTAATATTCCTGTAAGTGAATAAATTCCTAGAAGTAAAACTTCACGGTCAAAACAGCAAAGACATTTGTAATATATTGTAAACTGATCTTTAATTAGGTTGTCCCAATAATTAATCCCATTGGGAAAGTATATAAGAGCTCTTTCCTATAAATGCTCAAAGACCTGAGCTATTATTATTTTAATCTTCACCAATTTTATTGTTGAAAATACATCTTAAAAATTTTTATTTCTTTGATTACTAATGAGGCAGAACATTTCATCATATTTTTTTTTTTTGCCACTTGTATTTCTTCTAGTGTGTCTTATCTATTTGTCCTTTTTGCCCTGTTTTCTTATTGATTTGTCTTATATGTTAAGGAAGGGAATATTTTTTTCAGTAATATACACTGCAAATATATTTCAGTTTGTCCTCACTCTTGCCATTCCGTCTATGGTATATTTTGATCATTAGAATTATTTTTCATTTGATATAGTTATATCTATCAATCATTTTCTTGTTCCAACACCTTTTGTTGAATGATCTATTCTTCCTCAAATATTTGAAAGTCTACCTTGATCATTTATTCAATTATGTTATGTGCAATTTTTGGGTCTGTCTCAGGACTTTCAATTTGGTCAAAAATGAAACAATATCTATAAGAGCAAATCCCCCCCTGTGAAAAATAAGAAATGAAACATGATCGTGATTTATATCCTTCCCCACCCAACTCTCTCCCTTCCAATTGTTTTAAGTGTCCAAATATAACCTACACTTCTGGTCTCTAATTTTTCTTGTAGAACACAACCCTGATAAATATCAAGAAAAAACTGGAAGCTGACATAGCCCAGTGCCAAGTAGAGGTGGAGAACTCTGTCCAAGAATCCAAAAATGCAGAGGAGAAGGCCAAGAAAGCTATCACGGACGTGAGCTCTGTTCTTTCTTTTCAGAGATGCCGTTGGGAGATATGAAAGGGGCTTCTAACCCAGGGCATGGCGAGTAGGTTATATCTCCACAAGACCCACAGGCAGTCAGTTGTGGCTTCCTGGAGAGGTGAAATGAGCAGAGGCAAAGTGGGGAGGAGGGCTAGGCGTGCTCCATGATGGCGGAGGGAGGGAGGCGCATGTCAGCATGCACAGTGCCAACCTTAAGAGCCTCTCCCGTGTGGTCTGGGTAGGGACGGGCGGAGAGCCCACTGGTATTTTTTGTGAACTTTGCCAGGCGGCCATGATGGCGGAGGAGCTGAAGAAGGAGCAGGACACCAGCGCCCACCTGGAGCGGATGAAGAAGAATCTGGAGCAGACGGTGAAGGACCTGCAGCACCGTCTGGATGAGGCTGAGCAGCTGGCACTGAAGGGCGGGAAGAAGCAGATCCAGAAACTGGAGAACCGGGTAGAGTGGCTACAGAGGACTCTTACTCTAAAAGTGGTATCCAGTTCAGCAGCCTCAAGCAGAACCACAGTCCGGAAAGTTAGATGGTGGGAAAGTGGCCACTGACGGAGTGGACTGAAAACTTAGTTTGAGGACTACTTGCAAAACTCCCTGGGAGCCAGATTTCCCACCCATTTCAGTTTTGCGGGCCCCTACTCTCCAACACACACAAATCCACAGATGTGAAATCTGCAGTCTCCCTCCTTCTCCCCCTCCTGGGTCTTATTCCCTTCCCAGGTCTCCTAATCTCTAAACACAACCTGCAATTCGGTACATTTCTCACTGCATCCTAAATGGAGAGTGACTGACACCTCCTCCAGGCTAGTGCAATTCACCAGGAAAGTCAATGCGTCACACAGGACTGTCCTGCTTTTGCTTCACCTGGGGAGGTATTTTGTAGTTGTGTAGTTTCTTTGCTGATCGTTCCCTTTGTTTTCCGTTACCCTTGTTTTTTCCCTTTAGACCTGTGATGGTTTATTTCATTTGTTGTCAGAATGGGCTCTATTACCAGTTAACATTTTGGAGAAGGGCTCTGCAGAGGAGATTGTCCGAATGTCTCTGTTGTAACTGGGAGAGAGGAAATGAAAGAGTGGGAGGGAAAGAGGAGGCAAAGAGAAGGAAACCACTTTTCCCATCAGGAAAGACCCAAATACAGTCATTCTTTATGCCAGTCTCCCAAGGACTGCTCACCAGTACTTATATACTTTAAATGTGAAAGGCTAAAAACTACAAGGTCTGAGTAATAAGCAAACACCAGGGAAGTTAGAGCTCACCAAAAAATTTTATTTAAATGCTTATTTTTAATTATTCCCAGTCCTAGTCTATTAAAATGAGCTTAGGCCTGTCCTTCTCATGGATCTCACCCTCAAGGGAGGGACTAGATCCCATGCCACCCTCTATGATTTCTGGGTTGGTAGGGAGCCCTCAGCCAGCCTCCCCCTTGCATGGTGAGGAACCTTGAAAGTCCTCACATTCCCAGCTGCCCAGTTACCTTGGTTTCATAAACTTTACAGAGGCCTAGAGAGAATTCCCAGGGAAACAGATGTCTTCTAGAACCTGATGGAAGGAAGCTTCCCAGGACCCATGAGGCAGGGGGTGAGGGATGGGAGTCTTATTTGAAAGAGTGCCCAGAGTTAACCTGTTCCACTAGTAGATTTCAAAGTTGACCTGGTGAGTCTGCGAGTGCCGAGCCATGCCCTATCTGTGGTGGCTGGGATTCTGGGTGGCTGGCCGCCACCCCCATTTCTTGGCTCTCTCTGGATTATGGAGTTGGGGCCAGAGTTGGTGAACTGAGTTCTCGGTGGTATCCTCTCCCCTCAAGACTTCAGGAAAGGTGGAAGCAGCTATGAAATTAACACCTGTGTAGCGCTTTATCACTTAAAAAGTACTTCCACATCCTTTGTCTAATTTGATCCCCACATTGAGGTAGCTTGGGCAGGAATTATAATCTCCAGCCTACACATACAAAAACTCATGCCCAGGTTCTCTCCATGACCCCTGCTGCCTTACTTAATCAGGAATCAAGGCCCCCATGAAGAGCTGTGCAAGTTTCACTTGTGGGGAGAAGTCGGAGCTGAAGCACAGCCTCACCATGCTGTGTGGCCCGAGAGGAAGGGACATCTTTTGCAAAGCCCGACCCAATAGCCAAGCTGTGTGCGCCTGGGGCTGCCCCAGCCCAAAGAAGGCATCTTGTTCTCATTTGTGCAAAGCCACTATTAAGAAGTCTGGCAAATAAAATGTGGTTTCTGAGCCCTAGGAGGAGACACTTTTGCAAACTATAATTAGAGGATATTGAGTTCACCCTAAAATGACGGACGCATGAGTCCATGAGAGAAGCCTGGGAGATCTGACTTGAATTCTGCCTTCTCTTCACCACATGCAGGTGCGGGAGTTGGAAAATGAGCTTGATGCTGAGCAGAAGAGAGGGGCTGAAGCTCTGAAAGGGGCCCACAAATACGAGAGAAAAGTGAAGGAAATGATGTACCAGGTAGAGGTCTCAAAACCTCAGTGAACACTTTGTCTCTCAATCAGACCTTGTCAGACTCAGCAGTGGGTTTGGGGGGCCCTGGCATTGCTGTTCTGTTTGCAGGCTGAAGAAGACCGCAAGAATATCCTCAGGCTCCAGGATCTGGTGGACAAGCTTCAGGCCAAAGTGAAGTCTTACAAGAGACAGGCTGAGGAGGCCGTGAGTACTGGAAACCCCAGGAGCCCACGCCAGCCTGGGTGTCCCCAAGCCATGAGCAGGAGTGCATTCCTGTTTCCTGGAGTCCACAAAACCTGAGGCCTGAGTGTTCACAGGCTATAAACACAAGGATGCTTGCCCTCCTCTCTCCCCTGGTCTGTGTTACACAATTCTGCCTCATCTCCGCCTCCTCTGTGCCGCTTGTCTCATCCCACATGGCCCAACCCCCTTGCTCCCTTCACTCTCCTGCAGCCCACCTCTATCTCACCTCACCCACCCCAAAGCATCTCAGCCCACCTGCCAGCCTCGCTTCACCCCGACTCAGATCTCCTCAGCACACCCTGCCAGCCCTCCCTGCCCCATGACCTGACCTTAGACACCCCATCCCAGTTCACATCAGCCCGGCCCACCCCCTCCTGCCTGGTCCCCACCACCTCAGCCTTCCCCAGCTCTCCCTAACTCCCACCACTCTAGTCCATCCTTTTTCATCTGCCCTTGATCAAATAGGGGAAACCAACAGGGAGAAAATGGATTCAGCTAAAAGCAGCATTTCCCAAAGAATCTTCTGGACACACTAGGTCTGAGGTTATGTTAGCAGGAAACCAGGGCTGGGAGTTGGCGGGGAGGCGAGGGGGGGGGAACATTGTTTTCTTTTACAGAAAAGAAATAGTTTGGGAAATGCTGGGTCAAACAAAGCTGAAGTGACTGCTTTCCTTCAAGGATTTCTCAGATTTTGTAGGGCATATGTCATTGACTCTTCAAAGTGGAAGAGACATTCTAGAATGTAGCATTTCCTACCCTTAATGGACCTGGGAACCTTTTTATTATATGCAGAGCATCCCATAGGACTAGTGTTCTGAAGAACAAAACTGGGGGACTCTGCCCTAGATAAGTGACAGCACATGGCTTCTCTCCTTGTCCTTTCTTCCCTGCCCAGGAGGCTGGTTGGTTCCATCCTGATGTCAGGGAGGCAGACCTAAACTGGTTGCATGTCGGGAGAGTTTCATGTCCATTGCATTAGTACAGTCACAGTAGGACTGGCCAGCCTGGAAGGTGCCTAGGAGGCCACCTTTGTCAGGAACCCTTGGTTCATGCTGAAATAGACCCATACAATGCCCTGGTCACAGGCAGATGGTACGGGTGCAGAAATAAGGCAAAGGGGACTTGGGCCATATGTCCTGACATCTCCAAGTGCCTTGGGAAGACTCTGGACTTGAGTCTCATTCAAAGAGCTCCAGTGGGAAAGACAGCATAGAGGAGGGCTGTAAGGGAACAGGGGTGCAGGTGCAGAGAGCTCAGCTTTCTGTCCTCTACAGTCAGGTCTGGGGCCCAAGCTCTCCTTGTTCTCCAGTTCCCCAGAGGCCTGCAGGGACTGAGGGCCTCAGAGACAGAGTAGAGGTTCCTCAGCCTCCTACCCCTCATCTTCTGTTCAGGAGGAGCAGGCCAACACGCAGCTGTCCAGGTGCCGGAAAGTCCAGCACGAGCTAGAGGAGGCTGAGGAGCGGGCCGACATTGCTGAGTCCCAGGTCAACAAGCTGAGAGTCAAGAACCGAGATGTGGGGGGCCAGGTGAGAGCAGACTACTTCCCCAGAAGTCCTGAGCCCAGGACCAAGGGAGGGTGTCTGTGGGTGCCTCTTCCCTGATGCTGGTCATCTGCTCACAAATGCCACTACTTTAGCCAGGACCCTGTGGTTCTAGGCTCACAGGAGAACAAACAGAGAGGGACCAGAAGCCACACATCTTATCCTCTCATCCCTCCCTGTTGCAGGAGGCTCTGCCCAGTAACTAAGGCCCTGCTTTCCGGGCATGCTTCTTCCCTTCTCCGGGGGCTTACCTGCTTTGTTTTTACAATGGCATTCCTTAATATTTGTCTGACGTTGCAGCCTTTCCTGCTGCCCCACTTGAAGATGATATTCAGCCTTGCCTTTGTTTGACTCATACCCTGTGTACATTTTTTTTTCTCCCACAGAAGATGGAAGAGTGAGGCCCTCCTGATGCCCGTTGCCATGGGCACCTCCGGGAGAGTGGAGGGAAGATGTTGTGAGAAATAAATTCCTCTGACTACTCAGATACTCAGCTCTACTGTGTTTATTATTGTGGTCCATTTCCCCTTCCATGGGGTGGTTTTTAGATCCTTGCCTGATCTCTTATTCCTGCAAAGAAAGTAAGGAATATGAAAGTGGAGATTCCCGGCCGCACGCAGAAAGGTGGAAATCCAGCCCATTGCCAGATAAAGTACCAGCTTCCAAGGCATTTAAAAATATAGAACCTGTCAGATAACTATAGCACATTTTCTTCCTAGGAACTCACGATTCTTTCAAATTCAGTTACCCATTTTCTCCCTAAATTTTCAGATAGGGAAACTGGGCTCAGACAGATTAAGTACTCTGGCTGTAGTTGTCCATGGCCGAGTGGAGACTAGACCCCAATATCCCAGACTCCCAGACAGGGCTCTTTCCACCAAACATCTCTGATTTTCCATCCCACCCCTCTTAGGGACCATGTCTGCACTGAGATCCACCCACAGCTCCCATAACATCTGAGCAGGTGGTGGGTACTTTCAAATGCATGCACTCCTCGGAGGGCAGGTGTTTGGGGAAAGACTGGATTGTGGCTTGCCTACCTTGCCTTGCTTCTCCTTCTGGCTGGGATCACTCCTCTCTTCCTACATGGATCCATCTCGTGGTGCTCAGGGCCAAAAGGTGACGGGAACAGTTGGACCTGGGGAGCCATTCACTTCCAAAGTCTGGACTGAGGCTGGGCCCCGGCGCTCAAAAAGAAGTTGCTAGTTTTAGGGCTCACTCCTGGACCCTAAGATCCAACTGATACTCATTACGTTGATTCACTTCCCCTGTAGGGGTGGGAAAGTGGCAGGTTGGAATAAGGACAGGATCGGGAGGCAAGGCTAAATGTAAGTCCCAGGCTGATCACTTAATAGCTGTAGCTGTGTGGCCTTCGGTTGGTTACACATATTCTCTGAACCTGAGGTGCCTCAAACTGGCCTGTGTGGTCGGGAGCATGGGCTGTGGGTTCTAGAACCCTGAGTGGAATCCTGAGGTCACATGCCAACTCAGTGGCCTTGGGCAAGTTAGTCTCTTCTCTGAGCCCTATTTTCTTATTCTGTAAAGCAGAAATAACCATAAAAATTACAGCTTCACTGGGACAGATGGGGGGTGTGGGTGACAAGGATGCAGGGTTTCTTTTGGGGGTAATGAAGATGTTCTAACATTGATTATGGTGAGGGATATATGACTGTGTATAAACTCAAAGCCAGCAAATTGTACGGCATGGGAATTATATCTCAATAAAATCACTGACTGGTAGTAAGTACTGGCTTACCATGTACTAGGCAATGCGATAAGTACACTGTCCTCTAACATCTTGGATCATCCCTTCTCTCTGGCCTTCTAGATTGCCTTTTCCATCTCATCGCCAGCCCATACAAAGTGCCTTTGACACAGTGGGGCTGAAAGTTGAGGAGTGCTGGCAGCAGTGATGGTGGCAGGAAATGATTCTGAGGTCAGGTGACCTCAGATGTCTGATGTCACCATCATCACCATCATCACCACCATGGGCACCACCACCACCACCAGCATCATCACCATTGCTAAACTTTAGGAATGAAAAAGTCTGTTAACAATGATCTTATTCTCCTCAGTTTTACAGGCAAGGACACTGAAGCCATTCTCAAAGTCCCCAGATACTAGTCCCTAGTCCAGCCCTCTTGCCACTCCACATTGCTCTCCCAATAAGAGTGACAATGCCACTTCGTATACAAAGAACAATTGTGGACGATGTTAAGCAGTCCCGTGTCTGTTTTTCTCCTTTCCATTTCAGTCCCCCAACAAATCCACCAGGGGATCAGACAGGTATTAGTACCCTCGTTTTGTAGACATGTTGCAGACAGGGTACAGCTTACCCAATGCTGAGCAGGGAATTAGAGGGCAGCACTTCAGAGTTGCCATACAGCACAGCGTCTCACAGTGGTGGGTTTTCCTTCTGTGTGGTGTGTGCTGTACTGGTAAAATCCCTGGGTGCCAACCTGCCTGGGTCCCAGTCCTGCCCCATCACTCACTAGCTTTGTGATTTGAGGCAAATTACTTCACAACTTTAAGTTTCAGCTTCCACGCATGTGAAATGGTGTATAACAATGTACTTTATAGGGTTGTTTTGAGAGGTAAATAAGAATATGCATGAAGTGCGCTTGATCTAGAGCCTGGCATATATTTAGCACTCCGGCAACCTGTTATCATAATGGGGAAGGGGAGACATGACCTCAGGACATAGGTAGAGTTTAAGACAGGGGTCCAGATGGACAACAGTCTGGGGCTTTTGCTGTGTCTCTAAGGGACTTCCTCTGGTTTGAGGAGTTAATACACCAGGCAATTGAAGATTATTAAAAAAAATACAAAAATTCCTATGGAATCACTCCTCCCGGACAAAAACAGATCTGAATTCCATCTGCTCAAGTACCCCCCAATTTACCTATGGATCCCGAGGAAGAAGCCACCCCCAAGTATCTCTGCACTTACCTGGCCCTCCACATCCCAGCCCTGAGCCCCCAGATCTCTGAGTTAAAAGAGAAAAAACATTCCTGTACCCTTCACAGTTCATAACAGTGTCTTACACCACATCAAAATCCCAATTATTGGAGGAGGCTGGATGGCTCAGCTGGTTAGAGCGCGAGCTCTGAACAACAGGGTTTCTGGTTCAATTCCCACATGGGCCAGTGAGCTGCGCCCTCCACAACTAGACTGAAGACAATGAGCTGCCACCGAGCTTCCGGAGGGGCGGCCGGATGGCTCAGTTGGTTAGAGCGCGAGCTCTCAACAACAAGGTTGCCGGTTCAATTCCCACATGGGATGGTGGGCTGCGTCCCCTGCATCTAAAGATTGAAAACGGCAACTGGACTTAGAGCTGATGTGCACCCTCCACAACTAGATTGAAGGACAACAACTTGGACCCTGGAGAAACACACTGTTCCCCAATAAAATTTAATAAATAAATAAACAGAAGGTGGAAGCCAGGATTCCATTAAACTGAAGTTTGCAACAGCTTAAGAATAGTGAGGTGGAAACAAATATATCCTGTTTCCCTATTAAACTAGAAAATAAATTTTTTAAAAAAGAATCCCAATTATTGAATGGAGATGATGAATAAATGAATGAATGAATGAGAACCCTTGATGTCATACCTAGACATCAAGTATGCCCTGATGAGAATAAAATTTGTTTTTCCTGAGGACTGGAAGAAAGAGAAGGGGGTGAACATGAGATGCCTATCCTGTGTGTTCTTCCCCAGCGTCTGCGAGCCAAATTCCAGCTGACAGCTGAAAGGCAAAGTCAAGCCCTTAGGCTCTTTGGTGGGGTACCCCTGGCCCCTCTAAATTGAAGAGGGAGGTAGAGAGGATCTTGCCTGGGATCTCCAACACAGTGAGATAGAGAGTACACAGGACCAAAGCTCAGGTTCCTGCCTTGGCACATCATACTTTCCAGGAGGCCTCGGTAAGTCAGAGAATGTCTCAGGTTCAGCATGGGGCTGAAAGCTGAGTACCTGTCTACACAAATGGGGTTGTTGAAAGATTCCTATGATACTGTGCAATACTGCCCAAACTGGAGATGGCATTTTGGTTGTTTTACTAACAACAGTGATAAGAAAACTGATGATGATATTTTTATTGTTGTTATTCAGCAGTGAAACCTAGGCTCAAAACTGGACCTGAGCTCTGGGGACTTGGAGAGCAGCACCTACCCTGGCCTACAGGCCCCTTCAAAGCGGAGCTTTGCTGCCACCTCCTGGCTGTGGAAAGACATGCTTTTCATTATGCAAATGACCTAGAGATTACACTCCTAAAGTCTTGACATTAGACAGAGATGTTTGGGAATCATAATCATCAGGTCCAGGCCCCTGGTTTTGCAGAGGAGAAAATTCAGATTAGTGATAGAATCGGGTAACCCTCAGGATATAGTGTCAGAACTAGACACCCAGGTCTCCTGGCTTCCAGGCCAGGGTTCCCCCAGCTGAATGTCCATAGAAGAAAGAGGACCTTGCATAATCTCAAGATGGTGGGCTAGGACCAACTGGGCAGAGAGGATGGCCCTGGTAATGGAAGGTGGGACCATGGTCAAGGTTCTCCTCCCCAGACCTCATTCTCCTCATCCTAGGATTTTCTGCCAGGATGGAAGAGAAGGCAGTGCACCTCCACAAACTGCCTCTTGCCCCTAGCAGTGAAAGTGGCCAAAACTAAACGTCCCTGAGATGAAGGTGGCCCATGGCAGTTCCAACAAGCCCAAGACAAAGACCCAAGATAAAGGATCAGGGTGTCCATTCCACAGAGAGATACCCAAGGTCAGGACCTGCACCATTTGACCCTTCAGACCCCTTCCACCTTTTTTCAGTGCCCCAAGAGATTGACAGCAGTAGGCCTCCTTGCCCTCTGGCTTTTGGTTGGGTCCAGCCAGTGAGGAGTTGAGATAGAAGAACAGAGGGAAAGAGAGTGAGGTCAAGGGTGTTTATTCCGTGTCCCTCCCTGCAGTCAAAGGTTCCATTTCCTAGCAGGCATCCCACTTCCCCAGCCCTCTCCACCTCCAGTAACTGGTCCCCTCACCCCATGCCCACACCTTTGTAGAGTCCCTTCTTTAAACACTCCTTATATTATGCTACTCTAGGTGTGCCATCTATTTCCTGCTGACACCCTGACTTATATGGGACCTCTGTCCAGCACATCTATTTCACTGCTCCATGTCCCCTCCCATGGAGCAGGACCAGACAACCATGCAAAGTAAGAGTGCTACCTCACTGCAGCATGTGAACAATTCCATGTCATAAATCCCATTCAGATAGTTGATGACACATCCAGTTTCATTGTACATTTCAGTTTGGCACAGACCTTCATCAAAATCAAGATTTTAGGATTGCTTCCAAGTCCCTTATTTTATTTAAAGCAGGGTTCACACTCATAGCTTTTGAGCCCATGAAGAAGCAGTCATTTCCTCTGAGATCTATGTAGCTTCAGTGGTGTACTGGAATCAGCTCATACCAGTTCACAAAAGCCAATTATATTTTTGATGAAATTTTGTGATCTTTTGTGTTTATGAGCACATGAAGAGGGCATGAAGCTCAGAGCCCTTTCTCCATACCTTGCCTATGCATCTCTTCCATCTGGATGTTCCTGAATTAGATCCTTTTATAATAAGCTGGTGATCTAGGAGAGGTTGTTTGACATAGGTCCTTATTGACCCTACAGATCATTCATTTAAGATAGTAACTGGATTTACAGATCCAAGATGGTGGAATAGATAAACACTGTTCCTGCCTCCTTCCCTGAACACATTAAAATTACAACTAAATTATAGAATAATCAACCTGGAGAACCATCTGAAGTCTAGCAGAACAGAAGTTCTCTCACCAAGGATATGTTTGGGGTTTTTTTAAAGCCACATTGAGGCTGGTGAAGGGGCAGAGACATGGAACGGGCTGGCCCCAAACCTGCGTATGGTGGTGAGCATGGGAGAGATATCTCAGTAGCAGAGGTCCACCTCCAGAGGAGCAAGGTACTCCAGCCCCACACCAGGCTCCCCAACCCAGAGTACTGGTTCTGGCAAGAGGAGTTCTCACAACACCTGGCTGTGAAAAACAGTGGGAATTCTGACCGTGTAGGTGGGGTGGTAGGTTGCGGGAAACCCAGACGTACTCTTAAAGGCCCACACACAGACTCACTCGCTCGCAGGCACTCACCCTGGACTCCTGTGGAGGGACAGTGACTCAGGGGGCGTCTGAGACATACTGGGAGAGACTGAGTTGTGTGGCTTTGAGGCGAGGACTGGAGGGACAGTCACCATTTTCCCTGTGTGAGGTCCTCCCATGCAGCTGACAGGCAGGCACCATCTTTCCTGTGTTGAATCTGGCCACATGACCAAATATGAATCTGAATTGATCTGGTGAGCTCTGCTGGGACCCTGACCCACCAAACTTCCCCAACAGTGGCACTTTCTTGGGGAGCAGCGAGTCCTGCCCACGTTGAACTCTCTTGGAAAACTATTGGAAGCCATGGACCCCATTTGAGTGGCAACTGGCCTTAGTGTGCTCTGAGACTTTTCCTGAGTAACTCCAGGCTCGGCACTGGTGCCACCCCAGAGTCTACATTAACCTGGTAAGCATGACTCTTCCCACTCTAGTGAGTCCCTGAAACTTTGCCTCACCCAACTCGTGTACCACATGAGGCTTTATCAGCAGTTGAACCTTAAGGGAGCTGGCAGGTGGCAGCAGGCCTCCGGGTGCCCTGGCTTTTTGTGGAGTTCCCCCAGGTCCGGTACTGGTGGCAGCCATTCTCAGTTCGCAGCATGGCATCTCCCACCATCTTCCAGGTAGAGCACAGGCAGTGACTAACCATGGATTGCTTTGCAGCTTCTACCAGGTAGTCCCTGGCTAGTCACAGGCAGTGGCTGACCTAGGCCTGCACCAGAGCCCCTCGCAAGAGGCCCCAGAACCAAAACACTTGGAGATTAACTTCAGACCACAGTGGAGCATCATCCAATTAGTCCTACAAGTGGCATGTCCAAAGGGCAGTCTCAACAGCACCAGAGCCCCCTGGGGCAAATCCCACTCAGTGGAGTAAGCCCCTCACACAGCAGCCCATAAGCTGTGGATCTGACAAAACCCCAAAGCCAGTCAACCAGAGGATCAATCCCACCCACTGACATGCCAAAGCAATCAAGGCTCAACTATAACAGGAGGACACACACAACCCACACAAGGGACACTCCAACAGCACCTAGCTCAGGTGACCAGGAAGATTGTGCCAGGGCCCCACAGGGCACATAATACATAAGTCCACCCAGACAAGACTGGGAGACATAGCAAACCTACCTAACACATAGAAATAAACACAGAGATGCAGCCAAAATGAGGAAACAAAGAAATACATCCAAAATGAAAAAAACGTGAAAAACTCCAGAAAAAGAACTAAATGAAATAGAGGCAAGCAAACTACCAGATACAGAGTAGAAAACAATGGTTATAAGAATGTTCAAGGAACTTAGTGGGAACTTCAACAAAGAGATAGCAAGCATAAAAAAGGACATGGAAACCATAAAAGAATAACCAGTCAGAAATGAATACAATAACTAAAATAAAGAATGCACTAGAAGCAATCACCAACAGATTATATGAAACAGAGGATTGAATCAATGATTTGGAAGACAAGGTGGCGAAAATACCCCATCAGAAAAGAACAACAACAACAAAAAGACAAAAGAAATAAGGAGAGTTTAAGATACCTCTAGGACAACATCAAGTATAACAACATTTGCGTCATAGGGAGGAGAAGAAAGAAAGCAAGGGATTGAGAACCTATTTGAAGAAATGATGACTGAAAACTTTTCTAACCTGGCAAAGGAAATAGACATACAAGCCCAGGAAGTGCAGAGAGTCCCAAACAAGATGAACCCAAACAGGCCCACACATAGACATATTATAATTAAAATGGCAAAGGTTAAAGACAAAGAGAGAATCCTAAAAGCAGCAAGAGAAGAGCAGTTAGTCACCTACAAGGGATCTCCCATAAGAGTGTCAGCTGATTTCTCAACAGAAACTTTGCAGACCAGAAGGGATTGGCACAAAATATTCAATGTGATGAAAAGCAAGGAACTACAACCAAGATTACTCTATCTAGCAAGGCTATCTTTTAAAATTGAAGGACAGATAAAGAGCTTCCCAGCCAAGAAAGAGTTCATCACCACCAAATCAGTATTACAAGGAATTTTAGAGGGACTTCTCTAAGATGAAAATAAAAAATCAAAAATATGAATAATAAATGGCAATAGCTACATGTCTATCAACAATTACTTTCAACGTAAATACATTAAATGCCTCAATTGAAAGACATAGGAGGGTTGAATGGATAAGAAAATAAAACCCTTATATATGGTGCCTACAAGGGACTCAGTTCAGATTAAAAGGCACACACAGACTGAAAGTAAAGGGATGGAAAAAAGATATATCACGAAAAAACATCTGGGGTGGCAATACCTATACCAGACAAAACAGACTTTAAAACAAAGGCTATAACAAGAGACAAAGAAAGGACCCAGTAATCCTACTTCTGGTTATTTATCTGAAGAAAATCCAAAACACTACTTCAAGGGGACTTGTGCATCCATATGTTCCTTGCAGCATTGTTTACAATGGTGAAGATGTGGAGGCAGCCTGGGTGTCTCGATGGATGAATGGATAAAGAGGAGGTGTTACAGATATACGAGATATGACAATTAAGTTCGCAAACTCATCCTAGAAAAAGTGCTACATATCTCATTGCTGAATATCACTATGGTCACCTTCGAAGTACTCCCCTTGGGAAGCTATGCACCGATGCCAGCACCTAGTCTGCCCTTCAAAGCAATTTTTGAACTCTTTTTCTGGAAAGGCCATCAGAGCTGTCATCATATTACCCTTGATGTCCTGAATGTCATCAAAATGTCTTCCTTTCAATATTTCCTTTACCTTTGGGTAAAGAAAGAAGTCACTGGGGGCCAGATCAGGTGAGTAGGGAGGGTTTTCCAATACAGTTATTTGTTTACTGGCTAAAAACTCCCTCACAGACAGTGCTATGTGAGCTGGTGCATTGTTGTAATGCAAGAGCCATGAATTGTTGGTCAAAAGTTCAAGTTGTCTACATTTTTCACACAGCCTTTTCAGCACTTCCAAATAGTAAACTTGGTTAACAGTCCAGTTGGTACAAATTCTTAATGAATAATCCCTCTGACATCGATAAAAGGTTAGCAACATCGTTGCAACAAGTTTGTGAACTTAATTGTCAGACCTGGTACAATGGAATATTGCTCAGCCATGGAAGGAAATGGGTTCTTGCCATCTGTGGTGGCATGGATGGACCTGGAGGGTATTATGCTGAGTAGAGTATGTCAGCTAGGGAAAGACAGATGCAATATGATTTTGCTTATATGTGGAATCTAAAGAACAAAAGAGACAAAACAGAAAAAAACTCATAGATCTATAGAGAAGATTTTGATAGTTGTCAGATGGGAGGAGGGTTGGGGGTTTAAAAAGTGAAAGGGGTTAATTGGTACAAATTGGTTGTTATGAAGTAGTCATAGGGATGTAGGGTATGCATAATGAATACAGTCAATAACATTGTAATAAGTATGTATGGTGTCAGGTGGGCACTAGATTCATTGGTGTGATAGATGGACAGGACTTGGTGGGGCAGGGTGAAAAGGGTGAAAGTTGAACTACAAATTGGTAGTTACAAAATAGTCTAGCCAGGGACTACCTGGTAGAAGCTGCAAAGCAATCCATGGCTAGTCACTGCCTGTGCTGTACCTGGAAGATGGTGGGAGATGCCATGCTGCGAACTGAGAAAGGCTGCCACCAGTACCGGATCTGGGGGAACTCCACAAAAAGCCAGGGCACCCAGAGGCCTGCTGCCACCTGCCAGCTCCCTTAAGGTTCAACTGCTGATAAAGCCTCATGTGGTACACGAGTTGGGTGAGGCAAAGTTTCAGGGACTCACTAGAGTGGGAAGAGTCATGCTTACCAGGTTAATGTAGACTCTGGGGTGGCACCAGTGCCGAGCCTGGAGTTACTCAGGAAAAGTCTCAGAGCACACTAAGGCCAGTTGCCACTCACCTGGGGTCCATGGATTCCAATAGTTTTCCAAGAGAGTTCAACGTGGGCAGGGCTCGCTGCTCCCCAAGAAAGTGCCACTGTTGTTGGGGGAGTTTGGTGGGTCAGGGTCCCAACAGAGGTCACCAGATCAATTCAGATTCATATTTGGTTGTAAAGTAAAGCACTGAGAATATAGTCAATAATATGGTAATAACTATGTATAGTGCCAGGTGAGTACTTAACTAGTCAGGGGGATCACTTCTTAAATTATATAAATGTCTAACCACTATGCTGTACACCTGAAATTAATTAAATTATTGTAAAATAATATTGAATGTGAACTGTAATTGAAAATTTTTAAAGGGGGGGTAAAGGTGAAGGGGAATAAGAGGTCCAAATTTCCAGGTATAAAACAAATAAGTCATGCGGATGTGATGTACAGCATGGGGAATATAGTCAATAATATTGTGACAGCATGGTACGGGGTCAGATGGTTGCTGGACTTATCATGGTGAGCACTTCTTTAGGTAGATAAATGTTGAATAACTATAGTGTATGCATGAAACTAATATAATATTGTATATTAGCTATATTTTTAATAAAAATCTTTTTAAAAAAAAAAAGTTTTGTAAGCCAGTTGTTATACACAAACATTATTAAAAGCTAATTTATATAAACTTACAATGAGATAAATTATATTAAAAACAAAGGGAATAATAATTCAAAACTCATACCTTCCTAATTATTTACTGCATTTTATTATTATTTCTGCTCTTGAGATTGTTTACAAGTAATAAATATGTGTGGTGGAAATACCATCTCATCGTGTGCCACTCTCGTTCTTGTGCCATCTCCCCATTCAGTGATGTCATGTTGATAGCTTGAAACACACCATGATGAAAATATTCACACCAGAGAAACTGGCAAACACTATGAAACAAGGCTTTTTATTTGTTTGCTCGTTAAACATTTACCAGCACACGGCACTAAGTGAAACCAATGAAATCCAAGTAAAAACAAATCTGCAATTCCGTATATAGGGGTACTGGGGCATGCAGGGCCAAGCCCACCCCCCAGCCTCCTACCAGTCCTACTAGATCAGCTTATTCAAGGCAACAAGTTGAGAGGACTTCTCAGGGCTGGGGATTTACATCCTGCAAAGTGCCGGGAAGTGGCAAGGATAGGAAGGAAAGTGCCATCCAAGTCCCAATTCCACTGCTATACCCTGGTTATAAGAACTCACTTAGGGCCGGCTCAGTGGCTCAGGCAGTTGGAGCTCCGTGCTCCTAACTCCAAAGGCTGCCGGTTCGATTCCCACATGGGCCAGTGGGCTCTCAACCACAAGGTTGCCGGTTCAATTCCTCAAATCACGCAAGGGATGGTGGGCTGCGCCCCCTGCAACTAACAATGGCAACTGGACCTGGAGCTGAACTGAACTGTGCCCTCCACAACTAAGACTGAAAGGACAACAACTTGACGTGGAAAAAATCCTCGAAGTACACACTGTTCTCCAATAAAGTCCTGTTCCCCTTCCCCAATAAAAAATAAAATCTTTAAAAAAAAAAAAAAGAACTCACTTAGCTGTGGTAGAAACTCAGTTTCAAGTGTCTACGATGGTTTATTGGTTCACCCAAATGAAAATTGCAGAGTAGTCAATCTTGAGGCTGACTGGACCCATGAATATGTGGTTGATTTCCTTTTTTCTCTCTTTCTTTCCTCCACAGTTCTGCTTTCTTTCCTCTATATTAACTTTATTCCCAGGAAGCCTGCCCCTTTGGGATTATAAAATGGCCAGTTTAGGTCCCATGTCTTACCATCTTATGCTAGCAGCCTAAACCAAAGAGCTTCTCTGTTGTAGGAGTTCCAGCAAAAGTCCCAGGGCTGCTTTTCATTGGCTCTGACTGCCCGGGATGGTTGGGCCCATGGTCAGGAGGTGGTAGGAGAGTTTGGATCTTTAATAGGTCAGGTCTGAGTCATGAGGGACCAACCCCACCCAAACTCCAGGAACTGAGAGTTCAGAGGGATGTTTCCACTTCCTCCCACTAGGTCAAGTTTCTCTTCCCAGAACCAGTTGCGGGGGCGAGGCATAGAGGGGGCAGGGAAGCACCAACTGTTCACTGTTGGGGCTCACTAGCATGTTTCTGTGGGCTTGTCGAGTCGGCTTCTCACTTTTGGAATTGGGCTGGCCATGCATTCCCACCGAGTCAGAGTGTGGACAAATCCACACAACGTCTGTAAACTCCCCGGCGCAAAGTGGGCTATCTTGGAATGCCAGTTGGCATTTCCCTTCCTTCCATACTTATTCTCACTTGCCTCTTTCCCACAAAAGAGACAGCATTGTGAACAAAAGATTCTAAAATACAGGATCACGTATGGTACATCTTTCTTCACTCACTGTTGAACCAGCTGGCACTCAGACCCTGCAGACACCCCTCATCCTTCAACACTTCCTAAGAGTCTTACTTCTCATAACATAACATCATTTCCTCCCCCACAATGACCTGAATTCCATGTGGGGCCTCTCACTGCTGACAGGAGCAGGGAGAAATCATGGCTCAGAAGCACTGCCCTACAGTCAGAGTTTTCCTGTCCCATGAGTCAGGAAGGAGAGGTCTGGGTGGGGCCAGACAAAACATCTGGACCCAAAGCAGGACAAGGCTGGGATCTGAACCCAGGGCCAGCCCACAGCAGGCTGGTGGAACTGCTGAGCCATTGCTCCCTCTGAGGAACAAGCAGACAACTCATCCATTGAACAGTGAATTCACTGAGGGCCTGTGACATGCCACGAGCAGTTCTAAGCACTCGGAACGCAGGAGTGAAGTAAATAACAAGTGTCAGCCGTGCCTTTCTCTCAGAGATATTCCAAATTCACCTCAAATGTCAACTGCTCCTTCAAGGCGTTCCTGATTCTCACCTGCCTCGCTTGCTCTCTCCCATCCCTCTGCAGACACACAACAGTTCCTATCTAGGCCCGTTCATTTCCTGGTTTCTCTCCACCACTCAACTGCCAACTCCATCAAGGGACACTCTCTTCATCACCTTAGAATCCTCTAGCATTGATGAGGCAGTCCCTAGAGGTTTCTGGAAAGAATGAACATTTATAATGGTATTTTGAAAATAAAATAATTCAAATAACTCAAGTGCTTAGTAATAGAGGACTGCCTGAATGTCTTCTGGTAATAACTATAATAACAGCAGCTAGCCTTAACTGAGCATTTCTTATGTGCGAGGTGTTGTTTCAAGAACTTTACATAGCATCTCATTTAATTCTCACAAAACCTCTATGCTGGAAGGTCTTATTTTATCTCATTTCCCAGGTATAGCTGTTAAGAGAGGTTAGGAATTTGCCTAATGTCACACAGCTAGTAAGTGTTGGGGCCCGAACCTGCAACCACTATGCTAGTCTAGGATTACTTGGAGGGTTTGTATACTTCGAGAGTTATGTATATACTTTAAGAGGCAAAAGCACAAACAACATTTGGCTACATCGAGATGTATATATTAATGTCTTTACTAAATAAAGTCAAATGAAAAAAGCCTAAGTTAATATATACGTACTGATCATAGCCATATGAAAATCTATGGATGTGTCAGACAAGCCCACAATCCGGGTAATGAAATGGAGTTTCTAATCTCTTTGAGTGTTCATTTCCCTGTAAGGCTCTGTATAATTTTTTAAACTTATCTAGCCCTGAGTTTCATGCCCTTGAGGCTGGGCAAACTACTCACTAATTTGATAGATGAATCCCTGCTGAGATGTTAAGGCCTGCAGCTGGCTTACTTCTACTCCTTCCAGCAAATGCATTTTACAGGGATCTTCTGAAACAAAGCCTCGGTTGAAGGCTGGCTTTGAGGGAGTAGGATGGGCTCTGGGAAGTCCTGTGAGATGGAGGAGGAGAGTTTGGGATGGTGGGGATGAGGGGTCCTGGTGAAGGATGTCACAAAAGTGTCAACTTTGTCATAAAAGCTACTTCCTCTTGGCCTGCTGAGAGAGACAATTCCCCCCAGCCAAGGAAGGACACCTCTCTGCTCTGTGCTATCCTCCTCGTCCCTCAAATACCCGAGGGTGGCTTTAAGGGGCAATGCAGATAGGAAAGCCCAAGTTACTGATGTTGAATTCAGGTGACACCAGATGGGCAGGCAGGAGGGTTTGGAGAGGGGAGGTGAGAACAGGAGGCTCACCAAGACATGAGTCCAGGTTGGGCAGATACACAGCTCTCGCGTGATCTCCCTGCTCCAACCTGAAGAGCTCTCCAGAAGCAGGACTGATCTGAAAATCCCCCCGGGACTGGAGCCAGCCCAGGAAATACTGAAAGAAATAGTTCCAAATGGCAGGAGGAGGTGAAAGAGGTAAAGAGAGAAGAAAAGGCCTGAATTGAGAGGCGGGAAGTGGGTAGGATGCATAGGGGCAGGCTGGATTGGAGGGTAAGAGTGTGGAAACATTGCTACCTAAAGAACAGTTGGGGGAACTGGTCATGTTTAGCCTTGAGAAGAGGCCTGGAAATGCCTGGTACAATTCCTAGCTTCAAATATTTAGGTAGACACTCAAGAGGAGAGATATTATAGAATGTGCTATACATTGCTCTAGTCTAGAGCCTTGCTATTCTACATACACACCAGCAACAGAATCCCCTGGGCAGAATCTCAGGCCCCTCCCAGACGTCTTGAATCCAAATGCGCACCTTAACAAGATCTCCAGGTGACTCATGAGCACATCACATTTGAGGAGCACAGATCCAGAGCAATTCTATTCACGATGTGGTCCAGGGTCCAGTGCCCACCTCTAAACTGTTAATGGTCTCCCACGGGATAAGTACAGAAGAGTGTTTGGGAGCTTTTCAAATAATGTGATACTGCTGTGAATCCAGTGGTCCCATACCAGTGAACAGGACCCATCGTCAGTGTTGCAGAAGTGCTGTTGGGAGTCTGGTATACAGTGTGAGATGAGTACTACGTAGTCCTGCCCAGTAGGTCCACATGGGTTGGAGAAAAAAAATCTCTCATCACAGTTTGAGAAACTGTATTCCAGATCAGCAGTCTTCAAACTTCAGTGTGTCTCAGAATCACCAGGAGGGCTTGTTGAAGTACAGACTGCTGAGCCCCACCTCCAGAGGTCTTGATTCACTAGTTCTGGGGAGGAGCCTGAGAATCTGCATTTCTAACAAGCTTCCAGATCATGCTGATGCTGCTGGTCTTGGGAACATACAGTGAGAACCACTGCTGTAGAGTAGAAGACGGGTACTGACCGGTGGGTAAGAGT
This sequence comes from Rhinolophus ferrumequinum, assembly GCF_004115265.2. Taxonomy (NCBI): domain Eukaryota; kingdom Metazoa; phylum Chordata; class Mammalia; order Chiroptera; family Rhinolophidae; genus Rhinolophus; species Rhinolophus ferrumequinum. The sequence continues at coordinate 9,152,524 of NC_046304.1, forward strand.
TACAGGACCCAGATTCCTGCTCAATGTAAAGAAGAATGTTCTAATATCGTCTAGCCCAGGAACAGGTGAGCTCACTATTTACACAATGATTTAATCCTCCCTATCTCCCATCGACCTCCCAATACTCCTGTGGAGTGAGTTGTTATATTATTATTTCTATTTTAAAGATGAGGAAACTGACTTGCCCAACGTCAAACAGCAAAGCAAGTCCACATGACCTAGTAGGTTCAGATGGAACGTGAAGGGCCTCTCTTCAACTGATGCTGAAGGGATCCCGGCATTAGACAACTTGGGTCTGGTGGTTTTAAGACCTCTCTTACCTTGAAGAAGCTGGAATCTCCTCTTCCATGAATTCCAGCTGCCTTTATTGGAGCTCATATAGATCTATCATCCCAGTTATCTTTCTTCCCCAGAAGTGAATCCCTTAATTGAAAGCCAGCCTCTTGACTACTTCTTGAGCCTCAGGCCCTATAGTGGGTGCTGTGGCACTCCTCCAAGCCCTCCTTTGAGATAACCAGGCACTTATTACTACCACCGTTGGGACTGTTGGTGGCTGATAGCTCTCAGCTAAGTCCTTCCTCAGGAATTGCCCTCCACCCCAGAAAACCACCTCACCCAGGATCATACCCCCTTACCCAGGGCAGTCTGTATCCAATGACTGGACAAAGAGGAGATAAATGACAATCCCCTTGCTCAAAGCTAAAAACCATACCAACTCCAGAGTCCCACCCCTATCACCCCACGCCCATGGAATCAGCTGAGACCTCTGCCATGACTGCATCTCAGTTCACTTCTCCCACGACCAACCCTTCTGCCTTCATTTCCCCACAGGTTGATCAGAAGAACCAATGACATAAAGTTCACAGGTCCCCAACTTACTAGCTATGGCCTTGGGTATAGCAAACCTGTTTTCCCATCTGTGAAATAAAATAATAAAGTCTATCTCACAGGTCTGTTGTGGGAATTAAAAGAGACGATTCATATGGAGTGATTAAACAAGACCAGGCATACAGTCAGCATTAATAAATGGCAGATATCATCATCATCATCACCACCACCATCATCATCATCTTGAAGGCTTATTGTTCTTTGGGAATTACCAAATATTTTTAGGTCCAGTTGAGTTGATATCATAGTGTATCAGTTCTCAAAGTGTGTTCCAGGGACTTCTGCAAGTCTTGGAGTCCCTTTCAGGGGGTCTGCAAGGTTAAAACCATTTTCATTATAATTCCAAGACATCATTTCCATTTTTCACTGTGTTGACATTGGCACTGATGGTACAAAAGCAGTGGTAAATTATTGATGCCATAGCCCAGATCAAGGCAGTAGCACCAAACTGTACTACCAAACAATGAGTGGCATCATCGTACTTGTTGTATTCCTCTCTGCCAGGTACTCTCAGAAAACACAAAATTCAGTTTCACTTAAGTAAGTCCTTAATGAAGCAGAACAAATAATTAATTGTATTAAACCACAATCCTTGAATACATTTTTTAAATATTCTGTGTGATTAAATTGAAAGAATACAAAAGGACTTCTGCAAACTGAAGTATGATGATTTTCTCGAGGAAAAGCACTTGTACAATTGAGTTACAAGCTGCACCAGCTACTTTTTTCATGAAACACCATTTTTATTTTATTATAAGTCTAGATTTTACAAACTGCGTATTTGGCAGACCATGTCTTGAAAGTGAATGAAGCATGTTGATCACTTAAGGAAAAACAAATGATATTTAATAAAAATAATAATAATAATATTTGTGGCCAATGATACAATTTGAGCTTTCAAATGAAAAAATAGAATTTTCGAAAAACTTGCATTTTCTACCATGGTAGCGATTGATAGCTTCCCAATACTTAAAGGCATTTCTGATGAGAATGGTGGTGATATTAATAAACGATTTTTATATTATACTGTATATTAAAATGTGTTAACATTTGAAATATCTGCAAAACTCGTGAACCAATATTCTTCCAATGACCAATGCATGATGTTACAAAATCATCCATGAGTAAAAGACCCATATAAAGTGCAAGATAGTCCAGTCAACATGGCAGAGTAAATGCTGTGCTTAGCTTCTCTCATGACCACATCAAAATTACAACTAAACTACAGAACAACCATCATTGAGAATTGCCTAAAGTCTAGATGAACCAAAACCATATAACTAAGGACATACAAAGAAGCCACCTCAAGACTGGTAGGAGGAGCAGACATGCGGAATGGCCTGGTCTTGCACCCATGTGTGACCATTAACAATTGGGAGGGGTATCTCAGCTGTGAAGGTCCCCATCCCTGAGGAGCAAGGGTTCCAGCCTAAAACACCAGACTCCCCAGCCCAGGGTTTCAGTCCTGGGGAGGGAAGTCCCCATAACTTCTGGTTGTGCAAACCAGCATAGATTGTGGCTGAGTGAGTCAAGGGGAAACTGCAGTCCTAGGCACTCCTCTTAAAGGACACATTCATGGACTTACTTGCTAATGGACTCACTCACTCTGAGCTCCAGCACTAGGGCAGCAGCTGGAAAGGTGCCAGGGACATATGGGGAGAAACTGAGTTGTCTGGCTCCAGAGTAAGGTCTGGAGGGGAAGCTTTCTCCTGGATGGAGGAGCTGGCAGAAGCCATCGTTTCTTTGTTGAGCCCTCCCCAATCCCAGAGTGCAGATGTAAGTGGCCACCATATCTGAGTCTCCATCAACCAAGCTAACACTGTTTGTTCATCCCACCCTGGTAATTTTCTGAGACCCTACCCCACCCAACTTTAGAAACACCCATGCCACTTCTGGTGGCTTTCCCGTATAAACAACCTGTCTAGGCTCATGCTGCAGATTTTCTGAAAATCTCTCAAAGGTTCACAAAACCCAAACAAACAGCATCTGGCTTCAGCATGTCCCACACCTCTGACTGAACATCCCTAAGCCTGGCACTAGTGAAAACCAGCCTGTTTGTGGCTTGGCCTCTTGAGGACCTCCAAGCCCAGTGTGGGCAGTGACCGTCTTCAAATTGCTTTGTGGTTCACACCAGGTGGCCCTGGACAGGTCACGGGCTGTGGCTGAACTTGACCTGCAGCAGGTTCCCTCTCAGGAGGTCCCAGGGCTGGGACACCTGGTGGCCAGCTTCAGATCCAGCCAGAGCATCATCCAGCTGCCTCCAAGGATGACAAACCCAAAGGACAGACTGGGCAGGCACCAGAGCCCTGCTAAAGCAAACCTTGGTCTGTAGGGTCAGCCCCTGCACAACAGTTCCTCCACTGCAGTCACAGCCAGTCCTCAAAACCAATCAGCCCCAAAGTCAATCCGTCTCACTGATGTACGAACTGCAACCAAGGCTCAACACACAAGGGACACACCTGGAGCACTCAGCTCTGGTGACCAGGGAGATTAAACCACTGGGCCCCATAGGACACCTAATACATAAGGCCATTCTACGAAGACAAGGAGGCATATCAGCCTTACCTAATACATAGAAAGAAACACAGGAAGGTAACCAAAATGAGGAGACAAAGAAACATGTCTCAAATAAAGGAACAGAACAAAGCTCCAAAAAAAGAACTAAATAAAATGGAGACAACCTACCAGACACAGTGTTCCAAGCACTGGTTATAAGGCTGCTCAATGATCTCAGGGAGAATTTCAACAAATAGATAGGAAACATAAAAATGAAGATAGAAAACATAAAATGGAATCAATCAGGAATAATCACTACAATAATTGAAATGAAGAATACATAAGAGAAAATCAACAGTAGATTAGATGCAACAGAGGATCAAATCAGCAGTTTAGAAGATAAAGTAGCAGAAAACACCCAAACAGAATAACAAAAAGAAAAAATAATCCCCCCCCCAAAAAAAAATGAAGACAGTTTAAGAGGCCTTTGGGACAATATTAAGCATAACAACATTCGCATCATAGGGGTACCAGAGGAGAAGAGAGAAGGAGCAAGGAATTGAAAACCTATTTGAAAAAATAATGACTAAAAAGTTTTCTAATCTGGCAAAGGAAATAGACATACAAGCCCAGGAAGTGCAGAGAGTCTCAAAGAGAATCCAGATAGGCCTACACCAAGACACATCATAATTAAAATACCAAAGGTTAAAGATAAAATCTTAAAAGCAACAAGAGAAAAATAGTTAGTTACCTACAAGGGAGCTCCTATAAGACTGTCAACTGATTTCTCAACAAAAATTTTGCAAGTCTGAAGGGACTGGTACCAAATATTGAAACTGATGAAAAGCAAGGGCCTACAACCAATATTACTCTACCCAGCAAAGCTTTCATTTAGAATCGAAGGACAGATAAAGAGCTTCCCAGACAAGAAAAAGCTAAAGGAAGGAGTTTATTACCACCAAATCAGTATTGCAAGGAATGTTAGAGGGACTTAAGATAAAAAGTATAAACAAAAGCAGAGGGAGCGGAGGAAGATGGTGGCTGCCATTCCACAGCAGGCCTGGACCTTGGAGCAGCTGCGCAGAGAGCAGCTACCCAAAAAGGACATTATCAAGTTTCTACAGGACCATGGTTCAGATTCGTTTCTTGCAGAATATAAGTTATCAGGAAACATTAAAAATGTTGCCAAGACAGCTAACAAGGTTACGTCCTATTTGGTTACAGCCATTTGGTTATAGCCTATAACCATCTTTTTTAAAGTAAGCGTTTCAAGAGTACTGAAAGTATAAGTAAAGTGTCCAAGCAGGTGAAAAATGTGAAGCTTAATGAAGATAAACCCAAAGAAACCAAGTCTGAAGAGACTCTGGATGAGGGTCCACCAAAATACACAAAATCTGTTCTTATAAAAGGGGATAAAACCAACTAGCCCAAAAAGGGAGATGTTGTTCACTGCTGGTATACAGGAACACTACAGGACAGAACTGTTTTTGATAAAATATTCAAACGAGTTGAAAGAAGAATAAAAATGTCAAGCCTTTAAGTTTTAAGGTTGGAATAGACAAAGTTATCAGAGGACGGGATGAAGCACTCTTGACAATAAGTAAAGGAGAAAAGGCTTGACTAGAGATTGAACCAGAATGGGCTTATGGAAAATAAGAACAGCCTGATGCCAAAATTCCATCAAATGCAAAACTTATTTTTGAGGTGGAATTGGTGGATATTGATTGAAATAGTAATGCTTCAGATCTAAAGACATCAGAAATGGCCTTGAAGAAACTTATGTAAATAATTACACCTGGTTATTGTTGTAAGGGAAAAGTCAACTGAAAGATTCAAGGAGCTAAGTTAGAAATTGTTTACTTGATCCCTCAACTTTTAAAAACAGTAATCCATTATAAATCCCTGAAGTTTAAAATATTTTATTACAACTATGTAAAATACTGGTTAAGGAGAAGTCATTTTTCTTTTATCTCATGTTTTAAACTAAAAGGCTCAATAAAAATTTATCCAGCATCAAAATATATATATATATATATATATATATATATATATATATATATATATATATATATATGAAAAATAACATGGCAATAACCACATATCTATCAGCAATTACTTTCAATGTATATGGATTAAATACTCCAATCAAAAGACATAGGAAGGCTGAGTGGATAAAAAACAAAACCTGTACATATGCTGCCTACAAGAGACTCACTTCAGATTGAAAGATACGACAGAAAGTAAAGAAATGGAAAAAGATATTTCATGAAAATTGAAATGAAAAAAAATCTGGAGTAGCAATACTTACACCAAACAAAATAGACTTTAAAACAAAGGCTATAACAAGAGCCAACGAAGGACCCAGTAATCCCACCTCTGGGTATTTATCTGAAGAAAACCCAAAACACTACTTCAAGGGGACATGTGCATCCATATGTTCATTGCAACATTGTTTACAATAGCCAAGATGTGGAGGCAACCTGGGTGTCTGTCGATGGATAAATGGATAAAGAGGAGATGGTACAATGGAATATCACTCAATCATGAAAGGGAATGGGTTCTTGTCATCTGTGGTGTCATAGATGGACCTGGGGAGTATTGTGCTGAGGAGAGTATGTCAAACAAAGACAGATGCAATGTGATTTCATTTATACGTGAAATCTAAAGAACAAAATAAACAAACACAACAGAAACAAACTCATAGATACAGAGAACATTTTGATGGTTGCCAGACGAGAGGGGACTTGACGGTAGATGAAAAGGGGGAAGGAATTAAGAAGTACAAATTGGTTGTTATACAGTAGTCATGGGGATGCAGGGTATAGCATAAGGAATACAGTCGATAATATTTTAATAACTATGTATGGTATCAGAGGGATACTAGATTTCTTAGGGTGATAGATGGGAGGGATTTGGGGGCAGGTTGAAAAATGTGAAGGGATTAAGAAATACAAATTGGTAGTTACAAAATAGTCATGGAAATGCAAAGTAAAACATAGGGAATATAGTCACTAATATGGTAATAACTGTGTATAGTGCAAGATGGGTACTAGACTAGTCAGAGGGATCACTTCTTAAATTATATAAATATCTAGCCATTAAGCTGTCCCCCTGAAATTAATATAAAATAATATTCAATGTCAAAAAAAGCGAAGTACAAAACAGACCAATGGACTTTTATGTAGCAGAGTCTGAAACGTTTAATGATATGGTTTTAGATTTTACATTGCAACTAACTTTTAGAAATTTACCAGTTTTCATTTTACTGAACAGTCAAAACAGAAATCCACAATTATCTGAAAAGCTATTAAAATATTCCTTCTTTTCCAACCACATATATGTGTAAACCTGAATTTTTTTAACATAGTTTAGCCAAAAAAATAAATAAATAAAAGAAAGAAAAGCTTGTTTCAGCAGATTTAATACTGAAGCAGACATGAGAATCAGCTATATTAAGCCAGAAATTAAAGAGATTTACAGACTTGTAAAACAATGCCAGTTATTAATTTTTTTATTTTGGAAAATATAGTTATTCTAAATAAATTTTTCATAAAAGTAGATTATGTTAATTTGGGGGGTTAATTATTGTTATTCTAATTAAATATTTTTAAATTTCTCAGTTTTATTTCCTAAAACAGTAAATATGAATAGATAGGATCCACATAAATAAAAGTCCTTTGGGGTCCTCAATCATTTTTAATGTATAAAGAGATCTGGAGAACAAAACTTATGAAAATCATTAACATGGAATTTTAACTAAACCTCGAAGGGCCCTGTTGTGGCCAAAGCTTTGGAAAGGAAAGGAGATAGCTCCTTCCACTCCTGTCCTAGAACAACCTCAACCTGCCCCCAGTGAGGCAGACACCCTCAGGGCATAATATAGGAAAAGGGAAAAGGAAACCTTCTCTCATTTCCTTTCCTGGAATGTGCCCTGACCAGCCTCCCTGTGAATGTCACACCCTGTCCTCCCAAACAAATGGCTGTGGAGGTTTCCCTATCAGGGAAAATGCTGAGAACATCTCAGCCAGCCAGTCGGGAAAAGAAGGAGGCCACAGAGCTAGAGAACAAAGACCACTGCTTGTCGTCCACACTTCTGTGTTGATTCTCCTTCTAGCCAATACTCCAATGAATAGCTTTGGATGTTTGAGCTCCCATACTGGGTGCTTGGGGCTCTATACCTTGGCTTTGTATGTCCTCCATCTTCTCCCTGCCCCAAAAAAACAAGCTCATAGGGCACCTCTCCCAACCACCACTTATCCCACAAGCTTACGAAAATTCCTTTTCCACCAAGAAAATACTGGAGTAAATCACCGGGGGTCGCCCCACTGCCTCCAGCATTGCAGAGCCAGGAGAGACCAGACAAACATGTGCTCTACAGGTTACTGTGAATGATTAGTGTAATTCACGAAAGGTACTCTGAGACTCAGAAAAGAAATAGTGTGGTAAAGATGGTTGTGAGACACTCAAGGATCTCATATTTCTTGGCTATGGACACGCATGGGAGTGAAACATTTAATGAAGAAATGATTCCAAACTTATCCAAATTGTTCCAGAAAACAAAAAAAAGAAGGTCCACCACCACCACCACCCTGCTGATTTTATGAGGCCAGAGCAACCTTTGATATAGACAAATACATACTTCATATATATGTATATGTCAATCTCAACCATGAACATGAACATAAATGCAAAAAATTCTAAAAATTATACTAGGAAACTGAATATACAGTATAAGAAAGATAATATGTCCTAGGATAAACTTGGGTTTATTCCAGGGTTGTAAATTTGATTTAACATTAGAAAATGAATACTCTACATAAACAGATAATACTCTACATAAACAGACTAAAAAAGAAAAATCATATGATCATTGCAGAAAAAAGACTTTGATAAAATTCAACATCCATTCACCATTTTTAAAAATGCTCCCTCTTAAACTAGAAGTAAAGGGGAATTTCCATGATCTGATAAAGAGTCTCTAACACAAAGGCTTACAAAAACATCAGACTTGTTGAAAACTTTTCCTTTGAGATCAGGAATAAGACATGAATACCCACCGTCATTATTTCTATTAATCAGCGTCCTACCTAATATAATACAGCAGGAAAAAGAAATTAAAAGTACCAGGATCGGGAAGGAGGAAATAAAATTGCATTTATTTGCTGATATACATAAAATTTTCCAAGGAATCGATAAATTAAAATCAATAAGAGGGTTTAGCAAGATACCTATTTTCAAAAACTCAAAATACACTAAATACAATGAGATATCGTTGCTTGTATCCTGTAACAACAACAACCACAACAAAAACACCATTGGAAAAACTGGTGAAATCCAAATAAAATCTGGAGTTTATTTATTAATAATGTCTCAATGTTAATTTCTTAGTTTTGATAGATGTGCCACGGTTATGCAAGATGTAGACATCAGGGAAAATTGGTGTATACAGGAGCTATCTGTATTATCTTTGCAGCTTTTCTGTAAATCTAAAATTAATCCAAAACAAAAATATTATTTATAAAAATTTTTTAAATCAAAATACAAAAGTCAATTGTACTTGTGTATACCAGCACTAAACAGGCAGAAAATGATTTTTTAAATTATACTACTTATAATTGAATATAAAAAATTCAAGTTCCTAGCAGCAAATAAAACAAAGCATATATAAGACCTGAACCGATAAAAGAACTTTATCATTAGAGCTATTTAAAAAGACCTAAAACAAAGATATAGTATGTTTATTGATCACAAGACTCAATAGTATAAAGGTATCAATTCCTCCCAAAGTTCTACAGCTTTTTAAATGTCTTCCTTACTCCCTCCCTCCCACCTTCCTTCTATCTCTCTCTCCCTCTCATCCCCCCGGCCTTTCTTTATTTTGGCAGAAGTTAACAAATTGTTAATTCTAAATTTTATAAGGCAATGCAAAAAAAGTCAAAAATAACACTAGGCAGTCTCAAAGAATAAAGTGGAAAGATTTGTTCTTCCAAAAGGGATCCATGGGGGAAGAATGTGTTTTTACAAAGATGTGTTTACTTTCAACGAAAGTAGAAAGAAAATAACCAATATCTATGAAGTGCTAACATGTGCCAGGTACTGGTGCTACGCCTGTTATGTATATACTCATTCAATCCTCACAACATTTCGAAGACATAGCTACCATTATTGCCTCATTTAACATCTTTAGGGAGTAGCAGGCAAAGCCAAGGAATATCAATGAGAACAAGGTGAAGGCCAAGGCCCACAGTGGAATGCCTGGTCCCCAAAGGGCTCGGGCTGCCAACACATTCCAAGAGATTAAGACACATGCTGAGCTCCTCATCTGAACTCACCTGCTCTACAAAAGCTATCTCCTGAGGTGAACCCAAGGGAACTAACAATTGGAACCACTTGGGGCTTGTTTCAGGTTAAGATCATCAGCCCCCGAGCACTTGCAATGTTCAGGAAGTATTAGGAGGAAGGGGGCGGGTGGGTGGAGGGGGTGGGGGTGCAGAGAGAAACTTCCTGGTACATTAGGATTGCTCCTGATGCCAAGAACAAATTGGGAATTCCCAGAATATTTCCTTTTGTTTTTTCCTCTTTAGCACTGTGCCCTTCACAAAACCCTTGGCATCTAACAAAAGCTGCCCAAATTCTGTTTTCAAATGTTATGCAGATCAACCCCCCTGCCCATGCCTCCTCTGTAGGACCAGGAACAAACTAAGCAGTGAGCAGAGAAAGAGAAGGGCTGCTCTGGCTGGACAGAGCCTTGAAGGCAGCACGTCCTGGGGGCAGGGACTTGGAGAACTATTAGTTTCTCCTCATAATAAAGTGCCTCGGGTGGGTCGGGGCGGGGGTCGGTTTTGTGGGGGAGGCACTGAAGCCCAGATCACCCAACTAATGTCACTCAGCTATTCGAATTCTGGAGAGGAGTGGCAAATTAGTTTTGTTTACATCCAGGCACACCTCCTGGCACTTATTAACCCAGGGTTACACCACCCGAAGAGGCTAACTACTACTACCCAAGACAAAGGAGGAAGGAAGTGACAGCTGGGAGCTCTGGGACTTCATTTTAAGGACTGTCCTTAGACTTCATCATGTACTGAAAAACTTTGATTGCCCTTGAAACTAAGGAACAAGGGGGAATGGTATATTCCAAAGAATGTGTGACTTTTCCTTGCCAAACAACCCCCAAGGGCAATAATAATAATAACAACAGCTATTATTTATATTTATTAAGTGCTTACTATACCTTGTAAGATTTTCACTCCCCTTAGAATCCCATGGGGGGCACTACTGTGCCCATTTTGTAGATGCAGAAATAGAGGTTACAATTTGCCCAAAGCCAGCCTGGAAAAAGGGAGGGAGCCTGCATTTGATCTTGGAAGTGACTCCAGAGCCCAGATTCTTCAACACCTCATTACGTTGCCACTCTCATAGCAGGGATGCAAGAGAGGCAGAATATCCCAGCCTCATGTTCTCTGCAGCCCTCAGGTCACTCCCCAGAAGTCACTTGAGCCAGACCATAGGACCCACATGGCCTTTAGGGTCACAAGGGGCTCCCTAAGGGCAGCTGGGGTACCATGTTCACTAGTTCTCTGTCTTTCCCAGAGGCCCTTGGGGCAGGATATAAGGGCTGCAGTCAGTCCCTGCTTCTCGCTGTCGCATCCACACTCCCACTTGGTGAGCTCTGGGACCCCAAAGCAGGGGCTCAGTGCCCAGAGACTGATCCAGCAGAGTTGTGCTTGCTCACAGAAAGCTGTGTGCTATGATTCAGGCACACCGTGACATCCCCACCTTCCTACCCCTGGGCCTGGCTTCATCATGGATGTCTCATGGGGGCAGTTCCAGCTCCTTCACTCAGGCAGGTGCAAGATACAGAATAGACACTGAAAATCATCCTGCATTTGGGGTGAAAGAATGCTCCCCACCCCTCAATCTCTGTCTCTCTCTTTCTCTGTGTGTGTGTCTCTCTCTGTCTCTCTCTCTGTCACACACACACACACACACACACACACAGGCACACACACAGAGCTCCCTATTTCCTGTGGACCACAGTGACTTTCCTTATCAGACAGAAGAACAAAGCCTCTTTAAGCCTTCGCCCGTACAATCATCTCCAGCCTATTTCCAGGCACTTGTAAGAGTCCCTTTCATTACCACTGGCCCTCTTTCTGTCCTGACAGTGTTTTAAGGCTTTTCTCTCTCTGCAGTTTGGACACATGCTACTCAGACCCCTGTCGCTCTTTTCTGCTTTGCTCTCCCCTCTTTCTTTCTTCCTTTCATGGTTCAGATTGATCTCTGCCTAGTAGGTTTTGTGAAATTTCCTACTATGATTCTTTCATCTTCAGCCTGCCTCATCTATGGTATTTTAATAGTAGCACCCTGTGGTAGGATCTGTCCCCTTCTCACTCCCCAGATCTGGAACGTTCCTTTCTGATGCACAGACCTGCCCAATTTCTATAAATATTGGTCCATCAATTCATTTACTTCTTTGTTGACTTTACGCTCCCTGGGACCAGACTGTTAACTTCATGAGGACCAGTTCCCTTCCTGTCCCTGTACCCCTGAGACCTAGGACAGCACCAAGCACATAGTATGGCTCAGTAAAATCTGCAGAATTGGTTAAATCCACCAATCGAACACCCTTAACTATTCAATTTCATCCCAACATAAATACATTCACCGAGGCAAGTATAATGGAGTGATTAAGAGAGCAGGATGTAATAATGCTGGCTCTGCCACCCACTGGCTGGATGACCTCAGGCAAGACACTTAGACCCCCATGGCTTAATTTCTTCATCTGTAAAATGGGGTTATCCATAGTACCTACCTCAGGGTTATTGGGAAGAGTAAATGAATCACTATATGTAACACACCTAGGACTATGTCCAGCATGAGATGAGTTTCAGTAAACATTAGCTGGGACCATCATTATGCACTCTACACCCAGTGTGTACTAAGGGACAAAAGATGGGAAGGACCTGATCTGGCACATGAGGCAGCCAGACAAGCTACTATCAGAGAGGCAGGAATGAGGGATTATAGGACCTTCAGGATGAGAGCAGTTATCACTACTTGGAGGGATTGGGAAAGAACACAGTGGGTCTTGAGGGTTGACTAGGAGATGGTCAGATTAAAAGTGGGAAAGGGCCTTGCACCATTTGACTGAGGTGTAAAGAGGGAAGCAGAGATAAGGCTGGAAGGATAGCTTAGGGCCGAACTGTTTGAGACTAGATATCATACATTATACATAGAGTACAATTAAAATAGTATAAAAGAAGCCTTCCACATGTGTTGTTTAAAACTCTGTCCTCAAAATATCCCTAAACTAGACTTTTCCTTTTCTAGACTATTCTCAAGGTCCAGTAGAATTTCCTCTTTTCAAAAGCATAATGGAAGAGAGCAAGAAAATAGTCTCTTTTTGTGGGCCATTCTCCAAAACTGGTGCCTTTTGAACTTTTTTTTTTTTTAATTGGGAACTATTGGGGAACAGTGTGTTTTTCCAGGATGTCGAGTCGTTGTTTTTCAATCTAGTTGTGGTGGGCGCGGCTCACTGGCCCATGTAGGACTCGAACTGGTGACCTTGGTGTTATGAGCATCTCATTCTAATCACTGAGCCAACCAGCTGCCCACTGGCGGCCCAGCTCCAAGCTCAAGCTGTTTCTTTTCACTGGCCAATGTGGGATTCGAACTAGCAACCTTGGTGTTATGAGCACTGCACTCTAACCACTGAGAAAACTGGCCGCCCCTTTTGAACTATTTTTAAAGTATATATTGACATGACAGGCCTTAAGACTATTATGAAAAAGACCTTAGAAGAAGCAAAGTAAAATATACAGTCAAACCATGTGATCAGATCAAAAGCCTCATCATTTTTAATTTGCCAAACTTTCTTCCTTTCAAACTAACAACAGCCTCTTAAGGCAAAGTCTCAACAATTCGCTGATTCAATACATATTTAATGAGTAACTACTATGTCGTAGGCACTGTTTTGAACCTTGGGAACAAAACACTGAACAAAACATCCAGAAATCCATGTCCTTGTGGAACTTGACTCTAGGGGAAGATAAATTTTCACTCACTACTGCTATAGTTGTTGTTTTGCAACAACATTTTGGAGTTCTTATAAAGGATTTCATGCATTAAAACTCAAGTCAAGAGGTATTTGGGATAGGAGAAATTGGGAAAACTCAAGTAGAAAGATAGCCAGAGGAATCCTTTCATCAACCCATTCCCCAGGTTTCTGGCTTCCCACACCCCTGGTTCTTTCCAAAGTCAGTCTCTAAGATTCATAGTCCCTCCTTCTTGTTCCTTACCACCATCCTTCAGCCAAGAACTGGCAGACCATATCAGTTCAGGAATGTGTTCAGCTACAAGTATCAGAGAGCTCGACAACAAAGCTTTAAACAATGCAACATGTTTTGGAAGTGGCCTTCCAAACCACTTCTGGCAGCTCAACTGTGTCATCCTGGCTCTTTTTATCTTCCTAGTCTTCCATTCTTAGTGTATTGGCTTTTCTTCCACATACTTGTAGCATCATGGTCCCAGGATGGCTACCCCAGTTCTACACATCACTTATACATTCAAGAATGGGAAAAGGAGGAAAAGGTGACATCAGTGAGCTCTCAATTTGTCTCTTTTATTAAAAAGAAAAAATTTCCCAGAAACCCCAAGTAGACTTCCTCTTCTTATCACTGCCCCAAGCCAAGGCACATGGCCACATCTAGCTCAAGGGAGACTGGGAAATTTTGTATTCGAATTTCCTGCTTCCATAATTGGAGGCAATAAGAGAAAAAAAGGGGGCCAGGAATGGCTTGTGTACACAAACAACAATGTCTTCCAGAAAAGTCTTCACAGAGAAACCACAAGACATCAGACTGAGAGTTGCTCAAGCCATATTAGGCTGGAAATTTTTTTTTAAGCTGAGAAAAGGGGACACATTTCAGGCTCACCTCAAATATTGTGAGTTAGGCCAGAACGAGGCACATCTTAGGGAAAACCCTAAGCTGAAAAGACCCTCTGCTGGAGGAAAAGCCCTTGTACTCAGATGCATGTCTCCCACCTCTGCAGCATAACAAGAATTCCATACCATCTGTATGGAATACAGGTGGTGGGTTATATTGTAGAGTAGGCAGAAATTAAAGATATGATGTTATTAATATGGCTTTATCAGTTGTTGGGATTAAAAGCTAGAGGAGGGGGCAACTCCCACCTCATGGTGATAACATACGCTCATCAATTTAGGACAAGATTTTGTCAGGAATAAGGATGGGACTGAGGAGTCAAGTCCATTTTCCCATCGAGAATATCCTTTCTCTAGCCAGCTGAATTGTATCCTTTACCCAAGTTATGTAAACACTTGCTACTACCATTATAATGGGTCCAAATATCTCATTTATGATGACTCATTGGGGCTTTGGGCTCCAACACATGGGAAGCTGGAAAATGACAATTCAGTCAAAACAGAAGTTTGGCATGGTACAGTAAAAGAGAAAAGAGAAAAACCCAAAGTTTTGTGTGTGTCTCTGCACATGTGTTTGTGAGAAAACACATCCACATGTAATGTTAAAAGGCTACACTGGGAGATCAAAGATGGCGGAGTAGGTAAACACTGTGTCTGCTTCATTCCATGAACAAATTAAAATTACAGCTAAATTATAGAACAATCAACCTGGAGAACAAGCAGAAGTCTGGTGGAACAGAAATTTTATAACTAAGGATATGAAATAGTCACAATGAGACTGGTAGGATAGGCAAAGACACGGAACTGGCTAACCCCAAACCTCCCTGTGGTGGTTGAGAACCAGGAGGGATATCTCAGCCACAGAAGTTCACCCCAGAAGAGTGAGGGACCCCAGCCACACACCAACCTCTCCAGCCCAGAGTACTGATGCCAGGAAGAGGAGCCCCCCCACTACCTCTGGCTGTGAAAAACAGAGGTTTCCAACTTTCCTGGTAGCATGGAAGGTCGTAGGAAACTCAGGCGTCCTCTTAAAGGGCCCACACACATTCTCTCACTTCCAGGCACTCACCTTGGGCTGCAGCAGAGGGACAGTCACTCAGAGGGTGCCAGAGACATACGGGGGACAGACTGAGTTGTGTGGCTTTGAGATGAGGGCTGGAAGACAGTTAGCATTTTCCCTATGAGAGGTCCTTCTCCCATGCAGCCAGCAGGCTGGCCGCATCTTTCCTTTGTTGAGCCCTCTCCCTACGCTTATGCCCAAATAAGAATATGATTGGCCTGGTGACCTCTGCAGCTCCACACTCACTGGGACCCTGCCCCAAACTCCCAACACTGAAGGCATTTTCTCCAAGAGCAGTGGCATGGCATTCTTTCTTGGAAACCTATCAGAGTCTGAGAGACCCAGGCAGGCTACAACTGGCCCTTGTGTGCTCTGAGACTTTTGCTAAGTAATTTCAGGCTCAGCACTGGCACCAAACCAACTCTACATTAATATGTTAACCACAACTCTTCCCACTCTAGTGATTCCCTGAGACCGTGCATCACCCAACTTGCATACCATACAACTTGCTTTATCAGGGGCTGAACCTTAAAGGAGCTGGCAGGGGCAGCAGGCCTCAGGGTGTCCTGGCAATTTGTGCACTACCCCACACCTGGTATTGGTGGCAGACTCTTCCACCAGGTTCACAGTGTGGCCTAACCTATGCACCTTTGCATAGGGTTAACCTTTGCAGGGTTAGCACAGGCAGCAAAAAACCATAGATCACTTTGTAGCTCTTACCAGCTAGTCCCCAGCTGGTCAAAGGCAGTGGGTGACCTGGGCCTGCACTGGAGCCCCTCCTAAGAGACCCCAGAACAAACATACTTGGAGGTTGGCTTCAGACCACAGCAGAGCACTGCCCAATTAGCCCCACAGGTGGCACACTCAAAGGGCAGTCTGAACAGGCACCAGAGCCCACCAGGGTGAATCCCACCCAGTAGGATAAACCCCCACACAGCAGCCTATAAGCTGTGGATGTAGCAAAACTCCACAACCAGCCAGCCTGAAGGTCAATTCCACCCACTGATGTGCCATAGCAACCAAGGCTCAACTATAACAGGATGGCACACCAACCCACACAAGGGACACTCCTGGAGCACCCAGAGCAGGTGACCAGGGAGACAGTGCCACTAGGCCCCACAGGATATCTGTGACATAAGGCCACCTGACCAAGACTGGGGGAATGTAGCAGATCTACCTAATACATAGAAAGAAGCACAGAGATGCAGCCAAAATGAGGAAACAAAAACATACGTCCCAAATGAAAACAGGAGAAAACTCCAGAAAAAGAACTAAATGAAAAGGAGGCAAGCAACCTACCAGACAGAGTTCAAAACAATGGTTATAAGGATGCTCAAGGAGCTTAGTGAAAACTTCAACAAAGAAATAACGAGCATAAAAATGGACATAGAAACCATTAAAAATAATCAAAAGTGAAGAATACAATGACTGAAATGGAGAATGTACTAGAAAGAATCACCAGCAAACGAGATGAAGCAGAGGATTGAATCAATGATTTGGAAGACAAGGTAGCAGAAAACACCCAATTGGAACAGCAAAAAGAAAAAGAATCTTAAAAAATGAAGAGAATTTAAGAGACCGCTGGGACAACATCAAGCATAACAACATTCACATCATGAGGTACCAGAAGGAGAAGAGAGAAAACAAGGCATTGAGAACCTATTAGAAGAAATAATGACTCAAGACTTTCCTAACCTGGTGAAGGAAACAGATATACAAGTCCGGGGAGCACAGAGAATCCCAAACAAGATGCACCCAAACAGGCTCACACCTAGACACATTATAATTAAAATGGCAAAGGTTAAAGTCAGAGAGAATCCTAAAAGCATCCAGAGAAAGGCAACTAGTAACTTATAACGGAGCTCCCATAAGACTGTCACCTGATTTTTCAACGGAAACTTTGCAGGCCAGAAGGGATTGGTACAAAATATTTAACGTGATGATAACTGAGACATACAACCAAGATTACCCAGCAAAGCTATCATTTATAATCAAAGGACAGATAAAGAGCTTTCCAAACAAGAAAAAGCTAAAGGAGTTCATCACAACCCAACCAGTATTATGAGGAATGTTAGATGGACTTCTTTAAGATTGGGGGAAGAAATCAAAATTATGAATAATTAAATGGCAATAGCTACATATCTATCAACAATTACTTTCAATGTAAATGAATTAAATGCTCCAAACAAAAGATAAAGGAGGGCTGAATGGATTAAAAAAAAAAAAAGACCCTTACATATGCTGCCTACAAGAAACTCACTTCAGATTGAAAGACACACACAGACTGAAAGGAATGGAAAAAGATATTTCATGAAAATGGAAATGAAAACAAACAAACACACACACAAACAAAATAAGCTGTGGTAGTGATACTTATACCAGACAAAACAGACTTCATAACAAAGGCTATATAACAAGAGACAAACAAGGACTCAGTAATCCCACTTCAGGGTATTTATCTGAAGAAACCCAAATGCTACTTTGAGGAGATGTGTGCATCCATATGTTCATTGCAATATTGTTTGCAATGGCCAAGATGTGGAGGCAGCCTGGGTGTCTGTCAATGGATGAGTGGATAAAGAGGAGGTGATGCATACATACAATGGAATATTGCTCAGCCAGGGAAGGGAATGGGTTCTCGTCTCTTGTGGCATCATGGATGGACCTGGAAGGTATTGTGCTGAGTGGAGTGTCAGACAGAGAAAGACAGATGCAATGAAATATTGCTTATATGTGGAATCTGAGAAACAAAATTAACAGATAAAACAGAAACAAACACATAGATAAGAAGAACATCTTGATAGTTGCCAGATGGGAGGGGGGTTAGAGATGAGTTTAAAAGGGGGACAGGATTAAGAGGTACAAAGTGGTTGTTACACAGTAATGATGGGGATGTAGAGTATAGCATAAGGAATATAATCAATGATATTGTAATAAGTATGTATGGTGTCAGATGGGTACTAGATTTGTTGGGTGATAGATGGGAGGGGGTTGGGAGCATGGTGAAAATGGTGAAGGGAGTAAGAAGTACAAACTGATAGTTACAAAATAGTCACGGTGATGTAAGATAAAATAAAGGGAATATAGTCAATAATATGGTAATAACTATGTATAGTGCCAGGTGAGAACTAGTCAGGGGGATCATTTCTTAAATTATACAAATGTCTAACCACATGCTGTACACCTGAAATTAACAAAAAATAATATTCAATGTCAACTGTAATTGAAAAGTTCAAAAAGGGGGGAAAAGGTGAAAGGGAACAAGATATTCAAATCTCCAGGTATGAAACAAGTCATTCATGGGGATATAATGTACAGCATAGGGAACATAGTCAATAATATAATGATAGCATGATATGATATCAGATGGTTGCTGGACTTACCACGATGATCACGTCTTTAGACATGTAAATGTTGAATAACTATAGCGTACACCTGAAACTAATATAATTTTGTATGTTAGCTATATTTTAATAAAAATCTTAAAAAAAAAAAAAAAGGCCACACTGAGTGATTACATCTTAAGCCAAGGTCTGTCCTTGTATCTCTTACCACATTCAAATGTTTTAATTCAACGAGTGATTTTGGATATCACAGTGTTTTTCTCTCATATTGGCAAGTTATACCAAGTTGCTTTGTGAAGAGAACACAACTCATCATTACACTGCAGTCTGGAGACATTCTCAGTAAAATGAGCCCCAGCCTCTATTCACCCATCCACCTATCTATTCATCTGTTCATCTATCTATTCATCTATCTACCCATTCACCCATTCATTCATCCAACACTCCTTCATTTCCTTGGGGCTTTCACTATCATCCTTTCTTCCTTGCCTAGCAGAGATGCGCTTTCACCCTATTAAGACTTCATTTTTCTTTTTTTTTTTAATTAAAGTTTATTGGGGTGACAATTGTTAGTAAAGTTACATAGATTTCAGGTGTACAATTCTGTATTACATCATCTATGTATCACATTGTGGGTTCACCACCCAGAGTCAGTTCTCTTTCCATCACCATATATTTCACCCCCTTTACCCTCATCTACCACCTTGCTCCCTGCTTACCCTCTGGTAACCACTAAACTATTGTCTGTAAGACTTCATTTTTCACAGGAATGCCTTTCTTCTCCCTTCTCCATTTTAGGAAATCCCACTGATCTTTCAAATCCAGGGTCAATTCTGTTTTATAAGCTCTTACATGGAGCTCCACTGTAAGCCCTCAATGTTATCTTCCATCTCAATTGTTATGGTACTTATGTTTTGTATCTCTCTTTCTTTATGTAATAAATTACTGCCTTCAACATCTCTTTACTGTTGTAGTGCATTGCTCTTGTCTCTTGCGACTGAACTATTCTGCATTTTTTATCTCTCCAAGTAAATTGTACACTCTGTGAAGAGAGACTATGGTTTTTATGTCTTTGCAAGCTCCCTCCACAGCTGGCCTTTTGTATAACATTATGCAAATTGCAGGCACTTAACAAACGTACTTTGATTGGGTGTGCAGTTCCCTAGTCTGTGAAGTGGGGATAATATTGGTGTTAAAGGAATACCGTGAGGTTTCATTGAGATGGTATATAGCAAAGAACTTCTTAAACTGCAAAGACCTAAAGACATTATTATTGATGGTAATATTGCTTTATTTTTCATGAAAATGAATAAAAGTAATAGCCATATGCTAAGTTCTTGTTCATCTAAATGAAATAAGAATACACTCAATAAACATTTCATTAGTACTCACAGAAAGATTAAGTCCTGTGCAAAATGGATAGAACATAGTCCCTGTCTTCAAGGAGCTTTTATTTTGGCCAAGGAGCAGAAACAGGAGTGCCTATCACTGTGTGTGAGGCTGCAGAGAGCACCGTAACACAGACACAAAGTACTCAGAGACTGAAGGAACTCTTTCATTTTGCCTGAAGGATTAGGAGAAATTTTAAAGAAGAGTTATCGCTTGAGCTGACCCGGAAAGGTGAGTAGACATCCCGTAGATGGAGAAAGAGGAAAAGAACATTCTAGGGAGGAAACAGCATAGAAGTGCAGGGTGTGTTGGGGAAGAGGAAGCAGGATTGTCTGATTGCAACCTAAGGATTTTGTGAACCCCCTTAGGGAATGTGGACTTGATTGCAAAGGCAATGCAAAACCACAGAGGAAGGAAATTATTAGATTTGTATTTCAGCTAAATGGCTATCAGTGACAATGCTTTCCATGGCAAATAACAGAAACCCAATTAAAAGTGCCTTAAACAATAAGGGCATTTATTATCTCACCTAACTGGAAATTTAGGGGTACGCAGGCTGCAGGCATTATAGAATCAGCTCCCCAAAGGCCCATGATCATTCCATGTCTCTACTCTGCAAACACAAATTACTTTATTCTTGGGGTGGTTGCACATTCAGGCACGACCAGATCCTAAAACATCCTTCCAGCAGATACCCCTCTCCATGTCTTATTGGGTCACATGGCCCTGTCAGAGGATAGAGGCAGTTGACATGGCTGGCCTAGACCAATCATCTGAGATGGAATGACATTGGAGAGTCAAACACGTCGTCCACCACAAAGACATTGGCTACCAGCATGCAGATGGGCCCACGGGGGAGACTGAAGACATGGAAACCAATTGAAAAAATAGTGCAAGATTACTGGCATAAGGTAATGAGACTTGGTCCAGAGATGTATGTGGCTGTGGGCATGAAGGAGGAGGATAAAGTGAAGACACATCTTGCATGTGAAAAAGAACTTGGCAACTCATCGTAAGTGAAGTGACAAACCAGGAGGTGAGAACGCTCTAAGCTTTGAATCTTTGATGACAGTGTGAATCTTAGGTGACAGGTCCTATTGCCTGAGCTGGGTGTCTGGGTGGTGGCTTGGCATAGCCCCACAAGACCTGCCTGACAAAGACTAAAAGCATGAGAAAGAGAGGACTCACCCAACTTCTCTCTTTTTCCAAGAATTGGCACTGCGTAGCAGTTGAAGGGCTGACGTTAATGTCATGCTACCTGTTTCCCATCACTTATGAGCTGAGAACTTGAGTAAGCTTCTATTTCCCCATCTGCAAAATGGGTATAATAATGCATAGCTCATAGGGTTGTTGTGTCAAGTGCTAAATATAGTACCCAGCATATAAAAGACGTCGTGGTATAATACATAAGGGTTCTAGCCCTAGTTAGGTCACTCACTGTATGATCTTAGTTCAATTACTGCACCTCTCTGAAGCTCAATTTACTCATCCGTAAGGTGGGGGTAATACCAGCTCATGGAATTTCTAAGAGAATTGGATTAGAAAAATACGTCAGGTGCTAACATGGAGCGTTGGTGGGTTTTGACTGCCCAAATGAGAGGAAGAGTCCTGTTGTAATCAGTAAAGTAGAAAATCCTGACCCTCCCCTCTTACCCTCCCCCAAAGCTCAGGCATGGCCGGTGATCCAGATTTCATCAGTCAGATGCACACGCTCCTACGTTTTGAATGAGGGTGGGGAGGGCAATGGAAGCTAGGAAAGAAGAATAGGGTGGGGTTAGGGGTGACAGTGAGGTGCAAATGGCAATGGTGCCAGCATCGGTGTCCAGTGTCCAAACCACAGCAGTCAACCGTGCAAGCTCTGGCCTCTGGAATTAAATGGTGCTGGCAGCAGGTTTTTGTTTTGTTCGTTTTGTTTTGTTTTCTACTGAACTAGTTCTGTGGTATGCTTTTTGCTGTTCTCTGACTGCAAAGCCCCATTTTGTTCCTGCTTATTTGTTCCATCTGGTTATCTAATCTTTCTGAGACTTCTGTGAACTACCTAATAGCTTCAATTTTTTCTTTTCTGCTTTAATCTGCTTCAGTAATTTTCTGTGATTATAAGTAGGAGTCCTGACTCCACATGGAGTAGGAAGGTCATACTGGTTCCTTCCCCCTTCTGACTCCCTTATTCTCAGCTTCTTTCTGTCCACCCAAGTTTTGTTCTAATTACATCACGCTCTGATCGGGGGGGGGGGGGGGAACCTCTCCCATGCAAAGAAAACATGGAGTCACTCCATTCTATAATCATTTGCTTCACTATTTCCCATGGAAGCTCATTTCACAGGAAAGCAAACCTGGGGGTGGGGGCTGGTGGAGAGGGAGTGAACAGCAGAGCAATTTTTTAAATTGCCCTCAATTTTTAAAACAAAAGGTGTCTTGAGGGCAAACATAAACTTGTTCACCAAACCCCAAAACGTGACCCTAGGGAACATCTGTGAATGCTTAGAAGTAGAATCCGAGGGACAAAGAAACAGAAGTACTCCTTTACATGGTAATGGTCTTTTGGGTTTCACAAACTGATGGACCTAATTAAGTACCCAGAAGACGCAGAGCATAACAAAATATATGGGTTCATGAAAGCTTTGCTTAATTCATGGGTAATAAAATCATATCAGATGGTCAAGAGGACCCTGAGGAGTCTAAGAAGTACATCCTTCACATTCTTGAATGAAAATTGGCGCTGGCTGCCGCAAAGCACTCTAAGTATGACTCCGAGATAGAGTATTGGGCTGACCGGTTACTGAGGGGCCACAGAACTCAGCCTACAGTGCCCCCCCAGTCCAATGTAAGAATCCCCCCACAGCAGCATAAGCAGATAGCTAGTGTCGTGCGGGGTGTCAGGCGGGGTCTCTGTTCCCGCTCCCCACATAAGAACGCAGGACATGGTGAGGCCAAAAAGGAACACCCACGGAGCCATAGGTAGGGGAGTCACCACTATACTCTCGCTGGTGGCTGGGTTGGAGACACAGGAACCAGGAGCAACACAATTCTCAACCCTCACTGTGCCGCTTGCAGACTCAGCCACCATCTTCTTGCTAGCTCCCCCTTTTTCTGCTAGCGTAGCCACGGCAGTTATATTCATGGCCAATGGCTCACTGGTTACAGCTGATGGCCAACTAGCCACAGCTGATGGCCATTTGATCACAGTCGGTGGCCATTTACTACCTGAGCCAGCACCTTTCTATGTGAGGCCGAGAGCCTGGAAACTGCTTTTTGGGGCTCTGTCCCCACAGCTAGTCACTGGCCATTCAGCCTCTGCTTAAAGTCCTTCAGTGATGAAGCAAAGGGTCGGCCCAGTACAATGATGTATTGGCGTTGGTTGTTTTCATCCCTCAGATTCAGGATTCATCCTCCCTTCTTACAGAAGCACCTCTCTCTCTCTCTCCCGCCCCCTCCTCTCTCTCTGAAATGATCTCTTGTCCATTGTATGAGACCTTAGGGGGACTGTCACTGAAAATGTCCTGCCTTCCCTTGGTCAAGCCAGGCTTATTCGAGTCTCACTCCAGGAACTTTAGATCTTGAATGTAGTGGTGCTGCCAAGACCTTTAAAAAGAAGGGGGTGCAATTTATTCCAACAGTATTATCCTGATGAGTTGTCCCTTCTATCTAGAATCCTAGACATCTCTTGCTTCCTTCATTTTTCCAAGTCTGTTTTCCCAGGCTTATCTCTATAAGATGCCCCAAAACCTCAAATAATTTTTTCCTGTTTGTGTTCATTGACTCTATTTTTTGCAACCAAAGAACCACAACTGGTCTAACTCGTTATAGCAATAGTAACAATCCCTAGTTATTAGAAAGTTCTTCCTTATAGCAAACCCAATTCTTCTTCCATGTAACTTCTACTCTGTCTCTGTTTTCTGGAGCAACTCTTTCCTGTTTTCCGGAGCAACTTTGAACCAATGTTCTACCTACGATGGGCATTCAAACATTGGAGGACAGTATGTTTTCCTTCAGTCATCTGTTTTCTGGGATAAAGAGCTGTGATTTCTCAACAATTACTTGTAGAACATAATTCCAAATCCATCAACATCATGGGTCCTCTGAGCACTTAAAATGTGACCTCCATCAGGGGAACACGAAGGGTATAATGGGGTCATTTCTCTCAACCTCATCACTAATTACATAAATGGCCACTTTTTTTTTTTTAGCACCAACATGACATTGTTGGATTATATTAGATGTATTTTCAACTAAAACTAATTTTTAAAACTCATTCTTCTTCATCATATAAGCAGCACATAATCTTTGAAAATTAGAAAATACAAACAAACAACAGCTAAGTTTTTAAAAACGTTCACAACCCACCACCCAGTGATAATCACCGTAAATATATTCTTATAAAATCTTCCAAACTATTTTCTATATTTATTATACTGCCTCTTCTATTGGTTGTATAATATTCCAAGGTATGTTATATGCATAACTAGTACCCTCTGGATGGATTCCTTACAGTTTTGCTTTGTTTTTGCTATGATAAACAATGCTTTTATAAATATTGCTATACATCCATCTTTGTATGTTTCTCTGAGGATTTGTTATTTTTCCAGTTTTATTGAGACATAAGTGACATATAACATTGTATAAGTTTAAGGTGGACAACATGCTGGTTGGATACATTTACATGCTGCAATATGATCACCACCTTAGATAACACTTCACATAATTATTATTTCTTTTTTGTGGGGAGAACACTTAAAATCTTCTTTCAGCAACTTTCAAGCATGTAATACAGTATTATTAGCTATAACCATGGTGCTCTACATTAGATCCCCAGAACTGGTTAATCTTATAACTGGAAGTTTGTACCCTTTGACCAATATCTCCCCATTTCATTTTCTCCACCCTCAGTCCCTGGTAAGCACCACTCTATGTTTCTCTGAATTTGGCTTTTTTAGATTCCACATATAAGTCAGATCAAACAGTATTTGTCTTTCTCTGTCTGATTTATTTCACTTAGCATACTTCTTAATATTTTCTACAAGTTGAATTGCTAGGTCAAAGGATATGTGTTTTCTTTGAGGCTTTTAATTATCTATCACCTAATTACCATCCAGAAACCAATTGAAATTCCCAATGGCGGATTATAAAAGGCTTTAAGACTCCTGGAATTTTCACAAGGAAACCTGCCTACCCAGGTGTCTCCCATCCTGTAGTAGTAATTGACTCTTAGTTAAATGAAATACTGTATTTATACTTCCTTCATTTTTTTTAATTGGCTGTAATGTCTCTTTTCCACCTGCGGAGATTATTACATTAGAGACTCGGCCTTGCTCCTGAGAGTCTTGAGATGCAGTCAAGTGTGGGATTATTCATTCATTCTGGTTTTGCATCACCTGCACATCTGACTAATGTCTCTGCCATGTTTTCATCGGAATTACAAATAACATTGTTTAATAGAATAGAGCCAAGAGCTGGGCCCCAGGGCAATCTACTAGGTGTGTCTTCAGCCTGAGAGATAATCGTCTACACACCTACCTCTCAGCTCTGGTGGCAGGTTACATCTCACCCGATCCCTCTCAGACCCACCCACAATCCAGCAACTAATGAGGTGATGGTTGACAGAAGGATGGGGCTTCAAACTACCATCAGTGTCTGTTCTGGCTGCTCAATACCCAGGGTGTGTCAGTAGTTAAATATTGCCAATATCATCCTTGCCTCCACATACCCACGTCCAACATGCAACAGAGGTTAATAGCTTGTCATATTTGTCTCAGATATCTTTTTTTGAGGAAATAAGATATCTCAAATATAGCTAAAGCCCCAGTCCCATTCCCCTCTCACCCCCAAAAGAAGTACTATGTAATTCCTTTGCATTTTGTACTTTTAGTCCACTTACATGTATCCATGAACAATGCATATCTGATCTTTTTATGTGAAAATTTTGCATACGTAGTATTACATGTATGTGTCTTCCTAAGACTCCTCAATATTGTTTTTGAAGTGTATCCACCTTGATAATATATAGGTATAATTCATTTATTTTAACTGCTTTATAATATCCATTTTTTTAAACAAATCCCCTGCTGAAGGACTATGGACGATTTCCACAAAGGCCAGTGCAATGAAGAACCTTGAGCACCAGCCCTGTGGACATATTCCAGAGTTCCCCTAAGACGGTCACGTAGTGGAATTGCTGGGTCATGGGGTGTGAGCATCTTCAACTCTGAGTTACCCACTTGCTCTGCGAGGCAGTCTACCAGTTAGTTGCATCGTTTCTTCCTACCGGCACTGCATGAGTTCCTTTTTCCCACATGCTCCCTAACATTTGGTATTGTCAGACAAACCGTTGCCAAACTCTGGGGTATGAAATAGTTCCTCGATATTTTAATTTGTATTTCCCTGGATATCAGTGACAGCGGGCATCTTTTCATAAGTTTATTGGTGATTTTGTGTTTCTTCACCTGTGAGTTGTGTGTTCCCACCTGGAAGCCAGCTTCCAAGATGGCCCCAGTAATCCATCCTTGTGCTGTCCTCTTCCACATTGTACAGTGGGTCATCTATGAAACCCTGGCAGCAGAGATGGCATGTCACTTCTGAGGTTATGTTATACAAGACCCTGCAGCTTCTACCTCGGTTATTCTCTTTCTTTCGGATCACTAAATTTGGGAGAAACCAACTACCATGTTGTGAGCAGCCCTGTTCCACATGGCAAGGAACTGAGGTGTCCTGCCAACAGCCAGTGAGACACCGAAGCCCCCAGAAAACAGCTGCATGAATGAATTTGGAAGTGAATACAGGTGACTGACGCCTTGGGGACATCATCAGCTAGAGCCACGGAGCTGAGATAATCCTGAATTCCTGACTCTCTGAAGATAATAAATATTTGTTATTTTAAACTGCTCAGTTTGGGGTAATTTTTATGTAGCAACAAATAACTAAAACATTTTTGAAACATTTTTCTATTGGGTTGTTTTTCTCTTTCTTACTGATTTGAAGAAATTATTTTAAATATTCTAGGCAAGGGCGGCCGGTTGGCTCAGTGGTTAGAGTGCAGTGTTCATAACACCAAGGTTGCTGGTTCGATTCCTGCAGGGGCCAGTGAGCTGCGCCCTCCACGACTAGATTGAAACCAACAACTTGACTTAGAGCTGATGGATCCTGGAAAAACACACTGTTGCCCAATATTCCCCAATTTAAAATATATATATATATTCTTGACACTAATCTTTTGTTAGTGATATGGGTACAAATGTCTTCTCCCAAACTTTGGTTTGTCTTTTCACTTTATTTAGGGTGCTTTTTGATAACAAAGGTTTAACATTTAATATAACAAATTCACCATTTTTTTTCCATTACAGTTTAAGCTCTTCGAATTCGACTTAAAAAATCCTTTACTGCCTCAGTGATAAAAAAGATAGTCTTCTATGTTTTCATTTAAATGTTTTAAAACTTATCTTTGTACTTTTAGTTCTTTAATCAGCCTGGAAATAGTTATTGAATTGAATCGGCCACAACTTCTTTCCTAATACTTTTTGTTTATAATTTATTGTTAAAGAAGTTTGTTGTGCATTTTTCAGTTTGAAGATTGGTTCTTGGTTCTGACAAAGACCAGAGCAAAATAATTATCAAGCAATGCTGCTGTCTCTGTGGTCATCTGACACAGTGACCTTATCCCACCTTGCTTCTCTGATTGCTCCAAACATTGGGATAGTTTGTAGACACCAGCCATACCTTTCGGTGGGTCAGCATCCGAACCTCTTCTCTATGTCCTGAGCCCTCCTCACCCCCATAAGCCTTGGTACAAAGCAGAGCTGATCAGGGCTGACACAGTTTCTCAGCTCTCTCGCATCAAGGATGCGCACACATCACCCCGGATCTGCCAATCAGACACATGCGTCTTGGACTTTGAATGCAAAGATTCATCAGCAATTACGAAGCAGTGCTTTTCCAACCTTCATGACCTTAAGAATCACCTTGAAGTCCTATTGAAATGCAGATGGTTAAGTCCAACCCCAGAGCATCTGATTCTGTAGGTCCGAGGTGGGGTAGGATAATTTGCATTGTGACACCTCCCAAGTGGTGCTGAAGCTGCTGACTCCAGGACCACACTTTGAGTCGCACTAGAGCAGCCTCTCTGGCGATGAGATGGTGGTTCCTAGGAGACAGAATGGGTTACCAGGGTTGCATGCACCCCATGTCAGCAAGGGAAGCTGGGCCAGTTCTGTGCTGGGATTTGGAGCCTCGTTTCTCACTGGGTAGCTGCTGACATTGGTTCTCCAGCCCTCCTGGTGATTCTGTGAGCTATCCTGTATCCTATAACTAGATTGTCTTACTGCTTAAATCAGCCAGAGTTCATTTCTATTGCTTGCAATTGAGAATGCAGACTGATCCAGCACCCATTCTGTTGTCTTTAAAACTATACATGCTTATTATAAACATACTTGTAAAATACAGGAAGCTCAAAGAAACAAATTCACAATCATCTTTAATCCCACCTCCAGAGACAACTACTATGAACGTTTTGTTTTATCACTTTCAGTCTTTCTCTATACACACACACTTTTTATACATTTCAGATTATACTGAACATACTATTGTATAACTCCCCTTTTTTCATTCCAACAATATAACTAAACATTTCTCCCATCAAAACGTATTGCACAATATGTTTTGCAATAGGGATAGGGCATTCCAGTTTATGATATACTGTAATTTATTCAACCAACCCTTGCTACTTGACATGTAGGTAGATTCAAATTATTTGCTATTATAAATAACACTGCCAACTTCTGATTCAAAATGGCATGTGGTGAGTAATTCCTACTACAGCCTCTCTAAATTCCCCAAACTTCATTCATTCAACAAATATTTCTTGTGTGTCTACCATATGGCATGCACTGTTCTAGCTGCTAAGGACAAAGAAATGAACAAAATAGACAAAAATACCTGCCTTCGTTGTAGCTTACATTTCAGTGGGGTGAATAGTAATAATACCACATGTCCCTAATATATACACAACATACAATATATAAATAATATACCAATAATAAAATAATAATGATGGCAGCAGCTACTTATTAAATGTTTGCCATCTGTCAAGCATTATGCTAAGCCCATTCTGTGCAATAAATCCTCAGATGTTATTATCATCTCCATTTTTCAGAAAGGCTACCGACACTCATTTTCTCCTGCCTCACCATTAATTATGGCAGATCTAGTGCTGAATTGGTTAAATCTGACCCCTCCCCAGAGCCTATGATGGGAGCAAAAGGAAGATGCCACATCATAGAGCAGTGCCATCCCAAGTGAGAGCCTATTTTATTCAAGGCAGTGGACCAGGACCTATGTTCATCAAGCCTCGCTTCAGTTTTAGACTGGGAAGGAAATGGGAGCCAGCCCCCATGAGACCACAGGGAATTCGCCTTCTACCTGTCGACAAGCATCAGATCATATTTTGTTCAAGAGCAAATTAAGAGAACAAAACCAGCATGGGGTTTATGAAAAAATACAGAAGGGGGAAAAAAGCAGAGGCACAATAAGAAGACCCAGAACAAGAGCAAACCACTGATAACCAACCATCCATTGCTGGATCAATAAGACGTCAAAAAACTTTCTTGCATCCACCGTAGGGTTCGAGAAGACATGGCTTTTCTGAAATATGAAGTCATAGAGAGAAAACAAGCTCAGATGAAAAAGCAATAAACTGAGATAAATAAGGGTAGTATTAAAAGGGTGATAAAGGAGGAATGTAGGGAGACTAAAAACAAAAGCAAGTTAGAATTCACAACTCCCTTCACAAGTGGTAAAATTGACATTACAAAAACATCCGAATCAGCTGGAACCATATATTGTTGAAGACCTGAAGCAATAAGCAACTGGAATTCTTGCACATTTCTTATGGGAAACAATTTGACAATATCCAGTAGCACAGAACATGTACATGCAGACTCCCAGGCAGATACTCTGGGACAACGGTTTCAAAGTTTGTTGAACATCAGAACTACCTGCTTTCTAACGTCCAGATGCCCAAGTCAGACCCTGTACCAATTAAATCCGAATTTCTTGGGACTGTGAGCCACCCATTGGTAGTTTTTAAAGATCCCTGCCTGATTCCAATTTGTAACCAAGTTTGGGAATGACTGCTCTAGAGAAATCCTTGTGTGTGTGCACTGGATGACCTCTACTAGAATGTTCACAGCAGCATTGTTTATAATTGCGAGAATCCAGAAATTTCCCATTGTCCAAGGGCAGAATTGATGCAATGTGATGTATTCGCACCATGAAATACTACAGCACAGTGAAAATTAATTGCAGACACACCCATCGATATGAATAAATTTCACAAACATAAGGTTGGGGAGGGAAGGGAAACACTTCACAGAAGATCATATACAACTTGCTTGCATTTACATAAGGGGAAAAATTGCATAACTAGACAATACACTGTATAAGGATACATAGCTTGTTGTAAACTATAAAGAAATGCAAGGGAATAAGAACCACAAACTAAAGGATAGTGATGAGCAGAGAGGAGGACGAAGCGACTAAGATACTGGTGTTGTTTTGTTTCTTAAACCAATGGTGGTAGCTTATATCTTATACACATGCTATGAATATTATTTCAAATTGTCAATGTAAGAATGGCCGAACCTGTAGAGAATTTTTATAAGCGTTTATTTGAGCCAAACTGATGACATATGCCAGAGAGCAAAATTTCAAATGCGCTGGAGAATAACAGTGTTGCAGCTTCTTTTATGCATTTGAAATTAAGGTAGAGATTGAGGAAGATTGGAGAAAGCAAAATGAGGATTGGGTTACAGGACAGTTAATGAGATTACTGCTCTCTGGAGGGTTAGTACCCCCTTTGAGGGGTATTACTTCTGGTATTTCAAAGGTGTGTTAACCTGGATGCACAAGAACAATGGGCAGGGTTGGCTTAAAAACTTTCATTGAAGAAGTTATATGCCTGGGGCATGACTACCCACCGTGACTTACCAGTTAGGAATTCTGATCAGATCACCCTGGGAAGTTCCTTTCCATAGAACCCTTTTTTGTCATCCACAACATGCTTTAATTATTTAATTAAATGTTTTCAAGGAATTTTAAAATAAAAAAGTGAAGAGTTAGTGGTAGGGATCAGTTTTAAGAATTCTTCCAAAATTCAGAGGAAAAGAACAAAGAAACAAAAAATGATGAAATAAAAGTGTAGCTATTGAGGACACTGAATGGCCATAACTATACCTTTTCTGATTATAATGCAAAAAAAATAGAAACAGTTTTTTGTTTTTTTTAATTCCACGGCTTAAATATTAATTTATGTCATCTCCGATGAGGATAAGAACTTCTGGAACCAGAAAGCATAAATAAAAAGATTTCTAGATCTGAAATACAAACAAATGAAAAACAACATCAAGATTATTGGATCAAATGTATTGGATCAAATTCATTGATTCTTTGCTCCTGGCCTTGAATATTTCCTTAAGCAAATTCTTCAAAGTAGAATTACTGACACATAATAGATGTTCAAAAAATAGTTGTTAAAAGCATGAATGGGGCTGGCCCTGTGGCTCAGGCGGTTGGAGCTCCTTTCTCCGAACCCCAAAAGCTGCCAGTTCGATTCCCATATGGGCCAGTGGGCTCTCAACCACAAGGTTGCCGGTTCGACTCCTCAAATCCCACAAGGGCACCTCGAGCTGGGATGCCACTGAGCTCCCAGATGGCTCAGTCGGTGGGAGCATGTCCTCTCAACCAGAGGGTTGCTGGTTCAACTCCTGCAAGGGATGGTGGGCTGCGCCCTCTGCAACTGACAACGGCAACTGGACCTGGGGCTGGGCTGCGCCCTCCACAACTAAGATTGAAAGGACAACAACTTGACTTGGAAAAAGTCCTGGAAGTACACACTGTTCCCCAATAAAGTCCTGTTAAAAAAATAATTTTTTTAAAAAACATGAATGTACAGAGAAAATTCTGTAGAAGTAAACATTCATACAGAAGAAAATTCTTAAAATCATGTGTCAGAGTTTACTTTTTTCTTTTTTCTTTTTGTGTTATTTTGTTTTTTAAATTTATCTTTTGCCTTTTTATTTTCTTGTTTTTGGTCAGAAGTTACATATGAGGGCGGATGGATGGCTCAGTTGGTTAGAGTGCGAGCTCTGGGCAACAGGGCTGCCGGTTCAATTCCCACATGGGCCAGCACGCTGCGCCCTCCGCAACTAGAATGAAGTCAATGAACTGCTGCTCAGCTCCTGGGGGGACTGATGGCTCAGTTGGTTGGAGCGTGGGCTCTCAACAACAGGGTTGCCGATTGGACCCCCATCCAAGGGATGGTGGGCTGCAATCCCTGCAACTAAGACTGAAAGGACAACAACTTGACTTGGAAAAGTCCTGGAAGTACACACTGTTACCAATAAAATCTTAAAAAAAAAAAAAGAACTTACTTTTGAATGAGGGACTAAAAGGTGATTTTTATCTCCCTTTTTACTTATCTATTTTTTTTTCCTTTTCTACAATTAATACGTTACTTGTGTAATAAAAACAAAATGTAATTTTATAAGTAGATGTATAAGGGTAATTACAGCAAAGACACTTCCTGGATCTTTCCTGGAAAATTTAATGCATGATGAAAACAACTTGGCTAAATTCTAAAAGATGAAATTAAAAGAGAGCTTGAGTCCCAGCCAGATCCTCACAACCCACGACCTCATCATGGTAGCCAGCCTCCATCAACACCTAGGATCCCTGCCTCCTGGTATTCTCACCCTTATGTAGCTCCCCTCCTACATCGTGTAAGAGTTGGACTGTGAGACCACAGAATATCACAGAAGAGATGGTATGTCACTGCTGAGATTAGGTTATAAAAGACATTTCCATCTTGGTCATTCTCCCTTTTTTGTATCAGTTGCTCTGAGGAAAGCCAGCTGCCATATTGTGAGCAGCCCTATGGAGAGACCCGTGTGGCAAGGCACTAAAGCCTCTTGCTAACGGGCATGAGCCATCTTGGAAGGAGCTCCTCCAGCCCCAGTCAAACTTTCAGATGATACAGCCCCAGAAGCAGCTTCAGATGACGAGATCCTGAGTGAAACCACATGATAGAACTTATACCAGAACCTACCAGTTAAGCCACACCTGGATTCCAGACTATCAGAAACTGTGTGAGATAATATTAGTTTTGTTTTAAGCTGCTGAGTTCTGGGGTAATTTGATCTGCAGCAATAGATGACTAATAAACCTTTCTAAACTATTTAGTGGCTTTTAGCACCAGGAAGAGATAAGAAAAAGGGTAAAGGGACAAAAGGGGATAAGAGAACATCTTTCGGAGGGAGCAGATTTCCTTATGAAGTAATTATATCTTCAACCATTCCCCATATCCCATGTAGTATGGAGACTCTTGACCTGTCTTCCCAAATTGGGAGACTGTTCAAAAAATAGTCTCAGAAGTGCCCGTGAGGTAGGCGAGTGACTCTAGAACCTGGAGCATGTACTCCCTCCTTTTCTGGAGTTAACTTACTGGCATTTGACAACTCACAGAGAGGCCCAGCATAGTGCTATTACAAACTGTTGTGGGGTGACACACCTGGGCACAGAGGGGATGGTGGCTCCTCCTCTGGGATTTCATAAAAGGAGACCCAGAAAAGTCCCACCCTCCTGGGTAAAGGTGGGCTGACTCAGGAGAGCGATCCCAGTTGACCAAGTGTCCTGCTGTGTTTGCAATGGCTGAGTCTCCGAGAGCTTGACAACCTATCTTCAAGGGTCCACCCAGCCTAGGACCTTGGACAGAGACAGACTGCCTGGGCCTTCACCTATATACCAAGCATGGCAGAGCAGCTGAATCCTACCTAGAACCCCACATAGGTGGATCCAGCCAACTATGCAGCTACCAACAGACCCTAAGAGCCTAGGCAAACAGAGAAGCATGGCCTGGCAGAGAAAGAAAAGGTCTGACTTCTCCACTTCCCACAATGGGCCTCTTGGAACAGGCATGGAGGGCTGCGAGAAGGAAAGGAATGGGTACCAACAGACAAAGTTGTCTTCTGTTCCCCAAGCCCAGGGCAAGGGCTCTGAACTGGATGGTGATAGAAAATAACAACATGTGAATGTGATGGAATGTTTCCTCGAAACGAAACTATTTTAAATTGTAAGTGGCCAAACACAACTGATATTTATAAGATTGGGCTAACTTCAGTCTTTCCACCGCTGAGCACAAATAGGGGATTTTTAGAGAAAAGGAAGTAAGTTATAAAAATAAAGCAGACCTCTTGTTGGTGCATGGCTAAGTGGGGTCTATTCAATTAAAGCTGTAAATAAATGAGCAATGAGACCTGAGGCATATATTCTACTTCCTCTTGAATGTTAAGCTGGTCAAGTCCCCTGTGCAGGCATACTGCACTCTTTCAAGACCTTCCATAATTATAAATACAATTATTTTTTAATTGTTTAGAATCTCCTGCTCCTTGTAAATACTATTCCTTCTTTGACTCTAGACCAGCTGTCCGATGGAAATCCCTGTGATGATGGAAACATCCTGTATCTTCACTGTCCAATATAATAGCCACTCATCACACTAAACTACTTCTAAGCTGCCTACTAAGCACTTGAAAAATAACCAGTGCAACTGTGAGAATGACTTTTACGTTTTATTTCACTTTAATTAGTTTAAATGTAAGTGGCCATATGTAGTTAGTGTTACAGCATTGGACAATGCAGTTTGAGATGGAGTTGTACCTATTTCTTTCCACTGAACTTTTGGAAATCTGGTTTCCTAAACTTGGGGCACATCTTTGTTTGGTTGTTTTCTATGGCAAACTCCCAAAAGACAGGTTCAAGCTTTCTGATACTTCCATATCACCCACCAATTCTTTCTGATGTGTTCTCAGAACCAAATTTAGAATAGCATTTATAATAATGTTTACATCGGGAAAATTTGACACAGACTGGATATCTGATCATTTTAAGGAATTACTAAAATTGCATACTGAAATATTTACCGATAGAATGATATGATGTTTGCGGTTTGCTTTAGTTAATGGACTGGGGGAGTGGATGGAGGAAAGAAGACCGGTTGATAACTGTTGAAGCTGTGTGATGGGTTCATGGACATCCTTTAGATTAGTCTCTCCACTTTACATGCTAGTAAAGTTTTTTAACGAAAAAATTAAGAGTTTTTAACAACATGGGAAAGTAAGTAACTCATATTATCAAGTGGAATGGGGAAAAAGCAAGATACAAAATGATAAATATACAATAAAATGAGGAATTTATAGGACTTGAAGGAAATATGTAATGAATGTAGTATAGTGGTTAGGATCCAGATGGCTGAGTTCGAATTCTAGCTATAACACCGACTTGGCTTAGGGAAAATTTTTCAGCTTTACTAACCTCAGTCTCCTCATCTACAACATGAGGATCATACTAGAATGCACATCATAAAATTGCTGTGGTGATTAAATGAGCCTATTTATGAAATACTTAGCCAGCACCTGGCACACAATATAAGTCCCAACTTATATCTGGGCAATACATTTATAAGCGGTTGTTGTTGCACCACCATATTATCCAATTTTCCACAAAAGAGATGTCTTCTTTTTTGATTCAAGGAGGAAAATGATTTTTTAAAAAAATAAAAGAACAGCTTGTTCCATCGCTACTTTTGTGTTCCGAGAAAATGTTAACAAAGTAAGTTAATAGTTTATCAGATGTTCTAAATTTTAGCAAAAGGAGAATTTCCGCTTATGTCTGGGTGTGTGGAATTCCCCATGAAAACCCAGTTTCATGCTTTGTGATACGTATTAGGAAAGCGTCCTCTGGACGCTTCCTCTGGCCTGGGGGACTGGGCAGGGGGTAGAGTGGGGTCTTGCTTCTGTGATTCTCCTCATTACTCCTGGCCCAAAAGCTCCCCACCGTCCACCGAATGGACAGACCTTCTTTGCAGATGATGTTACATAATCTTCCCTTTCTTTAGATTTGCATCTTTAAATAACATATATCAATTCATCGTCACTTTCTAGTTATGAATCTTCTCCAAGTGGTGCTTATGAAATTATATTTTTCTTCTTCCAATAGCATGAAAATTTTTCCTTATCCATTCCTTATACCCTTTGCATTTGGAAATAGACAATGTAAGACCATAAATAAGGCTCTGGTCCAGTTGTCTTTATTTTTACTCAAGAATAATAGCGTTAGCTCCGTTATCCTGTTTCTCTCTTTATCACAGATGCTGTTTTCCATTTTCTTCTCAACTATCAGTGGTAGTAAGTCAACTGAAACTACAATAAACTAGAGAGATAACAAGGGAAGGAGGGAGGATGTTGGCTCACATAATGGAAAGTTGAAGGGCTAGGGTGAGCTTCAGACATGGCTAAATCCAGGTGTTCTAATGTTTTCAGGAATTTGTCTCTCTCCATCGTTAGGCTCTGCTTTCTGCTGTGTTGATTTCATTGTCACTCTCATGAAGGCAGGGTGGCATTCAGCAGCTCCAAGCTTATAAACTATCACTTAGCGACTCTAATAAAGAAAGAAAGCACACCTTTTCCCCAATCATTTGAACAAAGTCCTAGACACAGTTCTCCTTAGTCCAGATTGGGTCATGCGGTCATCTCTGAACCAGTCATTGAGATTTTGATAGACTTTCTGGAGCCAAAGGATGGTATCCACGCTCTTTGGTCACATAGAGTATAAGTAGAAGATGGATGGTTTCCCTTCAAAGATAAAGAGGCTGTTAAAAGAAGAGAGCCAATGGATGCTGAGCAAACAAAAAGTACAGCTGTCCACTCTGCATCCCATTACAACCTTTTTAATGCCCTTTGATGCCATTCGGAAATCTCCTGCTAAACACATTCTTCCTCGTCTTTGTGGCACTCTGTCCTTTGTCAGTTTCCTCATATTCTGGTATCTTGGGCTCTTTCCCAGGAAATGAAATCCTCTTCAACACCGTCAACATCACCAGCTGTTCACTCCCAGTATTCTCTCCTTTCTCTTCCAAAGTCACAGCCGTTAGCTGGGTGAAAAGATGGAATGCCACCTGTATCTTTGAATCCTTCAAAGTCTTTATCAGAACTTTAAAACTTCCAGAGATATATCTCAGATTTCTTTTGACGGCACCATTTATCTGCACGTGACTCAGAAGAAGCAGGCAATGGCTGGAGATTCCATGCAAATATTCCATCACATGGTATTTCTGGGCTCCAGTAACACAGTGCCCCTCCAAGAACACAGCTGGTCTCAGAAGGGAGTCACCACATTCAGGGAATGCACAAGGATTTTTTTTCCCACCCAGTTGTGGCCATTTCTTCAATGTGTATACACTAAATTACCTGGTATGGTGCTGAGGACACTCTAAGATATTTAATGATGCATGTCCTGTTTGCATTCTTGCCCTATAAGTATCCTTAAAAAGTATCCTTAAAAAGTATTCTTGGGCTGGCCCGGTGGCTCAGGTGGTTAGAGGTCCATGCTCCTAACTCCGAAGGCTGCCGGTTCGATTCCCACATGGGCCAGTGGGCTCTCAACCACAAGTTTGCCAGTTCAATTCCTCGAGTCCCACAAGGGATGGTGGGCAGTGCCCCCTGCAACTAAAATTGAACACGGCACCTTGAGCTGAGCTGCCTCTGAGCTCCCAGATGGCTCAGTTGGTTGGAGTGCACCCTCTCAACCACAAGGTTGCCGGTTCACCTCCTGCAAGGGATGGTGGGCTGCGCCCCCTACAACTAGCAACGGCAACTGGACCTGGAGCGGAGCTGCACCCTCTTCAACTAAGATTGAAAGGGCAACTTGACTTGGAAAGAAGTCCTGGAAGTACACACTGTTCCCCAATAAAGTCCTGTTCCCCTTCCCCAATAAAATCTTTAAAAAACAAACAAATAAAAAAAGTATTCTTTTGGGGGCACCCGGTTAGATCAGTTGGTTAGCATGCGGTGCTCTTAACAACAAGGTTGCTGGTTTGATCCCCACATGGGCCACTGTGAGCTGTGCCCTCCACAACTAGATTGAAACAACTACTTGACTTGAAGCTGATGGGTCCTGGAAAAACACACTTAAATAAATAAAAGGGTTTGGTTTTGTTTTGTTTTAATAAAAGTAACTAAGCTGAAGATGCAGTCTAGAAAGAATAAATACTGGGGACTTTGTAATGTATTTTTCAAGCTCACTGGTGGGTATGTGAGTGTTCATTGTATTTATTACTCGATGGTCTTCTGAAATACTTTATAAGTTAAAAAGTTTGCAGGTTGCAACTGAAATTGACAAACCAAAAAGCTAATCTGATCATGTCACTCCCCACCTTGGTTCCCCACAGCCAACAAGATGACATCCAAGCTCCTTGCCTGTCACACAAGGCCCACAATATGGCCCAGTCTTCCCTCTTCCTACTTGGTATGGAATAAATGTGGGTGTCCCCCAGCCCCTCAGAATTTATATATTGAAACTCTTCACTCCCAATGAGACTATTTTTGGAGGTGGAGTCTTTTGGAGGCGATTAAGGTTAAATGAGTTCATGAAGGTGGGGTCCCCATGACTGGTATTACTGTCCCTGGGAGAAGTGGAAGAGAGAACAGAGCTTTCTCTCTGTCACGTGAGGACACAGTGAGAAGGCAGCCATCTGCAAGCCAGCAAGAGAGGTCTCACCAGCAACTGAATCTACAGGCACCTGGGTGTTAGAGTTCCTACCCAGCCTCCTGAACTGTGAGAAATAAGGGTCTATTGTTGAAGCCACCCAATCTGAGGTATTTTATTATAGCAGCCTGAGCTAAGACACCACCCTCCCTCCCACAGCCATCACTTCAGGCATCTTGAATTACTCCCAATTCCCTGAATGTGTCATCTTCTATCTCAGCTGGGTGCTTTGGAGTCTGTCTTCTCTCCCTTTTGTCACATGGCTGAATCCCATTTATTCATTGTATTGGGTAGAGCAGGCTAACAAAGAGATCCCAGAATGCAGTGGATTAAAAAATAGAAGTTTCTTTTTGCTCACGTAGCAGTTCTGAGATGAGCAGCCCAGGTGACTGGGAAGCTCTGCTCTATTGGTCATTAAGAAACCCAGATTGCTTTCAGTCATTGCTCTGCCAGCTTCCAGGCCCTCGTGGTCATCTATAGGACTGCAGCTGGTTCACCACCACATGCAGATTCCACGTGCAAGAAGGAGAATGCACACTGGGATGTTTTGAAGTCCAGGCCCAGAAGTGGTCCACATCATGTCCACTCATTCTACTGGTGATAACTTAGTCACATGATCACAACTAACTGCTGGGAATGCTGGGAAATGTAGTCCCTAGTTAAGCAGCCAGGTGGCTGCCTATACTTCCCTTATAATGGAAGAATGAATTTCAACAAACAATTGAAGTTCAGACCTTGAGTCTTCTGGATAGCCATCTCTGTCCCCTAATCTCTCTGTCTAGGTTAGATCTCCCTCTTGCAAACACTTAGTGCATTATATAGCAGTTATCTCAGTGGTTGTTTCTCTCTCGGCTTTACCCATCCCCCTGCCCGCAGCTAGACTGTGAGCACATTGGGTGTGGCTCTGTATCCTCAATGCCTGGCACTTACTAGACATTGAATACAGTTTTGAGTAAAAGTATGGAGGACCCGTTACTTCATCTGCAGGGCCCAATACAAAAATAAAAAATGTAGGACTTCTTGTTCAAAAACGATTAAGACTTTTAAGAAGATGACAAAAGAGCATTAAACCAAACATGGGGTCCTTCTAAATGCAGATCCCTTGCACCGGCACAGCTCACACACCCATGAAGCCAGCCCTGAAAGTGAATAAATAAATGAATTGAATAGCCTGAATCATCCTTCATAAGAAAAGCCACATATCTGGTGTGTACTCTTATGCCATTAAGTAGAGAGAAATCAAATCATGCTTGTGAATATTTAAGAAGTAAATCTTTGCTGTCCCTAAAGGCTAAACTTAATAGAGGTCATTTTGATGCTGAGGGCATATCCCATTTCCCACTGTCTTGTCACTTGGGGGAAGGAAAGGAGGGACACAGGAGCAGCTGGTGGGCTGCGAGCTCCCTAACAATCCAGATGCATAGCATCTCGCCTTCCTCTCACCTCCTACGGGGTCTCCTTTCAGCAAGTCATCTCAGCTGCGGTAGTCACATGGTAATTTTTTTTATAGCCTCAGAGACTCCTAGGGTTGGGGAGACCTTAGAAGTCATTGCCAAACCGTTCTCTA
This sequence comes from Rhinolophus ferrumequinum, assembly GCF_004115265.2. Classification (NCBI taxonomy): domain Eukaryota; kingdom Metazoa; phylum Chordata; class Mammalia; order Chiroptera; family Rhinolophidae; genus Rhinolophus; species Rhinolophus ferrumequinum. Next base: position 9,192,798 of record NC_046304.1, read on the forward strand.
GCATCTGCTCAAACACCTCCAGTGACAGGGAACTTCCTACCTCCCCGGCCAGCTCCTTCTGTTTTTGACAGCTCCGTGGATGGAGTTCTTCCTCAAGTTGAGCCAAAACCTCCTTCCTCCTGACTTCCACCCGCTGCCTCAGAGCCACACAGAGGAATTGTAATATCGCTCCCATGCCCTTCAGGTGTTTACAGGGCTCTGATGTTCACCTGAAAGCAGAGGTTGCCAACAAGCAGCACAGAGATGGAACATAGGCCACAGATGTATTGTGCTTGGCCTAGGAAAAGTCGAATATTTTTTTTGGTTGGTTGCCAACAATGAAAAATCTGGAGGGCTCATGTAAAATGTGAAATCCAAGCCTCTAAAACTTGGAAGCTCTGGGAACACGATCCCACAGTCCTACTTGCCACTAAGGATACTAAAGAATGGATATTGGGTGGGCAACTGCCACTCTCCAGCACAGCCTGCTGCTTTGGTAATTGATATCTGCGCATACACATTTAACTTTACTGTCACAACCCTGATATTGACAAAAATGTTGATATGCCCCATCTCCCTACCATAAGCATACATTACAACCCTTGTAAAGCTGCATTACAACCCCAAGTTTTTAAATTAGTTTCAGGGAAAGTTATTTAAAGAGGGATGAGTCCCTCTTCGCCTTGTTTTCTTCCTGCTCAGAATGTAGAGGTGTTGGCTAGTTCTCAAGCACCTACCTTGTGACCATGACACAACCTTGAGGATAGATGCCACATGTAGAGATGCTGAAACAGATAGCAATATCCTGGTTCTTAAATATCACTCAAAAAGCATAAGCATTAAAATAAAAAAATCAATTAGACTTCATCAAAATTAAAAAATTTTATGCTTAAAAAACACTCTCAAGAAAGTGAAAAGACAACCCACAGAATGGGGGAAATATTGCAAATCATTTTCCTGATAAAGGACTTGTACCCAGAATATATGAAAAAGTATTACAACGCAATTAAAAATATTTTTTAAAACCCAATTTTAAAAATGTGAATAGACGTTTCCCCAAAGAAGGTATACCAATGGCCAATAACCACATGAAAAGATGTTCAACATCATTAGCCATCAGGGAAATGCAAATCAAAACCATAATAAGGTACCACTGCATACCCACTAGAATGGCTAGAATAAAAAATAACAAGTGTTGGCAAGTATGTGGAAAAATTGGAACCCTTGTGCATTGCTGGTGGAAATGTTAAATGGTGCAGCTGCTGTGGGAACCAGTTTGGCTATTCCTTAAAAAGTTAAACATAGAATTAGCATATGGTCTAGCAATTCCATTCCTAGGTGTATATCCAAAAGAAAGAAAGGCAGAGACTCAAACAGATACTTTTATACCAATGTTCATAAAAGCATTATTCACAACAACCAAAAGGTAGAAGCAACCCAAGTGTCCATGAGAAGATGAATGGATAAACAACATGTGGTGTATACGTACAATGGAATATTATTCGACAATGAAAAAGATGACAGACCGATACGTGCTACAACATGGATGAAACTAGAAGACATTATATTAAGTGAAAGAAGCCAGTCATGAAAGACCACATATTGTATGATTCCATTTACATAAAATGTCTAGACTAGGCAAATCTATAGAAACATAATGGAGATTACTGGTTGCCAGAGACTGGGAAAAGAGATAGCAATGGGTGTAACTGCTAATGGACACAGGATTTCTTTAGGTATTGATAAAAATGTTCTAAATTTAGACTGTGGTGATGGTTACTCAACTCGGTAAAGATACTAAAAATTATTAGATTGCACACTTTAAATGGGTGCATTTTATGATATGTAAATTATATCTCAATAAATCTGTTTTTAAAATAGACAGGCTGGTGAAAAGAACACGCATCTGTCTGCACCAATTTCAACAATTATTAATTTGAGGCCAATTTCTTGGAGCTACACTCTCACGTGTTCTTCCCCTACTCCCATATTATCTTGAAGCAGATCCCAGACATCTCGTAATACAGAATTTAAAGCCAGAAAAATCCCATGGTGTGGTTAGCTGGTTGCATTGTTCCTAGCTGTGTGGCATCCAAACTTGGCTCTTCAGCTTTCTTGGGCATGTTGCAAATGGCGTAATACCTCATAGTAAATCCTTTTCTGCTTAAATTTTTCTGCGACTAAGAATCTCAACTGTTGTATCCACAATTGGCATTGACGTTCAGTGCGTAGTCATCCACAGAAGGTGTTTTGATGGAGCTGTGGTGTCTAAAAAATAGTGTCCGAGAATTTTCCGTCCTTAATGAAAACCTCCTGGGAAGCCCAGAAGCCTTCTGGAGACCATGTGTAAATTTAAGTCTGTTCATAGGTGAGGATGGATTGGAGGAGGGGGCATTCCTTCCTAGGGGAAGCCCCAATAATAAAGAACAGATGCCTATTCATAAGGTTGAACATGGTGCTCTATTGTCTTGGATTCTGACTCCCTCGGAGTCTGAGTCCCTGAAGAGGAACCTGCCTCCTTCCCTGAATAGACGTGGGTGAAATCATCATCCCTCCTGCCCTCGGGAGTTGGCTGTCTCATCATCTCTTTTGTCATATCCTTAGCAATGGACTGACATACCAGCTCCTCCTGGTACCTGGAATAAGCTAGGTAGGCTCTTGTTCACATCTTCACCCTGCCCGGTTCTTAATGTAAACTAGGATCAGTGGTCTTAGGAAGCCCTGGGCTTGGGTCCCAAGGGGCCTGTGTTCAATTCCCAGTTCTGACTCTTTTGAACTGCATCAACCATCAGCAGCATACTTGGCCTTTCTGGGTCTCTGCTGCTTTATCTGTGAAATGGGCATAATCACTCCTATCTTATAGATGGGCTGAAAGGATGGCACAAAGATAGATTTGTAAGGCACCTAACTCAATGTCTGACATGAACTAGCCTTGCCACAACTGTGGTCCCCACCCTGCCTGCCACCTTTTATTAGGAAACAGGAAAGTGGGTTAGATCTTGAACTGGCATCTTCTCAACCAGAGAAAATTAGGTTCATTTTGTTGTTGTTTTGATTTTAAGGAATGGACTCATTCGCGTTCCTGAATGTATTATTTTTAAATACCAATGACGATGATGATGACGACGATGTATGGAGTGCTTGTCCTGCAGCAGACACTGTACTAATACCTCACCTCATCTTCTCCACCTCACCATGAGTTATGTATTATCTTAAAGAAAATTCAGGTTTGAGGTCAATTTACTTGACTGAGGTTGGATGCTAAGCCATCTGTCCGGTTCCAGAGCCTTCCCTGAGCTGCTTCCCTCTCTGCTCTAAGCTCTGCCTCTAGGCTGCCCAATTCTCCTCCTTCCTAGAAAGTATCTCTGCTCCCACCTGTAGGCCGTGGACCCATTAAGATCTGGGGTCAACCTTTATCAGGGTGATGGTGTATCAGAGGCTATTTGGCTGAGATAACCATTAGTGAGTTTTAGACATTTCCTGCGGCCGTGAGCCATCTCCGCTGCCTGGGCTACTTGGCCAAAGGTGGCTCCCAGGGTCAGGGGCATCCTTCCAGGTTTGACCTAACACCTTGCTTGGAATTCTGCCTCCTGCAGATGCCTGATTCCCTGCCATTCTCCTGGTCCTAACCTATGGCTTTCCCTTCATGACAGGTCCCCTGCTGCTTGCCTCATTGTTGACCATCCATCCTACCTAGACCATCCATGGCCTGACTTTTGTGACCTTTATGTTCCCTGATTTCAGCTTAACCACTGCAATAGGCAGCTCCTGAAATGGCTCCCAAGGACCCTACCCCCTCGTACCCACCCAGCAACTCCTAAGGAATAGAACACTGCCAAAGTGGTGGGATGTCACTCTAGAGACAGGTTACAGAAGACTGTGACTGGTCTTGTTGACACTCTCTCTCTCTCTCCCTCTTGCCCTCTCCCTCTCCCTCCTCGCCCTCCTCTCTCTCTCTCTCTCTCTCTCTCTCTCTCACACTCACACACACACACACACACACACACACACACACACACAGTGATGAAGCAAGTTCCCATATTAAAAGCTATCCTATGGAAAGGACCATATGGCAAGGAACTGAGGCGGGGTGGGGGGGCTCCCTCCAGACAGCAGTCATCGAGGAACTCAGCCCTGAGTCCAACAGGCTGTAAAGAACAGAATCTCCTGCCAATGATCAGTGGCTGGGCTTGGAAGCAGACCTTCTCCCTACTGCACCTGAGATGACGTTGGCCCTGGCCAACATTTTGGTTGAAGTCCGTGGGACACCCTGAGCCAGAGGATCCAGCCAAGCCTCACTGGGACGCCTGACTTCACAGCAACTGGAGTCACAACATTTCAGAGCACTTGTTACACTCAGTAAGTAACTGATGCAACCACTGCCTTGCCGTCTTCCCGAGGTGTAGCCTTCCTCTGTGCCTTACCCTGCCAGCACCAGATTGAAGTCTCTACTAAAAGCTCCTCAGGAAAGACTGAACATCTTTACACAAAGATACATTAGAGCACAGCCGAGGGCGATTACGCTGCCAATCAGTGGGAAATGGGCTTATTCTTTTAGAAAGTACATTCTCAACTGGGGGCAATTTTGCCAACAAGGCGGTAACAACTGGGTCATGGGAGGTAAAAGAATTGTATCCTTTTTATGTAGAAAGCACAGATATGTGTAGAATACTCAAACAGATACACAATATATCTGCTATTAAAATTGCATGGGGTAGGGAAGGGGTGATAAAGAAACAAAGGTTGAGCAAACATTGTGTCAGGATGACAAATCTGGCTGCCCCGTGCTGGTTGGAGTGCTGTGGGAAAGAATGAGAGCAGAAGCATTTGAAAGCAGTACAATAAATAAAGAAGGAGCTATTAAAAAAGCTTCCAGAAGCCCCGTTAGGGGCCTGCTTCTCCTGGGGGTGCTTTGGCCCCCTGCACTTCCACCATCATGGAACTTAGCGCACTGATTTTAATTTCCTTGTCAGTGAATGTGTGGAGGGCACAGACTGAGCCACCACAGCCTTGACACACAAAAGGAAGCCAGAGAAAGTCCTTTGTCCACAATGTGCCTTGGGCTGTCTCTCTCCAGGCTCCAGGAGACTCAGTCAGTACGAAAGGCCCTGCCCCACTCCAGGCGCTACCCCGGCTTTGCTCTGCTCTGCCCTGGTACACTGGAGGTTGCTTCTCAGCTCCAGATTGGTTTGGGAAAGAGCTTCTCCTCCTCACCGTTCTGGGGTCATGCAAAGTTACAGATGCTTCTTTGCAGTTCACATATGACCTTCTTCCTCAGGGAAGAGCCACTGTGCTGCACTCAGAAACTTCAGGCCCTGTCGCTGAGCCCAGCTCCCAGGCCAGACTCCGATTCTCTTCCCACAGCCCCCTGGTCTGTGCCGAGGGTCTTCCTTCCAATGGCCTACCTGCCCAGTTCACTAGACTCTCCTGGGTAGAACTAAACCCCAGTTGTCCCATAGCTTGTTGTCCTGTCTCGAGATAATTTCTCAGCCCCTGGGTAAAGTGATGGGCGCAAATCAGCCCTAGGATGAGTCAGGGTCACTGGTCTCACAGTCCTGGTGAATCTGACCGTGAAGCCCCCATTCCCCAACGACCACCACAATTTGAACATGTAATTCTGGACAATCTAAAAGATCTGATTACTTCCGGGTAGTGCTTCATGAACACGTTCATCACTGAGATAGATGAGTATAGGTAGACAATCAAACAACCACATGACAACTAACCCACTTGAGCTTGAGGTGAGAATCAGGACAAACAAGACCTTAGAGGTGAGCGAGCATCCACCTTTGTCCTTCTCTGAAGACTCAGTCTGCCCTGACTCAGATCAAATATCTTGGCCCCCCCGCACTCACTGGTTGTGTAGCCTTGGGCAAGTGAATTCATTTCTCTGTGCCTCAATTTCCACATCAATAAAACAAGGATAATAGTGCTACCTCTTCAAAAGGTTATTGAGAGGATAGAATAGGTGATTACATGTAAAACACTTAAAAGGATGCTTATGCAACAAAGAAACAAGACAAACAAATAAAGAAACCATGACTCATAGACACAGGCAACAGTTTAGTGATTCCCAGAGGGTAAGGGGGGAAGGGGTATGGTAGAAGAGGGTAGAAGGGGATCCAATATATGGTAATGGAAGAATGGATTCTGGGTGCAATATATAGATGACGTATTATAGAATTGTATACTTGAAACCTATGTAGTTTTGTTGACCATTGTAACCCCAATAAATTTTAATTAAAAAAAAAATGCTGCCTATCATACAGTAAGTGCTAAATAAATGCGTCCTATCATGTCAAGCACTCTCACACATCCCAAAGTCGTTTTTCTCACCCTTCTTCCTTGCTGTTAGAAGTGGCTTCCCATGTTAGCTTTCAGAAATGCTGGAAATTCATTTCCCCAGACTCCCTCCCTGCAAAAGATAGCCATGGGCCAGTTCTGGCCAATGAGAAGGAAAGAGAAATCTGTGGGAGTTGTCTAAGAAATGTTTCCTCCTTGATAAGAGAGATGTGCCAAAAGATTCCTCTCTTTCCACGCTTTCGGTGTTTTGGTGTAAAGATGTGATGCTTGGAGCTGAAGCAGCCTTATTGCCACCATGAGGGAAGAGTCACATGGATTGCAGAGACTTATACTCGATGCCTTGTATCACTGATCACTGAGATCAGTAATCCTACCCTGGAACCACCTTCTTCCTGCCTTCTGTTTAACTAGGACAAATTCAATACCTCTCATTTTAAAGCTACTATAAGTTTTAGTTTCTGTTACTTATAACCAAAGTATTGTATGTGTTTAAAAAGTAGCTTAAGTAATATTGTAAGCTAAGAAATCCTTACAGCATAACACAGCCCTGTGGCAGAAGTATTGCTTCCACTTCACAGGTGAAGAAGCTGAAAGCAATGTGACAGGAGATTTAAAGATATGTAACCTAATTTAATCCTCATAAAAACTCTATAAGGTAGGTTTTATCTCTATGTACAGTTTTCGTCACAAGTTTAGAAGGTTAAATAATGCCAATTGGACACAATTAATAAACAGAAGAGTCAGGACTTGAATCCAGGTCTCCCAAATCTAAATACAATGTTCTTCCCAATGTTCTTTGGTGGTATTGCTCAGCACCAAAACCCTTATGGGCATTTTACTCCACTGCCAATGTTGAACGAGTAAAAATTTGGTAACCCTAATTCAGGTCATGTCAACCTGAACATAATTATGTTCATTGCTTAGAACGTGCACTTGCTAACTAAATATTAGCCATAATGAAAAAGAATGGAGGTGACAGCTGGATGAAATTCACAGTCCAAGACCCACGTGCCAACGTATATTTTTGTCTTTAGGCTCTCAGAGAATTTATAGTCCCGATCCACACTTCAATTGGTAATTGCTCAGCGTCTGTTCTTTTTAAATCTGTATTATTTTTTATTCTCTCCCAGATGTTGGGTTGAGCCCCATTGATTTCAGGATTTCAGTGAGAGGTTCAGCTGCCGGGTTTGGGAAGTGTCCACGTTTTGTATCTTTTCAGTCCTTCAACTTGAATTTATGATGAGGTTTTGATGAATAGTACCCTCTCCCAGCCCTGCCCTCTTTGCATGTGTCTGAGTCTGCGATATCTTTGGTCTAATTATGCGGATGTGTCTCTTGTTGGAAAATTTATGTGATAACCGTTGCCAAGAACCAGGACCAGGGATGTGTAGTCTAAACATCCTTGACTCCACTCTCTGCAGTGTATCCATAATGAAGCCGGGGAGACCAGGTAGCTTGTTAATTTAGGGCTCTAGCAGGTTGAGAAATTGAGAAAGTGTCAGCCCTGCAGTGAATTGCAGACATATCATGGGAATCAAAGATGTGGAAGGCCAATCAAGATTATGATTGGCAGAGGGAGGGGACAGGTATAGGAATAGATGGGTGAGAAAAGATGGGACCTTACAGCCTGAGCCTTTGTCACTGCCTAATAAACTTGGTTAAGTTCACTCACTTCTTGGCTTTCCAACTTGATTTGAAGTTCCCTGAAGTCAAGAGCTATTCGAGTGAGATCTCTTGCTGTATAACAAATCACTCCAATATTCAGTGGCTTAAAATAAAAATCATCATTTTATTATCTCTCATCATTTCTGTGGGTCGGGAATTCAGGAAGCTTTCAGGTGGGCAGTGCTGGCCTTGGTCTCATGCGATTGCAATCAGACAGTGGCAGGAGCAGCTGGGGGCTGGCTGGGCATCTTGCTTCCAGGAGTTTCAGGGCCTCTCCATGTTGGGGACATTGGCCTTTCTCACAGCATGGCAGCCTCAGGGCAGCGGCACCTCTCATATCTGAACACTTCGGAAGCGAGTTTTCCATACAGATGATAGCTGTAGGGTTTGTTATCACCTTTCTGCCATCCTCTAGTGATCAAAACAGTACAAATCCCACCTAATTGCAAGAGAAGGAGACACAGACACACCTTTTGATGGAAGGAAAGTCAAGGTTACATTGTAAGAAGAGCTCCTGGGATGAGAGAGATGCCAAAGGCCGCACTGGAGCAAGTGCCATCACAGTACCCTAGCCTTTCATATCTGCTTATTGAGTATTTCTTTTTTACCTCTCCCACAGGGCCTGTCACTGAGCTGACATTACCGGAAGTGCTCAGTGGATGCTGACTACTTCATGCAATTCCATGCAACAAACTATTTATGCAGTACCTGCTCTTCATTCATTTTGCAGATTGCTCACTGAGCACAACCTAGCACTTATCACTGTGTCAGGCATAGGACACTGGAGTAGGCACGATTGCCTGCTCTCATGGACACTATTGCTTACAGAGAGAGGCCAGCAGTTACTGAATTATCAAAGAAATGCAATGGCATAAATTGTGAAGGGGGGATCGAAGGCATGGAGTTAGAAGTTGACTATTTACCAGGGCAGAAAGTGAACGGCTCACATTGCAGGGTGGGCGTGGCCAGAGAGGGCTTCCCTGAGGAATCTGCTTGAGGAGGGAGATTAAGAGCCCTGTGCCCGTGGAGCCACTCAAGGAAAGCCAGGGAGGCCTGGCCTTGGTGGGCAGAGTGCACAGGCCTGGCAGGCTGGGGCTCGTTGAGGTGACACGTGAGAATGTTACTGTCTTCCTCATGGGGGACTGTGGGGTCCGTCAGGGCTCAGCCTGGAAAGTGGAAGCCACTCAAGATATGTAGGGGACCAAAAAGTTTATTAGAGGGAAACAGATGTGTGGGAAGGAAGGTCCTTTAGGAAATGCCCAAGTGTAGGGGTTACAGGGGATGGTCTCACCAACCTTCTCAGCAGCTGGCAGCACCCAAGTGGGCGAGCTCGGGAAGGTGAAGGGAAAAAGGAATGTCGCTGCGGGACGAGTCCAGTGCTGTTGGTCAGTGATGCTGTCTGTTGCTCTTTTCTCTTCCAAATCTCACTCCAGTGCCTTTCACTGACACATCCTGGAAAGGGAACCATACTGACAAGGGATTCCGGGATGTGAAGGACCAGGCAGAGGCTCCTTCTCTGTGTCCCCACAAGTAGAATTGTGACCAGAGCCCGCACTACGGTGAGGTGAGGGAGGATCCTAGCATGCAGAATTTAAGGAGGCGCCCTCAAGCCACCCCTCCACTTGCACAACCCGGAGAGGACTGCCTCCCGAAAGTTTGTTCCCCAGTTCCAGTCCCAGTCCCATGTAAGGTGGATTTGGAACTACGTCCTGATTTGGGAAAGCAACAGTAGCAAAAGCCTCTGGGTCAAGGAAGCTCTTTGGAGAGAGAGATGTCTGAGAGACGTCTGGCCAGGTGGAGGCAGAAAGTCTTCTAAGGAAAGAGAATAGAATGTAGAACCTCCCAGAGACCTGACAGAGCCTGGCTCATTAGCAGGACTGAATGGTTGCTGACTGTTCCCTTAGTCTCACTGGGGTCTGGCATTTGCTCGTGCCTTCTAAATGGTATGATACAGAACTGGTATTCTCCTGGGTGGTGAGTGACCCACTGGAACTATAAAAATATGGACTACCCATGAAGAACAGGGGTGGGGACTCCCCCTCTGTGGAAAAGTGGAGGGAAACCTATCAGTTCCAGTGGATAATGGCTCAGGCAACAGCTGATGAGGCTGCACCCAGGGTCCCTCTATCTGTGTGGAAAATTGGGAGAAATGAAGAAGGGAACAGCCTTCTGTACACAATTGGGGGACATTAATTCTCTATGGTAGCAACCACTTCCAATCTCCTCTGCTAACACCACCCCAGTCTAAGGCACCCTAAATTCCCACCTGAATGGGAACGACAACCTCCTAATGGGACCTCCTGCTTATGTTCCCGTGCCCTACAATCTACACAGCAGCCAGAACAATCTAGTCAAATGTAGATAAGATTATGTCCCTAGCCTCCTTCCTATTTACTCGGAAGAAAAGCCAATGTCCTGTAAGTTGCCTATAAGTCCTGCATGGTCTGACCCCTGTCTTCATAGGCATCATAATTGACTTTATTAAGTAGCTGTTTCGCCCCACCCCCTCTAGACTGGAAACTCCACAAGGGCAGGGATGTTTGCTTGTTTTGTAAACTGCTATTTTTCTTTAACATGATGCTGGTCAAGTAAATTAGAGCCATGGATCTCTAATTTATAGTCTCTGCCTTTGTGTAAAGAGCAGTGGCCAGGTTTTGAATGCAGACTAAGAGAACACAAGGCCCTGAGAAGGGGTGTGGCGTGGGCGCCTAGATGGGGACACCAACCACCCTTGGTGATGGCCACTAGGGGGCGCTCACGGATTCCTCCCCTCTGATCACACGTGGTCACTCTCCATTCCTATGGAGGAAACGCATTGATGTCAGGCGCAGACAGGAGGCATATCTGGTGTGACAAGCAAAGTGGTCCAAGGCTCTTGGATTCATGTGGCCAGGTCGCTTCAGACTTCTTTTGGGATTTCTCTTGCACCCTCCCTATGGTGGAAATTCTCTGGTTGGATTCCTGCCTCTAAAACCCTACGTGCCCCAATGCACCGGGGCAGTGACCACCTGCAAAAGCAAAGCAGAAGCAGAGCGAGGCCAGGAACGGGAAGAAAGGACGGGAAGGCTCAAGCTGGATTATGACCAGGAGCTTCCGTGTACACATCGGAGTGATGGAATATCTGCTCTGTGGACCAATATCAGGGGAGGAGCCACTTGTCAAGAATAGCTCGACTTGGGAGCCTAGCCCTTCTGTCTCATGAGGAAGGTGGTATCTCCATTTCTGTAGATGAGGACGAGAGACCCAGAGAAGCGACAAACCCAAGACCACACAGTTAAGAGTTGTGGGATTTGATTCAAACCAGGGCTATCTAATGCAAGGGCTCACGTTCTGTCCACCCTGTGGTTCCATCCCCAAAGAATGCGTAAGTGAATCATAAAAGAATCAGCTTTGGAGGACCAGAAGGGCCCTTAGGAGTCACATTTAAGCTCCTCTCTCTTTTTTTTTTTTTTCGGTTTTATTTTTGACACCTTTCTTTATTGCTTCTAACTATCGGTCACCAGTAAAACGTCCTGTGAACAAAACCAGCAAGGTGTCCCTCCCCTCAAGTCTCTGACCAGCTCTGACTGGAACTCCATCTCTCTGAAACCTATGACGCCGGCCTCTGTCTGACTTCATTCTCTTTCCTTGAGGAGGTCTGTGCTGTGTTTAACGAAAGACTTCATCTTCTCTAGCAATGCGTGCATCTTTTATTTAAAAGGACTTCATTTAGGGAAAAGACACTATAGTGAGATTTGAATCAGGATCAGTAAGAAACAAGAGCCGAGTGCAAAACTAATGGGAATCCGTTCTTGTGAAGCCGAGGCAACATTTCTCATTCACCCTAGTGAGCCCGAAGAAGAGCAGTGTTGAAGAAGGGTTGTCAGGCCACACCTTTGGGTGTGCTTGGAACAAGCTTCCCTGCCAAGGTTCCGAGGGCTTTGCTCTGAGAAAGAGCTAAACACTCCTCTGGCTCCCTCTTCTCGCCAGCTGCAGGCTGGCATGCCTTTCTCTCAGAGCTTTCCAGCTCCTTTGGTCTGCTCTTGTCTGCTAGGCCAAAGTAGACATCACTTGCTGGTGCCACTGGAATCAGAGCAATTATAGGCCAGTGCAGATGTGCAGAGGGTGGGTGGTGGGCGTGGGGGGGAGGGTGAGCAGGCCCGGTCTGATCAAAGCTCTCCCACTCGCCTCATTGGCACACTTGAACTCAACTTGCTGAATTACATGAGTTGATAAACCCTCCTTCCAGAAAAACTCCCCAGAGAAAGCTCTGGCTGTGAATATAATAATCATATTGAGCGAGAAGTTGTTACAGCACCTTTTCTTGAAACGCGATAATCCCATTTCTAATTTACTGATTATGCAATACGAAAATGTCTTCGGTAATTTCATAAGAAGAGCACATTAGCCTACTTATAGATCGCATGCTTCCTCATGAAATCATGAATAATATCGGTTTCCTTTGATAAATGGAACCCATAAGAAAATCAAAAATAATTACTTTGTTTATTAACATGCGGTGATTAACATTTCAAAAGCAATTTAAATAAATACAGTGCAAATCTGAGATGGGGCCCCAAGGTAGCGATCTGTTTGAAGTAAAGCAACGCTCATTGGAACCTGGGCAATTTTAAATCGTGTTTTCTAAGGTGCTGTCTGTCGCCAACTTATGTACTCGGTAATCAAACCATACTTAAGAATCTCAGGTTGTGCTGAATGAGTGGGTCCAGGGTTGCTCCCACAAGTATTTCTTCTCCAAAGGCAGCAGAAAGGGGGAGACAATTGTCCTTACCCCTGTACATCCTATTCCTCCAGTGACTTCAGGAAGAAAGGTGGGAGCAGAGGGCAAAATCTATTCCACAACAAGGGCTGGATGCCCCTGGGTGTTCTTAACCTGCTCTGTGCTTTCCAAATTTCCTGTGCTGTGGTGATAGGCTGAATAATAGCCCCACCACCAAAAAAGAAAATAAAAAAGATATCTACAGCTTAATCCCTGTGAATATGTTACCTTGTTTGGCAAAAAAGAAAAAGAAGAGGAAGAAGAAGGAGGAAGAGGGTGAGGAGGAGGAGGAGGAGGAGAAAAAAGGGGGGGAAAAAGACATTGCAGGTGTGATTAAATGAAGGATCTTGAGATGCGGAGAGTATCCTGGATTATCCTAGTAGGCCCTAAATGCCATCACATGTATTCTTATCAATAGGAAGCAGAGGGAGATTTCACTACACACAGATGAGGAAGACACAATGTGACCAGAGATGCAGAGATTGGAGTGATGCAGCCATAGTCAGGGAATATGCACAGCCAGCAGGGAAGCGGGAAGAGGCAAGGAACAGATTCTCCCCTACAGCCTTTGGAGGAAGCACAGCCCTGATAACACATTGACTTCAGCCCAGTGAAACTGATTTCGGACTTCTGACCTTCCTATCTGTAAGACAATAAATGTGTGTTTTTGTTAGCCACCAAGCTTGTAGTAATTTGTTACAGCAGCCCCAGGAGACTTTCATGACTTTTGTCAAGTCTGCATACCAGTAGCATAATCGTCTACTAACATTTTTCTTTTAAATCAATTCTGAGCTAACATAGCTATCTACTTTCACTTTGTGCTAGTACTAACATTCATGAAATCACAAGCATGATACACCCGAAAAATAGTCAGCTTATCAGTTTAAATTCTCATCTCTGTGTCCCCTATAATTATCTAATGAAACACCAGACCACCAGGGAAAGTGACCCTCACTTTGTGAAACACTGACCCAGCGTCACACAGCTTGGGAAGAATCCATGGTACATGTGAGCTTTCAAAACTGCTCTGTTAAGTTCAAACTTCACTTGAAAATGATAAGAAAAAGAAAGAATCAGCCCCTTTAAAAATAGAAACCATTTCTCCTGCAAATTTCCACAGAACCAGATTTCAAAATGCAGAATTTAGCAGAATCTTAAATGATCTTGGTAGAGTTACTAACATATTGATAAGGACCCTTAAAGGGGAAGGAGGGAGCTATAGAGTGCACTAGCAGAGAGCAGGATCCAACGGCAGACTCTAGCTAACAATAGTCTTGTTTTCCCAGCCTGAGCCAGAATTGCAGGTCTCCATGTTTTTGTCTCTCTTCTCTGCCTCAGGACAGAGGGACACATGCATAAAGCAGGAATGACTGTGAAAGGGAAAGTGCAAGGATTTTTTAATGCTGAGGAATAATGAGGTGGTAGAATTGATAAAGCCTCCAATTGGAGAAGAATAATTATTAATAAGTTTCCCATGACTCCAACAGGGGAACGCGCAAAGCAGCAAACTTTCATCCCAAAATTTGGAACTGCCAAAATGGGCACAGGTGTGGAGGTCTCTAGCTCCGAAAAGAAAGTCAGGCGAGTCCTGACAAGCAATGGGTACTAACAATTAAATTCTAGAAGGAGCCAGTCCTAGATTTGCACTTACAGTTCCCATTTCTTTAAATATTGTTTTCATCACAAGGCATCGGGCATGTAGGAAGTGCTTCAAACATGTTTGATGGAAAAACTGATAAATGAATAGATTCTCTCTTTTAGTTTGTACCTTGTTTTTACTGTTGAGGCAAGTAATTTGATAACAAAATTTTACTTTTTAATTCCAACAGGTGTCTAGCTTGGATCATAAGCCTATGATCTGAGGCTCCACCAGCCAAACCTGGAGAAAATCAAAGCCTCTGACCTTACCTAAGTCAGCGGTCGCATGTGCCGTCCTGTACCTCTGTGCCTCAGCACAAATCTGTTCCATCTTCTGATTGCCAGTGTCATCCCAAGGCTCCAAGAGGAACTGTCTCCCTCCAGAGTCACTCAAATGCGGACTCAGGGCTGTGGTAGACTCCTGTGATTTGTACCTTCTGAGCATTGTTCTTCATTTTTCTGGAAACAGTATCCAGGATCTCTCTTTTGGAAAACTTCTTTGAAATTGTTCTGTGGAGCCAAGCCAATCCTCTTTGGTTCTAGGAGTGGCCATATATCGTGGATTTAGCCAATCAACACATCCCATCTCCTTGGACAAAGTGAATATTGGCGGGGAGGGAGAGGAGTTCAAAGACAGTCAGGCTCAGAACTTTTTTTTCAAATGCTGGAAGAAAGAATCTCCATACCTGGGCTGAACTTGAGTCAATAAGACGGAAGCTGCTGGGTGCCACGTAATGAGAGAGCTTTATGAGATAAAGTTGATATTGAGTTATATCAAAGCAGAAGAAAGCAGAGCTAAGATATAGAGAGATGTCATGACATTGTTGCAAACCCTGGATCCAGCCATGCCTGAACCTCATGCACCTGCACCATTTATTTATATCAGTCAATATATCATTCTTTTTTCTTTTTTTTAGTTGGATTTTCTATTACTTACACTTAAAAGTATCCTGATAAATTGAGACTGAGATACAAGCTGCACTTTTGTAGGAACAGTACATGTACCTCTGTTAGAGAGGCACATTACAAAAAGGTATGTCTGTCTGCTTTGCCTGGAGCGTGGCCAGACTATCAGAGTTCAGCCTAGATTGCTATCCCCACTTGCCCTTTCTGCTGGGTTTCCTGTACAGGTATTAACCTGCACAAGCATACTTGGCAATCCTATGACTCAGAAAGGATTTTCTCCTTGTTGCAGCCAGCCTCCAAGATGGCCTCCAATCTTCAACTCCTAGTATTCACAGCCTTTTATTGTCCATTCCAACCTCGCATGGAGCTGACTGTGTAACCAGGAAGATATTATAGAAATAAGTTGAGTAACTTTGGAAGCTAGGTCGTAAAAGATACTGCAGGTCTTGGATCACTCTCTCTGGGGAAAGCCAGCTGCCATGTCGTGAGGACACTCAAGCAGCCCTACAGAGAGGTACCACAAGTTGAAGAACTGAAGCCTCCTGCCAACAGCCACCACTAGCTCACCAGCCACATGAGTGCACCATCTTGGAGGTGGTTCCTTCAGCCCCAGTCAAACCTTCAGATGATGTAGCCCATATTGACACCTTGACTGCAACCTCATGACAGACACCAAGCCAGCTGCTCTCTATTTCCTGACCTACAGAAACCCTGAGATAATAATTATTGTTGTTGGGGAGATCCAAGATGGCAGAGTAGATAAACACTGTGCCTGCTTCCTTCTGTGAACACATTATAATTACAACTAAACTATAGAACAATCAAGTTGAAGAATCATCTGAAGTCTAGCTGAATAGAAGTTTTATAACTAGAGACATAAAGAAGAAGCCATGTCGAGACTGGTAGGAGAGGTGGAGATGTGAAACGCGCTAGCCCCAAACCACCGTGTAGTGGTTGAGAACAAGGAGGGATATCTCGGCTGCAGAGATCCCCCCCAGAGGAGTAAGGGACCCCAGCCACAAACCAGACTCCCCAGTCCAGAGCACTGGTACCAGGAAAAGGAGCCCCTCACATTTGGTTGCAAAAACCAATGGGGGACCGGCCCGGTGGCTCAGGCAGTTAGAGCTCAATGCTCCTAACTCCAAAGGCTGCCGGTTCGATTCCCACATGGTCCAGTGGGCTCTCAACCACAAGGTTGCCAGTTCAATTCCTCAACTCCCACAAGGGATGGTGGGCAGCGCCCCCTGCAACTAAGATTGAACACAGCACCTTGAGCTGAGCTGCTGCTGAGCTCCAGGATGGCTCAGTTGGTTGGAGTGCATCCTCTCAACCACAGGGTTGCCAGTTTGACTCCCGCAAGGGATGGTGGGCTGCACCCCCTGCAACTAGCAACGGCAACTGGACCTGGAGCTGAGCTGCGCCCTCCACAACTAAGATGGAAAGGACAACAACTTGACTTGAAAAAAAGTCCTGGAAATATACAATGTTCCCCAATAAAGTCCTGTTCCCCTTCCCCAATTAAAAAATAAATAAATAAATAAAAAATAAACAATGGGGATTCTAACCATTGGGTGGGACCAAAGGGTGCAGGAAAATCAGACATCCTCTTAAATGGCCTGCACACAGAATCTCTCACTCACAGGAACTCACCTTGGGCTCTGCTGGAGGGACAGTAACAAGGGGTTATCAGAGACAAACGGGGGTGCAGACTGAGGTGTGTGGCTTCATAGCAAGGGCTGCAGGACAGTCACCATTGTCCCTGTGTGGGGTTTTTCTCCCGTGTAGCCATCAGGCAGGTGCATATTTCCTGTGTTGAAGCCCTCCCACACAGGCCAGATATGAATCTGATTGGCCTAATGAGCTCCACTTGCGCCACCCTGCTGACTCACTGGAATGGAGGCAACCCCAGCGGGGGTGGGGGGGGGGAAGGAGTGGGGGTGGCGCAAGGCCCATAATACCACCATAGGTCAGGGAGCTGTGTCCTACACAACTAGACTGAGAAACAACGGCTTGAACAGGAGTGGCGGGGGAGGGGAGGCGGAAGAAGGGGAGGAAAA
This sequence comes from Rhinolophus ferrumequinum, assembly GCF_004115265.2. NCBI lineage: Eukaryota > Metazoa > Chordata > Mammalia > Chiroptera > Rhinolophidae > Rhinolophus > Rhinolophus ferrumequinum. The sequence continues at coordinate 9,210,105 of NC_046304.1, forward strand.
AAGAAATTATAAAAAAACCAAAAAAAAGAAGTACAAATTGATTGTTACAAAGTAGTCATGGGAATGTAAGATATAGCATAAGAAATATAGTCAATAATATTGTGATAACTACGTATGGTGTCAAGTGAATACTAGATTTTTGGGGGTGATAGATGTGGTAGAGGGTTAGGGGCAGGGTGAAAAGGGTGAAGGGAGTAAGAAGTACAAACTCGTAGTTACAGAATAGTCATGGGGATGTAAATTAAAGCATAGGGAATAGAGTCAATAATATGGGAATAACTATGTTTAGTGCCATGTGGGTACTGGACTAGTCAGGGGGATCATTTCTTAAATTATACAAGTGTCTAACCACTATGTTATGCACCTGAAATTAATATAAAATAATATTGAATGTCAACTGTAATTGAAAAATTAAAAAGGAGGGAAAGGTGAAGGGGTATAGTAAATCTAATTTCTAGGAATTAAACAAATAAGTCATGGGGATGTAATGTACAGCCTAGGGAATATAGTCAATAATATTGTGATAGCATGGTACAGTGTCAGACGGTTGCTGGACTTACCATGGTGATCACTTCTTTAGGTATAGAAATGTTGAACAACTATTGTGTACACCTGAAATTAATATAATACTGTCTTTAACTATATTTTAATAAAAGTCTTTTTTAAAAAATAAGTATAATATAAAGAAAAAAACTAATGGAAAAGTAGTGGGGGAATTTGTATCATAAGTCTTCTCATCGTACATTAAATCTTTAATATAAAATAAATAAATAAAATTTCTAGTAGCTACATTTAAAAAAAGTAGAAAGAAAGGTGAAAGCGATTTTAATGGTATATTGTATTTAATGTAATATATTAAATACTTTATCATTTCAGAATAAAAATTATTAAGGAGAAAGAAAATAATTATTGTTGTTTTAAGCCCCTACACTTTGCAGTAATTTGTTCCACAACAATAGATAGCTAGTGTACTCTTCCTCATTAGTCTTCTCTTCCCGGATACATCTCTTCGTGGCTAGATTCCCTGATTTCTTTATGACCCACTCCCTGCTCCACACAGACCTTCAATCTCATCCTCTTTCTTCAGTTGCAGTTTCTCCTGTAAAAGTCACCTTTTGTGCCGCCCTCACACTTCCTCTCCTTTCTCTCTATTCCTGCCATCCTCCTCCACCTGAAGAAATAGTTATTTCTTCTTCATATGTCCCCAGTCACTTTCCTCTCAAGAAACATCATGACAACAATTATGGTTGATAATCTTTGCTGTAAGAGACTAGATTTCTTTAGTTATCCGAGTAGACTGAGAAATTTTCGGTTTGTTTTGAGGCTGCTGCCCTCTCCTTTGCCCCATCTTCCCAAAGCACAGAGGGGGAAAATCTCCCACATCCAGTTCCTGTGGAGAAGTCCAGGCAGTTTGAAAAGCCCAGAGAATTCTGATTTTTCACAGGGCTTTTGCAGTGGCAGAAGGGGCCTGGGGAGCAGTGTGCCCTGATGGATCGTCATGGTAACACACTCCCTGGTGGGTCCTGGGCTGCACTCCCAGGCAGGGGAAGTGGCTCCCAAGTGTGTGTCCCTCACAGAGTGGGCATCAGAAGGCAAGGCTGCCCAGGAAACAGAAGGGGCTGAGGCACCAAGGCTTAGCAGGGGTCCCATCCTGAGAGGCAGGCAGCCAGGTGGGTAAAGCCAGCGAGTCCAGCACTAGAGAACGGGTAAGCTTGACCCAGGGCCTAATGAGAACGACCCACACGGGCAGATCTTTACCCTCCCTGTGCTGTTTTTACTCCCTGATGAGGTGGTCGGTTAGGGGCTGCGGGCAACACCTGCCTCTGAAAATGAAGGTTAGCAAACCCCCTCATTCACTATGTCAGTGGTTCTCAAACGTGGCTGCACGTTGGCATCACTTGGAGATCTTTAAAAAATGCTGATGCCTGGCTCCCGCTCCCGGACATGCTAATTTAATGGGTAAGGAGTATAACCTGGCCATCAGGATTTTTCAAATCTATAGGTGATTCTAATATGTAGCAGAGAGTGGGAAACATTGCACTGTGCCAAGGGTCTCAGCCAGGACTGTGCATGAGAACCCTCCTGGAGAACTTGAGAATACACCTCCTCAAGCAAAATCTCCTGAGTTGATCCCATGTATCTGAATTTGTCACAAGCCCCCAGTGATTCTGGTGAGCTGCTGGCGTTTCATATCCTGAATCCAGCATAACATAGACAAAGCTTAGCTTTGTAGTGTGAGTGGCCAATAAGGAATGCGGGAGGAATGGGATGGATTGGTGGCTTCCATAGGCCTCACTTTACCTCTTGGGAGTAGGACTGGATGGGAGGTGTTACCTTGAAACTGATGTTAAAATTGTTATTTGTATACACCAAAAATGATCTGGCATTGGTATTTTTGTATGGTTCAATCTAATACCAACTCGTTAGGAGACAATGACTTCAAGAAGCTTCTGTAAAATTTTCACCAAGGTGGGGCTGGTGGGAGTGGGAGGGTCAGAGTTCAAAATCCTAAGCACAAAAGGGGATATCTGTCTGTGATATACATGAAATTATAGCACCTGCTAGAGTTATCTTCCTGATGTTCATTCTTGATCCTGTCCCGTGACCTGCATAAGAGTAGAACTGGATTCCCCATCTTAGCAGGCACAGCCTTTTGCTCAGAGCTTCAGCACCCGACTCCCTGCTCAGGAGGCCAGCAGGTCCTGCACCATAAGAAGAGCTATGAGGAGTGCGATGGTGGAAAGTAGAACTCATCACGGGCTAGAGTGTCTGGATCCCCTCCCTAACCTGATGACGGGCCACAGGTACAAAATCTGTGTTCATTATGCCTTTGCTTATCATGAATATCTAATTTCCTTTATTAATCTTTTCAAAATTTAGATTACAGAACTAATGTGAGCTCATTGTAACTAATGAAACCATGCCAAGGTTTATAACGAAAGGGCAATCTCCTCCCACCGTACCCCCAAGCGCCTAATGTTAACAGCCACCTCACTTAATAGTTTGCCCACTAATCAAAACAGTTCCTTTTACTTGCAGATACTTGAAATAACTTGAAGTAACTGATCAGCTGTGGATGAAAATGGCCATAGACTGAATATGTCTCCCCCACCAAATTCATGTGTTGAAACTTAATGCCTAACGTGATTGTATTAGGAGGTATGGCCTTTTGGAGATGATTAGGTCATCAGGGGAGAGCCTTCATGAAGGGAACTAGTGCCCTTATGAAAGAGACCCCAGAGAGCTCTCTTGTCCCTTTTGCCATGTGAAGACATAGAGGGAAGGCAGCCATCTATGAATCAGGCAGCGGGTCTTCACCACACACAGACTCTGCTAACACCTGGATCTTGGACCTTAGCCTCCAGAACTGTAAGAAATAAATTTCTGTTTCCAAGCCACTCAGTCTATAGTATTCTATTATAGTGAATGGAATAAGACAACAATCATTCAAAAAAGTGTAACACAGTGTCTTGAATTTTAAAATGGAAGGACTCAGGGTCATTGCCATTCTTACAATACTTTACATTTGTTTCATAGTTCATAAGCCACCTTTCAACGTATGCCTACTGTGGCTTCTCCGACAGGCCTGTAAGATTAGTAGAGCAGACAACTGTGTTTCCTGTTGCACGGACGGGAACCGGAGGCTCTTGCTAGGAGGGGCAGAGCCCAGCTGGCATCCACATCACCTCTTTTTTTAAGCTTAGGTTGAATTTACTTACTCAACTCTGTCTCCACTGTCTACACTGCTGCTCTGTATTCAATGACCGTTCACCACCGTTGTCTTCGGGGCTCTTGATGTGTGTGTGCAAAATAGCTCTGGGCTAAGATTCTTTCAATTTTCTTGAGTCTTTTTTAGTGATTCTCCCTGATCCCTATCCAGTGTCAAATTGTCAGCTGGTGCTTCCTTCTGCTATCAAGATACCTTGGTCTACATACCATGAACTGAAAAACTAGATAGGAAAAACTAGTTGTTTTGGAATTGTTTGAAAACTGGGAGTGAATAGGCTCAAACTGGGACTCTAAAGGACTTTCATAACAGTTAAGTCTCTGGAGTAGGCTCAGGTGCATATATTTCCTTTATTCATTATGGAAAATTTCAAACTGCTAACCTAAAAATAGGCCCTTCAAAGTGAGAGACAACACGCATTTGTTTGAGATCAAAATATAGCTATTCAGGACCCACTGATTCAGGCAGAAGCCCATGTAGTGTTCTGATTTGGAGACAGAGGAAAGGGGTGTTTATGAGAAAGGGAACAGGAACAGTTATATCAAAAGAAGGAAGGCATTTCTATAGGTGCAGATGAGCTAACATAGCCACGCTAACTCTGAAGAATGTTTTAATTTTTAGTCTGGTAGCCATAATATGTGGCTTCTTGTTATCTTCACAAACAGTTCTTTGGGGCACAATGTTGCTTTAGGCCCAGTCTAAAGGTTATTTGCCCTGTTTCAACATTCCAACAATTTGGAGCATTAGACATGCAAGGCAGTTCCTCTGGGACAGCAGCTCTGGCTCCATTTTAAAGTGGCTCCGTTATTTATTTCTTTTGACAAAACCTATACAAAAGTAAAATAGTATAATGAACCTCCATTATAATTTGGGCAATTAACAACACGGTACATGTTTCTTGCTTTGCTTGTTCAAAATCCCTTTTGATGAGTTCTCGATTCCAGAAATATCTGGATATCCCTGTACCATTACCGCCAACGGTGGATACTCAGAGAGGACCCCTGTCGCTAGAAGTTTGCTGGCACAGGCCACTTTGAAGGGCAGTTTGCTACAAGGCTCTCCTGAAGCCTTTCTGCCCACTCTCCAGGCTGCCCCACAGGTCCACACTGAGTGCCCCACAGGTCCACACTGAGTAGTTCGTGCTCCTCAGGCTCTGACCTCCTGGTGACAGGAAGGGCAGACTGACAGGGCAATCCTGCTGGGTAGGTCAAGAGGAATGTAAACCCACGTGCATGCTACTTCCTCTCGGAAGTTGTTATGGGAGGCTCTGGAAGGAATTTTTATTAGTCTAGAGAGTAAATAAGCATTACTTCCACCTCCTTAGCATATGGGGCCTGGAAGTTTCCATAGTCCACTCTCTGGCTTCTCAAATCCCCAGAGAGAGTTCTCTTTTGGTCTGTAATTAGCCCTGTGAGCACTGGATAGAGTTGGACCCTTGAACGAGAACATTCCCCAAATGGCCTTGGTCCATCCTTTCTGTGGTATCATGAAAAAGGTAGCATGGCCCCTATCCTGCGGCTGAGGAAATGGAGGTTTAGAGAGGTGAAGCCGCGTGTCCTAGACGTGTAATTAGTAAGCAAGAAAGTTGGGACTCAGATGAGCCTGATAATTTGAGTCTTCATTAATAAACGGAGAGCTAATTATAGTCATTGAAGAAATTGTTCCTTTTCTGCTGTGATTAATTCCGATTTTATTTTTAGTCTTTAAAAGAATGGAGACTCGTGGTGAGGTTTTGTTCTGAGCAAGAAACGTGCTCTCCTGACAATCTTCCTTGGCCTGTCCCTTTTCCCAGGAGAAAGCCAACAACCGGCAGCCAGCGCGCATCAGTGTGAATTTTCTCAAAGCTCAAGAGTCGCCAGGGATTTGTAGCAGCCTAAACTACTTTGAATGAGCCCTCGGGAACTATTTTCACACCTTGATAAGAGGGGCACCACCGACAAATGAAAACCCCAGCTTCAGCCACAATTTTGGGGAAAGAAATTAGAGCCAGGTTTGTTTTGGGGGCAAACGAAGTAGGCTGAGATACTAATCAAAAGGCAGTCCAGGGAGGGAGAGAGGGAGGGAGGAAGGGAGGAAAAAGGAAAGGAGGAAGGGGGAGAGGGAAGGGGCAGGGGGGGTGAGAGGAGAGAGAGAGAGAGAGAGAGAGAGAGAGAGAGAGAGAGAGAGAGAGAGAGAGCATCTTAAACTTCTTTGCTAAGCTTCCAGAGAGCCCAGCCCACTTTGGGCAGATTTTTCCATGCTTTAGATATGTTAATAGGGTCATCAAGTTGGAGGTAGGTTCTGGCCCTGGAGACTTTCTGTCTCTTTAATGTGGCTTTGCATATCTCTGCTCGGCTCCTAGGGGGATATTTTGTTATTTACTCCCAAAGGGCATTCTCATTTCCATACTTTACTGCTGCAGCTGGGGACAAGTGGGGAAAGGGGCAGAAACTCCTTTCACCACCCAACCGGCAAGACTAAGGAAAAGACGGACTTTGGTTTCTAAGTGTTATTTTTGGTCCCACAACTCATTTCATTTCTCTGAGGCCCTCCTTTTCTTCTCTCTTCCCCCTTCTCTTTTCTTCCCTCCGTGTTTCTTTTGCAAATGAAACCTCTAGCTTTCATGAGTGCAGCAAAGTTGGGCTGGGGTCTCTGGCTGGACAGAGAGTGTGTGGGGAGAGGAGGGCTTGGCCGGGAGAAAGATGGGCTTGCTTTTCTCTCCTCTCTTTCCTCTCTCATCCTTTCCCATCTCTCTTCTATTCCATTCCCTTTTTCTTCTTCTTTATTCTCTGTCTGCCCTCTTTCCTCTCTTCATTTATCTATTAGGAGCTCTGCCTCCCAATATTCTGTCTGTCTCTCTGCTTTGCTTCCACTCCTCCACCATCTTTTTCAATGGTGGTGTGCCTGGCCAAATAAGATGCAAATGTAAACCCCACCTACTTATAAATACAATGCTTTCTGGCAGCACAAATAGTTTGTGAAAACATATGGCAACCTTGGTGTTTAAGATGATCTGCTCTAGAATGCAGTCTGAGGACTCCAGGCAGAATAATCTGAGAGTTTTGCTAAAAACAGATTCCTGGGTCCCACTGCAAATCTCTTCAATCAGAATCTCTGGGGGTGAGGCCCAGGAGTAGGCATCATTTTTAGCATGCTCTGTGGGCGATTCTTATACACATTTCAATTTTAGAACCTTTAGCTGGACCTCTTGCTTAGGCTCTAGATAGAATTGGGGAGGGGATGGATTGAGAGTTCTTAACACTTTCTCTTCCTTGAGAGCCCAATGTTAGATTGCTCCAAGACTCCAAGGGGAGAACTGGTTTCATTTATCTTCTCGGAAGTCATGATTCCAAAATGCTTATTTTCGTACCCTAACTTTTTCCCCCTTCCCACTGTCTTCTTGAAGCTGTCTCTCAAGATCACTGATTTCCAAGAAGTGCACAAAAGTCCCACTATAATGCGGGAAGACAATTTCAAACCTCTACTTGTACATACTCTATATTTTAATATAACTTTCAAAATTCTCATTTTGTGTATTGTAAGATTCTTATTAGCTTAGTGGTTCATGTATTTAATTGATAAATAATAGAAATACATATATTTGGGAGTTTTACTGATAGAGGTCCACAGTCAAAAAAGTTGGGAGAGTATCTCTCTAGAATCTAGATTACACGAGTCAGACAATTTAGCTCGCAAACTCATTCTAGAAAAAGTGCTACATAGTGATATTCACTGCTGAATATCACTACAGTCACCTTCAAAGTACTCCCCTTGGGAAGCTATGCACCAACACCAGTGCCTACTCCACCCTTCAAAGCAATTTTGGAACTCTTTTTCTGCAATGGCCATCAGAGCTGTCATCATCTTACCCTTGATGTCCTGAATGTCATCAAAATGTCTTCCTTTCAATATTTCCTTTATCTTTGGGTAAAGAAAGAAGTCATTGGGGGTCAAATCAGGTGAGTAGGGAGGGTGTTCCAATACAGTTATTTGTTTACTGGTTAAAAACTCTCTTACAGACAGTGTGAGCTGGTGCACTGTCGTGATGCAAAAGCCATGTATTGTTGGCGAAAAGTTCAGGTTGTCTAACTTTTTTACTCAGCCTTTTCAGCACTTCCAGGTAGTAAACTTGGTGAACTATTTGTCCAGTTGGTACAAATTCATAATGAATAATCCCTCTGATATAAAAAAACAGGTTAGCAACATGTTGCAACAAGTTCGCAAACTTAATTGTCAGACTTCGTATGTCTTTTGAAGTCAGGGACTATATTATTTTCTTTAATAAATTGAAATATAGCATCCATAGAGACAAGTGCACAAATAAGTATACAGTTTGGAGAACAGCCCTGTGTAACTAGTACTCAGTTCAAGAAGTCGAATATTACCAGCATCCCAGATACCCCCATGTGCCCTTTCCCAAAAGAACCGGTCTCCTGGCCTCTAGGAATTTCATATAAAATGGAACCATGCTATATGTGCTGTGCCCTTGGCTTCTTTTGCTCAACGTCACAAATGTGGCATCCACTTATGTGTAGCAATAGCTTGTTCATTCTCAAAGTGTAGTATTTTCCACTGTAGAAATGTGTCATCATTTACCCACTCTACCACTGAGGGACATTCGGCTGTTTTCCGTTTGGGGCTATTATGAATAGTGCTGCTATGAACATTGTAGATGTCTTTCAGTGAACATATCTCAGTCTGGGTTATACCTAGGAGTGGAATTGAGGAGTCACAGAGGATGCTGTGTTCAGCCCTGCTAAATATCAAGTTTGCCAACGGGCTTCCATCAGCAGTGTGAGAGTTCCAGTACATCACATTCTCACCAATTTGTGGTATTTTCCATTTTGTGTTTACACTTATGACCTGGTGAGTATATATTGTTACTTCCTTATGATTTTAATTTGGTTTTGATTTTTTTTTTTTTTTAGATTTTTTTGGGGAAGGGGAACAGGACTTTATTGGGGAACAGTTGTGTATTTCCAGGACTTTTTCCAAGTCAACTTGTTTTCCTTTCAGTCTTAGTTGTGGAGGGTGCAGCTCAGCTCCAGGTCCAGTTGCCGTTGTTAGTTGCAGGGGGCGCAGCCCACCATCCCTTGCCGGAGTCGAGGAATCCAACCAGCAACCTCGTGGTTGAGAGCTCACTGGTCCATGTGGGAATCAAAGCGGCAGCCTTCGGCGGTTAGGAGCATGGAGCTCTAACCGCCTGAGCCACCAGGCCCGCCCCTTAATTTGCTTTTCTTGACGATTAATGAAGTTAATCTTTTAATGTTATTGGCCATTTGAATACCTTCTTTTGTGAAATGCCTGTTCTTTTTCCCTTTTTTCTATTATGTCATCCATCTTTTTCTTATGGATCTATAGGAATTCTTTATAGATGTTGCCCTCTTTTTGTCTCTATCCCCAGGCCCAGCACATTGTCCATTTTATAGTATGTGCTTAATAGCTCTTAGGTTGATGTTGAATGAACTAGTACACATGGTGGGGGGAAATACCCTTGTCGAATGAATGAGGCCTTTATATGTTTTTTGTTTATTTTTTGGTTTATGTTAAGAGCTTAATTGAGGTATAATTTACATACCAAAAGTTTACTTGTTTTAAGTGTACAATTCAGTGATTTCCTGCGTTGTGCAACCCAACTTTAGAACATTGTCATCACTCCAAAAAGAAAGCTTGTGTATTTATTTACTCTCTATTCCCAACTCCAGCCCCAGGCAACTGTTAATCTATTTACTGTCTCTTATAGATTTGCCTTTTCTGGACATTTTATCTAAATGCAGTCATCCAATGTGTAGCCTTTTGTGTCTGAATTCTTTCACTTATAATGTCTTTGAAGTTCATCCATGTTGTAGCACGTGTCCATTCCTTTTCATGGTTGCGTGAATATTCCACATCTTGTCTATCTAGTCATCAATTGATGGACATGTGGATTATTTCCACTTTTTGGTTATTATAAATAATGCTTTTATGAACATTCACTACAAGTTTTTATGTAGCCATTCATTTTCTTTTCTGTAGGAATTGCTGGGTCATATGGCAAATTTATGTTTAACCTTTTAAGAAACTGAAACCCTCATAGTATTTATCTGCCATTCAAAGGCTGATGATGGAAAGGCATATAAGACTGTCCTGGATAGAAAAGAAATATCTGCCAGCACATAGTTATCAAATGCACAGTGTCGAGAGAATGCTAAGAAAGAGAGACTAAAGGCTACTCTTCGGAGTATACAGTCTAATCCAGATGTTCTAACACGTGTTTATAGAGTAACTTGGCAATATGGAAAATCAGAATAGAAACCAGGGGTCCAGACAATTTGTGCAGAATGAATTCAGGAAGTATTGAACACCTACTTTTTGCAAAACTCAGTGCTAAGCTTTAAGAGGGATAGATGGAAATTTAAAATAAACACGCTATCCCTTCGCTGAGTTACTAAGAGCTTAATCAGTAAAATAAGACTTAGTTATCAAAGAAGGTAAATAATTAAAGAGTCAAATAAAAATTCAAGATAGTAATAGAAGATCAGAGAGGAGGAAGACAAAAAAGGAAAAACAGATAAGAGAGAAACTCATCTTTCCTCCAAGATCTTGTGAGAAAACAGAAACACAGAGTGTGTTCCTTAAAAATTTTTGGCATTCCGAAGATGTAAGAGTTTCCACTTCTATTATTGTCTGGGAATCTCAGTTCAAAAAGAAGTGTTAGATAATAAATAACCAGCACCATTGGACAAGATGTATAATACTAATTGCTAATATTTGAGTAATTAACATGCCTGGCATTGCTCTAAATGATTTACATTTTTACTCATTTAATACTCTTAATAACTCTATGATATAAATAGAGTTATACTACTCTATAAATAGTAGTATAAAGAGTTAAACTACTATTATTTTCTTCTAATGATGAGGAAAATGAGTCTCAGAGAGGTTAAGTAAATTGCCCAAGGGCACACAGCTAGAAAGTGGTGGAACTGAGGTTTGGATGCTGGGAGTCCAGAGCCTACACATTTAACCATCTCAAGTCCCATATTCCAGCTACTGGACTCAGTCTCCTATCACAGTTGGGGAAATAGACCCAAAGATGTTAGGAGATTTGTCTAAGGTTACTTTATTGATGGGAGATCAGGGACAGGAGTTCCACTGACTGCTAGTCCAGTCTTACTTCTACCAAGACTGACTTTGCATATCACCAAAGAACCCTTTCTTAAGATACTATTTGTGGATGAGCTACAAGGATACACATTTCCTGACTGGCAGAATGGACTAGCCTGATTCTGCTGCCGACCGACCATACGATGGTGGGCAAGTCATACCCTCTGAGCCGTTTCTCTACCTATAAACTGGGGGCAATAACCATACCAGCTCATAGGATTACAGGAATGAAACAGAAGAATTGAAGAAATTGACAGTCGTTATCAATTTCGGTGCAGCAGAACTGTTTGGGGTGGGCAATTTGGAGCTGAAGCGAATGGAATACTGTGTAGGTTGAGATTTCTCAAGTCCAAACTGGATCACAAGTTGCTCACAGGCACCATGGAGGATTCTGGGTGGCAGGAAGGCTCTGGACCAGCTCTCCCATTGGAGCTGGGCCCTATCATCAGATACGAACCCTGAGGTCAGACTGCTAACAGTCACATATTCCCAATACAGGGAATTCTAGTCCTTTCTAAGACTTGATTAGGTCAATTGCCTGTAGTGACTGTTTTCTATAACAAATTTTGCAGCTCTGCGTTAAGGGACTGTTAGTAATGACTGTTGTTAAGAGTTTGTTCCACATGTTTTTAGCCAAAGAAGGGTTTGTGAATTTGCAATCGCTGACATATTATAAACGATCCGCATTTGTCAGCCTGCCCATGGCCAGAGGCCAAACGGAGGCTACTCAGGTGAGATGGCTTACATGCAGAATATGGCTCAACGGTGATTCTCCAAGCGAGGGTAGGCCTGGGCACAAGCATGTTTTAAAGTTGCTCAGGTGATTCTAATGTGCAGCTAGGATTGAAAACCACTGATTCAAAGCATAGGAAGACATACAAGATCTTAAGGCTCTTGTAGCCCAGCCTGACTAGTTTTATAAAGGACGTCTAGGCAAACAGTGAGAGATGAGCTTCCGGGAAGTATTGTGGAGGGCCTGCAATGCCCAGGCTGAGAAATCTCTTCTTAATTTAATAGGCAATAGGGAGCCATGGAAGGTTATTCAGCAGGATGTAAGGGTAGGCAGTTAGAAGTATATAGAGAGATTAAAGTGTCCAGCTATTTATGGTTTAGGAGATGGGCTTTAACTTTTCCTATGGATTAGGCTAATAAAGAAACCTAGCTTTCTTTTACTTTTATACCCTCAGCACCCAGGTCCACTGGTCCCTGGAGAGCAGGGACTTGTCCAAATGATCTTTATACGTACTGGGCACATTGCGTGGAACGTGGCAGCCTCCTACGAATTCAGCCTGGCCAATCTCAATTTCAGGAGAGAACTGGTACCCTGGGCCAGCCTCCCCTTGCAGGCAAGGCGGGGTGGGGGGGGGGCGGGGATGTTCCTCTCACCTCTCCCCTTTCCTTCATTTATCCTCACGGGATAAATTCTACCCCAATTCTACCAACTCCAACTTCGTCGCCTCCCCGGTCGGTCCCTCCTGTGTAACACGCTGCCACCGGGCTTCCCCGCTCAGGCGCCAAGCTTCAAACTTGTCTTTCATCCATTGTTCAGTTTCCGGTGAGTCAAGTTCAACCCCAGGTTCAACTCCTACAGTGACGGCCACAAACACATTCCCTTACGGGTACATCGGAGGGGGCGCTCACAGCCATCGGCCACCAGACCTACAAAACAGACCTACAATAGAGGGGCGTTTCTATTCCAGTGGCCCTCTTGGTGGGAGTGTGAATGGGAGACCCCTCCCGAGTGACCTGCCCCCTAGGCGAGAGGGAGCCCAGCCCTCAGCGGGCGTGGCCGCTCTGGTCCGGCCCCTGCCCCGCCCCCTCGCCGCGGAGGGAGTCTCCGCTCGGCCACCCGGCAGCCAACCTCCTCTCCACGTACGCCGGGCCACTCCCTCGCCGCGGAGCCCGGCCGAGGGTGATGCTCCAGATCCCACCTCCCCGGGGAGCTGCGCATTTCCGCACGCCAGGGCCGCCCCGGCCGGCCCTCTCGGCGGCAGCCCGCGTTCCTCGTACCCGGGAAGTTGTCTCCCGAGCCTGCGGCGCCTGGGTCTCCTCCCCCCGAGCCCCGCCCCCCCCGCCCAGAGCTGGGATCTGAGAGCTGCCCGGTCCGGGGGCGTCGCCGTTTGCTCTCAGAAGCCAGCGAGTCTTCGCTTCCCTGCGTGGAGCGCACGTCCCCCGCCTGGCCGGGGACCCTTGTACACCCCCGAGACGGCGCGTGCCCAGAGCGCGGGAGCCCGGGGCGCCGGGCGCCTAGGACATCGCGGAGCCGCTGCCCAACCCGCGGGGCTCGGCAGGGATGCAGGCTGCGCTGTGAGCCCGGGCGCCAAGGCCATGTCCGGCGCCCGCTGCCGGACCCTGTACCCCTTCTCCGGGGAGCGGCACGGCCAGGGGCTGCGCTTCGCCGCGGGCGAGCTGATCACGCTGCTGCAGGTCCCGGACGGCGGTTGGTGGGAAGGCGAGAAGGAGGATGGGCTCCGCGGCTGGTTCCCAGCGAGCTATGTGCAGTTGTTGGAGGTAAGGGGCGAGGGCCGGGAACTGGGAGACCCGTGGCTCCGGTCCTTGGCGCTCTTGCAGACCTGTTGCCCGCATCGGGGATGCCCGGGCCATCGCTCTCCGAGGGGCGCCCCGGGGCAGCCGCTGCTAGTCGAACCCGTAGTTCCGCGCTCCTGGGGCGGCGAAGGCAGCGGGAGCCCCTCAGGGCATGGGCAGCGCCGGGATCGCCCCCTGAGCGCCCCCCGTGCCGGGCCTCCAGAGCACATCGTGGAGCCCTGAGGAAGCGAGAACTTGTTGCCTGTGTGAGTTCTGGAGCTGGCGGGCTCCTTCCCGACAGTGTCAGGGGCCGGCGAAGGGCTGCGAAGTCCGGCGGTCTATGGGAGACGCATCAGTGATCGGAAAAGTGGCACCGATTTGGCCGCGCAGCCCCGTGTCACCACCCCTGAGTCCGGAACCTGCCAGCCGGTGGACCGTCTTGCTGTCCCGGGTTAGGCTGCTTGGCCGCTTTGGGGCCGCCCACTTGCTGGTCAGCTGAGCCTGGCTGGCCACCAGCCTGAGCCCCGTCAGCAGGCTTGACCCAGGGATACCGCAGCCCCCAGCCAGCGCCCCCCGCCCCTCCAGAACCTGAAAGTGGCTCGTTTCTGGGCTTCTGGCCTGGCCCCAGGGCTACAGGGGACCTGATGAGCCAAGTCGGCTGGCTGTTTATTGTCTGGGTGACAGTTGGGAGGCCTCTCTGCCCTCTAATCTCTGAGCTCATGATCACAGCCTAAGTGGGATCCGAAGTTTCTAAAGTCCTGTGTGTGTGTGTGGGAGGTGGGGGAGGTGGGGGTGGGGGTGGGGGAGCGACCTTACAGGACATCTCCTCTCCTTTAGTAAAAGGCTGCCTGACCCAGGACTGTAAAGATTAAATGAGCGGTTACCCACAGGTATACAGAACCGTTCTGGTAAAACGCTGCCCAAATCATGGAGACTGAACTTATTTATAATTTAACCCCTGACCAACTTCACAAAGAACAAAATAATTGCAAATTTTGACGAAATGCTCCGTTTAATTCAAAGAAAGGCAGGAAGGAAGGAAAGGAGGAAGGGGAAGGAAAGAAAAAGAGGAAGGAAGGAAGGAAGGAAGGAAAGAAGGGAAGGAAGGAAGGAAAATTATTATAGGGTGAGTTTGCCTGAGAAGTATCCTGTGGAAATATGATCAAAAATAGAGCCTGGCCTCATAGAAGTACATTAAGTTTCTTTCAGGTCCAGAGGAAAACAACAAAATCCCTCCGAAATGAATTATGTAGTAGCATTTGGGCAAAGTTTAGGCTGGAAGGAGCTTTCATGGGCTGGCAGCAGAGTATGTTTCCTAACCTTCTTGGTTCTGTATTTTTAGAACCTGTGAGTTTGGGAGAGGCTCACGTGTGTTCCTCAGCTTTCCCAGTTCCTTTCCTGAGATTTGGATGTGAAAGAAAGCAAGTGTATTTTTTCTTATGAAGACCTGGCACCTCCTTTTTTTCTAGCTCCGAAGCCCTGAGGGAGACTCCTGTTTTAGAGTTCCTCTGGTGGCCACACTTTTCGAGGAAATACCAATGTGGAAATTTGGCTGTGGGATGTCTGTCTGGTGAGGAGCGTCGCTGGCTGGAATCAACCAGCTGTATTTTGGGTGGGGGTGAAGCTGGTGGGTTTGTAGGCTGTGTTAGCAAGAATGGAGTGGCTTTGCATATTTTAGTGAGGGAAAGGGAGTGTGGACCAGACCCAGGGACAAGCTAAATGATTAGCTGGGACAATCTTGGGTGTGTCCGTCACATTCCATGGCATAGACATACTTAGGAAATCTCTGGTGCCTAAGGGGCATCCAGACAGCTCCCACCTGGTGACCTGTGACAGAAGCGTCATCTGTGTGAGCAGCTATGCTGAGAGGACCTTCCTTTTGTTGAGTGCCTACTAGGTGCTAGGCATGGGACATACACTGTCATCAATTCCCCTGACAACTCTGTGTAGGAAAAGGTACCATCCCGATTTTACAGTCAGGCAAAACGAATATGAGAGGTGAAGGAAGTTGCCCAAGGAGTAATGCTTGTATCTTTGGTTAGCAGCTCAGATGGTTCAACATTACTCCTGTGCCCATGTCTCTTTTAAACTTGACAGCCTGGGCTTAACTGTGCTAAAAGGCCAGTAGATCCATGTGGGAAAGGGTAGGTGCAGCCCCCGAGGTCAGCATGGTGGTGACAGCATCCCTAACGGGAGGCTGAAATGCTGGGGAGGCTGAAATGCTGGCACTCAAATGAGGGCAGCTGCTCCTTCCCACTTGGGGCATCTCTCCTGCTAACCCTGAAGTTTGATTTCACGCAGAGCCAGCTGTTTTTTCCACAGGTGGAAGCAGGGTGGGGCTGCTGTGCCCTGAGCCCTGGGACTCTTTTCAGGGCCAAAGCTGATGCAGTTTCCGCAGAGAGGATCATTGCTCAGGCCCTTTGTGTCTGTGAACCTCATCCATGAGCAGGCTGGACCTTAAGGCTGAGGGCGGGGCAGGGATGGAGGCTGTTCAAGTAGAGTCCCTTGGGATGGACTGAGTCCTCAAATCCAGAATCACTTAGTGGTGAATGCAGCACTCCCATGGGAGTCGCTGGCGGTAGACTGGCCAGTATCAGGAAACATGAGTCTGGAGGACTACCAGCCAGGTGTACATCAAGGCTGAGAGGGCAGAGACCAGGAGGCTAGAGAAGGGGCCCCTGACCCTGGAGGTGGTAAACCTCATGCAGTGCCTGGCACTGAGCTTGCTGGGGGCATGGAGTGCAGAAGGCCTGGGGAGCTGCTGGGCACACCAGCCTCCTGGGAGAGGAGTGGGATGGTGGCTGCACAGCTGGGAATGGCACCTCCACTGTAACCCCCACGCCAGTGTACCTTTTGCTTTTGGGTGGAAAGAGTGATACCAGGAAATACCATCTTGATGGAAGATGGTGTTAGGGGTGGAGAGCAGTATGTGCAAAACGGACACTCCCCAAGGATTTTTTCCTTGTTCATATGAAAAACGGGGCACTGAGAGCCCCGACTTTGTAGGAAGCATACCCCATGGAGGGGAGTTGGGAGCTAACTCTGAGAGGGCTGACAGATCTGCCCTGGTGGCTAGCCAGTCCTTGGGGGAGAGGCCAGTTTGGTGGATTTTGATGCTGGGTACTGGGGAAATCTCTGGTCAAGACTCCGGGGGCAGCCTCTATGAAAACCTCAGCCCAAGCAGAGAAGCGTGGAGGGCCCTAGTGGGATCAAGGATTGGCCCCAAGGATCCTGGCTCTTCAAGGGATGGGGAAGCCTGCCAGCGGGAGGGAACCCGCTTCTCCCAGGAAAGGAGGAGGCTTAATAGAGAAGACCCACAGCTGCTGCCTGTGAGCTATAAAGGCCCTTAGATAAAAGCAGCCAGTAGAAACTTTCTTGAGGGTCTCTTTAGCCATGCAGAAGAAGAGTTGGAAACGCATATAATATTTGAGAGACATGACCGAGGAGGAGCTGTGGCAAAGGAGACCTGAGATGGGGTTGGGGTCTGCAGACGCACATTCTGTGGGCTCCAAGCCAGGCCTGAGAGCACCTCCATAGACTTGGAGGCCCTACGGGGGATATTTCCACCAGACTTCTAGGGGGTACATGGAGGCTGAGAAACAGCTTCTGGAAAATGTCGATGGAAAAAGGAGCCCAGATCTCCATCCCCAGGGAGGAGCTGGAGAGTCAGACATGGTCCAATGGTTGGACAGGTCCAGTAGCTGGATCGCCTAACCCTGGCCCGGGAATTTCTTGTGGCCTGTTCTTACCTGGAATGGAGAGCAGAAATCAGGGACCTGGAAGATACTGTAAGGCATCTGGAAAAACTACCAGAGCTTTTGGAAAATAATTCTGGGGGTTAATAAGATTGGAATGCGAATACAACAGAGTTTTCCTTGACCTATGTGCTGTTCTTAGAATCCATCATCTGGCTGGAAGGTGTGGACCTCAGAGATGCTAGCAATATGATGTTGTTTGTCAGTGGAACTCGGCGGTGGCAGAGGGTCACCCGTGAACTTGATCTCCTTCCCTCTACCTTCTGTTCTCCCATTTTGGGTTCATGTGATTGCTGCAGGAGTTTATAAGCTGTGGCTGTGGGAGAGAGATGTAGAGCTGCTGTGCTATGGATAATTAAGGAATGATGTCTTATCTATTGTGATGTAACAAGCCACCCCAAAACTTAGTGTCTCAAAACAACCATTTATTATCTCACATATTTCTGAGTTGACAGGGCTCAGCTGAATTGTTCTTCTGCTGGTCTGCCTTGGCGTCTCCCATGCGTTTGTAGGCAGGTGGTGACAGGGACTGGAGTCCTGGAAGCTCACCTGGACTGGAACCTTCAAAAGGGCATCTCCACTCAACGTGTCTGGCGCCTTGATATTTTCCCACGTGACCTTCCGCTCCAACTGGTGTTTTGTCTTTCAGGGCCTTTGCCTCTAGCCTTTCTCTTCGGCAGGGCAATGGGAGTTTTTATATGGTAGCTGGCTTCCAAGGATGCAAAAGTGCAACTTGTCAGGCCTTCTTAAGGCTTAGGCTCAGAACTAGCACATCACTTCTGGCACATTCTATCAGTAAAGTGAGTCACAGGACCAGTCCAAATTCAGTGTGGGAGGGAAGTGCACACAGGTGTGGATAATAGGGAGACCAGGGCCATCTTGCAGACTAGCTACCTCAGAAGGGTAGGGAGAATACACCTGGGACAGATGGTCCATTACAGGGGAAGCAGCGCCAGACCAGACCGAAGAGTCCCCAGCGGGAGGTGAAATGCAGGAGACTTGGCAGTTCTTCTAGGAAATTCTCCATCGCTATCCGTGGAGGATACATAGATTTTTCAAGATGCCAGGGATTTCTTTATAAAGGTCACACGATAAATGATGCAGCTGAATTTGAAACCGGATTTTCCTGTCCCTAAATCCTGGGTCTGTCCACTACCATTGACATACCAGTCCAGCATTTTGAGGTCAGAGCTTTTGGTGCTGGTTATTAATAGGCAGTGTTATCTGAGCTGTCAGACATCTAGTAGATGCTTAATATGTTACACAAATTGATTTTAATACATGGCATTTCTGTAATGTGAAAATTTCCTAAAATGGGTGTGGCTTTGTTCGTTATGCCAGTAATTTTTAAGGTGGTCATCAGCTCTGTTCGCAAAAGGTGTAATTAGGGCTGGTGGTTCGCGGAGTATGTAATTGTGATGGAAAAGACTAAGGTGCTGCTTTCAGCAACTTCACTACGTCATCTTGCCCTTTGACTTAGGGGCTGTGGCCTACATTTGTAGCTCCTTCTGTTTGCAAATCTGCCTTTTGCCCACCCCCCTGTCCACCTCTGCTCTGGAGGAGTCTTCCCGCGACCGCTTCACTGCTGTGTGCTGGTCTAGTCAGGTGACTTCATCACAGGACTTTAAAGCAGTATGCAGGGCTTCTGGATTCTATGGATTGGGGCATCTTCACAAACGTTCCCTTAGCAACAAGTCTGCAGAAATCCCTGACATCTGTTAACCACCGTGTGAACCCCTGCCGTCCATTACTACCTAGAAACATGAATGAGATGCTGACCTTCTTGTACTCTTCTCAGCCTGAAAAAGCCCAGCTTTTATCTGCTAGTCTGGTCTACTTCATCTGTGAGCATGGATGCTGGTCCCTACTTTGCTGATGAAAGGAAATTTTTGGTAAACCAGGAAGCCTTGTATACATGTAGAGTATTAGGGTTTTCTATCAGGCCACTCCAGGGGACATTGTTCTCCCAGCTTGCTCCCTTATTACTCGCAGCAGCAAGGCGACACATGACAAGCTTTCTAACAGAATGTCAGGACTGATCCCCTTGTACTTAATTGCAAAATTATTATATGCCTCTCTCCCTGCAGTGGCAAGTCTTCTGGCATGGTGTTTGTACCTATGGAGAGAAGTAGAAATGGTGGCCAGCGGGTGGGTCTGGCTTGTTGTTTGGTAAACCTGTGCATGGAGTGACGTTGTGGAGGTTTAGTTGTACCAGATGTATGAATTGTGTGAGGTTTCTGTGGACACATAAGAGGATTCACCCACCTCCTCCTTTCACACTTAGTGTCTTCCCTGTCTACCATCTGATAAAGATTTGTTTTTTTAGGTTAACTTCCTGGTTCACTGTATTTGCCTCACTTCTTGAGCTGGAATCTAGACTTGATCCCCAGGTACTCAAATTTCACATGTCCAAACTAAACTCAACCTCTCTCCTCTCTTCACTGCCTTCTACCCCCACCCTCCATGCTGGGGTGAATGTCACCACCATCTATTTGTCCACCACGTCACCTGACACTGCCCCCTCTTCCCTTCCTCTCCCATTCGTTAGGATAGCAAGCCTTGTCTGTTCTCCCTCAGAAACATTTCTCAGAGCCTTCTCTTTCTTAACTTGTGTCGGCAAACTTTTTCCATAAAGGTCCAGGAAATATTTCAGGCTTTGTAGACCAAGAGGCCAAATCGAGTTATAGCTGTGTCACTGTGATTTGCAGTGCGCCAGAGGCAGTGAGAAGCCGTGAGAGCGGGCATATGCTCTCTGTCACAGCTACTCAGCTCTGTCCTTGGAGCACGAAAGCAGCCACAGCTGATCCCTCATGAATGGGCGTGGTTGTGTTCCGATAAAACTTTATTTATCGACACTGAAATTTTAATTTATTCTAATTTTTGTGTGCCCTGACGTATTACTCGTCTTTTGTTTTGTTTTCAACCACTTAAAGATGTCAAAGCCATTCTTAGCTTATGGGCTATATGTAGTTTGCCAGTCCCTGTTCAAAAGTTGGTCATTCATTCATTCATTGATTCAGCAATCCCTAATTGAGTGCCTTTGGTGGGCTGCAAGCCCTGTTGTAGGTGCTGGTGGTGAAGCAGTGAAAGAAGCAGGAAAGGAGCTTACCTTTTGGGGACATGGTAAGCTAGCAAAAAATAAGAAATAATTTCAAAGTAGTGTGGGGCCAGTAAAACAAGGTACTGTAATGGAGACGGGGTGCTGCAGGAAGGGGGTTCGATAAGACTCAGGGAAGCCTTCTCTAAGGAGATGGTATTTGAGCAGAGACCTGAATGATACACAGGAGCCGACCGTGTGAGTACCTGGGGAGAAATAATTTGAGGCAGAAGACACTACAAATGCAAATAACCCTGGAGAGGGGTGTATGTTTGATGTATTTCAGAGAACCAGAATATTCCAGAATGATTAGAGAGTGTCATCACTCTCTAATGTTGGGGTGGAGACAGAGAGGGAGGCAGGTTAGTTGAATAGAGCTACCTGGTATCACCCTCCAATATGTGTAACTTTATTTTTCTATAAGAATTTAATTTATATTTCGAGCCCCTACTCTGCATGTTGGAAGAAATGTACTGCCACATAATTTGGGCTTTCTTGCCCAGATTTGCATTTATGTTCTGGGGAACTTAATAAAAACATCATTCCAAGGGTCCACCTGCTCCTTGATGTCATTTGGGCATCTGCTGAGTTGTCCTCCCCCGGAGTGGGTCTCCCTTGTCTGTCCATGCAATTGCCAGAGACAGTCTCCTGTCTGAAGGTTCCCTCCATCTGGAGCTCTCTCCTCTCCTCAGCAATTTTGGGGAGGACATATCATTCTCTGACATTGTCTAAGGCTCGTGTGCTGGTAAATGTTTAATAACCAGCTCTGCGGCATGTAGGGTGGAAGATCACGAGAGGGAAGTCCTGATTTGTAGCTTTTGCCAGTTTCTGGGGTATAAATACTTCACCATGGCCGATTTCAAGCTTCTAATGGTTTTGTTTTCATTGAATGTATCATTGGTAAAGTTAAGATGTGCAGTGTATTGATTTGATACATGTAATATGGTTGCCATTGTAGTGCTATCTAGCACCTCTGTCACATTACATCATTATCCTTTCTTTTCAGTGGTTGGTGGATAGTTTTCTAAGTGCAACAGAAAGCCTTTGGTTTGATTGAAGTGTGGAGAATGCATTTGAAGAGGGCTGGAAGGGAAGCCAGGAGACCAGTCAGGAAGCAGGGAGCAGGGTGGTGGAAGTGAGATGGTGAGAAGTGGATGGATTTGAAACGTTATTTGCCGATGGAGCCAAAAGGACTTGCTGATGTATGGACTGGTGGTGGTGGTGGTGGGGGAGTGGGGAACAAGGAGTCTCACCTCCTGCAGATCGGTTGTGATGCACTTTTCCCTACTGGATTTTCCTCATCTATGAATCATTCGTTCTGCTACCAGAGATCTCTTCCTTAAAAAA
Source organism: Rhinolophus ferrumequinum (assembly GCF_004115265.2). Classification (NCBI taxonomy): domain Eukaryota; kingdom Metazoa; phylum Chordata; class Mammalia; order Chiroptera; family Rhinolophidae; genus Rhinolophus; species Rhinolophus ferrumequinum. The sequence goes on from NC_046304.1 coordinate 9,231,682, forward strand.
TGACGTAAAAAGCAAATAAAAATTGGGGAACTGTCAGTATCTTTAATGCTGAAGTGCTTTCATGCATTTAAAAAAACACAAATGAATACATCAGTATAAGAATGGGCAAAGAACTTGGATAGATGCTTTATAATAAAAGATATACAAAGTCATGCATATTCAGTCTCGCTAGTGATCAAAGAATTGCAATTTTTTTTTAAAGATGGCTTTAATGAAAACTCAAAAAAAAAAAAAAAAGAAAGAAAAGAAAAGAAGAATGAGTATTGGGAAAGGTGTGGAAAAATTGTCATATGCTCCCTGGAGGGTAATTTGGCTATATACCTTAAAAGCCTTAACAGCGAACATGCCCTCTGATCCAGCAATTCCACTTCTAAAAATTTGGACTCGGAAGCATCTCTGATAGATGAGCTGTAAGTGTCAGAAAGCCTGTAGCAGCACTGTTTCTAATAGAATGCAAATGGGTCACAGCCTAACTGCCCACCAGGAAGAACTAGTTACAATAAGGTTAACCTGTTCTTAACACAAGGGCAGACATGCAGAAGGGGCTCAATCACTGTAATGAAGCTGAATTTTAAAAATAAAAACTTTGGTCAATGATGCTAAGTGTTTCATGAAGTTAGCATAGTTCAGATTTCACCTATGATGAGACAAAAGATGGTGTGTTCAGGAGTGAATTGCTTTTTAGGAGCAGGGACTGTGTGTACCAAGCGTTCTGCAAGTATCCTTTTGTAGAAAGAACAGGTTGAAGAAATACTTGCTGGCCCAGGGCCACGTTCTTTTAAATATCCTCAGTAACAGCAAATCTTTGTCTTTTGAGGGGCGGATTTGATTTTTTGGGAAGCAGCCAAAATTCATTTGGAGCCAAGTCTGGTGTGTCTGTATGTGTGACTGTCTATCACCTTGTTGCAAAAAGAATTTAAAGCAGCTTACCAAAAATCATATGGCACAATAAGATAAAAGCATAAATATGTGAGGAAATCTAGGGAAAGGAGAAAAAAAGATGACTGCTGGGGTGAAGTGAGGAGAGAAAATGGCAATTCAGTAATGACGTTCAGGGTTTAACAAGAGCTCCTACCGTCAAGTAATAATGTGTTTGAGCAGTTCTCAATGGGAAGTAACAGAAATGTTCTAGAAATGGCGGCATTGTGAGCCTATGTGCTGTATGAGTCAGCATGGGTCAGGATATGCTGCCATAACAACCTCCAAATTGCAATGGTTAAAACAACATAGTTTCAGTTCTTCCTCGGGCTGCAAGTCTGTTGCAAGTTGGTTTGGGGCTGTAAGACCCCCCAGGACCCAGGATGATTGAGCAACCACCATCTGGAATCTTGCTGGTGACTGTTAAACAACACTTGTCTTAAAGTTCCTTCCCGGAATGGCACATGACATTGTGCTCATATTTCATTGACTGACTAAAGCATAGCCACACCTGACTTTAAGTCAGTGGGGAAAATGCAGTCCTACCATGTGCCAGGAAGGAGAAAAAGAGCAAGCTGAATATATGTGGGCAGCTCTGTGGACCACCATTTGGGGAATGCCCCCGTGTCTGGTTTATTCCAGTCTTAGTATTTTATGGCCATACCTAGAGAAGTACTTCTCTGACTGATTTCAGGGCTTCTAGAGCAAGGCTTCTTAAAACGAATTCCTTAGATCTTGTTGGATGCAGATTCTGACCCAGTAGGTCTGGGATGAGGCCTGAGATCCTGCATGTCTGACAAGCTTCTATTGCTGCCAGGACTTAAAGCCACAGTGCCGGCCTCAGCAGGTGCCCTTAGCTCCTGAGAGTCAGGATGAACTCTTACCGTTCTCTCAAATCAGCTCTCCCCTCTCCGAAGCTATCTTTGTATCTACACTACTGAGCATACTAGTAGTTGGCCCAGACTTCCTAGGATTTTTTCTTTGCGGTAAATACATCTGCCACAACCTCTGGTTCCACAAAAAACAAATATTTATATTTGAGCACCTACTATGTGCCCTGCTTTCCTTAAGGCTCAGATGATACAGCCAAGACATGGAGCTGAAATTAGCAGCTCTTCTTCGGAAACCCTTGGGGATGTACTGTCCTCTCCAGAGTGGCGGGCAGGTGACCTTCCTAAAAGACTTCAGTTTCACACTTGTTCTGTTAGAATGAAAGTCCTTCCAGACATTTAGCATCCATTGTTCTTTCTCAGATGCCTTAATTTCGCCTCCCTTCTCATTTGCTTGTCAAATACACCGAGAACTCCAGATTAGTCAACAAAGTTAGTTAAATTGTAAAAACTCTTTAGAGATGATACTTCCAAAATTCTACAGAGACTGAGCCCTTGTCCTAATTTAATCATGACAGAGGATCCCCTTATTTTAGCAGTGGCTCAGGGAAGACTGTCATTGAGGCATTTGTTTTTGATACGTAATACAATTTTGAAACAGAAATAGGAACTTTGCATCTACTGTTCTCATTTAGCAAGTGTTTTATTGCTAGATAGCTACAAGCCTTTGTTGTGCTTGGAGGGAAAAAGAAAACTTTGTTGAGTTTTTGATAATCAAGGACATACCCGATACAAACTCTAATCTGGTACTCAGCCTAATAGTTTCATATTATTAAAGAAGGTTTTGATGCATACCTGGGCCTGTCTTCTGGTGTGGGCACATAGAACCTTCCGGAACAACATTACAACATTCCTGAAGGGCATTAGACGTGGCGCTTCTCAGACATTACTGTGCATGCAGATTACATGGGGCTCTTGTTAAAATGCAGATTCTGATTCAGTAGGTTTGGGGTGAGGCCCAAGACTGCATTATCTTACTATGTCTCATGTGATGCTGAGACTATTGGTTTGTGGGCCACAATTTGAGTAGCAAAGCATTTGAGTACCCTACGGAGTTTTTAAGTTTGCAAATCATAATTAAATCCTGGAATTAGATTGGATTTAGTTTATTTTTTTTTTAAGTGGATCATATGAAGCTATACAGAGTCATGGAAAGAACACAGGTTTTGGAATTAGAGCTCTCTTTGAGTCTGTTTAATCTGAGGACAGAGGTACGGAGGTGGTAAAAATGCAGGATGGGGAGAGTGGCGGCTGGTGTTCTTAGGTGCCCTACTGGGGCCAGGACCAGGACCAGGCTATGGAGGAAGAAGGGCAGAGTGATGGGTGACACGAACATGGCAGGCTCGGGGTCTTCACTTCAGTATGAACGAGATGGCAGAGCGAGAGCTAGGCATGGACCTGCCAGATACCAGCAGTGTGAGGAAAGGCCTGCAGCGGGGACGTGGCCTCCACATCTCGAGACGCTTTCTCGGTTCCAAGGGATGCTGGATGCCTTGTGTGGTTTGGTTTGTGGGCTGGAACATGAGCCTTGCAGCTAACCCTGATGTGGATTGCTTACACCATGTTCAAGGCAAGTTGCAGAACGTTTCTCAGTTTCATAGGGCTCCAGTGAGGGTAGCTGGTGCCTTGTACACACTCTGTTAATGGAGTTTGCATCCCACATGTTCTGGGGATCATGCCAAGTTGAATGCTGAGAGCTGCCAGTTACCTGGGGCTTCTATTGAGGGGCTGCTGCGGTGGGAGGAACCTTTTTCCATGGGCCCCTCTGGGGTCACAGTGCTAGACTGGTTGCAGCATTGTGGTCGAGGCCTTCTGACCTGTGGGCACAGATCACCCGGGGGTCTTAAGAAATGCAGATTCAGATTCAGAAGGTCTGGGGTGGGCCTGAGAACCTGCATTTCTAACAGGCTCCCAGGAGAGAGGGAGCTGGTGTTGGGCCCATACTTTCTTTGAGCAGCAAGATTGTAGAGCATTTTTGGTGGGTTTTCAGGACACAGGTACTACTTGTTAAAGCTAGGAAAGCTGGTCAGTTGCGGTTTATTTGGAACTGCTGCATGATGGTTGCTGGGCTAATTAGTCTTAACTGCAATGTTTTGTGTGTTTTTTTCAACCTAGGTCTGATGGGCCTCTGCTCTTCGATGCTCCTTGTCAGGGGGAAAAGGCTGTTTGTTGGGAGAGGTGAAATGCAGGAGGTGGCTAAAGGGCTGAAGCATGTCTTTTCGTCTTTGCCTGATCCTGGAGCAAAGGAGAGGTTTATCTCTAGGGGCTGGGTGGAAATTCTCCTTTGATTTACTTTCTTTATTTATTTACTTACTTTTATTAAGGTATAGTTGACATACAATATTATATTCGTTTCAGGTGTACAACATAGTGATTTGACATTTATGTGCCTCACGATGTGATCGCCACAATAGGTCTAGTACCCATCTGTCACCCTCCCAAGTTATTTCGATAATATTGACTTTTTTCCCTATGCTGTATACATCACATCCCTGTGACATTTTCCCCCCCACTTCTATGTGGAATCTAAAAAGCAAAACAAAGCAAAACAAATGAACAAATGAAACAGAAACAGACTCATAGATACAGAGAACAAACTGATGGTTGCCAGAGGGGAGGGGGGAGGGAGGTGGGGTTGGGTAAAAAACGGTGAAGGGGAAACAAGAGGTACAAACCTTCAGGTATAAGGAAATTCTCTTTATTTATTTATTTTTTTAATTTATTGGGGTGACAATTGTTAGTACAATTACATAGGTTTCAGGTGTACAATTCTGTATCACATCATCTATAAATCCCATTGTGTGTTCACCCCCCGGAGTCAGTTCTCCTTCCATCACCATATATTTGGGACATTCGCTTTTTATAAAGCGTTGCTATAGGGCTCAGAAGCTAATGTTCTGGGGCTGGAAATGGAGGTGGTGTAAGCAGGCGTCTCCCGCAGCTCCTTGGTGGAACCCTCAGGCCTGCTCTGTGACTGACCTCTCGCTTCTCCTGCCTGGTACTGCCCTGGCCCCTAACGGCCGTGGCCATCTCTTTTATCCCTTGGGTGGTGATGTCCATTCTCCGTAGCATTACCGTAGTGATTTTTCTAGCCAGTTTGATCTCAGAGCTCCTGTTGAAGACCTCACATAGGGTTTTCATTGCATTTATAGTATAGTATGCCTTAGCTTTGCTTACGAGGCCCTTTCTGACCTGGCCTCTGCTTACCTCCCCAGCTGTGTTTTTAGCCATTTCTTCACATGTGAAATGCTATCAAAACCACATGGAACTACCTAATTCTGGGGTGCAACTCTGCTCTCTCTTGCTGTGTCCTAGCACATGCTGTTTCTTCCCTCTGAAGTAACCTTCCTCCCCTTCTCTTTTAATCTCATTTCCTTTTCTCTATATAGAGATAGAATGCACATATCATTGAAAGTGTGCGGTTCAGTGATTTTTTGGGTATATTCATGAAGTTGTGCAGCTAATAATACCACGATCAATTTTAGAACACGTTCATTGGCCCCTTCCCGTTAGAAGTCACTCCGCATTTCCCCCCAAACCTCCAGCCTGAGGCACCCACTAATTTACTTTCTGTCTCTATATTTGCCTATGCTAGACATTTCATATAAATGGAATCATATAATTTGTAGCCTTTTGTAACTGGCTTCTTTCATTTAGCATGGTTGCAAGGTTCATCCATGTTCTAGTATGTATCAGTACCTCATTCTTTTTTATGGCTGAGTTAATACTCCGTTGTATGGATATGCCACCTTTTATTTATCCATTCATCCATTGGTGAACATTTGGGTTGTTTCTCTTTTTTTGGCCATTAAAAGTATTGCTCCTATGAACATTTGTGTACAAGTTTTTGTGTGGATATATGTTTTCCTTTCTCTTGGGAATATATTGTGTTTCCCTGAAAATAAGACGTAGCCGGACAGTCAGCTCTAATGCATCTTTTGGAGCAAAAATTAATATAAGACCCGGTCTTATAGTAAAATAATATAATATAATAAATATAATATAATACCGAGTCTTATATTAATTTTTGCTCCAAAAGACGCATTAGAGCTGATTGTCCGACTAGGTTTTCTTTTCAGGGAAACAGGGTGCTTAGGTGTGGAATTGCTGGGTTATATGGTAGCTCTGTGGTTAACAATTTGGGAAACTGCCAGATTGTTTTCCAAAGTGGCTGCGCCATTTTGCAATCCCATCAGCGATGTATGAGTTCAATTTCTCCACATCCTCACCAACACTTGTTATTATACAAGTATGTCTTTTTGATTACAGCCAGCCTAGTGGATGTGAAGGGGTATCTCATTGTGGTTTTGGTATGCACTTCTCGGATGATTAATCATGGGGAGCATCTTTTTCATGTGCTTATTAGTGGGTTGTACATTTTCTTTGGAGAACTATCTATTCAGATTCTTTGCACATTTTTAATTGGGTTACTCTTTTTTTTCCTTGGTCTCTTTTTCTTTTCCTTTTTAGCTAGATGAACTTGTTCTCATTTCTTGGCTTTGGTGTTAATCTCCTGGGAAGATTCTGCAGACACAGCCTCTCCTGCATCCTTCTAGACCTCTTAGCACTCACCCCATTGTATCGGGATTGTTTACTGCTCTAACTACATTGTCAATTTTTCGAGGTCAAGGATTGGGTTGCTGACCTTTATAGACTCAGCCCTTAGTGCACAAGCAGGCATAGTCACTTGATAAAAAAAAAAAATGGAGGACCATACTTCAGTGATTTCAATTACGGTGCTGATGAATGTAAGGTTCTGGGTTTGCCACCCATGATAGTTATTTGGCTTCATATGGGAAAACAATAATCAAAGAGTTTGCAGGGTGACATTCTTACAGAATCTCTGATCCCCAACCAGGCATCGGTCACATACAGACTATGGGTTAACAAGACAGGTTGGGGAAGAAGGTGTGCGCTACTCAGAGCAGAACCTTCTTGCTGTGGGAGCAAATAACTAGGATTCCATGAAGTAGGATTGTCACCATGTAGATAAAGGGCAGTCAACCATTATTATTTCCTGCTGGAGAGAAAAACAGCTGATGAGGAAATCGACCTGCCTTGGGACTGTTTGATTACTGGGTCACTCCTGGAATCCGAGAGTGGGAGTGTTCTCAGTTTGAGGGCAGTCTGGTAATAATGGTATATAGAGCTGATCAGACCTGGATTTGGGTGCTGGCCGTATGGGATTTTTGACACATTGCTTACCTGACCTTGGACCTCAGTTTCCGTATCTTTAAAACGGGCATAGTAAGGCCCACATCAGAGGATCACTGTGAAAGTTAGAATTGTGTCTTTTAAAGTAAAGGCTCCACAGAGAGCCTGGTGTCAGTGCTCAGTATGTGTCGGCGGCCTTCACGGTTACATATTCCTTATTTCCCACACATCACTCAAGGGTGCTGGGCATTATTGGCTTTTTCTTAGTAAAAGAAATCGGCTTCCCTGAGAGGCACTCCAAACCCCTTGGTCACCATTTCTGGTTGTGACCTTGTCTTTCTGGCTCTTGTCCCTTCCACTCAGTTTCCATCTTGGGTCTTCTCTTTCTTTCAGGTTTAGCATCATCATTGAAGATGTGTTTGCCCAAGGAAGTCACGGCCCCTCTGTGGATGGGTCTTCAGCTTTGTCATGGTGTATTTAGACCACAAACTTAAACCAGAAATTCCTTTGTGGAAACATCACTGTTGTCTGAATCTCCTCCCATCCGGATGGTACCTAGGTGTGACCAAGATGAGAATCTTAACTACAGGTAGTAATTAAGGGGAATCTTATCTTAGTGCACGTGGCAGGTAAACCAGCCTGCAAACACAGATTTTTTTCTGTAGGAGATTGCATCCAGAGGCCCCTGAGACATCTCCCTTCCCATGGGCCAGTTACTGCTCAGAGTGCCCACTTCTCGTTTAGGATCCTAGGACCTGTGGGTATTTTCAAGTTGACGTGTTTTTGTGACATGGCACAGGGGACATTGCTTCTTTCTTTCAGCCAGCCAGCTGCTGAATGTTTGGGCACCATTGTAGGTTCTTTGGGGGTAGGAGGAGACCACGATCCAGTAGTGGGAAACTCTGCTGTGCCCTAGTTCCCATCTGCCCTGGCCCTATAATCTGATCCTATGGTGCCGCGGATTTTCCGAAGGGGTCTGTTTGCTACCCTGGCCTTGGGATCAGAGAGACAGGGCGCTGGAGGTGTGTGGGTGTTCACAGGGAGAGGAGGCGTAGGAGGCCTGGTCTGTGTGTGTCCTTAAGGACCCCTGTGGTGGGTGTGGCCACAGAGGTCCCGCTAAACTTGAGAATTTCAGATGGACTTCCTTTGTGTCCCCCAGGAGAAGATAGCCAGAATGAAAACGTACTAGGTAGGCTTCTTCCTCCTCTGTGCAAAGTCATCCCAGCGTATTTGGCGGGTGGGAGCCTGGCCATTAGGGGAGATGTTGGGAATGGGGGTTGGCGAAGGCAATACCAGGCACTCCAGGGGGACAGCAGAGCTAGCTCTGGCCTGAGTCTTTGCTCCTGATTAGGCCCCTCAGCCCGTTCATGCTGGAGCGTGAATGGGAATCGGGAGTCCGAGCTCGCCGGAAGGCTCGGTGTCTCCCAGACCTGTTGTCCACTGATGCTGCCTTCAGGTGCTCTTCTGGCTGCACACACCCCCTGTGGACTGTGCTATGGGTCCTTGATCACTCTGGGTCCTTTTCAGAGTGACTCCAGGGGACTCCTCCTGGAAGCCCTAGGGCTCTGTGGGACAGTTTGAAAAGCCCAGTATTGTGTGAAGCTGGAGGCTCACATCCTCTCTGTCCATCAGCATTGCTCGTGGGGGTGCCACACGGGAGTTCCATTCTGGTTTGTTTGTGAATCACTTGCCAGGGGGTGGTTGGGGTGCTTTGTTCCTCTGGCTGGCTGGTCTGCTTTATTATTAGTCTTGGGGAAATGATTTCTCTGAGAGGCAGTAGAAGGTGTAAATTATGCTTCACTGAAAATCAGCAAGACTATATATATTCAGTTAGAACTACAAGTCTCTTGCAGATGAGGACCGATGTAAAATAGGGGTAAGTTGGAAAGCGTTACAATGCAGACATGCAGCTGGCATGATTAACAATCACAGAGTCACCCGTACATGGTTTATGGGGGAAGGAAGAGCAATAGCTGTTCTTGGAAGGCTGTACTCCTAGTGAGAGGGCTGGAGGGAGGTAGTTTGAAGGTGCTGGACATCCCCCTGGGAATGGACAAGTTTTCCGTTAACCCCATCCTTGGTAAATATTTCTTGTATTTCCACCGAGCCAGGGACCCCAGGTTTAGGGCTGGTGTTTCCACTCTCACCCTAGACTCACACAGCCATCCATGGTATCCTCCTAAAACCTGGGTCCCCTAGGGTCATCTACTCCCTTTTGCCCCAGGTGTCACGGCGCTCCTTGTCAGGGCTAACGGGCCTCCACAACGTGCGCCTGGCCTCCTCGCTTGTCCTGGCACACACCTTTACGCCTTTGTGCCTTTACACAGCTGCTGCTTCTGTCTGAGTCCCTTCTCCCGCATGCCTGTCTAGGGAATGATAATCCTCATCCAGGCCCCGGCCAAGTATGGCCTTTGATCTCTCCCCATTCTTCCTCTGGTTTCTGTAGGGCCCCCCACTGTGCAGGCACATACCACACTGGACCACAATGACTTGTTTATATGACTGCTTCCCTGCACTGTGCTCCTAGCTCCTCCGGGGCAGGAAACCTGCTTCGTAAATCTCTCTAAGTGCCCTGGCCTGGCGCAGTGCTTGGCGTTTCTAAAGTCTGGCTCAATAAGCATTTGATGGCTGGCTGGATGAATGGTTGAATTAAAGCGGATAAAGAGAGAGTTTGCCTTAGAGAATTAGGCACATCTTGCTCTGATTTTGGCTCAAGGCTTAACCAGCCTTTCTCCGAAATGGCGTGAATGGCCTTGTCCTGAGGGGAAGCTTGGGATCATGGAAGACCAAGGTTGGGAGAGGTGTTTCCAGGTCAGCTCAGAAAGGCAAACATCAAAGGAAGGCCACTGGATCCTGGAGAGCAAGGCCCTTTGGGCCACAGGACAGGACACTCAAGGTGAAAGATGAGCAAGTGTCACATGGACTGGTCCTGTCTCCGCATCCTGCTTCTCAGTGGGGCTGCTACAGGAACATGGGTGTAGCTGAAGACTCTGGACAGCCGTCAGGAGCCCTGGGTTCTCATTGCAGGACCTCCTACCTTACACACATCTTGGTTCTTTGACCTTGTAAAGTTCATTTAAAATCTCTGATCTTCAGTTTCTTCATCTGTCCAAAAGAGAGGTGACGACCATTCTTCTGCTGCTTCGTACATCGACTAGAAGGATTTTCAAGGTGACAGTGGATGTGAGCACACTTTAAAATTCAGGAGTGAGCTGGTGACAAGTACAAGGCCTGTTGTGAGAGGCTGTGCAGGACGTAGGGGGAAGGCTGGCCTCATGAACCTTGCTGTCTGACTCTCTCTGGCGGCGTTGTCCCAACCGCTCAGCCCTATGTTGTGGTCCTTTCCCCACTAGACCCTTTGAACTTGCGTCTGAGGCCTCCTCCTCGCGTGTTTCCTGTAGGGTCCCCAGGACTGAGCACAGCTGAAGGGCCCACTTGGGTGATTAAAAAAGCTGTTGGAGTTCTTGGCCCAGACAAGCTTTAACCATTTAGAGTAAGAACTCAGTCATCCTAACCACCTCTTTGTCCCTCCCGCTGGCCTTCAGTTGAGCCCCTCAGAAGCACCACATGTGTTATCAGCCCCCGGGATGCAGCTGAGAATGAGAGAGAATGGGCAAGACTCCTGGATCCCTGTGGTAAGAGGGCTCGACATCCATGGGGAACCAGTTGAGTGGCTAGGGAGGTATGCCCAGCGCAGTGGCCCTAGGATGCAGTCCAGGGTGATGGGAGCACTGGGGACCTGTGATGGGCTGAATTGTGCCCCCCACCTTATATAACCTCATATAACCCATGAGGTTATATGGATATCCTTATAAGGAGAGGCGTTGAGGACACAGACACACACAGATGGAAGACCACATAAAAACACAAGGAGAAGGCAGCCATTTGCAAGCCAGGGAGAAGGGCCTCAGAAGAAACCAACCCTGCTGACACCTTGATCTCGGACTTCTAGCTTCCAGAACTTAAGAAAAATAGATTACTGTTGTTTAGGCCCCTCAGCCCATGGTACTTTGTTCTGGCAGCCTGAGCAGACTGATCCAAAGCCTTTAACCCAGATTTGGGTAGCAGACTTACTTGCGTAGCTCTGGGGGGGATCGAAACCTTGGAAGAAAACAGGAATTCTGTGCTTGTCCCTGTTTTTCTCCTTAACATGTGTCCCTAGCGAACACACAGTATGTTCCATTATTGTGTGTCTCCCTCGTTAGAACGTGAGCCCCACGAGGGCAGAGCTATGTGTCTGGTTTGTTTCCTGTAGGGTCCCCAGGACTGAGCACAGCTGAAGGCCCTCTAAAGGATTGGAACATGTCTGTTGGATGAATTCTGTTTGAAACAATGGCCTGAAGTCAAATTCCTTACTCCAGGTGGAAATCCAGAATTTTTAATTAAAATAGCTGGTTTTTCGCATTCAGTTCTCTGCTTAGAGCTCACCCTGCAAGGTGACTTACCATTGTTTCTACAGACTGCGTCCCATACAGCAGCTCTCTAATCTCTACCCAGCCACCAAATGTGATTAAAATGTGCTAAAAATCAGAGAAGAAAGGTTCGTTCATTTATTAGTTGTTGTTTATACTTGGTGGACTGAGCCCCAGGTTATATTAAACTAGGTCATACCAGCCAGTGACTTTGAACATTGTTACCCTCTGGAGGGTTAACTCAATGAGGCCAGGCTTTTGATCACGGCGGTGTCCCCAATACCAATGACAGCAGCTGACCCCGAGTTGGGTTTGTATTTGGTGAGTGAATGAGTCTGTCAATATACAGGACAGAGAAGTAAATGCTGAGCATTTCCTGGTGGGATCAGCTGGTCTTTCTGTAGGGATGCCAGCCCCATGCCTCAGAGTCCTTTTCCCTTCTGCTCGCTGCTCTGATTTCTGTTCCAGGCTGCTGGTGGTCCTTCGTCCACGGCCCCCGATTAAGGCCTCCTATTACCTCTTTTGTTTAAGAGGAATGGCAGAGCTCTCCTGGTCTAATTTGGGGAAACTCATAACTTGCCGAAGAATCTCTGGCTACTTCCCATTCCTCCCGCTTTGTGTCCAATTTTCTCCTCATTTTTCTCTCCATCTCCCCCCTCCCTTCCCCCTCGCGCACTTTTAAAATTGTGGTAAAACTCACATAACATAAAATTCACAGTTTTAACCATTTGAAACTAGAATTCAGTGATATTTAATACATTTACAATGTTGTGCAACCCTCGCCGCTATCCAGTTCCAGAACTTTTTCATCACCCCAAAAAGAAACTCCATATCCCTTAAGCAGTTACTCCCCATTTCCCTCTCCCCAGCCCCTGCCAACCACTAATCTGTTTTCTGTTTCTATGGGTTTGCCTATTCTGGATATTTCATATAAATGGAATCGAACAATACGTGACCTTTTGTGTCTGGTTTCTTTGACTTAGCATGATGTGTTCATGGTGCATCAATGTTGTAGCGTGTGTTAGGACTTCATTCCTTTTTATGGCTAAATAACTTTCCATTGGGGATACACATCTGCTGATCCATTCTTCGGTTGGTGGACTTTTGAACTGTTTCCATGCTTTCTCCATGTTTTGACTATTGGAAATAGTACCCTCCGCTTTTGCTGCCTCTAGTTCTGCCTCCCAGTGCTCTTCCGTCTTAGTTGAGGCTGCATGGTTTACTGGCAGTGGAAACAGCACTGGTTGTGAAATCCGGAGGCAGGTTCACGGTCCTAGCTCTCACTCCATCTGTGAGATATTGTCAAGCCTCAGTTTGCTCATTTCTGAGCTAGGTATAAAATTCTCTGCCTTCCTTACTCAGCCCTGCAGAATGTTGGCACAGATCATAGGATGTGAGTTGAAGCCCTTCCTAAACTGAAAGTCAGATGTCAAATGATATTTATGTTCCTCATTTCCCTTTGATTTTTTTTTTTCTCACTTTCTGTGTTTTTCCTCTGCTTCCTCTTCTCCTTTTGCTAATGGCTGCCTTTGAATCCCCTTTTCCTTTCTTCTCCTTTCCTCTTTCTTCAGCTGCCCTGGGGACATAGTAGGTAGTTTTCTACACAGTGTGGGGATGTCGTGTGGGGCATCCTTCAGAAAGGCCGGAGAAGTGGACAAGGGAGGTGGTTGGCAGCGTTGCCTAGGTGATGGGGTGAAGTCAGCCATGGCGGAATCTGAGGGGGGAGTACGAGCCCTGCGATGGCCCTGCCATTCCATCTGCTTTGGCTTTGAAGACTTAGTTTCCTGACAGCTTTGAGGAAGTAGCCAGAATGATGGATACTTAGGCAGATATTAGAATCCAAACAAGCAGACCCAAGGGACATGGGGAGGAAAGCAGCAGATGGAGGTGTATGCTTTTCTTGGCATGTTGCTTTGCAAGTGCTAAATCTTCTGCAGTCCTGTGTGTGTTGTTTTCCCAGCTGAAGTTTAAGCTTCTTGAAGGCAAGGGCAATGACAGTTATTTATTTCTCCCCATCGTGCTTGCTCATGGTGCCCCTCAGAGAGTTCTGAACATAAATGGTTTTGAATGTATGTGATAACTTAGTTTGGTTAGGCCTATAATGGTTACAGGTGGCTTTCACAGAGGACTTTTCATTTATTTTCTTAGCCTTGCAAGGTGGATTCCATTTCTCCAATAAAGAAACTTAAGGCGCAGAGAGGTTATAAAACTTGCTCAGGACACACAGCCAGGACACAAAGAGGTGCAGCGGGCCTCCTTACTTGGAACCAGTGCTTTCCACTGCTTCCCCCTCCCTCACAGAGACTTTGCAGCAGATAGGAACCAGGTGGTGGCACTGATTTAGGAAGATGAGAAATGAATCTTGTGCGGTTGGACCTTGTTCATTTCAGAGGGTTTTTTTTGTTGTTGTTGTTTTTTTTTAACATCTTAGAATTTTCAAGTCCAGAAATTCTATAGAAGTTGCAGGTGGCTTTTCCTGTTACTCAATCAGTATAGATTCCTCTTTTCTCTACAAACTTCAGAGAAGCTTCAAGGAAAGCCGATCTCCTGCTAAATTGGTGTGTTCCTCATTTGCTACCAGAGGGTCTCATTTAAGGAACTATTGTCATTGTTGGTGACAGGAGCAGAGCCAGCTCACAGTGACAGGGCAGCTTGGAATCAGGTTCCGGATTCACTGCCGATTCTCTGTGTTGGAGCAAGTTACTGAAAAGTCTGGCTCCTACTGGGTCTGGCAGGAGGGACGGGTGTGTTGGAGTGAGTAAGCCCAAGGAAAGCTTGCCTGGAGGAAATTCGGTCAAGATGTTCGTTTTTAACACCTCTGGGTCTCTTCCAAATCAGAAGAGGAAAAGAATCTGATTAAGGGATGAAGGAAGTTTTAGAGTTTTCCGTGAATGGAGGTCAGAGCTTGATGGATCCTGGGTTCTTCGAGGCTTAGGTGAAGCTGTGGAGGGAAAAGTGGATATCTGGCCGTTAGGAGCGGCTCTTGCCCTTGGCTGGAACCTCGACAAATTGCTGAGCTTAGAAAGCATCTGATTCCAGTGGTGTCTGTTGACTCAGCCATAGGAAGTGCTCACTAGCCTTTGAGTTCAGGGACCTGTGGTGGCATTATGTGTGTAGGAGATCTGGCAATTAAGTTCGTGAACTTGTTGCAATGATGTCGCTAACCTTTTTTTGATATCAGAGGGATTATTCATTATGAATTTGTACCAACTGACAAGCAATTAACCAAGTTTACTACTTGGAAGTGCTAAAAAGGCTGCGTGAAAAAGTTAGACGACCTGAACTTTTCGCCAACAGTTCATGGCTCTTGCATCACGACAATGTACCAGCTCACACGGCACTGTCTGTGAGGGAGTTTTTAGCCAGTAAACAAGTGACTGCATTGGTAACACCCTCCCTACTCACCTGATCTAGCCCCCAGTGACTTCTTTCTTTACCCAAAGATAAAGGAAATGTAGAAAGGAAGACATTTTGATGCCATTCCCGACATCAAGGGTAATATGACGACAGCTCTGATGGCCATTCCAGAAAAAGAGTTCCAAAATTTCTTTGAAGGGTGGACTAAGTGCTGGCGTAGGTGCATAGCTTCCCAAGGGGAGTACTTTGAAGGTGACTGTAGTGACATTCAGCAATGAGGTATGTAGCACTTTTTCTAGGATGAGTTCGCAAACTTAATTGTCAGACCTGGTATTAGCACTGCTAAAATTTGTGTTTGTGTTTCCTTTACTACCACCCAGGCCTCACTAGCAGTCCTAGCCACAGATAGTTTTGGGAAGGAGATTGAGGAAAGAATTTTTTAACAATTAATTTTTAATCCCACAGTGTATGAATTAGACCATATATATGCAATGGGGAGGACATAATTGGTTCTTGGATGGAAAAACATCCTGGGTCTTACAATGGCTTGTAGCCCTCCAAAGGTCATGGTACACAAACAGATCCACAGAAGATCTGTGCTATTAAAATTTCATGGTGGTGGGAAGTGATTAGGAAAGATCATGAAAAAAATGTTAAGAAACCCGAATTAGATTAAAGCCCCTTTTGACGTCCTTTCTAGCCCTCTGTGGAAACATATCCTGATTTGTGGGTTTAGTTCTTGTTTCACATACATAACCAGAATGTATTATTTTTTAATGTCTTTTTTTTCACTCAATAATATATCTTGAAGATTTTTTCTTGTTAGTGCATATACATCAATGGTCATTTATAAATTCTGTATGGTATTCTAGGGATGAATGTAGCATGGTTTATTTTATATTTTGTATTGATAGGTATCTAGTGTTTCTAGTTTTTTTTTTCCTTTTTAGAGTTTTCTAAGGTTTTTTGTTTGTTTTCGCTATCAAAAGTATCACTGCAGTGTTTATTTTTCACATGTGCCAGTGTTTAATACTCTTTCTCGAGGGTAGCAGAAGAAGAGGATTTCCTGGGTGATGAGGTCAACTGTCCTCTAAACAGGCTGAAATCTTAGGAATGGGAGGTAGAGAAGGGAAAGGCATCTAACGTTTGCTGCATTCCCAACTTACTTCAGACTCTGTAACAGGCCTTGGGGCACGTCGTCTCCGGGCACATTGTCTCCTTAATCTTTATGACAACTTCTGAAAACAGATTTGTTTTTTCATGTCCTACTCTAGCTATGAGAATACTGAAGTTTAGAGAAGTGAAATAACTTGTCTAAGGTCACATGGCAGGTAGTAGAAGAGTGTAGACCTGGAACTGGGTCTCCGTCCATAACATGTGAGACGGATGGCAAGTGAGAGTGACCCTGGGGGTCCTTTGGGGATCCTTTGGGTCCTTTGACTGGCTGTGCCTGGGGGGCTGCCCAGGACAGAGCTCATGGTAGGCTGGGCCCTGGCTTTATCAACATGCTAGTCTTTTTAAAATTCAGTGAAAGGTTCCTAATTTTTCAAAGAATGAGAGTGCTCAAAGTTGTTTTTATCATCCTGTGCCTTCACTGACTAAGCAGAATAGGCAAAAATTTTCTTTCAAAAAATGAGTTCGCCGTATATGAGTTCACTAGAATTTCTGTTAGAGAGGTATTTTTATTTCTTTCAACTTTGTTCTAATCTGTGTATTCCTTTTAAAGCATTTCTTATACCTAGACATTTTTATTTCCTTAAACCTTGTCCTCATGTTTTTCTGTCTAAAACATTTTTTCATGTTCATTTTTTTATTATTTATTTTTAAAAATTAGTGTAAAATATACATAACATAAAAATGACCATCTTCATCTTTTTAAAATGTCCAGTTCAGTGGCAGTAAGTACATTCACATTGTTGTGCTACCGTCACCACCAAACCACCATCTAGCTCCAGAACTTTTTCATCTTGCAAAACTGAAACTTGGTGCCTATTATAGAAAAGCTGCCCTTTCCCGCCTCCCTGCAGCCCCTGGCAACCACCATTCTACTTTCAGTCTCTATGAATTTGCCTCCTCTAGGTACCTCATATAAGTGCAGTCATGCAGTATTTGTCCTTTTGTGATGGTCTTGTCTCACTTTATACCCATCTAGGAAAGCAATGTGACAAATGGTCAGTGACATGAGAAGATTAAACTTTTAAAAAATGACCCACAGCCCAAACTGGGACCTTTGCAATTCCTTTTCTTCTTCTGCTTGTTTAAAAAAATCAGAAGATGTGAGCTCCCCTAGCGTGCTTGTCAAGAGTGAGTGGGAGGGGGATCCGGAAAACTTGATGGATAAATTCAGTTCTTCAAGTAAATTTAGGAAATGACAGCCAGGAGCAGTTCACACCATTCATAAAAAATGCAGCTCTCTCCTAGAGGGAGAGAGGATTCATGTGGTTCCTGCCTCCCCTGTCCCCCCCAAGTCTGCCAAGCCCTCTGAACACAGCGTGTGTGATTCTAACACTGGGCAGCTCCTGCTTCCCCAGGCCCAGCTGCCAGAGCAGGGATGGTCCCGCGCCAAGTCACCGCTCTCATTGCATCTCCAGAGGGGCCCAGCATGTGCCTGAGGATGTTAGTGCTGGCAGAGAGAGAGCCCGTAGAAGGATTCTGCGGGCATACTGGGAAGACGTGTCGTGAGGCAGATTGGCAGATCGACATTTTGTCTTTGGCTCCCTCATCTGTCACTGGATGTTTTGGGCTAGGGCCGGAGGGTCTGTTTGACTTACAGTTAATACTTCATCAGCGAGTGGAAGGACGGAGATCTGTTGAGATTAACTGCTGGGCGGTCAGCTGAAATGTGTGAGAATGTGCGCCTGCAGGAAGCTCAAGTTCAAAGTCTGTGACCTTCCTTCCCAGGGACCTGGTAGCTTTCTGTGATAATGCTTGAGTTCGGGGACAAGGATGACACTTACTGGGGTAGATTATCTGTCAGTTGTTTTCTAATTTTTCTTGTTCTGGTGATAGCACTCAGTTTTTCTTTGGAGAACCAAAGGTGCGGTGGATTCATAGAAAGCAAATGGTTTGGCTTGAGCTGGTGCTGCCCCCGAACTCTAAGGGTAGTTCATGACCCAGGCTTGACCTGACTCTCCCTGGACAGCCATCCAGGAATGAGCATGTGACCCAAACTGGTTCTGTAAGATTCCTCCCTCTCTAGGGCCTTTTGCTGTACAGTTTGGGAAAGAGATGCTGTTGTTAAGCTAGTGGGATTGTAAACTTGGAGCTGCCATGACTATCTTTGTTAATACTTAGGGGACATCTGAGAGTGAAGCTACTAGCATGAAAGAAAACAGAGCTCAGATAACCATGTGTGAGCACCTGGCTCCATCAGTACCTGAAGGCAGTACATTCCTGAACTTCTAAGTTATAGAAGCCAATAAATACTGCTACCTCTCCGTTTTGTGTGTTTGTGGGCACGTATGGTTGTGTGAGTATCTAACACAATTTGGTTCAGATTCTGTGGCTTGCAACCTATTGCGTCCTGTCTAAAACATCTACAACATGAACTTCACATATCGTAGAGGGAAGCACCATATTGTGAACACTGAGGTGATTTGCCTGGTGGTAAGGATAGACCTATGAAATCTTAAAGAGATTGCTGATGCTTGATATGCAGTGGAGAGCCTGCTAAATGAGGAGCTGGGGTTCACAGGTTCTAGGGTGCCTTGGGGCTCACAGGTTGGGTAACTTGGGCAAGTCTCTTAACCTTTCTGAGCTGTAGCTCCCAACACCTGAAAAATGGGGTATTAAACTAGTTGTTCTTTGAAGTCTCTTTCAACTGTATATGATCCTGTAACAGTTTTACTTAATATTCATGGTTTAAATGGATAGTTGGAATAGGTATAAAACCCCAAAGCAAACAAATAAAAATACCCCCAAACTCTAGATCATTGCAAATTGCTTAAAAATCCATCCTTTTTTTTTTCATCATGAACTTTTAAATTGAAGTACGATTTACAGACCAAAAATTGCTCAAATCATTAAATGTATAGTTCGATTAATTTTCACAAACTGAGAACATTCATGTAACAACCATCAGACCAGGACATGGAACCTCACCCCAGAAATCCTCTTTTCTTCAAGGCAGACTCTCCTTCAAAGGTGACCACGATCTTGGCTTTATATCATGTATTAGTTTTGCCCATTTTTGAATTTTACTTAAATGGAAGCATAGAGTAGGTATTTATTTTTTATTGGGGGGAGGGTGTCTGGCTTCTTTCACTCAACATCATATTTGTGAGATTCACCCACATGTTTGATAACAGTGGTTCATTCTCATTGCTATATAGTATGTCACTATGACTGTGCCACCAATTATTTATCCTTCTCTTGGACACTTGGGTTGTTTCACACTAATGTGAATAATGCTACTACAAACATTCTTGTGCATGTTTTTGGTGGACAAAGCCCTCGTTTGTGTTGGGTATATACCCAGCAGTAGGATTGCTGAGTCATAGGGTATATACATGGTCAACTTTCTTAAATACTGTGAAATACTTTTTTCATTACTGCTAGCAATGCCCGCATTCCCGTAGTTTTCCATCCTTGTCTGAGCTTGCTATAGTTGGTCTTGTTAATTTTAGTCAGTTGGGTGAGTGTGTAGGCGTCTCACATTGTGTGTGTGTGTGTGTGTGTGTGTGTGTATGTGTTTTAGCTTCACCTTTTTAATTTAAAAAAAATCAACATTTTATTAGGCAGAATTGTAAACCTGCAGAAAAGTTGCAAGAATTTTATAGTGCACTCTCCTGTGCCATCATCTAGATTCTGCCATTAGTATTTTGTTATACTTGCCTTATCCCATGTCAACCCTCTATTCGTCCATCAATCTTATTTTTTTGGAATCACTTCAAAGTAAGCTGAGAACATCAGTACACTTCACCTTAAACACTTCAGCGTACCTACATTAACCACAGTATAATGTTCACAGTTATTTTATCCTTTTGAGCTTTAATTTATATTCACTCGAGTGCACACTTCTTAAGTGTCAGTTGTTGAGTTTTGACAAATGCCTACTGTTGTGCAGCCCTAAACTCTTATCAAGTCATGGAACATGACCATCACCACAAGCCCCTTCCGTGTTAATCCCTGCTCCCACTCCACCAGAAGCAACCATGGCTCTCATTTTTTTTCCCTACTCTAGAATTATACTGTGGTCTTAATTTGCATCTTCCTTATGACTAATGATGCTAAGTACCTTTTAATATGCTTATTGGCCATTTGGGTTTCCTCTCTTGTAACACATCTGAAGATGATTTTAAAAATTTTGGGGGGTGGATGACGAAGAGTCCAGTTGATTGGTGGTGGTGGTGGTGGTGGCGGAGGTGGTGGTGGGGACCAAGAGTATATTCCTGTGACAATATTATTCCAAAGTGTCTGCCATTAATTGAAGGTGAACTCTCACATTCTGTAAGACTTCCCAACAAGGTCATGCTGATTTGTTAAAAACTCATCTGAAAATCGGGTAGAACAGGGACATTTTTAAGCATGTCACTTGAAGTCTTATCTTCTAATCATTTCCGTTCTATAACTATGTTTCCAATGTGTGTTGTCTAGCTGGAGATCTCAAAATCATTAGCAGGTTGATAAAGAGATTTGACCAGCAGCAGCCAGAGGAAGTGTGACTCTGAGCTCCCATCTGCATATCACACTTGTCCTTATAGTGAAAGGAGAGGGTGCTGGTTGGTGCAAGGACAGATGTTTTCAGGGCAGGTAACAGAAATGGATCTTTTAAAAGATTATTTCCCTGGTTGGCTACAAGGTTGGCAAGTCTTACATTGCAGGAGGATTTCAGGCCTTGTCCCCAGCCATGTCGTAGGCCACGGACTCAGGGTTTGCTGCGTGTTTGTAAGATCTGGGTGTTTCCTCCTTCTTCCTGGGTCCTGTCTCTCTAATCCTGCCACTGGGCACATGTAGCTTTGCCATGAAGAGTGGGCTGGGTGAGGGGAGAAGTGAGGTCTCTCAGCTCCTTCTTGAGCTTTCCGATTCTTATCAGATGTTATTTTGTGAAGGAGCTACTGGTGAGGGAAGGTGGTTACCAAAATGTCCCAAATGACTTATTGTCCTCTGTGGCAATTGTGTCCGAATTGCACCATCAGGGTGTACCTCCATAAGGGTCCGGAGAGAGAAAAACCATAATTGTGGAGGTAGTGGGGACTTCAAAGAAGAGACTGTTTACAGAGGTTACAGAGGTGTGGGTGGGGTCAGGGGGATGGTGAAGCATGTCCAGGGGAAGTAAGGGGAGGGAGCAACGACAGAAAACTAGAGAGAGACAGAGCTTTGGATCTGGAGGGGTGGACTGGTGGAAAGAAGTCACAGCCAGCCCACAGAGAGCGGGCTGGTAAAAATCCACGACCTCACTCTTCTTGAATTCTCATCTCCTACCTGTCTTTCCCATGGGCTGAACCCACCTGGAAGCCAGTGGACAAGGCAGTCCTAGATGCAGTCCATTCAGGGCAGCCTCCTGGCACACAGAGCAGGCAGGAGAAGGGCTAAATGCAGATCCAGCCGGGCTCGCAGAGAGTAACCAGCCTGGAGGTGTTTCCAGACCTTTGTGCCATGTGTAGTGCAAAAATATTTGCTCTGGAGGGATATATTAAAAACCCTCTTGGTGAATTTGGAAGGGAGCTTTGGCCTAGGAACTGATAGGAAATCAAATGCAGAAATGTGGGGTGTGGCTCTTGAACATGGAGATCCTTCCTCGCTGAGCTTTCAGTCAGGAAACAGTGGGAGCTGATGGGCCGCGGCCCCAAGGGGCAGGGAGGGACAGAGGTACCTGGGGGGAGCTGTGGGTTGAGGAGGTTGGGGGAGCCAGAATGAGTTCTCTAGTGCCGGGATGGGGCGCCGGGGAGGGCACCTGAGAAGTCTGCTTATTAGGGAACTATTCTCAAGTACCAAACAGAGATGGAAAGGGGAGGATTGTGGCAGAGCAAAGGATGTGCCAAACAAGAAGGAAAAGGCGCCTTGGAGTTGGAGAAGCCAGGTGAGAGCTAGAAAACTCAGTCTCTAAGCTGGCTCGTGGAACAAGAAGGGAAGTACAACGGCCAAGGGCCGAGAAGGCTGTGGAACGGGTGGAGCTTAAGCCAGTTGCTGGTGGGAGGAGAGGGTATTCCCTTGGAACTTGATTCCTGGTGACGTACTCATCCGTGCTTGTGTAGGATAGTCGTTCAGAGTGTGGACTCTGGAGCCAGAGTCCTGGTTCTTCTACCACTTTCTTACCTGTAAAGCTGTGGGCAGATTACTTAACTTCTCTGTCTCAGATGTCTCATCTGGAAATGGGAGTGTTATAATATCTATTGCATAGGGTTGTACTGAGGTTCAAATGAGTATATAGACACAAATTTTTAAAATAATGCCCAGCACAGAGTAACCAGGCAATCAATGTTATCTATTAATATGATTGTTATTTTAAAAATACCTATTGCTTGGGCCCCAGGAATTAAGCCAGTACCCATCCTCTGGAGGTTGGGCCTAGGCATGAGCAGATTTTTAAAGCTTCCTGAGTGTTCCTAGTATGTACTTGAGAACCACTGCTTCACGGTTTAACCTGCAGGTTTTCTGGAAAGAACTAAGTAGGGTAGTTTTGGGGTCAGGGTGGGAGGATGAGAAGGGTGGTACTACCAGGGAAGAGAAAATGGGAGGAAAGGCATGATCCAAATTGATCCTTGAGTTAGCAGTAGGAAATTAGCCAAGGAAATGGGCTTGAGTTAGCTCCTGTTTGGAGGCTGGCATTTGTTCCAGAGGCAGCTAGTTGAAGCTCACCAGTCATTTACACATTCGCATGAATAAGTATGAGGACCTTCAGGTACTGAATAGGGCAAAGTCGGAGGACAGCACGAGGACATGAGTATCGGAAGGCAGAGTATTAAGGGAAGGGAGGTAGAGGAAGAAGAAAACTTTTTGCTTAAATGTTTTGTTTCTCATCTTGAAGAGTCACTGGCCAGTAGGATTGAGGGGTGGAGGTTTCCGTGAAGCATTGTGGAGTTGGGTTCCGTAGGTGCTGTGTTTGTGTGTGGTGGGCCAGGGTTGGGGTTGATAGTGGCTTCACTTTCATGAAACGTTTCTCCAGGGCAGATTTCCCTAGAACACAGTACGACGAACATCTCGTGTCAACTGTAATGCAGATGTTTTCTAACTGGCTTGGAGCTTCACCAGTGGGCAGCATAATATGGTCAGTACGAGCACAGGGAACCTGGATCCCTGCTTGGTTCTTCTGGCCTGTGACAAGCCACACAAACCTCTTAATGCATCAGTTTTCTCATCAGTAAAATGGGCATAATAATGGGACTCATTTCATAGAACTGTCGGAAGAACGAAGTAAAGGAGTTAATATATGTAAATAATTTAGAACAGTGGTTCATAGATTTTCTTTTTAAGTTTTTATTTTTTTCCTACTGATTTCTTATGGGAACCTTCTGAAGAAGTCTAACAAATGACCACTCGTGCACCCTGGCTTGGCCTGTCTGGCCCTCCTGCCGTCTCCCTGCGTCCTGCAAAGCCCTCCTCCAGGAAGTCTTACCTGATCATCCAACTCTCAGAGCGTCTCCTTCCTTGGGAGGTAGCACCTATGAGGTACCTGTCATATACTGCCCTGAATTGGCAGTTTTAAAACATATATGGTAAGGTAAAGAGATCATTGAAGGCAGGGACCATATCTGTTTCTTCTGTGATTTTTAATATCGTCTCTTGTCCCCTGCGCAGTGATGTGTGAAGCAGCAAGATTTGGGGACTGTATGTACTTGGGTTTCTCTCTCGGCTCTGTGACTTTGAATGAGTCATTTGGACTAGGTGGGCCTTATTTTCGTATGTGTAAAACGAACCCAGTGATACTGGGAGCTGTAAGGGTTAAGAGAGCAATGTATGTGAAATCAATTCTTCACTGGGAAGTGATATTATAGGAACTCGGGGTACTGTTATTAATCCTCCTGTGTGCCACTAGAATGCGTTAGCTAGTGTTGAGCGCATAATAGTTTCCCATTAAAATCCTCTTGGGGAGTTGATGGCTTTGCAAAGCGAATTGCTATAGCATCTGCCAATCATGATGTCCTATCTCTCATCTTTCGGGGGAACTCTCCCTACCCCACACCCCAGTATCCTAAAATTCTATGTGATGGTTCTGGTGGGGCTTTGTCAACCAAGACAGGTTGCCAAGCTGGGAGGAAGTTACTAATGAATTGTCCCCTAATTGGGGAGAGTCCACCTGCACAGAATGGCCAGTCAGAAGTGAGAGATGGCGCCTTGTTCTTTTTAGGTGAGTGCCTGGAACCAGTCATCCCTGAACCAGTTATAGGAACTCATAAATCACCTCCTCCCTTCTTTTGGCTTAAACTTGTGGATTGGATTTCTGCCTCTTACAAGTGAAAATCCTTTCTCTCTTTTCCTTCCAAGAGAGAAGGCAGTGGTGATCTCTTTTGTCCCATTAGCAAAAGGGAAAGAGAAAGAGTGTTATAAGTAAAAAGTCGAGACTGGGAGATTTTATTCAAAACGTATCTACAGTATCATCCTATAATCTATAATGTAGCTATAATGGTAGTACATTTAATGTGCTACCATTAAATGATACTTAACAAGGCAAAATATCACCAAGGAACAATGAAAATGTGTTAGTTTTGCAATTAGAAAACAATCTTTAAAATAAGTTGTACATCAGGAAGAGTGCTTATAAGTCAGGTCTGGGGAAACTCAGAACCATCTTGAATCTCATTTCCTTATTTATCAAACACTTGTAGTGTGCCAGGCATGTCCTAATTCTTTTCATCCTAACAGCAACTTCATGAGGTAGGTTCTATTATTATTCCCATTTTATAGGTGAGGAAACTGAGGCACAGAAGTACAGTGACTTCTCCATAGTCACATGGTGGCGCCTGGGTTTAAAACCAGCATCCTCTCTCTCAATTCTGAATAACTCCAATATGCTGCCATTCACAGCCATTTATTGAACAACTGCTATCTGAAAGGATAAATTATTTTATTTTTAAAAGGCACATTACCTAAGTTGCATTCAGTTACTCTTTTTTTTTTTTCCCTTGAGGACTTAACCAGTTAAGGGAAAGAAGGAAATAGAAGAGAAGAAACACAGAGAAGAAAGGGGGAATGGGAGAGGGAAAGGGAGAAAGGGAAAGGGAAAGTTTGCATGCAAAAGAGTGCATGGGGTTATGAGGTCGAGGGGAAGATGGAATCAGCTGTAATGTCTCACCTGATTTTCTCAGGAATTAGTGAATAACTCTTACTAGGCTGCCCTCTTAAATCTTATTTGGTTAAGCAGTAGTCATAGCTCTTTGTTTTCATAATGATTTTAAAATTGAGATATAATTCACAGGACATAGAATTAAATAGTGACTGTACACTGAGTTGTACACTTTAATTGTATGACTCAGTGTATAGTCACTATTTAATTCTAGAACATTCCTTCCACTCCAAAAAGAAACCCTGGACCCATTAACAGTCACTCCCCTCCCCCTGCCCCCACCCCCGGCAACCATTAATCTACTCTCTGTCTCTGTGGATTTGCCTGTTCTAGGCATTTCATATAAATGAAATCATACAATACGTGGCTTTTAATGTTTGGCGTCTTTCACTTAGCCTAATGTTTTCAAGGTGCGTCCGTGTTGTAGCATGTGTCAGTACCTCACTCCATTTTATGGCTGAGTAATATTCCGTTGTACAGATAGAACATACTTTATTTATCTATTCATCAGTGGCTGGCCAGTTGGGTTGTTTTTACTTTTGGGCTATTGTGACTAACACTGCTATAAGTTTTTGTGTGGACACGATTTCATTTCTCTTGGATATACACCTCGGAGTTGTAACACGGTGACCATATACTTAACTCTTTGAGGAACTGCCAAACTGTTCTTAGCCCTCTAACTTCTAATCCGTAAATGTCATTTATGGGTGGTTGCACAAATATCACTTGGTGTCTACGTTCTTTGGCTGCAGTATCCTAGAATTCTATGAGATGGGATATGGTATGCCCTTTAAAGAACAAAAAAAATGGACCCTCTTCTGTTGAAGGTGACATGCCATGCCAAACCTTCTGGAGCAGTGTGGGGACAGCCAGGAGTGCAGTTTCCAGGCTCTCGGCCTCACGTGGAAGGGTGCTGGCTCAGGTAGTAAATGGCCAGCAACTGTGATCAGATGGCCATCAGCTATGGCTAGTTGGCCGTCAGCTGTAACCAGTGAGCCATTGGCCACTAATATAACTGCAGCGGCTGCGTTGGGGAGTGGAGTCGAGGGGAGTTGAGTCAGTCGGTTGGCAGGAAAGCGGACAGCAGGTCGCACATCGTGTGACTCCAGCCTCCAGTGAGACTACAGTGGTATGACGCCCCTACCTATGGCTCCGTGGGTGTTCCTTTTTGGCCTAGCCACATCCTGCGTTCTTATGTGGGGAGCGGGTGCAGAGACCCCGCAGGCCGCCCCGCATGACAAGCAGAAAGTTGGCCTGTGGGTTCATACAGACCAGCCTTCCGTCCATGCCACCTGGGGGTTGCAACCTCCTGAGGGAGGACCCCCCCACCCCCATGGTGAGTCTTGACCAGCAGTAAAGGGTCATTTGAGGGATAGGGGTGGAGAATGGTCTAGGTTAATCCAAACCAACTGAGCAATTCCTCACCCCACGAAAGTGACCCCAACACCAAAATGCAACCAAGAAATTAAAAAACAAAACACAGATGATCCCGATTCGCCCTTTTCCCAAGCTCTTCAGTGAGAAATGCCTGTATAGGCAATAATTACGGCATGGATGAGCTTTCCATTTTATCAGATGTTCTCACGTGTAATACAGGATGGATTCTCGCAGCAGCTCTGTGAGCTTGGGCAAGCAGTTATTTCTCCCATGATCCCAGTTTTACACCCGAGGACACGGGAGCCTTGGAATTTGTGATTTGCTCCAAGTTAGGAAGCGCCGTTAGTAAAGGACAGATGCAGCATTCAGACCTCTTGACTTGGAGTTTTGTACTCATTTATTATGAGCTCTTGGCAGTGTTCACACTCATTTAAAACTAGATAAAAGTACTCTGATTTTTTTTTTTTTTTTTTTTTATGTAGTAAGAGAGTTCGAGCTTGGCTTTGAGAAACTTCAATCAAATCATGGTTGAATCTTTGACTGGTCCTAGAGTTTCACTTTGAGCTGTTAAGAGGAAATAGAAAGATGTTCCTGTTGCTTTAAATAGCTAGTAGTAAATTCCAACTGGTAGATAGGCTCAGCTGAGGATCGAAAATGGTTATAGGAACATTTGGGATGTTTCCTTTTGTCTGAGTGTTATAAAAATCAACTTAATTGAGGTTGTCTGAGGGTGTTTGCAAATTTCAGAGAAGCAGCTGTGTATTTATACTTCATTGTGGTTAAACAAATGGACACATACATTCCTCTTCCCCTCAAAACCCCAAACCCCACTGCTGGGGCTTTGCCCGGAAGTGTGAAAACACCTATTTATTCATTAGCTGAAAACCAGACACATAGTGGATCTTATGCAAGTATGATGAACAAAATACTTCAAAATGGTTTAAAGCTAACTGGGTAGGTTCAGATAAATGTTTTGCTATTTAACGCTTAAAAAAAAAATAAAAGTAAAACAGGCGACTAAGCATTTGAAGAGGACTTTTTGGCATCCTAATGGCTTATAAAAATTCTTGATTAAATAGGTAGATCTCAACTGAGCATGCCCAAAGGAACACAGATTCTAAAATAGTGAGTCCTAAAAGAAGGCATTTGTATTGTCTAACTACAGA
Source organism: Rhinolophus ferrumequinum (assembly GCF_004115265.2). Classification (NCBI taxonomy): domain Eukaryota; kingdom Metazoa; phylum Chordata; class Mammalia; order Chiroptera; family Rhinolophidae; genus Rhinolophus; species Rhinolophus ferrumequinum. The sequence continues at coordinate 9,259,181 of NC_046304.1, forward strand.
AAACGAGTACTCTTTAAGCTGTTACGCCTTGACTGTGATGTAGCTTGTTATACACAGGTGGTCAGTTTCCAGCCATGGTGCAGCTAAGCTGAGTGGGCCTCGCAGTCACCTGGAGGGCCTGGGGATCAGGTCACAGATAGGACTGCTACACCTGCAAGAACTTGGAACCTGGCCCTGAGGGCCATGGGTGCTATTTAACCTTAATGCTGTATCTGACAGACCACCAGGGGCTGGACGGGGCTTCCACCTCTGGTTCTGTGGCCTTGAAGGTTTCTTCCAAGCCTCTGTTGCCTCCTCCCTTAACTAACTTTTCTAATGATGGTATTGAAGGACCCTCTCAGTCTTACACTCTGCCCGAGCTTCCCCGGGCACCGTTCATTTAGATTAACCTGGATATGACTTGCTCCAGAGGATTCTGGGAGTTCTCTTCTTTCTGCATGCCCTTCCCTGGGCTTCTCTGATATACAGAGATTGTTTTCTTTCCTTTGGGTGTGCATTTGAGCACTCCTTACCAGGACTGTCCCCAGACACCAGGGCGTTTGCAGCCTTGAGCTGAGCCTGGCTCTCTACCAGCGGTGGACTGTTGGTCTTCCACCCTTGTCTGGGGAACCAGCCTTTCTCAGACTGTCTCACGGGGCCCAGCCATATTTTGCAACTCCTTTTCAGGAACTGGCTATGTCTTTCCAGAAAACATTCGTGATCTTTGATACAAAGTGGCTCCTATCATGTGCTTCCCCTCTTCTTCACCCAGTTGTCACTCTTTGATTAGGTGTTTGGTGTCCAGAGGATTCTGGTCAAATGGCAGGCAGGAGCTATTGATCTGGCCATTCGTGTCTGCTATGTCATTCTCTTCTGGCATAAAGAAACTATACTTTCTCTTAGAAATCCAGTGTCCATAGATATTACTTTCTGAGACCTTTTCTTGTCTGATATTAGAGGTTCTGCAGAGATGGACCATTTCGGGCTGATCTCACAACTTTGAATAGAATTCACTCTGGCCTGATAGACCCAGACCCCCAAAAGTACATCTTGAGGTTTCATGCTCTGATCTGAGTCATTCACTTGGGGATGATGTCCCTGGGCCTGGCAGTGCCCATAAGAGGTAGGGGTTCATTTGTCTTCCTTATCACTTTTTGGCGAGCATTTTACCACCTGTGGTCAGGACACCCTTCTGACTCTGTTTTAGGGACAGTAGGAGTGCAGGTGGGCACAGTAACAGATTCCTCAGCTTCAAACAGGACCCCAAAATGGAACCAATCACCAGCCTGCTCTTGCCCCTTGGAGTCTATGGAGCTATGAGAATCTCCTGTGATCACATCTTGAGCAGGCTGCTGGTCTACCACTGTTTACGCCCCATCTACTTTCTTCAAGCTGGCTGGAGCCCCTACTGTTATCAGCCCTGGGTCAGGTCAGGATAAAGATGGGGGCTGGGTCTACCTGAGCCCCCTCTTTGTTGCCTCCTTTTTCTTCCATGCTCACCAGCTCCATCAGCACCCCCTTTGCCCGTGAAGTCCAGCCAACACTCTGTATTAGTCAGCTTGGGCTGCCAGAACAAAGCGCCGCAGACTAGAGGGCTTAAACAACAGCCATTTATTTTCTCACAGTGCTAGAGGCTGGAAGTTCAAGATTAAAGTGTCAGCGGAGTTGGTTTTTATCTGAGGCCTCGCTCCTTGGCTTGTAGATGGTGTCTTTTCGGTGTATCTACACACGGTCTTCCCTCTTTGTGTATCTGTCCCCTAATCTCTTCTTATATGGACACTAGTCATATTGGATTAGGGCCCGCCCCAGTGACTTTACTTTACCTTGATGACCTCTTTAAAGACCCTGTCTCCAAATGCAGTCATATCCTTAGATCCTGAGGGTTTGGACTTCAACATATGAATTTTGGGGGCAACATGATTCAGCTTGTATCACACACTGTGTCATTCTTGTCTGAACCCCCGTGAGTTCAGCCTGTGCCTGCATACAGAGCTGTGTGGCTTGATCAAGACGGCATGGAATTCGAAAAAGATAATAAAATTTATGTAAGTTTGGAATATATTGGGGACATCTGAGAATCTTTTTCTATAAGATTATGATTGATTTTAGTGCTCTCATGTTATGTTTTCTCTTTTTAAACCTTTAAAAATACGTAGTTACTTACTATATATTTACTACATTGTCTGTTTTATAGACTTTATTCTATGTGTGTTTCTTCAGATAATTTGAAAGATTTACAATCTGCTTTTAGTTTTAGTAGTTACCTTCATAACGACTATACAACTTTATAATATACTCTATCCCCCCTTTTTTTAAATTTACTTACTGACTCACCACTATGAGCTATGACGTAATTATTCTGATGAGTGAAAATCTTAACAGACATAATTAACATTTATTGTACTTTATTAAAAATATATATTTTTTAACCCTCTCCACAACCCTGCATTGTAAGGTATCATGGTACACTTTTTTAAAGGTGAAGAATTCAGAGAAAACTTGCCCAGGGCCACTTGGATTAGCACTGGAATTTGACCTGGAGTCTGATTCTGAAGCTCCGCCCCTAACCCTGTCCTGTTAGGCCTGCACGTTTGGGGTAACCGGCAGCCCTGCTCCCACTCCCGCCTTTTTATTTCTTTGAAGTTGGGTTCTCCAGAGGGGAGAATTCAGAGATGTACATCTTAGGTGCTTGGACCTGCCCTGGGGGTATCAGCAAGGTTTGTTTAGGGCTGGGTTCCTTTAGGGCTGCCCTGGCTCTCATTCAAACAGTGGCTCTAAAGTCCCCTTGATGTGGTCTGTGAGCAGCCTCCTGAGGCCAGAAATTCCAGAGGTGAGTCAGGGCCGGGGCCCTGGGGCGTCTCCCTGGTCTCCAGAAGCAGCCTTTCCTTGGCTCTCAGATGGGCCTAGCTGGGTGCAGGTTGGGGTGTGGTCAGCTCAGCAGCCAGCAGCACTGATGGAGACCCCTCTGTGTGTGTCCATCCCTGTTTGGGGGACCTATTGAGACACAGCAGGGTGGTGACCATCCCGGGGCCCTTCATCTTTAGCACTTGTGTCAGTCGTGCCGTGGACGTTGAAGGGACTCGGACATTCGTTTTACTTCAGCGTGGTGGCACAGAGGGGCAGAATGGCGGACTCATCCTCACGGCTCTTCACTACCCCAGCCTTCAATGCCCATCTCCAACTTGTCCAGTGACACTCGCAGTCCATTACCCTGTCCTCTGGGGAGTGCCTTAGCCATAGTGTCAGCCAGGCACTCCCCAGAGGACAGGAGGAGACGCACACCTAGATGGAGATGTATGTATGTTCTTACACATAGACATACACGCGTGCAGACATAGGCACACATGCACATATAGACATAGTCACGTGTAGACAGACGTTCATAGACATACATGCAAGGTACAGACACGTACACAGGCACACATACATATAGACACATACACGCATAAATGTATACATTTCTAAAGAGGCTTTCTAGGGCGTTGGTCTTATGTCACTGTGAGGTTGGTTAAACAGTCTCTGTTAGGCTGTGGTCTCCGTATCTGATGCTGGAGCTTGCAAGCCACAGAGCAGGCTGAGTCGGGAAGGGAAGATCATGAGCTGAAACTCCTCAAGGACAGTCTGAAGTTGCCTCTGACCTTGGTGGCGTGGGGGTCCTGCAGAAGCCAGGCCCCTTGTCACACACCTGGCCCAGGGGTTGAAGAAGCTGAGGGGGATCTGAGGGAGGGTGGGGCAGCTGTGGCCCCGCCACTGCTTCATGCCAGTGAGGGAGTCAGCACATCAGCAAGAGTGTGCATGGCTGCTGCCTCCCAAGAATCTCCTATGGTCCCCTCTAACCAGAACATACAAGAAAATAAATTCTGGGAGCTGTAGTTCAGTGTCGCCAAGTTGACACATCAGAAATCCATCACACCACCAGAAGGTTGGGTGAGCTGGTGGGAAGACAGCAGGTTTGGGAGTCAGAACGATGTAAATTTAGGGAGATTTCCTGATTGGTGGCTCTTGCACGAAAGGGGATTAATAGCACATATCTCCTGTTTACAGAGGGTCATTAATAGGACGTATTAAATGGAATTAAAGATGTCAGGTGTCTCACTCTGCTCCTGGACCTGGGGTAAGAAATCTCAGACCTTGCACAGTTTTTGACTTTATCCTGGAACAAAATATTGCCACCTAATTTTAGTTTCACTCTATCACTTCAATAAATGGCTTCTTCACATAGGGCATATGTATCCCCTGCATTAAATTCATTCCTGGGAAATTGAAATTTCTTTGTGTTATAGTGAGTGAAATTTAATTATGTTTTTACATTGGTTATTTGTGTTTAAAAATTGATTATATGTGTGTGTGTGTGTGTGTATTATGATATATGGTTCCAGAAGGATGTTAATAAATAGTCATGTTCTGTCTTTAATGGGAATTTCTCTGGGGTTTCCTCATAACTGATACTGGCTGTTGGTTTCAGATAGCACGTATATTTTCTGTTTAGCATTTTAATATCCCATTTATGTGTGTTTTTCTGTGTCCTCATGGAAAGTATAAGATTAGGCTGGCCTTAATACCGAGAAGAGATACTTTTTTTTTTTTTTAAAGGGGAACAGGACTTTATTGGGGAACAGTGTGTACTTCCAGGACTTTTTTTTTTCCAAGTCAAGTTGTTGTCTTTTCAATCTTAGTTGTGGAGGGTGCTGTTCAGCTTCAAGTTGTTGTCCTTTCACTCTTAGTTGTGGAGGGCACAGCTCAGCTCCAGGTCCAGTTGCCGTTGCTGGTTGCAGGGGGTGCAGCCCACCATCCCTTGCGGGAGTCGAACCAGCAACCTTGTGGTTGAGAGGATGCGCTCCAACCAACTGAGCCATCTGGGAGCTCGGCGGCAGCTCAGCTCAAGGTGCCGTGTTCAATTTTAGTTGCAGGGGGCATTGCCCACCATCCCTTGCGGGAGTCAAGGAATTGAACTGGCAACCTTGTGGTTGAGAACCCACCGGGTGGGAATCGAACCGGCAGCCTTTGGAGTTAGGAGCATGGAGCTCCAACCACCTGAGCCACAGGGCCGGCCCGAGAAGAGATACTTTTGAAGCCACAAATAGATGTGGAATTTTTTCCAGTAATGCTTTGTCAGCATCTCTCAAGATAATCATACTTTTTCGTTTTTGAAATATTAATGTGATTAATGATATTAATAGATTTTTCTAGCAGGACAGAATGTTGAAATCAAAGGCAATCAGTAGAAAGCATAGGACAGAGTATCTAGAAACCTGGATTGGTTTAGTTCTGGTTTGGTTCTTGATTAAAGATTTGACCTTGGATGAGCCAGCATGTTTCATAATTCCTTGAATAACATGCCCCATCCTGGTTTCCTTATCTGTGAAATGGGCATAGTTACGCTCTTTCCGTCCCTTCTTACTAATGAGTTGGAAGGACAGCGATGAATCAATAGTGCCTTCTACATGAACTTAAATGGTTTCCCATCTGTGAAAGCGCCATGAAAACAATGTCAGATGAAGGGGTATCATGGTCCTGCTCATTGTACCATCATCAACCAAAAATCCATGTGTTCATTCACTCGTTCATCCAACAAGTATTTATTGAGCAACTACAATGTGCTAGGAATTGTTCCCGACACTGGGAATACAGCAGCACAGTTACATTCCAATAATATCTCTCTCTCTCTCTCTCTCTCTCTCTCTCTCTCTCTCTCTCTCTGTCTCTCTCACTCTCACACACACGCACACACACTTTCACATGTCAGCTAAGTGATGCATACTATGAAGATGTATAAAGCAGGGGGAGAGCGTGGAGAGTGAGGCCGTTTGAGGGGAAGCTTACTTTAAGTGGGGTGGTCAGGGAAGACCTCTCTGGGGGACATTTGAGCAGAGAACTAACTGAAGAGAGGGAATTAGCTGGATGGAGATCTGGGGGAGGAATGCTTTCAGCAGAAGAACAGTTAAGTGCCAAGTCCCTGAGGAACAGCAGTGATGCCATGTAGCTTGAGTTGGGTGAACAGGTAGGAAGAAAGGGAAAGGATTTGAAGTCTGAGAGGTTGAGGAGGGTCAGATAATGCAGTACCGCGTGGGCCATCACAGCAACTCTTTTTTTTAAGTGTGAAGGGAAGCCATTGGGGGATTGTGAACTGTGAGTGACACGATTGAGTTTCCCATTGTAAATTGATCACTAGCTGCCTGTGGAGAATAGATGGAAGTGGGTTATGAGTCGAGCCAGATAGACCTGAAGGGATAGGTGGCTCTGTCTGGGATGATGGCAGCAGAGGGGGTGAGAAGTACCAGATTTGAGGTCCAGTTGGACAGGATTTGCTGATGGATTGCAAGTCTCATCTTAGGGACAGGTACTTGACTTTTCCTGTGAGAAGAAAATTTCAGCTCCCCTTCTACAGTCTGGGGCAATCTGGCCTGCATTTTCCACAGCACCATTGAGCTGAAACTCCTCAAGGACAGGCTGAAGTTGCCTCTGAGTTGGGAGAAACTCTAAGGACCCCCAGCAACTCTCCAAACCTCTGGCTGGATGGAGAGATGAAAATAACTAAGGGGTTTGGATGTCCCCGGAAGAAATTCTGTTCTGTGGCCAAGGCCAGAAACACACTTTTGGGTTGATCTGATCCACAGAAGAAGGAGCTACCCACACACCCCAGCCTCCCCGTGGGTCATCGGCCATTCGCTCGGAAAGGAAGAGGAGCAAGTTGGCTCAACACCACCCTGTTCCAGTCGACGTTAGTCATGGGACACTTTGCCACGGGTGACATCGTGATTAATTAATAAAAGACAGACAACATTTGGGAGGCATTTGTTTTAATTTGGGACGTCTAGTCCTCCTTCAGACAGCCCTTTGTGCTGTTGCAGCCTGAACCCACCGCCGTGCTCCAGTGGGGCCAAGTTGCTAATTTATGTCCTTGCTCTTTAAATGCTCCCCCCAACTCTGAACAGGAAAAAGTCTCATCTTTCTCTAACTATTACAGCTTTAAGTCTTCCCCACTGTTTTCTGCTCATGTTCCTTCCTTTGATCTTCTGCTGAAAATTAATTTCCTTCCCCGAGCTTAGCTATCCAGCTCTGAGCAGTGCAGCCCCCCTCCTTTGGCCAGCAGGCGCCCCATCATCACGCCCCCGGTTCTGAGGCCTGGGGATGTCCGCACTGCATTTTGTGGGCTCACTGGGCACCGAGCTCAGGAGGAGGTACCAGAGCTGTGGATGGAGAGGAAAGAAAAAGAAGGCATTGTGCCCACACTGCCGGCTGATTTCCCTCCATGTGGAGAGAGGAAAGCACATGTTACAGATAATATGAAAAGGTAAAATCGGAAACATAAACAAACGTAAATCAGCAGAGCGAGCGTGTTGGGGCATTTGTAGCTGCTCCCCCACCCTTAGTTTAGGAGAGCTCCCTCTGGCTGGCTCAGTCCCTGGCCTTCATTGTAGGAACCAGTCTGAGCAATGGGCAGAGGGACAAAATTAGATCTGGAAGGCTCTTTTCAGGAGAAAGAGAGAATGGACTAATCTTGAAGGTGTGTGTGTGTGTGTGTGTCTCTGTCTGCTGTCTGTCTTCTGTGGAAGGATGCCTACAGGAGAGAAATGCCCAAGCCATGGGGGCTGGGTAGCCGGGGCGCCAGAGGAATTTCAAGTCCTTTGGAGAAAGGGAGGAGAGAGATTTGGGCAGCCATTGCTGCCTGTGAGTCAGATTGAAAGGGAGGATAAGGTTTTCAGTTCTGCTCTGTGTTGCGAATGAAGCTTCCCGCTCCCGCCAACACACACCCCACCTTTTAAGAGACTTTTGTTAAAACTCAAATTGCTTTTGAAGTAAGTTTGGTTTACCTGAGTGATGTTTTTTCAAACATGATACCATGTGGAGACTGAGCCCCAGCGGTGTAGACAAAGACATAGATGATGAGTGGCGATCGCCTGTGTATGTACACATGTGTTTACATGTATACGTGTGTGCAGGGTGGTATGGGGTTGTAGAGCAGGGATTCAGAATTGCTGGGTTACGTGGTAACTAACTACTTAACTAACCATATTGGAGGAACTGCCAGACTATTTTCTAAAGTTGTTCTGCAGTTTTACATTCTACCTGTATGAGGGTCTCATTTCTCTACATCCTCACCAGCACTTTATTGTCCCTCTTGATTCTAGCCATCCCTGTGGGTGTGAACACCCATCTCACTGTAGTTTCTTTTCTTTTCTTTTTTTTTTTTTAATTTATTGGGGTGACAATAGTTAGTAAAATTACATAGATTTCAGGTGTACAATTCTGTATTACATCATCTATAAATTACATTGTGTGTTCACCACCCAGAGTCAGTTCTCCTTCCATCACCATATATTTGATCCCCTTACCCTCATCTACCACCCCCCACCCTCCTTACCCTCTGGTAACCACTAAACTATTGTCTGTGTCTATGAGTTTTTGTTTTTTTTTCCTTAGATGTTTATCATTTATATCCCTCACACTGTGGACCCCCTCCCCCATCCACTATCTCTCTGACATCGCACCGAGCCATCCCATTTCCACTATCTCCACTCCCAATGCTGTACTCTGCCTCTTGTAAATGTATACATACCTATATATACATATATATATATAATATTATAGTTGGCATTCATTATTGTTCAGCTTCAGGTGTACAGTGCAGTGATCAGGCATCACTGTAGTTTTGATTTGCATTTCCCTGAAGGCTAATAATGTTGAGCATCTTTCATGTGCTTATTGGCTGTTCTTATATCTTCTTTGGAGAAAGATCTTTTTAGAGTCTTTGCCCATTTTTCAAAAAATTGGGTTAAATCATAAATGTTGTTTTCTTATTCAGTGTAAGTGTTCTTTATATATTCCAGATAAAAGTCCCTAATTAGATACATGACTTGCAAAAATTTTCTTCCATTCTTTAGGTTCTCTTTTTCACTTTCTTGATGGTTTCCTTTGAAGCACAAAAGTTTTTAATTTTGGTGTCTATTTTATATTTTTTTTCTTTTGCCACTTGTACTTTTATCGTCATACTGAAGAAACTGTTGCCTAATCCCAGGTCATGAAGATGTATGCCTACATTTTCTTCCAGAAGTTGTATAGTTTTAGCTCTTACATTTACAACTTGAGCTGTTTTGAGTTAAGTTTTGTAAATGGTGTGAGAAAGGGGGCCAGCTTTATTCTTTTGCATGTGAATATCTGTTGTCCCGGCACTATTTGTTAAAAAGACTGTTCTTTCCCCATGTTATGGAGTCTTGGCACTTTTGTCATCAAAACTTCTTTTAACTGTGTTATTTACTTAAGTCAGTGGGTGGGGAAACATCTTGTCATGTGTCTCCTGACCCACAGGGAGAAATCAAATCAATCAAGGATCATTTACATTAAGAGATGCTTTCATTTGGGATTTTAAACAAGATTTCAATTAAAACTTTTGCTGAAAATGAAAATAGACAACGAACAATGCTGTTGAATAAATATAAGTAATGAAATACTGCGTTTTATATTCTGGCCCAGTTACAGCTGAGCGGGGGCGGCACTTGGCCTCAGTTTGCTCTGGAATTCAATGGTCTGTGGATTGAAAATCAGCTGAACTCACCAAGTGTGGGAGCCCGGACTGTGGGTCTGTGAGCACAGGATCCTCCTGTTCTCCCCCAGCCCCCACCCTCCCCTAATGACTCTTCAGCAGCAGGAGGTCAGTGTAGGGACAGCCGGGCAGAAGGAGCAGTCATCTGTGGGACACTCCACACGTTGTTTCTTGGCCTTGATTTAGGAAGGGGATTAGGGAATTGTTTCCTCTAGAAGCCTCCACCACAGAATGGAATCCTGGAGCGCTGCGGCCTCTGCCTCCCACGTGTGGGTTAGGCGGTGGAGCCGCCCCGGAACCTCGGGTGTGGGCCAGGAGGATGCATGCATGGCCTTGTGTGTGACTTGGGGCCCCAGCCCGGGCAGGGCTGTGTGCTGCGCTCCCTGGAAACTGCACCCGGAGCCCCTGCTGGCCCTGCTGCTCCTGGGAGTCCACCCAAGCTGAATGCTGGAGAGCAGAGGATTAGCTAAGCCCCAGATGTTTAGAGCCCTGACTCAGGGTTTGTGTGTGTCTGTCGAGAGCTTATGTGGCCCCAGAGGTGGTCCTGGAATTGGCTCAGATCTTTGCATGATTCTGGTGTTTAATCAGCATTTCCAGGGAGAGGACTGGGGTTCCAAGATTTACTCAGAGCTTTTTGCCCTGGTCCACCCAGCCTGGTTGTTGGAACTTGCCCCATTTCAGGGATTTAGAGATTTGGAGATGGGGACTTGCGTCTTGGAGGGGAATGCAGTCAGAGCTCTGGATTAGGGGCAGTCTTTGCCTAGGTTCAGCATTTCCCTGGTTCAGGTTAGTGTCTTTAAAATCAAAGTTCTTAAAATCAAAGTAAGCATTGTGTCCTCCGGCCTTGAGTCTTTCTCTCTCTGAGTGCACAGTTGAAATGCTTTCAGGGAGTTGGGTGGAGCTGTTGACGATGAGAGTTCTGGAGCAAAGAAAAAGTGAACATTCCATGTAGTCCCTCCAGCCCAGGTCTCCTCCAGACAGACCATGGAGCCAGTCAGCAAAGCCCCAGCCCCTGCTCTGTCAGCCCCCAGCTGGCCTAACTTCACACTGCAGGCTGTGCAAAAGTGGGAGGGCTACATGGTGGTCCCTGGAAGCCAGGAGTTCCCCTGATGCAAGCCAGAGCTGGGACTCATGAAGGCACTGCTGCCTTCTTCCTGGGTATCCCCGAGTCACTGCTTAGTAATTAACCCCAACATTCAGAGCAGAGCCGATACCCACAATCACAGAATGTTGTATCATCTCCAGTGGGTGGTGACCAAGGCAGATGCCAGGCGCCAGGTAGGTCACTAATATCCAAGGAATTAATGTGGAACTGGAAACAGGCAGCATCAGCCAATCATGGGTACCATAAGCCTAACTGGAAATGTGAAATCTTCCCATCTTGTAATGTTGGTAATTGACTCAAATCAAAAATAACAGCAAACAACGCAGTGTGCTGGCCAAAACGCAGCGGGGCCTGGATCTAGCCTTCAGGTTGCGTCCGTCTCCCTGCACAGATGTGCCAATCCAGTAAGCAGCCAGCACTCACACCCCAGTTCTAGACTCTTAGCTCTGGTGCTGTGTTGGGTCAACCATGTCATTCATTACTCTCTAGTTGAGGAAATGGAGACTCAATGAGGTTAAAGATCACTCAACTTAGTAAAGGACAGAGCTGGGATTTGAACCCAGAACCGACTGGCTCGATCTGCTCTGCTGTTACTGGGAGGAGAATCCGGGCTCTGTAGCGTATTCACTTCTCATAGCTGGGATTGGCTCCTGACCCTTAAAATAGGGCTGTTGCTAGACTAGCAAGCAGCTTTTCCGGTCTTTTGTGGACTTTCAGGAACAGGAGGAGATCTTGAGGGTGTGTGTTCACGTGTGCTCATGTGTGCTCGTGTGTGCTCACGTGTGCATGTGAGTTCTCCCTCCCTCTTCTTATACTCATTCATTATTCATGGGTTTCCTCTCTGAGAACGCCAAGGAATTCCCCAGAAGGAAGAGAGCTGGAACAAATACTTCTCCCTGTCTAAGAATCGGCTTGCTCTCTGCAGGAAAGGCCCATTTAACCCGTGCCCTCCCTTGAGTCACTGGGTCAGTCTCTGCTGGTGAGTCGGTGTCCAGTGAACTCAAATAGTGCTGCTAGGCTCAGCCCCTACTGTGCCTGCCTTGCAGATCAGGGGGCCACTCCGAGATGGTGAACCAGGTGACACACGAGTCCAGGCCACAGACTGGCAGCACCCACAGTGGTCAGACCTTGGGAGCTCACAGAGTCCACCACGTCCAGTTTCCTCTGGCTCTGTGGTAGGGATTGGGAATGGGAGGGTTGGGTGTCTGAGGGTGGGGGGAATAGGAGGGAAGTGTTAATAAATAAAACAGGGTGGAGGGCTTCTAAAAGATTTACTAGCTAAATATTTTCCGGATGTTTTCATAGTTCTTTAAGACTGATCCAGAGGGAAGGCCAAACAGAACTCCATCTAACTGTTCCAGCGGTTCCCACCCTCAGTAGACCCCTCACACTCTGGCCTCATTCCCAGCACCACCCTGACCCCACCCACCCCCAGTTTGTCCTGTCACCATTTACTCCCCTCTTTCATCCTATTGGGAAAGAAAGAACAACCTCCTTGCTTCCTTGTTTTTAATCATATTATACGTGCAGCTGTGCAATCTGTTTTTTTCTTTAAACGAAATGTTTATTGCATATCTTCCTGAGTCAGTAAGTGTACCTAAAGCATTATTTTTAGTGTTTGCTATTCGTTCATTGTGTGGATGAACTATTTATTATTTAAATCCCCTATCGATGGACACTGAGGTTGCTTCCTTCCTTTTTTTTTTCTCCTATTATCAGAATCACAGAAGCTGATGTTCCCTGTGATGGCATCTTTTTGCACTGCGATCACTTTCCTGGAAAGAAGGGTGTGGTGCCAATTTTACAGCCCTTGGGAATGCCTGATGTCCCATTCCCTGGCCAAGACTGGGATTTGTAGGCCTAAAGGGAGTTCTTAGTGAGATTTGTTGCTACCTGCAAATAGTGCTGTCTCTGCCAGTGGGGGCTCATGCCTGTTTGTGGGGTACATAGGGTATCTGGTCTCCCTCCTTTGGGATTTGGTAAGGACCTGTCATGGAGGTTGTGTTGCCTCTAGGGCTTTGTTCTGTGGGTCTCATTCAGGACCTGGATGTGTGGCCCGAGGCCTACAGTGTGAGTGAGGGCCTGTCTGCCCTGGACCGTCCATTTCCTTGTTCACCTTTGGACTGGCCTTTCCTTGTCGGAGGCTTGTACAGGGCCCCGCCATGAAGGGCCGGTTGGAGCCCGGAGCCGTGCGGGGAGCCCTCTTGGACACAGTGACCGCTCTGTTTCCTCCTCCATCTCACCAGTGGCCTCCATTCACTGCAAGGAGAGTCACGCATTCCCCCTTGAGATAAGAATAGAGCCTGACTGTGCCCCAGGACAGAGTCCAGCTTCTTCAGCTGGCCCTCCGAGCCCTGGCAAGGGCTCCCAGATGGTACTGGCATGAGTGGGCCCTGGCTGCATGCCCCGCCGGCCACTTGTGCATTGTGTGGCTGGGACACTGGGTACAGTGTACATGGGTGGACCCTGCTCCCCCTTCCCCCACTGTCTCCAGGCTCTGCTTAGGATGGAGGGGCCTGGTCTGGAATCTGCTGTCCCAGGGCTCTGCTGTGCCCCTTCCCTTCCCTGGGGCCTCCGACTCCACCCTCCAACTTGGAGAACTCCCAGGAGCAGCCACACCTGTCTATTCCAGGAAGAGGGGAATAGAGCTTTTGCTTGGAGTGGGTAGCCAGCTCTAGGAGAGGGCCAGCGGCTGGGTATTGAAGGCCTGGGGACCCCAGTGGCCTGTTTCTGCAACCGCAAGGGACAAGAAACAGGAACCAGCAGGGGCCACAAATGTTGTGAGTGCCGACTGGGTGCTGGGGTTTCCACCCTTCGCTCCACCTGTGTCTGAGGAGGGAGCTGGACCAGTCCTGCATCAATTCAAGAGCAGGACAGGTCAGGCACTCGTATTACCCAGCCCGTGGGAGCAGTGTGTTCCCGGCTCTCCTTATGATCATTGTGGGTGATCCCTAGTGTACTTTTTAGCTTTCAGATTCTAAGGTGACGCTTCTCAAAGTGTGGTCCCTGGACCAGCAGCCTCTGCACCAGCATCGCCTGGGAACTTGTTAGAGATGCTCCCCACACTCAGACCTGCTCCATGAGAAACTGAGTCCCCCCTCCTCTCCATCTGTGTTTAAGGAGCTCTCCTCCAGGGAATTCTGCCGCATTCCAAAGCTTCCAGGACCACTGCTCTAAGTCGGTGTTTGAAAAACAGCTCTCAATGCTTTCCAAAGTCTGACAGGTAACTCAGATGAGTGTTGAGGGCCACCGACGCCCTGGAGGGCATGTGCCCCATCTAAAGGCACTCAAATCAAGAGATATACAAATATTTGTTTGTGTGAACATGGAGACTCCCATTTAGCCTTAAAAAAATAAATCTGCCACCTGCACATGTTCACCTATTTCAGTTAGTTCTATAACCGTGTGAGGTAGCATTTTGGGTATATGGGTGAAAAAAAGAAGGCTTGTGGTAAATAACTTGTTGGTGCAGTGGAGATGTGATTGGGAGCTGGGGGCTTTCCATCCTCGCTTTTGTGTTAAACCGTCAAACATCAGCCCTAATGTAGGGGATGGGGCTGCCCCTTCTGGTGGGGAGCTCCTGGTGAGCCAGGCCCCAGGTGGCTCCTTGCCTGGTCTGAGAAAAGGAACGTGTTTTTTGAACAGGGCCACACACATAAACTTACGTGTTTGGGACTGTGCCTTGAGTGAAGGACATCTGGGTCCTCATCTCAACGTGTTGTGTGCCTAGGAGAGTGGGGAGGACGTAGGTGGATAAAAGATGCTGGAGAAAGCGCCATTTATGTACAAGTCTTCAGTGAGCAGACAGGGTGAATGAAAACACAGTGGCTGACTGTGTTTGAGGCTTTAGGAGTTTCCGAAGCACCGTCCTCTGGGTGTGTCTGGGAGAGCGGTACCATGACTGTTTACAGACGACGAGAAAGCACACCCCAGGGCATTCGGGTCCTGCAGCAATACGTCAGTCGTGTCCACTGACGTTCTTCTCTCTCCTTCTTGCCACCTCTGAGGGCTAGGGTCCTGACACCATTACGAAAGTAGGGCTTTGACTAGTGCTGTATGCGTGTGGCCTTTGCATGGCTGGCTTCTTGGTCAGATCTCAGCGCCACGGCCGTGGGTGAGAGGTCAGGAAGGCTGTCATCACATGCTTTTGGAGGCTTTGCGTCAGGTGCCACAGAGCTCCAGGAAGCTATGGACCTCCTGCCTTCCCCCATGACAACTCGCCGCAGTGGTTTCTGAGATGACTGTGCTGTGCTTGGGGGAGGCCTTTGCTGGGGTGCCCATGGCACCTGGGATTCGTCTCGGCTTCTGACACTTAGTCGGGAGGAATGGGTTTGGAGGAGCAGATGAGAGAAGTTGATGAGGAATATGTAACCAATCCAGTGGTATAAGGTTAGATCTTCAATACCTCTGCACCTGTATTTCTCATACTTTCTCAACCAATAAATGGGCCTATTGCCTCGTAGGTGGATAGAACATTTTAACTCAGATTTATCGATTCAAAAAAATTTAATAATAGACAGCATTTACTATGTTTCAGGCACCGTTCTAAACAGTCATTTAATCCTCACAGCAAGCCTATAAATATTGCCAGGCCCATTTGACATAGGGGATACCTGAGTCACAGAGAAGTTAAATCATTTCTTCGGTGTCGTCCAGCTACTAACAGGGTTTGGACCCAGGCCATTTCCCTCCAGAGCCCCTGAGCTAAACCACTACATATTCCTTCCTTCTGTGTCCCCATCCCATAGAGGGGAGGGAAGGACCCCTCCAGCCCCTGCAGTTCTGTCACTACTGTCATCCTAGATGTATCTGCACACCCAGTTTGAATAACTAGGTGGTTCTGCACTTTGGGGTCCCAGCAGGCCTTTGCGTTCATGCGGCCATTGTGAACGGGAGGAAAGGATGAGGGTGGGAGGAATAGTCGGGAAGAGGCATCCGCGCCTCCTGTCTCTCCATGCCTCCTTCCTCCACGCCCAGCAGCCCGCCTGTGCAGCTGCTGAGGTGTGGAGGGCTCAGAACAGCCTGGCTGAGAATCAGCCTGTGCTTTGAAGACCTTCCACTCCTGGTCTGGGGTTGAGTCCCGGTCCAGCTGAACCACTGGGGGAGACACAGTATTGGGAAGGGCAGGAAAAGCAGTAGTGCCTCATCTTCTCAAGTCCCCACAACTCTGCGGGGAGATGAGATTGGAAGAGTTTACGGCAGGGCCTAGGGAGGTGGATGGCAGCTGGACCAGCTCCTGGTAGCTGTTCTTTTCATTGGTGGCTGTGTTGTCCCCTGGGGCTTGAGGCCAGCATTGGTCCAGCTGGCTCACAGCTGGATGTGGGGTGGGAAGAAATGGAGGGTCCGGAGGCCAAGAGACTGTCAGGGGGGTGCACCAAAGGTCGGCCTGGACTTTCCTCCAAACAGGAAGAGCCTTTGTGCTTGACTCACTTGTAGTCCTCTGGTGGTTAGTGCTGCTAAGAGAGTTCCCAGTTGTACTCAGAGGTGTGAGTTTGGTCTCCTAGGTGTGACATCCTCCTCTGCTCATCCTCTGCCCCTAGGCTGTTGTGGCCCCAGGAGTGAGCACAGCCAGGCAGGAGGAGGCAAAGCCTGCCCAACAGAGATGTTCAGATCAGAGGAGACGGCAGCCTGGCTGGCCCACTCAATATTGTGGTTGGTGCTTCTGGAGAAGATGTTGGGTCTGAAGGATGGAACAGATGTGGTAGTTGATAAGGCCCTACCACCAGTAGGTGCTTTGGGATAGCAACCTGGCAGGGTGTGAAGGGCGTTCTGTGGGCAGCTTCCACGGAAAACACTGAGTTGTGGTTTCTGATAGCTGAGAAGAGAGCATTGTTAACTGTCGTCGTAGTGGTGACGGTGGTTGGGGGAGAAGACATGAAGTAGGAGGAACGACGTGGGCCGAGGCCCTAGACCAAGAATCAGACCGTCTCCAGAGGGACCTGCATGCAGCACTTGGTTCCAGCGTGTTTTGTGTTTCAGTTTGATTGGCACGCTGGCAGGAGTCCTATGAGACCGTGAGTTTCTGCTCATCCATAACCCTTCTAGAACTAGTTGTCTTAACTTCTGTCTCCCTGAGTAAGATGTAAGCTTTATGAGAGTAGGCAGCACCTGGGCAGGCCTATGGTGAATGAACGTTCAGTAACTATTTGATGAAGTAAGTTGATGAATGAATGAATAGCAGAAGGAAGGAAGTGAGCAAACAAGCTAGAAAGATCTTCAACTGTGACTTAGAAACAATTGTAATATTTTGAGCTATTTAAAATTGCCACACCCCCTGTCTACCCTAATCTCCTGATTCCCCTTACTTTACTTTTTGTTTTTCCCTCCGTCACCTTTTAATATTTATTATGGTTTACTTACTTATTATTTTTATTGTCTGCTCCCCCCCTGGTTGCTCCCCCCTTGTGAAATGAATGGTACAGGTGTTTTTTTTTTTTTCCTTCTGTTTCATTCACTGACGTGCTCCAAAGGTTTAGAAGCAGTGCCTGGCAGTTGGTAGGTGCTCACTACATATTTGTCAAATGAATGAATGGATGAAAGTGCCCAGGAAGCACTCACCTTGTGCCATCTGTCCCTGGGAACGTGCTGGCAGTAGACACGGCATTTGAACAGGTTGCCTGTTGTGCTTGTATCCCGTGGGTGGGGAAGACCTGCATCCCCTGAGAGGTGCCCACACAGCCTGGCCGCCTGCCCTTGACCCTGCTTTGTCCTCAGGATTTACTGGGCACCTGAAGTAGCACCATGCTGAAACTGCACAGCTCAGACATAGAAGGATTTTCCAGACTCCATGGCAGGGCAGTGAGGGCCCCAGGGCAAGCTGGAGAGCCCACCAGGTAGGAGTGGAGCTCTTTGCAGCTAAGGATTTTGGAGCCTCTGGTAGGACTGCATTCCTGAATCGCGCCCTGCTCCCCTTCCTTGCTCCACAATCAGTTCCTACCCTATGGGCTGTGAGAAGTGGAAAAATGCCTCGTTGAGAAATTGAGGGCTAAGGCAAAATCCCTGTTTACTCAGCTTCTATCTTCTTGTTTTGCAACTAGTTTCCGATTCACAGACTTAATCCAGGGTAGTCACGGCCATCTCCACACCTTGTGCACATCCATTACTCTCAGGGTACAGTCCGGACCCAAATTCTCAGCTCCATGCTTGGGCAACAGCCCAGACCTCTGACAGCCTCCCCTGTGAGCGCCTCCAGCTGTGGATCAGCGAGTCCATTTCTAATCCTTGCTCACAGTTTTGCTTTTGACCTCCTGACTCATATATTCAGTTGCTTACTTGACATCTCCATTCATCCTATCCAAAATGTCACACCTGGTCTTTCCTCCCAGGTCTGGGCCACCCACAGCTTTTCCTACTTAGTAAATGGCCAGTGTGTCTTTCCAGCTGCTTGGGTCAAAATCCTTAACTCCGCCTTTTCTCTCTCTCTCCAGTTTGTCAGGGGAGTATGTTGACACCTCCTTCCAAATAGAATTTTGAAAAACCGAACCACTTCTCACCACCCTCCACTGCCGTCATCTTGGTCCGAGCCACAACCATCATCGTTGTACCCTTGGACTATTGCAGTCGCCTCCTGACTGGCTAGACTCCAGTCTGTCGTTTTCACATAGTAAGGCTGATCGTGTCCTGCTTCTCCTCAGATCATTCTGACGGGTCCCTGCAAAGAAGCCTCAAAGTAGCTGACAAGGAGCTACGTGATCAGGCCCCATTACAGCACCGACCACAGGTCACACTTCCCCCTCATCTCACTCATTCCTCTCCTGCAAACTGGCTCCTGGGGTGTCCCTTCAGACGCCCTGGGCACACTTCCTTGTTAGGGCCTTTGCAGCCCACGTAGCTAACTCCCTGAAGTGAGCTGAGTAATGGTCCCCCAAAGATGTCCCTGCCCTAATCCTCAGACCCTGTGACTGTGTTACTTTACATGGCAAATGAGATTTTGCAGGTGTGATCTTGAGATAAGGAGATGCTCCTGGATTATCCAGGTGGGCCCAATGTAATGACAAGTGTCCTTATAAGAGGGAGGCGGGAGGGCCAGGGGTAGGAGATTTGACAACAGAAACAAGAGGTTGAGGATGCCAGGAAGGGGTCCTGAGCTAAGGAAAGCAGGTGGCCTGTAGAAGCTGCAAGAGGCAAGGAAGCCGGTTTTCTCCTAGGGCTTCTCGAAGGAACCAGCCCTGCCAACACATTGACTTGAGCCCAGTTATACCCATTTCCGCCTTCTGAACCTAGAACTGTAAGGGAATCTATCTCAGTGTTGTATGTTTAAGCGCTTAGTTTGTGGCAATTCGGAATAGCAGCCAACAGAAGCTAATCCATTCCTTCATCTCCTTTCAGTCTCTTGCTCAGTCTGCCATCTCATCTCTTTATCCTGTACTACTGTTTCTATTTTCCCCAGCACTTATCACCTTCTAACAAAACTGGATCATTCACCTGTCTAGCGGGCCAGTTGTGGGTTGTGTGTCTGCACTCACAAGAATGGTAAGTTCCACTGGAGCACAGGTCTTTGTTTCATTGACTTGGGGCGCCCCTGGAGCACCCCAGCACCTAAAGCTGTGTCTGGTGTATGAGAGGCACTCTTATACACCAGGCAGTCAATATTTGTTGAATGAATAAATGGTTCCTTGGCCCAGAATTGCCCTCTCTTCCTGCCCTGTCCTTTGTGCTTGTGTCCTCCAAGTCTGTTTCAGTCCCTTTATAAGGTCTCTCCTGTAAGCAGCTTCCCTCTCAGGGCGCAATGGTACTTCCTGTTGATCGCTTTTATTGTGCACCCGGTGATTGCGAGCAAGCCAGCTGCTTGCGGAGCCCCACTCTGCCCAGGGCCCCCCCATGCTCCATGAGTTCTCTGGAGTAAGTCCCACAGCAGCCAGGTACTCTAGGGGAATTAGTTTTGTTTTGTGTGTTTCTTACAGAGCGTTGTCAGCCACTAAGGGACCCAGTTGAATCTGTAAACCCAACCTCTTACTTCATCAGAGCAAGATGAAGATGACCTTGAGAGGGAGGGTCTTGCTCAAAGTTAGTACTTACCATGGTCATTTCTAGAGCCCCCAGGGCTCAGACCTCCTGGTGCTTCCAGTCCCAGCTGAATTATCTGTTTGGGGGCTCCTTCTCCCCACTGCCACACCCAGGGACAGCAGGGCCTTGCTCATAGCAGGTATGGAGAGCTTGGAAGCTGGGAATCATTCTTGGCAGAGCGGTGGGTGGGTTAGGCAAGGTCTTAAAGGAAGGTGGGAGGTTCTCCCCAGGGACTAGAGGAAAAGAAGGGGTTCTTCGTGTCGTCAACAGCTTGTGTGGAGGATGTGGTGTTTGGAAGACGGAAAGGAAGAAAAGAAAGAGTAGTGAGGATGGGTGCCTCCAATGGGTCCCTCAGGCTTGGGGACCCTAGAAAGGTAGGCACATGACCAGGGAGGGAGCCAAGAAAGATGAGGGAGGCCTTCTTCCTAGAGGGCCCGAGGTTTGCTTCCCCAGGATGCAGCTGCAGGCTGTAAGGGTGACCAGTGGGCTGTTACGAAGACTCCTTCCTGCTGTCTTCCCTGGGGGGGACACATTTTGAAACACTTCCTGAGTTGGAGAGGGGAGGTGACATCTTGCCCCCATCCCTGCAGACTACTGATGAAGTGTGGCTAGTGATGAACCTACAGCTGTGTTTTTGCACCACTCCCCCTGCCTGTACACCCGCCAGTCCTGCTGGGGGCTCCCCTCCCTCCCTGGTCCTCCTGCTGCTGGCCGGTGACTCACTCAGCTCTTGTGCAACAGCCCAGGCTCTCACTCTCTGAGAATAGCTGTTTTCCTCTGTGCCATAAGCTCGGCTCCTGATTTATGTCTTTTTATTTGGGTTAATGCTTTCCACATTTAGGTCTGAAGATTAGTGTGTGGCTGGCCCATTGCTGCAACCACCAAAACCCCAGTGCCCAGCTGGGGTCTGGCATGGACAAGGCTTGCCGACAGCTCTACAGGGACTGAGGGACAGAGGGCCGTTTGGAGGTACACCTGGAGGCTGTCTTGTTTCCAGCTGGCCGGGCCGGCCTCCTTGCCTCCACCAGGGAGGCTGAGGGGTGAACACAGCCCCCACTCCTGCCTTGCCTGGGACTGTCCTCATGCTTGTTTCCTGTGAAGGGCACACATCTTGGAGTAGTTTGAAGAGGTGATTGCCCCAAGCCTGTGACTTCCCACTGAAGAAGCCTCGTCCTGGGGAAGTGAGAGGCACCAGTTGTAGGGTGTGGAAAAACGTCATCTCTGTGGTGTTACAAGCCACCACACAACACGGTGTGTGTGGTTTTGTTTTTTCTTCTTCTTCTTTTTAGAACAATAATATTACCTTTGTTGCTATGGCATTGTTGTGGGGGTGGCTAATTGGACCCCGACCTGATACAGGCTGGTGTCCGGTGCCCATAGTGATTATCAGATGTCAGCCATGGGACTTGCTTTCATTTCTTCCCTAGAGTGAGAGGCTGGCAGGGGATCATTTGCTTGTGGCTGCGGGGTACCCTGCCTTCAGAGGGCCCCAGGGATGTGGTGGCACTCTGGTCGGAAACAGGACCCCGAAATCAGGATGTAGGCATGGGGAGGACAATCCCCAGTCATTTCCAAAGCTGATTGACAGCCTAGATTTGCTGAGGTCCAGGGGTTTGGGAACTCCTCCTTGGAGGCTCTGGACCATAGGGGAGGGACACCTGCAGCAGGGAGAGGGAACAGAGGCAGCCATGGCACCCCCGGAAGCTCACGGCTGCTGTTCAGCCAGTATCCCGGGCTCGCTCCCCTGGCAGGTGCAGTCTTCCCATTGAGATCGGAGCATCAGTGCAGAAGAGTGCGTGTGGGGTATGTTTGAATCTCGTTGCCTATGCATACCCAGAAGTGTGTCTTCTCTTTGCTAATTTTACCCTTAGTCAATAGATAATATATAGATATTTGATAATCTGACCTGATATTTGAAAGGTACCAAGGAATGTCGTGTGAAAAGTTGGCCTCTCTTCACTTCTGTCTTCTACCCGTCAATTCCCTTCCCCAGAGGCAAACAAGTTCCCAGTTTCCTGTGGAGACTTCCAGAAATAATGCAGGCATTTACAAATACACGGGCGCCTTTATTTTCCTTCACACAGGGGGTATTCCCCTTTCTTTTGCACCTTGCTGCTGCTGTTTTTTTTTCTTTCTTTTAAATATATAAAGAGATATTGTGGCGTTTAGTCAATAGTAAGTGCTTCCTCATTCTTTTTAATGCCTTCTGAACTCGTTTCACTGAGAGGCATACAGGTTGCTTCGAATCTTTCCCTGTTATCTTTCCCTGTTGAGGATATCCTTATATGTTCATTCCACCCACGGGCAAGTATCTTTGAGGGATCAATTCCTGAAGTTGCAAGGCTGGAGCAAAGAGTATAAGTGTTTGTAATCTTGATAGAAAGTGCCAGATAGCCTCCGACCAAGCAGATTAGCTTGCCTGTCCACCAGCAATGTCTAGGAGTGCCCGTTTCCCCATAGCCTCCCCAGGACCGTGTGCTTTCACACTTTTTAATTTTATGTATGGAAAAGATTTGTGTCTTTGCTTTCAGTGGATTTCCTCTCCCCATCTCTCCCCCACAATTGCTAACTCCCATGGGGGGGGCAGTGATTGGCGAGGGGTCTCTCCAAGCTCCTGAGAGCCCCAGGGTCTGTCCTGCAGACCCTTCCCAGAGCAGTGGTCTGGCCCCTCTGTGGGCTGGCAGATTGTTTTACATGCTTTCAGCTCTCAAGGGAGACCTCCTTTTTGACATACGAATTTTCTGCTCATGATAACATCACTAGAATCCATTTCATGCGTGCTGCTCCCTTATCTTTTCCTACGTCTTCCTCTCTCTAATCTCCACCTTCCCCCACTACACTCCCAGCATAAGTCCTATCTCAGTTTCGTCACTGCTACTTCTGCTTTTTACTTTCCAAAGAGAGTGTCTTTTCAGTGAAAAGTCAGACTTCGGCAAATCTCTCTGGATACCATTTCTAGCTGTGTGTCTTTATACACATGCTCAAGAAGGAATTCCAGGGTAGAATGGGGGGTGGTGGCTGTGTTTCTCTCCCTCTGAGTTTTTCTCGTCAGAGGGCTGGAGGTGGAGTTGGAGCCAGAATGCTTGGAAAGACGCGATAAGCCAGCACAATCCGGTAGAATGTTCTGTGATGATGGAAATATTCTATATTTGTGCCACCCAGTCAATACAGCAGCCACTAACATGTGGCACTTGAGATATGGCTAGTGTGACTGAGGAATTGGGTCTTCAATTTTATCTTTCATTAATTTATATTTAAATAGTTACATGTGCCTAGTGGTTACCATGTTGGAGACAGCCCAGCTCTAAGCTGTGAACTTTTCAGGATGAAACTAAAAGTCTAAGAAGCAGAGTACATTTGGCCTGTGTTTCCTCAAGTCGAAATACAGCAGCCCTTCTTCCCCAAGATGTCCAAGCTGGGCGACCTGTCTGTTTTTGGAGCTCATGTGTGTTTTGGAGCTCATGTGTATTGGAAACACAGTTGGGGTCAGGCTACCAGGCCCATTAGGGAGGACCCCAAATTTTAACTTGGAATATTGGCCTTCCTTGAAGAATTTTGACATCCACAGCAGTCACTGAGTTAAGCATTGTGGGCACAGAAGTGTACAAAGAAAGCCAGCCCTGTCCAAGAGAAACATCTCGTGCTGTGTTTCAATACAGGACTTAAATACAACACATGAGTTTGGGAAATCGTGATTCTTGTACACTTAGAACTTTACCTTGTTGAAATGGATTAAGAACTACAAATTGCGAGTTACAAGAATAGTCACAGGGATGTAAAGTAGACCATAGGGAATGTAGTCAATAATATTGTAATAGTTATGTATGGTGTCCGATGGGTGCAAGACTTATTGGGGTGATCAATTTGTAAGGTATGTAAATGTCTAACCACTATGTCGTACACCTGAAACTAATATTGTATGTCTACTGTCATTGAAAATTAAATTAAAAAAAGAACTTTATACCTTATAGTGTTAAGAAGAGGAGGTGGGGGTGGCCCCGTGGCTCCGTTGGTTAGAGCATGAGCTCTCAACAAGGTTGCTGGTTCAATTCCCACATGGGGTGGTGGGCTGCAACTGGACTTGGAGGTGAGCTGTGCCCTCCACAACTAGATTGAAGGACAATGACTTGGAGCTGATGGGCCTTGAAAAAACACACTGTTCCCCACTGTTTCCCAATTGAAAAAAAAGAAGAGGAGGTGTATTCATTTCCTATTGCTGCTGTAATGAATTGACACAAACTTAGTAGCTTAAAGCTACACATTTATTCTCTCATAGTCCTAAAGGTTCTCAGTCTGAAATGAGTGTTATGAGGCTAAAACCGAGGTGTCGCAGGGCTGGCTCCTGCTGGAGGCTCTGTGTGTGGGGGTGGAAATCTGTTCTTTTTCTTTTCTGTCTTCTAAAGACTCCTTCCTTGGTTCATGGCTGCACATCATATTGCCTGTTCTCCCCGCCATTTCTGTCCCCACATAGGCTCGTTCCCTCTTTGCTCTTCTTTCTCCCTCTTGTAAGGACCCTAGTGAGTGTATTTAGGCCTCACCCTGACAATCCAACGTAACCTTCCCATCTCAAATTCTTAACTTTGCGATGCCTGCAGAATCCCTTTTGTCATGTAAATTAACATTTGCAGGTTCGCAGAATTAGGATGTGGATATGTTTGGGGGCCGTTTTCAGCCTATCGTGGGGAGTAACTTTCAATACTTGACGAAGAGCAAGTTTGTGTGACAGAAGTTTGTTAACCGAGTTGGTCACTTCCCAGGCGTTCTGAATGGGTGGAAATGGCAGAACTTGAGCAGCTCATGTTGCAGGTCTGATGTTCTAAAGCAGTGGATCTCAAATTTGGTGGGTTTCCCAGTCGCCTAGAGAATGTGGACAAAGAACAGAGGCCCGGATCCTAGCCTACTTCAGTGG
This sequence comes from Rhinolophus ferrumequinum, assembly GCF_004115265.2. NCBI lineage: Eukaryota > Metazoa > Chordata > Mammalia > Chiroptera > Rhinolophidae > Rhinolophus > Rhinolophus ferrumequinum. Next base: position 9,283,724 of record NC_046304.1, read on the forward strand.
GCCTGGACCTATGTATTCCTTATTAGCTTTCCAGATGATTGTGATCTCAACGAAATTTGAGAACCATTGCTCTTAGGAAAATCACACGGATTATCTGTTTGTGTTCATGTGGGAGGTGGAACTTCTTGTCTTCTGTGAGTAAGTGCCAAAGCAGGGCTGCAGACAGGAAGTGCTGGAGAAGACCAGAGGAGGGGCCAATGTCTGCAGAGGAACTGCCACCTGTGCCACACCTGAAGGCAAGAGAAGGTGTGTCTCCACCAAGAAGCAGAGAGAGTGCTACGAGCAGAGGGAAAGACCTTACTAGCAGCCCTGAGGTAGGAACAAGTGTGCCACATTTGGGGACATGGAGGCCACTTGGAGACAGAAGGGCAGGGGTACGGGATTGATTTGACAAGAGGAATATTATTAGCAAGGTTAACATGCTTGTGTTTCCAGGGTTGACTGGAAGGCAGAGGCAGGATTCTGTTTAGGGTGGAGCGGATGAAGGCCTGAACTGGGTGGTGACAGGGAACATAGAGAAATGATGCTGGTTGTGAGAGATGTAAGAGGAAATATGAACATGACATGGTTCTAACAGTCAATTAATACTAATTGAGCAGAGCGTGTTGGGAGTTCTACTCCACGGGCACAGGAGGCGGAGCTGGAATGTGGTGGCGAGCAAGACGGACAAGGTCCCTGATCACATAAGTATACTTTGGGGTGAGGTGGCGTGGTGGAGTTAGGCAATAAGCCGGCAAACACAAATAAACAAGGAAAGCATTAACTGTGGAGAGTTAAATCAGTTCCTGTGATTGGGAAGAACCAACTGGTGGCTTCTTTAGATTGGGTGTTCAGGGAAGGGCTGTCCGAGGAGGTGACGTTTTAAGCTGATGTCTAGATCCAGCCATGGGAAGAGGTGGGGGAAAGGCATGGGAGACAGCAAGTGCAAAGGCCATTAAGGAAGGACAAAACTTGCCCCATCTAAGGAATAGCCAGAATAGCACCGTCCAGAGCTTTCTGCCATGATGGAAGTGTTCTATAGCCAAACTAGGCATGTGGCCACCAGCCACATGTGATAACTGAGCACTTGAATTGTGGCTAGTAAGACTTAGGAACTGAATTCTACATTTTATTTTAGTTTTATCTGACTTAAATTGAACTTTAAATAGTCATACATAGCTACTCTCTACTGCTATTGAACAGCACAGAGCTAGAAAGTCGATGTGGCTGGAGAGAGGGTGGCATAAAAGGACATTGATGAGGTAGCTAGAAGACAGACTTTAGTGCTTTGTAAATTAGGCTAAATAGTTTGGTTTCTTTTTTTCTAAGAGGAATGCAAGGTCTTTGGATGATTTTACTTAAAGGTTGACATAATCTGATTAATGTTTTATAAGTTTACTCTGGTTGCCATGTGGAGAATGAATTGTAAAGGATGAAAAGTGGAAGAAGGTGACCAGTTAGATCACTGTAATAATATAGAGGAGTGTTGGTGGTGCCTTGGGAACTGGTGGCAGTAGTGGACATAGAGAAACGTGGGTGGATTCTAGACGAGCTTTGATGGTAGAACTGACTGTAGTGGAGACGGACCGGATGGGAAAGGCAGGAGAACTTGATCAGCCTAGGTTAGGATGGATTGTGGTGCCATTTGCTAAAATGAGGCGTGGAGAACAGGTTTCATTTGATTAGTTTTTGGAAGTGAGGAAGATGGATTCATTTTTGGATTTGTTAGAGATTCCTGCTGAGCACCCTTGTAGAGCCGCCAGGGAGACATGGGGAAAGGGCAGGACTAGAGATATGAATTTAGGGTCATCAGGAAGTAGAAGGTATATAAAGCCATGGGACAGGGCCAGGCCACTAAAGAGAGCGAGTAGATAGAAAAGTGGGGTAGAGGCAGGAGATTGCTGCAGCATTTAAGAGTGGACATAGGAGGACGATCCAGAAATGAGACTACTTGAGAACACATGTGAGATGCTATGGAAGCCAGGAGAAGTCATAGTTTCCAGAAGGAGTGAATGTTGAATGTTGGTGACTGGCGACAGACTCTAGGGAGAGTCCAAGGTGTCCTTGGATTTAGTAACAGCATGGAGGTCGCTGGTGACATTGGGAGAACAGGCTCAGTGGAGTGGGTAGGAGAGCATTAGAGTAAGAAAGTAGAGGTCGTGGCTACAAGCATCTCTTGGTAAAAATACCTGCTGTGATGAGAAGCAAAGGCGTAGGCAGGGCCTGGAGGACGACGTCAAAGGGCATTTCTCTCTCTCTCAACTAGGTGTTCTGTGCTGATAGGTAGAAAGCAGGCAGGCCACTGTAACGGGAGGGAAGGCTGAGAATGTGCCTCAGTGAAGTGTGAGGCAAGGCCATTATCTGAGAAAGAGTCTGAAATAGTTGTTTTGAAGGTGAAAACAAATCTAAGGTGTAACTATTAGCAGGGTTACTAGATGGCTTAAACTGTGCTTCTCAAACTTGAATGTGCAAATGAATCACCTGGGGATTTGTTAAAATGCAGATTCTGCATTTCTAGCAAGCTCCCAGGTGAGGCTGATGCCGCAGTCCTTGGATCCCACTTTGAGTATTAAGACTCCACAGAACTTCTGCAGCGGGAAGCTTAGGAAGACACACAATTTCCTAACATGTCCAGGAGATACCTAAAGTATTTGTCCATTGAACTTACATTTAGAGCAGAGTAGCAAGAATTCAGTGCCTATTTGAGATTTGTCGCCATCCATTTAAAGCAGGTCTTCTCAATGTTAGAATTATCTTATGTTAGAATTATAGGAACTTAAAAATAGGCCTGGGGACTTTGATTTTGATTGAAATTCTGAATTAATTGGTGTAGGGTAGATCCCAGGTACTCTCCTTCTTAAAAGTTCCACTGGTGATTCTAATCCAGGCTTGAGAAGCTCTGGTTTAAAATACCAGGTCAAGGGGATGACTGTGGGTGTAGGTGGCCAAATTGGGGTGGAGGCAGGACGGCCCTTAGGATGTGTGGACTTCTGTCTATATAAACAATTTGAATCACCCCAAGTCAGCATGCCACGGCTATTCTAGGTGCCCAGTCTTACATAGTGCCATCAAAGAAAACCATGTCAGCCAGCTGGAGCAATCTCCTCACCAGGTTGCCCTTCTGGAATCTTCACATGGTTCTGAGATGACCCTATCCGTATACAGTTCAGAGCTCCTTGGGGCATCGGGTCTACCTTATGTTTGGGGTTCATGGGTGGGGGACCCATTTGGGCATGGGGAGGAGGTTGCTCAGATGGTTCTGCCAATCCCTGCTGGTCCCAGGCACCTTCGAAAATTTCAAAAAAGGCACTCATATGGTGGGGTCCCTTGAGCCCTGAAACCTGGTCATGGACAAGGGTGAAGGAACAAAAAGGTTGAAAAACTGAGAGCCCAATTTATAAGATGTACCCTCTCATCCAGTTGCCCAAACTCACGACAGGAATCATGATGGAAGTGAGGGACTAAAGCATCTCTTCATGTGGCAAGGAACTAATGCCTCTGCAGCCAGCTGGGGGACCTGAGGTCTGTGAACAGCCCCATGAATGAACTTGGAAGCAGATTCTTCTGCAATTGAGCCTTGAGATGACTACAGCCCTGGTGAGAAACCCTGGATAAGGCTCAAGGTCTGGGTAAGCTGTACTCAGATTCCTGGCCCATAGAAACCGAGATCATAAGTATCTGTTGTGTGGAGCCACTAAGTTTTGCGCTAACTCGTTATGCAATAGTATATGACTAATAGAGGAGACATCATCAGAAGTCTTCACCTTTTGGTTTTTGTTTCCTTTCCTCTGTGTTGGCTTCATTTTCTACCTTAGCTGCCTCCTCAGAAAGATTCTCGGTAATTCCAAAAAGAAAGAAAGAAAGAAAATCAGTGAACAGTTTTCATTTTCAAGCATCACCTGCTTGCTAGAAACGCCGAATCTGCATTTTAACACATCCCAGGTGATTCATTTCCGCATCCATTTTCAAGTGGAGCCTGGGGTGACATGGTTGGGAGGTGGGGTCAACCCCATCTTAACCATATGGACTGAGAAAGGAGCAAGAATGGGACCCAAAGGGAAATCAAGGTCAGTTGATTCTAGAGGGGGGAGCATGGGAGTCTACCCCAAATGGTAACTGATGAGACAGGGAAGTGATGGAATCCTTGATGTTAGCCTGGATGGGATTTGAGAGAACTCGTCCAGCTCTCAGGCAAAGAGCGAAGCTAAATGGTTAGTGTCACAGAAGTCAATGGAAATGTCTCAAGGTATGAAGGCAAAGCTGCAAGGAGCAGGGGGAATGAGGGCTGAGAAAGGCCTGTGTTCCCTGTTTTAACTGTGAGAGAGAGCGTGTGCCCGTATCCATGCAGACATTAAGAAGGGAACATGACGGTGAGTACCCCAAGGCAGGCAAATAAAGACCATTCATAGTCTTATGGCAGGATTTTGATCATCTGAGCTAACAGGAGACAAGGTTGCAGGTTGGGCTAGAAATATAATGAAATTAATTATATAATTATTAAGGCTAGGCTTAATACAAACAACCCTATATAAATCACTCATGGCAATATCCGGTGAACCTGAGTAATTCCACCAAGCCTACTTTTAACCAAAAGTTGGTTTCCTCCTTTAGCCTTTAGAACTAAAAAGGAAGGGAATAAGCAGATCCCAACCTCCTCTTCTCCTTCCCTTTCCTTGTCTCCTATGTAGGTGCTAAGGAGCTGGGGTAACACGCTAAGGATATTCCTCAGGCTCAGCAGGAGAGAAGAGTGCTGGCCCTTCACTGTCCCTGTCATACACCTTTTGCTATGAAATGGAGGCTGACAGTTTCCAGTGAGTTGGGAGGAAGTTAGCTTATCATGCTGTCCCATCTGGGGTGTGTGAGGTTTGTGAGAGTATAGCTCTGGGGAGAAAGACGGGGCAGAGGGCACTAGATGGACTGGCACACTTAGGTGATCCACCCAGAACAACTGATACTACAAAAGTCTCAAAGATGCAGTTTTCTTTGCAAAATCAAGTGCTGTGTATGTGGGCATGTTGGCACTGTCTGCCCTGCCTGGGATGCTGGCTCTCTTCCTTATTGCAGTGTGTGTCTCTCCCTCACTGACAGTAGAAGAATCAGCTCGTGCTTGACCATGTAACTTGGCTGCTGAAGTAAGAATACTGGGGGGAAAACACATTGGAGGAGGAATTAAGAAACGCAGTTCGTTCTTCACTTTCAGCAACTGTGTGGAGAAGCCTCAGTGGCAGGTAGGAAGGAGACATCTGCCAAATCCACCCCAGGGCAGTCGAAAGATGCCTCTCTCAAATCACTTGACACTGTGACGGTGTTTCACTGACCAGGAAGGTTTACAAAGTCCCCGCTTGCTCAGGCTTCAGCGTTGATGGTGGAAAGCTCTCACGGCTTTCTGCATCGCCAGGCCCTGTAGAACCTGTTCCCAGGAGCTCCAGAAGAATGCATCCTGGCTTTGCAATAGGCTGGTGGCGCAAGTGCTGTTTGGTAAACAGGGGCGTGGCAGAGGGAAGGTTGGACGGGTGTGTCCCTAGCTCCATCTGCTTTTTCCAGTGACTCAGACTGTGCTGCTGGAAGGGGCCTCAGAGATAGATCATGAAATCCAGCAGGCTTGTTTCACAAGCACAAGGAAGCAGGGCTTACAGAAGGGCCCTGGGAGCAGTGAGTGGACACTGGGTACCCATCTCTTGCCTTCACATCCACGACCACAACTCTGCCCCTCAGTTAACCTTTTTTGATAGTTTATATTCAGGAAGAGGTGAGTGCTTGGTGTGGGGGGTAGGTGGTGGAGGGTGGCACGTGTGGCTCAGCCCTGAGCTGACCCTCATACCTTCTCCAATCCCACCTTTGACTCTTCTTCTGCCATCTTGGTCCCTGGAACAAGAAGGCCTGCCCCAGCTTAGGGAAACAAAGGCTTCCTCCCTACTTGGTGACTCAATCACCCTGTCTTCCCATTAGGTTCATTCTGTATAGTGGAATATAGAGTAAATATCTGAGAAAAAGGTCACTAAAGGGCAAAATGAAAGGGGAAAGGGCAAAGGACAGCCCCATCTGCCTGGGGTGGATGGGGAATTGCGATTAGAAGAGTTTTTGCAGCCGCTGAAGAGTTTTTGCAGCAGCTGAGGAAGCGCCTTCTGCTTTCCTGGCCAGGCTAGCCCTGGGGGCAGGTCCTGGTGCATTTCCTTCTTCTACCTCCCCAGATTCCTACTCTGGTCATTCAGGTGCTCTGGCTGCCCAGGGGAGGAGAAAGAGGGGCTAGTTCGGGGTGCCCCAGGACCTCTTGGGCAAAAGGAGGTGGGTCCCCATGCACATTTTTCCCTGGAATGAGGGCCGAAGTTGCCATATGTGTACCTGCTGTGTCCACCTGCAGAGTCGGCCAAAGGCTGAGAGTCCAAGTGAGTTTATACAGTTCTGAGGTCATGCGATTGTGAAAACTTGAAAAAGAAAGCAGCCTGGAAGGGAGCCCACAAGCTTGCTGAGACCGGGCTTGTCACTCGCACTCAGGCCCCTCCTTCACCTGATTTACATGCCCAGCTTGTTCTGGATGGTCCTGGGAACAGGGCCTATAAGGTCTCGACCTGGTCCACCCTTTAGTGTCTGAGCACCTGAGGTGGGAGAGTCTCACTTCTGCTCTGCTCTCTTCCTCCCATTCCTTTAAGAAAGTATTTATGAGGACCTCTTAGGTAAGATGAAGAGAGGATAGTGAATAACCCCTGCCATTTAAGTTTGTAGTCTTGTAGGGGAGGCCAGTTGTAAACAGGTAACTGTGGTAAACCTATTGAGAATGCTACAGGGGCTTAGAAGGACTTCACAGAGGAGAAGGCGTCTACTCGAAAAGGAGAGGATTCCCAGAGGCTGGAGAAGGAAGGGCAACGAAGACCAGGGATCAGCATGAGCCAAAGCACAGAGGACCAAGGGGGCACTTGGGAATTAAATAAGGAAACTTGCTTGAATAGTGTTTATTTTGTTTTGATTTAGGAAATGTGTGATCTGGCATGGCTGAGGGGTGGGGTGAGGGATTGAGATTCCGAGGGAAGGAGGGACGTTGTCACCTCTGAGGGACCTTTCTATTGCAAATGTGAAGAACCAGCTCAATGTTGCTTAAGCAAAGAACGGAATGTGTAGACTCTCCGATAGGCTCCAAAGATGTCAGGATAGGGTCTTTCTCACTTCAGCCGCCGTGGCCTCCCACTCGGTTTGCCAGCCCCAGTTTGGAGATTGGCAGCCGGAGATTGGCGATTCACACTGGCATCCTCACTGCTTTGAGGCACCAGCAAGGGAGCTGCTTTTTTTTTTTTTTTTTTACCAAGTACCAAGATGAAGCTTCATGGAATCAGGTGGCCTTTCAGAACAGCACTGTGGTGACGGGGATGGAATGTGCTCATTGGCTGGTGAATGGGCCCTGGCCCTGGGTCTGGGGCATGGGTAGTGTGCCCACACCTGAGAATGCAGAGATGTGGCTCCCCACAGGAAAAATGAGGCGCTAGTGCTGTGAGAAGGGACTGGGGGATAGGCAGGCAGAATCAACAGATGTGCACCACTGGTTCACCAAAATGTTGAAGGGTTTGTCGATTTTGTTTTGCTTGCTGTGCAGGACGCAGCAGAAGTCGTTTTGAACAGGTGAAGACTGTCATGGCAAACAGAAGAGGGACGGGGGAGGGGCGAGAAAACTTGGAGATACTTTGGTGGTTGAATAGATAGGATTTGGGAGATCCCCTCCTGACCTTTCTCCCAAATGTGATACTTTTCTTCTTCTTTTACCAATTCTATGAGCTGGGCCATCACTGACATCTGGATGGTAGGAACTGCAGCCGGAAACGAATCCCCAGGGAATGCTCCCTCAGGACTTAGTTCAAACTTACATTTCAGATAAACAGCCTTACAAAACTCATGGTCTTTAAAGACCACTTTGGAAGGGATTGAGTATGGGGAATTTGATAAATGGAAAAATCAAAGAAGTTGGATTTGGGGTTTGGGCTTCTGGGGGCTAGGAACATAAATATAAATATTAAAAAATATGCATGGCAGGGAGTGGTTGGGGAATGAATGGAATTTGGTTTTGGAGGTGTTGAATTCGAAGTTGTTTGATAGTGGCCTGTGTATCTGCGGAAGAACATGGTTTATCACATGAGTTGGGCCTGAGTGGGAAGTGGGGAGTGATCCATGAGGACGCACGTGAGGGACTGCAAGAGGCTGCTCTAGGGGTCATTGCCTTAGGTTGGAGAGGAGCAGCTTGTAGCCCTGTCCTCACGGCTTAGATTCCACTCTGGAAAGCAGACAATAAAAAAACTATCATGTGGTATCGGGCGAGTGAGGCTAGGACAGTTAGTACTGCTTTCCTCTCTCAGCAGACGTGCTGTTTCAGATGAGGTTGGTAAGAAGGGTCTTTGGTCACTAACATTTGAACAGAGACCCTAATAAAATAGGGAGGAAGCCTGTGGGTATCTGAGGTAAGAGTGGTCTGGTGGGAAGGAAGAGTGAATGTCCATGGGCCAAGCAGGGGACGTGCACTTGGCCTCGCCACGGCATCTGGAGTGGAGGAGGGAGGAGGCGAGATGGGAGGACGGTCAGGTCCCTGTGGACACGGGCTTTTCCTCAGAGGAAGGTGGAGATCCACTGGAGAGGTTTGATCTGAAGCATGATATGAATTTTTTAAAAAATTGTGATAAAATTTACCTAACGTAAAATGAACGATTTTAAAGTGTACAATTCCCTGGCAATTTGTTACAGTTATAATATTATGTGACCGCCACCACTGTCTAGTTCCCAAACATTTTCGTCACCCCCAAAGGAGACCTTGTATCCATGAAACAGTCACTGCTCATTCCCCCCCCAAGCCCCTCTCTGGCAATCACCAGTCTGCTTTTGATCTCCGAGGATTGTCTATTGTGGCATGATTTTTCACAGGTGTTTTAGAAGACTCACTCCGGCTGCTGGGTGGAGAATGAATGGGAGGTGGTAGCCTTAGTAAAATCCAAGAGAGCAGTTGGGTTCTTGCTGCTCCAGGTGAGAGAGATGGTTGGCCCATGCCGTGGCTAAAGGTAGAGGGAGTACAAGAAGATGGTGAGTAGGGTTTGGATTCAGGATGTGTGCTATCACCATGTAAGGCCTCTGAAAGACTCGGTTTCCACATTACATTTGACAGCGGAACCCCTTTTTTCAAGTAGCTATTCAACATGCTGAAGTGTTCCAGAAGGCACCACATAGTGGAAAGAGTGTTGGATTGAACTCCTAAGAACCCACTTTTGAGTTTTAAGACTTCAGGCCAGTCTCACTTCACATTTGGGCACTCCACATCCTCATCCAGAAACTGAGGATGTTAACCAGCTTCAAGATCCCACAATTCAGTGATTTTGTGCCAAAGGATAAATCGCCATCATTTGTGCAAATGCTGCAGCATCTTAGGGAAATTGGATGTCTTTGTGTCCGCCTACCTGGATTTCTCAACACTCTCAATAGGCTATGAAAGCCAAGAGCAGGCTGTATCTAGGGCTGGCATAATCGAGTTGGAAAGGGGACCTAAGTTCATATAGACCAATTGAGTTTCCATGAAAGTTAGCTGACTTGAAAGAGTCAAGTGCAGGAAACCTGCCTCATTGGCCTCCTGCGGATTTTAAGGGACACCCCCATTGTGGGGGTGGAATGTACTTGTGTGTCTCTATGGGTTGTGAGGTGTATTGCTATTGTAGAGATCGTTTCTTAATAATTATGAAGTTTGTGAGAGATTTATGTTTGTGTAGCAATCAGACCAAACTCAAGGTTATCCCTGTAACGACACACTGTCTTGTTTGTAATGCATTCTGGTGTGTGTTCTTTACTCTTTCTATGCTGTAATGTAAGAGTCTCTCTTTGTTTTAAGCAAAAGTGATAAAATGCAGGTGGCTAAAAGCAAAATCCAATTGTCCTGAAGGGTTTAGAATGCAAAGCAACATACTCCCCACTCCTCCCTTTCCAGCCACATGTTAGTTTTAGTTCTCCTGGCGGTTTTTTCCAAAATTTTAAAATAAAATGCTTAGATATTTCAAGATTTATTAACTTGAACATTATCTATTGTTTCCGTGTTATGTAAAATGAGGAATCGTTTACACTATGCCCTGCTTCCCCTCCTTACGTTTCTTCCCAAATGTGAGAGTTTGCTTCTTATTTTTACTTCTCCTATTAGCCAGGCCGTCTCGGACACCTGGATGGTAGGAATTGCAGCTGGAAACTGATATCCAGCGATTGCTTTTTAAGGACTTGGTCCAAACCAAGTGTTAAAATTAACAGTGTTAAGAAACTCATGGTCCTTAAAGACTTTTTTTTTTTTTTTTTTTTTTTTTTTTTTTTTTTTTTTTTACTGTGTAGTCTGCTCTTTCTATGAACGCTTGGGAGGAATGTCTTCTGGTGTTAGGGCGGGAATGGTTGTGCTTCCTCTGAGCAGGTGGCTTATTTTATCTTAAAGACATCGAAGAGCATTTAGCTAAACATTTTTGCCTCCATGTACTGGCTGCAAAGCTCTGTGCCAAATTTGGGGCCCACCTCTTGTGCTGGAAGATTGCATGGAAGATGGTCCTGACCTCACTCAGACTTCATCGTATTTTTTTCTGCTCCTATTTCCTCTTCATTTAATGTTGCACTCTAGGTATCTGGATCAGGGAAGACGTAGCATGGGGACTTTCACGAATCCTCTTCGTTACTCCTGATTATCAGAGACTGGCACTTCACTTTCCAGCTTCTGAAATAGGACCTGCTGAATTTGACGTCCCTTCTCTGCGTTTTGTGCCCACACTACACTTTCCCCTCCCCGAGCAGCCACTCCAGAAATAGGATGGCGTGGCAATCTGCCCTGTATAATTAAAGATGATTTATTTCTCTGTTAGAGACACTAGGCCATGTGAGGGTTTACCTTGAATCTGTCCCGAGTGCTGGGCTGAACTTGTAAAAAGATGTTTGATAATTAGTGCCATGTAGAGTCGCCCTCCAGTCCAGGCCTGCACAGCTTTAATGAGTAGAACTTCTTGTTGGGACACTTGGGTCCCCTTTTTCTGAACCTCTCCACGCCTCAGCTTAGGGGCTCAGAATATTAGAATGTTAATGCCAAAAAGGGTGATCATTAGCAGCCAGGCTGCCTGGGGTCTTGTACCCACCCCTCCTTCGCTCCTTGGGACCGTGACCCATCTCCTCAAGAGCCTTCACAGAGCCACAGTTTTGCTGGCTCACTAATCGTTTTTTTTTTTCGTTTGTTTGTTTTGTTTTGTTTTAAAGCAGCACAAAGCCTCTTCCCCCGCTCCCAACCCCACCACGCCATACTGAAATTGCCCCTGGCGCAGTTGTACAGTCACAACTAGTTGAAGCTCCTACAGCCCTCTTACAGAGAGGATTGTCTCCTCCTGCTTGGTATCAGCTCCTCAGGTTTTATTCCCTCCCTTTCTCCCTTCTTCCTGAATACACCCCCTAATAGGCTGATGCCTTTTGTTATTTTCAGTTCCTTTCTAAATAGAGGATTCTAAGGGACCCATGGATTTCAGGACTGAGAAGGGCCTCCGATTTCAGCACTGCTTCGATTTCTCTGCAGTAAAGAGGACCCGACCGCAGTGTCTGATCTGCCCCTGGACCCCGCTGCGCCCTTCATTTCAGAGCTCAGCACTGGCTGGCTGGCTGCATTCTGAGACCTTGAGGCATGCTGAGTCAGTCCTCTTTGTAATGACGAAGGCTTCCAAACTGTTTGAGGAAATGGTGCAGAAAGTCCTCTTCATTCATTCAGTGTGATTCAGTGAACCTTTATTGAATGTCTACAGTGAGTGAAGCATGCGTGTTGGGTGCCGGGTGCTGTGTAGACACCAGTGTAGACACTTGGCCTCTGCATCCCAGGGGCTTCCACACTCCTTGCCCAGCTGGAGTAAAGCACATGCCATGCTTTAGCAGAAACCTTTTATGACAAGTGCTGTTGAGGTGGTGTTGACGGAGGAGTGCCCTTCGGACATCCTGGTCCAGTTCTTCATTAATAGCTGTGATACATCCCAGTTCTTCTTTGGGGCTTAGCAGAAATGGGAGTAGTGAACCCATATGTTGCTCTTGTGTACTGCCCTCTTGGGAGGCCAGGTTGAACTCACTCTGAAATCTGGGCAGGTAAGGTGTCTCCTTACTCTTGACTCTCCTTCTGTGATGGTTTCCCCCTTAGGTTTCCCTCTTGGGTTTCCCTCATGCACACCCAAATCTCTTGATGACTCTCAAGAAACTAAGTAGGAACCACAGGTTTTCCCTTTGTTTAGAGGGCAAGAAACCCCTTTCATGTAACACTGGGTTTTACGGATCCTTAGCAGTATCTGCTAGTACTCTGTGGAGGTCCTTTGTTAAACTGATAAATCTGCTCAGTAACTTGGAAGCCACTCAGGGTTTTCCAGGTTGGTCTGGTGGTATCGTTGTAGCTTCTCGGCCTCCTCTTCTTACAGGGGCCTTTGGCACTGGGACTCTCCCGTGTCTGTGCCACAGCCCCCATCTCGTCTCTCTTAGGGGTCTTTACGTAGCTGTGATACAATCCTATGAGCTAGTGGCTGTGTAGTATTTCTTCTAAGACTCCTTTTCTTCCTCTCTGGAAATGTGTGCAACTGAACCCAAGTCAATCTGAGGTTATACCTGACCCTCAGAAGGCTCTCTGAAGATTATTTCTTTCACATTCTACCCTTCAAGATTTATTAACTAACTTTGGTCTACAATCAGAATTCCTGGGGCAGCCGGTTGGCTTAGTTGGTTAGAGCGTGGTGCCACTGTGAGCTGCGCCCTCCCCAACTAGATTGAAACAGCCACTGGATTTTGGAGCTGATGGGTCCGGAAAAATACAACTTAAAAAATAATAATAATAAAATAAAATCAGAATTCCTTACCTACCGTCAGTTCTTACTCATTTCAACAGCTTGTGCAGTCCAAGTTGATTCCCTTTTTGTGTCATGTTTAGTTCCCTCCCCTTGGCTTTAACTCAAAACTCTGTTACCATCCCTTCTGTACGTGTAGAGATCCCAGAACAAACCCAGGTCCCAGAACATGGTTTGATGGCAGGGACTGTGGCAGGTATTGCATGCAAATGCTGTGCACAAGCAAAGATGTGATCCCTGCTCTCAGAGCCTCAGAGGGACACATACAGATCCTGTTTATCCTCCCAGGTACAATCAGTGTGAGAGTCCACACATTCTAGGCTGTTTAGCTAATGACTTTGGATTGGGCTAGTGCAATGCCAAAAATGTGAGTCATTCAGTTGCAGGTATGGATGATAATGAGCATGCTCCGTTGCCATGGGAACGGGAACATGTATTCATCTCAAAGCAGAAAGCATTCACTTACTCCTCTGGTATGTGGATGTTTCCACACCATTCCCTGGGCACATCTGTTCTCCCTAAGGCTGCAGTGCGCTCCTCACCCCTATCTGCCCCCCGCCCCCCCATTCATCGTCACTCTCTCCTGGGTGGGTGTCCTGGTCCAGAGTACATATTGCCCCCCTCTCTACTTTGTAAGTGCAGCCAACATCCATTCATGCCTCTGATGCCTCATGTGAAGTTTCAGTGACCTAATTATGAAGTAGGGGGAACAGAAAGCTCAATATTTTCTTGAGGGGAGGCCGTCTGATGTAACCAGCAGTGGGCTCTAACGTTGGACAGTTTTGGCGCAAGTTCCCTCTCTGTCACCTATGAGCTCTGTGACCTTGAAAAAATATTTTTCTTCCTCGTCAGTGTCCTCATAGGTAAACTGGGGTAATCCCCACTTTACCAGGCTGTGGGAAGGATGTCAAATTACAGCATGTCCAGGTCCTTGGCGTATCACTCAATAAATGATCATTCTCTTTCGTTCTATCTCCCAGCAGCCACTGAGGTATCGGCGTTGAGGGTCCTGAGAAGTTAGCCAGGTGGCTGACACAGCCAGGGACAGCTGTCTAGAATTCCGAACTGTGGGACTGTGGGCCCGGTCTACTGTGTGCCGGTTGGGTGATGTGTCACACAGGGTTCTGTGGTTGCAAACATCAGAAACTGATTTTGGCTGAGGTAAGCAAAGTGGAATTTAATGCAAAGATATTGGAAGGTCACCGAATGGGCAGGAGGCTGAAAACAGATAGAAACCAAGGTGTGAGCTGAGTGAGGCCAGGAGGTAGGGCTAATGGGCACAGTCTTAGAGCACAAGCAGTGTGGTGTGATGGTTGTGCTTGGTTATGCTGGATGAACTCCACCCATCTCTGCAAGTGTCAGCAGAGAGCATCTGGAGGCAAGCATGTGCCACACACCTTTGCCCTGTGACAAAGGAGCACCCTGGGATCCCTTTGGATTTGTAGTGGGAGGGCTGGCACCTGGATTAATAGCCTCACAGCGGAAGTGCCAAGTGGGAGAGAGAGAATTCCCTAAAAACCATGGCATACGATTGGGATGGGTACAGGACACGAGGCAGCTTAACAACAATGTCTGCTGCAATGCTCTTGGATAAATCTCACTTTGGGCTGCTTTTCTGAAAATGAGAGACTTGAAACTAGATGATCTCAAAGAACCCTTTGGTTTCTAATAGGACTACTCTAATGATTAAAGAAACAGCTCTTCCACTGAAAAGAAATATGAATTGGCATTATTAGTCTTCTGAATCTTTCATTCTCCCCCTGAAACCTCTCGCTCCCCAATATACGTAATTAATAACCCATGTTTCCTAAAATCCACTTAATTTTTAATAAAGTTTGTCTACAGAAATGATAGCAAATGTATCTACCATTCATATTCTTAAAATCACCTTTACTGAGCTGTAATTTACCATAAAATAAAATTCACCCATTTTAAGTGTACAGGTCAGTGACTTGACAAATATATACACCTATCTAACTACCACTCTAATCAAAGTATAGGGCATCTTTCCAGAAAGTTCTCCCTTGCCCGTTTGCAGTTAGTTTCTCTCCTCTCCTCCCACTCATCTCCTCGGGTCACCTCTGATTTCTGTCCTATAGATTGCTTTTGCCTATTGTAGGATTTCATAGAAATGTATCATGTGATATATACTCTTGGCTTCTTTTGTATAGGATAATGTCTGAGATTTGTTCAGATATTGTTGTATCAGTGGTTCATTTCTTTCTACTGCTAAGTAGAATTCCATTAGTTGAATATACTCTAATTTGCTTATCCATTTGTCAGTTGATAGACACTTGAGTCGTTTCCAGTTTTTAGCTGTTATGAATAATCCTGCTGGGAACATTTGTATACGAGTCTTTCAAACATGCTCTCATTTCTCTTGTATAAATACCTAGGAGTGAAATTGCTGGATCATAGGGTAAGTGTATGTTTAACTTCATAAGAAATGGCAAAAGTATTTTCTGAAGTGGTTACTACACTTTACTCATCACTCACAGCAATGTATAAGCTTACAATTGTTTAGCTCCTTGCCAACTTTTCCTTTTTTTAAGCCATTCTAGTGAGTACGAAGTAGTTTCTCACTGTGCTTTTAACTGGCATTTTCCTGAGGATTAAAGATGTTGAACATTTTTCATGTGCTTATCACCATCTCTGGATTCGACAAGTATTATTAGCATTTGCCAAATGTCAGTCAGAAATAACACATTACTTGGCATTAAAAATTCTCGTGTGCCCCTTTAATTCTATTTCCTTTCTCCTTCTCTTCCTGGAGGTCACCACTGTTCTGTGGATGGTGTATCTTTTTCACAAGCATGTTTTAAAATTGTATTAGCATGTATGAATCAAAAATAGTATTCACTAATTTTTTTGTTACATTTCTGTACTTTTAAACTCACACTAAAGGTGTCATACTGTATCATTTTGCAATTTGCTTTTTTCACACATTATGTTTTTGAGGTTTATCTGCGTTGATACATGTAGAAATGGTTTTACTTGCTGTGTAGTTTTCTAGCATGTCCATATTTCGTTTATCCCTATTGGTGGACATTTTAGGTTACTATAAACATGCTGCAGTGTTTATCCTTATGTATATATAGTATCATATATATACAGAGGGTGCCAAGAAAGCGTATACACATTTTAAGAAAGGAAAACTGAATTAAAATTGTAATACTTAATATATACCGACAACAAAAGATGAATACAAGTCACATTTGACTTCTGCAATTACAAGAGGTGCTCAAAGTGGTTACCATCAGCATCCAGACACTTCTGATTATGGTGATCTACTGCTTGAGCAACGTTGACTAAAGTGTCCACTCGTATACATTTGTTTTGGCACCCCCGGTATATGTCTACTGCCACCCACAGAGCAGTAGAATTTTCATTCCCCTTGCCAGCATGTCAGACTTGTCTTTGCCATCTGAGGGTGTGAGATAGTGCACCTTGGATTTAACTCTGCACTTCCTTCATTGCTAGTTGAGGTTGTGTGTTTGTGGTTTGAATTTTTTCTCCTGTGCATTTCCTATTCATACTCTGCTCACTTTTCTACTCTGTTGTGTTTTAATTATTGCTTTATCTTCTCTTTAAAAAAAAAATTTATTGGGGAACAGTGTGTTTCTCCAGGGCCCGTCAACTCCAAGTCGTCGTCCTTCAATGCAGTTGTGGAGGGTGCAGCTCAGCTCTAAATCCAGTCTTTAGTTGCAGGGGGCGCAGCCCACCATACCATGTGGGAATCCAACTGGCAACGTTGTTGTTGAGAGCTCACGCTCTAACCAACTGAGCCATCCGGCCGCCCCTCCGGCAGCTCAGAGGCAGCTCGTTGTCTTCAATCTAGTTGTGGAGGGTGCAGCTCACTGGCCCGTGTGGGAATTGAACTGGCAACCCTGTTGTTCAGAGCTCGCGCTCTAACCAACTGAGCCATCCGACTGCCCCTCTTCTCTTTTTTATGGTGTATTTTGGCGTACAGAAGTTTTTAACTAATCTAATCAAATTTATTCTGTTACTTTATGCATTATATTTTTTATGTCTTATTTCAGAAAACTTTTCTTATACTGTGGTCATAAGGTGGTCTAAACTACTTTCTAAATGTTTTAAAGTTTTTTGTTTGACATTCAGATCTTTGTTCTACCTGTAATTTCCTTCTATTGCTTGCTCTAAGGATGGGGCCCAATTCTACTTTTTTTTGCAAGTCACCCATCATCCCATTGCTGTTTATTTTTTAAAAAATCTATCCTCTCTTCACTGATTTGATGGGCATCTTTGTCATCAGATGTTTTCATACATGTGTGGTTTCTTTCTGGGCTCTTCTATTTCATTGGTCTATTCATCTGCTATTTTAATTATTATCACTTTATTAGAAGTCCTACTCTCTGATGAGAAAAATCCTCATTCTTTTTCAAACTTGCCTTGGGTGTTCATGGCCCATTACTGTTTTGTGTGAATTCTTGATCAGCTCTTTGAATTCTGTGACCAACTATATCAGGATTTTATTGGAATGGCACTGCATTTTGAGATTAATTTGGAGAGAAAAGCCTCTTTAGTGGTGTAGAGCCTTCCATCTGGAAACAAATTATATCTGCCCACTTATTTAGGTCTTCTTTAGTCTATCTCAGTACAGTTTCATACTTTTCTTCATACAAGTCTTGTACTTTTCAGTTACATTTACTCATAGCAAACTTACAGTTTTGTCGCTCTTGTGAATGGCACCTTCAATTTTTTTCTTTTTAAATTAGGTGTTATTTTTATCAAAGTAATAGAATTTTAAAAAGTACTGCATTCCCCTACCTTACTCCATCCCCAAATCCTTCTCCTCAAAGGTCACCACTTTTAACTCTAGGGCTCTGTCTTCAATTTTGTAAATAATATGTTTATACTGTTATTTGCTATCCCCCACCCATCTCCCAGTATCACACATTGCCTAGTGAGCTTCTTATTACAGAAAATTAGACCTGGATGACCTACCATAATTCTACCCCTCCATCCTCCTTTTCCTCACCTCCCAAAATAGTGACACCATGAGGTTTGGTTATATCAGAGTCTGGGGTTTACATTAGTATGCCTGTGTAAATTAATTATAGCTGAGCTAGTTATTGGTTTCTTCTTCTTTGGTAAGGCAATTTTTATTTTCCCTAGTTAATTAAAAAAGTGGAAATAAATAAAAACAAATGCAGTTGTTTTTAATTTGCTGGTGTTGTTTGTCTCTGGCACCAGTTCTTCCCCCAGACTCTTCACCAGACCTGTAAAGTTCCCCGAATACTGTCAACACATGAAGTAATCTATCAGGGCTGGGTTTTTTTTTTACTGGCAATAGAAGAATTGGTCTGTCTCTCTTCCAGTTGATGGTCACTTGTCATCTTGGGATCTTCCTTTACCATCATCCCATTACTTTCCTTTGCTTCTCTTCTGCTTTTGGCCATTTCTTGGATCTCACATTTTCCTCTTTCTTGGTTTTCTCCTTTGTTTTGTTGGAGCACACCCTTCATTAACTTGCTGGGAAGGAAGTGGGTCTGATCTTAAACTTGCAGTATGTAATCCTTTGCCTAATTGTCCCATTTTCATGAAGACTTGTCACCCTGTCCTCTAGGTGTCTCTGAGTCCAGGAGCTCTGAACTTGTTTCCCTAGAGAGTTGGTCTGACACTTCCTGCCTTGAGGGGTAGGGGGAATCACTTAGAGGCCAAGGGTAGAGAATGATCTAAGAAGCAATCCCTTGCCTCCTTTTTAAATGTCCATTTTGTAGGTGTCCTGTGCCTGTTGAGTCTTCCTGGGCCCCTCCTAAGTACTGCCTTATAAAAGGGCTAGTTTTTTAATTGATATATCCCTCCAAAGGTAAAAAGACTCAGTTTTTTCCTCTATGCTAAGTCATTACCATTTATCCATTTGTTTTCCATTGTCCAAAATTTTGTGGCTATGTCTCATTTATTGTCAGTTCTTCTTTCTCCCCCCCCCTTTTTTCTTTTCTATTTTATTCTTTTTTTTTTTTTACCTCTTTGTGGCTTTGTACCTATTTTTTTCTTTCCAGTCATTTTGAATAGGATTTCAGGAAAGCATGGAGAAAAACAACCTGTTTTTAGTCATCCATTTTAACCATAAGTATATTTGTTATTGTTGCTGATATTTAGGAATACTGCTCATTTTTATAAATAGATCTTGGGCTGTCTTATTTATTCTGATAGTTTATAGAATTTCTTGGATTTTGGGGGTAGATATATGAAGATATCAGCAGTTTCTTTCTTTGCAATCCTTATAGTTTTATTTCTTTACTGCGGTGTGGGATCTTTAGGACTGTGTTGAAAAGAAGCAGTGGTAATGAATAACCCTGTCTTATTTCTGACTTTAAAGGAAAAACTTCCAGTGTTTTCAGTATGGTCTATTCTAATTTTTGATAGTTACTGTTTATCAGACTAAGATAATTATGTTCTAGTCCTAGTTTTCAAGTTTTAGTCACAAATCGATGCTGGTTTTTGTCAGATGCTGTTTCTGCATCTAGATTATCCTATTTTTTTTACAATCTTTTTTTATAATTAAAATTTGTTCTTAATTGGGGCATGTTGGGGAACAGTGTGTTTCTCCAGGGCCCATCAGCTCCTAGTCGTTGCCCTTCAATCTAGTTGTGGAAGGTGCAGCTCAGCTCCATGTCCAGTCACTGTTTTCAATCTTAGTTGCAGGGGGTGCAGCCCACCATCCCATGGGGGAATTGAACCAGCAACCTTGTTGATAAGAGCTCGTGCTCTAACCCACTGAGCCATCTGGCTGCCCCCTCTTATAATCTTTTAATGTGGGGGTTTAATAAATGAGTTTTCTGATGGTTTAATATCTGGATTTGCTAATGTGTATTTAGGATTTTTACACCTATGCCTGTGAGGTTAGGAGGTAGGCTTTAAAATTTTTCTTATATTGTTTTTCTTTGAAGGTCAGTATCAGGGTATTTTAAGAAGAACTGAGTGTTTCCCTCTCTGTTTCTGGAATAGATTGTTTAAGTGTTGTCCTTTCCTTCAAGGTTTGAGAAAACTTGTCAATTAAACCTCATAGACCCATTAAAGTTTTTTCAGATTGATTTTAGGCTATTGGATCAATTTTTTTGAAGGTTATAGATCTATTCAGGTTTTCTATTTCTTCTTGAGTCAACTTGGAATATTTTATTTTTTGGGAAAATGATCAGTGACAGGAGCTAGCAAATAACCAGGTGTTTCCAAGACTTGTGGAAAAATAGCACCTTCAGCTGATTCATGCTATACCAACACCTCGAAGGTAAGAGGGAGGAGATCGAAGTAAGAGTTCTCCAGCATTTTGTAATATTCAGAAGGAGAAAAGAGCTATTGATTAACTTTATGCTCGAACTCAAGTGTACATGTTACAAATGTCAGTGTAACCAACTAAGGAGTCCACATAGACCCTATAAATGCTAAGTTTGTGGGGGTGGGAGGGAGAATAAAGAAAATGCAATCAATCCCATAGAAAGCAAGACAGGAGGGAGCAGAAAAAAACAAAGAGAAAAGCCTGATAAAAAGAAAGCATGTCATGATGGTGCTTTTTAGGCAGCACCTCCTCCAAAGAGGGCTTTCTGAATGGACCCCCCTGTTTTTTTCCCTTAGCAATACACACGTCCTTCACTCTGCACTGTGACTGCCTGTCTACTATCCTTCTTACAGGAGGCAAATTCTTCCCAGGTCTGGGCTTGGGTCATTTCTCTGCCTGACATATAGCAGGTACCCCAAAAATGTTTGAATGCGCAACGAACAAATAAATAAATACATGAACAGATGGGCAAATAAATCCTGAAATGTTACTCTTATCAGTTTCAGTGGCTTTGGGGAGACATTTTAATCTGTGATGGCCTTGGTTGATGATGCATGAGTTAGGGAACTGAGGGAGGTACCTGCCGCCTTGGGTTCGACGGGAGAAAAGAGTCAGTGGAGCTGCCTCAAGTGCAACTGCCTATACACTCCCGACCCGCCTTTGTAACTGGGAAGAGCTGATGAGGACATGGTAGTGCCCTGAGATTTACCTTGAGCAGGTAAAACAGCCTTTATACTGCACGGGAGTGCTTCTCAAACACTTAACACTCGGCACAATTCCCCGGGGCGCTTATTAGCACGGAGATTCTGATGCAGGAGGTCCGGGGCGGGGCCTGGATGCTATGTTTCTAACAAGCTCAGTACTGCTCGTCCATGGACCATGCTGTATGTAATAAGATTCAGGCTGTCACTTACACCGAGGCTCTCCCCGGATGCTTTGGGGACCATAAAAATGTGGCCCTGTACTTGGAGAATAGGCTCAAATGGAAACTGTTCTAATTTCCAGGATCGTTACCAGTGAATGTGAAAGACCCACGCCCATGCTGGCCTTGGCCTCCAACTGCGTGGCACAAACAGGCCCATCCTGAGTTCTGCACAAGGCCTCTGGGGTGGCATGTATTTGCCGAGCTACCTGCACACAGTGATCACACTCTTCCTCCTTTTCCTGTTTCTCAGGCTGAGCCATGTGGCCTGTTCGAACATGTTGCATGCAGACTGGGAAACCCTTGTCTTTGTGATTCACATGTTGCTTGTCACTGTTCTCTGGCCCCGCCACACTCTGTCTATGCAATCAAAATCTCATTTCCTTGCCTTGTTCCTGCAAGCCTTCACCTTGCTGTCACTCTGGTCCCCAGGTGGGGAGGCATCCTCTTCGGTCTCCGTTGTGTTGCCTGCCCTGGGCAAGATAGAGGCAGCCTCGCTCTGCACACTTGGAATTTTGACACAGGCTGGAGAGCGATGACATCCTGACACGCACTTTTTTCTTAATTTTTAGCGCCCATTTTTAGACTCATGGCACAAATCCAGTGGGCAATGTCCCAAAGTGCAGATAAATCACTAATGCACCAGTCCTGAGGCCGGACAGGCCACAGGCGCCGGCTCATCCCCACGTCTCTTTGCCCGACTCCCCCGTCATGTCTTGAAACAGTGCTGGCAAGTGGTCTATTCTATTCTTTTCCTTATGTTCATCTTGATTGCTTCGGAGGATAGGCTTGTAAACAGAAGGATCATTCTATCAGTAAGTGATGGAACCTGGGGTTGCTCTGGGCGTGGTCTGGCTCCAGGGTTTTACAGAAAATATATTTTAAGCCAGAGGAACCTCTTACACAGCAGGAAAATCTGAAACTTGAATGCCTTTCAGGGCTGTTCCGAGACCTCGGGCCGGGGAAGCCTGCCTAAGTGCTTCTCCAGCACACTCCTGGACCGCAGTAAGCTTTGTCCTTTTCCTTTTCCTGGGAAGAGTGGAGGTGATGCAGCCCCAAGAGAAGACTGGGGGGGCCTCACCAGCTCTGCATCGTCTCCGGAAATGCTGTGGAATGGACTCTGGTTAAAGCAGGGGCTGCTGGCAGGGATCTGTGCTGGTTTGATGTCCTGTGGCTCCAGCCTTTCCTTATTTCTAACTTTGGCTGAACAAGCTGTTGGACCAGATAGTTTCTGGGCCAGGCAGGTAACAGTACTTGTGAGGCAGATGGAGGTGTTTTCCTTAGGGCAATGCAGACATCAGTTCAGCCCTGTTGGCTGCACGTTAGAATTACCTCGCAAGTTCAAAAGGCCGCTGAGCTCCAGGTCCCACCTCAGAGATCCTGTTTAATGGGTTGGAGGGATTCCTGGGCATTAGGGTGATTTTAAAGTTCCCTGGTGATTGTCAGGGGCAGCCAGCGTGGAAAACCACTGTGTTAGAGAATGGTGGGAAGGTGGCAGCGTTTCTTCTCATCCCCTCAGTAGGAACTTCAGTATGTAACCTTGATTTTATAAGAAACAAATTGAAATCTTTATTTTTCTCCATGGGAAATTTCCTGGTTTTTATATGTAGCAAATTAAGTCAAACATTTTTCAAATGTCTGTGGGCCAAGCAAAGCAAGGGGGCTGGATTCGGCCCACGGTCCCGTTTGTGGCCGCTGGTCTACATACTGGGTAGGCCCTCGCTCTCTGACATGAACTCCAGTTGGGCTGGTTCCACCTGTCTGGCAATTCTCTGCTCACGAGGGTGCATGAGCTGGCCTTCACATACCCTGCCTTCCGCCCTTTTCCTATTCTTGTTCTTGGTCCCAGACTCATAGCCCAGCTCTATAACAATAGGTTACTGAGCACAGACCCTGGGTGACTTGTTTTATCCCGTAACAACCCTATGGGGCATGTATTATTTTGGGTCCCGTTTCTCAAGTGAAAAGTCACTTGGCCAAGGGGATGGTAGAGTCACAACTCGAACCTGGGTCTGTTTGCCTCATAAACCCAATCCCTCAGCTACCCCCCTGCCTTTCTCTACTTAGATTTCTTGGTGACCTTCTGGCCTGTTGCTCAGGAATACCCCACCAAATGGCCTTTGAGTACGACCCTCTGAGTCTGATTGGGTGACTTCTCAGAGCCTGGGGTTGGGCCGGACTGGAGGGGTCTGTGGTGTTGCGTAGGATGGGGAAATGGGAATTTGGAATGTAGGCCCCAGTTTTAAAGAACTGGCACATTCTGACTTCTGTATGCCCTCAGACTCCCCCCACTTTCTAGATTATGACATGCCCATGAGAGAGCTTCTGTCCCTCTCTCCCTAGCCTCCTCTTGGTTTTGGAACTGGGCTGAAGGGATGACGTCTTTGTTGGTAGTTTTCTCTCTTGAAGGTCAGGCCAGTAGCCTGGCCAGCTGAGTGGAACCTATAGAAGCAGAGAGTCGGAATGAAGTACAAGCTGGGGGCCATAGAGGCAGCTCACGAAGTCTGGTGGCTGCCGATCTGAGCAAATGAGAGCGAAGAGGGGAGGAAGGAGCTGGAGCACGCCTCAGGATACGGGATGGGGCATGGAGTACATAGGAAATGGGAGCCCCTGCTTCCCTGCTGCCTGATTAGTGAGCCAGATGGGGCAGGTCTGTGTTGTGCAGATGGTATAGTGTAGCGGTTCCCAAGAGACAATGCAAAGATAGGTTTAGATGGTGTATGGGCAAGGTTTTCAGTACCATGGAGTCACAAAAGGGAGAAGGGTTTTCCTTTTGCAGTTTTCTCTCTTGCTTCTGGTTCTGTTAAGCAGAAAGTTTCTGGTGGTGTTGGGTAGCGCTGGGTGAGAACTGGGCCTCAGCGGGTTGTGGTATCCAGCTAGGATTGAATAAAATTGTTTGGTTTTCATTGTGGTTATTTTTGTGCTCTCTGTATATTTCTGGCAAATGTTACTAGTTTTCCATTCAGAGAATGCTGTAACATTTTCTGAGAAATAAGGGTGTTGGTTTTTTTTTTTTCAGTGAACAAGTGAGTCAACAAAAAATACTAAGTAAACAAGAGAACAAGTAGTATGATATTACGTTGAAAATGATAATGGTGGTCAGTGAAAGACAGGCTCCCAGGAAAAGGTGGGTATGTATAGAGGTTAAAGGTCAAATAGACCAGAGTTCAAACTCATTAACAGGGGGACCATGGGCAAGTCATTTCACACCTCGAAGCCATAGTTGACTCCACTGTAAGTCGTGAATAATATTAAATGAGCATCAATAGTAATATTCATTTAATATTAAATTAAATGTATGTCATGTGCTTGGCCCAATGTCTGACACAGAGTAGTAGTAAGTGGTGGTTGTTATTATATGAAGTATTTCAACTTGAAATTCCACACTCGGAAGCTGGTCTTCCTGGGGAAACAGTGCTGACAGTGAGCACAGGCCAGCGGCGAACTAGCATACTTTGTCAGGGAGTGAGCTCCCTGTCAGCACAAGTGTTCTAGAGCCTTGTCACCTGTCTAGGATTTGGTGGGAGGAATCTGCTGCCGAATGGGCCAGACAGCAGGGGAGGTCCCGTCTAATGCACGTTCTATAGCCAGTGTGCAGAACCAGTGAACCCAGAAGGCCTGAGAGCGCTCCCCTTACAAAGCCTTGCTTGCAGTATTGGCCCTTGGCTGGCGTCCGGGAACTTGAATTTAGGGAGGGTTCCCACCATTCCCTAAATGATAAGGTTAAACTGTTTATACAAATAATAAGGTTTATAGTGAACACTTGCTTTCCTTTTGCGGTCTGCAGTTTGGGTACATGTAGGCAGAGGGTGCCTACAGGACCAGTGCCCAGTGAAAGCCCTGGGCACTGAGTCCCTGAGCTTCCCTGGTAGACAACACTTCTTACCTGTGTCACAGCTCATGGCTGGAGGAATCAAGCTCGTCCTGTGTGACTGCACTGGGAGAGGATGCTGGAAGCTTATACCCGGTTTCTTCAGAACCTCGCCCAGGCACCTTTTCCCATTATTGATTTTGCTTTGTTTCCTTTTGCTGTAATAAATCATGGCCTTAAGCAGGACTACATGCTGAGTCCTGGGACTGTTCCCAGTGAATCACCAAACGCAGGGGTGATCCTGGGAAAAGGAGCCAGGTCTCTCTCTGCCTTCAGCTCAGGGGAGACCCAGGGCTCTGTCAGCCCTTTGAGCGAAAGGTCTCCGAGTGTCAGACTGAGGGAAGGAGCGTTAGAGGGTGGATGCTGCTTCTGGGAAGAGCTAGGCTGTCAAGTACAGATGGGGAGTGGCCCCCTCTTAAGGGTTCTGGTGTGATCTCACTGAGCGTCTCACGAAATAGATTAAGAGCTTAGGGAGGCACAAGTGGGTGTTTTTTGTGCAGCCTCCGCCTCAGCTGTGACTCGTGCTAAATCTCTAAATTACAGCCCCAAACGAGTTCTTGGAGAAGTGATCAAGGTGATGTCCGTTGGTTTGGCATCAATAGTGTCAGAAACACCCCCTCCCCCAGGCTCTTTACAAAATGTGACGTGACCACGCCCCAGGGGTCAATGTCAAGATTAAGGAATGTGGGTATCAACTTCCCTCCGAGGGATCCAGCTCAGTTACGGAATCAATGTCTACTACTCTGGATCTCTTTTCAGACTTCAGGAGATGGTGTCTTATTTCTGATCACAGCCACCTGGAACGAGGGTAGGACCGGGCATGCAGAGTGTCTCAAAGAACCATCATGGTTAGAGGGTCATATCGGCAGACAGTGGCCTGGGTTCACTGTGGGTCTCTAGGGAGATAGTTAGCCTCCTACTGGCCTTTTTGTCTGATGTCCCAAGCTCGTGGGGGCGAGGGGAGGTAGGACAGAGGTAAGCTGAGAGAGGTCGGGCACTTACCTGTGTGGAGGAGTGCAGGGAGTTGAGATGAAAGAGGAGGCAGAGGAGACTCCACTGACAAGGGCTAGAGGATTGGAATCACCTAGATTTCATCACATTTTATAAAGGACGGCAAGCTCTGCCGTGGGAGAAGAAGCTGTCACTTCGCCAGCAGTGTAAGCAAGGGCAGGCCAATTTTAAATACTTTCTGTATATTAACTCATTCAATCCTTGTAAGAGGCATTATTATTTATTAT
Source organism: Rhinolophus ferrumequinum (assembly GCF_004115265.2). Classification (NCBI taxonomy): domain Eukaryota; kingdom Metazoa; phylum Chordata; class Mammalia; order Chiroptera; family Rhinolophidae; genus Rhinolophus; species Rhinolophus ferrumequinum. The sequence continues at coordinate 9,309,876 of NC_046304.1, forward strand.
TATTTCCATGGTCATAGGAATCCTCAATGTGTCCAGAGAGTTTGAACCCAGGCAGTCTGGCTCCCTGGTCCTTCCTTCCTCTTCACCACTACACTGTAAGACTTGATGACCTAGAAATGGTCCCTTCTGACTCCAATATTCAGTGACCCCCGAGCAGCCAGTCAAAGCAGGTCAGGGCCACCTTGCAGAATGAACATGACATTACAGGCTTTATATACTAGTTATATGGTCTTTCCTAATAGACCTTAAAATAAATCCGTAACTATTTTTAAATGAGGCTCTTAGGGCTTTCGCGTATACCACCTCCGGGATCATTTGGTGCTGCTCGTGTTGTCAGAACCTCTGTGCTTTGGGAATCCCCAGTGTACTGCATTGCTTCATGGTCCAGGTCTGCAGACCACAGCGGAAGCTTAGAAGTCCGGTTTTGATCACGATGTTTCCCTAGAGCTATTTGTGCATGTGCTGACACAGCACTTCCCCGTAGTAGACGTGGGCTTGGGGATGTGGTCAGAGAGGAGCTGCGTGAGTCCTCTGTGGGGGTGGCAGCTGCAGTCACCCAACTTAGATCCAGGTCCACCTTGACACCCTTGTAGGCATGGCCAGCCGCTGTTCTCCCGATGGTGGGGGTCGGAGAATACCTCCTGTGCCCCTGCACAGGTGAGCACCTGCATCGGCAGGTTCTAGTTATCTCCAGCTGGTGGCCCTTCACCTTCCTTCTCTCCCATGCCTGTGGCATGGACCACCCCTGAGCCCCCTTTACAGTAGCTGCAGGTCAGAATCAGTTGCGTTGTAAGAAAGTCTCAGCTGGACCTGGCTTCCTGTCATCCTCTCATGCTCTCCCTCAATCCCCTGTCCCCGTCCCTTTTCCTTCCAGTACAGAGGGTGCCTCTCCACCCTACCCTACCCCATAGCTCTCCTGGTCGCTTGGGGTGCATGTGGGGAGGTATTCTAATTATTCTCCTCTTACTCTGAGATCAAGTTGCATTTTACCCCCCAAGCAGACAGGCCCCTGACTCCAGCTCCACAAATATCCCTGAGCAGACCTCCTGCTGGGGCTGCCAGCCCTGCTTAGCTGTGCTTGGCACGCTGCTCTCTTGTGTATCTCCTACTCTGAGCCCATTTTCCCGACACTCCTGTTATTTCTTCTCCCAATGCCATGCAAATTGCCTGGTTGGTCCCTGTGATTCTGTGGCGCCCCAGCCAACCAGACTTTGCAGGGCACTGGTATTCGAAAACTTCCCGGAGGTATACTGGACCCGACCTCTGAAAGAGGATGGCGCTGAAAGGCCTAAGAAAGAGACTGATAACTCCAAAATTAAACGGAATTTGTTAAGGGAACTTATGGACAGAAGCAGAGTCTTGGGTGGCAGCAAGATGGTAGGTCTTTGAACAGAAAGGGGAATGGGGGCTTGATATATATAGCCTCCAGGAATACAGGTGGCTTGTAGCTGGTGGCATGTGCTTGTTAAAAGCTGTATATTCCCAAGCAGTAAACAACTTAATCAGCCTACTTATATACAGAAGAACATTCCTTTCAGGCGATAAGGACCCACCCCTCCCAGGGTGAACTGGCTGTCACTGAGAAAAACTTGCCTTTTAAGATGGCGTACGTCACGCCAAGCACCAGAAACCATTTGCCCAACAATTGGGGGAAGAAACAGTGACATGTCTCATCCACATCCACGTAATGGTCTGACTTGGCCAGAATATTATCTTCTTTGGAAAAAGGGTCTTTGCAGATATGATTAGATTTTGGATTTTGGGATGAGATTATCCTGGATTTTCCAGCTGGGTCCTAAATACATTCCAAGTGTCCTTATGAAAGGGAGGCAGAGGGAGATTTTACTACACACAGAAGAGCAGGGGTATGATCAGGGAGGCAGAGACTGGAGTCACGCAGCCACATGTAAGGCGTGCTGGCAGCCCCCAGGAGCTGGACGAGACAAGGACCCTATTCTCCTCCCCTCCCTACACCCTCCAGAGGGAACGTGGCCTTGCCAACACCTTGCTTTCAGTTCAGTGATACAGATCTTGGATTTCTGGCTTCCAGAACTGTAAGAGAAGATGTTTCTGTTGTTTTATGCCACCAAGTTTGTGGTAACTTTTTTCAATGGCCATAGGAAACGAATACGGAGGGGGTTTGGAAATGCAGATATCTTTGGGAGAGGAGCTTACCTGAAGGCTGAAGAAAGGGGCTGACTCTCTAGCCTCTACTTTATGTCCTTTAGGCTTTTTTTTGCCATTGGTTTTATACCCTGGCCTTTAGAAAGGGACCACTAGGACTCTTTCTAATGCATGTTGCAGAAATCCCACTCAAACAAAAAAAGGAATTGATAGGTTGGTGTAACTGAAACATTGTCAGGTGTCAGCATCAGACATAGTTTGATCCAGGGGCTTCACAGTGTCATCATAGTGTGATGTGTCTCTTTGCCTTCCTCCCTCTGTTCCTCACCAGCCCCCTTTCTTCTGCATTGGCTCCATTCTTAGGGAGGTTTGCCCTGTAAGGTGTCAGCAGCTTCAGGCTTGCATAATACGACTTCCTTTCCCCAATAATTCCAACCAGAGTCCAAGGACTGAGCCTCAGATGACTGATTTGGGTCCCCTGCTCATCCCTTACCTAGTCACTATGGCTAGGAGGATGGACTCTGCTCATTGGAAAGGTGGGGGCCATCGGCCCCACAAACCGTGATGACAGACTGGGGGTAAAGATGCTTCCCTGAAGGAAAATCAGGGCACTCACTCTCACCAGAAGCAGGGGTGCCTATGGCTGTGGGGCAGGCACACACAGCAGACAGCTGCCACAAGCATCTTCCAGCTCCTGGGGGCGGCCAGCATTCCTTGGCTTGTGGCTGCATGACTCCAGTCTCTGCCTCCCTGGTCATACTCCCTATCTGTGTGTAGTAAATACTCCCTCTGCCTCCCTTTTATCAGGACCCTTGGGACTGCATTTAGGACCCCGCTGGATAATGCAAGATAATCTCCCCATGTCAAAATCTTTAGTTTAATTATATCTGCAAAGATCCTCCCCCACACAGTCCCCAATTAGATAATATTCACTGCCAGTCTAGTGGTTCCTGAGGCTGGTAAAACCCCTTTGGAGCCCAGGGTGGTTTGCAAGCCGCCATATCACCCATGATGTGCTTGGAAATGCCAGATGATGCCATTGATTACTGTGGTCTTTGCTCTGCCACAAGAATCCAAGTGTGAAAACTAGACCTGCAGCCCCACACAGCATGAAGAAGCTGACTCGGGGAAGTCCCAGAGGTAGGGATTAGTGAGAGTGCTGAGAGGCTGCAGCACCAGCTGCCACTGCTGGGCCCTGGTGTTTGAATATCCCATTATCAAAGCATCTTTCTGGTGAGCGCTGTGTTTGGGAAATGGAAAAGGGAAGTGAGATGAGCACTCCCTCGATGGGGCTTTCTTTGGCATCTGTCTTTAGAGGGAGGTGACTCACTGAGGGCATAGAGCAACAAAGGAACTGCTGTGGCTGCATGAAGAAAAGCCCTTTCTCTGCCCCTGGTCTGCCCCTTGTAAATGGGAGCCCTGGGCCCAGGTGTCCTGACGGCGCAGTTGGCCAAGGATGGTGACCAGCTGCTGCGCTGTGCTGGGCGTTGGTCAGGAAGCTGTCACGGTGAGCAGGTTAAAGGAGAGGTGATGCAGTAGGAGGCCCGGAGCTGGCAAACTCTGCCCTCCTTCTCTGTCACGGTTAAGGGCATGACCTTGGGCTTGGCCCCTGATGAATCCTCAGTACCATCTGGGGTCCAGTGCCAGTGCTGCCACTTACTGGCTGTAAATGCACGCACACACCTGGGGCCAGCTACTCACTATGTGGACCTCAGTTTCTTCCCATGTAATTATGTATAATTACAGAACCTACCTCACAAGTGCGGGTGAAAATTGACTGGGTGAATGTAGGAAGACTGATGAGCATAAGCAGGCACATTATAAACGTCACATATGTGTTTACTGCTGCGGTTGTAATTTTCTGAAAATGGAGACAATTTAAGGTTACCTGCCTCCAACACTGGTGTGATTATTAAATGAGATAATGCACATAAGTGTGTAGAGCGGGGTGTTACCATTTTCCCCTCATTGGATGTAAGCTCCCTGTGGGCAGGGCCTGTCTGTCTTGCTGGTTGCTGCAGTTTCTGGTTCCAGGAGGGTGTTTAGCACACCGTAGAGGCACGGCCAGACGGACGTGTGAACAAAGGCAGGGTGCTCTGCAGGCAACGTCGAGACACAGGTGGTCCCAAGTCCTAAAGTATCTCAGACATCGTGTCAGGGCTTCGCTAGAGCCGTTGCTTCTATGCTTTGGAGTAGAGATGTGGCCTTGGCAGAAAATGCTGGATAATTGCAACAGAGAAGTTAAATAAGCTCCTCGCTGTACCCAGCATTGATTGTGGAACAGCAGGGGCTTGCCTGGGGCTGAGGGCACAGGGACACATGCGTGCGTATGTACACACTTGCGTGGGTGCACTAGGTGCCGCTGCAGCTCTGCTCATCATTTTAATGGAGGGGGGAGGGAGCTGGGACTCCTTTTATCAGAATAACAGAAAGTGGTGTTAGCAGGCCCTGCCTGCTTGTCACTACAGGGGAGTCCCAGTGAAACCACAGAGTCACCCTCTGCTGCCCCTCTCGACTCACTCGGAGGAACTCAGGCAGCAAATGGGACCACAGGGTGGGGCGGAGGGACCTTTCCCTGGGGACCATCTTTTGTAGGATAGCCCCCTGCTATCAGTAGGGCTGGGCAGGGCCTTCTGAGCAGCCATCTCCTCCCCCAGGCAGCCCCAGCTGCTGCACACCTCGTCCACAGAGCTCAGGGTTCTCCTGGGTACCCACAGGAGCTGAGAGGCAAGAGGGCATTTGGTGTGGGGACTGAGAGCTGCAGGTCGTTAGGAAAGTTCATCTGCTGGTGGTCACTCAACATTCCTGAGGGAGTAGACGGGGAACGGGGAGGTAAGCCGCTATGGTTGGCTAATTCAGGGCTTCCTGAGACCAGAAAGCAACCCAGCAGCAAAGCAGAATTAGCCTGTTATTTGAACTTATTCACATGAAGACATTTAAGTGATCGATGCTCATTGTGTTCATGTGCCTTCTATACACAAAATGCATTTTATATGTTTTTAGCATCTGTGTATGTTTTCTGAGTACTGAAAAAGAATCATTTGAGGATGATTCCAGAACAACGATAGAATCTACTTTAAAATATTTCACAGAATGGCCAAAAAAAAAAAAAAGAAAATTTCTTCTTAGTTGTGGGTCAAAGCTTCTTTTCTGTGATCTCCAAAAGTCTTATAGTTGTCGTCTCTGTGGAAATGGACCAAGAGTCAGCGTCACCAGGGACCACCAAAGACGTTGTCAGTGTTAGTCTGTACCAGGGTTTCTCAATCTTGGCACTATTGACATTTGGGATTGCATAATTCTTTGTTGTGGGCGGGTGGTCCTATGTGTTATAGGATGTTTAGTAGTACCGCTGACCTCTATTCACTAGATGCCAGTAGTTCCCTAGGGTAGGCACAGTAATGGCTACCCCTATCCCCAAAAGAATTCATGTCCTCGCCCCTGGAACCTGTGAGTTGGGTTACATGTCAAGGGGGAATTGAGGTGGCATATGGCATTAAGGTTGTACATCAGATGCCTTAGAGAGGGAAAGATTATCCTGGATTATCCAGTGGGCCCGGTGTAATCACAAGAGTCCCATAAGTGTAAGAGGAAGATGGAAGAGAGAACCAGAGAGATGGCAGCGTGAAGGGAACTCGACCCACCGTTGCTGGCTTTGAGGATGGAGGAAGGGTCACACACAAGCCAAGGAATGTAGGCAGCCTCTAGATGCTGAAGAAGACAAGAAAACATTCTCTTCTAGGGCCTCCACAGGGAACACAGCCCTGCTGGCGTGTCGATTTTAGCCCAGTGGGACCTATTTATGAACTGGAGCACTCTCGGATAATAACTTTGTGTTGTCTGAAGCCACTGAGTTTGTGGTAATTTCTTACAGCAGCAGTAGGGAACTGATTTACCTGGTCACCTCTCCCATACCCATTGTGACAACCAGGACATGTCTCCAGACATTTCCATTTGTCCTCTGTGCGTCAAAGTCGCTCCTGGTTCAGAGCAGTGGCTGTGTGCAAGGCCGTACTGTTTGCCTAGAAACTGGGAAAGGAAACAGTTTTTCTCTGTTCTGTGATGAGAATCAGGGTGGGAGTGGCCACACCCTGTGTGGCTGGCTCTATGAAGAAGGAACCAGGGGTGTAAAAGGGGGTGGGTGCCACAGCTGCTACTCCCCAGAGGCTCCTGGAGCTGTCACACTGTCATTAAGGGCACAGCATTCCTGTCGGTGCTTGTGCATATTTGAATGAAACTAGAAAAGAAGCTGAACTATTTTCAACTGCACCATAAAAGAGAATATAAAAACTCAATAAAACACAAATGTCAGCCGAAGCAGCATTGTAGGCAGAGACCTCAGCAAGGAGGGTCAACCCGCCAGGCGCTGCTGGCACTGTTTGTAGGAGTCATGGGTGGGGAGGAGAGGCTGGGAGCCCAGCCCACACTGGGGGCCACCAAGCCTGGGCTCTGGGCCAAACGCACAGCCCCCTGGTTTCTGGACCCAACCCCGATGCTGTAATTCTGTTTATTTTGCTGAATATGAAATCCATATGGTTCTGATTTCTTCCTCGTGATCCATCATCTCTGTGTGGCTTCAGAGCCAGAAACCATGCAAAGCAGCTTTGAAGTTGTTGTTCTGGGGCAAGTAGGAAGTTGAGCTATTCTAGGGTTCATCGCGACAACTCTGGGGTTCCCATTGGATGCGAGAAGCGCTCCAGGAGTTGAGAGGGGGAAGTGGACTGGCACAGTCGGTTCTAGTGTTGACCCAGGAGCCAGGCTGGATCAGAGGGCTGAATGGATTTGCATAGCCTAGGGCCCCTTACTGGTCTCCAGCCTAGGTCACAAAGACTCTTTGTTCCAGATGTCCTGGCTGAAACAACAGGTGGTTTCCATGTCACCGGCTGCCACAGGGTGGTCAGATGGAGTCTTGGCCTTGGCTCATCCCTGCAGGGCAATAGCTGGCCATATTTGGGGGCAGACTAAAGGCAGAGGTCAGGAGAGAAGAAGGAAAAAGGAAGTCAGTGAACAAGGAGGATATAGAGAAAGACATTGCCTGTATCCGTGGTTTTTGATTAAAGGGCCAGATCCTTCCATGATGGACTGGCCTCTGCAGACCTAACTGGTATGTGGAGGCAAGTGGTCCCCAATTTCAGCATGTATTAGAATCACTCCTCTGGAGGGTTTGTTCAAACCTATTGAAGAGTTTCTGATTCAGAAGGGCTGGGGGAGGCCTGAGAGTTTGTGCTTTCAAACAAAGTCCCAGGTGATGCTGATGTGTCTGGTCCAAGGTTGAGAACCACTGGTCTTGAACAAAAAGAACATTTTTGTACTACTAATAACTAATAGTTCTCAGGGCTTACAGTTTATGTGTGAGGTTCCCCCTTTGGATTGAATAATCCAATGGGGAGACTCTGTCATCATCTGCGGTTTTTTTTTCCCCCCAAGGTGAAAGTAGCATTTATTTTATTTTTTAGATTGTCGTACAGTAAAGTTGATTTTTGGGGCTGTAAAGTTCTTTGAATTTTAGCACATATTAGAGATTTATGTAATTGTCACCTCAACCAAGCTATAGAACAGTTCCAAGACCCTGTCTCATGCTTTCCCTCTGTAGTCACACCTGCCCCACCCAACCCATCATGTGACATCCATGCGTACAGTTTTGTCTTTTTGAGAATGTTGTATAAATGGAATCATATTGTGTAACCTTTTGAGACGGGCTTCTTAACGTAACATATGTTGGGTGGAAGTGGATGGCAGTTGTTGCATGTATTAATTATTCATTCTTTTCTCTCTATTGGTAAGTAGTATTTCATTGTATGAATGTACCATCGTTTGTTCATTCGTTCCTATTGATGATCTTTTGGGCGGTTTCCAGTTTGGGGCTATGAGGAATAAAGCTTCTTTGAACATTCGTGTTTAAGGCCCTGTGGACATGTGTTTTCATTTTTCTTGGGTAAATACAGAGGAGTGGGATCGCCGGGTCATGTTAAGTGTATGTTTAACTTTATAGGAAACTGCCAAACTGCTCTCCAGAGTGGCTGCACCATTTTGCGTTCCCAGCAGCCGTGGGGAGAGTTCCCGTTGCTCTGCATCCTTCTCAGCACTTGGTGTTGTCAGTCTTTCTAATTTTAGTCTAGATCATGCTTGATGCTAAGACATGTAAATGAGTCTCAGAAAGGCTCAGAGAGTTGTCCAAGGCCGCCAGCCCCTTGGTGGCTCCTTGAATACTGGAATCCAGACCTTTTGGCCTGAAGGCTGTAAACGTTCTGCGCAGTAGCTGCTGTGTGGGCTTGGGGGCTCCAGCAACATCACTGGTACGTGCAGCAGGGCTAAGACTTATGCCCAGGGATGAGAGAAACAAGAGGAAAGTAGGAAAAGGAGGTGACAAAGGAGAAAAGATGCACATGCTAGAATTACAGAGGTGGAAGGCGCTCAGCTACTTTTCCATCCCTCCTGTTCCCCCTTATTTTTAGGTTGAGGCTCAGAGAGTTGAAGCAAGCAGCCTGCAGAATGTCCCCAAGCTTACTGGTGCCTTCTTGACTCTTTGCCTATTGTGGGCAGTGACAAAAGTCACCTTTGTTTCCAGAAGCACCCTTGGTAATAGCACCAGGGCCACAGGCTGCTTCCCCTGGAGGCTGGCGGAATAGAGCTTTTGCAAATTGACATACCTGGTCCAGATCGTCACACTTCCTCCTCCGTTTCTTGGCCTCAGGACTGCTCCAGGCAAGAGTTGGCTTTAGAAAAGAACTTGTGCAGGGGGCCATGGCCACAGCTGAAACCAGAGCGGTGACTTAATGGGGAGGAGAAGGTTCATGGAAGGGAAGGTTCCTTCTCTGGAGGCTGTCCCACCCACCCTAGGGGGACGGGGTGCAGCTGCCCTGGAAGACTGTGGACATGCTTTCCCGATTGCAGCATACTTCTCTTTCATGTTGAATATCATTTGTTTTGTTGCCATGGCAACATCAAGTCTCTATTTTAATGCTAACCTGCGTGGCTGCAACTTTCTATATATAAATGCTGTTTTGCACAGTGAATTAGCTGATGCCACGGGGAAGCAGGGAATGTGGAGACGGTGGCAGAAAATGACCAGGGTGTCAGATTTGCAAGAGGAGGGACTGCGGGGCTGAGGTGAGTTGGAACCAGGGGCCGTGCTGTCATCTTCAGGGCAGGTACTCGGAGCTCATTGGAGTGAAGGCCGGCCGCTCCTGCAGGAGGGAATCCTTCCTTGGGCAGCCTCTTGCTGGTCAGGGGCTTGGATCTGCTTTAGGGGGCCTTCAGTTTCCCCACACGTCCCCCTCCTCATTCCTTCAGTGAGTCTGGGCTGCGTGGGGTCCCGAGGCTCTAGAAAGAAGAGCAAGCCACTCAGGCAGGAGTGGTATCTGAGGGAAGCCCAGTGCGAAGTTTTTCTTGTTTCCTTGGACTTATCTCAGTTCCCTGGTCTGGATATTTATCTCCTGTTTTGTGTTTTCTTCATTCCTGGGTATGACAGTCCCTGTGGTGCCAAATGCTTCCAGATGGTGTGGGTAGAATTCCCAGGAGAAGCCTGGAAGGGACCTTGGGTATCAGCAGGTTCAGGTCCCTTGGGCTCTAGATAAGGGAGAAGCCCAGAGAGGTGCCTTGCTCTACCAGGTGTCACACAGCAAGTCCGGCAGAAAGAGGGACAGGAACTAGGTCCACAAGGGATCTCCTGGCTCACGCACGTGTGCCATGTGTGTGCACGTTCTGTCGTTGGGTCAGGGCAGCTTGTGGGTATACATAAGAGAGTTACAGGGGCTGCAAAGAAGGCGGCATAGTCAGGGTGTTCCTTTCTTGTGTCGCAAGTTGGGGGCAATGAGCAGGTTTATATAACAGGCTTAAAAGCCATCTGGGCTTTTGGAAAGAGCATGGAATTTGGAGTCTAGAAAGCTGGGATTCGTGTGGATTCAGCCACTTTCTGTATGACAATTGTGTCAACTTTTCCGAGGCTCCATTTCCCCACGTCAGTACTGGGTGTGAGAATCTTTCCCCCTGACATGTTGTGGAGAGTCAAGCCATGGCCTGTGTGGACCTATCGGGCCCGACTGGGGGCACTGGCGTCTGAGGGCAGGGCCATTTGGAAACCATAAGGCACCCACACAGCTCCATTCCCCGTGGCAGCGAGAGGGTACCGCCAGCAACAGAGGAGTTCTCTGAAGATTGGGTTTCTTAGTGTGTTATGAAACACAGTGCAAGTTCACTGTCATTGAAAGTGTCATTCAGGCTTCCTCTCCTATCGCATCATTCGACAAATATTTTAAGTGCATGGTATCCAAAGGCTTGGACCCTGATTTTCTTGAAAAGAAAATCAATTGATTATCTCAGTGCTTGTGAGTGGTATACAGTCTGCAGGTCCTGGGAGATTCATCTCTGCCTGGGTAGGTCAAGAAAAGTGGAGCGAAGGATTCCCTTATAGGAATTTGTTTCTTGCAAAAGGAGGTAAAGGAGGGGATTCTAATGAAGGAGATCCGGACCCGGTAAAGCGGTGCTTTTGAACGTTGAGTCACGAGCCACACCATGTATGTATGTAGTCTGTGTTAACCAGCATAAATACAAAATGGGAGATACCAGCATGCATTGCATGTGGTAAGGTGATTATTGTGATGTGAAAATTTTGCTTTGTGTGTATATTGCATTGTGAAGTAAAATGTGCTTTTTACTGTGGGTCACACTTTCCAAAAAAAAAAAAAAAAGTATGAAAACTGCTGGCCTTCAGCAGTGACCAAATGAACTGGAAGTCTTTCCTGCAGGTGGCTGTGGATTTCCTTTCCAAGGAAAGCCTGGGAGGAGAAGGGTTCTCAGTGGGAGAGAGCCCTCTGCAAGCCTCATTTTGAGAAGCTGATGTGGTACCCCTTGCAGCACAGACAGGGACAAACAGGCCAGCTGGGAAGTGTGAGGTCTGGGGCCTGGAGGTGGCAGCCCTGCTCCCAGGGCCTGAGGTCAGGAGGATTGCTCCCCGTGGGTCGATTGAGAAGGACGCCTGTGATTCTTGCAGCCACTGCCCTGCTCACCCGCACTTTTCCCAGTAGCCTCAGAACACATTTCCTATGCCCCAGAGCCCTGCAGGTTTGGATTCTGCACTCCTCCAGGAGAGATAATCCAACCTTCCTTCCCACCTGGCACGTTCCAACGTGCTGGCTTCCAGCTGCTCAGTCTTGTCACCTCATGGTAGTCTGTTCACTGTGGCAATGGTGTCATTTCACCTTTAGACCCCACAGATGTGCAGCTGCCCTGCCCGAGGCTGCTGTGTCTGGCTCACTTTCTCTTCGGCCCCAATCCCTGCTCACCTCTCAGGCTGCTTGGTGTACGGCTTTGCCTCTAGACCCCCTTCTTTGCCTTTGTCCCCAGCTGGTGATGTATGCCTCACTGCTTAAGCTGTTTCATTCAGCTTCCTCACACATCTCCTTCCCTTCTGAACCATCTTATTAGCTGATGGGGTACCACTTTTCCACAGACAGAGTAGGACAGGTTTTCCAGGGTCCCTTCTGCCCCAGAAACCTTGTCCTGTGCTTCTCTTTCAAGAAAGATTACTGGGCTGGGGCACCTAGCTCTGGGGTGAGAAGAGGGAGTTGGCCACATGTTGGCAGCCCTTGGAAAGTGTGCATCGATACCCCAGAAGCTGGCATCCAGCTGTACCCACCAGGAGATGTTGGTAGTTAAAGGTCTTAGCAAAAGGATGTAGGAGGTAGAAATGCTAATTCATATTTTCAGTCTAGGATGGCGGTATTCAGTTCTTTAAAACTAGGGAGCTCTCTCTTCAAATGACTCCTGATGCAGATACCCAACAATTAAAACCAGGAGTTGCACACTGGTGGCTAATGGACAAAAGCAAGAGCAAAACTTGGGGGTTTTTTGGTGGTGGTGGTTGTTTTTTCATTTTTTTTGCCCGTGAATGTAATGTTCTCATTTAGACATTTTTGAGTTGGTTGCCAACATCTAGAAAATCAGCAGATTCACATTAAAAATTCAGATTTCCAGCTGCTTTTGCAAAAATCGGTAGCTTTGGCAACACTGAGACTGTTCCAGCATAGTCAATAGGGAACAATATGCTGATGGTGAGTGGTGGCTTTTCTAGTTTGCCTCAGTCCCCACCCATCTCTGCTGTTCTTCAATACTGAGACCCTTACAGTGGAACAGTTGCCATTATGCATTAGCTTTGTGATGTTTTTCTTACGGTTAGGGAAATGTGAGCTATAGCGTCATCTAGGTCTATGCAAAGAGGGAACATAAGAGGGCCACGTTTTCCCAGAAGATGTTTAAGAGTCTCTTTCTGAAAGTAAATTTATCAGTCTCCCAAAAATTAGTCTTCTAGGAACAGAGGTAGAACAAACTCAGTGATTTCCCCTTGAAGTCAGTAGTTCTCAAAGTGTGATGCCTGAACCAGCAACAGCGTCTCTTGGGAACTTGTTACAAATGCAGATCGTTGGGTGCCACCCAGACCTACTGAATCAGACTTGGAGGGCGGGACTCAGCAGTCCGTGTTCTGATACAGCAGAAAGAGCTGAAGGCTGAGAACCACTGCTCTGAGGCTCGGAGCATAGATGGGATGGCAGCACCTGCTATTGTCACGTTCTATCCTTTTAAGGGGAGGGAATGCGGGGATCCCTAGCCGAAGAAAAGGAGTTAAGGATTCCACCCACACCCTTTGCTTCAAGGACCAGAGGAGTCCTGCCAGCGACGGGATCTCAGCAAATCCCAGTTCCTTTTTGTCCAGCCATTGGCTATTCAGCACTTCCATCTGTGGGTGCCATTAGTGCAACCGTGGTGAACAACCTTGTAGGGGGCCTTCAACTGTCCTGGAGAGACAGAGGGTCACCAGGCCGGCTTCCCATGGGAGAAGCAGTGTGTGAGCCTAGCAGACAAGACTAAGGAATTGAATCACATCAAGAGACATCAAGTTGTCTGCTCAAGCTTATCCAAGATGACCAGGCATTCATGGGCTGGTAGTTCTTAGGTGAAGATATATGACAGTTCTTTAAAAACACATTGGTAAAAGCCAATCACTTAGGAACATTTCAAGTCTAGCACTGGTAACTCAGACTGCTGTTGTCATAGGTGATCACTTGGCTTCTGTCCGCTTCCTCTCTGGGTAATGGCTTTAACTGTTTACTGGACAGTCTAAGCGAGCCAAGGGAGTACATTTTTTCCGAATGTATTTACTTGGAGTGCCCTAGCCCCGTGAGAGGCTTGTTTCAGACACTGACCAAGCCATTGGTAGCCTTTTCCCTCTGGCTCATTCTGTTTATTTGTGATTTGGGGGCCGCTGAAGGCAGTTCAGTATGTAAGAACCCCTCCTAGAGTAAAATAAACAAATGGGCAGTGCGTGTCCCTCTACTTTCCTGTCTCCCTCACTTCCTCTACCCTCACCTTGGTGCCCAGGTGATCCCGGGCAAGTAAGAAACACCTTTCTAAGTGGACTGTCAAATCCTATGCAGAGACTGGGGGACTCCATCTATTCAGCACATATTTCTTGGGTATATTTTCTGTGTCTGGTGACAGAGGTGAGTAGAACAGTGTTCTTGTTTTGGGGGAGCTCAGACCACCGGGGTGAGGACTGCTTATCATAGGCCACATAAACAATTGCAGCTGTGGAGGTGAACAGTAGACCAGCCCACGTGGGAGGGAGGCAGGCTGGGGCGGGGGCTGCATCTCTCAGGAGACAGCAAGCGGTGAGGAGCCTGGCCGCTGGACAGAGCAAGGTGGGTCCCTGTCCCTGCTGGAGCATTGAACCCAGGCTTCCAAATTTTAGCCTAGATGGGAGCTGAGCTTCCATGCTGTCTCGAGTTATTGCTTCATATGAATTGGTGGGGACTGCCTGCTGGATGGAGCTCTTGGTTTTGGCAACTTAAACACAAAATTGCTTGGTTACTCGGCTTGTGGGGCTCAGTTGATATTCTTCTGAGGTGTCATTTTACCTGTGGTTCTGGTCAGGGGTCTTTGCTGTAGAATGCCTATATTGGCACTTTTGTTCTCTCCCCTGGCACCTCTGTCTCCAGTTAATAAGGCTCCCTACTAACAATCAGCTATTACCTTCTACCCTGTGAAATTGATAAGTAGGGGCCTGGCTGATCACGGCTTCAATTGTACCTTCTCCCTGGAGTATTTACGTTTGGACAGAGGATTCCGGGACACACTGCAGAGAAGCCCCGGGTACAATGGGGGAGTGACATCAGGAGGAGTTGTGCTAACTAGCCTTGGACGTAGAATACTGGGTTCAAATGGGTTCTCTGTCTTGTTAGTTGTAACACCTTGGTGTATTCGATTATAAAATGAAAATAAAAATACTTTCTCCTGATGTTTTTGTAAGGGTTAAATAAATTACAACACGTACCAGGTACTGGCCTGCAATAGACAGTGCTTCAGCAACTACCGTGTTTCCCCGAAAATAAGACCTAGCCAGACAATCAGCTCTAATGTGTCTTTTGGAGCAAAAATTAACCTAAGACTCCGTCTTATTTTAATAGGAGACCGGGTCTCATAATATAATATGATATGACATGATATAATATAATATAATATAATATAATATAATATAATATAATATAATATACTGGGTCTTACATTAATTTTTGCTCCAAAAGACACGTTAGAGCTGATGGTCCGGCTAGGTCTTATTTTCGGGGAAACAGGGTAGAATAACAAAAAATGATATCTAGTGGTGAAATACAGGCAGTGTGGTCAACCTTGTAGATGTGCAATGGAGGGAAAACGAAAGCTGACCTTTTGTCCTGTCTATTACCCAACCAGTCTCATTTTTAGGAGCTTGAAGTGTGTGTGTGTGTGTGTGTGTGTGTGTGTGTGTGTGTGTGGTGTTGTCTGGGCTGTCCTTGGTGATGGCAACAGAGATCAAATGAAGGTGCATGCGGGTCACTCCAGGAAGGCGGTGGGGGCCTTGTTTGGGTTGGTTTGCAGCTCTTGTCCAGGGCTGTGTTGGTCTCTCGGGCTGGTTTGTGGGGGGTAGCCAGCTTTCCAGCAGCCTCCGTGGATGTTGGTGTTCTCGGCTGCATGGGTTTTACTGGCTCCTTCTGATCATCCTCTAAATTCCAGTCTTGTCCACCAAGCGTAGTAATTCCACATGTCCTTTCTCTTGTTCCTTCTATGGGCTCGGTCAGTTGTCAGAAAAGTTAGAATGTGTCATTCTGGAGAGGTTAGTCTGGGCTGTTGGGAAAACCCAGGCAGGAGTGATGTGCGTTGGTGACCTCAGCTGATGACTTTCCTCAAAGGCTGCTCAGTGATTTAACGGAATGGGAAGTATGGGGCAAAGCTAATATTACCGAATATCTACCGTCATCTTGGGCCTCAGATCTTTACAAGAATTCTAGAAGCTGGGTTTGGGGACAAGCAAATGGATGTCTGTGGGCAATTGAGTGATTTATGGGGCAGTATCTTCTGTTTCTTATACATGTCCATACTCCAGCGCATCCATGCATACCTTCTTTTAGGAATCCCTGTCACAGGGTGGAGGTTGTGGTTTCTAGAAGTTTCTGGAATCTTCCATGCCCCCTTGTTGGAATGGAGCTTTGCATGTCAATGAATGGAAAAAAACAGGCACAAGAGGATTTGCCAAAGGGAAAATCAACTGCGTTTGTGCCTTTGCTCCTCTTTTGTGCACAGATGTTTCCTCTCTGGGCCTCCTCCCTTCACGGGGCTCACTGGCCCCACAAGCATGGGAAGTGGCTCCGGGTGAGTGAGCAGAGCCAGACCCAATGGAGAGGGTTGCCTTGCACAGAGCACTGTTGGGGCCAGCGAAGGAGCCATACTGGGTGGGGCTCTGGCTTCTGCTATGCCATCGGATCGAGCTAGTCATCTAGCCATGATGGCAACATCAGCGCCAAGGTTTAGGGCAGCCAAAGAGTGAGAAGGAGGGACCTTTGC
The DNA here is from genome assembly GCF_004115265.2 of Rhinolophus ferrumequinum. Classification (NCBI taxonomy): domain Eukaryota; kingdom Metazoa; phylum Chordata; class Mammalia; order Chiroptera; family Rhinolophidae; genus Rhinolophus; species Rhinolophus ferrumequinum. The sequence goes on from NC_046304.1 coordinate 9,325,869, forward strand.
ACTGGACTGGGGAGCTGTGGTGCCTAATCCCTGTCTGGACCTGTTTCCCAATCTGTAAAATGACTGCATGGTCTCTAAGGGGCCTTCTGTCTATAATGTTGAGAATGTTTTTTTTTACTGTTGCTCATGTTGTTTGAATTCAGTTCGTTTTCTTAAAAGTAAAGCCTCCATCATTTGCAAGATAGTATCAGGAATCCTAATCTGATAAACAGTATTCACTATAGGGGCTATGTCAAGGGGGATCATATTAGCAAAAATTACTTAAATGTTTTAAGTAAGGCTATATCCATATAACGGAATAAAGATTTTTAAAATGCATTAAATTAATACATTTATCATAGAAAACTTGGAAAATACAGAAAAGCCGAAATAATAAAAATTGAGCATTCTTTTCCTTTTCGTGCTGTCTATATTTGTGTACATAATTGGGATCATATGGTATATTTGGAATTGTATATGCTGATTTCTGGGGGAGGGCAGTGTTTTTCTGATTGTAAAAGTGACTTTATAAACATATTTAAAAATAAATAAAAATGTAAAACAATAAAATTAATAGTACAATTAAAACAGCTAGAGGAATCCCACAATACAAAGATAACCTTTGTTAATATTTTTGTGTATTTCCTTTTGCTTAGTTTGGGGTCGAGAGAGCATTATTTTCCATAGTTGAGATCATGCTGCATACTCTTGACTTCTAAAGCAGGAACAACTCTTAGAAGGTGATATAAAAGAGGGTTTTGATGACAGAAAACATTGGCCACTGGGTGGTTTATTAGTCTTCACTGTTTTAAGGGGGTTCATTCAATATGAGTTTTATATATGCAGAAAATGAACATTCCCTGGCAACCAAAGTGGCCACTTTGGTGCTTTACACATTGCAGCGTCGCTTGGGTGGAGGGAGGAAACAAAGAGTTTTTGTTTGGTGATTCTCCCAGCAGTGTCCCCAAAGCCTCAATAGTTCCCCCGTTGTCAGCATGTGCTTGCCCGGAAAAGGCAGCCTCAGTTACTAGTGCTCCTCACACATGGCTGGAGGCTTCATCTGTACTGGCCTTGAAGGATGTTGCAGGAGAAACATGTATCCTGGTTCCAGGATGGGACGGAAGCAGAAGAGAAAACACTAGGGCACCTAGCTTCACCCCTGAGCTGGAAAACCCACCAGATGGCACACGGTTTGCTGGATTTGCTCTGAGTTGGAGGGTCTGCACTGAGTAAGAAATGACTCACAGATGCGCTCATCTGGTTACTTCCCCATTGTCATCGAAATAATTTTGCTTTATCTCTCAGTGCCCGGAGAGTAAGTGGGTGGCAGCTTCACTTGCATATCTAAGACAAACTTCCTTCCTATTTCTTGCCCATGAACTACTGATACAACTTGGTTGGGTATGGACATCTTAGATCTCGAAACTCATATGTGCAGCTCAGTTTGTCCCACCATTCAACAAATATTTATGGAACGCTGTTAGTAATGAACAAAACAATGAGCATGTTCCATGAAACTGACTTTAGTGGGATTTCTCTTCTAGCATTTGTAGTACTTTCAGAAGGATGCTGCCAGGCATTGGGAGTAGTGAGCAACGGGCTCTGCCTCCTGGGGCTTTTATTCTAGTGGGAAGTATTCTCTAGCCTTTAGTAGGAGTAGAGGAAAAGTCTGAGGAAAAACTGATTTCCTAGGAAACTTTTCTCTTTGCCTGTTTGCGCGCATGATTTTTATTTTATTATTTTGCAACTAATTACTGATTTTAATCCATAGTTCTGGTCTTTTCTAATGGAAAACTTCTTAAACACACACTACTTCTTTATTTCCTTGCTTTTATTATTTTGCAGTTTAGGGAGTTCCTTTTAAGTATGCCCTGCGCTTTATTGAATTCACTTTTTATATTTTTATTGTCTCACAACTACTAATGTGGATTTAAATGAGCAATTTTTGGTAATCCTTACCTCATCTGTTTTCTTCTTTGTGTCATTCTTTCTACTTTGGCCGTTTTTTTCCATTATGAATTTCTGTTCCTCTTTCAAAGAGGTCACAACTTTTTGCATTCTAGCAGTTTCCTGGCGTTTTCTTCTGAATTATTTTCTGAGATGTGCTCTTCCTTTGAGCCTTCAGGGTGGTGTTTCTTCACCCTTATTCCATGTTTCCCCCAACCCCTCCTTTCTTTACTCATTCTTGAACAAGACAGACTATATATATATAGTCTGCTGCTGGCCTCGGCACTGTGCACTTGGGGGAAGGTTGACTCCCCGTCACAGTTACTTGCCAGTAGGCTCAGTGATTACACACATCTCCCAACTCAGTTGCTGTTTTCAAATTGGCTCTCACCTGGTGCACTGCTGTTTTACTGCCTGGCCCTCTGATATTCCAAATTGATGAGGGGCCTTGGACTCAACCATGTTGAGTGCAAGAAATTGGCTGCTAGTCACCTCACGGGAGCCATTGGCCTGGTGGTTGGGGCCAGGCACCACCCTCAGGCCCATCCTTTTTCTTGCTTTCTTCTATAATGGCGTCTATCTTAATATTTTACCCCCCCCCCGCGCTCCTCCCCCCCGGGAGGGTGTGTCCTTCTTGTGTGTGTGAAGATCAGATTTCTACCACGACCACCTCTCTTGCATATTCCTCTTTCTGGGGTTAGCAGGGGAAACATCCTTTCTGCAGTCCGTGAACTTTTTCTTTGGTGTCTCACTTGGACATTGTTAACGTCAGATTTCTTCTTAAGACCCCTTCCTCATTTGCTTTCCGTGACTCTGATGCTGAAAACTCACATCCATTCCTTCCCGGACATGGTGCCCCTGAGTGTGAGGCATGGACTGGACTGGAGGGTTCTTGCCTTCGAGAGTCCTGGAGAGGGGCCCCGGGGTCTGCATGCATTGATGGAGGGCATCGGGGAGGGAGGGCGGGATGGGGCCGAAAGAATATCAGGGAGAATTCATTCTCCCACCACCTAAGGGAGAACTCACCTCAAGGTCCAGCTCTCCATCCTTCCTGTATGAACTCTAAACTGACCCGTAGGATTTCATTGCTACCTCCATGCAGATGCTCCCGCTCCATGTGCCAAAGGCCGGATTTGCCCTAGTTGCCCACCGGTCACTTTGAACTTGGTATGTAGCCAGTAAACTGTACCACATCCCCCTAAACTGGCTCCCACCACAGCTGGATCTCTCTGGGTTACTGTTCTAGTTCTCTTTTTCCCTTCAGAATCAGCTTCTACTTCTCTCCCATTTCCCTCATGTCTCATGAGTCACCCAGGCTTATTCTACTTCTGACTTGATGTTCCCCACCCCCGCTCTGGTCAAGCCCTTTCTTTTCATTCCTGCTGTCAGGCAAATTCTGTATCTTCTGAGAAGCCTTCCTTGACCACCCCAGCTGAAAGTGTTCTTGCCTTTGAATTCTGAAAGCTCTCTCATTGTCTGTCAACTTATCATTTGGCACTTATTATAGACTGCCTTGTCTAATTATTCCTTTTTTTTCCCCCACTTGTGTTTGTGCCTTGTCTTCCAAATTTTAGAAGTCCAGTCCTTTGTATTATACTTGCCTGCATCGTCCACAGCATTCAGGAAAGCGTAGTTAGTAACTATTAGGTGAATCATCCATCACGTGGCCATGGGTTACGTATCGGGTGGGGGTGTCTCTGAGATCCTGCAGCCTGGAGACTGCATGGGCTGCTGAACAGTTTTTCCCTTCACGACTGTGAAGCATTTAGAAAACGTGAGTCATCGCCATACCCAGATGTTCTTTCTTATTAATGATCATTATGAGACAACATGATTTGTCCTATAGCAGACAAGGGCCTACAGCGAATATGGCTTATTTTGGTTGACAGTTTTCAACTCAACTGAAACAAAGAATAATAACAAGAGGGTTGGTCACATCTGACTCCATTAAACTCAGGAACATGCTGCTCAGCGGAAATGATTGTCAACCTTTTTGCTTGTGGATCATGGGTTTCTTACTGTTTCTCTTCTGCCTACATGGCCCCATGTGTAGAAACCTACCTATTTGCAGAGACCCAAAAGGGCAGAACAATTCGTGCTTTTCATAGCAACTTTAATGATACAGGACTATCAATCAAGCAAAACTAAAGTGACTTCTGCTTTCAGAAGCCAGAGGAACCCCAAACAGTAAACCCGTTAGAATGCATTTGCAAGTCGTCCACACCCTGACATATTAACTGGTGAAGCCTAAAGAATGTCTGCAGGATTGGTTCTGCTTAGCTCAGGTCGGAGCAGATTAGCCTCCTCGTTTATAATGGCCCAGAAAGGTCCCTTGCCATTGGCTAGCGGCCACACCGGGAACTGCCATGACTAGGATTTCTGTGTGTTGTCTGTAGTGGTGCATCGTCGGGTGTGATTGCATCTGTTCGGCTGTGTGATGATGCAGTGTCAGTGTGGTGTCAAGACTGAATGGCCTTAACACTGTCCCCTCTTGGCTGTTGTAAAACCAAGATTTTATGGGTTGTGAAAGCTTCCATGGCCACTTTAATTCCACAAAACCTGAAGGACTGGAGGTAAAGGTCTTGTGCTTTTTATCTACTCATGGGTAGGAGCCTGTTTCCAGGAGCAGAGACACACCTTGCTCCTCCTATCTGTGTGTTCCAGTGGCATGGCTGACCTCAAAGGTCGGGGTGTGGATTTGCCATCTGGCCCCTCTTCTCACCACACCACAGAGAGAAGATGCAAATAACTCAGCTGCTGGCCGACCCCTCACCTCTGGATAACAGGCTCACTTTCTTCTCTTGTGGCTGGGTTGGGACTGTTTTACAAATGTAGATGTAAGCATTGCATTTTTGTTGTTTTTATAACGGGAGAGAAAAAGAAAGGGGAAGAGGGGTGGATTCCCTAACCAGCTCCCTATTTCTAGTCTTTTCTTGACATTTGATCCTTTTATTCCCTGGTGTCCTTATATCAAGAGTGCAGTGCTGGTGGTGTTTTCTCCCTGGCTTAAAACCCATCCATGGTTTCTTCTTGCTTATAGAAGAGAGCCTGAATTTCTTAGCCTAGGTGTTCTCATGGCCTTTCATGATCTGACTCCTTCCTTAGCTACTACTTTTTCACCTTCCATGCCTTTTTTTTTTTTTTAACTAAAGTTTATTGGGCTGACAATTGTTAGTGAAGTTACATAGGTTTCAGGTGTACAGTTCTGTAATACATCATCTATATATATCACATCGTGTGTTCACCACCCAGAGTCAGTTCTCTTCCCATCATCGTATATTTGATCCCTTTCTTCCATGCTACTTAGACTCTGCTGGAAGTGGTCCATCCACCTTTCCCCATACCTTCGCACACTACTTTCCTGGGCCTTTCCTCATGCTGGCCACACATGGAGTATCAACCCCTAAAGTTGTTCATCCTGCCCACACTTCCTGATCTATCCCAAGAACCTTTATTTTTCTCCTCTATTAAATGGGACAATATAGAAATTCCTTTGTTGGTTTGTTAGATGGGTTAAGTGACATAAGGTGTGAAGTACTTGGTGTGCCTGGCCCAGAGCGAGTGCTTAGTAAGGGATTGTGGTCGTCATTCCTGCAGCTGATTGGAGCCTAACAATCAGAGAGGGGATGTGGCGTCCCCCAGACAGCAACACTAGTGGCTTTGAGAAGGGTGAGTTGAGCCCTGCCATCCGGGGTGGAAGGGCAAGACCAGAAAGGTGGAAGGTAGATGCAGAAGGCAGGGAGTTGATGTGCCCAGCTAGCCATTCAACCCTACAGGGCCCCCGAGAGTGCCATTCTCTACTCCTAAGAGGAGAAACCTGGGACTGACATTAAGATGCTGGCCGTGCTGCCTCAGTGTCCCTGAGATTGGACACAAAATAGGTCATGGAGAGCTCTGCTGTAGATGACCCAGTCTCATTTTTTCCTAGTCAGCTTTCTCACTGCCTTCAGCAAGAGGCTTGGGTAGGTACACATTTCACCTTCCCTGGAGATTCTGCCCCTGTCTATCTTATAATGGGGCTCATGTGTCACACTGGCCAGGGTTCCTTGATCTAAAGTATCTTTTGTGTGTGTGTGTGTGTTTGGTGAAATATACATAACATAAAATATACCATTTTAACCATTTTCAGTAGCATTAAGTACATTTACACTGTTGTGCAATCATCAATCTCCACCTTCAAAACTTTTTCATCTTGTAAAACTGAAACTCTGTGCTGGTGAAACAGTAACTTCTATTTCCCCCTACCCCAGTCCCTGCCGACCACCATTCTACTTTGTGTTTCTAAGAATCTGATTACTCTAGGAACCCCATATGAGTGGAATCATACAGTGTTTGCCCTTTTGTGACTGCCCTGTTTCACTTAGCATGATGTCCTCAAGGTTCATTCATGTTGTAATGTGTGTCAGAATTTCCTTCCTTTTTAAGGCTGAATAATATCCCGTTGTATGTATATGCCACGTTTTGTTTATATGTTCATCCATCAGTGGACACTTGGGATGTTTCTACCGTTTCGGCTGTTGTGACTAATGCTACTATACACAAGGGTGTACAAATACCTGTTAGAGTCCCTGCTTTCAGTTCTCTTGGGTATTTACCCAGGAATGGAATTGGATCACCTGGTAATTCTATGTTTAACTTTTTGAGGAATTGCCACACAGTTTCCATAGCAGCTGTACCACTTTACCTTCCCACCAGCAGCACACAGGGTTCCAGTTTTTCCACATCCTCGTCAACACTTGCTTTTTCTGGTTTTTTTGAGGGTAGCCATCCCAGTGTGTGTGAGGAGATACCTCCGTGTGGCTGGCATTCCCCTAACGATTAGTGAGGTGGAGCATCTTAATGTGGGCGTTGGCCATTTGTATATCTTCTCTGGAGAATTGTCCTCTGCCTTTTTTGAATTGGGTTATATGTTTTCTTGTTGAGTCTAAACATTTTTCGTGTCCAGGACACTGCAGCTGCTATTCTTCAGCCATTGTTGATAGTAACAACAACAACAACTAGCTTTTATTGAGCGTGTACATCTCTTTCAATTATGCTAAGTGTTTACAAGGATTTTACCCGCTTTAATTCTCATAACAACCTTTTGAGAAAGATATTGTGATCATCTCCATTTTACCCTCGAAGAATCCACAGTTTAGAGGCTTTGCTCCATGTAGCACAGCTGGTGAAGCAATAAGGGCATGACCCGGGTCTGACTTGGTCTCTAGATGTTAGAACAGATCTCTTAGTCTCATCCTATGTCTTCATGAGGAAACAGTTCATCCATACCAGCGTTTGAGGGAAGAAGTGATATTTTATAGGAAACCATCCAGGCCTTGGGAACTTGGTCCCTCCAGAAAATCACATTTACCTTCAGATAGAGAATCACTTCCTAAAATCCCAAAGGTTTGCCTAGGGAGCAAACACAGAAATGTATGGCATTTTAAGTGCGACACCCTCAGCTGCTCCCAGAAGCTTTCTAAACAGAGTGATCTGACATCTTCACCAAAGATCCAAGTCCCTACTTAAATTCATTTCGTTGGTGGATGCAGTATTGTTCTCAGGGTCCAATCCTTTCTTCACTTGCAACTAACAGCTTTGTGATCATCAGTCCCTTTTCATCTGAGATGCATAGCATTGCTCCCTTTCACCTGCTGTTCGTCAGGATTTGGAGGGGCTGAGGGCAGGCTGAAGGCAGGGGACCCTTGTCTTGTCCCTCTGGGGGCACTAGCTTTCCAGCCCTGGGAAGGTCAAATCCAGCGTTCTTTGGGGGAGCATTCTCTGTTCCTTTCATGTTGGGTTTTATCTGGCCTTGGGTTCACACAGCTGGGGCCGGGGCCAGGGCCAGAGCTGTGACTTAGGGTTGGGAAGAAGTTGGCGGAACATTCCCCAGCAGGGCTTGGGCAGACCCAGGGAGTCCCGCCTAAAATACAGTGGACAAAGGCGCTCTTGTCCGCTGGCCTGGGGGTGGGAGGCATCTGGTCAGTGACACAAGCTTGGCTATTGTATGTTGTGACCTCAGCCAACTTTTTTTAGCCGAGAGAGGAGAAAAAGAGAGAAAGTGTAAAAAAAGGGGAAAAAAAGGAAAGAAAGAAAGCCTCAAGAAACTTTGCATCTGGAAAGTCCAGCATGCGTTGTTGATTTCCTCACAAGAGCTGGAGCAGATTTGGAAGGAACTGTGCAATGTCGTGGGTTCTTTGTGAAAGAATAGCAATGAGAAAAGCCACAGGAACATCCCTCAGGGTGCCCAGAGCACTGACCCTGGGGTAGCTGCTTGCCTCAGCCTCATTTCCCGCAGAGGGTGCCGTGGAAAGGAAGCTGGCGGGGACCTGGCCCTGAGTCTAGGGACTTCAGAGACTCACCCCTGAGTTAGCAGCCCCCAAAGAAGATTAGCTGTCCTCTGATGGTAAGAATCAATTCTGCTTGCTGGCAGATGTATGTGCTCAGCTTGCTTTTCTTCTGCATGTTTCTACAATGGCTTTGACATTTTACAGAGGCAATTCTGACAACCTTCTGCGATGTGGGCTCTAACTGCTGAGTTTAGAAAGTCTGGGGGCCCTGAATGCTGGGGGGCACGTTTCACCGGCCGAAGGCATAAGCGGGGAGATGAGAATACTGGGCCGTTGTGTGAGAAATCAGAAGGAGAGGAAGGGAGGAGGAAAAAGAATTTAAAAGGAATGTTTGTGGCGGGAAGGGGAGTCTTGGCTATCCTAGTTACCTGAGAAGCAGCGTGGTGACATGGATTTCTGTTGTGGGGATTGGAGTCCACGTGTTGCCTCCCTCATTTAACTTTTCCAGAATTTGAAGCTTGGCTTCTACCTACCTACCCATCTGCCACGCCATGGCCTAGTTCTGGCTAGGACGTGGTGGAGGGAAAGCTCATTAGGGGACACAGCTCCCCAGAAGGTAGTTGAGTATCTGCCCAGTACACCCAGGATCTACATGGTGGTTCCTGGGTGGGCTGGATGCTTCTGTCCAGTTGGGTGGTGGCGGTAATGGCCACAGTAAAACTAATGGACACTCTCCTGAGACTTAGGGGTAGACTAGCCTTATTTCGCCAACCCCCCTTCTTTGGAAAGAGGGCCCTCTCAGCAGTCTAGAGTTTAGTGACCACTCTCAAGTCTGAGGGAAGTCCAGTTTCTATGGAAAGGTTAGCCTGTGTCTGTAGGTACCTTCCTCCAGGATGCTCTCTCCCACTGGCTGGGTCAGGTACCATCTCTGATTTTGGCCTGACTTCTGATAGGGGCCTGAACCTGTGCCCGAAGACAGAGGGTGCTTATTACCTAGGAGCACCGTCTAATGGGCCGGTTGACCTCCAAGGAAAACTCACAGCAGGGCTTCTCAAAGGTTAGAGTGCATCTGAATTATCCAGGGACCTTTAAAATGCAATGTGTGCCTCTAGGGTGGGGCCTGGGACTCGGCATTTCTAACCAGCTCCCAGAGGATGCCCACCGTGCCAGTGCAGGGCCCACACGTGGAGAATGACTGCTGTGAAGACCCCAGGCCCATCCATCTAGTTCTGACAGACTTAAGCTGCCCAGGACCTGACTGCAGAGTGCTGAGGACTGTGGCTGGTCTGGCAGGTTTATGGGGAAGAAGGGATTAACAGAGAAGATGGACACTAGGGACATTCAGGGAGTGGGGAAAGGCCCAGGCGAAGCTCTTACTGGCAGAGTAAGGCAGCATCTGGGGCGTGTGGGGTGTAAGCCGTCGGAGGGGTGTGCCCAAACGTAAGTAGACTTTGTGTTTGGGGTGCCATGTGAGTGGTGAACAGAAGTGCTAACTGCTAGCAGGCCCAGAACATTTCCACTGGTGCCTGCCTTTGGTGTGGGGTGAATTTGAACGTTGGATACAGGGAAGCCCAGGATGCCAGGGCAGAAATCTGACTGCTGGGCAAACAGAGCTCAACTGAGTGTGGTCCGGGGAATGACAGGGAAGGGGCAGGCAGACGCAGGGCCATCGGGACAGACTGACCGCAACGTACCAGGAGGAGAGGTGGGAGCACAGAACTCCACGGCGGGGAGGCAGAATCCCAGGGCTTTGAGGCGGGCAGCGTTCCGGGGATAGCCTGATGCCTGTGACTCTCGTGTCTACATTTGAATGTGACTTTGCTTGGAGACCATCTGGTCCAACTTCTGTATTTTCAAGATGAGGCAATTGAGGCCAACCAGCAGAAATGAAGTAAGTTGCTCAAGATCTAACAGCAAGACAGCAGCAGTTTAAGCCTGGCACTCAGGGCCCGCCAGTTCATATCCTGCGTTCCTTTCATGGGGCCACCAAGAGGTTGGAGGTCCCAAACCTCGAAAGTAGTACAGCCCCAGGCTCTCACCATTTGTCTAGTTTTATATGCACCAGTAATAGAGGCTCCAGGAGTGTCAGCTGAATGGGGTTGGTAGGAATTGTACCCCTACGGACTCAAGGAAACGATTCCAGCTCCTGTTAGCCTGTCTCCTTCTGGTGCTCATGGTTCAGAACCAATTAGGGCTCACAGGAAACCAGGTCTCCGAGTCAGACATTTGTGATTGGAACCACTTGGAGCACAGGCAGTAGCACCGCTGAGGAACTGGAATGAGTCTGTATGGTGAGACTCGCTGCCCTGGTGTTCTTTTGGTGCCATTTGTCCTGCAACTGCCAACCACAAAGCTGGACCAGCTGGATCTCAGCCCCGGCAGGCCGTCAGAGGCACCCACCTTTGTGCCCTAATGAGCTCTGGCTTCCTTTCTCTAAAAGAGCACCAACCAACTCCCTGAGGAAGCCTGCGTTTGCCCCCAGGGCATCTGTGGGCAGCAGCTGTTCCTTTGCCCTTGATGTTCCTGGCAGGCTGCTTTGCATGAGGCACCGAGCCCATCAATGACTGCCTGAACAGGCAACTTCCAGCTCCCTCCTTCACTTCTTCGCTCCCCTTTGAATGAAACAAAGTGCTTGGTAAATTCGGTTACGGGGTTTTCTTCAGAGGTGTAACAACTTTAGAATGTGCCAGAAACACTGGCATAGGGCATTTTGGGGTTTTGTACCTTAATATTAAAAGGACGGCTGAGGAGGGCGCTTCACTAGTATTTTTTTCTGTTCGCCCCCTCCTAACACCAAGTGTTGGCCAAAGTCTCTTGTTCCCAGGCTTTTCCCTCTGCAAAGGGAATTTGCCCAGGGTCTAGAGGAGCTCTCACCCTATAAGGAGATCCCTAGGGAGGTGACCTATTGTGGGTGACAGAGCTTCAAAATGTCCTTCAAAAATATCTTCTAGGGCAGGATAATTGATTCATTATTATGGCTATAAATTAGTAGGGAAAATCGAGCATGTGTTTTGAGATCCTTTAGGACTGTGGGAAGTGCTAATGTCGCGCCCAGCTCCTTCCTCTGACGCACAGGGACATTTCAGCCCTAAAGAGGCTAGAACAGTGGCTTGTGGCAGAGGGGGGGAGAATTAGCTGTTCAGCCTCTTCCTACAGGTCTGAGGTATAATGCCCACAATTTAATATCCTGTTTTGGGCATGGATTGAATGATATCCAAATTTTGTTAAATCACGTCACTTTAAGGATGTCTCAGACAACATTCCTTTCCCTCCAGTTGCATTGGTTTTGGGTGAGTAAACAAAACCATATCTCTAGACCCAAAGAGCTCCAAAGAGTGAGGCACACATCACACACACACACACACACACACACACACAAGTAATGTTTTATGAACATTTGTGTTCCTGTCAGGAGGTCTTTGTCATGTCTTCTGTTTATGTGGTTGCTCCTTTTGCTTGTGCTGGTCATTTAAATGCCTTGAAATTTCCCTTGTGGTGGTTTTGGTCTCTGTTACGAAAGACGTTCCTCGGGTGCTAGAATCCCAGTTGTTTTGAAGTCTGGCAGTCCCTGGTTTTACAGATGAGGAAACAGAGGCCCAGAGAAGCCAAGGGAACTGTAAATTACAGCTTGTCTGGGGACACAGCCTCTTTATGCCTAGGCCTATGTGACTTCTACTAATGCTTCTGTAGCTCTGAGGTGGAGCTAGGATATTTGGCACATGTGATTTTCACCTGCCAAGGAAGCGGTAGGGGGAAAGGGGTCAGCCTTCCTTCACAGCCCGCTGGGAAGTTGAGTGTGTGAATAAAATATTAATCCCAAGCCTGTGAACAGAATCCCTCAGGTTTTGCTGCTCAGGAGCCAGAAGCCGGAACAGGCTGATGGGAGCACTGCTTTGCCCTGTATAGCTGTGAAGCACCAGGATCAGGCAGGCCTTAGAAAGGGGACCAGACTTAGGGGCTTCCTCTGGGGTTCCCCACTAGACTCCAAGGTGAGGAAGCAGCTTCCCCTCTGATTCCTGGAGCTGTTCTCCGTATTTCAGGAGCACCTGTGGGAACCCCCTTCTCTGAGTGGCCTTAAACACAGCCACGAAGACTTGCGGCACCTCCTCCAAACCTCTGTAAATGGCAGGAGTGACTGTGATATTTGGTGGCACAATTGTGCTGGTTGGCCAATGCCAAGATTCTCCCAAGAGATGGGTGGCTGCCAGATCCTTGTCATGCTTTTTGGTGCCCCTGGGCAGAAGCCGTCAGCACAGCACCAGCCATCTCAGATACAAAAAGTTTGCTGACATCCAGAGTTCCTGTCTCCTTCAGAACCCTATTAATTGGCCCTTCTATCTCTATCTGTGTGGCAGGCGCAACGGTAATAAAAATTTTTCTTCCTGGGTCGGTGAAGTGAAGGCTCATGCAGGACTTTGTGTGAGGCCCGCACGGATGCCACTTCTCCATGATCTATTTCTTCCTACCCTCTGCTGCATGACCCGCAGACACTGCAAGGCCGTGAAACGGCTTCTGAACCAGGAAGAGCTGCACAACTCATCCTTGCAATTCCCAGTATCATTTGCAAATCTTTTCATCAATGCTTGCCTCACTGAAGACCCCACGTTTTCCAGTTTAGTGGTTTTTCCCGGGAGGGTTGACTTCCTGCATCCTTGCATGGACTACTTTGTAATTGAGTTAATCAAAATTCCTGGGCAACCAGATCACTCCATGCCATTTTAGGGTCAGAAAATGGACTTTATTGTTCTGTGTCCTCTGCCTGCCCAGCCCTGACAAACAGGCCCAGTGAGTTGATTGGCCATCAGGGGGGCACTGGGGAGCTTGCAGATGGATATTCAGGGTGGCCTGGGACCTTCCCTGAGTCCTGAAGTAGCTAGACACATCTGCAGTTCTTGAAGTGGTTTAGCCTCCAGGCCCACGGCTGGCAGCTTTGTGGGTTCTGGGAGAAAATTCCAATGGCACTAAAGTCCACCACTCATCATGGGCACCTGTGACAGCCACAGTGCAAGGGTTTCTCTAATAGCTTTGTGGACGGAGGACAGTGAAGGTAGTGAATGCAGGCAAGGGAGAGCATGGCAGATGCTCCCTGGGAACGAGCTGGGGAGCCCAGTGAGTCACCCTGTGGGCACTTGTAGATACCATCCAGGGAGGCTTCTCACAGGGGTGGGGGTCTGGCACGAGCAAGCAGGGGATTCAAGCCAGCAAGATTACTGCTGGGAATGTGTCCCCATCCATCCATCCATCCATCCATCCACCCTGAGCAGTGAGTCCTGAGGACACTTGGGTTGGAGCAGGGTTTGGAAGAGTCCTGGGGACATTTGCAGTTAGGGGTTAAAAGCCTGGTTTGGAAAGTTCCTTTAATGGACTCAAAGAAACATCCCTGCTAACCAGGTGATTTCTAATAAGGGGTTTGAGTACACACCTGGAAGTGTCTGGTAAAACCTCTGAGGAGCGAGTCACATTTACTGAGAAATTCTGCAAATAGAGACATGGAAGGAAGAACGGCGTCTTATTGGTAAAAAGCTAGAGATGAGCCTCATGTGCTTGACCCCCTTTTCAGACAGGGGTTCCAACCAGAGTGGCTCAAGGGGAAGCAGACACGCTCAGACTCAGCATGGGAAGTAGCCGGACAGTCATCTACGTGCTGCGAGAGGTTTTGGCTTTGGGAATGCTCTGAGGACATCCAAAGGCAAAGCTTGGTACGAATGAGGTCTCCAGGAAGCCCTGGGCTTCCTACTGAGTTTTCCCTCTGCAGGCAAAGTGCTTTGGTCCCACCCTGTCCACCTCAATGGATTCGGGGCTCAGGACTCCCTGTGGAAGCTGATTACTCATGTGGCCAATAAAAGGTGGCTGGAGGTCGGACTCAACAACACCTGGGTCCAGTAAAGAGTCTGTGGTCTCCAAGGACCCTTCCGTTCTGTCATGTTCTCTCTGGCTGGAAACCCGTCTTCAGGAAAGAGACAAGAGCAGATATTAGATGCCAGAGGATAAGAACAAATTGGGCAGCTTCCTGGTAGGCTTGGCAGGAGGGAGAGGAAGGGATGTTTCTTTATTGGGATGGAAAGGAAGAATGGGGTTCTGGTTTTGGTTCTCTAGGTGTCCTCACTTTTTTCCTCCTACCTCTTTGTCTTTTATCATGTGGAATTTGTGATCCAGGGTATTATTTCATTTCTTTTTACTCTATATATTGAGAGTAATGATACATACATACATATGTGCTGTAACTAGATTTATAATAATTATTTACACATTTTTAAAGCTGATTTCATGTTCAGCCCTGATTTTTTTTTTTTTTTTTTTACCTTGACTGCTTCATTCTTCACCTTTAATTGTCTTAACTTTCCAGGCATTTGGAATATATCTTTTAAGCACTTTTTCTAAGGAGGACACACGAGTGAACCTTTATCTGTAGAGGGATGTATTTTGATCACCTTCATTTGTGGAAAGACAGCTCGGCCACATAGGAAGGTCTCACGTTTTCTACATAACAATCCAGAGGTGTCTTTTGAAATATGATTACAGAGAAGTCTGACACCTGCTTTATTTGTGCTCCTTCATGGGAGACACCCTCCTCCCACTTAAACAGTGATAAGACTTATCCTCATCTTCGCTGTGTAAATATATTGTTAGGGTGTGTCAGCTTGTTGGGCTTTAAAAATCCTCTTTGCCTTGGGCAGTGTTGGGCCTTGCACAAATATGTTTTCTTTTAGCTGAGAGAAGTTTTTTCCCCACCCTATCTATCTTTCCTGGTAGTTTCTTTTCTGTTAGAGCTTTTGTTCTAGTCTCTTAGGGAACTCCTAGCATCCAGATATATCTTGGCTTGCTTTTCTGTACCTCTGTTTTCGTTTTTTTTCTCACTTCTTTTGCATTCTGGGAAAACATTCTTAAATTTGTTTTGTCCATAACTAATTTTTTTGCAATACTAATTCTATACGTTATTATTGCAGCCAATAAGGATGTTTCTTCTGTTAAAACCTTTTAAATTCCCCTATAATTTGATCATTTCGGGTCCCTTTTTTTATATCATTTTATTTTCTGGGTCAAACCAATTTGCTTTTTGAATTAGTTTGTTCTCTCCTTATGATTGTTTTATTCTGACACTATATCTGAAAGATATATAGATGCTATATCTTTCTGCCCTCTGTTAAGGTTGCTCAATGGTTTCCTGGAATTTTTCTTCTGTATGGATCATATGAGGTCATGATTAAAAGTTTGTGCTTCTCCTGAGGCGTCTGGATACCCTTCCTCACTTTCTGCAGTTAAAAAAACACTGTTATCTTGTCTCCCCCACCCCCCAGCACACAATGTTGAACAGTCCATTCCATCAGATCCATTAAGAGCTGGGATTTGTTCACAAATGGGGCACACATGTTGCTTGGACTGCCATTCTCTGTCTACTTGTTCGGCAAAAAAGCTTCCTCAAATCTGTTTAAAGCCCAGGTTCTACGACAATTCCCATTATCCATCCATCCATCCATCCATTCATCCATCCATCCATCCATCCATCCATCCATCTATCCATCCATCCATCCATCTATCCATCCAGTGTTCCGGGTACTATGCTGAGCCTACAGCTAGGAATGAGGTGAACATGGCCCTGCCTTCCTGAATCTTACAGTCTGTTTCTCTGTAGTGTGGCCTCTCCTCCTCCCTCTGGCCCGGTCTCCAACTCTCTGACCATTGAAAGAACATGATGCTACTTGGGTCCATCTTTTCCTTACCAGCCTATAAAGCTTGTAGGGATTACATTTCTCAGAATGCACCGTGCCATTGCTTCCTCCCCAGGTATTTTCTGTGAGTTGCTCTCTCTCAATGGATAGAGAAAGGCTGCCAGAGCTGGAGAGAATAGCACATCCACCTGTGAAGCAGAGGAGAGATGCCCATTATTCTCGTAGACACAGATCCTGAGGCTGGCGGCATCACTGTAGGACGTGGTGCCCTGCTTCATGCTTTGTGTCTTTACCCCTTGCCAGAGGACATTATCTATCCTTGGGTAGCTGTTTCCAGCTTTGTGTAGGAGTCTCTCCACTCTAAATAGGTGTCTGGCAGAAAGGTGTGGAGCGGACTCTCCAGTCTCTGGCCCAGCTGGGTCTTGGTCTTCTTGGTGGCTCCCTTGCAGCCCCTGTCACTAATTGGTTGACTCCCCGTGAGTGACAGTGGAGGCCCCTCCTGGCTGCTGGGTCTGGGACTGCTCAGGGCGCACTACTAGTAAGGTCCTGGTTCCCAGGGACTGAGGCCTTCCAGGCCCACCCCGCCATGCCCTGACTGCTTCTGGGTGTCCAGCTGGCTATGCGGTTGGGAAAGCCGAACTTGCTGGAGAATTCTTTATGGAAGAGCCTTCAAGTAGTGCCAATCACGGCACCGGGCTCATTAGCAGTCATTGCCATGGCAACGGGTCTGCCAGAAAGTGGCTTGTTAGGCTGACAACTTCAGACATGTTATATATAGATCTGGGTGTGCGGAGAGTGGGGGTGTGGGGCCCTGCGGATATGCCTTTCTTTAGCGCTCCTATTGCTTCTGGGCTCGTGGTGTGAGAAGACAGGGAGCGGGGGGGACCTTAAAACTGTCTGATCTGGCTGCTAAATCAGGTACCGGACGACCACCAGTTAACATCGGCAAGTAACATTTGCTCATATCTGCAGAAGGTAAGAATCAGGTGTTCCCAGAAGCCCCCAGAGGGGGACGGAGGCCCAGGTTGAACTTGAAGAGTGGTGATGGCTATGGGGAGCTAAGAGTGGGGGTGCGTACTGACTAGAGGCCACAGAGACAAGATTGAATCTCTCTTAAAATAGTTTATTTGAAGGGTTTGGGCTAGGGGCTAGGATCCTTTTCATTAATAAGGAGCTGTGCAGCTAAACACTGTCTTTTTATAAATCATGCTTATTAAAATTTTATGTTTCCAGTTTTGATTTCAGAAGGGATATCTTCTCTCGGTTTCTCCCTCTAAAGCTGCAAACCAGTTTCTTCTGAACTCAGTGAGTGTAAGACTCACCTGGGATACATGTTAAAAGGTGGCCCCCAGGCTCCAGGTTGATTTGGTGGTTGGATCAGGGCCCTGGAATCTGCACTGTAACCCCTATGTCCGGTGACTGACAGGGTGGCACAGGGACCACACTTTGAGAAACATTGCTGTAGGGGGATTTGTTTTCATCTCTGGGTAACTTCCCTTTGCTTGCTTGCTCACTGCTTCCCCCCAAGGGGAATCAGTAGCCGTCATTAATAGGACAATTTTTTGGGGTTGTGTTATTTTAAATAAGGAGACAATGAAGTACAGCCGGGGAACGTGACTGCTTGGATGTGGGTGGTGATATTTCTGTACATCTCCTGGGAAAGCATGCGCACACTTGGCTGGAGAATGCTACAGGCAGGAGAATCAGGCCTGAGTTGTCATCCTCCTTGGGTGGGAGCTGGGATGTCAGGCGGTGCAGGTGAAGAAATGGAGGTTGTTATGGAGAGCTGGGGAAAGATGGACCGAGGGTAGCCGGGATGTAGGTAACTGGATGGAAGTGTCAAGAACAAAGCTGATATTTTAAAGTTCGGTTTTATCATTTAATTAACTGCGCAATGTGGGGAAAGTTGTTAAATTTGCTGAGTCCCAGATTCCTCATTTTAAAATGGGGGGAGAATGGCATCTATGTGGCAGGCTTGTTGCGAAGATTAGAGATGAAGTGTTAAGCGCCTGACCCCGTCCTTGGTGTACTTGCAGACATTTAGTGAGTGGTCAAAGTCCTTATCGATGGGCAGAAGTAGAATGCGAGTGCAGACATATCTTGAGTACCTAGTAGGCTAGGGTTCTGAAGTGGTGTGGAAACCTCTTGATAAAATAAAGTCAGGCTGTGTGCACACATGCATCCATTTGGGGGGCAGAAGATCTAATTTTCCTCAAATTCTCGGAGGATGAGTTTCCATATGTAGTTGAGCAAGTTGTTTACTGCATAAGGGGACCCAGATGACGGGGCACAGGGAGCCTGACACCCAGCCTTGCACTCAGGGTCCATCCAGGGGAAGAAGGGGCAGGGTTTGATAACTCCCACAAAGTCACATTGTGCATTAGGTTAAGAATTTCTGAGTTGAGAAAACCATCTTCATCTCTGCCCACTCCCTCTGACCTTGTTCCTTGTAGGTAGGACCTGTGTCAGCCCTGCTTCTAGATCCTATTCCCATGGGAAAGAGCTGACAGAATGGAAGGGGAGAAGCCACAGGACTAAGGAAGGGAAGGGAAGGATTTAACTTGGCAGGAAGCTAATTAGAAGAATAAGTTGGTAGCGACCTTAATTATTGGGTAGTTACTCATGCTGTATCCTCTTGATGGCTGTGGGGCCGTTCTCCCAGGACGCCTGCACCTCCACGGCCACAAGGGGTGAGGTAATGGTGGTGGTTTGGAGGTTGCAAATGAGAGCCTGCAGGTTGAGAGGCTGACTTCTGCCTTGTTTATGTCTTTCTAAAAGTTTTTTTATTGTGGTAAAATACACCTAACATAACATGTATCTTCCATGACTTTTACACATTCACAGTTTTGTGTTAACTACCACCACTGTCTAGTTCCAAAACATTTTTATCACCCCCAAAATAAAAACCTGTGCTTACCCACCCACCCTCCCCAGCCCCTGGCAACCACTAGTAATTGGCTTTCTGTATATATGGGTTTTCCTATTCTGGACATTTCACGTAAGTGGAATCATACAGTACGTGGCCTTTTGTGTCTAGCTTATTTCACGTGGCATGATTTCAAGGCTCATCCATGTTGTAGCTGGTATTAGTACTTCGTTCCTTTTGATGGTTAACTATTTTTTTATATGGATACACCACATTGTGTTTGTCCATTCCTCGGTTAATGGACACTTGGGTTGTTTCTATCTTTTGGCTATTGTGGATAGTGCTAGAACAGGGTGTATAAGTGTTTGAGCGTATTTTCAATTCCCTTGGGTATATACACAGTTGTCTCCACATCTTTTGACTCCTGACTTATTTCAGTCTAGCCAACAGGAGTAACTTCTTTCTGTGAGACGGGAAAGGCAAGGAGGCTGCCTTGGGGGAATGGAGGAAAAGCACAGTCAGATGGCAAGCAGAGCGGGGACTAATGGCTGTACTGGAGGGGGATGCGGGCACCACTTTTGCCACCCTGGCCAAGTCAGGAAATTGGCCTAGGTGCCCTCCTCCCTTCTTTCGTCACTTCTTGGCCCGTCTTGGCTCAGTAACCTGGATGCCTCCCCTGCAGGCACCTTTTATAGTGTTCAAGATGGTGGGTCCTGCATTTTCTAGCTGGGGAGACCTCAGAGCAGTAATAGTACCTCCTTGGTCATCAGAGTTCTCAAATGTAAACCAGGGCCTTTTCTGACCCCACAGGGTTATTTAGATAAATTAATGAGAGGCATTCTAAAGAGAAAATCACCATGCAGCAGGTGTCGTCGTTGCTGCTTCACAGGTCGGGCACAGAGACGGGAAGTTTCCGTCCACGCACTCAGCCGGCCCAGCTGAGGAGCGTTCTCTTCATCGCCCAGCCTTCTCACCAGAATGCAGTCCTCAGTCTCTGAGTGTGTTACTCTCCCCAGCAGGCCTGTGTTTGTCTTTTAAGTCAGGTCGTCTTGGAAACAGAAACCTGGGAGATGGGACTGTTAATAGTGATAGTTCAGACGCAGTGGTGGGGAGGTTGGGGTGAACTTCACACCACAGTGGAGGCGGCATGAAACCTGGTCTTACTCGGCACCTCCATGGCCCCCCTTCTACTGGAAACCCCCAGTTATTGAGCATGCTTAGTGACCGGCACTTTCCCAGATGCTGACTTTGTTATTATTCATCTCCACAGTGTCTTCCACAACTGGGATAACGTCATCCTCCATTTTATAGATGTGGAAATAGACACAGCTGGTTGAGTCATTTCCCTGGGTCACGGGAGTACTGAGTGGCCAAGTCAGGTTTGAGCCCGAAGCCAGAGGACTGTGTCCACTGAGCTTTCGGGTCCCTCTGTCCTCTGCAACCCGTTTCTGGCCATGTCAGTCTCCGACCCTCACTTAATACCCTTGAACAATTTCCCATGTCCTCCCTGGTTATTTGGACAAACAACAGTCTGGCCTTCCCATCTTAGATGCTATAAGTTACCCGACTCAAGCAGAAGCAACCTGGTTGTAGAATATTTCTTTCTTCAGCCAAGCCCCCTGACCTCCGTCTTCCTAGTTTACTCCCAACCCCACTCAGCCAGAAAGTGTATCTCCTGTATGTGGGTTATCACACACACACACACACACACACACACACACACACACACTCAACAGAAAGTTATATTTGTCTTGCATGTATTTTGACCACCTGCCAATCTGGGAGAGGCCAGAGCAGTGTCTGGAGGCCCAGGTAAACATGCTCATGTGCCTGCTGGTGAGAAGGCTGCCCGCCTGCTGTCCATCTCCCTGGCACCTGGCAGTTTAAAAGCCAGGCTTTCCCACTGAATCATAGAGCTGCTGCAGGTTAGCAGGTGTGGGACACAGAAGCATTCAGGGCATAGGGGAAGCTTTTTAATTAAATAGTAAAACTTCACAATGAAATATACACTGCAGCTACACAGAGGGCCATGGGGAGGCCGTGTTTACTTGAAGTCCCAGGAGCATCTAGGATCGATCCCATCCTGCAGAGGGCACACAGGGCATCTCAGGAAGCAGAAGCACGTGGCTTTGCAGTCTGCAGAAAGCTGAGAGCCGTCGGGGAGCTGAGTCTCTGCTGCTCACTTTCAATCTGTTATCTTGTTTTCCTAAGCTATGGTCATCAGTGACCAAAAACTACCTTGTGGGCATGGCTGGGGGTTGCTGAGGACATCTAGAGCTGATTCGTTGTAATATTTCTGAACAGGGTCCAGCTTTGCTGAGAAATTCATGGCTGCTTTCCTCCTGTGGCTGGAATCCTGTCTTTGGTCAATTTACTTTCTTCACAAGGCACAGAAATTGTGTGAGCTAATTTGAACCTTCTTTCCTTACATTCAAATGTTCTTTAGCTAACAACTTTTATTTTTGTGTTTATTGAAGAGAATTTAGATGGAAGAGAGAAATACAAAGAAGGGAATAAAAACGTCCTATAATTCCACCACTGGAAATCAATTCTGTTTTAGCATCTGTGTCTGTACCTAGCTTCTCTGTGTTCTATATATTTTCCTCTTTTTTTTTTGTTTTTAAGGAAAGTACTACTGTCTGTGTATGGTTAAAAGAATTAAACTGCACCTAAGTGCGTATGATGAAAGGACAGTCTCTGTTTTATCTCAGATTCCCAGTTCTCTTTGAGTGATTTGGACACTTGAGAAAACCCCACCTCGCTCTTCATCGATTCTGGGCATTATTATAGATAGTTTTACATCTTGCTCTGCTGAGACTTGTATTAATTACTTCTGGTAGGTTCTCACAGCAGGCCCTGGGGCTTATCTGCTGCTCTGCTCGGTGGTCCCAGGATTTCAGGCTTCAGAGTCCACAGCGGGAGTGTGTAGAGTAATGGACCCCCAGGAAGTGGAACACCACAGTGAGAGTTTTCTAGGGGCTACGACGAGAAAGTCCAGCTCTGTTAACTGACTGGCACTTCCCTCTGTCCTCTAGGGGAAGCTGTCCCTGCTGCGGTGGCTCTGAAAAGGCAAGCACTCCTCACACCTCACACTCAGGCAACTGCCAAAATCACCCACGTGTGGCCTGTGACCTCCCTTAGGGAGTCCTGTGGGCAATCCCCCCAGCCCCCAACATGGAGCTATTCCAGGGTGACTTCATCTGCCTCTGACTTCCTGGTTGAAAAACAGTTACTGCAGAAATGCCAAATGTGTGTGACCTTTTCTTTTCTCCTCAACAGAAGCCTGGAATGGTCCCCCCTCCGCCAGGAGAAGAAAGCCAGACTGTTGTTCTTCCACCTGGCTGGCAAAGCTACCTGTCTCCTCAGGGGCGGCGTTACTATGTCAACACGACCACCAATGGTGAGTCCCAGCCTGGGAAGCGTTCTCAGCAGCCCCCGGGTTTCTGTCTCTCTGGAGGGGCAGGTTTTCTTCTCCCTCCTCCACCTCCTGGTTTTCAGACTTTTTCTTCAGAAATCTACCTCAGAGTCTGCTTTCTGCCCAGAGCTTCGTGGTAGGGATCTGAAGCTGGATTGGGAAGGCAGCCCTTCAAGGTTGGGGTCCTTTTCAGACCCTCACAACCTGAGCACGTTCGTTGAACCCAACCTCACGGTGTGGAACTGTGTTTTCCGAATTGGGATCTCGAACAGTTCTGTGGTCAACAGCTGGTTTAAATCAAGTTGAACAGGTTTAGCTACTGCATGATTTCTGGGCATTTTGAATGTATTAAATGATGCAGGATCTCTCAAGCAGGCATTGCAAGTGTGGTTTTCCTACCTTCACAGCATGTCTTTCTCTTCCCTGAATTGTCTCACTGGCTGGCATTTCTTGGTATGTTCTTTGGGGAATGCTGGGGCTACTTATGGATTATTTATTCTAACAGATTATACAGGTTCCATGTGCGTTTCTGTGTTAGGACCGCATCTCCATGCCCCCAATTACTAGGGACTTCCTGAGCCTTCACAATGACTCCAGGATCCCAGGATGTAGACGGGAGGGTAACTGGCAAGAAGGCGGGAGAAAGTTTATAAAAGGACCTGTGGGGGCAGCCGGTTAGCTCAGTGGGTTAGAGAGCAGGTGCTCTTAACGACAAGGTTGTCGGTTCGATCCCCGCATGGGCCACTATGAGCTGCGCCCTCCACAACTAGATTGAAACAACTACTTGACTTGGAGCTGATGGGTCCTGGAAAAACACACTTAAAATAAATAAATACATAAAAGGAGTTTTGATGGGTTCCTATAACAAGCGAGCAGAGTCGTGCTGCTGACTGCTCATGGGCAGGGCAGAGCAAAACCAGCAAACAGCTCTGTCTCTTGACCTCCAGGACTCCCCAAGGAAATCGCTGTGAGAGAACAAAGGATAGAAATACAGAAAGTTAGATTTGGTAGAAATCACAGATGTGTGTGCCAAGTCAGAACCTGAAATCCTACCCAAATCCACCTGTTGGCTCAGTCGTGGTTCTCACTTCCCTCGTCTGTGTCTACCTGACTTATGGCCGCCTCGTCCTACCTGATGGGATCCTTAATATGGCTGATGATTAGGAGCCGGCACTTGAAGGTGTCCTGGTGACAGAAGAGCCAGCTGCTGTTTAGAGGGAGCAACAGAGAAAGCAGCTGACAGCTGCCACTCGGGCGGTTGGTTTGTTCATATGCCCTGGCAACCTGGCCTTCCACGGGCTCGAAGTGGGGGTTCCAGTTGAATAGGTGAGCGGGGTTTCTAGGAAAAGGGAAGTGGGACTATTTCTGACCATTCTAATCTTCAGCTTCCTCAAAACAAACACATGAGCAGCTTGGTACTGTTATCAGACTTTGAAGTTTCAGAGGAAAATGTGTTATGTGCAACCCCCCCCAACTGCAAAATGCAGAAATTGGACCATATGATCCTGAGATCATCAAGAATTTGGATCCATGCCAGGGTGAGGGTAAAAGTGGCTTTCTAACATCAGCATTTTGTATGTATGTGTGTGTGTGTGTGTGTGTGTGTGTTTTAAACCAGAAAATAGTATATTCTCAGTAAAAAAAAATTTAGTAAGTTGGAAAAGTGTTTAAAAGAAAAATACCTGGTTCCATTCCCTGGAGCTATTTATCACTCATATTCTTCTAGATATTCATATTCTCTCACCCTCTAAACATATGCATGGCTGTTCTTTCTAATAAATTGGAAAACACTATCCATATTGTTCTATAAATTGCTCTAGACGGTCTATGATGAACATCTTTCCATATTTGTACGTTTCAGCCTAACTCATTTTTAAAAAATAGCTATGTAATAGTCCATGGCTAGCGTATGCTATCATTAGTTTAACTAGCCCCTCTTTATTAAGGGGATATTTAAGTCCCATTTTACATTAACAGACAGTGTCTGGCAGCTTTTTTTTTTGAGGTCCTGGCTTTAGCGTGTGCTACTGGGTCAGGACTTTTTGTGGTCCCGGGATATAGCGGTCCCAAGAGACTCTAGGCCAGGGTTCAGCAAACTTTTTATGTAAAGGGCCAGGTAGTAAACCATTGAGTCTTTGAGGTTCATACGGTCTGTGTCACAGCTACTCAACTCTACCACTGTCTTTGGAAAGCAACCGTAGACAATGCATAAACCATTGCGTGTAGCTGTGTTCCAAGTAAACTGTATATATGGACACTGAAATGTGATTTTCAAATAACTTCCGCATGTCATGCAATAGTCTTCTTTTTTTTTCTGTTTCAAACTTTTATTTGTTTTTAAGGGTGTTTTTCCAGGACCCATCAGCTCCAAGTCAAGTAGTTTTTTCAATCTAGTTGTGGAGGGCGCAGCCCACAGTGGCCCATGTGGGGATTGAACCAGCAACCCTGTTAAGAGCACCGCGCTCTAACCGACTGAGCTAACGAGCCACCCTGAAATAGTCTTCTTTTCCAGCTACTTAAAAATGTAAACGATGATCTTAGTTCGGGAGTTCACGCGCTGTATGATAGCAGGGTGGGCTGGGGTTGACTTGCAGGCCATGTTGGCTGCCGACCCCTGCTCCAGTCGCTCTGTCATCTGCAGTATGACTGGCCCTATTTACCCCTCCCCTCCTTCACTGATACACTGCTGGTATCCTGGTTCCTTGGTCTTGCATTGTAGAACACATGCCAATTTTATTCATTCACTGTTTAATTCCTTCTTTATCTGTTTGACTGAATCATTGATTCAACAAACACTTAGGGGGCCTCAAATATATTCTAGGCAGAGTGTTGGATGCTGGGGCTATAATAATAGAGAAGCAGTACCTGCCCTCAAAATGCTTCATCTTATAGTGGAAACCGATTCTGAGTGAGTATGTCTTTGATTACAGTCCTGACCAGGGCTGTGAAGGAGAAGCCCAGGGTGTTTTGGGAGCATGTTGAAGTGAGACACTGGGAAGTCAGGGGAGGCTTCCTGGAGAAGGAGGTACCTTTCAGCTCACGTGGGAAGGATGAAGGAGTTGCCAATGGAAAATGCTTTCTTGATAGCAAGGAGTTAATCATGTTTGCAAGGATCATCCAGCCCATGGCCATCATGTTAAGGATTTCCCTCCTTAGTCTAAGGAAATAGGAAACCTGGCTGTCCTCTCTGGAATCTTTTCTTAGACAGGTTTTGTTTGGCTGCTGGGCTGCTTTTTAAATTTTTGAATCTGACCGCCTCTCTTCAGGGAAGGACCTATCCGAATAGCCGCTGGCTCTTCTCACACCTGCATTTATCTGACCTCCTGAATCCCGGAGCCATCTGAGTTTGTCTCCTAACAGGGGGGCCCACTGTGTCCACCTTTCTCCTCGATTCTTAGGGCTCTCCTGCCTGTGACTCCGGCCAGAGCCATGCACCATTGCCCAGGAAGCTGATACCACCAGTGCCCTGCTCTAAGCCGCCACGAGCCAGTCCTCTCTTCTGTCCACTTTTTTCCCAAATATATACTTCTAGTCTCCTTAATCCCTAATCACTTCTTTTGCAGAGTGCGCTTGGGCACAATAGGTGTTCTGTCCTCGTTTTTTATACCACATACAAATACAACTAGTTTACAGACCAATTTACATTTGTATCACCTTGCTCTGGCTAATCTGCTTATTTTCAAATCCATTTAGGATTTTATGGACAGGGATTGTCCCATTGCTCAGCTAGGCTGGGGGTACAAAATCCAATGAAAGGCCATCTCCGCCTTCAAAGACCTCAGATCTAATGGAGTCAGAGACACATAAGAGACTAATAAGCATTGCGGGTGTTTGCGTTGAATTCTGGGGGGCTCAAGTAAGGGAGGCATCAACTTTATGCAGGTATCAAACAAGTCTTTGAAGAGGCAGCCCTTGACTCAGGGATTCCATGCTGAGGTGTCTGCACGAGCAAAGGCGAGGCAGCAAGGAAAGGCTGATGTATTTGGTAAGGAACAGAGAGGTGAGGGGTCTGACCCATTAAAGACCCCCTGAGGCACTCTGAGGAGTTGGGACTTTGCCCTGTGGGCAGTGGCAAGCTCTGGTAGGATGCTGAGCGGTGGCATGACATGATCAGAAGATTGTGGCAAGATTACTTGTGCAGCAGAGTGAAAGGTTTAAAGACAGTAAGCATGGAGCCTGGCAGTCTAAATGAGAAGAGAAGTAATGAGGTCAACTTCACGTCTATAGCTGTGACTGGAGAAGAGGCAAATCTGTCACACAGGATGTGGCAGGTCAGGGAAAGAAGACCGCTTAGATTCCTCTGAGTTTTCTGCCTTGTGTGCCAGAGCCATGCAGTGAGAACAGGTGTACGAGAGGGGCACAGGTTTGGAAGAAAGAAGATGAATCCAGTATATGGTTCCTTGGGGGACGTTCAGGGAGAGATGGCTAGCATATGTTTGGATGGATGGTTCTGTGACTCAGGGGACATCTGGGCTAGAGATGGGAATCTCAGGCACTGTGGGTGGGTGGCTTGGCAAGCAGAGACAGAATGGATCTCACCCCTACATGCCCCTTTGGCCCGGACTGTTGTGCAGTGAGCAACCTGCACAACCACGGGTGGTGACCCAGAATTTGCATTTTATCACCAGAGAAATGAAGTCATGAGAACGCAGGGGATCGCCCAGGGCAAGCCTCCAGGAGAGAGCGCTGCAAAACCACCTTTTAGGGAGGGCCGAAGGAGACTTTGAAAGAATCGTCAGAGATAGGAGGAACTTAGGAGGAGGTAATGTAATAAAAAGCAAGGGAGAAAAGATTGTCAGGGAGGGACAGTCAGAGACATACTGAAATGTAGATCAGATTTGTGTTAGGGGTGATAGGTTAAATCATTGGGGAAAACATAGATTATTTAATAAATAGTGTTAGGCCAGATGGCTGCTGGAAGTTTCAGTGGGTAAGTTACTGTAATAATGTTGTTCACATACACTCAGGAAGGCCATCAAACATGCTTTATGAGACTTTGGGAAGTCCCCATCTCCCCTTATCTCCCATGTTTATGGCTCTCCAGAGCGTTTCGCTATGCAGGGTGACCCTGAGCTCTGGCCCCAGGAACCCTAGGGGTTCTGTTATCAGGAAATTTCTTGTCCTCTACTATTTCAGAAAATCCTTCATTCCCACCAAAAGTTGACTCATCGAGCCAAAAATTGGGGTTGTATTTAGTTCTTGGATAGTGAGCTATTATCAATAGCCTGACCTGTCCAGGGACCTACACTGGTATTAAGGGGGGACCTCTTATTTGCACAACAGATAATTACATTTCAAGAGATACAGCACAAGGTCATTTGTTCCATTTATAATTGGAAGGCCAGATAAGCACATTTAATCACTTAACAGTGATATGGTTATAGGTATTCAGGTCTTCTTTTTTGAGAGATGCTGACTTTTTAGGCATTTTTAGGATATATTTTACCATTTGGACATTGAAAGGGTATTTCAAGCCAGTAATGAAGGCCAAGATTAGTTCCGTTTAATATATGAATCACTGTTTTACCTGTTATGTATTAGTCTTGGTACACTTTACAGCCAATAGTTGCGTTTATTTTATCTATGTCTTTGATTTCTAAAGAAAGCAGATCATTTGCAGGGGAGGGGCGGGAAGGGGGGTAATGCCATAGCTCTCTTTCTCCAGAAAGCGAAGCCTGAGGCCAGGATTAAGTATTAACACCTTATTCAGGAGGTGTAAGCTCAGTGCAGTGAGAGTGGGTGAGAGAGGGAAGGGAGACAAAGGAGGATGCCACATGTGGAGAGTGAACTGCAGAAACCCAGTGAGTGGGTCACTTAGCAGGTGTGTTCACTTCTCTGAAAGGCTGGTGAAGAGGAGCTGTATCTTTGAGTAGTCCATGAGAAAGCAGAGGTGTTTGACCTGCTCACCCCCCTCTCCTCTCCTATTTCCCATTGGTCAAGCTTCTCCCCTTGGAGAGCTATTTCCCCCACACTTTTGGGCTGTGTCATCTGGCCCTCGGCATCCTTTCAGGAAGGTTGACTCCACCCCCACATAGTGATGCTTCATCCAAGGCCATGGTGATGGTCAGTGGGGCATGAGTGAGGTAGCAACCGAAATAGGAGGAAGTGAGAATCTGCACTGGGACACAGGCACTGCAGATTCCCGTAGAATTTGTGTGCTGTGGTGTGCAGAGCTCTCTCCAAAGTCAGACCTTGATGACTTGATTGTTCATAGGGTTTCAGTGGCCAGTGACGTTCACTCATCCGAGGGGGGAACCTTCCAAATCATCTAACACAGGAGTTGGCAGAGTACATACAGCCCATGGGCCAAATTCAGCTTGTAGCCTCTTTTTGCAAATAAAATATTTTTTTTGGAACACACTCTGTTCTTTCCTTTACATAGGGTCTAATGTTGCTTTTGCGTGATCATGGCAGAGTTGGGTAGAGACCATGTGGCTCATAAAGCCAAAAATATTTACTATCTGGCTCTTGAAAGACAAAATTTGATGATCCCTGGACCAGTACAACCATTCGTTTTACACGTGAGGAAACAGAGTCCCCATGTGATAAAGAGACCTACTCAAAGTCACCTGGCCATTCATATGCCAGGATACTTGCGGGTCCCCAGTCTTTTAATCTTTAATTTTTTGCCTCAGTATTCAGGATGGTGGGCACGGGGGTGGGGTCGGATTGGGGGGGGTGGTAACTTAATTGGCAGTAAGGATAGCCTAGTTAATGGATTAGTATTTAAAAAAATCTGAAATAACATTTATTTTTAAGGGAAACATAATGATTTTGTTAGCGCATCTACTGAAACCTAGGAAAGCTGGGAATTGTTTTTAAGCTCTTTTGACAAACAATCCATATGTGTAAACGTTTTATTATGTTTATGAGTGAAACTTGGAGGACAAAACCAGGATTTGAGCTTTTGGATTTATTTGCCAAATAGTTGGTTGTTTTCTTGATTTCGTGTTTTAATTTTTCTTTAAATGAGTAGATTCCCATTTAACTTCATTACACCAGGAGCTAATGTGCGTTTCTGGATACGTTTTCCAGTAGGACACTTTTAAAAGCATTCTTTGAGCTTTTCTTTGTTACAAATAATTGTATACTTGCCTCACTCTCGGGATAGAACAGCCCTGATAATTCCCTGTTAATAAAAGTTGCTCTGAGAAACTTCTGTACCCCAAAACATAGATTTGTTTTCTCCTGTCCGTCTGTGTTGAACAAATGTGAGACTGAAAAGATGCTTTCATTCGGCACATTTGGTTGATTGAATGTGTGTATGTGTGTGTGCGCGCGCGCGCGCATTTTGGCTTTATTTTTTTCTTTAACGGATTTTTAGTGGAAGGCTGTTAGACCTTAAAGCTGACTATATAATCTGCTTCTGTGTTTCTGTGTGGGTTCCTCCCCGCCCCACCCCCCTCCCACCCCGCCCCAGAGAATCCACTTTAATTTGTAGTGTTAAGTTAGTACTTAAGTGCCCAACACATCCCCCATTTCTCAGCAGTTTTTAAGACCGGTAATCTCTTGGAATTTTCGCGGATGCCAAGTGGGTTAGAGAGTCATTCACACTGCCAGTAAATTGAAGACTCATAAAAATCAAAAGGCAAAGGAGACAAAAAGGATTTTGTTTGCTGTATTCTAGGAAGTTGAGTTACTTTGCAAAAGACTGCTTTTGGTAAACAATGTAAAAACTTTCTTCATTGGCTGTTGGATAGAGGCACTGATTAGCAGCAAATGGTTCAGATATGGAAGTGAAACAACAAGAATGTGGACTGTGACCCAGCAATTCTACTCCTTGATATATACCCAAGAGAACTGAAAATAGGTCCACCAAAACCCCTGTATACGAATATTTATCTCAGCATTATTCATAATGGCCAGAAACAACCGAAATGCCCATCAGCTGATGAATGGACAAACGAAATGTGGTCTATCCATACAATGGGATATTATTCAGCCATAAAAAGGAAGGAAGTACTAATGGACACGTGTTACAACATGGATGAACTTTGAAAACCTCATACTGAGTGCAAGAAGCCAGGCAAAAAGCCACGTGTTGTAGGATTCCATTGACAGGAAATGCCTAGAATGGGCAAATCCATAGACACAGAAAGTAGGTAAGTGGTTTGCAGGGACTGGGGAAAGGGTGAATGGGAGTGACTGCTAATAGGTCGGGGGGTTCTTTTTGAGGTAAAGAAAATGCTCTAAAATTAGATAGTGGTGACAGTTGCATGAGTGTGGAATGTACTAAAAACCATTGTATTGTGTGCTTTTAGAGAATTTATGTTGTATGAATTATATCACAATAAAATAGTTAATAAAAACAAGCATGTTGGGGACTTTGGCAAGTTGGTTACTTTCTTGGTGTCATTCAGAAACAGTTCCGTAGACGCCTCGGTTGGGGATTCCTTCTGCCTGGTTCCCAAACTTTGGTGGGTATCAGGAGCATCTAGGGAGTTTGTTAAAAAATACGAATGCACGGGTCCCACCACTGACCTACTGAATCTGGTATTTAAAAAGAGTGAACATTTCTGCTTTGTATTTTAAGTGTTTTCTAATAGTCACTACCTATTTATAACTTGGCAAGGAGACTTACCGTAGGAACAAGATTGATGAAGGCATAGTCAGTGGATCTAATATTAGGAAGTTGAGTCAATTTAAATCTAACTTTCTCTTATGAAAACACAGTGAGAAAACACAATTTTCTTCAAACAAGTAAACGTGCATTATAGTCCCATCGTTAAAAGTTATATAACCATAAGCTATTATGGTAAAGTAGAATCTCATGGAAGACAACTCTATTTTATGGTGGCAAGATAGAGAAAGCGTATAAAATTGCCAATGTTTATATTTTTATGTTTATGTTTTTATATGGCTGTTTATATTTTTAAGTGTTGTCAGGATAGCTGACTTGTGCATATAGTTGTCCCTCGATATCTGGGGGGGATTGGTCCCAGGACCCCTGCTGATAACCAAATCCGCAGATGCTCAAGTCCCTTATGTAAAACAGCGTAGTATTTGCATATAATTTATGCTCATTCTCCCATATACTTTAAATCACATTGTTACCGAACTCAATGGTTTTGCCACTTGGGGTGTTCTATTCAAGAGCCAGACGTGGCTGTCTTAGGTATTTTTATTTACTTGCAGCAAATACAGGAGAGGGGATTCACATCCAAAGCTCTGTCTTCAGGAAGGGAAGCTTAGCCATTGCTTATATACTCTAGTAGGTTAATTACATGTTGATTTCTTTTTGGCAGTTGGCTAAACTTATTCTGATATTAACTACATGCAGGAAGGGAGGCTTAGCCATTGCTTATATACTGCTAGTTGGTTAATTACATGTTGATTTCTTTTTGGCAGTTGGCTAAACTTATTCTGATATTAAGTACATGTTGATTTCTTCTTTGCAGTTGGCTACTTACCAGGTTGAGTTGCATCAAACTTACCCGGTTAGAGCTGCGCCTGCAAAATACTGTGCTACATTTTAACACTTACAAGAATTGCGTTTAGTAAGAACCATCCAGACCTTGAGACCCTTGTCCTCACAATCTCACAATCTCTAGATTACTTATAACATCTAATGTGATGTAAATGCATTGTAAATAGTTGTTGTACTGTATTGTTTAGGGAATAATGACAAGAAAAAAAAGTCTGTAGATGTTTAGTACAGAAGCACCCATCATAAACCTAACTACACAGTACACGTCAGCAACAGTGTAACTTTAAAAATATATCTTCAACCCACAGTTGATTGAATCCACAGATGCAGAACCTGTGGATACCTACCAACTATAGTTTCTGGTCTTTATTCTTATACGTATAATAGGAGGTAGCAGTAGGTCTCATGCTTTCAAAGCTTTTGAGTCAATAGTCCAGTTTTTTTTTTTTTGTTTTTGTTTTTTAATCTCAGCATTTCATGCAATTCTAAAAACACCTACGGACTCTAGTTTCAACTTTGTTTCTTGCTAAGTCTAAGTCAGAGAATTTGGGGCTTATACTGTTTTCATTTTCCTATTTCGCACAACACTCTGACATCTGGACAAAATGAACACCATCCTTACCTTCAAGCAACTCAGAATCGAGTGAAACAGTTCAGGCCTTCGAAATGAGGAGTTGTCAAGTTTCTTCTTTCACGTTTCTCTTCTCCAGAGATTTTTACTTTTGCTTTGGTTAGGAAGAGTGTGCCAGTGGATAGTAGTCACTGTCCTCTCACCGTTCATTCATCATACTGCACAGCCCAGTGGCTTACCCGATTCCAGTGGGATCTGAATGTATTCAACGGCCAACTCGTATCAAGGGGTAGTCATGAGATCAGCCACTATTCATTAATTAAAAGCCAAAAAATAGTACAAGATGACTATGAGTTGTGTACCCACAAGGAATGACATTTGCTTGGTTTGAGCTCTTTAAAAACAGTGATGGTCTATGATGACTAAATTTCTAGGGAAGTGGTATTACAGCACCTCTGTGTGTGATGGCAGGAGATGTGCTAGTCAAGGCGGAGTCAGGACCTCCAGGTCCTGGTGAGCTGTCCTGCAAAGACGCAGGTAGAGTACGATAAATGTCACACACTAGATTGTCTTGAGGCCAGAGGCTGTCCACAGAGGTGTTTAATTCCTTGTATACAGGGCTTGAAAATGTTCACTTAGCTGCCAACATTGAAAAATTGCGAGGTTTTTCATAAACACCCACTTCTTTTCAAAAGTCACAGGGTGTGACCAGACTGGACCCACCTTCCTGCCTGAACACAGCTGGGTGGAGGGGAGAAGGTTGCCATTATCCCCGTTTTTTCTTATATTCAGTCGGCTTCATGCATACATTTTATGTACCCAGTTGTTGTGGGTATTGAGTTTGCCCTGTGTTCAAACAGAGCCTCGTGGATTTGCACCAAGCATTGCAGGGGAGAATTGGCATTAGACATAAAGTCGGGAAGATATAAACGCACTTGGAAATGGGAGATTATGAAAGGGGACTAGGCACGAGAATGAAGGATCTAGGGAGAAATGACTGACTGGTCAACCGTTATGAAGCATCAGTTTCAAGAGAA
The DNA here is from genome assembly GCF_004115265.2 of Rhinolophus ferrumequinum. Taxonomy (NCBI): domain Eukaryota; kingdom Metazoa; phylum Chordata; class Mammalia; order Chiroptera; family Rhinolophidae; genus Rhinolophus; species Rhinolophus ferrumequinum. The sequence continues at coordinate 9,359,050 of NC_046304.1, forward strand.
GGACCTTTAAATTCTCCCCACACTTTGCCTTATTCCTGGAGTCTTGATGGGCAGGAAAAGCATTGCCTCTTGGAGCCTATGTGTGTGTTGGGGAGTGGGCAATGGGAACATGTAGCTACAGCAGGAAGTTGGGGTCCACAGGGAAGGGCCGTCTGGACAGATAGAACCAGTGTATCTGTGTAAAGGGTTAGGTCCTATGGAGTCAGTACAGACGCCACCATGCAACATGGAAATTATCTGTACGTTATATTCTGATGAGTGAGTGGGCAACGACCATGTGCGTTGATTATCAAGCAACAAGTGTTTGCTAAATGCTTTCTCTGTGCCCAGCTCTAATTATCCACCTGGATGGCTTCATGCAGGGGTGGGGTGGGTGAACGCGATGCAAATGGCCGCATGTTTGCAAAGGCTGAATGCTTCCTGAAGTGGAAAGGAGATTGTTCAGTGGGACTTTCCTTGTGGTTGGAGTCACTTTTCTTTCCTGCCTGAATAGACCTCTGCCGGCCTCTCCGGGCTCTATAATTCTACGAAACCAGGAATCCGTAGCACCAACGTGCCCATGACCCCTCATTGTTTGGGAATGTGCCTTCCTGTGTAAAGCTGGCATGATTGCCCGATGATCAGGTCTTTATTATTGGAGGAAGCTCTTGGAGTAGGGTGACAGCATTTTTGTTATTTCAGTCCCTGTTGGATTCCAAAGTAGGCAGTGCCAAGAGGCGTGGGAGGAGAACAGGGTGAGATGTTAGGCATGCAAGACGCCTGTGTTTACTGTATGTCCCTCCCTGGTTGCCGTGTGCTGGTCTGTGTGCAGAGCCACGGAGACCCTACTCTGAAGGGTCCTGGTGTCCTTGGACAGACCGTAAGATGGGCCTGTACACAGCGGGCCTCCCGGACATTGCTGTTGAATGAAGCTCCCACCCTCTTGCCAGCTGTGGGAACTGCCTGACTGCGTGCGAGAGATAGCCTCAGCCCAAGAGGAAATAGCTCCCGTAACGGGTGAGAGTGGGGGAAGTTATCAGGTGGTCTGGCACAGGGATGGACGGTGGGAAAAATATGCTGGTGGGGGTCCTGCCCCCCACCCCAGGCATTAACCCTTCAGTGGCCATTTTGGGGTCCTAGTAGGGGGTGCTGGTGACGGGGATCTTGGGGTAGGAGGTCGGAGCAAAGCAGGGTTGCAACTGGCACAGAAGATTTTCATCATTTTCACAAGCAGTCTGAGTGTTTTCATGTGCTCTGCCTGGATGCCATCTGGGACCTGCAGTAGAGCTGGGGCTTAGCTGTCCTCTGGTCCCCGATGGTCAGTCTCCTTGCTGCCCTTCTGGGCTCTGCCGCAAACCAGACCCTCTGCTGCTGAATCCCCGGACGCCTCTGTCATTTATTTGTCTAGATATTCTTGCCCCCAGATCTACTCCATGTGTTAACTCAACCCCCACCCCAGCCTCCCAGTGTCCCTGTACGCTTCCTGGTATGGGTTGAGCTGTGCCCCTGTGCCACCAAAGATGTTGAAGTCCTAACCCCCAGAGTACTTGTGAATGCGACCTTGGATGTAGGGTCTTTGCAGATGATCAAGTTAAAATGAGGTCATACGAGAGCATGGTGTGCCCTGATCCAACATGTGGGGTCCTTACATAAAGGGGAATTTTGGACGGACAGACACAGAGGGATGAAGATGTGAAGACAGGGAGAACACCATCCATCAGCCACGGAATGGCTAAGGCTACCAGAAACTAGGAGAGAGGCCTGGAACAGATTCTCCCTCACATTCTTCAGAAGGAACCAACCCTGCTAGCCTTGACCTCAGACTTGTAGCTTCCAGAACTGTGACATAATGCAGTTCTATTCTTTAAGCTATCTCGCTTGTGGCATGTGGGGGCAGCGCCAGGAAACCAGTATACTTCCCATGCCCCAGCACACCATGCTACTAGAGGTCTCTTTGGACACTGCTAAGCCAAGCAAGTGGTGTTATGTCCTCCATGACGCCCTGGAGAAGCACAATCTGTCACCTGCCTCTCCAGTGTCAGGCTCAGAAAGCACTAACGGCAGGAAAGGTGGCCTGCTTTCCTGTCGCATTGTCAGCCTGTCAGTGAATGTGGGCATAGGCTCTGGCTTAAAATAGCTGCCCGGGTCCCAGAATTCTGGTGGTTCCGGAAGTAAGTGTAGAAAAGCTTTTAGGCAAGGTGCCGAGAAGAGGCACATAAAGCAATAGATTTCCAGATCCTTCTGATCCTTCTCTTGAGTATCCCAGAGAGGACCTGGCTGGGGATCATGCCCACAGCTCTGCTCGTTTCTGGGTTAGGCAGTTCCTCCCTGCAGCCCACCATCTGGAAGTCTCGATTCCCCCATCTCTAAAAGAGAGGATTGGGCTGGTTTTGAAGCCCTTTCAAGCTCTTTATTTTCCTCAAGGAACAGGCCTAGTGGGCATGCAGACAGGGCCCAGCTCCCTGCTGCCACTTCTCTGTCCCTCGTTCCTGCTGACTGGGGTGCCCTCCGCTCCCATTCAGGTGTGTGTGGGGGGAGGTTTCTGTTTGCAGTGGTTCTTTCTGAGTCTGGGATTAGGGAGGACTTTTATTTTTTCTTTTTCTCTTTGGTGTTTTCCAGTGTTTTCTCCCTGGATCTGTATTAACTTTTATACGTAGGATAAAAAGAATTTCTCTGAAATAGAGGAGAGGACTGGAGCTGAGCTCTAATGCCTTTTCTTGTTTCCCCTCCCCCAGTATAACATCCCATCCTCCTCTGCCCTTCTAAAGAAGTGGCCTTGTGTTCTGAGGTTTCTTCCAGGGCTGAGATGCACAAACGGGAAGGGCCCTGGTCATTTTTTTTTTTTTTAAAGATTTTATTGGGGAAGGGGAACAGGACTTTATTGGGGAACAGTGTGTACTTCCAGGCCTGTTTTCCAAGTCAAGTTGTTGTCCTTTCAGTCTTAGTTGTGGAGGGCGCAGCTCAGCTAAAGGTCCAGTTGCCGTTACGAGTTGCAGGGGGCACAGCCCACCATCCCTTGCGGGAGTTGAACCGGCAACCTTGTGGTTGAGAGGATGCACTCCAACCAACTGAGCCATCCGGGAGCTCAGCGGCAGCTCAGCTCAAGGTGCCGTGTTCAATCTTAGTTGCAGGGGGCGGAGCCCACCATCCCTTGCGGGACTTGAGGAATTGAACTGGCAACCTTGTGGTTGAGAGCCCGCTGGCCCATGTGGGAATCGAACCGGCAGCCTTCGGAGTTAGGAGCATGGAGCTCTAACCGCCTGAGCCACCGGGCCGGCCCCAGGGCCCTGGTCATTTTTATATGGTGTGAAGAGCGTCCACAAATGGTGGGCTATGTGATGTCTGCCGTGGAAGGAGGAGTGTGCCAGCTTGGGAGTCAAGGAGACCCCTGCCCCTCGCCTCTTTGCCGCAGATAAAGTCTTCACTTGCTCTCTGCTGCTGATATATAAACATGGAGGACACTACAGAAAAGGGCACAGTCTTGGGGAACAGAGCAGAAAGGGCCAGGGAGCACACAGTGCTTTTGGATGCCACATCCCCACCCGCCCAGCTGGCTCAACTCTTGCGCACCAAGAGTGAATTCTTATTACCAGGTATGCAAATGCAAAATCTTCTTAGCTCGTGGGCTTTATAGCAGGAGAGGGAATCCCTCAAGAGGATTCCATGACATCCTAACTATTTGTGGTCCTGGTAGATCTCTTCTTTGCTCTTAGAACATCTGTCCTGTTAGGGGCAGTTTTCTTTTTCTGGATCTCTCGGGCCAACTTAAATAGTCGCTGCAGTTTTCAGGAGGAAATGGCATAAGTAGTGAGTGCTTTCAAGTCAGGTGGAATTTGTGAGTTGTTTTCACTGTTGTGCCTTAAAAAAAAAAATAAAATTGTTATGGCCCTACCTCCAACATCTGGACTGTTGTTGCAGAGACTTCTGCCCTTCCTCGTCTTCCTCTAGACCTATGGTTCTCAAAGTGGGGTTCCCAGACAGCAGCATCACCACTACCTGGAAACTTGTTAGAAATGCAGTTTCTTAGGCCCTCCCTAGACCTCCTGAATCAGAAACTCTGGGATTGGGGCCCTGTGATCTGCTTTCATCAGCCCTCCAGGTGATGCTAATGTCCTCTGAAGTTAGGGCAGCACGACTCAATTTAAGCCCGTCTTGAAGGCTGCACTGCTTGTAGCATTCCAGCGTTTCCCTACATGGATGAGACTTTCAGGCTTCCTTGCAGAGAGGTTATTTCAACTTACTCATGCCCTTCCCCAAGGAACCTTACTTCATCCAACTCTAAAATGCTACCTGTTTTATTCCCCATATTGTGTGGTCTCCTCTATCTTGAATGCCCTTTCTCGATGTTTGAAAAGAGCTTATTTCACCCAGGATTTCTGTACATTTTTGTAGCGTTGGTTCACGATAAGGATTCTCCTACATGCTGAAGGAGCTGCTGGGGCCCTTTGTGGCGGGGGCTGCCTGGTCTTCCTCAGGAATCCAGCAGCTTGGACGTGGTTTTGTGGCTGCACCTCAGAGAGATGATTACTTATTTCTACTTCCCAAAATAACCATAGCTCTTTCTGACAGTTTCCTCCGTCTTGTGAAAAGCAACACTCTTAGTGATTTCGAGCATTATTTCTAAATGTAAAGTCACACCTTTTACTGGAAAGTCTTCTAACTATGGATCAGCAATGCAGAGCAATTGAAGTCCGTAAATGCCGAGTTTCTCAGGAAACAAATCGAAAGGTGATGAATGAGTGGAAAATATCACTTCTCTTCCTGGGAAGAGAAGCTTCTGAACAGTTGAGTGGTATGACTTTTCCATGCAGAGATTAATGACAAGCTACTTGGGGCCTATGAAGAAGCCACAGTTAGCATGTTCACAGAAGCGTATACCAGATGTGGATCTAATGGCCTCAGGGCTGGCGATGGCCGTTTATAGGGCAATATAGTTGGTGGGTGACTGTGGGCAGGGGTTGTCTTGTTATGGGAATAGAGGTCCATTCCAACTAGCTTATGAAAAAGGACATTTTAGAGGGTATGGGGCATCTCATAGCAGCCCCGGCTTCGGGACTAGAAAATCAAGTGCTGAGTTGATTGTCCTGTCTCTGGGACCTGGTGATGTCTAATGCCTCCCTTCTTTCTCTTAGATTTGTTTAACGTCATAGATTTGTTAACGTCATAGATTTGTTTTCTCTGCAGACTTGTCCTTTTTCTGTAGCAGCCATTTAGCAGAAAATGGTCACTGACAGTGGGAGATACCCTGCCCTCCGGCCCCCCCAAGTCCTGTTGTGTACGATACTCTCAGTGGCCCAGCAGGCACTGCCCTGCGATGGGGATCTGCACAGGAAGTGCTCTGGGGTTTAGACAGTTCTTAGAGAAGAGTCTTTATCATGTATAGCAGGTGGCTGTACTTGTTTAATGATGTTTTATAATTCTGAGTGTGATTTTTCTAAACTCTATTTTTCTAGAGAGTTTAGCCAATCTTTACCTTCTATGATTTCTGCCTTTTTTTTTTTTTTGGTGGGGGGGAAGGGGACCAGGACTTTATTGGGGAACAGTGTGTACTTCCAAGACCTTTTTTTTTTCCAAGTCAAGTTGTCCTTTCAATCTTAGTTGTGGAGGGTGCCGTTCAGCTTCAAGTTGTTATCCTTTCAGTCTTAGTTGGGAGGGCGCAGCTCAGCTCCAGGTCCAGTTGCCGTTGTTAGTTGAAGGGGGCACAGCCCGCCATCCCTTGAGGGAGTCGAACCACAACCTTGTGGTTGAGAGGATGCGCTCCAACCAACTGAGCCATCTGGCACTGGCCCCTGTAGGAATCGAACCGGCAACCTTGTTCTTGAGAGGACGCGCTCCAACCAACTGAGCCATCTGGGAGCTCAGCGGCAGCTCAGCTCAAGGTGCCATGTTCAATTTTAGTTGCAGGGGGCGCTGCCCACCATCCCTTGCGGGACTCGAGGAGTTGAACTGGCAACCTTGTGGTTGAGAGCCCACTGGCCCATGTGGGAATCGAACCGGCAGCCTTCAGAGTTAGGAGCATGGAGCTCCAACCGCCTGAGCCATCGGGCCGGCCCCGATTTCTGCCTTTTGAGGTTACACTTTAGAAAGGCCTTTGCTAACAAAAGAGGGTAATATTTCTTCTAACACTCATGGACTGGTTTTTTTTTTCTTCCCCATCCCTTAATTTTAATTCGGATAGCATTTAATTTCAGAAAATATGTGAGAAATAGATCTGTCTTTCTAGCAGCACTTACTGACTGATCAGCTTTTCACCATCACCCTGAAAAGTGCCTCTTTATACTAAACTAGTCTGCCGGGGTTTATTTCTTAGTTTTCTTTCTCTGTCGATTTTCCCCTTTATTCCTGCACCAACACTGTACAGTTTTGTCTCTCTTTCATGGGAAGTTCTCATGTTCTTGGTAAACCATTGAAATGGGATGTGCCGTAAAAATAGAGTCTTTCTGCTTTGGTTTCATTTTTAAGAATTAACCAGCATCACATGCTGGCGTGGTCTTTAAATGCACCTGAGAGCCTTTGTACACTGGTCTCGTGGCAGTGTGTTTTGGGGATGCTGTGCACGACACTCCCAGATGTACCTCATTCACTGCAACAGCTGCACAGAATGTTGTCCTGCTAACACAGCATAATCAGTCCCTTATTGGTGGGCATTCATGGTGTTTCTCCAGAGTATTTTTTCCCTCTAACAAAAAATGCTCCGAAACATGTCTTTATACTTAATGTCATTGTACACCTAGAACTGTCGTTCGGTCCAGGGGAATGTGCATTGGGGATGTTAATAGCTCTCTTCACACTGCCTTTCAGAGACCTTCCAGACTTCTTTTCAGCTTTGCAAACTAGGCATTATCAGTCTTGAAAGATGTTATATATCCAAAGGGTAAAAAAACAGTGTCTTGGTGTTGTCTTAGTTTGTACTTCTCCAATTTTGAGTGAGACTGAGCATCTTTTATTTATTGGTCATTTGTAATCATTTTTCTTGTGAACCACCCATGTGTATTCTTTGCTCTTTTTAGATTGGGTTGCTTACTTGATTTGTAATTCATGCTATGGGAAGGACACTTGTAATTCATGCTATGTGAAGGGTACCAGGTCTTTGTCTGCTCTCCCTGGCCCTTCTCTGTCTTTCCATCCGTTTATGTCTTTTTATCTACACCCACACACATTCACACATTTTTTAAATCAGCCATTGGCCGTGCAATCAAACTGAGTTCTAACGGTTGCTTTGCACCGAGTCTTCATTCATTTATTACTTACTAAGTGCCTGCTGAATTTGGTGCCCGGGAGACGGCATACATTTATTTGACATGGTCCTTGCCTATCAGAGTACATCTGGTAGGAGCGATGGATTTGAAAGCAGGCGCTAGAGCTGAGGTAGGAAGAGATCATCTGTGCTTCCCTCAGGCAGTCCGTCGGCTCCCTGAGGGCAGGGTTGATGCTGTGAGCACCCAGAGGCCCTCCCCAGGCCTGGTGCCTGTCCATTGTAGTTAGTGCTCAGAAAGTCTGAATGATGTTGACAGGAGCGCACAGTACCCTGAGGTCACCTGGACTCTCCCCATGCCCCAGCCAGGGTGGGAATATCCTGTTGGCCCTGATCTGTGAGCTGTGTCCAAGCCAAGCACCTGGGAACAGAATTACACAAAACTCATCCTTCTTGTCCTAACTCAGGACTTTGCCCTCAGGGGCTTAAGATAAGGTTTTGGGAAGGGGGTGGGCCCTGCTGACACGACCTCCAGGTCAGCCTGCCGTCCCCCTTGTGCCCATTCCCTAGAACCTTCTCCGGGTGCCCTTTCGCTCTCAGCTTCCTTCAGTACAGTGCTTTCTCATCTTTCTTCATCCTCCCCTATTCTAGGGAAGACTCTAAGGACTCAGTCATGCTAAAGTGTCTGTGACAATCTACTCTAATTTGTAAGCCTCCCCTGGGAACTAAAACAGGTAACAAGCCTCGTGTCAAAGCTGGGGCTCTCTGGGAGCAGATGTTGTGAACCTGATATTTATAGAAGGTTGGGGGGGGGAGAGATGATGGGCATTTGGGTAGGGTTACCCTGCATTGCTCCTACATATCTTGCTTCTCACCTTGCCTGAGCCTGCGCCTGACCCATGCCCTGGGGTTCTGTCTCGTCTGGGTGCCTCCCGGTTTGTGGCCGGTTCCCATGACCATATTACTACGGACTCTACTGGTTTCCCCCATCTGGTTAGTCGCCGAGACTGCTTGTTAAAATGCTGGCTTCTGGGTTCCACCCAAGACCTACTAAAGCAGAATCCTCAGGTATGAGGTCTGGGAACCTGTATTTTTAACAATTGACTCCAGTAATCCTGAGGAATAACTATACTTGGGAAACGAGACTGGAGCTCTGCAAGGTACCTGTGCTTACGTTCTGGATCCTGAGCATCCAGCCTTTGGCGTTGATAGCGTTTCCTTCTCAGCATCAACCTACAATTTTCTTAACCCTAAGACGGGGGTCATAATACCTGTGAACTGGTTGTTGGCTGCCAACATCTATTGGCTCAATGAAAAGACACCGTTGTCCTACATTTCAGGCAGCCCTCATTACCCCTCAACCCAAGTTCAGGGATTCCCAGTGTGTTTGCCCAGATCTTCACTCTAGAAGGAAATTGGTACATCAGGGATCCTAAGGGGACTGAAGAACAGGCTCAGAGAGTGCCGGGCAGACCACTCTTCCCCTCGCTAGAATCCCTCCACTGCTCCTGGCTCTGCTCTTCCCAGGCCCTTTGTGAGGGCTGGAGCCAGTCCAGAGCTTGGTTCAGACCAGTGTCAAAGGGGCAGGGTATCACCACCAGCCTCTGTATCGTCTGTGAAACGGGTCTACGGGCCCCTGACCCACCTGGATCACAGTGTTGCATAAGGATCCTCTAAGTTGCTGTGAAGTAGCAAGTTGTGGACCACGAGAGTGATGTTTCTCTAGTTAACGAAGGGACACCCTTACAGGTCAGAAATGGTAGGAAGGCATTCGGGCACCTTCTTCCTTATAGCACCATAGAGGAGTGCTTCCCTTCCTCTACTGTTGGGAGATGTGTTCTGTGAAGGCATGAAAAAGAGGAAAGGGGCAAGGCGAGGGCACGGGGGATGGATGGAAGTTAGGAAACAGAGAGAACGAAGGAATGGAGAGGGTTTTGTTTTATTAGTATTGTTGTTGTTTAATGGGTGTCATAGACTGCGGAAAGCTGTCCGTGCCTCAGTGACTTTTCATCACAGCACCACGAGGCTACCACAGTGTTACCCCCACTTTACAGTGAGGAAACTGAGGCTGAAAACCACGGCCATCAGTTATGAGGGGTGGACCGGGGATTCATACATCTGTCTGTGTGATGCCAGCACCCGAGCTCTTAGTAGGAACTCTAGGCTGCCTCAGAATATTTGAGGGGTGTTTGAAACACCAGGACCAGGTCTCCATTCCATTTCTTTCCTCTTGCAACAGCAGAGTCCTGGTATCCCCAACTCTCCTCTTCCTCAGAGCATAAGGAGTCTCATTCTCAGGAGAGCGTCCCCGGGACTGGCAGGGCTGTAACCACGGTACTCTGGGAATTAGGGGTGTTAGCTACCAACGCCCCATTCCTTACCCTTTCCCAGGCTTGACGCCTGCCATGCATTTCTTGCTGGAGACCGTGGGTCTCCAAGGCTCGAGGTCTGTGTTTGCTAAAGCTCGGGGCCCAGTGCCGAGGTGAAGTCTTTCCTGGCTGCCCAAGACTGGAGGTCTCTCAGCAGCCCTCCCCACTGGTGACCGGATATGGGTGATCCTGCACAGCACAGTTCTTCGCTGGAGGGGCCTGCGGCTGGTGTTTGTGAGGAGCCCTTGTGTCTTTCCATTTGTCTAGACTTCACCTATTCAGATCGCCCTTCCAGAGGGATCGGAGCTGGGTGTAGAGCAGTTGTGGAAGCCCCCACAGTAGGGGAATCTGGGTGAAGCCTCACAAGCAAGAAGGTCTTCAGCCGAGCTGTTCTTCCTTGTGTCACTAGATCATTCAGTAATTATATCCATGCCCACAGTATCTGAAACCAGCATGGAGGAATACGGTTCCAGAACTGGGGGTGGGAGGTGGTTGCCTGTGTACCCCTGTCCCCGACCCTACCTGCGTGAGACACCCCCAGATCCCACAGCGTCTCAGCTCTTGGTGGAGGTCGTGTTTCCAATGCCAACTGCAAAGACACCTGTTTGGTCCCTGTGCCACTCACGGCACACTCAGTAGCTCCTGCTGCTCCTTCTGGAAGGACTTAGTGAAGAACAACGTTATCTGACCTCTGGAGGAGTGACAGGCCGGACGGGAACAGGCAATATTCACAAGTGACACATCTAGGGCACCAGATGTGCTGAGGGCATGTGGTAGCTTAGTTCAGGAAGCCTGCTCGGAGGCAGGTCCTGGCACAATAGCAGCCATTGGATCATGTCACTTCTCTGCTTAGAACGCTGCAATGGCCGTCCCTACATTCAAAATAAAAGCCAGACTCCTTACCATGATCTTTAAGACTCTAGAGCATTGATTCTCAAACCTGGGTGTGCACCAGAACATCTGCAGGGCTGGTTGTTACAGATCACGGGGTCCACCCGTAGAGCTTCTGATTCAGGAATTGGGTAGGGTCAGGAACGTGTATTTCTAACAAGTTTCCATGTGATGCTGATGCTGCTGGCCTGGGGACTCCACTTTGGGAAACTTCGCTGCCCTGGATAATTCAGTCTGGTCCCTGGTACCTCTGACCTTTTCTGCTTCTGCCTGTATCCTCTTCAGCCATGCCGACCTCCTTGCTTCTGTTTGAAGATGAAAGACACGTGCCCGCTTCGCTGCCTTTGTGCTTGGAATTCTCTTCCCTCAGATATACACATGGCTTGCTCCCCCCACCTGCTGTCACACACGCTCTTATGAGTCCCTCCCACTTTCTGCCAGGACTGGGCTGTGTGAGCAGCAGAATCTGGCAGTCGTGGAGGAGCGTCCCTCCTGAGGCTAGGTGATATAATAAAAGACGTCATGGCTTCTGCCCTCTCATCTCGTTCCTTCTGGGGGAAGTTAGCTGCCCTGGTGGGAGCGGCCCTGTGACAAGGAACTTTGGCTCCTGCCAGCATCCGTGTGGATATACCATCTTGGAAGTGGCTTCTCCAGCCGAGGCAAACCCTCAGATGAAGCAATAGATGATGCACTGACTGCGGCGTCATAGGGTGCCTGCGCCACAACCCCCCAGCTCAGCCGCTCCTGGAGCCTGACGCACTCAGCCCATGTGATCAGAAATGCTTGTTGACGTAAGCTGCTAAGTTTGGGGTCATTTGTGATGGCAGCAGGAGATACTTAATAATAAATGTGCCTTTCTCAGTGAGGCCTTCCTTAGCCGCCTGACCAAAATTACACCCCTTTCTAACAATGCTTTTTATCCCCCTTCCCTGCTTTATTCTCTTTTGTGCATACCACTATCTACCCTGATATGTTTGACGTACTTATTATTTGTCTCCTGCCATGATTTCCTCCCACCAATCCCATTAGAAAAACTTTAAATTTTCATTCATCAAAATTTTTCTATATTGATTTTCAAAAATAGAATAGCATGGTGACTCCTACTACTGGAATGTAAGCTGAAGGAGGCAGAGGGTGTTTAACCTGTCAAAGTCTGTGCAGTACCCTCGGTGCCCAGGACAGTGCCAGACACAGACTAGGCCTTCAAATATAATCATAATGAATAAATACCAATATATAAAATAATATATTAATACTATAATTAGTAATTTCATTTATTAAATATCTATCATAGTTTATTTAGATTATATTTCTAGTATTAAAATAAATATTGTGTTAAATTAATATAATAATGTTAATTTTGAAGGTGGTCCTCAAATCGAGAGTGGCATATAGATTAAAACAGCACAGTTTGGCTGCAGAGCCCCAGCACAGGGCTCAGAGGTGTGGCCGGCGCGTGCTGGTCTTTGCTATCAGACTGAGCTTCAGCTCTACTGTTTCTCACTGATGCTTCTGTTTCTTCCACCAAAAATTAGAAACGATAGCACCCATTTCATAGATATTTTGTGGCCACTGAAGGTGACACCCAATGTTGGGGTATATGGGGTGGGCCAGGCACAAATGGATGTTCAGAGAGGAGTAGTTTCTATTCTGCTGAGAGTCCATGGTTAGAGGCCCAATTTCATTTAATTTTGAGAAGGGGTTAGGGATGTCCTAACTGGCCAGAGACCCCTAACTGGAAGGTGACTGCAAAGCCAGGGGCTGAGGAAACACTGGTATGTAGGAGGGGACCAGAGCCTCTTCTGCTCAGTGTCCCAAGGGAGAGCTGAGCAGGACCCCCAGACGCTGATGGGCTCCCACGGCTTGCTGCAGCTTGCATTCTGACGGGGCCGGCCCCGCTCCTGGACTGGGGCGTGGGAGCTGCTGTGATTCTCCTGGGACTTGCCTTCCTGGTTGGGGTAAAGGACATGGCCAAGCAGAACAGGGCAGCCGGGTGGCAATCCAGCTTCCAGGCGGGGAAGGACAATGGCTGAAGAAGGCGCAGCAGGGCTGCCTGCCATCTGTCTGCTTAGGGAAACCTGAGCAGAGTAGCAGTCCCTGTTGGTGAGGAAAATAGCTGCCAAGAGAGAAGCCACATTTGGGGCCACCACCAGACAAGGGAAAGGAAGAAACAAGAGGTGGGTGTAGCAGAGAGAGTGCGAAGTACAGCAGGGGGCGTATAGAGAGATGCAAAGAAGAGGAGACTTCAGGAATCTCAGATTCTAGCCAGGAAAGGAAAGCCCAATTCCTCCTGGGCTGGTACCTGTGGTGATTTCATACCCACTGGGGCAGCAGAGAGCAACCACACAGCCAAGGAAATGGACCAATCAAGAGCAGCTGTCCACTGGTGGGTGGGGTCAGGGAGATTAGGGGAACATGGGGTGGGGCCGAGACTTACTGGTGGGCCAATCACCATGATCACCATGATCTAGGGGCTCCTTGTGGTTTTCGCCCTGGAAGCCAATACCTCTAGTACACGCAGGGTTAGGTCTTCACAAGGGGGAAATGAAGTCTAGAAGTTACTTTAAAATTAGTAACTCCTGCCTCCTTTACTGTTTTATTACTAGTATTACCATTGTTGTTGTTATTACTAAATTGGTGCCAAAGTAATTGCAATTTAAAAGGTTAAAAATAATTGCAAAAACCACAATTACTTTTGCACCAACCTAATATTAAGTTGGCACATCTGTGGTCTGAAACCCAGATTTACATCACTTTCCACCCTTAAAGTGGACTCTCTCTTTAAAAGAGTTAGTTCACATGGGGCAGCCACTGTAATCCACTGATGGGGAAATAAAAATTTCTGACTTGTACCGTCACACTTTGATCCATGGTCAGTTTGTGTGTGTGTATGTGTGTTTGGCTTCCCTGGTTTCAGCAGAAGTCCGAATTAAGTTGGAATTGCCTTTAGGAAAAAAATGTGTTTCCCATGAATTGGGTTGGACGGGCAGAGGCTCTCTGGGAGCACAGAGTGGTCACTTCTTCCACTCTGACCTCACTGCGCCCCCAGAGACTTTGGAACCTGCATGGCAGCGACTCTGTTAGGAATCTGCATGGTCACCTGGCATGATGTAGAACCCTAGGGACGGAACCCCAGAGAATGCAAAAGGACCTCAATCCAGAGTAACATAACCCCCAAGCTGTCACTTCAGATTTGCTTTGGCGTGGTCAAAGAACCTGGTGTGCTATAAATAGATTAGCAAGTCTTTTATTGGAAAAGACCTGCCTGGAAATGGCTTCTTCCTCCCTCTGGGTAGTATGGTCATCTGGGTTGATTTTTCCTGCTGCTCGTGAGGTCAGTCAGCCAGAGCCCTGGTGGCTCTCTCCAGATGTCCGCCTGGCCTGCCCTGGCTCCATTCCTGCTCCAGGCTCTCGGGGCTTTGTATTTTGGATTGGTCAGAGCTGGCCAAGACTGGGAGATAGGAGGGAGGAATCCTTCAGGAAGCTGCATTGTCCCTGCTGGAGCCCTGGTGGAGGTTGTCTAGAGAGATACAATACTTATGCGGAAAAGGGACTCCAGCTTCTGGGAGGCCCATGAGTGACAGAGGCCAGCGAGTGTAGGGCAGTTTTTGAAGGCAGCAGAAAGAGCTGCTGGTTCTTCTTTTGAAATAAGGTCAGTGGTATTAGCCACCAAAGAGGTGGAAGCAACACCACAAAGGAGATGGTTCTCTGGGGGAACTTGACTGCTTCTAGGAGAATGGAACTGTCTGTTTATCCCTAGAGAGTAGAAGGGCACGTCAGATGGGGATCGACATTGTGCCGTCACAGTGTCCATCCTGTTTGCCTGTCTGTCCTCAAGCGAGGTGCTATGTTTGAAAGGGGGAGCCAGCCACAGATTCTGCCCTCAAGATAAGATAGATGTCAAGATTAAAATCTGTGCTGAGAGGTGGGACGAAGTGCTGATTCCCTGGAAGGAGCTGGATGGAATGTGTATGTTGTGGGACGGGGAGGACGGATTCTTAGGTCAGGCTGTCAGACAAATCTGAGATAGATTTATGTGCAGGAGGTTCAGTAGGGGGTGTGGTCTTGGGAGCAGCCCCCCAGTGAAGGGAAGGAAGCAACACTGCAGTACAGTTACAAGAAAGGCCTTAGCCAGCCCAGTGGGCAACTCTCAGCTGGATGGCCCTTTGAAATCGTTTACCTCGAGGCAAGGGGATTGGTGGGTCTTTATCTCCCTTCTTCTCCCCATCCCTGTCTTGACCAGCCATTTGGATGTGCAGCACCTCCTACTCTCCTACCCCAGGCATAACCTTGGGCAAGGCAGCTCCCTTTGGCCAAGGGCAGTGCTCCAAGGAGTCTGCGATGACCCTCTCCAGCTGGGGGCATCTGGGTGATGTAGTACAGTGTCCCCTCTAGAGAGTTTGGGGGTTTGACAGCAAGGGAGAAAAGCAATCTAGGAAGGCTGCATGGTGGAAGAGGCATTTTAGTTGAGATTTGATGAACAAAATTCTGACATCCAAGCAAAGGCATGTTCCAAGACCAGCAAGTGGAGTTGACTAGATATCAATAGGAAGTCAATCTGGACAGACAGGGGTGCCTTGCGAGGAGGTGGGGCGGGGGCTACAAAGTTTGGACTTTCTTCTGTGCGCCATGTTGGAAATGAGCTAGCAAGGGTTTTTTGGTGGTGCGTGGCCTGCAGCGAGAGTGGGGCTCCAGGGGAGCAGTCTGCTAGCTGTGTGTGGACTGATTTTAAGTGGGAGAGACAGGAAGCAGGGAGACCACTTAGGAGTGAGATGGAGAAGAGGTGAGGAGGTGAGGGATGTGATGGAGGGGTGCCTCCCGGCCCCCGGAACTGATTGGATGTGGGTGGTGGGACGTGGGGAGCCGCTGGTGAAGCTGTGGAGGTTGTGTTCTAGGAGAGCCGGGCGGCCAGGTTAGAGAGGAGGAGCTGAGCTGGACCCTGGGCAAGTGGGGGTGACAGGGTAGCCTCCGAGTAGAGCCGATCCAGCAGGCAGAGGCCTCTGGAAATCGGCTAAGGCCGTGTGGTGTGTCCGCTTCCTGCGGGAGCCTGTCTCACTTCTTATGAAGGCTGTTTTCTCATCTAAGTTCCGCTACATTTACTCATCCAGCTTGGCTTATCTGTTTGTTTTATTTATCGCCCATAAAGGCACTTACTGTGTACTGATGTCATCCTAAACACTTTACACAGGTTAACCCATTTCAGGCTACCATAACTCTATGTAGGTACCATTTTTATCCTCATGTTAGAGTTAAAAGAAAGCCAAAATACAGGGTCAGCTACTTGCAAAGGTCAGCTTACGTGCAGCAGGCCTGGAATGCTTTCCACTGCACTTGGCCTCCGAGTAGGAGTGGTCTTGCTGGTAGATTCTCGGAGTCTTGGTGTCTGAGTGCCAGCCAGCCATGTCCCTCCTCCCTCAGGGAGGCCACTGAGCCTGCTCTTCTGCCCATTCCTCGTGAAAGACCCCACTGCTCTCATTCCTGGTCAAATCCTCCCTGCCGCTTCCCTCACTTGCCCTCCGTTCTGTTTTCTCTCCCTTAAGACACAAAGGGATCATATTACTACCCAACTTCTAGAGCCATAAGCACCTTAAACCTTAACAATGGGTCTTAAGGTTTTAAGACCATCAATCAAAGGTGGAGGGCAGGAGTAGTAGGGCCCTAAAAACCAGTTAGCCCGACCCCTTCCTTGTGGATGAAGACTTGAAGGACCAGAGAGGTAGAGTGATTTGCCCTGGGCTGCCCAGCAACTTAGAGTCAGAGGTGAAGCAAAAACCCAGTTCTCTTGAATTCTAATTGAGAGAAGCCATTGAAAGGGTTTTGCTTGTTTTTATTTTTAATATTTGAAACAATTGAATTTTCAGCAATATAATTTTCTGATTAATATTACACTCATACATTCGGCTAACTTTAAAAATAACTTTATGCTAAGAGCTTGTATGTGTGCATTTGGCCTGAATACAGCGACTGCCTTGGGTGGCTGCCATTATTGATCTCATTTACAGTGGAGGAAACTGAGGCACCGAGAGGACAATTAGCTTGCCCAAGGTTACACTTTACACGGGTGGTAAGAGGCAGAGGTGGGATTCAAACCCAGGTAGTCTGCTTCTAGACTCATCGTTGTTAATAGACTCTGTAACCTCTGTACTCTCCAGTCCCTTTCGTGATTTTAGAAAGCTACTCACAAAAGTCGATAATGTGAAAAGAATGTACAGTATGATTTTGTTTTGTTTTAAAGATGTATATATGACTAGAAAACAAATCAACATGTAGATACCAAAGTGTTGGTAGTGCCGAGTTGTGGGATTATGGGTGATAGTTTTTTTCTTCTTTGTGCTTTTCTGTGTTATCCAGTTGTTTATAGTGAGAAAGTATTATTCTTTTCATCACTAGGTAATTTTATGAGTCGTCTCTGCTCACGGTGGTGAAATAGGTAAAGTAGTGTTTAGGAGACAATGATACAGCTGTAGTACTAGGTTTATTTCTGGCTGAGCTGCATGCTGGGCAGCAGAAAAGGTAGCCAGTCAGACGCAGCAGTTATAATTCAAGCAAGACTCAGAACTGTAGAACTGGGAAGGACTTCGGAAGTCCTTTGGAGGTCCTTTGGAGGGACTATGTCTGTACGACCCCCGGGCCAGGGCCCCTTCCTCTGTGCTTTCAGGGATAGTGGTATTTGGGGAGAAATGCCCAGTTGTCAGCTAGGGTTCCAGGACTAGAGACAGAAGCGTTCCAGGGGGTGCATGAACTGGCAGCCTCGGGGGATAAGAGAGGGAGGGACACTAGGGGAACACTTCAGAGGATCCCAACCAGAAGGCTACAGCTGTTTAGAGAAGGGTCCCTGGCAAAAAGAAGATCTGTCATCACGGGAGGGGGGAAGGGTGTGGGAGCAGAGCACAGGCTCCTGAGTCCTGGGGTTAGGGAGCAAGGTGACCGGCCATGACTATTGTTTTAAGCACTGACCATCTAGTTCTGTTCTATGACCTTCTTTGGTTCTACCCTATGAAATTCTGAAAACGATTTTGTTTCTCTCTTTGACCAGAGACCACCTGGGAGCGTCCCAGCAGTTCTCCTGGGATTCCAGCCAGCCCAGGCCTTCTCAGGAGCTCTCTGCCTCCAACAGGTACTGTCTACTCACTACATTGGGGCAACTGGGAAGGGCTACGTCGCAAAGGCCAAGACTCTGGATCCTGGGTTCTGACACCTGGCTGGTGATCTTATGGACGAAACCCGGGGAGGGTTCTGGAGGGGTAGGAGGCCCATTACCCTGCAGGATGGTATCTCCCTGGCAGCGCCTGCAGCAATCTGGTGGCTCCCACTCACTCCGCCCTGGTGCTTAGAGAAAGGAGTCGGCTGGGTGAGGTGAGGCATCAGAGTTCTTCCCTGTCTGCAGGGACCCAAACCAGGGGCAGAACTCCTCCACACGGTTCCCAAAGGCATCAAGGTGGAGAAGTGGAAGGGACGCAGATTTTTTCTAGGGCAACGTTCAAACAGAACATTCTGGAAAAAAAATAGGATTCCTTGTGAGTCTATGTGTTCTCCATCTGCAAAGGTAATCAAGGAGAGGTGGTCAAGGTAGCTATTCCTGTAACAGGTGGGAGGTTTGTTACTCTTAGGAGACACTGGGTTCTGAGATCTCAGGACGGTGAGTTGTGAGCCACACCAGTGGGAGAACAGCGTATGACTTCTTGTGGTTTAGCCCTGTTTTAAATGCCACCTCTGAGAAGCCTTCCCTGACCACTCAAATTAGAGCCCTTGCCCATGACTCTGCGTTCCAGCAGCGTGCTGTTTCATTGCCCTTGGAGAACTTCTCCCTGTTGGCTGTCGTTCTTCATGTTCAACTGCACGCTTCCTGAGGATAGGGACTTGGTCTCTGTTTTTCTCTTGTTGAATCTTTAGTCCCTAAACAGAGCTTGGCCTCATGGGTGAGTGAATTCATGAATGTCTCATATGGTATGTAAACCCCATTTGCCAGTTTTCGCCTTTAGTTGTCAACCTGGATGGTTGTGGTTACAGCTTGGAATTTAAATGTAAATAGCTTTGAAAATGTGCCGATGCTTGTAGCTGGACAGAAGAGGGAAGGCACTTAGGAAGGGAGAGCAGAAGCAGCTTATCTGTAGGGGAGGGGAGCCGAGAACTTCCTTAACCTTCATGGAACACAAAGTCATCAAAGGTTTAACAGTTCACTTAACACATCTCAGGTGAACAAAGGAAGAGCTAAAATAATAAAATAATAATAATAATAAAAAATGAAAAATAACTAGACTCTTAAACCCCGGATCAGGGAAAAGGGAGGGTGGACACTGGAAGAGTGGGCCAGGCCCCAGCTTTCATTAGCAGGAGTCTTTAGACATTTTCTCCCACCGATTCATTAAGAAATCAAAGCATGATCAAAGGACAGATTTAGGGATATGAAGATCGCCAGAACAGAAGAACTCAAAACCGAATTGGTGGAAAAACCAACCTCTGGAGGATCCACTGAGGCATGGGAGAGGGGATGCGTGGGTGTTTCCTACTGAAAGTTCTTCTAGGCTTTTGACTTTTTTGAATTTATATTTTGATTTTTTTTACTTAAATATTTACTTAAATTAAAGGAACTCCCTTGATGAGGAGGGAATTGGGGCATTTCCTCTTGACTTCCTAGGGAGAGGTGAGTGCTACATTATTGGACTAAGTCCCCAGAAATGGACTCATTCAGCTTTCCTACATGTTGTATGACAGTAGGCAGTTCTGGGCTCACTGCCTTCTCTTTTGTTGTTGTTTTGTTTTTTTGTGTTTTTTTGTCATTGTTGTTGTATTTTTTGTTTGTTGTATAGAAATGCCAGCGGGAATAATGTGAGGTGTGGCCCTCTAGCCCGGCTGATTGCAGGACAGCCAGACACTAGAAAGTAATTCGGCTGTCTTTTCTGAGTAGAGTGGTCCATGAACTAGGACTGGACAGGGATAGAGGGAGGGGCTGCGTGGGCATGTGGAGATGACAGGTATGAACTGCCGCGGCCTGCTCTGCAGAGCTGGTCAGGGCATTTACGCTTTGAGTCAAAAGGGCCACCTCCCCAAAGCCTGCTGTCCCTGGCACCATCCCCAGGCAGTGTTCTATCCCTTCCACTGTTGGTGGGTGCTGTCCCCCAGAAGGAGGGCTGGGAGGAGCTGGATCAGAGCCCCAGGCCCGATGCCTAGGCATAACAGATTTCTGCCTTCACCCGACAAGCACAGGAAGAGCTCGCTCTGCCCAGCACTGAACTGGGTGCTAGGGCCTCCAGGGGGGCAAGGAAGGTGGGGAGAGGGTAGGGAGGGTCCCATCCACGGATGAGAACTGGCAAGGTGGCCAAGGCGTTAGAATGTGTGGACGCTGACTTTCCCTCCTCTGCCCCATGTCAGGGGCCTAGAGAACCTGTTTCCCAAGTCTGTGGGAGCCTAGGCCTGTCAGGTTTTCTGCCAAAAAGGACTTGGTAGTTAAACACAGTTGGAAACCCTGTCCACTTTACTCCCTTTGGAGATTCAATGTGCACATCAGCTTTCTGAAGGCTCAGAGAAGGCCTGAAATGAAGACACCTGTCTAGTTTGGTGCTTCTGCCCTTTCGTTTGTTTGCAGCATACATACGGCAGGACCCCCACATCCACGGGGGCTAGGTCCCAAGACCCCCAGTGGATGCCTAAAACCGCGAACCCTATAAATGCTGTTTTGTCCTATACATATGTACAAACCTGTGATAAAGTTTAATTTATAAATTAGGCACAGTGACAGATTAACAACAAACCTAATAATAAAATAGAACAAGTATAGTAATACACTGTAATAAATGTTACGTGACTGTGGCATTATTGAGTAGAATGGGTGACTTGAACACAAGCACTGCGTTACCGAGACAGCCGACCTGACGACTAAGTGGCTACAGTGGGCGGGAGCGTGTCCAGCGTGGTCAAAGGGGATGATTGGTGTCCTGGGTGGGACGGAGCGGGCCGGCCTAGGACGGCGTGAGGTTTCATCACGCTGCTCAGAACGGTGTGCAATGTAAAACTTATGAATTGTTTATTTCTGGAGTTTTCCATGTAATATTTTTGCACCGCAGTTCACCACAGGTAACCAAAACCATGGAAAGTGAGCCTGTGGATAAGGACAGGAGGGAACCACTGTGCCTACTTGTTAAGTTTCTCTGGCTCTGGTGCAGTGGTTCTCAACTCTGGGGTGATTGATTTTGCCTACAAGGGGCCGTTTGGCAATGTCTGTCATTTTTGGCAGTCACCACTGAGGGTTGCTGCTCCCGGCATGCAGTTGGTAGAGGCCAGGGATGTCGCTAACGTCCTACGATGCACAGCCCCTACCACAAAGCATTATCCAGCCCCAAATGTCAGGAGTGCCACGGTCGAGCAGCTCTGTTATAAGGTGACTCAGATAATCAATTCAGCACTGCCCAGGGGCCTTGCGTAGCAGACCATGGCCCATCGCCAGAAGCATCAATAAAACCTGCAAAACTCTAGTTCTTTGCTTCTAAGACCCACCTTTCATTTGTTTACCCACATTTTAATGTCTTGGAAATCAGAGGCATCCTGTCATCGGTGTACCCCAGTTTAATAGGGAGCATCTTTTTTTCTTTCTTAGTGGTACTTAAAATAAGGGTGTCTCAAACAGGCAACGATATCTTAGATTTGTGAAATTACAACTTGTGTTAGACTGGAGCCTCGGGTACCTTGCTTCTCCGTGCCAGGCCTCACTTTGTCCATTCATAAATTGAGGGTCTGGCTAGTCCTCCGCAGTTTGTGATTCGTGCTGCTCTCTCCTCTGGGGCATGAACACATGTCATCTGTCCATCCATCCTCTGGGACGCAAGGGAAGAGAACCCACCAGTGATGCTAGAGCAGGATCTGGGATACGTTGACATCTTTCCTCTTTTTTGAACCTGGCCCCATCACTGAAGAATAAAATAATAGCTGCTTTGGTATTTCTCTATACAGGGGAGCACTAGGATTTTTACCATCTATTTTCTTATTCAGTTTTGCAAGCAGCTTTCAGGAGGTAGAATTGTATTGTGGGGAGAGAAATAGACTCAATGAGGACGTGAGGTTGCTTCAAAACATGACCGTCCCCATCCTCACGCTCCTGGGGCGGTTGACTCCTCTTCTGGAGACCACTCAGCGCTGGATCTCAGCCCCTTTTGTTTGGCTCATGCTTTTGCAAAGCAACAGTGATGGAGTTTCAAACCTTTTCATTCCACAAATATGCCAGATGCTGTTCTCAGTACTGGGGATATAGCCACAGACAAGCGAGACCTGTGTGGTCCCTTTTCCCACGAACCTACATTCTAGTTGCACACATGAAATATGTCAGATTTTCTACATTCAGGCACACATGAAATATGTCAGATTTTCCTTGTATGTTCCAATGCAAGGAATTAAAACAGGGCCGAGGGACGGAGTAGACTGGGAGGGAAGAGCTCAGTGAGGAAGTGACAGTTCAGGTCAACGTTTAAAGGCAATGAGAAGATGGGTATGTGTGTGGGGTGGTGGTGAAATATTCTAGGCCAGGGAAGAGCTGGTGCAAAGGCACTGGGGCAGGAGTGACTTTGGCATGTTTGAGAACAGAAAGCAGGTCAGTGTGGCCAGAGGTGGGGGACAAGAGGGAGAGTGGTAGGTGATGAGGGGGAGGAGAGATGGTTGGCAGAGCCTGCTGGGTGTCCTAAGACAGAGAGATGGGATTTCATTCTGAATGTGATCAGTATAAGGGTGGAAGCAAAACTCGGCAGAGATGTCTTGTCTTCTGAAGCAGCCAGGGAGCGGATGGCTCTGTCAAGACGGCTCCTGATTAGCCGTGATGGGCGTTGTGGTGGTTACCTGCAAGGTGGGTGGGGGTCCAGGGCCGTGTGGAAACTCAGCCACGTTTATTGACCACACACATCCCTTATGGTTACTCCTGAAGGAGAACATGGAAAATCAGGTCAAGAAGAATGTCAGTGGGAACCACAAAGTAACCCAGCCAAGCCAAGCGGAGGCAGCCTCCCCTTCTTGGAGGCGGATTGTGGGAGGGGGGGAGTGAAAAAGTCATTGGGGTTTGGTTTTACTTTTGAGTTGTACCTTCGTGAGCTTCTGGAGAGGGTTTGAAAGGCCACCCACGGATAGGGCTGGAGTTTTCTTCTTAGGGCAGGTTTGTTGGGTGCTGGTAGCACAGCCAGCCAGGTTACCCACTGGGGAGAGATCTGGGAGCTTGCCCAGTGCCCCCCACACATTGGATTTCACTTTTTGAATATTGGGTGCTAGTAGGGTCAGTGCTGGGCTCGGGACGTTCCCTACTGACTGGCTTCCTTCATCGCCAGAGTTGTGTTTGTTTGGTAGCTTTACTAGAGACATTTAATGCCAGGCCTTCTGGGCGAGTCACGTTTAAACCCAAACAGAATACCTAAGGCATTATTCAGTAACTGCCGCAAATGTTAAAAATCATCTTTGAGCTGGTTTAATATGCAGTGTGGAAGTAATGATGTGTAGAGAGAGAAATACTAACAGGCAGCGGAAAAGAAAATGTGAGTGAAAATGAAGTTCCAGGCGTTTCACGTATGAGTCACTCGGTTGAATGAAGGACTGAGTAGAGCAGTGCTGTCCCGTAGAACTTTCCATGAGAATGGACATGTTCTATGTCTACACTGTCCAATATGGTAGCCACTGGGCTCACGTGCTTAAATGGGTACTGGAAATGTGACCGGTGTTCCTGAGGAACTGAATTTAATTTCATTCGACTTAAGTCAGTAACTTTTTGGGAAATAATTTTGCATTTACAGAAACATTGTAAAGACAGTACAGAGAGTTCTTGTATACCTTTTACTCGGTTTCCCCTAATGTTAACACCCTACCATAACCATGGCACATTTGTCAAAACTGAGCAATGAATGTTGTCCATTACTATGAGTGAAACTAGATTTTCTTTGATTTCACCATTTTTTCCAGTATATTTTTTCTGTCCTAGAATCCAATCCTGGATGCCACATTGCATTTAGATTTCATTTAAGTTTAATCTTTTAGAATTTAAATAGCCACCTCTGCCTAGTGGTTACCTCATCAGACTCAGCAGATGTGGAGAGTGAATGCCTTCCTGAGCTTCTGGGCCTGGGACATGCCTTGAGCCCGCACTTGTGTTTTTCTTAGGGATGGAGGAAACCTGTCATTGTTGTCCCTGGGAGTTGGAGTTTGTTTTGTCAGGAAGCCTGGGTTCAGATTCTGGCTTTGGAGCTCTGTCTTCCAGCTCTGTCTTGGAGCTGGAGCCCACTGAGGGTTCATCCTCAGGCCTCCAGCAGCTTCAGGGAAGCCAGATCGGAGGGAAGTGAGAGCGTTCCAGTGCAGAGCTGGGAGAGCCTGCCTTTGAGCCTGTGGAGCCAGCCAGGAGTATGTGCAGACAGACTGTGTGCTTCTCCTGAGAGAAGCCTCCAGGAAAGGGGCTCCAGAGCCCAGGGTCTCAGCCACGTCACACCTTCTTCTCCAGACTACGAAGCCCTGAACAGCTCTCCGCTCCCAGGCCAGGAGCAAAGCGGGACCTTCAGTCATTGCAGAATTAGCAAGTTGCCAGGCCCAGAGCAGCTTCTGCAGCCCTCAGCCTGACCTCACCACTGATTTCAGGGGAGGCCATGGCACCCCCAGTTGGAAGGGGCTTGCATGTTCCTTTAGAAACAGTGGTCCTGGGGGACCTTACAAAGTCCTCTTTAACCTTTGACGAGGAGAAAAGCCACGGGTTTTCAACCATTCAGCCTTTCATGGAGGGTGTATCGTGAGTTCTATTTGGGGGAATACAATTTATATCTTAGACAACCAAGGGACACAGTGAGGACGAGGTGGCCAGATAGGTATTTCCAGACCAGAAGGCTATGAATGTAAAACTACTCCTCTAAACAAACCAGGGTAGACACTGCTTACTCCTGAGATGCTGGAAGAGCAGCTTCCAGGGCTTTGGGGGTGGGGGCAGGGAAGGGGTCAGCTAGGCAGGGAGGGAGGAAGGAACAAGGCTTCTGGGCACCCAGGAAAGAAGTTCCTATGTTTATTCCAGAGACACGGGAGATTGAGCCAGACCTAAAGGAGGCAGGAGGGGCGTGTCCAGAGCTGCTTTTCTTATTTGAAAGAATATGTCTACTCTTTGGGGTTCTTTAGGGAGTAGGAACCTGGACAACGGAACTTGGGGGATGGAACTTTCTATGGGGGGATTAGAGCTGGGAAGTGGGAGCAGAGCTACCGGGAGGGTGAATTCTGGGCAGCAGAGTTGCTGGCCCTTCTTTGTTGCTTCACCTCTCTCGACAGTTCTTCCTGTGCTTTCCCATTTTTATCTACTTCCCTCTCCCCCAAACCTCTCAAGACCACCTTCTCCTTTCTACCCAAATTCTGTCCCCTCCTCTCATACATCTCGCAGGCCCTCTCCCTGTCTCTCTCTGTAACTTCCCATAAAGAGGAATGAAATGTGTGCACGTGTGTATTTATATTTGTATCTGACGTTACTCAAGTTACTAGATGAAACTTTTTGTTCCCTTTTCATATCTTAAAAACAGCTTGATTTGGCATTTTACGTTTTTTTTCTTATTGTCCCAAACTGAATTACGTTCCTTATAGTTACGAGTAATCCTCGATCAATTTTATTTTATTTTTTTGCCCCTGGAAGCCGACGGCCTCAAAAGCACCCACTTCTGCCCCCATTCATTTTGTATCTAACCCTTGGTAGGCTAGGAGCCCCGAGGACTGGGAATGCCAATTAAGAATGCTTGTGGGTGAGCTGTCACTGTTCAGATCCCCACTGAGTCTTCTCTGAATGCTCCTGCGATTGTGCGGGTGACATGCAGCGAGACAGGGTGTCAGAGGAAAGCTGCTGTGTGGGGAAAAATGATTGAATGGAAAATAATTTTTTCTTTCCCAGTAATTGTTTTGACATGAGCAGTAATTAGCCCACGGCTAACCAGAACTGAAGTGAGAACAAGAGAATGGATTAGGGGCAAAATGCCCCTGCATTAGACGGTTCCTGGCTGCCGTTAGCGTGGCAGGAGCTGGAAGGATGCTGGAAGCAGAAGAAAGAGAGCAATATATTCAGGGTGCACGTTTGAGGTGCTGGGAAGGGAGTAAGTACAGGGTCAGAAGGGCAGCCTTTGCCGTCACGGAGTTGGGGACAACCTTCGTTTACAGGGGACCCAACACCCTCAAAGGTAGTGACTGATTCCAAACTAAGACCTGCTCAGGTAAGAAATTACATACTTTGTTTTCATAGTCACACTGAACCGTGGTTCTGTTTTCTGTTGTTGTTGGTAGATTTTAGGATTAGGGTAATTGTTGGCTTTGTTATACTGGGAAACTAACCACATGTTTCTATGCTAAGGTGCAGTTTATGCCTACGTATGTCTTTGTTGAGAGTTTAAACAAATTTGCCCATACAACCATCTGGGTCCAGTGCCTTTTGGAGGGAGGTCATTTTGTAAAGGTTTTCCTCTTTGAAACTATTTTGATAATTTGAGCCTGTTTTGCATTTATTCGCCTAGAATTATAAATTATACGCTATTGCGTTAAAAAAAAATCTGTACTATATTGGTTGTGCTTATCTTTTCTTTCTAATTCCCAATTCTGAGCATTTGTGTTCTCTTTCATTCTCAAATTATGCAGACTGATGTGCCTTTTGAATTGTTGTGATTCCCACCCCCGCACCACCCCATACAAAGAGGAACAGCCAGGGTTGCTATGTTATCTTGTCTCCTAAGTCATTAATTTCTACTGCCATATTTATATCTCTTTCTCATGTTTTCCTTGGGTTTATTTTATTGGCTTTTGAATTTTTTTCTAAATTATTAAATCGAATGTTTAACCCATTTTTATTTCTCCTTGGCTTTGGCAATGAAATAATTAAGGGTATAGATTTTTCTCCAAATATAATTCAGACCTTGTCCCACTTATTTTTGATATGCCCTTCCTCATTATCTTCTAAATATTGTGTAATTATTGTTTAAAATTCCTCTTTGACCTGAGATTATTTAAGAAAGCATTTTCTTAAATTTCCAAGCATTTGAGAGTTGGGGGGGTGGGGTGGGGATCTTGTATATTTGTCCTTTTATTATTAATATCTGCTTTTATTGCTTTCTGGTCAAAGAACGTGGCTTGTGTTATTTATGCCCTTTGCAATTTACTGATACTTTATTTGTGGCTTAAATAGGCCCAACTTTTATTTTTTTATTTTTTTTTTAATGTTCCATGGCTTCTTGGTAAAATATATTATTATTATCTTTGTTTGTTAGGGTATCATGTTTCATACATCCAGTTCAATCAGCCTTTTAAATTAAATTACCACATCCGCACTTTGGTCCACTCATCATCAGTCACAGACAGAAAGCAGTGTATGAAGGTTTCCTATTGTTCTCTTTAGATTCCCCGGCATTTGTGTTTTTTTCTATTTCAGTGCTCTGCTGCTTGATACGTAAAATTTCTCAAATGTTACGCCTTCATTGTGGGTTATACTTAACATAAGTCTGATGCCCTTGCTGGCATAGCTGATGCTGATACGAGTAGATTGTCTTTGCCCCCGCCCCGACATGGCATTCTCTGAAGCCCTTGGAATCCTGGCCCCCTCTCTTTACCTGGGGGGGACTCAGGGATAATACCAGCATTTGGCCAGCTGCCTGAAGCGCGTGAGTGTAGATCAGGACCATGGCTGGCCACATGGGGTTAATTTGTTATTTCTTGTTGCTTCCCAAGGCACTGCACTGGGGGCCAGCTCTGCGCCCAGTTTTCTCTTGTCTTGGTGTGTTTGTGCTCAGCGTTCTTCCAGAGCACCAGGCCAGGCCTGCAGATCAGGGAGCAGCCCAGCTATCTGCAGGAATCTGCTGAGTGTGACTCTGCTTGCAGGTGGCCCTGGACTTTTCACTGCAAGCAATGGAAGGTGGGGGGCACCCCACAGCATGAGAAAGGCTCTCCATGGGTGGCCTTCATCACTCATTGCTTGCCACCAGCCCTTGCCACTCCACATGAGTAGGTGTTACTGACTTTCAGTCATTCTCCCCTTTGCTTCCTGCCTCACTGCAGAGCTCTCTCAACAAGAACCGTGAGTTGGACATCAGCTTGTGCATCTTTCTCCAGCTCGATCTGCACAGTATATATGTTGTGGCAATTCCTCCAAGCCCGAGCATGAGGAAGGCATGCTTTCCTGGTGTCCAGAGATCATGCAGGCTTGGGGTGCAAGGCGTCTAGATTTAAGGAGCAAAAACAGTGACCCTCCCTCTCTCCATCCCTCCCCTCTTGTTTCATTACGTCCTTGATAACTTAAGACCCCTTTTGCAAGGATTGTCTCATTTGATTTTCATACTAACAAAGTAGGTTTGGAGACTGGGTAGAATGACCCCCATTTTACAGATACAGAAGCTGAGCCTTATGGAGGGGGAACCACTCCTTAAGCTCATGTTACTGTACCCGTGAGAGAGCAGGCAGCAGCACCTCTGGGAACTGGGATTGCATGGGCTGCAGTGTGCATTTGTGATGTCAGGAGCATGCAGTGGTGTTGGGGGCTTTAAATCATCTATGATGGGAATATTTGTGTCACAGAAATTGGCAAATGCTACAAACCAGGGCTCCCTACCCCTAACTTCCCTTGGAGAACAAGTCTACCACCAGCTCACATTAGTCACATTGGGAGCATGAGTGACTGTCGTAGGGGTACAATTTTAGAGGCTTGACTGTTTTGGGGGAAACCAACTCAAGAAGGATGGTATATGATCACCTGGCTATTAATTGGCAAAGCCAAATGTCATGAAAACCAGTAAACACAGTCCTCTTTCCGTTGCACCCACATCACACTGCTGTAAGGGTGAAGGTAGAAAGGTCCTCAGAGCAAAGTTTATCAGCCGGGGTTTGTAGGAAGGTGCTGGCAGGGCTTCCTGCCTCCAGAGCAAGAAAGATCGGACCCTTGATCAGCACCCATGACCATCACTGATGCGACATTTTCCTATAAGCACACTCCTTTACTTCTCTGGTTCAAAAAGAAACTCGTTCCCCCAAGAGTTCAGTAATTGGGTGCTGGGGATTAGAGAGATGCTCTCAACCCATTTCCAGCTCCGCAAATCATGGTAAGATCCTGAGAGACGGTCCCAGCTGCACAAGACCTCTCAGAACCAGGCAGTGAGGTGGGAGAAGGGGCAGCAATTGCAGAAAGTCAGAGAAGCCCCTCTGTGGCCAGTACGGCATCTGAGCAATGTTTCTGTACCCACAGTGAATGGATACCACGCATCAGGGACCCCAGCGCACCCTCCTGAGACTGCCCACATGAGTGTCCGAAAATCCGCCGGTGATACCCAGGTAAGGGGTCCTATCACGGGAGGGAGGGAGAGGCATTTGTGCAGGTCCAGGGAGGTATCATTAAGATGGGTACATCATGGTGTCCAGATGGCTACAGCCCACTTCCGCCCCAAGTAGAAAGTGGTTGGTCTTTCTGGGTCATTTCGATGTACCTTGATGGGGGAGAGTGGGTGATGTGGTTTGCTTGGTTTTCTCTAGAAGTTGAGAGGGGTTTGGAGTGGGAAGATGGTGATGGTTTCCCATGACTTTAAGAATATGGAGGGGCCAGTCCATTTTCCTTTTCTACACACCCCCTTTCTCACCCCCAGACTTCACCCAGGATGGAATTTCGTAAAATGTTTGATCACATTTAATAATCTAGCATAGAGACAGCGATGGGATGGAAAGAGACGGGAGTGTGTTTTAAGATTCCCAAACTGCTTTTGTATTCGTCCTCTCAGTTGACCATTGTGCAAAGGCCTGAGGTAGGTGTCAGTACCGTTCCTGGGTTACAGACGGGGTCACTGAGGCCCAGACCTGTTGAGGGACTCGTGCAGGTTGACGTGATTGCTAATTTTCAGACTGGACCTTGATGCCAGGCCCCGTGGTTCTCGGTTGCATTAAGCGGCAATGGAGCAACTGAGGACTAGACTTATTTAATTGGTCCGTAAGTGGTCAAGAAGATGTTCTCAGTGAAGCCTCCAAATGCCACCATCCCTTTCCAGGAATTAAAATGCCAGGCCCCACAGCGCTGCTGCTGCTAACAACAGCTGCTTGTTATCAACAACAGTGGATAGTACGTGCACGGCACTGAAAGAAAGACCTTGGGATCTGTTACTACAGTCGGCTAAAATGGGACACTCAGCTTTAATGCAGGCAAGAGTGCCAATTTTCAGAAACATAATTATCGTCTTAGGAAGCTGAGTGCTAGGCTCAGGTTCAGTTCAGTTAATATTCAGGGAAAGAATTTGGACATCTGTGTGGGCCGTGGCTTCCTACATTTGGATGGACTTAAGAATCACTGGGCCTCCTGTTAGAGGGTCGATTCTGATTCGGGAGGTCTAGGAAGGAGCCCGAGGCTCTGTGTTTCCCACCAGCACCCAGTCAATGCTGCTGATGTGGATGTGTCTTGGGCAGGGAGGATGTAAGCCCCGTCGATGGTGCACAGTGTGTGTGTGTGTGTGTGTGTGTGTGTGTGTCCGTCCCTCGCTCCCCTGCTTGTGGCACACGTCACAGCCCTGGCCTTGTGTGTTTCCTGCTGAGCCCCCAGATAGCCTTCCCAACACAGCCCCATCAGTCTGTTTGAAATGAAGCTTATTTACCACCTGAACGCAGAATGTTTTCTGAAGACATCAGCCTAAGTTCTGCTGTGGTTTGTCAACAACTGAAAAAGCTGGTGTTGCCCTGGGCATCATCAGGGAGAATACTGGAAACAGCTCCTCCCCACCATCGTTTCCCTTCCTTTCCTAATAGAACATGGCTCTCCCCACCTGCGAACAACTAGGAAGTTGTTACTCAAAGTATATACTGATAGAACCTTCTCAGAAGTCATTTGATGGTGTGTGCCATAGTCCTTTGCCCCAGGAATCTCCCTTCCAGCATCTGTCCTTGGCAAATACTCAGGGATTTGGATTTATGTGTGAAGCTGCTCACTCAAGCAGTAGTTACAGCACTGCAACATTGGACCCAACCTAACTGTCCAGCAACAGGGGATGGGTAAATTGGATTATGGCACCGAACATCCAGCCAGCCAGTGATACCACACGGCCAATAAATAGTGTTCGTCTGAAGAAAATTTAATGATTTAGGAAAATGCTGGGAACATAATATTGAGTGGGAAAGGCAGAACACAGATTGCATTTATAGGTAGTCTTATTTGAGAAGAGGAATTCTACACATATGTGAAGACAAATGACTGAGAGGAAAATAAACCAGGACATTGATGGTGGTTCAATCTGCGTCCGAGACTGATTCTCAATCAGAGGACATTTGGCCATGTCTGGGGGATATTTGGATCATCACAGCTGGGGAGGGGATACTGCTGGCTTCTAATGAGTAAGGTCCAGGGATATTACTAACCATCCCACAATGCGCAAAACAGCCCTCATCACCAAATAAGTATCCAGCTCGGAAAGAGGAACTGTGCTGAGGTTGAGTGACCTTAGTCTAAGGTAATTTTTTTTAATACTTTTCAACATTTTTCAAATTTCTTAAAATGGGCACATTTTTCTTTTATAGAAGGATACAATGAGCATTATTTTTAAAAAAGAATTTGGAAGCGAGGTACTGGTCTTGGGGATGACCAGCAGAGAAGGTCAGCTCTGGAGAGCCAGGCCTGGGCAAGCAGCGACTGCCTCAGGGCAGGTGGAGTTGAGTATATTCTTTTTGGATGGTAACATTGAGAGTTGAGGTGTCATCAAAGTACCCAAAATAAATCACGCAGTATGTGGAGAGAGCAAATACGCATTTGTGCACGGGTTTCCAGAACTGGAAGGTAGAATGTTGTTCTCTGAGGCTGTGAAAGGGTTTGTGAGCCTACGGAGCTGCTCTCCGCAAAGGTGCTAGAGGCCGATCGTGGAACTAGAATACGAAGGTTTGATATTTACAGAGTGCTCCCAGCAGATGATACCAAAGTATACACAGTTCTCTGGGGCCTGCATGGTATTTACTCACGCTACCCAGGCTGTCAGGTAGAATTAATAACAGTTATGACTTAATATTGGAAGAAAGAATGAATGAGCACATGAACATAGGGCCATTTGAGATGCAGGGTCGGGATCTGTAAGTGGCTGGTTCAAACCCCTGTGGTGTTCTTTTTCTGCTACTTGTAGTTGCCCCTCCTTGAACAAATGAATCAGGAAAATTAGGAATCAGGAATGTCAGAGGTGGTGGGGGTGGGAGCATACCTAGTCTTCATGGAAACCAGGGGTGTGTCCCCGCTGTGCCCTGTCATGGCTGCGTGTCCAGCAGCCCCTGAGTGCTTGCCTCTCCTTACAGCCCTGGGAGACCGGCACAGGTGGGCCCAGGTGATGGTGATCTGGTGCCACCCAGTGGCGGTTTTTGAGTCTGCAACCCTGTTCCAGCTTCCTGGGTACCAGATAAATGGGGCCCACCTGTTTGGGGAGACAGGGGAATCAAAGGCTGTTTGTAGAAGCACGTCCTAGCCTGTCCCCTGCCTGCCAGCCTGTCTGGTGCTGTAGTTGGGGGGGGATCCCTCTCTGATCCAAAAACAGGGATAAGGAGGGCAAGGGACCTGCCCACCAATGCCCAGGTCCCTTTGTGACCCACCTTTCAATTGTTCTGGCTTTCCTTGAACTTCCCCGCAGGAAGATACAGGAGAGGGGAAAGGGAATGGGACTGAGGGTGGGAAACCTAAGGGACCCACCGGAGAATGGAGTTTGAGGTAGAGAAAGGTGAAATGCTGAGCTCATTTACGTAATGCCCCCCACCCCAATTCAACAATACATGTTCTGCTGAACATCTCCTTCTTTGCACTTAGTCACAGACCGATCCAGTCCCTGCCTGGATGGAGGTTTAGAGCCAGTGCTGGAGAAAGACATGAGAAAATAATTATTTCATTTTAGCGGTGATAAGAGCTGGAGAAGTGTGTGCTACGAGGACCTAGCTGGGTGGTGGTGAGTAGTCGTGGAAACGTCAGGGACAGACTCCTTAAGAAAAGGGACATAAGCTAAGACTGGAAAGATCAGCAAGGGTTTGACTTGGCAAACAGATGGGGGAACAGTTCCAGGTGGAGGGAACAGAACATGAGTATGCTTAGAGGCAAGAAGGAGCGCAGTGATTTCAAAGAACCCATTAGAAGCCGAGTAGGGCAGTAGTTTGCGAAATTAGCAAGTGTAGGGTGGATGGAAGATGAAGCTGGTGGTGTCTGCACAGGCCTATTGTAAGGAGCTTGGATTTTGTCCTAATAGTACTGGCAAGCCATTGAGCGGTTTCACACTGGATCCAACCTGCTGAGGAAGTAGTACCCAGACTATTCATCACAGGGCAGGGAGACAGGGTAAAGAAGACACGCGGGGGTGGGAGGATGCTTGCTAAACCAGTTGTGAATGACCACCCCGCCACCCCACCCCACCCTCTTCACCCCCCTGCAGTCTACCAAGGACTGCCTCATATATCAACACCAGCCTCCGTCAATCTGTCCTCAGGTCACAGTGGCAGCACAGTGGCCTAGGAGGCCCAGGCGAGGTTAGGAATCCAGGCTGGGGTGTCACTTAAAAAAGGGAAGGAGAAACACTTTAAAATCATTGGCAAAGGAAGTTAAAAAGAAGCAAACTTTTATTATGGACATTTGCAAACATTTATAAAAGTAGAAGAAATGCTATAATAAAGGACCATGGACCAATCATTTAACTTCAGCACTAATTCCGCCAGTCTTGTTTCATTTATATTCCCATTCCTTCCCCGGACTCCCACTAGATTATTTTAAAGCAAATTCCTGACATATTGTTTTAACTGTAAACATTTCCTAATGTATGTATTTCTAAAGGGAAAGACATAACCACAATACCATTAGCACACTTAAGAAACCATTAATTCAGTAATATCATTTAATATATATACATATAAAATCCATGTTCAAACTCCCCAATTGTCCTCAGAATGTCTTTTATAGCTGCTTTTCTCCCCAGTCCAGGATCCATTCAAGTTTCACACATGGATACGTTGGGTGCTGTATCTCTTTAGTTTCTCTCTCTCTCCTTTTGAAACGTCTTTGTTGAGGTATGATTCACATCGCATGTAATTCACCTATTTAAATTGTACAGTGCAGTGGTTTTTAGTGTGGTCACAAAGTTGTGCCACCGTCACAATCAATTCTGGAACATTTTCGTCACCCCGAAAAGAATCCCCCTAAGCCTTAGGCAACACTAATCTACTTTCTGTCTCTATACGTTTGCCTTTTCTGGATATTTCGTATAAATGGAATCATACCATATGTGGTCTTTTGTGTTCGGCTTCTTTCACGTAGCATACTGTTTCAAGGTCCATTGATATTGTAGCATGTATCAGTCCTTCATTCTTTTTTTTTTTTATAGCCAAATAATATTCCATTGCATGGATTTACTGTTTCATCTAAATTATGCCTTTAGTCTCTTTTAATCGAGACTATATTTTCTACCCATTTGTTCTTTTGTCTTTCCTCACATTGACTGTTTTGGGGAAGAGTCTAGGTCAGTTGTCTTATAGAAGGACCTACATTCTTGGTCTAATTGTTTTCTTATGTAGGTTATGCAGTTTTGCGGAGAATAGCTCCTGGGGCCTGTTGAGTACTTTCCACTATGTATGTCAGGAGACCCACACTCCCTGTTACCTCCCTACTGGCTGATGCTGAGTCTGAGCTCTCGGTTAATGTGGTGACGACTAGATTTCTCCTTTACCATGGGTACCTTTTCCCTTTGTCACTTCTCCGTAATCTGTAGGCTGGTAGGGTAAGACCACGCACGTGCCCTGTTCCCTAACGGGCTTTTCACTCAGCACTTTGAGCATCATTGATGATCGTGGCCTGAATCCATTTTGACGGTTTGTTTTGCAAATGGTGATTTTCTAATTCCATATACATTTTTAATTGGCATTTTTTCTGTAAAGAAATGCTGCCCTCCCCGCCCTATCACCACTTTTGGAGTTAATCATTTGTAGTCATTTTTCATATTCATGCGCAAATTGTCCCAAATTTGGCTTGTGGGAGCCCCTGTAAGCTGGCTTCTGTGTCCTTTTTAATATCACATCATTTTTTGAATACTTTCTTACCTCCCAGCATAATAATGTTCTGGGTTCACCAGACATGTGGAATTAGCCATTTCTCCAAGAAGCCTGAGTTCTTTTTAATAGGAGGTAGTATTTAAAAACCTACTTCTACTAGTAGGTGTTCTTACTGTGACCGAGGAGTCATTCCAGCTGGGCCCTTTCAATGGAGTGCTACAGGTGTGTGTGTGTGTTGCATATATATGTGTACGATGCATGTATATGACATGTTTATATGTTTACGTGTATGACTTTGGAACAATAGGCACAGGTCACCAGTAGCAAACGCAGAGCCTGAGACCACCTCAGAGAGCCTGTGATCTCCCCGCTTGGCACTGGCTGCAACTGCGCAGCTAGTAGGGCAGAGATAGGAAGGACTGACACCCACACTTACCATTCCACCCTCAACGCCATTACCTGCAACCCTGTCCTCACCCCTGGGTCCAGCCTCACTCCACAGAGCCTTGGACACAGTGATTCCAAAATAAGTGTTTGTGGATGACGGAGATCTTTTTTGACCCCTGCAGAGACACCTGGAAACACAAGAGATTGTCCCGGGTCTGAAAGTGGAGAGATGGCAGAGATAGAGAAGAGTTATTCAGGCTTGGGTTCCAGTATCCTCTTTTGAATTGCCTTCTGACCCTGGACAAATAAGTTGGTTTCTGCCAGCTTCAGTTTCACCGTCTGTAAAACGGAGATGATGCCACTGACCTTGCTGGGGTTGTGAGGATTAAGTGAGATGAGGTCAGATGCCTACCCTGGCGTCTGCTGCAGAAGCAGAAGCACCCAGGAGCTCTCGCAGAGCTTCCTCCCTCCCGTAGTTACCCTCCTCATCCTTTTCCTTATCATCACTGACAGCATCGGCATGGACTCGTGGGCTCTCACCAGAGGTGCTGGAGCACTGGTTGCCCTTCCTGGTGTGCCGGAGTGGGAGCATGGTGGTGGTGATGTGTGTCAGTGACAGGGAGACTCCTGTAAACTGCAGAATCCATCCCAGAGGCTCTCGCTCTTCCCCCTTCTCCCTCCCAGGCTTGTACAGTTGACCCTTGAATAATGCAGGGATTAGGGGTGCCGACCCCCTGTGCAGTTAAATCCACGGATGACTTTTGACTCCCCCAAATTTAACTATATTCCCTCGGTATCCGTGGGGGATTGCTTCCAGGACCCCTTGTGGGTACCAAAATCCACAGGTATGCAAGCCCTTATATACAATGGCATAGGTCAATGCATCCAGCCCACTCTCTGCATCCCTGCATTCCCAGCCACGGATCGAATATACTGTTTTTAATCCGCTGATGGTTGAATCCTATGATGTGAAACCTAGGATGCAAAGGGCCAACTGTATGTTTATTGAAAAAAATCCATGTATAAGTGGACCCAATACAGTTGAAGCCCATGTTGTTTAAGGGTCAGCTGTATTTGCTTGGCCAGTGAATGAACCTTTGAGAGAGCTCTGCACCTGTCTCGTCTCCTTGGAGAGGGGGACCTGGGTTCATGCCATGCCGCCTCTGTCTGCCTTCCTCCAGGATTTGGCAAGTGCCCTGACTTTGGCAAGTGCCCTGGGGCAGAACTGATAACTTGGGAGGTTCCAGTGTAGGTAAGCTGGATGAGGTGATGAGTTAAAAACATCTACAGAAGCTGTAATTGGTCACAAACGTGACATTGCCCCAGATCCTGTTAGGGCTGCTAGAGGAGCTACTGGATGTAGGGAGCCTCAAAGAAATGACAGAACATAGATCAGTGTGTCTCCAAGGGAGGTCCCCAGACTCTTTATCAGAGGTGCTAGCCCCCCTGAGTCCTGCTGAGTCAAAAGCTCTGGGAGGTGCCACCTGGACTCGATTTAGGGCAAATTTCTCAGTTAATTCTGGTGCACTCCAAAACTTGAGGACCATTGGTAACATATAGTGAAAACGAGGCTCAAAGAAGTCATATTAATTGGCACAGTGTCGAGGCTAGTGAGTTCATTTTCTTGTCTGTGACATGGATGATCTATGAGGTCCGTTTTATCTAGAGCTCTTAGAACATTGGTTTTCATTTGTTGACTCTACTTACCAGGCAAAGTAGGTCTAGGTGGGAATAAGGGAATGAGGAGACCCCAGCAGGGACTCAGTCAAGCTCCCTGGGTTGCCTAATTAGCACATGGGGCTGTTCCCATCCCCAGACATTTTTCCTGCCCTGTGGAGCGGGGCTGTGCTAGCCTGGGGAGTGTGTGTGTGTGTGTGTGTGTGTGTGTGTGTGTGTGTGTGGCGGGGGCGGGGGGGTGGTGGTAGGTCCCTGAGGTTTGCTGGAGAAGTCCCTCCCTGCTTTTCCTGGGCTTTTATCTGTAAAGTCTTGACAGCCACTTCCTTGTATTCCACTAGAGGAAGAAGAAGGGCTCACAACAGCCACACACAGTTCTCGCAGGTGAACCTGCTTCCCAGGCCGTTGTGTGGCTCAGGACAGGAGTGGACATCACCTGTGCTGCCGAAGGACCCTATTGAATCCCTCATGTAACTGCTGATAGTGGGACAATGAAGACCAGAATTGACCCTCCCCTGTGGGTTCAGAGGCTCTTATGACCAATGTGGCATTTTCAGCTGGCCGTCCTTAACTTTCTGTGCCAGAACCATCCTAGAACTGGGGCAAGCTGCTGAGGACCTGTGGGCTCCGAGGTCCTTGGGACAGTGGTTTGCTTGCCAGCGACAGGAAGACATACAAAGGCAATCCAAAGTCTAAATGAAAGCTGAAATGCGGCTCTCGGCTGAGGAATCCCTCCCTGCTTTCAGGGTTGGAGAGCAGGAGGCACAGAAGTGGCTGAGTGCCCCAGTGCGCATGACACACATATAGGGTTTGATGTGTCTGACCCGAGGGTTCAGATTAAGATGTCATGTTCTGAATTCTCAGTGCCAGGAGGTGGTGGCCTGCAATCTGCCTTAACTCTCTGCTCCCCAGTGGGTTCTGCAGGTTCAGGAAGCAAGCAGCAAGCAGAATCACTTACCAGCAGAGGGCAGCTGAGGGGTTAACTCCCATATCACAGATTGGGGAAAGAGGAGGCCGGCCTGGTTTGGAGCAGTTCCCTCAGAGCCGGTGCTGGAGGCTTCCCCTACTTCGCCTTCAAGCTCAGCACAGGAGCAGCGTGCAGTCAGGGGTACTCCTGCCTGCCCTCTCCCAGAATATGGTGACTTAGGAGTTAACGGCAGGCTAAGCATCCCGAACTTCCTCAGCGCGTGGCTTGTAACCAATCCCACCACCTTCAGGGAACCCGAATGAAAAAAGAGTGCCCAATATGGAGAACAGCTTTGATGATGCTTCTTGTCTCTCTCCCCAGAACCTGGGATCCTCATCACCAGGCAAAAAGCACAGCAAGGAAAACACCATCACGGTAAGTGGCTCCCACAGAGCGCTCACAGGTTGGGCGGCAAGCTGGGGCTTTCGGCCATGGCTGTTGCCATGACAACGCGGACCAAGTGGGGATGCCCAGCCTGGAATCTGGGAAGTCCCAAAGCTTGAATGTAGCCGAAGTTACCTCCTGGGCCCCCTCTTCTGTTGATCTCATCTCTCACTTTTCTCTCTGGAGGAAGGAGTGGAAGAATGGTGATTGCAATGAGTAGAAGGATGGCAGAAGCCATTTTTGCAGGGCGGGCAGGAGTGGGTTGAAGGGGGGTAGACTGTGTTCTGTGCAAGTGACGTGACGTGTAAATTATAGCCACAGCAGTGTTGCTTTTGTACAAGGTAACTTCTGGACGATGTCAAAGTTAAAGGCAAGAGAAAGCACCCTAAGAATAGAGTTCTGGAAGTTCCCCAGAGGAGGCAGGCAGCTCCTGCCTAGAGTGGCCACTCTGCCTCCCAGGGCTCTTCCAAAAGGCCACCAAGTCCC
Organism: Rhinolophus ferrumequinum; assembly: GCF_004115265.2. Classification (NCBI taxonomy): domain Eukaryota; kingdom Metazoa; phylum Chordata; class Mammalia; order Chiroptera; family Rhinolophidae; genus Rhinolophus; species Rhinolophus ferrumequinum. The sequence continues at coordinate 9,397,361 of NC_046304.1, forward strand.
CACGTGCAGGCTGAGAAGGACTCCCCCCACCCCCAACCACCGCCCACATACCCATCAGCCCTGTCCCTGGGGAAAGTGGGCACTGGACGTCAGTGCCCTCTCTAAGTGGGCAGATGAGCTGTCCAGCTGCTCAAACAGCGAAGGACGTGGACATGTGAGAAGTGTCGTCCCAGGCTTGCCATTTTGCCACAAGCACGGCAGGGCTGGGAATAGGGAGCTGCTCTTTCAGGCTCCGTCACACACAGTTCTGAGCATTTCTGACCACCCCCACTTGGAGATGAATCCAAGAGTGGGTGCACTTCCCTGGCTCATGCAGCCTGAAAATCCTGCTATGGAGGAAAAAGAGGGTTAAGCAAACGATGACAATGACAATACTTGCTGCCACTTTTGTGTGCATTTATTATGCACAAGTGGTGTTCTGAGTGGCTCATTTAGCTCTCCTTTCACTGTGTGTGTAGTGTAGGTGATAGAACCGATGACATATGGTGATTATGAACCTGGGCTTTGAAGCCAAAGTGTCAGTTACAGCACCTGTCAGCCGTTAACAACCTGGGGCAAGTTTCTCTACCTTTTTGCGTCTCAGTGTTCATGTCTGTATAATGAGATATCTGTGCCCTGGGGACAGTGTAAGGACTGAGTCTATACAGAAAGCACTTAGAACAGAGGTGGCACACAGGAAATGCTCCACGCATACTCATTTTCTCGTCACCCTGTTTGCAGATGAGGAAACTGAGGCACAGAGCCACACCCCACCCAAGGCCACACAGCTGGGAACCATCAGGATTCCAGACCTGTGCTCCTTCCCCCCCTTTCCCCCTCCCCCAGCAGTGCACCCGGTGGAAGTTGCCCCCTGAGGGCAGGCCAGGGTGGCTCAGCCCGAGGGGACAGGATGAGTAGCAGCTTCCTTGTTACTGGAGCAGATGGGCCGGGCAGGCCATGGGTAGACTTCCCGAGGGCACAATCCTCATCTTCCAATTGCCACAAGATGCCCCAGAGTGCTGGACCAAAGCAGGAGCTCCCCAGAGTCCCCTGAAATAGGGGAAAGAGGGAGAAGAACATAAGGTGGGGGGCTGGTGTGTTAGAATTATAGGAGGTAAGTGAAAAAGAAATGAAAAGTGAAACGCAGAGAGTGAGGCCTCCCAAAATTACCTGAAAGGCCTTTGGTGACGGCCCAGGCCACCAGTGGGGCCTGATATACTTGCTGTGCCTCGTCTTTGAACTAGAGCTTCGGGCTCTGTCAGAATGGGCCGGGTATGGCCCAGGATCTTCTTGGACAGCACACTTGGTCCATCTCTGGGTATCTTCCCCTCTTCCTTACTGTTGACCTAAATCAGTGCTTCTCACTAGCTAGCCTGCAAAGTGTAGTCAGTATCTGAAGCCTCTGCGATACTTGTTTCAAATGCAGGATTCTTCCATGGACTCTTAGACTTACAGTCCATCTCTCTGGGGCCGGGCTTGTATTGTAACCAGTCCCCCAGGGGTTTAAGTAAGCACTCCAGCCCTGGGAAGTATTTGCTGTGGAAACTGAGCATGGGAGGGACAGGCCAACGGCAGAATGAGTGAGGGGCAGAGCCCCAGACTTGACCAAGGCCTGCTAGCTGCCCACCCAGTTGCCCCACGTCTCCAGGCTGGAGATGGGCTAAGACCTTTGTCTGCTGCCCTTTCCTTTCCACATAATACTGGTGCTCACTGCGCCCAGCCATGGGGTTTCCATGGGGTAAGGCCTCTCCCACCTTCTTTGAAGTTTGGAGCCTTGCTGGATGGAGCCCGGGGTTGCCTCTCCATTGCCCGCCCTTCTAATCCAGAGATGTATGAGCCTTGACTTTGAGACCTGAGGCCATAGAAGTACAGGGCAACGGTAAAAGTGGTGGCCCAGGAAACTGACTCTAGACCCTGCTGTGCCACTGTTTAGCTGCATGATAGTGGGCAAGGGACTTAACCTCTCAGTGCCTCAGTTTCCTCGTCTGTGCATGAGCTTGCACTACGTTGTTGCAAGTGGACATTTCAGCTCTAAATGCTCAGGACATCAGCACACCCCACAGCTCTCACCGTCCCGCTCCGCTGCCACAGCCTCCCTCTCCCCGAGTTGAGCCCTCCACCCCACCGCCGTGTTTCCTGTCCCAATGAATTGAAGCACTCCTGTCCACCCGCGCCAGTCACCTCAGGGGTTCTGAGCCTCAGCACTACTGACATTTGGGGTTGGATAACCGTCCTTAGTGGGGGGTCTGTCCTGTGCAGTGTGGGATGTTTACCACCGGATGCCAGTAGTAAATCCACCGCCCACCCAGTTGTGACAACTAAAAATGTCTCCAGGTTGACAAATGTCCCTGGGGTGGGGGAGACAAAGTCACCTCTGGTAGACAGTCATTGAGTTCACTGCATGGTACTATGCAGTCTGTCTGCGATGTCGACCCCACATTTTTCTGCTTGTCCACTTGACTGCACTGCTCTGAGCCACCTTCACACCTCCTGGTCGCTGCGGAGCCTCCCCAGGTGGCTTATATCGGCTGCATTCGTCCTCCACACCAGCGGGCGTGCTCGCCTCAGAGCAACCCGGCCACATCACTCCCACGCCAGGTGCTTCTGTGGCTCCCACTCCTGCAAGGCCCCCTCCTGCCTCAGTGTTGTCTGCGTTCTGACTCAGCCCCAGCCACACAGCTGCGCCCTCCCTAACTGCCGTGGTTCGTCCTCAGACCCCCAGGCCCTTTCCTCTCCTGCAACACTCTTCAGCTCCCACACCGTACCCTCCCGACTGCCTCACCTAAATATTCTCTCCCAGCTTCCTCTCCTTCCTATAGCCCCAGCACCCCTTGTTACCCCACTGGTTGATTTATCCCAAAGTATTGCAATTGCTTATTTGTTGTTTGCCTTCCTCATGAGGCTGTAAAACCATCAAAGGCAGTCATTGCACCAAGCCTCTAGCCTCCAGTCATTGCACCAAGAAGCATTTACTGAGCACCCGCTGTGCCAGGTACTGGGGAAACAACAGGAACCAGTGGTCTTCCTCCCCTCATGGAGCAGTCTGGCAAGGAAGAGAGATGCTAAATAAACAAGTGCTGGGAAGATCGAGCGTAGTACGTGGCACCAAGTAGCCATTCAATGAATGTTTGCATGGAAAGTGGACGAGCAGGTATTCACTGCATAGCATGGTGTCGTTGAGCTTTGCTGTCAGCCCTTCTGGATTCGTACTGAGCTGCTGCGACCCTCCATTTTCCTCATATAAAATGAGGCCAGTGTTACCCAGCTCATGGGGTTGCTGGGAAGATGAAGTGAGAATGCATGCAAAACTCTCGGCAGGGTGCCCGAGTGAGGGCTCCCCAGGAATTCCACCCATCATTACAACCACCTCCTGGAGGGCAGCAAGGTGTAGTTCTCCAGGTGCCCACGAGGGGGTGCCGGGCTTTGTGAGGATTCTGGGAAATCCCTGTGGGAGACCTGGGAGTGAGAAATCCCCCAACCATAGTCCATAGAGGCAAGGACAGCCACCCTGGGGCCCCTGGTTAGGCCATCCAAGGGACAGTATTCTCACAAAGTGGCAGAAGCCACAAGGGTGATGAGGTATTATCTTCTCCCAGCCCCTCTCCCCCAACCCAACTCTCTCTCCTTCAGTGGTTGGCACTGGGCCATTTGCAGGACCCCTTGCTTTGGAGACCCCTGACAGGGTACTTATACCACTCTGAGTGCCTTCGACCTCCTAGTTCCATGATTCTTAATGCCGAATGTCATAGTTAATTTATCATTAAGTTCGGTTGCAATTTTCATGGACATTATTAAGCCAAATAAAGATGGACTGTGATCACCATTATTTGTTGAAACAAGACTAGCTGGAACATGAAGTGAGGACTGTGTGAAACTTTGCAATCCATCCCTTATTTCCATGATTGCTGCAAATGAGCCCCATGCCACAGTGGGTCATCAGAGCCCCGAAGGAGACTCACCTCTGGACACACTTTGGGGTGTCAGCCCAAAAAGCGCGGTTGGGAGACCATTGCCTGATGCCGGGCACTGAGAGGCTGGCCCTCCCCTCCAGTAGGCTCCTGCAGGCCAGTAACGCCTTCAGTGGTTACGGGTGCAGCACTGGGAGAGAACAACCCACCCCAGGGGGCTCCCTGAGCCTCTACCTTGACTGTGGTGGAATTTGGTCCTGCCCATCTCCAGGTATCTCTGGTTTATTCATGCCCCTGGTCCTTCCTACCGTTTCATGCTTTCCTCCAGAGTGGGAGTATTCCCCCCTGACTTCAGCCAGATGTCGGTATTTGAGAGGAGGGGCTCCTTTCCTTGGCTAGACTTCTCCAGTGTTGTCCTCCCAGGACTGTACCCGGGGCAGCCGGGAGGCCTCGATTTACCTCCAGCTGCCCTCAGGCCCCTGAAGCAGAGGTCATGGCTGAGCGCCATGGGCCTGAATCAGAGGAGTTGGTTTGGCTTACACAGACAGCCTTATTGTTGACGTGGTGGTTACAATTCTTAACTTTGAATTAATTTGCCAACATTTCAAAATTGAGACACTTCACGTAAAAATGCCAATCTTTCGCTTCTCTTGAGTTATCGCCTAACCTGACAACATCAGACTCCTCATTCGGGCTTGATAACAGGTGGCGGGAGCTGAGAGGAATCTGCCCCTTAGATGGATCTCCATGTACCCCCACCCCTTCCCGAAGCGGAAGCTGGTCACCCTCCCCACGCTCGAGCTGCAGTTTCTGTGACCTCACTTGTTGCGTGAACTGCCTGGCATTGGAGTTTGTGGCCTCTGTCCAAAACTGGGGGGGGTGTTTTCTGCACTGTTCTTGCCTTGACCATACGATGGCTCCTACTTCAGCAGATGCTGAGGCTGCAATGAAGGCTTAAAGACTGGCGGGGCTCAGGCCTTGCCTCCCTGAGGCTCTGCGGCTTCCACAAAGAACCAACTTATCTGGCTCCATAGGAGGGGATCAGGGCTTGAAGTGACATCCGCAGGAGCAGTGGCAAAGCCACTTCCACCAAGCGGTGAAAATCAGGGGTACCAGGAACAAAGTCTGAGACAGGTCCTACAGATTTCTCCACTGGACTCTTCTGGGCTAGGGCCAGCCCCCAAAGTGCACATGGATTATAATTTTAACCACTCTCTGTTCATAGAACATGCAGTAAAATGCACAAGGTAACCCTCTCACCCTGACCCTGAGCCACATAATTCCTTTCCTTGGAAGCAAATGATGTTGTCAGCTTCCAGAAGTATTCTGGATGTAAATAACCAAATGTGTATATATCCTCCCCCCCCCCTTTTTTACACAAGCAGTGGCATACAGTAAGTACTGTTGTACACCTTGCTCCCGCCCTTCCCCCTTAGTCTATCCTGACACACCTTTCTTATCAATACATAAGAACTTTGTTGCTGTGTCTATCACCATGGATACAATCTCCATAGGTGCCTATCTGTCTCGTTCTTTGTTTAACCGTTCCCCGGCTGATGGACAATGGAGTTATGTCCAGCCTTATGCGACTACAAACAGTGCTGTGTGGTGAAAAACCGTGTCCATATGTCACTGCACACATGTGCAAATATATCTGTAGGATAGGCTCTTGGGAGTATAAGCGTTGGGTCAGAGGTTGTGGGTGTTTGCAATTTTGATGGATCCTGTTATTCCGCCCTCCAGAGGGTTTGTACCAAAGCCAGCCCCTGTGGGGCGGGTGTGAGTGCCGGTTGCCCCTCATTTGAAATGCTGGCTGCTGGAGCATCTCAGGATCTCAGTGCATGTTCTATCAAGCAGATCCTGAAGGGAGGCCTGGTAGTGCTGTATCCAGGAGCAAAACCTTCCCAGCTTCTCCCAACCCTCCAGCCGAGTCATTTCCTTTCCTGTTCTGTGCCCTACAGATAAACTGTGTGACATTCCCTCACCCAGACACAATGCCAGAGCAGCAGCTGCTGAAACCAACTGAGTGGAGCTATTGTGACTATTTCTGGGTAAGTGGTGCCTCGGTTTCCCCCACACAGTGGCCCCAAGGCCCAGAAGTCAATACTCAGGAGGGGCATGAAGGGCCACAAGCTCAAAGAAGGAGGGGGCCTCTCCTGGCCCCTAAAGGGCTGGCAGTAGATTTAGCATCCGAGGCAGGAACTTAAGACCCTCTTGGAGTCCAGGTCATTCCATAAAGCTGAGAAAATTTCTAGGGTTTTCATTCGTGGCAATACAGAAACCCCAGCCAGAAAGCAGGTAAGCTGGAGGGTCACTTTTGTTGCTGCTCAGTCAAGGCAGGAAACTAGAATCAGCTTCAGTAAAGGAATCTGAGCTCCAGACCTGCTCTGTCACTCTTGTACGTGACCTGGGACAAGGGCTTCACCTCTTGGGCCCCCCTGTTTCCATCAAAATTGAGGAGGTTGGGCACAAGGAGAGCTCCTGCTTTAACAACTCTGTGGTTTCAGAACTTTTGCATATTGGTTAATGGGTACAGAGCTGCAGTTTTGCAAGATAAAAAAAAGTTCTGGAGATATGGTGGTGATGGTTGTGCTGCAGTGCGAACGTACTTAATTCCACTGAAGTGCACACTTAAAAATGGTTAAAGATGGTAAATTTTGTTATGAGTATTTTTCCATAATTAAATATCTTTTGACAAATGCACAGTTCACCTCCTCAGAAACTCCGGGAGTAGTCCTGGGCATTTGCATTTTAAAGTCAGCATGACTTTCAAAATGACGTTGTCCATTCTGGAATCAGATAGTGGTGATGGTCACACAACCTTGTCAGTACGTTGAAAACCACCGAACTGTACACTTAAAAAAAAAAAACAAAAAAAACTCTTGCAAAGACCCTGAAGAACATAAATAAATAAAATAAAAATGTTTTTTCACCACTCTGCAGAATGGATCATCTGCAGTTTATAAAAATTTGCTAACCAAGTATTACACCAGATAAAAGTGCTTCTTTCTTTCTACCCAATCACTTGTGCTTTAGAAGACATTCAGTGATTCCTATTGCTTCCTGGCAGGGCCAGTTCCTATCGGCCCAGCTGTGTTTCTTTGGCCCAGCTGTGTTTCTTCCAGATCCTCTGAGATCTGTGCAGAGGCAGCAAATATTATAAATAGGGCTCTGGCTTTGGCATCAGACAGACCTGGTGAGGGGTGAGCTCAGAAGTGAGGCTGAGCAGGGGTCAGAGTGTGCAAGACTTCACGGGCCCTGCTCTGCTGACACAGCCATTGGAACCCATTGCCTCAGGCTCCTTTTTCCCAGGGTGGGTGACTTGCTCGGCAAATCCATCCTCTGTGGGGCCAGATGGGGCTCAGTATTTTGGATAATTTTTCTTTTGCTTTTTAATCAAGATGTAGCATTCATTCGTAGCACAAATCCTCAGTGTACTTGGAGAAACTTTTAAATGGCCAGAGCAGCCCCACTGTGACATGGTGTACCCCGTATGGTGGTGATTTCCCTGTCACGAGAGGTACTACAGTGTGGCTCAGACGCCTTGGGTCAGGGCAGCTGAGGAAAGGATCCCTCATTGGGAGGGAGCTGGGAGGGGTCCATAAAACCTTCATCTGCTTGACAATGGTAAGTGGGGTTCTCTCCAGGCATCAGCAACCCCTTGCCATTCCCTTCCTAAAATGTCTGTTCTGGAAGGGATCTTGAGTATACAACTCACTCCTATCTCAAGGGTGGGGGTGGGGAGGGGAGGACGCAGCCTAGGATTGGAAGGACCTGACCTTGTCACCCAGTGGCTGAGCTGACCCTGGGTCAGGAGTCTCACCGACACTCCTACATTCCTCTGGGATGTCAAAGGACATTTTTTTGACTCCTTCCATTAAGTATCAAGGCATTTGACCCTGGATTCCTGGTGGGGAATGGCTGTGATGGAAGAGGTGCCAGCCAGGGTCTGGGGAGGCTCTGAGACTTGTTCTCCAGCAGCCATGGCTGTGAGGGCAGATGCCAAATAAATGTCACGCTGGGGGTGCCAGGCAGGAGGTGGGGCAGGGGGAGAGCAGGAAAGAGGTATGCAAATATCCTTGAGGAAGTACTGCCAAAACAAAGCCAAAGCACTTAATTTTGAAAATTTAAGAGTCTTTGCTTGCGAAATGAATTGGATACTAAGTTTCCATTTTATTGACTTGGCCATCTTCTCTGAGTCCTGATTTTTATTGAAAAATACCTAAGAGTAGATACTATTTATTGAGAACTTAATATATGCTGAGCACTGTGCTAAGCCGTTTTCACGTGTCATTTATCCCAAAATGACCATATGCAGTAGGTGCCATCATTTCTCCAGTTTCACAGATGAAGCAACTCAGTCTTGGAGTGAGTGAAGAACTTGCCTGAGGTCCCCCAGCTGTGATGTCAACCCTGGCTGGCAGCCTGCCCTTTTCCACTCTGGCTTCCCTTCCATCCAGTTTCTCCCCAGAAGCCACTGTGATCCTTTATGAATGTGCATTGGAGGATGTCACTCCCTGGCCGGTGCAAGAAGTTAACAGGAAATGGGATGGCACAGGGTTAGGGGCACGTGCCCCCAAGGTCACAGACTGTCCCAGCTTATAGTCAGGATGCCAAGACTCCCCAGAGGGTCCAGCCGGCCTCAGCAGCTGCCTGGTTGAAAGTAATAGGACATTGGGGATCAGAAAGTAACAGGACCTGTGGTCTTGGCCACTTGCCCTTCCTCCTCTTCTTTGAGCCAAGACTGGGCACTCATCCTCCCTCTCAGACTGAGGTCGGAGTTGCCAGGCGCATTGGGGTCCCTTCTGGGGTCTGTCTTCCCTCACCTCCATTCCCCATGGCTCCAGCCATCACCTACTCTTTCATGCTTCTGTTTCCTTTCTAGGCTGATAAGAAGGACCCGCAAGGCAACGGTACAGTGGCTGGGTTTGAACTGCTGCTTCAGAAACAACTGAAGGGCAAACAGATGCAGAAGGAGATGTCAGAATTCATCCGGGAGAGGTGAGGCCTGGGCCCTCCCAGCTCCGGGTCGGGTGGCACACCCACGCTGGCCCCTTCGCCCGAGGGGAGTCAGCATCAGGAGTGAGCACTGCTCACCCAGGACTGGGCTTGGGTAGCACCACAGGGAGCGTGAGACTGGAGTCACAGACTCATGGCCCTCGGGACACATCTGGCCAGCAAATGTGTCACTGGCCGATGTAGTGTTTTTAAAGATTTGAACCAACATTTTTTTTTTTAATTGGTAGTTTTTTACATTAAAATCTGGATATCTAGCATCTCTGGAGAAAGCAATAAGTCTGGGAACAGTGGCTCTGCATCCCTCACGAAACAATTGGCTGGAGCTGAGGAGCAGGGGCCCCTGGAGAGGGAGCGTGTGTTCCCAGGTTGCCACAGTCCCCACCATTCCCTACTGTCTCCCCACACAGACTGCTCGGCTCCTATACTTTCCTCCGTGGCCCTCACTGGAAGCACTGTCCCTTACATAACAAAAAAGGAGAATGTTACCTTTCAATTCATCATTGAAGCAAAACTGTGTCCCGGGCCTAGGCATACAGAACCCCTACCCTGCCAATCCCATCCCTGCCTCACGGTGCTCAGTCTAATGGGAGAGTTAGACAAGGTGATTATGATAAGTGCAGGGATTATAACAGTGGTTTATCTGAACATACATGAGGAGAAAAGAAGTTCAGCCTGATCGAAATAGCAAAAGCTACAAGAGAAGTAGTTCCTTTTCTACGTCCTCTCCAAGTTCGGAGAACCCATTAAGCACAGCTGACATACCCACACACCTGCATCTCTACCACCCCCATATGCACATACCCTGCCCCCCCAAAAGTGTGCACTCATGCGTACACACAACTTTCCACCTGGAGTTCCAGAGCACACTGGAAATATTTACAGCAAATTGCAATAGATTTAAAAATATTTCTTTTTTCGTTGTAACAATAATCAAGTTATAATTCTTTGGCCTTAGAGCATCTCTTTTCCTTAAGAGGCCCATTTTCTATTTATGTAATGAAATCTTTATGACCCATTAAACAGGTAGGGAATTGAGAGGTTATATAGCTCAGGTACAAGAAAACCATAGTATCAAACAGGCAACTAGGAAAATGGTTGTTTGTGAAAGCCGAAGTTTGAACACATTTATGGTTTATGCTTTCATAAAAATGTCATGTTTGCAAATAAATGGAACTCTGGTCTTCCGTAAGAAGTGCAGGCTCCTGCAGTTTTTCTCAGTCCATTTGGGATCTCAGACGGAGAGCCTTTCAGAGCTGGGAGAGGCGAGAGCTGAGGTTCAGAGTGGGGAGCGTGTCAGGCCAGGGGGCAGGTATCTGGTAGTTTCCGTGGCCTCAGGATAAGGAAGCCAGGCAGAGGGGGAGGTGATGCAGGCCCTGGCTCTGGAGGTGACGCCCAGGGAGCATACCATGCCTGATACGTGTGGTTGGCACTGTGGAGCCCTTGGAGGTTTAAAGTTCAGAGTGTGACATGGTTAGATCCACTTTCCAGAGAGATCTCTTGGCCACAGGCTGGAGACTTCAGGCTGGCTCTCCCTGTCATCCTGAGGAAGTTGGGGGCTCAAGGCAGAGTGAATGGAGAAGAAGCGATGGAGGCAGGAGATAGACGCGGGAGGACCTAGAGACCAGCCAGAGATGACATTGAAAGCAAAGCAGTGAGAGAAGGAACAAGGTTGCGGGTCTCTCAGTGAAATAATTATTTGTGGGCCAAATCGTGAAATAATTATTACTCAAAATGCTGCCATGGGACTTGGTCAGGCTGCCATCTCTACATCATCACACCCTTTGGGCAGCAGCTTCTGAGCGGCCGGGAAGCAGATGCTGTAGCTCCGGGAGAGACTCTGCATATTTACTATTTGCCGAGTGATGGACCAGGGGCTTTCTGAGGCCGGCTCTGATGTCACAAGGACAGCTCCTCCGTCTCCCACAAGGCCCCTGAGGCAGCGGACAATACCCCTGACAACACATTGAACACAGATGTGCCAGATAATACAGAACACTCCCCAAGAGTTGCCTTGAAAGTGTGTCAAGGGCCTGCCTGCTGGAAGCAAAATCCAAGGCAACTTCCCTCTCTGGGGAGATTGGTTTCCATGGAAATGCTTGTGCCCTGCAGGCTTGACACTCAGAGGCATCGCGGGGCTGGGAGACCTAGGGAAAGGTTCTATTTCTGCTTCTGAGGGGCTGACACCACCTTGGAGGGTCTAAACCCAGAGCACTGGGGCTGGATGGGAGTGGAAGACAGCCCTGCGTATCCCTGTGTCCCTGTGGTCCATCACAAGTTACATTCATTCATTTAAGGGTCTCCCATGTGTCCAGCTCTGGGTTAGGAGCTATGCAAATGACAGCTCATCTTGATAGCCTGGAGAGATCGGTGGGACTATCCCATTTGCAGTTGAGGAGAGGGAGGTTCAGACAATTTTGTTCCTTCATTCATTCAACAAATATTTATTAAGTACTCACTGTGTGTCAGACAGACAGGCAAGAACCACGTACTCTCAGAGCTTATGGTTCAATGCGTTCCTTTACACGGTTAATAAGTGGCAGGGCTGCAGGTCGGACCCACAGTCTGGCACTGGAGAGCTGACATGTTGGCTTTTCTCCCTTTGCAGGATAAAGATTGAAGAAGACTACGCCAAGAACTTAGCTAAGCTCTCTCAGAACTCCTTGGCCGCACAGGAAGAAGGGTGAGTGGGGAGGACAGCGAGGGACGTGGGGAGGAAGAAGGGACACTCAGGAGGGGGGGATTCCTTTTCCCCAGCACTGATTGCTGCATGGTCCCGTGGTGGGGAAGTCGCCGCAGGCCTGGCCCAAGGTGGGCGGCCATGACTCCGGGTGTGGGCATGTATGCTCAGGGTTGGCACGTCCACACTGTCGTCTCTCTCATGGCCAAGGGCCTCATGCCATATGCTGGAGTATGTCAGGACCCCTCTGCCCTGTCCCCTGGTAGCTGGGCACCAGCCCTCAGACAGCCACTCCAAGTCTCCTTTCTCTGAGGGCTGCCTGGTAGGAGACGGTGTGAGAGGATTCTGCACCTGGCCCCTTCTTTAGAATTCTCTGCTATGGGCCCGAGGCCCAGGCTCCTCTACCCCTCTAGTTGTGACATTCCAGACCTTGTGTGGGCCCTGGGCTGGGAGAGCCCCACCCCGCCAGCCACAGAAGGATCCCTAATGGAGGGAAGACTGCAGCCATCTCTGTTCTGTCTTGTTAACAAAGAGTTTCAGCCTGCTGGTGTGAACGTACAATGGTACAGCTACCGTAGAAAGCAGTTTGGCAGTGCCTCAAAAAACTAAACATGGAATTACTGTATGACCCAGCAATTCCACACATAGGTTTATACCCAAAGGAATTGAAAACGGATACTCAAATAAATGTACACAATTGTTCCGAGCGGCCCGATTCACAATAGCCAAAAGGTAGAAACAACCCAAATGTCCATCAAGGGATGACTGGGTACAGAAATTGTGCTCCATCCACATTGGATATGAGGATGTGTGATGGAATATTATTCATCCATGAAAAAGAATGAAGTACCGATCCATGCTACTATGTGGATGAAGTGAAAGAAGCAAGACACAAAGGTTGCATATTGTATGATTCCATTTATGTGAAATGTCCAGAATAGATAAATCTGTAGAGACGCAATGAAGATTTGTGGCAGCCTGGGGTTGCAGGAAAAGAGGGATTTGGGTGGTGGGGGGTGGGGTAACTGCTTAATGGGCATGAGGTTTCTTTTGGTGGGGGTACATATTCATCTACTTGGGCTGCTATAACAGTACCATAGACGGGGTGGCTGAAACAACAGCAGTTAAATTTCTCACATTTCTAGAGGCTGGGAGTCCAAGGTGCCAGCAGGGTAGGTGTCTGGTGAGAGCTCTCCTCTTGCATTGCAGGCAGCCTCCTTCTCGCCATGGCCTTTCCTTTCCTTGGTAAATAGAGAGAGCAAGGTCTCCAGAGTCTCCTTATAAGGACACGAGTCCTTTCGGATTGGGGCCCTACCCTTACGACCTCATTTAACCTTAAGTACTGTTATAGAGGGCCCATCTCCAAATAACAGTCACATTGGGGGGTTAGGGCTTCAACGTAGGAATTTGGGCAGGATACAAACAATTCAGTCCATAACAGGGTGATAAAAATAGTTCAGAACTAGATAGAAGTGGTGGTTGCACAACATGGTGAATGTACTAAATGCCACTCGATTGTTCTCATTCAAATGATTGATTTCATGTTATGTGAATTTCACCTTTATAATAAAAGCAAAGGCTCCGGAAATTAGAGCTGGAAGGTCCCCGAGGTCCTCTGTCTAGTCCGACCCCCCTCCAGTGCACTGTCTGAACCCCTCTTGTGAGGAGAAGTGAGCCCCAGAGGAAGGAAGACATTCTGTTGTGGGATGGCTGTGGTTGTCAGAGGGCTGTGATGTTAAACAAGTCCAGATCTGCCTGCATGGCTTGACATTTCTCAGGGGACAGGGCTTTGCCAACCAAATGAGGCTTTGATTAAGGCCTCTGCATGGGCTTGCTGTGCAGCCAACAGGCCTCCTTTGAATGGTTTTCACCAACCCGCTGGCCACAGGCCACAGGGTGGCCCTGCAAGGCCAGTGTCTTCTTCCACGGACATAAATGAGGTTACCTCCGGCCCCCTTCTGCTCCATGCACTGGGCCTGAGACGGGGCAGGAAGGGGGCTCGTGGAGGAGTGACCCCTCCCACCTGGGCCGGGCGCTTTTCTAGGTATCCCCATGCCTTGTGACTGCAGTGCTGCCCCAGCGTCTTCCTGCTTCCAACTCCTCGGCCTAGGCTGCTGCCAAGGACACTCCGTCCTGCCAACATGCATAGCATATGCTCCCAGCAGAACGAGCCGAGCTTGTCCCACCGAGCTGTACACACATATACCTGCAAACACGGGGCAACTCGACACACTCACATCCACGCGTAACACTGCTCACCCCCAACACGGGCACGAACACATGCCCTGTTGCCATTGCACGCACACACGAACCCCACGCACACTCTTCCTTCCAGCAGGCACTGTTGGGATGTCGGGGGATGAATACATGGGTCCCCTATTCACAATGTGCTGCAATGCCGTTTTGTGTTTATACACAGCTTTCAACATTAGCCCGGTCCACCTTGAAACTAAGTGCAGCGCTGGAGCCTAGAAATTTGGGGCAGCCCAGGAAGGTGCTGATGGGGAGACTTGAGCTGCTTTTGCAACTCGAGTGCTATGTCCAAATTAGATTCCATAGGATATGTGCACATTGGTAAATAAACAGGATCAGGTTATTTATTTTGCCTTCAATTGTTCTCTCCTGTGTGGAGACGAAATGGAATTTTGGTCTTTTCTGGTTGGTAATTGTGACGGTGACATGCATTTTGATTTGGCATGCCTCAGACTGTAGATTGGAATAGAAATATATCTCAGATTTCATTTATTTTCATTAACTTACCAAATGAAAAAAAATCTCTCTTCAAATGAAAGAATTTCTAAATTGCCTTTTTTCTAAATTGTCCTGTGGCTCCAAGGGGACTGGACTAGTGGAGGCCGGGGCCGGGGCCAGGAGGGTTTGCAGGGAGGCTGCATTAGCTCAGGCAGGCTAGTTGATTGATGACCTCACATCTGTGAGTGCCCAGCCTAGAGGTGGGGCCGAGGACATTGTCCTGAGTGTGTACCTGCTTCCTTCTGTCCTCCCAATAGCCCTCAGATGACATTCCCAGGCCACTACAATAGTCACTGCGCCACTTAATGACCACATGCACTGCTGATAGTGGACTTGCAAATTCTCGGTCCTACCCGGGGCCTTTTGGCTTGTGGGCTTTTATTTCATCTTTGCAGGCTCATATGTAGCTCAGCTGCAGGGATGAACCCCTCTCCATCACCCTTTTATCAAGTCCCCACTCCTCCCAAGACTGTTTCTGTATGCTGTGTATAGCATTGACTTTCACTTCAGGTCTGTGACCCATCTTGAGATAATCTGTGTATGGCATGAAGTCGAGGTGAAGATTCCTTGTGTTCTCTATGGATGTACAGTTATGTCGGCACCATCTGTTAAAAGACTGTCCATCCTACATTGAGATAATTTGGCATCCTTGTTGCACATCGATCACCCGCTCCTGTGAGTCTGTTTCTGGACCTGTTCCCATATCCATATGACGATCATGTCTGCTTCCACCCCCTCCTTCCCCTGTCCTGGACATCCTACCCACCTGCCAAAACAGGTGATGAGCCAGGCCATCCAGAGCTGCCACAGCACAGTTCCCTGGAACTCAGACCCTTGAGGCCGAGACAAACGTCAGCAGCCTGGGTTGCCCCGTTTATCACTCCATCTCTTCTCTGGTGGGCTCCCCAGCCGGGATCACCCGAGGGGAACTTTCTTTGCTTCCAGACTCCTAGATAAAATCTGTCAGTCATTTCCCATAAACACCCACCTCAGCCTGAGCCAGCACCACAACCAGACAGGCCTGGACTGTGATCAAAGGGATCCGTTCTGTTCTGTTGGGTAATTCTCAACTGCTGGCTTCTCTGCTTGAGACTCAGAAGCCTCACAGCATGCTATCTTTTAATCAGCTTTTGCCACTGGAGTTTAATGAATTCTCCGGAGGAAGTGGCTTTTTGATGAAATGAAGTCAACTGAACATTCAGGGTGGAGTGGTCTGGAACAAGGTCTCAGGGGGATCATTTGGGATGTTGGCAAAGTTAAAGAGTTGTAAATAACAACAGTATGGCCTGGGGGCCTACATTCCAAAGTCCTGGGGACTTCAGGAGATAGTTTCTGCTTGAAGCATCTTGCAGTGAAAGTGATTGAGCTAAGAGGACTACCATTTTCTAGCAAGCTGTGTGCAACACTAGGGCTCACAATCCAGAATCAGCACCAGTGGAGGGCCACACTCTTGCGAGAGCCTTCTCTGCTGTGTGGGTGTCCCTAGGAGGCCCCTAGACCCAAATGGTCCTCCTTTGCCCCCCGCCCAACCCCCAACATCAGGCTGTTGGAGGTTTGCCTGCAAACAGAGCTGTGTGGTACTTTCCATTTGAGAAGGCTGTTCCCCAAGAAGGCACCTGTCCCCTCTCCATGATTTACCGGCAGGCGTTTGTGCCCCTTGACAACAAACCAGGGAGGGGTGATGGGAAGACAAGGGGAGAGCGGTTGGCCAGGTACCTCGGCCCTTGCTGCAGCTGCATCCCGCCTTCCTTGCATCTCCCCAGTCCTGCATTTCTGGGTATTTCCCTAGCTCCTCGGCTGTCTGCTACAGTCTGTTCACTCAGCTCGGTTTGGGAGGGCTCATCTGGCCCATGGGTTGAAATGCAATGCTCAAGTTTGCTTTGTGCCTGGCCTCTGCCTCATCCAAACCCAAGGTCTCGGGTATTCTGTGCGTCCCCAAGACTCAGGGTTGAGAGCCACTGTCCCGCCTCAGGAAGGGCGGTGGTGTCAGACATAATGTCGCTGTGGCTGTCTCCAAGTCTGACATTCTCCTTCGTGTTGCAGCTCCCTGGGAGAAGCATGGGCACAGGTGAAGAAGAGCCTTGCAGATGAGGCAGAAGTTCATCTCAAGTTCTCCGCCAAGGTAACCCCACCCCACGGCCTGTCTGGGTTGGTCTTAAACAAGGTGTGCTGTTAAATGTGGAACAGCTGTCTCCCCAATGTATAGTGTTGGCCAATTGCTGTGATGTAAATTTCAAGAGTCAGGAATCTATGCACAGTAGCACACTATTGGACAATGTTTCCACCACACCGATACAATAGTATCAATAACCAGAAATATCCACCAAGAGCATGGATGTTAGCAAAATGTAGTTAGGAAGTGATGCATGCTGAGTATTTACTACGCTTGTTTTTAACATCATGTATGAATTGAAAATTTAGATCAGTTAATTTTTAATACTGGCTGTCTTTAGCAACCAGCTCACAAAATTCCTACAAATTTAGCAGTCGGCTCTGGTGAGCCAATACACGCTGCCCCAGCATACCTCTGTGAGATGAGGGTGGATTCCCCCGCAGCTCCTCAGGTGGGCTTGTGAGTGATGAAAACCTGCCATCACGTTGCTGGGCTTTTGAAAGCACGTACTTCATGTTCTGCTGCTGCTTGGTTTCAGGAGAGACTAGACTATGCCAAAGAGAGATTTGTTTTGCTTTGTTACAAAATTTCAGACTGGGTAACTGACCCTTCTTTCATTTGGTTCTCCAGACTCTAGCACCATGGCTTTGAGGACAGTGATGCTTCTGTCCTGTTCACTCTGCCCTCGGCACTCAGGGTGGTGCCTGGTGCATGGGAGATGATTAGTAAATATTTTCTGAAGTAATGCATGCATGGGACCCTCTGACTATCTCCTCTTGGCCACCTACTCTTTTCAGGCCTGTTTTCTCTCAAGATTTCTCCGTGTTTCCAAATGACCCTTCCCTACTCCCTGGCTCATATCTCCAAATTCCCTCAGGCTCTTAGCTACTTTTCAGGGGAAAAACAAACCAGGTAGCTAAGTGAAATAATTCACACCAAAGTGTGCAGGATGTGGAGCTACCCACTAGCATGCTTGCCTTTTAAGGAAGAGACACCCCCGAGAGCGGCTCCATTCCCAGTGACCTTTGCTTCCGGGTACCCGCACTCTTCCCTCCACCCTCCCGCCATCACCAACCAGACACGACAGCCTGAGCGGGCACTCGGACAAAGTGCTTAACCTCTCCAAGCCCCCGTTTTTAAATTAGGGGGCACACTACCTCCTTTACTGTTTGCAGGTAGTATCCCCCCAAAAGATGGCTGCTCCTCCCTGGGGCTTCCACACTCAATGCTCACAGGTCCTGTCTCTTTTCTAGTACTTTCCCCCATGGCACTTGCAAAGCTGGGCTTTGGGGTCCCCACGGGATGTGCTCTGTTGGAGGACAGGAGTCTGGCTTTGTACCAGGCCTCCCCACACCCCCTCATTACGATCCCCTGTACGCAGAAGGCAGAATGAATGACCTCAATGGCTGAGACACGTGAAGGAGCTTTATAAGGAGCTGGGATGGAAGGAAGGCACAGTGCTATTACCATCTCCCCACTTCTAAGGGATGTTAGTGCCCAAAGAGTGAGGTGATACCCAGAGAGGTGTGAGTGAGAATTCCTGGCTCACAAATAGCACACTAACCACTTATGCCAAGCACTTCCCAAGGAAATTGCCACTCAAGCTCTGGTAGAGAAGCTCTGAGTTAGGCTCTTTTCTGCCTCACATACAGAGCAGCAAGTTACTTTTAAGCTGCAGATCATGGGTAGAGTACCTTCGGGGTCTCCCTTCCATCCTAGCCCCCAGCAGCTCTGTCCTCTGCCAGGTAGAAACCTCCATGACGGGTGAGATGAATGGGAAAGCCACCATTGTGATGGGTGGGGCTGGGAGCCCCATCTGCATGAGCCCCTGAAGGCTCCTGCTGGATCCCCAGGAATCCTGATGGCATTTGCCTTCCATCAGTAGCACCCTTGGTTCTAGATAGTTTATAGAGTACCCAGGTGACACAACACGCTCCAGTGCTCTCTTTTCCTCTACTATTTCCTTTCACTATTACTCCTGCACCAACACTTCTGGCCACCAAACAGTTTTCCCCACACTGATCAATTCTGACACCAGCTGGGTGTCCTGCAGTATAATTCAATTGTGACACTAACAGCCTGGAGTTAGCACAGACCCCACAAGTAAAGGGCTCAGCCCCACAAGATTGCCCCCCACTTCAGATGCCGGTGGCGAGTAGTGGGTCCCCAGGTTACCTACCTTTCTGTTGACTTAGCTACAAATAAATTGGGGGTTCTCACAGCCCCCTTTCTCAGGTTTGATAATTTGTAAGAATGACTCACAGAACTCAGGAAACACTTAGGTTTGCGGGTTTGTTATCTATTAAAGGATACGATGGATGACACAGATGAAGGGATACACAGGGCAAGGTCTGGAAAGGTCCTGAGCCCCAGAGCTCTGTCCCTATGGCGCTGGGGTGCATGACCTTCCTGGCACATGGATGTGTTCACCAACCTGGAAGCTCTCCGAACGCTGTCGTTTACAATTTTTATGGAGGTTTCATCACGTAGACAGGATCCATTATTTACTCAGTAGCCAGGCCCTCTTTCCTCCCCAGAGGTGGAGGAGCGGGGCTGAAAGTTCCAAGCTTCAAATCATGGTTTGGTCTTTGCGGGGACCTGCCCCCATCCCTAAGCTATTCAGGAGCCCACCAAGAGTCACCTCATTCAAACAAAAGGCACTCCAGTCACCCAGGAAATGCCCAGGGATTTAGGAGCTCTGTGACAGGAACTGGGGTCAACGACCAAATATTAAAACAAAAGATGCTTCTAGCACGTTTATCGCTTAGGAAATTACAAAGGTTTTAGGAGCTCTAGCCAGAAGCCACGGACAAAACCCAAAGTATGTATTTGTTATTATATCACAGTCATATAAATGTTCTAGATGGTGACGTACAGGATGTAAGTCATCTCACTTGATTTTATCAACCACCCTACAAGACAGCTTCTCCATTTGACAAATGGAAAGGGGCAGAGAGGTTAAATCATAGCCTATGGTCTCATGGCCTAGAGGGCTCAGCTACAGAGGAAGCAATGGAGAGGACTGAATGAAGTGGAGACTTGACCCCCAGACCTTTTCCCCAGGCAGACTGGTGGCATTTAAACCATAAAACCCTGTTTTGAGGAGCACTCTGCCCTCTCTAAGAGGCTGTCCAGGATGGTGCAGCTGGCCCTCCAAATGGACATGAAGTTTTAAGTCAGGGCTGACTTCACCATTCAGCTAATGGAAGGCATAGGAATGTCATGTAAAACAGGTTGGTGGTTTTTTTTGGTTTTGTTTTGTTTTGTTTTGTTTTATTAGAACCTCTGCTGCTTCCAGCCTGTTGTCAGTTTTGGTGGCCTCAGGCAATCGCAGTAGCAGCCTAGTGGTTGTAAGGCTATTCTTTGAAAAGAAAGGGGCTCCAAGGATTTATTCACTGTGGATAACATGGTTCCATATGCATGAAACCCATTTTAACCTCTCCTCTAAAAGGCTCATTGAAATTCTACTCTTCTGTGTCAGGGCTCTTTAAGAAATGCAATTTTGTTATGGCCATCTTTCAGGCTTTTCTCGTCTACTCGCTCAAGCCATTGTTAATAGCAACAGGCTGCTAAAAAGAAGTAAGATTGCTATGTACTCGTACAAAGGAAGTTATACCTGGCTCTAGCTGAAGAAGGGAGAATAGAAAAATTCTTTCCAATGGGAGAAAAATCTAATCATGCAGTTAGAGGCCATGTGTTCCTCCAGTCAGAAGATTTTTGGGGAGAGCGTGGGAGTCAGGAGACATGAGTTTTACTTCCGTGTTATCAGTAACAAGCTTTCTGACCTTAGGCAAGTCACTAGCACCTCTGAGCTTCCATTTGAAATTTGACTGCAGCGTGCAGTAATACATTTTATGTGGCTACCCAGGACACACAGGTATCCACACCCAATGTCCACATATAGATACACGTGCACGTCCATAGCCAACACACACATTTCATGAAACAGTACTTAACCTTTCTGCCTAAAACGCACTCTGATATTTCCCTCGTGTCTGGTCTAGTCCCATCAGAAAGCCGGTCCTCCTGAACCATCTTTTTGGTCCTAAACTGATTTCACAGCTCTTAGCAACCCACTCTTCGAAAAGCACTGGACCAGGTAGTCCCTGAAATTTCCTCTTCAGATGACTCTTTAATTCTTTTCTGATGTGTGAGGTGAAAGGAGGAAGAGGCCAAGCGTGCCACAGTTCCAAAAAGGCAAACTAAATGGCTCCAACAGTCTGTCCCACCCAAGACAGACCAGCTCAAGAGTTCATGAGGATAAGCTTCTGGAAGGACGTCCGACTTCCCGTTAAACATAAATACTTAAAAGTTAACAATTAGTACAAAAAGATACCCAGTTAACTTTTTTTTTAAAGAAAAGAAATTATGTTTTTTAAAAGTACTTAAAATTATGTTTTCTAACACTTTTAAAAAACATAAAAGTTTTTTTAAAAACTTTTATGTTTTTTAAAAGTACAGAGGGTGAATCCATAGGATTGAATCACCCCTGACAGTGAGTAGCACTGTATTTCCAGAATGCCATTTGGAATTTGGGGAAAGCATTTTGGTGTGTTGGCAGGCTTACAGAGCCTGGGGCTGAGTCCCTGGAATGTTGAAAAGCCCCTCCTGGGCACCTTAAAGTCTAGAGATCAACTCTCTTTCCAGGTCCTCAGAAAGAGACCCCAGAGTTACTGAGTCAACAGGCAGAGTGAGTTAACTCTCATACATGCCCAGGCAGCTAAGTTATGCAGCTCCGTCTCCCCAGCAAACACCTCATCTGTGTGGGAGAGGGGGAAAGGGGTTTGCCTGCCCTCCGTAGCTCTCAAGTTTGTAGCATCTGACAAACTGCCACCAGATGGGGGTGTTTACCTATACAAGGAGACTTTCACGGGCCCAGAAAAATAACAGACATTTACGACTAACATAAGAAGCAGAGGGGCATTTGGATGGCCCACTCCCTGTTAAGCCTTAAAGGTCATCCAACAACAAAACTTGTTTTGTCACCCAGCGCATCAGACATTGAAGATTTTGTCATTCTCCCCAGTAGGGAAAGGGCACTTGGTCCGCACTCGCTCCAGCCAGGTACTGCGGACTACTTGGTGGCCAAGCCAGCACGGCTCCTGCCCTCTTGGAACTCACAGTCATGTGTAGTTGATTGTGTAGAACTAGGAACACCTAAGTCCTCCAGGTTTCCAGAGAAAAGATCAGGTCACGAGAGCCTGGTGAGGAGGAAGACGAGAGAAGTCACAGGATCCCCAAGTGGGTGGGTGTGGGGTCATCTGTCCAGGGAACTTCAGCTGTGCTTCCTTCCCAGAGGCACTTCTGGGACAGGTAGAGGCCAAAGCACCCAGGAAAGCCATGTTGGTGGAGTCCCGGAAGGCCAAGTCAGGAGGGCATAGGAGGCTGAGTCAAGGGGGCTCTAGGCTGCCCACTGGCTTTGACCACAACAGGTCCACATTGATCTGGTTTCTTATCAAATACATCTCGTGTTCACACCAAACCAAAAAAAGTTTCAAGTAAAAGTTCCTCAAAAGGGAGTGGAATGGGAAAGAGGGAAGGAATAGAAGGAAAGGGAAAAAAGCTGGGAAACACAAGGTCACCCAGCTCCTCTCAGAGCAAAACTCTGTCTCTGGCGCGCGTATTATGAGGCTGGTTCCCTGTGGTGGGATGGGAAGTGTACCAGTCTCTGCAGGCCAGTGAGGTGAGAACCCCCCGGAGCACAGCCCACCAGAGGGACCCTGGAAGTTCCCACCACACTGCAGGTGGTTCCCACCACAGATTCCTTGAGCTTTGGACCATGTCCAGATCACCTTCGTAATCTCTGCACCCAGCACATAGCAGATATTCAATAAATAGAATCGAGCTGAGGTCACCTAGTTAGCATCCACACGGCCTTTGTGTGCCAAGGGCTTACAGACAGAGATGGTGGCTTGGTTTCTGCCCCCAGAAAGCTCCCAGTTTGGAAAGTAAGGGAGATGGACACCCAAGCAGAACCCTCCAAGAAGCCGTGGGAGCTTCGAGGAGGAAGGAGGTAGCTGACAAAGGACTTGGAAAGCTCCAGACTCTAACCCGTCCAACCTCCGGTGTGAATGCTGGGGCCTGGCGTGATTTCCTAAACCACAACCTGACAAGCAGCCACTCGTTTCTACCCTTCCTGTGAGAGGGGCCAGGCCACCGTCTCAGGCCGCATCCTTCCATGAAGAGGTGGGAGAATGCCCCCTCTCTCCTCCACTTGCTTGCAGCTGATGCCCTGGGGTCCTCAGTGTGTCCCCCCCCAACTCTCCTTGACAGCTTCACAGCGAGGTAGAGAAGCCCCTGATGAACTTCCGTGAGAACTTCAAGAAAGATATGAAAAAGTGTGACCACCACATCGCCGACCTCCGCAAGCAACTCGCCAGCCGCTACGCCGCAGTGGAGAAGGTGGGGGGGCCCAGAATGCCAGGTGGGCGGGAGGTGGGGGCCGCTGGAAGAGGGTGGGCTATGAACTAGCAGGGGCTGTGTGTGCCAGGGCGGGATGGGTGGGTGGAGGGACTCCAGCCCACACCTGAGGGACCTACCTGTCTCCGCAGCCAAAGGGCAGATAGGAGCTACTTCCCCATGGAGCTTGGACCACTGCTCGGAGGGCCAGTGGGATGAGGCTCTATAGGGTACACCTGCTGTGGGAGATGTAGTGGGCTCCATTAGGCACATGACACGAGGTACACCCATGCTTTTGTGAGACACGGAGCCTGGATGTGCTATCTGTCCACAGAAGACCCCTTTGTGTGGGCCTTGCCTGGCAGATTCCTTCCTGACTGAATCACTGCCCTGCCAGAGGCCTGAGAGGTCTGAGCTTGGTGGGAGCTGATGGCCAGCCCTGGAGGGAAGAGAGCTCTCCCCATGGCCTGACTCCAGTGCCGTAGGAAGGGTTTAGGAGAAGGGGGCACGTACAGCTGCAGGTACCTGCCAGCTGCCACCACCAAACTGCCACCACCAAACTGCCACCAAAGGGACTGTCCTACACTAGAGAGGTGTGACTGGTGCTGCCATCTGCTAAGCACTGGTGCCAGGTGACATACATGACCTGATGTTCCTTGCATCCTGGAAAGACTGATTTTAGGACTGCCTGGCCCTCAGTACGTGCACATGTCCCAATGAAAATGTGGTCTGAGAGGCTTGCTGTAGGCCAGTTCAGGATGCAGCTGAAAGAGGTGAGGATGCGAAGATGTGCTGCAGCCTCCGCTGAGGAATGCTAGTCTAGCTGCTTCTCCTCTCGGAGCCATGGTGGCATCATCCACAAAAACAGAAATGAAAGGACTCTTACCTAGAAAGGGGAAGGCTGGGCCACGTGACCCGTGGGGCCCTCGTCGCTCTGAGCCCTGTGAACAGCTTCTCCGTGTCCTTGGCCCCCAGGCCCGGAAAGCCCTCACGGAACGGCAGAGAGACCTGGAGATGAAGACCCAGCAGCTGGAGATCAAGCTGAGCAACAAGACAGAGGAGGACATCAAAAAGGCGAGGAGGAAGTCCACACAGGCTGGTGAGTGCGGGGAACCATTGCCCACCTGTCCTCACCTGGGGAAGGGAACACAGCAAGGAGAGGGCTGGGGGATGAGGTACCAGGAAGGTGCATCGCCCATGGTAAGGCTGGCGGGTGGGGCTGTGGGGCAGAGAGCAGGCTAAGCTGTCTCCAGGCCATGGTGGGGACTGGGCTTCTCCCATGCTCCCCAGCGAGGGCTCTTTCCTGCCCAGGCCCTGGCTCTCTGACCAGCAGGTGGTAAGTCCTCCATGCACCCGGAATTCAGGGGTCCTGGCCCTGTGTAGAGCCCTCAGAGAAGTGCAAACCCCACCCACCCAGGGGCTGATACTCCAGAGATTCTCCTTTGTTGATGGGTTCCTGCCCCAGCCAGAGGCTGACATTTTGTTCCATGAAATAACCATCTGTCAGATTCTCCCTGAAAGATGCCTCCAGTGAGTTGGTTTCTGCTTCCACCTAGTGGTAAAAATTAGCTAATGCCCAAAGAAGGAGGAGAAAAGCCAGTTAGAACTATTAGGTTGGTGCAAAAGTAATTGCAGTTTAAAAGGTTAAAAACAGCTGCAAAAACCGCAATTACTTTTGCACCAACCTAATAGTAAAAAACCAAATATTTAAAAAAAAAAAAACCAGTTTCACTGCATGCAAGGATAATACATATTGCATTCTGGGATTGAAATGTGTACTGTAGGATTAAGATGGTCTGTAGGTCCCTTTCACCTCAACTTCTGATGAACCTGGTACAATCAATTCATTATAGAATGAAGTAGCCACCATACGGACATTTTGAAATAACATGTTATAAATATAAGTCAGTAACAAAATAATAGAATTTAAACACAACGTTTGATATAAAGATCTTATAACACACAGTGATAAATGACTGGATCCAGAAACAGAAGGCATAATATACTTATTGGAAGTGGGAAGGAAAACAGGTCAAGGAGAGGCATATTTAAATTCATTTAATTTATTAAATTATTAAATAAAATTATATTGCAAAATCAATATCTTGGGAAAAATTTTTAATCAGCACATAAGGATATAAAATCTTAATTTGCCAGATATAATCACTGTCAATACTTCCTAGTGTTTTAATTTTTTTTAAAGCTTTTAAATATTTATATTTAAATGTATACACATTAGATCATGTTGCACTCTCTGTTCTGAACTTGTATTTTAATTGATAACTCACAGAGATAGCTACATTCCATTACCAATACATTCAATCATCCATCTATTCATGTCCATCAGACTTTTTTAATGACTGAAGAGTTTCCAAGTATATGATTGTTATCCAAATTTATT
This sequence comes from Rhinolophus ferrumequinum, assembly GCF_004115265.2. Lineage (NCBI taxonomy): Eukaryota > Metazoa > Chordata > Mammalia > Chiroptera > Rhinolophidae > Rhinolophus > Rhinolophus ferrumequinum. Next base: position 9,422,608 of record NC_046304.1, read on the forward strand.
TCATCGTTTCCCTAATTGATTTTTGTAGGACTTTCAGATTGTTTCGGAGTATTTGGCAATGCCAACAATGCTATGTCTTTATAAATGTGTCTGTGTGTGAGACTAAATCTACATTTTGATTGATATTTCCAAACTGCTTTCCAGAGAGCTGTGCCCACCAGTAACAGTGATAAATGCCTGTTCCCTAAATTCTTGTCAACGCTGTGTGTGTTATTAACTTGTGACATTATAGCTCTCTGGTGAAAAATAATTATCTTGTTGTTAATTTAATTTACTTTTTTTTTATTGAACTTGAGCATTTTAAAAATAGACTTACAAGTCATCTGTGATTTTTTTTCTGTGGACTGAATAATGCATATACTTTCCCCATTTTCTAGTGGCTGGTCGTTTTATTGATTGATTAATAGGGATTATTTATGTGTTAGGAAAAATATTGTTTTGTCTTTGAGTTGCAGATATTTTTCCTAGGTTGTTGTTTATCTTTTAATTTGGTTCTTTTGCCTTTTGGTGGGGCTTTTTGGGGCTTGTTTCTTGTTATTTTTTTGTATAGTGATCTTTTCCCTTATGAGTCTAGGTTTTGTGACTGACAGACTTAGAAAGACCTTTTTAAATCACTTTTTTCCTTTCCTTTTTTTTTTTTTTTGGCCTCAGGTTAAAAAAAAAAGTTAAAACAAGACACTTATTTTTCCTCACACCCCTGCCTTAACCATATTCCCTAAGTTCTGATTTGCAGGGTTTTCATTCTCATATTGTAGATATTTTGTTATTTGTGATTTGATTTCATCTTTGAGCCAAATTTAAAATAAAATCTTTTCATGAGTTCAGATTTTATACTGTTGTTTTCTAATCTTGCTGTTTGTTTCTCGCTTTGTTGCAGTCATCAGATAATAGAGTTTCTTATCCCTATAGCTTGGAATTATTTGTGATGAAAATGACTAGTCCTTAGACCCAACTCTAAAAAATACCACTTTTCTGTGTGCCAGGCACCAGGCTACATACGTGCCTTAGAGCAGTCTCTCTCTTAATCTTCATAGTCTTCCTGTAGGGAGGTTGTTTTGTTTTGTTTTACTGGGAACAGTGTGTTTTTCTAGGACCCATCAGCTCTAAGTCAAGTCGTTTCCAATCTAGTTGTGGAGGTTGCAGCTCAGCTTCAAGTCAAGCCATTGTTTTCACTCTAGTTGTGGAGGTTGCAGCTCAGCTCCAAGTCAAGTCATTGTTTTCACCCTAGTTGTAGAGGTTGCAGCTCAGCTCCAAGTCAAGCCATTGTTTTCACTCTAGTTGTGGAGGGTGCAGCTCACTGGCCCATGTGGGAATCGAACCAGCGATGTTGGTGTTATGAGCACTGCGCTCTAACTAACTAAGCCAACCGGCTGCCCAGGAGGTATATTTTTTTAATACCCTTTTACAGGTGAGGAAACTGATTGCAAAGAGGATGAGAAACATCCCCAAGGCCTAGGTTAATGGAGTGTGTGGCCCAGAATTCTTTCTTCTCTCATTCCAAAAACTTTACTTGTCGCCATTTTGCTGGACAGCCCTATTACCCCAAACATGCCATCTTTTCTTTCCTTCTGCTCCCTTTCCTCCCCCTCCATTATCTTCTCCAGGACTGCTGGAAGGGAGGGCAGCTGGATCCTCACACGGCTTGACTTTATTTTGTCTCATCATCCTCATCACTGTAGCTCATGTTTCAGTTTGCTGATTCTGGGTCAGTGTCCGTTCCAAGCACTTTACATATTTTGATGTATTTAATCTGCACCATGACTCTGAAGGTACCATTATTATCCCCGTCGTACAGATGAGGAAACTGAAGTGCAGGCAGGTTCATTGACTTGTTCAAGATTGCATGGCTAGTAAACAGTGGTGCTGGTGTGACAGCCCAGGTATTCTGGTTCCAGAATCCATGTACTGTTCAGAAGGGTTCGATTTCAAACCCTTGCGCTACAGAGAGAAGACACACCTTCCTTCACCTACCCTATTTCCTGATGTTGTGGAACTTACCAAAGCATGTCCTCAAAATCAGGATTGACAAATAGGGCTTTGGGAATTTTATGTTGGTTGTATCTTTATAGGACAACATGCTAAGTCCATCCTGGGTTAGGCACAGGGTCTTGGTGAGCATGCATTTGTAGGGAAGTATCAACTTTCTTCCCTCCAGTTCCAGTCCAGTTGGGTCCAGTCCTTGGCCTGGAACCAAGAACAAAATGAACGAAGGCCTTGATTTGGGGTCTGTTACTCAAGGGTCGTCTCCTAGCCAGTGGTGTGGTTCAGGGGGAAAGGGGCTACTGTTTAGGCCCTGGGTCATGTTTTCTTCCACTTTCATATGAGAATACATATGAACAAGGTGATGTTATAGGAATACCTTTGAATCTACTCCAATTACTAGATTTAAAGAGTAAATCAGTTAGCTTTGGTTGGCTCATGAGTTTTTTCCGCCAAGAGCAAAGACCATGATGCTCTCTGGAACTGTGTGATGATCTAACCTACATTTAGACCAAGAGGTGCGTTCCAGAGGTGCTTCTCTGTAATGCGCCCACGGATCACCTGAGGATCTTGTGCAAATGCAGTTTCTGATTCACCAGGTAACAGGCACATCCTGAGATCTGCATTTCTAGCAAGCTCCCAGGGCATACCCAGGCTGCTATTCTAGGAACTGTGGACTGTGTAGCAGGATTCTGGGGTGCTGGTACCTTAGTAATGTTTGCAATTACTTTATAGTTTGTTTTCTTTCTAATTACAAAATGTTTCAAACGTACATATGATTACAGAAAGCAATGTACTAGTCATCAAGATGGAATAGTTAATGTTTGTTCCAGATCTCTTTCTTATGAAATAAAATGCTATAAAAAGAGCTCATTTCCTCCTACCCATCCTTTCTCTGTTTCCCAACAGAAGTGCTATCCTGATATTGGTGTGTAACGCTCTAGTTCATGTTTTCATACCATTACCACACATGGATGAGCCATAAACCATCAGACACATTATTTTGTGTTTCAGAATACATGTGTATTCAGTAACACATGTGTATAAACACACACACACACGGACATAATTTGAAAATGTTTCTTCTTTTACTCTTAACTAGTACCAGGTTGCTTGTGACATGTTTTAACCAAGAAAGACTCTCCAATGTGAAATGAAACGGCCGTCTTTAGAGAGGAAGCATTTCTTGGACTCACGATAGGGTTGTAGGTCCTAGGAGTAACCCACCACTCACCCACACCCCCCCTACACACACACTTAGAAACCCCCATCCTGAATTCTTGGGGTTTGGGGTCAAGTGCAGATGGGCACTCTGAAGCTGGTCTGTTGTGGTGCTGCGTTGTCCCCTCTCTTTGTTGTGTTTTCCCCTCCCACCCTCTTTCCAATGGCCTCCATGACCCCAAGGAGAGGAGAGCGCATGGCTGTGGGGTGCACGTGGGAGAGGGCAGCTATGGCGAGGACAGGACAGAACGTGATTGTGGTATTGGTCTTTCCCAGGAGATGACCTCATGCGCTGTGTGGACCTCTACAACCAGGCCCAGTCCAAGTGGTTTGAAGAGATGGTGACCACCACATTGGTGAGTGCTCAGAAATGTGTATGTATGTCAGTCTAGGGACTGGCGCTCAGGGCACCCTGGATCATTGCAGGCAGGCATATAGGCCCTAGAGGGGAGGTGACTATAGAGACGGTCATTTGATCTGCTCTAGTGTTGGGGTCAAGACCTTGACTCTGGGCTAGTCTCTATTGATTTAAGTCCTTGCTCTGGCACTTCCTATCTGTGTGAATGAACACAGGCAAGGGGTGAGTCTTGCTATATCCTCCTTGGCTGTCCCCTGAGGAATCAGGTTCAACTGAGGTTGCCCTCAGTCAAGTAGACAGTGGCCCCTTTTGGACAAATAGCCAAGTTGTAGGAAGTGTGACCCTCCTACCCCCCAGATGAGTCACAGGTCCTAGAAAGGAGATCCTTGCAAGGTGCATAAATGGTGAGATTGGGGAGCTGTGTAGAAAGAATTGGGGCGGGGGAGGCCCATGACCAAGGGGTGTGAGGAATAGACGAGACCCTCTTTTTGCCTTCCTGAGTTTCTCTTGTGAATGGGGCAGCATCTCCTCCTCAGTCAGTACCTGTTGCAGTGAAATGTAGTTGGTACTTGGCGCTGTTGGGCCAGATGAGAAAGGAGGCATCATGCCAGGTGCTTATCGCATCGTCCCACTGCCTGAAACCACCCCCATCCATGCAGCACAGAACGGTGACCTGGTTTTCCTCCTGGTTAATCTCCTAATTAAGGCCCCTGCTTTGCCCCCTCTCTGGGTAATCACCTGGGCAGTGACCTAGTTGCTCACAGAATAACAGTCTGATCCCCTAAATTCCAAAGATGCAGCACCACCTAGAAACCAAAGGACAAACCCTTTCCACTCTTCCCTCTGACAGGGGCCACCCCACTCATCCCCCCTACCCCCCGCCTCCCCTGGCCTGGTCTCTCAGCACTAGGGGTGGACAGAGGAGAGAGATTGCCCAGCAGAGGCCCAGGAACAAAGCCCCAGGAGTTTGGGGCACAGACACTCCCTCATGTGTCCCATTTCTCCACCCCATTGGGGAACTGGAGCTGGGGCTGCACTGGTGCAGAATCATGATGAAGACCACAACAGACCCTGGTTCAAATCCCACTCCTCCCATAATTCCATGGCGCTTTGGGAAAATGACGTTACCTTTTTGGGTTTATTCCCTTGTTTGGAAAGCGGATAAGAACAGAACCTATGTCTCAAAATTATTGTAAGGACAGTTAAGTAATACGTGTAAAGCTCTTAGCACCCACCAGGCCTGCAGGACAGGATTCAGGAAATAATAGCTGCTATGTCCTCATTATCTTCACCTGCACCTCTAGATACAGAGTGAGTTCTTTGTCATTTCCCAGAGGCTCAGATGGGATCGGGTCTAAGCAGGTGGCAACTTGTGTTGTGCGTATAGGGTGGTCTGAGACCTGTCTGGTGAGAAGGTCCCCGAGTTGAGGGGACATGCTCAGAGGTCTCTGGTCTTTTCCTCCTGTGCAGGAGCTGGAGCGGCTGGAGGTGGAGAGGGTGGAGATGATCCGGCAGCATCTGTGCCAGTACACACAGCTGCGGCATGAAACGGACATGTTCAACCAAAGCGTGAGTTCCCCTTCCCCGGGGATACCCCAGGCCAAAGAGAGCCAACTGCCACTGTACCGTGGCAGGTTAAGTGTTCACTACAAATAAATCTGTCGTGAAGATGGGCAGTGGGCAGGTTCTTGGGCCTGTGGGCGACCTCTCGGGATGGATTATAGATTGTCCTGGATGTCCAGGTGAACCCATCTGAAATGCGTGAAATAGATGCAACACACATGAGCTGTTACCATGAGGAGAAATCAGCTCATCATAGTTAAAATAACCTAAAAACGTTATTGCCTACCCCAGGGAATTTCTTACCACTACCACCCCCTAAAGAACTTCTAGAAATATTCAGAATGTCTAAAGCTAAAATGCTATTTGTCCTATTCTGTGGTGGTAAATGGGAGAACAAATGGAGGAACTGGTCACAGACCTGGAGACATTTCTGCCCTTTCGTCCAGCCCTGAGGTCTGCAGGGTAAAGTGCACCGAGTGAGAAGCAAGGTGGGAAGGAGAGGTCCGGGCTCCCCGCTGGCACAGCCCTGTGCACGTCTGTCCTTCCCATGGGCTTCCCCTGAGGCCCTACAGCCCTCTGTAGAAGCTGCTTTGACAGACACAAAGGCTTGAGCAGAATGGCTCAGAGGCAGTGTCCCTGGCTTGGCTGCCACCTCTGACAGTGTCTCCTCTTCTCCGTCCCTTGCAGACAGTCGAGCCTGTGGACCAACTGCTTCGAAAAGTGGACCCAGCCAAAGACAGGGAGCTGTGGGTTAGAGAGCACAAGACAGGCAACATCCGCCCTGTGGACATGGAGATCTAGAAGGGCGCGTGCGGCCCCGGGGGTCCTGCCAAGGAGAGGGGCTGAGGGACCAATGGAGAGGAGGTGGTGGTTCCCATCATGGGGCCTGCTGCTGAGTGGGGCTGCCCTCCCACCCACTCTCCTGGTCCACTGAGGAGAGGGGAGGGTGTGCTGATTCCCCAAGAAGCTGGTTTTTCCAGTACAGCCTGGATGGCCCTGCTGGGAGCTCCCCAGTGTTCCCAGGCCAGGAAGATGGATTCACAGCCCTGCTCTTGTCTCTGAGGCCGAAGCCCCCCCAGCTGCCGTGCCGTGCTTGCCGCTCCGAGAACAAACTGAGGCTGGAACTTTATGATCTCTACTGAGCAACATAGGGGTCACCTCCCCACCCAGAGCCAGCTAGGTCACATGTGTGTGCCCCTGGAAGCCCCAAAGCCCTTCCTCCGGCTGGCCCCCTTGTCTCCAGGGCTTTGAAGTGTCAGGGGAAGGACGTCTCTGTCTCCAAGCCAAGTGTCAGGATCAGAATTGTGGATAGAAGTCACCATTCATCTGAACAGCCCACGCTCAGAATCCTTTGCAGTCCTCTATTTTTCCCATTGCATTCTGGGAGCCCACATCCTGCTCTTCTCTGTCACGTTTCATCATCAAGGGTCTTGGGAAGCAGGCTTGGCTCCTGTTTTCCCAGAATGACCCTGCCTGGAGAGGTCAGGATGGAACTACCTCATTCAGCAAATTAGCCCTGAGTCAGAGCGTTGGATTGTGTTTCCTATTAGAGCAGGTATCTTCTGTAAAGTCTCCTCTCTGGAAATCCCAGTGCACCCAACCTTCAGACACTCCCTCTTCCTACCCCACCCCCTCCCAGGCCCTTAATGGGGCTGGGTCAGTCCTGTGTGGGAGATGGTTTGGGGCAAGTCTTTGTCATCCCCCAGATGCTCCACCTGCTTCTGCATGGCTGGATTGGAACTGCTGTCCCTTGTATGGTTTTCTCTCACTGGTGGTCCCTGTGCAGGCACTGAAGACTCATGTGGCCACAGTAAGTTGTCACCTACTAGGCAGTGTCCTACCACCTTGGCTTCTTAGCTCCTTTTGCACATTCCAGAGCCTTCCACCGAGCCCTGGCTTGGTGCTGGTACCATTGTCCCCTTTCTCCATCTCCTGATTCCCGGAAAAGCCTGGTCTGAGTGTGACTTAGACAGTTTTCAGGGCTGCCATCGGTCCTTGCTTATCACTGTCTCCCTTTCCAGTGTGAAGGGGCCAGAGAATAAAAGGGACCTGAAGGAGGTCACACAGCTAGCCAAAGAGCCAATTCTAGCCTGGAACCCATGCTCTAAGAACCCATCTTTCTCAGTTAATCTTTCCCATCTATTACTTCAAATTTACAGGACCCATATACTTCACAGGAGGGCAGAATTCTAAGAGCACAACTCACTGGTGTTTTTCACAATCTTCCATGTCGGTAATTGATGACTTATTAATCTTGAATCTTTTGCACTTCTTTCATTGTCAGAATTACTCTCTCTTAGTTCATGGTAGAAAGATGTTAAATATATACTAAAGCAAATCAAATTTTGTCAGTTTTCTTTTCTTACTTGAAGCATCCCGGTCAAAAAGGTCAATGTGAGGGAAGGCCTTAACCAACTTAAAGGTCATTAGAATGGATCTGTCCATGGCATGGAGAACCACTCCTTCTACATTGGGAGTTTGGCCATGGTACCAGCTACCAATTTTAAGATACGATTTCTTGGTTTCTTTACTGAAAATGGGTGCTAGTAGTAATTGCTTAGTAAACTAATTTGTGGATGATTTTGAAATATTCAAAGCCAATAGCCTTGTTATTAACACAGATATTTTGAGTGGATATGGCTCGTTGATGTTTGTCTTCTCATTCCCATCTGAGGATTCCCTGGGACAGACGGAGCTCTTGCCTTTTCCAGGGTAGCCCGAGTTGGCCCATTGTGGGCCAGTCTGTTTTCTGAAGTTGTTCTTTCCCTCTCAGTCCCTTACCTCAGCCTCGATACCTTCCTCATATACTCCTTTTCTGTGTTTCTTTACTCCTTTATTCATTCGTCAAGTATTTAGCTAAGGCCAAGCATTGTGCTAAGATCTGAGGGCAAGATGTGGCCCTGTGAGCAGGGAAGTCCACAATGTCTTATTTTGTATAGACTGATCTTTTCTCCGGGGGTCTTACATACAAGTACTCCGTGCAGAATTTAGGTTTTCAGAGATGCTCTTATGTTGTGCTGATAGATCTGCATTTATTCATTCATTCTTTTACTCAGCAGATACTTGGCACACAAGACAGGCACGCTCCCCGGTCCCCTCTATTTTCCATGTAGATGGGACTATTTAGACCTTTCTGGAAAAGGAGAACATGGCGTCCCTTCCACATTTAACCCACTGGGAGCCTGTAATTACAATATAAGCGACCACCATGCAGCATTTACACACTGGGTCAAAGGTAGACAGCATCAAGGATTCAATCACCTGGTCACGAGACTCTCACAGCCCATATCCAACTCGAATTTCCAAGATTTTTGTTTTGTTTTAAATAACTCTCCTTACTTTACAAAGAGGAAGAAGGAAGCCCAAGCGTGGCCAGTAAGTGCTGTGAGATGAACACAGGGAATGAGGAGCAGGACTGGAGCCGAGAGTCCAGGCCCTCTGTCCCTGTTAACAGGGCCCCCCAGTGGGTCAAGTCAAGTTCAGGATGAAGTCTAGAGTATCTAAAAGTGCGCTCTGGGTAGGTTGTTGTGTTGTTCTGTTTTTGTTTATGTTTCGGTGTTTAGGTTATAAGAGGATTTGGCTGGGTTTGTTCAGAGTGGGTGAGTCTGGGTTATTCTTGAGCACATCCATTGTTCCATGTTTGAAATCAGGTGAGCGCTTGCTACTTGCCTCCACCTGGGAGACACAGATGCACTTAGTTTTGTCTGTGAAAACCTGATTTTAAGAAAAATATATCTCTAAGACACATGGTATTCCCAGTGAGCTGGTTGCCACAACAACCTCCAAGAAAAGCCACTGTTCCTCTCTAGTTTTTCTAGTGCTTTGGATCAGTATTGCAAAGCACTGGCCAGCTGAACCACAGGGATGGCTGTCCTGAGGTTCTGCCAGCGGAATCACTCAGGGCCTTCTTTCCACCTCCACCCAATGCCTGTGGGGCAGAAGGACTTCTGCAGTACGAGGCGCTTTGCTCGTTGGGGCTGGCCAGTGGCTGAAGCAAACAGAAAGTGTGCACACTCATAAACCAGGGGTTTATTTCTATTCCCTTTGTGAAACCAATTACTAGATTTAGTGGGTGGGTGCATACATACCTTGCCTGAGCCAAAGTCCCTTCTTGGAAATACAAGCCATAAAATTCAAAGGACGTCAAAGACCTCGGCTTGTTTAAATGATTTTACTTCCAGCTGTGAGCGGCCTCGACAAGGAGAGTTTACACAGGATTCTGCAGTCCCGCTGGTTACTATGTAGGTAGGGAAAGCACTTTGCAAATGTTAAGTGGGGTACAGGTCAGTCGCATGCTTACTTAGCCAGCACACCATTTTATTCCCATAACCCAGCCCTCCCCTACAAGACACACTGCCTTTTCTTTTTCCAGGTTTATTGAGGTATTTAACATACAGTGTAAGAGTTTATAGACATACAGTAAAATTCACCCTTTTGAAGTATTCTGTTCTGTGAATTTGACAAATGTATAAAACCACGTTAACAACCACCCAAATCAACATAGTATTTCCATCACTGCAAAAATTCTCCCAGACCCCTCTGTAGTCAATCTATTCCTCCCACCCCCGGCCCCTGGTAACCACTGATTGATTTTCCGACCCTATAGTTTTGTCTTTCCTTGAACATCCTATAAATGGAGTCATACTACGTAGCTTTTGAGTCTGGTTTTTCTACCCAGCTGAGTGTGGTTGGGTCACCCATGTAGTTGTATGTCCATAATTTCTTCCCTTGTGTTGCCGCGCAGTGTTCCGTTGCATGGGTGTACCACACTGCTTCCTTGCTGTTAAAGTGAGTTGTCTGCCCCAGAAGTTCCTGTTCTGGGGTCTTCAGCTTGTTTGCATGGCTGCTTCTAGCCTGCTTCCTGTGGCTCACAAGCCTACTCCAAACGCCAGCTGTGCCCACGGGCAGTTCTCGGGGCTCACACTTGCCTTTTTGGTTCATGTTAGGATTTGACAATGCAGAAAGCTGCAAGGATTTGGGGAAGAGGGTGAGCAGGGCCCAGTTGCCTTCCACTGCCCGGAAGTTTGCATCTCAACTAGCAGATCCATTTCCTCCTGGGAACCCTCATGGCAGCTCACATCGTCCTTGGCATTCACTGAGCATTTGGGATGTGGAAGGCACACGGATATAGCATGGATGAGAAGGCACGGGGTGGCCTTGGGTTTATCACGACCCTTTCCTGGGTCTCTTGATTCATCTGCAAACTGAAGGTATTTGTTCTAGAAGGTCACTTAGGCCTCCTCCGGTCCCTGCATTATCTCCTCTCCGTCTCATTTCCAATTTTATACCCTATGCACATGGTCATACCCACTCTGGGTCCCATCAGCACAGTTGTGCGTGGTGTTGCCTGAAATCTTCATGAGAGGGATACCCTGGCATGTCTCCATGGAGACACAAATGAAGCTAAAATTAAGAGCTGTTGAGGCACAAATGAGGCAGCTCCTCTTAGGACCGCCCATGGTGACGACTCCTCCAAGCCGTGTCTTGATCATGCCCTGTTCAGTGACAGGTTGAGCTCTGGAAGGCAACCAGGCACCTCTCCAAGCAAAACCTGAGTCCTGGCCGGGCGAAGGTCAGGAATGGGGAGCCCTGGCCCACAGGGTCCCGTGGCGGGGAGCCAAGGATCTATGCTGCTGGGATGATTCTGGGCTGAATTTTGCCAGGGAGGACTCTCATCATCCCCCTCTCCCCAGGAGTTTTATTCCTGTCAGGTCTTTTCCAAAGGTGAGGGACCCGATTACTGTTTTAGCAGGTTTGACTAAGAATAAGACCTGTGACAAAAAAGCAATGTTCCATTCTCCCTCTAGATGGGAGGGTGAGGCTCTTTCCGGAGCCTTTGTTGGGAGGTGCCTCTGAGGGAGAGGGGTTGTGACCACCCTCAATGTCTCTGCGCTATTCAGGAGACATTGACCCTTTGTGTTTCAGGGACATTTCTAACGGGATTGCAGTGGTAGAATGCAAAGGGTCTGGCACATGGGTGCTCTAATGGGGTGGGTGTGACACAGGGACGGAGAGGGAAAACGTATGTACCAGGGCAAGAGCACTGGACCGAGCCCACTCTGCTGTCTCATTTATCTCATAACCTGAAGTCACGTCCCCTCCCAGGACCTCTGTGGACTCATCTGTCAAGTGGAGACTCCCCTCTTCCAGCATCACATGCAGCAGACCGGTTTTCAGGAGCTGTGGCCTCCAGGCAGCCATGTGGACCCAGGGAGAGACGTCCAAAGGGACACCAGCCCCAAATTTACATCTCTGCCCTTCCCTTGGGAAGGAGAACATGGGATGGGAGCTGGGGGCAGTCCTTCACAGACACGAGCACATCAGCAAATCCTATGAAAGTGGAATTTTCTAACAAAATAAACTTGCTTGTTTGGTCTGTTTTCTGTAACTTTTGCTAAATACTTTATACATTTTTAATGTTAAAAAGCTGTGTCTCCTGCCAGCATTCCTCATCCCCGGTATGAATGTGTTTACTCCACATTGTATATCCTTCCACCCTCTGGCTGCCTAGATCAGTAAATAAAATTGATGTAATATAATTTATAAGTAACACTGTTGAAACTCTGATCCCTATGGAGGCTGTAATCCGCCCTTGCCAACCCCGCCCCACTCCCCGTAATAGCATTTGTGTGTATTAATGCTGAAGAATTAAATGTTTAAAGGGTTTAAATTTTGAAGGCGTTTGCTATATATAATTGTTCTGCATTATTATAAAGCGTTTTCAGGAAGTTAAATGCTCTCCTATGTTTTTCCTTCGGCTGTGTGTACACTTGAGATGCTTAGATTTATCCCATGTGAAATAAACTGTCCAGAGACACTGGGTCCCACTGGGCGACCCTCCTTCCTGGAGGGCTGCCACACTCCTTTGTACAAATGGTCTCAGCGTTCCTCCCAGGCTCCCAGGATTGGTGATAATTTTACTCCTGATGACTTAGCAGAGGGACAAAGGGCACCTGGGCATTGATGCCCAGATGGGTGCCATGCTGCCACACCCACACACATGACCCAGGCCTCAGTCCCCTCCCCTGGTGACTTCTGTCCCTATGGACAGAAGGGGCTCCTGGCTATTGCTTTCTTTCTCAGTCATCCATCCATTCCTGCCTGCTTGCCTGTAATAATTATTGAGCACCTACTATAGGTCAGACACTGCTCTAGGTACTGGGAACACAGTGAGTGAAACAGATAGATCCCTGCCCCCATGAGCTTACGATAAAAAGACAAAAACAATAGACATAAAAAAATGACACACTATGGGTGCGGAAGGTATTAAGTGTTGCAGAGAAAGAAAACGGGCAGAGCGTGAGGGTGGGTAAGTTGCTATGTTAAATAGGAAAGTCAGGGTGGCCTCATTGAGAATATGGCATTAGATCAAAGACAGAGAATGTGGCCTGGTTAAAGGCCCAGGGTGGAGTTGGGGTGGGGTGGGGAGGGCTGCTTGTGGCTAGAGCAGAGGGGTGGTGGGGAGGGGCAGCTTCTGCAGGGCTTTGCCAGTGATGGAAGGCCTTTGCCTTTGTTTGAGTCGGGGTCTGAGCCTAGGAGCAAACGGCCTGGCTTCATTGCTACAGGGCTCGCTGCAGACCTGTAAGGGACAAGGGCAGAAGCAGGAAGCCAGAGACGCAGGAACGCGGGGAGAAGCGATGTGAGGAATGTGGACAGCAGCCGGCCGCTTCCCACCTGGTTCCAGCTCCTTCCTCCTTGCCCTTGGAAAGGGCAGGCCAGGTTGAGGGGGTGGAGAGGTGGAGGTGGGGAGAATGGTCAGGTTCTAAATGTGCTCTGAAGGTGGAGCCAACACAATTTCTGACAGACTGGAGTGGGGGTGTGACAGAAAGACAGGTGCTGAGGATTTCAGTCTAAGCACCCAAAAGGATGGGTTGCCATTCAGTGCAATGGGACGGCTGTGGGAGGAGCATCCTTTCCTATTCTCTGCCCCCCACCCACCCTCTCCATGCCCCCTTTGCCCTCTCGGTGCAGACTTGTGTGCAGGCTCCAGTTGCAGGTCAGAAGAAGGGTCATCTTGTCTTTCAGCTCATGGCAGGGGAAGGCAGAGGAATGGGGGTGAGGGCTGTGGGGTGGGCCGCGACTAACAGCCAAGACAGAGCTCCTGGCTTGGGGTATGGCCAGGCCAGCCTCTGGGAAGCGCCTGCTTCTTTCAGCCAAGGCAGGACCGGGAGGGAAGACACAAACTGAGACTCCGACCGAAGACGAAGCCTTCTCCCCAGTGGTCTTTGGGGTTCGGGGAGAGTTTATGGGCCCAGCTCAGACTTAACAAATCTACTCACAATACATCATCTCCAACAACTTGTTTGGCTAAGGAGCATAAACTGTCCCTTTGATAGAAGATGTTTATGCAGGTTTTCAAACAAACCTCCAGGTCATGACTTTTGTCTCAGCAGCATCAACACAGCTGCCTGTGGTTCCGTCCCATGGTTGGGCCCCCCCACCATGCCGGGCACGGCAACCTGAAGACTGTGGACAGCACCAGGCTGCTTCCCACCTGGTTCCGGCTCCTTCCTCCTTGCCCTTGGGAAGGGCAAGGCAGGTTGGGGGGTTTCTGGCTGCTTTCTGTGTTAACCTGGGGCCCTGTTTCCTTGCCCACAGCCTCTTCCATTTTTATGGCAACCCCAACTCCTCATCCACAGAAATGGAGCTTTTTGGCCCCTGGACTCAGGCCTCCTTGAGAAAGGAGTTGTAATATAATGAAAAGAGCCATGAACGGGGAGCCGGGCAGAGCTGGGCTTTCCTCCCGGCTTTGCCATTCAGCAGCCGTGTGAGCCTAGCGGGACGCATGACTTTTGGAGCCCTGTTTCTTCCCTATAACACTGGCTTTGCCTCACCTGCAGGCTTGCTGTGGAGAGGCCTGGCACCCAGGGGGACTTCTAATGGCCTCCCACCCCTGGTTCGGAGGCAACAGGTGAAGCCTTTGGCCCCGTTTTCATGGCCTGGGTTTTGTTTGTCTGCTGGTTTTTGAGTTGGGTGACTGTCCTATTTCTAACTGCTGTTGAGAACAAATGCCTTGCTACAGAATAGTGAAAGTCTAGAAGAAGAGAAAGGGTACCTATTAAGAAATAATATGCTCTCACAAACTGAAGGGAAAAATAGTAAATGTACACACACACACACACACACACACACACACACACACATGCACGCACACACACATACACACACCCCGTAACTAACATTAAGGCCTCCTGAGAAATGCTCTGGAACCACAGTGGGTGGCTCACAGTGGGTGAGGTCAGCGCCTGAACTTCTCGGTCCTTCCCAAGCAACATCAGGGCGGGCCTGGCAAGTGGCTTTCTCCCAGGAAAGAGGACCTGCTGTCCCCTGCTAGTATTAACCTGTTATGAAATAGGGTGCAAACCCCAACTCACCTGCCTAGACATTGTGGGGTTTGTTCCTTGTAGTTACCACCCCTGGGCAAAGAGGAGACAGTTTCCCACCCAATTTGGTCATTTGAGGGTGCCCTCACCCTCTCTAGCATGCTCTGCCAAGCCAGGTCACCACCGACCTTTCCTTTGGGTGACGAGAACTCAGTTACCAAACATACTCACCAGCGTTCTTCCCTGTGTCTTGTACGTGCAGCTGAGCGGACGGCAGGGATGTGAAGGCTTCCCCTGCAGAGCTCTCTGTCTCGCATTTACCCCTTCACTCACTCAACAAGCCTGGGTGACTGTCTGCAAGCTCTGGACACCACGCTGGGTAGCAAACTGACAACGTGCGGGCGGACACTGAGCCCCAGAGAGGTTGTATTTGGCCCACACCGTGTTTTTGAAATTTATGAATCAACAACCAAAGTTTAAAAGTTTGGAAATTTTGTCTAAAAATCTGATTGATGGATGCCTCGTGGATAATCGAAAAATTTAGTAACACGGGGCCATAATCCCATACGACCACACGGAAATGGATCGAACATTGGCAACCTCTTCCATGTGTGACACAGGCCTCATCTCTCCCTATTATCTCCCTGGTCCAGCTGCTTCCCTCCCTCTGCTTGCCAGCCCCTGTAGGCAGTTTAATTTTTGATCCCTGTCATAGGTGAATAATAACAAAAACTAACACGCATTTAGTACTTACTATGTGCCAGGCTCTAGTCTTAGTGTGTTGCACATATTATCTCTAGCCTCACAATAACAATGAGGTAGATGCTATTATTATGCCCGTCCACTCAAGGACTATTCACTGAGGGCCCAGACCTGCCAGGCACCATTCTGGCAATGGAGATGCAGCTGGGAACAAAAGAGACAGATCCTCGCTTCCATGGAGCTTTCATTCTGATGAGGGTACAGACAGCACACGGAATAAAAAACGAGTAAGTCAGAAGGTGTATGGGGGTGGGAGAAAAACAAAGCAGGATAAACAGTCTGGGGTGTGCTGACTGTAGGGAGTGGGATGTGCTATTGTAAACAGAATGGACAGTACATGCCTCGCTGAGGTGACATTTAAGGAAAGCCATGAAGAAGGTGAAAGATTGGGAGAAGAGCATTCTAGGCAGAGAGGGGTGAAAAAACATGCCTGGGGTCACACAGCTAGTAAATTGCAAAGCTGGGATTTGAACCCCAGGCTGGCTCCAGAGCCTGGCTCCTAACCCCTGCATTGTAGAGCTCAATGAAAGGTCCACCCACCAGACCTCAGAGTTAGGCGGGAGGACATGCCTTGAACATCGTTGCTCTTAGAGAGCTAGAGTTTGGGATAGGGTCAGGGAAGGCTTTGACCCAAGGCTTGGGCTCTCAAATTTCTGACCGCCTGTCCTGTCCTCCCAGAAGGCCAAGATGGATTGACCACTTGCTATCAGCTCTTTATTTTTATCCCAGAAGGGTTCTGGGAGCTCCACCCCAACACCCCATGAGCTCCCAGCCCCTCCTCCCTCCAAGTACTGGGGTGAACCTGCTGCAAATCCTCCTAATCCAGCAACATCTCAACATCCATCCATCTCCAGCAGCACCGAGCCCGGGCACGCGGAGACCACGTCGCTCCCACCCGTCCAGCGGCGACTGCCGGGCAGGGCCCACGCCCCCTCACCCATGGGGAACAGCAAAAGCGGGTCCCTGTCCAAGGACATCCTGGAGGAGCTGCAGCTGAACACCAAGTTCACGGCGGAGGAGCTGCGTGCCTGGTACCAGTCCTTCCGGAAGGAGTGCCCCAACGGCCGTATCACCCGGCAGCAGTTTCAGAGCATCTACGCCAAGTTCTTCCCCGACTCGGACCCCAAGGCCTACGCTGAGCACGTGTTCCGCAGCTTCGATGCCAACAGCGATGGCACCCTGGACTTCAAGGAGTACGTCATTGCCCTCCACATGACCAGCGCGGGCAAGCCCAACCAGAAGCTGGAGTGGGCCTTCTCCCTGTACGACGTGGACGGCAACGGGGCCATCAGCAAGAACGAAGTGCTCGAGATTGTCATGGTCAGTCTCCACCTCCCCTGTTATGGCTGCGTGGGCCTGGGGTCACCCAGGGTCAGGGCCTCCCTGCTGCAGATACAGCTGCTGGTGCCGCTGCACTGGGGGCGGGGCTGGAGGGTGGAGTGGGGGTCCACTGTGACTCCATTGCTCTGGAACCATGGTGAGGAGGGGGTCTCTCATATACCGATATTAATAGAAAGCTGGGCACTTTCCCACAGCTTCATTTTTCTCCTGAAGAAGAATCTGGGAATTGCCTGTTTACATTTCTTCTTTCCTTCCTTTTTCCTTCCTCCTGCCTCCCCCCCGCCCTCCCTCCTTCCTTTTTTCATTAAAATGTCCTTCAAAACGTTCACCAGTACGTATTCAAATTCATTCACAATGAATTTTAAACACTCAACATGTTTCAAATACAGTAGAAAAAGGCCAGAGTGGAGGACGTGAAATCTGGGTGCTAGTTCTGATTGTTTACATAACGGGGGGCAGGTCACTTCACCCTGCCAGCCTCAGCTTTCTCCTCTGTCCTGTGTTCTAGACCGAGCCACGGGATCCTCAGGCTCCTTGTAGGCCAGTGCGTCCCAACATGCATTCTCCTCTCTGTCCATATTGGATCATTTGTTGTGAAGATTTCAGGTGTCTTGAACACAGTTTTATTTAATACATAAATAATTCATGAAATTTAGAAACAGATGCAAAAGAAAATTCAAATTGCCTTTACTTACGTCATCCAGAGAAAATTACTGTCAACATGTTGGTATATACCTTTCCAGTCTTTTATCTGTATATTTAAAATAATTTTAGAAATATAATATGTTCATATATGATTTTATCCTCTTTTCAATTACTGTTTTGTTATTAATGTTTTCCATATTTTTATTTAATGATTCTCATATTTTGGGGCAATTAGGATGTTTCCATTTTTCCCTGTTATATCATTTGTATTTCCCTTTGATCTTTTTTATCCCCCTACTCCATGCCACTTGCTTTTTTTCTCTAATTCCATTCTTGTTAAGAGGGAGAACGTTTATCATATTTTATATAATTTTTTATGCATTTATAATTCTGCTTTCACTTGAGCAATTCTGCCATCCTTATGAGGAGAAACCATAAATAAAATTGCCAAACATGCATCTTATGGTTGGTCAGTGGACTCTGCTTGGATCTCCCATTAAGGGCAGGCATGTGTGGAAACCTCACTGGCATCTGGACAGGGCCTTCAGATCAATCTCCCCTGGATTGGCGGGGAGCCTGGGACGGAGACACGTCCTCAGAACCACCTAAAGGATGCCAGGCTCAGCAGAGGCCTACAAGTTGGTGCTCCTTGAGGAAAAGGAGGAGGAAGTGGAGGAGGGGGAGAAGGGAAAGAAGGAAGAAAGAAAGGGAAGGATGAGGTGGGGATGGGAGGGGAAGGGAAGAGAGAGGGGGAGCATCCATGGCTGAGGCTGTGCAAGGCGGTGCCGAGGCTCTGTTATTCACCAGATCACAAAGTCACTGACCTGGGAGTCAAGAGTCACAGGTCCTCGTCCCAGCTATGCCACCAACTAGCTGCATGGCCTTGGAAAAACCATATAATCTCCCAGGGCCCAGGGTGAGCATTTGATGGTTCTTTCTCAGTTCTTTCATGAGACCCTGACAGTCTGTCCTTGGTGTTAGAAGCATAGTGGGGCAGGCAGCCAGCCAATCCCAGTGTTTAGCCATCAGGCCTGCACATTGTTCCCGTGGCTCAGGACAGAGAGAAGAGTTAAGGGAGCCACCTACCCTTCAGTTGCTGGGCACTTGCCAGCCAAGGCTGCTGCCCCAAGCTGCTCGGTTTGATTTCCTTGCTCCTTTTGTTATAGCACAGGGCTGGACGGGGGCTAAAAGGGTACTTCTGAAAGCTATTGACCTTCCCTCCAGGCTAATTTCACAGGCATTATTGTCCCTGCCTGGCCGTGCTCCCAGGTATCTCCAAGGTGCTCTCTTAGCTCCCAGCCAACACACTGCCTGCACCCCGGGCCTGCCTCAAGAAGTGAGGGTGCAGGCTGGAACAGGCTCGGGGGCCATGACCTTGAGTGTCCCCTCGGGGCCTGGCCAGCCCTGGAGTTACTGAGCTGGAAGTAACCTGGAGCTGGAAGGGTACATGGAGATCACCTTGTCCCTTTCCCTGATCGCAGGTCCAGAGGTACTTCCTCCTTTGCAGCACATCACACATCCGGGTCCTTGATTAGTAAGAGCAGAGGGAAGTGAGAAGGATCCTTGAGTCTAATGCTAAGCCTTTCTCTGGATCCTTCCCTGAGCAGAAGGGTAAATGAGGGCTTCTTGTGCCCTGGGTAGACCTTTGGGAAGTTCTTGTTGACACCTCCCCTGTCCCTTCCCCAGCCACGGGAATGTTCTCCAAGGCATAAGAACAGGAGGCGGGTGAGGTAATGTAAGTATGGAGATTCTAGAATCAACCACCTGGGTTAGAATCTCCTGCTTCTAGCTGGCTGACTTTTAGCAAGTGAGTTGTCTCAGTTTCTTCATCTGTAAAATAAGGCGTGGTATACCTACCTCATAAAGTTTTTATGAAGGTTACATGTAAAAATGCTTAGAAAAATGGCACACGTGTTAAGTGCTCAACAAATGTCAGCCATTATTACCATAAGCCAGCCTGGTTGGGAAACCTGGGGATCACGTGGACTCCGAAAGCCGTTAGATATTCTAAAACTTCTGGGAGGTGGGGTTCAAGGTCGTGGTTCCCAAACTGCAACATTGGGAGCTTTTTATTCTTTGTTTTCTTTTTTTTTTTTTTTAAATAAGATGAAAGTAATATGTTTACGTAGTTAGGAAATTCAACCAGTTCAGAAAGGAACAAAATAAGAAGCGAAAGCCTTCTCCACCCCTCCTCCACATTCCCTGTCCCATCTGAAAATCTCAAAAATGCAGATGCCCAGCTGCCTGCCAAGAGTTTTGATTGCGTCGGGCAGAGTGAAGCCTGGGTATCTGCATTTTCACCTCTGTGCCGTGGAGGATGCCTGGTCAGCGACGTGGGCCTCCCCAGGGCCGCCAGCCCCTCCTGCTCCCCTCATGTGTTGTTACTCTTGATTTGCTGCAGGCGATTTTCAAAATGATCAGTCCTGAGGACGTGAAGCACCTTCCAGATGATGAAAATACCCCTGAGAAGCGAGCTGAGAAGATCTGGGGCTTCTTTGGAAAGAAAGATGATGGTGAATGCCTCCTCCCTCACTACCGAGACCCAACAAGATTTATCCTTCTGAGTGCCAGTGCCCAGGCAGGACAGGGGACACCTTATCCCATCATGCACCTGTGCAGGGCTGGCTGAAGGGCCTCTGGGGACAATGGGCAGAACAGTCAGCAAGCCCAGTTCTGGGGCCTGTGTGGAGCTGACACTGCTGATGGGAATGGTGCCATACTCTGTCGCTTATACAACTCCGTCTTAGCCTGAGAGTCCATAGGGGAGAAGGAAAGCTAGAAATGGAGTGCTTTTGAAGAGCAACATCTTTGGTTATAACAGAGTTAGCCCATATTGAAGGAATAGTAAAAAGTAAAGGCAACAGCTTGTTAGCAGTTTGTGTGCAGACGGAGAGTTTAGAGGAATTGCACACCACTTTCTGTTTAAGCGAAGTGCCGGTGTGTAGACATTTCAGTTTATTGTTTTTAACAACGCTTTCTGGACCGTTAGGACAGGGCACACGTCAGCTCAGTCTACATCTGAATTAGCATCGATTCCCAAGTGCGTGGGATCTCAATTTATATGGTTTTACTTCGGAAGTTAGTTTAGGTCTCCCCAGAAGCACCGCCAGATGGGATTAGATTTAAATTAGATTGCAAGAGATTTGTTGAGGGAAAAGCCTATGAGAGGAAATGGAGAAGGCTCTAGAAGAGGCTGGGAAGCCTCAGACTGCAAAGTGAATGGAGTGCGTGCAGGCAGAGAGGAAGGTTGGGTCAGAAAAGTCTCAGACTGCAGTGCCGTTCTAAGAAAGTCTTGGCAAAGTGGATGGGGCATCCTTCAGCCCCCTTCTCAAGGAGCTGATCTGTCTTGGTATCGTGCCCTGTCCAATCTTAGGCGGGGAGCAGCCCGAGGAGTGTGTTCTTACATTGAAAGAGGTGATGGATTCCAGAACGGGAGCTGCTAGAGCATGACGCTTGTGGCCATCTTGGGAAGGGTACGGGAGAGGAGCTGAGCTGATGGCACGTGGCCACAGGGGCCAGGATGATGAAAGTGAGAGAAGTGCACGGTTGCCCTGCTAAACGAGAAGGTCATGGATAGCTCGGGCCAGAACTAGGGCGAGGCAAGAGAGGTGCCTGGCACAACATTTAAGGAGGCACTCAGATACACGCCTGGGCCGCACAATCCTGAAAGGGAGCGCCTCCTTACATTTTGCAGGGTAGGCTCCTCCCTTGCTTCACCCTAGTCCTAGCCCGGATGTCACCTCCCCTGTAGGCACCTTTTTCTCCTCCTCATTCGCACAGATCCTAGCTGTTTAAGATGGAATAGTAAAAAGTAAAGACAACAGCTCGTTAGCAGTTGTCTGTGGCCCCTCACCCCATTTGCTCTGTAACCCCCATCAAAACATCCCCGTGGGTCTGCCATGTGCTGAGTCACTTGTTCTGCTACTTGTGAACTTGAAGACTGACCCAGGTGAGCATCACAAGAGGTGGTGGTGTTAGGCGGCTGACGTGTTACTCTTGCCAGGTGACGTGTGTGTTTTCACGCAGCCCACCTGGAGACAAAACCTCACTCCAGAATTGGGCACTGATGGCAGTTTTAGCCCTCTGTAAGGCTGACAGGGCAGCTGGGACTTTACAACCCAAGTTTCACCACTCAGACCTACACAGGGAACCAGCCTGGACCCCAATCCAGGAGGGATTAAGGATGTCCCTAAGGCTTAGAACATAAGCCAGTGGAAGTACAATTCAGTTCAGTCAAGCTTTGTTGAGCACCAAGCTACGTGCAGGCACCTAGGAGAATAATCATGAGCTGAAAGAGCACCCGTCTCATTTCAAACTTATTTCTACAGGTGACTGTCTTCCCCGCCAGACAAGGATTTTCCTGAGGCCAGGGACTTTATCTCCTTCCCTTCTGTACCACACCTTGCCCTCTGCCTCCTGCAGTGACCCCAGCCCCAAGCACAGTGGCCCTGGCACAGAAGAAGGGCTCAGTGAGGCATTTAAATGCATAGAACTGAATAGTAGGTGGGGAAAGGCTCTCTCAGAGTCTCAGGTGGGGAGGTAGATGGAGGATGCAGAGATGCAGAGGAAAGAATCATGGAGGAGTTGTCAGCTGGGAATTGTAGGGCTGCCCAGATGTTAGGGCGGGCAGAGAGAACTCTCCATAAGCCAGGCTCTGCCTGGCACCATATCGGACCGTTCACTTTTAACTCCCTTCTCCCTGGTGGATGCTATTCCCTGCTTCTCTGCTGAGATTCTATTTGCTTTGCTCAGTCCCCTAGAAATCCCCCCAGAACTTGAGGCTTGAGACCAGGGGTAACATTCAAAATATCTAATAACCAGCCAGACAGAGGCGTTGGCCAGTCAGAAGAGACACAGAGCACTAGAATGCATCCTGGACCCCTTGCCATTCTTGTCATTAACCCTCTCGTTGCTAGTTCCTGGGGAGATTCAGGGGCCAGGAGGAAGATTTGGGTATCTAGGGCAGGGGTGGGGGGTACCCTTGGGACTGAGACTCAGCATTTTCCTAATAGATATATCTGTATGGGGCATGCTGGCTGATATCAGCTTTGTCGAAGCGTGGAACAGCCAATCCTGACTGTAGTATTGTTTCCCCATATACAGATAAACTTACAGAGGAAGAGTTCATCGAGAGGACCCTGGCCAATAAGGAAATCCTGCGACTGATCCAATTTGAGCCTCAAAAAGTGAAGGAAAGGTTAAACGAAAAGGAAAAGAACCCTTGATACCAACTGCTTAGCTCTCCTGCTGCCCCTCACGGCTCAAACACACTCACACACACATGTGCACACACAAACACACCCCAGGGGCCAAGAGAGAGGCCTCCAAACCCACAGCACATTAAACACACAGCAAAATTCCCTGCCAAACGGAAGTGTCTTTGGCAATCCACCGGTTCCTTCTTCCCTACCGTGTTTCCCCGAAAATAAGACAGGGTCTTATATTAATGTTTGCTCCAAAAGACGTAGTAGGGCGTATTTTCAGGGGCTGTCTTATTTTTTCATGTACAACAATCTACATTTATTCAAATGCAGTCATGTCATCTTCTTCTGGAAAATCGTCATAACGTACTACTAAATGCGTCCATCTGGCTGACGATCTGAACGGGGGCCTATTTTCAGGGTAGGTCTTATTTTCGGGGAAACACGGTATGTCTTTAGAGTCCCTCCCATTATACCTCCCCGCCTCCTCTCCCTTGCCCGCCAGCTCATGCCTCCCATGATAATCCCCGGATTAGGTCACAGGAGTCCTAAATATCACCCCCATGTAAGCTCCTTTGTGGATTGCTGGGTAAGCAGGTTCGAATAAATGCAAGAGGAGCTGGGCACACAGCTGGCTGGTCGTTCTTGAACTGGAAAAGGAAATGATTTCTGTTGGCTCAGCTTCAAAGACAGGGAGGTGTTGCCACTGCAGCCACAAGCCAGGGTGCTGGCACTGTGGTGGTGAAGGAGATGGATTCGGCCCTGCCCTTGCAGGGCACAGGGTGCAGAGGGGACTACCGACCTTGAAGAAGCCATCACAAGTGGGGAGGTTACCATGGAGACTTGCAAAGCACTGTGGGAAGATGTCACGGAGGGGCTGCCTTGTCCAGGAGATCAGGGAAGTTGTTCTTGATGAAGAGACACTTGAATTAAGACCCAGTGGACTGTGGTGGGGGAAGGGCGGGGAAGCATTTTGTCTCAGCAGAGACCCTAAGGTGGGAATGAGCGTTTCCTGTGAGAAGGCCAGTGTAGCCAGGGAGCAGAGGGAGGAAGGAGAGCCAATTGTGAGTTAAGCCTGAATGGTAGCAGGGAATGCAGTCCATGGGAAGTCTTGGGTGTTACCGTGGGGGTAGAGAATACCATTGTGGGGTTTGGAGTAAGAGGGATCTGTGTTTAGAGAACCCTATGGCGGGGTAGAAATAAATCAGAGGGGCACAACGGGGGGCAGGGCGGCTGGAAGTGATACTTTTACAGTCACTCAGGCAGCCTGGGCCAGGGGATAGAATGGGACCACTCTGGAGATATTTGGGAGGCAGAATCTACCTTTCTGGTTGTAGGCAGAGGAGGGAGAAACAAGGACGGCAGCCAGGTAGGTGGCTTAGGTGCTGGGTGAATAGTGATGCCAGCTGCTGAGATGGGAAACGGAGAGTTGCTGGTTTCAAGGGATAACAACAAGTTCAGTATTGATATTGTGAGAGGCGAAGACAAATGTGCTGGAGGCCCCTCATTTTAGAGACAGGAAAAGGAGGTCCAGAGATGCAAGCAGCGGGCCTAGGGGCAGCCAGCTAATGAGCAGAGCCAGGCCAGGACTGCCCACTGGCCCACACTGCCTTCTCAGAGCTCCAGGGCCTGCAGCACCTCAGAAATCATTCCACCTGTGGGTTCTCAAAATCATCGGAGTCATTGTTGTGAAGGCCCATTTATTCTCCAGCCTGAAGTTCCAAGATAAGGTCAAAAATAATATCTAGATGTCCTGGACACTTGAC
This sequence comes from Rhinolophus ferrumequinum, assembly GCF_004115265.2. NCBI lineage: Eukaryota > Metazoa > Chordata > Mammalia > Chiroptera > Rhinolophidae > Rhinolophus > Rhinolophus ferrumequinum. Next base: position 9,446,768 of record NC_046304.1, read on the forward strand.
CAACCTATGTGCAATCCCTTGAAGCAAGGGTGTCTCCTCTTGCTGGTGTTGGGGGTAATCCCCCCACAAGCTTTAGCCAAATCGATGGCACAATCAACACCACCATAAAGCACTGCTCTTTGTGTGAACTTGAAAGTAATTCTAACACTTAGATATGGAGCATTTCCTATAAGCCAGACATCCTGCTAGATGCTCGGCATTATTTCATTGATGGAGGTGCTATTATCCCCATAGTATAGATGGGGACACTGAGACCACAAAGAGAGAGTAGGATTTGGTACTTAAACCAGAGTCCCTTTGCTTGTACCAAGCTGCCTCACAGTTTTGACCTGGACGTAACAGGATACAGAATTCTGGGATCCCACAGTGCTGGAGCTGGAAGGGAGAGGAGGCTATACAGCATCTGGTCCAGTGGTTCTGGGAGGAGGAGAGTTGTTATTAGAATCACCTGCCCAAGGCACCGCTCTGGTATCAGACATAGTGGGCCACCCAGGAGCCAACTCGGGGGGAGAAGAAGGACCCTGGGTCCTGCCCAGGGTGGTCTCAGGATAGAACCAAAGGGCTCAATGCCTCACTCCAGGGCTCCTTCTCCACCCCACACACCACCCTCCATGAGTGAATCTGGTTGGTTAGGATGTGAAGTTGGGGGCTTTTCACTTCACTCTGAGGTCAGAGCATCCATGTCATTGGATAAAAAGGATAGATGCTGCATAATAACCTTGCGTGTCCGTGCTTCAATGAGAGACATACCGGGGCCACTGGATCTTCTGCTGGGCAGTGGAAAACCCAAGAGTGGTAATCTAATGAGCACATGTTAGGTTAGCTTGGGGTGACAAGGCTTCCTGGGCTGGGGCTCTATACAGCTCTAGGGCACTCTGTGGGGCAGATGCTTAGAGAACCCAGAAGCAGTGTAAAGTCCAACTTAACTGACGAGAAGACAAAGAGGTAGAGGCGGTGATGAGCTATGTCACCAAGACTCTTCCAGATGCAAGGGCTAGAAGACCCAATATGAACTGTTACTGCACAAATAAAAATGTATTGACTCATGCAAATTCCAGGAGTAGCACTAGTTTGAGGTCTGGCTCAGTCCATGGACCCCAACAGTGTCTCAGGGCTCTTCTCCATCTCCTGGGTCTTCTTTCTGCTGTGCTGGCTCCATTCTCAGGCAGGCTTTATCCCACGCTGGCAAGATGGCCACCAGCAGATCCAGGCTGACTGACTTCATGGTTCTAATTTCGGCAGAAAAGAGAAACACCTTCCTGTTGTGAGTCCTAGCCAAAGTCCCAGGACTGACTCTAATTGGCTCTGATTGGTTATTTGCCCATCCTTGAGCCAATATTTGGTGCCAGGAGGGTGTCATACTCTGATTGGCCAAACAAATTTTCATGTCCATCCTTGGGGCTGAGGACGGAGTTGGGACAACTCAAACTTTATGGACTGCGAGTAGGAGATGTGTGGTTTCCAATGGGAAAGTTTAGGTGCTACTACTATAAGAAGGGTGAATTAAAAAAATAGATGTCTACTAGGGAGACTTTGGGAAGTCACTTCACCTCTGAATTTCTGCTTCCTCATGTACGTGTCAACTCAAGAGCAGAAATAGATCTCATCAAGAACAATAGCCAAACTGCCCTAGCCCCTATTGCCAACTGCTCTCATGGGACCCCAGCATCTTGTGAAGGGTCCCTTAAATATTTCTTAGCATCCCCAGGAGGTGTCCCCTACAGATTCACCACTAGGTCCCTTAGTGCCAGAAACAACGCACCAAATTCTGCTGGGCATGAGAAACCTTCAGCTCCAGTGAGAAACAAATGTGAAATCAACAACATACAAATCAAATTAAATAAACTTGTTATTTTAATCATTGGCAGGACAAGAGCCAGCAGTGTGTGTGTGCCACTCTTTTTGTGGAGTGAGGGCAGAAGTACATATTTACAAACGCTGTGAAAATAAAAAAGCTTCCTTCTTTTATTAATGACAGGGTCCTGGATAACTGTCCCATGACAGCATCTAATGCTGCGGAGACATTTCTGTCTTGTCTCATTCAATGCCTATGTACTGTGCACCTACGCTGAACCAGCTGTGCTGGGTACAAGCTGGAAATATGACGTAGCCTCAGCTTTCTAGGAGCTGATAGGCTGATGAGAAAAATCAGGGACATTTGCAGAAAGGCAACATTAGAAGGACGTATGATTTAATGATTGAATTATGGAGAATCTGGACACCAACAAATAAGCCTTTGCTTCATTCTGCACTTGCCTAATTCCTTTGCTTCAGCCTCTCCTTTTGCAAAGCAGAGGCAGGCCTAGAGCGAGAGCAAGGAGGGCACTTGCCTCAGAGGCGAAATTTAAGGGGTAGGGGGCATGGAAAAACCTCCACAATCAAAATAAATAATATTTTAGTGCAATAGTTTAAAAATAAAAATTAATATTAAAAAGTCCATAATGAGCAAAGTATGAAAATGTTACATAAAGCCATGATCAGACCACGCACTCGCGTGAACTGGCCTCACTTCCCTCACCCTCATCCCAGCCCCAGTTCCAAATAAAATATTATTTGTATAAATGGCCCATGGGCTGTAGTTTACAGATGTCATTTTTTAAAACATTGCATTAAAATATTACTGATCTTGACAACTGAGGGTTGTTTTAGTACTCTCTTAAATTTTGCACCTTTACTTGCTTCTAGACCCAGTCCTACTGCAAAGTATCCTTGAAAATAAGGTTGCCAGGTAAAACCCAGGATGCGCAATTAAAACTGAATTATACATAAAGTATGGTCCCGTGGGATAGACTTATACAACAAGGTTATTTGTTTATCTGGAATTCAAATTGAATTGAGCATCAGGTATTTTTATTTGCTACATCTGGCAAAGCTATTTGTGAAGTATCCTGTCATCCCCCCAATATAAGGCAGTATTTTGTTCTATGGCAACATACCCCACCCACCTACACATACGTTTTACACACTATGCAAGCGACACTCCTGGACATTAACACCCTCTTTCTGTAGGATGTTCCTCCCTTGATCTTCTTTCAGCCTCTTGCCTTATAATTTAGCCACTGAGCCTGACCCTGATTGCCTGGGCCCCCCTCAGCCTCCAGAAGCACCCTCCACTCAGGGCCTGGAGCACAGCTCAGATTCCCCATCGGCAAAATGGGTCCCACAGGCCTGGCCATCTTAGTATGTCTGTCAGCGTGTCCAGAATAGCCACATCCTATCACTTTACCTGGGCCCTTCCAGCGTTCAGCATGCATTTCCACAGGGGAGTGGAATTCTTATCAGCGGGGACCAGGGGCAGGGAGGGTAGTGGACAAACCTCCCAGAGCAGGAGGTGCAGCCACCCATGTGTCAATGGCCAACCAAAAATGGCAGAGGATGCGAGGGCGAGCAAGGCTTAAGGAAGCCAAGCTCAGAAAGGCAGGTGGAGCCAGAAAGAAGAGGAAAGGACCAATGGTGACTTTCAGAGGGGCCCTGGGAGCGGGGGCCAAACCTCTGAGGAAGGATGCGATTGTTACAGATCAAAGAGAACTTCTGCTGACCATGGATGAAGAATTGAGATGGGAAGAGGGAGGAAAGACTGGACAAGAGAAGAAGAGGAGAGAAGAAGGAAAGAGGTGGGGTTCTGGTGGGCAGTGTGGGGTTCCCCACTGTCGGAGGAGGGCAGGCATGTCACAGCTGAATCGCTGACTGCAGAACACCACCACCTTCACCCCACCATTGGCCAGCTCAGGGGGACTTCTAGCTCCCGCACACCCTGCATTTGCATCAGAATTACCTGGGATGTTTGTTACACAACTCCTAGCACTGGCCATCGTCCCAGACGAAATCTCTTAGAATCTCTGCCATGAGTTGGATTCTGCATTTAAAACCCTTCCCAGGTGGTCCTTTTATACCCTAAGCCTAGCTTCAGGTGGAAACCTTATGCTGTGTAGGGTAAAGGAAGAGATACTGGCCTCTGTTTCATAGCAGACATCTTTCTGTATCTTGGGGCTCCATTCACTTGAATTTGGGGCCAGCCCTAGAGGCTGGTGGTCATTCTTGAAAACACACCGGTGGGGGTTATTAGGATGACAATGGCAGGCAGAAGTGGTGAGTGTTTACACAGCCTCTTTCATACACAGCATGAAGAACCTCAAGATAGACTTCACGTCAGAGTGGGCCTGGTGCACGGGGAGAGTAATGACTTGACCCTACAACATCCGTCCGGCTTGGCCTCCTTCTCCCACACCTGTCTCAGGAGTCCCCAAGGAGCAGAGCCAGAGCGAGAGCGTCTTGCCTAGATTTCACTCTCCTCGAGAATCTCCTCCATGGTGTGGGCCAGGGTGAGGTCTCCCTCACTGCTCTCGGACAGGCTGCTGCCCCAGGGCCAGGCTGTATGGCCCAGGTGGGGCCGGGCACCCAGCGCCCCAAGGCTCTGCACGGACAGCTGCAGGATCTGCCCACTGCCAGGTGAGGGTCGCGGCTTCTGCAGTGTCCTGGTGCTGTTTCCTTTGGAAAGCTTCTTGGGACATTTCCCCAGGAATCGGATGTTCTTTTCAAGGACCCAGGCTCTGCAGCCCAAGGGGTGGGCTAGCAGGAAGCGGACCCAGTGCTTCCGCAGCTCGGCTTTCACCTGCCAGGTGAGAAGAGGGCAGGTTACTATCTCAGATTCATTTGGTTATGGGTCCACTCAGCAAATATTTATTGAGTGGCTACTCTGTGCCACCCCTGGGAAACTTACTTTCTAACTGGGTCGATAAACAAAGAGAAGCAAATACATGTGAGTATAGGAAATGGTAGTGACATTGTGAGGTCATTCCACTAGCTTCTAAGGTCAGAGGAAAACTGTTTTGGCCTCTGCCCCTGCCTATTTCAAGCCTCTTTCCAGAGGAGCAGAGAGCAGATTAGGGCTATGCTATAATATTAATAGTAAAAATAATCATAGTTTCCACATCGTAGGCCTTTACCATGAGCTCAGTGTGCCCAGAGCAACAGTAGAAGGTAGGTACGGTTATTATTCCCATTTTACAGATGAAGAAACTGAGTCATAGAGACCTGACTAACTCAGAGCTCCTTAGTGGGTGAGTCACAGCTTGAATCCAAATTTTTGGACTCCAAACTTCAAGCTTGTTCGATCACGCTAACACTCTCAGCATGTCTCCAGCGGGGCCAGGATTGGGTTTTGAGCTTCCTTACCCTCATCCCCACTCCTTTTCCCATTCATCTAAGCTGCCTCCTGCTCTGGAAGTTCACAGTCCAGATTTGTCCCAATGCATGCCAGTCACTGCACACTCCCCCATAGCACCGTCACATACACAGAAACTTCTGGGGGCAGTAGGATGCCAGCCCAGCCCCACAGATAACTAGAATGGCAGCATGGCAAACGTACCTCTCCATTGGCAAAGCAATACTGCAAGGCCACAAGTAGTCCCTGCAACGAAAGGAAGAGTTGGCATGAAGTTTGATTCAGTAGAAAATGTGTCTGAGAGTGACTTGCAAAGTCCAAAGTCCTGCCCAGATCCTAGTAGCTCCCAGGAAAGGCAGGCAACCACACTGCTTGCACTAACTAGAGTTAGCAATACTGGTTCCCTTGGATTTCCATGAGGTCTCTTCTTATTTTGACACCCACCATGCTTATCAGCCTAGGTATTTGCTTAAGTGCTCATAGGTCAATGATGATTAAATTCCAAAGACCCTATATCATTCATTCAGCTATACAAAAACTGTGCAAGGCCACTGTCCTATTTCTACTTGTCCATAGGGGGCATTGGCTAATGTATTTTTTCCTCACTTGCATCCTTTCCTTTTGGAAACTGACCCTCTCCTACTCTCTAGGCTGCTGGCAGTGGTCCCCATGATCTAGGATGGCCATCACCCCAATAATCAATCCAAATGGTTATGTGGCCCAAGCAGGGTCTATCTGAATTCTTTTCACTAGGAAAGAAGAGAGGTCACACTTTCTTTCTTGTATTTGCCAGGTTTATAGTTAAAGTAAGGCTGGAGATACTTCTGGGCACCTCCCCAGCTCAATGGAGAGAGCCTGTCTGAGGATGAAGCTGAAAGAGAGAAAAGCTGAGGCTGGAGATGGTGAGAGACAGAATTCTGATGATATTGTTTGAGTACCTGCATTCAGCTAAGTGTGCGTGATCCTAACATTTTTGTTTATGTGAGATAATAAACACCACTTATCAAAATATTTCTTTTGAAAAGGTAGATAATTTCACACCAGCCATTTGTCATCACACTTAGATTAAAATAAAATTTAACCACAGGAGGCACTCAGGTGATCTGGGCTCGGTGTCTGCGTCGCTGACTTCATCTTGTACCACGATTCTACATATTCCTGGCTTCCTCCGGCATCTCAACCTCATGTATGAGTTATCTGTTGCTGTATAACCTAGGGGACCAATGAAATAAAGATTTATCATCTCACATACTCTCTATGGGCCAAAATTGGCAGTGGCTTAGCTGGGTATTGTGGCTTAGGGTCATTTTTCAAGTTGCTGTCCAGATGTTGGTTGGAACTTCAGTCATCTGAAGGCTTGACTTGCTTCCACAGTCACGGCTCATATGGCTGGCAAGTTGGTGCCGGTTGTTGGTAGGAGGCCTCCCTAGAGTTGCTTGAGTGTCCTCATGACATGGCCGCTGGCTTCCCCCAGAGTGGGGGTATCCAAGGGAGCAAGGCCCTCGAAAGTGACATACCTTCATGTTCACAATTCTTTAATGGTAACACAGGTCAACCTTATTCGGTGTGAGAGGGGACTACACACAGCCTTGAATACTGGGAGATAAAGATCATTGGGAACCATATTGGAAACAGCTGATTTCTTCCTTTAGTCCCTTCACACTTGTTGTTTTCTGAACGATTCTTCCTTCAAATCTCTGCTTAACTGGCTTCTCAAAATTCAAGTCTTAGTTCAAATATCACATGAAAGAGAAGTCTTTCCTAACTACTCAATTTTGGGTGGCTATTCCAATCGCTATCATAGTACTCTATTTATATTTTTCACAACACCAGAATTATATTATTTATTTGTCAACTTGGTTCTTATCTATCCCTCTCCTCCCACCCTCAAACAAGACTAGCATTTTTATTTAGTCTTTCCACTGCCATGTCCCCAGCACCTTCAACAAATGCCTGGCACATAATAGGAGCTCAACAATATTTGTTGAATGAATAAATGAAAGAGTGAATGAATGAATGAGTTGGGTTTCTGTCTCTTACAACTAAAAGAGTCTTGCCTTAAACAATGTCAGACGACTTCTAAAACATGACAGGACAGTTTCTTTCTGTTCTTGTCCTAGTTATTTAGAATTGTGGATACAAGGGTTGCAATGAAAACTATAGGCCACCTTTATATGGCATTTTCAATTACAAAGTATCAGTGTTGGGGAAGTTGTCAATAAAGGGATCATCTCTTGATGTTGGAAATGTTTTCTGGATTTGCTGCTTAACTGCCAGAGGTCTGGAACCACATATGCTTCAGTTAATCTTTGTTTCCACTGTTTTTCCAGACTCCTACGCTTCCTGATTTGTTAAACAGTCACATGTGATAACCTGCATGCCATGGCTTTCCCTGTGATGTGAGCGTCTGTGGGACTTGGGGTGTGTATCTGATATAGTGAAGCTGGATATGTGAACAGGACTCAAGTACTCGAGTGTTTATGGGAAGAATCTCATAAAATGCCAGAACTTACAAGGAAAAAACACGGTCCAACTAAAGGGTGAAGGTCACAGCGCAGGCTGACGCTCCCGTTTCTCTTAATAATATTTCCCTCACCCCTATTGCTGGTAAGGGAGGTGCAGTACAGGGAAAAATGATGACATTGGAAAGGAATTATAAAATGGTGCCCTGGAGGAAGACTTTTATACTCTTCCTTATAGAAGCCAGAGGTCTCCAGGCTGGCTATCACAACATAAATCAAATGCTTGGATTCTCCTCACCAATATGGAATTTTCCTTCTCTCAGGCAACTAGCTATGCCAACGCTATAGCTCCTCACAGGGGCATGGTGGTACCAGTTGATTATTTTCACACATGCAGTCTCATTGGGGGTTCACAGGTGCCTTGTATAGTTGGCAGGGCCAGTACTATTTGCCTCTGAGCACATAATATTAGAAGGGTGGCTTAGAGCATGCCAGAATTCTCATAAATGAGTTAGGAAAAATAGGATTCCACATCACAAATATATTCTTTCACTCCCTCAGGTTCTTGGTTCACTGTTTAAGGAATATCCTGGAGTCTGGTTCACTCTCATTCTAGATAAAGCAAGTGTGAAGGGAGAAGTCCTACAGAACACATATCGGCACCACTTGGCAGTCTCGCCAGAGATCCCTTGATTGCAGGGAGCTGGAGGAAATCACTAAGCAATAAGCTCTGCGAAGAGTGAAGGACCCTCCCAAAGCAGCAAGAAAAGAAAGTTGCTAGATCCATCTGGGATGACCTTGTGACTCTTTCCACCAATACAATATGGTAGAAGTGACATTCTGGGACTTCTGAGCCTACGCCTCAAGGAGGTTGGAAGCTTCTATTTTCTCCCTCTTAGAACATTTGTACTTGGGATGCTCCAAGAGTCCAGCTGCTGTGCTGGGAAACGCTCAAAATAAATGGAGAAGCCACATGGATGAGAACTGAGGCTCTCTAACTGATAGCCTCAGCTGAGCTCAGTCAATAGCCATGTCAATGAGCCATCTTGGATGGTCCAGCCCAATCGTGCCCTCAGATGTTTGCAGCCCCAGCCAAAAACTACATGTATTGAAAGGACCGCCCCACTGAGTCCAGATAGCTCAGCTCACAGAACCATTAAATATCATGACATGGTTACTGCTTTAAGCCATAAAGTTTTGGGGTAGTTTGTTACAAGGGAATAGATGACCAAAACATCAGAGGAGTATGATAGGCTAGAATTCCTTCTCAGAAATCTGTCCCAAATAGCTCCGCATGAGTGTCTGGTCCTTGGCTGACTTTGGGTGTATGACATCAGCTGATTAAGGGCTCCCATAATGGGTTGAGTCCTCAGGGAAAAAAGGCCACCAAATACTACTGACATAGCAGCTGCAGCTTTTTGTTGTTGTTTTCTAATGCGGGATGATCTTTTAAAGATTAAGACCAAATAACATAGGAAACCCAAATTACTAAACCTTAGCTTTTGAAATCCTCCAGAAGATTGATGTAAATTTAACATGGTTTCATAATGAAAAAAAGTTACTGATTGGTTCTCTGTCTTAGTTCAAAGCCACACAAAATTCAGCTCTAACAAGAGCAAAAAAGAGCCATTGTCCATCTGCCCAGACCACACTTCAGGCTCTGTCTCCTTGACCTTTGGTGAGTGTGCAGTGGACAGGCTCACTGTCCCTACTCTGTCCACAGAATCGCAGCACCTGAACCTGTCTGGTGGCAGTGGCTTTAAGATTCTGATATAGGGAACTTGGTGACTCCCAGTTCTGACCTTCACAGGGCACCTGAGGGGCACAATGGCATAGTGGTTACAAGCAAGGGCTTACCCTCTGCATACAAATCTCACCTCTGGCGCTTATTAGTTATGCAAGTTCTCTTCTCTCAGTTCCTTCATCTTTAAAATGGTGTAATAACTTCTCCCTCAGAGCGATAATATGAGGATTCAATGAGACTAAGTGTTTGGGGGTAAACAGATATTTTCTAGTGTACCATTTTAATTCCTCTGCTGGTATTCTTACTGTATTTTTTTGAGTTATTTTCTTAGTGTTTGTTCCAGAGATTATAACATGCATCTTAACTTACCACAATCTAGCTCATATTAGTATAACAATTCTGGTAAAATATGGAAACTTTCCTTTAATGCAAGCCTATTTTTTCCTTGCTCTTTTATGCTATTATTGTCATAATATATTAGATCTTTATATAATACAGCTTATAATAATAATAATAATAATAATCATACAGTTTATGATATTTTATGTCTTTAAAATCAGTTGAAGGAAAGAGAAAATATATACATTTATATCTTTCATATTTACCGATATGTTTACTTTTTCTAGTGTTTTTTATTTCTTCGTGTGGATTTGAGTTATCGACTGCTGTCATTGTCTTCCATCCTGATGGGTTTCCTTCGATACTTCTCTTAAGGAAGTTTGCTAGCAATGAATTTTCTTAGACCTTGTTTATGTATGTCTTTATTTCGCCTTAATCTTAAAACATAATCTTGCTGACTATAGAATCCTTGATTGAATTTTTTCAGCAGTTTGATTACGTCATACCAATTTTGATTGTGTCATACCATTTTCTGTCCTCCATTGTTTCTGATCATATCAGATGTTAATTTTGTTCTCGGTTCCCATATGTAATGAGTCATTTTTCTCTTGTGGCTTTTAGGATTTTTCTCTTTGTGCTTGACTCCCAACAGTTTAACTATAATGTTTCTAGATGTGAATCTCTGTTTTTTCCTATTTGGAGCTCATTGAGCTTCCTGGATGTGTAAATTAATGTTTTTCATCAAATTTGGGGAGTCTGCAACCACTATTTCTCCAAATGTTTTTTTTTACCCCTTCCTATCTCCCTTCTCCTTCTGGGACTGTCATATGTGTATGTTGATTTTCTTGATGGCCTTCCACAAATCTCTGAATCTCTGTTATTTTTCTTCACTCTTTGTATTTATTCTGTTTCTCAGGCTTGATAATCTCAATGACCTATTTCCATATTCATTCTGCCTCTTCAGTCTGATATTGGGCCTCTCTGCCCCAACTAGGATCACAACTTCTGGCTGTGACATTGTCTTCCTTGTTCCTTTGCCACTGAGATCCCTACTGTACCTGACAATGCCCAGGGTCTGGGCTTTTTCTGCTTTTTGATCTATATCAAGTCAGTCCCTTTCTGCAGTGAAGCTGCTAGTTTTCACTAGAATTTCCTCACTGATGGAAAAGGCGTCGGAGGACAAGAACAGTCTCGGGAAAAACATACAATATAAACTCCCACTTTTCTTACTGAGGTTCAGTAATTTTTCGTGAATAAACTCTTCTCACTTTTGCAGGCCTTTGGTTGATTTCCAGGGTTCTGAAATAGATGTTATTGACAATTTTGTCAAATTTTATTGTTGCTTTTTGCAGAGAGGTTTTGCCAAGCTCCTCTTTTCATTCTGGAAATCCTGCTCCTATACTAGCATTTTAAGGTTATTAATTCCAAGATTATGACTCTGTGGAATCTTTGCTGCGTCCACACTGTTTGTGGTAGTCTTTTGCATTAGTGGTCTTTGCTAATGAGTCATGCCTCCCAGTTTTCATGTCCTCCTGCACTCTCCTCCCCTTCAATCCAGGCTGGGTCTGTGACTTTAAATAGTAGAATGCAGTGGTAGTAGTATCCTTGTGCGAGTTCCAGGCCTGGGCATTTAGAAGACCTGGAAGCTCCTGCTTTGGTGCTCTTGGGAGCCCTGAAGTGCCATGTAAGAAGTTCATGCTAAAGAGGCCACAGGGAGAGAACGTGCAGTGAGTGAGAGGCCCTAGGACTCTATGGAACTGAGGAATGTAGTTGACAGTGAGAAATGAAGCCCCAAATAAAGCCACTCCAGCCAGCCCCCGCCATTTGAGCCTTTCCAGCTTAGGCACCAAACTTATGGGTGGAGAAGTCATCTTGAAAGTTAGAGCCCAGCAAGCATCACATGTAGCAGAGCTGAGCCATTCTTGCTATGTCCTATCTGGATTTCTGCCCCCCAGAGTGATGAGAAATAATAAAAATCATTGTCATTTTGAGCTACTGAATAATAAATAACAATTCAAGCAATGGATAATCAGAATACCTAGGTGAATTAACCACAGCTGGCCTCCTGTTTCTTGTTTCAGCCCCCACACATCTGTCAAGGTTCAAGAGCCTCCTAGGTCATTAGTCCCTACTCAAGTTGCGTTGCGTTCTAAATATGTCACCTGAGGCACACATAACCTTCATTTTGCACAATGCTCTGCAGAGAACCCAGCAAAAATAGACACTTAATAAAAGGCTTCATGTTGCCATTCAGTTAATATGATCATGAGTCACACCAACTATTATAGCCCAGCCAGCAGACCACTGTTCCCTTCTGAGTCACTATGTCAGACAGGCAACACTTCTGTCTACATAGTGTTCTAATGACAAAGAGCCTCACTGATAAAGCCGACAAATTCTATTTCCATCTGTGGGCTTTCTCAATTTTGATCCTGTTTGGATCAAAGGCATTTTATTTTCTTCAAAAGCCAAAGCATCACGGTTAAGATGCTTACTTACATGGAAGGAGCTCAGAGTCAACTGAATGAAGAGTCGAATAAGTTTTGAAAATCCTTGAACTTGATCATCAGTGATGAAAGAGAAGAGAACCTCGTGAACACCCAATAAAGGGATGAGAACCAGCGTAGATTTTGCCAATCTGAAAATGACAACCAAATAACCGTCAGGAGGGCCACTTTGAGAACAGGCAACATTTCCTCCTCTTCCATGCATGTCTTTATTGTAGGTCTTACTACCTTAATAAATAGTTGATTTTCCAGTTTGCTTCCTTGGCTACACATTGAAAGCCTTATGGGTCAGTGTGATCTTGTTCTCTGATGGATCCCAATACCTGGCTCATGGCAGAGGCTCAGAAAACATGAATGAGTGAGTGAATGAATGAATTTCCCCATATAGATTATGATATACCCACCAGATTTTAACATTTTGCCTGATGGATAGATTTCCATGCACAGGGCTGTCACCCTGGGACACTACATCTTTACCATGTTTGACATATGTCCTATTACCTGGTTAGCAGGTGCCTCTATGTCTTTCTTTATTCAGGACTTCCAATGTCAGTGCTTTACTGAGTCTGAGAAGGGGAAAAAAATAGCTTGCCCAGGGTGACACAGCCACTAAGTGGCAAATTCCTGCCTGGAAGTGAAGCTTCTGACTTCCACACAGGCCCTGCACACTCCATGCAAGGTTTCACTATCAGCCCCTGTGCTATCCCTCAACCCTGGTGATGGCGAGGGCTGCAAGAAATGAGAAACTGATGCTCCTCATAAAAAATGTTGTGTGGAAGCTCCCGGTTGTATACACTATACACAAAAAAGACAGACATTCATTTATACCACCCACGTAAAAGCGCACAGCTGGGGCCCAAACATCCCATATCACATACTGGTGGTTCCCAAACATGGCTCACTATTTGACTATTAGAGTTCCTTACAGAGCTTTATATACATACTTTCATACACACATACATACATACACACACACACACACATCCTCCTGTGGCCCAGTGATGACCCTCTGAATTAAAACCTCTGAAGCCTGGGTCCCAGGAAAGTGAATTTTTAAGGAATTCCTCCTGAGATTCTGATAAGTAGCCATATTTGGGAACAACTGCTCTTTACCATTGAGCTGCTTCTTAATGTAAAACTATTAGGTTGGTGCAAAAGTAACTGCGGTTTAAAAGGTTAAAAATAATTGCAAAAAACGCAATTACTTTTGCACCAACCTAATACCTACATTAGCAACGATGACTCATATTCAGGGCACAAACAAAGCTACTGTCTTATACACATTGGGGATAAAAGAGCTTAATTGTAATGATTATTTTAGCCCAAGTCACTTTCTTAAAGGGACAGACTAAGAGGTTTCTCCAAAACGCCGTGGAATTAGAGATGTAGAAACATGCAGGGTCATCAACAGTGTCTTCAGGACGGTTTAACACTATCCAAGGAAAAGCGACACTTACTATGAATCCTATGTCTGTGAGAGCCATTCTACTGCAACGTTATCAAGGAAACAAAACTCCTCACCTTTGTGTCCTAACAGAACCCAAAGCCAGGAAGAGCTGAGCGGGAGTTACCACGGAGGAGGGACCCCACCTGGGTATGTGGGTTGCGGTGTGTCCCATGGCCTTGACTGTCAAAGAGAGGCCAAGGAGAGACTTTAAGAGGGTTTTTGTATTGTTGTTTTCATTTCCAGACGTGTTTTGAAACCCTCTAGCTCAGAGGTTGCAAAGTGGCGACCTGAGTTGTATTTGACCCGCAAACATTTTCTGCTTATGCTAGGAAGTGATTTTTGTTATTGGAGCCATTTTTAAATGAGAAGGCAATTTTGAGTAAAGATGTCCAGATTTCCAGCTTCTTTAGAAAAATGGGGAGATCTGGCAACACTGGGTCCAAATTCTTGCTTGGCAATAGTCGGCTACAGCCTGATGGTGGATGTCCCTCTAGAGGGAACATGCGCTCTCCAACTCCCAACCAGCTTGCTGGGCCCTTGCAAGTATTTGAGGTTGTGACACTTGCTCTGAGTTATCTGGATTTTAAGGAAACATACTTACATTCTTACATGTGACCCGTGTCTTACCATCAACTTATTCTTGGGGCCTTGCTATGGCATTATTATTATTATTATTATTATTATTATTATTATTATTATTATTATTGGTATTACGAACTCTTTTTTAATGACAACGGATGGTAAATTTATACAAATTACAGGCTAGAATATAATGAATACAAAATCCATCCAGATAATGGTTAAAAAACTATCATTTAACAAAAGTAAATCTGAATCAGTGGCTAAAGAACTCAAGCCCCCCATTTTGACAGTTACACACAGTTTTCAACTTAGTGCATCCAAAGCCTGTCCTTAGTCAAAGCTCTATTCAAGACTACAGCATGTCAATGGCTAGTGATTAAAACTTTCTAACACTTTTAAGCATTAATGTCAAGAGACATTTCATAACAGATTCACTATGCAAAACTCAAACAAGAATATGTGAATGTTCTTTGCAAACTGCAAGGTGCTGTGCAGATGTTGCTAGCTGTTACTATTATTACTATTCAGTGAGATTTCACTGAACGTGAGAAAAAGGAAGATTAGTCTGTGTAACTGACAAATATGACTTGCAGAACATCTTAAAAGGAATGCAGATATTACTTTCAAGTGCACATAGCAACAAAACAGGCAAGGAAAGCGTGGCCAGGAGTGATGGTAAGTTGACTAATTCCAAACCATTTTAATAAATATATAAAGGATTAAGCTATTCCTATTACATGTAGTGTTTATCATTAAGTTCCCAAAGTCCCTAAAAATTATTTTCTCGGGTGACCCTTTTTCCCTGCAAATAAGAAATAAAAATCAAATCTTGTCAAGTTATTAATGTGCTGCTTCTGCCCAGCTCTTGCAAAATTTGTCTTAAATATAAGAGTTGAGTCTGAATTAATTGGCATTATGTTTTTGAAATCAACTGTTTATTTCAGAATAATTTTAGATCTGTACAAAAGGACCCAGATACTGCAGAGTTCCCAGACATCCTTTGCTCCATTTCCTGTAATGTTAAACTCTTACATAACAAGGGTACATACGTCAAAACTGAAAAACTGATATTGTACGTGATTATACTCCAGACTTTATTCAAATTTTACCAGTTCTTCCACTAATTTTCTTTTCACATTCCAGGATCCAACCCAAGAGTCCACATTTAGCATGGGATGAGTTTTAAAGAAGGACCACCTTTTTAATGAAGTTTGGGGCCATTTTAGTAACTACCAACTCTTAGTATGCATGTCAGAAGGGCCTGGCAACTCCTCACCTCATTCTACCTTCTCCTTGGACAAAGTACTATTTGTGTCCCTGTTCAGATTAATATCCATAAATAGCTATATCAGTTTACCCTTATGAACTGTGTTTATACGTATTTTTCATTTATAATCATTTGTTTATTTAAATGGCCGAGTTTATTGCAGTCGTTTAGCTATTCAACAAATATTTATTGAGCATCTGTTCTGGCCACATGAGAAAGTACAGTGGGAGGGAAGGAGCTGGGGTCAAAGGAAGCAGAGTACCTGGGGTCTCAACACAAATCCCAGCAGGGACAGTGCCTGGGGCCTGGGTTCAAATTCCAGCACTGCCAATTGCTAGCAATGTGACCTTGGGCAAACTATTTAACATCTTTATATGTAAAAATGAGGATTATATTTTAATAATATAATATAAAATATTGAAATAATAAAGTGTTATTGATAATAATACCTGACAGTGTCATTGTAAGGATGAAATAACATGTGGCAAACTCACAGAATAAATGATATCTGATACATGATAAATGATCACTAAAATTTAGCTATTCCTATTTTTAAAGAAGCCATCCCTGCCCTCAAGTGGCTTACGATCTCAATGATTTTGATCAATTTTTCTTCCATTTGTGACATTTTCATCTTTGGTTGCCCAGAACCAGACAGTCCTTTCGGAAAGAGCTCTGGGTTTAGCATGTTAAGAAATGATTTGCCTTGGGTGGGAGATGAGGGTAAGGAGGATCAAATATACGGTGATGGAAGGAGAACTGACTCTGGGTGGTGAACACACAATGTAATTTATAGATGATGTGATATAGAATTGCACACCTGAAATCTATGTAATTTTAATAACAATTGTCACCCCAATAAATTTAAATAAAAAAAATAAAAAAATAATACAACATACCAAAAAAAGGTTTTTCCAATCTACTCTAAAAAAAAAAAAAAGAAAAAAAAAAAGAAATGATTTGCCTTTATAAATTCATTAAGAGCTCTGCCCCACACATTGCATAGACAGTTAAGACCTTTTATCTAGAGCAAGTGAACCGCCTTGGTGCTGGAACCACAAAGAACAGAGAGCTCCATCCACGCTGAGGGTCTGCGGTGTCAGTTGCATTCCAGGGCCATTGCTCTCCCTCAAGCTTGGCCAGCTGTCCCTCTCCAGGCCAGACAGATGGTCCGGTGACAGTTTCTTCCTCTTCAGTGGTGGAAGCCCAGGGGCGAGGGCTAGGACTACAGAAGGTTCTCCAGTTCCTAGCTATTTGCCTTTTTGGCAAGGCCTACATGTGCTTAATTTAAACTTTCCTAAAATAGACTCCTGGAAGGGGACCAAATCTTGAGAGCTATGTTCTGAAAGTTCTCAAAATCTGGGAAAGTTGGAGACATGCCTGTTCTTACCAGAGTTTGGACAAAAATGCACTAGATCCATTGTTCCCTCCTCCTTACCCTAGCAGAGGGCTCTAATGGAAAACAAGCATGGAGGGAGGTGTGGAAGAGGAGACCCTCCCAATGTGGAAGGGCACAGTGTGAGCCGGGGGTGCTGATGACCCATGGAGGTGACGGGAAGCAGCCCTCCCAGAACTTGGAAATAAGGGAGGTTGCACTGCTTGGAGAGAAAAATGGGCAAGTGCACTCATCGCTGCTGTAGGACTCACCAGGGAGTAAAATAAGGTGGCCTGGGTGTGTTCTGAGAGACAAGGCCCTGATGTTTTGCTAATTAATAAGCACTAGCAAATCAATTGTGTTGTACTCTGCATGGAGAAAGAGTCAGTGTCGTGCGGGGTGGCCTGCGGGGCCTCTGGTCCCACTCCCCACATAAGAACGCAGGACATGGCTAGGCCAAAAAAGAACACCCACGGAGCCGTAGATAGGGGAGTCATACCACTGTATTCTCTCTGGCAGCCGGGCGAGACACATGCAGTAGTAGCCTCAGATCTGCAGTCCGCTATTCACTTCTCTGCCTGCCAACCAACCAACCAATCAACGCAGCCCTGCAGTTACATCAGTAGCCAATTGGCTAACCTGCCAGCCAATCACAGTTGATGATCATTCACTACCCCAGCCAGCACCTCCCCACGGGAAGCCGAGAGCCTGGAAACTGCTCTCTGGGATTCTGTCCCCACAGTCAGTAAATGGAAATCAGATGGCCAACTAAAATGGCAGCAAGTATCACAAAGGAGCAGGAAGTTCTCAGTACTTATCCAGCCCTACCTGTGGAGACTCTGGGAAATGAACCTCCCTCACTCGCCAGGCAGGTGGCACCACAGGACAGTGGTGGTTTCTTAGGCCACTGTCAAGGATCCTTCATCGCCAGTCACTCTACTTGACAACGTGATCACCAACAACATTCAGGTGACCACTTTGTATTTCTGGATCTTCTGGTGTCAACTTCATGAGGACTGAAGTTACTAGAAGGAACCCCTGCCCCACCCACACCTTCCATAGTCTCTAAGAATGAATACTTGTATAGTCTGGTTTATACATTAGTCTCTTGTGAGTTAAGTTGGCATCAGTCAGCCCTTCAAAGTCTCAGCCACTTTGGAACACTCAGAGTTCCCCAATACAGTCCCCAGGTGGTGGTGAACTCGCCAAGATGAGGTGTGTCAGCCTGGGAGGCATCCAGGTAAGCATGTACCCAGGTTCCTCTTTTCAAGCTATTCCTCATACAAATATGGGGGAAAGGAAAAAGAAGTTTTCAGACACATTGCGTATGCCAGGCAGGTTACTCTTTTTCTCCCCTAAATAGCCATCTTAAATCATTGTTCAGCCATGAGGGTTTCCCCAGTATCTTGATTTACTCTTCCCTAGATCATTGGGGTGTGCACACACGCTCCGGGGCTATGCAAGGTGATCCATTTGTATTGGAAGAAAATATTATAAAAAGATAGAAGTTCGAAATATGTTATCTGTATCTGTACTTTATAATTTTCTGTTTTTTGGTGTATGTTATAATGTATATATTAGTTCAGCAGACCATGTGTACATATGATGAACGTCCATCTCAAAATTTCTTTACTGATAGAGATGCATGATCAGAAAAGTTTGGAAACCACTATCTTGGATAAATCAAAAGTTATCCCTTGGAAAATGGATATAAAGACTGTTTAGAAACACATTTTCCATGGCCTCACCAGAAAATTCCATACCTTATTCTCTAGGGCATCTATTCTAGTGGTCTCCTACTCTGGCTGTGTATCAGAATCTCCTGGAGATTTTGACTTGTAAGTAGTCCACGCGGTAGGGCTCCATGCCTTACCCTGAGTCAGAATACCCAGTGGAGGGCTGGCCAGTGTGTGCTTTTCGCTGGCTGTCAGGAGATGCTTAGGAGTGGCCAGGATGGAAAGCTATTATAAGAGCTGCTGTGGGTCTGGAGCATTAGGAGACCAAGTGGTACACGGTGGGCTTTGGGGTCACAAAGTAAAAGGGTTTAAGCTCTCGGTCTGCATGGATAGTGGTGCCTTGGCATTTGTCTGCATTCTGTTTCTGTCTTCTGGGTGTGCTGTTCTCTGCTGGGTTTCCAGGGTTCCTGGGTTTCCCCCACATCTGGTTAGTGAGAGGACAGCCCTTCCAGAATAGACTCACACAGGGTAGACTACAGCAGCTCTACTCTTGGCCTTGGACCTCTACCCTCAGAGAGTGTTAGAGAGGCTAAGCCTTGGACACAGGGCCTAAGAAACTGTCAGCCACTTGGGGGCTCAATCACAGGTGCCATGAAAGACAGTGAGGCTCCTTGTGATCTAGGCCAGCCCAAATGGCCCATGGCTAGGGGTGTTTGCAAAATATTTGGGCCAACTACAGTATATTTTTGCCCAGTCCTGAACTGTGCATGTTTATCCTTCTGGCCTCCTGGAGGGAGTGAGGGTTTTAAGTAGATAGAATTTGGGGTCCAGATCCTGGGCAAATACCACCCACCACTTCTGATTAGATTGGGACACCTGTATCTGTGACCTCCTTTTATCCTCATAACAAGCAGGAGGTGAGTCTGGTGTGGTGCTCCTACTTGACACATGAAAAAACAGGCCCAGAAAGGCCAATCAACTTGCCCAAGGTTAGTCGGTGAGCCTGGGGTCACGGCCAGCATCAGCCTTCCTAACTTGCCTTCCACACCAATACCCCAGTCCTTGGCGAGTTAGAATGTGTGCCCCTTGCAGACAGGGCCCACTTCATATTTACCTTTTGTTCCAAGCACAATGTCGGGCATCTTGTAGGTATTCATTAGGTGTTAGTCAGATCAATGGAAAAACTACCTTCCCAGCACACCTGGGTCAGGCCCCATTCTGGCTTAGAGAGAGTGAGAAACAGAGCTATAGCTATTCTCACTCACACCCCTGCCTCTGTCCTGCCATGTGGACTAAAAGGCTTACCCTTAGAGCTACTCTTTTAGGTTAAAACACTCCTTTTCCAAAAGCCTGCTGAAGTAAACACATCCCACAGATAGTAAAGACTAACTGAAAAAGGAAAGAGGGATCCATTTATGTCATTCATTGATTTATCGGTTCATTCATTCGTTCATTTGTATTTACAGCATTGCACATCTCCATAAAGACTTATAATCTGATTGTGTGAACTGGGATTATGGTCACTGGAAAGCAAGATGGACACAGCAAAGGCAAGTCACAAAGAAAGCATGACGGTGTGAAGAATGTATTTCCTTGGACTCCAAAAGTTTGTGGTCTTATCTTTCAAGGTCTCAAAAATACCAAATATTCTCTTCTGAGTTATGAATATGTCTTGTATTTTGTTATCTCAAATTCCTCCCAAAGGAAGGCAACTATCGAACTTCCTGCACATGCCTCTTTCCTTTCCCTGTAAACCTCATTCTTAGGAGCATTTTAGTTTCCTCCCGGGGGAATGTGTGTGCCCTTGATTACTCACCACTTACTTTATCTTCATGGGGCCAGAAGGTCCTCACCATCGGCAAAAGCGCTACATGATCCTACGACCCTTCTTCAGAGGGACTCTCCCTGATACCCTTGTCTTAAAAGATAAACATACTGGTGCAACTCATTCTCCCCTTCCCAGGACATTCGCCAGAACAACTAGAAAGGGTCAAAACAATCTTAAACTATTGGGTACTGACCTCAGAGCACTCACCTGTATTTATAATCTCTGAAGCACATTTGATGGGCTTTGAGCTTAGAAATGAGAAGCTTGAGAATTTTCAGGAAGATGAAGAAATTGACCTTGAGAAAAAGCAGATGTGGGTAAGTGATGGACTCCATATGGCGATGAATATCGAGGTCACCCTGGGCCTCCCCATCAGATCCTTGTCCATGTAAACCAGGTGTGATTTGGCAGGCAGCCAGTCAGGTAGTAAGTGCTTGTAGGGATCCCCACTCTCCCTAAGGCCATTTCAACTGAGAGCCTGGAAAGGATCCTGGAATGTCATTTAGTTTATTCTCCTGCCCCAGAAATGTTCATCACTGCTGTCATCTGGGAAAGGCAGATGGACTTTTACATTATTATTATTAACTAACATTTATTGGGTACTCACCATGCCAAGCATTGGGCTAGCTTTCCATACATTATTTTATTTAGTCCTCACAGCAACCCTCTGAGGAAGCCCCCCCGTTTTTATGCCATGATACAACGAAAAAACAGAGGCACAGAGGAGATAAGTACCATTCTCAAGGTTACACAGTTAGTGACTGAGCTGGTAATTAAATCCAGATTTATCTGATTACAACCTTCCCTTCATTTAAACAGAATGCCACGCTACCTCCCTTCTGTAAAGAACGCCAACCTATTAGTGTCTAACTTGAGGTCCTGTTGCTGCCACGGGATTCACTGGAAAGCACATGTTCTCCACTCCCTAGACTACTTTCCACAATGGTCATGGACTGGGAAAATTCAGCTCTTCATTGTCAGCATTGGTAGAAATTTTAAAATGTGTCTTCAAAGTCTTTGACATCTCTCCCTTCAAAAGGCAGAGGCTAATTTCCCCCTTTCCTCTAGAATGTGAGCTAGATTTCGTTATTTGCTTCTAATGAAAAATATATGGTGAAAGTAATGCTATGTGACTTCTAAGTATAGATCCTCAATAAGATGACTTCCATCTGTTTCTTTCTCCCTCTCTCCCCTCTTCCACTTTCTCCCATTGCTTACTCTGGGGAAAGCCAACTGCCATGTTGTGAGAACACTCAAGCAACCTATCGAGAGATCCACATGGGGGAACTGAATCCTACCAATAACCAGCACCACTTGACAGCCATGTGTGTGAGCCACCTTGGAAACTGATCTTCTAGCCCTAGTCAAGTCTTCAGATGGCTGCAGCCCTGGCCAACATCTTGACAGCCACCTCATGAGCCAACATGAGAAGTAGAAGAGAGAGTGGTTGAGTGTGGTAGGGCTTGGAGAATGAGAACAAGGCTTGTGAGAAGTGATACTGAGGGAAAAGGGAGGACCACTTCCTGCAGTGCCTTTCCTGGTCATACTAAGGAGCTTGGGTTACCTTCTGAAAGCAATGGAGAACCCGTGATGGATTTTAAGCAGGCAATTGACCTGATCAGATATGTATCTCTGCATTTCAGGAAGGTCATTTTAGTAGGAGTGTGGAGGATGGTTGGATAAAGCCAAGACTGGAGGAGGGAGACAAGTTTCAGAGTTCCTGGGGTTGGATGATGGAGAAGTGGAGTAAAGCAACAGCCCTCGTACGTCAGTGATGGAGATGGATTCAAAATCAGTAAGGAATTTGAGTCAAATGACTTTTGTTACTTTTTGTTGGATGTGGGGTTCAAAGATGACCCCAAAGTTTATCGGTAGATCTCAAATGTGTGGTAGTGCCATTCACCAAGAGAGTACCACATGGAGGAGGAAGAGCATGGGAGAGAGAAAGGGGAGGAGTCCAGCAACTTTGGATGCAAAAGACGTCCCAAAGCAGTGAGCTATTTATTTCTGGACCTGAGCAGAAAGGTCCTAATTAGAGTATGGGGCCAATGGAGTAGGCAAGATTGTCGAGGGACAATGTGTAGACAGGGAGAAAAAGAGGGTTAAGAGAACCACCTTGTAACAAAGGGAAAGGTAGAGGAAGTAGAGATAACGAAGGAGATCGAGGAAGGGTAGCTAGTGCAGTTGGAGTGAATACAAGGAAATGGTATCCTGGTAGTTCATGATAGGAAGAATTTTAAGAGGTTTAAATGCTACACAAAATTTAAGAAAATAAGACAGCATTTAGCAATAAGGAGCTCACCAAGAAAAGATGCAATTCAGGAGGAAGCACAAGCCAGACTGCAGTACTTTGTTTTATGAATGAAACACCGAAGACGGGAGACAGCCAGTACAGACCACGTGTAAGAGGCTTGGCTGAGAAATGAAGCAGAATGACATAACAGTAGTTGACAAGGGATGCAGAATAGAAATAATGTCTCCCCATTTTTATTTGCAGGGATGGAAAAAGGGTTTCACCATTGTTTTTAAAATGAAAAAGACTTAAACATGCCTCTATGCAACGGAGAAAGAGCTGATTGAGGCAGCGATCAGATGACAATGGAGTAGTCTCTACAGACGTTAAGCCAACACAGTGCTAATGTTTCTGTCCAGAAACAAAACCCTTTACATATTGAAACACAAGGTGCAGAATACACATATACCTGTTATGACTTGCCTTGATGGCTTCTGGAGAATCAATGCTTAAATTAAAGACTAGGGTTTTAGGCAAGAGGCTATTTATCCAACCCACAAGCCAACAGGAATGATAGAGATTCCCAGCCAAAGAATATTTAGTAACAGAACACTTAAACACAAAGTGTAACCAAGTAATTTATCCCTTTTAATGGGATATCTGTTTTCCATCACAAAGAGAAAACCTTGTGTCCTTGGCTTAGTGATTTGTTGAACTTGGGTATTTTTCTTACATAGTAAGCTTCACAGGAAGAAAGGCACATATTTCAACCAACTAATTTCAGTCAGAACTGTCTCCTAAGAAATGAAGGGTTCTAATAAACAGCATGTTGATTCGCTGTTCTTTGTGTCTTCCAGAGACCAGACAGTAGAAAATAAGCGTCAACAAATGGGCCATTAGGAGGAAACATTTCTTGACTGCCATGGAATGAAACATCAGCCTGGTTTACCACGGAGCCCTGTCCTAGGCTTCCCAGAAGACAAAAGTCAGCAATCATATTTGGATGGTGCTATTCATCATTTGTGCACAAGCAGGAAGGGAAATTTTGAATGAGGAAATTTTTCAAGTACCCAGTCAACTCCTCTTGGATTCTGAGACCAGAAGGGCGTTGCTTAGGACCCCAAACATATACGGCTCCCTTTACACCCTAGATGGTACAGAAGGCGTTATCAGATGTAATATTCTTGGTAACACTTCATTGGTACCCCAGCTCCTGTGATCAGATATGTGCCTACAGGTTGGCAGCGGTGATTGCCAGTATGGTGGGGGTTCATCTGTCCCCAAACTCCTCTGACCTGCTGTGTGGACTAAAATACCTACCTTTAGAACTACTCCATTGGGTTAAAACACTCTATCCCCAAGAGCACTGCTGGAAGGGTAAGGGGTAATTAGGAAAGAAGGGAAGGAGCTCTTTCTCTATCTCTCATTCATTTATTTTTTACGAAAATGAAGAATTCAATAAATACCTATGATCTGACTTACTTTCGCCATGGAAAGCAGACGATGCGATGCAGCAAAGTTAAGTTTTGATGACGTGGGAAAATCCAGGGTATGGGGAAATTCCCACTGTAACTCTTCAGAGGAAGGGAGTATGTAGTGAGGAGATGTCTGGGGAAACCCAAGCAATAGAAATACCCTGAGTTCCTGGTGAGGAAGAGGACCTAAGAAGGGACAAAACCAGTGAAGACTAATTTTACTAATTTCTCAGCTTTGTCAGGTTCTGGGGTTGTCAGAGAAGACTCAACAAGAGTGAATGAAGGTGAGGAGAAGTCAAGATGGTGGAATAAATAAACGCTATGCCTGCCACCTTTTATGACCACATTAAAATCACAACTGAATTATAGAACAATCAACCTCTAGAATCATCTGAAGACTAGCAGAACAGGATCCCTATAACGAAGGATATAAACAAAAGGCTACATCGAGACTGGTTGGAGGGGCAGAGACATGAAATGTACTGACCACAAACCCACAGGTAGTGGTTGGGCACTGGGAGGGACACCTTGGTGGTGGAGGTGCCCCCTGAAGAGTGAGGGGTCCCAGCCCCACACCAGATTCCCCAGCCCAGGAGTCCTGTGCCAGGAAGAGGAGTACTCACAACATCTGGCTGTGAAAATCAGCAAGGATTCCATCAGTCCCAGTAAGACAGAAGGTGGCTGGAAAGCCAGACATGCACTTAAAGGGTCTGCACACAGACTCATTTGATTGCAAGCACTTACCCGGGGCTCTGGCAGAGGGGCAGCAGCTCAAGAGGAGCCAGAGACACACAGAGAAAGACTGAGTTTGTGGCTTCAGGGCAAGGGCTACATGAGGAGCCCACTTCACATGTAGCCCACAGGTGGATGTGATCTTTCCTGTGTCGAGCCCTACCCCACAAGGCCAAATCTGAGACGGCATTTGCTGGGTGAACTCCCTGGGACCCCGCCCTGCCCAGCTAGTTTGGAATCACTGGGGGTACTTTCAGCCCGTGGGCCACCAGCCCGGCCCTGCAAACTATGGAAGCCTCGGCATACTGGGAAACTTTCGGTCAGCCACTACTTGCACTACAGCCTTTCTTGGATGGCTCTTGGGGATCTGCAGGCCCCAGGTGAGTGGTGGCTGCCCGCTGTGTTCTCTGAGTGTTTTGCAAAGTGGCCACAGGCTCAGCAGTGGCACAAGAACTGAGCCTGTGTTAACTTTGTGAAAATGATCAGTCCCACCCTACTGACTCCCCCATCCCACCCAACTCAGGCAACATCGCTGGGAGCACTGTCAGCACCAGGTTAACCTTCCTGGCCTGTGCACCTAAGAAGGCTCTTTCAGCAGCTGAGCCTTAAGAGCAGCCAGCAGGTGGCAACAGGCCTAGTGTTCCTTTGCTAAGCTGCCCCCGGCCTGATACTGGTGGCAGCCAGCCTCGGTTCACAGGCCACTCCCACACAGCCCCAGGTTCAGCACAGGCACAACCAGCCACATATAGCTTTGTAGCTCCTACTAGGTAGCCCCAGGCCAGTCATAGCGAGGCTGAAATTAGCCTGCATGAAGCCCCTTCCAAGAGGCACCAGAAATAACACACCCAGAGGCCAGCTTTAGACCACATCAGAGTACTGCCTGAATAGCCCTACTAGTGGCGCACCGAAAGGGTGGTCTCAACAAGCACAAGAGCCCACTAGGGCAGATCCCTCTCTGAAGGGTGAGCCCCACACAGCAGCTCATATACTGTGGGCATAGCCAATCCTCACGACCAGTCAGCCTGAGAGTCAATCCACCCACTCACATGCCAAAAGTCGTCAAGACTCAACTACAACAGGAGAATACACACAGCACACACAAGGGACACTCCTAGAACTCACAGCACAGGTGATCAGAGAAACTGCACCACTGGACCACATAGGACACTTACTACATAAGACAACCCTGCAAAGACTGAGAGACACAGGAGATTTACCTCACACATAGAAGCAAACACAGAGAAGCAGCCAAAATGAGGAAACAAAGAAACATGACCCAAATAAAAAAGGAGAAAACGCGAGAAAAAAAACTAAGTGAAATGGAGGCAACCAACCTACCAGAGACAGAGTTGAAAACACTGGTTATAAGAATGCTTAAGGAACTCAGTGAGAATTTCAGCAAAGAGAAAGTAAGCACAAAGTAGGATATAGAAACCATAAAAAAAGTCAAAAATAAAGAATACAATAACTGAAATGAAGAATACAGTAGAAGGAATCAGCAGCAGATTAGATGAAACAGAAGATCGAATCAGCAATGTAGAAGACAAAGTAGCAGAAAACACCCAATTTAAACAACAACAATAACAAAAAAGAATTTTTAAAAAAGATAGTTTAAGAGACCTCTGGGACAACATCAGGCATAAAAACATTCACATCGTAGGAGTACCAGAAAAAAAAGAGGGAGCAAAGGATCAAGAACCTATCTGAAAAAATAATGACTGAAAACTTACCTAACTTGGCAAAGGAAATAGACTTACAAAGCCAGAAAGTGCAGACTCTCAAATAAGCTAAACACAAACAGGCCCACACCAATCACAATTAAAATGGCAAAGGTTAAAGACAAAGGGAGAATCTCAAAATCAGCAAGAGAAAGACAATTAGTTACTTACAAGGGAGCTTCCATAGACTGTCAGCTCATTTCTCAACAGAAACTTTGCAGGCCAGAATGGAGTGGCAAGAAATATTAAAGTGATAAAAAGCAAGGGTCTACAACCAAGATTAATCTACCCAGCGAGACTATCGTTTAAAATTGAAGGATAGATAAAGTGCTTTGCAGACAAGAAAAAGCTAAAGGAATTCATTACAAACAAGCCAGTATTATAAGAAACGTTAAAGGGACTTCTTTAAGAAGAAGAAGGGGGAGGGGCAGCCAGATGGCTCAGTTGGTTAGAACGCGAGTTCTGAACAACAGAGTTGTCGGTTCGATTCCCACATGGGCCAGTGAGCTGCACCCTCCACAACTAGATTGAAGACAACGAGCTGCCGCTGAGCTTCTGGAAGGGCAGGCAGATGGCTCAGTTGGTGGGTATTGTCAAGATCGCGAGCTCTTAACAATAAGGTTGCTGGCTCAATTCCCACATGGGATGGTGGACTGTGTCCCCTACAACTAAGATTGAAAACGGCGACTGGACTGGAGATGAGCTGTGCCCTCCACAACTAGATTGAAAGACAATGACTTGGAGCTAATGGGCCCTGGAGAAACACACTGTTCCCAATATTCCCCAATAAAAAAATAAATAAATAAGTAAAAGAAGACGAAGAGGGAAAACAAACAAATAAAAGAAGATAAAAAACATGAATAATAAAATGTCAGTCACTATGTACCTGTAAATAATCATTTTAAATGTAAATGGATTAAATGCTCCAATCAAAAGACAGGGTAACTGAATGGATAAGAAAACAAGACCCATACATATACTGTCTACAAGAGACCCATCTCAGACTGAAAGATACACATAGACTGAAAGTAAAGGGGTGAAAAAAGATATTTTATGCAAATGGAAATTTTTAAAAAGCTGAGGTAGAAATACTTATATCAGACGAAATAGAATTTAAAATGAAGACTATAATAAGAGACAAAGAAGGACATTACATAATGATAAAGGGATCAATCCAACAAGGAGACATAACCCTAGTAAACATCTATGCACCCAACATAGGAGCACCTAAATACATAAAACAAATATTGACCAACATAAAGAGAAGGATCGACAATCATGTTAAGGGACTTTAACACCCCATTGACACCAATGGACAGATCTTTCAGACAGAAAATCAGCAAGGAAACAGTGGCCTTAAATGACACACTAGACCAGATGGATTTAATTGATATTTTTAGGGCATTCTACCACAAAGTAGCAGAATATACATTCTTTTCAAGGGCACATGGAACATTTTTCATAATAGATCACATATTAGGCCACAAAACAAGTCTCAATAAGTTCAGGAAGATTGAGTCATATTGATCATCCTCTCTGACCATAATGGTGTGAAACTAGAAATCAATTACAAAAAAAAAAATCCCTAAAAAAACACATAGAGGCTAAATAACATGCTACTAAACAATGAATTGATTAACAATGAGATCAAGGAAGAACTCAGAAGATACCTTGAGACAAATGAAAATGAAAACATAATGGCCCCAAATCTATGGGATACAGAGAAAGCAGTCCTAGGATGGAAATTCATAGCAATGCAGGCCTACCTCAAGAATCAAGAAAATCCTCAAACAATCTAATTTTACACCTAAGGGAACTGAAAAAAACAAAAACAAAAAACATCAACAAACAAAGCCGAAACTGAGTAAAAGAAAGGAAATAATAAAGATCAGAGGAGAAATAAACAAAATAGAGGATTAAAAAAACGCAAAAGATTAGTGAAACTAAGAGGTGGTTCTTTGAAAAGATAAATAAAATTGATAAACCTTTAATGAGACTCATCAAGAAAAAAAGAGAATGGACCCAAATAAATAAAATTAGATATGGAAGAGATGTGACAACTGACAGCAGAGAAATGCAAATGATTATGGGAAAATGTTATGAACATTTATATGCCAACAAATTGAACAATCTGGAAGAAATAGATAAAATCTTAGAAACATACAATCTTCCAAGACTGAATGAAGAAGAAACAGAAAATCTGAACCAACCAATTACTACTAATGAAATTGAATCGGTAATCAACAAGCTCCCAACAAACAAAAGTTGTGGACCAGATGGCTTCACAGGTGAATTTTACCAAACATTCAAAAAAGAATTAACACCTATTCTCCTCAGACTATTCCAAAAAATCCAAGAGGAGGGAAGGCTCCCAAACACATTTTATGAGGCCACCATTACTTGATTCCAAAACCAGACAAAGACATTACCAAAAAAAGAAAACTATAGGCCAATATCCCTGATGAACATAGATGCAAAAAATTTCAACAAAATATTAGCAAACTGAATTCAGCAATACATTAAAAAGATCATGCACCACAACCAAGTGGGATTTATTCCTGGTATACAAGTTTGGTTCAATATCCACAAATCAATTAATGTGATACACTGCATAAACAAAATGAAAGATAAAAACCATTTGATCATATCCACAGATGCAGAAAAAGCATTTGACAAAATCCAGCACCCATTTAAGATAAAAACTCTCAACAAAGTGAGAATAGAGGGAACATATCTCAACATAATAAAGGCCATATATGATAAACCCACAGCTAACATCATACTCAATGGGGCAAGGCTCAAAATACCAGCATGGGCCAGGGAGCTGTGTCCTACACAACTGGGCTGAAAAACAATGGCTTGAGCCAGAGTGGGGAAGGGGGGAGGTGGAAGAAAGGGGGGAAAAACAGAAAGAAGAACAAAGCTGGAGGTATCATGCTACCTGATATCAAACTATACTACAAGGCCGTAGTAATCCACAATGCATGATATTGACCTAAAAACAGACATATAAATCAATGGAACAGAATAACGAGCCCAAAAATAAACCCATGCCTACCTATATGGTCATTTAATCTGTGACAAAAGAAACAAGGATATACAATGAGGTAAAAACAGTCTATTCAATAAATAGTGCTGGGGAAACTGAACAGATACATGTAAAACAGGAAACTGGACCACCTTCTTACTCCATATACAAGAATAAACTCAAAATGGAATAAAGATTTAAATGCAAGATTCAAAACCATCAGAGGAGCATTCCAGGCACAGGGACAAGGTGTGTAAAATATGAGAGGAGTGAAACACCAGGATGGATTTAGGAAACTGTGAATTTTTCCATATAAACACAGCATGGGTGCTTGTGGTGAGATTGCTAGGCAGGGAATGACAATTCTTACCACACTCAGGAGTTTAGAACAAGCCTGAGGGCCATAAGGAGCCATTAAAAAGTCGCAGACAGAACAGAGACATAGTCAAATTTTGCTCAAGGAAGACCACTCTCGTTGCAATACAGAGGATGGATTTCCAGGGGCAAGAATGAAAAAAAGGAGACCCAATAGGAGGTTTTTGAAGAAGTCTGCACAAGAAATCCCAACAGACTGCAGAAGAGTGGGATTAAGGAAAAGGAGACAGCTTGGAGAGATCTTTAGAGGAAGAATTGCTAAGACTTGAAGTCTGAGTGGATATTGCAGGGAAGAAGAAGGTTTCTGGCTTGGATGGCTGCTAGGTGGATGGTGGTGTCATTCACTGGGTGGGGCAAGAAGAGGAGGAGAAAGCATGGATGGGAGGATGAGTGAGCTGAAGTGACTGTGTCCATTTCTGTGGAGCTGGCCATGACTGGAGTTGTAGAAGCAACAGCATGTGAAGGTTATTTTGTGCAAGATGAGAAGATAAAGCACGTTCCCTTGTCCTGGTAGGACAGAATGTGGCTCCAGGAACTGAAAAACACCAGAAGAAACTAGCACAGAGATCATTCAGCCATGGATGGCCAAGCAGAGAGATCCAGAGCAGTGGTTCCTGCCTTGGCCATTCATTTGAATCCCTTAGAAGCTTTAAAAACTGCAACTGCCTAGGTCCTACCTCCAGAATTTCTGCTGTAATCCTTGAACATGGGTATGAGCCACTGTGAAGTTTCTAATACACAGCCAGCTTTGAGACCCACTGGTGTGTGGACAAAGAGCTTCACAGACTTTCATGAGCACCTGAAGCCTGGGAATCTTGACACAATGCAGATTCTGATTCAGCAGGTCTGGAGCGAGGCCTGAGAACCTGGATTTATAACAAGCACTCAGGTGACTATACTTTCAGCAGTAAGAGTGTAAAAAAATGTTCTCAATTCTTGCTGTATATTAGGATCCTGAGGCTACATCTGAGATCAATGAAATTCAAATCTCTGGGGGTGAAACCCAAGCAAAAAACACCCAAGTGATTCCAAGAGCAACCAAGACTGAGAACCATTGATGAAGCCTCTAGAAGACTGCAGGATAAATTAGGGGTCCAGCTGGAGTGAGCCTGAGTTCCATCCTAGGGAGAGCCTGCTGGCCTCCATCCTGATTTACTCTGTCTGGTTAGTGAGAACCTTCCAGTGTCCAGTGTGTGTCACAAGCATTCACTGAATAAGTTTATGGAGAGCCTGCGTTATGGCTGGGCTGAAAGCTTGGATGAATAGAACATGAGGCTTACAGTCACAGAGACAGGTTTTAGACAACTGCTTACAATAAAACATTTCAGGGGCTGTAGCAAAACTCTGTACAGGATTCTGGAAGGGCATGAAAGAGTGCGACCATTTCTACTTGTGTGCGGTGGGTGTTCAGGGCCAGTGGCCAGGCGGACAAGGTGGCAGAGAGAAGGAGCTCAAATCCAAGGAGTATCTGAAGCAAAGTACTAACGCAGGAAAAGCCTGCAGCGGTCAGTACTCCAGGCACCTGGGCTGAAGGCTATAAATATTTGTGGGGCAGCAGCACAGTGTTGTGGTTTAAAGTCTCAATGCCATTCAGTCAGACCCTTTGGGCTGAGATCCGGTGACCCCACTTACTGGCTCTGTGACTTTAGCCAAGTAACTTCTTATCTTCTCAGTGTCCTCACCAATAAAAGAAACAAAATTGGCACCTACTTCTGGGGTTTGTTGGGAAGATTAAATGAGTATATATACACAAAGTATTTAGAATGGTGCTGGGATGTAGGAGTCACACAATACATGTGACTGGACAGTCATGGAGGTGCCTGGCCAGGAGGTGTTTGCTGGGATCACAGCTGGGCAGTGTGGATGGAGAGGAGAAGATTGTGGACAAGTGAGAGACAGGGTCGGGGTGAGGCAGGGTTCACGATGCCACACTTGGGATGTACGTGGTCGGGTTTCACTTTGAGCACTCACTCTCAGTTATGCATGGAAGGGCCAGAGGGG
Source organism: Rhinolophus ferrumequinum (assembly GCF_004115265.2). Lineage (NCBI taxonomy): Eukaryota > Metazoa > Chordata > Mammalia > Chiroptera > Rhinolophidae > Rhinolophus > Rhinolophus ferrumequinum. The sequence continues at coordinate 9,478,721 of NC_046304.1, forward strand.
AGATAACCAGGAGCACACGTGCCACCACTCAGGGTAGTTGTGATGCAGGCCTCACAGTCATCAAGAGCATCTCTGCACTCGGTTTTGCTGCCATTTTTCCAAATGTTTTGCCCTCCCAGTCACACCCGGGTCTGGGCAGAGTTGCCTTCTATCATGGAAAAATATTGACATTCTGTACAAGCTTAAAACAATCTTGTGAAACAAGCCTTTTCTTTCATAAAAACAGCGTTTTCTTTCATAAAACCACAAACATATTATTTACATAAAATGGCAAAAATTGAATGCCCAACAATCTCTCAGAAAAGAGAGTGGACAGAGCACGGATGGCAGTGCCTGGCTGGTGAGCATCCAGAAGGGATGACCCTACATCTAGATGGAAAGACTTCCTTCCTTCAGGATCTTGTTAATTCTTCCAACAGGGTGCTAACTTCCTGTCCCTTCCCCCAGGTTACTGGGCAGATTTCATTCTCACACACTATTATCTAAAGGAGTTTTAAGACTCTGGGTTAAGCAGTCCCTTCCCAGCCCCCAAATTCTGGGGCATGTGGAATAAAGGCCCTTCCTTCTCAGGACCTCAGAGTAACGTTATCTCCTGACTCTAACCCCCATCACATCTTTGGGTTATATTGATTATATGTTTTGCTCCTCTAAAAGAATCTTCCTTAGTCTCTCCTCCCCCCGCAACACCCCTAACATCGCTAATGGTATTAAAATCCAAGTCAATAGCTTTGCTATCCCTGGGCTGATCCATGACTGAAGGTGCCTGTATCCCCAGGGCCTTGTACACATCACAGCCATTCAATACAGGGTCACTGAGCTGACTACAGGTTTTTATACATAGTTTCAAGACCCAAAGAGAAGGAGGCTTGTAGTATCACCTTGAATTTAGGTCTTGAACCAGAACAAGAGAAGTTCCTAACTTGTTCTTCTCATTCAGCAGATCTTACTTACAGCTCAGCATCTCCTTCTCAAGGAATCTGGCCCAGGCTCATTCTGAGCCAGAGGATTAGGTGGGGGCAGGAGGGGGTTGGGGGTAAGGGTAGGGGTGGAGTCCTCCACAGCTGCTGAGCTCAGAGAGGAAAAAGGGTGGGTGGGATGGTCCTTACTGCCACACAAAGCAGCATGGGTCCTCGGATGATCCACCAGATTTTCTTATTCCCGTTGGTTCCCCAGCACCTACAACAAAGAGCAGGCAGTAGAAGAAGACTTAGAATTGAGGTAAGGTCAAATGTAAAAGCATCATGCCATCTGGAAGAAGGATACTCACACTCAAGATTTACTTTCCAACCATTGTTCTCCTGAGAAGTGGAAGAGAAGGGGGAGAACTCAAATCCCTTCCTATTTGTACGGTACTCCTGACTTTTCTTACAATTAAAGTGCTCCTCAGTGCTAACAGCGTGATGTGTATCCTTACACACTTTTCTTCATGTTCATACAAATGTAAATTGTTAATTATATAGGGGACATTTTGCTGGTGATTATTTGGAGGACAAAAATGGGATCACATAATATACATTATTCAACAACAGGCTTAACAACATGCTGTTGAAATTCAGTCCTAGAAACCAAAAGCTATAGAACTAATCCATTTTCTCAGTAGTCTCATAATATTCTACAATACAGGTATGCTGCAATTTGTTCATTGATTCCCTATTGATGGATGTTCAGGGTTTTTGTTTGGCTAGAGGTTTTTGGTTTTATTTTATAAACTGAGACATAATTGACATATATCATTATATTTATACAGGTACAACATAATGACTCAATACACAAATATGTTGTGAAATGATCATCACAATAAGTTTAGTTAACATCCATCACCACACGTAGTCATAAATTGTTTTTCTTGTGATGAGAAATTTTAAGACTCCCCCTCTTGGCAACTTTCAAATATACAATATAGTATTATTAACTACAGTCACCATGCTGTACATTACTTCTCCAGGACTTATTTATTTATAACTGTAAGTTTGTACCTTTTCATCACTTTCACCCATTTTGTTTTGCTTTTTCTCCCCCTCACTGTGGATGACAATGCAATAACCATTCTTGCACCTATATCCTTACATATATGTATGCACCGAATTTTTATGCTAATTTTGTGCTAATTAGCATATGTAAGTAAATTAGTAAACTAATTACTATAAGCATAAGTTTTGATTATTTTATCTACATTCCTAAGTATATTCTAGATGGCCAAAATGGAAGGGAGTGGGTAGTCTCTTCAGGAAATGGTATATATATATATCCTTGTGTTTAGGCATACCTGTGAATTACCGGCTCATGGAAGTGAGAAAACAGGTAAATTAGTACCTACCCTGTGTTCTCCAACTGTGCACGGGCGATACTCCACGGTACAACAAACAGCAATGGGAAGGCTGGGGACAGAAGAGGGAAAGGTAGTTAGGAGCTGGTTGGCCAAACCTGCCTGCCTCCCACCCCAGCCTAACGGGCCAAGCACAGCTGATTAAAACTTATAAAAGCCCAAACATCATAGAATTGCAGACTGAAAACTGGAGACCTAGGGTGGCACAGAGCCCATCCATTGTTTTACTGTCAGACAAACCAGGAAGTGGAGAGGAGAACGGACTTGCCACATGTCATAAACAGCTTAGAGTAAATTCAAAGATATTAACCAAAACCTTCTGAATTGTAGACCAAGCTTATTTCCTCTGTATCCTATAGTCTAAAATCATCCAAACGGTTGTGACAACAGGGATTCCAGACATCATCTTAAAGACTGAGTTGGTGTTACGGTTTGTGTACCCCCCAGATTAATATGTTGAAGTCCTAACCCCCAACATGATGAGATTTGGAGATGAACCCTTTGGAGGTAACTGGGTTTGGAAGAGGTCGGGGTGGGGTGGGGCTGCCATCATGGTGGGATTAATGCCCTTATGAAAAGAGACCACAGAGCTGCTTTCTCTCTCTTGCTCTCTCTCTCTCCCTCTACCATGTGAGGTCACAGCAAGAACACAGCTGTCTGAAGGTCAGGAAGCGGGCTCTCACCAGAAACTCAACCATGCTGGCATCCTGATCTCAGACTTTCCAGCCTACGTAACTGTGAGAAGTAAATGTCTGTTGTATAAGCCATGCAGTCTACGGTCTTTTGTTATGACAGCCACAGCAGGCCAACATAGTTGGGGACAGAGTAGGACGAATGTCATCTGATGCTAACAAAAACCTTCTCAATTTTGGAACGTGTGCATTGGGTCTATGGCACTTGTGTGTGCATACCTGTCTGTGTCCTGAACACACACACACACACACACACACCCCTCTCTTCAGAGTCACTTGTCATTGAAGAATTCTGTCCTAGAAGCTTCCCTCCAGTTGGGTCTCTAACTCTGACCAAAGACTCTATTGGACTTCCACATTTTGAAGGGTCCCCAGGGAAAGAGGCCGGGGGTTCAGGTCACTCACCCCAGCCCACCAGCAGGTATCTGGGCCAGAGCCGCCTCTCAGGATGCACTATGGGCTCCAGCAGTGTGTGGAGGTAAAGGCCTTCCACCAGAAGCCATGAGTAATTAGCAGCCACGAAGTAGTGCAGGAGAACCTGGGCTGAGCGGCAGGAGGCGGACATCTGCACAGGACAGAGCACTTGAAGGTGAGTTTCTGTGTTCCTCGGATCTGGACCTCAAGAGGGTGGAGAAGGCCTCCCTACGTACGATACCTCCCTCTTTACTTCCCTCTCTCCCAAACCCTTGCTGATCGTCTGAGAGAGGTTGGCAACAATATCAAAATGTGGAGGAGGGCTTCATGTAGGTTTCAAAGCCCAGCCTCTTCCTTGACATTATAAATATTTTTAGACCAACAAAAACAGAGAGAATTTATCATCAGCAACTTTCCTTAAGGAAACACTAAACAGTATGTTCTTTGATCTTAGTTCAAGTAAGCTAGAAGTCAATAACCAAAAAATCTTCATTTGGACTAAAGATGAGGAAATGAACTTCTTAATAACCCATGAATCAAAGGAGAAATGATAATAGAAATTAGAACTTATTTCTGAATTGAACGAAAGGAAAATTCTGCATATCAAAATTTGTGCTATGCAGTTAATAGCATGCTTAGAATGAAACTTATAGCCTTAAATGCATTAATTTAAAAAGAGAAAGGCTGAAAATCAATTATCTTAAATATCATGTCAGAAAATAAAACAGCAAATTAAACCCAAAGAAAGTACATGGAAAAATAATAGAGATGAAAGCAGAAATTAATGAAATCAAGAATATAAAATAAAGAGAATAAATAATGCCAAAAGTTTGTTCTTTGAAAAATCCAACAAAACTGAGAAACTCCTGGCAAGGATGATTAAGGGAGGAAAAAGAGAGTGAAAGTACAAATACTCAGTATCAGGAATCAAAAAAGGAACACCACCATAAATGAAATAGATCTTAAAAAGATCTTAAGAGACTATGAACAATATTATGCCAGTAAATTTCAAATGTTATATGAAGTAGACAAATTCCTAGAAAAACACAAGTTATCTAGTGACATGAGAAGAAACAGAAAATTTGAATGTAAGAGTCATAATTAATCCATAATTAAAAGCCTCCCAATAAAGAAAACTCTGGGCCCAAATGATTTCATTGGTAAAATCTATCGAACATTTAAGGAAGAAGTAATACCCATCTTAAATAAATTCTTCCAGAGAATAGAGAAAGAGGGAACAAGTCTTATTTGCTTCGAGAGATTAGCATAAACTTTATCCAAAAACTTAACAAAGGCATTGCAAGAAAAGAAAATTATTCATGAATGTAGATGAGAAAATGCTACATAAAACACAGTGTTAACAAATAGAACCCAGCAATATAGGAGGAAGAATAATATATCAGAACCTACTTGGGTTTATTCCAGGAATGCAAGTTTAATTTAACAGGTTACTACATTCATTATGAACAGGATAAAAGAAACATCATCTCAACAGATGCAGATTTCAATGTGGAAAAGCTGTGATGCTTTTAAAAAATAGCAATAATATAAAAGGTTGATCTGGTTCAATCTTTTTTTTACAGATGAAGAAATTTCCCAACGAAGGACTGTTGAGCAACCCCAAAGTGAAATCTTCTGATGCTGCTTTCCTTTACCTGCCCTATTCTTGTGAGGGTTTTTTGTTTTTAAAGTCGGCTGATGCATCTCTAACTACCCCGTTATACCTCTCTTCCCCTCCCCAACCCCACCTTCTTGCTCTAATTACCTGTTCTGACCCACCGGGTGGGAAGCCAATAGGAAGGAAGGACGTACCTCTGACACATAGGATATCCACTCTTTCTCATTGTTGGGCCTCTTGGAGTAAGAGTTGTAAAGGATGATGTCCTTCACGAGCACAGCCACAGCTCTCAGGATGAAAGAAGCAAACAAGTTCATGTGGATGTAGTTGCGTGTGCAGTGGAGTTTCCTGTGCAAGGAGAAAACCGAGTGACCTCCCTCAGGAAAGAATGGCTCAAACTAACAAGTGTGTGTCTGAAACGCCTGTGTATCTACCACTGAAGGGCAGAGGTTTGTCATGAAGGCTGCAGAGCTGGATGGCTGGGTTATGTGATCTTACTCTTCTGTGCTTCGTTTTCCTCCTGGGGTAATAATAGCTAAAATCTATATAACATATTCAACATGCTGGGCTATATTTCAAACCATTCACAGGTAGAGGTACTTACGGGTATCTTTACTCCTTACAACCACTGAAGGAGTAGATACTATTATTATCCTGTCTTTACAAAAGGGGTAATTGAGGCAGAAAGGTGAAGTGGCCTGTCCAAAGTCCCAGAGCAGTAAATGGCAGGTTGGGACCCAGAAATTCTGAAGCCCAAATATGACTCTCTGGGGCCCTACTGACAGTGAGAACATGAGCACTTACTTCAAAGGGTTGCGGTGAGAACTCAATTAGTTAATGGGTGAAAAGTGCTCACACAGTACCTGGCACAGAATAAGTGCCCAGAAAATGTCAGCTCCCATTACCTCTCCCTCACCCACCTGGAGCTTCCTGCAGGCTCTTTTTTGTACCAGCGGATGTAAAACTGTGCTCTCTCTGTAGCTGAAAGGACCTTCTTCCATCACTCTGCTCTTACCCTGCCTGGGCCCCTGTGCAGCACATTTCTAGCCCTGCCTTGCTTTAGAGCTATAATATTTTAAATTCTGAATAAAGATTTGAAGCAGGTCCTTGTGTTTTATGATTTATGCATCTTTCTCCCTAACTAAACTGGGATTATTCAAGGGGAGGGACTGGGTGTTTCTCTTCCCAGTGCCTGAGGCAAAATGGACACTTGATTGACCGAGGCTCTGCTAGTTACTTCCTGCAGGGTTGGGCACTTATTTTCTCCTGGCTTGTTTATGAGACTTTGAGAAGATGAGCGGAGGAGGTTGCCGAAAGCAGTGAAACAGGCTGTGCAATTCTCCCATTGTTCAAGAATTTCTCTCCCCATGGGGTAGGTGATCATGACGCTGCTCCAGGAGCCATAGATCGTCCTGGGATTGAGGGGCAGGGTAGGGCCAGACCTGGGGCTAAGAGAGCCCAGGTGAGGAGCTGCTCTGGAACTGGCACCCAGGTCTCCACGGCCCCATCCAGGTCTCCTGCTTCCATGCTGAGTGCTCATTCTGCCACATTATATACTCAGTTATGTTCCTGACCGAGAGACAGCCTCGAAGGGCTCCCTACTGGGTCTATAAATATCTCATTTGGGTGATTTCTAAAAAAGTGATTTAGTAAAATGTCCCCAGGCTTTGGATTCTGAGAGTATTAGGGAGAGAAAATGCTCAGGCTCTACGCTTCCTGATTGTCATCCGGGCTCCTTCACTCACCAGCTGTGTGATCTTGGGCAAGTTGCTTGATCTCTCCATATTTTAGTTAACTCACTTATAAAATAAGGGTAATAATAATGCTAATCTCCTAGGATGAAAATTAATCTTTATTCTGATTACGATGAGACTTAATTACTTAATGCACGTAACGTGCTTAGAACAGTGCCTGGCTCTGAGGAAGCACTCAAATGATTGACAGCTAATTGGAATCAGAGGGCCCTAGATTGAAATCCCAGCTCTACCACTCACTAATTTGCTTTGGGGGAAGTTTCTTAATCTCTTCTGTAAAAATAATGTCTCTGGTAGAGTTATGGTGAGAATGGGTTGTGGTAGTAATGGGTGTGATTAGAAATTTAGAGCAGGGCCTGGCACACGGGAGCTTATCTAAGCCAGAAGAAGCAAAAGCAGATGTAGGACTCCCAGATTCCAATTCTCACTGTGCTTTGTGACCTGGGGTGACTCAGTGCCTCGCACAGGACTCTGACGTCCCTTTTCCCTTCACCTGCCAAATAGGATGGATGGACTGGGGACTCTTCCAGCTCTGACGAGCTGTGACATCATCCAGCCCAGTCTTCTACTGCCTTCAGGAGGTAGCCAATGAGCAAATTCCAGGGGACATGCCTGAACAAATGCCAGCCAAGTTCCACTCACCGAAGAAACAAGAGGAGGGTGAGAGCCAGGAGGAGGGAGACAATTGAGAGGGAGTACCCCACGGTGTACAACATCTGCAAGGTCGACAGCAAGGCGTGGTGTTCCACCTGAACACAGAGGAAGAGACATGACCACCAAGCTAGGCTCCCATGGTCTCCCAGCTCCCTGCCCATGACCACCAAGGCTCTAGGCATTAACCCCCAGCCCAGCATTGGTGCACCTAGATTCACAATAATATAGAAAAAGTGTGCCCAGGACAAGAGGGTGTCTTGGAAACAAGCACAGGTTCTTTGCCCCTGGGCAAGCTGTCCCTAGAATGTAGGGGTCCCTCTCTCTGGAAGATGGGTCCAGGTTTCCGACTGGATGTCTCCTCCTAAAATAACTTTTCATAGAGGACCTCTTAGACAAAGACCTAATGAAACACTGGAATATTTTCTCAGAGTCCCAGGATAGCCTGATTATGAAGAGAGAATAATTTACTGAAAATTGTGTTTTATTAAGTGTGGTTCTCCAATGGAATCTCACTTTCTCATTTAATTCCTCCTGCATTCGAGATGTGATCAAATAATACATTGAGTATTTAAATAAAAAAGTTTATTACTGTAAAACGCACATTGTCATTAATCCCCCTCACTTCGAATACATTTATCTCATCGTTCTTGCCACTTTCTGAAGCAGTTCTGGAGGTCCTCTTTCGTGAGTGTCTTTAGTTGTGCTGTCATGGCTGCCTCGATGTCCTGAATCGATTCAAAACGTTTACCTTTCATGGACATTTTGACTTTGGGGAAGAGCCAGAAGTCACACGGTGCCAGATACGGTGAATAAGGTGGATGAGGACACACCATAATTTTTTTATTTGACAGAAATTGCCTACCAGAAGCAATGTGTGACATGGAGCCTTTCCATTGTGATCACAAAATATGGTAAATGCTGCTGCTGAGTGCCATCCAATGGAAAGGCAGGGATCTTCAATATGGGAAGTGCTATGTGGAACCTTAGTAACAATGTGTGACAAGTTTCAACTTGTTTAGTGCAGTCAGTAGGATGTGAGCTATGGTTGAGAGGTGTGTTTTAAAGTGTGCCATAAATTATCCTCCATCATGACAATGCTCCATGTCACACATCGCTTCTGGTATACAGCAATTTCTTTCCAATAAATATGTTACGGTGTGTCCTCATCCACCTTATTCACCAGGTCTGGCACCATGCCACTTCTGTCTCTTCCCCAAAGTCAAAATGTCCACGAAAGGTAAACTTTTTGACTCAATTCAGGACATCAAGGCAGCCAGGACAGCACAACTAAAGACACTCATGAAAGAGGACTTCCAGAACTGCTTCAGAAAGTGGCAAGAATGATAGGATAAATGTGTTCAAACTGAGAGGGAATATTTTGAGGGAGATTAATGGCAATGTGTCTTTTACTGTAATATTTTTTTTATTTAAACATTCATCATAGTTTTTTTTTATCACACCGTGTATCACCATCAAGATTATGTTTCTAAATAAATTTTTGTAGAAGAAACCACAGTAAAAAAATTACCTACTAAATTATGTCTTAAACTTCTCTGCATAAGTTTTATCAACTCTATTGAAGTAAAACTAGTATACAGTATACTGCTCATATTTAAAGTATAAACCTTGATGAATTTGAACATGAAAATATCTGTGATTTCATTTCCACATTCAAAATAATGAACATTTCCATTACCTCCCAAAAGTTTCCTTATGATACTTTGTGATACATTTCTTCTCACTACCCCCTGCCACCTTATGCTGAGGCAAATATTGCTCTGCTTTCTGTCATTAGAGATTAGTTTGCATTTTATAAAATTTTGTATAAATGGAATGTTGGGGTTTTTTTTGTTTGTTTGTTTTTAAAGATTTTATTGGGGAAGGGGAACAGGACTTTATTGGGGAACAGTGTGTACTTCCAGGACTTTTTTTCCCAAGCCAAGTTGTCCTTTCAGTCTTAGTTGCAGAGGGCGCAGTTCAGCTCCAGGTCCAGTTGCCATTGCTAGTTGCAGGGGGCACAGTCCACCATCCCTTGCGGGAGTCGAGGAATTGAACTGGCAACCTTGTGGTTGAGAGCCCGTGCTCTGACCAACTGAGCCATCCAGGAGGCAGCTCAGCTCAAGGTGCCGTGTTCAATTTTAGTTGCAGGGGGCGGAGCCCACCATCCCTTGCGGGACTCAAGGAACTGAACTCAAGGCAAACTTGTGGTTGAGAGCCCACAGGCCCATGGGGGAATCGAACCAACAGCCTTTGGAGTTAGGAGCATGGAGCTCCGACCGCCTGAGCCACCGGGGCGGCCCTATAAATGGAATGTTTTGATATGTACTCTTGTTTTGTCAGGCTTATTTTCCTCAGAATAATTATTTTGAGATTCATGCATGTCATAGAATGTATCAATAGTTCATTCTCCTTTTATTGCTGAGTAGTATTCCATTGTGAATATACCACAATTTCTTTATCCACTCACCTATTAATGGACATGTGGATTGTTTTCAAAGTTTGGCATTCACAAATAAAGCTGCTATGAAAATTTCTGTTCAAGTTTTTATGTGGACATAGGTTTTCATTTCTCTGAGATAAATATCCAGAAATAAAATGGTGGGGTAGTGTGGTATACGTTTTAACTTCTTAAGAAACTGCCAAACTATTTTCTAAATAAGTTATATCAATTTACGTTCTCACCAGCAGTATATGAGAGTTCCAGCTGCTCTAGAATCTACTAACACTTCATACAGTCAGTCTTTTAAATTTTAGTCATTCTAATTGGTGTGTAGTAGTATCTTATTTTTCAATTTGCATTTCTAAAATGAATAATGATGTTGAGAATCATTCCATGTACTTATTTCCCATCTGTATATCTTATTTGGTAAAGTATCTGTTCAAATATTTGGGTACCTTTTAAATTGGATTGTTTGTCTTAATTTTAAATTGTAAATGTTCTTTATGTATTCTAGATATAAATCTCTTGTCAAGTGTGTGTTTTGCAAACACTTTCTCCCATTCTGTGGCTTGCCTTTTTATATTTTTAACAGTGTTTTTAGAAGAGCAGAGGTTTCTTTTTATTTTGATAAAGTCCAATTTATCAAATTTTTCTTTTACACTTTATGCTTTTTGTGTCCTATTTTAAAATATTTTCCTAACCCAAGGGCCTTATGATTTTCAGCTATGTTTTTCCTAGAAGTTTAATAGATTGGGCTTTTACATTTAGGTCTATGATCCATTTCTAGTTAATTTTTATTCATGGTGTGAGGCAAGGATTAAAGTTCAGTTTTTTTTGCATCCAATTGTTCTGGCACCCTTTGTTGGTAAGATTATTCTTTCCCCATTGTATTGCTTTGGCACTTTTATCAAAAATCAATTGCCTTTATATGTTTGGTCTGTTTCTGGATTCTCTATTCTGTTCTGTTGTACTATACATTTATCTTTATGCCAATACTGCAATGTCTTGATTACTATAGCTTTATAGTAATTCTTGAAATCAGTTAATGTTAGTCTTCCACTTTTTCTTTTTTTTTCAAGATTGTTTTGGCTATTCTATATATTTGTGTTTCCATATAAATTTTAGAATCAGCTTGTCAATTTCCACAATAATTCTACTGGGATTTTGATGGGGATTGCATTGAAACTATAAATCAATTTAGAGCCCATGAACATAGTATATCCCTCCATTTAGTTAGGTTTTCTTTCATTTATTTCCACAATGCTTTGTAGTTTTTAGTATATAGGTCCTGCTTGTCTTTTGTCAGATTTATCCCTGTGTGTTTCATATTTTTAATGCTGCTATAAATAGTATTGTTTTTTTAGTTTCAATTTTCAATTGCTCATTGTTAGTATATAGGAGTAAATTGATTTTTATATATTGATCTGTATTCTGAAACCTTGCTAAGTTCACTTATTAGTATCAGTAGTGTTTTGTGTAGATTCCTTTGTGTGAGATTTCCTATAGACGATCATGTCTGTGAATAACATTTTTACTTGTTCTTTTCCAAACTCTATATTTTTTATTTATTTTCTTGCATTATTGCTCTGGCTGGGACCTCCTGTACAATTTTGAACAGAAATAAAAAGAGTGAACTATTACCTTGTTAAAGATTTTAGGGGAAAGCATTTACTCCTTCACCAATTTTTAAAAGATGCCTTTTTATGTGAATTTATTCTGACTGCTGTAATGAATTACCACAAATTTGGTGGCTTAAACACAAGATGATTTATTGTTGTAAAGTTCTGGATCAAAAGGCCAAAATCAGTGTTACTGGGCTGAAATAAAAGTGTTGGCTAGCCAGCATTCCTTCTGAATGCTACTCCTGTGGGGCATTAAATCACTGGCACATCTGGCCTGGCTTTTAGCAGACAAAGTGGGCTCAAGAACCAGAGAACCAACAAAGAAATGCACATACTAGTGGTAAGAAGCTAGACAGTTGTGTACTGAATTGGTTAGGGCAAGGGGAAATGTTTGGGCACCAATAGCACCTGGGACAGTTGGTTTAATTGTACTTTAGAAAAGTTTCTTAAACCGTCTATATATTCAGGACTCTACCAAAACCTGACTACTTTCCTAGAGGCCCCAGAACACCCGGATAGTCTCCAGCTCACTCTCAGGACCAACTGGTAAATCTGAAATCACTTAAACATCTTTATGAAATGCTTCATTATCAGTGTGTAATATGCACCCACCAAGGAAATGGGCATTCTCAAACACTGCTAAGGGATGACAAAATAGTACAACCCCTATGGAAGGGAATTTGTCAATTTCTGACAAAATTATGTATGTATCTACCTTTAATCCAGCAATCCCATTTCTAGGACTCTTCCAAAAGATCTACCACCACAAATATGAACAACCATACACATACAATGTTATTCAAAGCAATGTCATTAGTAATAAATGTTGTAAATAATCCAAATGGGCATAGGAGAGTGACTGAATAAAACATAGTAGATATACAAGGTGGAGAACTATGCAGCTGTAAGGGGAAAGAAGAGAGAGAAAGAGAGAGAGAGAGAGAGAGAGAGAGAGAGAGAGAGAGAGAGAGAGAGAGAGAGAGAGAAATGTTCCTAGGAACTGATATAGAGCAATTTCCTGGACATGTTGTTAAGTGAAAAAGCAAGATGCAGAATAGGGCATCTGGTATCCTGCCTTTTGTGTAAGAAAAATGGGGAAATAATAGTTTTGCAAAAATAAACATAAGATGTATATTATAATTTGATAGAAAGTAAAGATAAAGAAAAGAGAGAAAAAATAAACCAAAAAAGTGATAAAAATGATTATCTATAAGGAGCAGGTAGAAATAGGGTGGAGACAGTGATAGAAATGAGAGTTCATTGATGATACTTTTTGTATAGTTTTGGCTTTAAAACCCTGTCAATATTTTATTCACTAAAAAATAGAATTAAAAGAATGAAAAAGACAAGCCCTTAGCACTAATAAAAACAAATGAATAAAATTGTTTATTTGTAACATGACCATTTTATAATTATTTCAAATAATTATGAACACAGTACTTTGAACATGGGATATAATCTAAGGATAAAGAGCTGCAAAGAAATCTGAAATTTTATCAAGTAGATTTATATTTTAATATTTTAAAGTTGAAATTATTTTGCGTGTACTGTAGGAAAAGCTAAATAAATATGAAAATGTTATTAGGAAGCAAAATTTTCACTGAAAGAGGAAAGATACATAATACAAAATAAAAGGAGACAAGGAAAAGTCCTAAATGTGAACTTTAAATCGGAATTATCAGTATGAAGTAAATCTTGAATGTAGAGAATATTTTATTCCTAAGTCTGTACACTGAAAGGCCCTAGGATCTAGTAGTGGCAATGAGAACACCTAGCGCTTAGATCTTGATTTCTACTACCATTCCTCCACTTGAAGAAGCCAGGACTCTGAAGATATAGCTGATCTGGGCTTGGAACAGGGAAAATGCAAGATGAGCTTGGACTAGTTTCTTGTGTCAGAAAATAAGGAACTGCTACAAGACAAATGGGATTATAGCAAAAGTACACAAAAGTCAGTTTGAAGGGATTTCACTAACTAAATCTACAAAACGTTGAGCATCAAAAAGAATAATAAGTATAAGTGAATAAAGCAATCTGTAAGTCCATACTGATACTCAAAAAAGGAGGGTAGAGGGAGGCGGTCTTTCAGAAGACTGCCAGCTACGAAATGTAGAAGGAATGATAAGTTTGAATCAATTCAAGAAAGCATCGTTAGTGAAGATTAAAACACTGATGAAGGTTTGTGAGGGAACAAGATAAACACATGGTACTAAAGTATCACCCCACCAATTACTGGCCAAATACAAGAGGATAACTGTACCTTTACCACGGAGAGATCTGGCTGTTGGTACCTTGACCAAGTGATCAAACATAACATCATTATAGTGTGACACCTGACGTTTTGATCTCCTGGTGTGATGCTATACAATATACATAGCACCTGCAAGGATTACCTTGAACCTTGTCAAGCCTCTAAACCTAACTTGCAGCTTACAGGAAATACAGAAGATGAGGGAGCACATTGATGACAACCGGAGGAAACAGTCAAACAAATGCAGGTAGTGTGACGTTCTACAAGAAAGTTCTTCTGGTCTCTTCCAATGTTGAAATCCAATGTTGAAGGGTGGCAGGGTCGGGGGGCGTGGCATGGAAGGACTGTTCTACGTTAAAAGATACTAAAGTGATCTCAAACTAAATGTAATATGTGAACCTGGATGAGATCCTGGTCTAGGGAAGAAAAGCTATAAAAATTGGGGGGAATAATTGGAGAAATTTGAATATGGATGAAAAATTCACTGATATGATGAAATTACTGCTAACTTTATTTAGTTGAAACAATGGTATTAGAATAATGTGGAATAATGTCCTTAATCTTTGGAAATTCCCAATGAATATTTAGGGGTGAAATTTCACGATGTCTGCAAATTATTTTCAAATATTTCAGAGAGACAGAAAGCAAATATGGCAAAATGCTCATACATTTTGAATCTAGAGAGCAGATCTATGAGTGTTTATTTTATTATTCTTTTAACTTTTCTATATGTTTGGATATTTCAAAGTAAAATATTAGGAAAAAACAGATATATATATATATATATCAATTGATATATATTATGTTATATTTAAAATTAAAATTTACCATTAAAATTATACATATTCAAATTATATATCAATGAAATTCTGTATTTGAGAATAGAAAGCACTTTTTTAAAGGCAAAGAAAATAACTTGAAGTAAGGCAAGATAATTTATTTGAACCCCACTAAACACAATTCTGTACCAACAAATCTAAACATACTTGTTAACAGTTATTCATGTGCACACATATACACACACACGCACACACATACACTTACATACACATATACATATGCACACACATACACAATCTCCTTAAAAAGTACCATTTAAAGTGCATAAAGACCCCCCGTGTTTTGTCAGTTGGAAGAACATAACATATTTTGTTTGCCAGAACTCTGAAAGGCAAAGATTTACTAATACTAGCCTTTTTTGGGCAAAAGTTCAACCCTCTATTAGAAACACAGGTAAACATGGCTAGAAGTTGTTGGGGTTTTTTAAGTATTTGAATTCTTGGAAACACAGCCACTTGCAGAGGGGATGAGGCAATGCCCTTGTTTTGACTTTTCTAAAGAGAGAATTCTTTATTCCCTGTCTTGGAAAGTGCAGTTTTCAAATCTTGTTCTGCCGTCCTCGTCTGCCGACTTGGGCCACTGCAGACCAAAGCTCGGAAACAGCAGCAGACGCCACACACCTGCTGGTGAATTCCTCCTTAAAGTTAAAGGCTCAGTTCCCAGCCTCAGAGGCACACTAGAATCACCAGGGGAACTTTAGCGCCAGTATGGATGCCTAGGCCCCACGACAGACCCACTCAGTCAGAATTTGTGAAATCACTCATTCAGTATTTATTAAGTGCCCACTGTAGGCAAAGGCTTTTGTGCATCCCAATACCTGGCCAGGGGGTGGTGCATATTCAGATATAACTATGATTTTGTCATTGTTCTCAAGCAACTTAGTCCAGGAGGGAAGATGAGAAAAACATTCAGTTTGCCTAATTCAAGCTGTGTAATTAGTATGAGTCTGGTGTCCTGATGAAAGTCAAATTCTTGAGATTAGCTGAATCCAATCCAGACACAGGTATCATTTTAGTACCTTTAAGAGGTGTGACCTGTCACATGGTAAAGCTGGATAAGGAACACAGAATTCTGTCAACTCAAATCAAGTAATAAAGTGAAAAAGAGGTTTAGAACAAATGCCCTGGAAATGTAGAGGAAGCAATGGGAGGCTCTTCATTCCTTATGGGAAGATATGACAGACTTAGGAAAGCCCAGGACATGCCAGCTCCCACTGGGCTCTGAAGGAACTGAGCTACACGTGGGTGGTCAAATGCACAGCAAAGTTAAAGGAATTTTACAAAGAGCACCTGCATAGCCACCACCTACATTCTACTGTCAACACTTGACTTGGTGTCATCCCATATCCATCCTTTTATTGATCCCTCATATAGAGACTTTTTAAATTATTTGCACAATCTGTATGTAATTGGTATAACTACTTTGAAAGTATAGCATATTAGAGGATTAGAATTAGTATTGTGACTTCAACATGAAATATGTCAATAAGTATTTGACTTTAAGTTTAAATTGAAAACTTACTGAAAATAGTATTGACTTATTAAAAAAATGAAGACTCACCAGATAAGTTTGACACATTCAATGAACTAGAATTATTTAAGAATTAAAGATTTGCTTGTTCTAGCAACTATTTAATATATTTAAGGCATCTAATATCTTAAATGTATTAATGCAGTGTGAAATGTGAAATCATTTCACATTTCACACTGCATTGAAATAACTAGTTTGTAAGTGGCACCAAAAATTATTCGAAGACCTCCTTAATAGTATTAAAATTCATATATATGTGTATATATACACATATATATGTGTGTGTGTATATATATATATATATATATAATCTTTTAACAGAAAATTAACATTTTTATTTTTGTAAGTCAAATAAAATATTATATATTTTAAAAATAAACCCAAAGAAGCCACTTTAGAAAAGCCATCTTCAGACACAAAAACCACATTGACAAGTGGACTGTGATCACTGTTTGTTGGGACCAGGAAAAACATTCTGAGGAAAAACATTCATACTGCATTCTAAAATCATTCTAAAAATCATTCTAAAATCATTCGATAATCATAATTATCGAGTGGCTAGTGTTGGCCAGGACCTGGGTGGTTCACTCTGCATCCAGTGCCCCATCAAACCTCACACCAGCCTGTGCAAGGTTGGCACTGTCAACCCCACTTCAGGGAGGTTTGGAGAGAAGTTGTAGGCTTAAGTCACACGATTATTGTTTCTAGAACTGAACTCCTTACCTCTTCGCATCCCCAACCTTTATTAAAATATCTTTACCATAGGATGGAAAAATGTTAAAATGACTTCAGAAAGCTAAAGAATTTCAAAATCGAGCTAAATTATGAAAGGAGTGAGCCACGGCTTGGGGGCAGGAGATGGGATGTGGTTTGCAGTCTCAAATAAGGGCAAAGAATTCGGTAGTGAAATATCTAGAACCCAGGAAAGATGAAAGGGCAAGGAGTCTTCCCTGTGTCAGTGAAGGGAATTTCAAAGCGTCTCATGGGCCCAAGCCTACCTGAGATTTTTATAGCCTTTGACTCTACCCTCTCACCCCACTCCCAGCCTCTGATCGTACTGTTTCCTTGCTCCGTAACCTATAAATCTAGCCTCCCTCCTCCTCTCTCCACCCCTACTGGCGTTCTCTCCACTTCTGGGCTGAATTACAGCAATGGCTTCTCCTTGTCCTCCTGCCTCTGCCTCCAGTCTGGCCCCACTCCTGACCTCTCTCCAACTTGCCAGAGAGGTTCTTCCGAAGCATATTCAGAGGTATGTCCCTCTCCTACTTTTCGGTGCAAAGTCCTAACTCTTTAAGGTGGTATCTCACGATCTCCACTTTGTCCCTATGCCCCGTGAGACTCAGAGCTTGTTGAAGGCAACGTCTATACCTTCTTCACTGTTTCTCCCCAGTGGCTGGTGCAAAAATCTACCACACTACATGGGTGTCTGAATAAAAGAAACCAAGATGCGGCCCTAGATATCTGTCTGATTCCCAATCTCCGTTTCCTCTGTCCATGCTGCCTTTTGCACTTCACTTTGAAGGAAGGTGGGCCGGGTTTGTACAAACAGGAGATCTTTGGGGGAGGAGAGCCGTACCTGAGGGGACTGCAAAATAGGATCCTGGAAAGAAAATGAGTGCAGAGATGTCTGAAGTATAGATTTGTTTGTTCACCCAACTAACATTGGCTGAGCAGCTATGATGATTTATTGCCCAGTTACTGTGCTGGGTCCTGGTGACAGAACAGTCAGTCCTACATATGGCATGCTGGGTCAGGGGCTCTCAGAATTGTGTGTCTGTTAAGTCTTTGTATCCTCACAGAGATCACATGCCATAAATATGACCCCCATGGGATGGAGGAAGAAGCAGGGTCGTATAGAGGTGAAGGGTCTGGGTATGAAGAGCTAGGAAGCAAATAGTCTGGAAGGAAGTCGGGCTGTCTGGCCTTTGACCTTCACCTTGGAACCCCTGTGCTTAGTGTGTGTTCTCTTAGGTGCTCACATCTCCTGCTACCATTCAGTCCACATTCTAATGAGGGGACTAGATAACAAATAAGCAAACACAGGAGCATGTCGGAGAGTGACAGGAGCTGTAAAGGGACTATATCGGGGTGGTGGGCAGAGTGGTAGAAAGTGACTGTGACAGCCACTCTTGATGGGGTGGCCAAAGAAGACTTCGCTTTGAAGGAGACATTGAACTAAAACCTGAATGACAAGAAGGAGAAGCTGCAGAAGAGCTGGAGAGAGGTGTTCCAGGCAGAGGGAGCAGCAAGCAAAAAGGCTAGGACCAAAGCTGAAAGGTTCACTTCCCTCAGGGGTTCACATTTCACCCTAGCATTAGAAGACATTCAGTGGCTGCCAGAAGGGGTGCTGTTTTGTGTGACCGAGGACTTGCCCTTAGTGAGTCTGGGGCAGACAAGCTGGGGGAAAGCTTTCTGTGTGGCCCCGAAAGCCAGCCTGCCATGTGGGGGCTCTGACAGAGAGTATTTTGGGCCCTGGGGCGTGTTATCACCGAGCCAGGCAGACTCACGTTTTCTTTGAAGCTGTGGTTCTCAGCGCATTCTGAGTCATCCTGCCAAATATCTGTGGAGTTCTTCAGCAGCTGCCAAGTGCCCTGAGCCAAGCAGTGTCTGTAGGCCCTTCCTGTGTTCTCTGAAAGTAAACACAGCTCTGGGGGAAAGGTCAGAACACACAGCCCGCTCCCTGAGCACGTGGTAAGGCCCTAGTCCTTACCGCAAAGCTGTGGAAAATCCCAGGGAAAAGGGATTTTCACTTCCCCTTTTGGGGGCTCATTCACATCCCTACTGTTTATTTGGGACAGAAAGAAAAACACGAAAGCCTCTACATTTCATAACAAATCATGATCCACTAATGGCTTCCGTGTTTATCAAAATCTCTGAAGCTAGAACAGCCCCTGGTGACTTAGAGATGTAACAGCCCTCCGAGGGGCAGGCCAGCTGGGAGATGGCTACTGGGTGGGGCTGCTGGTACTTGCTGGGTGGGGCATCTCTTCCTGATGTTCAAGAGGTGGTGCCATGAAGAAGAGAAAGTGGTGGACGAAGCCTGCTGTGCCAGGTACAAGCTTTGTGGCCTTGGGCCTGGCTCTCCCACTCTTTGGGCCTTCCAGTGTCTTTATCAACGCTGGGGATAATAATGAGACTGTCCCTCCACAGTTTGGGAGAGGATTAAATGAAAGTGTGTTTGTGCAAATGATGGTCAATGAACTCTTTCCATGGTAATGGCCATTGGTGACTCAGTCACATCTATTCCTCTTACCTGGATGACAAGGGACTGGACTTGCAAATGAAAAATGAAAATGTGTCGGAACTTCCTGCTCCTGATCCTGCATGTAGTGGGCCAAAAATAACTATTTGCTGAATTTAATTAATGGATCCCCACATCGTCCTGCCACGTACCCACCTGACAGCTTTGTTAGGGTGTCTAATTAATATCTCAAACAACACCACCCCCCCACCCAATCAAACTCTTCATCTTCTCCTCAAAGCTGCTCCATCCACATATTTTCCTCCCTCAGTGGATGGCAAACCCATCTTACCAGTTTTCTGGCCCCAAACCTTGGAGCCATCCTTGGTTTTTTTTCTGTCTCTCATACCCTTCATCAGCTAATCTTGTCGTCTCTACCTTCAGGTATATCCAGAATCTGATCACTGCTTTTCACTTCCTTCTACCACCCTAACTGGAACCACCCATATCTCTCACCTGGATTATTGTGGACACCTTCGATACTTGTGCCCCTTCTCTACAGTTAACCCCGCAGTCAGAGTGAGCTGAATAAAATGTCAGCCACATTACATCATGCCTCACCCCAAATCATCAAAGGGCTCTCTGAAAACAAGTCAGGGTCTCCCACAAAGCCCTGTAAGGTCTGGCCCCAGGGCTCTCTGATATAACCTCCTATTGCTTCTTTTCACCCTTCACTCCAGCGACATTGGCCTGCTTGCTTTTTATGGCGTACACCAGACATAATGCCCAAATAGTGCACAATTTGCACTCACTGACTCCTTCTCTTCCCCTATTGGCTAAATCCCTTACCTCCTTTAAGTTTTCACTAACACATCACCTTGTCACAAAGCCTCACCTCCCAATGTATAGCAGCAACTTGCTACCCTTACTCCAACCCTCCCACCCCATCTTGTTTAAAATACATCACATTCAAACACTCTATACGTTACTTACTTATGATGTTTTTTGATTAGTGTCTGTCTCTGCTGCTAGAATGTGAGCCCCCCAAGGAGAGGCATTTTATTCTGTTTGGTCATTAAAATATCCTAAGCACTTAAAATAATGCTCGGTACACAGTAGGTGTTCAATAAATGTTTGTTGAATGAGTGAATGACAATAATATCACCTGACACTTGTGTTCTTCATGCCAGCCGTAAGGCTCTGAGCTGGGCATGCAAAAGTGAAGGAGGCACAGCTCCAAGTCTAGTGGGGGGAGGGAACGTGCAAATAAAGGTGTCATAAGGTGTTGTAAATGCTAAGATGGAGGACGGCACAGGTACGTAAGAGGCCTCAGAAATCCAGGGGGCCATTGCCCTTCGGGGAGTAGTAAGAGAAACTTTCTAGAAGAATGAAATTTCAAGCTGAGGATTAAAGTTGGGTTTATATGTTATCGCAGCCTATGTAGACAGAAAAGTGTGGACAAAGGCACTGGACAGGAAGAGTGAGGCAGGTATAAGAGCCTGGGAGTCATTTATTTGGCTGAAGTGGAGGTGAGAGAAAATGCTAGAGAGGTCAGCAGGGCCAGGTGATGGAAGGTCTTGAGCACCATTGAGAGGTGTTGGTGATGGGCCAACATAATCCAATGTGCATTTTAGAAAGCTTTGTGGAGGTGGCTGGAAGGCAGGGGACCCGTGAGGAGCTGAGGAGCAATGGCTGAGCGTGATGATGAGCAGTCGGGGAAACGGAGGGGAAGACGGACCAGGGGACTTGGCTACCAACCAGAGGAGGGCTGAGCAACAGTGGGGTCAGGCGGAATTTGAGAATGTTTTTCCCCTCCATTTCCCACTCCTCTCTGTCCTTCAATTCTCACTTCACCTGATGATAAGTCCTGACTGTTCTACCTCCAATATTTTTTTAACTCTTTCCCCTTCTCTCCAACCTCTTCCCTCTGCCTGAATCCACATTCGCATAATCTCTTTTTCTGGACCACTGCAGTAGCTTCCAAACTGGCATCCCTGATCCCCCTCCCTGCCTCCGCCTAACAGCCACAGGCTACCAACGTCATCTCCCGACACCACAAATCTCGTCATGTCCTTCTCATGCCCTAATGCCTTCAGCAGCTCCACAGAATCTCTCTCTACAGAGGGAAGTTTAAAAACCTTAGTGTAATGTACAAGTTCCTAAGCAATCAGGCCCCGACGTCATACTCAGCCTTATATGTCATTATAGCGGGTTTCCAACAGGACACAAGCTCCCTTCTCATATTATATTGCTCCTGTCTCTAATTTTATCTCACAAGAATGCTTCTCCAGCCCTTCTTCTCTACTGGCTCCACATTCTCCTTTCACTTCAGGGACCCATTTGGATTCTAAAGATTTAATGTGCAAAAGGGAGTGGAAAAGCAACTTCCTGTCTTTTGTGAAACTCACGCCCCTTCGTATATTCTAAAAGCCCAGAACCCAGTCTGTTTTTAAAAAAGGCTTAACTCCACTTCTTTGTAAGTTTGGGTTTTTGATCATGTTTTCTCTTGCAGTGAAATGGACCTCTATTTTCAGCTCTTGGGAAGGAACAGAGGTACGGTGGAGCTGGGCACGGGTGATCTATTCCACATGCCATTGAGGAGTCCACAAACATTTGGGGCCTCAGAGACCTGAAGGAGTCCAAGGGGCTCGAACTCAGCCTCCGCCTCAGCTCCCATTTACAAAGCACCTACTGTGTGGCTGACTCGGTGCATGCCTTCTCATTTATTCCTCAAGATGACCTTAAGAGTCAGCTATTATTCACTTCAATTTTACAAGAAAGCCACTGTGGAGGGTGCTGGCAATTGGCCAAAAGTCTGAGTGTAGAATAGAGGAATGGGGTCTAACCTCTGGGCTCCTGATTCCACGTTCAGTGCTCTTTCTTCCTCCCTGATCTGCCCCTGCAGGTCCAGCAATCTGACTGGTAACTTCCCTGTCCCCTTCCCTCGAACCTCACATCTTCATGTCTCCTAATTCCACTGGATCTCACCAGAAGACAGTTTCATAAAATATGTCAATAGCTCTCCCATCCAGAAATGCATCTTCCTTCAAAAGTCTCTCTTTGCACTAGAGGCCTCAAAAAATTGAAACCAAATTTCAACTGACGTGACCATTTCTTGGGCTGAAGTTAGATATGAAATGCCACCATGTCACCTCCTTAGAAACCCCTTTTCACTTTGTTTTGCCTGGAACTTTGTAACTGCTTATGTTTCTTGAGAATAGTTTCACCTGGTCTTAGATTTGTCCACGGTCTTTGGTCAAAGTCGGAAGAGTTCTAACCAGTAACTGTTTCTCTCTTTTTCCAGTAAAACAACAAGAGGCTGAGTTGCTGGGGAAGATTGGGGTGGGATATCATCCCGAAGTCCTGAACAAGAGTCACTTCCTTTACGCAAGATCAGGGAAACCTGAGTGGTTAAATTCTTGTTCCAAGTCCCATGGGGTTAAAAACACCAGTTCAATTATATCGCCTTCCAATGCTATTACAAGGGGAGTTTTGAAGTCTTTCCTCTTTATCTGACAAGCCAAAGTTGCATAAAGGTGAATGTTCCAATCTTTCTCCCCCATCTTTTTCTCCTTTCCATGATGGTGATAATTCTTACCCTCACTGCAGCAAATTCTTTGGAAGCCAGACCTAGACTCTATCATCATCACAGAAAAGAAGATTCATATTCATGGAACAGCCAGGCACAGAAGAAGCAGGAAGACAAGAGGAGAAGCAGAGAGAAGAAGAAACATGTATTAATGACAGCTTAGAAGGAGAACTTTTGTGGAAGAAGACTTGAGAAAAGCACTTGGCAGGAGCCCTCGCTCTAACCGCTCCCTGGCTGGTCACCTAGGAGGGACCAGCCTTCATGAAACTGTCAGAAATTGATCAAATAAGACATATTACCTTCGCGCCACCAAGGTAAGTATGAAGGGCAGGGAACGGAGACGTTTCCCGGAGAAGAATGAGGCCAGCACACATACTGATCAAAGGTCCCATTACAAAATATACCTGTGGAGAGAAGCAGGGACAAATGAACAGCACTATTGAAGCACTACTGATGGAGGCACAGGCCCCAGGAGCCCAGAACCCTCCTTCCTGGCATTGGAAGCTGGAGAAACCTGTGCAGGGACCAGCATGGGTGTCCCAGATGGGTCAAGAATGAGGAACAATGTGGGGAGAACAGGAATGCTTAATCCATCCCCAAGCACTGTGGCTTTGTCTACCCAACTTGAACTCTGGTCAGTATGTCACTGTGCACATTATGCTGATTTGGATTTATGTTACATGAACTGAACTCTCACAGAAACTCACAGACACTTGGAGGTGTAGCCAGCAGTTTATGTTCCGTAATTTACTAGATAATTGTTGAACTTTCATCAACTAGATCCTGGAGCACCCTTACCATGAAATGTGCAAAACGACCCGTAGATATAAGGGTACCTGCAGAATTAAAGTTCTTTGTCATGTGTACTTGGCACAAGCACTATCTGGTCACGTTTCTCTCTTTGAAGACTAATCTAATGATCATTATGAAATGTTGGAGCCATCTCAAGCTTAGGGAGTGATTTACACCCAGTGCTTGGCAATGAGAAGCTACTGACATAAGCCGCAGCCTTATAGGCTTCCCAGACTCAAACGAAGGGTTTCAGGCTGAATCCCAAATGTCCATATTGCAGGCTCCTCACTGCTGGAAGCCAAGCATCATTCCCCACCATCTGCTCCCTACTACACTAGAACTCAGGGTGAACAGCCAGGTTACTTGCATCAAGACCCTATAAATACAGATCTGCTAGGTAATACACTAATTTGGGGCACCTTTCGGACCTGGCTGCCAGGTGTCAGCACCCGGTCTGTGTGAGGCTCATCTGGCTGAGCTGCTTAAAGCATGGCCACTTTGATCTTAGAGAACAGGATTCCCCAAAGTGAGAGATGTTCTTGTAACAGATCAAACATTGATTGCTGCCTGCCTGGGCTGAAGGAATAGTTACAGGGAGACTGCTATGGCTTGAATGCTGTCACTGCTTTTGGGTCAGGAAAAGAAAGAGGGTTTATAGTGCCCTGTCAACCTACGGACCCCTGAATGAAATGATCTGAAAGAAGCTGGCAGAACGAAGAGAGGGCAGCTTTCATCCATAGTCCCCCGTGCACAGAGACAGTGAGCCAATGCTCCTTATTATTTTTTCTTTTTTATTACTATTTCTATTTTTCAAAGGAGGAATCTGGATGTCCTTAAAGAGGCAGCATGTGGGTAAAGGAGGCCAGAGACTGATCAAACTATTAAAAAATGTGCTAGAATGCTCTAAACTTAGTACAGACCTGGATAAGAAAAACGTTACGACGCAGTTTCAGTTAACACTATGAGAGACTCAGGACCACTCGCCTCTCTCACCTACCAACCCCCACCACTCTGCTTACCACACACTCGGTTGCTCATGTCATGTGATTAGGTGGTGAGTGTGCTGTGACAGATGGCTTTTATCAAAGATGGCCACACGCTTATGTATCACATCTCACATGTTCTTTTACAAGGAGACGTGGGGGTCTATCGTCTCTGCCCTCGAATCTGGGGAGGCCTTTAGAACTGTCTGACCCAGCTGAGCATGGCAGAAGTGGCTTCTGAGGCTAGGTCATAAAAGGCAACCTGGCCTCTGCTCATTGCGAGCCCTTGGAACCCAGCCAGAGTGCTGTGAGGTAGTCCAGGCCATATGGAGAGGCCATGTGGACATTTTCTGGGCAACAGTCCCAGCTCAACTGTCAGCTGAGAGTGAGCATCAACCAGCAGACATGGGTGTGAACAACCCTGCAGATGATTTCAGCCCCCAGCCTTTGAATCTTCCAACTAAACTGCAGACATCGTAGAGCGGAAACAAGCCATCCCCTGCTCTGTCTGAATTCCTGACCCACAGAAACTGTGAGAGATAATAAATGATTATTTTTGTTTTAAGCTACTAAGCTTTGGGGCTATTTGTTACACAACCATGGATAACTAATATACGTGCTTACCAGAAGGTTCCTTGAGTAAGTCTCTCAGGCACTTCTCTTTGTATTGAGCCCACTTCCGAGTTGTCTCTTCAAGGAGAGATCCTGTAACCTGAGCAGAAAAAAGCTGTGTTTGAGAGGCCCAGTTAGCTGTAGGCACAAGGGTGGCCTTGTTCTCATCTCACACCATGATTCTCAGACCTTTCAACTGAAGTGTCCATAATGGCCTGCTCCAAGAAACAGAATTTCTTTTACATCTTACGTTCTATTTAAAAGATACATATAGGATTTTTGGTCAAGATGGCAGAGTAGGTTAATACTGTGCTTGCCTCTTTTTGTGACCACATCAAAATTACAACTAAACTACAGAACAACCACCATTGAGAATCACCTGAAATCTAGCTGAACAGAAGTCCTACAACTAAGGACACACAGAAAAAGCCACCTCGAGGCTGGTAGGAGGGGCAGAGACTCAAAACGGGCTGGTTGCACATCCACATGTGGCAGTTAAAAACTGGGAGGGATATCTTAGTTGTGGAGGTACCCCCAGAGGAGCAAGGGCTCCCAGCCCCACACCAGGCTTCCCAGACCAGGGCTCCATTGCCAGGGAGAGAAGTCCCCATAACTTCTGGCTTTCAAAACCAGAGGAGATTGTGGCTGGGTGAGTTGGAGTGTGGCTAGTGGCTAGAGTCCCAGGTGTTCCTCTTAAAGGGCCTACACATGGACTTACTTACTGATGGAATCACAAGCTCTGAGCTCCAGCACTGGGGCAGCAGCTTGAAAGGCACTAGGGACATATGGGAAGGAACTGAATTGTCTGGCTTCAGGAAGAGGGCTGGAGGGGCAGCTTTTTCCCAGACAGAAGTGCAAGCAGAAGCCATAGTTCCTTTGTTGAGCCTTCCCCACTCCAGGTGTGCAGACACAGGCAGCCACCATATTTGAGTCTCCATTAACCTGGCTAATACCATTTGCCCTGCCCTGGTGATTCTCTGACACCCTCTCCCACCCAATCTTCAAGCCCACACAACACACTTCTGGTGGTTTTTCCATACAAACAGCCTCTCTTGGCTCATGCTGCAGATATTCCTAAAATTTCTCAAAGGTCCACAAACCCCAAACAAGCAACATCTATCCTCTGCATGCCCCATACTTCTTGCTATGCAGCCCCAAGCCTGGCACTAGTAGCAGCCAGCCTCAGTTCACAGCTTAGCCTCTCTCAAGCACCTCCAAGCCCAGTGTGGGTGGCAGTAACCTGAGAAATTGCTTTGTGGCTCATTCCAGGGGGCCCTTGGCAGGCACAAACTTCAGCTGAACTTGGCCTTTGGTGAAGCCCCTCCCAGGAGGCCCCAGGGCTGGCACACCTGGTGGCCATCTTCAGACTGAGCTGGAGCACCATCCGGCTGCCTCTGTGATGACACACTCAAAGGGCAGACTGGGAAGGCACCAGAGCCCTGCACAATAGCTCCTCTGCTCTAGTTACGGCCAGTCCTCACAACCCATCAGCCTGAGGATCAATTCCTCCATTGACATGCCAACAGCAATCAAGGCTCAACTACAACAGAGGGGCACACACAACCCACACAAGAAATACACCACCCCATAATCTAATCATATTGATTTTAATGCAAATATGAAAGATTTATTACAAAATCTTCACGTGAGGTTGACATTTTAAGAGGATACAATATGCTAGTCTTGAGGTTTCACACCCTACCGGATGAATAGTTGCATGCTTCTAAGACCATGTGGATTTCAAAGAGAGAAGCAGCACACTAAGAGGGCTCAATCATGTGTCAGAGAAGGGCCAGAGGAATTGCAGGGACCTGCACCACCCTGCCCAGGTGTCTGTGGGTCAGAGTCAACGACATTGAGCAGACAGATACTCTGCTACTGTACTGAAGCTTTGGGGCTTTTTTCTTTCTAATGTTATCTATTCCATCCCATAAAACCTTGGATACACAGGTGTGCTTTTTGGCCTTTCTAGACAGTTGAGTTGTCTAACAACTTCTAATTGTGTATTTGTACCACTTCTTTTGGCTTTAAAAAGGCTTTTTTCCCTTCAGTTTACTCATCATTATTGAGCACCTATTGTGTGCCACGCTTTGCCTCAGGGAGGAATCAAAGGGGACACAAAAATGAACAAGACACATTCTCTTCCCTAAAGGACTTATCTCCTACAGGTAAGGTGATTACAGTTGGTCCTTGAACAACCCGGGGGGTTAGGGGTGTTGATACCCCCCCCAATAGTAAAAAAATCCATGTACAAATGTTGACTCTCCCAAAACTTAGTTGTCCCCCAGTATACACAGGGGACTGGTTCCAGGACCCCTTGCAGATACCAAACTCTGGATGTTCAAGTCCCCTATATAAAATCACGTAGATCAATGCATACAGTTGGCCCTTGACATCTGTGGACTCTCAACCATGGATCAAAACAGTACAGGTATTTATTGAAAACAACTCACATATAAGTGGACCCATGCAGTTCAAACCCATGTCGCTCAAGGGTCAGCTGTGTATAATTAGCTGGCATACGAAGTCAAGGGACATTCTGACCCTGTCATCCTCTGCTTCCAAACAGGTTCTTCCCCCAGTGGCTCAGTATGGGCACCACTGTCCTCATAGTCACAAACCAGAAACCAGCAATTGTCCTTGACTCCTCCCTCTCCTTCACCCCCACATCCATCTAGGCACCAGATTCTGCTCTCTTAAATTTCTCTCTTGTCCAACCCTGCCTCCCATTTCCCCCATCTCTGTCTTGGTGCCACAATCCCCACTCCATACTGTTCCAGAGTGATAATAAGTCCAACAGCAGACTGAGCATAGGGCTTTCCTGCCTGAAGTCTTCTCGTGGCCTTGTCAACTTGAGATTTAACATCTCAGCCACCCCGTCCCAAGTCTCTCAACTCTAGTCATACTCCTTCATGACTGCACATTTTTGCACTTCCCACTGGTACTTCCCTTCCACCCTCGTCTTCACCTGTCTCACTCTCTATTCATCTGTCAAGATGCAGCTCAAACCTACTGACCCCTGTCATCCTTGACCACTTCTCTCACTGAAGTCTTGAGCTAGTAATCCTTCTCCTCAGTGCCCTGTGACCCCACACACTACTGATTCCTATGGCACATCACATACTGTCATCGGTGGGTGAGACATGCCTTTCAACTCTGAACACAAACCATTAGCACAGGGCTAGAGTTATCGTCCTCATTCTCTCTCATTTTCCAGCTAAAGAAACACAGGCACAGTTGTGGGTGGAATGGGGGAAGGGGAACATGAACACGACAGGTGTTAAACATGTGAGCTGGGCTAAGATTGCCCAGTTAATTAGTTGGATTTGAGACTTTATCTCCTCTCACAAGGGGTAACAAATTCAGATGCTGTCGTGGGCCAAGTAGAAAACCTGAAAGAATGAGGTAAGACAGGTATAATAAGACGGATTGGAGGAGTCTATTATAAATTGGGGAGATGTTACACCGAAAGCCATTCAAATACACACACACACACACACACACATTCACACACACACGCACATACACACTCAGCCAAAACAAAACAACCAAACAAAAAAATTTTTACGAGCTTACCAGGTAGCTAGTTTTCACCTCATGAGTAATTGGTGCGATCTACCCTCCCCCTGCTCTGCCCAGCACGCTCCGCCCCCCCAATACTATGACATTCATAATGGGGTCTGTGAGTAGTTCCTTTGCATGTCTTTTCAGAGAATCACACAGCCAACTTTTTGAAGAAAAAGTAGTATGGTCATCATTAGACTAGAAGGTCCCAAACTTTCTCAATTCATGGTGCGGTGTCTTTAGTGTCTCAATGATTATTCCACAGCACCCCTAGGCCAAAAGAAGTATCTAAAGTCCCACTTATTAAGTAGGCAGGTCTAAGCAACTTAACAAGTATTTACATCCTAACAACTTAGTGCCTACTGGGGCTCACACAACTTCTCAAACCTAGGACTCAGATTGGACACCGCCATCTTTGTTCCACATTGATTTTTGTGCATTACTTGCTTTTTATCACAGCAACTGTGCAAAGCAGCCGTATCACAGCAGCTTTGCAAAGATATGACATTACCAAAAGGAATGAAGCTTGATGTAATGTTGAAACCATGAACTACCTTGAGCTACTAATTCGCACAGTGTCTGGCAGATGTCACGGATCACTGCTTCCCTCAAAAAATGAAAATGTCTTACAGAACCCCTGTGAGTTCCCAGCACTGCCCTGGGGCAACTTAGCACAACATTTCGGAACCATGGAATTAGCCAGTAAATAATAATGATGATGAAATAATTAACATTTATCCCTTGGTTTTAGTTTCCGATGAGTCTGAAATATCCATTAATAACATATCTCTCTGAGTTATGGCCCAAGAGGCAAGATGAAAGTTTATTAACACATTAGGATGTTTAAAGAAATAAGCATCCTGATGGGACCATAACTGACTCTATATTATTTTTTACAAATTCAGCAGATAAGTTGGTAAATCACAAGCTGCCAGAATCTCCCAAGTCACAAAAGTAAGACCCTTTCTTGAATAAAATGTTGTATGTGTTCTCAGGTACCTCACTTGGGTGCCCTCCTGGCTGAGGAAGAGACAGTAAAATTTGTCATATACATGAGCTGTCCCTAGACTAACATTTTCCTATTTCCCTGCTGTGTGGCATGACTAATGGCCATGGTCAAAAGCAGAAAAAACAAAACAAAACAAAAACACCTACTAAACACTGAATTTGGTCAGTCTAGGAGAGCCAGACAAATTCAGACTCTCTTGCCAGGTAACTATCTTAAAGGCACCAAAAACTCAAGAGGCAAATCCAAGTTCAGTCACAGCCAGATCCAAACACAGTAGTGAGGAACGAGATACACGAATGGATGTTTTCTAACGTGATCCTGATTCTTCTCTTGTTCAGGCAACCAGCATTAATGATTAACTTGGCTGAGAAGAGATTAAAGAAAAGTGGAAAAAAGCCTTCTGTTGATTTGTTTTAAATAAATCTTCTACTATTATTTTTATAGAAAGAATACACTTCACTGTAAATAAAATTAAAATTACAGATAAGTAAAAAGGAGAGAAGATGAAATCACAACCTTATTAATCAGAAATTATCATCTCCTTCCAGACTCTTCTCTCTTCACACATGAATTTGTGTTTTTTTCTTTTCTTTAAGCCAAAAGGAAATCATATTGTTCTGTAGCCTCTTTTTCATTAGAAAATATATTGTGAATATATTTCCATTTCAAGAATGATTCTTCTAAAACACCATTTTCATAGCTACAAAATTTTCCATGGGTGAATGTGATATAATTTATTTTTTTAATCTCTAGTTGAGGGCATCTACGTTGTTTTAGATGTTTGATCATAAAAGTGATGCTGTAATAAAAATCTTCGTAGTTAAACATTTGAGCACATCTTTACTGGGAGAAATTTTTTGAATTGGAATTTCTGGGTCATAGACTATACATTTTTAAAGGGGTTAATAATGTACCACCTAACTATCTATCCTTGCCAAAATTTTTTTTTTAATTTAAAAATATGTACCTTTTTACACTCTCATCAGCAATGTATGAATGGACCACAAATTCACCTCTTAAACAGCCTTCCAGAGTATTTTTTTATGCCAAAGCAACTGCTAATTAACTTAAATGAGTTGTGGGGAGGGAGGAGGAAGAATGAGGCCATAGCGTTATTTCCCTGCTTGAATTTAGAAATGAAACTATTCCTGAGAATTTCTCATTAAATGAATTTTATGAAGACTTCCTGCCAAAAACACACCACGGTCCTTTATAATCCATGTGGGGAAAGTGTCTATGAGCAAAATTCATCATAAAAGTCTACACAAAGCCTTGTAATATAAACATTTGGAGAAAGATATGGGGTTTAAGACAGAGAACCAACAGAAGCGTCATCAGAACTATAGACACACACTGCAGGACAGAGTGAAGAGTTTCTGAAAACAAACTGGGTGGCAGAGCGGGGAGGGAACATCCTAACAGGCACATTATTGATTATTAAAATACCAGAGTGAAAGGGCCAAGGCGTGGCTCTGTCAGTGTCATAAGCCAGCCTGCGCCACTGCAGATTCTGCTGTTTTGACACATAAATATTCGTATGTCAATACCTTCCAAAGAATGCTGGGGAAGAAAGAACACAGTTCCTCAAATACCCTGAGGAGATGCAGTGGTTCCACTGCTTACGAGCTACATGATCGCTGGTGATCATTTAACCCCTGTAAATCTTAAGTTCCCCATCTGTAAAATGGGTTCAGTAATAATTCTTTTCTCAGAGGCTTGTGGGTTTTAAGCAAGGTGATTTATGATGCAACGCTAAGTGCTGCCGCAGTCGTTGGCACCCAATAGCCTATCAATACATGATTGTGGATAGAAGGTGAACAATACTAGACAATTAACTGAATATATTCAGTTTTCATACAAGATAGAGAATTGAAGCAAGGTGAGAGATCCGTGTCAACTTTTCCAGCGCCGGCCCTGCCACTAACCGATTAAGTCCTGGGGTAGGAGGCAGGCATGGGTCACCTGCCCCTCAGAAATGTCCTGGTCACTCACCAAGAGGCTGCCACCATGGTAAGAATTTCATGGAACCGTTGATGGGGTTCACCTCTACAATCTGCAGTGAGGGCTTGAAGGCAGTCTCTGAGAGAATTTGGATGCAGAAAATTCAGTAGGCATTTTCTGCCTATTTGGTTCTGGGCTAGCACCAAAGAAAGCCCGATAGGGTGAATACTTATGAGACCTGGCACCTCAGTCCTCCCTCTGTGGGGTCAGGGGTGATTTAGAATTCTGAGGCTGCAACCAGAGACTAACTCTGCCCGTGGACCAAAGGAAGAAAAGAACATTCTTCAAGGAATTTTCTCTAAGCAGATGAATGGAAATGGGGTCCCTTCACATCACAGCCTATTATAAAGATGGAAACTTGAAAAAGGATGGAGCAAAGGACCCATCTCCTTAGATAAGAATAAGACAAGCTACCAGAAGGCTCAATTAAAGAGAATGGTTACATACATTAGAATACGTCCTCAAAGACCTTAAACCTTATGCCACGGAGCTACATTTACTGATATAGAAAAATGTTCAACCTCCCCAGACTCAGTTTTGTCATCTGTAAAATGGGAACTCCCCTCACGGGGTTGCTGAGAGCATGAAATGAGATCACACAAGACCTTGTGCCTAATAAGTGTTCAATAAAAATGTTAGCCTGTGTTATTAGTGTATTTTGTTAAGAAAGAGCAGATTGCAAGATAATATTTATAATAAAAGCCTATGTTTGGTTTTTTAAAATAACTATATGTAAATAAATGGCAAAAAAAATGTCTGGAAGTATAAGCCACAGAATGTGAACGAGGGTGATTATTGCGTGGTGGTAGTGCAGTGAGTTATAGTTTGTATTTATACTTCTTTGGATTTTATAAGTTTACTTTTTAAAACAATGAGCATCCTATATTTTTATAATAAGCAGGAAGAAAGGAAGGAAGGAAAGTAGTGAAGGAAGGAAGGAAGGAAGGAAGGAAAGGAAGAAAGGAAGGAAGGAAGAAGGAAAGAAAAAAAAAAAGGAACTATCCAATCAACCTAAACATCAAACAGGAGAGAATGATAGAAGCAGACAGAAGGATATATACAACAACTTTAAATGCTATTTACAGAGTTCACGCTGACATGGGGAAATGCTTAGAATATGATGTAAAGGGGAAACCAGAATGCAAAATGTTTTATGCATCATCATTTTAGCTGTGTAAAAAAAATGCAGAGAAAATGGATTTGAGGAAAATATGCCAAAATATTAACAGTGAATACCTCTAAACGCTAGGATTATGGTTGATCGCTACTGTCTTAATACTGGTCTATATTTTCCAAATTGCCTACGAGAGGCCTAAATTGCTTCTATAATCAGAAAATATGTACAGCTGATAATAACAATAATAATAACAAAAACTGTTCTTACTTGCTTGATGGAAACCAGAAGCAGCAGAGCAAGGAGGGGCCTCGCAGGGGACTGGAGAGAGCACTTCCTGCGGGAGAGGAGAGGACTGGCGCCCCTGGCAGCAGGGATCCGGGTGGGCAGCACACGGACCCCAGGCCACGGCCCCACGCTCCTTCTCCCAGGCCCTGCCCTGCTGGGTTCCCGCCTCATCTTCCTCGCTGGACTTTCACAAGTGCGGACACATTTGTCTAACAGTCCAAGATGTACCACAGGCAGCCTCCTTTTGCATTCCTCTTTGTACAGCGAGGAAATGTTTGCACAAATCCTCTCCACACCGCGCCAAGAGCGTCTGGACCGGTCTAGACCAATGTACTGAATCTCCAAAGTTTCTCATCAACAGTAGCTCAGCCCCACCCCGGCCCCCACAAAGGCAGGGCGATTTTTCCCAGACTTTCCCCAAGTCAGCTGTGTTTTCTGGGACGTCCTCAGCTGAGGCCAAGGAGAAAAAGCAAGACGATCAGTAGCTTCCACCCCTGAGTCCCAGCTCAAGACACAAGACCAGGGTGCAACAGGCTCGGTTTCGAGCGCTGAGGATCAGCTGACCCCAGAGGATGGGCTTTGAGCCAGTTCTGAGTGGGTGTCTTCATGAGGGGTACATTTCTTACCAAGGCATTAAGATTGTCCAGGCCGGGCTGAGCCCAGCCGCCAAGGTTGTCCAGGCCTCTGCTGGACCCTGTTTATGCTAAGACTTCAAGAGAAACAGTTGCCCAGCTCAGGAGAGAGCAGCTCCTAACCCAGGGTCTGAAGCAAAAACCCAGTCAGTGACTTGAATTCTGTCTGCATAGTAGCAAAACAACATGCTGAGAAGCCACATATGCACTCTTCTTCATTGCCCACTTGTTCTGAACGTGTCATTCAGCCCACCTGGTAGATCCTTTTATGGAATTCATGATCCATCGCTTACTATTAATAACTACCACATTTGTACTTTCTCACCACGATTCACATTTACAAAACCTTTTCACCCTGGGTCCTATTTCATTCATCCTCACAATAACCCTGTGGCGGTGTGATTATTTCTCCACCTGACAGTTGAGAAATTGAGACTCAGAGAGGTTAGATTGCTTGCCCAAGGGCACACAGCAAGTTAGTGACAGAGCCAGGATACTATCCTGGGTCCTCTGACCAGAGTCACCTGACCAGAGCTACTTGGTAAGGTGCCATATCTTGCCCTAACTCTCCAGAAGAGTTCCTTTTTTTCTAGTAGTTTCATCACTGTGCCTCTCAAAGCCCGTTCTTACCCTACCTCTTTCTATCCAGCTCCCAGCATCCCTTTCCAAGTCTTCCAGCCTCCTGAACTGGAGGCCAGGTGGAAAGTATCCTGATTGGATGAAATGCAGGTCAGCAAGAGATAAAAAGACATTTATGAAGCAGTGGTTCAAGTTCCATTCAAGTTGAACCATAGGAGCTCATCTTGGTTAACTTATCTAACTGAGTGAATTCTGAACAGTTGGGGGAAAACAGGTGAGCGTCACTTAATAGAAATCCTTGGAAGTCTTAAAAATCCCATGTGGCAAAATTTTAAACCTTTAGCAGTAAATGTTCATAATGAACAAAGACCTCCCAAAATTGAATCTTGTAATGATGTGACCTCTGCAGTCAAGGTGGTCATCTCTTTGGGACAGCAGAGAGCAAGATAAAGTGACATAGAGAGAGAATAACGCCCAAGTGACGGGCTCCAATTCTTTTGATATGGCTGTAAAGCTATTCTGTAAAAGCACATTTAAGCTATCTTCTAAGTTGCATGCTGGCAAAGAAAACGCCTGCTTGGTAAGAATATTCTGTCTAATCTCTTTCAACTTTTCTCAAGAAGCATCCTTTTTCTGAAGGTACAGGAGTTGGGGCCGCACAGGACTTCCCCCTCTGTTGGATGGATGCCATCTAGTGATAAAACATGGTAACTCCTCTTCCCTCAAGATGGCACAGGGCTCCAAGCAAATGGTCCCAGCTCATGGGCTCCTAGCAGCACTTAACACAGTTTCTCAGCCTTCATCAGCAGCAAAGTACAGACAGAGTGGCATTAACCCAAATGACACTGCCCTTTTCTCCTATCTGTCCAGGCTGGTAGATTCTCGGTTATATCTGGGAGTCTTCAAAAGGTGTCTCACATGTAATCAAGAACGTGTGTGTTTCGGCTGCCAGGTGGAATTTTCTGCTACTCTCCTGCCCTCTCTGCTTCATAAATGTCTTCTGACCAAGAAGCACCTTAAGTCTCCTTGGCATCACCATTCCTGCTGTGCCCCCTTGACAAAGGCATGATTGATGTGTCAGGGGCTCTGCCTGCCAGCTTCGGAGGCCCCAGGATAGTGTCGAATTCTGGCCTTATGTGGGGTGCAAACACCCTCCTCTGTTCTGCAGAGCCCGTGGGCCCTGAAGCAGGCTGCCTGTACCTCGAGTCTCCCGGAGCCCCCGGAACAGGAAGTTGTCCTTGTCAGTCCTTCTCTGTAGGGCTGGGCAGGGAACAGGCTGTGCAGGCCTTGAGATTCCCCAAATCCAACACTGAAAACCCTGCTCAAGGCAAAAGGCAAAGGTGGGGAGACTTTACCCAGACACCCACCCAAATTACCCTTGCTCTTCCATCAGAAACCAAAACCCTCCACAGTAGCTAAAAGAAGGAAACAAGCCAAATGACCATCAGGTGAATGGATACACAAAATGTAGTCTATCCACATGGTGGGGTCGTATTCAGCGTTCAAAAGGGAAAGAAATTCTGACACATGTACACGCAGATGAACCTTGAGGACATTCTGCTAAGTAAAATAAGCCAGTCACAAAGAAGTAAATTCCACTTATACTTACAGGGCTCAAATTCATAGAGACAGAGAACAGAATGGTGATTTCCAGAGGCTGGCGGAGGGAGGCTGGGATGTTAGTGTTGAATGGGGACAGAGTCTCAGTTTTGCAAGACGAAGAATTCTGGAGATTGGTTGCACAATGTGAATGCACTTAACTGTGTACGTAGAAATGGTTAAGATAGTAAATTTTATGTTATGCCTATTTCACCACAATTGCAAAAAAAGAAAAAGAAAACCAATGCCCTCCTCAACATCTACATCCTGGGGAGGACTGTGATGGGAGCATGTTCCAGCTCTGTGCTTTCTCATGTGGCCTCCTCAGACCTCAGACGTTCACATGGACGTCACAGGCTGGAGTACACCGATTCCCCAGGGGGGCGGGGGAGACAGAAGACTGTAAGGATGCCAGATGGCAGGGCTGTGGAGGGTGGGTGCCGTGAGGAGGAAGCGGAGGAGGGCATCCTGCGCATCCTGACACTGCACACCTCATGCAGCCATGGACAGGGCCTGGCGGCAGTGGGGGACGACCCTCCTCCCCATCTGCCTCGCCCTCGCCTTCTCCCTCACCGCCGTGGGCAGCAGCCACTGGTATGAGGGGACCCGGAAGGTGGCAAAGCCACTGTGCCGGGACCACCCAGGAGAACTGCCTTGCATTCACTTCACCAGGGACAGCAGGAGGGACAACGGGAGCCAGGCTGTCCAGTACATTTGGGAAACGGGGGACGACAAGTTCATCCAGCGCAGGTTCCACGTGGGGCTCTGGCAGTCCTGCGAGGAGAGCCTCAGCAGCACAGGTGAGTGCGGCCTGCAGGTTCTCGGGGTGACAGGTGCAGGTGGCCATGAGCAGCAGCTCTGCAGCCAGGCTGCCTGGGTTTGAATCCCAGCTCTGCCACTGTCTGCCTATATGTATCCTTGAGTAAGTCCCTCCACCTGTCTGAGTCTCTGTTTTCTCATCTATAAAATAGGAACAATTGCAGTTCTCATCTGTAGAGTCACTATTAATATAAAGATGAAATGACCTGATTCACATAAAGGACTGGCAACAGTGCCTGATACAGCGTCAGTATTTATCAACCCTTCACTTTTACCACTTGCTGGGGTCACCCAATCCCTGGAGAATAAAGAGTGGCCCCACCCAACCCTAAACTTCATCCCTGCACTTTTAAGGGGTCTTAGAATGGAAGGTTCTCTTAGATAACAGGCTTTGAACATCATCGATGGGAAGGGAACCCCTTTATGGAACAACTCTCAGAAGTAAGCCCCTTAACAAGTTTGACCTTTATCTCGAGCAATCCTTGAAATAACCCAGAAAAGTAAATATTATTTCCTCAGCTCGCAAATGAGGAAATGGAGTCTCAGAGAGTTTCAAGTCACATAGCCGGCAAGTCCATTTCTTCCCCGTTATATTACTCAGTGCTAATTCATCAACATCTTTTGAACTTCTGTGGCTTGGATAGGTTGGTGATGAGGGAAATGGTGAAGGAAGAGGAGAGAGAAGAGGGAAGGGAGGGGTGAGTATTTGGAACTCGTCTTTCAGAAAAGAGTGTTTTTACCTCATAAAGAGCTAAAGAGAGAAGAATTGGACTCCTCAGTGTTAGGCAGCCTGGCTGCAAACCCCAGGCCATGCTCGGGGCCAGAATTTTCTTCCTTTCCTGCTGAAAAAAAACCCCTGAAGGTGGAAAGGAGAGGACCCCTCTCCATCCTCATCTTTTTCTTGACCTCAGGCTTATTACATTAAGTTTTTGTACAGCTTTTAAATGTTCCTGGAGTCCCTAATTGCCTTTTGTTTTCTCATACTCATAACATCAGTTGTTTATTCCTGAGGTGTAAGTAAAAGGCAACAAGAAGGAACCTTCTGAGGTGCTGTGTACCCCTCCCTATCCCTACCCCAATGGTCATTGCGGAGGGGCGGTGCCAAGCCTTGCGCTCCCATATGCCCATCTCAGTGTCCGTGACCTTGGCTTTAAGTGTGGTGCAGACACTGCAGAGTTACCTGGCACTAAGGCTACTGGAGGGACTTTCCACACCCTTCTCCTATGCAGAGTAAACTTTCTTCCTGTAAGTCCACTCTCTCTATCCTCATGGACAGACACAGGAGGCTCATGCATCCCCAGAGGGTCCCCAAGACAGTCTCAGATTTTTGGTTTGGAAAATATGGTCACCATACCCATAGGCAAATTGCTGTGGAACTCCCACTCCCCTTCCAAGCCCCACCTGAAGAATGCCTGCTTTTATTTCCACAGCTGCATATAAGTGTCACACCAGTTACCAAATGTTGGTGTGCATGGCAATCACCCAGGGATTTTTTAAAATTCCAGATACCCAGCCCTGGAGATTTTGATTCAACAGGTCTGGGATGGGGTCTAAAAATCCCCATTCCTTTAAAAAAAATTTTAGCCATGGTAATATTTGCACATAGATAAGACATTGAATTGTTTTTGAAAGGCTTATAAGAAAATCTAACAGTCTCTTGCTCCTTCCTGCCCTATAACCTAGTCCCACCCTTCCTGGGAAACCACTTTTAGCTTAGTTGTTTCTTCTAGTATTTGCCTCTATGTTTCCAAAAAATAGGCGACATTCCTATCTTCATGTTAGACATCATCTATTGAGTTCCTATTATAACAGATAAGGATAACTCTCTCACACCACCACATCCCACGTCTGCTGTGCCATCCTCTTAATATAGTTATGTTGCTGTTTTATTTAAATCAATAAACCAACAATTTATTTAGACTGTGTAACTATTGGTTATTACAGAATCGAGGAGGTGTTATCATTGCCTTAAATCTCTTGTACAGCTGCTTGTTTTTCCTGGAATTTCTAATTGCAGTTTCTTTCCTCATCCTCATAGCATTGTTTTTCATTCCCCTCAGCTCTCTTCTAGCTGGTGGTATCTCTATTTATGATGAGCTCCCCCATGTCCCAGGGTACAGCAACGCCTCCTGGAAAGCGGGGACTCACAGCAGTGTAGAATGAATTCACCACAAACGATGTCCACGTCAGCCCCAGGAGTAGGAGAATGAAGGGATACAAAGGCCAGTGAGCCACAGTGGCGAGAGCTGAGATAAAACTGAAACGAGGAAAAATGTGACAACGGTTGTAACAAAGACTCATACGTGGTGTGGGGATGGAAAAGAGGAAGAGGTTATTTACAGCTCGGGGCATGGGGAAGGCTCCGTAAAGGAGGTGGCCACTGTGCAGGCCTCAAAGCAGGACTGTGATTTTAATAGATAGAGACGGGGTGTGAGGATATTCCAGGCAGACGGAACAGAGTGAGCAAAGGTCGGAGGCAGGGCAGCACAGGTGTTTGCATCCGAGTACAAAGCAGGGGAGACGAGGAAGACTCATTACAGAAGAACTTAACTCACATGGCTCTTCACCTGAAGCAGCTTCTCCTCCCCTGCAACATAAGGTCATGGTCACTCCAGGACAAGGAACCGAATGGGACAACATTCCCTAGAATGAAAAAGCCTACTTGGAGAAAAATTAGAAGCCTAATTAGAGAAAATAAAATTGATACTATTTGTAACGTCAGGGAGGCGAGGTCAGAGTAGAACCTGAACTTGAGGACAAGAGTTAGAATATTAGGTGGATGGAAACTGCTTCCCCATTCCCCAGTGACAAGGAGACTGGCAGAAGGGACTGTGCATGGCCTGGGCTTGAGGAAAGGGTGGGATTGGAAACCTCATCGCTTAAGCACCAGTAAAGGCACAAAATTTAGGGAGGATCAGAAGCAGCTGCAAACTATCTATCTGTAAGTGGTGAGTGCCTCATATATTTACACAAACACTACGCAGACAGATGATAAATTGTCCTGGACTTTCTGATAAAATATTGTTATGCATGTGGGAGGAGTGGGGGCTTTCTCAACCTGAAACAGGCCCGAAAGTACCATTAAGAGACTGTGTAAAGATCTTTCGGGCTTCTTCCTCTAGAGACAGGCGTCCCCTTGGTGCTTTTGTCAACCTATGGAGTGTTTTACCACACACACACTGTCTTCTCATGGATCACACCACTGAAAGGTTCATATACTGTTAGGAGCACACTCTGAAGTTTAAAAAGTGTTGATGTTCTCAGTATTCCTGGAGAAAGCCAAGGAAAAATAAAGGATGTATTTTTGACCACTTTCTGATTTATGTGTATCTTACATACTTGATGTCAAGCCAGAAAGAGACTTTAACGCGTGCCTTGCTGGGTTTTCTCAAAGATTACTCCACAGAGAGGCCTGTTGAGCTATTCCTTGTGAAATTAAATAAAAAGAGTTTTCCTACTCAAACAACTTTGGGAAATGCCACCGATCACATTTTCTTCTTGGAAATTCACACTAGCACATTAAAATCTCTGACAAGTCCCACAATAAAGAAACCTGTTTAATATTACATATCCCAGTGTGTCCCAAAATTAGTTGACCATAGAAAAAAAGCGTTTCTGTGGAATAAGGATGACTATTCTGTGAGATTAGTGTTCGGTGGAGCACTCTTTGGAAAGGGCTGATTTAGAACAACAGACTCATTTTACAGATGGCAAAACTGAGTCCTAGAGGTACAAGTGTCCCCACTGAAGACTGTGCAGCTCGATATTGGCAGAGCTAGACATGGGACTCAAACTTCTAAACTCTTACCCCAGACTTCCCATTACACCCAAAACTTAACTAAAGGACAATTGTCTTATTACTGTGTCCATCAATCTAAAAAAAAACCTCTGCTCACACTTTTAAATATTTCCTAACGTAATAAGGTAATCCAAATAAACCAAGGTCTCTAAATAGTGTCATCGCTTTTAAAAAGGAGGAAAGGACATCTCCAGAGCAACTTTCTTCTCCCCAGAGAATTACCATCAACTTCATGTGCTGTAAGATACCCCTAAAGTAAAAAATTTAGAATTAAATTTTTACTAAATAATAATTAAAATAATAGCAAACATATAAGGGAATAAAACAAAAGGCATACATCGGAGATTGCAAATAAATGCCTACAGGAGGTGATAACAAAGTGAATGAAGCAGGGCTAGCCTGCGGTGCCAATGACCTTGAAATCTCCTCACCTAAAGGGGGCAGCCTCTTTCTTGCTCAGCTCAGCTTTATGGTCACGTGGGCTTGTGAACTCAATGTTGTCAAATCCTCTGATTTTTCAAGGGAAGTAATTTATCGGGATTTCCACATGAAATCTCCCAGGATCTTGAAAACACTGCATAGGCTCCAGAAAGCCTGTCTGCAGTAGAATGTAGCCCGGGGCCCCCGGCTGCAGATTATTCCACACAAACATCTGCTATTTTGCCTAGTTTATCTCAAATGCCCGCGAGATTTGGAGGTAAATGGGAAGGCACCCAAACAGTGCTTTGGAGAGGAGGTCAGAATGGGTGAGGGGAGCTCAGGAGAACTGGAAGTAAGGACTCCAGACTGGGGAGGATACTCCTGAGCTCCCAGGAGAGGGTCCTCGTGGTTTCTGACCATCGCTGCCCCCTGAGGCCTCACTGGATGTTTTCCCTCTGAATCAGCTCCATCACCAACACCTAAAAATTGATCCTTTACCTGGAGTGAGGTTTTAGGACAGCCTCTGCACAAGTCACCTTGAACAGCTCTGCACTTCCTTCCTAATACCTAACGTGCCTTTCAGGGGAGGTAGCACCTTTGAATTTCTCCCTCTGAAACGAGATTTGAAATGAAAATTCCTGGTTCAGGCAGCGCTTAGACAAAATGTCCCTTTCCTTAGCCAAATGACTTAGTCAACAATTTCTGATTCTGATTCTCTGCTGTTCTGCTAAACTCAGAAAGTTCAAGGATGGGGGGCCCTGGAGCCCCCTAAGGGGTGGGGGAAACCAACAGAGAACGGATGCCAGAGGCAATCACTGGGGACTTGGACACCATTTCCTAGCTGGCTGGCTGCACCGTTTGGCTGGCCAGCACCGTCGAGCAATGTGGCACCCGCCGCTCTGGCTTCACAGGATTTATAAAGGTTTTTCCTTTTAATCCTGCTGACCTCATTCAAAAGGAACACCACTTCTGAGGATTGAGATTCATCAAGAGATCACCATGGTCTGACTCTTTTCGCCCAGGCTAACCTCACGCTTCTAAGCCATTGTGAATTCTCTTCATCTCCTTGGTTAGCCAGCACCATCTCTTTGTCCTGCCTTTGGCTCTGGACCTGGCCTTTGCTTTATTCCTGAGAGAAAAGGCAGCCTCTTCAGCAGATGAGACAGACCCTTACCCATTCATATACTACGTAGAAAAACAGCAGGTGGGAAGGCAGAAAAAGGTGCTGGATCTCAGGTGGGAAAACCCAGGTTCACGTCCTGACTCTACCAACCTGTTTCAGCCTGGCCTCCAAATGTGCAAAATAGGGGTGTTTGTATTTGCCTCTATCAATAATTAGACACACAGACAAGTATGAGGCAGTTCACAAAATACTTTCACGTCGGAGGACTTTTATTCTAACCACTTCGCGAGATGAAGAAAGCGAGGCTCAGAGATTTCAGGAAGCTTCCTATGATTAGTGATTGTGGCAGAACCAGACACCAGAGTCAGGCCTGGATTTGAATGCCACGTTCTGTCCCTGACGTCCATCTGTTGCTCTCACTGCTGGCCTGACGCAGGGGATATAGTGAGGATCTGATGACATGACCTGGAAAAAGGGCCTCCTCTGCCTCACAGCGCTTTGTGAAAGAGAGCAAATGTGAGCGCTGAGATTTCCCCAATGCTGTGGAGACCTCCCTGGTAGAACCAGGGGACCAGGATAAATCTTTGTTGCTGTGACCATAATACCACTGCTGCTGTGCAAACCAGTGAATCATCCAGGGAAAACGTCCAATTGCATCAATCCCAACCTGACTTAAATAAAAAGTTGCGAGGCCCCTGCGGCTGGATTAGCAGCCCAGTCCCTGACTCTGTGGCCCTCAGCCCCAGGTGGTACATTTACCTCCTTCAGACTGCTTGTGGTGGACAGTTACGTGACACACGTGTTCCTGATGCACAAGCAAGTCAGAAAGTATCCCCGCAGAGCAACCCGACCAAACGGCTGCATCATAAACCCAGATGTGGTTCCTCTTCTTCCCACAGCCCCGCAGAAGGGCCGTGTAGGAGCGAAAACACCAGGGCACTTGGAGTGTCAGGAAGAC
The DNA here is from genome assembly GCF_004115265.2 of Rhinolophus ferrumequinum. NCBI lineage: Eukaryota > Metazoa > Chordata > Mammalia > Chiroptera > Rhinolophidae > Rhinolophus > Rhinolophus ferrumequinum. The sequence goes on from NC_046304.1 coordinate 9,521,924, forward strand.
GAGCTGGCAAATCTTAAGGTTCATGGCCTTTAGGCACGTACCACATGAAGTGTGTATCTGTTCACACATATGGTCCTTCCCGGGAGAGCCTGATGAGGTAGAAGGTGACTGCCTCATCAGAAGGCCGGTGCTAAAGAAGCCAAAAGGTGGGCTCTATGGTGGGGGTTCAGGTGGATGGAGGGAGGACCTAAGAAAAAGAGGAATTTAGACTTGAGGCTGGAGGAAGTAGGGAGCCACTGTATGTTCCTGAATAGAAAAGTGACGTGGAATTTTCTCTCTTATAAAAGAAAAGTATTTTCTGAAGTCTAAAGATTTTCCCCAAAGTTATTTCTGTCCTTGAAAACTTCCAGAGAAGATAGGTGATCTCAGGGTACTTACAGTCTAGAAATAAATAATGATTCATGCTAACTGTGTGCAAAAATAACGCAATGAGATCGTTTTATTCTAATAAGGTTTAAATGCATATTAACTGTGAGAGAAGCTTTCTTATCTATTATCTCGTTTGATTTTCAAAGCAAGGTTAATGTGGAGACTTTGGAACCAGTTTTATTTAGAGATAGGAAAGCCATTCCATTGAAGAGTTGATGACCTGTGCCCTCTTGCTTTGGCTCTTGCTCTGTTTTAGCTGCTACCAGCCCAAACTGAGAGCAGCTCCCTTTGTCTCGGCCATCTTTGTGTCCCCTGGCACTTACCCTAATAAGGCTTGCTGGATTGCATTAAATCAGTGATGTGGCAGGATAGAATTGGGCTTGGCCTCTACGGGCCTGAGTTCTAATGCTGAAACTGTCTCTATCTGTGCTGTCTTGTGCCATCCATTTTCCTCAGAGGTCCCTGGGCCCACTCCTCGAAACCACGCAGGGAAGAACCAGGCGATTTCCCAGGTTCCTCCCACTCTATAGTCTGTGATTCAATTTGGGGCTGAAGTATTTATTAATGGAGAGAGAGTGGGGACCCACCTGGGACAGGACCTCAGAGGGTAATTGCTATGGCCTCAATCCTCCATCGGTCACTCACCCCCCAATCCAGAATTTAGTTACATCCATACACACGTAACTACTTATGGACTTAGCTTTTTCAAAGGAACTGCACGTCTAAGGCAGCAACACAAGCTTTTCCAGCCAGTGTGTGCACCATGAAAGATGATCCAGGCAAAGCACACCACACACATACACACCCCCTTGCCCGGGAATGCAAAATAAGTCTGGTGGTGGCTTCTGCCCAGTATTGGGGACACACACAATAACTTCTCCCTTTCCTTTCATGCTCCAGAAAGTGTGATGGAATGCAAGCAGCTAGGGCACTTAGTGACAGAGATAGTTCTGAATCTGCTCTAAGTCATTTACAAAAGTCATTACAAACTTTGTTGTTTTCCCTTTAACCAGAAACAAATTATTGGAGACTCATCTCATAATGGATGGTGTTTGGGAAGCTGAGAACCACGGGTCTAAGCCTCCCAGCATCAGACCAGAAGGGTTAGTTCTGCTGCAGTAACAAACCACCCTTAAATCCTAGTTGTTTAAACCAACAAATTTATTTCTAACTCATTCTATATGTACTTTTCAGGTTGGCAAGGGGTGTCTCCTGACTGCAGCCATTCGGGGACCTAGGCTGATGGAGACTCCACCTGGATATGTGGTTCTGTGACCACAGTCAGGGGAATGAGAATCAGATGGACAATGCCTGGGCTCTGAAAGCTCAGGACCACCAGTGACCCACCTCCCTTCCACTCCCAATTCATTGGCCACAGAGAAGTCATACAGGCAAGCCTGCATTCACTAGTATGTGATTGTATTAAGCTCTCACAGGGAAAGGCACCACATGTCTGTGAACAATACAACAGTCTGCCACACACCCCAAGCCTTGTTCAAAATGACCGGCGGGGACACTGAAGGGGCTAGGGACACCGCTGGCCCCTCATCACAAAGGCTAACACTACTTAACGTACACATTCTCTTTATCTTCTAGGTGAAGAGTGTAGAAGTTTCCAGAGTATAATACCAGCTGAAGAACAAGGTGAGTACCTTACTCATGTTGTGTCTTACAGCTCTCCTCCCAATCCAGAAAATTGCTATTGTTTTTGTTGGGGTGAGGGAAATGGTGAGAGAGTTACTTATGGTTTTTCCATGAACTTGAGTCCAAAAGCTAGCACCACTGGCTCTCTTCATGTGACCTGGTGGTGTTGGAAAATGTTCAACAAACAACTTTGCTTGTTTGCCTTGAGGGAGGGAAAGCCTTGATTGGTAGTGTTTGCCAATTTCCAGGGTGTAAATACTTCCACCGTGGCTAATTTCAAGCTATCCATCTGAGGTGAATGCAGAGTTGGGAAGAGATGAGCTCTGGCACACCACTGCCGATAACACTTTTTCTTCTCTGAGACACTCATCCAACTTATACTTACTTTCTTAGTATATGTTTTCCCAGCTAGAATAGAGGTTTTGTAAAGGCCTGGGTCACTTCTGTTTCATTCATTGCTGCGTCTCCAGTACCTAATGTGCCTCACAGGAGGCCTTTTACAAATGTTAGCTTCCCTTCGTGTCCCCTTTATCTGTTCACCTCCACATCCAACACAGTTCCTTGAAGCCTGTAGGTGGGATCCCATCCAGAGGGTAAGTAACTGGTTCACATAGGAACAGGTGAGGTTTTGACATCTCTAACCAGGGCTCTTAATACTCTCAGACTCTTCCTTGTGTAAGTTTGTCTAGCTTCTTCTTTAAAAAGACAAATGTCTTGTGGTGGAATCAAAACAACAAGTTAATTTTTGAACTGGGGAATGGAGACCCTAGTATCTCTCATGTAATCACGTCAGAGTCTTGCTTTAGTTCTTTATTTTTTTTCCCTAGTTTTCTTCCCCGCTAAAGACAGTCTTTATAAACTCATCCTTCAAGCCCTAGGAGCCCCCTTTCATTGCCAGCTTTCCAAAATTCAGCAGAGGTATCTGTGGTTTTTCACCGTGTGGTGTTTGTTGTTTTTTGTTTTTGTTTTAGAAGTGAACTAAATCAAAAGATTGAATATCCTAATACTTCTGATTTCTAAATGCCCAGCATCTCTCATCCCTACATCTTGCAGGTGTGCTGTGGCTGTCTGTTGGAGCTGAGGTCCTAAATATCCTTCTGATGTTGACAAGTGCCATCCTCCTGGGCTCCAGAATGAGTTATCGCAGTGCTGGGGTCCACTGGTTCAAGGTGGATGCCTCTGTAGCCATCCTCTTGGTGCTTGCAGGTACTCCTCCATTAGCATCATTAGAAAAACTTCGTTCCACACAACTTGCCCCCGAGGAAACTGGCAGAGCTTCAGGCTGGCTCTTTCCTGTCAGTGGCCAGTTCAGCAAGATAGCTGCTCCCCCGGAGAAGTCACTGAGTTAATCCCATTGGGAGAAGCAATGATGCTTTGGGTACGTGATGAAAAGAAAAGGGATAGGCAAAGATGGTGAAAAAAAAATGTATCAGTGTGTCTTTATCACAATCCTAGGAAGGAAGTACACTGTCTCTGAGAATAGAAGGTGCCTAATTTAGTACAATGATTAGGCATGAGTCCGGGCAGAAATACTGCCCGGTTACTTAATGGTTGTGTGACCCTGGGCAAGTTACCTAACTTCTCTAAGCTAGATATCTCAAAAATCTATGGTGATGACTAAATAAGAATGCATCTCATATATAGTAAGTACTCAATAAGTGGTAGCTTGTTAAAAATTATTATCCAAGTTTGGTGTAAATATCCCAGAAGAATAAAGAGCTCCTTTTTTTGGTCTTACTTCTATATTCTCCAAGCAACTTAATTTGGTCTCCTGAGTGGGCCTTTTACCAAGAAAAGAACCCTGAACAATGACTTCCTTCATTTCTCTGGCTGGATACACAAGGCTCTGTTGATAGGCCTCCGTCCAGTTGATAGATCATTTCTGTGCTTGATAAGTATAATGCATCTTTTCCAAACCTTATCATCAGTGAAAAGGATGACAAATCCAATCTCTGGAATTTCATAGCAAAGAGCCAGGCCTCTTTGGAGGCTCTTGGAGGCTCCTCCCCACGTCCTGGCGTCCCTCAAAGTCCCTTAAGGTCATGAGTAGGCCTCCTTCTGGATGTCTCTTTAGTTTCAACTGTGCGAATGAGACGTCAAGTGGAATGTGTAAAGATTTATAAGTGTAGGTGCATTATAAGGACTTGAGACAGTCCCATTAATATATAAATAATTGCTCCTACCAATTAAAACTAATTTCTATTTGGACCACTAAAGTTGATCCACAGTTGGCCACTGCCCGTGGGAGGAATGACATGGCAAAGGGACCCACACCACTGTGTAGATTCGTGAGTACAATAAGAAATGAGTGTATGTATGAAACATGAAGACTTCTTGGAAGGGCTCAAGAAGGGTGCTGGGGCGGTCCTTATATCCAACTCATGCCAGGTGGAGAAATCGCATTCTTAACTCAAAGCTCACAGAGCTTTCCTTGTGCAGGGCTCCTAGGTATGCTGGCACACATCATGTACACAACCATTTTTCAAATCACCGTGAACCTTGGGCCAGAAGACTGGAGGCCTCAGACGTGGGGCTATGGCTGGTCATACTGGTGAGTTATTGCCCGGGGAGCTCAAGCTCGGAGGGACCAGTGAGGATATACGCAGGTGTTGTAGGACCTCTGATTTTGGTCATAGCTCTGGCACCTGCTACGTTTGTGACTGCGGATTACTTTCTTAAACTCTCTGTAGCCCAACTTCCTTATCTGTATAGTGACAATACCTGTCTCAGATGTTTTCATCAACATTTAAAGAGGTTATGTTTCTAAAATGTTTGGCACAGAGAAAAGTCCTCAAGAAATGGAGACATTGTTGTTATTACATTCTTAAACACAGCTTAGGGGAAAATGTCCTGAGCTACAACTCCTAATAAATACTTCAATGGGGGAGACCCAGCCTCTGTTTCTAATGAAAAGACAAGACCATGACATGGCAGTTCTGTCTCTAACGGAAACACTCAGCCATGTCATACAAGACCACAGGGGTTCTCTTTGATGTGGACCTCCGAACCACAGGTGCGTCTTAAAAATATATCTACATATGCTTACATTTTCATCCTGTGTAACAACCTGTGTTAGCTTCCTCTTTGTAAAATAAATAACACTGTCAGGGCTTACTCCCTCATGCTACTATTCCAGGGTTTGGTGAACATGTCTGTGTTACTGTTATCCATAAGCTTCTTGATTGTCAAGCCGTATTTAAGAATGATTGGAAGCTCTGGAAAGTGGTTGGTACTTAGTTACTCATAGACTTTTTTTTTTTTTTTTTTTTTTTTTGTAATTGATTGGATATGGAGCCATCTATTTTACCTGGGAATTCCACCCCATGAAAACATACACAAATGTCAGTGTGTAGAGGTTGTTTCTCAACCACCACTTTGCTGGGTTCTGTTGAAAGATGAAACATGTAGACCATTATCTCAGAAGGCAAATAAGCTTCCAGAGGGTAGGGATATAAAAATGCCAATCTCCATTGCCAGTGTCCTGGCTAGAACCAACAACAATAATACCAAAACGTAACACCTACATGTAGTAGAGGCTGTGCTGAGTACTTCTCAAGCAGTAACTCATTGAATTCCTCACAACCACCCTGTGGGCAGTGTTACTGTTATTCCGGTTTTGCAAATGAGGAAACTGACACAGAGAAGTGAAGTCACCACCTCAAAGTTGCACAGTTAATAAGAGATGGGTGCAAACCCCAGGTGCAAATTCAGCACAATGACTCCAGAATTCGCTCTCTTAACCATCAGGCTACAACACATCGGCTGGTCTCTGAAACTTGTGATCCAAGATCCAGGCCCAAATTGGGTAGAACTGGGAGCTGGTTTGTCACCAGACTGACCCCCAGCAGGAAGCCCTGGAACATAGCCCCTCTGCTGTTTTCTAACTGTGCCTTTTATTGACAGTCTCGCCTGGGGTTCTTTCGCCCTCTGCATGGCGGTGTCAGTCATGGCCATGAGCAGATACACGGCAGCCCGCCTGGAATTCACAGAGAAGCAGAGGATACAGAAGGGCAGTCAACACTCTCAACACAACTTCCTGGAACCCAAGCCTTCGGAAAGAGCTCGGGAAAGAGAAGCTGCTCCCAGCCCTGAGGGGCATGCCCTCATGAGTTTATCTGAGTACCTGCCACCAGGTGCCCCAGTCAAGGTGTCCATGTGTTAGCCAGTGCTCGTGGCTGCTGGATCTGCACAGGCAGACAAGCCAGGCACTTCAGTCTACTAATGAACACCTCTGGGGTAGGCTTCAGAATGCTGTGGTCCAGGTAAACCTTCTACCCACCATCTCATCCTTCACTAAAGAGCTTTAGCTTCAGCTTCTGATTCCCGTTAAAATGCCAGCATCTTCAAGTGAGATAACACTTACAGAATATATCGGCCATTGACACTCTAGTATAAATTAACATCTCAGGCTTTCCTGACAGTGAGTTTAATAAGGATAACAAAGAAAAAGGGAGCATGTGAGCACTAAGAGAAGCTGAGGAAAGGGGAAAGAAAGACTCTAACTGCAAAGAATGTAAAATGTGTTGCCCATACAGCTTTGTTGACAGAAGAGTCCAGATATTTTTTCCTTAACTGACACACACAAACTGATAGTATGTATGACTATCCCATGCTTTCTTTTTAATTTTAATCAAGAAGACATGAATTTCAAAATAACTTTTTTGTCATTTTAAAAATACTTTTTCTTTGAAATTTGGTAATTTCTATCTATAGTAAAATCAGTTTGGAAGGATAATCAAATGATAAAACAAAATGAGAACAGTCAAATGGAATGACATCTTATCATAGTTAAGTGGAACAAATGTTTGAATTGTGCTTAAATTGCGAGGCACTCTTGCTTCTAAAACTAAACACTGCTAAACATGCCAGTCTTGTTTGCAGCAGTGTTCCCTAATGTGTTCAGTTACAATATTGTATAAATTTATCTTATATTTTAAATTAACCATGTTATAGAAGCCACAGGTTAGACACGTAAGTTAGGTTTTTGAAAATAAAATGGACTGCCAAATTCTAACAAACCCAAATATATTCTTGCTCAGATTCATTTTAAAAATGTACTTACATGTTTAGTGAACACATCATTTCTGGGAGAAAAAAAAACCCTAATGTTTCAAATAAAATCACTCAATCTGTTTATACTGAACTGTAATATTATACTGTCATACGAGTAGAATTAGGGAAAATTCAGCTGACTTCTTCATGTCTGGGGCACTAGTCAAGTACCTGCCTAACAGATGGTGGTCTCATGGAATACTGTATTTTGTTGAGTGAAGTGTATTTGAAGAGATATATAGAATAGAATTTTCCAGAATTAGCTCAATACAGAGAAGGCTGGGGTTCCCTGGGCCATTTCCTCACATAGAGCAGAAGGGTTTGTACCCAGTAGCCTCTGCCCTCCACAGGGTGTATATTCTTTTATATGATTCACAATCCCTGTGTACCTGTGCAGGTAGATCCTGTAGTCACAAAATCGGGTCACAGTCTGACCCTAGAGAGAAAGAAATGCCCTGGAAATATTTCCAAAGAGACGCTTGCTTAGTTCTCTCTCCAAAAAAAAAAAAAAAAAAAAAGAGAAGAAAAGAAAAGAAAAAAGCATATCTATAGAGAATGTGGCCGAAGGTGACAAGGAAGAAAAGAATTTTCTGAAGCCACGTGAGAGAAGTTGACCTCATCAAATGGCACAGGTGGCACCTGGAGAAAGGAGCCAGTGATCAATTAGACACCGGGCAGGGCAGAGGCTCAAGTCAAAACCAATGTTTGCTACATCCTCTGAGCTCCTAAGGCACTTTAACAATTTTGAAATATCGATTTTGTGAAAGTTTAACATATGTAGAGAAAAGTGCACAAACACTAAGTGTACAGCTTAATGAATTTTTAGGCAGGGAGCATAGCTGTGCAACTTCCCAGATCAAGAAACAGAACCAAGGCATCTCATTTTCATCTATCTTGGCTATAAGAGAGACCCAGGTGTATTTTAATTCCTTGTATATTGAAATAATTTCTTTATATAGCTGTTCCCCTCTTATGGATTATAAATTATTTCTCTATGGCAAGAACTATTCTCTGTACACCCCTCATCTAGAACAATGATTGGCAAATGGAATTCCCCCCACACACACACACAGAGATATATCTGGAAGTATATATATGTGTATATACAGAGGGTACCAAAAAAAATGTGTACACATTTTAAGAAAGGAGAAAACTGTATTAAAATTGTAATAATATATACCGATAACAAAAGATGAATACAAGTCATGGGTATACATTTTTTTTGGCACCCCTGGTATATAGAGATTCTATCTAGCAAATGAGTATATATCCATTCTATCAAATAGACATTTTTTTTTAGCATTTTGTGGAAAGTAATATAGCTTGTGATTAAGGGCATGGACTCCAGAGCCAGGCTGCCTGAAGGTAAATCCTAGCTCCTCACCTAGACCTTGGGCAAGTCAATTGTTTCTCTATACCTCAGTTTTCTCATCTATAAAATGAGAGAATAATCCTGTCTATTTTAAGGGTTGTGAGTGCTGAGTGCATTAGTATATATGAAGATCTTAGAACAATGCCTGCAACAATGGAAGAATTAATTGCTAATATCTGCCATGTGCAAAGCACTGCATTAGGTCCCATAAGTATATAAGGAAACAAGATAGAGTCTGAGCCATTGCCAATGAGGGAACAATAGTGAAATCTTAGTGATTGTGTCCAAGAGAAAGCCAGGGTCAAATGAATACAAATGCACCAACCATTTAGCTTGGAAGCCATCCATCCTTAACTAGTCATTCAGTAAATTTTATCAGGTATTTACAATGTTCCAGGCAAAACACCATTTCTCCTAGAAGTAAGGAGTCAACCTTCTTCCTTTTCTGGTATCAGCCAAATGCCTGTTTGGGGTCAGTTAACAAAATGGTCCATGTCTACTGTCTACTTATTGTACTTACAGACAAGGTAGTTTCCAGAGTGTCCGTTGTTCTGAATAACAAATCCATCATCAGGAGGAACCAGCTCTGGAGCTCCGTGATCTTCCCTGACCAGCCTCAGGGAACTCATGAGGCAAGGGGTGCATGTCTCCTCTGACACAATGAGTGACAAAAACAGGTGGCAGCTGACTCGAAGTGGTTGGGCAAGAACAAAGAGTTTACAGATGAAGAACTGAGAAAGTGGCAGTCTGATCCCAGCAAGCCAACTATTTTTCCAGAATTAGTGAATTTAGCTCTAAACTGGCTCAATTGGCTCAGAGTCTTTTTCACTGATGGCTTTGTTGGAATTGATGACTCGGCTGCATTTCTGTCATCACACAAACCTCCTTGGGAAACCATAGCTGAGTAGTCTGGGCAGAAAGGGATTTCTTCGAAGAGCAAAATAAGGTTAGTAGGCCTACCTAGTGAGATTAGTCATATTTGCTCATGTAAACGTTTTTCATTCCTTCAACACCTGTGTATGTAAAGCACTGTGTGGGTGTCATGGAGATACAAGGAGGAGTAAGAACGTACCCCTGCCCTCAAGGGGCCAACTATAAAAACAATATAGGGAGATCCAAGATGGTGGAGTAGATAAACACTGTGCTCGCCTCAGCCCATGAACACATCAAAATTACAACTAAGTTATAGAATCTGGAGAACCATATGAAGTCCTGCTGAACAGAAATTTGGTAACTAAGGATATAAAGAAGAAGCCACGATGAGACTGATAAAGGGGTAGAGACACAAAATAGGCTGGTCGCACACCCACGTGTGGCAGTTGAAATTGGGAGAGATATGTCAGCCACAGAGGTTCCCCACAAAGGAGCAAGGGACCCCAGCCCTTCAAACCAAGCTCCCCAGTACAGAGTACTGGTGCTGGGAAGAGGAGTCCCCTCAACTTCTGGCTGTGAGAAACAGAGGTGATGCCCACCATCCAGGGGGGATGGAATGCTGCAGGGAAACACAGCCATCCTCTTAAAGGGACTCACCACACAGGCACTCACCCTGAGCTCCAGCAGAGGGACGGTGACTCTGGGGGCATTGGAGCCATATGGGGAAAGACAGAGTTGTGTAACTTCAGGGTGAGGACTGGAGGGACAGTCCCCATTTTCCCTGTGAGTGGCCCTCGTCCATGTAGCTGGCATGTGGGCATCATGTTTCCTGTGTTGAGCCCGCCTTCACAGGCCAAATCTGAATCTGATTGGCCTAGTGACCCCACTGCTCCACCTTGCTGACTCCCTGGGGCCCTGCCTCACCCAACTTCCTTACTGCAGGAGGCTTTATCAGCAGCTGAACCTTACAGGAGCTGGCAGGTGGAAGTAGGCCTGGGAGTGTCCTGGCTTTTTGCGGTGCTTCCCCAGACCTGGTACTGGTGGCAGCCATCCTCGGTTAGCAGCGTGGCCTCTCCCACATGCCTCCAGGTCCAGCACAGGCAGTGACCAACCATGGATCTTTTTGTAGCTCCTACCAGATAGTCCCTGGCCAGTCACAGGCAATGGGTGACCTGGGCCTGTCCCAGAGCCCCTCCCAAGATGCTCCAGAACCAACATACTTGGAGATTGGCTTCAGACCACAGCAGCACACCATTCAATTAGCCCCACAAGTGGCATGTCCAAAAAGCAGTCTCAACAGGCACCAGAGCCCACTGGGGCGAATCCCAATTAGTGCACTAAGCCCCCTGCACCGCAGCACATAAGCTGTGGATGTGGCCAAACCCCACAATCAGTCAGCCTGAGAATCAATACCATCCACTAACATGCCAACAGCAATCAGGCTCAACTGTAAGAGAAGGACACACACAACCCATGCAAGGGACACTTCTGGAGCACCCAGCTCAGGTGACCAGGGAGATTGTGCCACTGGGCCCCACAGGATTCCTACTACATAAGGCCACCCAGCAAGACTGGGAGACATAGCAGCTCTACCTAATACATAAAAACAAACAGAGAGGCAGCCAAAATGAGGAAACAAAGAAATACATCCCAAATGAAACAACAAGAAAAAGTTTAGAAAAAGAACTAAATGAAAGGGAGGCAAGCAACCTACCAGAGACAAAGAGTTCAAAACAATGGTTATAAGGATGCTCAAGGAACTTAGTGAGAACTTCAACCAAGAGATGGTAAGTATAAAAAGAACATAGAAACCATAAAAAAAGAACCAGTCAGAAGTGAAGAATACAGAAACTGAAATGAAGAATGCACTAGAAGGAATCACCAACAAACGAGATGAAGCAATTTGGAAGACAAGGTAGCAGAAAACACCCAATTGGAACAGCAAAGGGAAAAAAGAATTTAAAAATGAAGGCAGTTTAAGGGGCCTGTGTGACAACATCAAGCACAACAACATTTTCATTATAGGGACACCAGGAAGAGAAGAGAGAGCAAGGAATTAAAAACCTATTTGGAGAAATAATGTTGGAAAACTTCCTTAACCTGGCCAAGAAAATAGACATACAAGCCCAGGAAGTGCAGAGAGTCCCAGAAAAGATGAACCCAAATAGGCCCACACCAAGACACATTATAATTAAAATGGCAAGGGTTAAAGACAAACGGAGAATCCTAAAAGCAGCAAGAGAAAAGCAGTTAGTTACCTACAAGGGAGCTCCAAAAAGACTTCCAGCCGATTTCTCAACAGAAATTTTGCAGGCCAGAAGGGACTGGCAGGAAATATTCAACGTGATGAAAAACAAGGACCTACAAACAAGTGTATTCTACCCAGCAAGGCTATCATTTAGAATCAAAAGAAAGATGAAGAGCTTCCCAGAGAAGAAAAAGCTAAAGGAATTCATCACCACCAAACCAAACCTGTATTACAAGGAACACTAGAGGGACTTCTCTAAGACAGAAGAAAGAAAAAAAAAGATCAAAATTATAAATAATAAAATGGCAATTGGTATATATCTATCAACAATTACTTTCAATGTAAATGGATTAAATGCTCCAATCAAAAGACATAGGAGGGCTGAATGGATAAGGAAACAAAACCTTTACTTATGCTGCCTACATGAGACTCACTTCAGATGGAAAGATACACAGAGACAGAAAGTAAAGGGATGGAAAAAGTTATTTCATGAAGATGGAAATGAAAAAAACAACAAAAAAAGCTGAGTTAGTTAGCAATACTTATCCCAAACAAAAATAGACTTTAAAACAAAGACTAAACGAAAGACAAAGAAAGACCCAGTGATCCCACTTCTGGGTATTTATCTGAAGAAACCCAAAATGTTACTTGGAGGGGATGTGTGCATCCATATGTTTATTGCAGCATTGTTTACAATGGCCAAGATGTGGAGGCAGCCTGGGTGTCTGTCGATGGATGAATGGATAAAGAGGAGGTGGTACATATATACAATGAAATATTGCTCAGCCATGAAAGGGAATGTGTTCTTGCCATTGGACCTGGAGGATATTGTGTTGAGTGGAGTATGTGAGACAGAGAAAGACAGATGCAATGTGATTTCACTTATATGTGGAGTCTACAGAACAAAATAAACAGAACAGAAACAGACTTATAGATACAGAGAACATTTTGATAGTTGCCAGATGGGAAAGGAGTTGGGAGAGTGGGTGAAAAAGGGGAAGGGATTAAGAAGCACAAATTGGTTGTTACAAAGTAGTCATGGGGATGTAGGGTACTGCATAAGGATTATAGTCAACAATATTGTAATAACTACGTATGGTGTCAGATGGGTACTAGATTTATCAGGGTGATAGATGGGAGGGGGTTTGGGGGACAGGGTGAAAAAGGCGAAGGGATTAAGAAGTGCAAAGTGGTAGTTACAAAATAATCCTGGGGATATAAAGTAAACCATAGGGAATGTAGTCAATAATATGGTAATAATTATGTATAGTGCCAGGTGGGTACTAGACTAGTCAGGGGATCACTTCTTAAATTATGTAAATGTCTAACCATATGCTGTACACCTGAAATTAATATAAAATAATATGAAAAGTCAACTGTAACTGAAAAATAAAAAAGGGGGGGAAGGTGAAAGGCAGTAAGTGGTCCAAATTTTCAGATATAAAACAAATAAGTCATGGGGATGCAATGTACAGCATAGAGAAAATTGTCAATAATATTGTGCTAGCATGGTACAGTGTCAGGTGGTTGCTGGACTTACCATGGTGATCACTTCTTTAGGTATATAAATGTTGAATAATGATTATATATACCTGAAACTAATATAATATTGTATATTAACTCTATTTTTAATAAAAATCTTTTTAAAAAGAAACAATTTATTGCTGTGTAGCAAGAGGGAGGTTGGGGATATTAGAAAACAGCCAAGGTCAAAGGTAATTTGTATCACTTAGTGTCAGTCAGGGTCTCAGCTCCCACTCCCCGCACAAGAACACAGGATATGGTGAGGCCAGAGAGGAACACCAGCGGAGCCATAGATAGGGGAGTCATACCACTATATTCTTGCTGGTGCCTGGGTTGGAGATACAGGAAGCAGGAGCCACACGATACGCAATCTGCCATGTGCTTCTCTGCCAACCAACAAACCAAACCCCAGTGTAGCCACGGCAGTTATATTAGTGGCTAATGGCTAACTGGTTACAGCTGATGGCCATCTACTACCCAAGCCAGCACCTTTCCAGGTGGGGCCAAGAGCCTGGAAACTGCTCTCTGGGACTCTGTCCCCACACTTAGATAGTTGACAGACAATATTATTCACCCTTGTTAAATCAATTGTGCTGCATATGAAAGACAGAATAGCAAGGTGAGGCATGAAAAACTAGGTTTTGGGGATTTTTTAAAAGTTATCACATGAAGCAGGAGAGCGACATCTTTCACACAATGAAAACATGGAAGAAACGAAGACAACAATTTGAAAATAGGAGAATTCGGGAGGCCAGATGAGATCATAAGGATGTCAGACAAAATCCATCTGCTTCTCTGTTTCTCTGTTTCTGTTTTTTTTTCAATCAAGAGAGTTTTCAATATATACAAAATAATGCAACAGACATGCATGTACCCATCAGTCAGATTTAACAGAAGTAAAGGCTTTGTCATGCTTGCCACAGATCTCTCTTAGAAAAGACAAGAAACAAAATGTAAGAGATACAATTAATACATCACCCCCCACCCCCATCTCTTCCTTCTTACTCTCTCCCAAGAAGTAACCACCATCTGGGAGTTATTCCTTTGTACAGCTGTGCACATTTACTATACGTAGATATATCCACAAACTAGATATGCAAGTGTCGCGTACAGCTTTACATTTTATATAAATGGCATCATCTTATATTGGGACTGTATTTTCCACGGAGGTCAAATTTTTTATTGTGGCAAAATACACATAACATCTTGCAAAATTGGAGTTCCATAGTTCCTAAAAAATAACTCCCCATTCCCCCCTCCCCCAGCCCCTGGCAACCATCTTCTACTTTCCGTCTCTATGAATCTGACTACTCAAGGTACCTCATATAAGAGGAATTACACAGTGTTTGCCGTTGTGTGACTGCCCTATTTCACTTAGCATAATGTCCTCAAGGTTCATCCATGTCATAGCATATGTCAGAATGTCCTCCCTTTTTAAGGCTAAATATTCCAGACAATTTATTTAGATGTCAGGCTAGACCTAACAACCCACCATCCTGCCCCATCCTTGCCTCTTCCACTACAACAGCCCTGCCCCCTGTGCGTGAGTGCCTCGGTGGGTCAGGAACACCCACCCTTCCAAAGGGCGATCAGGCGTGGAAGAAGCTTCATGCAGCGAAACAAGCGCCGGTCCTGGTTAGAGAGAGAAGACCCAAGCCAACAGGACCATTTCAGCCCAGAGGATGTGCCCTGGGGGAGGGGAGGAGAGCGAGGAGATGACATTGACCCAGCAGTTTATTGTTTATAAAAGTACGTGCACACACATTACCTGACTTAGCCCTGGCGTCCTTCACCTCTGAACCCTGTTCAGGGTCCTCAGGAATGGGTTCTGACACGCGCTGAGCAGAGGCAACAAGGAGAACCAACGCAGTCTAGGGAAAAATTGCCAGGGAGAAGAGAGAAACTGAAACCATCCGTCTTGGAGACGGGTCAGACCCATTTTGGGTATTGTAGACACATCACTTCTTATATTTCAGTTCTCCACAATGGCGCAGTAAGGACGGCAATCGTATTCCCATCGCCATTTCTGGATGGTGGCTGTGAGATTCAGAAGGTCTAAATGTGTGCCTGAGGCTGCACAGCAGTCAGGATCAGAACCAAAGTTCAGATTCAGAGCTGAACAAATCCAAACACACCCCATGCTGCCTTTCTGGGGGCGGAGTGGAGACAAATCCCCTTCTCTCCTCCTCCCTCCCTAAGGTTCTCAAAGGGCAGGGCCCTGCGGCACTTTATGGGAGAAGCAAAATGGTTTTAAATGCTGGGAGGGAGCTGTTGAGGGAACACATTTCTCTGATTCAGAGATGGATTAGGACAATTAGAAGTTACACTCAGCTTGAAGCTAGGCTTGGTTCCAAGCATGGCTTCTGCTTGGAACCAAAGAGATTGAAGAGGTTCCAGAAGAGAAGGTAAGGTGGGACTTGCTGGTTTACACTGTGGCTTTCCTAAGTTTTCCAGGATTGTCCCAACCCTATTTATGCGTTCATGCTGTCAGTCTAACTTCTCAATTCTTAGACTAGAAAATATTATTATTTCAGGGTTAGGTAAATCTTCATGCTTCTTTCCTAAGTAGTACAGTAAAGTAGACAGAGATTTGGAGGAAGAATCTCTGTAGACCAAGGAATGTGTTTTAGGTTGGAATATTCCTTGTCTGTGGCAATTAAGTTGAAAGAAAAAAAAAAAAACCACCACCTTTAGTAGATCTGAGTTTTCCCTGGTACAACTAAAGCTCCTCTGACAACTTTGAGTCCAAACGTAATTCCACACCAGAGGACGCACTGCCCTGTCTTGCCTCTTCCCCACCATTAGGGCCATCGGGCAAAGGTGAAGGTGCCTAGCGGAATTCAACCAGCAGTGAGGAACTTGTTGGATGGTAGCTCTGAGCATTTTTCAGACCTGGTGAGGCCATCGTCCAAATATCAAGGTATGCGGAAGACTGTGCTTCCGCAAAGCACAAGGTGTAGGTAGCTTGGGTGAATCATGAACCACTTTGCAGACCTGGCTCATTACTACCGACAGTAAGTGTGAGGAGAACAAAAACCCCACGATAACCATCAAACAGACATTCCTGTCCACATCACTTAAGCCAAGGTCACTTTTCAGATTTTACCTTACGTGACCAATCGGCGTCATTGGACACAAATAATCATCTCCCCGCTTCAAACGCTGCCTTCATTTGACCCCGGACACTGCTCTCGTGAGTCTTCCCCACCAGACTGTCACACCTTTTCAGTCTCCTTTGCTGATTCCTCTTCAAGTCCCCAACGTCTAAATGTTGGAGTCCCGAAGATCAGTCCTCAAATATTCCCCTGTCCACACTCATCTCGTAGGTGACCTCATCTTATTGCATGTCTGGAAATGCCACCTACTGTGATAACTCCCAAATGTGTATCTGGAGCCTAAACTTCTCCCCTGGACATATCTCCAGACAGGTATATGCAACTTTCTAGCTAACGCTTTCACTTAGATTCAACAGGGTTTTCAAAATTAATATAGACAAAATGGAACTCCTAATGCACACATCCACGCCAATCTTTGCTTACTGCAGTCTTCCCCATCTCAAAAAATAAACAAATAAAAAATAGAACTCTATCCTATTCTTTCCTCAGGACAAAATCTTGGAGTAAAGAAATCTTACTTCTCTCTTTCCTTCATTCCCTTCTATACAACCCATAAGCAAATCCTGTCTGCCATACCTTCAAAATATGTCTGAGGCCAGCACTTCTCATCACCTTGATTGATCCTTAGTCAAGCCAAATCAAAGCCATCATCACTGCTTACCTGAATTACTATTGCAAAAGTTTCCAACTGGTCTCCCTACTTCCATCCTGTCCCCTTACAATCTATCCCCAGTACAATAGGAGTAAATGAAAGTCAGCTCATGTCTTTTCTCTCCTCAGAAACTTTCAAGGATTACCATCTTATTTAAAGTAAAAGTCAAAGTTCTAACTATGTTCTACAATATAAGTGGGCCCTCAACGGTTTCTCTAACCTCATCTATTCCTCACCCCACCCCAGTCACTCTGCTCCCATGCACTTCCCTCTTTGCTAATCCTTGAGAATACCAAGCACACTCTGCCTCAGGGCCTTTGCACTTGCTGGTCCCTTTGCCTAGAACTTCTGTCCCCCATATAACCTCGTCACTTCCTTCAGGCATCTTTTTAAGTGCCATCTTTAACCAAGATTTTCCCCATCACCCTACATAAAATAAGAGTGACTTATTCTCAGTTTACCTGCTCTCCTCTCCTGTGATGCATCACCCAGATTCCTCTTCCATGAGGGACTTGTTACCCAAGGTGCTGGGAGTGCAGTCAGTGAATAACCAGCTATCAGTACATTCAGTTAGGGTCACCTAAGTTAGGGAGATCTGACCTTGGACCTAAGCAGGTAGAGAAGGCCCTACATAGTACATTGCATTCACACTCCACAATACCTACCTGTGCTGACTGACTGCCCTCGCTTTCTGTTAAAGGGCAAAGATGGGGCTGGTTTGCAGAGGAGCCAGTCTAACACACTGGCATCATCTGGAAAAGGACAGTCCCACTGAAGAGTGGCTCTGATGCACGGGGAGAAGGGACACAGTAAGTTGAGCAGTCCCTGTTGTCCACTTGTTTTGAAAGGAAAGGTGGCTTGAGATGCAGATTTACACAGACACGTTGGCAGTTGGCTAATGGGTCAGCCAACCAGTCAGAGATTATGGGGAAAAAATTAGTGACAAGGTAATTTGGGGAATTGGTTGTGAACATTTCTCTTGTAATGATACAAAGTATGAAGATATTTGGCCCGTTGAGAATGTCTTCCAGAGATAATCACTGCGGAGGAGCTCCTATTAATCAGGTGAGCAAGATACCCATGCAGTTACTGTGGGTTGGCCTCTCTTCCCAGCCTGCCCCACATTTGTTCCAAGCAACCATGGCATCAGAAACTGAAAAGAGAGTCATCAAGGTGTTTCCTCCTGCTTTGACCCTTTATCACGGGCAGTATCAGTGATTCTCTGTGACTACAGAACCTGTTGACGCCCACCCCACCCAAGTTCCAGCTCTTACTTAGCTGCAGTAACTCTTTTTCTATCCCTTGTCCCTAGAAGTGGTAACAACTCCCATTTTTGCTGGCATCTGGATGTCTCTCCACCCCTTGTGTGTTTCCTTAACCCGTCCATAGCCTGTAAGGGGTCCCTCCATTAAAGTCTCTCCATTTGAATCATCCAGGGTGATTTTGTTTCCTGCCTGTACATAACTGATTCCTGCTTTTTGTTCTTCTCTTACAGGATTTATCACCTTCTGACACACTATAGAATTACTTCCTTGTGGATTCGTTGTTCATTTCCCAACACAAGAGGTTAAAAATCTCCATAAGGGCAGGTACTACCTTTATTTCATTCACTGCTGTGTCCCTCAGACTTAGAACACTGCCCAGCTCAAAGAATCTTTGCAAGACATTTATGGACAGCTTGAATCATCTTCTGGAAACATTAAGCTAAAATCTGGGGATGTTTACTGCTCTTTAGGTGGAATGCTGCCCAATGATTCACTGCTCTCAGCAGCATAGAAAACCACATCTATAAGGTCTGCATGCCTGCGTGGAAGACGTGTCTGAGCTGTTAAGACACGTGGGCGTGGGTAACCACTGGCAGCTGCATCTACTTAAATAAGGAGACTACCATCAACACTACAGGAGACCCTGACACGCCTCTTTTGTAAAGGATCTTGTACATTTGTGGGGCATATTTTCAAATAGAGAACTTGTGAATTGTCCAATCATAGCAGTGGTCATGTTTGCACAGTATAACTAATGAACTTCTATATTGACCAAGCCAACCTTGGCATGGAGACATTATAACATGAATACTATTTTAAGTTTCCCAATGTAAGCTGTTCCTCCAAAAAGTGCTCTTTGGAAGGTTCCTAATGCATAATTTAAATGAATTAAAAATACCTCCATCCCTACCTATGGGTATGGAGTAAAATACCAAGGACTTAATTCAAAGAATCCTTGACACTAAGACAGTGGGGTAGACTTTACCTTTACCTCTTCATTTTACTTTTTTCAGCCAATGTCTTCAGACCTGAAGGTCATCAGAGCCAAAATTTCTTATTCTGTCATGAAAAAGGCCCATTAAATTCACATTAAAATAGTGCTCATGTCACCCAAAGCCATGTGTGTTTGCAGCAGCACTATTTATAATAACCCCATACCAAAAACCACCCAAGTACCCACTCTGAGAGGAATAAATTTAAAATGTGAGGTGTATTCACCCAATGAAAATGAAAGATCTCCAACTTCATACAACAGTCTGGATGAATCACAAATGTATTGTTCAGCAAAATAGTAATAACTTGTCATCTATTTAAATCAATGTTTTAAAGCTCAGGTAAAACTGATGTATGCTTTTAAAAGTTAGGAAGCCGTTATACTTAAGGGCTAGAAAAAGCCATGGGGACGGGGGGCACGCCGCCAATGGTCTGTCTCTTGATCTGGGTTCTGGTTACAGGAATATGTTCAGTTTATGAAGACTCGGGGAGTTCTACGCTATGTGCACATTTCTATGTCCATTATAGGTCAATAAAAAGTTGGAAATTCTTTTCATGTTCCTGGTTGTTCTTCATTTCTAAGGAGGAAATAGACTTTCCCCATTCCCACCCCCGGGCACTGCTTCTTGCACAACTCCTGGTCAGCCCAATGATCCTTACCACACAACTTAGGATGTCATTTGATCAGTCTCTTGGTTTTGTTTGTTTGTTTGTTTTTAGGAGGGCACAGCTCACAGTGGCCCATGCAGGGAGCCAACCAGCAACGTTGGTGTTGTTAGCACCACGCTCTAACCAACTGGGCTAACCAGGCACCCTCTCAGTCTCCTGGTTTTTGATGGTATGAGTACTTGAATTGGATTTTAGCTATTTATGTCCCTCCATTTCTAATCCTTCTGAGTTCTCTTATATAATTAAAATATTTAACACTTGGGATAAATTCTTGATATTCTTAATCATTAAAGATAATAATAGTTGTCTTCTTGTGAGACAGGGTCTATGCCTGTATCTAATATGCAGTATCTTATGTTGGTTGTCCTCCCAACAGTCCTGCAAGATGAGATTGTTATGCCCATTTCACAGATGAGGACACTAAGTCTGAAAAATGTGGAATACCGTGACTAATGAGAAATACTCCCCAAACTCTGCTCTTTCTAATAGTTCATGTCACACCTCCAAGTGGTTCATTCTGCAATAGGTTCCATTCTGTTTAACAGTTCTTCTAAGCCTTTCATCTCCACCATAAAGGAAGGCCAGATGCTTGCCTGAGCTACCTGAAAGCTACCTGATACAAGGGTTACAGGAAGTGAGGGCAAAGATGTCTGTGCTAAAGTCCCAGGTCCTGATCCCTAATGCCCAGCTTCAAACTGCAGAGGAAACCTCTAATACTCAGGCAAGCCAGAGAGCTTTAACAGTCCTGGCAAGAACTCTGAAATCAGACCCGGCCAGCATGTGTTCCTGAATATCAGAATAGGCACTATATTTACCCTGAAAAGCCCTTTAGTGCACTGAGAGCTAAAAATAGTCATTAGGGCCCAAGCAAGTGGCCTTAACACACGGATTTCTTTCCAAAAATGCAGATCCATTTTAATTAAATTTGTAATTAACCTTTGGAAGGGTGGGACCCTGGATGCAGTTTGCTTTCGGAGACACCGTGAGTAATTTCCTATTCATTGGACATTTGGGGATTAACAGGGTGCTCAGCTCGAAAGCAGCCCGCAGGGCTTGCACAGAGCCCAGCGCCCTGCAGAGGACACTCAGGGCTTGGTGCATGAGTGACTGTGCCCTGCAGCCTTGGGGCCCCCCCGCCCCGGTGTCTTGATCAGGGTCTCTTTGCAAAGCCAACTCCTTTTTACCATTTTTCCCAGAACGAGATGGGAGTCACAGCTGTGCTCATCCTGCCCTTGCTTCTTTTGGGAATCAGTGGTCTTCTCTTCATCTACCAAGAGGTGTCCAGGCTGTGGTCTAAGTCAGCCGTGCAGAACAAAGTGGTGGTGATCACCGATGCCATCTCAGGACTGGGCAAGGGTAAGCTGGCTTCACCCCCACGTGTGCCCACTCCTGCCCTGAGGGATGAGCAGTGGCGGGGTGGCATGTGGCCAAGCCTGCTAGGTGGGAGGAGGTTAAGGCTGCATTCTTTCCGAGCGTCTGTCATTAATCAGCAAGTATCTCCTCTTTTGGAGGCTGCAGCTTCCTCACCTGAGAAATGAGGGCACTGGAATAGCTGGGGTTGAAAACTCACAGCCTAAGTGGTCTGCAGGTGTGATTTGTTTTGCCGTCATAGGATCTCCAGAAATTTTGAAATGCAAAGCCCCTGGATGGGGCATGAGCCATAACTGTACCAGTTACAAGACCAGATTGGGGAGCTGGGTTCCGTTCCTGGCTCCGCTACTTACTAGCTGGTGGCTTCACTTGTCTGCCTTGGATTTCTCATCTGTAAAGGGAGGGTGCTTGTAATCTCTGCCTCACAACGTTGTGGTGAGGAATAAATGAACTAACAGATGGAAAGCTCTTAGAACAGTGCCTGGAGCTATGATGGGCACTCCTCAAGTTTGAGCAATGGTAACAATGGTGAGCAAATTTAGGCAGAACATGCATACTGCAGTGTGCCACACACCCCACTGGGCCCTATTGTATCACACTTGACCTAATTCTCTCAACCATATCACTCCCTGGCCTTGATGGCGTTTACGTTGGCAGCCCCTGAATTAGATGGTCACAGAGGGCCCTTCTGCTGGTTTTATCTGTGACATGAGGGGTAGTAAATATCCTTAGGTTTGTAAGATTCTGATTCTAACATTCCTAACCATGATGTGCAGCCCCCTCTGTTACATAGTTTGGGTGTAATTTTTGCTGCTGTTTTTGTTATTTTTAATCAAACATAAAACACACACAGCCAAACATCCATTATGTCACTTAACAAGTGTCTATTGAGTTCACTACGAGCATATGTCCTGAGTATTGAGAGGAGCACTGCCCCTTCCAAAAAGTCCTTCTGGGGGGCTGGGTGCCTACTGTCATAGTGCCACCATCATGAAGACACTTATAACCTTCTGTCTGGGAATTCTCTCAGAGCCTCATTCTCTTGGGCATCTTAACGACATCCAGTCTGCGTGCTTTGAGAGTGGGTTTGATTTAAATGGGTGATCAACTTGGGTTCACCATGTAAGATAAAAAAACAAAGTATAAGGCAGATAAACTAGATTCTCTGTGTGGCCTCTATGTGGGTCTCAGAAGCAATTCCCAAAGAAGACATCCTGCATCGTTACACTCAGTACTTAGAAGGAAGGGGAGCAAAAACTCCATCTTCTACAGAGGCAAGGCAGGTACTCACATTTGTCAACCAGACCAGACACAAGCCAACAGAGAGTGCAGTGGTTGCCCTGGGGAATTGGAGCAGAGACACCCACCTAGAAACATGCAGAGTTAAAGTATTTGGGGAAACCTTGTTCTTCAACAAGGTTTCCAGCTAGCATTAGGCCAGCTGCCAACATGGGACCGTCTCAACATGAAGTGTTTCCTGACCGCCATGGTGGCCCCTGAGGAACTGGCCTCTGGGCTCCCATGGCTCCTCACAGAAACACACCACTGGGGCACTTCTCATGCTGTGCTATATCTCTGTGTTTCTCAGTTGGTTTGCTGGATAAAAGCTCCCCTATCGTGGAGCTTATGTTTTGTTCACCGTGTTGTCCCCGCCACCTAGCTCAAAGCTTGGCATATAGTAAATACTCAAAAACTGTTTATTTAATGACTAGCCTCTAAAAGTGACCATCTGACGAGGGAAAGCACTCATTTGGATAAGTAGGTTGTGCATTTGTTTTATTGATTTCTAACTAGATTCCAGTATGATCAGAGAACATGCTCTGTATGATTTCAACTCTTTTAAATTTGTTGAGGTGTGTTTTATGGCCCAGGATAGGAATGATCTTGGTGAATGATCCATGGGTGCTTGAAAAGAATCTGTGTTCTTCTGGTTTCAGGTGGAGTGTTCTATAAATGTTGATTAGATCCTGTTGGTTGAAGAGGCTGTTTGGTTTTATATTTTTCCTGATTTTCTGTCTTACTAAGTAGTACTACTGGTCTATATGTTGCTGAGAGATGTGTATTCATTTTAGCAGTCTTATTTATTTTTTTAAATTTCATTTGGTTGTAGTCACACTTTGTACAAATCAGTTACTCAGGAAATACATCTCAGGAACCAAATGGCATTTTCAGAAGATAGTGGTCTAGTCTCTCTCATGCATTCCGTCAGTGTTTTTGTTTTTTTATTGTATCTTGTGGACCCACCCTGGGAAGAAATGCAAAGTAGACAAAATAAAGCCCAAGTATTTAGAAGTAACTTGAGAAGCTGGGTGTATGTGACCTTACGTAAATGCCTAACCAGAACACGCTGCTCTCCACAGTGATTCCAGGTTCAAGCTGCTCCATTTCTCAGGTTCAAGGCCTGTGTCATCTGCACAATGCCCCTCCCATTTTTCTTGCCTTGAACCTGAGAAACTGGGCTCCTTGCTGCTACCCACTGGGTTTGGTCAGGTTCCATGGGACCAGGGGTGTGCTGGTGCCCACATGCTTGGCACAAGATAAATGCTGTGCTGAGTTGAGCTAATAAAGAATAAAAATAAGAACACCAGGGTATACCTAATGCCTGGTATTAGCGAAAACGACTTATGTATTTGGGAGTGTGCCTCCAGTCCTGCCGGACAAAAGCAGTGATTGCACCACTGGGCTTCTGCCTTCTCTGGGCCCCGGGGAAAGACAAGGTGTTAGCAGAGGAGAGGGGACATGGGGTCATCGTAAGAACACTCCTCGCTGCCTCTCCAAAGAAGGTCACACCAGAGGTTTGGTCTGGCTCTTGGCCATGGGCCCTTCACTTCACGCAGTGCCTAGCTTGAAAATATGTGCCCGTGGTCATGTGAGGGAGAGAGAGTATTGGCAGATGACAATACACCCCCAATGTGCTCCTTCTCAGAAGTAGGCAGGGGCCCACTTTCTGTGAAGGGGGTATGTTCTGCTTGCTCAGTTGTGGCTCGGCCCCAGTTTTGGGGGTCTACTCCACATAGGTCCTCTCTTTTAGAGTCCCACTGCCCTTCTGAGAGAGCCTCTTGGGCAGAGTTCAAAAGAGCTCCCAACCAACTCATGCCCTACCTCTGGTCCACTGTGGTTGTGCGGTAGGATCTTCAACAATGTAGACCGACCCCCATGGGGCAGCCGCAGCTCTCCTCTCCTCTGCTCTGGGGAGAGTTGGCCCACAGTCTCTCCCATTAGATTTCTCAAGTGTGACTCAGACATCTGGTTGGACTCAAAGCTGCAAGGAATTCATAGCATGCTGTTCAAATGGTCCCGTTGGCATCCTTCTCTCTAAGATGGAGATAATGAGCAATACTCTCATACCAGTTCTCTCCCCAAAAATCCTTCTGCCAAATCCTCCCCTTTCTCCTTTATTCCTTGATCCCTTTGTATCCTATTTTGGGGTAAAGAGCTCCATAAAACAGGGTTTTAGTTAAGTCCTTTCAGTTAATTCCAAAATCTGAATCTTGGACTGGCAACTAACTTTGGAATTTTATATCTATTCAATCTTATGACTCAAACTTCCAATTTATAATCCTGTTAAATATGCATACCATGTTTCCCAGAAAAAAAGACCTAGCCGGACAATCAGTTCTAATGTGTCTTTTGGAGCAAAAATTAATATAAGACCTGGTCTTATTTTACTATAATACAAGACTGGGTCTATAATATAATATAATATAATATAATATAATATAATATAATATAATATAATATAATATAATATAATATAACATAATATAACATAATATAATATACCAGGTCTTATATTAATTTTTGCTCCGTAGGACGCATTAGAGCTGATTGTCCAACTAGGTCTTATTTTCAGGGAAACACAGTACGTACAATGTAACATCCACTTATACACACACACAGAGTCAAGTGTTATGGCATTGATTAGACACTGTTTTTAATTTGTTTTTTTATAAGTTATTATATCATAAACATCTTTCCATTTCAGTAGATTCATTTCTGCAACAACAGTTTTAAAGCCTTCAAAATATTCGACATACAGATTTACTATGATTTATTTAACCAATCTCGTATAATATTGGACATTTGTAATCAACTCCAACTCTTTACTAGTGCCAAGATATTATTATGGTACCAGAAGAAACAATATTATAACTGTGTCCATGCAGTAATTCTAAATTATTTTCTTAGGATAAATACCCACAAATGAAATAACTGGGTCAAAGTCCATACTTACTTTAAAGAATTCTGTCAAATTTTTCTTCCAAAAGATTTTGGCAACTTACACTACCACAAGCAGTGAACTTGTGACTATTACCAATTTGGGTTTTGATTGTCTGATAGACTAAAATTAGTGACATGTTTGAATCTGTATTTCTGAATTATTGGCATTGAACTTTCATTTTCTGTATACTAGCTCTTTGTGCCTCTTTTATGAATTGCTACTCATCTCACTAGCCAAGTTCTTTGTTAGGTCTTTATCTTTTCTTCTTATTGATTTGTAAGAGTTCTTTGTAGATCAAATAAATTAACCCTCTTCTGAATATGTATTATAAATAGGTTTCCTCAGTTTATCTTGCTCTTAATTTTTATTTATGTTTTCTGCTGTAAGGAAGCTTCTTTTAAAGAGAAAAATCTATAAATCATTTCTGTTATGACTTCTTCCTTCAGAGTAATGCTTAAAAGATCTTTCCCCAAAGCGGGGTTATATTTTCATCTCTCCTTTCTTCTAGTTCTTTTATGGCTCTATTTTTACATGTAATTATTTAATACATTTTGGTATATTGCGTCTAGAATTTTCCCCTCCCAAATAGTTACCCAATAGTCCAAATATCACTTTCTAAATAATATGTTCTTTTCACATGGATTCAAGTACTAACTTCATCATATACTGAATTCTTATGAATACTTGGCTCTATTTTTAATCAATATTTCTATCTACACTTGAACCACTGTCTGCTTTAATTTCTGTGGCTTTATAATGTATTTTAATAACTGGTAGAGTTATTCCATTGAAATGTTCTCTGCTTTTCTAGCATATTTGTTATTCCAAATAGTTTGTAAATTATTCCAAATGAAGTTTAAGATTTTTCTGTCGCTGCATCATTCACTGGGCAGATGGATTGACGTCTTTATTGAATTTTGCCATCCAGAATCCTTATGCTTCTTTCTCAATAAAACACCTAGATTTAGAGAAATCTTCCACTCGCTGTGGTCCTCAATTCAAGGCGATGTTGCTAACCCAGTTATTTCTTAATTCAGCTTTCCCTCAGCAAAACTGACCGCAGCTTCCCTCCTCCCAGGTCTCTCAGTCACATTCACTACACCTGTTTCTAGACCGCGCTGAGACCTCCTGTCTTTGGAACCCTCTACTTTTCTTCTCTGTTGGCTCCTCTTACTTTCACTCCTGCTCCAATCTGGCTCAGACTGCATGGCTCAGCACTTTAATTGCTCGCTTGCCAGTTCCACAATTTCCCTGCCCATGATGCCCACTGATCCAACTCCAGACAACAGTTGTATCTAGCTGCCCCCCTTCTCTCTACCTGCACCAGGCTGCGGAGCCTTGCAGGAGAAAATCACACAACCATAAGATCACTTTAAGCCATTGCACTCAGAATATCCAGCCTCCAGTGGGCACCCAGTGCTGCCTAACTATCCTTCAGCTCCTGGGTCAGGCCAGACCTGCCACTGCTTGGTGTAAAATGGGAGAGTAACAAGTACCCTTCCTGCCCCACCCCCACCCTCCCATAGTAGGTGGTGGTGGTGATGCCCTTCCCAGGTCCCTGTACCTGGCCATTTCATCCATTCCCCAGGTGCTGTGAGTGTTGGCTGCCACGGCTCACAGACTTGCCCTCTGCCAGTGGGCATTGACTTGCCCAGGATTTATAAACCCTTTGCACCCGCAACCAGAGGGAGGGAGCACACAGTCAGTTGACACAGGTGTACAAACGGCTGGTCTTCTTGCCTCCAAATAGGATGTCTCTGCAGATGGGTTTATACTCCAGAGGCTTCCTTGGATCCAGCCAAGGCTAGACTTTACCTGAGACCACATCCTTGCCTGGCACCTACTCCGTGCACTTATTCTTTGATAGATTTTCTCTGAAGAGCACTTCCTCAATAAATTCTGACCACCTGAATCCCTGTCTCTGATTCTGCTTCTAGGGAACCCAGTCTCAGATACTACCTCATAGGGTTATTGTGAGAATTAAATGAGCTAATATTTTTAAATGTCTTTCAATATTCCCTAGAACAAGTAAACTGTCAAAATATGTTAGCCTTCAGTGTTCTTAAATATCTGTTATTGCTACAGAAGAATGCTGTGTTTCTATCAGCCATTACCCAGTTGAGAAGTTCTGTATTGGGTGAGTTGGGGATTAGTTCAGAGTGAAATTAACTATACAGTAGGCAGGTTTACTTTTTTAATAAAAATAACCCTGGCTGGAATATCTATCTATAGAGAAAATGTAAAAGAAGCTGATGTTATTTGGTCTGAAATACACTGACGGTTTCTGATATCTTGAGCTTGAGATGTATTTGGGGCTGTGGTCCTGGAGGGCTAGGTGGGCAGGGTCATCTTCCTGTCCTGTGTAAGGAAGCCTCTTTTAATAATGAGAACTATCCAATGAAGGAAGGGCTGTTGCACCCCACTACAAGTTCCCCTTCACTGGAGGCAACCATGCTGAGGCTAGAAATGAAAAAAAAAACAAAAAAAAAAAAAACCTCCAGCCCAGGGAGGAGGTTGAATGAAATGACCTCTAAAAGATCTCATGGCCTTAATACTTTTGGATTCTTTGAATTCTTGAATTTGTAAGACAGACGGGCTCACCCCTGGTGGTTCCATCTACACAGTGGGCCCTGCCCTCTTTTCCTCTTCCCACAGAGTGTGCCCGGGTGTTCCATACAGGCGGGGCAAGGCTAGTGCTGTGCGGAAAGAACTGGGAGAGGCTAGAGAATCTGTATGATGCCTTGATCAGCGTGGCTGACCCCAGCAAGGTAAGGCCTTCCGACAGTCAGCGTGGGTAACTCTTGGGCAGCCTTAGCCTTCATTGATTGTTAAAGAGCAGCTCTTTGGTCAAGTGGGTGAGATGTGGTGATTGCTTGTGGGACATGGAAGGCAATGATCTCACTAAGCTTGACACGGGCATGTCTTTCCATCGTCATAAGGGGTCGACTCACTTTGATCACTCACCATGCCGAAAATGTGTTCTCTGGCCGCTGACCTCCTATGTATTTAAGTCAGGCCCAAAGAGGATCCAGAGGATAGGGTGGATCACAGGTGTAATACCTCAAAAGATATTTCTTTCAAAGAAATCAGGGAAATGAAGTCCCCTTCTCAGCCGTCACCTGGGAGGTGAGCACTTATTCCAATGCCAGTGCAGTTTCCAAAGCATTTCTGGAGCGTCGTCTAGGAAATTGTCTTCAGAGCGCTCGTCAAAAAAAACATTTTTAAAATTTTTGCCCTGATGTTGAATTCGAGTTTGGGAATAGCCAAGAATAACTTAGAACTAAGGGTGGTATTTGCGAAGATGGAGCAAACATAGCTCCCTCCAAAGTATGTTTCTTGGGGTGTTATTAGGGACTGAGCACATATGAAATTGAGGTCAATCGCGTGGGAGACACTGAGTTAAGCCAAGCTTGTCTGGTTGGTTTCTTTACCGCATGGCTTTTCAGTCTTTGATATGCTAATGTGCATTTTCTATCTCTAAGAACATGTACTAGAACATGTTCTCGAAGAACATGTATTTGAGAACTGTGTTTCTCAAATAAATTTGACCAGAGAACTCTCTTTTCAAGGGCGTATCTCAGGACTAGTGTTTGCGAAACCCTGAGGTTGCGTTTACCACGTCGTATGATCGATTTTCCCATCCCTCCCCTCCCCCTCTAAACCACAGCAGGGTCTTGATGACAGCAAGTGTCGAGGGCTGAACACAATGTTTGTCACATAGATGGTGCTCTGATCTTGTGTTGAGTGTACGATTTTGGTCAAAAACAAATTGTGGTTACAAAGCTACACGTGGCTTGTAAGCGGGTTTGGAAAGCAATTTCCAAAAAGCTCAGGTATGTTTTACATAATGACATCACCACTGGAATCAGTCCACAGCCTCCACTGTGAAGGGCCGTGTTCACTTGGATTTATTAGTTATGGCCCCATGGCCAAAATTCAGACTTACAACTGCATTATTTGCGTGTTTGGATTTTTGTTATTGCTGCTGCTTTGGTCCCCAAGAGTGGATGTTCCATCAGTTTCCTTCCACCCAGAGTCATTTCTGCTTCTTCCTCCTCATTTTTTGGTAATCATTCCATGTGCTCTGAATTTCAAAAGAGGTGGCTCTTAGATTGAGGGGCACCAAGGTCTGAAAGAGGGAGGTATTCCCACATGTGCCTTGACTATCTCATTGGTTCAGCAGACATTCACTCCAAAACTGGTCCTCTTAGACCTGTCAGACATCAGCTGTGTCCAGGATGTGGCCAAAGAGGTCCTGGATTGCTACGGCTGTGTGGACATCCTCCTCAACAATGCCAGCGTGAAGATCAAGGGGCCTGCCCACAAGATTTCTCTGGAGCTGGACAAAAAGATCATGGATGCCAATTACTTTGGGCCCATCACATTGACCAAAGGTCTCGTGAGTTTGACTTCCCTGTGGATTTCTGGGCTACCAGCTGCAGAGAGGGCTCTTTCCTGTAGCCAGACAGGGATCCAATTATGGATGAATTCTCCAGACTCCCTCCGAAAAATCTCTACTTATTTGGTGAAAGCTTTCAACATTCTGACTATAAATGTTGATTAAAGAAAAGGGATTTTGACAGTATCTTACTGGTATATTCTAACGTCCTTCTCTGTGAGACCCACTCCCCAAGCCCTTCCCTTTACTCCCCTCTACTTACTTATATCCATGACTCCTTTCCAATACCTTTCCTCATCTCTGGACTATGTCTTCATGCTTTGCATATATTTTGATATATCAGCCTTGTGGTTATATGGTCCTACCCATGACATTTGGTCAAAGGTAGAGATTCTCTCCTCAGTAATGAAGAAGAAAACAAATGTCCCCAAAGTGCTAGAGATACAGAATACTATCCATCCCTTTGCAAGAAACAAAGAAGGCAGGGATCTCTTTTAAAGGTAAAATGGTGGTTCCTCTTTAGAGATCTTTCATGACCAAGTTCAAATGTAAGTCTAAAGCCCAGGGCATGGGGGCTGGAGAGGACATGTAATGGAACCAAGAGTTGAGGCCCTTCCCCACCCACAAAAAAATTTTATCAAAGCAGAACCACAAGAGGGAGAGAGAATATAAGCATGGAGAATTTCTACATTTAAGAAGTGGGATGCCCTGAGAGGCTGAGAAAGCATGATTTTAGAGCTTCCTTCTCTACAGCCAGAATCTCCATGATAATGGGTGCCATGACAGATAAAGGAAAAAAATATTTCAGGCAGAAAGATGATTTCCAAGAGCTTCTAAATTTATGCCCCAGAGATACCGGCGCCCAGTCCCTGCAGACACACCGAGCATGCCAGCCAAGCTGTGTCGTTCAACCAACTTCTGAGAGTTCAGGGTTCACTGACATCAAAGTGGGAAATGTAAAAAGTGGATTGGAAAAGGCCAGGACTGGTTTATCTTCCTGGCTGGGCCTCTAACTTGCCAAGAGTCTTGAGTCTACTCACTAATTCTGGGTTTCAGTTCATCTCCAACATGCAGGAGCTGGATTTAATTAACCATTCTGAAAGTTGAGTCTTTTGATTTTTTGCCACATCCTTATTCCACTTGTACTATTATTTACTTCATATCTGAATTTTCTCATTTTTAAATAAAGTTATTTTAGGAGGAAATCTTTAATACCACCATAAATTAACCCCCACCTCCACGGCCATCTCTCTCAATAAATAGAAGAAAACCTGAAATCAAAACAAAGTAGTAGTTCTCCCAAGACAGGGGGCTAAGGTCTTTTCTCTCTTTATTAAAAGATTCGCACGTGTAAGAGAGATGTTAAAGATATGTTAGAACCAACATGAGATTTCCTACTAGAAGTGATAGGAGAATTGAAAAGGGATTGCGTTTCTCTGTTGAAATCTGTGTCACTTCCTGCATGTGGGTGGGTCATTTAAAATCATCCAGCAACTCACCAGTTGAGCCCAGCCACTCTTAGGAAAACTGGATAAATGATGGGTGGGATCCGTTTCATATTCAACCCATTACCAAGGAGGTAGAACACCCTGTGTGAGGAAGGGGACCCGGGGCAGGGGTCTGCCTGATGCTGCCTGACTTGGTCTCAGATTTTTGTCCTGTGCTTTCCAGCCCTGCTTCCCAACATGATCTCCCGGAGGACAGGCCAAATTGTGTTAATAAATAACATCCAAGGGAAGCTTGGAATCCCCTTCCGTACAGCTTGTAAGTAGCCAAGACGAAATTGTTTTGTATTATGTTACATGTCTTATACGATAAGGCTTGTTTTGTTGAGGGCCAGGCGTATGGTTACGTGGAAGGGGGCAGGGGAGGAGGAGGAGGAGAGCCAGAGATGAAATGGTCTGTTGGTTTTCTCGTCATCCCTTCAGTTCCTATATTTGAGCACCTATGGCATGCAGGTGACCATGGGAGACACTGAGATGAGAAAGATAAGGTCCCTTGCCCCTGGAAGGTCACGTCTCACACATGGTCAGGACATGCGCTGGCTGAACATGATCGATGCCAGATGAAGATCACATTCCTGACCTGGGTGTCCCAGCTCCATTTCCCCTTCCTTCAGAAAGACACCCTTGAAGGACAGGAAAGAGTACAACTGGGGAAGACAAGGTGGGTGCACAGCACAAAATGGGAGCGCGGTGGAGAAGTTCTGAGGAAGGAAGAAGGAAGAAAGGAGAAAAGAAAAGGGGCAGAATTCCAGGAGAGGTGAGAGAGAGAATTCCAAAGGGGAGAGTCCTTTGAAAAGTCTGAGGAGAAGAGGGACTTCTCAGTGTATATTCATGAGATCCACTTGGGAAAATTCTATAGAGATGTCCATCTCTCATGGTAGGATCTGGAAGGACGGGGGGCATGCCTTATATGTTTCTTTATGGCTCACAGTACCATGAACAAAATAGGAGCTTGGTAAATGTCTGGTGGGGAGAAGGGTGGGAGGGAAGTAGGAAGAAAGGGAGCAAAAATGGGTAGGTCTCTGTATTAGTTTGGTTGGGCTGCCATAACAAAATACCGTGGACCCGATGGCTTAAACAACTACTATTTTCTGATAGTTCTCGATGCTGGAAGTCCAAGATCAAGTTATCAGCAGGGTTGGTTTCTCCTGAAGCCTCTCTCCTTGGCTCCTGTGTCTTCACATGGTCTTTCCTCCATGCATGGGTACCCCTGGTGCCTTTCTGTGTGTCCACATTTCCTCCTCTTATAAGGACACCAGTCAGATTGGATTGGAGCCCACCCTAATGACCTCATTTTAAATTAACCACTTCTTCAAAGGTCCTTCTCTTCAAGTACAGTCACATTCTGAGATACTGGGATTAAGACTTCAGCATAGGAATTTGGGGTGGGGGACAGAGGGCACAATTCAGACCATAATATCCCTCAATGGTGTTTTACTGTCCTTTCCCCATTTGCATTAGTTAGATTAAGCCTAAAGTGCTGTAAGACTGTGATGTAAACTGAAACCTTTTATTATTCCTCAATGTAACAGTCTCAATGGGAGGGTCCAGGTCAGTGGGCACCACTGCTCCTCACAGTCACTCAGGGACCCAGGGTCATGCCAAGCCATTGCTTTGGCATCATTTTCCATGTGGTCAAAGCTGGCTCCCACGCCATCTGGGTTCTGGTTGGCAAGAAGAGGGCAGAGAGTATCAGGAAGCTTACTCAATGTCTAAAGCCCCAGGCCGGGGGTTAGCACACACCACCTGCTCACACCCTGTTGGTGAGAACTCAGTCACACGCTTACACCTAGCTGCAAGGGATGCTGGGGGACACAGTCTACCTGTGAGCCCTGTAGAGAGAGAAGAATGGGACTTGGCCCACCCACAGAAGAAGTCTTTGCTATGTCTCTCATTTTCCTCTCTTCTTACACCACTAATGGTTCTCACCACTATTCCTTCTGTTTGTAAACTCTCCATGCCTGTTATTTTCAGAAGCACGATGACTTTCATTTTCCTTGCTCCGTGCCTCCATTCACTAAACAAATAGGAATCCATTGCCTAAAACCAGGTGCCGAGGGCACAGGCAGCAGTGACACGATATGCTTTGCTGTACCATGCCATTGCAATGGGCTCTTCGGTCAACAACCACCAGGAAACCAATGGACTGGTCACCCTCAGCATTGAGGGTGGAGAATTCTAACAAGGCTCTATCTAGCCTGCCAGCTGTACATGGTCTGGCTTCTCTGCAACTGAGGAATTAAGCGTGCAGGTTTCCCACGTAAATGTCAGAACTGCAGAGAGGCCACCCTGGGCTGATCCCAGGTTCTCTTCTTCCTTCGGGTCTGACTTCTGACCTAGGGGCTGCCCGGTGAGTGACTGGGGTCATCTGACATCACGGGTGGGTCTCCTTCCACATCCCAAAGACATGCAGCATCCCTGGCTGCCATAGCACCATCCAAATGGGGAGACTGGGGGCTCTGAGGCTCAGACCAGACACACAGGCTTGGAGGTGGGCACATCCTGTCTCCATACACACCTGTCTCCTGCACTAACCACACCCCATGGAAATCGCTGCTGCTGAGCTGTGGGGTCCACGAGGGCAGGGCTACCTCAACCCACCTGTCTCCAGCTCCTCCCCCAGGGCCTTGCCTAGAGCATGGGTTTTGCTGTTGAGTGATTGAAGGAATCAACAAGTTGGTGAATGAATGAACAAGCTGATTAAGACATTTTTTTGGAGGGTAAGGGGTTAACCTATATTAACATATTATTTACATATCACACAGTTCACCCATTTAAAGTGTACAGTTCCATGGCTTTTAGTATATTCACAGAGCTGTGCATCCATCAGAACCATTATAGAACATTTTCACTACCCCCAAAGAAAACCCCATACCCCTTAGCCATCACCCTCTGACCCCCACCCCAAATCCCCCCAGCCTTAAGCAACCCTTAATCTGCTTTCTGACTCTATAGAGTTGCCTGTTCTGGATATTTCCTATAGATAGAATCATACAATATGTGGTCCTTTGTGGCTGGTTTCTTTCACTTAGCATAATATTATAAGATTAATTCGTATGGTAACATGTGTCAGAAACTCATTCCTTCTTATGGCTAATATTCAATTGTATGAGTATACCACATTTCATTTCTCCATTCATCAGTTGATGGACATTTGGGTTGTTTCCACTTTGGGGCCATTATGAATAATGCTGCTATGGACATTCATGTCCACGTTTTTGTGTGGACGTATGTTTTCCTTTCTCTTGGGTACAAACACAAGAGTGGAATGGCTGGGTCGTGTGGTGACTCCATGTTTCAATGTTTGAGGAACTGCCAGACTGTTTTCCAGAGCAGCTTCCCTATTTTATAGACTTCCTAGAAAGGAATGAGAACTCATTCTTGTGCCAGGCATTTTATACACATGTTCTCATTTGATCTTCACAACAAGGGTGATATTATCCTCATTTTAAAAATAAGAAAACTGAGCCTCGGAAAAGTTAAGTGATTTGCCCAAGGCCACACCGTGGGCAAGTGGTAAACTGGATTCAATCCCAGCTCTGCCGCAGTCCACCCCTTCACGAGGGTTCTCTGTCCTCACCTACCAGTGAGGGGCGGGGGCTCGGCGACTTCTGAGACCTCTTCCGGCCAAGTCTGTAGGAAGGTGTGTGTAGGCCTCTTGTCTCCAATGCTCCTACCGGGAAGCACCCACCTCTAGCTGGTTTCTCTTCCAGATGCTGCCTCTAAACATGCCGCGCTTGGCTTCTTTGACTGCCTCCGGGCAGAAGTGGAGGAATATGACGTTGTTGTCAGCACTGTGAGCCCGACTTTCATCCGGTCATATTGCATTCACCCAGGCCAAGGACACTGGGAGGCCTCCATTTGGAAATGTGAGCTTTCAGAGGGGAGCCAGGGGGCTAGGGGCCGGGGAGGGCTCCTGGCGTGGCCTCTGGGACAGCCTGGTTTCATTGGGCGCAGGGGGCTGTTGCTGAAGCATGAAACGGGGCACGGGGGAGAGGGGTAGTGGGGCCCCTGCATCCATCTAATGGCAGGGAGGGGACCCCAAAATTTCAGTCCCGACGCACCAGATGGAGAGAATCCTAACCTGCAACCAGTAGACCAAGGCCCCCGCTGGGCTCAGGCCCTGTGACCTTGGCCACGTTGATGGTCTGTCCCTGGGCCTGTGTCCCATTTGGAATAGCCAGGATTTCACCTTTGAGAACGACCTGCTCCCTCTTTCGCTAGAAGGTGGCCTCGAGGCTGAGTCTGGTGCCAGACTGCCTGTGTTTGAAGCTTGCCTCTGTCACATATTAAACGTTTGAGCGCAAGCAATTCCCTTCATTTCTGTGCCTCCCTTTACCCTTTAGAAAGTGAGGGATGGTGGTAATATCTACCTCATAGAGTCACTGGGAAGACTGAAGGTTCCAGCTCATAGAGGGTTTAGAATAGCAACCAGCACATAGTGAGTGCTCTTTAAATGCACCTTATTATTCTCCTAGAATGCTCTAAACAGAGCGGCTACACCCTGCCCATTAGGGAATCAAGATAACCATGATGTGGGCAGGTGGTTTGAGGAAGCTCTTGACAAGCACAGCTGCACAACAACGATCAACAACAGCCCCTAAATTCACATGGCACCTTCTTATTTCCTAAGGTCTTGGTCATCCCTTCTAAGCACCCTGCGAAATTAATAGGGCAGGAAGCCACGCCCAGCTCACAGGGAAGGAAGGTGCCGAGGGATAAAGCGTCTCTCCAGGCCTCCCAGCCAGAGGAAGGCAGACTTGGCCGTGACTCCAGGCTGGACGTGCCGACCTCTGGGCACGCAGAGGGGTGTGACGAGCTTGCTCTTGCTGAGGCTCTCATCCCTGCCCCTCCTGGGGGCTCTTTAGTTTTTTTCAGGAAGCTGACCTACGGGGTACACCCAGTGGACCTGGCGGAGGAGGTGATGCGTACCGTGAGACGGAAGAAGCAAGAGGTCTTCATGGCCAACCCCATTCCCAAGGCCGCCGTGTACATCCGCACCTTCTTCCCGGAGTTCTTCTTTGCCGTGGTGGCCTGCGGGGTGAAGGACAAGCTCAACGTGCCAGAGGAGGGTTAATTAAGTGCAGGAGGTTGAGCGGGTCACCCTGATGGGAATAAAAGCTTTCCTGGCAGGTGCTGGTTCTTCTGTCCTCTCAGCGCTGGGGGCCCACACAAGCCCCCCGCTGACCTGTGCTCCTCAGTGGGAGATGTTTACCATCCTGACGAGGATGGCCCAGAGGCAAGGCCAGTCACTACAGGGTCTCTGGGTGTCTCCACTTGACATACTCAGGACATACTTCCAGAAGCTTCTCGACTCTGTAGGGTGACAACTGAGCAGAAAAACAGGAACCAGAATGGATCCACCGCCACCCGCACCCTCCTACCTACCAACCCCTCCCTCTGCCCCCACCCCACGACACACACACACACACACACACACACACACACACAGGCCATTAGCTTGCTCAGCAACTCGCTCATAAAACCACCTCCAGTTTATAGAATGGTGACCTGCCCACATCAGCCTCCAACAGCAGAAGCAGGACTTGGCAACCCTACGGGCAGTACTGCCAAATAGAACTTTCTGCAATGATGGAAATATGCCATAATCTGTATTGTCCAAGATGGCAGCCAATAGCCACGTGTGGCTGCTGATCACTTGAAATGTGGCCTGTGCAACTCAGAACCTGAATTTTTAATTTTAAGTAATTTGAATTTTAATAGTCACATGTGGCTAGCGGCTCCCTGATTGGCTGCAGAGCAGAGCTGTAATTTTCAGTCCTGTTAGCACATCAGAATGGGCCCCTTCCCTAGATTTAATCGGTCAAAGAGAAGCCTAGGCATAGCTGCTTTTAAAAGGTTTCTCAGTTGGTTCTAAGATGCAACAAATCTTCAGAACTTCTGTCCCAGAGTATATACCTCATTCGAGCCTTTGCTTACATTCTCAAAAGCAAAACTCATTTAAAGCTGCCATCCTTGTTATTGGTGCCTGTTTCTCTTCATTTTTCTTATATAAAACAGTTACTGAATCTTGGGATCTTGGAAAGTGTAGAGGTATACTTTCTGCACTAATATTGTAACTGCTGATTCAAACTTTTCTAATACTTATAGGTGAAAGAGGACTCAAAATCTTCTGTGAACCAGCACTGCTTTACAAAATTAACATATATGCTCATGCATAAACACATACGCTCATGCATAAACTTTAATTTAAAGCAAAATGCCCAGGATCACGTGATTACCTTGGAACCTGGCCTACCCCAGGATAAGGCTGAGAGAATGTGGCACCAGAATTTAGGGGGTCAGCTAAGCAGCAGGAGAGAAGGTCTAGAAGCATCAAGATAAGCTTCTATCTTTTGAGAGGTTTTGTTACTGTTGTTGGAGGAGCAGGGCGCTATGGGGGTGCTCAGGCCAGAATCATTGGAGGGCAGGTGGGGGCTTTGGGGTGAATGGGAGGGAACAACAGCAACAAAAATATGGCTGAAACTTGATTGATGGCCAGAGACAGAGATGGCATCCTCAGGACAAGTAGGGCTGGAGCCAGAGCCACAGGCAGCCAGTCCTGAGGATGCACCAGGGCTGGGCTCCATGCCAAGCTTGGCCATGACCGTGATCCAGGCCACAGGGTCCTGACCTAGTCCCTCTAGGGCTCTGCCTCCTCTCAGGTGAGCTCACTGGAATGAGTCCAGGGGGATGATCCTTTGGTGGGGTCCAGGGTGGCTGGGCAGGGAGGGACTGCATCATGGAAGCATCCACACTGGCACTGAGGCGCATTCTGGAAGAACGAGAACTCCAACCATAAGGGAAGACCTCAGACCTCCCGGGATTCCCTGAAAGAAGCCATGTGGAGCAACAGAGCAAGAAGAAGGACCTCCCCATAGTGGATCTGCTCCACTGTTCTCCTGCTGGTTGGGTACCGTGCAGCTGTGGGTGGACCCAGCCTCAGCAGGACTGACTGCCCCACATACCAAAGGCCCTGAAGTTCAATTTCCTGTCCATGCACTTCAGTCTCCTTGACTGGATGCCCTTTATCGCCTTTCAGATGTTCCCCTGTCCACTAAGGCTCTGTTGCCCTCTCAGGATGAGGTTGCCCTCTCAGATGAGGGCTCTGATTCCCTCACTAGTCTAGTAAACAAAACTCCACAACCCTGGGCTCCAAACAGAGGGAAAAATTATTTTAAGTTGAGAAGGGAAACTGTCATGCAATATGAGGAAAGGCCATGAGATGTCACTGTGGCTCCAAATTTATTTATTTATTTATTTATTTATTTATTTATTTATTTATTTATTTATCCAAATGCGTGTTTATTTTTTTTTATTAAATTTATTGGGATAACATTAGTTAGTAAAATTATATAGTTTCAAGTGTGCAGTTCTATAATACATCATTTATATATTGCATTGTGTGTTCACCACCCAAAGTCAAATCTTCCATCACCATATATTTGACCCCTTTTCCCTCTTCTATTCCCCTCCTTCCCCCTTACCCTCTGGTAACCACTAAACTTGTCTGTATCAATGAGTTTTTGTTTGTTTCTCTTGATCGTTTGTTGCTTTCAGTTTTATCCCACATATGAATGAAACGTGGTTCTTGACTTTTTCTGTCTTATTTCGCTTAGCATGATAATCTCAAGCTATCCATGTTGTCGCAAATGGCAGTATTTCCTCTTTTGTTATGGCCAAGTAATATTCCATTGTATATGGAATATTCTTTATCCACATCTTCTTTATCCAAGCATCTATCAAAGGACTGGCCACCTTGAATAATGCTGCAGTGAACATAGGAGTATGTATATCTTTATGGGTGAATGTTTTCAGATTTTATGGGTAGATACCAAATGCGTATTTACTGTTTGTACAGATACATTAAAGTGATTCCCATTTTAAAAAACATACTAAAAATATACATTAACCACAAAAAGTATTCACTCTGGAAAGACGAGCATGGTTATTTTCAAAATAGCAGGAAACACAAGAAGCCAACATACGTAAATCATGACAAGTGAACATCTCACTTTTCACAAAAATAAGTTCTATTCTTACATTAATGCTTTATTACCAGCTTGTATATAACATCCTCCAACCTTGTTTTCATTTACTATGAAATTTCTATCAGCAGATGTAACAAAAGGCACTCAATTCAGAGGTTGCCAAGTCCTTAGCGTAAGTAGGAAATATGATTCCCAACTAAAATTTGAATATAAATGATTCTAAAGATCAGAGAATATAAAAATGTTTAAAGTATAATATATGTTACATAAGTTATTTTATGACCTAATAATAAAGTTGTAGAGAATATCAAAGAAAAGACCATATAAGGCAAAGGAATACACTCAGAATCAAACTGATTTTCTCCTCCCCGTTCAGATTCATTTAAAAGTTTGAAGCTGATTTTTCTGTTGTTAAAATCCTAGGATAACTAAATAAAAAGCAAAATAAAAAAGCATAAAAATGTTTAAGTTAAATAAAACATTTCCTCAGCTTAGTCTCCAAGGCCATGAAAAACATAATTAACAATTAAAAAAACAACGACATATTGGAAGGATATTAGGGAGGAAGAATCATGAGGCGCAGCTGAAAAAAATTAAAGGACACTCTTAAATCACACCAATTGAAAGAGGATTTATTATTGGCTTTTCAAATTATTCCCTTAGCATTCTTCTAAACAAATATACAGATGGATAACTGAGGTTCATTGGCATTAGGTAGGATCAAAGTTTAACCTAAAAGTTAAATCTATATGTATTTGGTTGCAGAGAAATGTGAGATTTACCTATAGCAGTTTTCTACCGATGTTAAAAGCATTGAGTTGATATCTTTATAACAAAAATGCTTTAACAGATATTTTCTTGGCTTTAAAATGTTTTTTCATATATGTATAGAAATGTAATGAGGGTAAGAACAGTCTTCTGTATTATCCACACAGTGTTTAAGGCCTTTGTCATTCATGGCTAGTCACCTTAGATGTGAATATCATAGGGCCATTAAAGCTGGCCAAAAACGTTTTCAAAGTGCTAATGTGTCCAACTAATGAGATTCTCAGGTTTCCGGATTTTCAGGATGACAATTATTTTCAGTTCTTTTTTCCAGTTATATACGAAGTCAGACAACTAAGTTCGTGAACTCATCCTAGAAAAAGTGCTACATACCTCACTGCTGAATATCACTACAGTCACCTTCGAAGTACAGTAGTACCTCGGTTTTCGAACATCTCTGTTGACGAACACTTTGGTTTATGAATGCCATAAACTGGAAGTCAATGCTTCGGTTTTCGAACACGACTCAGAAGTCAAACATGTCACATGGCGCCCCCTGAGTGCAAGATCCTGAGGCCTAGCTGTCGGCTGTTTTCAAATGTTTCAGAGCTCGTGGATTACGTTGGAAAACCGAGGTACCACTGTACTCCCCTTGGGAAGCTATGCACCTATGCCAGCACCTAGTCCACCCTTCAAAGCAATTTTGGAACTCTTTCTGGAATGGCCATCAGAGCTGTCGTCATATTACCCTTGATGTCCTGAATGTCATCAAAATGTCTTCCTTTCAATGTTTCCTTTATCTTCAGGTAAAGAAGGAAGCCATTGGGGGCCAGATCAGGTGAGTAGGGAGGGTGTTCCAATACACTTATTTGTTTACTGGCTAAAAACTCCCTCACAGACAGTGCTGTGTGAGCTGGTGCATTGTCGTGATGCAAGAGCCCTGAATTGTGGGTGAAAAGTTCAGGTCGTCTAACTTTTTCACGCAGCCTTTTCAGCACTTCCAAATAGTAAACTTGGTTAACTGTTTGCCCAGTTGGTACACATTCATCATGAATAATCCCTCTGATACAAAAGAAGGTTAGCAACATTGTTGCAATAAGTTCTCGAACTTAATTGTCAGACAGGGAATTACAGCCCACATATAAAGGGAGATCAGAAGGCTGCCACCCAACGTTATCACCACTTGTTCCTGATCTTTTGTTTTATTTACTACATGTTAATTTTCCACTACTATCAAAAGAGGCCAAACATACTCTAAATGCTATGCTTCTTCGAGGTTACAAACTGACAGATCCACTATGGCAAATCAGTGTACTGCATTTGAAAATGACATTTTGATTGGTGTAAGTTACAAGCAGGACAAAGCCAAAGTTAAAACTGTCCACCACCAGCAGTATTCCCCATCTTTGGCAAGTTTTCTACCACATGCTGCTTCCCTCTAATTCTTCTTCATTGATTTCCTGAGGCCCCACCTCACTGTTCTATTCTACCCTGAGCATAGCAACCCTCTGCTGTTTATACGCAGAAGACAGCCATTCTCAAGGTACTAGAGAATCTTGGTCAATAATTCTTGCAGAAGCTAAATCACTGATAATATTCTGTAACCTTAAATGTCTGAATACGGACACAAATGGTTTTCCTTGCTCAGTTTCAAGGAAGGTCATACTTTCACAGAATCTTTTCTCCTTTTAGAAAACCAGACATCAATGTTTCAGTCAAAAGCTGTTTAAAGATCCACTCCAAGAAGGCACAAGTTGAAGGATCACCCACATTTTTGGAGCTGTGCATACATCCATCTCCACCTGCGTCACAAATAAGTCCGATGGACCAATGAGCTCTTTCATGACATTTCTACCTAGTTCTTTAAAAAGTTCAACATTCTGGTGAGTTACCAAATTGTTTAGAAGCCATTCAAGGCCTTTGCTCTTTACAGAACCTAATCCATAGGTCCCTGCTGATGTGTAATAGCCACATACAGTTTTCACATTGTTTCCTTCATTGACTCGCCACTCTGCTGTGTTAAACCATCC
This sequence comes from Rhinolophus ferrumequinum, assembly GCF_004115265.2. NCBI lineage: Eukaryota > Metazoa > Chordata > Mammalia > Chiroptera > Rhinolophidae > Rhinolophus > Rhinolophus ferrumequinum. Next base: position 9,563,984 of record NC_046304.1, read on the forward strand.
ATCTGTAGCATACAAGCTGCTGCCAAAATGGCAGTAACCATACAGTGACCCAAATGCAACCTGCAGTTTGGTCAATATTTTGGTCAGGACTCTCCAGTTCAATAATTTTCATGCTGGATTCTTTCCAAGAACCACTGAATATAGGAGAAAAGTAGCCAGACTGACATAAATATATTTTATATAAGCTCCACTCTTCTCTTAGAGCACAGATCTTAATGTCACTATTTTCTCCATTCAAAAATAATGTTTGATAAATATACTTGGATGTACTCTTTAATTTTTTCCTTCCAGGGTTGTTGAGGAACCACTGCTCCTCTTCATCCTCGTCTGTCTGGGAGTCGGGTGACAAGAGCAGAGGGCCCCGCTGCTCCGCTTGCTCTTGCAGTACCAAAAGCCTTGACTGGCCAGTCGCTGGCCTCCGGGCTGAGCCCCCGCCACAGACCCGGTTCGGGGGGGGGGGGGGGGGGGGGGGCCCGGGTGGCGCAGCACTCGGCTGCTCAGCGAGCCTGTGGGCCACGGCTCTCCGGGATTTCAGGGAGCGCACCCCAGCAGACCCGGCCTCCTGCCATGGCCCGGCCGGGTGTCTGTACCGCCACCTTCTCACGTGCAGTCACAACCGCTGCAGCGGACGCTACTGCCTCCATGCGGCGCCCAGACGGCTGCCTCTATCAGCTCTGCATGTCCGGACTTCAGGACTTTGCTCCCTCCCTCCAAACCTATTAGGTTGGTACAAAAGTAATCGCGGTTTTTGCAATTATCTTTAACCTTTTAAACCGCAATTACTTTTGCACCAACCTAATGAGTAGTTTATAGTTACTTTTTCTCCACTGAAACACCGTAGAGTTTAATAGTAACAATCCCACAAAATTATATGCAATTCATCATCTCCCATGAGCACTCTCCTCCAAGATCTCATCTGGTCTTCACATCAACTTGGATTCACTGCAAGGGCTGACAAATCCATTTTACAGACGAGAAAACTGAGGGTGATGGTGCTCTGTGATATTCTAGGCAGACCTAGGGCAGCCTAAGGATCGTGAACCCCTGCGACACAGGACTGGACTCCACAGGCCACAGGGTGACACTACTCCATGTGGAAGAGATGGAGGTGGTTTTCTGGTCCCCCACCCCCCAATATCTACACAATTTTTTAAATCGGAAAAAGTGGGAAAGCATAAAGCAGCAGGGAGAAAAGCAATCACATACCCTGGCAAGTACTGCTAACACGTGGGCACTTCTCTGAAGAGCACAGAATCCTTAGAGTTGAGAGCACACCTGCTTGGAGCTTTGGGGGCCACCCCAAGTATGGCTGTGGGAAGACAGCTCAAGTAGACACACACTGCTGGGCGCAGCCAATGCCAGTGTCCGAGACAGTCTCTGTTTGTCCCTCTAGACGCTGTTACCTCTCCATCTGAGTGTCCCAGGAGGCTGGCCTTGGTGGACTACGGCAGTGGGCGCTCTCATCTCAACAACTGATTGGGTTCAGCCATTGGCAGTTGGCTGGAAGGAAGAGAATGAGGCGCGAGTACTTAGTCCCCTAGCTTGTCTCCCCGCCCGTTTGCTGTAGCTTGATTGCAATCCACCGCTGAATGCCTCAGCTCCTGTCAGGCAGCTGTGCCCTTAGGTTGCACTCTGGAGCTGCTCCTTTGCTTTGCCCCCTCAGATGTCAGGGTGTTCCTGGCTCCTGGCTGTTGTTAGTCCTGGGTGCTTCATCGTCTTGTTGGTTTCCCTTAACCTTGATCACACCTCCATAACTAGTCCCTTCCTTAAACTCTTCTGGATACCCCCCGTATGGGTCGAATCGTGTCCCTCACAAAGAAATATGTTGAAGTCTTAACCCCCAGCACCTTAGAAATATGACCTTATTTGGAAATAGGGTCATTCCAGATGTCGTTCACATGAGGTGATACTGGAGTAGGATGGAACCTCAATTCAATGTGACTGGTGTCCTTATAAAAAGAGAGCCACGTGAAGACAGAGACACACCGGGAGAATCCACGTAATGACCAAGGCAGAGAGATTGGAGTTATGCAACTGCAAGCCAAGAAATGCCGAGGATTGCTAGCAAACCACCAAAAACTAGAGGGCAGGGCCCTGCAAATCCCTTCATTTCAGACTTCTAGCCTCCAGAACTGTGAGACAATACACTTCTGTTGTGTTAAGTCATCCAGTTTGTGGCAATTTCTTACAGCAGTCCTAGGACACTAATACACCCCATTTGAGTGCATATCTGTTCCCAGCCTGGGTCTTGACTGACATAGCCAATACCCAGAAGAACTGTGAAACTCCTTTGGGAAAAGTCAAGGACCAGAGGAAATGGAGCCAATCTGCCCATGAGACACAAGCATCCTTCTAGGTGCATTTACTGAGCCCACATTAATAGCCGGCCAGCTCTGTATGTCATCAGAGAATTAAGTAGCTCTTAATCAAAGAGCCCTACATGTTCCAAAATTGCTAGTGGGAATTTCAGACACCAAAATAAACAACTCTAGGGTTGAACTATTATCTCCAGAATATTCCACGCAAATCTGCTCTGTGACATGTGTCTGACTACAGATCAGCAGAGCATTTGGCTGTAAGGGCAGGGCTCACAGGAGGAAAGTTTTGCTGGGGATAGAGGGTCAGAAACACCAAGAGCCTGGTACCCTGAAGGAGGAGGGTCCAATCAGCATGGCAGACCAGGTGTAATGCAAGGGTATGGACCCTAGGTCAGTGGCCCAGCACTCCCAATCATAGAGATGTGGTCTGCTCAGCCAAGAAAGACCCCACCAGCTGTGAGCCTGTCTCCCTTACCCTTCCTGACAGCAGACGGGATGCCTCACCAGAGTGAATTGGTAGGTTAGTAGAGACACACCATGAGCCAAAGTGGACCATGGGCCACCCTGGTTGTCTTAGGCCTCTTGCACTTACCACCTATCTGTCCCCATGGCTGATCATTTGAATCCTTAAGACGTCAGATGCTATGTCAGTTATGACTTTGGGGGCTATAAGTGGAAGAAACGCAACTCAAACATTTGTTCACCCAAGTAACTGGAAATCCCTATTTCAGGCATGGTTTGATTCAGGGATTCAAATGGTGTCACCAGGATTCAGTTGTTGTTGTTTTTTTTCCCGAATCTCTCAGCCACATGTTCCATTGGGTGGGCTTCACTCTTAACAAGCTCTCCCATCATCACAACAGGATGGACACCAAGAGCCCCAGGCTCATATCCTATCTGCTTAGAAGCCAAGTGGAAAGATTCCTTTTCCCTCACAGTTCCAACTAAAGTACTGACACCCACTGGGCCATGTGCCCATCTCGAAATAACCACCATGTTTCTGATTGCCCAGGCCTGAGTCAGGTGCCCATTCTAGAGCAGGAGAGGTGGGGCAGCTCTGTCTGATCAACAAGAACAGAGTGGGGAAGGGGTGATTTCCCAGAAGAAAACTAAGATCCTCTCACAAGAAGAAAGGGAGTACACATATTGCAGGCAAAATACTTCCTTTTTAGATGCTTATGTCTGGAAAAGACAAGGAAAGTAACACATACACTCAACATTTGTAACCTACCTGCTACCTTAATAGATACTTTCATACTTTACCTTATGCTCCCAGAAAGTTTCCAAGATCGACTATTAATAGTTCCATTTCTACTGGGGAGGAAAATGGAGTTCAGAAAACTGGTGAGGTATAATTAAGCACAAATCATGTAACTGATCAATGGCGGAGCTGGGATTTGTGGGTGGCGATGGCTAGAGCATTCGCAGATTAAGACACTCCATCATTCGTCAGTCCTTTCCATGTTAGAACTGGGTGAGTTTACCAAATGCAGATCAGTCCTTTCCCCCCGGTCAATAGTGGTACGGGAAGAACTCTAAATTGCAAAGTAAGTCAAGGAGATTCCACTACAAAGGCTGAGCTATAGTAGGGAAGTTTGGTCTGCACTAGGTAGTGTCCTGTTGGTCCAAAGGGGAATGTCCAGATATGTAAACAACAAAGGAATCTGGAAAATTTAGCAGATACTTTTGGTGCCTAGAGACATATCCCCTCCTTGTGTCCAATTTCAGCTGCAGTTATGGTGGCAGTCTCCCATGCACGTCACCTCACCGCTCCACTTTTCTGTCTCAGTTCTTTCTCTAAAGCATGAGTGTTCCTTCAGCTCTCCCAGGTGCAGTCTAGATCACAGAAGAGTTCATATTAACCCCATGGGCAACCCTCAACCAACAGAGGACAGGAATTGGCAATGACCCAACCTCTCATTTTTTGGAGGGGCAAATCTGAGGCACGTTCTATATGGTTCCTCACAGGGTCTACCACAGGATTGAGCCTAGGTGTTCACGGGGCCACCAGTTCTACTGGCTCTTTCTCCTGCCCTGTCTCTCTCCCCCTGCTCCCTGCTTTCTGGGATCACCTTCCCCATAACTACATCTCCCCATTTCTTGTCTCAGGCTCTGCCTTCAGGCAAACCCCAGCAAAGACTGAAGACTTTTTGGATGTCGCACCATTTGATATTTGATGTGGACCAGCCTCTTAGAAATCATTAGTGGGCAAGACCCTGAAAGCGACTCGAATTTCGTTAAAAAGGAAATTAAAAAAATAATGGAAATCTCTCAAAAACAAAGCGTCAGGGTTCTTGGAGACTGGAATATTTTGGGACTCCTCGCTCTCGCTCTCTCATATTCTCTCTCTCTCTCGTCTACTCTGATTCTTTTGTGTGACTGGGCCAGCCCCACTTTCGCCTTTTCTTTACAGGCTGTCTTCCTACTCAGGATTTGTGGTCCCACGCAACTCTGGATTGCATGTCCTTGTCTTGCTGAGATGTCAAATCAAACTCTAGATCTACAGAATCTCATAGCTTGATTCTCCAGAGCAAGTTGTCTCTCAAATGCCCCTCACTCCACTACAATTTCCTGGGAAAGAAAAGCTGGTCCAGCTTGAGTCAAGAGTACACCCATTATTCACTCACCTCTTGGGTTGTCCCCTTCCAGTTCATGTGGCTGAGCTGGACTCTCCAAGAAAGGGGTGAGAGAGAGGAAGTAATGAATACTCGGAAGTGGGACAGAGCCAGGTTTCAGAAAGCCTCAGCTGGGCCATGTGTGTGATACCAATCCGAATGGCTATACTGAGTTGGGAGATGCAGAAGGGGGAGGCTGCTGCAATAATCTAGGCATTGCTAGAGATGCTCAGGTGGAAGGGAGGGTAGAGACAGACGCAAGAGATGCAGCGAATGTGCAACTGGCAACTGATTCAGAGTGAAGGATAAGAGAGAAATAGAGGTCAAAGATGACTGGGAGATTTTACTGGGGTATGGGAGGGTCAGCCGGAGGAGAAGATGCTGAAGTCTGTGAAATACTAAGTTTTAAGAAGGACATTCCAAGTAGTCTATGTTCACCAGCATCAAATAAATCCATCTGCTTCCTTGGGTGGCAAATAGTTGGAGCGTTCTTTCTTATTCATAGTGAGAGTTGGTTGTTTATTATATATGATTAAATTCTGATCAAATTGACTTGAATTTCACACCCAAATTTACCTTGACATCATCTAAGGCTTTGTAGCAGTGAAGTGAAATAGGACAACAGATTGCAATGATGAAGAAAAGATAATTTAGTCAAATAGAAAATCATTTCCAGCTTAGATATAACCATTCCTAAAAGAAAGAAGGACACTTAATGACTTTAGACTAAAATAAATGGCTTTATATGAAAACAAAATTAAAAATACAGAGCAGAAAAAATTTAAAGGACTTGAAGTTCAAACATAAGCAAAATTAGTCAACCTACTATTTAGACATAATACATATGCGATGAAACTCTAAAGAAAACAAGAGTATAATTAGGAGAAATCAGAAGAATAGTGACCTCTGCAAATGGGTAAGAGTGCCAAATGGGTAAGAGGCATTGGGGCTTATGATATACTTGTAAAGTTGGTATTTCTTAAGCTGGGTGGTAGGTACACAAGTGATTGTTTTATTCTTCTTCTTTAAACTGCATATGTGATCTATACTTTTATATTTATGAGATATAATTTTTACAAGTTAAAAAAAGACTTGTTTATAGCATATACGTAAATAGCTGTTGTGTTCACTCTCATAAGAGTATGGCAGCTACACCTTCCTGGACAAAGAGAACCACTGGGAAGAACTTAGAACGTTCGATCAGTTGGAATCTAAAAGGAGTTGAGGAGAGAGAGTTCAAATCCGAAGACTCTCATTCTTCTTTAAATTATGAAAGTTTGCAGGATAATGGTCAGATAGAGCCGCAAAACTTCCACCTCCACAACTTCCTGTCTGTGTGATGTGGGACACATCATGTGGCTTTTACAAGAAGAAGTATCATTGGTTAAATGGGGGCAAAGCTAGTGCTTATTTTGCAGCATCATTTGGGGGATAAATGAAGTGCCTGAATATCTGAAGGAAAAAGGACATTCGGATGACAAGTGTTCAGCCACCACTTCTTCAGCATCGAAGTGCTGTTCTTTTAGCATCCTCCAAGTGGGAAGCTAGCCCTGAACCATACAAGTCAAATATAAGGGTCATGTAAGTAAAAATGAGAAAGAGAGCGCCAAAGCAAGTGCGCCAGCAATGGGGACAGAGAGCCTTTAACACCCCCACTGATTTCCACTCCCGAGCTCTGGGAGTGGAAGTCTTGTTGTAATCTTTTTCTGGGGGAATAGATGACAGTGAATTAGTGAAAAGACTCAAAGAAAAGTAGCAAGTAATGAGCAAAAACAAAACAATGACACTGACTGGCACATGTCCTAAGAATAACTTTTATTATTTATTCCTTTTATTTTAAATAGCACTGAGTGAGAACCTACCATGTGCCAGATGCTACAGATGTTGCAAAGATAAATAAGGCTCAAGCTATGGTCTCAAAAATATCCCAACTGCCTACATAAGTGTGCCCATTAATTTTATTATTTTACAACCAAATTTCCTATTCCTTTAATTGCTTTTTAATTAGCTAATTAAATTAATACATGTTTATTATGTTGAAGTCCTGTACAGAAAACTATAATATTTAAAATGAAACCCCAACCCCCTACTAGAATTCTGGCCCTCAGGTGTATAATTAAGGTGGAAAAAAATACTGCCAAATTGATTGTTATATGGATTTCCAGTTTTTTTTAATCATCATACTATACCACACTGTTCTATGATTGTTTTTCCTCTTAGGAGTTTATCTTGGATATCTTGACCATGTGTATACACAGAGATCCATTTCTTTCTCTTGTTAGGGTTGACAGGCTGAAAATCCCTTTAAATATCAATTTATAAAGGTAATTCATCAAAAAATGGGGGGAAAATAACACAATAGAAGGTTATAACATGAAAAGTATAATTCTTAATCTAATCTCTCAACTCACAATCCCAGCCCGAGAGGTATCTACAATTTTTTGTAAACTATTTGATTAAAGTATAATATACATATAGGGGAAAGTGCCCAGATCTTAAGTGGGAAAGGTCCGTGGGTTTTCACAAAGGAAGACACCTGGTAATCACTACCCAGACAAAAACAAACAAACAGAAAAAAATGGAACATTACCAGTACCCCCTAAATGTCCATTAACATTTTACCTGTTTCTTTCCATTTATTTTTAAGTAATAAAAATTGATATTAAATATTTTTAAGTAAAACAGATACAGACTGTTTTACTGTCAGGCTGTCAGGCTGCGACTAACTTCAAGTATAATGAAAAGCTGCAGACCCTGCCCCATCCCTTTCCTTCTCCTGATTTCCACGTCTCAGAAGTACCCACTCTCACCTCTTTGAAGATTCCTTAGTATTTTGATTTTTACAACTGTGTATACCCCGCCTAAATCATCATTTCATGTCACGTGAGATACGCCAAATCCCATAAGCAGAATGACATCTATTTAAAATTCAAAATGAACTTGATTACCGTAATTAAGACAGTGTTGTATTGGTGAAAGGAAAAAACGGAATGGAGAATCCAGAAATAGAACCACACAATATGGCCAATTAGTTTTGAACAAACGTGCAAAAGCAATTCGATAGAGAAAGGATAGTCTTTTCAACAAACGGTGCTGGAAGATTTGAACTCCGTTTGCAAACAAATGAGCTTCAACCTAAATATCATACTCTATACAAAATTAACTCAAAATGAATCATAGATCTACATATGTAAAACTATAAAACTTTTCATTATAAGAAACCATAGGAGAAATATGGGGGGACCAAGGATTAGGCAAAAAGGTTTTAGATATGACAAAAAGTAAGAGGCATAATAGAAAAAATGATAAATTGGACTTCATCAAAATTAAAAACATTTACTCTGTAAATGATGCTTTTAAGAAAATGAAAAGACAAGCTCTCCAGGCTAGACAAAAATATTTGCAAATCACATATCCCACAAAGGATTTGTATCCAGAATATGTAAAGAACCCTCAAAACTCAACATTAAGGAAACAACTAAACAATGGACAAAAGACTTGAACAGATACTGAATCAAAGAGTGTATATATATATATATATATATATATATATATATATGATATGGATAGCATATAAACACATGAAAAACTGTTCATCATCAAAATGCAAATGTTCATCATCATAGAAATGCAAATTAAAACATACATACCTAGCAGAATGTTAAATTAATACATACCTAGCAGAATGTTAAATTAAAAATACTGACAATACCAAGGGTTTAGAGCAACTGGACCTTTCACATATTGCAGGTGGGAATGCAAAATGGTACAGCCACTCTGCAAAACATCTTGGTAGTTTCATACAAAACTAAATGATACACACACAATGTGACCCAATACCCCCAAACCTGGCTATTTGCCCTAGAGAAATAAAAACTTATGCTCACACCAGAATCAGTACATGAATGTTTATAGCAGCTCTATTTATAATCACCCAAATCTGGAAACAATCCAAATTTCTTCAACAAGTGAATGATTAAACAAACTGTAGCTTTTCTATATAATGAAATACTATTCAGCAATAAAAAAGAGCTAACTATTGGCACATGTAGTAGATTGAATGAATCACAAAGGCATTATAATGAGTTTAAAAAGCTAGTCTCAAAAGATTACATGTTGTATGAATCCAGGTATATGATATTCTCAAAAATATAAAACTATAGAAAAGAAATCAGTGATTGCCAGGAGTTGGGGAGCATATGGAGGGAGGGAAGAAAGGACACAGTGGGAAAGCATCCTTAAGCCAAAGATGGATTCTTTTTCACATTATCCCTTTATGAAGGGCTAACACAAGGAAGATTTTTGGGGTGACTGGAATTGTTCTGTATCTTAATTGTGCTGGTGATTACATAAATCTATAGATGGTTAAAATGCATAGAAACATACCTATAAAACTTAATTTTACTGCATGATAATTCTTAAATTTTAAAGTGATGCCGAAGTTCAAGCTAACGAATAACTATTGTAAGCAACAGTCAATATGACCCAATTTACATGATTTTACTACTGTATTTCATTAAATCTAAGGTGCCATTGATTTTTTAAATATTCTCTCAAGGAAAAAACATAGCACTGTGTCAAACACAATGCTAATATGCCATCAATTGTGAGACACCCCAATTTCAGAGATGCAAAATTGTGAAAACACGCATGCCCTTGAATGCTATCAAAATGTCTTGCTTTCAATATTTCTTTTATCTTCGGGTAAAGAAAGAAGTCATTGGGGGCCAGATCAGGTGAGTAGGGAGGGTGTTCCAATACAGTTATTTGTTTATTGGCTAAAAATTCCCTCACAGACAGAGCCGTGTGAGCTGGTGCATTATCGAGATGCAAGAGCATGAATTGTTGGCCAAAAGTTCAGGTCATCGGACTTTTTCACGCAACCTTTTCAGCACTTCCAAATAGTAAATTTGGTTAACTACTTGTCCAGTTGGTACAAATTCATAATCCCTCTGATATCAGAAAAGATTAGCAACATTGTTGCAACAAGTTCCCGAACTTAATGGTCAGACCTCTATGTATGGTGTCAGAGGGATACTAGATTTGTTGGGGTGATAGATGGGAGGCATTTGGGGGGCAGGGTGGAAAAAGGTGGAAGTATTAAGAAGTACCAATTGGTAGTTACAAAATAGTCGTGGGGATGTAAAGTAAAGCATAGGGAACATAGTAATATGTTAATAACTATGTACGTTGCCAGGGGGGCACTATGCTAGTCAGAGGAATCACTTCTTAACTTACATAAATGTCTAAACACTAAGCTGTACATCTGAAATTAATATAAAATAATACTGAAAAAATAAATAACCGGGAAAAAAAAAGAAAGTAAAATGGTTTGCGCCCTATACTTGATTTGTCCTTACTTGATGCCTGTAGTTATTGGGACTATGACCAAGGCAATCCATTCTCCTTTTCTAAAGCTGTCAATATTTTCTTCCTTTTTCCATTCTGCCCCAGAATTATTGACCCTCCATTCTATTCTCCTAGTCCCCTATATTGTCCTGTGATAGTCATCTCAGCTGAATCACATTTCACGTCACTGAGGACTGTGGCCAAGGCAGATAACCACGCCATTTTCCTAGCTGTGAGCTGGGTTGAATCGGACAAGATGCACTCCCAAGTCCTTTATAATTTTACAGTCCTTTCGATCTGTGGTATCTTAGGTTTCAGAATCTGTTTGACAAGCTCTCCTTCCCACCCTCCCAAATTTCTCCAGCACCAAATCTGCTCACTGGTCAGAAATCTCCGCTGCCCTCGTGGCTCCCACAAGGGTCCTCAAGCCAAATCTGAGCAGATTGTGGGTCAGGAGTTTTGTTTCTTTTCTTCTTTTTGGCCATCTGAGAATAACCACAAGATATCCTTTAAAGTGAATTATTACAGGCATACTAAAGTTCTGAAGAGAACTGATTTCATAAATCTACTCATTTATTTGGAATACCAGCTTGAATCCAATCAGTAAAATAGTTTAAGAGAGTTTGAGGAAGGTAGGAAGGATTCAGTAATGCATCTTTGGGTCTCCACAATGATAAATAACTAGTTTGAATGAATATTTTATATCTCAATAACCCAAGTTAGAGTGAGAAAAAGTTAAACTACTTTATGGATAAAGCTCAAAGAGGCAGCCTACTAAGAGACAAAGAAACCTGGGCCCGGAACCAGGAGACTCAGACCTGGTCTAAACTCGGCCACCAATTCACTGTGCAGCCCTGGGCGAGTTACTTGACCTTTCTGGTCCTCAGTTTTTCTCATCTGCAAAACAAGGAGGGGCTTAGAGTAGATCAACCCTAAGACTTCTTCTAGCCCATGGTCTCACTGTTAATAGAATGAAGAGACAAGGCACAACCTGGCAGAAAATATTTGCAAATCACACATCTGAGGAAGAACTTATATCCAAAATATATAAAGAACTCTTAAAACTCAATAATACAAACAACCCAACTTAAAATAAAAAATTTGAACAGACTCAAAGATATACAGATGTTAAATAAGCACAAGATATTTAACACCCTTAGACAATACGGAAATGAAAACCAAAGTGAAGTACCATCACACACCTATCAGAAAAGCTAAAATTAAAAGACTGGTCATACTAAGATTGGTGACGATATGGAACAACTGAAATTCTCATTCAATGCTACTTTGGAAAACAGTTTGGCAGTTTCCTAAAAAGTGAAAGTATACACCTACCATATGACCCAGTCATTCCAAAGAGAAATGAGAGCATAGGTCCACAGAGAGATTTGTACACAGATATTTATAGCAGCTTTATTTGTAACAGCCAAAATGTAGAAACAACTCAAATGTCCATTGACAGAAGAATGGATAACCAAATTGGGATATATCCGATGGAATTCTACTCAGCAATAAAAAGGAATGACCTAGTGATACTTGCACAAACATGAATGAATCTCAAAAAAATTATGCTGAATGAAAGAAGCAAGACCAGAAGTACATGGAGAGTTTGGGGAAGCTAGGGAGGATTTAGTAATGCATCTTTGGGTCTCCACAATGATAAATAACTAGTTTGACTGAATATTTTATATCTCAATAACCCAAGTTAGATTGAGAAAAAGTTAAACTACTTTATGGATGAAGCTCAAAGAGGCAGCCTACTAGGAGACAAAGAAGTGTATGATTCCACTTATATAAAATTCTAGAAAATGCAAACTGATCAATAGTGACCTAGTGAGAGAAAGAAGATTGGTGATTGCTTGGGGATGGAGGGGAGAGCTGGGGTACAGGGTGGGGGGAAGAAGAAATTACAAAGGGACATGAGGAAACTTTTGGGGGCTGCTAATATGTGTATTATCCTGATGGTGATGATAATTTCATATCTGTAGATAGATGTCAACACATATCAAATTATACATGTGAAGTTTATTATATGATAATTAAAGTTCAATAAAGCTGTCTATAAATGAACATGTGTTAAATTTTTAGGTAACTGCTTGATAAGAACTTGGGAATTCATAGTTCCAAAATAATAATGCATAGATGACTTCCTAGCTGCAAGGGAGGAAATGGAATGTACTTTGGAGTCATCAGTCTTTACCTTCACTGAGTGATCAATGTCTGCAAGTTATTAGGCAGGTCAACCAGATATTATGTATCTTACGACAGACACAATACAAAATACCCAACATCACCTATGAGGTGTAATAACCAAATTTGTGATGCTGTTTATAAGTGACCTTATGCCTATTGAGAATAAGCTCCTTTAAAAAAAAAATAAGTTGTTCACAACCCTTTAAAAAAGTGCATTAGTCATGCACTTTAAAATAGGGCTTTTGATAAGGAGAATACTAATTCTGACGGCTGTAAGAAAAACACATAAGATTAAGGAGAGTATACATCAGGGTTTCTCAACCTTGGCACTGCTGGCTTTGGAGACTAGATAATTCTTTGCTGTGGAGGGCAGTCCTATCCAATGTAGAACGATTAGCAACATCCTTGGCCTCTACTCACTAGATGCCAGAGGCACCAGATGCCCACCCCCAAGTTGACAACCAAAAATGTCCCCAGATACTGCCGAATGTCCCCAGGGGAGCAAGATCACACTCTCACCCCACGCAGGTTGAAAATGACTGTTGTACAAGAAAGTTAGTAGAACTTGGCTACCTCAAAGACATCTACCTCACTTACCCTCGTGACGTTAGCTCTCCCCAGACCCAAAGCTCTAGAAAAAGAGAACAACATGATATTCCCAGTTATTTCCAACTTTTAGGAATGAACTAGGGGCTGAGGGGAAGAAGGCCTGGTCTTGCCTTCTTTCCTGCATCATGGACTCATCCCCTCATCCCTCTAAGCCCAGCTGGATGGTCGCCTGCTGCCTGAAGCTTTTCCCAGCTAAGTCTTCTCCATTGCCAATCTCGTCCCACCCCCCCAAATTTGAAGGGAATTAAGAAAGAACGGTGTCACAAGAGTCCAAAGAAAGAACTTTCCAGAAAGAAATAATGACACACAGTGTTAAGTGGTGTAAAGAAGTAGAATAGGTTTGGGATGGAAAGGAAAGTGTTATGTTTGGCATTTACAGGAAGCCATCAGATAAACCATTGAGGAAGTCACTGATGATTTAGCGAGAGCATTTTCACAGCCTTGGACATGGATAACGGATTGCAGTGGTTTGAAGTGTGAAAGGAAGATGAGGGAAGAGGGAGGATGACCAAGGCAGAGAAGTGGAGGGCACAATGACCTTGTCTTCATAGCTCCCAATCTACTCACCTTGCCCTCCTAGCATGCGCTAGGGTCCTGGATCCAAACCTCGCGATGCTGTGTGTGAGCACATGACTCGTCTTCTTCCAGCAATGAGCCATCTGTATGGAGCAGCAACATGCCCGTGACTCACAGACTGGCTCCCCCGTACTGAGATTAAGAGGAGCTTAATACATCATCACTGATTTATGTATGACCCCTGGAGACTTAAAGTAAACTCTATTTCTTGTCTCTTGTTCCAGAATTCCACAAGCCTCTCTCTATCTCAATGGGTCCCTTCCTGTATGCTCCTCCGGGCAGATTTCACACACATATTTGTCATTCAAATAAGCAAAATCAATCCTGTCCCACCACTGCAACTTATCTCACCAGACAAAATTCTCAGAAAGAGAACCTCAAGATTCCCTGCAGCAGAATTTGGAAAAGTTTAACTGTGAGGGAAGAACGTGTACAAAGGGGTTTGAAATGGAACGTACAGTGATCGCATCATTTCCCAGCTGTTTTGGATATCACTGCCTTATTTTCTTCAAAGTACAGATCACACTAAGGAAGTGTTTACTTGGGTTTTTTGTCTGTCTTCCTGACTAAAACGTAAGCTTCATGAGAGCAAAGACTTTGTCTCTCTGATCAACGGAATACCCTCAAAGCCTAGAACAGTGTCTGATACATGGTATATAGTCAACAAATGTTAATTGGGTAGGTGGGTGGTGGATGGATGGACGGATGGATGGACAGATGGAGATGAGCCTATCTGTCTCTATCTCTTGGCCTAATTGTGTAACCCTACCCAAGTAAAGACCCACCCAGTCTCCCATTATAATCTGATTCCATCCTAATTGAACTGAGTTTTCAACGTTTATACAAGGAAAATATGTAGACTCATTTTTTTATCTTCTGTTCCACATACTTTCTCACTAGGAAATAAGAAAATAGATCCATCGGAATATTTCCTTATGTGGATCAGTCATAAGCAATTCAGAATGAGAAGCTACCTTCTCTGCTCTAACGAATTACTTAAACCTGAGGTTTCTTGATGAGAAGACCTTAGTCCCAGATTACCCTGACTCTGTAGGCAATGAGATGGGGGCCCTGGAGGGTAGGGAATACCTCAGAGCCATTCTGTTTCCCATGTCTGGCTCGGCACTGCCTAGCTGTCAGGAAGTGAAACAACTATGGCCATTCCTAGTGGTTCTTTCCAACGGAAAGGGGTCCAGGTCCATCTCATCCCATGTATGTTTAATAAGGACATGCTCATTTAGACATTGATGCATTTCAAGGGTGTACATAATGGATAGCCCGAGGTGTACATAAATATCCTCCACCTGTGCTCTGTCCACAAGGTAAATTCTTTGAAAATACCAGGCCAGCTAAGTATTCTTAAGTAAAAATGAGAAGGCTTCCAATTCTTTTTTAAAAAGCTATTCAAAAAATTGATCTGGCTAAAAATCTGGACTGGTCTCTAGTAACTAAATGGGCCATGGCTCCCCAGGGGCCCTATAACTTCCTTTCAGCTCAGCCACAAAGACTTTCTCCTCCTTCCTTTAAAGCCTGTTCTTCACACCTCAGTTCTAGCAAGTTCTTCCTGATTAGCTGTACTTCCCGCTCAGAGACTCAATGTGTTCCTGCAAATCCAAACTGAAAGCCAATAAGGCAAAATCTAGCCCCCTATGCATCTCGTCCTAACTGTGCATGGACCGTGATGGTGGTTTCATCTGTCCTTGGAGGAAAATGCTGAAAGAGCACGGAGAGACTTGGCAGGAGTAAACAGTGGAACTTGGCAAAGTAATATGGAATCAGCAGAGGAGCTGAAGTCCTCCTGCTCAGCCATAACTCCTCTTCCTGCTCTTCAGTTAGGTGCTAAACTCTTCCTGACTCCTTTCATGACAATATAAGAATTATTTTCCCATTAGGCCACAATTATTCCTTTTTAATTCTTCCACTGCATGTAATAGGACCCAACAGACAATGACATTGTATATATTCCACAGAGTGTGCCAAAAAAAATGTATACACATTTTAAGAAAGAAAAAACTGTATTTAAATTGTAATACTGAATATATACCGATAACAAAAGATGAATACAAGTCACATTTGACTTCTGCAATTACAAGAGGTGCTCAAAGTGGTTACCATCAGCGTCCAGATACTTCTCATTAAGGCGAACAATTGCTTGAGCAACATTGACCAAAGTGGCCACTTGTATACATTTTTTGGCACCCCTGGTATACATATATATATATTTTAATGACTTAAATATTTTTAGACTACTTTTTGCTAAAGTTTTCCAGGGTCCCCAAAGTGCCCCGTTCAGTCATCTGAGTATTTCTGAAGAGGTTTGTTTACTTTCTAAGAAGCCACGGTCTTGACTGTCTTCCTCTGGACGCTAGGGCAGATGTTCTCCAAAGGAGATTTGGCTTTTCTCACCTCCAAGGGCAGTGACTCGTAATATGCACTCTGCAGCTTCCTGAAAGCAGTCAGCCTCCTTCCTCCTTGACAGACCTTCCAGCACCCGTAGAAGTAACTGAAGACACCAAGGGACCTACCGTCTAGCATGGAAAAGGTGAGAAGGAGTAAGCAACAGGAATCACATGGGGAAAAATATCTCCTCTGGTATTTTTTAAATTGAGCTATTTCTTATACACAGTAAAGCACACAAATCTTAAGCTTAATGACATTTTACAAGTGTATGCGTGTAACCATGATACAGGTCAAGTCACAGAACATTTCCATCACTCCAGAATGTTTCCTCATACCTAGTCAATACCTATTTCCCAGAAGTAATCACCATTTTGACGTCTACCACCCATAGGTAATTTTTACTTGTTCTTGAATTATATATAAATAGAATCATACAACATATACATTTTTGTGTTTTGCTTCTCTCTTTTTTTTTAATTTTTTGGGGTGACGATTGTTAGTAAAATTACATAGATTTCAGGTGTATAATTCTGTATTACATCATCTATAAATCGCATTGTGTGTTCACCACCCAGAGTCAGTTCTCCTTCCATCACCATATATTTGATCCCCCTCACCCTCATCTCCCACCCCCATGTTTTGCTTCTCTTGATCATACAATTTCTTCATGAGTCATTCCATTTGTTGCATATATCTGTAGTTTGGTTTTTTTGTTTGTTTGGTTGGTTGGCTTTTGGTTTTGGTTTTGTTGCAAGGTACTCCATTAAATGAATGTTTCACAATTTATTTATTCACTCTAGGGATATTTTCTGTTGACCTGTACTTGCATTTCCTCAACTCATCATCTACTGCGCCTATTCTACTGTTAAATCCATCCACTGAGTTCTTCATTTCCGATACTACATTTTTGTTTCAATTTTAGAATTCCCACCTGACTATTTTTTAAAAAAGATTCTAGTTTTGTGGTGAAATTCTCCACTCTTTCAATTTTCTTGAATTAATTCGAGTTGTTTTGAAGTCCTTGTCTGCTCATCCTAATATCTTAATGGAAACTACATTTTATGTGTTCTCCTTTACACAAGTTTCATGTAGCTTTCAGTTCAAAGCAATACAATTCTAACCTGAAACTGCTAAGCATGGGCACCAAGAGACGTTCCAACAGAGCATTCTGGTTCCCTCACAAATGATCTATGGGTTCCTTCAGGGGTGAAATAACCCACCAAGTTCCTTAAATAAACCAATTCTTGTCAGGTCACTGTGCTGGCTATATGAGGTCTAACAATTAAGTTCGTGAACTTGGTATAACGATATTGCTAAACTTTTTGATATCAGAGGGATTATTCATTATGAATTTGTACCAACTGGACAAACAGTTAACCAAGTTTACTATTTGGAAGTGCTGAAAAGGCTGCGTGAAAAAGTTAGACGACCTGAGCTTTTTGCCAACAATTCATGGCTCTTGCATGAGGACAATGCACCAGCTCACATGGCACTGTCTGTGAGGGAGTTTTTAGCTAGTAAACAAGTAACTGTATTGGAACACCCTCCCTACTCACCTGATCTGGCCCCCAATGACTTCTTTCTTTACCTGAAGATAAAGGAAATATTGAAAGGAAGACATTTTGATGACATTCAGGACATAAAGGGTAATACGACGACAGCTCTGATGGCCATTCCAGAAAAAGAGTTCCAAAATTGCTTTGAAGGGTGGACTAGGCGCTGGCATCAGTGCATAGCTTCCCAAGGGGAGGACTTCAAGGGTGACCATAGTGATATTCAGCAATGAGGTATGTAGCACTTTTTCTAGGATGAGTTCGCGAACTTAATTGTCACATCTCGTATAATGTTTGAGAACATCCTAAGGTCATCCCAGGGCTCCTATGAAGCTGTTCAGAAAGGAAATGGCTATAGTTTTGCAAGAGCAGGTTAAAATTCAAAGTCAAAACATTTCATTGTGCCTGTGACCACTGTCCTGCCTCCAGTTCAACTCTTTCCCCAGGGCGTTATAACTTAAGACTCTCTGTCCTTTCAGCAAATGCTTCCAGTAAGAATACTCCCTACCTGGTTCAGCTCTTTCCTTCAGTTTTGGGTGTGATTCACGTATCTTGGTTTTCTAAAATAGGAAAAGAATAATAGATTACAAAAGAGAAATATTCCTGAAATACAGCTTTTATTATGTTGCTTCCTTGATCCAAAGTAGTCAATGGCTCCTTAGTACTCCTCCTGGCATCCACAAACCTCTCTTTCAGACTTGTGTTTAATTAACTTCTTACACAAACCTGCGGCTCCCACTAAGCTAGCCTGTTCCTGAAACATTCCTGGTTTCATACAATGGTTTACCCTGTAACAATACACCCCCTCCCCCCAATCAGGAAAGCTTCCTCTCCTCATCTATAAACTCCTTGTTTATGGGCTCCGGAAAGATACAATGTCTCATTCATCTCTGAAATCCTAGCAAGTAACATAATGACCAGTACACAGTGGACACTCCAAATATGAAATCTCTACCATTGGGGATGTATAACCACAGACTTCATCTTAATCTTTACTGAAAATGACTCTAAAATCTCAAGTTCTGAATTCCCCTCCCTTCCCCTGGATCACTAGGTAATCACTGAATCACCATCTCCGATGGAGGTTATGTTCTAAAGCCAGTCCGAATTCCAACCACGGAGAATTGTCAAATTCCCCCTTGAAAAATCCTGCAAGTCACCCATAAAAAAAGAATGTTGATCATTTAAGTATACCATGCCTTCTTTCAGTTAAGCCCCAAACACCCAAAGCAGCCAGTTTCCCTGACATTAGACAAAATGGCAATTTTTCAGCTGGGAAACATAGAAGCTCCTTGGCTTGTTTGCAGAAGCCATGCTGTGTGAAAAATGCATTTTAGTTCAGTTTTTATGTGTTGGTTTTGTTTTCTTTCCTGGGGATGCAGAGTTGATTTTCTACAAATTAAATATGCAAAGGATGAACTCCACTGTGGTTACCAGCTTCCACCACCGCCCCTGCACCTCCCTCGGAACTTGTTCTGCAACATCAGGGGGATCTCGGATCTAGTGCTTAATTTATTGGCTCCGCTTCTGCTTTTCTTGTCTTTCTTTGAAAGCTTTTCAACAGTCCCTTTTTAATTAAAAGTTTCCATCTTCACTCCCACGAGTAAGTATATGAAAATTCTGGTCTTCATCTGCCCTTTCCTAATTTTTCCCAAGGTCATTTAGTTGCCTTTCATCTTTTTCCAGTCTGAAATGTATCACTTGTTTCAAACATTTTTGTGTGTTTTGGTCAAATATATTTTATGCATTTTCTGTTCTTACTCTTACCTATTTTATTATTTGCCTCTTATTTATAAAACTGCACTTCAAATAGTGTTTATTAGCAATCTCTATCTCTACCTCTATACAGATGTAGATATCACCCAAATATTTTTCTTAGTTTGCTTCTGATATAGAGAAATTTTAAAATTTGTATGCAATCAAGTATTTGTCTTTTTCTTAGCTTTTCCTGCTAGACTTCCCCTGGTACGAGTCACTATATGTTCTTCTAGTTCTCTTATTACTTCAATTTTTAGAAACAGTTATTTTGATATATAACTTGTTCTTTCTATCCAATCTATCTCAGCATGTTTTTGAAGATGAATTCGAAAAAAAATCATATTAAAACATTATCTAGTCATTATTTGCCCAAGTAGTCTTACCACCTAGCTGAAGCTCCTTTGAAGAGCAATTCATATGAGAACAAAAGCATATCTGTAATTCAAGATTGTTGACTGACAAGGAGGCTACTAAGGATTAAAAGAGATTCATATATATATATATATATATATATATATATATATATATATGTATGACATTAGAAGAAGCAGGATGTGGAATCAATAAGGATTACTGTAATACTTACTTAACCCTTTCTTCTAATATGTGCTGTACTGGAGAAGAAAATTTTGCCTCCCCCTTCCCTGTGCTGAGGCTTCTTACCTTCCTCTTACAGGCCATCACAACAGGTAAGACCCAAAAGGGCCTTGGGTACCCTCCAAAGATGCCTGAAGAGTGAAGGGAGCTAGTGGACCGAGGAGTTTCCCACGGAGGCCTGTTGATGTAATCGGCCTTCTGGTTCCGGAATGAGAAGATGCATCCCTAACGCTCACTGCCTCCAAGTCTGAGCCGGTTAAATGAAAGGGCATAAGCTGCTGGCTCATTTACACTGCCCCTCCTGGCTTCTTCCTCTCTGATCGCCCTTAGAAAATCAGAGACCACAGAGTCTCCCAAATGACCATACGGAGGGAAGGGTTCAAGCTCAGCCATAAAAACAATCTTTTTGAATCCAACTTCCCCCGGCTTCTGCTTTTCTTGTCTTTTTTTATGTCAGATCATTTGCTCTTGGAAAGATTTTCACACACGTTTGTGGAAAGACTACTGAACTAGATAGCCCAAACCTGAGCTTGGGGTTATTGAGCTACTGCTGAAGGGCGTTGGTTTCTCAGTCCTAGTCATGCCACTAACAGTTCCCTGACTTGGTCCTTTCACCCTGTAAGCCTCAGTCTCCCCATCTGTGTTACATTGCTCCCCTCTGTGTATTCTTTGTTCACTTTGCCAGCATCTACCATTATTGCCATTTGGTCTGAAGGTTACGCCTGCTGAGAGCACAGACATGAAAACCCAAACCACCCCATGCGATAACTGCTGTCATAGGAGTATGGTTCCCCAAGTAAGTGGACGGCTTGAGTCTCTGTCAGGGTCTAGGGAGCACAACATGGCAGTGGGGAAGTTGGGGATGAAGTCTTGAAGAATGAGCAAATGTACTTCACAGGACACCAAATATTACTCGGTTCTTGTAAAATAAGGAACCGTTTAATTACTGCATCTTCCACTTTCAGACTGTATGTATTCACTCAGGTGTTGTGGACACAGGTCCAGTCTAGTTTAAAAGGTGTCTGAAAGGAAAGCCTATTTTCACAAGGAATGAAAACACGAATAGTTAAACAAAATAACTCATTTCGTTGTAGAGAGAGAGTGTGTGCCCACCTGTCACTGGATTTTCTGAAACTCGTATTTGGAGATCATTATAAATAAAGGCGATGGATGCATGGGTGGATGACGATAAATAATTCTCCAATCATGTGAAGCTTGCTTAACTTACTAGTTCACACGAGTTCTTACATCCTGAGAAAAGGTTTACTCAACCCACTAAAAAATGCTTTATGTTTATTGGTGAGGACGTACCCTGGACTCGGCAGACCAAGGTGTGTTTGAAGGCAGGTAACAACACAGGGAGTGCCGTGAGTCCAGATAAGCATATGCTGTCAGCAGAGCATTTGAGAGGTGTATGGATTGAACTGTGTCCCCCTAAAATTCATATGTGAAGCCCTAACCCTCAGGACCTCAGAATGTGACTGCATTTGGAGCTAGGGCCTTGAAAGAGGTGATTAAGTTAAAATAAAGCCATTAGAGCATTAGAGTAGGCCCTGATCCAATGTGACTGGTGTCCTTTGAAGAAAAGGAAGAGACACCAACGACACACACAGAGGAAAGGCTGTGTGAGGATGTGGAGAGAATGCAAGCCAGGAGAGGTCTCAGGAGAAACCAACCCTGCCAACACTTTGATTTGGGACTTCTAGCTTCCAGATCTGGGAGAAAATACATTTCTGTTGTTTCCGCCACTCAGTCTGTGGTATTTTGCTATGGCAGCCCTAGATGTCAGATACAACAACGTATCCGTCCTGGGTTTGGAGAACCCTGAGAAGGGACCATCCAGCTCAAACCACTAAGATAAGTTAAGAAGCTCAGTAACCATTGTTTTACTTGGTGTGTTTTTGTTTGTTTTGTTATTTTTTAATGAAAGGTATTGAATTCATTTATCTTTGGTAAAGTGTGTGTGTGTGTGTGTGTGTGTGTGTGTGTGTGTGTGTTTCAATATGGGTGCCTGCAGAAGTCTCATTCAAAGGGCTGTGCAGCTGTTATATGAGACCCACTGTGGTCTTTTTGTAAGAATCTTAGGTAAGGTAAAAACCTAGTGAGAAAATAAAAAGCTTCTTTAGAACTAGCCTGGAAGCTCAAGAACTTAACAATTACAACACCGCAATATGGGCTCAGGTCTGGAAGTTAACAGTAACTCCAGGAGTTACTCTTACCCTAAAGAATTTTGTACATTTGTGTTTCAACAAAACACTCTGCTATTTCCATCTTCCTCCCACCCACTCACTCCCCAGGGGATGCTTGGATTGATGGGTGGATGATAGATTAGATAGGAAAGAGGGAGGGAAGGAGGGACAGAGAGAGGGGGAAGGGAGGGAAGGGAGAGAGGAAGGGAAGAAAACCAGCTCCTCTCTCATCCTCCCGTCTCATATCTTCGAGTAAAAAGCACCTGTTTGTTGGCTAATGAGTCCTGGATGCTGAAATGGTTGCTGGGTTCAGTGTTTCTTTCCACTTACCTTCCCCGTGGGTCCTGGAAATATCTCCAGTCTAAATAAGGAAAAGAAAAGACCCAAAAGAACTTGTTTTCTAAGGAAACAAGACAGCTCTGGGGATGGTAGCTCTTGTCAGCTCTGGGGACTCCTCTTCTTTCAGGGTCCTGAGGGCAAGGCCTGTGTCCCCCCGCCCATCCCCCATCTCTCCCTCAGCCAACACACACCCTTCCCCTACCCCCGAACTAGTGGGAAAGAGCTCCTTCAAGGTATGGTGTTGGGAGAGCAGGCTCTGGAGCAGGGAGAGATTACACAAAGCAGGTGTGTTGGGAGAGGAAACAGATGTCTCTGAAAGACAACCGAGCCTTTCCCAGGGGTTCCTTGGTCAAACCAGTAACACCACCCTCATCAGGGGACCCCTTACCTCCAAGTAATGGTGAGGCCACTCCTGTCCCCGGAGTCAAACCTGTACCACCTCTCCACTGGAAGATTAAAGAAAAGAAAGAAACAAACAAATAAATTCACCTCCATGTCCCTTCTGAAAGAAGGACTATGAGCCTAGAGGAGTGTAAAAACGAATGCCCACCTGAGGGAACTATTCCTGGAACTTGAGCGTTTGGAGGCATGTTCAAAACATTGGGAAACTTAATGTAAACTTATTTTTAAATGGCACGTTACCTTTTTGAAATAAAATGCAATATATTTTTTCTTCAAGCTCTAGACACATGTTCAGGTGAAGTTCCTCTAAATTTCAAGTAATGAGTACAATTGTTAATAATATACTACAGAGTGTGCAGAAAGTCTGGAAATACAGGAGAAATCATGTATTTATTTTACTTTTCCCAGATGACGGTCTGATGAGATGGTCATTACCTTTACTTTACCATTCTCTCTACCCTGATTAATTATTCTTCACCACCACGTGACATAATCAAGTGTGAAAAGGGTTGGTAAACCATGAGGCGATGTATAAGCAAGGTCACTATTTCCAATAGTTACTGTTACCAATGTAGCGGTGATGCCAGCTACATGCCTTTTCTGGAGAACTGGTAGGAGGAACCCACCTGAAGTAATTTGCTAGGAGATAAGGAGCTTCCAGGCTGGAGGCAGTGCATGGTGGCGGCAGACTTGCTCGTGAGCACCTATCATGAGTCCCACTCTACACACTCCCAGAAATATTTGAAAACCACATGATAGAAATTTGCAGTACTGTGAGAGCCATTGGAGTTTGGATGATTTTCATTGATGCTGTATTTGTATCTCCGTCAGGGAGCCCTTAGGAAATCTGAATGACACTAACAAGTCATTTTTACTTCTGCTACAATGGAGCTGCATCACCCATGCATTTCATTTATATGCATGTAATTTATGAGAAATCAATTATGGTGGATCGGCAAAAAATAATAATACTAATAAAAGGATGAATCAGCCAATGCATGCTGATAACGACTATAGGAATATATCGTGGATTATTTTAAGGGTTTTCCAACACTGAGAAAGAACTAGAAGGCATTGTTTAGGTGGCCACGTAGGTAATGATGGCTATGAAGACATCCTTCAAGGAGAAATGAAATTACTTTAGACTGTTGAGAAGATCTGACTAAAAAAGACTTAGAGGAACTAATAAAAGCATCTAGGATTTTATGATAACACCAAATTTTGTACCCTGCCTTTTGCGTGTGACATAAAGTAACTCCAATTTTGTCTCTGACTGCCGAATATAATTCCCAATAAGATGTGATTCCACTGTACAACGACTAAAGAAATGGAATCCTTCCCGGATACTGCAAGTGTGTTTTGAACTTAGGGAATTTCATAGGTGCTCACAAGCAATATTTGGAATAGCGTGAGAAGCAGCATGATTTCTTGATGGAAAAAGGAAGAATGGATATAAACCAATTAGGAATCTTTATGAACCAGGATTCATTACGTCCATTGCCTCTGACTCAGCAACAGCTATTTTGGAGAAAAATGAAAGGTAAGCTCACCCTTCACCTGAAATCCTTCATTTTTAATGACATGTTTATATTTGGCTTATCTGAATTTAAATTACAAAGATGCTTTTGAGCTTTGGACTTCTCACAATAGCTGTGCACTAAATATGTGCTGGATACTCATTTTCACTTACTACTATAGTAAGCTTCCATCAAAAAGATAGAAATGTGATATTTAAGACATATTTAAGACATTTAAGAAACAGCATTGTTGTTTCAATGGGGGATGAAATCTGTGCATGTAAGACCAGCTGGAGTCTTTTGAATTGTTTGAAAAATGTCCCACTGTAAAAGCTAGAGCCACTATAGCCAAATGGAAAAACCTGCGAATGCTGTGTTCATTCATTCATTCATTCATTCATTCAACAAGTATTTTCTGGGCCACCACTCAGGGCTATTTTCCAAGCTCCTACTGTAGAAAAGATGCTTAGCAAGGACTTCTTGGAGGGGGTGATATTTGAGACCTTCCTGAATGATGAGAAAAAGCCAGTGATGTGAAGGGAAAGAGTCTCCAGACAGAGGAGCAAAGGCCAGTGTGGCCGGATCCTAGAGGAGAGATGTGAAAGATGGGGGCTGTCTGTGTGCGGCCCTTCCAGTGGAAGGTGTAATGCAGGAGAGTGGTGAGCCAGTTTGCATGTTTGAAAGTTCATTCTGGATGCTTTGTAAAGTGATCATAAGAGGGCAAGAAGAGAGAGAGAGAGAGAGAGAGAGAGAGAGAGAGAGAGAGAGAAAGTAAGTTAGGAGTCTGTTACAGTTGTCCAGGTGATAGCTGGCAGTGTGTAGACCAGAGCGATCGTCCTGAAGATGGAGAGAAGTGGTCAGATCTTAGATGCTCAGCGTATCTCTTAGAGGAATTCTATGCACTCTGACTACACTTTGCTCCCCAGTTGCAACTGGCACTCGAACATAGTGCTCATTAGGAATCTCTTAAGCTCATTACCGTGCCTCACATTTATACAGAACTTCCCATTTGAAAAGGTACAAAGGGCGGACAATTAAGTTCGCGAACTCATCCTAGGAAAAGGGCTACATACCTCATTGCTGAATATCACTACGGTCACCTTCGAAGTCCTCCCCTTAGGAAGCTATGCACCCATGCCAGCACCTAGTCCACCCTTCAAAGCAATTTTGGAACTCTTTTTCTAGCATGGCCATCAGAGCTGTCGTCGTATTACCCTTGATGTCCTGAACATTATCAAAATGTCTTCCTTTCAATATTTCCTTTATCTTCAGGTAAAGAAAGAAGTCATTGGGGGCCAGGTCAGGTAAGTAGGGAGGATGTTCCAATACAGTTATTTGTTTACTGGCTAAAAACTCCCTCACAGACAGTGCCGTGTGAGCTGGTGCATTGTCATGATGGAAGAGCCATGAATTGTTGGCCAAAAATTCAGGTCATCGGACTTTTTCACGCAGCCTTTTCAGCACTTCCAAATAGTAAACTTGGTTAACTGTCCAGTTGGTAAAAATTCATAATAAATAATTCCTCTGGTATCAAAAAAGTTTAGCAACATCATTGCAACAAAGTTCGTGAACTTAATTGTCAGACCTCGTATGTTGATATTGTCTTATTCGATTCTCATCACATCCCTGTGAGGTACACCAGGCAAATATTAACCCCACCTAAAAAGGTGAAATGTCACACAACTAGAAAGTGTCGCACCCAGGTGCCCCAATCTCTAATCTAAGTCTCCCCTCCCATTTGATGGGTAGTCTCCCTGCCCATCAAAATCAACTTAACATGTTTTTCATGGCATTGTGAAAATTTAGCCCATATTGATGAGGAACAAATAGGCCAAGGTTAAAACAAGTTAGGAAACGATCCCAATACGTTCTAATTGTGTGTAGCTGGATTTACCAGATATATATATATAAACCTCAAGGTATAAAAATATGTGGGCTTTCACAAGACAAGGGGAAGTGACCAGAAGGGGGCTTGTGTAGGTCATGGAACATAGTGTTAGGGGGTGGGAGAGGTGGATGGAGTTTTGCAGGATATAGAGAATATTAGACTGAAAGGAACTGTAGAGACGAGGCAGTACTCTTTTATAGATGAGCAACTCAAGGTCCAAAAAGAAAAAAAAAAATGACATGCTGAGAAAAATTTGATGAGAGGATGAAAGGCAAGTGGTTGGGCTGGAAAAAACAAACAAACCTCAGGATGAAAACCATAAATAATTCCGTCTAAATCTGTAAGGGAAACAGGGAGGCTAGAGGGAAAAAAATGAGTCTATAAATAAATCAGATAAAGGACAGCAAGGGTGGAAAAATGGCAGACTCACTGTGGGTGACAGTCACTATTTCCATACTGATGTCTGCTGGCAGGCACAGTCTCCTTTGATGAGGGTCAGGGGCATTCAGTGGACATGCACTCCTGGGCATCACCCTCCGGAACCACGGTCGTCTCGTCCTCCCTTCTCCAACAGCCCCCCGTTTCTGCTTCTTGTCCACTCTTTTGATTGAATTATTTTTTTCCTGACCCACATTAGTCAGTTTTTTGCCTTGATGCCATTCTTTGCATGCCCCGTCTTTGTCATTTGTCTTTCCCTTCTGCCTGATAATTCTGGAGGGGTAGAAATTTGTAGAAAATATTTGAACGAGGGACTCTCCATTAGTTGTCAAATAAGGTTGAAGGGACTTAGGCAAGCATGTAGATTCACACTGTGTTCAAATAGTTTATGTCCACTGTGAATAGTGCTCCCGGGGTGGGACCCAGAGGACCTGCCAACCATCCACTCAGGGTAGAACCTATCTGAAAGAAACTAGGATTTAGGATAATGTCGAAATGATTTCATGCACACTACTCTTAATCTTTTTTTACAGAATTGCCTGTTGACGTGTCAAAATGTAAGGTCCGAACATGCCCTGGGTAGGAGATGCTAGGTTCAGCCATAGACAAGAATAAATACATCCCCTCCACGAGCTGAACGACAGATGAAGTTCACGACTCTCTAAAAATGGGGTGGGTAAACTTAGGTGCATTTCCCAGAAGGTTGTGAAATGGAAGGTGGGTTTTTTTTCCTATAATTTTTTTATTTCAAGAATGTTATATAAATGCAATCCTACAGTATATATAACCTTTGGGGTTGGCCTTTTGCACTTTGCAAAATTCACTGGAGATTAATATAAGTTGTTGAGTGAACCAATAGTTCATGCCTGTCTATTGCTGAGTAGTTAGTATTCCATGATATGAATGTGCCATCGTTTAACCATACACCTGTTGAAGGACACCTGATTGTTTTCAGGTTTTGACTATTATGAATAAAGCTGCTTTGAACATTTGTTTACATGTTATTATGTGACTATAAGTTTTCATTTCTCTGGAATAAATCCCCAAAGTGGAATTGCTAGATTTGGAAGGCTTTTTTTAAAACTCTGTCATCAATTATATGTCAGCAAAGGTATTTTTCCAGCTTCCCGTGAATGCATCTCCCTTGTCCTCTAAGGATCTACCTTATATCAGCCGGTGATACACTAAATCCACAAGCCCCACACCAACTTGTTCCAAGAACTGGAAGGGCTTTCAGTTCTCAGAGCACGACTAACTGGAATCTTCTACTGACAGTTCGGAGAATTGGTAATAGTTATAACTAAGGTTTGCTAATGAGCTCACTTAATATTCTCAATAACCCTATGAATCAGGTCCTGTTATTATTTCCAGTTCACAGATGAGGAAAGCAAGGCACAGAGGAGCTTAAATAACTTGCCCCAAGTCAAAGAGCGAGGCAGTGGCAGAGAAGGCTTTGCACCCAGGCAGTCTGGCTCCAGACTGGTCCATTAACGACCATATGATGCGATAACTAAAGACTCAGGGCTGGAGAGGAGTTGAGAGAGGACACGCTCCAATATCAACCTACAGATGAGGAAAGACCAGACAGATGAAGTGACTTCACTAAAGTCATTCAGCTACGTCATGACAGTCTCTACCCAGGTGCTTGCCTTCCTATGGCAAGATGAGTCAGAGTGATGTCATTCAATCAGGTGTGAGGCTACCCAAAGGCCAGGCCAGCCAGGACCTCAGAAATCCTTTCCTTCAGATCCAAAGGTTAGACAGAAGGAGCTGAGGGTCTGTGCCACACAATCCCAGATTAGGCACCCCAACAAGCCCAGAGAAACTTGATTCCATGGGGTTCCACCTAGGTCTCCCGCGGTGTTCAGACCACATTCACTACATATACAGAATTATTTCTCAGAGCCAGTCCTTCAGTCCTCCCAAAATCCTGTGTTCTCCACACAAGAATTCCACCAGAAGGGCCCTGACCCGAGGGATATAATTACCCTTGATTTCCATCCTCCATCCTCTGGGGTCATAGAGCCTCGATCTTTACCCTTGACCACACCCTGTCTGTCTCTGCCCAATCCTCTGCCCCAGGCTCTATTGTGGTGTCATCATGATGTCACACCAAATCTGGCCTTTCAGGGTATTAGGGGACCACAAGGGCTATGTAGGTGGAAAATTAATCTATGGCACAATAAAATATATCGTCGGTAGGGAGGACATTATAGAATTGAGCAATAGAAGAACAAAAATGGATCGTTGCTAGAGACTATCTGTAATTCTCTCTTGCCCAGTTTTAAAGCTGGCAGGGAAGAATTAGAGCAAGTCACACCTAGCATTTCTCTGACCACTCCGGTGTTTCTTTGGGGGGGTTAATTTGCCAGAGGCTGGTGTCAATCCAAAGAAAGCCTCTTCTGCACAACACAGAGACCAGGGTTTGGAAGTGTGAGTAATGTGTTCCTCCCATCAATGCAGTGTTTACACACGGCTTCTTAACTTCCTCAGAGTAGGGTTCTCAGTAGAGACACTTTCCTTTTTTTGTTTTTGTTTTCTTTTTAATATATGCATTCAGGTAGAATGTTGCGGGGGAGGGGGATATGTTTGAAGCACTGAGAGAGCTTGCAGGAACCCATCAATAAATAGTAAATGCCTCACAATCTGTCCAGTTTACCTCGACTGTCACTTCCAAAAGAGGGTGCTACCACTCTATTTCCCTCTGAAACTTTCCATACTTGCCAGAAAGTAAGAAAACAAAGTTTGAGGAACAGAGAGCAGAAACCTAAAAGCAGAAACATTACATTGAGGTTCACCCTGGGAAGATCAAGTTTAAAATTACATCTGGCTCGAAGCCATGGCTACAGCTCTAAGGGATGACCATGGAGACGCTAGTAATGCTTCCCTCGCCGCGTGGGGAAAACTAGTCTTCGAAGGGCAGGTTGCTGACCTGGCTGACACAGCCCAGATCCAACGGTGGTCATAAAGAAACGAAATTCGGACTTTGGGAGTCGGGGGAGGTAGCGGTTGGAACGAGTAACTGTTCCCTGCAGGCCAGTCTGGTGCTCAGACTTTTAGACTCATTGTAAGTTGCCACTGCCAACACAAGAGCAAAGCGTGTGACTGGTCTTTGGTGCAGCATGACAGTATTAAAGACTGATGCTAAACCTCACACACACACACACACACACACAAAAGACGAAAGCAATTCAAAGACTCTGATAAAAGGGCAAGAATCCAGACTTCAGGAGACAGGACGAGTGGTGTGGCTATTTCCTATGTGTTTCTGCCCACCCACCGCTTAGCATGTCCCCAAGCAGGGCCCAGACCTTGCCATGAGTGACAGATCAGTGATGTAAGCAACAAGGTCTTTAATGGCTGTGTGTGACTTAAGTAGGACTGCTACTGCGTAGGGCTGCTGTTCAAATGAGGACCTTGATTTTGGGGGCAATAGAAGCCCCAACTGGCCAAGCCCAGGTAATAGCAATCAGCCATCAAAGGTAAAGCAGATAGTCCTGTCATCAGATCTCCAGGGACGGTATGACATGCAGAAGATGCTAACTGTGGTGTGGGCTTGCCAGTAAACAAATGAACAGGTAGGCCACCCAGGTCTTAATTACTTGGAATGCACAAAAATCCTCCCGCTGTGGGAAACTAAAACCCTGACTTGTATTCAAGAGTCTTAACTTTTTATCCAATTCTCTGACTTGAGTCAGTTCACACATCCAGACCCCCTTAAATGAGAGGATGATTGGGTCCCACTGTGGAAGAATCCTCCTGATACCATGTCTGCCCTATAAGCCTGTCTCCCAGCCATTCCCAAAAGGAACAGCCACCATCTGCCTGGGCTGACACTACCCCCCAGGAACGCAGCCCACCACCAGCCTTTGTCATTCCGCATAGTGGTGTATGATGACCTGGTGATAAGTGGAGTTCTAGCCCAATTTTGCATATTGGCAGGCCCAGTGGAAACGGGGCCCTTTCCGGGGGATATTTCAACATTCTGAGTGTTTAATGGACTGTTTGGCCTCAGCAAGTCGCAGAATGCCCTTTGGTTCCCCCGGCCAAGTCTCGGGTGACCCTGTTTGCTTATTTCATAATCCTTCCGCTACCCTACGCTACCTTAGTTATGTTTACTAGTTATTTGTCCCTTCCAACTAGAATAGAAGTGGCTTGAAAGCTGGCACCTTGCCTACCTTATACACTGTTGTTACATGCCCAGAGCCTGAATAATGGTTATTATATAGTACACCCTCAAATGTTCGTAGGGTAAATGGTGGTAAGTCAGACTGTCACTGGCGCAGTCCCTCCCCATAAACAGAGTCAATCAAAAGCAAAACTGCATCCCTGGAATAATCAGAAATTAGACCACAAAGACTTAAAGCCTGCCGTGTCCTGTCACCCTTCCACCAGCTCCCCAGTTTGGTGCAAAAGGTTCGTGGGACTTGGAGAAGAGCTGCATCTATCAAAAACTTAATCAAGTAGTGAGTGCAATTACAGGGGCTTTTCAGATGTCGTCTCCTTACGGAATAAACAAACACAGCTCCTGGCACTCGGGAAAAAGCTAGTGATCTGGCAAATGCATCTTTCTCTGTTTTGATGAACAGAGACTACCAGAAGCCATATGGTTTCAACTGACAGGGTTTCATACCTTCAGAGGGGTGGACTTACTACTTCTAGTCATTCAGAGCATGAAACCCAGAGCTAGGTTCAAATCCTGGCTCTGCTACTTACCACCTGTGTGACTTTAGACAAATTACTTCACCTCTCTGTGCCTCAGTTTCCGCATCTATAAAATGGAGAGAAAAGTACCTACCTCAAAAAATTATTATGAACTAAATGAGTCGATACTGTGAAGTGTTTAGAAGAGCATCTTGCACACAGTAAGTGCTATAAAAATGTTAGCTAGCTGTAACCATTAAGGGTTCACCTTTGCAGCTCCAATACATAATCAAGTCAGCAGTTGCTTGATTAACTCACCAGCCCTCAGGACAGCATGCTGGTGCTGGTTCACTGGAGGTGACATCCTGCTGATGTGATCTGGAAAGCAGGCTGTAGCTAGCATGTACCTCTCCGTTTGTTCCCAGAACTGTAATTATGTAACTCCTGTGGATTATGAACTCGTTTCCTCCAGTCTTCCTACCTTTCTCCTCCAACCCTGTGGGCCCTTGGAGTTTCTGACACCACCAGTAGGACCTCCCAGCCTCAGATTGTGGACCTGCAAACACTTCCTTCTACTAGAGGAAGAGAGCGGGAATGGAGAATAAAGGAAAGGGGCCCCAGACCTGGAGGACGCTTTAGGAGTCAGGAGTGAGCTCTTATTATCAGACCAGTGACCATGCCTCAGGAGCAGGGCTAGGTTCAGGAAGAATACTTTGACTTGCAGAGAAATGGGAGGCACGTTCTGCCCCACTGAGCTAGCCCAATCACTGGCTATGCTCCTATCAGCCTCAATGGCTTTTAACCTTCCACAAACTCCAATTCACAAATTTCCAGGGGCATCTTTGTGATTGGAAAAAAGCATCCAAGTATTTCTGCCATGCTTCCTCCATAAGCATCGTATGACCAGGTGCCTGCAGCCTCACTCAGATGCACGGCCAAGGTGAAACCAGGCACCAGTCCTGGCAGAAATCTGACCCAGTCCTTTCCCCCGTTCTGTTCTCACAGCCTTCCTTGCCAGGTCATTCTACAGGGGGAAACAGCCTCAGGGAAGGAGATACCAGGGGGCCTCAAGCATCCTTGTTGAAGACCCCAAAGGGTAGATATACCCACCAGTGTTCATGTGTAACTGACTCTTTACAAACCTCCAAGTTCAGAGCCTAGTGCAAATACTCCAATTTGTGATGCACTATGGAAAATACTGGGGTAGATGGATGGCTCAGTTGGTTAGAGTGCAAGCTCTTAACAACAAAGTTGCCAGTTCGATTCCCACATGGGCCAGTGAACTGCGCCCTCCACAAGTAGATTGAAAACAATGACTTGAGTTTGGAGCTGAGCCGACTTGAGTTTGGAGCTGAGCCACTGGTGGGCAACCAGTTGGCTCAGTGGTCAGAGCGTGGTGCTCATAACACCAAGGTCACGGGTTCAATTCCCACATGGTCCAGTGAGAAGCAATCGCTTAAGCTTGGAGCTGAGCTGCCGGTGGACGGCTGGTTGGCTCAGTGGTTAGAGCGTGGTGCTCATAACACCACGGTCACTGGTTCGAGTCCCACATGGGCCAGTGAGCTGCACCCTCCACAACTAGATTGAAAACAATGACCTGACTTGGAGCTGAGCTGCGCTCCCCACAACTAGATTGAAAAAAACGACTTCACATCCTGGAAAAACACACTGTTCCCCAATATTCCCCAATAACAAAAAAATTTAAAAAAGAAAATATTGCTAATACTAGGGACCCGCTCATGATATCCAAGGGTATTCTAAAAATTGAGGTCTTATAGAGGAGAAGCTTGGGGGTACATGTCTGAGTCACACCCCAAGCCCTTAGAGGACAAAGACAGTGAGGCCGCACTTCAGAAGAGCATGGGAGCTAAATATGACAAATGAGAGTCAACTGAAGAGAAAGCCCCAGATAGAGCAGGAAGACTCCTAGACTCCCATCACCCAGGAGGGCATGGAGGGCTTGGACAATCATATCTTCCACACTGCCTGAGAGCACATCAACCAGACTGGAAGAGAACCTGGACTTCTTTTGAAATGCAAACCCACGGGTCCATCTTCTGGCACACATATGCCCTCTGGATGAGTCAGGAGCCTGGGTCCTCCAGCTTTCTCTCTGTTATCTTACTTCTTGCTATCTTAGAACTCTTGCTCAAAAGTAAGCAGTCTTTCTCAGTGAGGGAAAAAAATAGCAGCGACATACCAATGAGTCACGCAGCATGTATGAGGGAAAACTGAATTTTTGGAATTGTCTTCAACAAGTGGTTCCCATCAGAAAGGAACTACTTCTAGAAAATGGACTATTTAAGTACAGATCCACCACTAACCTCAACTGTCAAGCTACAGGCCTGGGGTCAGGCTTAGCAGTTTCCCAGGAAGTAGTGACAAGATATTTGTTAGAACAGCTACTGAAGAGTGTGCAAAGTTCTAGGAAACGGGACAGTCAGATAGGCTCAGCCTCTTATATTCTCACAAGTACGAAAGAGACCTCTAGAGAGAGACCCAAGGAGTTTCTATTTCTTATAAACAGCAAGGGGGCGTCCGGATAGCTCACTTGGTTAAAGCGGGAGCTCTGAACAGGGTTGCCGTTTGAGTCCCACATGGGGCAGTGAGCTGCACCCTCCACAACTAGATTGAAGACAATGAGCTGCCACTGAGCTGCCGGAGGGGTGGCCGGATGGCTCAGTTGGTTAGAGTGCGGGCTCTCGACAACAAGGCTGCTGGTTCAATTCTCACATGGGATGGTGGGCTGCGCCCTATCCTGCAACTAAAGATTGAACATGGCGACTGGACTGCACCCTCCACAACTAGACTGAAGGACAACAACTTGGAGCTGATGGGCTGGAGAAGCACACTGTTCTCCCATATTCCCCAATAAAGTTTATTAAAAAAATGAAAGAAAGAAAAAAAAACAGCAAGCCATTTTAATTAAAAGCATTTTAAAATTTCAGAAACAAATAACAACTGTCTGATATCAATAGCAATGAGCCAAGCTGACGCAGCAGGAACAAAACAAGATCGTTTATCAAACTTGAATAATTCAGATAGCCATTTGCATGTTTCACTGATGGGCTTTTATTAAAATTGTACATAGATCCCATACTGAAATTTTTTTTTTAAAAAAAGAACTTTTTTCCTAGTATCAAAATAGTTACTTTTTTAAATACCTTGAAAAATCTTTAACACAATTATTTTATATATTAATTATTCTCCTAAAATCTTAATCCTCTCTCTCTTCTAGAATCTTGCATTACTGTCACTTCCACTTTTTTTTGACATCTTTAGTGTTTTATCCCAGAGAAGCATTAAAAGGAAAAAAAGGTTTTCCTGTAAAGTCAACTACCGTGTTTCCCTGAAAATAAGACCTAGCCAGACCATCAGCTCTAATGCGTCTTCTGGAGCAAAAATGAATGTAATATAAGACCCGGTATTATATTATATTATATTATATTATATTATATTATATTATATTATATTATATATTATACAAGGTATTATATTATGTTATATTATATTAGACCGAGTCTTATATTAATTTTTGCTCAAAAAGATGCTTTAGAGCTGATGGTCCGGCTAGGTCTTATTTTCGGGGAAACATGGTATTTAAATTAAACATTTTGTAACACTAGGAGAAGCCAATGACAATATTTGATTTGATACTTAAGATTTGTATTAGCTAGGCTTCCCTACAGAGTTATGCTGTAAGGTCTGCCCACATCCAATCGCTCTTCAGTGCAGGTACTGAGGTCCTGGAATTCAAAGAAAACAGTCCTTGCCCAGAAATAGTAATGCTGACCCAACAGCACCCTCTGGTGTCCTGTAAGTATAAAAGCAGCCAACAATACAGGAAGGTATGTGGATATGAGGTGTTAGAAATCTATTATAGATGACGAGACCAAAAAATTTTCATTTTTCAGGGGTCACAAGATAACTGGCTGCCCCAAATCCCACTCTCAACACAGGCTACCTATAGCTGCTCCGTGTCGAGTTGAGAAAATGCCAGTTTCACACAATACTGGAATCCACCATCAAAAGCTGGACTCTGGTAATGTTTTCGTTCGACCTAAGGAAAGAGTGTGGTATTTCACTTTTTGCAAGGTGCTGAAAGAAGTCTGTTCCCCAGGAACACTCCTTTGTGACGTGCTCAGGGCACTGGCCCTTGTGGGCCTGCTGGCCTTTCGAGGGAGGTGGAGAGAGCTGGGCGCGGACTGAACAGCCCCCTCCAGGCGGCTGGTCGGGCCCCTGACCAGGCTGTCCTGAATCCTCAGGGAAGGGGACGAGCCTTGATCCTGCTCATTCACAGCTGGGCTCAGCCTGCCGCTCCCCAGGGAAGCTGCGGACACCTGGGGGCCCACCGCAGCCCTGTCATACTTCTTATTCTCTTTCTTCCAAAACATAGACCTCAAAAGGGTAAGGGTCCCCTGCGAGAATCTGTCTGTCTCAGAGTCCCTCTCTTCTGCCTTAGCCCTGAACTTGGCTAAGGGATTTCGGCGACTGTCTACACTGTTTCTAGATAATGCTGCTGCTCGTGAAGCCTCCTTGGGGGAGGGAGCTCTGCTACTGCTCCCCACCTGGCCACTTCCCTTCCAGCTGGTGGTCTTCTGACCCTCTGGCTGGGCTCGTTTCTCATTGTCCATTGAAGGCATCACCGTGAGGGGCAGCTCAAACTGCTTGGGAAGCCTGATATCCTGTCTTGTGTTTTCCTTCAATTTCATTGCTGTGTTTAGACCGTCTGAGATTCCAGGGCCTGCACCACGGCTGGGGTGGCCTGAAGGGCAGGGCACTTCGGCCAGTACTTTCTCACTGGCTCGTCCACTATCGTCACTCTTAGCAGAGAGGGTGGCATTTGACCGTGTCACCACTGACTTCTCATCCCCGCCAGCAGCGCCTGTCAACAGCGGCACGATGGACTGGCTCGTGGATCGAGGTCTCCGTCTGGACTCCAAGTACTCCACCAACTCGACAGATGCAACAACTGGTTTCTCCCTGTGTCCAAAAGACCACCGGAGGGGCATGGTCTTGAAGGTCCCCTGCTTGACTCGGGACGGGGTGGGCGCCTTCATGCTGATGCTTCTGCCTTTTATACCTCGTACCAAAGGCCTGGACTCCAGCCCTCCTGAAAGAGACACCAAGAGCATCAGTGCCCAAATATGCCTCCAGCTGCAGGGCCAGTCATTTCACGGGCATTGATTGAGCCCCTCTGATGAAGCTAGCACTGTGCTGGCCTTTTGGGACACAGTAGTGACTAAGACACTATGGTTCCTTCCCTTGGGAGCGTCATGTTTTCATTCACTATTCCACTGAATCCATTTACAATTCTGAAACCCTGGGGCAAACCAGTGCCAAAGAAGGTAGCTAGATTATAGGTAGCTACAGGCCCAGGCAGTGCAGACTCCCAATTAAGCCCAGTCTAGTCCTAGGATTTAACAGCATTTTCATGCATCTTTAAATAGTCCTATGAAACAGAATGCTCAGCAAAATTCTACTTATTGGGTCTGCTTTTCCAGGTCTAATTAGATGCATGTACCTTTCAAACGCAAGAATCTCGACATCCTACCCCGGGCTAAAAAAAACTGAATTGTGTGTCTGATTTTATCAGAGCTGCCACATATGCCTCCATTGGGTGTTTTGCAACATCTGCATATAGATGGAAAGATGTTTTTGATGTATACTGTTAAACGATGAATAGAGTCTAGAAAAACTTAGCATAACCCAACTTGCAAAATAAATAAATAAATAAATATATAAATATATGCATATATATGTATTGATGTGTGTGTGCATGTATGATGCATGCAAGTCAAAACACACAAACTCGTATGGAGAAACTAATACTAAAATGACAAGGTGCAGAGGGGGCAATGCAGGTGCTGTCTAAGACTGATTTTCCTCTCAATTCCTTTATGTATCTCAACGTTCCCAAAGGAAACATCCATAAAACCAGGGCTGTGCAGTTTTTCTAAAGAAACACTCATTCAGTTATAAAAACAATTCCATTTACGATAGCATCCAAAAGAATAAAATACTTGGGAATTAACCAAGGAAGTGAAAGACTTGTACCCTGAATGCCACAAAACATTGCTGAAAGGAATTAAAGACGACCTACATAAATGGAAACACCTCCCATGTCCATGGATCGGAAGACTTGATATTGTTAAAATGTCAATAGGCCCCAAGGTGATCTGCAGAGTCAATACAATCCCTGTCAAAATGCCAATGAACTTTTTTGCAGAAATAGAAAAAGTCATCCCCAAATTCATATGGAATCTCAAGGGACCCTGAATGGCCAGTCACAAAAAGACAAATACTGTATGATTCCACTGTATGAAGTGCCTAGAACAGTCAAAATCAGAGAGACAGAAAGTACAAAGGTGAGCAGCAGGGGCTGGGGGGAGAGGGGAATATGGAGTTAGTGTTTCATTGGTGTAGAGTTTCACATTCACAAGACGAATAGTTACGGGCATGGACGGCGGTGATGGCTGCACAACAATGTGCCTGTTTTTAATGTCACCGAACTGTACATTTAAAAGTGGTTAAGACGACAAACTCTGTCGTGTGTATTTTACCACAATAAAAAAAAAGTCAAAAGAACACTTGGTCATGAATCATTGCACCATTGAGATGCCTTGACTTACAAGATGCCTGTAATCACTGAGAAAGAAACCTTCCACTGAAACATACAACATGGTACAAGGACAGTCACACACATTTATAAAAAGATCCTAGGTCAATTATGCAAGCGTGTCACCCACAGCTGTCCACTCTCATCATGGAGCATGAGAACTCCAAAACTGAGTAAAAACCCCGGCCACCAGAAGCCCCCATAAAGAGTAGCACAGCCCACTCGCACATGCTATATGGAGAGGGACCAGGGACTCTCAGGGCCACAGGTGAGAGAGGGCTCAGGGAGGTCAGAGGTCAAGGGGTCACAGTGTAGCCAGGAGGGAAAGTGCAACACACCTCAGCCATGCTTCCCAGGAAGAAGTGACGGGAAGGCAAAGGAGTGAAATGCCCATTGATGACAGGAGGAGTTTGACCACGTCTCAGAGGTTCCTTGAGAATTTTACCTTTTCGATTTTTCAATTTGGGTATTTTTTTCTTTGAAGCACTTCAGCAGATCAGCCAGCAATAGACACAATCGCACCCAAAATACTTTGTGATTTCAGTTTTGATTTGACACCGTTACTCCGCCATTCAATTCCCATACCTCAGAGGAAAAAAATTAAAAAATTCTGGCGTCTGAGAGGTGTGTGAAGTTTTTTTCCTCTTCCACAGCCCTGACAAGGGCAGAAAGAGAAGCTTTGTATTAAGAGGACAAAGCTGTGACTTTTGGTCTTTCAAAACAACACAGCCTGTAGCCCTGGCAGGTGGTGAGATGGGTTGGCAGGGGCCCTAACACACCAACCTTCCCTTCTTCCTGGTATGAAAGGGCCTGAGGCCAGACGCACATCACCCTGCGGCTCCATTTCATGGCAACCACAGATGTCCACGCAACCCCTTTCTCCTCTTTCTCAAGGTGGCAGTGGGAAAGCACCTTTGCTATCTTTACTCGATTTCATTCTATTTACTGGGCTCTAACAGGATCTGAGAGACAGCCAAAGCTTTAGATCAATGGAGAAATAAACGGCATAAGGACAGAGGGAACAGGATATGTGGTGCTTACTATCAAATATCTTGCTTCTGGGGTAGGGGGGATAAGTCCCAGTGCTCCTCCCGTGAAGATGCTGGGGGCCAGAGACAGAGGTGTTCAGAGGACCCCCCCAACCCCCGAACACCTCTGTGTTTCTCTCCTGTGGAATCTATGGCCTTGCTCATGCCCAGTCTGGCTTGAGAACCAGAAAGGGCCTGGCGTTTTAAGCCACCTCGAGGATGTGAACAGTTAAGTTCTTCCTGTCCTGAAGGTCCTATGAGCTCCAGAGCCCCCCAAGTTCACAAGAATCCTCGTCACACTGGTGGTGCCTGTACCAATGGGGGGCACGGCCCCCACCCACCGCCCGTCCCACACAGTGGCTCTGGAGCCAGCAGGTGCTGTCCTGAGAAATGCCCCATGTGTTCCTATGTGACTTTTTATCCTCAGCGAATGAGATGGGGCATCCATGTGACCTCACAACGTGTGCCATGAGCAGGGGACAGGCAGGGGCTTCTCCTCACCATCCTTAGCCCACCTGCAGCAGGACAAGACTTTTCCTAGTCCAGCGCTTTGAGTCTCTCCAAGGGTTGTAACCTAGGCATTCAATAAATATTTGATAGGAGCCTACTGTGTACCAAGGAGTTTTCAGTGCTGGGGATACAGCGGTGTAAAAAATACAAAGCGCTTGTCTGTTATGGGGTTTGACGAAAAACAAAAATATATAATATCATGGAATGGAATGCTAAGAGTTATGAGGAAGAATGAGGGGGGAGGGGAAACACAGGGTCGTCAGCAAGTGATGAGTGAGGAGAGACCTGAGTGAGAGAGGGAGGAAGCCACATGGAGATCTGGGGAAAACAGGCTCCAGCAAGAGGGAGCAGCAAGTGCAACGGCCCTGAGGCACAGGGAAGCCCGGTGGGTCAAGGAAGCAGGAAAGAGACCACCATGTTTGGAGCCAAGGAAGAAAAGGGTCCCCACTAGGGATCTTCATCTTCTAACCCCAATCTGTATTTAGAGACATCTCTGTGTCTTTTTGCAGAGTGCAACCTGGGGCAAGCCTGACCCCCAAACCTTTCTCTGGTCCCCAAGAAGGTAAGGAGAAACTACACAGATGAGCAGAGCCTCTCCACCTCTGAGAGTAAGCCAGCAGGATGAGGCCGGTGAGGAAACAGGCTGCCTCAGAACTCAAGGCCACTGCCCCTTCTACCACTCTAAGAATCATCAGGACTCAAAAGAGGGTGGAGGGGAGCCCCACTGGGCAGAAGCAGGGAAAATAACA
This sequence comes from Rhinolophus ferrumequinum, assembly GCF_004115265.2. Taxonomy (NCBI): domain Eukaryota; kingdom Metazoa; phylum Chordata; class Mammalia; order Chiroptera; family Rhinolophidae; genus Rhinolophus; species Rhinolophus ferrumequinum. The sequence continues at coordinate 9,604,275 of NC_046304.1, forward strand.
ACACACATAAGAGGGTCCAGCAATCAAAGGACAAGAATATGCAACCATCAGAACGGCCCTGTAATGAAATAGAGCCACTGGAGGAAAACAAACAGCTTAAAATTAAAGCTCTCAAGGAGATTCAAATAGAGAACAACAGGGAACTGGAAAATATAAATTTCAGGTTTTTAAACTCAGTAAATAACTTGAAAGCATCCAAGGTCGCTGTTGAGACTCAAATTAGTGGCTTGGAATTTATGAAAATTCCATAATCGTGAAAGCAATGTCTCCGACCACAGAGCAAAATGACAAAGAGACAGAAATCACAGGAAAAAGCTAGGAGACATAAAGGACAAATCCAAGCGACTCACTAGGCAAACAATAGGAATTTTAAAAGTAGGTGAGACAATAGTTAAACAAAGAATGAACATTTCCCTAAAGAAAAGCCTGCATCTGTAGAAGGAAAGGCCTCCCCGAGATTTATGTAGGGCTGATGAACAAAACACATACCAAGGCATATTCTGGTAGAATTTCTAAACTCCAGTGTCAAAGACAGAATCTCAAAAGCTTCCAGACAGAAAGAACAAGTGATTCTCATGTGAAAAAGAATGGGCTTCTCATCTGCACCCCGAGGCCTGGTAGACTGTGGGAAAACATCTGAGAGAAGCCTGAGAGAAAAGGATTGCAACCCAAGAGTCCTCCAACCAGCCAAGCTGCCATTCACTCCCAGTGAAAGAAAATATTTGTGGCTATGCAAAGAGTTAGAGAACATAACACACATACCAGAAAGGAACTCTGACCAAACCCTAATGAATCAGAACTGAGACCTCAGAATAGAGGGTGACGGAAAGAAGACAGACAGCGGTGCTCAGTGGACCCTGCAATCCATGTATCATCCACCCATGTGGGGGACAAATGGTCTTAGAATGTGTAACACAACAGTATGTAAGTGTGCTTGGGACAGGAAAAGTGCTGCAAGAGTTAGAATTGGTCTGGAAGAGTATTAAACTAGCTCAGAAAACTCCAAGAGTTGGGGATTGAGAGGGCGAAGAGTTCCTAAAACAGACCAGAGGGAACACATAAAAGCATTTCAAAGCTCTTATCTGGAGGGGAATGACATGGAAGCATTATGTAGGTCTCATCTTATTGGAGGGAGGAGAGAAGGCAGTGAGGAAATAGAATGACTTACAGGAAAGAGTCGGCTTCTCATATCCATATAATAACAGGGAAATGAATTTGACTATAAATATTCGGAAAGATGAAACAATTAGCAAGATGGAAAAGAACAGCAGAACTCTCAAAGTGAACTAGGGGGACAAAAAGGGAACAAACAGCAACACGATCAAATCAGTAAAAATAAGGAAAAAAAAGAAAAACAATAGACTAAAATTTAAATGAAATAAAATCAAATTCTGTAGTTGTTACATTAAATACGAATAGACTGAACTCTCCCATTATAAGATAGGCTCTGAATTTTTGACATGAAAAAACAAAGCAACATACTATTTACCAGAAACCACTTAAAACTTTTAACGCTACAAGAAAGACTCAAAAAGCAAAAGAGAAGAGCAAAATAATATCAGGCAAATGCAAACAAAAAGAAAGGAGGAAGGGGGTTGAACTTATTAACCTTGAAAAAAGTAGATTTTAAGATTAAAAGCATTAAGCAAGATAAAGAGAAACATTATAATGAGAAAAGACACAATTTATAAATTAGATCTAATAGTCATCCGCTTACAGACGCCTATTAACAAAGCAGCTAACAATGTAAAACAAAAATCATTCAAGTTCCTGGAGTGCTCGATTAAAAACACAGCTGTCCAGGAAGGTGTCTGTGTACCTCCTTCCTAGCCAGGCAATTTAGAGTCAATTTAAAGACAGAGGGGGATTGAATACAACAATCAACTCACCTAGTTTGTAGTAGCGACGTAAAGTTCACGTCCCTCAAATAGACAATGTACATGATTTTATATGTACACAGAACATTTATAAAATAATACTCATGTACTTATTCAATCACAAAGAGACAATGTTTGAAAACCACATTCTTGGCTCCCAATCCACAAAATTAGCAATAAAGGTGAGCAAAAAAGCTTACATACTTGAAACTTCCAGATAACCGTTAGATCAAAGAAGAAATCAGAACTGAAATAACATACTATCTGGAAATCACTGAAAAGAGAAAAACAAAACCTCTAAGGCCCAGTGAAAACCACAGAAGAACTATATAACATCGGAGCACTCATATGACTGAAAACCTGAGGAAGCTTAAATCCCAGGGCCCATACTCCAGGGGGCTTGAGAAAAACCCCAGCAATTTTTCCACATGATCATGTTTTTATAAAAGTTGCAAAAGTAAGGTGTTTGTATATCTTTTCCTTGTATAACCTCTCCTGACACCTGTCCTCAATCATATAAGGTACAGTCCTGACACAACTTCAATCTATTCATTTTAGTTTAAAATGCCTTTATTATTATAATATCCCATAGCCAGAGCTACTGTGAGGATGAAGTTCCCAAGCTATCAGTGAGTATCTCTACAAAGGACAGCTGGCACTTGGGAGGGACACTTCTATACTCAATGGTAACCATCCCTGGGAATGGCAGGACATTGCGCATCCCTGCCCCCTTGGGGACTAAATGCCAGTGGTCCCCTCTACTCCTTCTGACAGTTAAAAATGTTCACCCACATACCCACGGGGAGAGGAGGTCATACCAACCACTACTGAAGACCTACAGGCTAGATTTTGATCTTGCCCCAGTTTAGTACTAACAAGATGATAAGGCTGGATTTTCAACCATCTCGGAGCTTCTCGAACAGGTTTCAAAATCTATCGCCATTTTATTCAAACCCCAAGAGGGAAAGCTCCCTTTGAAAGCAAGGTGCTAATAGTGTCCAAACAGAATAAACTCAAGTTTGGAATTTATGTCTAAAGACCACAGATCCAGGACTCTGGCAGCCAGAGGGCGTGGGGTCTAGCTGCAGCCTTGCCGGTTTCCAGAGGGTGCGCTTGTGACCGGTTACTTCCAAGACTCAGCTTTCTCCCTGTAAAAGGGCTACTGATTTCACCTCTCCCAGAGATTTTGATGACTGGATGAGATAAATAAAATGCCTGCAAGGGTCTGGAGGCCAGTTATTCTTAAATATTATTTCTCCTCCCACCCCAGCCCTCTCTCTGTCTCTCTGGGGAGTTTTCTGGAGCTATGTCTTCCCCTGTCCAAGTAACATGTTGAAAAGTTTGGCCATCATTTGAAGTTGCCTCCTTTTGGGGGTGTCAAACATATTTCTCCCTGGGAAATGGCCTGAACAATGGCCCGGGGTCCATGCCACTGGACGGAACTGGGATGAATTTATGAACTCGTCAGAGGCTCACGCTGATGGGGATGAAGAAACCTGGGAAAGAATGTAAATCATACTTTTTTTTCTATAGACGCTACTCTGAATGTTCAGTCATGAAAATGTGAAGGGAAAAGAAATATTAAATTCTTGTAAGGGAAAAGAAGCATTAAATAGGCTGCCTACACAGAAACCTTTTTAAGGAAATCAGACAAATGCAATATGCACGTAGAGGTCCTCCGATCAGCATTTATCTAATAGTGAAATATTGGCAGCCAAAATTCCAAACATTGAAGAACGATTAACCAAACTGTGATACATAAACCATTATCCACCAGAAAGTTGGATTCCATGATAATCTAAAACCATTGGCAGCTTTCAGATTCTATCACATTTATTCATTCATGAATATGGAACCAGAGCCTGGTACACACCAGATTACTGCATTGGCTACTTTTATACAATAGTAACAAAGTAGAAAGAAATAAACAGCTGCTGAAAAACACATACACTGTGCCCCAGCAATTGCACTCCCAGGTATATACCCAAAAGAAACATAGACATGTGCACACAAAAAAAGACATGAACAAAAATGTTCACAGCATACTACTGGTAATAGCACAAACCAGAAACAACCCCAATATCTAACCACAATGGAATAAACAAACAAAATGTAATCTACTCTTACAACGTGGGAGACTGATGAGGGAAGTGGTGCAACCACCCAGGTGGAGATGACACGGAATGGCGAGTCAGAACATCGTGCATTAAACGCAGACGTTTCAGAGCCAACCCGTCATGTAGGCTTCACAGCAAACCTAGCACGCATTTTTGGAGAATCCACAAATAACACGAGAAACCATAAATCTATAACCCGTCCAGTGGAAGACCCAAGGTGCTTCCCCTGATGCTGAAGGAAAACTCCTCCAGGCCAGACTAGGCCAGCCTGCTATTGATTCAAGCCAATCTGTGAACCCACGGGAAAAAAGAGGTGGTTCTCCATGTCCCACCTATCATGCTTTCTTTTCCAAATCCCTGATTTTGCTCTTTTTTAATTGACAATAGTCAGCAGTCAAGAGAGAACTCTCTCTCTCTCTCTCTCTCTCTCTCTCCCTCTCTCCACAAAGGACTTCCCATCCACCCTATCTTACCCCTGCAGAGGGACCCCCTGCATCCTTTCTCCCCCACCCTGGCCTAGATATCTTCTTCTATGATTTACCTCTTTGCCCTTAAACCCTGCTTTATATCCATATTCTTGTTCACTTGTTTACATTTGGTCTTCCCCATTGGACAGTAAGCTCCAGGGAGCAGAGAAAGAATGTACCTGACACTGGAGTGGACAGGGGAGGACAGGCAGGCGAGGACTAGATCATGGAAGCCCCGATGGGAGAGATGAATAAACCTCTCATAAACCACTTTACACCCAAGGCCGTGAAATATCTGCATTTTCATAAAGATGAGGAGCAACAGTCATTATAGAAAATGAAAATAAAATCAGCAAATTTAACCAACGTGATAAAACATACCCTTTTCCTGCCTGGAGAGGCTGTTTGTGAAAATGGGAGGGTCGGGCACCTGGGACCGGGAGGGGCCGGGGGCAGAGCTCCAAGACACCAGGCTTCCCCTCATGCTGCCATTATTGCTCCCGAGCCTCATGAGCCAGTGATCAGACAAGGACGAGCTAGTGGAACCTGCGGGGGAAGCAGAGAGAGGCATGGCTGGACCCAACTCCATCCTTTTGGGATCCCCCAGGAGCCTCTCGTGGTTAGACTGCCATCCCTGAGCCATGGAACTACAGGACCAGAATGGAATTATATATACGGAAGGTAAGGACCAGAGAAGAAACCTGCAATTGATTCACCAAACTGAAAAATTTAGGGAAAGGCATTTGGGCACAGAAAGGAAAATACACTGATGAGTATTGCAATGCTTTCCATGAAATTGCTTGTCACCAAGTATGGTTTTCTAAACATGGTATGTTTTTCATTCTTTCTACATCTATCTTCTGTAAAAGGAACGCAATCTTTGCATTAGTGTTGATTTAGACTTCCTGGCCTTTGGGTTTTATTTGGCCATTTTCCAACAATTGTTGGAGAGCAAATCTGAGTAATTTAAAAAGAAACGCTCTTTCTTCCCAAAGAACAAGACGGCTAGTATACAAAGCAAAGTAAGTCACTTAAAAAGGTCAACTTTATCCATATTTTCCTCCAGACTTCCAAGCAAGTTTGAGATTATCTAATAAACATATCATTGGGAAGTGGTTAAACGATTACCTTTCCTATGAAGGCCCTGCAATCCTCGTAACCGACCCTTCCTTTCCAGCAGGACTAATGCAGGTTTACATTACACGAGCTTAATTAAAATCTGGCTTGACATGAGTGAGACTGGGATTATGGAATTTCCACACCACCACAAGTCACCTGCCACAGATACAAAATATTCCTTCCCCCTTTCTTGGATTTCAACATGACCACTCCAAACCCTTACAAACGGGATTCTAGCACAGAGTGTTCAAATCTCTAGCAGCAGCCACGGCTTCCTCTTTCAGATCCTTGCCTACTCCTTCTGGTCCCTGATGTTTGACTAAAGCATCTGCGTAGTTCTTAAAGTGACTTCCCAATTCCCCCGTGTCCTGTAATGACCTGTCATGACCTACCTCTCATGGAGCTGCTGGCTGACCAGGACGGGATACTGTTCCGTTTCTGATAAAATAGGATGTAAGCCCCTCGGGTAATGACCTCATCTTCTAGGAGCGATTCCACCGTGCTGTCATCGTAACTGTACCACTGGCCATCCAGAGAGTTCCGGCAGTAGGCTGCAAAGGTCCAAACCCCAAGTCCCATTATTGGAACCCCCCAAAAGGCAGGAAGGCATACCCCACTGGCATAGCTCATAAATGGACATGTTTTAACAGAATGAGAAACATTGGTCCATTTTTGGCCAGAAATTAATTTTGTGCAGAAAGGATCAATCACTTACACTCCCTGATAAAGTGTGCTGCTACTTTAAGCTGACTCCTTATGGTGTAGCCCTTACTCAGGCAAAAAATCTCCAATAAAAGGGAGCGCCAAGTTATTAGCCAGACAATGATGTCCACATTTACCCCATTTCTTCTAAGAAGTTTCACAATGTACACCTCTATTTCCGTACATAATGAAAATATGCAGTTGGATTATAGTACACTTCTTTCCTACCTAAAAATTGAAGTCACACATTTAAGAAAATGCTCATAAATAAGATTCTCACCATCTTCCAAACAATTAAAACACACCTCTGGGAATGATACTGCAACCCACTAATCTGGAGTCAACCAACTTTTTCTGTAATGGACGAGACAGAAACTATTTTTGGCTTTGCAGGTCACATATGGCACATACCATCTCTGCTATATATTCTTGTTCTTCGTTTTCGGCACTTTTTAAAATGTAAAAACCATTTTTTACTCTTGGGCTGTACAAAAACAGGTACTGGACTGGATTTGGCCCACAAACCACAGGTTCTGACTCCTGCACCAATGAAAGCCAGGCACCGAGGAGTTCATCTCTGCTCTTCCCTTTCCCTCCCACCCCACGCCCAGTCCAAAAGCTAGGCCTACTGATTCTGCTTCCAAAAATGTCTCCTGAATACCTTGATTGTCATCACCTGAGCCCCAGAAACCTCCGCCTAACTGAAAATACAACTTCCACTCTTGTTCTCTTCTACCCATTTTTCATAGAGCAGAGCTACAACCTCAATTTGTAAACTACGTTATGTCTTTACTCCTCCAGCTAAAACCTTTTAATGGCTTCCCACCACCCTCTGGAAAAACTACAAACTCTTGTCCATGGCTTACAGTGCATGGCTTACAGCTTGTCCTTCCGATCCAGCTGCAACTTACCCCTGAATCACTCCACTTCAGCCCTGACAGGTTTTCATCAGTTCTCAAACACATCAATATTCTGCCTCAGGGCCTTTGTACATGCTAGCAGCTCTTCCCTTTATTCACATAGCCAGTTCCACCTCATCTTTCAGCTCTTGACCTAAAGATAACATTCTCAGACAGGCCTTATCTGTATCACAGACACAATTAATCAATCACCTTTTCATAATGCCAGGTCATGAAAGTGGTAAAGTGACAGCATCTTTTTTTATTGTCTGTGTCTGAAATTAGACTGAAGTCCCATGAGGGCAGGGCTCACATCTGTCTTGTTTATCACTGAAGCTCCAGCACCTAGCACAGAGTCTGGCACAGAATGAGTACTTAACAAACATTTGTCCAATGAATGAATGAGTGATGACTGTGGATTTCTATGCACTCCAGTGCCTTCCAAACTGTGGGTACATTAGTGCACTAGAAACACTGCACTTCTCAAAAAAATGAAATATTTTAAAGCATTTTTTACATGAAATAATTTATGCTATTCTAGAATAGAACAGACCAAGGTATAAGATTATGAATAACTGAACAAGTCCCCAGCTATTTGTTTCTGTCCTTCCAGTTATCGATTTCTCTCAAGATCCTCTAAGGGGTAACAATTAAATGTACCCCATAGAAATAAAAAATGTGGTAAGTACGAGTCCAGATCTGATAAGTAAAGTAAGAGTCTTTGTGTTGAATCACAGATGAGGATAAATGAGGACATATTCAGTCTGTAACTAACTTTATATTCCGACCACCAACCTGGCTCAAGTCTACGGCTTAGACCAGGCACCCCCACTCTCTAGCAGGTGCCCGTTGTGCAGAGGGTGAGGGGTCAGCTCATGCCGAGTGCCCAAGTGAGCTCAGCGTTCGTTCCAGGAGCACCGGGCGTCCTGAAGCCCAGGCCACAGCCACGACACATGGCCACGGCAGCCACAGGCAGAGAGGCAAAGCTCACCTGTGTAATGCCCACCTTGCAGACTGCCGTGGTGGTTGCAGACGGCATACAAGTCGTACAGGAAGTCCAGCGGGTAGCTGGTGGGCAGGCAGGCCGGCTGCTTCCAGGAAGGCCAGGGGTCTGGCCCGGCCCTGGGACCAGCGCTTCTCTGGGCCACATGGGGAGCCATGTTAAGGCCGCAGAGTGGAAACTTCACCAGCGTGGAGAGCTTGTTTCTTCTCTCGCCCACTTGACAGAACCTCTTGAGGTGGATGATGAGTATATCAGGCAGGGTCCACAGACTCAGCTTCACCGTGCCCTGCTGGAGGACTTTGCAGTGGGGGCACTTCCACGCATCATCCTGGGCCAGCTAGAAAGAAAGCCACCAGGACTGTGAGGCCCACGGCCATCGGCCAACCCACCAAAGGGCAACCAGCCCCCTTCCAGTCCGGGGAGTGGACCCCCACAGCGGGACCTGCTCCTCCTTTGTGTAGAACTGAAAGCATTCATCCAAGGTACAGCTGTGCTGCTGGTGGGCCTGCTGCTGCCGCCACACACTGTCCGCATCCTGGACCTGCTCCTCTGGGAGGCTCCCGAACAGGCTGTGGAGCAGAAATGCATGGCACTCAGCGTGTCTCACCTTCAAGAGGGGTTTCTCCTAAGTCTCTGCTCACAGCCCACAGGGTGGACGGCATCTGCCAGGTGAGACGAAGGAGAACCACTGGGCACCTCAGCACTCACTCCGTTTGACTGGAATTCTCAGCTCCCCCGCCAGCTGCCTGAGGGACCATGTCCTTGGCTTCTCTGCCTTTGTTTCCTTGTCCTAGTGCAGGGCCCAGCATCTAATAGGAGATTAATAAATACTTGCTGGACTGAACAGTGTCCTTTTTCAAAGAAGGGCTGATGCACTCTATGTGACAGAAGCAGCCGAGTTTAGTGATTAAGAGCATGGACTCGAGCCAGTCAGCTTGGGTTCAAATCCTGGCTCTGCCATGCACGAGCTGTGTGACACTGAGCAATTATTTAACCTCTCTGTGCCTCAGTTTCCACATCTGAAAAAGTGAACCGACTCCATAGAATGTGATGAAGATTATACAAATTGCAAATACGTGAAGAGCTCAGTGCAGTGCCTGGCAGAGGGGGAGTGGGTGTCACATAACAGTTTATTACTGCGACTATTGTTGCCACTACTAACACTACCCACCACCACCATTATTACTGTTACAGGCATATCTCGCTTTATTGCGCTTTGCTTAATGTATTGCTTTCCATAGATGTTATATTTTTTTCAAATTGAAGACAAGACCCTCCACCAGCAAAAAGATCACAAGTCACTTTATGGTGGTCTGGAACCAAATCTGCAATGTCCCCGAGATATGCCTGTACTATCATTGTTGTTTACACACAGACAATTGTCATTCCGGTTTCTCAGAGGCATGGATCACACGGCATCAAGGAAGTATACATCCTGTCTTAGGGTCATAAGGGGAAAGCTGGGCACAGGAAGATTTCTTTGCACAGGCAGACCCTGTCTCTCCCCTGCTGGAGCCAAAATCTGCTGAACTCACCGCTCCTTGACACAGCTATCCCACTCTACGGCCAGTTTGACATGTGGGGGGCCTCCTGGCCTCCTGAGGTGCAAAGCCCTGAGGAGAGAATAAGGAACCCATCAGAAAGCATGGAGCCTCCTTCGAACATCTCTGCAGGGTCCAACCCTAGCACTGATGTTACAAACAGAAATGCCCAAAACTTAGTGTAAACTGACGTCAGTTATCTGGGGAGCTGCTGTTGCTGAAGCTTCGTCCTCTAATCTACCTCTGAACACTCTCCACTCACTCCCTTGGGAGCTTGTGTTCCCCGAGGATATTGGTTATTGCAAGGACACAGGTCAACTCTCCCATTGCAGCCTCAGCACCTTTGCAATGTCTAGAAGGCAGCTCCACTTGAACGTCCTACACAAATCCCCAATTCTGACAATGCCTAAGATGAGCTGCTAACTTTCCTCCACCATAGTGTGAAAGGAACACTCTCTAGTCCACCTCCACAACCTAAAAGGTCTTCCCTTGCAGCCCCTCAAGTACCCAGAAAATGTGAGTCAGCCTACAGCTCTTCCCAGCTACTAGGGCTGAGCCCATTTCAGAAAAGGTTGGTTGGTGATTATTAATACAGAAGAGAGTGGAGGACATGAGGTTTTGTCCCCAAATCAACAGGACACACACACGTGATGGGAAAATCTGCACCTAAGAGTGCTTAGGACGTGTTGTGAGAAAAACAGTGCAGATGGCACGAGGCCCTGTTGCCAGGATGATTCACAAACAGGATTTGCGCTCATGGAAGGTACAGAATCTGGTGGCTAATCACTGACAGGTCTGGAGTGGAGTCGTGGCACCATCCCGAGGAACAAGAGCCAGGAAGGAGCAAGGAAAAAGGTGTGTCTGGGAGATGCCCACTTAGCTGAGCGAGCCCTGTTGATTCCGGACAAATAATGACCAGCCTCCCTCACCTTTCTTTAAAGTGAGGGGAATGAAGCTATGGGCGTGTACTGTCTCCCTCTTCACCTCCTGACTCCCCCCGAAAAAAAGAGAAGCACCTTATCTGGTTGGTGGGACTAGGGGGGAGGTGATCAATTCAGCCCCTCTTGGTTACTCCTTTCTATGGCCTACAGACTGGCAGGCTGGCATTCTCTCTTATCTGTACCTCGAGGTTCCTGGACACAGCTCCATCTCTGCAGGTGGAAGACTGGGACATATATTCGATTCAGAGAAGACGCACATTTGCAGCCTTAGATCTAAGCCTCTTTCTTTTGGACCCTCAAATTCTCCGTTTCCACAATGCAGAAGGCCTGCAATTAGGGAGCTCTCTGCCTCACTAGGGGGCTGGGGCATTTAATTCTGGGGAACCTATTCAAAAGCTCATATTGGACGCATATCTGAGCCGCATCCTTGAATCAGTAAAGAATCACCTAATAAACCTAATATTTTGATCTCTTTCTGCCTCAACCCTCAGTCTACTTTTCCACTGGAGTCTCCAGTTGGGGGTGGAAAAGGAGAATTGGTATCTTTAGGCTTTAAGACGGTTACACAAACCCCCTTAGGCTACCAAAAAAGAGAGAGGCATGAGCGCAACCTGAAGTTCGCTCCTTACATGGAAACAATCATTCAGGAGACTGCACCATCTTTCCTCCTGATCACGGCCTTGACTCAAACAGGAAAGAGGACACTGTTTGAATTTATGGCAGGATGAGATGCCAAGCCACATTATGAAGAGTGTAATGGGAGAGACACTCAAAGAGATCACTGTAAGGTGTCAAGGGGTTGACGGGGGCTCAGAGGAAGTGCGCCCAGGCTGCTCTGGGGACCAGAGAACACATCCTGCCTCGGATGAGCAGGAGTTGGCCAGGTGAATGGTGAGTGGTGAGGGGAAAGTGTCAAAGGGTTGTACAGGCAGAGGGCTCAGCAGGAGCAAAGGGTGGGGTGTGTGCTGGAATGACAAGCAGAGGCTCCACGAGGGGCAGGCCACATGGTGAAAGAGAGGGGCCAGACCAAGGAGGGAGGGCTTGGACACGTGGACTTTGTCCCATGGGCCACCTGAAGGGTTTCAAACAGACAGGTATGAAGCAGATGAATGAGAGGGGCGCTAGTCTGGAGGCCAGTATGTCAGAGCGGAGGCTCCCAGGGCATCCAGCTACGAGCTGATAAGGGCCTGAACTCAGGCAATGGTGGTAAACGTGGAGAGGAAGGAACAGGTCTGAGGAAACATCAGCATTCTGAATAAGACTTGATGACGGATTGATTGTAGGAAACAGCGAGAAGGAGGAATGAAGGAAGATTCCAGGTCACCAGCTTGGGTTACTGAGTAGATAGCTGGTGGTCACCATTCAGACACAGAAGACAGGAAGAGGGAAGGCTTATGCAAGAAGAGCTCAGATTGGCAAACATTTAGTTTTCATGTCTATGTAACATTTAAGTAGGCTGAGCAGGTCTGTATCTCAGAGAAAAATCTGGGCTGGAGAGATAGATCAGAGAGCTCTGGACCTAAAGCAGTAGGTAGAATTAAGGCAAGATCACCCAGGGATGGACCATGGAGGAGCACACGGTGGGCCAGGGTAGGACGCTGAGGACCCCAGAGAGGGAGAGGAACACTTCAAGGAAACAAAGAAACTTCCAGGAGATAAATAAAATGTGGTCTATACATACAATAGGATATTAGTATTCAGCCTTAAAAGGGAAGGAAATTCTGAAACACGCTACAATACGGATGAATCTCGAGGACATTATCCTCAGTGAATAAGGCAGTCACAAAAAAACAGATACAGTCTGATTCCACTCCTATGAGGAACCTAGAGTAGTCAAATTCACAGAGACAGAAAGTGGAATGGTGGTTGCCAGGGCCTGGAGAAGGGGAATAGGGAGTCAGTGTTCCATGGGTAGAATTTCAGTTTGGGAAGATGAACAAGTTCTGGAGATGGATGGGGGTGATGGTTGCACAACAATGTGAATGTACTTAACACGATGGAACTGTGCTCTGAAAAACAGTTAAGATGGTAAATTTTACGTTATACGTATTTTGCCACAATTGGAAAAAAAAAAAAAGAAAGAAATTTCTAGGAGAACAAGGAAATGCTGGCATAGGAAAGCCAAGAGTCGAGGGCTCTGTGAAGGAGGCAAGAGATGGACTGTATCAGATGCTGGGAGGAGCTACCCGAGTAAGGTGGGGGTGGGGGTGGGGGTGGGGTGGAGGCCCGACTGCAGTGACATGTTGGATGGACAGAAGATGTGACCAGAAGGGTTATGGCCTCAAGGGAAGGTTTCCTTTAGTATGGTCAACTTGCTGTGCAACTAGACTTTTCCAGTGCTTCTCAAACTACCTCTGGTGGCAGACCCGTTTCTTGATTTGTTTCCAAACCCCTACAGACTAACACTTTTGTAAAATATCATCAAAACGTCACGAGGGAGAGGGGCAGGGAAGACATAAAAAACACAAGTTCAGTTTTTAATCAAACTATTACATTCATCATATGTTAAATTGTTCTGTCATATTGCTTTAATACTTCTAAATGCTTCCTCTCAAGTTCCTATTATGGACTGGTGACAATCAGCAGGTAGACTGACACCAGTCTGTAGGGCACACTTTGAGAAGCATGGTTGTCTTCTCCAAGACAGAGTGCTGTGAGGGGGCCCTTCTCGGAGTCCCCCACCCCACTGCTGGGCTCCCTCTTCTATCAGACCCACACAGGACCTGGTGGACCTGGCTGACATTTCTTCTGCCTTCCTAACTCTGTAAAGTAGCTGCTAGCCAAAGAGAATGCAAATGGGGAGTAGGGCACAGAACCTTCTGGATTGCCTACCCTGGTTCCTGGTCTCTTGATAAAGGGAGGGCCCTTCTCTACTACAATTCTGATACCAATTCAGATTCTGACATGAATTCTGATGTGTTTGTTTTCCCTACACCACTAAGCAATTAACTCAATTCTGACGATATCTACCTAGAGACAGCATCAGATCCCACAGGTTAAGGGCTCACACCTACAAGACTGCCCCCACCCACTTCAGACACCAATAGCAAGTCTAGGTTATTACCTGTGCTCTGACCAACCAGCTTTAGATTGGAAGGTCCAAGGATCCCCTCCTTGGATTCCATTAATTTGCTAGAGTGACTCACAGGACTCAGAGAAAGAACAGTTTACTACCTAGATTACTCTTAGGCTGGTGCAAAAGTTATTGTGGTTTAAAAGGTTAAAAACAATCGCAAAAATCGCAATTATTTTTGCCCCAATGTAATAGTGTATCATAAAACAATAAAACTCAGGAACAGACAGGTGGGAGAGATGCACTGGGCAAGGCACGTGGGCAGGGGAGCAGAGCTTCCGTGCTTTCTCCAAGTACCACCCTCCCAGCACCGCCACGTGTTCATCAGCCTGGGAGCTCCCCAAACAATGTCCTTTTGGGTTTTTATGGAGGCTTCATTACGTAGGCATAAATGATTAAATCATGGACCAGTGGTGATAGATTCAACATCCAGCCCGTTGGCCATGAACCAGCTGTATGAGTATGAGCAAGTTAACTAACCTCCAGGAACTTCAACGTCTCCTCGTCTTTAAAGCGGCCACGACAGTACCTCTCTAGACATTAGCACTGCAAGCACCGAATGTGAATAAGGACCTAACACGGCGGCTGGTACTAGAGAGGTAAGTGACTGAGAGTAATGAAGCTTGTAATCAATTTGATGGATGCATAGTCTCCAATGAGAATGTATTCATTCTCTTACCAAATCTGGAACATCCGCTTACCTGTCAACTGCCCAGTGACAGAGGGGTCGACTGTCCCGTGGGGATAAGTAGCTGCAAGTCAGGGATTGCCCCACAACCCGGATGGAGAACAGCGACCCTGGGTTCTGCCAAGACAACAGAGGAAGCGGGTCATCATGCATGTTGATTTAAATTATGTGCAAATAAATTACTCAAAAAATGTAATCCTTTTCGTTAATAGTCTATTTTGAATATTCCTTTAATAATTAGTATTTAAAACCTAGAGATGTAAAGCCTTCATTTTTTTTGGATGATACACACTATATCTTTTAATATAGTGATCTAATAACACTGTTTAACACATTAAATTTTCCAAAAGGATAAACATGTTTTTAAATAACTCATGTGTAATTGGAGCAGATGCTGACATGGTGGATGTAAAAATAAGTCAATTATGTTAATGAGTCATTAATAGGCAATTTAACTTACTTTAAAATAATTATCATTACCAAATTGCCAAAAATGAGCCACTGATCTAAAAGCAACTTAGCGTATATTTTATATACCAAATACTAAGTAAATACTTCAAATTAAGCCACATAAAGAAATACCATCTATGTTTTTTATTCTAAGATGTATATTTTTTCATACTCTAACTTTTCTAAACTTGAAGTGAGTCTTAAATAGCATTATTGACAAGAGTCAAAAAGTAGAATCAACCCAAGTAAAAAAATCAACAGATGAATGGATAAACAAAATATGAAAAATATACATTATGGAATATTAATCAGCCTTAAAAAGGAAGAAAATTTTGTCACATGCTATAACATAAATGGACCTTGAAAATATTTTGTGAAATAAACCAGACACAGAAGAGAGCAGAGTGTATGATTCCATTTATATGAGATATACCTAGAGTAGGCAAATTCATACACAGAATGTAGAATGCAGATTTACCAAACGCTGTGGGTGGGGAGATGGGGAATTGTTTAATGAGTATAATTTTTGTGGGGATGATGAAAAATTTGGGGGTATAGTAGTGATGGTTATGCAACATTGACTATAATTAATGTATACTTATGAATCCTTAAAACAAATAAATGTTATGTATATTTTACCACAAATGAAAAAAAAAATCAATAGAATCTCTAAATAAAGGAAATACAGTTCTTAAAATTGTCACTGATGAACTTGGCTACAATTAGAAAAAAAAAATAACATTTTTTTTCCAAGCTCTGACAAAGGTAAAAGGCAGACATCTCTACTTAAAGAACACTGATGAAATAAATATAGGTTGAATTCAGACAGGGGAACAGGAGGAACACATTATAATTCCAGAAAAAAGGAACAGAGCATGCGGAGACAGCGTGACCCAAAACATACTCAGAGAGTAGCGAGTCGACTCCTTTGGCTGTGGCAACTGACGTGCAGAGGGGACAATGGGACAGAAGGTAATGTGACCACAAACTTGGTTGTAGAGGGCCTCATGTGTGAAGTTCAGGAAGTGTGTATGCTTAGCTGGACTGAGTCGACCAGCAGCTTGCTTCAACAAAGACAAAACCAATGGCTGGAAGCAAGCTGACTCAGAGGCTCTGATTGGGCTGGCCATGGAAAGGTATACAGTAAATCCTCACTTAAGGTCCTCAATAGGTTCTTGCAAACTGCAACTTTCAGTGAAATGATGTATAACAAAACCAATCTTACCACAGGCTAACGGAAAAAAACAAGAGTTAAGTTCCTACAACATATTTCTGGTCACAAAAACATCACCAAACTTCTGAAAAAAAAAAAAGACCCAAAACACTTCAAATATTAAACGTTGAAATAAAGGTGAGCCATACACACATTTAAGAAAGACAAATAAAAACAAGAGATTGATTTTCCAGTTCAGAGTCATGGGTGGCTGGAGCCTATTCCAGCAGCTCGGTGCAAGGTGGGCACCCACCCTGGACAAGATGCCCTTCCATCACAGGGTGCACTCACACCCACACCCACATTCACGTGGAACGGGGCAATTTAGACACCCAATTCACCTCATGTGCACATCTCTGGGACATGGGAGAAAACCCACACAGACATGGGGAGAACGTGCAGACTCCGCACTGATATTGGCCCTAGCCTGAAATCAATTTTTTTTCTCACCAATGAAACAACGTTGAATGAAGCAATGTTATTCAAGGACCTGCTGTATTTTCCAAGGAGAAGTTAGTTACATCTGGGAGTAAAACTCTTTTTCCTGGCACCCATAATGGAGCTTTGCTGTTTGGATGGCAACATAACATAATCAAGGGCCCTACACTGCATGGAGGCAGCTCACCCTGACTGCACACAAAGTTTAGACAGTGACTGTAAAAATGTCTTGGCAACGATAAATCTCTTTTTTTTAATAATTCATTCAAATTGAACCTGTCCAGGAAATTGGTCATTTTTGTAAGTGATACAGTCCTGTCCTCTATTCTGGGCTAAAGAAATTCATTTTAGAACCTCCAATATATGTTCACAACTTTCAATCTCAAGTTCAATGTTGTGAATTCTGAATGTATTCTTTTCAAATGATTACCCTGTTGTGCCAGGAGTGAATATTGTGCTGAAAGCATTATGGGTTAAATGGATAGGCTAGCCTGGGAACCTCACAATCATTTAGAACACATTATTCCTACAGAAAATCATGCCCACCACACATATACCAATGGCTCTGTGGAAAAGCATCCATAGCTGAGTTGGAGGTTGCCTGTATTAGAATTTTGGGGCCCCATTAATTGCTTGATTGGTTTCTAAAGTCAAAATGACTACAGAGGTGCAGAGGCAAAAGTGCACATGTGACCAGGTAGAGAATAAGGACAGCTGTGTTCAATGTTCACATGAAAGTGCTTCATTCACTTTCAAGAATCAGGAGCACAGGGTTTGGGGGAAGGCTAACGCTATTCCTAGAGATTCTGACCTACTTAGAGAGAAGTTTGTGTTTCTAATTTGAACAAGGTGGCAGATCGGCTGGGCAGAAGAGACAGCCAAATCCCTTAGAGATAAAAGATTGGGATGAACGAAGGGAAAGTATTCAACAGAGTGATATTTGGTGTAAATCCTGAATCAAATGTATGGTTTTCCCTGAGCATGAAGGAACATGAAGTATGAAGAATTACTTCTGCAATAAGTTTGGTACATCCCCCAAATGAGAAACTCTAAGAGAACAGCTGGGGAAAACAAAATTCCAATGCTACTGACCTGTGCCTAAAAATGTCAACATCTTCTGCGCCAGGCAGCCATCAGAATAGTTTCTGATACTACGGGGGCTAAAAGGAAGGGTTTTAGAATAGGTTGTTTTTATTTGAAAACTAGCAATCTGAGAATAAATAAATGAGCAAGGCAAAAAGGTGTTTTCCCTTGAGTTTCCCATCTTAGTTTTTGAAAAACTGGACAAAATCATTTTAATATCTAGGTTTTCATATTTGGACATAAACATCAATTTTAATATTCTACAGAAATTATATCTCAAGTCTCTTGAATTTTTTGACTTAAATATAGAAGTTACAATTTATCACAATATGCTATCCTCTAGGAAGAACTATGGTAAGCCATAAATATACAAAATTGAGAATAATGTAAATCCCACTCTATTCCAATGGTGTTTTGTAAGAATGAAAGAGAAAAAAAAGCTCTGTCCATAAAAGGTGTTTTGTAATGCCATCAAGAGTGAAACGCTACAGGCCATAAATTGTTTATTTCCTTGCACAGAAATCAAAGTTGCTTTAGCAAACAACATGAACACTCATTAACAGGAAATTCTTGTCTCTCCTGAGCTATTCCTAGTTTCCCACCCTCATCTCCAGCCCCACAACACAGACACACACACACACACACACACACACACACACACACACACACTGACCTGCACGGGGGCCTCACTCTTCATGAGATATCGGACCTTACTGAGAATGCACTGCTGGAGCTGGACCCAGGAAATTGTTCTATCTTCCTTTATCAGAAACGGTGGCCCAAACCTGAAAATCCAAGGCCATCAGGTTATTTCAATAAAGGAAAAACCAACAGTACCCAACAGCCAGGAGCATTTGCTCTACTCATACACTCCTTTCCACTGGATAAGACCTAAGTACCAAGCACAATACAAAATTGTCCGTCAGAGAACCTTGTTGCAAATGCAGACACTGGGGTGAAAACAGAGGCCCACGGATGCAAAGCCAAAGAGAGACCTTGCAACGTAAAAAGATGGCGCCGAATGATTAGCCGGCAGGGAAATGCTCTTCCCCACAGTAGAGAGTGGAGTAAGAGAACATTGGAGCCAGAGGAAAGCAAGGCAGAGATAAACCCAGAAGGAACCCACTCAAGCTGACACATTTTTTTGTGCATCAGGAGTAACCTCATAACTGGCGACTTTTTCATATCCCCATCTGATGAACACACAGGAGTGAGCTTGTAGCACCGAGAACCCCCAATGTGGCTATGGCCGTCAGTCCCAGCTCGGCCATGGGAACTAGTGGACAAATCACTGACCACTGAGTGTTCCACAGCCACACTGTGCAAGGTTACATGAAGATCCCGTGGGATAAGAATGTGAAACTGAAATATATGGCGATGGAAGGAGAACTGACTCCGGGTGGTGAACACACAATGGGATTTATAGATGATGTGATACAGAATTGTACACCTGAAATCTATGTAATTTTACTAACAATTGTCACCCCAATAAATTTAAAAAAAAAGAATGTGAAACTGTTGAATAAACTTTGCTACAACGGCACACATCTGAGGTGGTGTGTCTGAATGGGCAAGGGTCCTACATTCTGTGGACAGATGCATTTATTTACCTTATCTTCTCCTGTGAGGCATTCGGGTTGCTTCCGATTTTTTATTTAAACAATGCTTGCTTACAACAGGAGCTACATATATTCTTATACGTACACCTTTGGGTATGACTAATTGTTTCTTTAGGATAAAATTCCAGAAGTGGAAACATAAGACGGAAGCTATTTATTTCCCAGCCGCCCTCCAGAAAAACCACAGATTTGTTGTCAGTCAGGCACATGTACTGTTCCCTTGACACTTACCCAGAATGAGTATTGCCAGTTTTCAAAAGTTCTTTAACAATCTGAGAGGTTAAGAATACCACGTTGCTATTGCAATCAAAATTTCTTCTACTACTATATGAAGTTGAATATTTTAACCTAAGCTTGTATTTCTTCTGTGAACTAATATTAATCTCTGTGGCTTGTTTTATTAAGTGAGTATTTCTCTCAAAAATTTGAGAGCTAGGTTTTATGTGATGGATACTCATCCTTTATCTGTTACACGATATAAATATTTTTCCTCATTTGTGCTTTACCTTTTAAATTTGCGTTTAGTTTAAAATTACAAATATATTTAAAACACTCGCCTTTTTCTCTATAGCCCCTGCCTTAGGTGTTAAAATAGCCCCCCACCCAAAGACATAAATATCCCCCTACATTATATTCAAGTTATTTTAAGGTTTCCTTTCCTACAATTACCTCTCTAATCAATCCAGAATTTATACAAGTGAATTTATGGTGGGACTAAAAATTTGATTATATAAAATTAAGAAAGAACTCAATTAGCCCAGACTTTTTGATTTGAGTAATTCATTCACTCTCTAGTAATATAAAATATGTCATTTTATCATATAATAAATATTTAAATACATTTTGGCCTACTCTGTTCCATCGATTTAAGTGTCTATTCTTCTGCCTTTATCACAATATTTTAATAATTAAAACTGTTCTGTTTTAATAGAGCAATTCTTCTTCCTCCTTCTTCCCTCCCCCAATATTTTCTGCCTATTCTTACAAGTTTATTATTCCAGATAAATTTTACAAATGTTTTATCAATCTAAAAATGTTTGATTGAAGTTGTATTTTTTAAAACATTTATTTGGTTTATATAAGAAAACTACACTTTTGTATATTTGTTATGTAACCAATCACTTCCCTGAATTTTTTCATTAGTTCTAATCACTTTTATGTTCTTGGTTCTCTGGACATTGATATAACCTGCAGATAGTGGTAGTTTTATCTCCTCTTATGACCAGTTTCTTTTTCTTTTTCCATATCTTACCGCCAAGGCTTTACAACACCGTATAAAATAATAGTGGTGAGAGCAATAAAAATTGTTCCTGAAATTAATAGGAAAGCTTCCAATATTTAATTGTTAAGGATGATGTTTACCATCTGCTTAAGGCAGTTATTTCTGATCTTTTGATCAGAAAGTACCCTATTCCTTCTCTTAGTTGATTAATCTTGAGGATGGATGTTTCATTTTACCAAATTAGAATTATTTAGACAGAATTCCAAGTACATGTCTACACATCTCAGACATTATGTAAGAAGGATGAAGTTAAACATACCTGCTAGCCTGCTGCCCTGACCCCACCAAGTTACAGAAGAGGATTAGCACCTTGTTCTCACTATGGACGGGCGGGGAAAATCGCTGACCCTTACAGGCTGCCAAGCGTGGGGAGACCGACGGACCAGGTGCACGAGCTGAAGAAAGAGAATTACGTTTGTTATTCTTAAAGGAGCTGCTTCACTGGTTCAGGATCCTGGCTTCTCTAGGTCTTCTTCCTCTTTGAGCATCTCTTAACCACCCTTGGGAGACACTAGAACACTTTAGGGGAAGAGATCTGGCATCTGGCACATGAAGATCATATAACTAGTGAATGTGTGTTGTGTTCAGCCAATAATTTTAAAATAAGGGCAGGGATTTTAACTAACACGCTTCAAAGCCAATCTGAAAAATACTCCAAAATGATTTTGGTTGCTTGTATGCAACCAAAATCAGAGAGCCATAGGGCATCCACTCTCTTAGAAAGCCAACATAAAAAGCACACAGAGAAGGTAACAATCTTTACCCTTGAGGAAGCAGAGGAATTGGACTTTTTTCAATTTCTAATCATTTCTGAAAATTTGACTTTTAAGGCACAGATGTGTCACCTGCGATTGAATTTGAAACGGTGGTTTGTTTCATGGATTTACAACATAATCAGGACCAGTCAACGTCCTGTTTCAGATTCCTTGCCCAGAGTCTCTGTTGACCCAGAGCAACTGCAGATATTTGGTTCCCACAGCCTGCCACCTAGGCTGGCTGAGGATATGAGACCTGTGCCCAGGATTCATCGGGGGTATATGGTAACACTGGCACCTAAATATGGGCCTTTTTGACTGGCTAATTGGGCCCAAATCTATACTGACCTACAATGAAAGACTGTTAGAAACTGACCGTCTTAGCCAATCTAAAGTTTGGTAAAGGCAAGCATCGGGAAGTGGGACTGGTAACAAAAAGTCATTTAATAACCTCTTTGGCCATCTATTGATCCTGTCTGTAAAAATTTTACTTTAAACACAGACCTTGAACCACAGGCATCTGAAAACAAAGATTACCCCAGCATCTATTCTGATTAGTGAGTGTCAAAGGATGGTCTCAGGACCAGTAGCGTCGGTACCACCTGGGCACTCTTTATACTTGCAAATTCTCAGGCCCTTCCCCTGACCTACTGAATCAGAAACTTTGTGGATAGGACTCAGAAATCTGCTTAAACAAGTCCTCCAAGTGACTCTGATATTCACTAAGGTTTTGAAAACCACTGTGTTAATTGAATATTTTTTAATAATCAACCACCTGTACACAAATATCAGAGAAAATAAGGTTGATAGTTCCGAGTACTAAAATCAAATGTCTTATGCCTTAGCACACAATGAGTACCCTCTCAAACCTGTAACTCAGAATATTTAAGTAAAAGTATGCAAGCACTACCTGAGAGTATCTCCTGGCCAGGTGGTGGAGGGGCTTGGAAGGCATACACATTATCTCCCTCTGCAATACTGTTCAGGTCTTCTTCATCAAAGAAAGACCGCTGGAGTCCACTGGGATACAGTTCAACCAAGATCACCTGGAATGAGAAGGATCATTTTCCCTCTTGATTTCTCAAAGAGAACTTAACAAATAAAAAATCTAAGGGTAAAAGGATTAAGAATACAAATTGGCAGTTACAAAATAGTCAGGGGGATGTAAAGCACAGCATGGGGAATACAGTCAATATTGTAATAGCTATATATGGCGTCAGACGGGACTAGACCTATGGAAGGATCACCTCATAAGTTATATAAATGTTTAAACAGTATGCTATATTCATGAAACTAATGTAATATTGAATGTCAACAGTAATTCAAAATTTTTTTTAATTTTAAAAATTAATAAAATAAAGTAAAAGTGACTGATAGGCTTACACCTCTCTTTTACCCTTGCCTTCCTTCTAACTAGTGAGAATACTATTTATTTTTGTACTGAAACACAGTATGTATAACAATTAGATTGGCTACAGACATCTCAGCTGCAGCAATAGAATATCAAACTGCTTTATAGAAGGGTGGGAGGAAGAAAGTGGAAAATCTAAAGTTTAATACCCAGCTAAACCATCACATAAGATGAACATAAAATAAAGTCTTCTTCAGATAAACAAATAGTGAGTGTTTACTGCTAACAGATCTCCACTGAAAGAACTTCTAATAGAACTACCAACTTTTTTCACATTGTGTCATATATGAAAAATATTTTTATGGAACACTGAGGTAAGCAGAAGAAGCTGCTTTTATAGTGGAAAATAGGGGTGACTGCCTTGAAGGTTCTGGCTGCCCCAGACCCAACTTTGTCACCTCAAGGGCTGAAGGAATCAACATCTCAGCACACATAAACCATTGAAGGCTCACTGTCTGAGAAATTCTCTTGTAAAAGATACATTTCAGGGTTAAAAACAAACAAACTGAATCAAAAAGGAAAACTTGAGATGTGAGAAGAAATAATAAACCAAAGAAAATAGTAAACATTGATAAATGGTAAATATATGCATATTATATAAACCTATACAATCCTATAATAACAAACTATACTACTACTACAACCGGGGAGAAAGAGGAGGAGGGATTAAAATACTGGACAACAATATCCATCTATAATAATATCTAAATGAAAAAGATATAAAGGAAATTAAAACATGCCAAGATCCTTGTGTTTTTTTGGGAAAATTAACATAAGACTTTGTTACTTATGCATGTTGACAGTTTGTGATAAACAGTAACAGCATAGAAATATAATTATATGACCCAAACCTGAAGAGATGGAATAAAGAAAAATTGCTCAATCCAAAAGAAGCAGTAAAAAAAATAAAATAAACAAAAAACAGTAAAGGAGGGGGAAAAGAAACAAAGGAAAAGCAGAGTAAATAGAAAGCATAAAATAAGATGCTATAAATAAGTCCAAATATATCTATAATCATAGATAATATAAATTGGATAAGATTGCCTGTTTAAACAAAATCTCAAAATAGACTAGGTTCCAATCAAAGTGTCCATCCCTGCACTTTAGGAATCCCAAGTGATACATATCTCGCTGAACAAACACATCACACCTCTCAAAGTCCTGACAGTCCTTTTACTCTCTTAATTATTCAAACTCTACCTCTTTCAGACTTCACCATTTTGATCTTTCATTACTGCCATTTTTTCCCCCAAGATTTTCACCTACTGTCCTACTCTCTCTCTTACTCTCTCAATAGATCCCTACAGGACACTTTGAGTTTACAAAGCAAGATATACACATTTTCTTCCACTCGAGACCCTCATAAAAATGATGGTAGAGGTCAGAGGGACTGGTTGGGAGGGGGCAGGTAGAAGCCCACTGGAATGATAGAGATTCAAGTAATCATGGTGGTTTACATGGATGTATATGCATGTAAAAAAATTCAACAAATTTTAACCTTAAGACAGGTACACTTGATTGTATGTGTATTATCCCTTGACAAAAAAGTTAAAAATATTATTTAACTTGAACAAAATCCCATGAGGTCATCAGGGAAGTATAAAATTTCCATTTTGTAGTTAAAGAAACAGAGGACCAATTATTTTGTTAAAGATCAAAAAACTAGAAAGTGACTGACTCACAATTAGAACCCCATTCTGAGCCCTTCCCACCATGCCATATTGCTTTTTCTCACCATCATCTCTATCCTGCACTTTTATGGGGCCCCTCTTACAAGTTCTGTCCTCCAGAGTCACAGCGAATCCAATTTCTTTACCAAGACTCCTTTTAAAAAACACTAGAGCACAGCCATCCCATTTTCCCCCAGATCTCCCCTCTCATGTTACATGTCCTCAGTTCCCTCAGTGGTTCCTCATATTTCATTCATTGTCCCTTCAGTATCCCGGTCTATATGCTCATGAGTGAAAACACTGAATAGTCGCTCAGGCTCTGAAATCAAGTCATCTGTATTCACGTCCTGCCTCAGCCACTTAGCAGCTGCGTGACCCTAGGCAAGTCACTCAACCTCTCCATGCCTCTTCTTTGCTCTCTGGCAAAATAAGGATAACTATAATAGCTACTTCACAGGACGGTTATAAGGATTAATTCAGCTATGCATATACCGTGCATAGAATAGTGCCCAGCACTTCCTAAGCACGACTGAGGGATAGCTCCTGTTGGAATTACTATGACGGTGATCATCACGTTCTTGAAGACAAAGGTGGAGTCTTTCTCTGATTATTCTGTGCAAACGCCAGGAGAAGTCAAAGCTCAGTCATCACGGACACCAGAGACTACTAATCAAACAGAAACTCATGAGTCACACTAGAGGAACCTGGGAACCAGAAGTTAGCCTAAACTAGAGAACCAGAAATTAGCCTATTTAGCATTTTGTCATCCAGTGACAAGGCCACATGCAATGCCATCATACCTCATCTGCAGGGACTTGGCCTTCGTCTGCCACCATTTTCCTCAGGGCTGCCACTGTGCTGAGAATCGGCACGGCAAGGCCAACCCGCAGGAACCGCTGGCTCTTAGAGGGGAAAACCAAGGTGACACTCAAGAACCTGAAAAATAGGAAGGAGTCCACAACATTAAAGGACGGACATGGACTGTGGCCAACACCATTGACAGTGGGTCACGTTCAGCACTTAGGCTAATCTCTGCTTCCAGGTCCGGTCACTGCATTTTAGGTACACTGTCACAAGGTAGCAGTGGAGAGCCAATTCTCGGAGGGTCTTTGCTGAGTTAAAAAGAAAAGGTATTTGATTAAGAATCAAAATAAAGTCTACGTCTCAAGGTTCTGTTTATTAAATAGATAATCTTAACCAAAACCAAACTTTAAGTTTGAGAAGTAAAGTAGTCAAGCTTCTTCTTCAGTAGGATTCAACACTGCTAATGATGCCTTCCTTTCCTTACTAAAATTCTCCCTTGGTGATGGGACATACCGGACCCCTCTAATCCCACATCCTACTCTCCCCACCCACATACCAGGCCTCATTCCTCCCGCTCCTGTGTCTGCTGTTCTATAGGGCAGTAATTATTCACACAGCTAATTAACAGAGCTGGGATTTGAACACAGGCAGTCTGGCCCCAGAGTTAGTCGTCCTAACCAATACGCTATGCTGCGTCCAGCCAGGAATCTTAACTCACACCTACCAGTAGACATCCTCTGATGGTATCACTGGTGATAGGATAAGCCAGTGTCACATGTGTGACACAGGAATTCAGAGCAGAAAGGGAGATTAAGTTGTCGGGAAAGGCTTTATGAGGCTGTCACGTCTTCCGCTGCATCCTCAAGATGGAGGATGTCCACAGAGGGCATGAGAGATGGTATTCGTGGAAGTGAGGAACACAGGAAGAAATGCCACCATCCCAATGACAGTGAAGGACACTATCTAGGAGCTCACTAAACTTCCATGATGGAGATCCAGTTGCCTTATAGTCACCACCAAGGCCTGGGCTTCTGGAAGGCTGGCACCATGGACTTCTTACTGTTTTTTTGTAAAGCTGGGCCTCACCATGATTGTTACCCAATTCTATCTCCTCTTTTCTTTTTTTCTCATTTGCTCCAACAACCCTTTTCCTTTTCCTTTGCTCCTTGGATAAACATTTTCCTACACCTTCGTAAACAGGAGAAAGGATTTGGAAATACAGCAGGCATAAGTAGACGGTGACAGATTTTTTTCCCGTTTGCCCATCTGACCGAGTGGTACTGATTGGCCCATGCCAGCTTCTGAATGGGCCAAAGACATAAGCCTGGTGCTGATAAACAAAAGCATTGTTTGTAATTACTTCTTCAGTTAAAGATGGGACACTGTAACCCTTCACTTTAATTGTCACATTCCGTAACTGAATGTCACCCAGTTATAAGGCTGGTTTCTAGAGAACTATTGGCTGAGAAGCAAAGGAGAGAAAATTGCCGCTGCAAGGCCAGAAGGTTCCCAATAAAAAGTAGGGATAGGGGGCCGGCCCGGTGACTCAGGCGGTTAGAGCTCCGTGCTCCTAACTCCGAAGGCTGCCGGTTCGATTCCCACATGGGCCAGTGGGCTCTCAACCACAGGTTGCCGGTTCAATTCCTCGAGTCCCGCAAGGGATGGTGGACAGCGCCCCCTGCAACTAAGATTGAACACAGCACCTTGAGCTGAGTTGCCGCTGAGCTCCCAGATGGCTCAGTTGGTTGGAGCACATCCTCTCAACCATAAGGTTGCTGGTTCGACTCCCGCAAGGGATGGTGGGCTGCGCCCCCTGCAACTAGAAAACAGCAACTGGACCTGGAATTGAGCTGCGCCCTCCACAACTAAGATTGAAAGGACAACAACTTGACTTGGAAAAAAGGCCCGGAAGTACACACTGTTCCCCAATAAAGTCCTGTTCCCCTTCCCCAATAAAAATCTTTAAAAAAAAAAAAATGTACGGATAGAAGTCAAGTTCACTGGCATGATGCTCACATACCTCGTCTGGCGCAAAGGGATAGGCAGTGACACACACAGAAAAGGATCGAAGGTGTTGCTCTGTTTCAGGCAGTGGGGACAAGTCAAGGAAGATCTGTGAGGACAAAGAATAGAAATTTAAGTTTAATTACATTTAAACAGTTTGGCAGTTGCTACTAAAAACTTTAATATAGAATTACCATTGTAATTCTACTCCTACGTATATACTCCAGAAATTGAAAACAGGTATCCCAACAAATACCTGTACACAAATAAATGTTCACAGCAGTATCATTCACAATAGTCAAAGGGTGGAAACCACCCAAATGGTCACCAATGGATGAATGGGTAAACAAAATGTAGCGTATACACATAGTGCATTATTCTTCAGCCATGACGTCCCGACACATGCTACAACATGGCTGAAACTCAAAAACATTATGCTATGTGAAGGAAGTCAAACACAAAAGGCCACGTATTTTGTAATTTCATTGATAGGAAATACCCAGAATATATTCCAAAATATAAGGGATTTCTGGATAAGAAATCCTTTATCCTAAAATCTACATTAACTTCCTTGGGAAAATGGAACTGTATCCCACAAGCAGTCTGTGCTTGCACCACAAAATAGCCCGAGGGTCAGTCAGCAAGGAAACCGGAGCTGCTATCAGAACCAGGTTTTCTGACTTTGCTTGACTGTTGAACAGACAAAACAGAAAAAAAAATAAATAAAATAAACAGGGACAAGAAAGATACCCTGAGGTTTTCCGGGTGCTGCCCAAGGCGACCCCAAGGGATCTGCTCACAGAAAGTCAGTTTGCCTGGATGCAAGTTAAGAGAACAGCAACCATGATTTTAGAAAACAGACGCGAGTATTTAATGTTCAACCCCTCTCACTGCCTCTGATAAATTTCCCTGTGGGAAAACCATGGTAATGTTTTGGTAAAAAAAATGGTGTTCAGACATCAAGATCCAGCCAGCAGGGGGACCCGACACTGTGGGGGTCTCCTCTGCCACCCTGTTTCTCTTCCAATCCTTCTCCCATTTTCACCTATTGAGTACCTAAACATAACAGAGGCTTGAAGGAGGTATTTTTGTCCTTAGGAAATTTCCAAATCCCTGTTTCACATTTAAGCAAACAAATGAAAAGGAATATTTTTCTTTGACTTATTCTTTTTTTTCTTTTTCTTTAAACCTACTAAAACTAAGTTAGGCTGCCTTTTTCTTACAGAGTTGCATCATATTAAACTGGAACAGGGCTCAGGGAGAGGCCTTTATATTGAACCACGAATGTCTGTCAGGGAGCAAGAGACGTGTAGTTTGGATAAAAACATTACAAGGGTCTAATTTTATATTTAAAGAATGAAGAAAACATGATTTTCACAATAAACTACAGAAAGGAAGTGAAGTGCACCTGTTTCTGAAAGGATGAGAAATGAGGACAGAGTGAGTGGGACCAAGAAATCAGGAAGAGAGAAGGGCAGCATCACTTTTACAGAAACCTCTGGAAGTTACTAGGCTCCAGCTATCTCACAGGTAGCCTGAGAGTTGCTGTAGTCCTCGCCATCCCTTCCAGAGCATTCGCAGTTCTGTCCTATTGTCCCCCAAACACTCACAGAGCAAAGGGACAGAAAATCACCCCCCTGCCCTTCAATCACCCACCTCCCTAAGGTGGTCGGTCATTCTCCTCGTCTCTTCGCTTGTTACAAAGCCAACCTAATCAGCGGCTACTGAACCTCAGCACTTCTTGGCTTTCCACCAGTTACAAACACCCAGAAGTAAGACCCAGGCTTTGACACTGCACATGTCATCACTCTGATCTCTCACTGCTGCCAAAAACACATTTCACACCTCAAACCTGGCCAGCTTCACCTGCTTACTGGACAGTGGAACTGACATCTACGCCACCAGAAGCAAGATGTCGCCTCTCCAAGATCTGTTCTGAGAAAGCCTTCTAAAGCATACTCTGCCTAAAAGGGAACGAACGCTGCCTATAATGGGGACCAGATTAGACTTTCTGTGAATAAAGCTATGAATGACACGCAGAAATAAACAAATACATGCACGCCCACGTGTACACGCACTCTCTCCTCTAGGCAAAACTCCAATAGAGCAACAATCTTGGTTATTAAACTTGCAGGTGGTTTTAGGTTGTGGTCATAATCATATAGAACAGCTAATTATTTTTCCTCTAGTCCATATCTCCAGCACCCTAATACTATTGCTCTTTCCCTGTTCCAGCCAAAGTCAAACACTCAGCCCCCTGAAAGGGGGGGAGGGAAGATGGAGGAGGGAGAAAGTCAGTGAACAGGGTCCTCTCAGTTAACCCATAATACCTCTTTTGGCTTTCAATTTTATAAAGAAGGCTGATACCAGGGCAACTTTGCATTCCAGGCAAGCCCTCCCAAATGGAGAAAAGGCTGAGGAGGGCCCAGCCAGCAGCACCACTCAGAGGCACCAGCGTGGAGCTGGCTGTCACTGACTGCTACAGAAAAAGTCCTCAAAAGTCCTAGCCTGATGGGCACTTCTCAGACCTCAAAAGTCTCACTTTTAACCTCAAAATCTCACATGTAGCCTGAGAGTTCTTCTCAGGCTCAAAAGTCTCAGACCTCAAAAGTCCTAGCCTGATGGGCATCGCTAGCAATTATTTTTTCTTTACTGTAGATTATTAGGCACAAAGCAGATATTTTTCGTTGTCATCAGTACTTTTTTTTTTTTTTTTTTTTTTTTTTTAGCATGAACACCTCGCTTCTTACTCATCTTCCAACAGTAATCTACCCAAACGGCACTGGCAGTCCTTAATATCTGATTGGCTCCAATGTCAATTCCTCAGGAATCCTCTCCTGACTCGCCCTGTACCTGTCAGGCACTTTGTGATATTGTGATTTTAATAAGAAATATATATTTGCTCTCCACACCTGCTCCTGGCACAGAGCTCCCAAAACCCTTGACATTTCCTAAGTCATAAGAGCAAAAATAAAGGTGAAAGAAACATCTTTTATTATTTGTAACAAGCCCCTTACTACCACACCTGAGTGATGTTATTGAGGTGATTTTTGGAAAGTTGGTAGATAACCAGAGGATGGGGCTGGGTGCCAGGGTAAACAACCATGTGATTAGATGGTTGGAACTTTCAGCTCCCCTCCCCCACACCTCCTGAGAAAGGGAAGGGAGCTAGAGGTTGAGTTTATCACTAATGGCCAATTATTTAATCAATCACACCTATGTAACGATGCCTCCATAAAAACCCTAGCAGAAGGGGTTTGGAGAGCTCCCAGGTTAATGGACACGGAAGTGCTGGGAGGGTAACTTGCCCCGAGAGGACTCGGAGGCTCGGCTCCCCTTTCCACACACCTTGCCCTGTGCATCTCTTCCTTCTGACTGTACCCGAGTTGTATTCTTTTGTAATAAACCAGTAAACGGCTAAATAAACTGTTTTCCTGAGTTCTGAGCTGCTCTAGCAAACTATGGAACCTGAGGAAGGAGTCATGGGAACCTCCAATTGAAAGCCAGTAGGTCAGAAGCCCATGTGACAACAGGGACTTGTAAATTGGTGTCTGGTGGGGAAACAGTCTTGTGGGACTGAGTCCTTAACCTGTGGGGTCTGATGCTATCTCCAGGTAGAGTGTGTCAGAGTTGAACTGTAGGACACTCGGTGTCTGCAGAGAATTGCAGAATTGTTTGGTATGGGAAAAACACCCACACTTCTGGTGTCAGAAGTACTGTAAGTGTGGTAGTAATAAAGGGTAGTGTAAGAAAACAAGAGTTTTTTCCTCTTTCATACCTGTAACGTGCACTTCAAAGCACCCTCAATTTTGCCTTCAAAGCACTCACCAGACATAACTATATAAAAACCCAGGAGTCACCCTGTCTTCTCATCTCTCCCACAGTCCCTCCACCCCATACCCTTAGACTCATTAGCAAGTTCTGTTGACTGCTCCCAAAACATGTTCCCCATCCACTTCTCTCCATCTCCACCACTACCTCCAGGGGCCCAGCCACCATCATTCACCGCTGAGACGACTGCAAGACATCAGCTGCTGCTTCGGCTTCCAGTCTTGCCTCCCTTCATTGCCCATAACAATCAGCATCACCTCTTAAATTGGTAACGAGACCACACCCCGCTTTAAATTTTGCAGTGGCTTCCTGTGCCCTTTAGACTAAACCCCACACTTGGACTGGACACCTGTACTACAAGTCCCCATCCACCGCTCCAGCCTGACCCCCCCACCCCGCACTCCTCACTACTTGGCAATTCTCTGTTCCTTGAACTTGCCAAGATCATTCCCACCTCAGGCCCTTTGTCTTTGCTATTTCTTCTGCCTGGAATACCCTGTCCCCAAGTATTGGAGTGGCTGACTCCTTGTCACTCAGTTCCCAGCTCAAATGTCCCCTCTGAAAAGAAGCCTTCCCTGGCCACCTTATCTCAGGTTGGCTGCCTCCCCCACCTCCCAGGTTACACCTTATCATTTCACTTAACACTGTGGTAAGTCGTTTGTTGACGTGTTTTATTATCTAACACCTCCCCAATAGAACGTGAGCTCCATGAGAACAGGCGCTGGGTCTTGTTCGCAGCTCAATTCCCAGCACCTAGAAGAGAAGCTGGCACATAGTAGGCATGAATGAACTATCTAGAGAATAAATGGATATATTTAATTAGTATTTCTCTCTCATGGGCAAGGAATTATTATGTTCTTCATTCTAACCAGGGGACGAAGCACAGTATCAGATGCTCAGATATTTAAAAGAAGAGTAAGAACAGAGTATGTGTGGACAAGAGAGGAAGAGGGTAGAGAGAATGGAGTGAGCGGAGAAATAAGTGGATTTATTGTACAAGGACACCAATGAGTGGTACCTCGTGGCAATTACTGGTGACCCTTCCCTGCTCTCTAACATGCCCTCCCCTTGTACTCTCTTTTCCCTCCTTCTATGTGTTCTTCTTTCTCCTTGATTCTTTTCCTGTCTCATTTTTGTGTCAAACAGTTGTGCTTTGGGCATCTGAAGATAGACAGATGCTCTATAAGTAGCTTTCATGGCTAAAAAGGTCAGTAGCCACGAAATCTAAGTTTCCTCTATGCATACCTTACAGCACATCACCACACCTCTTAGGAAGTAAGTGGGTCTCTCTTCAGGTACAACAGAAGTATGGGATTGTTTAGAAGAGATTTTAATTACCCAATACACTAAGCAACCAAGAGTAGGAGTGGAGTGCCCCCTGGTCATTCTGGCTGTCTCTGCAGGGTCCTCCCCCTGCCTCCCTGCCCAGTGGGGTAGGGAGGGGGAGAACTTTCTCAAGTGCTATGGATTTTCCACTCCAGTGGAAAACAGGTTTGGCATCTTTGCAAAGTGTTTCAGAGACTATTTGGTCTTCCTAAACATAAAAAAAAAAAAAAAAAAAAAAATCACCTCAAAGACAGGGATCATGTCCAATTTATTTTATTGGCGATTACTGAATATAACATAAATCCTAAATCAGGACAGTTTCTGGGCAATTTTAAGTGATCTTCTCCTTCCCAAACAAAGAATACAGATGCCCAAAAATTAACTGTTAATTTATTTGAAATGAATAAGAGAAAAAGAAACAAAAGAGGAGGCCCATGAAAAAGACAGCAGAGCAAAGGAAAGGGAAGAGTATCCAGAAGACTCGGAGAAAAGCACACCTTTGAAAATGATTTAATGCAACATGCGGAAGAAAAACACGATTTTAAAAACAGTTTGATATCCATAATAGAAAACAAGAGGGCAGAGCTTCTGCACAACTGAAGTAGCAGCAGAATATCACAAGAAAAGAACAAGGTAAAATGGAAAAGCTACCAAAGAGAAAGAATAACAAAGAAAACAAAAGCAGGACTTAAGCTTCTGAGATCAAAGGTCAAACCCTGGTTCCACAAATTACTATGTGTCTTCATGAAAAGCCCATCCTCCCAGCTTGTTACTCATCTCCTGGGGCTCTTGAAAGCATTAAATTTTGGGCACAGCATGTCACTTAGAGGGGGTTCTCTGTAACAAAGGCTCCCTCTAAATCCTGATCATTGTGCTTATTCCACTTCTTTTTTTTGTTTTTGTTTCTGTTTTGTTTTTGTTTTTCTTTTCTTTTTTTCTTTTGCTTATTCCATTTCTAAGCGAGAATTTCATTCTTGTTGAAGATGTTCCCACCCATTCAATCCCATTTATCCCTCAGAGCTCATCAAAAGGCACACCTCCTCTGAGAAGTCTTGGATTTCTCCCCTTTCTGACCTCTCACTGCAATTAGTGCTTTCATTAAAACACTGCAATATTTCAAGATATTCTGCCTTATATGAATCTCTGAACTGTCAGATATAAAAGCCTAAAGAGAACTTTTCTGAAGTCGAAGGCTGTGCGAGTGTTTATTTTTTATATTCTCCAGAACGCTGGAAAATCTTGACCTCATAATAACTTGTTAAACTGGGCTCTCTAGCTATAAAGAATAAAGAGGAAGGGTCTCACCAGCTTCCCAATGACTGCCTGCTGGGCAGCTCCACCTCCACAATCTATAGAACCATCCTGGCATCACCCCTCTCAAGGAGAGATGGAATGCCGAGAAACCAGTAAGAAGGAAAAGAAGAAATACTAAAGGTCGGAGACCATAGGAGTGAGTGGTTAAATGGGGTTTCTAGTGGGAGAGGGAGGGTGTTTGTTGTTTTTGCTGTATTGTAATCTCAGGGTAAACCTGGCCACAGGAGGCTGGTTACCAGCATATACGTTTGCTGAACTCATTCTTACCTATATTGTGCTTGAAAGTGGCTTTGCACAAAGCTTTGACCTAGAGAAAGCTGAGCCGATGGTGACAGGAGGTTCTCAGAGGTTTTACTGGC
Source organism: Rhinolophus ferrumequinum (assembly GCF_004115265.2). NCBI lineage: Eukaryota > Metazoa > Chordata > Mammalia > Chiroptera > Rhinolophidae > Rhinolophus > Rhinolophus ferrumequinum. The sequence continues at coordinate 9,638,261 of NC_046304.1, forward strand.
TTCAGGCTGAAGCTGAAAAATAATGAGGAAAGGAAGCAAATTAGACAAACCTCCCATCAGTCCACTGCTTCCAGACCAAGGAGCTTTGGCTTCCTCCTGGGTCCACATACCCATTTCTGGGCCTGGACTCTACAGAACCTGGACCTTCAATGTTGCCTGTACCATAATTCACTACTCCTTCAATCTCTTGACTTCCCACATTCTCTACGACGGACGATGTGTTGAAAGAGCAGAACTGAAGCATGAACCTTGGCGAACACTCACATGTACTCACCCAGCCTCAAAGACTGCCTCTGGATTGACTACGCTGTTCTTTATCTCCATCCTGCTGGGCCTCTTGTGTCTACATGCCTCCTGGACATTATACTTGGGTGCGGTGCCATGACTTCAAACACCTCCACACCAAATCTTCCCAACTCCTACCTACTGAACTGTTTGTGTCCACATTCGCCAGTGGGCCAGTCTTCACACGACCACCATCTTTCTCAGACAAACCACCTTAGAATAACACATAAGCCTCCTTCATTCCACACATCAATTCTATTGCAGCCTTCTCTGCCTTCCCCTATGTATTAGTTTCCTGTTGCTATTGTAGCAAATTACCACAAGCTGGAGGCTTAAAACAACAGATATTTATTCTCTCACAGTTCTTGACACTAGGCATCCAAAATCAGTATCACTAGCCCAAAAGCAAGGTATTAGCAAGGCCGCACTCCCTCTGGACACTCCTTGCCTCTTCTAACTTCTGGTGGCGACAGGAATCCATGGTTTGTGGCCACATGACTCCAGTCTTCAAGGCCCGTATCTTCAAAGATCCAGGAAAAAGGAACACATGTGAAGTGTTTGAGTTGAAGTGTATTGATGTCTGAATTTTAATTTAAGATACATCAAAAAAATAAGATGAGGGAAAAAAAGGATAGAATGATGAGTGGACAGAGGGATGGATAGGTGAATAAATATGTGATTAAAGCAATTTTAGTAAAATGCAAATTATGGAATCTAGGTATGTGGTGTTCATTGTATAATTAGCTCAACTTTTCCATATGTTTGAAACCTTCCATAATAAAATAGTGGGACAAATATTCAGAATGGTCACTCTTATTTGTCCAACTATTAATATTTTATTAAGCCCAAATTTGACCAGACTACAGGCTGTGCAAAGGGAAGTAGAAAACAGGGCTGGAGAGAAAGTCTGGAGCCACCCTGGGTGGGGCCTTCGGTATCTTACAAACCACCTGGTTCAGTAAACAGCATAGCACCAGGGTTAAAAGTTTGACTCTGGAGTCAGACTGTCTGGGTTCAAATCCCTGCACTGGCACTTAGCTGGTGAGGTTACTCGACCTCTGATCCAGCCAAGTAACTCACCCAATCTCTTTGCTCCAAGGTTTCCCAACCATAATAAAGGGATACTGAAGGATAATACCTATCTGATAGGGATCTTTTGAGATTAAAAGAGTTCGTATATATAAAACACTTAAACAGTACTTACTGTGCCAGCCACTGTTCTAAGTGTTCATTGGTGTTGTTACACAATGGGGAGTATCTGATGGGTTTTGACACTAGTGGTAGTTACATTCACAGAGACATGTTTTCACTTGACAGACATGCACAGGATGAAGGAAGGTAAGTCTGGAGGTAGGACACAGATTAGGAGGCTCAAAGGCCCAGGTCACAACAGGGTAAACTAGAGTAAGTGCTGGGAAAATGAAGAGGGAAATACTCAGACACCCTTGTGTGTATGCGGCTCATAACTGAGCACCAGGGGAGCAAGAAGAGAAAAAGGGAGGAGATAAACAGGACCAACTCCAAGCTTCTAGTTTGGTGCCTGGAGGATGAATGCCTGTTCCACTGACAGAAGAGTCAAAAGAAGTGGGTCAGGGAAGGGTATGCCGAGTTTGAAGGTTATCCACATCCAACAGCAAATAGACGAAGGGCTCAGAGGAAAGAGAACTTGGATGTAGGACAGACAAGGGTATTTCTGGCTGCCCAGGATTCACCCCTCTTCTTTGGTAGAGCACCTCTTTGGCAACATTGAATCCAGCCCAGGGGAGGTGGGGAAGGCTCTTCAATCAGGAGTCCTGCTGTCCCTTACCAAAGGACAGGCACATGACCCAAGCTACACCAATGAGATGTTCCTGCCTTACATGGGAATGGGAATCCTGAGCAGAGTGACCCAAAAGCTGAAAACAGTGATTCTAACAGTAGCGTCCAGGCCAGAGCCGTTCCTGCCACTGAGACAGCCCCACCCTAGAGCTGTCTGGTTCTCGAAGGTTCCAAGCCTGGTTCTTCAGCCTTCCCTTTGATCGTGTATGCTGTTCGTTGGTCTTCTCATAAGTTCCCTTCTTTGAGTCAGCTGAAGACCTCACAATGATAGAGGCTGCTTCTGTAGCACATTGGGAGCGGCAGTGGATGGGATCACCCAGGGATGGGGTAAGGAAAGAGGAAATCCTGAACGAGGCTGGGGTGAGAAGCCCCAGAGGGTCATTCACAAAGCCAGGGACTGTCAGGTCAGACCAGGCTGGCTCTACTCTGCTAGCCAAGTGACGCTGGACATCTCTCTGAGCCTCGTTCCACATCTAAAAGGAGCAGGACTATCACAACCACCCCATGGGGCCATCATTAAAATAAAAAATGATGTGTGTATCCTGCCTGGCACATAGTAGGTGCTTAATAAATGCTAGCTTCCTGGTCCTCTCCCCAGTCTCATCCCTTTTTTTATTTTGCAAGAGTGCCGCTTTCTGTAAGATAAACTGCCAAAAAAGATTGCTTCTGTGGTACTCTCTATAGGATAGTAAAAATGTGCCCTTTTTGTGAGATGAAAACATTTGAGAATCATTACAGTTACAGCGAAGAAAGTAGTCCTTATGTTTTCTATTCCAGTTTCAATAAATCTAGCTAGATGGCTTTCATATGTTTTGAAACAGAAATAACCTCAAAAAGAAAAATTGTTCACTTACGCAAAGGGATAGTCCCTTTCCTTCTTGGAAAGGGAAAATGAAGTTTCGTGCCAAATAATCCCCACAGCCCTGCTCCTGCCCTTCAAGTGTTGGCAGCCAGGCCTCCACAGGTGGCCCAATTATCTGAGAGCAAATTTCAGAAAAGAGCCTTTGAGCCCAGACAGAGAAAAAGATCTTTTCTGGTTTCAATCAGGTCAAATTAAGAGCCAGGCAAGCTTCTCTCTGGCCAACAACCACTTCTGTTCTTGAACACGCTTGGCCCATTAAAGAAACAGAAAGTAGCCAGCATGGCCAAGAACGCTGAGTGAGGGCAGAGGAGCCTGTAGTCAGGCTGCGTGGTTGGCAGGCCCCCGCAGATAGGGCCCTGTCAGCCATATAGGAGTCTGGATTTTGTTCTAAGTGCCACAGGGAGCCACTGGAGGGATGTAAGCAGGAGAGTGACATCAGTTTATTTCCTTTCTGAAAAGATCGCTCTGGCTACAGTGTGGACAGCATTTAGTAGTGGGACATACTGGAAATTGGAAGACCAATTATGGCTCTTGAAGTTGTTATGAAGAATTATTGGCAGAGCCTCTTGGCTTAAATAAACTCAATGCCATCTTAAAGAAAGGTCTGGGAGTGGTGCACCATAGTTGGGAGCAACCACTCTCACTGGAAGGGGGGAGTGCTTTTGCCCTCCAGGGGACATTTGGCAATATTTGGAGACACTTTTTGGTTATTAATCACAAGTGGGGGTGCCATTGGCATCTACTGGGGTGCTACAAATGCTACAATGCCCCCACAACAAAGAATTGCCGGGCCCCAAATGTCGAAAGTGCTAAGGTTAAGAAACCCTATTCTAGAGTTGCATTTCCTAGATGGATCCTGGCTCTCCCACTTACTTGCTATATGACTTGGGGCAAGTGACTTAACCTCTCTGTGAGCCGTGTGCCTTTTCCTGCCACTAAGGGATGAAGAGGAATATTGAAAGGCAATTTAGAAGGCTGATGGTCCTTCCACTTTCCAGGTAGGAAGAGCTGCCTGGCACAGGCAGGGAGTAAGAGGGGAAAACAGGACAGAAGTCCTTTCCTATGAAACCAGCAGAAAGAGGAGGCACAGGTTTCCTCTCACCCCTGGTGGGGAACTGAGAAGGCACGAGACACTCAGGATAAGAAAAAGGATCCAGCCTGCTGGCTTTGAAATGGACAGACTCAGGTTCAATTCTATTTCCCCCAAGTAGAAGTTGAGTGACCTTGGGCAACTTACTTAACTTTTTAGGTAGGTCCAAAAGTAATTGAGGTTTTTGCAATTATTTTTACGCTTTTAAGCCACAATTACTTTTGTACCAACCTAATAAAATCCCATTAACTATAAAATATGAGCTATCCTTACAAATATTAAAACATGATAACTACTGAATTGATTCAACCATTCAAGAGTTTATTGAGTGTCTCCTGTGTTAGTAGTAAAATAAATCATGAAAAACATCAAGTTAGATGCATCGCACATAAATATTCGATAAACAGTATCTTTTTTTCTTTTTTTAAATATATCGTTCTGATTTCAAAATGTGTTCTCTCTAAGATTATGGAATACACAGTATAGTGGACATGTTTATCGGCTCAGCATTCCTTTCTTTGGGGAAGCAACCCAGCCAGCACCTTGTGATTGGATATAGTTCACCCTCCCCGCCCCCCAACACACACACACACACACACACACACACACACATACACACACTCATGTGACCCAGGTGTGCCCAATCAGAATATGGCATTCTGCTGGCCACCTGCTCAGCAATGGGCATGTGAATCACTCTGGGACAATCACACTCTTCCCTGGGCATTTTCCTGGAATCCCAAGTATTAAAGACCATGTGAGCATTGCAGGGGCCCTTGTTGCCCCCATGTGAGCAGAGCCAGTCTGAGAATGAAGCCAGAGACAAGAGATAGAGAGCCAAACACCTGGTACCATCCTCTGAGTCCTTGGATCCAGCCTTACCTGAAGCTGGTATAACCCCGGGACCTGCACAGTATAAAAACCAATAAATACCTTTTCCTTAAGTTGAGTCAAGTTAAATTGATGTCACTTGCAATTAAAAGGGCCTAAATAAAATAAACAGAAAATTACTATACATAAAAGAAAAAGCACCCATAATCTCACAAGCCAGAGAAACCACCATAACCTTTGAATGGGTGGTCCTCCCACGTTCCGCTATGGTGATGTTTTTGCTTTGTTGCATTTGTGTGTTTTGTGGATGACTGGGGTGGTTCTTCTTAAAATAAGAAAACAGACTTTCAAGCCAGACCCTCTTGGACTTGAATACTGACTCTGTCCCTTCTCTAGCTGTGTTGCTTTGGGAAGGTTACCCAACCTCTCTGATTCTTGGTTTACACATATATAAAATGGAGAAAATAACCCTAGCACCACTCCATAAATGATACTTGCTACTCATACTGTGTATAACACTCTGAGATGTGATCCAAGGAGTACTCTGTACAACCATTACTTCCTTTGTTCCATGCATCTGGCAACTTGCTATATTGGGCAAGAGGACTGTTTTTGCAGCTCCATCAAACTCTTAGCTTTTAATTACATTACACTGTTGTTTAAAATGGGTCTGTTCTTATTGAGACATATATAGTTCTGTTCGCCTTTTCTTAAAGTTGCAACTTGCCATTTTAAAAGAGAAAGAAACAAAGATAACAGCTGGCTATGTGGACAAGTTAAAAATAATGACTCAGCTTCCTAAGCCATTCATTCTTTTTCTTTTTTAATAAAAATTGTATACATTTAAGGTATATAGTATGATAATCTGACATACACATACATAGTGAAATGATTACCACCATTCAATTAACATATCCATCTCTTCACATAGTTTACCTTTTTTGTGTGTAGTGAGAACACCTGAAATCTACTCTTAGAAAATTTCCCGTATTATTAACTACAGTCATTATGCTGTACATTACATCTGTAGACTTAACTCATCCTACATGACTGCCACTGCCATCACCCTTTATTCCTCTAGAATGATGGGCTTCAAGTAAATAATGAACGGAGGTGAAGATGACAGTTGAAAGACTTAAAGACTTCCAAAGGGTTTTTTAATTGACTCGTGAGGGGGATGGTAATAAAGTGTCCAGATTTAAAACAAACAAACAAAAAACTGGGAAAGCAGTTCTTGTAGCTGCATCTGGATCAGTTTTGAGACACAACAAAAGGAATGCATGACTGATTGATTTCCAAAGCTTATGGTACATTTTTTAAATTACAGCAGCTTATTCATGGATGCTGTTCTAATACCTTCGCTCACTCATGGTATAATAACGTCCCTTGCTTTCACTTTCTTAAGAGAGAGATAAAAAGATAGCATTAGAGCAGAACCCACCATCGATCTTTATTTAGCAAAGCTCATAGAGAACAGAGCTGACGTATCAATTAAATGTGGCTACTACAAATGATTGTAGTGCTTTCTTACTCCCAAAGGTTTGAAGTTTCATCAAAATCTGGGAATGCTAAGGGAGTGCACACATGTAAAGATGCACACATCCATCCTATGTCTTTAGGGGAAAAAATGGGAATTGCTACTCTGTAGGATATGTCACTGAGAAAGCCATGGTAGAGTTAAAATGTCACCATCTGAAAATCATAAGCAATGGTAGTCATGGCCTCAGATGACCACACAAATGCACAGAATGTTGACAAAAATGAGATTTTTCCAATTTTAAGCCAAAAGGAAACCCTATTCACGATATCACTGGGATTAGAGAAGAAGGAAACGCAGCGGGAGGAAATGCATTGTCTACAACAAACAGCGCTAAGAGAAAGAAGAGAAAAGAACAGGGAACAGCGCTGTGTATACAGGAGCCAGAATACGCAGGAATCTAAGAATCTGAATTGGAAGATTCAGTTTTGAGGAGTTGGAAGGGAAGAAAAGAAAATCAAATACAGTGTGTTGTTTTGAGAGTGACCGACCTTCTCGGACCCTGGCCCTCGGTACAAGCCCTCCAAGTCCTCATGCACGCGATCCAGCAACCAGAGCAGGAACTCCAGGGCGTCATGCTGGGAATTGCCTTGGAACTGAGAGCCGTACTTGGAAACAGCATTCTGAAAAGAAAACCAGAGGGTCAATTTGGCCCTTCCAATAACCAAATAAGGGCCTATAAGTTCCAGATCTACCAGTGGTCACTCTTCAGCCCAGACGTGGGATGACCACACGGAAACAATATGGAGTGAGAAATGGTCTTTCCTGCTAAAGCCTGTCCTTTTGGGGCAGATGCTACAAGGGTTTTTTGTATAGGTGAAGGTATCTTTTTTTCCAGAAAGACTACTGATGTATGTTCTGGCCTTTGAAAACCCCTAGGGTTGTCTCTGTTGAATATTTTGATTCTGTTGACCATCCATCCTCCCTGAAGCTCTTGTCCCTTGATTGCTCAGGCACATGCTCCCTGGCCCCCTTCCTTCCGTCTATTTCCACACCGTTTGCCTCTGTTCATCCCGCAGGGGGAACAGCTTCTTGCCTTACCCTCCCCCTCAGTGATTTCATTCACTCCCACAGCATCAACTCTCTCTCTTTGCAAATGACCATCCGGCGTGGTGAAGCGGACTTCCTTAAACACCAGGCATGAAGCTTCTTCACAGACTCTTCTACGGTGTGTGAAATCCAAGTGCAAACTTCGCTTTCTGTGTTTAGACCACAAAATGTTTGATCATTTTCAACCTTCATTCTTTTAATAAATATTCACTGAGTGCCTACCACGTGCCAGGCACCATCCTCCAGATTGAGGACACAACAGTGAACAAGACAAACAGGACTCCCTGCCCTCCAGACACTTATATTCCCTGCGCCTCCGGCACGGTCCTGTTCAATTGTGTAACAACTTTTGTCATTTTCTGTATAAATGCATATTGCAGCTTTTTAAAAGTTTATGTCAAAAGGCAATGTATATACACATACTTTTGAAAAGGAATTCAAAATATAAAAAAAGGCAGGAATGAAGAATCTTCCTTGTACTTGGCCTCTATCCCTGTAGACCCCTCCCCAGAGACAGGTCAACTGTCAGTTTCTTAAGCATCTTTCCAGGGACTTTTTTTTTTTTTTAATTCATGTGCAAGCATGAGCATCTGCGTGTAAGTGAATCCCCTTGTCTGTGTGTGTGCACACAGTACATGTGGTTGTTTATCCCACTCTGAGACTGCAGAGCCAGGCATCAGGCCTATTCTCTGCTCACGTCCACCAAAGGGGGCAGTCTGAGCAAGGAGGCGGACACAGGCGGGCCTCACCACTGCCAATCAAACCCGATGGCCTGGGCTTTATTTTTTTCCTTTCTTTTACTCTTCTCTTGGAATTTAAAGGAAACTTCAGGATGAGATGAAGCAAAATCCAGGATTTAATTAATTGAAATGCTAGTTCTGAGTCTACCATGTTTCCCCGAAAATAAGACAGGATCTTATATTAATCTTTGCTTCAAAAGACGCATTAGGGAATGTCATCCTGAAATCATGCTAGGGCTTATTTTCTGGTTGGGTCTTATTTTTGGGGAAACACACAGTATGTTTCAATCACACTGGTCTGGTTCACTGGAGGGTCTCGTTCTCCCAGGCTTCTCTGCATGTAGTAGGACTGCCAGATTTAGTGAGCAAAATGAATAAGCAATAAACAATGAATAACGTTCATAGTATAAGTTTGTCCCACGCAATATCTGGGATACATTTATACTAGAAAGTTGTTGTTTATCTGAAATTCAAATTTTACTGGGCATCACGTATTTTACCTGACCACCCTACTCCCCAGGTACCCTAAAACCTATATCCTTAGTACCAATATTCGTTCCTGGCAGAGCAGCCAGCCCCACCAAATGGAAATCTCTAAAATCAGCTCTTCCTCTTAAGGTCAGTTTCCCCCTTCAGATTCTCTCTCACACACACTTCAGTCAGTTGCCAAGCATTCTGGATTCTGCCCCGCCCCTTCAGGAGAGTTCCATTCCCACTGCTGAGTCCGAAGTACTGCTACCCAGATGACAATACCTACCTATAAAGGAGCCCAGCCCCGACAATCTCCCCCTGCCAACCCACTGCCTGCATGGCAGGACAGACCCATTTTCCTACAACCCCAGCGGATAACACCACGAGCCTACTCTAAACTCTTCCTGACTCTCTAAATCACTCCCTAATAGTCCAAACCCCTTCTCTGGTCTGGCCCCATCCAGGTATCTCACCACTTTCCTCATGGGTTTCAAAGCTCCAGCCACTCAGGTGGCCCCAAACACACTTCCCCACTTCAAAAATCTATACCTTTATTGTTTCTTCCTTCCGAGTGACCATTCCTCTCCTGTTAACCATGCTAATCCTTTAAGACTGACATCCTTTTCATGGTAGCCTGGCTACAAAACCTTTCCAGAAAGAATTTGACAACTTCAAGTTGATAGACAAAACAGGGCCTTAAAAATGTCCCTGGATATAAACAGTACAGTTGACCCTTGAACAACACAGGTTGGAATTGCACTGGTCCACTTATACACAAATTTTTAAAAATAAATACTGTTAGTGTATTTTCTCTCATGATTTTCTTTTCTCTCTAGCTTACTCGATTGTAAGAATACAGTATATAATACATATAACATACAAAATATGTGTTAATTGACAGTTTGTGTTACTGGTGGTTTCTGGTCCACAGGAGGCTATTAATAGTTAAGATTTTGGGGTGTCAAAAGTTATACTCAATTTTTGACTGCACAGGGTTGGGGGGAGTGTCAGTGACCTGAACCCCAGCATTATTCAAGGGTTAACTGCAATTGGGGGATTTAGATTAAGGAATGAGAGATATAAGCAAAGCTATCTCTAAGTATCAAAATTATCAGGGAAAAACTTGTGGCACATTCATATTAGATGGCCTTAAAAATTATGCTTGAGGAAACACTAATGAGAAAAGAAGTGATCCTGTCATTAAAAAAAAATGCAAACATATCTATCTGAGATTGTTTTATATATATTTGTAGATAAACAAAAGACCAGAAAATATATGGCAAAATATTAATAAATGGTTATCATAGAAGGATAGGACCATAGGTGTTTTTTTTCATTCTCATTTGTACATTGCAAAAAAAAAGAATTTTTTTTTGTAGTGAATATTGTTCTTTATTGGTCTTTTTCCAATTGTAACAGTATCTGGCAGGTGTTTTCCAGAAGATTTTTTATAATGTAACCTATCGATTCTTACAGAGGCCATTCCTACAGAAAGTCTATTGAAATGTGACTAGAAATACATTAAAGCTAAATTCTAACTTGGGAGGCAAATGCGGAAATATTTGGTATTTCTACCGTACAACATAGCATCCTCCATCCGTGTGTGTGTCTTCTCTCAAACATTTATAATTTTTAACATATTTCTTATTAAAATTATTCCTAGTTATTTCATACTTCTGGTTGTTTTCACGAATGAAATCTAATTTTTATAGTGTTCTAAATGGTTATTGCTATTTCTTTTTATCTTGTGTCTGACCTCATTAGTGATAGTGGTAATTATAAAATATGGATTTCTAGGGCCATTTGGTAATTTTTTCTGTTTAATATTTTTTACTCCATTTCCATTTTATGTCTTACTGTTTTGTCAAGAACTTCCAAAACATAAGTGTGATGAAAGCATCCTGTGTTTCAAAAAGCAATTCCTCTAGTACGTCACTTGAGTCATACTCTGTGTCTAAAATCGTAGGTCTAAAATGGACATATAAGCACATAAGCACATAAGCTTTAAGCACATAAGCTAAGATAAATCCTAGACGACTGAAATCCTTAATGTAACCATAGAAAAACTAGGAACACATAAAATAGAATATTTATCAACGGTGTAATACAAATAAATCTAAAACTTCCAGTATTGGGATAGGGAGAGAAGAGAGTTTGGAGAAAACATTTGCAGGAAATACAACAAGGGTTGAAGAACTTATAGAAACAAGTAAAAATAACATTAAGACGAAGGCAGATCGGATAGACAAACGACATAAATAGACGATTCCAAGAGCAGTCTTACAACTAGCAAGAAGTGTGGAAAAATCCTATACCTCTTAATCAAACAAATAACAGAAATCATAAAAACAAAGTAAAATGGTGCTTTTCAGGGCCTGAAGGGTGGGGGAATGGGACAGGTGTTTAAAGGAAAAAAACCTGCAACTCGTAAATAAATAAGACTTGGAGACCTAACACACAGTACAAAACTGTATTATAAACATTAAACTTCCTAAGAGACTAGATTTTAATTGCTCCTAACACTAGAAGAAATGATAATTATGTGACAGGATAGAGATGGTAGCTAAACTCCTATGGCCATCCTATTGTACTATAAATGTATCAATGCACAGTATGCACACTGTATCATGTACAGTAATCCCCCCTTATCCTCGGTTTTGCTTTGCACACTTTCAGTTACATGAAGTCAACCGAGGTCCGAAAATATTAAATGGAAGATGCCAGAAATGGACAATTCGTAAGTTTTAAATTGTGCTCCGTTCTGAGTAGCATGTTGAAATCTCACTGTCCCACTCCATCCTGCCCAGGATGTGAACCCTCCCTTTGTCCAGTGTCTCCACGCTGCATATGCTCCCTGCCCACTAGTCACTTAGTAGCCGTCTCAGTTATCAGATCGACTGGCTCAGTTCTTGTGTTCAAGTCACCCTTATGGTAGCCTCAGGTTGTCACAATGCCTGTCACTCACCTCACTTCACCTCAGCACAGAGGTATCTTATCTATCATCTTACATCATCACGAGAAGGGTGAGCACAGTACAGTAAGATATTTTGAGAGAGACCACATTCACATAACTTTTATCACAGTGTATTGTTAAAGTGATTCTCTTTTATTATTAGCTGTTCTTCATCTCTTAACTCTGCCTAATTTGTAAACTCAAGTTTATCATAGGTATGCATATATATAGGAAAAAACAGTATTTACAGGGTTCAGTGCTACCTGCAGTTTCAGATATCCACTGGGGGTGTTGGAATGTACCCCCGTGGATAAGGAGAGACCTACTATACACCTTAAACTTACACAATGTTTTATGTCAACTATAACTCAATTTTTTAAAAAGTGTGTATTTCATTGAACATAATTTACAATAAAGTTGATTTAAAAACCAAAAAACATAAAAATAGCAAACTATTAATCTTTGCTTTGACCATGTAATTTCACTTCAAGGAATTAAGGTTATGGAAATGAGCAGAGCTGAGGACAATGATTTAAATACAAGAATTTTCAATACAGTGTGACAACTGGAAAATTGTACAGTGCATAAATGTCTCCATAGGGATTGGTTCATTTAATAAAATATTATGCAATCATTACAAGTTAAATTCTGTAGACTATTTGAATAACCAGGAGAAAGTTTTATGATAATAGTTTTTTTTTTAAAAAAAACAGGATATGAAATTGGAATTTTCAAATGTTTGTATGTGCTTTGAAACACATCAATGTGTATGAAGATTATCTCCAGAGATGGTTATCTTCAGTGGAGTTCCAGTTCTTTTTTTACATTTTCGCACTTTCCAGTTTTTCTATAGTATACACATATTTAATTACATCATTAGAAAAGCAAAATATTATAGATAATATCATGAACAGGATATTTTAAATGTATGTATTCATTTGTTGTTAAAACAAAGAGTAGCCTACTGTCTGTGGGAAGCTGGGTGACTCAGGGCTCAGGAAGGGGGAGCACTGCACCCCGGAGTGCAGGTCTGGGGTTGGGTAACTCACTCCAGCGTGCTGGCACCTTCTCAATTTAACTCCCTCTGACCGAAGCTAAAAATCCCTCCTGAGGACCAAACTCCTTTCCAAAACCTTACATGACTTGTCCCCAACCAATTCTCCAGTCTCTCCTCCCCGCCCCAGGTCACACAGACTCTTATTATTAATTCTTTCAACCGTTCATTTATTCTGCCAAGCTCCTCAGCCCCACCCACCTCAGTGACTGGCACCTTCAGTCCCAAGGCCTGGAATGCACTTTCCCATATTCCCATGTCCTTAGTTGACCCTTGCTGCTCCAAAACTCAACTCAATGATTACCTCTCCAGGGTAACCTTCCTGCCCCTCTCCACCGTACCTCCTCCAATCAAATCACATCCTCTGGGCAGAATTAGCTCCTTGTATTTTTATTTTCTAGCACTTGTCACAAACTCTAATCATGTGCCTGTGATTATTTCATTACCCTCCATCTCTCCCACTGGACTGTAAGATCCTGGAGAGCAGCCCCAGAATCAGGTTTTATACTAATCATTCATGCATCTCATGTGCCTGTTATAGTGTCTGGACACTCAAGAAATAGTTGTTGGATGAATGAATATTTATTTCTTCATCTGTAAAATTGGAGGAACTCACCTAGATTTCAATCAGCAAGGTTTAAAACTCCTGATTGCCCTCAAGGCTGGCTACCCAGAAAGTCCCAGGAAACCCCAGGTCACATCACCCTCATTAACATATTAACAACTTGATTATCCTTCCATTCCCCAAGGTTCACTGGGAGCTTCCTCCAGACCCTAGGGGATTCAGAGCAGGCAGAGATAGGAAATCCTGGTGAGTCACAGAGGGTGATTAGTAATTTGGAAGTTTTGTTTTTCAAGCTACTCTCACCTCTCCTGTCCCTGCAGTAACTGGATGAGACAGCATCCAGCATGAGAAAAGTACAAAGATTTACCTCCCTCCCTCCTAGGTCTCTCCAGGTAAGGAAGTGTAATGATAGAATAATGAAAAGTTCCTTGGGGCCAGGCACTGTTTTAAATGCTGTACATATAACTCATTTAATCTTCACAACAAGGCTATACTGTAAAAGGTAAGGTGCCATTATGGTCCCATTTTACAGATGAGTAAAATTGAAGCACAGCGAGTTTTGGAAACTTGCTCAAGGTCACAAAGCTCCATTGACCTTGCTCTTAACCACTATCCCATACTGCCTCTCATATTTTAAAAGCAAATGTTGCCAAAAAGATATATTAACGATGCCCATTTCACCCACGGATTCCTGCAACACAGCACTTCACTAGTGGAAGCAGGAGAGAGGAAGGTGGGGCTTGGCCTCCTCGTGGGTCACATGGCAAGGATAGCTTTCTCAGGCTGAAACTCAGAGCGGTCGGTGATGCTTGTGGAATGAACACTGACAGGTTCCCCTCCCCCAAGAACAACAATCACTAGTCTATGGAAAGCTTCAGCTCTGCCCAGAGCTGTGGTTTTTAAGCAGGAAGCAAGCCATGCGCATCGATTATCAGGAACTCTTGGATCCCAAACAAACGCCCCGCTTTAACCCCGGGTGAAGTGATACATGTAACTTCCCAAGTCTCAGGACCCTGCAGTAGATCCCGAATAAGTAGACCGTGATGCTGGGGAAAATGGATACAAACCCATGCTAACACATCCTCGTGGATTTAATTTACGCTAAACAAAAGGATGCCATCTCCGATACAGCACACCCAATCAACTCAAAACAAGAGCGGTCACCCGAGGAGGAACTGCTAAATGTCATCTAAAGAAGGCCCCAGGAAAACCCTTTCCTGATGGAGCATACACTTTGCAAGAAGCGAAACCAGAAGGGCCGAAACGACGTTACTGCCGAGCGGCAACGGCGGTAGGCGGCAGGGCGCTGCCTACCTTGAACTCCGCGGAAAGTTGGGGCGTGTATTCGCGTGTCCAGAGCGCGCGCACTAGCGCCGCCAGCTGCTCGGTGACCTCCGCGTGGCCGGGCACCGCCCGGTAGCGCCCCAGCGCCAGGAACTCGGCCAGCAGGTCGGTGTTGCTGAGACACTGCACCACGGCGTTCATGAAACAGGTGTTGCCGTGGTTCTTCAAGCCCTGCGCGCCGGGGGGCCGCGCCCCATCGCCCGCGGGGAGCTGGGGCTGGGATCCGGGCGGGCGCTCCTCCCCGGGGCTCCCGGGAGCGGTTGGAGCCGGGGCCCGGGAGCAGGCAAAGCCCCCCTCACCGTCGCCATCGCAGTGTCCCGGCTTGGCCCGAGGTGGCGAGTCCTCCGGGCGGGAGCGGCTGCCTAGCGCCAGCAGGAAACGGCTGAGCAGGCGGCGCAGGGAGCGGCGGCGGCGGGGCCGTGGCGCGGGCGGCTCCTCTCCTGCGGCGGCCCCCGGGCCCGGCTCCATGGCTCCCGTCGGCGCGCCTCCCGGAGCGGAGCCCGGGGCCCCGAGCAGACCAGCGGCTAACAGGCCCTTACAGCTCCTTAGAGCCCCGGACAGGCTCCCCGGCGCAGGCTACCTGCGGGCCAGGTGTGTCCGGACCAGGCGGAGGCGGGGCCGAGGGCGGGGCCACCCCGCCCCGCGCGGGAATCCAGTCGCAGGTTCCGCCTCAGGGCAGCGTTGGGCCACCCACCCCGCCCCGCGGTGCGGACTGGAAATAAAACGCTGGGAGTCACAGAGTTCACGTTCCCCTCCCTCCCATACCTCTCCTAAACTGACAGACTTGAATTTATCTGCGCTTTTCGCGCCCCCCCACCCAGGCCTTCAAGCTGTGGAAATAATAGAGGAATGATAAATTTGAAAGCGCCTAGTAGATTGCAAAGTCTTGGCTATTTCTAAAATTCTTGTAATTACGTCCAGGTAAATATGAAGGAAAGGGAAAGGAAGACTCCAAAGGGCAACCTCTGGCAGGATGAGCGAAGTGCACTGGGAGCTGTGATGCGGTGGGGTGCGCTTTTGTGCACAGCTGGCTCCTCCGCGGGCTCAGGTGTGTGCGGACGGGTGGCGCCACTCCTTCCAGCCTGTCGGCGCCTTAGGGTAGGCAGAGCCTTTGCCCGGACCAGCCATCCTGGGACTAGAACTGGAAGCCGCGTGTTATCCCGCGTGAAATAACCGAGATGGTTATGGTTCGCTTTTTTAAACTACAGCCTAGGTTAGAGTTATTTTCCAAAAACTTGCGAGACTTGACCGTCCTCTCTTTAATTGGTGGAGAAACGGGCTCAGAGGGGTTAACGCAATATACCAAGGCCACAAGGCCTGTAAGCAAAGAAACCGGAACTCGACCTGGGTCTGTGGACTGCCGACCCCACAGGGTGGCTCTTTCCAACCTCCGTACAGTATAGTATTTGCTTATCAGGAACTTTTCTGGGTCTCAAAAGGTCCCCCTACTCCGTTACCTGCTTTCCTTAACGCAAAATCCTTGCTGAATTGTTGCCCAATCAGAATTGGCTTTGCCTTGCCTGGCGCTTGATTCCCTGAGAAACTCCGCCGCCTCGGCTGCTCGCTTTATCCCGTAACAGATTTATATTAAATAAGGCAAAGTTAACAAAATGAATTTCTCATCAATTTCTAGCTCAAAAAGAGATCAGTATTCATTATTACACCAATGTCCTGAAATGTTACTTATTATTTGATAAATAAGTGATCATTTATTAAATATCTACCTTGGTATGTCAAATAGGGCCAGCAGCAAGTCACCAGATACAAAAAAAAGGAGCATTTAGTTAAGGATAAAGAGTAGGCTTAGAACAAAAGACTATACTATGCACTGGGGACTTGGTGTTTCTGGAAAATGTCATTATTGACCTTCGGAAAAGAACACCCGGTTGGATTATTAATACACAAGGTCCATTCCCTTGCCCTTCTGGTGGTAAGCACAGGAGAAAGATTTTGTGGCCAACTCCAAACAAGCACCTATAAAATTTCATCCTTGATAATCACCCCAAGATCCTCAACACATTTTCTTGGAGAAAGCACCATAATTCATGTTTAACTCTCTACTGTGTCAGGAATTCTGCAGGAACCTTACTACATTATTTCACTTAATTCTCACAGTAACCATTTGAGAATGGTTTAAAAGCAAATTCTTGCTTTTACAAAAATTTTATTCTTGCTTTACAAAAGGGAAAATATCAGAGAGTTCCTTATCAGGAACTTTTCTGGATCTCAAAAGGTCCCCCTACTCCGTTACTTGCTCTCCTTAACGCAAAATCCTCGCTGAATTGTTGCCCAATCAGAATTGGCTTTGCCTTGCCTGGCCCTTGATTCCCTGAGAAACTCCGCTCAGAGAGTTAAAAAAAACAAAACACCTACCCATTATCTGGATTCAAAACCAAGTCTTGCCCCATACAGCTTGACCAATGAAATGCTGATTAAGAAGGTGAGCTGGCCCTCCTTATTCTTAAAGGACGGCAGCAAAGCTATCTGTGCACGTATCATGAGGAAGGACTATGAGTTTTTCAGAGTCACAGAAAGGAATTATGACAGGAAATCAACACAGGGAGTTTATTCATAATAAACGTTTAACAGGTGTGGACAAATTATTCTCGACCATATTTCAATTTTAATATATAATGTAAGAATATAGAATGCATTCTATCAAGGAAAGGAGAAACTTACAAATAAAATATTTTGACTAAAGAACAAAAACACAGATGTAAGAAATCAAAACCAGCTTTGGAGTTATCTGAGCTCAGCCTTCTGCAGAACTGTGCAATGCTGGGAACCAGGAGTTCTCCGTTGCTTCATGAGGCAAATGGGTACTTCCACCTCAAAATGGCTCCATCTGTACTTACACTAATGATGTACTGATTTCCCGGACTTATCCGGATACCCGTGATGTTGCCACTGTGCCCAATCCCAACGTGAGTCACTTCACCCTCGTTATAATCCCAAACCTTGACCAGATGGTCATCTCCACCTGAAAAAGACATTTATATGGCATTGCTGTAACAGAATAAACAGCTCTGATTTCAAATAACTGGATCATTTTCAACCCATCCCCCATGTGCTAACTTAAAGGAAGAAAATATGTTTGTATAATAACACTTTTCCTTGATTATAAAAGTCTAGATCTGTTATAGACAATTCGGGGGGAAAATACAAAGAGGTGACATCACCCTTGATCCCAACACCCAAAAATAACCACTAGTAACATCTTGGTTTAGTTCCTGCCAGTCTTTTTTTTGAAGTGTACAGGTATACATATATATCTGTGTACGTGATTGTAGTGCAGGGGATCCTGCCGACTACGCCAAGTGTCGTGCGGGGTGTCAGGCGGGGTCTCTGGTCCCGCTCCCCACATAAGAACGCAGGACATGGTGAGGCCAAACAGGAACACCCACGGAGCCATAGGTAGGGGAGTCATATCTCTATACTCTCGCTGGCGGCTGTGTTGGAGAAACAGGAAACAGGAGCAACACAATTCTCAACCCTCACTGTGCCGCTTGCAGACTCAGCCACCACCTTCTTGCTAGCTCCCCCTTTTTCGCTAGCCTAGCCACGGCAGTTATATTAGTGCCCAATGGATCACTGGTTACAGCTGACGGCCAACTAGCCACAGCTGATGGCCATTTGATCGCAGTCGACGGCCATTTACTACCTGAGCCAGCACCTTTCTATGTGAGGCCGAGAGCCTGGAAACTGCTTTTTGGGGCTCTGCCCCCACAGTGATTGTGATCACACCATGTCTGGTTTTATACCTTGTTTTCAGTAAAAGTAGTTGTGAGACTTTAATTCATTGGGGGCATCTATTTGTTAATATCCTGAAGAATCAAAGAGACTGGCAGGAAGTGATATTGATGTTGTTCCAACAGGCATGTTGTGTGGTAAATGCCCCATGGAAATGCTGATTTAAAAGCCTGGCATTTTAGGGTGGCCGGTTAGCTCAGCTGGTTAGAGCGTGGTGATAATAACACCAAGGTTGCCAGTTCGATCCCCACGTGGGCCACTGTGAGCTGTGCCCTCCTTAAAAAAATAAAAACAAAAAAATAAAAGCCTGGCATTTTAGACTTCAACAGGAAATAACAGAGCAAGACACGCTGGACAGACAGCCCAGGCCATTTAAGGCCCATTTGTATCATTGAGGCCTAACCACAAAAAAGCCAGCAATGTAAGGCTTAGCTTTTCTTTGTGCCCCAAAGGCTCCTGGGCAAATGTTTCCTCTCACTGAAATATGACTTCTGGATTTTACTTTCCCAGCCACACTGACTGCAGTGCTCAGGCCTGAATCAAAACATATTGCCCTTTAGACTATTCCGTGGTCCCTTCCAGTTGCCTCCCGCCTGGGAGTTCCATGTTCCTATCTAAATAAGTTGGGCTTGGCTTTCTGTTCTCATCCCAGGACTAACCTGTAACAAAGTACACTCCTTCCTGTGTGATATCCATACCATTGATTGACCCAGACAAGGAAGCTTCCAACTCTCTGATTACTGACCCATCAAACACTTCCCAGTAAGCAATCTGGAATTCAGGAGAGCAGCATTAGGCAGGATCTAGCTCAGTTGGAATCATCCACACACATGCTAACAGAAGATGGTTCGACTTTATATAGAAGGTAGTAAAAATGCATCGTGGGGTGATACATCGGCTGAAATTATAAATAAGCTAAAACAGAGGGTGGAGAAACCATTTTAATATTTTTAGTATTGGCTTTTAAATTTGCATTCTATTTAAAGAACTGTCAATATGCTGGTAAACCCAAACTGTGACAGAAAGTGCTTTTGATGACACAAAGCAGATTGAGTCTGAAGCAAGCTGTAAAAGAAAAAGGAAACCGCCACATGGCATCCGCTTTCCCCACTTCTGTCCTTGGAGCAGGCCAGTGGAGTTTCAGGCCCGGTGGGAGGTTGAAGTATTTCCTTCCTTCAGCTTGGGGAAAGAGCAGTCCGGAAAGTTCTGGAGACTGGGCCTTACAAAGTCACGGGCCAGCCCTTCCTGTTCCTCACCCCACCCTTATTCCCAACCTTCTCTTCTGCCTCAAAGCAATAAAGCATTCTACAGGGTGGAGTTTGCAGGCAAATTGATAAGATCCGGTCCCCTCCTGGGGAGGGGAACTAGATTAGGGGTGGAGTGGGGGAAAACAGGAGCTCAAGAAGGGAGATTTTTCTCTGAATATACGATTTTTATGCTTTTTGAACTTTTGAAACTTAAAAGTATACAGCCTATTCAAAAATACAATTTCTTTCTAAACAAAGAGTACTTGACCAGGAATCAGGAATATGAACTTGGGCATACATTTCGCCCCTTTCTCTTGGTTTCATGTTGATGGAAACTTGCTGTGTTCCAGTCATTATGCCAGGAATCTGTATTCCTCTGAATGTAGCTAGAAATTGTGTATACTATTAAATATATACAGAGGGTGCCAAAAAATGTATACACATTTTAAGAAAGGAAAAACCTGTATTAAAATTACACTGACGAGCACCACTTTGAGCACCTCTTGTAATTGCAGACGTCAAAGGCCACTTGTATTTATCTTTTGTTATCGGTATATATTAAATATTAGAATTTTAATACAGCTTTTTCCTTTCTTAAAATGTGTATACATTTTTTTTAGCACCCTGTGTGTGTGTGTGTGTGTGTGTGTGTGTATAAGTTCTATTGATGCTTGATTGCTTTAATATAAAGTTCTGTTTTCATAGTGAAAATGTAGAGGACTATAAAAGCACAGCGACATCTTTATTTCTCAGTAAGTACACCCATAAAAGTAGTTTGTGCTTGACTACATGCTTTCTTGGCTGAAGAAGTCAAAGTGACCCTCTCCTGGGCAGACTTATCAAGCCTCAGGCTTTCCTGAATATCCTCTGTGTGGGATGGTCTTCCCAGAGATGTCAGCGTGGTGAGGTCCTTTTGTCACTCAGGTCTCAGTTCAAACGTTACCTCCTTAAGGAGGCCTTCACTGACCGTCCTAGCTTTCTTTCCCCAAGCCAGTATTATATAACCTGTTCTATTTTCTTTTCAGCTCTTTCACCACCTTATATCATTTTGGTCACTTATTACTCATTGTTCATTCATATATTTCTTTACATGTGTACTGTCCAATTCCATCCCCTCCCACCCAAAATAAATACATAAAATAAGTAAGTTCCATGACAGCCGGGACATTGTCATGTCCCCAGCACTTAGAAGAGCTTTACAGATTTATGGTTTAAACAGAATTTTTATGGTTTAAAAATTCTAATAAGAGTGAAATAGACTGTTTCAAGTCTCATAAACTGAAACCTAAAATACAGCAGCTGTCACACTAATGTAGAAACTCTATGAACCATATATCAAAGCATTTATAGTGATGTAGTGGTTAACTCCCTAATATCCATTCTAAGAGGAAGCCCACTTAGACCAGAGGGCAAACATGGGGTTGGGGGATGCACAGGCCGAAGCCAGTTTGGGCCAATGAGCGAGCACAAAGAAATTAGCAAGGCCAATGTACAGAGACTAGAATTGAGGCAGACCCCACGACATTCTATCTGTGTCAGGCAAATCCTAGTTGGATGAGGCAGTATTTCTTGGCTTTTTATGGCAAAGTGTCTTTGGGCAGTAGTTCTCAATCACCTGGGAAGCTTAAACAGGAAAAGGCTCCACTCCTAGATACTTATTTGGGGTGGTGGGAGGTGGCGGGGGGGTTTGGAGGGGCACTTTTAGTATGTTTCCTACATTATTTTTATACTTTTATCTCATCAACTTTTTCTGTAGCGAGTCTGAATTAGAGCAAATCCATTAACTGGATGTGCAGGGAATTGGGCTGATCTGACATGGCGGACAGGGTGGGTGATACCTTAGTGTCCTGGCCCCGCCATGGCCTCTCTCCTAAAGCCTCTTGTTTGTTCCAAGGGGAAACATTCCCCTTGGACCAATCTTCACCCATGGACATGAACTCTCCACCTTAAGAGATTTTTAGCACATCAATGAAGTAGAGTGATAAGAGATGAGGAGCTCTATTGACAATCAATCGGTTTGAATTTAGTCAAAGTGACAGCTGGTTTGGACACAGCCAACTCCTTTCCAGCCTCAGAAATTTCCTAAAAATAAAAACGAATGTGTATTGAGTGCCTACTATGTGCAGGCACCCTGCTATTAGCATTATATACGAGCACGACTTTAATCTTCACAGCAACTCTGTGAGGTCAGTGGTGTCATCATTGCATTTTACAGATGAGGAAGTGATGGCATCAAAGGGTTACATGGCATTTCCAAAGTCACACTGATCAATAGCAAAACCGTCATCTGAACTGGCATGTCTCCAGAGCCTGTACCGGCAGCCACATCACTTCACTGCTTTTCTCTTGTACCAAAAAGATCTTGAAAAAAATAAAATTGAAAAAAAAAAAAAGGTTCTTGACTCTTGCCAACAGTACTCACCTTTCTGTCTGTCCCACAGGTGATGAGCTGGAACTCGTCAGGGTGATAACAAACACACTGGAATAAGTTGTTCGCCAGGATCATCTGATTCCTTCTAAGATGTCTGAAAAAGAGATTCAAAAGCTTGAAACTTGACTTTCTGTTCCCTAGCAAACTTATTTAGGGTGCAAACTGGATTTGGTACAAGCTTGGATTGGGGTTGGTTTATTTATCCCAGGCAGACTTCCTCTTACTCTCCCCACTCCACTTGCGTTCTCACAGCGCACCTATGGAGCAGTCAGAAGATACTGGGTGGGGCCTTTCTACAAGACTACACACAGGACTCAATGAGAAGCCTCAAGTTCCAGGGAAAAGGAAGTAAGACAGGCTGAACACAGAGTCAACCTGTTGTCTTCTACACAAAGTACTGTATTCCTGAGGCTGCCATTTTAAAGTGAAGGTCTCTACAAGCTGAGCAGCAAAGCGCGGGGAAGGGCTTTATAAAAATTGATAGTATTGAGCCTAACCTCTAGGGATTTGGATTCAGTAGCTTGGGATGAAGCCCACATATCTGCATTTGGAATCGGCATCTTAGTTGATTCCAATGTGCACATAGTTTGAGAACCACTGCTTTAGGTACATATCAAAAAATGTGGAAATTAGCTTCTGCTTCCATAGACGATGTGGGTGAGCCGCCATTTCACAGGCCAGACTCTGCTGCCTAAAATAATGCTCCTTCTGCACAGTTTCTTCTCATTATGGAAATTTTCAAATATGGTATCTGAACTGACCATTTTTAACTATTTTGGCACAAATTAACCCAATATTCCTGCTACAAAACAAGGAGGCTTTAAAATATTGAGGTGGTCACAAACCATTCATGGAAACAAGCATAGACATGCCCTTCTAGTTATATGTTTTCCCAATGGGAAGTCCAAGTGTAAGCTGACACCTCCCACAAGCAGCCCCAGGGGCATTACAAATGCAGCATCCCAGATACCACTCTAGATCTACTGAATCGAAATCTAGATTAGTACAAGATCCCCAGGTGATTTGTATGCACATCAAAGTTAGAAACATGCAGAGCCAGAAGACAGAAGCTTGCTTTGGGTTTTGTTTTTTAATGTATTAAATAAGAAGTGTTCTATCTTTGTCTTTAGTTCCCATTCTCTTCTCCGATCAAGAACGTTTCATATTTATCTATCTATATATCTATATCTATATCTATCTGTCTATCTATCTATCTATCTATCTATCTATCTATCTGTCTGTCTATCTATCTATCTATCTATTTTCCCTCTCACCTCTGTACTTAATCAAGTCTAATGTATTTAGTCACAGAAGCCAGGCATCTTAGGAGTGGTAGCGGGTAGCAGTGTGCTGGGCAGGGAGAAGGGTTGGGGGAATAGGGCCTAATTCTAAATAAGAACACACAGCAAAAATGCTTATAGTAAAAAAGAAAAAAAAAATCATCCTTGAATTACTCCAACAATAAAGTTTCCATGCGTTGGTCGCAGTGGTTGGCGTCAGTGACTCCGTGGGGGTAGCAACATGCTTACAGTATAAGAGTCCCGAGAATATGGCCAACGAGGGAAAGGGCAGCTTACGCCACTGCCACCCCCGTAGCAAGCTCACTCTGGGCTTGACTAGACTGTGTGGAACGACCAGGGGAACTGCCTGCGTGCGTTACTCCTTTCCCTTCTCCAGTTTGGGAGAATACTTAGAATTGAGTCAGTATAAGTTAAATCATGCTTCACCTTGTGTATCCAGAAAGTGACTTCCCTGTCTGTCCGGAAACTTCTAACATCCAGCTCTTCCTGGAAACGAATACCCTTTCTACCAGTGTCCGTGACCCCCACGCAGCCATGGAGATGAAAACCTTCTGATGAACCTCCCTTACTGTTGCCTTAAATAAGATTTCCACCTTTCATTTGAATCTTCTCTCGAGTTCAATAAAACGCTAGCATTGTTGGGTTTGTCAGTGCCACTTCATCCTCCCCCATCACAGGTACCTACACAAGGTCCCAAATGATGCAAGTGCCATCTGTGCTGGCTGTGACACACTCCTCGTTGTTCTTCTTCACCCGAATGCAGGACACGGAAGACTTATGCTCCTTCAGGGCCTCCTCCAGCTTCTGGGTCTGGCAGCCTATCTGCCACACTCTCACCTGAAAGCCACAGAGCACAGGCTCTCGATACAGGCTGGGACTTTCAACGAGATAAAAAAAATTCCAAAAACTTTTTCACCTCTGCTCTGTTTGACTTGTTCGTTTGTTTGTTTGTTTGTTTTAATTGCTCCTGTTCTCCTCTCAGTTCAGTGGGGGTGGGAATGCTAAGTTGTAGATCAGGAATATTCTTCCATGGAGCCAGGAAAATGATCCCGAACATCATGCACCTGCTTCTACTTTCAGGGCTGAGAAATGTGTCAGATGCCTGCTACTAAAACCGAAAATGCAAGGGCTGCTGCTATCCCAAGTGAAATATGTCCACTCACTTCTGCTGAGCATTGCTCTCAAATTTCCAGTGCCATCAGGAAATCTCTTAGGTACTCAGAGCCATATTTAAACTTTCACATCAGCTGCTCAAGTTTAATAATTTAAAAAATCCATGGGTCTCAACCCCATCAAGACCAATTCCCACTTTCCATAAAAGTATGTTCTAATACATTTTTTGCTATCCTGAAATGAAATTCATAGGTAATACAACTACCTACGCACAAAATTTCAAAACTGTCAAAATGATGCTCTAACTGTAATAAAAATGGTAAGCGAAAAGAAAGCAATTTAGTATGTCCTGTAATGGATAAATGCTCTGTCACCACTATACAAGAAAACATAATAATGTAGTCAGATGCATATGCCTTCTTATAATGAATATGTTGGACTTATTAAAATAAGAAAAGCAGAAATTATTTTCTATACGTAATATAAGACAATGAAATCACAATAGTCTAGGTGGACACTAGACTAAAAACTAGTGTTAGGATAAGTAATTTATTTGTACCTGGTAAGAGGTAAATAACTTTAAATTCAGTAAGAAAAACATTCTAGAAGATTTTCTTAGTAAAGAAGATGAGGAAGCATGAGGTTATCCCAAATGAACTGGGCCATATTCACTTCTATGGTGTCCAAGTAATTCCCTACATTATGACACAGGATGGAATAAAGACTATTGCCAAAGAAAACAAATCTCCAGTCTTGAAATCCCACTACATGTGGGAACACACAATCGGTCTTTTTCTAAGTAGTGTGGTGTGTATACCAGACAAACAGTCCCAGGACTGGAACCTTGGAGGCCCAGGGCATTATTAGCCGTTTAGTTGTGGGATTTCAGCGGGGTTTGGGTATGCTTGGGGGGAAGGGGAGATAGGGGTGGGACTGGAGTCCTGGCAACTCAGGCAACGGCCATTGACCAATGAAAATGGAAGTATCTGAGTATTTTAGCAACTACTGTATTCATACCGGTGCACACCCACGGACCAGCAGCCCTGATCTGTAGTATTTACAAAGACCTTGAAGACTATGTGTTTTGGAAGGAAAGGTCTGTAATAGCTGTGGGGAATGGCAGGAATGGCTGACACTGTGAAAAGATTGCTGAGCAGGGCCAAGGACAGTGAAGTTGTAATGTGTGATTTCCTTTGGAAGCGCTCATCAGCCAGGGTTCAGGCACCTAGAATGAAGGTGGTCTGGTTCAAAGCAAATTTGGGCATTAGCAAGGCAGATGCCACAGAAAGCTGAGGGAGCAAAACCCATGCTGAGGCGTCAGCAGCAGCATGGCCGAAGGGGTGAGGGAAGGGCGTAAAGCCGTGCGGGTGGTGGTAGGCAGAGAAGGTCATGGTCTCGGGCTAGACCTGTCCATAGAGCACCTGAAATGTGGCTGATCCCGGGATACTCTCCATCCCTGGGAAAATGCACACCCCAGGTTTTGAAGGCGAAGTACAAAACAATGTAAAATACCTCATTAATAGGAGCATTGTTGTCTTCACTTTACACACAGGAAACTAAAGTACAGAGAGGTTAAAAGAACACGCCCCAGGTCGCACAGCTGGGAAGTGGTGGAAGTGAAATCTGAGCCCAAGGCGGTGTGACTGCAAAACCCAAACACTCAGCCACTAATCTGCTTGGCCCAAACTCAGCTGAAGGGAAGGCCGTGGGATAGAAAAACAGCTGGGGAGCAAGGGAGGGGAGACACAAAGACGAATGTGTGCGTGAAAGATGTTGTAGACTCCTCGAAATGATGGAAGAAAAAGGTTGAGAGTAATAATTTTAAAATAATGGTCAAAATGTCTGGGTAGTTTAAAGGATTGATTCTAAAAAGAGCATCTCCTTTGAAAGATAAGATAAAAACAATTTATATAACTATGATATTTCAAGGCAAAGAACAGGTATGTATTCCAAAACTGGCAAAACACCAATTTGGATTCATACAGCTTGATTCCATACAGAACACTTTCATGTCTGCATCTTAAGTGTCCTATCTGTGAACAAATGGACTTATATGTGGATTTTTATTATTAGAACTTTAATTTACGATGTATTTTAGGGTTTCATCAAAATGTTAATGTTAATCCTGACTCGGAGCACAGGTGTAAAAAAAAAAAAAAATCAAGTTATTGACCTCCAATGAAGCAGTTGTCCTAAATTGAGGGTTTTTTTTTTTAAAGATTCTGCCTTCAAGAACAATACCTCCCCTTCCCCGCCGCCGCTGATGACCCTTTTACAGTCACTGGTGGTAGCGATGGCTGTCACTCCGATCCTGTGGGCATTGTTAATGACATACAGCAACCGGCCTGTCTCTGGGGTGAAGGCTCGGATTTTACCGTCGTTCCACGCTGGCATGAAAGGAAAACAAAGGGCAGGCAGAATCAGCATATCATATTCTCTCTGCAGCCTGTTGCTCTCCTATCGCATTAATGAGAGTCAGGATTGGGGAGCAGTGGTGGTCATGGAAGAAAGAGGCCAGTCCCCTACCAACTGCCAGGAATCATATCCTGCTTTCTCCCGATTCTCCAAACTGATCATACCTGGCTGAGGGAGAGTGGCTTGCCTTGGTTGAAGCTGCGTCCAGGGACACCCCACTCCAGGAGAGAGAAGTGGGGTGGGGAGGAAAGAGGGAGGCCAACTTCCACCTCTCCCAGGAACTGCAAAACTTTAACATTCAGCTAGCTAGTGGACATCACACCTGGGGTGTGTAATTTAACATCCCCAAATAAATGTTGGCCCCTCCCCCACCTTTAAACCAGATGCTCTTTCCCCCATTCCCACTATTTTCTTCATCTCAATATAATTTGCCCATCTATCCAGTTGCTCAAGCCAAGAACTTCAGAATTATTCTTGATTCCTCTCTCTTCCGTCCACCCAACTAACCCAACATCCAATCCGTCAGCAAGTCCCATCAGCTCTACAGTTAAAAATTATCCCAAGTCTGAACACTTCCTAACCCCTCCACTGGGGTGACCCTCACCCAAACCACTAGCATCTCTCTCCTGAATTATTATAACATCTTCTTCTCTGGACTTAGACTCTTGCTCCCCCATAATCAATGATCTGTGCAGGATTCCGGGTGAATATCTGAGAACCATGTTAGCTCTTGATCAAGAGCTTCCAAAGCCACACCTCCTCTACTACCACTCTCTGACCTCAGCCTTAACCCTTTAAGCTCCAGATACACCGATCTTCTTTCTAGTCCTCAAATACACCAAGTGATTTCCTCAAGACCTTGATACTTGCTGTTCCCTCTGCCTGGAATGTTCTTCCCCTGTGTCTTCACATGGCTGACATCATCTTTGGTGTCACCTCTTGACTTTAGCAATTTTAAGTAGGATGCTCAAGGCAGATCCCATTTCAGCAAAGACTTGAGGAAGTGAGAGGGTGAGGGATAAGTTGTGGAGCTAGCTGGGAAAAGAACATTCCAGGCAGACCAAAGAGCTTGAGTAAAGACCCTGCATGCATAGGAATAGCAAAGGAGCAGTTATGGCTAGCAGGGGCAATTGGGAAGAAACAAAGTCAGAGGTAAGAAGGTGGAAGTGGGAAAGGTGCGGTCACGTAGGGCCTTGTAGGCAATTGCAGGGGTTTGTCCTTTATTCTCTAAGAGTAAAAGATCTTTGCACCCTAGGAATGGCATGATCTGACTTTTACTTTAAAAAGAGATTTCTGGCTTCTGTGTTTAGAATAGACTGAGGGAGATGGATGGTAGGCAGGGGTAGAACCAGGGAGACATGGTAAGAAGCTACTAGGATAATCTAGGAGAGAGATGATGGTGGCTAAGACAAGGAACAAAGAGGATGAGAAGTGATGGAAACTTGGATATACTCTGAAGAGGGGACCATTAGGGACAAATGGATGTGGGCTATAAAAGAGGAGGTAATAAGGACTTCAGTATTTGTTAGCTTTATGTGTGTGTAAGCTAAGAACTCCTGGTGGCCACTATGTGGAGAAAAAAACATGCCCAAGAGAGAGGCCAACATGTAGGAAACAAAGCCAAGAAAAGAGGGGTGAGATGGGTTCCGGATATCACCATTTTAAACATCTAAACATCTAAAGACCCACTTGACTTTTCACTGATGTGAACAAGCGAATTTACTTTTTGACCACTGGGGAAATTTTTACGTAGATTGAACCTAAGAAGATATTAAGAAATCATTGTTTTATAGGAAAATATTATTTTTAGAGACGCATACTAAAGTATTTAGAGGTAGAA
The DNA here is from genome assembly GCF_004115265.2 of Rhinolophus ferrumequinum. NCBI lineage: Eukaryota > Metazoa > Chordata > Mammalia > Chiroptera > Rhinolophidae > Rhinolophus > Rhinolophus ferrumequinum. The sequence continues at coordinate 9,666,958 of NC_046304.1, forward strand.
TATCATCATGTTATAGAACTGATGTTAAAATGTTTTGGCATAAAATAATCAATTGAGTTAAAAATAAATTCCCTTTGAGATACAACTTCAAATCAGGTTTTTATCCCTTGAACAACAAAAGGGGTTCTAACACCAGTGCCCTATATTTACTAAGGCCTCAAATCCATTTTATAATTGAATTACTACATTTCCGGGCGCGAGAGAAAGCTACATACTATATGTAGCAATTTGGAGAAGAGAAATTACTAGTATTTGGTTCTTCCTAGCTCAGAAAGTTTCCCAGCTAGAAAGGAACTGCAAAGAGAGGCTCGATTAGAAGCAAGGAGGCAGGGCACAGTGGGAGGCTGCTCCAGATTATCTACATGGAGAGACTAGTATTTAATGAGAATGACAAGACCCGCAGCCACTGCCAGAGCCAGAAGCCGAATCGTGGGATGTCAGCCTTACCTGAAATGATGCTCTTGCCGTCTCTCATGAAGTCAATGCTGTGGCAGGTCATGTTGTGCACAGTGATCCGCAGCAGCTCCCTGTTGGACAGCGTGTGCCACACTCGAATGTCCTCCTTGGCACAGGTGGCAAATAGTTCAGCAGTGCCACTGAAAAGAAGCCCCCACAAGAATAAGAGATGCAACCATAAAAGATGCAGTATTTCTTAGATGCATGTTTGACACTAAAATGTGTTTCATAAGGATATAGGGAAGGATGTCTTTTAGGCACCAATTATCTCCAGGCTTGATGGTCTTATAGATTGCTTGTGTAAAATGGCATTGGATGCCCACAAATCATCTGTGAACAATCTTTTCCAGTCCTTTCCTTTGACGAAGGGTTGGGGCAAAGTTGCTCAAAAAAGAAAATGTCAATGTAAAAGTCTTTCAATATCGTGGTAGACTGGAGGATAACAAGCAACATTTCCTGAAATAAAGTACATCTGTGAAATATTTATGTTAAAAGAGGCTAAATAAAACTTTTCCTGTAAAGTAGATAATCATCAAAATTTCAAAGAAGAAAATGACAAGGCTGCTAGAATTCATGTTTGCCGATACCCAAAACGCTTCTTTGCTTAGTTATGAGAAAATATGAGATTGTGGACTAGGAAGAGCATCCCAGACTAATTGGCCTGTCAGGTTTTTGTTTTTTTTTAAAGAACAACTTGTAAATAGGATGAAAAATACCAAGTTGTCAAAAAATTACAGATTATTCCAATTTGGATATGGAAAGGAGTAATACTAGGGTACAATAAAAACCACCTGCTTGGGGCTGACCCAGTGGCTCAGGCGGTTAGAGCTCCATGCTCCTAACTCCGAAGGCTGCCGGTTCCATTCCCACATGGGCCAGTGGCCTCTCAACCACAAGGTTGCCGGTTCAATTCCTCGAGTCCCGCAAGGGATGGTGGGCTGCACCCCCTGCAACTAGCAACAGCAACTGGAACTGGAGCTGAGCTGCACCCTCCACAACCAAGATTGAAAGGACAACAACTTGACTTGGAAAAAAGTCCTGGAAGTACACACTGTTCCCCAATAAAGTCCTGTACCCCTACCCCAATAATAAAAAAAAATCTTTAAAAAGAAAAACCACCTGCTTTATCAGTATGAATTTCTAGCTACACTCTGTGTGGAGACCGAGCTAAGTTTTATATTTAAATACCTCTCAAAAAATTTCTACATATCATTTCTCTTACTTTTAAGATCTACTCACTTTTGAATTAATAAAAAAATAAGTGGATATTTTCCACATATTTAGCTTTGGGACTCAGAGTAAAATTATAATGCTGAACTAGTTACTTAGAAAGAGTAAGTGCTAAACAGGACAGCAGATGAGATGGAGCTCCTTGACAGAAAGTCCTGATTAACAGAGATCAAATCAAGCCAATCTAAAAATAATAATATTTATTTAACATAAGAGAAGTTTTACTTGGATACTGCCTTCAGTGACTAAGCTCCGCCCTTGGGGAAAGTGAGCTCTTAAAGAGGTATATAGAGCCCTCATGAAAATCAAATATCATAGAATGAATACACCCAGAGAACTTTCCAAACTCTCCCTACCCTTGACAGACAGTCCACTTACTCAAGAGTCAAGTCTAGTCCACAATGAGCCATTCTAGTAATAGATTGTCTTTAATTTAGAATCTGAAAGATTAAGTTCCAGCAAAAAACAAACTGATTGGATCAAGATGGTGCACTAGGCCCATATGCCTCCTCCCTCCCACCTAAAATCCCATGAAAGTGATATAGAGATAGAGATGATAAAAACAGAGATAGATGTAGGTATTTAGAGGTACATTTTTTTCTTAACAATACAGGAAAGAGAAAAGATTATCATTAAATAGGCCAGAAACATTGATGATAAACAGTGATCGGCCAGATAAATCTGTAGAGAAACAAAACTAAGGGAATTCTTCGTCAGAGACCTATATTAAAAAAAAAAAGAAGAAGAAGAAGAAGAAGAAGAAGAAGAAGAAGAAGAAGAAGAAGAAGAAGAAGAAGAAGAAGAAGAAAAAGAACTAAACAAAGTTCTATAGGCTGAAAGGAAATTACACCAGATGGCAACTTAGATATTTAAGAAAGAATGAAGAGCATCAGAAATGCTCAACTATGTGGGTAAGCACAAAGGTTTATCTTTTTCTTTTCTTCTCTTAAATTCTTGAAAAGATTTATGACTGCTTAAAGCAAAAGTTATAATATAAAACTGATGGGTTTATAACAGAAATAGGTATACATGAAAACAATTGCACTAAGGATAAGAGTGTGTGTTGGGGAAATATACTGTTGCAAAATTCCTATACTGTATTTTACTTAAAGTAATTCAATATTAACTCTAAGCAGACTTTTATATGTTAAATATTCATACTGTCATCCTTAGAGCAACCACCAAAAAATTCATGCAAAGATACATAGCTAGAAAGCCAATAGAGCAATTAACATATAATGCTAACAACATTTGACTAAAACAAAAGGTGGCAGGAAAGAACTAATAGAACAACAGATGAGATAAAAGAAAACAATAACAAAATCAAAGATTTAATACAACTGGAGCGGCCGGTTAGCTCAGTTGGTTAGAGTATAATGCCTTAACAAGGTTTCATTCCCACATGGGCCACTGTGAGGCTTGTCCTCCACAACTAGATTGAAACAACTACTTGATTTGGAGCTGATGGGTCCTGGAAAACCACACTTAAAAATAATAAAAGTTTAAAAAAAAACCCAAAACTTAAAAATAAAAAACACATATAATTGGAGAATCCGTATTTTTGTTAGGAGCAGCCTGCTCTCCATGTCAGTGTCGCTTTGGCGGTTGTGCACTAAGTTCGTGTGACTTGTGTCTACTCAGCCCTGCACCTGGCCTGCGTGTGTCAGCACGTGACTTGTGTGAAGTTTCTTCTGTAGTCTGGGCTAAGGGACTCTTCAGACTTCACGGGCATCCTGGCTCAGCAGCTCACACGGAGCACAGACATCCTTCATTGCTTCGGCTGCAGCGTGAAGACGCGAGGGTGTTTCTGAACAAAGGCAGTGAAACACCTGGTGACTTATGTCCTGCTGCTTGAGTCGCCACAAGGTCCAGTGAGATGGTGGCTAGCCTGTGTCCTCTGCCCCCACTCCCCACCTCACACTCTCCCCTCCAGCTGAGGACTTCCAGGGGACGTGGAAACTGGCTTCTGGGTGGGAGGACAGGTACCCTGGGCTCTTGAGCACACTCAGAATCTCCTTAACCTGCATCTCACTCTTTGCACCCTGCAAGTGGACTTACGGGATCTTTGTGCATCAGTGTCTGGGCTCCTAAAGAAGCATGTGGAGTGCATGAATGTAATACAGTACATGTATGTATGTATTTGTATGTATATATGAGATAGATGTTTTATAGTAAATATTATGTGGTGAGGCAATGATCATGTTAAAAATATAAGAATTTGCTCTTAGCTTGAGCCATAAATCATAATTGGCCTATTTACTTTTTCTTTCGTAGGCATTTCTTGGTCATTACAATGGTTTAGCTTTTGGTTTTGTAGCCAGGAAATAAGTACTTATAATCTGTTTTATTTACACAGACATTTATAAGGAATTAATTATAAATTCTATATTCTAAGCACTGCTTAGATGTTTTGATTCTAAGCATTGCTTATGTTTTGATCCTGAAGTGACTTTTTTTTTATTAGACAAGTTCTGTATTGGCTCCCTTTATGTAATAAATACACATAAAAATGTAAAAAAAAAGATTTAATATAACTATATCAAAAATTACATTAAATATAAATGGACTAAATATTTCAAATAAAAAATAGAGGTTATTAGATTGGCTAAAAAAGCAAGGAAATTGTATGTTGTTTCAAGAGATCCACTTTAAATATAAAGATACAATATATTGAAAAAATATTGAAAATAAAAAGATATATCTTAAAAAGAGTAAGAAAGTTGGAATGAGTATATTAATATACAAAGAGATTTCAAATCAAAGAGAATTATTAGAGACAAAGAGAGACACTTAATGATAAAAATGTCAATAAATCAGAAGATATGACCACACACACACACACACACACACACACACACGCATGCACACAGAGGGTGCCAAAAAAAGTACATACATTTTAAGAAAGGAAAAACCTGTATTAAAATTGTAATACTCAATATATACCAATAACAAAAGATGAATACAAGTCATGTGTATACAATTTTTTGGCAACCCCAATATATATAAAACAGAGCTTCAAACATATATGAAGCAGACTGACAAAAATTAAGGGAGACATTTATATTCATTGCTTGAAACTTTGACACCCTTCTCTCAGTAACTGAAACAAGTAGATAAAAAATTACTATGGATAAGAAGATCTGTATGACATTAACAACATATGGACACATAAAAAATGCATCCATAGAGAAATAAAAAACCTACAAAGTACATAATGAATTATTCCATTTCTATAAATTTCAAAAGCAGATAAAATTAATCTATGGAGCTAGAAGTATAGGTAGGGATTATCTTTAAGGAAGAGGGTGAGGGTAATAATTGGGAGGGGTATTTTTGGGTAATGGAAACGTTCTATTGTTTGACTAGGGTGGTAGTCATGTAGGTGTGGTATTTCACTGAAGGAATTACTTATGATTTATGTGTCTTATGTATGTATGTTATACTTCAATACAAAGATCATTAAAATTATTTTAATACCTAGCCAAACTACCGTGTTTTCCTGAAAATAAGACCGGGTCTTATATTAATTTTTGCTCTATTAGGGCTTATTTTCAGGGGATGTCTTATTTTTTCATGTACAACAATCTACATTTATCCAATTACATTCATGTCATCGTCTTCTGGAACATCGTCATCACGTACTACATGCGTCCGTCTGGCTGAGATCTTAAGTGGGGCTTATTTTCAGGGTAGGTCTTATTTTTGGGGAAACACGGTATCATTCAAGTCTGAGGAAAGAAAAAGAAGAGTTACAAAATATGAATAGGTCAATAACTATATGATAATTTCAAAAGATAGTGAAAGATCTACTCTTACAAAAGGCACTGAGACCAAATAATTATACAGAAAGCTCTTTAGAAAAAGAAGAAAAAAGTGAGACAGGAAACGACCAATAAATTTTCAAAAAAGATTCACGTGACAAGAAGCACCAGCCATTTCACTGTTACAAATATTCGGGAAAACCTAATCATGATGACTCCAGGAACCAAAACTACATTTTATGATCTTAAGAGTTGATTTTCAAACAGAGTCTTGCTACCTGTAGAACAATGATTGTGAGTTTTGAAAATTCAAGCTAAATACTGAGGAAATTCAGAGCAAAAACTGTCTGACCAACTTCAAGGAATGAATCTCATTGAAGACAAAATGTGTTTCAAAACCAAAGAATGGCAAACAATGACTGAAGCTCTTTTTGATATCAAACTTCTGATGGTTATTTGTTTCACTTGTTTTGTGTGGGTTTTACCAAGAAATACAGCAACGAGATCCAGAAGTCCTCTTATGCCTACCACGATTAAGTCTGCCAAATTTGGAAGACCCAAGAGGTATAAAACAAATGACTTGAAAGAAGTTTGAAAAAAGGCACTACTAAGCTTTTTCCAGAGAGCATTGGCAAAATGTAGAAAACTGTTGCCAATCTATTTATCCTTTCTATGATGGATTTAATGGAAAAGCCAACATTCTAAAGAAGCCCAAATTTGAATTATAGAAACTAATGTAGCTGTATGGTGAAGGCAATAGAAAGTCTATTAAAATAATTTACTACTGGAAAAATTTAAGGAGAAAAAAATCATAACCTATTATGATCTATTATGATCTATTATGCTATTAGACGTTGCAAATGTATCCATAAAATTAAATTTTCTGCACACTGCGTCAAATCTCCATGTTCTTATTGTTCTTAAGGGTGAGAATACTTTCCTCTTCTACTTACAATGGAAAGACAATGTCCTGGACAGCTTCAAAGTGACAAGTCGCAATGAGAGTCTCTTTGAAATCTGTGAGGTTGACACAATAAATGTATGATTCTTCTGTTCCTACAAAAAACTGGTGTCCTTCCCCTCGAAGCGTGATAGAAGTGATGCCACCTTGCAACTGGAGTTTCCTTTACGGAGAAGCAAAAAGGTGAAGGCGACTGTTTTAATCAACAATTATTTATTAACCATCTGAAGCATTATAGAGGATACAAATCAGGCATGTGACCTGGGACATGACTTTAAGGAGGTGACGCCATTGGAAAGGCAGGAGTTACGATACTGGGTACTCATGGTCAGCAAAAGGAGAAGCGAGCATAGGTGACCATAGTTGGGAAATCTTCATCAGTGAGATACAGTCTGAAATAGGTTGTGCATCGTGGTAGGATTTGGAAAGAGGGAATGTTCCAGGCAGCCATATGGACACAAATGACCATGGCAGTTAAACATTTGATTAATTCCATTTCTGTGAAATAATCCTAAAATCAGGGGGATAAAAAACCTTTATGTCAAAGGATGTTATTATAACCTTATTTAAAAGAGTGGCACGTTGGAAGCATCCTAAACATTCAATTGTAATGGAATGGTTAAATGTTCTATGGGACAGCAACTTCAAAGAATATTTGCCTTGCCATTAAAATCATGTTTAAAAGATTATGGGAGTATATGTATATGTATTTTACCATAATAACTTTAAAAAGATTATATAGTAATATCAAAAATGTTTATGATGTTTGCATTAAGTAAAAAATCAGAATACAAAATTTTATATACAAAATAAGTACAATTATTTTAAAAATTATATGAATAACGCAGACAAGAAGAAATAAAACGTTAATCGTGGCTATCTTCATCAGAACTTTCAGGGATTATTTTATCTTCTTCCACTTTCCAAATCCCCCTGCTCCCCAAATGTTTAATGAATATGAACTTTTTAAAGAAAAAATATAAAAGAATGAAGCCCTAGAAACCCAGTCTTCTCTACAACTAATTTAGTTTTGACAATAAGAATTCAATGGGGGTCCTTGTGCAAGGAACCAGCTTGGGAAATGCAGTATTTTACAAAGATTCATGTGTTGATGGGACATAGAACAGTACATGAAGAAAGGATGGACCCTAAGTCATATCCCACCCCCTGTACTAACTAGGGTTCTGTGACTCTGGATAAGTTGCCAGAAATCTCTGAGCCTCATTTTACTCAGCTGCAGAATGATTCCTCCTTTACAGGGTTGTAGTGAAGATTAGAGATAATGGAGATAACGTACAGGAGTCCATAGGGGTCAGCCAAGAAATATTGGCTAAATATTGTCATCTAAGCTCCCTAGAAGACAAGGTGAATCCCAGGGCTACCAGGGACAAAGTCAGGGACCCCTGAACTCCAGCGGTTTGTTTTAACACACTACTTCCCCTTCTAGTCTCCATGGCTTCTCACGTGAGTCGCTTTCTCAAACCCAAGGAGGCAGAAATCACTGTGTCCAGTTTGAGCCTATGCTGTCACACAGAGTCATTTGGGAGACATTTATAGCAGAAACCTTGTAGTAATTGCTTTGAGTTTAGTTATCTTCATTCAAATGGGAACATTTGTGCATTAAAAACAAAGGGTTAAAAATTAGGGGGTTAATTTTCTGTTATCGCTTTATGTATCCAGAATCAATGCAATATTGTTCTTATATTGCTTGCTCCCTGTTTCTCTTCATAAAAACACATAACTGGTCCAAATATATTCTCAATAAGACCTATCCTGAGCACTGAATTGAAAATCGCAACCTGTCCCCACCCCACTTTAAACCCTAACACCTACTCTACGTCCTACTCCATTTATCTCCATTGTTCTCATGACCCTTTAACACTGTGTGCTTCACATGTTTATTAATTGTCTTTTCCTTCCTGCTAGAATGTAAGCTCCATGAGGGCAGGAATCGTTTTCTTCTTTTTTGTTTCCTTTGTTCATCAATGTGTCCCAAGCGCCTAGAATAGTGCCTGCCTGGTACAGATTCTCAGTACAGATTTGTTTGAAGGAAGAAGACTGATGCTCATTCCTACAATGCATGTGCAACTAGCCCGGCTCCCTTAGAGCTACCAGAGGCCATATGGGACACATCCAGGGGGATCTGGCTCTTGTTGAAGCTGAGTTCAAGTTCTGCCTCAGCTCTCTGTGAAGTGTCATTCCGATCTTGCCATCCCAACAAGATCACTCCCTTCTCTGATCTTCTTTACAAAATCCATGATATATTTTACTTTATCTGGACCATGAGGTGCTTATATATTATCTTATATTATAATGACTTTTCATACACACACACACACACACACATATACGTGTGTGTGTGTGTGTATATATATATATATATATATATATGCATATATACCTTATCCCCAAAGCAGACTGTAGGTTCTGAGAAAGCAAAGACTATATCTTATTTTATTTTTTAGCATCTAGCACATTGGTTTGGATGGAGGAGGTGCTCAATAAGTACGTGTTAATGATGATGTATAAAGTTTTATTTTATTTTAATTAGATAAGCCGTGAAAAGTACATAGCGTAGTGTCTGGTACACAGAAATATCTGGGAACATTTGCTATTTGTATTAAAATGTGTATTCAAATGCATTAACTACTAGCATAGTGCCTGGAACATAATAGGTACCCATTGCATAATAGATTTCATTGAATAAACCAATTTTGAAAGTTTGCTATTTGAGGTTATTTGTTGGGTAAGTTTGTAACAGCATAGTTCCTCTGTCGTAGCTCAATGTATTAGCTAAATGCAAACATACGTGTTCATTAGAAGGGCAGTATTCCCCTGGGTAATAGTGGACTACTTTGGTTTGATTCAACGTAAGCCATTGTCTTTTCATTGGCAAAGAAATCACCATCTATTATGATTCCCACTCCTCACTTTGCCAATCTCACTTACTGTGTTCCCCTGAAAATAAGACCTAGCCGGACAATCAGCTCTAATGTGTCTTTTGGAGCAAAAATTAATATAAGACTCGGTCTTATTTTACTATAATATAAGACCGAGTCTATATAATATGATATGATATGATATGATATGATATATGATATGATATGATATGATATATGATATTATATGATATGATATAACATAACATAAGACTGGATCTTATATTAATTTTTGCTCCAAAAGACACATTAGAGCTGATGGTCCGGCTAGGTCTTATTTTCGGGGGAACACGGTAGTTGCCAGATTTAAGCGCATTTCCCTCTGCTGGGTGTCTCCCCATCCCAACCCTGTGGGGCCTGGAACTTACTTGAGGGGTTTGTAGCTGGGGCTTTTACAGAAGACCAGCAGTCCAGCTCCAGAACCCACTAACAACTCCTCCATCTTCAGGCACTTGATAGCCGACACTCCCTATGGGGGAGAAAAAGCATGAAGAAAGAGGCCAGCTGGTTTCATCATTAGGAATCAGTGCGTGACCGGACACAAAGGTCATGACCTAGGACATGTCAATGTTGCCACACGTCCTGCAAGGAGCAAACATACTTCACCAGACATTCTCCTTTTAAAAACACCTGTGCATTTGGAATATATTCAAAATTAACACTTTATGTCCACTCCAGTGAAGGTAGAGCTGACAGCATAAGCACAGCCACAGCGACATGAGTTCCTCAGTTGCCGCCCTTTTCACTTAATTCTTATAATGCAGAAAGACCAGATTCGACATCTAAGGAAAGCACAAAAGACTCCTTGTTTGGTGACTATAGTTTCTGAATGAAAGCATGCAGTACGTCATCTTCCCAATAATCGGAAATATTTAAATTTAAAGCCACTTTTAAAATTTGGGGATGTACAATGGCCGTTTTATAGCACCCACTATGAAGTTCTAATGTTAAGATGTGCATGACCAATATGTCATTTCAAAACTTTCAGAATAATATAGCTAATTATGTTCTAGGCTTGTGTCTTAATGAAGGTTGAATATTATAAAACAAATATTATGTCCTTTCAAGTTACGTTAAATTGAATTGGGCCTGTTCTGGTTCAAAAGTCATGATGCACGAGAAGAGAAACCAAGGCTCAAAAATAAGAAGGCATGGACGAGAATTATATGCTCCCCTCTCCTGCACCCCACCCCCAACTCCGAAAGTGCCACAGCAGGACAGCAGGACGAATGCCTGGCTCATGAAGAGACAATCCTCAGAAATATTTTTAGCCTTTGTTCCAGGACTTAGGGAAGCAAGGGATAAAGAGTTCAACAGAGCCTCAGAGTTATACAGATGTATTTCTAAATCAACTTTTTTGAAACTATACATGATATTGTTCAAGTGTGCAGGCTCTGGAGCCAGGCTGCCTGGGCGCGTATCTCAGCTCTATTACTTGCTAGCCATGAGATCTTACTAAATGGTATGTGCCTCAGTTTCCTCATGTGTAAAGCACAAGTAAAAAGGGTACCTAGCTCATCAGATTGTAATAAAGATCAAATGAGATAGTGCAAAGAAAGCACTTTACTCCATGTCTGACACATAAACATTTACTGAGCATGTCATGTTTTTATCGTTATCATTTCGATCATCGTCTTCTTCATTTTAGTGAGTATGCCTAATAAGACCATTTGAAACCATTTCAATTCTTTAACATTCTAACTATCGAGCAAACATTAAGTAGAGTTTCAAAATTGGTATCAAGATCACTTGATGTTCCAACCAAATGTCTTCAATGATACTTCCTATCCTTTCGTATGATAAGAATGATTTTCTTTCCACTTGTATAAAAGGCATCTTGGAATCATTGCTTTGTGGAATTGACAATCAGACTTGAACAGTTAGAAATTAACCTAGTGCCACTGTCGGTAGCCCTTAAGTGCTAAAGGTTTGAGGAACACTGAGACAGACGGCATCTTTTCTGGGAAGGCACTTAGATTCCAAGTGCTGGGAGACAAAACTATCCAGATCAGTAGTTTTCACGTAGTGTTTTATGGAGCCCTTCAGGTGTGTCTCAGGAATCAGAACTGGCAAGGCTGATCTGCTTTGCTTTCATCTGTTTGGTATATTGGAATCCCTCTCCTAAAAATAATTTGAAAAAACATAGATCTAGCCTACATCTCGATCTCCTGTGGGATTATTTCTAAACTCTTCCATTCTTATGCATCTCCTTAAAAGCTTGACTATTAAACAATTGTGTGATTGTTTAATCACACATGCTCCCAGGAACATGCTCCCTAGACTTGCTCCTGACATGCTCCCAGGAACACGGTGCAATATTTCAAAGCTTTTGGGGAATATTTGCTAAATGGAAGGTATCTACGTTTACTTAGAACCATCTGTTCTGGTGTCAGGCATGACATAGGCAGTTGCACAAGCTTTCACATTCAAAGTTGAGTAGAAACAGTCCTTGTAACTTTCTGGGGGTACTGGAAATAGCAGCATTTACTCTGTAAAATTATCCTTTGACTGTAGGCTTTTATTTTGGTTAAACATCAAAGTCTCTGACTGGACTTTTAACCAGAATTGTTAGGAATTCTGCAAATATAAACAATCAACAATTTCTAGGTCTTCTCATGACTTATAACACCATCCAAGGCTGAAAGCTAAGCTCTAGTAATTAGATTAGAAAAAATTATATATATATATATATATATATATATATATATATATATATATATATATATATACAGTCTCGTAGATCAAAGAGTACACTTCTCTTACACATGGCAGCAGGGCTGCCCAAATGCTGGGGTGAATGTGGTTACAATCACTAAACCACAGGCCCTGTGCTTTGAAGATGTGAAACAAGGTGTGGTTCTGATTCCCTCATTGAGGATACCTAGGAATACATTTGCCCTGAATATAAACCAGAGATGAGGGTTTAGAGAACAAGTCAACACACCTTGAAAATTTAGGTGTGGCCTTAGCTATATCACAGACTTTTTCTTTTTTCCACAAACTCTTTCTTAATGAAAGTTCTGTGTTGGCAGTGGAGGGAAGAAATCGCTAGAAAACAGCACAGCAAACTGATGGTCTCTACTCACCAGACTGAATTTGTCCTTTGCAGGCCCAGTGTCTACCAGTAGTTTAGTCTTCGGGTTCAGTTTTAGAATATCTCCAGTTGTGGTGCCAAGGTAGAAAAAGCAATCATCAGTGGCCATCTGGGGGGCAGAGAGAAAAAGAAACCTGAAGCCTTGGGTTTCCTCAGTGATGCCCATAAGCCCCTGGTCAGGGAATGACATGAGCTTTCTCTGAAACCCGATGAAGACCTACAAAGGTATGCATGGCTGCCTCTCTTTCCTCAGACGCAAGAGCGAGTAAGAACAGCTCAAGGCCAAAGTCAGAACTGGAGGAAATATTAGATTCCATGTAGCCTGTACATTTTTCACTTGAAGTCTATTTGTGTCTGATGTTAGTCTGCCTACCCTGCTGGCTCCAACTCCTGAGAATCCTCCAAAAGGCTGCTAGGATGAAGGCGTACTCCTCCAAAGAGAATATGTATTTGCTTTATCTCATCTTTTCCAAAGTCTCTATGCATAAAATGACTGCATTAGACAAGAAGAACAAGTCAATGGAGAGTGAAGTTATATGTATGAATGTATGAATGCACATTAAAAAACATATGACTAATTCCTCTTTATGGAAGGGACTGCATTTCAACAATGAGTTTCGTTGTTAGAAACTTTATTTCTAGTGGCAGAAAGAGCATAAGTGGCATAGGGATGTGCTGTGGGCTCTGAGTGCCTTCTGGCTACCCTGCTTCCGTCCTGGTGAGGCAGGTTTCTGATGTCTGAGGGCAGCCCAGGTCCAAGTAAAACAAGACCAATCCAGAGCTACGTCTAGGCAGCTCCTCTCCAACTTCTGAAGGGAGCTCCAGAAGTGAGATTCTCCCTCACCTGTGCCTCCCCATTCAACATCCCATATTTCCAGACCTCACCTCCCCACCCAATGCATATGTAGACACACACACACACACACACACTCTCTCTCTCTCTCTCTCTCTCTCTCTCTCTCTCTCTCTCTCTCTCTGTCTCTCTCTCTCTCTCTCTCTTTCTCCCCTTAGTCAGTACTGTTAACAGGAACTTGTACTAACAGTTACTTAAGATACACTTAAAGTAATACTTACTGTAATACTAAGGACTATTCTTTTCATCTGTCCTGTTTGGCACTCAGTTGGCCAGATTTTTCTATTTGGGAGATCCAGTTCCCATACTCGGATTGTCCCCCTATAGAAAAGAAATTCACAATCAAGTGGATATCTGTTTAACAACCACTTCTTATCTTCTCTGTTTTATGTATTCTCTTGAAGAAAAAACTGAAGAGAACTAGGTATTTTTGAAGGTTTGTTATAGCCTACTGCTCTACTTAAGATCTTCCATTTGATTCTCACAACCACCCTGGGGGTAGGTTTTATGATCCCCCACTTGCCAAATGAGAAAACACAGAGCCTACATACAGCAGAGCAGGGGTTCCCATCCAGCTCTCTCCGTTTGTGTGGATATAGAGAAACACAAATAAACAAGGAAACAAATGAAGAAAAAACCAGAGTTTATTAGGTATGTTTCTTTCAAGGTATTGAGTTGTGAGGAAATTTTTTAAAAGGAAGGACTTCATTATGGAGAGTTCTGTCTTCAAGGAAGGAGAAAGGAGACGAAGCAATGAAAAGTCAAATCAGCACCTAACATAAGACTTGGCATATACCTGATGTTTAATCATGGTATGTTGAGTTAATATGAATTAATAATTTTATGAAAATATCATGGTCAACATGACAAAGACTTCAACTAATATCCTAAGGCAGAAAAGATTAAAAACATATTAATCAAGTTCAGTTTTTCTTTTTTTTAAAGCCTCCAGACTTATGTACACTGTAAGTGCTGAATATTTTCAATGTACTTTCTTTTTTTGTTTGTTTTATTTTTACTTTCTTTTTTGTTTTGTTTTGTTTTATTTTGTTTGTTTATTTAAATGTACTTTCTAAACTAAAAAAAAAATATCAGCTTTTCCTGGCCTTCCTGGTAGCTGACATTTGGATGCTATAATATTGGAATTTGCAGGATATCTCATGGGAGACAATATAATGGAACAACCTGAAATTGAGACCATCATGGAGAACCACCACAGTGTGTGGGTGCCATATCAGAAATCTTACTTAAGAGTGATTTTTCTCAGTTATCTGTGTACATGACATATAAGGCAGACCTAAATGACAGATTGTCCTAAAAAAACATTTATTTTTGCTTAAATTCAAGTTTCGATCCTGTAGAAACATTGTCCACGGATGTCAATAGGTCAATGCCTATTGCTTAAGCAGCTGCTGAGGAGCAGAGAGACCCTCATAAAATGAAAGCTTAGTCAAACCACTCTGTAAACCTGAAAGGAGTTTAAGAGCTTCCTTGTTACCAGTGGCCTCTGAAGACAGGGTAGGATGTAGTTAGCTGCTTTAGGATCAGAGCACTGTCCTAATAAGGTCTGCTCCTTAGGGGTTGGCTTTCATGCCACCAGTTAGTTTCATGGTTTCTGAATAAATCCTTCCTCATCATTAGGTATGGAACAAATGCATGCTGCATGTCACAAGGTGGGGACAGGAAATAGTACAGATGCAGAGAAGCACAAATGCTTTACTCTGGCTGGAAAAGCAACCAACAATATGTGCCTCTCACAGATGGGCTGAAAAGGATAGTTCCATCCAACATATATTTCAACTGTACATTCACAGATTTTTGACCTTTGAACTCATATATGACATGAAAGTAGGTGCTTTTGTACAGGTTTAACCTTCACTTTAAACTCCAAACAGGGCTCTGGTTGGTGAATCTGTACATTAATGTCTTCTGTTAGACAGATGCTGGCCTCTCTTCAGACCTCCAGCTTGGTTAAAAGCTGACCCTACCAAAAATGATATCATATGACTAATAGTCAAACATTTGAAACTTCCTGGCACAGTTAATTTGCAAACTATCATTTCATGAAATCTAAAGAGCATGTTGTAAGAAATATCAACTGTGAGTGAATCTATGCAATTGTGCAAATTACTCTTACTCTGTAAGCATGGATTTTAGGTAATATGAGGTCTGGCAATTAAGTTCCCAAACTCATCCTAGAAAAAGTGCTACATACCTCATTGCTGAATATCACTATGGTCACCTTCTAAGTACTCCCCTTGGGAAGCTATGCACCCATGCCAGCACCTAGACCATCCTTCAAAGCAATTCTGGAACTTTTTCTGGAATGGCCATCAGAGCTGTCATCGGTTACCCTTGATGCCCTGAATGTCATCAAAATGTCTGCCTTTCAATATTTCCTTTATCTTTGAGTCAAGAAAGAAGTCATTGGGGGCCAGATCAGGTGAGTAGGGAGGGTGTTCCAAAACAGTTACTTGTTTACTGACTAAAAACTCCCTCACAGACAGTGCTGTGTGAGCTGGTGCATTGTCGTGATGCAAGAGCCATGAATTGTTGGCGAAAAGTTCAGGTGTCCTAACTTTTTTATGCAGACATTTTAGCACTTCCAAATAGTAAACTTGGTTAACTGTTTGTCCAGTTGGTACAAATTCACAATGAATAATCCCTCTGATATCAAAAAAGGTTAGCAACATCGTTGCAAAGAAGTCTGCGAACTTAATTGTCAGACCTGGTATGTTATCAATAACAAACAAACCAGAACCTGCAATGAATTTAGCAGGTAAGGAGAATATTTTCAGTGGGAAGCACAGAATTTTTAAATAACCATATTTGAAAGACTTTCGATTAAAAGAATTTTTAATGACTACAAAATCATGAAAATTATGACGTAAGGTGTTTTTCCAGGACTGAAAATATGTTCCCTCGAATTGGAATGACCATGCTTTCTGTACAAGCAAATAAAGTGGTTTATGAGTTCTGAAAACCCCAACTGCAGACACGTACTTTCCAGCAGTAACAAACATCTCATCGTTGCTCCCCAAGAAGATCACTGTGGTGGCATTCCCGACATTGAGGCCGGCCGCTGGACTGCCACAGATGGCTTCTCTCTTGGCTATGCTCCACACCACTACACTGCCAAAATGAGAGGACAAAACAAGTCAGGGGAAGACAGACTTTCAAAATAAGAAATAGTTCTGTTAGTAGTTCGAGAAAGAAAATAAAAAACAGGTTACTTCCAAAGGAACAAAAGAATTGCACTGACCTCCAGACATCTGCTCAGTCACCCTAGATATGAGAAGACAAATGGGTGACACTTAAAAAGTTTCGAAGGAAATGATTATGAGGCTAGAAACCAGTGAGTGCATCAATCAAGTCTGACACCAAAACAGACATTTTCAGACATTGAAGGCATAAAGGTTGACCACCCATTTATCTCACATAAAAAATTCTTTGGGGAAGTATCCCAGAAAAAAGGAAAGAAAGCAAGAAAGAAAGGAAGAAAGAACGAAAGAAAGAAAGGAAGAAAGGAAGAAAGGAAGGAAGGAAGGAAGGAAGGAAGGAAGGAAGGAAGGAAGGAAGGAAGGAAGGAAGGAAGGAAGAAAGAAAGAAAAACAATAAAGAAAAATAAGGCAATAAAGAGGATGACATAAAGCAGTGTTCTCAAACTTGAACATGTATGAGAATCACTTGCAGGGCTTGCTAAAACAGACTGCTGGGACCCACCCTCAGGGCTTCTGATGTATTAGGTCTGGGGTGGGGCAGAAGAATTTGCTTTTCTAAAAATTCCCAGGTGATGATGATGCTGCTGGTCTGGGGACTGCATTGCTTTGGGTTCCATTTTCTTCTTTCTGGGAGCAATCATACAACTTGGTCCTAAATTGAATTGTGTTTGGATAATATTGAAAATGCTGGGGAGAGGGTAAACAAAGTATTAAAGAAAAAGAATGCAAATATTACAAACCTTGCTAATGTTAAAACATACCTATTTATATTTCCCAAATTTTTTACATATAGAATGTATTGTCATAAGTAGTCTAAAATCAAGGTACAACCAAGAGTTCCAGGAATGGTGAGGTATGAATGAGGTAGTGTAAGAACCATAATTTTGTCTTTTTTCTTAGTAGGAAATTGATAGATACCATCTAAAGTGGAAAAATTGAGAGATATATCACTTACAAAGTTACACTGTTAACTAGATGAACAAAAAAAGACTTTTAAAACCAAGGACCTCATACCCAAGAGAAATGAAAACATATATCCATACAAAATCTTATACATGAATATTCAAAGCAGCATTAATAATAGCCTAAAAGTGGAAAAGACCGAAAAATCCATCAACTGATGAATGAACAAAGAAAATGTGGTATATGCATACAATAGACTATTATTTGACAATATGAGAAGAATGAAGTACTAATACATGCCACAATAGGGATGAGCCTGAAAACATTATGCTTAATGAAAGAAATCAACCGCAAAAGGCCACATATAGTATGACTCCATGTATGCAAAATGTCCAGAGCAAGCAAATGTATAGACAGAAAGTTGTTTGGTGGTTACCTGGGGCTGAGAGGGCAGTCAATGGGGAATAAATGTCAATGGACATGGGTTTCTTTCTGGGGTCCTAAAAATGTTCTAAAATTGACTGTGGTGATGGTTATACAACATAACATGTAAAAAATTTCTTGGGGAAGTACTCCGGCAAAACAACTTCATTCAACTAACCACTAACCTATTATACAAACCACTCAACTGTACATGCTAAGTGGGTGAATTTTATGGTATGTGAAATATATCTCAATAAAGCTGTAAAAAAAAAAAAAAAGGAATCAAGTGCCTCTGGAGTGCAGAACTCTTCATGGTGGAGTGGTATGAATTTTGAATCCTTCTGTGTAGTAGAACACACTTTATGAGTATAAATCATAGACAGGTATAGATTTTTTTCAAAAGCAAGTTTAAGATTTAAAAATAAATACAAGTACAAGGCATTGACATAGATAAAGAGATGGCCAAGTAAATTCCAGCACATTCATACAATGGAATATCATGTAGTCATTGCAAAGAATGAGACATACACCTATACATACACACATAGGAGATGTTCTCAGTATACAGTTAATAAAAAAGCACGTTGCATTACAACCCTGAGAGTGTGATAAAATTAATGCAAAATAATTCATAAATAGGTTACAAAATATTTAAAATGCATGTACATGCAAACATTGAATGTCTACTACAGTTCCCAGCATCCCTTTTGTTCCTCCCCCTGTATGCAGAAGCAAGGTGGTTTGGGTAGAATGAATGCTTCCACAGGTTCAGGATTGACTCCTGATTGTCCAAAACCAATCGGCAGAATCCCATCTTCCTCACTACCATGGCCTGTTCAGGGATAGGTATATTGCATTTTCTTGTCCAGCAAGGGTGTTTTTGTTTGTTTGTTTTTTAATTTCTTTTTTTAGAAAAGAAACTTTCTTTAGAATGTCTGTCTCAATATCCCTCAATTTTCTGCAAGAAAATTTTAGATAGCCTAAAATCAAGCTTAAAATTAGAAAGGAGATGAACATTTTCACAGATTAACCTTGATTAAAAGGCCATTTTTTTTCTCCCCCAAGGTCTAGCCTTGGCATCTCTCTGACGGGAGCTAGAAGTGGGATTGACCAGATGGCCAACCTCCAAGACTCTCTGGGGGTGGGAATCAGTATTTTTAAGTTTTCTTTGGATGATTTCAATGTGCACCCAAGGATGAGAACACTTGCTTTAAGTTGAGCTAAGAATGTTAATAGATGATCATGGGGTACATTTCTTTCCAAAAACAGTCAAATGGGGATGGCTTAGGGAAGGTATGACTACTCAACATGGGAAGGCATAACTATCAAAGGAGGAAATCTCATAAAAATTTTGTGGATTTGCTGTATATAAAGAGAAGAATTATCAACACTTCCAGTCAAGATGTCAGAGTAGGTAAATGCTATGCTTGCCTCTCATGACCACATTGAAATTACAATTAAACTACAAAATAACCACCATTGAGAATGGCCTGAAGTCTAGCTGAACAGAAGTTCTACCTCTAAGGACATACACAAGAAGCCACCTTAAGACTGGAAGGAGGAGCAGAGACACAGAATATGCTGGTCCCACATGTGGGTGTGACCATGAAAAATCAGGAGGGATACCTTGGCTGTGGAGGTCCCCGCACCACAGGAGTGAGGGGTCCCAGTCCCACACCAGGCTCCCCCGCCCAGGGCTCCAATGCCAGGACAGAAGTCCCTATAACTTCTGGCTGTGAAAATCAGAGGAGACTGTGGCTGAGTGAGATGGAGGGTGGCTGGAGTCTCAGTATTCCTCTTACAGGGCCCATGCACAGACTTACTTGCTGATGGACTCACTCTAAGCTCCAGTGCTGCAGCAGCAGCTCAAAAGGCACCAGGGACATACGGGAGGAACTGAGTTGTCTAGCTTCAGGGCAAGGGCTGGAGGGGCAGCTTTCTTTCAAACAGAAGTGCTAGTAGAATCCATTGTTTTTTTTTATTGAGACTTACCCCACGCCCAGTGTGCAGACCCAGGCAGCTGTCATATCTGAGTTGCCATCAACCTGGCTAACACCATTCAACCTACCATGTTGATTCCCTGAGACCCTGCTCCACTCAACTTGTGGTCTCACCCAAGGCCTGTCTTGGCTGATGCTGCAGACTTTCCTAAAATCTCTCAAAGTTTCACAAAATACAAACAAGCAGCATCTGGCTTTGGTGTGCCCCATACCTGTTCCTGAGCAGCACCAAGCCTGGCACTAGCAGCAGCCAGCCTCAGTTTGTAGCTTGGCATTTCAAGTCACCTCCAAGTCCAGCACAGGTGGCAGCCATCTGTGGATTACTTTGTGGCTCATGCCAGGTGGCCCTGGGCAGGACACAGGCTGTGGCTGAACTTGCCCTACAGTACGGCCCCTCCCAGGAGGCCCTGGGGCTGGCATGCCCAGTGACCAGCTTTGGACCTGAGCCAGAGCATCACCTCCAAGAATGACATACCCAAAGGGCAAACTGGGCAGGCACCAGAGCCCTGCCAAAGTGAATACTGCCCTTTAGGGTCAGCCCCTGCACAATAGCTCCTCCACTGTAGTCACAGTCAGGTCTCACAGCCAATCAGCCCCAGCGTTAATCCCTCCCACTGACATGCAAACAACAAAGGCTCAAATACAACAGGAGGGCACACACAACACACACAAGGAACACACCTGGAGTGCCCAGTTCTGGTGACCAGGGAGACTGTGCCACTGGGCCCCACAAGACACCTACTATATAAGGCCATATTCTAAGACCAGGAGACAAAGCAGCCCTACTTAATACATAGAAACAAACACAGGGAAGCAGCCAAAATGGGGAGACAAAGAAACATGTCCTAAATAAAAGAACAGAACAAAGCTCCAGAAAAAGAACTAAACAGAATGAAGACAAGCCATTTACCAGACACAGAGGTCAAAACACTGGTTATTAGGATACTCAATGATCTCAGGGAGAACTTCAACAAAGAGACAGGAAACATAAAAATGGAGATGGAAAACATAAAAAAGAACCAGTCAGAAATAAATACTGCAATAACTGAAATGAAGAATACATTAGAGGGAATCAACAATAGATTACATGAAGCAGAGGACTGAATCTGCAATTTAGAAGATAAGGCAGCAGAAAACACCCAGTCAGAACAGAAAAAGGAAAAAGAATCCCCCACAATGGGGAGAGTTTAAGGAACCTCTGGGACAACCTCAAGAGTACCAACACTCACACCATAGTGGTATCAGAAAGAGAGGAGAGACAGCAAGGAATTGAAACCCTATTTGAAAAAATGATGATGGAAAACTTCCCTAACCTGGTAAAAGAAATAGACATACAAGCCCAGGAAGTGCAGAGTCCCAAAGAAGATGAACCCAAACAGGTCCATACCAAGACACATCATAATTTAAATGCCAAAGTTTAAGACAAAGAGAGACTCTTAATAGCAGCAAGAGAAAAGCTGTTAGTTACCTACAAGGGAGCTCTCATAAGAATGTCAGCTGATTTCTGAGCAGAATCTTTGCAGGCCAGAAGGGATTGGCATGAAATATTCAAAGTGATGAAAAGCATGGACCTAGATTACTCTACCCAGCAAAGCTATTATTTAGGATCAAAGGACAGATAAAGAGCTTCTCAGACAAAACAAACAAACAGAAAAAAAGCTAAAGGAGTTCATTACCACCAAATCAATATTACAAAGAATCTTAGAGGGACTTTTTTTGCACCCTCCTGTTTCTTCTGTCTCCCCCGCCCAGAGGGACATTTTTAAGATAAAAAGACCAAAAGTATGAATAATAAAATTGCAATAACCACATATCTATCAACAATTACTTTAAATGCAATTCAATGATCCAATCAAAAGATAGAGTGGTTGAATGAATATAAAGCGAAACCCTTACATATGCTGCCTATAAGAGACTCACTTCAGACTGAAAGACACACACAAACTGAAGGTAAAGGGATGTGAAAAAGACATTTCATAAAAATAGAAACAAACAACAAAAAAACCTGGGGTAGCAATACTTATAACAGACAAAATAGACTTTAAAACAAAGGAAAGAGAAATAAGAGAGAAAGAAGGACCCAGTAATATCAGTTCTGGATATTTACTAAAGAAACCCAAAATGCTACTTTGAGGGCATGTGTGCATCTATATATCCATTGCAGCATTATTTACAATGGCCAAGATGTGGAGGCAGCCTGGGTGTCCGTCAAAGGAAGAATGGATAAAGAGGTGGTACCTATATACAATGGCCATGGAAGGGAATGAGATCTTGCCATCTGTGGCAGCATGGATGGACCTGGAGGGTATTGTGCTGAGTGGAGTATGTCAGACAGAGAAAGACAGATGCAATGTGACTTCACTTGTATGTGGAATCTAAAGAACAAAACAAACAAACAAAACAGAAACAAACTCATAGATACAGAGAACATTTTGCCAGATGGGAGAGGGGCTTGGGGGGTGGGTGGAAAAGGGAAAGGGATTAAGGAGTACAAATTGGTTGTTACAAAGTAGTCATGGGATGTAGGATATAGCATAAGGAATACAGTCAATAATATTGTAATCACTATGTATGGTATCAGATGTGTACTAGATTTATTGGGGTGATAGATGCACGGGGTGGGGGTTGGTGGGGCAGGGTGTAAAAAGTGAAGGGAGTAAGAAGTACAAACTGATAGTTACCAATTAGTCATGGGGATGTAAAGTAAAGCATAGGGAATATAGTTAATGATATGGTAACAAATATATACAATGCCAGGTGGGTATTAGACTAGTCAGGGGGATCACCTCATAAATTACATAAATGTCTAACCACTATGTTGTACACCTGAAATTAATGTGAAATACTATTGAATGTCAACTGTAGTTGAAAAATTGAAAAAGGGCGGGGGGAGATGAGGGGGAATAAGAGGTTCAAATTTCCAGGTAAAAAACAAGTAAGTCATCGGGATGTGATGTACAGCATAGGGAATGTACTCAATAATATTGTGATAACATGTTCCGATGTCAGATGGTGGCTGGACTTATCACAGTGATCACTTCTTTAGGTGTATAAATGTTGAACAACTATGGTGTACACCTGATATTAATACTGTATGTTAGCTATATTTTGATAAAAATCTTTAAAAATAAAGAGAAGAACTATCAATATATAACTACACTTAAATGCAAATTTCCTTTGTAATAAACACGTGAAGCTCAAAATGCTTGTATCCACAGAAGTTAACCAAAGTATTGAGTCCTACACAAACCTCAGATGTGATTTTTCTTTTACAGACTATGTTCCTGTAGCATTTACATAGGAATGTGGACTTCATTGATTATTCTTCCTTATATAACTTAACGATTTTAAATACTTCCCCCCCCCCCCCAGTTTCATTGGTATGTATTCTCTGCCTACTAAACTTGACTGTGAGTTCCTTGAGGGCAAAGATTATGTCTTGGCGAGACAAGTGAAAAATGCCACACTGCCAGGGTGTGTCTCCCAGCTCTGCTACTCACCAGCCGGTAACTTTAGTTCCTTGACTGTCATGTGACCCTAATAGCTCCCACCTCATGGAGTTGTTGGGAGGCTTAAGTGAGATAATGCAGTGAAAGTGCTCCACACACACCTGTCACATAGTAAGTGCTCAGAAAAATTAGCTGTGGTCTTTGATGCAGCGCTGCTACTGATAATAATGATGATGATGTCTGTTTTTTTTTTTTTTTACAGCAATGGTTCTCTAATTTAGCTTCACTTTAGAGTCATGTAGGAAGCTTTTATAACTCTTAAAGCCCAGGCCAATCAAATCAGATTCTCTGAAGGTGGAGTGAGCCATCAGTAATTGTCTAAAGCTCCCCATGGATTTCAGTGCTCGGCCAGGGTTGAGAACCACTGTCCTATGGTAGTTTCCTCGTAGGTTTTTCATACAACACACACTCAGATATAGACGGGCCAACAGAGAATGTTAGCGGGGAGACAGTACTTGTACATGTCTAGAAATATGCCTGCAGGAAAATAAGTAAGTATGTTTAGTGCATTACCTTCCATCATCTGGGCCTCCTAGTGACACCAAGTACAAATCATTTGGTGAAAACGCCAGATCTTCAATTTTGCCCTTGTGAAGTGACAGCCGAGCAATCAGCTCCCTCTTCTTATAATCCCACAAAATGATATCTGCCTGGGGGCAAGAATATACTGTCAGATCAGAGATAGCTACCCTTGAGGAGATAGCTACCTCTCTCAGTGAAAAATAATCAGTAACATCACTTTGCTGGAAATTCGGTCATGACTTGCAAACATGACAGCAACAAAATGGAAATGGTTTTAAACAGGGACTTTCGTTCCTGAGCATTATCAGTCACCAGCTGCGACATCTGGTGTAAAAACACCAGATTCCTTCGCTCTCAGCCTGATAGAAGGAGAAGTCAAGAGGAAGAAGAGGAAGGGTAAAAACACTGGGTCATGATAGAGCTACCTGAAGAGGGGACACTGTTTCTAGGGCGGCACCTCGAAATCAATTCACAGTGAGTTACTTTCAGTTTATTCACCTTGAAGCCCATGAACGTAACTTGTCCCGAGGCAATGTAAACTCCACTCTTGGAGGTGGTCACACAGGAGACATTGTTGCCATGACCGCGTAGTAAATTCTGTTCCTTAGTATTTATTGACTGAATGAGGATGGTGCAACCGAGAGGGTAAATCAGATGCTCCTGGTCAGGATGACACTGCAGACCAGTGGGCACATGTCCTAAAAAAAAAAAAAGGAATAATAAGGTGCAGGAGTGGCTGCCTTTTTTTTTTTTTTTTTTTTGAGTACAAAAAGGAATGCTTTTGAAATTAAACCTTAGTTCATCAAAAATAAGTTTGGGGGGAATAATGATTAATTTTATTCCACGGACAAGAAGGTCAGTCTAGTACATGAAACTTCTAAAACTTTAATGTGCATAAAATTCCCAGGATGTCCAGTTAAAATGCAGTTTCTGATTTTGGGTTTGGGGTAGGACTGAGATTCTGCGTTTCTGACAGCCTTTTAAGTGCTGCTGATGGTGATGCTGGTCCGAGAATCTCTCTTTGGACAGCAAAGCCGTAGGGCCAATTCTTCTAATTCTAAGACATATAAGAGCTTGAAGCGCGGGCAGCCTGAAGCGCGAGGAGCTAGTCAGGATGAGTGCATAGGCATGGGGGGGGGACGTGAATACTGCCTTGGGCACAAATTTTGTGAAGATAAAATTTTGTTTTCCTTTGGTCAGAAGTTTTTCAGTTGTTCTTCATATTTATTTTACAATATAAACTTTAAAGTCACCTTGACTACGAAAAAAATCAATTTTAGTGGAATGTATTAAATGTGTAGATTGATTTAGGGAAACATAAGTTTTATAATGATATATTATGTTTCCTTTCGAAAAATAGGGTATGTAACCCTAATAAACTTTAATTTTAAAAAAATTGTAATACAAAAATAAATATAAATAAATAAATAAATCTAGGGTATGGTTTTCCATGAAATCTACTTTTATGTCCTCCAGTAGCATTTCCTATTTTTCTTCTTAAAGATCTCGCATATTTCTTATTATATTTATTCCTGAGTATTTTAAAATCTTTCTTTTTCTTTTGCTATTTCCTTCCTTACCAAAAGAATCATAAATACTTATGATATCTTTGACATCTTTCCTTGCTATTCTATGTAGATCTCTTTTTCTTAAGGATTAGATAGTATTTTGTTGTAGAAAAGGACTATAATTAAAAAATAATTTATTATGCTAAAATTCACATAACATAAAATTATCTTTTGTGAGAAATGCAAAAATTTCAGGCCCCAGAGGAATTTTATTTTATTTTATGTTTTACCTTTAGACCTACTGCACCGCTTTCTCCCACGCACCCCCACCTGGCTCTGGTAACCACCAATCTGTTCTCTTGTATCTATGAGCCTGGTTTTTTTTTTTTAGATTTCACATGTAAGAGAGAAATTATACAGTATCTGTCTTTCTCTATCCGACTTATTTCACTTAGCATAATGTTCTTGAGGTCCATCCAGGTTGTTGCAAATGGCAAGATTTCATTCTTTCTTATGGCAAACTAATTTTCCATTGTGTATATGTACCATCATTTCTGTATCCATTTATCCACCAATGGACATTTAAGTTGTTTCCATACTTTGACTATTGTAAATAATGCTGCAATGAACATGGGGTACAGATAGATATCTCTCTGAGTTAGTGTTCTCATTTTCAGATAAATACTCAGAAGTGCAATTGCTGGATCATATGATAGTTCCGTTTTTAATTTTTTGAGGAACCTTCACAGTTTTCCATAGTGGCTGCACCAATTTACATTTCACGAACAGTACACAGAGTTCCCTTTTCCCCACATCCTCACCAACACTTGTTATTTTTTGCCTTTTTCATGATAGCCATTCTAACAGGTGTGAGGTTATATCTCATTGTGCTTTTGATTTGCATTTCCCTGATGATTAATGATATTGAGCATCTTTTCATGAACCTGTTGGCCATCTGTATGCCTTCTTTGGAAAAAAATGTCTATTCAGATCTTTTGCCCATTTTAAAATCAGATTTTTTTTTTTTTGCTATGGAGTTGTATGAGTTCTTTATATATTTTAGATATTAACTCCTTATCAAACATATGATTTGCAAATATTTTCTCCAAGCCAATAGGTTGCCTTTTTATTTTGTTGATGGCTTCCTTTGCTGTACAGAAGCTTTTTAGTTTGATATAGTCACACTTGTTTATTTTTGCTATTGTTGCTTTTAACTGTTGGTGTCAGATTCAGAAAATCATTGCCAAGACTGATGTCAACTGCCTATGTTTTCTTCTAGGATATTTATGATTTCAGGTTTTAGGTTAAGGTCTTTAATCCATTTTGAGTTGTTTTTTGTGTGTGGTGTAGGATTGTGGTCAAGTTTTATCCTTTTGAGTCCTGTCTTTCCCCATTGTATTTTCTTAGCTCTTTTTCATAAATTAATTGACCATGGATGCATGAGTTTATATCTGGGCTCTCTATTCTGTTTCATTGATCTATGTGTCTGTTTTTAATGCTAATACCACACTGTCTTAATGTCTATAGCTTTGGAATAGAGTTTGAAATCAGGGAGCATGACGTCTCCAGCTTTGTTCTTTCTTGAGATTGCTTTGGCTATTTGGGGTCTTTTGTGGTTCCATACAAATTTTAGTATTGTTTTTTCTATTTCTGTGAAAAATGCCATTGGAACTTTGATAGGGATTCAATCTGCGGATGGCTTTGAATAGTATAGAATTTTAAACAATATTAATTTTTCTAACCCACAAGCATGGAACATCTTTGCATTTACTTACATCTTCTTCAATTTCTTTCATTAATGTTTTGTAGTAGTCAATATACAGGTCTTGCATCTCTTTGGTTAAATTTATTCCTAGGTATTTTATTCTTCTGATGCAATTGTAAATAAGATTGTTTTCTTTATTTCTATTTCTGATAGTTTGTTATTAGTGTATAGAAATTTTCAATACAACAGATTTTGGAGTATTGATTTTGTATCCTGTAACATTACTGAATTAATTCATTAGTTCTAAAAGTTTTTGATGGAGTCTTTAGGGTTTCCTATATATAATATGTCATCTGCAAATAGTTATAGTTTTAATTCTTCCTTTTCAATTTTGATGCCTTTTATTTCTTTTTCTTGCCTAATTGCTCTGGCTATGACTTCCAGTACTATGTTGAATAAAAATGGTGAGAGTGAGCATCCTTGTCCTGTTCCCAATCTTAGAGGAAAATCTTTCAGCTTCTCACTGTTGAATATGATGTTAGCTGTGGGCTTGGCATGTGTGAGCTTTATTATGTTGAAGTACATTCCCTGTAATCCTGCTTTTTTGAGAGTTTTTATCATAAATGGATGTTGAATTTTGTCAAATGCTTTTTTCTGCATCTATTGAGATGATCATATGATTTTTATCCTTTATTTTGTTAATGTGGTAGTATATCGAGTGATTTGTAAATGTTGAACCATCCTTACATCCCTGAAATAAATCCCACTTGATCATGGTGTATGATCTTTTCAATGTATTGTTGAATTTGGTTTGCTAATATTTTGTTGAGTATTCATTTATTTATTTGGGTGAAATTCACATAACATAAAATTAACCATTGTAAAGTGAATAATCCAGTGGCATTTAGCACATTCACAATGTTGTGCAACCACCATCTCTATCTAGTTCCAAAACATTTCTGGATTCATTTTTTAAAATAATTTCTTTTACCAATGGGCATTTGGGTTATTTTCTCCAATATTTGAGCTATTATACACAGTACCACAATGAATCTCACACATAATTTTAAAAAAATATAAATAAGTGATTCAAGTTCTTAAAAGCTCAAAGATTATCCTCATTAAAAATTATAATAGATACTACAAAACCATCTTTCACAAAGCTTATAAAATTTATTCTCCCAGCAACAGTAATCATTTCTTATTATCACCTCACTATTATCCATATTTCTAATCTTGCCAATTAGAGAAGTAAAAAAATAATGTCATTGTTTTAATAGAAAATTTTTCTAGAATTTTGAGTTAGTAGCTATATATATATTTCTTTAGCCATTATCTATTTCAGAGTTTGGCAAATATTTTCTATAAAAAGGGCCAAACAGTAAATATTTTAGGCTTTATGGACCACAAGTACTACTCAAGTCTACTACTGTAGTTTAAAAGCAGTGATAGATAATACATAAATATATGCACAAGGCTGGGTTCCAATAAAACTTTATTTACAAAACCAGATAGAGGGCCAGATTTGGCCCACAGACTATCATTTGCAGAATCCCGATCTATCTTATTATTATTGTTATTTTTTTGTTTAAGAACTCTTTACATAATAGGAAAATCATGGGCTTACCTACTCATGTAAATTGATGAATGTGACTATTCTTGTGTCAATACCAGACTCTTAGTAACTATAGCTTTATAAAATGCTTTCATAAGCAACACAACTATATTTGGTTTGCTTAAATAATAAATTCCTGTCAAAATACAATACCTAAAAGAGTCAAGTGTAGTTACGCATTTTACACCCTCAAGTTAAAACTCATAAACTATAATGTTACACTACAATGAGTTCTAGTGTCATAATGATAAATGGGGCTTTGCCTTTCTTCTAATTTGTCTTCCATGTGAAGCCTAAACTAATTACCTGGTATTTAAGGCCTCTAAAATCTAATCCCAGGCTCTCTTTCCTATGTTATCCTGCCAGTCCCTGACATTGAAGCCACACCAAGCTCTTTGCTACTCCCTACCGAGGCCCCACACTGTTCGCCTTCCTCCTTTGCTCACCCTTTTCCTGCTACCTGGAATATTCTGCTCCTCAGTCTTTACCCACTGACTGCTACCCACCTTTGAACACTACTTGAGTTAATCCTTCCTTTACCTCACTCAAGCGTAGAATAGAATCTTTCTCTGAAACTTTCATAAAGCTTTACTTATTCTCTTTTATAAGAGGAAGTATAGACTTTTTAAGTAAACATTTTTCATCGGAGACAAAAATACAGAAAACTCAATAATGTTGCACCAAGTAAACACACCCATTTAACTGTAGTCCAGATCAAGAAATAGATTATTACCACACCTCACACATATTCCACGAGCCTTCTCTCAGTTTACATCACCCCAAAGGTAATTGCTGTTTTGACTTCTATTCTTGTAAATTAATTTTCCTTATTTTAGAACTCTATATGAGTGAAATTATACAGTATGTACTCTTTTTAGCATCTGGCTTTTTTCATTGAACATTATGTTTGTGAGATCTACCCATGCTCTGTGTAGCAGTAGTTCATTCTTTTCCTTCATTGCACAGTAGTCTATTGTATGACCATACCACCATTTATTTGTCCTTTTACTTTTGATGGACAGTTGGCTGTTTTTAATTTTCAGCTATTTGAAAGAATGCTACTATAAATAGTCCCATATTTTGGGGGTGCACATTTCTGTTGCATATCTGGTATAGCATTGGGAGGATACATCAAAAGTCTTTAAGATATACACAGAATTTATCCTAAGGAAAAAGTTAGAGTTAAAACTTTTAGCTATGCAGATGTTCTCTGTAGCATTTAAAAATAAACATAAAGAAATGAAAATTATGTTAAATTCTCAAGAACAGTTTATATAAATTGTGGTGTATCTATGCAATAGAATATTATATTAAAGTATTATATTAAAATTGTGACATAGAGTATATTTACTGGTAAGGAAAGATTTGCATGGGATACTGTTGAGAAAAAAATCTGGTTATAAGAGAACATATACAGCCTGAGTCCATTATTACATAAAAAAAATATTTATATGTAAGTGGTGTTAAGTGTATATTTGAAAAGAATCACACCAAAGTCAACAGTGATATTTTGGGAAATGTAATGATGGCTGATCTTTCTTTCAGTTTCACTGTATTTTTCTAATTTTAAAACATTTCTTAAACGATTTTGTAACCAGCTCTAAAAATGGCTGATATCTCAGATGTACTAAGTGGCCACTTTCTATTAGAAACGGTTCAAGTAAAACGATGAGTCAAGAGCCAAACTCTAGAACGTGCTTAAAACTTTGGATTTTGATTGTTTTGCATCTATTTTTACAATTTTAAAGCTATCAGGCATCACAATGCACTTGAAAAAGTTTGCTTTCCTAAAATGGAATCCATTGCCTATTTTCATCCTTCAGGAAAAAACAAACAGCATTTTCCACTTTAATGTTCAAAATAATGGGCAGTAATAAATAGGATTTGAGCAGAACCATCAGGTCTCCTCTGACCAAAGCGTCTCTCCCCTCTTGCTTCCCCTGGCGTCTCTTCCCCTTCCACCGTGGTCTGAAGTCCCCATCATTAGAATCCTTTGGGGTTAGAGGACATCATAACTTAAAGCGGTTGCTCAAACACATGTTCTCTTCCCAGCCCTTTCTCATTAATACATCAGCTGGACTATGGGAAGTTAGTTGGTCGCAGAGGCCAACACGGGCTCGGCAACCCGATGGTTACTGAGGGGAGGGCTCTTTGCGGGCTGCGTGGGCTTAGAGCCAGCGAGAGCTAACCTAGTGGGAGAATGGCTACAACCACCCTTACTCGTACGTCCGGACAGGTGTGGAGGCATTTGGTCCTTTTTGGGTGCTGGCAAAAACCACCCGACTCCTTGAGGCTTGGAAAGAGCAAGTGACTCTCTGAGGCCACTGGGCAGGATAGGCTGTTGGCACCCGGTGCTTGGCCCTGGCCAAGGCTCATGCCAGGGTCCCACATTGCCTTCCAAGTGCCACCTGGTGTTTCACTGTTCCTGTTGGAACTGCAAGTCCCAGGAATCCCAAACCACCCAGCCGAGATAAGCTCGAGGTCTCACCGTTGAAGCCGATCACAGCCTCCAGCTCCAGCTTGGCCTCCTCAGCCTTGGTCGAAATTTGGTTCTCCATCACCAGGAGACTCCTCTCACTTCCCTTTCAGCCCTCCAGCCATACAGCGTCTTCTGGTCGTTATGGTAACGGACTGCGCATGCGCACCGGACCCAAACTCTAGCTAAACGCAGCCAACGTAGTTCAAATTTGTTTGCATTCTCTCTTGCAAATGGAGAGATTGCTTATTTTTTTCTATTTCTCTGGAAATTTAGGAGGCACAAAATGCTTAGAACGAATTCCTTTTCCCCCCATGTAGTCTGGGATCTTTTTGGTAACTATATAATCAAGCACCAATGGCATTTAAAGGTTAATCACAGAGGACTGCTATAAAATTTGAAGTTGGATACATTTTTAAACGCTTTTTTGAGATATAATCTACATATCTTAAAATTCACTTAAAGTGAGTTTAAGTAAATTTATACAGTTGTGCAGTTATCACCACAATAGTTTTTGTTTTTGTTTGAAGCAGAATAAAATTTTCAGTTAACCGCTAGAGGTTTTGAGGCGCTCCCTCCTTCTTGGGAAAATGCTTAGATTTTGTTCAACAACAATTTTATTTTAATTGCAGCCCAGCTGTTCGTGTCTCTTAGTGGGAGCAGATTGTTCCAACTTATTGATTCTCGGGGGAGCGATTTCCTTTCTTTATCATGGTTCGGAGGCCCTAGTGTATATTCACTTTGCGAACTCCAGGTTCCGGTCGCGCACGTCGAGCCACGAGTTATGAGCCGCGCGGGCCGCCGTAGTCAGCTGCTGCAAGCAGGAAGTGTCCGAGGAGCTGGAGGAGACTGCAGGATGGCTCCGGACCCCTGGTGAGCCCGGGGTGTGGGCGGCCGCGCGTGGAGTGTCCTTAGGGCTGGGCCAGGCTTCGGGGGAGCGTGGTATCGCAAGGCATTGAGGCAGAAGGCCTTTCGGGATGAGGGGAGGGGCAGCAAGGATCCCAACCCCTGCCAAGGGGGAGTCTGCCGCATCCCGCCACCGTCAGTGTTTGCTGGGGTGGTCGGGGCAGGAGATCCGACCCTTGGGGAACCAAGTACTAGTGCTGAATTTGAATACTTCTCTGGTCCTTCTCGGCTGCATCCCGCTGCCGGGATTTCCCGCCCATCCTGGTTGTGGAGCTGTTTGTGCCGGTTTCCAAGGATTCCTGTGAAAGTGAAGTAGAAGTAATAATCTCTTTGCGTGATGCCTGTGCACCTGGTGGACCCCTTTATTTCACTGGTGGAGAAACCGAGATTCAGAATCCATAGTCACCAGCCAGTTGGCGCGAGGACCTAGATCTTGAGGGCCCTTCAAAAAACTTGTAGGAATCTGGGAGGGAAATTACGCATTTGTTTATAAGGCACTTTCCCCTTACCTGAGTCAATGTCATGAAGACTCTATGGTAGCAACCGCTGCAGTGAAACAATAGCTGATAAGGATCATTCAGTAATTAAGTCCCAAGAATTGAATGATGAAAGACAAAAGTTCTGATCTCAAGGAACATATTGCTATAGCATATCGGACTTGAGCCCTTTGTTTAATAATTTAAAACATATAGTTCTATAAAGTTCTTGTTGGAGTATATGTCTTATGTTGATATTTCTAATATAGTTTATAATTGCTTAAGTTGCAGACAGTCTGGATATTAGGAGAAGGGATTGCAACATCAAAGTGGACTATTATAACCTGAGATCTAGGTTATCTGGGCCAATGGCTTAGTTGATTAACACTAATTTTTTTCCCACCTAATTTTAACAACGTATATTCCCTGATAGAAAATTTAGAAAATGCTGAATATTTGCAGACAAAAAAAAATTAACATCTTTATCATTTGGAATAATAGCAATTATTGATTTTTAAAATGAATTTATTACTTTATGTAATATATGTGTGTATAGGTTTACAAAACAGGGAACATTTCTCCATATTGTGAAATATTTACTGAAAAATTTTTTTTAATGGTGCATAAGAGTGCATATGAATAGCCACACTTTATTCCCTTCTTTGTACTCCTTTGTAGCAATAGAGCTTGTTTTGTTATGTTTTTAACTATTGCAAAGACTGCCCCTTTGTTCCATCTCTTATTTCCTTGGCTCACTTTTGAGAAGTCAAGCTATTGGGTCATGGAGATGAACATTTTTAAGGCCTGTGGTACATATTGCTAAATTGCCCTCTACCTCCTGGAAGCTAACTCCCTCACTTTACACATAAGGTAAGATATAAAGCTCGCACAAGGGAGAAGCCTCAGGTTATCCATTTAGATTGGTGGAAGCTATCCCTGGACTCCAAGGCTCTTCCATAGTGAATGTTGAAAAAACATTTTTAATTTTTCCTGTTACTTTCAAGTAGCTTGACTCAGTGGCTTTCTCATTTGACTGTTGAAGGTGAAACAATGGGGGAACTCTTCTGTTACCTTGCCAAGCGGGTTGCTGATCTGGAGGGTAGAAAGTAGTATGGACGGGGACTTTGAAAAACCTATAAAAACAGACTCTACCACTGCTTTGCCTTCGTGCTATTGAAAGTCATAGGTCAGTGATGCTTCACTCCTGAGTAGTGTTCTAATGTTTAGAAATCGAATATAGCAGTTAATATTTTAATGGCATACCAAAACAAGTGGTAAACTCACTGTATAGTAGAAGTTGTGAGTGATTATTGTCTCTGAGCTGGTTCTTTGAGAAAGTTAACTACCGTGTTTCCCTGAAAATAAGACCTGGCTGGACCATCAGCTCTAATGAGTCTTTTGGAGTAAAAATTAACATAAGACCTGGTCTTATTTTACTGTTATATAAGATCAGATCTTATGTAATATAATATAATGTTATATAAAACTGGGTCTTATATTAATTTTTGCTCCAGAAGACGCATTAGAACTGATGGTCCGGCTAGGTCTTATTTTCGGCGGAAACAGTAGCTTTACTTGCTAGGCAGCTTATTTGTTGATGATATACTATTTCTGGAAAAAATACAGTTAAACCTTAATAGTTGTATATTCTGGTTGAAGTGACTTATTTTTTTATTTAATTTTTTGCAACCTTTGTTAATACAAAACCATTAGTGAACACTGGATTATTTTGGTCTATTTACTTTTTAAAAATTTTATGAAAGATAATGAATACACAAAATGGAATAGTATGATGCGCTCCTTTATACTCATCCCCTAACTTCTGGAATTATCAATATTTTGCCATTCATGTTTCATCTCTGTTCTCCATAACTTTTTTTCCAGTGTATTTTAATATACATCTTGCACATATATCAATTTTTTTTTGAAAGATTTTATTGGGGAAGGGGAACAGGACTTTATTGGGATACAGTGTGTACTTCCAGGACTTTTATTCCAAGTCAAGTTGTTGTCCTTTCAGTCTTAGTTGTGGAGGGCACAGCTCAGCTCCTGGTCCGGTTGCCATTGCTAGTAGCAGGGGGCGCAGCCCACCATCCCTTGCGAGAGTTGAACCGGCAACCTTGTGGTTGAGAGGACGCACTCCAACCAACTGAGCCAGCTGGTCGCTCAGCGGCAGCTCAGCTCAAGGTGCCGTGTTCAATCTTAGTTGCAGAGGGCGGAGCCCACCATCCCTTGCGGGACTCGAGGAGTTGAACCGGCAACCTTGCGGTTGAGAGCCCACTGGCCCATGTGGGAATCGATCTGGCAGCCTTTGGAGTTAGGAGCATGGAGCTCCAACCGCCTGAGCCACCGGGCCGGCCCCACATATATCAATTTAACTATACAGTCAGTATTTTCGTGCTAGAACAAGGCCCAACTCATAGTCTGGAAAGTTCTTGTATTCTTTCCTTTCCATTTCTTCAGTCTCTGTCATGGCATTACTCAGCCCTGAAAACTCTAACTATCCACTTTTTCTTCACTCCTCTTGTCAGATTATTCACCAATCGTTTTTTTTCCTTTTAAATCTCTTTTATGATGTCTGTTTCAACCATAGTCCAATCCTTTATAGCCTTATGCCTTGCAGGACTGGTTATGTAACTGAATAGCTGGAGATGTCTTCTACTTTTCTTTGCTGCCACTCTTCTCTCCTTACCAATTATTTATGCAAATGGAGTTCAGGTTAATTTTCCTAAACTAGTGCTTGAGGCATTTGTATGCTGACACCATGATAAGGTTGCTTATTACCGCTGGGCCAGTGGTTCCCAAACTTTGCTGCAAATTGGAACCACCTGGAGAGCTTTTGCAACTCCTCATGTCCAGGTCAAACCCCATACCAATAATCAGAAAGCTTGGGGATGGGAGCCAGGAATTGTTGTGTTGTTTTTTTTTTTGTTGCTGTTGTTTTTTAAGATTCCCCAGTTATTTCAACATGTAGCAAAGTTTCAGAACCATTGCTCTTTATGGCTAAAGTGAGAGCCTGAGGATTGGGGGTAAGACGTCTTCAACACCTCACTTTCTGTGTGAAAGTAGTCCCTACAGCTCTGAAATTCTCTTACAGTTATAATCTGAGTAGGCTGGTGTTCAAGGCTTGTCAGAAACTAGCTTCCACTCTCAACTATTTTACCCTTTTCCCTCCGACGCAGGGCCACCACTCAGCCTGACCTGCTAGGCACACTCTGCTCCTTCCATCTGTGCTGACTCCTGGTGCCTTTTGCCACATCTGAATGTGCTCCTCCCTCCTGTCAGAAGGCGAGGCCTGCTTTAACCTGGTGCCTCAGCCCTGTCACAGGCCGTGTGCCTGCCCAACAGTAGTTTCTGTCACTTCGGAACTCCAGAAATGCTTAGTATTTACACCTCTCATTTGGTGGGAGGTGTATTATACCTTATTGATTTTTGTGTGTGATTTGGAACCACAGAGCCAGACCTAAGCTCCTCTTTTTATAGATGACAGTATGGAGGAGAAAATGAGGAGACGTGGCAGAGCTGGGACAGGATCCAATTTTCCTTTTGAGCCTCCCTTCTATTTTCTTAATTATGTGATGTCTTGTGTCACCTGCTGTTTTTTTCATATACATGAATATATATAATTTCTTTTAGAACCTTAAACATTTTTCTCTCTTTATGACTTTGATACAGGTTCTCCACATACGATTCTACTTGCCAAATTGCACAGGAAATTGCTGAGAAAATTCAACAACGAAATCAGTATGAAAGAAATGGTGAAAGTACAACCAAGGTAGGACCAGGAGAAATTAGTACTTAAAATGATTTGTTTGAGCTTTGAGGTCTGAAAATCCTCCTGTTTCTGAGGCATGTGGGTGTAATGGCCTATATGCTTATATATATTGCATTGACTTTACAACCATGAATTGACAAAACAATGAATAATTACTTGACGACTGAGACTAAATGAAGCATGACATCTCTTTAATTTTTTCTGTTTTACCTTAAAAATTTCTAACAATTTTAGTCTAGTTCTAGAGTTGGTACACTTGCCCCCCGGATCTAAATCTTTTAGGCTTTGTAGGACCAGAGGCAGTGTCCTCACTTCTTTGAGTATCTGTTTTCACCAAAAGAATAATAGTCTCTTTTACATGTTACATTTAAAAATGTAAAAATTGATTGTTTTTTTCTGTGTCTTATGTTATCCTTTGTTTCTGTTTATATTCATTTTTAGGATTTACTTTTTCCCCTCACCTTGTTGATTTAACTTAAAATATGTAAATCATTTACATTGTGAAAAAGTCAAAATTATATGCAAAAGTGCACTCAAAGTCTTATTCCCATCTGAGTCTTTTGCACCCCTCCTTCACCTACTTCTTACAGGTAAACCATTTTCGTTAATTTCTGGTTTATTCTTCCTGTATTACTTTTTGCATAAATAAGCGTGTGTGTGTGTGTGTGTGTGTGTGTGTGTGCACGCGCGCATTTTTATTTCTCTTCCTTTTAAACAAAAAATACTCTTTTGTATCTTGCTCTTTTTTTACTTAATAACGTATCGTAGGAATCTTTCCATATTAATAATCCATTGAGATCTTCGTTCATCTTTAGGGCTCTACAATGTTATAGGGTGTAGATGTACCTTAGTTCATTTGATCTGTCTCCTAAGGATGGGCATTTAGATTATTTCGTCTCTTGCTGTTATGAATAATGCTGCAATAAATAGCTTTGTGCTTTTTTTTCTTTGTATTTGTGGAAGTGGCTATTTTAAGGGTGACTTCTCAGAACCAGGGCATGTGTTTTTTTTTACTTGTTACCAAGTTCCCCTCCAGAGGGGTAGTCACCTTTGGCACCCCCTACCAGTACTGCATGAGTTTATGTTTCTTCATAGGCCGGCCAACAGGGTATTGTCAATCTTCTGAATTTTTGCCAATCTGATACGAGAGAGAGAATATTTCATAGTTTTAAATTTGCAGTTTTTGTATTATGAATCAAGTGAAGTATATTTTCCCATGTTTAAACTCTATTTAAATAGATTTTTCTGTGAACTACTTGTCTTTTGTCCATTTTTTAATTGGATTCTTGGTCTTTTTAATCTTTAAGAGATCCTTATGTATTAGGGAAATTAGCTTTTTGTGATATAGTGTACTTATTTCCTCTCTTTTATAATTTGTTGTTTGACTTTGCTTGTGGTATCTACTGTCACGTGAAAGGTTTGTTTTTTCAAATGAAGTTGACTATCAGTTTTTAATTGCTTCTCTGTTTTCACTCAGAGATTTTATATTTGAAAGTTATAAAGGAATTCATTCCTGTTTTCTTTTAGTAAACGTGTATTTT
Organism: Rhinolophus ferrumequinum; assembly: GCF_004115265.2. NCBI lineage: Eukaryota > Metazoa > Chordata > Mammalia > Chiroptera > Rhinolophidae > Rhinolophus > Rhinolophus ferrumequinum. The sequence continues at coordinate 9,704,832 of NC_046304.1, forward strand.
CATTTTTTTTACAATTAGATCTCTGATTCATTGAACCAGTATCATCTTCGTGGGCAGTGAGATTATTTCTAATTATAAATGAGTTTTCAGTGTGCCTAGATTATTGCCCAGATTGAATTCCTCAATGTAGGCTTTCTGGATTTAGGTTGTATAAAATTTTAAGCCTTTTGAACATATATGAGTACATACTCATATATGTATATATTACAGAATTATGTTTCTTCATCATTTCTGATTATCTTTTAAAAAATCTCACTCTTAGACGAAAATATGCTATAGTTTACTATGCATTTTTTTAATATTGTTGAACATCTTTTATATATTTATTGGATATATGTATTTCTTTCTTTATGAATTGACTATATGTATAAATCCTTAACCTAACTTATTTTGTAATTTCAAAATGTTCTTTATGTATATGTTAACTATATTAAATCTTGATCTGGCATATTTGATACAAATACTTTTCTATTAATTTGGCTTTTGATTTAATACATGACTTTTTAAAAACATGTACTTGTTTTTGAATTTTATTTGAAATGATCAGTATTTTCATTTGTGGTCTTATAGGAAGAGGGGAGGTAATCCTTAGAAAGACCATTTACAGCCAGAGATTATATAAATATTTTACCTAATTATCTAAATTTTCTTTAAGCTTTTTTTCTGTTTTTATTTTTTTAAAGACACATAAATATTTATTATATTTGAAGTTTATTTTGGTGTATTGTAGGCAGCTAATTTTATTTTTTTCCCATTTGCTTAATTATTAATTCCCTTCCCCCAAGGTATGAGATATTTCATATTTTGTTCACTGAGTTTTTACCCTACGGCACTGTTTCTGGACCCTCAGTTCTGTTGCACTAATGAAGCTGTTAGTAACCGCTGGCATCAAATTCTTGTAGTTTTTTTAAATAAAGATTTAATATCTGATTCCTTAAGGCCCCCTTTATTATTACACCTGTTCGTGATTCTTCTATATTTTTCTTCATTTATTATTCTTTTCAAGAGGTTTTTCAAAGCTTCATAAAAAAAGAATTTTTGCTGTGCTTCAATTACCACCTACTCTACAATAAAAGAACTCCAAAAGGAATTTCGAATGGATGTGTTTTAAGTATATTTATAGATTAAATTGGAGAACATATAGATTAAGTTGGAGAATGTTTATTACTTTTTACTCATTCAGCAGTATTTCCTGTAGTTACTATGTTCCAGGTACTGTGCTAGATATTTTTTTGATTTTGTTGAAATTATTAATGATGTTTGAAAAGTAATAATTAAAAAAATTATCCCTAGATATTACTGCATTTACAAAAGCCCTTGATTTTTTCATTTTATGATTGATCTGTATACTGAATTCTTTTCCTATTTATAGTGATCTTTCAGATGCTTCTCTTAACTTTCCCAAATAGATAATTATTAATCTGTAAATAACGATAACTTCATTTCCTTTCTAGCCCTTATGTATTTCTTTAACTTGTCTTATTGCATGGGTTAGAATTTCTAGACCAAAGTTAAATAACATTGCGGTTAAGGCAGTAGTGTTCCATTCAGTTTTCTCTCTTTGTTTTGTTTTTAATTTCCCTCATGCTGTATTAATCATATGTTTATTCTATTTTTAATCATTAAAATTGTTAGTTTTATTATTAGATTTTTCTAACATCAAACTATTCTTAAATTATTAGGATAAATTCTACTTGGTGATCATAGATTGCCATTTTTTTTTATGTAATTCTGAATTTACTTTGCTAATATTTTAAAAAAACTTTTACATGTATAATCCTTAAGGGAGATTGGCCTGTGATTTCCTTTTTTCCATTATCTCTGTCATTGTTTGTTACCAGAATGTATTAGCTTAAAATATAAATTAGGCATTCCTGTTTTTCCTACGTTGTGGAAAGTTTCTGTTATAATAACAGAAAATTTCTCCTGATTATAAAAGCAGTCATTTTCTTATAATCATTAAGAAATCCCACTACTTAGAGATAACCACGCTGGGCATTTTGATGTATTTCGTTCCTGGATTGTTTTTTTCCCCTGTGTGGGTGACATTTCATTTTATGATTTGATTTTTTTTTCCTTTAATAAATTATGATGGATATCTTTCTATGTTAACAAATTTAGATTTCAGTCATACTTTTTTAATGGCTACATACTCTTTCATCTCTTGAATGCTTTTGGTCTTTATTTTTGTAGAGCCTTCTTAGGCCTGGGGGGGGGTGTGTGTGTGTGTGTGTGTGTGTGTGTGTGTGGTGGTGAGCTCTTTTTGTTTGTTTAGCTCTTTATTTCTTGAATGAGGAGAAATCCGCCCTCCTTAGTGTTTCCCCATAAACATTGTGGGTGGTTTTTCTGTGGTTCCCAAGGGTTTTAGAATAGTTGACATTAGACTTTTCTTGGCTGTTGATACCTTTGAGGGTTACTTGATGTGTAGCCCTTGGCCATCCTCTGGTGTTCTGCTGTTTTTTTCTTTAGTGTAGTTGTATAATTGCTACTTTTAACAAGATAACAAATGAAACCTGTCATAGTCTATCTTTTTAAACACATCTCTGATTTCATCCATGGTTGATTGACTATGTTTAATTTAATGGGCAATTTTATTTTTCGTATTTCTGAGAGGCTCTCTCTCTCTCCCCACCCCTCTTCCATCCTTTAAGGTAGCACTTAGAGTCACAAACAAAAATTTCCTCTGGGTTTGTAGAATGATTGGAAAAAATTCACACAATCCTGGAAAAAGAATTATGTATGGTTAACATTCCTTTCGTATAAAAAAAGCCACTTTGCTATAAAGCTTTTAAGTGAGTTATAAGTATAGCAGTGTGTTTAGAGAAGACTGGCTGGGACGGCGATGGGACTTGACATCTTGTCATTTGAAGAAGAGTTCAGTGTATCGTTGGGTTTTCGCTGGTGAATGAAGACTGGGAAACACAATTTCCTGCATGGCTGTAAGGGAGACAAATAGGATCAGAGTGCAGATGCTCAGAGGACAGAATTCAACAGATTGTGAGGGCAAAGTGACAGGTCAGTGTTCAGGTATGGACTGGCTTACCACCTGATCAGGTGGTCGAGAGGGTGCAAACATGTACGTGGCTGGACCAGGCCACCTTTAAGATTCCTTCAAAGTATCCTTTGATAGATGACTGGATAAAGAAGTTGTGGTCTGTATACACAACGGAATACTATTGTGCCATAAGAAAAGATGAAATAGTACCATTTGCGACAACATGGATGGATCTTGAGATTATTATGCTGAGCAAAATAATTCAGACAGAAAAAGTCGAGAACCGTATGATTTCATTAATATGGGTTATATAAAGCTGAAAACAACAAAAGAACAAGACAAACAAAAGAAGAAACAAAAACTCATAGATACCGACAATAGTTTAGTGGTTACCAGAGGGGAAGGGGGGAAGGGGGTGGTAGATGAGGGTAAAGGGGATCCAATATGTGGTGATGGAAGGAGAACTGACTCTGGGTGGTGAACACACAATGGGCTATGTAGATGATATATTACAGAATTGTACACCTGAAATTCTATGTAACTTTACTAACGATTGTCACTTCAATAAACTTGAATTAAAAAAAAAAAAGATTCCTTCAACCCTGAGGTTGTCGTTGGGAGGCCAGGCACCTCTTCCAGTCCTTCCTTGATTAAGTCATAGTATGTAAAGCAGTGTTTACATGATGTTTTTAGTATATTCTGTACCTCTGGACTAGCATACTTAGGATGTGTTCTTTTCTTTTCAGCTTACGGTGACAATCAGAGCTTTGTTGCAGAATCTGAAGGAAAAGATCGCCCTTTTGAAGGACTTATTGCTAAGAGCTGTGTCAACACATCAGATGTATCCATGTAAACATTTCCACCTCTTTTCTAGAGTGGGAGGAAAAACAGTCTTATTTTAAGAAAGGAAGGAATCTGGGCCACCCAGATTTTTCCACAGCTTGAGGAAGACCTGGTTTCCAAAATATTGCCTGTAATCTCGATTTCTATTTTAAGTGTCTGTTACATGTTTTACAGTGAATATGCTGGCGAAGCAAGACATACTGAAGGAATTAGCTTATTTGGGTGTAACCTTTACAAGTGCAGGAAGTTAATGCTTTCTGTCAGTGCTGTATTTACATAGAGCCCTGCACTGCTGCCTAGTTAGACTGCCTTGAAGATGCTCAGCCACGGCTCCCACAGGGAAACTTCCATGGTAATCCTGAGCTGTGATTCTGCTTCTGGAGTTTCCAGAGTTTTGAATGATTCATTTTCTTTTTCAAGAGGCCAATACCCGTAGAAACCATACATCTTCTTTTTTTCCTGTTTATGTACATTATTGCGATGTGACTTGTTTGCTTTATTATTCTTCCGTAAGGTACAGACACTGCCTCTGGTTTGGGAGTTTTGTGGGGGTGCTGGTACCACTTGCATGAAGGACGTTGTGCCATTATCTCAAGTTTCCACCAACACTGTCAAGTATTACAACATGTTTTTAGAAATTCATAATCTGATCAATTTAGCAAAAGACTTGTGGTCCGTTATCTGAACGAATCCTTTAAACCTGATTTTATATTAGTTTGAAAACTGACCTCAAAACTGGACCTCTCTCATTTCTTTTTTTTTTTCCTTTCTATTTTCTTTGCTCATTTGTTCTATTCTTTAAATTCCATATATAAGTGAGATCATATGGTGTTTGTCTTTCTCATTCTGACTCTTTTCACTTAGCACAATACCCACAATACCCTCTAGGTCCATCTGTGTTGTTGAATCATTTCTTTAAATGGTCAGTAGTTCATACCAAATGCCCATATTTTAGTATCTCAGGAAATAGGTGTTACTGCCTAACTTTAAGTATGGGAAAATGTAGGAATACAGTTTTTTAGATAAAACAATAGAAAATGTTTTAAAAAGTATTTTTCTCCAAGTGTAACCCCTTTATGTCACCAGGGAGGTTCATTTAGATTAGTTGTATGATTTTCCAAATAGTCAGTTATTAACCCACTAAGGTTTCAAATAAAAGTTTAATTTCAATAAGCAACCAGGACCTTATTTTTAACATAATTAGAATATTCTGATACATTTAGTTTGTAACTTTACCCTCCATATGGTATCATTTATTACTGTACAGTTGGTCTATTATATAAAGAGTTTTTATTTTATCAGAATCAACAACTCAATATATAGACTTAACGTAGTTTTAGATTAGTGGGGTTATTTTCTCCACTTTCAGTTCTAAGTATTAGAAAGCCTGCACGTGAGGTCAGGGTGTGCGAACTCATTTTGTTACCTAAAGCGCATATATTAAAAAGGTAACTAAATGCCATCACATGATGCAATATTAACAGCTGTGTATCTGCCAACTTCCATTAAGGAAGCTGATTATTATTCATCTTATAATATTTATGTGCTAAACCTATAGGGCAAGAAAGATATAAATTAAGAACTTTTACTTTCTTCTATTAATAATTTTTGGTAGTTATTAATCATAGAGAGTACTAAGCACGCCACAGTAATAATTGACTTTCTTCTTCTGCATGGTTGCAGTTTGACCATCTTTGAAATCTCACACTGGTTTTGTGGTCATCTCAGAATTTGCTGAATTAAGCACTAAACGTTTACAAATACCAAACAGTTATTAAATATATTATGAAAATATTTAAGTACCTTAATGAGGATAATTTAGAATTTCCTAGGAGAAATAAAAAAAACTCAACTGTAATATAACAACTTTCTTAAAAATCCGATGTATTTTTTCAAACAATGGGGTCTATTTCTCCTGGAACTGCAACCACTACTAAGGATGAAATTCAGATAATCCACCTCACGGGGGCACTCCAAACCCATGTATTTTCAGGGAGCCCATTTCTTTTGATAGAAAGGAAAGGAGGTAGTTTCTATGTTATGAAGCCCTGTTTTTAATTCTCTTTCTATTCCCCACATCTTCCTTTCCCCGATACTCCTCTTCCCAAATATTTTAAATAATTCTATGGCAGTTAACCTCTGGATTTAGGATATAGCAGATAGTAACCTGTCAGTCCTAATAACCTCATATTGTTATTTTGTTTTGGTGGTTCCCTCCCTTCCTTACAAAAAAAGTATCGAGGCCAGGTGGAACTTTGCACCCCAAGAACTTTGCACCCCAAGTCACGGATGGAGTTGGAAAGGGAATCCAGCATTCCAACAGAGGAGGTTTTTACACTGAGGAGAGGAATCTTTGAGAGCTTAACTGACTTGTCCCAGACCCCACAGCTGGGAAACGGAAAAGCTAGGATTCAAATGCAGGGCTGTCTGGCCCCACCGCCAGTTGTTTAAAAGCTGAATTCTACTTTAGTAAAAATAATACAGTCAGCTGTCACCTGGCATGCCTTCAACTAGAATTCCCCATTAATTGGCATGCTGCTATAGTGCCAAGACAAATCCTGTTTATCGTGCAAATCCTCAAAACCCTTCTTAATCATCAGAAAGATTAAACAGTGTTCACTGTGGTTTATTAGGTATACTTTATGATGTTGTAATTCTTAGAAAAATTTTTGTCCATAAATCGTCAATAGAGTGACTTTTTAATCCTTTTTTGTGAGGCATAATTAATGTGAGGTGCCTTTTTTAATGTGAGTATTTGAATACCACATTTCCTTACTGTGTCGGGTAGTTGAGAGTTTATGGTACTTTACTGAGTAAATTTATGCCTTTCTGTATTCGTGAAGCTTTCCAAAGAACACTAGGAGTTGCCAGAAAGATAAGTCCTATGAAAATGCCTTCCAGACAATTAAATTCGTGGAGTTCAGGCATAAGATGTTATTGCTGTTTCCTGAAAAAGTATTTCTCTCCTGGCAAAAATAAATGTGAAATTAAAATGAAAGTTCTGTGCTATTGAATCAGTTAGTTTGCGATTCATAAACCAAAGTCTTGCAGCCAGAGAGTTTAAAATTGCTGAAAAACATTAACTTCTATTCACAGTGCTTCTTTGAGATGGGAATTATAATTGCCTCACCAGGTAAGAAAAGGTGTGTGCTACTGAAGGCTACGTGTGACATTTCAGGCAGTACTGAAATTACTCGTAGGATTGGCTTTTCGTGAAGCTTGGGTTTTCAAAGGCAGCAGTTTTGCTGTTTTAAAGAGAATTTAAAAAAAATCTCTTTACAAAGGGATTCAGTATCAAAAGGTATTTTGTTGTCTTGGGAGAAGTTCTGTAGAAATAGTTTTTAAAAATCTGCAACATTTCTCCACTTTATTTTGGGGGAAAAGATAGGTAGATAGAGAGGTAGGTGGATAGATAGATGCAGTGATTACCTTATAACAAACCCTAATAAATGTCGGTGAGGAGAGGCTAACTGAATAGATTTTAGTGATAGCTCTTCGTGGGTCCGGTGGAGGTGAAGTGGATCTCAAACGGTCCGAGATAGTTTTCACTGGTACCTGGTGATGTGCAAAAGTAAGGACACGATAGTGTTTATGTCAGCAGAAATTTTCTGTTACGTGGTTCTTTCTAGTTGTTGGTGTTAACATCTCGTTATTTTCTCACTATGGTAGTAAAAGTAGATGGTAGTTTAGTCGGTTGTGGTGTTTTTGAACAGCCATATGTATATGCGTAGGCAAAATGTATAACTGGTAACTTTATGTAAGTCGCCCTCCTCCCCCAGTTGGTTTGGAAATATTTCTGCTCCATGAAATTCAAAAGCCTGAACACTGTTGGTACAGTGGGAACAATACGGGCTACAAAATCAGAACGAAGACTGAAGACCAGCTCTGCTACTTCCTCAAGGCCAGAGAGCAGGTTAGCCTTCCCTGACCTCAGTTTTATTTTCAGTAGAGTAGGAATAGTCATACTGTGCGAGTTATTGTGAAAGTTGAAGAAAACATATTTAAAGCACCTCACAGGATTGGATCCCCACAATGGTGGGTGTTGAATAAAAGGTAGTTATCAACATTTACTGTGTAACCTTGTAGAAGGTACTTAACCTCTTTGAGCTTCATTTTTCTTATCTGTGCTAAAAAAGGGGTAACAAAAGTACACCTGACTTACAGGATTGTTGTGAGGATTAAATTAATGCATAGAAGGTTCTTTGCATATATTAAGCCCTCCTTGAGGATTAGCTGCTACTTATTATATCATTATTGTAAAAGTTGCTGGTACCATTGAGCATTTATAGGTAGTCCTTACAGAGTTTATAGTCATGTACGGAGATTATATCATAACACACAGATAATGATAGTATGAAAATTGTCCTTGTAAAATATAATCAGTGCTTTGAGAAAGGTCAGGACCTGGCCTGTACAAAACAGAGATTCAGTAGAGTTTGTTAACTTAAAAAAAAAAAAAATTGAAATGCTATGTGAGCCAGAAAAATGCTGCTAGGGGTCTAAACTGTCTAATGTAGTTTTGTTACGGCACCAGGAAGTAATTATCCACAAACTTCTTCCTTCTCCAAAGCAATTAATTTACAGGGAAGACTTGCCTAAATTCTTAAGCTTTCTACCAAATAAAGAGAAAATCCAGGAACTGGTGTGGGGTAGGGCATTCTATGGGTCCAGCACCATTTTAGGTTCAAAATGCTTACCAGGTTATAGCAAAGAAGCTGGGCTTAAGAACATTGGTAGTAGTCATATGAAATCAAGATCTGATTTCATTTACAGCCTTACAATTCCATGAATTGGCTATAATTACATGTAAGATCATTCTAGCTAATGACAAAGGACTATGGTAGTTAGAGCTTCCTTTTCCTTATTTGTCTGTTCTTTGACCTTCTTTCTTGGTTATTCACCATGTTGGTGAAAGAGGAGATGCCAGCACTGGCCACTGACTGTGTGCCTTATTTCCTACATGTCCTTCCTTACCCTGTCCCCATGGCCCCGAGTTACCATGAGTCCACATACACGCAGTGGACTCTGATGATTCTCTGACCTCCTGTTAGCAATAGCCCCTATATAGTCCGTGTGCTGTGCAGAAGGGCCATTAATCTATTTCTTGTCCTTCCTTCTACCCTCCCAATCTCCTTATGCTCTGTTCTCTCAATAGACCGAAAATCAAAGAAAGAAGTGGAGTGTTCCTAGTGGACCGTTGGTTAATTTTCCTACATTTACAGGGAGTCTCTTGGAATATTCTGAATTAGTATTACCAGTAATGTTACTGTTTTTAAGAGAAGCCAAGAGGTGGCAAGGTTAGGTGAGCAGTCCTGGGAACTTCAGGGTGGAGAAGCCCTGGAACACTTGGTGGTCAGGCCCAGCACAATGTAGTGGGGAAGCCATGATTTAGAGCAGAAAGACCGTGACTCTAGCCCAGTGCTGTCCTTACCACCTGAGTTACTCGGCCACACTGGGCCCAGTTTCTGGTCAGGAGAACAAGAGAGTTGGATCTCTTAGGCCTCTTCTAGCATTAACGGTCTGTGATTATGTTCTTCAGTTGCTAATCTAGAAAACGTGACCACCAAGTTATACCGCTCTTGAAAATGATGTTCTTTAATTGAGTTAGTCCGTTCTTAACTTGTTTCACTCTGTAACTAACTAGTGTCTGCTAAATTTTGAAACTTTTTTTATTGTTTTCATTATTAAAAGTGCTTTCTTCCCATATTCTTCTTATTGTTAGTTTTTACCAGTGACGCTGCTCTCTCTTCCTTATCTCCATCCTTTCCAGCTCCATCTCATTCTTCATTGTTAACAGTGTTGATGGTTGGTACCTGTCATCCCAGACTTTTCTAGGTATCAATATATATATATGTGTTTGTGTGTATATGTATATGTGTATATATATATATATATGAAAATATAAAAATCTTTTGACTATAAAGGGATCGTACTACACATATGGTTTTGAAACTTGTGTTTTTGTTAGTTGGCATATGGTAGAGTCAAACAATACAAAACAATTTTCAATGAAAAGTAAGTTTCCTTCACACCCTGAATCCCCAGTTCCCTCTCTTTAGAGGCAGTTGTTTGCGTGTCCTCCCAGAAATTTTCTGCGTATAGACCAACATCCATGGCCATCTGGATTTTTTTTTTTTTAATGCAGTTGGAGCATGCTACTATTCCCTGTTTAGCTGCTACTGCTTTTTAAAATTATTTTTTTGGTTTAACACTGCATTTTGGAAGTTGTTCTATATCAAATAATTCATGTCAGCATTTAGTAAGTGCTCAGAAATGTTAATTGTCATTATCCTTGGTACATAAAGAGCTTCCCTGTTCTCTTTTAGGCTGCAAAACATTGCACTGTATAAATGCTCTACTTCCTCATTAATGAACTTTAGGATGTTTACAATATTTGGCTGTTATAAATAATGCTGTAGTGAGCATCTTTGTTCCTAAGTCTTTGTACGAGGTGTGATCAAACAGTGTGGTGAATGTTTAAATTTAAAAACATTTATTACAGTAAAAGACACATTGCCATTAATCTCCCTCAAAATACTCCCCCTCACTTCAAACACACTTACCCCATCGTTCTTGCCACTTTCTGAAGCAGTTCTGGAAGTCCTCTTTCATGGGTGTCTTTAGTTGCGCTGTCGTGGCTGCCTCGATGTCCTGAATCAGTTTGACTTTGGGGAAGAGCCAGAAGTCTCACAGTTCCAGATCTGGTGAATAGGTGGATGAGGACACATGGTAATGTTCTAATTTGACAGAAAGTGCCGTATACCAGAAGCGATGTGTGATGTGGAGCATTGTCATGGTGGAAGATGATTTATGGCACACTTTAAAACACACCTTCTCTCAACTGTAGCTCACATTCGACTGATTGCACCGAACAACTTGAAACTTGTCACACACTGTCACTAAGATTTGACGTGCCACTTCCCATATTGAAGATCCCTGCCTTTCCATTGGATGGCACTTGGAAGCAGCATTCACTGTATTTCGTGATCACAATCGAAAGGCTCCGTGTCATGCATCACTTCTGGTACGGCAATTTCTGTCAAATGAAAACACTGTTGTGTGTCCTCATCCACATTATTCACCAGATCTGGCACTGTGCGACTTCTGGCTCTTCCCCAAAGTCAAAATGACCATGAAAGGAAAACGTTTTGAATCAATTCAGGACATTGAGGCAGCCACGACAGCGCAACTAAAGACACTCACAAAAGAGGACTTCCAGAACTGCTTCAGAAAGTGGCAAGAACGAAGGGATGAATGTGTTCAAAGCAAGGGGGCGTATTTTGAGGGGGATTAATGGCAATGTGTTTTTTTACTGTAATAAATTTTTTTTAAATTTAAACGTTCACCGTAGTTTTTGATCATACCTTGTATAGGTGTGTGAATATGCATATATTTGCAGGAGGAATTCCTGTTGAAAGAATGTGTCTTTTAAAGTTTGGTAGATGTTTCAAAGGCAGTCTGGCAGTTGGTTGAAACTGTTGAAGGTTCCCGCCAACAACGTCTGAGAGTGCCTGCCTGATTCCTGGGCTCTTTCCAGAACTGCCTTCCAGTTTCCCATCTGGTAGGTGCGAGTGATATCTTATTTCAATTTGCATTTCTTTTACTAATGTAAATCTGAGTGTTTTTTGTTTGATTAGAGTTATTAGTGTTTCTTTTTTCTGTGCTCTGTTACGTCTTTTGCCTTTTTTTATTTGCCACTATCAGTTTGCCAGTTTTAATTTTTATTTTGCAGATATTTCAAGTTTTTGTATAGCTAGATTTATCTTTTCCTTCAAGGCCTCTGCGTTTTCAGTCTTGATTAGAACGATTTTTCCTACTCCAAGATTGTTGAAAAGTTCTCCTACATCTTTGTCTAATGATACTTTTGTAATTTTACTTTTTATGTTTAAATCCTTGAGCCAGTTAAATCTGTGCTTAATTGTATTATTGGATTATATAGTTCAGCTTACATTTGTTTGGGTGGTTGGATACTGAAAAAAACATAGGATGCCAGAGTAGGTTGAATATAGGAAGACAAGGCTAGTTCATATTGTGATATAATTGTTTCTGTAATTTAAAATTCCCATTTTGTTGTATATAATTTATGTTATAGCTTCTGTCATTTTTGTTTTTGTTTTGTGAGGAACTTCTTTTAGATAGAAGAAAAACCTTCTGCTTTATTGACAATTTACCATAAATTTGAAACGCATCAATATTTATTTTTGATGTTGCATTGATCAAAAGGCTGATATTTGGCTCTTTTATTAATACAGAGGAAATAAGTACTTAAGCCCACTGTTTCTTAGTTACAGTTACTACTTAATGGTTTCCAAGATGGGGTACTTAGTGACTGTAGTCAAGAAGGAAATGGAAAAATAGTGGTAGTAATTTTACTACCATAGCATTCTGGAATGTTGACAGAATTCATTTATTATTATTTTTTTTAATATTTAAAGCCACTAACGCTGCTTGGTTACATTGGTTTGGGAGATTTATGGTTTTTCTAACTACTATCTGTTACTGGGGATATGTTTTTATGGGTTTATTTACTGTTTTACTAGCTAGCCAGCTCTTCCTATTCAAAATTAGCAATAAAAGTTATAGATTCACTAGGCCGCAGTTTTCCCACCCAGGGAATGATGATGCAATTACTTGATTCTGCCAGTTTCTTAGAATTTTGGGGGGCCTAAATGCAGTGTTTGGTATCCCTCTTTTAAAAAGAAAAATGTCTATAAATCCAAAGTAGCAGTCTCAGTAATGTCTTGCTATAACTAGGTAATAGTGGTCAGGGCTGCTTGGAATCACCAGCGTTTCAGCTCCAATAAAACAAAGGCCATTTAATAAAAAAGTAAAAGCCAGATAAAACTCAACATGTTGAGGTGGCTTAGTTTTGTGTTTACTTTTTATGTCTGTGACAGATGTATCCTTTCAGAAATGTTCATTAGCTTTCTCCACTTGTTCTCCTTATGGCAGAAGTTTTCTCCATCAGCAGTTCCTTTATTTTGTTTTTTAACACACACACACACACACACACACACACACACACACTCCCCCCCACGCACAACCTAGAAGTACTTGGGTAGTTTGCTTCAAGAAAGCTAGTCTATAAAACTTTGGATTTAGTCCTGATTTTTTTTTAACTGTAACTTATAAATTGTTATAAGGTGTAAGGAAAAGGTGTTAGAGTTTGTCTGATATTATATATAAAGAAACAGATCCAAAAACGTGTAATAACTGGTTCAAGGTCATACATAGTGGTCAACATAGGACTAATAGGCTTTGGACACCTACTCTAGCATGCTTAGTAGATTAACACATTAAAATATGATTATTTCTTTAACTTTTCTTCACAATTACAGATCATGCCATGTATTAAATAATGAACTGATGGTTACAACTTTCAGAGTGAATCTGTTGCATGAAGCAGCACTTTACAAAATATATTCCAGGTGTTAATAAGTGTTAACATCGAAGAAAGGGCAATATAGTAACCTTTCCCCCACCCTCCCTTTTTAACAGAGTATCTTCGGGTATTAAGTCTAGGAAAACAGCCTTGACCACTGACACTTATAACTCAAAACCTAAGGAATCACTGAGTCAGATTGTCCTGTTGGACAGGAATGATATTTCAGTCTTGCTCACTGGGAGGAAAATAGTATTTCCCTCCTGTATTCCTCAATGAAGGAATTTGTGTTCTGATCTATGTCAGTGTTTTATAAGACCCCCTGCGATGGTTCTGTTAAGGTCCTTGAGGATCAGTGAAGTCGAAGGTCAGAGCAGAAGGGTAGTTCAGGTCTTTTCTGTATGAGATTGGTTTGAATCTGTAATAATGAGAGCTGAGTTGGAGAGCTCACTTAATAATGTGATAGGTAAAATGAGGCAATTCTTCCACTGTTGGACCTTAACAAGATGTCTGCAGAACACAGCTCGAAGGAGACCGAAGACAGAACCTATTGGATGATCTTGTAACTCGAGAGAGACTACTTCTGGCATCCTTTAAGAACGAGGGTGCAGAACCAGATCTCATCAGGTACGATGTTTTCATTTACAGGGATTACGTGGTGACTGAAGATTTATCTGCAGAGAGTACAGCTGTACTCTGAATGGCTTCATTCGTTTCACTACTAAAATACATTGTGTTCATTTCTAGTGTTTGCCTATCATTTTCCGTTCAATTTCGTTTTCATTAATTTTCTAGGTTTAGTACACTTGGTGTGTTCAGCTGAATCGCATCTCAGCAGAGGGATATTTAGGTAGACTACAGACGAAGTCAGAAAATTTCTTTTGCGTTCTTTGGTTGAGCTTTCAGCTATGTTAGCTGCCTTTTAAACACCTGAAATTACATACTTATCTGGGAAGATGTTGTTTTTTAATTGGCACGTTGAGAAAATGTGCCCAGTAGACTGTAGTCTATGGCTTAGGGAGGCAGAGGAATGTGGCAGTTGGATCCTTCTCCCTGTTTTTGGCCAGTGAGTGATTCACGCTCTTAGGAGGTGACAGCTTCTCTGTACCCAGCTCTGCTGGAAGACCCAGAGAAGTGGTCCAGCTTTCCCAGGTTGAGGTTAATAAACCATAAATTGTTACATCTTTGGAGCTGGCCGCCCCCTGCTGCCAGAACTCCCTCAACGTCCTTGTGGGAACAATCACAGCAGGAAATGAGCTTAGGATAGAAACTCCCTTTCCCCAGTCTTCCTCTCGGGGGACGGTGCTGTCATCATGGAGAGGCAGTTTGCTCTTGCCTAGATCCTAATGAGCTGTAATAGGGTTTCCCAGGGGCAATGGTTTTGATCCTTGGCCACACGTTATCAGGCCTAGCCTCAGATAATTCAAGGGGAGCGGTGGTCCCAGGTGATTCTGCAGCCAGGATTGTAGACCACTGCCCTAGGGCAAGCTGAAGAGGGTGAAACAGTTTCCTGTTGGTCCCAGTCTTCTCAGGAGCATGTGACCTAAGGTTTTCAGAAAGAGATTATGAACTACAGGAAGCTAGATGAAATCTCACTGTCGTTTCTGTGGAGAAATAAAATCAAGGAGTCAGTGAGGGAGGAGTTGTGTCCTGGGCAGGATGTGTAAACAGTGCTGAAGCCTGCAGTGGGCCGTGGATTCAGTGTGGTGCCTGGCAGTTTTCTGGTGTAAGCGGTCCCATGGATACGGGAGTGAAGTGAGTGGATGAAGGCGGTGAATCCAGGGCTGGTGAAATCAAACAGGAACAAGGGAACCCAAGGGGAAAAGAGAGTACCGTCTGTCAAGAAGGGCCTTTGTACTGAAGGAAGAGGTTTTTTGAGTCCAGGAATTAAAGAAAAGCATAGTGAGCAGGTCTGGGAGCAAGTTTCATGGGGGAGTAGCGGACAGGTAGAGAAGTGATGGTACATCTAAATGTACCTTGTGGTGGTGGAGGTGGTCGTTACAACAATCATGATAGTTACTGTTCAAAAAGAGTCTACTCTGTGTCAGGCCCTGCTTATTGCTCTTCAATGATGCAGAAGGGGCCAACGTATTCATTAGATCTTTGTGGTTTTGGGGTTGTTTTGGCTCCCTCTCGCTTGTCACCCCTCTTTTCTCCTGTGGTATCCTCACTATTTAAAGTGCGGCCTGTATGTGAGCAGTGTCTGGGTCATCCCAAAGCATGTTAGACATGCAGAACCTCAGACCCCACCCCAGCCTTACAGAATCCAAATCTGCAGTTTAACAAGATCCTCAGGTGATTTGAATGTACCTTGAAGTTTGAGAAATACTGCTTTATATCATTTGTTCTTAATTGCAGCACTTTGTATCAGAATGACACAAGAGGCTTATGAAAAATAAAAAAAAAAGAAGAAAGAGAGAAGAGAAAGAAAAGAAATACAAGTGTCTCGACCGTATACTTGCAGAGTCTGAATTGGTCTGGTGAGAGGCCTGGGTAGGAGCAACGCTGGGGGACACTCCTCAGGTGATTCTAACAGGTGGCAGGTTAGAGCCACTGCTCCCTGTCACAGTGTACCAGCAATGAGAGCTAATGGCTTCCATGTGCTGTGTGTGTTCTATGTGCCAGGCACTATGCTAAGCTCTTCATGGGCCTTTGCTCAGGAGATCTTTATAACATCCCATTTTACAGAAGAGAAACTGAGGCTCAGAATGGTCAAGTAACTTGCACAGATTCTAGAACTAATTCATCTCAGAGTTTGGATTTCCTCTAGGTCTGTGTGTCTTTAGATGTGACCTCTTAACCACTGCACCGTACAAAGCTGGACCAGGAGTTATATGGACTCAGCTCTGTTGCTTATCAGTCGCTCGGTCACCTGGGCTTCAAAATTTTTTTGTTGTTGTTTGGACCAGATGAGGTGACTTATGTGAAGGGCTTTGTGAGCTCTAAAACCTTTATAAACATAAGCTGTTATTCCTGGAGCATTGTGCCACCGTCAGGGTAGAGGGAGTTCATGCTGCCTCCTTTGTTTCCAGAAGACCTCCTGTAACTTCCTGTCCTACCACCTGAGCATTCAAGAGGGTCCTGGCCTCCGGTTCCACGTTTTGCACCTGGACCTCTGCCCTCTCTTTCTCCCCTTCCACATCTTGTCCTGTGTCCCCTTTCCTCAGTGCCTGGCTTGCCGCTTGTTGTCTTATTAGTAAACAGTCACACGTTCATTCTTGCCATGGAATCCATGACTGGCAATGACTTATCTTCTGGAGGTATTTTAGCAGAAGCCTCCTTGAGCCCCAAGTTTTTTAATTGTTGGGAGAATGATAGAGAATGAGGCAGGTTGGTGGCAGAGGTGTTTGGGGTGGAGGCCTACTGAGACCTCTGAAGTCCTACCAATTGGACTGCCTCCTACTCCTGTGTTTAAGGCTGGTGCACGTGGTGGGCCTAAAGGTGAACAGCTGGGGTAGCGTGGGTACAGAGAGACCAGACTGAGGAGAAACTGAAGGAAGGGTAACTAAAGTCCCGAGGGTGTGAAGTAATGCAGGAAACCAGGCTTATTTACATGCTCTCAAGATGAAACTGAGGGAAGCATATATATTGTTCTGTCTTTTCTGTTCAGGAACAGAAGTCTAGACTAGTTCCTAATAAGCTTCCAGAAGAATTCTGTTTAAAAGTATATAAGCATCGTAGAGTAGAAGTGACTCCTGCGGAGCAATGAAGAAGGTAAAATGGACATCACATAGACAGTGATGATCTAGTCCAGATTGTGTGGAGTCTGGCCAAGAGTAAGAAACTAGATACTAATCCCCATGAAGAAAGTAAATTATTGCAGGTGAAAAGAGGAAAAAGAATGGGAGGTGGCCTGGCACGTGAATTCTTGGTCTAGGATTTCTTTAGACCCACTGTACCCACCCTAACAGGAATATATCTACATATACCTGCCTGTAATAGTTTGCTAGGGCTGCTGTAACAAAGTACCACAGACTGCGGGCACTTACACAACAGAAATGTGTTTTCTCACAGTTGTGGAGGCCAGAAAGCCAAGATCAAGGTGCCATCAGAACGGTTGGTTCTTTCTGAGGGCTGTGACAGAAAGATCTACTCTCGGCCTCTTTCTGTGGCTTATAGATGGCTGTCTTCTCTCTGTGTCTTCACGTCGTCATTTCTCTGGATGCGTCTGGGTTCAAATTCCCTCTTCTTATAAAGATGCTAGTCATATGGATTAGGGCCCATTCTAATAACCTCATTTTCATTTAATTGCCTCTTTAAAAATTTGCCTCTCCAAATATTGTTATGTTTTGAGCTATTGGGGTTAGGACTTCAACATATGAATTTCTGTGGGGACACACGTTGGTCCATCACTGTCCAAAAAATGCAGATCCTGTAGTCATTGCAGCAGAATCTGATCAATAAGAAAGTGCATACTACATAGAACCATTCTCAAATACTGTGTAGAGAAATCCCTGGGACATCTGTTCAAGGGCTGTGAAATGGTCTCCCAGAGAGTGTTGACTCAGCTCTTCAAGGAGGAGAGCTGGGTCCTCCATCGTAGACTTACTGGAGGCGTGCAGTTTAAGTTCATGGATGAGTGAATGAATGAATTCAAGTCAAAGTAGGTTGCTAGAAGTAGGTTAGATTTGGCGTCAGAGTTTCTGGTCTTTGATTTTACTCACGTGCCTATGTCAGTGTTATCTTTGCCTTTTTTAAACGCCTAATCCCCACATTTGAGGCCTCCCCTTCCATTCCTAACTTTTCATACCCTAATAATTTTTCTGCTTGGACTTGGCCTTCTGAAGATCTGAATTCAGTTGTACACAGTGATCAGTTTGGACTCACTTTAACATTGCCCTCTTGCCTCCGGATTATCAGGTTGCCTAGTCATTTCTAGTGCCAACTATCAGGGATCTTTCAGCTCCATCTTTGGAAAAACCTCATTTCCTTCTCTGCCGGTCGGTTAGTCTGGTATCTCCAGTGACTCAAAGATTTCCTCCGTCTTGCTCAGTCAGTTCCTAGTTCTGGGCTTCTCCAACATTTTCATTTTCTCGAATCTCTGGATCCCTCCAACATTTTTGGTTGCTTTTGTAATTCTTGATATCCACATGGGTTGCCTTGTCACTCGAGGACAGTGGGGTGGTGGCATCTGTGTTTCCTTTAGGTCATGACCTACAGAAACCCATTGGCCAAAAGCTTTATTAGCTCTTAAAAAGAGCATTGCTGTAGATGTGCTCTCTATGGCACATTTGTCGTTAATGCTAGATTGTCACAACACATTTACTGTTGGAGAGCTGGGGTCAAAGCCCCATGACAGTTGGCAGCAATCCCACAGATCAGTTTATCTGACCAGGACTCACTTGGAACCTGTTGATTTGCTGTCCACCTGGAGCCCTTATCTCTTTCTTTCCAGTTTTCCTTTGTGTACTCCTTCTCCTCTCTCACTTCCACCCAAACCCGTGGTCTCCTCTCTGTCTTTTCCCCATCCCTCATTCCCAGGAGTGCTTCTGCCCCTCCCTTTGCTCCTCTTTTCTCTTCCTCCTCATATGTGGCCTTATTAAGGAGAGAAGAGTATTGTCAGACTTCAGTTTGGATTAGCATTTCCTTTAGACAGACATTAATGTGGCAATCACACTCATTGAATGTGTAGCTGTCATGTGATGGAATCTTAGTTTTACCTTACGGATTACTGATCATTATTCTAAAGCAGAAAGCCTTGATGTGAGACTTTGGTCTAAATAAGCAATGGTTGACTAATTTAGGGCATTTGGAAACTTGTTAAAGAAGTCTCTGTGTAACAATGTCTCTTAGAAGAAGACAAGCCGTGACTTATAAAGCAATGACACAGCTTCTGATTGAAAACCCTGTGGCTCTATATTTGAGAGCATTGCTCAGTCTCACAATTCGTTAAATCTTTGTCTGTAAAGAGAAAAAAAAAATCACTGCATACTCCACTGCTCTGTGACCATTTCAAAGATTATGTGATTAAGCAGGCTGTAGTGGGTGGCTAATTGGCTAATCTTTAATCTTTATACTACCAACTATACCGAGGATTATAGGACATAGGAAGTTATTTAGAGGTTAAGATGGTGGGTGTGTGTCAGGAATGGTGTATTAACAAGCAGACCAATTACTAAAATCAAAAGAATAGACGATAATGGAATGTAAACATTTCATTTAAATTTAATTTCAGATATTTATTTTTTCTTTGAGCTGCTAAAAACAGAGTGATACTTCTAATTTGTATTTCATATCACTATATTGGAAGCCAAAGTGGGCAAAAAAAATTTACATTAAATATTGCATCAAAAGTACTCCCCTTTCCCCATTTTAAATCATTCAATGTTTTATTGCAATTTAAAGTTTGGTTTTTAAAAAGCATGATTTCTATCTGATGGTAATGAGATTTCCTAAAGAATCACTGATTTATACTTTATGTTGCTTCCAGTTATTAGCACATGACCAACCTACTCCTCTAGAAGTAGGAAATTGCTAAGGAATATACACCTGCATCACCGGCCTGCTCATGTGAAACAATGGACAAGCCGTAGTTATTTATCCCTCATACTTATGTCCTAGAAATACACTAACTTCCTGCGTTTTCTGACATGTAAAGAATGTGCTGAAATCAGGAAAGCTTTGCTTTTCTATTTCGGTGAGCCCAAGGTTAGTTGAATCAAGGTGATGATATTAAGTACAGTCAAGAATATTAAAATTCCCTGCTAGCTTAATAAAAAATAATTAAGGAGGCAAAAATATTGTGGTAAATAGAAACCTCCTTTCATTAAGTAGATATTTATTGAGTGCCTACATATTATGTACCAAGCACTAGTACTGGGAATATGGTAGCAGAAACACACACAAAAAAACAAGAAACACATAGTTTGTGCATTTGAGCTATGAATTTGAGTTCAGTGAGAGAGGCAGACATGAATTAAAAAATCATACAAATTAGTAAATTCAGCAGAAAAATGCTACATATTGTGCTTAGAGAATATCAGTAGGGAGCTGATTCAGCTAGGGACCAAAGCCTGGCACAGTGCTTGATAGATATTTGCTCAATGAATAAAAATCTTTACATTTTTTTACATTTTTTTTTACATGTAAAAATATTTTACATTTTACATCTTTACATTTTTCTGTATCTTTCATTACATGTAGCATAGACTTGGGTATGTAGTAGGCACTCAGTAAGTTTTTGTTGATTGAAGGGTTGACTGAGTCAAGATGTGATAGGCTGGGCTCTTGGTAATGGAACAAAACTGGGACTCTCAGGAGTTTATCCCATGAAAGTTTTTTTTTTTTTTTTTTTTGCCGGCCTCACATATGTCTGGTGGTGCTCTAGGATAGCAACCTTCAAAAGGTGACTCATAGATTTAGTTTCCATCTATGGCTATGCTGTTTTGATACAAGGCCTACATGTTCACTAGTACCATGTTTTCCCAAAAATAAGACCTAGCTGGACAATCACCTCTAATGCGTCTTTTGGAGCAAAAATTAATATAATATAATCAATGTAATATAATATAATACTGGGTCTTATATTAAGCTTTTGCTTCAAAAGACGCATTAGAGCTGATTGTCCGGCTAGGTCTTATTTTCAGGGAAACACGCAATAACAGGAGAAGTGAGAGGGTGTGGAGAACTCACACCCTTCTTATATGCTGTGGCCTGGAATTTTCATACATATAGCCCATTGGCCATAACCAGTCACATGGCTTTAACCTAACTGCAAGGGAGGCTGGGAAATGTAGTCTTTGTGTTCACGAAGAGGGAAACAAAATGGGACTTAGTGAAACATAGTTTTGTCTCTGCCTCACTGATTATTTTAAGTAACTTTGGTACAGTCTGGCTACCTTCTTAGCAAAGATTAGAATCAAGAATTAATAGAGGCATATGAGGTGAGCTGAGAGGTGACCTTGGTGATATTTGTTCATCTTTCATAAAGCACATTCTGAAAGAGTTTTGTCAGGTAGGGGAAACATAAGCAAAAACAACCCCCAACCCCCGCCCAACACGAGAAATTAAATGTAAAAGGGTATGTATAGTAAAGACTAGAAGGGGAGATTGTGTCTGCAGCAGTGAGAGGAGGAGGACTAAGTAAAGCACGTACAGGGTCTGAAAAAGAGGTGCTTATTGTTCTTATGCACTCTACCCAACGAAGTAGGTGCCTGGTTTAGCTATTACACTAGTGTAGCAGTTAGGATGCCCTTACCTGCACGTAACAGATAACCCTACTCAAAATGGCTTAAATAAGTAAAGATACCTTCATATATAAAGTTTCAGGTTAGGGAATTGAGAGGGATGGTTAATTCTACAGCCCAGTGATGTCATTATGGATCCAGGTTCTCACTGTCTGTGCATTTTGCCTTTCTAGAGTGTTATCTTTATCTTCAGACTGACTCCTTTCAGACACACTCCAAATAACAGCAGGAGAGGAAGGACGGTGTATTTTGCACGAGTAATATGTTCAGATAGCTAAGAAATCTTAAAAGCATGTAACGGTATTCAGGGAAAAGCCTCCCTCCTATTATGTCCCTCATACTTTGACATAAATATCACTTAGTTTTTGGCATACCCTTCCAAGGTTCTCTTAAGTATGTACTAGCAAGTATGAATATATTTTCTTATTTCCCTCCATCTTTTATACAAATGGTAGCATATTATACATAATATTCTATAGTATTCTTTTGTTATCTAACGATATCTTGGAGATCTTCCCAAACCAGCACATAGGGTTTTGTCATTAGTTTTTATAGCCTTACTATAATATTTCACTGTATGTACATACCATCATTTATTTAACTAGTCTCCCATTAAGAGTTATGCATGTTAAAAAAAAAAAGAGTTATGCATGTTGTTTCCAGTCTATTACATTACACACATATAAATATTTAATACATATATTTTTTCTATTACAAAAATGTGGTGAATAACCTTATACATAAGGGATTCCATATGTATGAAAATGTATCTCTAGATTAGTTCTTAGAAGTAGGATGGCTGGGTCAAAGGGTATATGCACTTACAAATTTCACAGAACTGGTTTAGACTTGTTCTAGCAATTTATGTGAATGCCTTGTTTCCATATAGTCTTCCCTAAAGACAGTGTTATTAAACTTTTTGTATCCTACTCCAATCTGTATCCTATTCCAATATATATTTCAATATGTATTTTGTATCCTATTCCAATATATGAAGATAGTTATTTCTTAGTAGAGTTTTATGTAGTTATATATAATTACCGTGAACCAAGGTTATAAAGAAATTATCCTGTGTTTTTTTTACTTTCATGATTTTATTTTTTAACCGTTGAGTATTTGATCCATTTGGAAGTTAATTTGGTGAAGAGTATGAATCTAACTTTTTTCCTACTTGGCTACCATATTTTTGTGATTGACTACATTTTTTTTTTCCACTGAGTTGTCCATCTTTTCTTGACAAATTTTGAGATGGTGAGATTTATTGTATATTTCCATATATGTTTGAGTCTATTTCTGGACTTTGTAATGTGTTCCATTGGTCTCTGTGTACTTGTGCTAGTACCATTACTTTTGAGGCTTTGTTACAGTTTTATTACATAATAGGTTAGTTTTCTGTCGTACTTCTTTTTTAAGAGTTTATTTATTTATTTAGTGACCTCTAGAATCAGCTAATCTATTTCCAAAAAAGGGAGAAACAATTGTTGTTTTTAAATTGGAATTATTTTAAATCTTGAAATTCTTTATAGTGGTGCATTTTCCTATTCAAGAACATGAAATGTTTTCTGTTTGTTCAAACCATCTTTCAGGCCTTTCAGAATGTTTTCTTCAAATAAGTTGTATATATTTCTGGTTTAATTTTTTAGGGGTGGTTTGTGTTTTTGGTTGTTTTAAATTTAGTTTTTCATTCCGCCATGCTTTTTGATTATTATTTATATGGAAGCTGTTGATATCTGATGTCTGCTTTTAATATTATAAACATTTTCTTAATTCTCCGATTGTTATTAATAGTTTTTCTGTTGATTTTTTCCAGTTACTTGTTTTCTTCTTTTTAATTTAGGTATAATTGATACATAAAATTATATTGGTTTCTGGTGTACAACATAATGATTTCATAATTGTATATACTGTGAAATGATCACCACAAGTCTAGTTACCATCCATCATTATGCAAAGTTATAATTTCATTTTTCTTGTGATGAAAACGTTCAGGATTTACTCGGTCAGGATTTACTCTCTTGGCAACTTTCAAGTATACACTACAGTGTTACTGACGATACTCACTATGCTGTACATTACATGTCCATGACTTATTTATTTTATAATGGGAAGTTTATATTTCTTGACACCCTTCACCTGTTTTGCCCCCCCGCCACCCCCCTACCCCTCCCTGCCCCTGCCTTCTAGCAACTACTGTTCTGTTTTCTGTATCTCTGGATTTTGTTTTTTAGATTCCACGTATAAGTGAAATCATATAGTATTTGTCTTTTACTGTCTGAGCATAATTCCCTCAGGTCCAACATGTCACAAATGG
Source organism: Rhinolophus ferrumequinum (assembly GCF_004115265.2). NCBI lineage: Eukaryota > Metazoa > Chordata > Mammalia > Chiroptera > Rhinolophidae > Rhinolophus > Rhinolophus ferrumequinum. The sequence goes on from NC_046304.1 coordinate 9,728,549, forward strand.
CAAGATTTCTTTCTTTTTTATGGCTGAGTAGTATTCCGTTATGTATATGTACCACATCTTCTTTATTCATTCATCCATTGATGGACACTTAGGTTGTTTCCATATCTTGGCTGTTGTAAACAATACCACAATAAACACAGGTGTCCATATATATCTTTTTGAATTGGTATTTCTAGTTACTTGTTTTCTAAGAGAAAGGAAACACCTCCTGCAAGCTTCCCAATAGACTTTGGCTCAAAATAGAAATAGGCTAGGATTGCATCACATCCATGTTATACCAAAAATCATGGAAAAATGGACTTGCCATGATTGGCATGGTTTATTCAGGTTATATATATCCCTGAACTGAAACCGAGGATGGGATCATGTTCTCTGAGCAGGGGAGCGTTGAAACGAATTGAGATTCTGATAAACAAGGGAGAAAAGACATAAAGATTTGGGTAGGCAATCTCTAGCAACTGTGTCAACTCTTTTCTGTAATTCCCTTAGCAATGGCAATTCTCATCATCTTGAAGTTTCTTCTGATATCAGAGACTCAAGGTTCTTCCCACCTGCATCTCCTGTTACTTCTGTTCCTGAAATCCCAGAGGAATGGTAGCTCACTGGCCTTCTGGGTTATTTTATTTAGGTTTAAATGGAACTTAGATAATTGTTTTAAATCTCTAATTCACTTTTTAAAGAAGCTGTGGTATTTACACCTGCCACCTGTCTTCCTGAAGAGGCCTAGGAGCAGTGCTTTTGAAGTACAACACAGTTTTAACAGTGACACATTTATACAGTTTCATAGAGGTGATTTCTTCTGCAGACAGATAATCTCTTGCATTTTATGTTACCGTGTTTTCCCGAAAATAAGACCTAACCGGAAAATAAGCCCTAGCATGTTTCTTCAGGATGCTCGTAACATAAAATAAGCCCTACTGTATTTCCCCAAAAATAAGACCGGATCTTACATTAATTTTTGCTCCAAAAGACGCACTAGGGCTTATTTTATATTACGAGTATCCTGAAAAATCACGCTACGGCTTATTTTCCGGTTATGTGTTATTTTTGGGGAAACACGGTAATTATGTTTAATTCCATTTTAGGAGGTAATAGCTTCTGACTTTGTCTCCAATTCTGGAGAAATGTAATAGGTTAATCTCATGCATGGACTGATACTTAGTATGACAACAAGGAGTATTTGGAATGGGGACTGACCTGAAAGATCTGGGGTATATGTTGCCTTAGCACATTTTCTTTTTTCAGTGTTAACTACTGGTCTGACACTAGCTGTGCAACATGTACATAACCATGTTTTCTTGGATGGAAAACTGAATATGTCATATGACAAAGTATTTTTTTGTGACTTCATTAATGGAAGAGACAGTTTGGTTGATAGTGTTAGGCTGAAATGTTGACACTTTGGGATAGTCCAGTGCTTTATGGGAATTAATAGAATATTTGTTTTTGAAAAAATTTTAAATGTAAATTTAAAGTAGTATATCACATCGTGAACACTCAAATTGTACAAGAGAGTGATGAATGAAAATTGGAGCTTTCTCCTACTTCTGACATGCAGTTTCCCATTTCCTCCCAGAGGCACCCACTTTGAACAGTCTGTAATGTGTGCTTCCAGAGAAATTCTACACATACACAAAGATACACACGCGCGCACACGCGTGCGCACGTCCCAGTGTCCCTCTTCCCCTTTTTATTTTTAACATGAATTATAGTATAATATGCCCTCTTTACTGTGCTTTCTCTTTTTTTTTGCTTAACAGTGTATTTTAGAAAGTATTAAGTTGAATGTTTAAACTAGTACTCTTAAATATCTTGAAACTGTCTCCGAACTTGACAAAGTAGTTATTTGAAGTTTTTTGGCTATGTATACATTCACAAGACTGATTATCACTGGAAGGGATCTCTGTAGTCATTTAGTCCAGACTCTTTTTCTCCATGGGATAGGAAAGGAAGCTCTGTTAGCAGTCTGACTTTCAAATATACTAATTGTAAAGAAAGATCCATTTGGATGATTGATCCAACAAGTGAAACCAGAGACTTTGAGATCTAAATAAATATTAGTTATAGCAATCCCACATCACTGACCAAGTCAACAAAGATACCCAGTTATTACCATGTGAATTGTTAATAAAGCATAGTCTATGCACAGACGGGTTAGGGACAGCAACCTGGTAGTTCCTCTCACAAGGTTTTGAAAGCTGGACAACAAAGAAATATCAAATAAAAAAAATTAAAGATACTATTTATAATAGCATTAAAAAATGTAAACCATGTAGGAACAAGTCAAATGCAAGATTCATTAACCTCTGCACTCGAAACTATAAAACCTTATTTAGAGAAATTAAGGAACCCATAATAGAGGGATATGCCATAATTAGAGATTGGAAGACTTAATACCATAAAGATGTCAGTTCTCTCAAAATTGATCTGAGCAAACCCATTTAGAGTCCCCAGCCAGTTTTTTGTTTTGTTTTTGTTTGTCACTTAAGCTGATTCTGAGGTTTACATGGCAATTCCCAGAGCCAAGAAGAGGGTCAAGGCAATTTGGAGAACAAAAGGCTTAAGGACTCACATTACCAGTTATCAAGACTGACCGTAAAGCTGCAGTGGGGTGTTGGCGCAAGGATAGGCAAATAAACCAATGGAACAAAATAGAATCCAGAAATAGTCCCACACATGTATTGTCACTTGATTTATGATAAAGGTGACACTGCAGTGCAGTGGAGAAAAGATGGTCTTTTCATTCAATAAATATTGTTAGGTCAACTGGTTAGCAATATGGAAAAAAAATGAATCTTACCCTCTGCTGTCACCCTCCATAAAAATCAATTCCAAAAGCATTGTAGATCTAAATGTGAAAGGTTAGAAGAAAGCTTTTAGAAGAAACACAGGAGAATATCTTTATGACCTGGGGATAGGTAAAGATTTCTTAAACAGGACAGAAAAATCACTAAATGTGAAGGAAACACGTGATAAGTGGGATTTCATTAAAATAAGAAATTCTGTTCATTAAAAGATACCATAAAGAAAGTGAAAGACAAGCCACAGAATGGGAATCTATATTTGCAACAACTCAGGAGTTGTTTCTTGAATATATAAAGGACCCCTATACCAAGAAAAAAAAAGACAACCTCTTAGAAAAAATAGGAAGAACACTTGAAGGTGGACTTCACCAAAGAGACTATCCAGTGGCTGATGAACATATGAAGAGTTGTTCAACTTCACTAGTCATCAGGAAATTGCAACCTAAAACCATGATGTCGCTCCATTACACGTACCAGAGTGGCTGCCATTAAAATGACAGGCATATCAATTGTGGCGAGGATGTGAAGTGACTGGAATTCTCCTAGATGCCTCATGGGACAGTCAGGTGTACAGCCAACCACTTCGGAAAATTTTTGTGCTTCCTAAAACTGCAGTGTGCAAAAGACATGTACAAGATTGTTTCTGGTAGCGTTATTCTTAACAGTCCCACTGGAAAACAACCCAAAGAACATCTGCACTGTGGTGGATAAATACATGAGGGCATGTTTACGAGTAGACAACGATACTACACAGCAAATGAGAAGGCCTGATCTACAGCTACCCACCTCACTCTGGCTGAGTCTCGCAAACATCCTGTTAGCGAAATAAGCCAGACAGAAGAGTACGTCTGTATGATTCCATTCCTGCAAAGACAAAACTTATTTGTGGTTTATAAATCACGAAAGTGGTTCTCTTTGGGGAAGTCGTGACTAGAAGGGGACAGGAGGGGCCCTGGGTTTCTGCTAGTGCTGTCTCTTGCCCTGGGTAGTGATTAACTGGGGCCGTTTACTTTGTGAATAATCTTTGGGCTATACATTTAGGGTTTGTCTGTTTATATAGTCTACTTGAATTTAAAAATATGTAAATACATATATTTACATACATACATTTTTATATAATACACATTATACATATATGTATATAAATATGTATATATACTTATACATAAATATATAATACATGCTTCTGTATGTAAGTATATTCTCAATTATATATGTATATATTACCATATATTATGTATCAGTATACATATATCTACACTTACACACATACATATGTATGTATGCATGTGTACGTACACACACACACACACACACACACACACGTACACACGTTAAGAGCTATGCTCTGAACAGACCACAAGGTGGAGATGTAAGTCAGTAGAAGGGGAAAGTTTCTCAGACTGTTCCAGTTTCTAGATTTTGAAAAGTTAGCATTTTTCTCCCTTGAGAGTGAGGAGAGAATGCTAAGATTGCGTGTACTGCCTAACTTGGAAAAGGACCTGCCTCACCTTTCAGTTCTCCCCTTAACCTTCTCCCTTTTCCTCTGTGTAACTGGAAACCTATTTGTCGTTTTTAAACTTCCTCCTCAGTGACTCTGTAGACGTTTGCCCCATCTCCAGTCCGTTCAGTTTTGCTTCTCTGTCTTTCATCTTCTTTCCTTGCCTTTTCCTTTCCTATCTTTCTCTTCCATTGCTCTTTCCACCTGGAAAAAGATGTTTGATATTGGTGTTTCTTGATTTTAGTTGTTTCCCATTCTTAATTTTGAAAAGAGGATTTGCTTTCAAGACCTCTTTCTAAAAATCTACACTGAAGTTGTCTTTTACTTTTGTGGGTCTTTCTTCCTCTAGTATTTTTCCTTCCCTTGTTCCCCGGCCCCATGGGGAAATGACTCATCTTTATTGGATTTAAAACAAAATTGCCAACATGATACATGGTCATTAAAACAAGTCAAACCATACTGAGGTATAACCCTAAGCTTAATGGTCTCTGTCCCTTCCTTTCCCTTCACTGCCATTCTCCTGAAGTAACCAGTGGGAGCTGTTTGGAGGGCTTCCTTCCCACCTTTATCTGTGCTTATACAAATATTTACAAATATATTTACATAAATGTAAATATACATTTGTGCTTTCCTTTTTTTTTTTTAAATGAAAACAATTGTACTATACATAGTACTCTGTAATTTACTTTTTCATTTAAGTTTGGGCATTCCTCCAAATCAATAGATCTAAGGAAATTCTTTTCAATAGTACGTTGTTCCACAATATGAATAGGCCGTCATTTTTCTGACCACTCCCCATTTGATGGATATTGGGCTGTTTAGTTTTTTGCCATTACAAACAATGCTGCAGTAAATATCCATAGAGAAGGTGGCTTCTATTTCTGAGCCCCCAAAATGGGGTTACTGGGACAAAAGGTGTGGGTGTTCACAATTTAAAAGGTACTGCACATCTGTTTCTTGGAAGTTGTAGTGCTTTAAGTTCCCTCCGGCATTATATGTGAGAGCCCATTTCCTGACACCGTAGCTGTCAGTGGGGGTTATAGGGTTTGTTGGGTTTTGCTGATCTGATGGGTGGCATATGGTATCTTATTTTGAACTGCAGTCCTTAACCACTGGTATAGTTGTGACTTTTGATAGGGAGAATAAAAAGACTTCTTACCCTTGTATGCATTAACTTTTAATTATAAAAATCATCTGGGAATTGAAAAAGGGAAGTTCCAGTCTGAATAAGCAGGAAGAAGAAAGAGGAGTTACCTATACACACTGTATTGTAAGTTAGTTATGCTGATTTTTTAAAGAGCCTATTTAACTTTTTAACTTGTACTTTTTAATAAGTGAAATTTTTAAGGAACTACAAAAAGTATTTTTTTTGTTCACTAAAAACAAAAGCATTTTCTATGTTTCCCTCCCTCTCTTCTCTATTTACCAAGCACTTTCGTATATTATTTTATCTGACCCTTGTAATACTCTTCAGAGATAAGCAGAGAATGGCTTACTTTTTTGGTTTACCGATGAGACTGATTCATAGAGAAATCACGGTGCCCACGGTGAATAAATGGCAGAGAGAGAACTAGAACTCAAGTCTTCTCATCCTTTGTTATGGGCTTGTCTCTCAGGCCTTTTCTTTCTTAATTTTGGTATCCTACCATGCACGGTTCCCTGTAGGGGCCCTCATTTGTTCATACTGGCTTTGAATACTTTCTTTGTCTTCTTCATGTTCATTATACCTAGTAGACGTATTATCTACTTCTATACATTCCAGCAGCATATTCCTAACTTAACATGTGTAATTCAGTGGAAGGAACAGCAGGTTTAGTCTCCGAAACCCTGGGTTTCAATTTTGACTTCATTTCATTTTTCTGTCAAATGTATTAGGTTGGTACAAAAGTAATTGTGGTTTAAAAGGTAAAAGTAATTGCAAAAACCGCAGTTATGTTTGCACCAACCTAATCGACAATGGCGACTCCTCAAAATATTGTGATATTCAAGAGATAAATATGGGGTCTGACAATTAAGGTCATGAACTTGTTGCAGCGATGTTGGTAACCTTTTTTGATATCAGAGGGATTATTCATTATGAATTTGTACCAACTGGACAAACACTTAACCAAGTTTACTATTTGGAAGTGCTGAAAATGCTGCGTGAAAAAGTTAGACGACCTGAACTTTTCACCAACAATTCATAGCTTTTGCATCATGACAATGCACCAGCTCACATGGCACTGTCTTTGAGGGAGTTTTTAGCCAGTAAACAAATAACTGTATTGGAACACCCTCCCTGCTCACCTGATCTGGCCCCCAATGACTTCTTTCTTTACTCAAAGATAAAGGAAATATTGAAAGGAGGACATTTTGATGACCTTGAGGACATCAAGGGTAATATGACGACAGCTTTGATGGCCATTCCAGAAAAAGAGTTCCAAAATTGCTTTGAAGGGTGGACTAGGTGCTGGCGTCAGTGCATAGCTTCCCAAGGGGAGTACTTCAAAGGTGACCGTAGTGATATTCAGCAATGAGGTATGTAGCACTTTTTTCTAGGATGAGTTTGCGAACTTAAATGTCTGACCTCGTACACATGAAGGCATATTATTATGCCTTTGTAAAGTGCTTTATAAACATTAGTGAACACTTGGTGTCCCGGATCTTAGTAGAAGAAAATCCAAAAGTGGCATGCCATTTGGAGAGGTCTTTCTATCCTGCACAAAAACAGCTAGAGAACAATGCATGATAGTTCATAATTAAGTGCTAAATTATGTGGTATGGACCTTAAGTGCTCAAGGAGATGAGAAAAAGGGAGAGATCCACGTTGGGGAGGAAGTTGAGAAGACCGTGGAAGAAATGAGACTTCAGATAGCTCTTGTAGAGTGAGTAGATTTGCACACCATGTATCTTCCTGCTTCCTTGTGTATTATTTCTAATCCTGCTCTTTCTAGACCAGTAATTTCCATACCAAACTTCATATAGGTGCCTAAAAATCATCTGTGGGACCTTGCAGATTCCCGAGCCCTGCCTCCAGAGGGAAAGGATTCCATAGTTAAAAGGGCGGGTGCCCATCTCGTTGGGTTTTTAGATATAATCAGATTAATTGATACAATAAAAGCAGGTTATTGAGTTGGACATGATGACTGTAGGCTGTCATTGGCTTTTGTGCATCTCGAGTATATTTGCATTATTCATAGATACCCTTAAACAAGTCTTTTAATGCCCTGTTTGGATTTTTGTATATCAGCTGGAAAATTCTACTATAAAAAATTCTAACATTGTAGAGTTTAAACCCTGTAGAGTGTTTAATTCTACTTCTTGCCAGCGAATAATTTTGTTTCACTACATTTGCATCTCTATCCTTGAAACTTTATCCTTATTCATTATCCTCAGTGTTAACTTACACAATTAATTGAATATTGTAGTGCATTATATCTTTATTTTATAAAATGAATCAGAATGGAAACAAATGTGCTAAATAAAGGGGCAAAACAGTTGAGACAAAGATGGAGTCGTTGGGCGTGCCAAATGTCTAAACGCAAATTGTTTACCTCAGCTGGGACTCACTGGATTTGTCTTTTGAGTGTGGTTGTGAAGAACAAAGTGAAAGAAGATGTAGGGCATTTGTTATTTAAAATAGTGTCCAAAAAGGTGCAGCTGTCACCACAGAAACTCACTCAGAATATGTCAGCATGTTGTTGAGTTTCGCCCATTCTGTTTCAAAAACATGTTTTCAAGTGTGTATTGTAATAAAGTAAGGAGCTGCTTGTAATAAACGGTAACTATTGGATTGCGTAACATTTATTTTGCAGTTGAACTTTAATTGCCAACCAGCAGATGGCTCTCAGTCACCATAAATTTGGCAGAGCAACTAATTCATCTGTGACTTTAGAATTCTTACATTTTTGTGTTATCACTCCTTCTTGCCCCTCTTCAGGTACCGTAACAGTCACACTTAAAATAAAGAATTGTTCTTTTTGGTTTTATTTGCTTGATTTTAGGTTGCCTAGATGACTCTCAGAAGAAGCTCGCTGGGATTTCCCAAATTCCGGTTGGAGGCCAAAATAATGACTTCTTGATGATCTTTTCCACCCTGATTTTTCTGTGAACTGTCTGTTAAAACTTTTTATTGGTAAATTTGGCCAGCAGTGGATAGGAAGAGAAAATGATATTTGTTCAAAATTAGAAAAAGATTTGATTGCAATAGATTTTAAAGATGCTATGGAGAATATCCTTGGGTGATACGTAAGATATGTTCCTTGTTTGAGTTTTTATTGTTCTGGACTAATTACACAATGAAGATTATTTATTCAATTTAACAAAACAAATTATTTCGAGTGTTTACTTTGCAAAGGGCACAGTTTAGGTGATTCTTGTCCCTGGAATGTCCGCTCTCTAAGGTCAGGTCTTGTCTACTTCCACGCACCTAGATTAGTGCCTGGCATGTAGAAGGTACTCAGTAAGTGTTTGTAGGAAGGAAGGGTGAATGGATGGGTAGGTGGATGGGATACAAAAAAAGAACAGAATGGAGTACTGGACTTAAAGAAGGTAGCTGTCTAGTAAGTAGGGGTACAAGTACCCATAGATTCATAGATCATGATTTTTAAGGAGAATTTTACTTTGTAGTTGTTATTAGGCAGTATGTGGAAGCTGGAGAAAATTCTGAAAGGAAATGACGAATTTCCCTTTCCTTGTGTCAAGTCAGTTCACCCAGTTTGACGATCTTGATCCACTATATCAGGTCTATTCACCAACACTTGTGGAGTTTTCCTTTGAATTGCTGTGTGCATTGTCCCTTTCTCGCTGTTCCCTCTTGTCATTTCCCTTCTCCAGACCCCCACCATCTTCTGCCTAAATTACACACGCTGTCTGGCCCACCGCCCTGACTGCAGCCTCTCTCCTCAGTGTAATTCAGTCTGCATATTGTTGCCAGATTTTGCCTCCAAAGAATTTATGTCAAAGAATCTATATCTGATTGAAATTTGAGCTGCTGTGCATCTTTATAATCACAGAAAGAAACTACCAAAAAAAAAAAGTTTCGAGAAAGGAAATACCCTTTCATACCATAGTAGCATTTTCACAGTTCACTGACACCCTAGAAATCTCTTTAGTCCTAATAACTGCAAACCTCCCTGTAGTCTGTGAATACTCAAATACCGATACTTTTTTTCAGACAAAACAAACATTTTATGTAGTCATTTTGACATCTTTTTGAAATGCTAAAGAAAGCTAGTTCTTGGAATTCACTGCTTTTTCTATTCTGTATTCATTTGATAAGAACGCCCTCCCTGTGAACTCTCATAAGCTTCAGCTACATCTGTCAGCAGCATAACATAGATTATCTGTGCCCCCCCTTCAGATATTATTATAATTTAATAACGTACACCATTTGCTTTTGAGGATGAAAATGCAATGTTTTTGTATCTCTTAGAAGCAACTATAAAACTTTTTGGTAAAATCTTTATAAGACAGATCTCTAACCTATTTATTAATGTGTCATTTATTTGGTAAGTTCCACTTTCGAGATGTTTCATTTTGAAAGAATATGGATAAAATTTATTTATTTATTTTCAAGACCATTTCAAGTCTACCCTAACCTCGGAAGCGTAGCATTTAAGCATTTCCTTTCCTTAACTTACTTTTCAAAGGGGACATACTCCTTCCAAAAGTGGGGTTGAGCTACAAGGTGTTTTAGTGACAGAATTCCCTTTCAAGGAATATTCTCTCCATCTGTTGGAACAGTATCAACCTTTGCTGCTAAAGTCTTGAAGGCAGGTAGCAGTCGATTACATTTTGTTTTGCTTTTTTTTTTTTTAAAACCTCTCAAGATAAAAATGTTAAATATCTCCTTTTGTTTTGTCTCTCTTGCTTAAAAATTTCAGAGGTTTTCCTAGTTCTGTTTCATAAACGTGTCCTGAAGCCTTATTCTCCAGCATACTCTGAGACACTGTTTTTTTGGCACTAGCGGTGTAAACATGACTGTCATGTGGCCTCTTTCCTTACAGAGCTCATAACTTAGGAAGGGAGACAGATGAGTAAAAAACTAACTACAATCCTGCTTGATAAATGCCACGTTCGAGGTTTTGAACAGAGTGCCATGGGAGCACCAGGGAGTGATTGATTCAAGGGGAGGGGAGGGGATGGGGATCAGGAAAGACTAAACAGCAGAAGTGACATTTGAGTTGAGCCTTAGGGGATGAATAGAATTTTGCCAGATGGACAAAGGGGTGGGGGTGGGGACTCTCCAGACTCATACAAAAACATGAGAGTGTGAAAGTTTGTGCCTTTGTCTGAGAAGTGGTGAGTAGTCTGTAGGGCTGAAGGAAGAGTAGGGCGTGGAGGTGGGGGTGGGGGTTATTGGCACCTGACCTTGTAGAGATCACTGGGGCCATACTGTAAAGATAAACTTGATCTGTACCTTCTAGAGAGTTGTGGAAATTTGAAAATAGGGAAATGTTACGGCAAGACCTCTGCTTTAGAAAGATAGTTCTGGCAGCAGATCGTTTGAATGAAGGTGAGTGAGAACAAGGAGACCAGGCAGAAGGCGATGTCCATCTTCTACATGAGAGCTGATGCGAGTCTGAGCCAAGGCAGTGCCAATGGGGATGGAAATGAGGGCACAGACTTGAGAACCACCTCTGAGGGAAGCCTGGGTAATTGGTATGATGGGGTGGGGGCGGGGAGCGGGGGAGAAGGAAAGAAAAAGGTTTGGATGATTTGGGAATACAGTGGTGCTGCCACCCAGCATAGCGAGCATAGGAGACGAACCAGCTTCCAGGGTGAACGTAATCAGTGTGATTTTGGATGTATTGGATTTGGAGTAGAACATCCCGTTGGAGATTTCTAAACGAAAAGCAATAAATGCAGATATAGAGCCTATAGAAAGGTATCATGGATGGAGACGAATTTGAAAGTCTTTGGCACATTTTCAGTCAGGATGATGGGTGAGAAGACATGCCTCACCTGAATTTTATATGTGGGGTTTCTTTTTAACTATGTGCCGTTCCTTCCTCCACCCCCGGATTCTGATATTGCCCTGCTAGAGAAGGGAGCATGCCCCTCTCCTACCCGTAGTTAAGAATTTACCACCATAATGACTCCAGAGAAAGTGTCCTATTTCATTTGTGTTGGGGCATAAAAAGTGTTTAAGCACTGTTAGCGCCTGTTCTTATAGCCTGAAATCACTGCAACAGATAAAATTCCCCAGAGAAAAACAATATAGTGAAAAAGAACTAAATAGAATTCCCAAGGAACACCAATATTGAAGGGGGTGATGGAGGAAGAGTTACTGGCAAATTACAGAGAAGGACCTGTCAGAGTGGTATGGAGGCAACTGAGGGAGGACAGGTTCATGGATAGGCGATAAGATCAGCAGTGACACCTGAGGCCTAGAAGAGCGGCAAACTGAAAACTGGCAAGAGATTCGGCGGTAAGGAGGTTATGGGGGAGAAGACTTTTAAGAGAGATGTGGCAGTGATGGAGTTTTTTTTAGTAGAGTGGGTTGAAGAACGAACTGGGAGGGTCAGGAAGTGGGGCTGATGAGCAAAGTTCATTCTTTAAGGAAGTTTGGTTGTGACTAGGAAAGAAAGTCATTACTTGAGGGTTTATTGGATAGGGAACAACAAGTGGCTAAAATTACAAGGCTCTGGAAGAGTGTTAGGATGAAACGGACTAGGAGAACAGATAGCTGCCTACCTGGGAATTTGTTCTACTAGATCCAGCTCCCCAAATTTCACCCACTCTCCACCGTTATCTCATGCACGTTTATGGCTCACATTCCCAGCTCTGGAGACATCATTCATGTCTTCCCCTTTCTTGGAATGCTGTGCTATCTCTCTGTCACCTTGCTAAACCTTACCCATTCTTCAAGGCTGTCTTGAATCTCCTTTTATGAAGCCTTCCCTGAGATGGTAGAAAGGAAGTGCCTTGGGTTAAGAGTCAGAAGCTGTGGGTTGAACCTGTAGTTCTGCCACTAAGTGTGACCTTGAGAAAGTCACTTTGATGTCTCTACCTTAGTTTTCTTGTCGGTAATACCGGCTCTGACTGACACACAGGCTTGTTTACGATTCAAATGGGATAATGTTTACGAAATGCCTTTGATATTACAAAACACAGCACCAGTGTGTGATATTATAATTTCCTGACTATTCTTATTTATTTTATTCACTCAGTTGTGTTTTTTGCTGAATAAGTTAATTCTTTCAAAATCTTTTATTGTTTTTTTTTTCAGTGCCCATTATGCTAGGCACGAAGGCTTTAGTGACAAACAAGACAGTCCCTACCTTTGTGGGGCTTACAGTCTAGTGTGGGAGACAGAAAATCAACACATAGCAGCATATAATAGCTGGTACTTTAAGTACTATACAGAAAAATACAGCAGGGTGGGGGGAGCTAAGAAGTTACAGGGAAGGGTCCTATTTTATTTATTTATTTATTGGGGAATATTGGGGAACAGTGTGTTTCTCCAGGGCCCATCAGCTGCAAGTCGTTGTCCTTCAACCTCCTTGTGGAGGGCGCAGCTCAGCTCCAAGTCCAGTCGCTGTTTTTCAATCTTTAGTTGCAAGGGCGCAGCCCACCATCCCATGTGGGAATTGAACTGGCAACCTTACAACCTTGTTGTTAAGAGCTCGCGCTCTAACCAACTGAGCCATCCCGCCGCCCTTCCGCTAGCTCAGCGGCAGCTCGTTGTCTTCAATCTAGTTGTGGAGGGCGCAGCTCACTGGCCCACGTGGGAACTGAACAAGCAACCCTATTGTTAAGAGCTCGTGCTCTAACCAAGTGAGCCATCCGGCCACCCCGGAAGGGTCCTATTTTTGATAATCAGGGAAACCTCTCCAAGAAGATGACATCTGAGCAGAGTGGAATGAATAAGGGAGCAAGGCTATGGGACCATCGAGGGGAAGAGTGCCTTAGCTGTGGTGGGTAGGAGGCGACAGCAGGTGCAAAGGCCCTGAGATGGGAATGTGCTCAGTGTGTTCTAGAAACAGCAGGGAGGCTAGTGTGCTTGTAGGTTATAGTAAAGATGTTGCATTTTATGCTAAGGTGATGGGAAGATGTGAGAAGGTCTTGAGCAGAGGAAGCAGATTTAGTTTTACAATGATCGTTCTGACAGCTGTGTGAGGAGGAGATTGTAGAGGGTAGGCGTGGAAGCTGGTGGCAGGAGTCCTTAGGGCAGAAGCAATACAGTAGAGATGGTCAGATTTTAGATATGTTTTGAAGGATTTGCTAATGGACTTGGAGGCTGTGGGGTATGAGAGAAAGAGTCAGAGATGATTCCAGTTTTTTTTGTCTGAGCCAGTGGGTCAGTGGTGGTCTTAAAACTGACCTGTCTCTGTCATTTCAGGAAAACTGTGGTAGGAGAATGTGAACAGCGAGTGGCAGCACCAGGGAGTGATTGATTCAAGGGAAAGTGGGGAGGGGATGGGGATCAGGAAAGACTAAACAGCAGAAGTGACATTTGAGTTGAGCCTTAGGGGATGAATGGAATTTTGCCAGATGGATTAAGGGGTGGGGGTGGGGACCCTCCAGACTCATGCAAACAAACACATGAGAGTGTGAAATTGTTATTTTTTTCTTTGTTCTTATTTATGCAATTTGGTACTTAATGAGAACATTTTTAATTAAAGCAGTAAGGATATTAGAAACCATCTTATTCAATGATTTCCAATGATAGGGAATCATCTTCCGCAGGAATAAAAAGAATAACTGGATCCCCCACCGAGGTCCATCTTCCCCACTCACCTTCCCACCCCACTAGTGATGAGGGTGTCGTGTTCCTCAAGGGCTGGACTAGAACGAGGCTGGACTGAAAATCATTGACCTACTTAGTTCGCTTGTTTTATGGGTGAAAAACCAGAGCTGAAGAGGTTATTGGAATTGCCCAGGGATACAACGCTAGCTGTTCTCTTACTTCAGTTAGTAATTGTTTCATGTGTGGTTAGCTTTTCTTTTCAGTTTGATTGTAAACTCCTTGAAAGCAAGAATTATGTCTTAAATTCTTTCATGTTTTCCTTTTTACCTAGGAGAATACTGAGTAATAATAGGCATCCCTCCAAACGTTCAGTGGAGCGTAAAACCTAATGAAAGAAAATCAAGTCTTCTGCGCACAGTGACACCTATGATTTTACCTGCTTTATTGTGAAGGCCTGTCCATTGTTGGATTTCCCAGTAGGTTTGGAACATCAGCAAATACGGACACCGAAAGAAAAGAGGAGAGGGGAGGGGAAGGGAAGGAGAGTCCAGCTTTGAAGAACGTACCAAAAAATGTGGAATCAGATAACCCAGAAAGAAGGCATTAGGGAACCATTTTTCGTTTGGCAAACTGCATTGCAGTTTACTATTGCTTTTATAGTGAACTATGTGAGAGTGAGACCAAGATAATGTTTTCAGTGCTTAGAACTTTTATAGGTCTGAATTCAGCCCTGGGAAATCTCTCCTGCCTGGTTGGTTGATGGGATTTTTTTTTTTCCCTGTGATGTGTGTTCGATACAAATATTAAGTTGTGCCCATGTTATACTTTCACTCTCTAATAGCTGTTTTTTAAAAATGTATCATTTATTTTTAAATATATATGTGTAATTAAAGGCTGTTTTTCTAAGTTGCTGTCTTTTGAGATTGCTGAAACAATTTTCATACGTGTTCTTTTTCCCCTTTAATAATTAAAAATCATATGCTCTAGGTGTGGCAAGAACTACCAGTGGGACATTCCAACGTTAGCTTTAGAGGAACAATGTTTACTGTCAACTCAGGTGCAACATACTAATTTGAATGGAAGCTCAGTGCTGGTGACAGATGCACTTTGGAGGTTACTTTATACACCTCTGACCCATTGTACTGGTTGTTATCACTTGCTTTTGCTGTGGACCGTGCACAATATCCCACAACTCCTGTTTTGAGCAAGAGCTGTCACTTGCAAGATGGTGTAAGTTAGAGGTGTGTACTTTAATTGTAAACTTCCCTTTTTTGTTGTTGTTACTTTCTTCCCCTGTTTTCAAAGCTAGGTAAAATCGAATGATTATCATAGAGACTAAACCTGAAATCTTGACATTTTAGGTACTTGGGACCGACTAAGTAAAGTAAGCCTTTAAAGAAGCACATCTGCCTTTTTGATAATGTGGAAGACAGTTATGCTTGTATTGGCGTGTTAGAACTCTTGAGTAGAGACCAGCTCTGTGCTTAAAATCTTAGTTTAAGGAATCTGAAATGTCCTTCCATTTTTGCATGGGTTTGTTTCTTGATACATGTCATATTCTTCTATAGGTTTTATAGTGTTAAACTAAAAATGAAATTAATTTAGTCTTTTGGGGATACTCATTTATTGAAAATAATATTTCAGTGCATCCTGTGACTACAGTACAATACTTGGTAAAATAATAATAATGAACATTTTGTATTGACTGGTTATTGTGTTCCCAGCACTGCATTAAGCACTTTGCACACATTTTACACGTTCCCCACCCCACTCCCTACCCCCGCCCCAGACCAGAATGAAAGCATTGTCCACAACAAGAATTTATACTTTGTAAGGGCAGGAATTTTGGTCTGTTTTGTCTATATTCTGTTTTTTTTCTCACCCCCATGGATGAGAACAATGCCTACCACATAGTAAGTACTAAGTAAATGTTTTTGGAATAAATGAATTATTTAATCCGTAGCAGCTCTCTGAGGCAGGTATTACCATCCACATATTGATGGTAGGGGGTGAAGCCAAGATTTGAGCTTATGCTGACGGCTATTCACTCTGTGTTGGAGAGCACTGTGCTCTCCAACATATAATTCCACAACTTTTAAAATTTTTAACTTAATATGTGTCATGGACATCTTTTCATGCCAGTATTAAGATGCAGTCCAGTCAAAGGTGATTTTTAGCTCCTGCCTTAAAGCTAATAGACATAGGGCTCATTTATGTAAAAGGTTAAACAGTAGGGTAAGTTATTTGTAGACAGTACGAGAGATGTGAAAAGAAAGGGCTAGAAGAATTAACAAATAATGGAGATGTGAATGAATACATATAAATGTCCTGGAGCTGTACTAGCCCGTAGCAAATGCTTAACCTGTAAACTGTTATCGTCACTGCTTCCACTGTTCCTTCACCTTCGTCATTGTCATTTTTTTATGAATCCTATGAACCATACTCTAAAGTGAGAGACTGTTCACTTCTAGGTTGAAGTGGTCAGAGATGGTTTCGTGAACAAGATGGTCCTTGTGGCAAGGACAGAATGTGGGCCGGTGGGGATGGGAGAGAAGATAAGTGAGATGAGAAAATCCTATAAACATGGGGACTGAGGCCGAAAACGTGTTCTCTGGTGCAGAAGGGGTATGTGGGTTACTAGAGGGAGTAAAGATAAAGATTGATAATTCAGAATTTGTTTATCATCTTATGAATGCCTCATTATATCCATAAAGTTGGATTTGAAACCCTGCGTGTGTTTCTATCTGTAAGCCACCAAATACACTTTAATAGGAAATTATATGGTCATTTTTTAAATGTTATAATCTGTACTCACAACGTTGTATCCTCCTGAGATATAATATTTGTGTCTTTGGTGCCACGTGGCCTGTGAGACAAACTTTGTCCTGATAAAAAGACTACTTCCATTTGGCCTTGTGTTTTTGAAATTTAAGACCCTCGTTTATGATTGCTGACTCACAGGTATCTTGGAAGATTAGTAAGAGTGTTACGTGCTGCCACAGTCTCCTGAAGAGGCTGTAATTCTCCGGGGGAGCAGGCTTGTGCCTTATTCATCCTCATATCTCCTCCCGCACTGAACACAGTTGCTGGCATAAACTAAGGATGCAATAAATTGTGGTTGAATTGAATTTTCAAAGCATGCGAGGCTGGCTACTTCTGCACTTGGGGGAGTAATTTGCAGCAGAGCTCTATTTTTTGAGTTATGTAACACATTTAATCATGTTCTTAGGTCCAGCCTGATGACGGGAGGGGCTAAGCGAGGCGTACCCAACCCTTGGCTTTTGGAGGAGCCAGAGGAGACCAGAGGTTTGGGTTTTGATGAAATCCGGCAACAGCAGCAGAAAATCATCCAAGGTACTGAAAATACTCGAGGAGTTTGGGCTCAGAAACCTTGTCAGATTTTTATTACAATGGCCTTGAATGTTCTTTATACCCACTGAAGATTAGAGTGAGAACTATTGATCTTTTAAAGCTCTTGGCAGTTTTGTGCCTCAGGTACCTGAGGAATAGATAAATGATGTCATCCATCAAGGTAACTCCCGGAAGCGGTGCTTCTCTACTGGGAGAACGCATGTGGTGGCTCTGAATTGATAAGCCCAGGTGAATCTGAGACTTGTGCCCCTTCCTTTTCTCCACAATTGGGAATTATCCTCTAAACACAAGACTCCATCTTTTTCTTATATAAAATAAGTCAGTTTGTTTTTTACCTTCAAGTTCATCTTGCCCAGTGGCTTTTAAACCTGCTAATTATTTTTGTACTTCTAGTTTTTAAATTTTAGAAATAATGCATGATTGTTATACAAAGTTCAAACAATACAGAGGTATATAAAATGAAAGCTCTCAAACTGTAAACTATATATATATATATATTTCCTCAGGCTTTTTTTCTCTATATACAGAGGGTGCCAAAAAATGTATACGCATTTTAAGAAAGGAATAAACTGTATTAAAATTATGCTGATGGTAACCACTTTGAGCACTTCTTGTAATTGCAGAAGTCAAACATGACTTGTATTCATCTTTTGTTATTCGTATATGTTGAGTATTACAATTAATACAGTTTTTTCCTTTCTTACAATGTGTATACGTTTTTTTGGCACCCTCTATATATTCAGTATAAGCACACATGCAATTTGCATAAATGGGATCATGGCATATAATTCCACAGCTTTTAAAATTTTTAACTTAATAAGTGTCATGGACATCCTTTTATACCAGTATTAAGATATGTTATTCTTTCTAATTCAACTTTTTAAAAACAGATTTATTAGGGAATAGTGGTTATTATCATAAATAGCACATACTTAAAGTATATGATTCACCAAACTTTGATATATTGTGTACACCTGTGAAACCATCACTATAATCAAAATAATGAGCATAATCATTATTCTCAAAAGTTTTCTTTATATCTTTGTAATTTTTACTATTGTCCCTCTTCCAGTTCCCAGCCAGCTGCTGATCTGCTTTCTGTCACTATAAATTATTTTCTATTTTCTGTAATTGTGTATAAATGGGATCATACAGTATGTACTCCTTTTGGGAGGAGGGCATCTGGCTTCTTTATCTAAGCATGATTATTTTAAGATTCATCCACGTTGTTGCATGGATCAGTATTTCATTCTCTTATATTGCAGAATAGTATTCCGTGGTGTGAATTAACCACAATCTGTGTATCCATTCACCGGTTGATGAGTATTTCACTATTACAAATAAAATTGCTATGGACATTCCTGTGCATGTCTTTGTATAGACATACATTTTCATTTTTACTAGGTAAACACCTATCAGTGGAATGACTGAGTCATAGTAGGTATATGTTTAACTTTTAAAGAAATTACCACATCAGTTTCAAAAGTGGTTGTACTATTTTACATTGCCAACAGAATTTATGTCTTCTGATTGTTTCAGATCTTTATGAAAACGTGGTATAGTCAATCTTTTTCAATTTTAGACATTCTCATAGGTGTGTGCTGCATTTCATTCTGGTTTTAATATGTATCTCCCTAGTGACTAATGAATCTTTGCATGTGCTTCTCTGCCATCAGTATGTCTTCTTTGTGAAGTCTCTGTTCTAATTGTTTACCTATTTTTATTTGGGTTGTTTCTCTTTTATTATTGAGTTGTAAGAATTTTTTGTATACTTTTTTATATGTCATTTGTCCGATACAGTTCTACGAATATTTTCTCCCCATCTATGGCTTATATTTTTCATTCTCTTAACAACGTCTTTTAAAGAGCAGCAGTTCTTAATTTTGATGAAGTCCAATTAAAAATCTTTGACTACCCAAAGCCACAAATATTTGCTCCTTTTTTTTTTCCTAGAAATTTTATAGTTTTAAGTTTGAAATTAGGTCTGTGATCTACTTTGATTTAATTTTTTATATAATGAAGTATAAATAGAAGTTCAGTTCTTTTTTTTTTTTTTTGCATTTGGATAGCTACTTTTTCTAGCACCACTTAAAAAAAGACTATCTTTCTCTACTGAATTATTCAACCTTTGTCAAAAATCAATTGACTGTATACATGTGAGTATATTTCTGGACTCTGCATTTCTTTTTTTCTTTTTTTTTTTTCTTTTTGCATTTCATGGGTCTGTTTATTTATGTTTGCCTCAATGCCACACTGTCTCAATTATGGTATATTTATAAGGCTTTAAGTTAGGTAGTACAAGTCCTCCAATGTTGTTCTTTTTCAAAAGTTTATTGGATACTCTAGGTCTTTTACATTTCCATGTGAATTTTAGAATCCGCTTTCATTTCCTACAAAAAAGCCTCTTGGAATTTTGATTGTGATTACATTGAATTTTTTAGATTAATTGGGGGATTATTGAATCTTAACATGAATATGATATATCCCTCTATTTAGTTCTTTAATTTTTCTCAACAGCGCTTTGCAGTTTTCACTGTGCATGTATTACACATTTTTTAAATCCAATTTATCTCTTAAGTGTTTCATATTTTGATTCTCTGATTAAAGGCATTTAACATTTTCTATTTCTCATTGTTGCTGATATATAAAAATAAAATTGATTTTTATATATTGATCTTGGGTCATGCAACCTTGCTAAAGTCACTGATCTGTTCCACTAGTTTTTTTTTTGTAGAATCTTTAGGGTTTTCTATACAAATGATCATGTCATCTGTGAATAAAGATAGTTTTACTTTTCCTTAAAGACTATTTTTTTAGAGAAGTTTTAGGTGCACAACAAAATGTAGAGGAGGGTATAGAGTTCCCATATACCACCCCCCAAACCCCACGCATACATGCATGGAGAGTCTCCCCCCATTACCAACACCCCCTCACTAGAGGGGCACATTTGTTACAATTAGTGAAACTATACTGACAAATTATAATTATGCAAAGTCCATAGTTTATCTTGGGTTCACTCTTGATGTTGTACATATGTGGGTCTTTATAAATATATAATGATGTACATCCATCATTAGAGTATTATAAAGAGTATTTCCACTGTCCTAAAATCCTCTGTGCCCTGTCTATTTATCCCTTCCTCCCCCTTCAACCCTTGGCAGCCTCTAATCTTCTTACTGTCTTCATAGTTTTGCATTTTCCAGAATGTCATGTAGTTGTAATTCTACAGTATATAGCCTTTTCAGATTGACTTCTTTCACTTAGTAATATGCATTTAAGTTTCCTCCATGCCTTTTCATGGTCTGATTGCTCATGTCTTTCTTAGCATTGAATAATATTCCATTCCACTGTCTGGATGTACCAAATTTATCATTTCACCCACTAAAGGACATGTTGGTTGCTTACAAGTTTTGGCAATTATGAATACAGCTGCCATAAACATCTGCATGAAGTTTTTTGTGTGTACATAAGTTTCCAGCTCTTTAGATAAATACCAAGGAGTGTGATTTCTGGATCATAGGTAAGAGTATGCTTAGTTTTATGAGAAATTGCTAAACTGTCTTCCAAAGTAGCTACACCATTTTGCATTCCCACCAGCAACAAATGAGAGTTTCTGTTGCTCCATATCCTCGCCAGCATTTAGTGTTTTCAGTTTCTGGATGTTGGCCTTTCTAATACGTATGTGTGTAGTGGTATCTCATTGCTGTATTAATTTGCATTTTTGTGGTGACATATGATGTGGAGCATCTTTTTGTGTCCTTATTTGCCATCTGTATATCTTCTTGGGTGAGGTGTCTATTAAGGTCTTTGGCCCATTAAGAGTTCTTTGTGTATTTTGGATAACAGTTCTTTATCAGATATGTCTTTTGCAAATATTTTCTCCCAGTCTATGGCTTGTCTTCTTATCTTCTTGACAGTGTTTGTCACAGAGTAGAAATGTTAGATTTTAATGAAGTCCAGCTTATCCGTTTTTTCTTTCATGGATCATGCCTTTGGCGTTGTATCCAAAGGGTCTTTGCCAGACTTCTAGTTTCTTGTTCCACATATAAGGGAAGCCACTGCATCCTACCAACCAGTAATAAGCTGAACAGACTGAAAATTAAGAACTCTTCTTGGATCCATTAGAGAGGGGAGGATACAGGGCAGATTGCTTCCTGCAAGATTGGAGAGACAGACATGTGAATACAGGGAGTCATGGCTGACTGGATCAGTGACTCCCAGGAAGAAACCAGCACAGGAACCAGTGCTGAGTAGAAAAACCTGAACTGTAATCAATGAATTGCTGGAGGCTCAGTATGGACAAGTCTACAATGAAAAACTCTAGGGGGACCAAGTCATAGAGGGATCCCCACAATTTAGTGAGATTTACGTCCAGGGGATTGACCAGGTTCTCACAGCAAATATCAGAGAAAAATCCCCTCATGCTTCCCGCAGAGGGGGGGAGAAAGGAACCGTTTTGGAATATGCCAGAGCACACATTCTTACCAAGGTGTGCCCTTAGGAAACTGGTTAACCAGGATTTAACCTGCCGGGGTATTATTGGAGCCTGATTGACCTGGGGGAAAGGAAATGCCCAACTCCAGCCCACTAGCCATCAGTCCTATGTAAAGGGGAGAAAAACACCTTTGAAACACTTGGGATGTTCACAGTCCAGAGGCATAGGCTCACTAAAAGCCTGAGACCTAGTCATACGACTGTAGAACACTCTCCCTTTCTCTGCAACTTCACATTTTAGTGAAGAACTGTTGATAGCGGTTCCTTTGACCTGTATATCATGTCTGGCTGTTAAGAAAAGATAGCATACCAAAAGGCCAAAAACATAATTTGAAGAGTCAGAGCAGGTATCAGAACCAGACATAGTGGGGATGTTGGAATATCAGACCAGGAGTTTAAAACAACTATGATTAATATGCTAAGGACTAATGGATAAAGTAGACAGCATTGAAGAACAGATGGACAATGTAAGCAGAGAGATGGAAATCCTAAGAAAGAACCAGAAAGCAATGTAGAGATCAAAACACAGAAGTGAAGAATGTGTCTGATGGGCGTATTAGTAGACTGGACACAGCTGAGGAAAGAATCTCTGAGCTTGAGATATCTCAATAGAAAACGATACCTCAAAAAGTGAAAAGCAAAGAAAACAAAGACTGATTAAAAAACAGAACAATATATCCAAGGATTGTAATGCGTGGGGCAGCCGGATGGCTCTGTTGGTTAGAGTGCGAGCTCTGAACAACAGGGTTGTTGGTTCTGTTTCCATGTAGGCCAGTGAGCTGCGCCCTCCACAACTAGATTGAAGGACGACTTGGAGCTGATGGGCCCTGGAGAAACACTGTTTCCCAATATTCCCCAATTAAAAAAAAAAAAAAAAGTTGTAACGTGTAATGGGAATGCCAGATGGAGAAGAAAGAGAGAAAGGCACATAAGAAATATTTGAAACGATGGGGAATTTCCCCCAAATTAATTTCAGACACCAAACCACCGACCCACGAAGGTTGGAAAACACCAAGCAGGGTAAATACAAAACAAACAAAACAAAACAAAAAACCCCCACACCTAGGCTTATCAGTTTGAAACTAGAAAATCAAAGATAAAGTTCTGAAAGAATCCAGAAGAAAAAAATACCTATAGAGGAACAAAGATAAAAATTACATTCAACTTCTCAGAATCCATGCAAGCAAGAAGACAGTAGAGTGAACTATTTAAAATGTCCCAAGAAAAAACCCCACCAACCTAGAATTCTGTACTCTGTGAAATTATCCTTCAGAACTGAAGGAGAAATAAAGACTTTCTTAGGCAAACAAAAATTGAAGGAATTTGTTACCAGCAGACCTGCGTTACAAGAAATGTTTTTAAAGTTCTTCAGAGAGAGGCAAAATAATATAGATCAAAAACTTGGCTCTACATAAAGAAAGGAGGAATATCAAAGAAGGAATAAGTGAATTCTTTAAAAAAAAAAAAAGTCACTGCCATACCCAAGATCATCCAGGTTTTCTCCTGTGTTATCTTCTAAGAGTTTTATAGTTTTGTGTTTTACGTCTAGATCTGTCATCCATTTTGAGTTAGTTTTTGCGAAGGATGTAAGGTCTGTGTCTAGATTCATTTTTTTTTTTTGCATGTGAATGTTCAGTTGTTTCAGAACCATTTGTTGAAAAGACTGTCTTTGCTCCATTTTATTACCTTTGCTCCTTTGTCAAAGCTCAGTTGACTATATTTATGTGGGGGTATTTCTGGGTTCTCTATTGTGTTCCATTGATCTGTTTGTCTATTTTTCCACCAGTACCACACTGTCTTGATTACTATAGGTTTATAGTAAATCTTGAAGTCAGGTAGTGTCAGCCTTCCAACTTTGTTTTCTTTCCTTCAATATTGTGTAAGCTAGTCTGGGTTTTTTGCTTCTCCAGATAAACTTTAGAATCAGTTTGTTGATAGCCACAAAATAGCTTCCTGGGATTTTGATTGAAGTTGCATTGAATCTGTAGATCAAATTGGGAAGAACTGACATACTGACACTACTGAATTTTTCTGTCCGTGAACATAGAATATCTATTCATTTATTTAGTTCTTTTTTGGTTTCATTTATTGGTGTTTTGTAGTTTTGCTCATACAGATCTTGTACATCTTTTGTTAGATTTATACCTAAGTGTTTTGTCTTTGGGGTGCTAATGTAAACCGTATTGTGTTTTTAATTTCAAATTCCACTCATTCATTGCTGGTATATGGGAAAGTGATTGACATTTGTGTATTAGCCTTGTATCCTACAACCTTGCTATAGTAGCTTATTAGTTCCAGGGGATTTTTGTTGTTGATTCTTTTAGATTTTTTATATAGACCATTCTTTCGTCTGCAACCAAAGAAAGTTTTATTTATTTCAAATCTGTATACTCTTCACTTTTGTTGTTGTTGTTGTTGAATTGCATTAGCTAGAATTTCCAGTACAGGGTTGAAAAGGAGTGGTGAGTGGGAACATCCTTGCCTTGTACCTGATCTTAGTGGGAAAGCTTTGAGTTTCTCACCATTAGGTAAGATGTTAGCTGTGGGACTTTTGTTGGTGTTCTTTATCAAGTTGAGGATGTTCCCATATGTTCCTAGTTTACTGAGAATTTTATCATTAATGGGTATTGGATTTTGTCAGATACCTTTTCTGCATCTAGTGATATGATCATGTGATTTGTTGTTGTTGTTGTTTGCCTGTGGGTGTGACGGATTACATTAATTAATTTTTGATTATAGAACTAGCCTTGCATACCTGGGATATGTCCCACTTGATTGTGTTGTGTATATATACATATATATTTTTTTCTGCATTGTTGGATTTGATTTGCTACTATTTTTTGAGGATTTTTACACATATGTTCATGATTGATATTGGTCTGTGCTTTTCTTGTAATGTGTTTGTCTAGTTTTGGTATTAACATAATGTTGGCCTCTTTGAATGAGTTAGGAAGTATTCCCTCTGCTTCTATCCTCTGAAAGAGATTGTAGAGAATCGTTGTAATTTCTTCCATAAATGTTGGTGGAATTCACCAGTGAACCCATTTAGCCTGGTGCTTTCTCTTTTGAGAGGCTATTAATTGTTAATTCAATTTCTTTAATAAATACGGGACTATTCCGATTGTCTATTCTTGTGTGAGTTTTGGCAGCTTGTGTCTTTCTAGGTTATCAAATTTGTGGGCATAGATTTCATAATATTTCTTTATTATCCTTTTGAATGTCCATGGGATCTGTAGTAATGTTTCCACTTAGAAGTGTACTGTTTAATCTCCACATATTTGGGGATTTTTAAGTTATCTTTCTGCTATTAATTTCTAGTATAATTCTTTGTAGTCTGAGAGCAGACATTGTATGATTTCTGTTCTTTTAAACTTGTTAAGGTGTGTTTTATGGATCAGACTGTGGTCTGTGTTGATGATTATTCCCTGTAAGCTTGAAAAGAATGTTTATTCTGCTGTCATTTAATAAAGTAATCTATAGATATCCATTATGTATAGTTGATTGATGGTGTTGTTGAATTTAAGTAGTTTTACTGATTTTCTGCCTGCTTGATCTGTCCATCTCTGATAGAGGGGTGTTGAGGTCTCCTACTATGATAGTGAATTCATCTATTTCTCCTTGCAGTTTTATTACTTTTTGTCTCATGTAGTTTGATGCTTTGTTGTTAGGTACATATACGTTAAGGATTGTTATGTCTTTTTGGAGAATTGGCCCCTTTATCATTATGTAATGCCCCTCTTTATGCCTGAGAACTTTACTCCTGCTTTCTTTTGACAAGTGTTAGCCTGGTGTATCTTTCTCTATCCATTTACTTTTAATTTATATGTGTCTTTATATTTAAAGTGGTGTTCTTGTAGGCAACGTATAGTTGGCTCCTGTTTTTCTATCCAATCTGACAGTCTCTGTCTTTTAATTGGTATAGTTTTACCTCTTTATTTCATTGTGAATGAGTTTTATATCTTTTTCTTGCCTTATTACACTTGCTACAACCTCTAATACAGTGTTGAGTTGAATAGAAGTGGTAAGAATAGACATCCTTGCCTTGTTTCTAGTCTTAGGAAAGAAACATTCATTAGGAAGCCAGGTATTGGGAATTTTTATTTGTTCAGTACTACATATTTTATATCTCTAGAAATATCCTTGAAATTTTTTTTCTGAGATTCAGTTAAGTTATTTGGGTCTTGCTTTGTAAGTGTGACAAGAGTAAAGTTTATTTTAGAGAGGGGATCAGCAGACTGTGACCTGTGGGCCACATCTGGCCTGCCAGCTGTTTTTGTATGGTTTGCAAGCTAAAAATGGTTTTTCCATTTCAAGCAGTTCCAAATAGTAAAAAGAAGAATATTTTGTGACTGTAAACATATAAAATTCAAAGTTCAAATCCATAAATAAAATTTTATGGGACTACAGCCATGCTCATTCATTTTATGTATTATCTATGGATGCTTTCCTGCTACAATGGCAGAGTTAAGTAGTTGCTCTAGACACCATATGAACCACAAAGCCTAAAATATTTGCTATCTGGCCCTTTACAAAAATATTTGCTTACTCTAGTCTAGAGATAATTTACACCACTACTGAACTAAAACCATTATGAGTACTCTCTCTGATGCCCTATGAATTGTGAGGTGACCTGGTCAGTCTGCATATGAACTGTGTCCAACCCTGTTTGAGCTCAGAGGATCATTCTCTCTGACCCTTTCATGTGGCTTTTTTCTCCAGGCTTGGTTAGTTTCCTCACATAAACGCCCTGATAACACTCAGCTGAAGCCTCAAGATGACTCCTGTGTAAATCTCCAGAATTTTCTCTCTGTGCACCTCTCTCCTCCCTGGTTCTGTACCCTACATACCTTGTCACCTTGACCTATTTGGATTCTTCTCAACTCATGGAGACTGCCCAGCTCCATCCCCACACCACGGCCTGAGAACTGTCTCAAAGCCATAATCTGGGGCAGTCATAGAACTCATCTCATTTGTTTCCCATCTCTCAGGGATCATGGTCCTTCAATTCATGACGTCCATGTCCTGAAACTGCTGTTTTGTATATTTTGCCTGTGGTTTTGTGTTTTCTTTTCCAGTTGTTTCAGGCTAGAAGTAAATCTGGTCTCTGTCAGTCCGACTTGGCCAGAAATAGAAGCTTAATTCTCTTTTGAACTCCTTTTTCACAGTGAAATTATCCAGTAAATGGGACACTGTGCCTCTCTTGTGTCTTTATTTCTTCATACTTCACCCATGGTCATGTTTGAAGCAAAGTGAAAAAATTAAGAGCAATGCAGCTGTATACATAGCACAACCATTCATTTGCAGTGCTTTTATTCTTTAGGATTCATGGTTCCTCAAAAGCATGTCTTGCTAGATAATACTAATGAATTTTCTGATATCGTTGCTTTTTGCCAGGAAAAGCTGTTTTCAGTGAGGAAAAGCCTCCCTGTCACTGAGAAAGTGCTACATTTAGTGATTGCTGTAGGTTAGGTGTGAGAGGATGCCACCGGCAAGGTTTTGTCATTGAGTCTCCAAGACAGAGAGCATCTTTACTGAGATGTGCACCCTTTGAGAGCCTCTTGGCCTTTGGGGTTTGTTGGAGGGGTGGGGAGGTGAAGGAATTGAGGGGAGTAGCAGCACATACCGCAGGTCCGTTTGCTTTTCTCCTTTTACCTTTGTGTTTTGAAATGCTGAATCCCCTGTTGCTTTCCTAGTAAGCTGATTTTGAAGAATAAACACAGAAATGGAAGTCATCTTTACCTAAAACCCTTACTGGCCTTTTCTCTGCCTCCGGAACCTTGGTGATGTGCTGAGGTTGCTATGGCTTTACTTCACTGCCAGGTCCTGTACTAGGTATAAATAAAGAACCATGAAGGGTCATTTTTAAGTTCCTTTTGCCTGTGGTAATTTGTTAGCCTTTCTGTACTTCAGTGGACCCTTAGAAACATTTTGAAAATCATCCTAAAATAACAATTTATTGGTAGAACTTAGACTCAAGGCAATGAATGCCTTCCTTTCCTAACCTGGAGCCTAGGCCTCATGACAATCAGTCAGTCAGTCTTGGCTTCTGTATTCCTTAAGCTGTAATTTAGGCACAAATGGACATCAGGCAGAAGATGGATGAGGTGATGACGAGAACTAGATCACTTCAAAAATCCCTGAGATAGAACAAAGGAAGGTAGCTTTTTGATTAGTAGATAGACCCTTGTCTGTCAGTCATGGCAGACCTTGGAGAAGTTACGAGGTATCGTTCTATTTTGACTCAGGAGGTTTCTATTAATGGAGTTTCCTAATTAGCTCTGTCTATTTTTACCGTTACTCTACAGGTGTTCTTTCTAGTTTCTAGTAGAAAGTTGCACGTTAATTTTGGATTTCTGTGTTCTTAGGCCTCTAACTATTTTCATGTGAAATAGTGGTGGGGAAGGTGGCTAGTCAGATTCCGTTCTTTACTGGCAAACCTTAGTGGCTAATCTTTGAACCCTTGCAATCACAACTTCACAGACAACTTTCTTTAAAGATACCCTTTCTTGTATCTGTCACCTAGACCGGAATTGCTTTATTAAAATCTCAAAATAAAAACAAAAAGAGAAACGTCTATTCTTAGATCTTGTTCTGAGTCTTTCCAACGTAGTGATTAATTTTACCCTAATCTTTTAGAGTGACCTAATCTTTGCCTCAATCGTTTCTTACTTCTCTTTATTAAGGGGGAGTTCCTTCTATATGTTCAATGTGTTTCCATTGCTTCTCTCTAGGCACTAGACAACACAGCATTAACTCCTTTCCTACCACCTAAACTCAGCTCTCTGATACTGACCAGAAACCCTTTCATACGTCTACAGAGATATCATTTCTTTTTCCTACAAACCTAGAAGACCCTCTGGTCATTCCTTGCTTTAAAACTTCATTTATAATATACTTGCTGTGTGCCACCTGTTGGGCTCAGAACTGGGACAAAGACATAGGAAAGGAAGACACAGTCTCAGCCCTTGTCAAGTGCTCCCTCGGGTCTGAGGAAGGTCCCTCTGTTTTATTGACTTTTTAAGATGTTGGTTACTTTGTGGAAAATGTCAAACGTGTAAAAGTAGAGAGTGACTTCATTGTACCCATCAATTGCTTCAGCGGTTATTAACTCCTAGTCCACCTTGTTTCATCTATATGTCTACCCACCTACCCATCCCCTGGATTATTTTTGAAGCAGTTCTCCGACATTATTTCATTGGTGAATATTCCAGAATATATCTGTAAAGTATGTTTTTAAAAGATTAGGACTTTAAAAAAAAGTACAATGCCGTCATCACCCTTAACAAGTTAACAATTCCTTAATATAATTAAATATCAGCCAGTGTTCAGATTTCTATGATTGTCCTATGATTTTTTTTTTTTAGGTTGTTCACTTCAGGATCTGTACGTAGTCTGCACATTGCAACTAATTGATATGTCCCTTAAGTTTCTTTACTAGATAGGTGCCTTTACCAGCGCGCGCTCTCTTTCTTTTTTTTTTTCTGCAAGAGGTGTTGCAAAAATTTCTCGGTTGAAGAAACAAAGTCATTTGCTCAGTAGTTTCCCACCATCTAGATCTTGCTATTTGTTTCCCCATATATTAAAATACTCCTCTGTCCCACATTTTCTGTAAATTGGTAGTTAGATTTAGAGGCTTGATCAGAATCAAGTTTGTTATTTTTGGCAAGAATGCAGCATGATGATTGTCTCTTTAGTTTTAATCTACAGCCACCAGATAATCCTCTCACAATTACATGATATTCAGTTAGAAGATGGTTTTTCTGAATATCTAAAGATAGGAAGTCTCTCTCCAAACACCTAATTATTCCAAAGTGGTTTTCAAAAAAAATGATTGTATTAGTTTTCTATTGCTGTCATAATAAATTAGTACAAACTTAGTGACTTAAAATGTAAATTTATTACCTCACAGTTCAATAGGTCAGAAATTCAGTGTGGGTGTCACTGGGCTAAGATCAAGGTATTGGCAGGGCTGGGTTCCTTTCTGGAGGCTCCAGTGGAGAATTCACCCCTTTGCCTTTTCCTGCTTCTAGGGGATCATGGTCCCTGGAATGGTGATCCCCTTCTTGAATCTTCAAAGCCAGCAAGTTGCGTCCTCTCTGACCCTTCTTCACGTCTCCCTAGACCGCAGCCAGGAGAGGTTCTCTGTTTTAAGGGCTCATATGATTACACTGAGTTCACCTGGATAATCTAGAATAATCTCCCATCTCAAATTCCTTAATGTTAATCAGAACTGTGAAGTTCCTTTTGCCATGTAAAGTCATATATTCACATGTTCTGAGGATTAGGGCATGGATATCGTTAGGGGGGCATTATTCTATGTGGCATGGTGGACATCCATTTCTTAAAAATTAATGCCATTGTAAAATTGAAGAATGATTAATAGAGTGTGGTAT
The DNA here is from genome assembly GCF_004115265.2 of Rhinolophus ferrumequinum. Lineage (NCBI taxonomy): Eukaryota > Metazoa > Chordata > Mammalia > Chiroptera > Rhinolophidae > Rhinolophus > Rhinolophus ferrumequinum. Next base: position 9,758,786 of record NC_046304.1, read on the forward strand.
ATTGCAAAGGATCTATGGCGGTATGACTTGGGATATGTGATACGATAGTGCAGATTACAGTAATGAGCCATCATTATGACATCATTGGAGTTTTGCATGATTCTGCATAGCTGTCTACATGATTCTTGATTGTGTACATTTTTGCAAGTAGCAGCATTTTATTTTGTTCATTGTCTCTAAGGGGACCATACCACCTCCCCTTAGAAAAGCTGCTTCAGGACTTGGAGAAGCTCAGGTTGTCAATACGATTATTAGCTACACAGCGTCTCAGTTACCTGGACCTTCTGTGTCTTTGGACTGTGAAATGAAAATTTACGGTAGCCCTTAAACGTAGTGAGGAGGAGCTAAGTTCTTATAGAAATGATTTGAGTGGAGTAGAATTTTTAGCCCTCTTTCTGTTTCTCATTAGAGAGCTAACCTCTAGGTAGGTAAGGCAGACAGTGAGTCAGAGTTGAGAGGAAAGAGTGGAAGTGTAGGTATTTTTCATTCATAATCTTTGTCTCTGTTAGATAAAACAACTTTATAACTTTAATGATGCTTTTCCTAATGACAGCTGGAGAGGAATCTCCTTTCCTCTTTTTAAATTGTTTTACCTTTTAATTCACATGGACACTTGACCCTCATTCCTATATATAGATTATTTTTGGTTTGCATTTAGCATTCTATAATATTGGTCATCCTATAGCAGCACTAGGTTGATGATAGATTTATCTTGGAGGCCATCCAAGAGGTTGTTACTAAAGACCAAAAGGACCTCATTATAATGTGATTTTGCTATAAAATGGTCCCTTAGAACGATCCCTGGAGACAGCAGGTCATTTGTATAGTTTAAAAAGTACGAAGTGTCAAAAAATGCCACTAAGGGGTCCTTACCTCACACCATTAGTTTAAATAAATTCCAGATGAATTAACGAGTTAAGTGTAATGGCTTAATTCCATAAAAAGACTAGGAAAAAAATATAAGTAAATGTTAACGTGATCTTGGATAAGAAGACCTTTGTGATTTCTGCTTTTGTAGATATGCCTTTTTGTGAAGCAGTCATTTAAAAATCCCCATCAACAAATGAAGCTGCAATTGGCATGTTACCCTCATCTGGCATGTTGCTTGGGTAGAAAGAGTCCTTAGAGTCAGCCTCAGAATTTTCTTCCAAATGTACCTGAAAGCAAAGGAAAAAGTTCTCACAGAGATCACGGAGACTGCCTACTTAAAAAAACAAAACCAATATCAAATTTTAAAGAAAGGATTTTGAGTAACTTGAGTTCTCTTTAAATTTTCAAAATCTAGGAAAGTAATACAATTTTTTTAAAAAATGCTATTTTTCTATTTATTGTTTTATTTCCTGGTTTTTTACCTAATAACATATCATGGACTTCTTTCAACATCAAAATATACATGGGCAATATCACTTCTAATGGCTATATAGTGTTTTCTTATGTGGATATACTATATGTTTTTAAACAAATCACTGTTTGGGCATTTAGATACTTTCTAATTTTTCACAATTGTAAATGTATCAGTGTGAGTCCAATCGGGAGAGAGAAAGTTGAGCAGGGAAAGTTTAATATACAAAATTATTAACTATGACAGGGAATTAGAATAATGAGGGATTTGCTGGCAAGAAGAGAACAGAAAGAAATAGCAGGTAAGGTGCAGTCACTAACCCTCAGGCTGAGCACAAGGAAATGCCCCATGTCCCCTGGGCTGAGATGCAGACCTTGTGGCGGGGGGCACGGCTGGGGTCACTGGATTTCAGGGCAGTCGCTGTAGTGCTCAGGCAAGCCGGTGAAACTCGCTAGAACCTGCCTTCTGGGGTGCCGGGGAATACTGTTCATGGGGAAGTATCTAACTGGAGGCACTCTGTTATAAAACTGTCCAAGGAGGGGGTGTATCGGGAGAAGTTGCTGGCCTCGGGGTGCAGCTGGCCACTGTGCCCTGAAGGAGCTGGACACTGAAGAAGCTATAAGCACTGCAGGGGCCTGTCAAGAGAGCAGGCTGGAGGCAGGACGCAAAACGCTTTCCTCCTGTTATGTCTCTGCATCCCCCTCTACTGACAAAGCTGGTAAAGGAAAAAATATTGAGAGGATCCATCCAGATCCATTTCACAGAGCAGTCAAAAAGGGTGAAGTTGGAGCTAAAAGGCAATAAATTGATAAACCAGCACAGCAAGCAGTGCAAGGAACATCCCTGTATATACATCATTGCATACTATCTGAATGTTTTCTTACGTACATTCCTAGACATAGAATTGATAGATTAAAAAGGTAGGCACAATTTGCTCTCTAGAAAGGTGTGGTATATTACCTACCCTCCTGTGACTTGGTACTTAGGAGCTTCTAGTTCTTCACACTTTAGTTAACCCTGGGTATTAGCATTCTTTTTCATTTTTATTTCCTGTCTATATCCTTTACTTATTTAAAAAAAAATTGGAAGATTAAGTCTTTCTTATTGATTTGTACATGCTCTTTATGTATTAAGTACTGGAAAGTTAAAATGTTTGTGTAGTCAGGAGTGACCACTTAGCTCAGTTGGTTAGAGCGCGGTGCTCTTAACAACAAGGTTGCCGGTTCGATCCCCACATGGGCCACTGTGAGCTGCACCCTCCACAACTAGATTGAAACAACTACTTGACTTGGAGCTGATGGCTCCTGGAAAAAACACACTTAAGTAAATAAAAGTTAAAAAAAAAAGTTTATGTAGTCAAATCTTGCATTACTTCATTTTGAATATTTAAAAATTTAATTCACCTGGACATCATTTTAGTTTAAGGCACTGAGGTAGGTATTTAATTTTTTCTTTATTTTGTTCCAATAATGTTAATTGCTTTCTCTTTTTCCAATCGATTTAAAGTGTTCCATTTATCATTTATTGAATTGTGTTATAGGCTTGGGTATATTTCTGCACCTTCAATTATTTGTCTTTGATTTTCAGTTACTTGTACTTTTTCTTTCAGAACAGGACGCAGGCCTTGATGCCCTTTCCTCTATCATAAGTCGCCAAAAACAAATGGGGCAAGAAATTGGAAATGAGCTGGATGAACAAAATGGTAAGAACACGTCTGAGATGGGCTCAATTTGCCATCAGTATAAATATTGAAGGCTTGAATATTTGTTGAATGATTTTAAAATTACAAACCATGTAAGTGGTTGAATATCCATGGATTATTATATGTAATTCAATTGAGGATGGTTTGGCAGATTTAGATTGCAGTAACTAAATACTATGTAAAGAAATTTGAGGACAAGTTTACCGTTCTCTGTAGCTGCTTTTAAAAATGCTTTGTTTTAGAATCCATTTATTCCAAGAGCTTTTCTTTATGTGTAATGCAATGAAATTGCTTAGTGTATTGTATGCTGCCGCGAGGGACAGCGAAGCTGCGGGGACTCTGTGTCATCTCCACGCCTGGTGTACCTGGTTCCTCTTCCATCATAAGTGCCAGGCTGCTGGGCAAAAAAGTGCTCGAAGATCTTTATTTAGGGCTTGATGTGACACATCTGGTTGGAGATAGATTAATTTGCAAACCACAAGCATGATGGCTTTGGGAGAGACAGCTTTAACTTGAGAGCCTACCCAAAGGCTCTTGTGCACAAAGTGTGTGGTCTGAGGGGACAGGAACTGCAATGAGAGTTGTAGCATTAGGAATGGAGAAGAGAGGATGGAGGCAGGGGACTGATGGCTCTTTAACTGTGATAGACACAGTCAGGGGAATTGGGAGGGTCACTGGTTTGTGAGTGGCGATCATAAATCCAGTTTGGACGTGTCCAATCAGAGATGCCAGTGAGATCTGAGTTGAAGTATTGAGTAGACAGTGGCAGATATGGTACCAGAGCTCAGTGAGAGGCCAGGACCAATGAGAAGAGATGTGAGAAGCTTCAGCATCGAGGTGATGTGTGAAAGTTTAGTTTCAGTGAAGCCCCTACTATGTGCTAAGCACTTTCATCTGTGTCATTTCATTTCATCAGAACACAGCATCATGATGGCAGTGTTACCTGTTTTTGTTAGCGATGAAGCTAAGAGCTGCTGAGGGACTTCCTAATGTGACATTACTTAGGCGTGACAGAACTGAAATTCCAACCCAGGGCTTCTGATTCTAATGTGACTGCCTTTTCTATTATGTTAGCTTCCTCTCTGAGGAAAACAAAGTAGGGACAGAAAAGTTAAAAAGTAAGGGATTGTAAGGCCCATGATAGAATGACTTTCAAGTACAGTTATCACATACGAGTGAGCATGGAAGCCCCGGGAGTAAGCAAATGCTTGCTCTGGAGGGAGGGCTGCCCCGTCGAAATTGTACAAGTAGTCCTTTTCTTGATCTCTACGAAGAATGAGTTCATTTGTTCCCACAGTACTGTTCCATTTATCCATCATAAATAAATAAGTAAATTCCATCTTCTATCATCTATCATAAATACATAGATTACTAAAGAAAATGGAGAAACTCTCTCTTTACAATTCTAATAGTGGTTTTTAGTAGTTTAAGCACAGAGAGGTGGACAGTTTAGTCCTTTTCCTGATGGTGGTAATGTGAATATGCTAATTCATGTATTTGCATATAATTCAGTTATTGGCCAGTTCCTTCCTTGAAAGTATTGGTAAGAAACTTAGCTCTGTAGAAAATCTGTCTATCATATGTACAAGTGTTCTTTATTCCAAGGAAATTTAGCCTGTTCAATGAGCCTGACTAAAAAGGACGCCAGCCACCATAAGGGTGAAGCGTACCCATCCTATGATGTGCTTAGGTAAGCCACTGGACAATGATCTGTGGGTCAGTGGTACACACTTTAGTGACATGCTGACTTCCCACATGAATATATTTTTCCCACATAAGCAATCACACCAACATGTCCTTATCTTGTCTTTTCTCTAGTTCAATGGTTATCATACTTTGCTGCATATTAGAAACACCTGAGGCACTCTTAAACCTCCCAAAGCCCAGGTCAAACCTGAGTTAGTTTCCTGTTGCTATTCTAACAAATTATCAGACTTAGTGGCTTAAAATAACACACATTTATTCCCTTGCAGTTCTGAAGATCAGAAGTCTGAAATCAGTGTCACTGGACTGAAATCAAAGTGTCCCTCCAGAGGCTCTGGGGGAGAACTCATTTTTTGGCCTTTTCTAGCTTCTAGAGCTGAATTCCTTGAATCCCTTGGCTCGTGGCCCCTTTCTCCATCTTTGAAGCCAGCACTAGTCATCATGCTGCCTTCTGGGTCAAATCTCTCTCTGCCTCTCTTTTATAAGCACACTTTTGATTACATTTAGGCCCCAACCACATATTTTGGGATAATCTCTCCATCTCATATCCTTACTAGTTAATTTACGATTTAAAATTTTTTCCATTACAGTTGACATACACCGTTCTATTAGTTTCAGGTGTACAACAGAGTGATTAGATATTTATATAACTTCCAAAATGATCACCCTGGTAAGTCTAGTACCCATCTGACACCATACACAGTTATTACAGTATTATTGACTGTATTCCCCATGCTGTACTTTACATTCTTGTGACTGTTTTTATAGCTGGCAGTTTGTACATTTTAATTCCTTCCCCTTTTTTATCCTTAATTTATCAACACACCTGCGAAGTCCCTTTTGCCATATAAGGGAACATTCACAGATTCCACGGATCAGGATATGGGTGTATGTTATTCAGCTTACCACATTACTTTCCTAAACTTTAAACGTGAAAATTCAGCTGAAGGGCTCTAGCAGAACTTTGCAATGGTAGTTCACTGATGTGTATATGAAATCTTTGCTCAGTTAGTGTCGTTCAAGGAGCAAAATGGTTATTTTCTAGCTCTTTCAAAGGACACACTGCTCTCTTCAATGCCAGTTTTTTGTTTTTTGTTTTTTTTACAACATATGGGTTTATATTTAATATAGTATTGCTAACCATGGGGGCATTAGTTAATATAAAGGCTTTTTAAAAAACATTAAATCTCTTCTCCGTTTTAATGTCAATATAAAGTATTTTTTTTTACATTAAATCTTTTCTCCTTTTCAATGTTAGATGCATTGAATACATTTATCTAACATTTTTCCCCCAAAGAAATAAAAGTTTTAAGTTATGACTGACTGTATTTGATATTTAAGTACAGTATCAACTTGGGAGATACCAAAACCAAAATCTAATAAAAATATGGAGAAAAGACTCCTCACTGACACAGGAGGCAGTGATTACAACTGAACAGTGGCGACTTCCTAGGATCCTGGGCAAGAATTTCCTTCTTCCAGTGTCATTTGCTTTGAGAATTCTGAGACCATGAAATATTACTTATGCAAATTTCAGCCATCTTACTTCTTTGACCCTCTTTTTCACTAGCAAATACAAATTATAGACTGCATTTTTCAGTGCATTATTTGCGGTGAAGAAAGCATTTTTATTCCATTTAACATACATATATCAATTTATTCCCATTTATAGGGAAACAACTAAGAATGTAAAATTACCCTATTTACTATTTCTTTGGACCTTTCAGACACCAAATCTCAGTTTTTAACCTAAATGGCACAAATGTTTTCAGGGCAAGGATTGATTCTAAGAGGCCCTTCAAAGTCATATCTGTCCATTTCTCTTTTGTGCATATAGCCCCAGACAAGCACAAATGCCTGTAATGCTGCAAACCACACCTAACGAGAGCGATTGCATTTCCAGCTTCTATTGCTTCAACAACAGGCAGCACCAAAAGCAGTCGCAATGAGGACTAAGAACAGTTGTGTTGAAAACTGAGGTCACAATGTTGGGACCTTGAGATGGCTGGATCATGAGTGCTGAAGGTTTCAAAGAAATAATATGTATATAATTCTATCTGACTTGAAATATTCCCTTCCTGGAGCTCTGAATGCTGAAGGTAAGAGGTTCCAACGGGAGAGCACCTTCCAGGAAGCAGCCATTACAGGAATGATGAGGAGGGAGGAGTCTCTAAACTACATTTTCCATAATCTCCCCAAGGCCAGTATTGGTGCTGTTGGGACACTTAGTCTTCCTTCTCACCTTGATTTCTTTCAGAAAGCGAGGAAAGGCTCAACGATTGACAGAGATATCACAGGGATTGGCCAAATTTAGGATATCATTTGAACATCAAAAACAATGATGAGAACTGACACACACTAGCAGAGATTTGTGAAGCAGCTATTTTATCCATCAGAACCATCTCTGTGGTTCTTGGTGCTGACTTTAAGGTTGGGCCAATGCCAAAATTAGGTCTCAGAACCATCTATTTTGGTTAAGTCAGTCCTGTTCATTTTCTTGTTTTATGTTCTTTTCAAAAGGCCCTGTCCTCTTGAGCATGAATTTGAAGGAATTTTTCAGTAAACCAGTACCACAGCTCTTAGTTCTGGAACAGCATCTGTGTAGTCTTGACGGGAGCCCTTTTGTACCCAGCCATCCTTGGACTAAAGGGCTTAAACTCTGTGGTTCCGTGAAGTGATCTTGGTTCAGCCCTTTACTCCTCTGTCCTGCCAACCCGCACCTTTGCCAGCTCCCAGCCCCCACACCCAGCAGACATTTAGGCCTCCATTTACTGGCATTGTCACTTACTGCTAATCCTTTCCCTCATTAGGCTTGGTCACTGGCATATGAACAGGATAATTACGGGGGTTGGTCAGGCTCTTTTTTAACTCTCTATGAGAAGATTGGAAACTGAATTCCTAAATTGATGATAATTCGACCCTTCAGCTTTGTGGTTCTAAGTACAATGTAGTTTGTTAGTAAGGTTTTGATACTTGATTCCAAGATGGCCTGGCTGGACTTTATCCGAGCCTATCGTTTGTCTCATTTAATGAAAACCAAGAGAATAATTCAGTAGGTTGGTAAATCAAATAGAGATATTTACAACCTAAGTGGTATCCTTCGCCAGTGTCTCAGACTCCTCATTGTACACTCGGGTCACAGTAAAAATCCAGACGGGGCTGCAACCCTGTCCTCAACACCTATAGATATAATGGCCTTTTTGATTTTGACAGAAGGAATAAAGGCTGATTATAGTCCTGGAAGGGATATAATTTTTATCCTCTGAGAATCTCTCAGTTCCTATGAAAGAAAATGGCTGACTCTGCCCTATTTCTGAGGAGCAAATGTGCACATCAGAAAACCGCCAGCATGACTGCAATCTCTCTGGGAGGCCACCACAGAGAAAACCCAGCTTATTTTGGCAACCGATGGAAAAATACCTCATGATTCTCTATGTACACATGTATGTATCCGGGTCTAGAATGAAGATGAGGACTGGGGAGGTGTGGAGGAAACAAATGAAAAGGATGGGGTTCAAATGTATGATTAGAAGAGTCTCTGACTGTGACTAGCATGGGAGATGTGTATATTCACATATAACTATGTGAATGTTCGTCTGTGCACGAGTGGGATTTACATCCGTAATGTGAGCATATGAGAAGCAATATGCAAGTATACTACTAAATACATTCTCTCAGCACATTCAACAAGGGCACTGGTTCTCAACTACTTAACAGCACATTGAAATCATCTGGGAGCTTTAAACAATACTGATGCTTGGGCCTTACCCTTAGAGATTCTAATTTGATTGGTATAAAGTACTGTGGTAGGCAGAAAAGTGCCTCCTCTGCCCCAAGATGCCTACCCGAAAATAAGACCGGGTCTTATACTGTATTTCCTGAAAATAAGATCAGGTCTTACATTAATTTTCGCTCCAAAAGACGCATTAGGGAGTATTTTCAGGGGCTCTCTTATTTTTTCATGTACAACAATCTACATTTATTCAGATACTGCCATGTCATCTTCTTCTGGAACATCGTCATAATGTACTAAATGCGTCCGTCTGGCTGACGATTTTAACTGGGGCTTATTTTCGGGGTAGGTTTTATTTTCGGGGAAACACGGTACATACTAGAACCTATGAATATGTTAGATTACATGGCCCAGGGGCATCAGGTTGCAGATGGAATTAAGGTTGCTAAATCAGCTGGCCTTAACTACGAAAATCATTCTGGATTATCCGGGGTGGGCCCAATGTAATCACAGAGGTCCTTAAAAGTGGAAGAGGGAGGCAGAAGTTAGAGGTCAGAGCAGTGTGAGAAGGGCTCAATCTATTGTTGCTGGCTTTGAAGATGGAGGAGGTGGCCATAAGCCACGGAATGCAGGTGGCCTCTAGAAGATGGAAAAGGCAAGGAAATTCATTTCTCCCCTAGCGCCTCTACGAAGGAAGTCAGCCCTGCCAACATGTGCTTCTAGCCCAGTAAGACTCATGTCAGACTTCTGACTCTAGAACTGTAAAATAATACATTTGTGTTGTTCTAAGCCCCTAAGTTTGTGGTAATTTGTTACAGCAGCAATAGAAAACCAACTCAGATTGGGTCAATGGAGGGTGTAATTCCTTAAGATCCCTGGCTGATAGAATAGCCACCAATTCAAACATTGCTGGTCACTGTGCCAGTGAGGAAGAAAGCTCTAGAAGGTCTTCTTCCTGCAATGATATGCTCTGGCCCAGAAGTGACGTGTACATTTCATTCACAACTTACTGGTCAGAAGTCATCAGGTGCCCCCACCCAGCCACTAGGAGGTATAATCATACCAATATATCCTGTTGAGGGGACAGGGGGCCCCAAAATATTGGTTGGATAGCACAAATGAATATTGCAAGGGCAGTATTTACCAGTTAAGGGCCAGACTGCCTCTGATACGTACTAGGTACGTGACCTTGAGCAAGTTTCTTAGTCTTTCTCCTAACTTTCTTATCTATAACAGGGATTTTAGTGCCTGTTTTATAGTGTTGTTATGAAGATGAAACAAGTTGGTATGTGTGAATCTCTTGGGATAGTACCTCACACATTGTAAGCACTCTAAAAGTATTTTTATTATTATTATTATTAACTCTATTTATTCACAGTACAGACTTTTGGTCAAAATGGTAGACTGAGCTGAAGAGGTAGCCCCCCCATTCCTTTTTTCAAATATATAGAAATGTTAAATGAAATTTTTAAAAATCTGGTTTCCAATTCTTTGCTGAGTTTGGAAGCCACAAAGGGGATTCTCCGTGTGTCAGAGATGAAAGCATGAACCTGTAGCAGAGAGTGGAACAGAAGCCGCATGGCCATCAGAAAAAGCTGAACCAGACATGTACCTCAGAGCCTACTGTTCTGATACCCATGCAGAGATGGGGACTGAAGTTGTGGTCCATGTGCATTGTGAGGGGCTGAACGTGGGCTGTCCTTAGAAAGCCAGAAACTGGGAAATGGCAATTTTATGAAAAAACTAATTTCCCCCATCCCCATCCAAGAATGAGATGCGCAGGCCACCCACCTTGGGCCACAGCCACCCTTATATTTTTAGCATGCATACCTAAGTTTACATTTTTCTAACAAAGTCTAAAGCAAATAAATATCACTGAATAAATCAAGTTTACAATTCTTAAACTTTCCTTCACACTCATCTTTCATGTTGTTTTAAACTGCAGCCTCCCCTTTTTTTTAGTCAGTATTTTATTTGGATTTACCAACATGTTTTACTGATTTCCGTTATAATGTTGTATTCGTTCTACTCAGCATTTCTAATTGATTTTTTTTTCAATTTTGAAAACTATACTTTTAAACGCCAATAAACTTTAATGCTCACAATTGCTTTTTTCCACAAAAGTATGTTTTTAAGGTTACAAAATCTTTTAAACCTTTGAATGGTACTAGTTAAAACTTTAGAAATTTCCTTCTGCTCCCTGCATTATTTCTGTTCCTCTTGACAAAGTTTTGTTTTGTTCATCTCAGTCTTTCTGTGTCATGCTTTTATGGGCTGAATTATGGCTTCTCAAAATTTATATGTTGAAGTCCTAACTTGTAAAACTTCAGAATGTGACTATATTTGGAAATAGTGTCTTTAAAGAGGTAATTAAGTTAACATGAGGTCATTAGGGCGGGTCCTAATCCAATATGATTGATGTCCTTAAAAGGAGGAAATTAAGACACAGACACATATATAGACGGAAGACCATGGGAAGACACAGGGAGAAGATGTTTGTCTGCAAGCTGAAGACGGGGGCCTCAGAAGAAACCTCAAGCTGACATCTTGATCTCATACATCTAGCCTCTAGAATTGTGAGAAAATAAATTTCTGCTGTTTAAGCCACACTGTCTTGGTACATTGCTATGGCAGCCCTAGCAAACTAGTATATGTGCTATGGGCTTTTTCTTACATATGTGCTAATTCTTCATTGACTTCATATTTGTGAATTAAGGACCACATAGATGAGTATAGGCAGCTGAGGTAGGCTTTCTGTATATGTAGGTAGGTTTATTTACCCAAAAACCTTGTTTCTCGAATAAGGGGACTGGTTATATACTCAGTATAAATGGACAGGGTAGACCAGTTGACAGATTTCCCTTGAATGTATGTCATTAGGTAGAAGAGAACACAAGCAGATTCAGGACCCTTGGCTGTAACCCTTGCCCCCAAATTTCAAAGGTAAGGAGAATCTTAACCTTGGGGTGACACCTTTTACATATTGTATTTCTTTTCTCCTCTGTAGTGTGTCCTAGAGGTTCTTCTTTGACTCATTCTCTAGCCTGGACACCAACACCATGGGCACTCACCAGGCAAACCTTCCTCTCTAGAGAGCTGTTCTGGTGGCTTCCGCTGGGAGCCAGTACTGCAGCCTACAGTCTACACAGGACAGGAGGAAGGGCCCACTGGCTCAAGTGTTCTGTAGACAACTCTCTACTCACATGCCCTGATTCCTGCCTGACAGCCACTTCTTTGTAGGACATTTTTTGGGCTCCCAATAGCAATTGACTCCAATCTTGGAGCCTCTCCAGGGTTCTGTCAGGAAGAAAGAGCCCTTGTCTGTAGCTCTGATCATGTATTTCAAGTTGTTCTTTTTTTTTATTTCCAGTTTTAGTTTATTTGTTAATACAGTCCCAACTAAATAAAGTCTTGAAATTGACTTATTCACCGATAGTACTCCTTGATGTTTTCAATGCCACCGTGAATTTATTCTTTCAAAAATAATTTTACTGGCATTTCATTGTGTCTTGGGGAAGAAGGGGGCAGTTGTGTATATTTACTGTCTTGAGCTCAAAGTCTCTCTTTTATATTTGTTACGTGGTGACGGTATCTATAGAAATTGTTTTGCTGAAACAGCTAGTGTTCTGGAAGCTTCAGTGAAACAAGTTTTTAATATAGTCTTGTTTTCTAGGGCTTCTGTGATTTGAGTGATATCTCCAAGTTATCATCTGATGTGTTCATAGATGAATTTGCCTAAGGATAAGACAATTGGAGATACGGAAGGTGATTATTTTCCATGCACTTAACGGTATTAAGTACGTGGTGAATGTAAAATCAGTTCTTTATCAGAACATTCATTTCATCTCTAGAAGGGGCTGGTTTATGGGAAGGAGGTTACTGGGAGAGAGAGAGAAAGAGACTGAGCTAGCAAGAGCAATTGTGTTGTTCCAACAATCGTCTGACACCCGCTGGATGTCCAGTCATTTAATTCGATTTTGTCACTATTTACCTGGAGTTAATGTCAGATTCCACAGGTTTAAGGACTCAGTCCCAAAAGACTGCCTACTCTTCAGATGCCAGCTGCAAGTCCCGGCTATCCCTGAGCACTTGTGCCCCACTGTCTACAAATACAGGGTTCCCATGGTCCCCCTTCAGGATTTAATAATTTGCTAGAATGACTGAGAACTCAGGAAAATGCTATCCTTATGACTACAGTTTTGTTATAAAGGGTACAACTCAGAAAAGCCAAATGGACGAGGTACATAGGGCAAGGTCTTGGGGTGGGGGTGCCCATTGGTCATTAGGGTGGGCACGCCCTCTCCAGGCGTGTCACCCTCCCAGCACCTCAATGTGTTCACCAACCTAGAAACTCCCCAAACCTCATTGTTCAGGAGTGTTTTTGAGGCTTCATTACATAGGCACGATTGATTAAACCTTTGGGCACATGAGGAACCCAACCCAGGCTCTTTGAATTTCCTGACTCTGCAAAAATGATATTCGGACACGTGCACAGTGTTTATCATCTGGCTTTGCTGCTAGCTTTAACTCTGATGATGAACTGAGTTGGGCCCCCTTTGGGTCACAAGGACTTATTTTGCCCTTCTGGTCTAGTGCCTCCTTTATAACCCTTTCTTCTAGGCCCCTATCTTGGTCTTCACCTTTGCCAGTCTAAGAGGCCATCCAATGAGAGAGAGGCAAGGATTTTCCAAAGGAAAAGTTGTGGAAATAGTTGTCAAGGAAAAGGGCATTTATCGGCAGACCCCAGGACAGCTGGCCTGGGTGACTCATCGGGCTTCCTTTCCCCTGGGCTTCACCACAGTTCCTGTTTGACTTCCAAGAGGGAGGCTAGCAGGCCAACTGTAGCAGCTGAACTGGAGAATGGACGACAAAAAAGCAAGCCAAAATGAGAGACCAAAGAGAATCTCAAAGGAAAAGCCAAAGCGATCGCAGCTGCAAGAAGCAGATCATACTGGAAGCTCAACCTCCCACTGCTTTGGCCCAATGACATTGTTCCTCCTCCTTGGTGCCTTTGCAGGAAGGGGAAACCTGGAGCTCTTCTTGGAGGCTATGTTGGGGTCCCCTAGTCCACCCCCAGGTTTGGTGATTTGCTAGAAGGATTCATAGAACTCAGCATATACTTGTCGACTCACTAAATTTTATTTATAATCCCCAAATCAATACTTGCAGTGCTTTTGCAATTATTCATGGAAATGTGTAGAGGTGAAAAATTTTGAGTGATCCATTTTGCACATTCCCAGCCAAGGTCAAACAAGGCGAGGCTCTGTGTTTTTATTTTTGCTCTGATACGGAGATGACCGAAGGATGGAGATCTCTGCTCTGGGGCCGGCTGACTGGGGTTTGAATCCCAACTCCGGCTCCTGTTAGTGGGGTGGCCTCAGGCAAGTCACTTAACACTTCTGAACTTTGTTTTCTCTTTTAGAAAATAAATAGAATCTACCACGTTGAGTTGTTTTAGGATTTAAAATATAGTCTATGTGGGATATATATAACGTATATACACACATTAATACATACATACAGAGGGTGCCAAAAAAATGTATACACATTTTAAGAAAGGAAAATATTAAAATTGTAATACAATGAATGACGCTAGCATTCATTTGATTAACACCGTCTTTTGAGTGAATGTCATGCTACACGTTGGTACTGTAATACAATTCAACTTCGAAAAGTAATATATAGATAACATCTCTTAAAATGTGTACATTTTTTTGGCACCCCCGGTATTTCCTTTAGGAACAGTGGTTCCGTATTTGCTAATTCAGTGTTCATGGTGACTTTATAGAACATAACTACTGCGAATAACGAGAATCAATTCTGGTTATACTCATGGTTATGATTTACTACAGTGAAAGAATGCAAAGCAAAATCAGCAAAGAGAAAAGGTGCATGGGGTGGAATCCACGGAAAGCCAGGTGCAAGCTTCCAGTGGAGTCACACAGGATGCGCTTAATTCCCCAACAACAAGTTGTGACAGCACCTGTGAAATGTTGCCAACCAGGGAAGCTCATTAGAGACTCAGGGCCCCGGGTTTCTTGAGGGTATTGGTCAGGAAGGCACCCTTTGCCTGGCACGTTCCCAAATTCCCGAAGGAAAGCAGGTGTTCAGCATAAACCGTATTTTTATACAGTTTAGGAACAGTTTTTCATACTCTTATCAGTTAATGGTGGGAACCTTCCCCAAATCCAAGTTCACAACCGCTAGCCAAGGGCCAAGTTTGTAAGTAGGCCTTTCTGAGAACAGCAGTTAGGCCTGTTGTGTTCATTGTTTTCTGCACAGAGGCCTACACCAACTGTAGTTTCTTTATCGTGTTATTACATTCCCTATGACTAGAGGCTCTGAAAGAATGAGAATGCTTGATTCCTGAGAAAAGTAGGAGTGTGCTCTTCCGAAGCAAAGGGAAAAGCCACTGAAGACAAACTTTAGAAAACTGTAACTATAGAAAACTTTAGAGAAAAGGTAAAAGCCACTGAAGACAAATTTTAGCTCTTCCCAAGTTTCATCTAGAATATTTGCAGGCCAGTTCCATAACTGAAAACCTTTAGCTGGGCTTGGCTTCTTTTTAGGAGTCTCAGAGAATGTGCTTTTAAAAGTGGAAGTTCAGCATATGGGGTGGTGAAAAGGATTGAAGAACTTTGGTAATAAAAACCAAAGCAGCAGGAAGGAAGTGGTCTGATTAGAACCAAGTGCTTCGGCCGAGAAAGACAGCGTCGGAAAGGAACTGAAGTTGCTGAGCAGTAGTTTCAATTGATTTAGAATCCTTAAAGGAGCTGGAGCAGGAAGGTAACGTGGTCTTGACAGTTTATTTTGGGTAGGGACATGATGTTCTCTTTCCATCTGGACAGTCCTGCCAGCAGAGAGAAGTCTTCGAGAAAACATTTTGAATGTACTGATAAAGACCTTTTATTTTACTTTTATTATTAATACACTTGTTTTAACTGTCTTAAACCAATCTACTTTAGGAACTGGATTGACATCAAAGGTAAAAGTGTTCTGTCCATCAGTTTGGTTAGTTTGAAATCCATAAACACAGCTTCAAAAAATTGTATTGTATATTAAAGAATTAACAGTTAGTCAGAGTATGTTTATAACGAGCCTTTGAGTTTATTTCAGTGGTAAGTGTTGTATACCCACAACTAAGTGAGCTTAAGGAGACCCCAGGGTGTGTCTGTACCCCTTGGGATCATTTAGGTAGAATCATTTGAGGCTCTTGATACAGAAGCGACCCTCACTTCTGTTTCTGGGTTCACTCCTGAGTCATGTAGGATTCGTGCCTCTGAGTTTAGAATAGTACTCATTCTGAGCTTGACTGGCTTCTAGGGGTGGGAGAGGGTATCCGACATTTCAGGGGAGCAGGAGCGTGTGGAAGTCACGGTGCGGGACACCTCCACACCTCCGTGCTGTTTTCCTTCTCCCTTTTCCTTTTCCAAAGGGAGCCCTTCTCCAGGAAGCTCTGCTCTTTCCACAGTTAACTGAGTGCACTTCACACTCCTCAACGAGAAGGGAAAGGTCTTCCTTGCTGATTTTATCCAGTTGTGGTGGTGGTGTCAAGGAGGGAAGGAGTGGTTGGGTATTCACTCCAATCCTTAAACCTCTACTTCTTTACGTTATTGTAAAATCTGGACAGTAGCCGTTGTGTTTCATCCCATAGAGCCTGCAACACAGCCTTACTGATTTAGCATGAGACTCAGGCAAATTGCTTAACTCTTCTCTATGTCTCAGGTATCTCATTTTTAATTCAGAAAATAATGGCATTCACCTCACAGGGTTTTTGTGAAGATTAAATGAAATAAAACATAGAAAGGGGACACTGCCTCGCATCCGAGGTCAGACAGTTAAGTTTGCGAACTCATCCTAGAAAAATGCTACATACTTCGTTGCTGAATATCACTACGGTCACCTTTGAAGTCCTCCCCTTGGGAAGCTGTGCACCGACGCCAATGCCTAGTCCACCTTTCAAAGCAATTACGGAACTCTTTTTCTGTAATGGCCATCAGAGCTGTCGTCATATTACCCTTGATGTCGGGAATGGCATCAAAATGTCTTCCCTTCAATATTTCCTTTATCTTTGGGTAAAGAAAGAAGTCATTGGGGGCCAGATCAGGTGAGTAGGGAGGGTGTTCCAATACAGTTATTTGTTTACTGGCTAAAAACTCCCTCACAGACAGTGCCATGTGAGCTGGTGCATTATCGTGATGCAAGATCCATGAATTGTTGGTGAAAAGTTCAGGTCGTCTTTTTCACACAGCCTTTTCAGCACTTCCAAATAGTAAACTTGGTTAACTGTTTGTCTAGTTGGTACAAATTCATAACGAATAATCCCTCTGATATCAAAAAAGGTTAGCAACATCATTGCAACAAGTTTGCGAACTTAATTGTCAGACCCCTTTATAACAAGCATTCAGCAGCTGTTCATGTGAATGTCACCAGGATGTCTTGTGCTTCGAAGGTGATTAGTGAAGGTTTTTGAATGGAGATTCCGCTGGTTCTCATGGGCCACTGGGCCACACCACTGGCCCTGTTAAACCTGTCAGGCCAAGGGAGTTGGGAGGAGGGCATACTGGTCACAGGTCTATGGGACTTTGTTGTTGGAAACGAGTGTGGGGATTTATTATCATTATATCTTTTAGGATGAAACTGGGGAGGAATCTATAACACCCTTTTTGAGTCTTTACTGTTTTTGTAGAAGAGCTGGCATATGTCTTTCCAGTACTTATTTCCACACTCTGTGTTGAAATGTCAAAGTATTAGTCCCTCTCAGCAGCCAAAATGTCTTTTCATCTTGTAAGTAGTACTTAATTTATCTTCCAAGGTGATTAATGAATTTAGTCCACTCGGGAAATACGTGTCCCCGCCATGTTTTCCAAGACCATCCTATCCTGTTCAACCTGTACCTATTCCTGTTTTAATAGTCCTTCCATCTAATTTTCCCAGTTTTATTTATTTTCTAACCCTTTTCTATGAACTTCAGGGCATAAGAAAGAGGGAAAGAAGATTGAATAGTATGGTGGTCAAGAACAAAAAAGCTTTGGAATCGGAAATACAGCCCCCTCCAGCCCGTTACTCTAGCTGTGTGACCAAGAGCAATTTACTTAATCTTTCCAAGCTCCGTTCCCCATAGACCAGGGATGGTAACGCCTACCTTACGGGCTGTGAGGGTGACACTGAATAGGGTCATGCGTAGGCAGTGCTTCGCCCAGTGGCCGCCCGGAGCGAAGCCCTGGCGGCCCTCCGTGCAGGGCAGCTCTTGTTGTTACAGAGCTCAGATACCGTAGCGCGCTGTTCAGTTCGTCATACTCTGTGATGACAGGCATGCTGCTTGAAGAAATGTTTGAACTCGCCTTTTTGAAAGTTCAGTTTCTCCAGGTGATCCCGCACACCTGTGATATGGCTGATCTCAGGGTATAAATTTCTCCACTGCACAAAATTTCCTTTTCACCACGCACAATTCATTTCTGATCTTAGTCACTGAACTTGGAACCTTCTGGTTTTGATTGGCTAGTCAGGGTTCACTGAGGCAAATTCTTTCCTGAGATTGCTCCATATGTTCAGGAAAGGGAGTGTTTGTGAGCTGCACAGGCAGTAATGTAGACACGAAGCCAGAAGACAGCAGTCTGTTGCCATTTTCAGCTACTCCCGGTGGACAACTGGGCAGGATGATTAATTTTTTAGCATCTTTGTTCTTTCTGTTTAGTTATAACACTAGAGCTGTTTAAATCACTCTGAAAATAACATGCCTGACATTTCTCCGGTTAAAAAAAAGCCCCCAAAACCTGAAGTAATAATCTTCTGCCTATTACCGAGGAAGTGTTTTGGTGAGAAAGGAGAGAAAATTGCATGACTTAGGGGAGAAGAATAATTCTGACTAGCTTCGTGGTTGAGAATACATTAAAACCTAACAAGTTCAAAGGCATGACCAAAAGTGTGTATTTAAGAGGCTCAGCTTGGCATCAGAGGGCACTTATGTTCCCTAGCTGGTCCGTCTCTCTGGCTACCGCACTTATCTGGAACATTTATTTTATGCCCACTTCTGACACTCTTCACTTAAGACACACACTTGAGATATTTCAGCACTTAGAGCCCTCCAGGAATCTCAGTATTGTACTTAGTAAGTAGCAGAGACCAGAATCATACTTTGATTTCACATTTAAATACCTTCCTTTCCTTCTTGTGCTGTTTTGTAAGTCTAAAGGAAAAGTAGTTGAGCAGTCACTTACTCAGCCTACTCTGTGTAAGGCATGTAGCTAAGTTTGGCATTTGATTTAAGGATTATACCTAGCAGTAGACTTATAATATAGGTATAAACATTTGCCTGTGTCGTAGCTATATTCCTAAAATAATTGCATGTCATAATGGAAAGATCGTAATTGCAGATCATAATTTAAATCCCTCAGCATACCTTTCTATTTATAGGAATACCTCTTCTTCTGAAGCAACTATTCTTTTTGATAATTGCCTCTTGCAGCTACTGATTTTTAAGAATCAGATTTAAGAAAGGTATAGAGCACGCATGGGAACTGTCTCAAAGAAGAATATGTCAGTCCTGTGATAAATAAAATATTTGATTTTAAATTAGAGTTAACATTATTTTGATTTGGAGGAAAGAAAATACTGAAAAAAGTTTCTTAATGAAAGAAACCCAGTAATACCTTTTTTTTTTAAAAAAATAAGTAATTCTGTAGTAGGGAAAAAATATAAAATTATTACTGTGTGTTGGGTGCCTGCTGTGTGCCAAGAACTGTTCTTTCTGGCTTGCATAAGGAATTGTATTTAATTGTCACAGCAACCCTGTGAGTGGCAGTGCTGTTCCCATCTTACAGATGAGAAAACTGACACTCAGAGAATAGAGTGGTCATCTAAGCAGCTTCAATAAAGTGGCAGAGCTCTCTCAGGCTGTGTACCATTAGGCGAGTTAGGCGCAGGGCTATATTCTGGAATGGGGATTCTTTTACATGACTCCTCAGTGAGATTCTTCCCCTCTTCATAGAAGATCAGGGAGATCTTGCTTCACTTCCTTTAGGGCCCAGGTTGAATGGATATTTCTCCCTTGGACTTTATAGGGCTGTGCCCTAGATACCGGGTCTCCATCTTCCGGTGCCCAGGAAATATGGCTGGCTCCTCATTTGATATGTTCCCCTAGCTGGTTCCCTGACTCTCCCTCAACTAATAGTACCCCAGGGTAGAGGAATCAAGAAGGTGCCCCAAACAGTCCTCTCTGTACAGACTCACTTTATTAAAGGGAACATTACTCCCAGATGATTGTTATTTAGGGTTTCAGTGTATGTTTTATCGCTTCACAATGTTTTTTTCGCATACAAATCCTTGATAGGGGAAAAGAACTCGGGGTTAAGGGAGGTTTTGTTTTCAGTTAAGTCACAAATGATGTCTGCTTTGGTTTGCTTAAAACTGTGATTAAGCTACTAGGTTAGTTGTCTTCATTAAATCTGCTACTCTCTGTTGACTTCAAGTTTCTTCATGTGAAGGCCTAATGCTCTGGGTTCAAGAGACTTGCACCCTCCTCTGGTAGGACCAGCCACCGTGGTGGTGTTCCTCCAGATTCCGTCATCCACCTTCCACAGGCACTGGCTCTACAAAGTCACGCTCTCTCCTTGTATCTGAATATCTGGCTGTCCTTTGGGCTTACTGCAAATACACTCTTACCAGGAAGGCGAGACTATCTCTTCTTTATTTTATCTTGGCTTCTGTGTCTGAGGAACCCTGTGTTAGTAATTTCGTAGGGGGGATGTGCCAGAATCTCGGGTGGTGGTAGGTGGAGGGTGTGTGTCTCCGGAAAAAGTTCCAGGTGATTCTGATACACGACCCCTCACCATCCTGCTGCCTCTGAAAATCACCCCTCTCCACACTGATCTGCATTGCTCTGTCCCCTCCCCATGTGGCGTTCTGTGGAGCAGCTCACATTTTACATTGATCCATTTTTGGGTCTGTCAGGGAAGATAACATTTTTTTCAGGAGCTCTGTACGTGGTGAAAAATATGCAGCTATGCTTTTAAGGAACTCTCATTTTAGTTGGAAAGATAATTATTTATTAAAAAATAGTTATAATACGTTAAGATCAGAGCTGTCCTAGAGATAGGAATGCTGTGGAGAGACTGACTACAAAGCAGTTTTCTCAAAATCAGGGATGGGCAACATTTTTCTTTCCTGGGCTGTAGACTCACCAGAGGACAAAAACCCAGTTGACAGCCAACTTAATAAGTTTTATGGTGATAATTTATGAATTTAATCTTCACAACAAATTTATGCGGTAAATACTATTACTATCCCCACATAACAGCTGGGGTAAGTGAGGCTGAGGTAAGTAAGTTATCTAATGTCATACAGCTACTAGTATAAGACCCGGTCTTATTTTCGGGGAAACACGGTAAGTGTCAAAACTAGGGTTTGAACCCAGATCTGTTTGATGACAAAGTGTGTTCTTTACCATTTAGGCATATTAATTTATAAAAATAACTTGTAAATTTAGTCACTCTTTTTAAAAGATATTTGTAATAGGAATATGACTGTGTTCTTATCCACCCGCTGCTTCCCAAAAAGGAATGGGAGTGAGAGGTAGTGAATGTTGTGAAAGTTTTTTTTTTTTTTTAACCGCTGTTTCTGCCCGGAAGCCCATGCATCTCCTCGACCATTTCCAAAGATGTAGGACTCTCAACCACCAGGTGACAAGGCTTTGCCACTGGCCTTGCAGGACAGTTGCTCATTGTCCTTTTTATTAAGCCGTTGTCTCTCAACTCCAGACTCACCCCTACACGCGCTCCTTCCTGATGCTGGAGCTGACGCTCCAAATGCCCCATTTGTGCCTTGCCAGCTGGCTTCCTGTTAGGCTCTGCCCCTGGGGAGTGCTAGGAGGATGGAGGACAGAGGCCTGTATGCCTTCCAGTCAGCTCGCCGCCTGCTTGTGTCACACCAGCGGTGGCCTCAGTGTTCCCTTCCTGAAGCTGTGGCCACATTCCATTTGTACTTCTTCAGCATTGGTAGAATCAGCCTCTTCAGGTGACCTCCAGAAACTGGCACCCGCTCGCAGGCTGTACCTCCTCCTCAGAAGGTGGACTATCATTTCCATAGAGCTCCAAATTTTCATAAATTTAACTTCTTCCTTTTTGCTACCTGGACTGCTTCCATGATAGCTGAGAGTTGTGGTCTCACCCTTTCAGTTCCTTAGCTAATAACGTTGTATCTTGTTCACAATTCTCCATATTAAAGTCTGTCTGTTAAAATAACTGGTTCGATTTCTGTCTCCTGATTGGACCCTGGCTGATAGCTTCCACATCATTTGATCATGTGTGTTGTCCTCATCTGGGAGAGCGGTCATGTAAGCAGCTTCTAAGGTGTGCTCATACTGCATTGGGAGTCTGGATTTCTGACAACCTTTCAGGAGCAAGAGCAGGACAACACACTCAAAGTTAGGACATCCGGTCTGTTTTCTAACAAGCCATAGGGTAGGCTGCTCCATCATGATTACTTTTGACAACACTCTCGTAGTATCAGAAGTTCTTTTTTTGGTAGAAAACAGTGGATTTCAACTCAACTCTCTTGTCCTAATAACCAGCACATCTCTCTTTCTATTTTATCTCTATGTCCATCTATAAAACAGCATATACAGAAGTATCTATAGCTAGAATAAAGAGTAAAATTCAAACTGAGCCTCGGTTTTCTTGGTAAAATTGGTTATTTCACAGGGTTGATGTGAGATTAAGCAGGATGACATGTAAAACATGTAGCCCAGTCCTGGACCTTTAGTTTTAAGTATTTTATAAATAGTAATTATCTCCCCTTCTAGGCGTTTGCTACTTTAGAGTGGATATGATGGCTAACTCTCTGAAAGCCATACTAAGTTATTAGTTTATGCCAGTCACAGTCAACCTGTATTCTTGTCAAAACTGGATTGATGATGGGCAGGTGACCAATCCCAGCCAATGAAACACAAAGGAGAATCTGTTCTAGGGCCTCTGGCAAAGGCTTTCTCTCCCTTCTAAGAAAGGGATGGCTCTTTGTTTTCTTCCTCTGAAAGATGTGTCTGGATGACCTTTGAAGGGCTCTAATTGCCATTTAATGACTGTGAGGAAGCAGCCTGAGGGCAAAGTCCCCACTGAGTCTGAAGGGGCAGAGATTGTGGTAGCGGAATAAAAGCCCCAAAGATTCCCTGTCCTAGTCCTGGAGCCTGTGACTGTTACTTTACACTGTGAAAGGGACTTTGCAGATGTGATCCAGGGTATGGGCTTTGACGTGAGGAGATTATTTTGGATTTTCCAAGTGGGCCCAGTGTGCTCATAAGGGTCCTTAAAAATGGGAGAGGGAGGCAGGAGAGTCAGAGTCAGAGGGAGGCAGTGTGAAAAAGACTCAACCAGCCATTGCTGACTAAAGCTGGAAGCCACAGGCCAAGGAGTGCCAGCAGCCTCCAGAACCCGGCAAAGGCCGGGTACCAGCTTCTTCCCTGGGGCCTCCAGAGAGGAACGAGCCCTGCTGACACACAGATTTTAACCCGGTGAGTCCTTCTGACCTCCAACACTGCAAGATGTTTGTGGTGTTTTAAGCCACTAAGTCTGTGGTAATTCGTTAACAGCATCAATAGAAAACTGATGCAGAGATGAAAGGGACCTGGGTACTTAAAATTTTGCTGAACTTCTGAATCAGCTGACCCCGGAGCTATCCCTGAATTTCTCAGCACATGAGACAAGTTTCTCTGTTGTTTACTCCAGTTTGACACTGATTTTCTGCTGCTTGCAGCCTAAGGTGTCCTAGCAGAGTATGAATAAGGTAGACTCCAAATGAGTATTTATTGAATTGTGAAAAATGTTGGAGAAAAACCCCAGAATCCACATCTAAGGAAGCAGGGCTGTTTTCTGATTCGTAGTAAGTGTAATAACTTAGAACCTGAGTTTTTTTTTTTTTTTTTTTTTTAATAAAAGACACAAAAGATGTTTGGAAGGATGGATAAATTATTTGAATACTGAGATGGCCTGGACTACAGCAGGTGCACTTTCAAATTGCCAGATTCATTTCCTATTGTGACCTCCAGGCATTCAAATTCTCCTTTCCCAAACAACGTTTCAGCAGACTCTGTGAACATGCCAAGAAGTGATTATTTTTACAAATCCAGATGATTTCCTAATTTAGGATAGCTCAAGCAGAGGTAGGAATGAAGGGAAACATAGACTTTTTCCATCTCCGCAGAGTGGGAACAGCCCCAGTACTGGCTTCAGGCAAATGTTGCTGACAACTATGAAAGCGGTTCTCATCGGACAGCTGTTCAGTGGCCTCGGTGAACTCAGCGGGAAGCTCAGTCCAGTTTCAGATCCGAGAGGCCAAAGATCAAATGCTATTTCCATTGGTTTCTAAGCCTTTTCTCTACCACGTCTGGGTTTCAGATTAGGTTTTGCAATTTCTTCTCCAAAGACCATGCTGACACCCACAGCCACCGACCGCATTTGCTTCATGCCCTAAGTATACTTGCTCAGTCTTACTGCCTTCTCCTCCTCCTCTTCGCCAACAATCCCGGTTTCTAAAGTAAATGAAGACCATTTCATGGGAAAGCAGGACTTATCGTGGCATCCAGCTGCTGCCCATCTAGTGGGGGCCACCTTTACTGGTTGCATATTTAATATACCTAACGCCCTTGGTCATGGTGGTCCCTCCCAGGACCTGGCTGCTGTGTGAACCGCAGCTGTATTGTTAGGGTAGTAGAGAGGGTGTGCTGGGGAGAGTAAACTGTACCCCTAAATCCCAGATAGGGGAGGGGCTGTGGTATACCACAGAGGAGTTCATCAGTATAGTTTTTCAGATGAGAAATGGTCAGAACCTTAAGTAGACTTATTGCTCGCAGACATCCCCTTACAATAAGTAGTAAGTTATAAAGTTTTATAAATAAATTTGAGAGAGTCTGGATGGAAGGTTGTGTGTGTATAGTTAGCCCGCTCTGTGAATAATGTAACATGCCATCTGCAAAGCACATCAACTATATTGCTAGAGTTTCTGTATTCTTGTCTGTATTTTGGGTTCCTCTTTCCCTATCCTTCCCTTCCTGACACCATAGTCAAAATCTTACTATTTTTTTTTACTCAACTGCTGTTTTAATTACCACATTATAATATTTTCATTTGTGCTTTTTTTTGCACCAACATGCCAGAATATTTTCCTTACTCGGCCTTTCCTGGATCCCCCAAAGACTTCACTGTTATTTATGTACTCTTGTGAAAATTCATTCCTGAATTATAATTCCTTATTTTTCCAAAGAGAATATAATTCCTTGTTTTTTCCAAAGAGAAAACCCCCCTACCAAATTCTTGGAATATATATACTTTACAGTTGAAATAATCACTGGTCTAATGTTACTTAGTTTATTATTTAATTATATATATTTGAAATCACGAGGAAAACATATTTAGAAATTTTAGCCTTTTCCACTTTAATTTTATGAAATAATTTTATTCAAACTCCTGCGTGGCATCATTGACATCAGTGTTTTTGTCACTGAAAGCCACGTTACACAGAGTCACACCCCACAGCCTACCAGTCCCTCTCCTTCAGTGACAACCCATACTTCTCTGTCGTCCTCCTCGTCGTTTTTTTGGGGGACGTAGGGTTCAGAGTGTCTTAACAGTCAGTCCTCCCAGGAGAGCAAATGACTCGTGGCACATTTTATTTCTTAATTCACCAAACAGTTATTCAGCATCCGCCAGTTGTACTGTGCTAAGTACAACGGGAAATTAGAATATGTCCTGCTAGCCTTCTTCCCCTGTCCAAGGAGTTTACACTCTAGTGGCCAAGGTAGCATTGTGAACAGAGAACTACAGTATTTTACAAGAGAGATGAGGAATTGGAGTTATAAAGTGCTGTTTAGAGGCTCTGTACAGTTCCTGTCTTCCTGTCTAATGCAGATCTAAACAGGTATGTCCTTCACCATCGGCCATTGGAGCATAGTGTTAATAACAATAGTATTTTCTCCGTGGGATAAACATGTTTTGACTATAGCCATGGCAACTAAGCTGATTTATAGTCATCCTTCTTGGTTTTCCTGGAGTTTTACAATAGCTTGGATGGACCTACACTATGAACCAGTACCAGTGACTTTCAGGGTCTAGGAAATTAACCTTTTGGATCCCCGTACCAATTTCTAGCCAAGTTGAGCTGTAGAAATGAGAAGGGCGTAAAAGAAGTCTGAGGTCCAGCCCATCCTACTGAGACACTTGGCTATCTGAGAGTTCCAAATAGATTTTACCCTTGAAGGCACCGACAGCTGAAGGGGTGTGGAAGTTCATTCATTGAGAACGCTTTTTGTCTAACTTGACCTTGCAATGCCGATCTTTCAGGTGCTCCCGTATATGCAAGAGCCCCTAGTTGTTTTGCTGCTGTCATCCTGAGAGCCAGAAGTCACTGTCATATGGGAAAACTATCTGCCCGTGGGCTTATTTCTTTGCCTGCACTTCATCAGGCTCAGCATCAGTCCCCAAAATCGGGCACTTTCTACCTCCTGTCTTAACCTTTCAGAGCTACAGTGTGTTTTAAAGGACTAATTCCGTCTTCTACGAAGCATTATAATTCAGTAACTAAGAACTAGTGTTTAGAAATAGGAACGCATTTATATGTAACTTCTAGTTGAGCAAAGATTTTTTTTTTCTTCTGTATTTGGTAGCCAAATTCCATTAAAGATTGAAAAGAATTTTCTTTCCTTCTTATCCCACCTCTCTCCAGCATCAGTTTTCTTCTCCACAAGCACTCTTGTGTTTGAAATAAGGAGAAACAGAGCTAATCGTTTCAGGTATTCATAGGCCAAAAAAAGGCTCCACCAAGAAGCTCTCAGGTACTGGGAATGTCTAGGGTGAAAATAAATTAAGATACTTAGAGTAAAACATCAAAGAAGATACCAGATTACATTATAGTTACTACTGAGTAACTAGAATTTGAGTCACATACTAGCCCAGTCATAATGATGCATGGAATTTCTGTTGGGACCTAGCTTATAGTTACTCATTATTATTTGATCCCAATAGAACAATTCATGCATCTTATATTAAGAAAGATTACAGTACATTCTTCTACATTTTAACTGTAAATCATCAAGATAATTGGATTAAGAGAAAAGCATACAGCAGATATAGCTTGAAGTAAACCATATAAGAAAAAAGAAGCAAACTGTCAAACTTAAATTTTCTAAGCAGTGAAACTTTCTTCAGTTTTCTAAGAATTCAGGGACTGCACATGTGTGTATATGGTATGTGTGTTCGAGGGTGTATATATATATATATATATATATATATATATATATATATATATATTTAAGTTGCACATTTGTTTTTTATGATTTAGGGGGAAAAAATAACACCTTGGGTATTTTTTCATTCTTCTTTAAATAGTTGTTTTTGTTTGAAAGGAAAACTTAGAGATGGATTTATTTATAAAATTATACAAATAATTGGACATATATTTTGTGGGAGCTAAATTATAACTCTTGGAAGAGGAATTCTAGTTACTTTTCCCTGACACAAAGTATATAATATTTTAAGTTCATTAGAAACCATGAACTCTAGCTGGGGCCATATCTATGTCAGAGGCACCATTTTATTTAGAAAAATTATGAAAACCATTGTATCCAAAGGGAATTAGTGCTTACTTTGGAAGATTACATAAAACAGTGCAATGGTGCCTTGTGTAAGTTCTCAACCTGGGACTGTCTGTCTCCATAGATAGCACACCTAGTAACAGAGTGTGAGATGAAAAGATGAGATTTTTGTGTGACCCTGTTTTATTCTCCACAAGGAGATGGATTTAAGCAGAATCAGCACGACTATTCTTGGAGTCAAACTTTAGGAAGTCAATGGGATTATGGTAAGGATTAGATTTAGGAAAAGTGAGTAATTCAGAAGATAAATGCTGAAAGGGAGAGATAGTATAAACAAAAGAGAGAATTTTAAAATACAACTCATGCCAGAAGGTTTGAGGGAAAAAGTTCGTGTAGACACCGTCACTTAAGAGTGAAGAAGTAATATAAGGCAGGCTCTCTGATCTGTTGTTGGTATTCCCGCTGAGCATGGGGCCTGCTACATAGTGTGCGCTCCGCAAATGTTTGTTCTGTTGTTGGAAGATGGGAGAAAGTAGCACCTTTTACGGAGGAAGGCCACAAAAGAGGTCTTGTTTCAGGATATCAGTTGGACTTCTTCCATTGGTAGTTAAGAGCAGATATGTGCACAAAGTACGGAGAAGACCGCCAAGAAATAAAACCAGTTCAGGAGAAGTGCTGATGCACGAGCGCAAAAAAGATGCTGATTTGAAGCTGATTAATGGGTCTTACCTTGCCAAATCACGATGCTGGTCTTTGCTGGAGTGGCAAAATGAATTCAGTTTTTGAAAAGCAAAATAAATCATCAATTTATGTGATTAGCTAAATAAAAGTATGCCTGTGAACGTCAGTAAAAATCAGAGGAGAATTTGAAGGAATGTCTGTCATTAAAGCATTATTGTTCTTTGTTACCTTTTTGTGTGTGTATTAGGTTTACTGAGTTATAATTTACATATAGTACATTTTGTCCTTTTTTATTAACAGTTCTGAGTTTTAATAAACGTAGACAATCATCACCCCCAAAAATTCTCTTATGCCCCTCGTACTCACCTCCTCTTTCCATCCCCAGCCGCTGGGCATCACTGATTTTTTTCTGTCTCTACAGTTGCCTTTTCCAAAATGGAATAAAATGAAATCATGAAGTACGTAGTTTTTGTATCTGGCTACTTTCACTAAGAAGAAATGCATTTGAGGTTCATTCATATTGTTGTATCAGTAGTCTGTTCCTTTTTACTGCTGAAAATATTCCATCGTACTTCTGTACGACAATGTGTTTATTCATTCACCAGTTGAAGTTTCCAGCTTTTCACAATATTGAATAAAGCTGCAGCAAATATTTATGTTTAGGATTTTGTGTGAACAAATGTTTTTATTTCTCTTGGGTAAATACCTAGGAGTAGGATTGCTGGTTTATATGGTAAGCATCTGTTTAGTTTTCTAAGAAAGTGACAAACTGTTTTCTAAAGTGTCTGTACAATTTGCATTCCTACTAGTCACATGCTCGTATGAGAATTTCAGTTGCACCTCATTCGTGTCAGCACTTGGTATTGTCAATTTAAAAAATTTTAGCCTATTTTAATATCTGTAAAAATTGGTTCCATTAATACTTTTTATAATGTAGAACACTTCCCCTTCCCCTTCAGAAGCAAAATCTTTTTCTCAGGATGGTGAAAATTTTGTATTAAAAAAATAGAGTTGATTCTCATTATTTGCCATACTTACGTTCTATAAAGTCACTAAATTGGCGAATACTGAACCACTGCTCCTAGGGAAAATACAGGATTATGTTCCCACAAGCCTTTGGTTCCAACACTTTCACAACTCATCAATTTGTAGCCTGGCTTTAAATACGTTTCTGTTTAAAGACACATAATTTAATAAATTTTGTTGATTCATTAACATTGAACTCACGGTCAACAACCCAAACAATGCTTACCTAATACATGCCTTTTTCCTATGCGGTACATCATGGCCGATATTTGTAGGCCGTTTTAAACAAGCAAAATCACCAAAAACACAAAAATGTGAAAAATAATGGCACTAACGAGACCAGGAAACAGACCTTTGTATACAGTATGAGACCTGAAACAAGAAGGCGGAATAACGTCTAGTTCCACCTCAGCTGGGAACATGCTTGCCAGGTGACTCAAAATTTTCACCGCTTTGCGCATGTCCAGGAATAACTGCGAAAGTGCCCCAAGTATTGTTTTGGGGGTCACAAATAAATATTAGGGAGTAGGCAAATTCACCTATATTTTTATCGAAAGTGCTTACATTTTGTTCAGTTTAAATAATTATTTGTAGTAATTTAGTTTCATGCCAAACATAATTAAATATGTCTATTCCAGTAAATTGGTGAGAAAATTAACTTGTCGAACCAGTACCATTCAATAGCAAGGTTGCTTTAAAAACACCTCCAAACTTTCCTAAGATTTTACCCCATTGCAAAAACATACTCTTGATTTATGTTAGGAGATCTTGTGCACCATTCAAACACATTAAGCACACACTTAATTCTTAAAAAGTAATATAAAATGTTGAGCTCCGAATTGTATCATAATAATAGCTATAGGGTATGTGTTTAAATTCACAAAGACAGATTAATGTACTTACCAAACCTCTATTGCCTAAAAGTAATTATAAGTTTTCTAGATTGACTGCCAATATGATATAGGCCCCAAAGAAATCACCCCTGTTTACTGAGACAGAACAATAAATTGGTTTTCCTGAATACAGTGGGTAAAGAATCCAAGTTCTTGACCTTGAATATTTCACTGGTAGTGTTCTATGCAGTAGGGAACAATCAGGATGACATTTGCTGAAATGTTTGAGATTTATAACATAATAGCTTGAGCATATGTGCCAAAAAATAAAAATCTTAAATCCTATCAAATCAAGATTAATTACCTATTAAAATGCTAACAAATAGTGTAGTACAGGTGGTGTAATAAGCTGTCTCTCTCCATATATTGTTACAAAACAAACTGTTTTGGCGGTGACATGAAACATCATGTATCTTCTATCTCACTCTCAGTGGGAAAACGGCAAAAACTGCTACTCCGTCATTCTCGGTGTGGATTTTGGCATTTCATTAGGAAGTGCTATCACAAACCTTTTCACTGAAAAGCATATGCAACTCTCTGGAAACTGCTAAATTTCCTGGCTTTGTACTATTGCCAAAAAACTGTTGCTTCTCCCCGTCATTAAGGACTACATACTTATTCCTTTCTATCTTTGTGGAGAGGAACCCATGCAGCTCTCCCATGAAAAGGAAAACAGTAGTTCGCTTCCTCCCTCTGAGTAGCTTTGCAGAAATTAATCCCATGGGCTAGAAATCTTCTTTATATTCAGCGTTAGTTTAATAGTGTTAGCTGTGGTAATAGCTAACCGAGTGGTAATAGCAGAAATGGTATAATCGTGATTGTGTTTCTTCGTTAAGGTGTTTTTTGAAATTTGTGGGAAAATTGCTCATGAAATTTTGTCAGTAAACCTTCTGTTAGGCTAGGCAAATAAGTAACGGCGTTGCTAAGTTGGCTTCCAGCAAATAGGCAGTCAGCAAATATTTAGTGAGGACCTACTATGTGCCAGGCGTTCTTCTACGTTTTAGTGATACTGTGGTGAATAAAGGCAGTCCCTGACCCCCGTGTAATTACTCCATGTTCTTGTGCTGTCTTTGGTTAAAATGTTTATTATTAGAAGATGATGAAAAACAAGTACAGAAAACAACTATTGAAATATTAATGTACTTAAAGGATCATCATGGTTTAAAAAGTAAGTAATAGGTTGGAAGCATGTTATAGTTTTTAAAAAGTGCAAAATTTGGGATAAGTCAATACATCGAACTTATACAAAGTAAAACACATCAGCAGGTTGATCTGCTTTTCAAATTTGTTATTTAGGCGCCAGTTTTCTTAAACAGTAAATGTGCCTGCCTGCTTACATGGTGTTTTATAGCTCTTCATGTTGGGAGTTTTACTCTCCCCCTCGTCCTAAAAGAAACCCAGTAAAATGCCGTTCTTTTTCTGAGACTCTGGACTATCTTGCTACGAATGGTGTAACAAGCTGTAGTTCTTCATTCGTTTTTACAAAACAAACTCTTTGGCAGTGACATGAACTATCATATCTCTTCTTTCTCACTTGCAGTGGGAAAAGGAAAAAAAAAAGCGCTTTGGTCATTTCTCTTTGTGGATTTTGGCATTTCATTGGAAAGGGCCACTGGGTATTCATTTTTTCTCTTGCTCTGGAGAGATGTACGCAGCCTTCCCAGTCGCAAAGTGAACTGAGTCCCTAATAGTTCTCCAAATTCAGGTCAGAAAGGTGGGAAACTTTTATTTTTCTAGGCAGGGAGTGCATGAATACTACACTTGCAACCTGCTTAGCTTCCCCAAGTTGTCTGTAGCCAGCTCCTTCGCTCAGAAAACTGCACATCGATCTGTCGCGGGCGGTCAGCAGAGCAGCCGACAGCCAAGGTCATTGTGAACCCACAGCGGAATGAGTTGCTTCCCAGCTGGTGATCAATCTGTGGTAAACGGCAACATGTTTGCCTGTACAAATGAGCTGGACCCCTCTGCCACATATCTCTGCCAACTTTTGAAAGAAAGAGTCTGTTTCAATTCTTTTCGAGGGGAAAGACAAAAAGTCTGTCTCCCTTTACACAACCAGCTATTGAAAAATCCATGCAAATATCTATCCACAGCCAGTGTCCTAAGCAAGTTGTTTTGTGAGGTGAGGAAGTTGCACTAAAAAAAGAGAGAGAGAAAGAATACATGGACATATGTATTCACACACACACACAATAAATATGTTTTGTTTTTCTTTTGTAAAGATTGTGTGGTCATGATGCTAGTTGTACCATCTCTGGAGATTTCTCCCGTCCAGATAAAAAGATCCTGAGGTTTAGGGTTTCAGTTGATTTCTCCAAACTCAAGGTGAAGCCAACATTGTGATACTGAAATATGCCATAAAACTTGAATTGCAGTTTATTACTATTAGTTAGGGTAGAATGACCAGGCTTGGGCTGGAAATAATTCCACTGAATCAGTGCTAATTGGAACACACAATGTGTCTTACTAGTTGTGAACGTTAAGAGATGTTTCTTTCACTCGGGCAGAGAGGTGCCTAGTTAGTCCAGAAACCATGACATAGCGGAAGGACTCTGAGTTGGTAGCGATGAAGAAGTAACCAAGAGAAGAATGTAGGCAAGGTTATGTGAATGAGAAACAGAGTGAGGACCTGTGAATGGGTAGCAGAAGTGGGAGGAAGATCTTCCGGTGTTGGACTAGCTATGATACACTGCAGTGGTTTATTTTGGGTAGGTGTGAATGAATGAATGAATGGTAAAAGGGAGGAGGAAATTATTCATGGATAGGGGAAGGCAAAGTGGAAAACTCTGAAGAAGGGTCAGAAAGCAGCATTGCATGTCATTTGGTGGGGATTTAGTGACATACATTATTGTTCTTTCTTGTCTGTGATGTTAACCCTCTGGATAAACAGATTCTGTTGTCATTTAGGACAGAAGTACAAAGGAGCAGTGGGATGATTTGCACCTTGGTCGGGGTAGGTGGAGTACCCCGTTTCTCCACAGAGAGTAGGGATCTTCACACCCCTGCAGGAGCTGGTAAAAAGAAGGTAGATGAGATAGAAAGAAGGGTACTCTGAGAGAGAGAATGCAAATCCCTTAGACCTCAGCAACCAAACTACTGCTCACCATTACGCTATTCTCCTTGAGCCAAAGAAGGGAGTTCTGGTTTAATCAGCAGTTAGATGAGCGTAATGGTGCCCTCCTGTATCGTATTCCACGTGAAATTGTAGCAGACTGTACCACGTTGCTGGATTTCAAGTTCTCTTAAGATAGAGGCTGTGTGTGACCCATCTTTGTGCTCTCCACTTATGCATAGTGGGCACATGGTAGCTGCTTGATAAATCAGCGACTCAATCCTTAGTTCTGTTTTGGCAAAGAGAAAATAATTGAAGAGTCCACAGCTGCTTTCAATAGTTGATTTAACTCCTCAGTCCCAAACATGAATATTTCAAACTGATAAGAAGAGTGGTGTTGCTCTTGGGTTGGATATATGGCCCTTCTAGGCCCCAAGCCTGCTTTTGAAGGTAACGTACAAGGAGGGCATGTTACAGAAGGGCATGATTCAAAATAAATAATTTTTTAAAGATAAATAAATAAGGAAAAAAAGGTATGATTGTCTTCATAGATACTAACTGCTATGATTATTAGTATCTTCTCAAACATCTAAGCAGCTCTCTACAGCTCCCGTGGCTCTTCCATCTATGGAATTATCTAAATAGTTAGCAATCTATACCCAGAACACCTCCCAAATTCACCAGCTTGTGAGTATAAATGAATTTACATAACATTAATACCCACTGAGGCTACATTAACATTAATTTTGAATTTCACTGACTCCCTCCTTTAAATATGTTGGTGAGTCCCAAGAGGCTATTTCAACATGTCCTCAGGAATCTGAGCTGCTAGTTAATACACCACCACTGCCATTCACCTTTACCACTCGGAGACCATGCTTGCCTCCCACCACCATGACTTCCTGTTACCTCTGTTGCTCCATGTTGACTGATTAAATTTGCATAAAGGAACGATGACTTTGGGGTGATACGGATAATGGACCAGAGGGAATCAGGATTAAAGACAGGAAAACCAGTTGAGAGGTGGTTCAAAATAGTTCAATCATGAAATAGATATTGGGCTAGACTGGAATGCTTGGGGTTGGAGGAAAATATGGAGAGAAGTGGACAGATTTGAAATAGGATACAATTAATAGGACTTCATGATTGATTGGCTTCTGGCTTGTGCATCTGCATAGATGCTAATACCATTTCCTGATACGGAGCACACAGGAAGAGGACGTTACGTGGGGATAGAGTGAGATGCCATTGCGTTCAAAGGTGCCTGAAATACTTTCAACTTAGGTCAATGTCAGAAAGAGTCTGCTTTTGAGTTTAGAGTTCAAGGGAGAACTACGTATAACCTTGAAATTGAGATCTCAGAGTCTGTGTGGACGGTGTAGATGGTGATCAAAGCCATGCTTCTGAACACAGAGAAGAGCTGAGGGCCTAGGGCAGAGTTCTGAGGAATACTATTTATTATTCGTTGGAAGGGAGGTGTGTAGCAGCAACCAAAAAGGTTTGAGGAAAATCAGGAGAACAAGGTTAAATGATATTTTGACTAAATTTCTAAGGTCCCTTTTCATTTTATTCTGTTCTGTTGTACCCATCTGAGCATTTGCCTTCCCATAGTTAGGATTGTTAATTATTTGAATATACCTCAATGCCTTCCATTTGGCCCGAGGTGGAAATGTTGCGCCCCTCCTGGAGGGGAGGGAAGCAAATGAGAGGGGTTGAGGCACAGGAGTGAAATGAACCTCTGGGTGCTAGAGACTGAGAGGAGACCAGTCATAGTGACATGAAGGAGTGGGTGGGACCGTGTTTCCCTGAAAGTAAGACCTAGCTGGACCATCAGCTCTAATGCGTCTTTTAGAGCAAAAATTAATATAAGACCCGGTCTTATTTTACTATAAGACCGGGTCTTATATAATTAATATAATATAATACAATACAATACAATACCAGGTCTTATATTACTTTTTGCTCCAAAAGATGCATTAGAGCTGATTTTACGACTAGGTCTTATTTTCGGGGAAACTCGGTAGCTTTGGGAAGACCAGAGGGCACCTAGGATGTGGGGCTAATGTTGTAAGTATTGGGAAACTACTGAAGATTGTTTAGAATGACAGTGACAGTGTAAAAAAATAATAATGATTCCCTATGGATATAATCAGGCACTGATGTGAATATTGTGGGTGTCCGTGGCCAATAGGAGACAACTGCAGTACATTTGGGGTGAAGCATTAACTAGGATGGTGATGATAAGGATGGAAAGAGGAATACATTTGAAAGAGAAAAAGGGAGGAATCCGCAAGCTTGGGTGATGGATCTGAAGGGAGGTCTAAGAGCAAGGGATGCATAAGGGATGACGCCCAGCCTTTGAGCCTATAAGACTAGATAAGTAATGACACCAATGACAAATCTCCACATTTTAGAAATTAGAAAATTTGGAGTTAGAAAATGCCTTTAGTCATCTAATTCAGTGTTTCTCCGTAGAGGATCTAATGGAGTGGCTCAGTTTGGAAGCCATTGTATTGCAAAAGTAATTCTTAATCCTGTCTCCCTGAGTTTTCTTTCTGTCCCTTTCCTAGGGAGATATTCCAGGGTTCTGGAAATGGGCTGGTTTATGCCACCACCATACTTAACCTCCAGCTTTCCCGTATCCATCCTGACCAAGTTTGAAAACTCACATGTGGAGATGAACTTAGTAACAGAATACCCTTTGCCAAGTACCTTTTATTTTTCATGGACGTTGGGGGACATTTTGGTGAGAATTTAAAAAATGGTAGCGTGTGGCACTATGTTCCAGCTCCAGACCTCCCCCTCACCCATCAGGAAGGGAGTATGGGTGGTACTTTCCTGATAAAAATGACAAAATTTTATCGAGGAAAGTATAGTAGTGTTAGTAACCATCAGTTATTATAGTATGAGAAGATAATGACTATTGAAAATAAAAGTTCGTTTTGCAAAGGGAAAAGCACCTTTTAATTGGTTACAAATATGACACCATCCAGCTGGGTTATGTACTGCTGTGTTAAAATAAGTATGGTGTTAAGCATCGGTCCACAGTAAAAGGAATACTGTGTTAAAATAAAAAGATAATGGTCTTGCTGTACTTTATATTGTTGGAAAAAATCAGGCAATGTAGTAAAATTTGATTCCGTTATGCACGCCACCTTCAGGAACTGGAATATGTTATCTAGAGGTAGGGACCAGGTCAGTGGAGTTAGCAAATATTGTCATGTTCACATTGAGGTAGCAGTGTAGAGAGTGCAACTCCAGCCCACTGCCTCTTTTTGTACAATACACGAAGTAAGAATTTAGGTTTTATATTTTTATTTTTAATTTTGTAGGTTTTTGTATTTTTAAATGGTTGGAAAAAACCCAAAAACACAATACTATTTGATGACATGTGAAAATTATATGAAATTCCAACTTCAGTGTCCCTAAAGTTTTTTTTTTTTTTTTTTTTTAATACAGCTATGCTTGTTTGATTACGTATTATCTATGGTTTCTTTTGCACTATAGCAGCAGAGCTGAGTAGCTGTGACAGAGACATATGGCCTGCAAAGCCTAAAATATTTACCATCTGGCCCATTGCAGAAAATGTTTACCAAACCCTGGTCTACAGCAGTCTTTCCCAAACTTTCATGTGCAGATGAATTACCTGGGAATCTTGTTAAAGTAGAGATTCTGAGTCAGGAGGTCTGGGGTGGGCCTGAGAGTCTGCATTTCTAACAAGCTTCCAGACAATGCCAAAACTACTGGTCCTTTAATCATACTTTGATTTGCAAGGGCTTAGTTATATAAAGAGAGGGAAGAGAGGTGTGTTAAAAAGGAGAGATTATCAAATTTTTAAAGTAGAAATAGGCTTCCAGAGGCCAGAACTAGGATCAGTGGGTGCCAGCTCTGGTTTTTACCTTTGGAAGCAGTTTCTAATGATTAAAGATAATCATAGAATCACTGCAGTGGCTGCATGTAAAAGTGAAGCTGGGAGCACTAGCGAGAAGATTCCTGAACTGGGCAAGTTGTTGGTTTTCCCAAAGTGGAAAATGGTGATTGCGATCTCTGTCAACTTCGTTTCTTTGGTTGACAATGAAAAAGTGAAGAGAGAATACAAAAGTGAGAAGACAGAACTGAGTTGCTCATAGATACAAGGCCTAGTCCAACAGGTAGGTGTTAATTGGATTAATCTCTCTTAAATGGCACAACAGCTAGTTTATTTTTGTAAGAGGAGTACATTATTGAGGCCTAATGTTTAATAAATTCACAAAATGAATATTTAACTGTGCTTTTTATAATTTAATTTGTACTTAACTATTACTTGCTTCAGCCCTTGTGTGCACTGAAAAGGCTGCAGTTGTCACAGGCACATAAGATTTTATTTGTTCACTTACGAAGTAGTTAAAAAGTAATCCCCACCCTTCTTACTCTCCACTTGGGTTCATTTCTCCCACGTCCCCTCTCTGAGATCTGTTAATATCAGCCTTAAAATGGATCTCCCAGCTGCAAGTCATTTTCTGTCCTGAGAATGAATCCTGTTGTTAATGGCTTCTTTAAGAAGTACTGGGGGCAGGGGTAGGGGACTGGAAGGGAGGGAGAAGGGGAGGGATAAAGGCCTGGGGTGGGGGCAGAGAGAGAGAGAGAGACAGACTAGCCATTTCGAACAAGCTGATAAATGTTGGAGACTGTAGCGTATCTAGACAGATGAGTGAGTCATGAAGTATTTTAGCAACCTGATATTTAGCTATCGATGAATACTTTCAAAACCGTAAAACTCATTACGTTAATAGTACAAGTTAATAGTACAACTATCTGTCCCTGATTCAGTGAGTGGCTGTAGTAGTGGTCTCATTGTGTTTTTCTACTTCGAACGCTTTTCATTTCGGCTTGTCACGGGGCCTTTAAAGACATGATTTATGCTTCCTAATACCCCAGGGAGGTTAAGTATTTTCATATTTATTGCACGGAAGAGCATTCTGTGATTGCTTGCCTGTCCTAAAATCGGTTTGGAAAAGGACACAAGAATTCTGACCTCAGCTCCACATCCAAACCAGGAGTCAGCACTTGAAAAATGTGAATCAATATCTTGCCCAGAGAGTTTGTTTCATTCTGCTAACCTGGGGGAAGAACAGATGGTGGGAGGCAGCATACACACAATGCTGCTTTTTCTTTTGTAAATCTGCTTATATCCCCACAGCCCAGAGCTCAGCTATGCTGATACAGGCCAAACATCTTTCAGCTCTTTTAGACTTTTCAGGCAGTTCTTCGTCATCTATTATTTTGTGTTCATCGCCATCATAATTGTTATCCCGTTTATTAAAACCTGAGTAGCATGAAGAGTCTAGATTCTGCCCTAAGCATGTTAGTGATTTTACCCTCAACAGATTTTGTGTGTGTTCAGTAGTCCCCCACTCTATCCATGGGGATACGATCCAAGGCCCCCAGTGGATACCTGAAATCACAGATATACCAAAACCAATCTAGCCTGTGTGTTTTCCTATCCACACATACCTATGATAATTTAAAACTTACACATTGTTTGTTTCCAGAACTTTCTATTTAATACGTTTGGGCCATGATTGACCACAGGTAACTGAAGTGGCAGAAACCAAAACCGTGGATATGGAGGGGGGACTACTGTAATGATATTTTTCAAAATCATAATCATTTTAGATATCCGGCCCCTCTTCCTGTTATCTCATGCATACCAGTTCTCTTACCACTTTTACAACCAAACAGATACCCTTGCCTACTTTTCCCATTCTACCTGCCCACTTCTGATTCACCTTTCACACACCACCTTGGGTTTATTATGGTTCTTTCTCTTTTCGTAAGTCAGAGGTGGGGTTCATTAAAAAAAAAAAAAAAAAAAAAAAAAAATTAGGACCCATGCATGTTGTTCCATTCAGTTAATAGGATGGATTATACCTATCCTATTTTGGCTCTCGCAATCCCCCAGGGCCAGAGGCTCAATTCCCACAGTTCATTCCTAATGGGGTTCTTTGCTGCAGAATCTCTTCCACCCTCCGTAATTCCTTAGGCCATTCCTTAAGGACCTTTTAAAATGCAGCCCTAGTTTTCTTCTACTCGGTGTAACTCTCTTCAATTTCAATTCCGTATGTGTTTTTTATATACCTTTGGTATATAAACGTATATTTTATATACGTTTGGGCCATGATTGACCACAGGTAACTGTTTACTGTTCTGGGTGCTTCTTTAAGACGTTGGTATAAAGCACTATGTTTTTCATTTATTCGGGGAGATGGTGTGTGCTCACCATACAGATAAATAACGATAAGAGGCAACATATAAATAAGTACACACTGAGTCACAAGTCGGCATCACTTAAATCCTGGGCTCTTCAGGGTCCCATCCTTGCTCTTCTCTTACTCTACGTGCTATTATTGGGATCCCTTTCTATTCCTAATGGCTAATCCACAACCTACTCCATTCCTTTGGCTTCAACATTGTGTAATGCTGATCACATTTCAATCTGTTTTTCTCCACAATCCTGGGTCCGTATTTCCAACTTTATATTCAGCATCTTCCCCTGGAGAGGGTGCTTCCAATGCAATATGTCTAAAACTCAATTCACTATCTTCCCCCACAAACCTCTTCCACTCCTTGCAACACTTTCATGGTCGTTGGTGTCACCATCCAGCTTATCTTCCAGGTTCGACATCTGCTGCCAGTCACTAAATTCAGTTGATTTCCCCCCTGAAACTCTCGCACATCTTTTCTCCCAGTGTAATATCTGCAATGCCCCAAAAGTACTTTTTTTGCTGCCTCTGCTTTCATCTAAGACCCCATCTTCTTGCTTTGGGAACTATTGCTGTGGCCCAGCAGTGTTTCCTACCACCAGTCTTTCACTGCTTCAGTCTGTCTTTCCCTCTGCTGACAGAATTAGCTTCTTAAAAACAAATCTGTGTTCTTTTCATGGTCAAACCTCTCTAGTGGCTCCTTGTCGCATTGAGGATAAAATAGCAACTTACAGAGGCTGGCTTACGAAAGCCTGTCTGTGGTCTTAGGCAACCTCATCTATTCTGTAGTCACACTAAATACAACAATCCATTCTACACTTCTACCTTCTCACATGTTGTTCCCTCTACTTATCATGCTTTTCCCACCTTTCTTATCTAAAAGACAGTCATAGTTCAAATGTCATCTCCATAAAACTTTTCCCCACTTTCCTAGGAAGAGTTGGCCCTTATCTTTGGGCCCCCCGCAATACTTCTTGAAGTGGCTGAAGTATTCACTGTTTTGGATTTCCCCCCATTTTAATATCTGTGATGCCCCAGTAATACTTGGTGTGTTCCTCAAGAGAAGAGACCGCATTTGATTTGTGTTTTCATCTCCAATAGAGCCAACAGATTTTGAGTCAGTGAATGAATGAATGTGTAATGAGCAATGTTGTGGGCTGAAGACATTGGAAAAGGCTTTGTGATGGAGGATCTTTGAGCCCATCAGAAACCATTACATTACAACTGTAACTGAAAAAAAATATAATAATAATGAATAACTTTTAAAAAGAAAAGAAAAACCACTGAATTGAGCATCTGTTTCCTGCAAGTGCTCAACAATCCTTATGAGGCAGGAATGATCATTTCCATTTTGCAGAGTTAGAAACTAAGACCCGGGTTCAATTATTTGGTTAAGACTATAAAGCAAATAAGCCAGAGTCATGATTTTAATTCAGATTGGTCTGGGGTCCAAGCTCATGGCCTTGTCTACCATGTCAAAATGCGAATGTCAAAGAATAAATCTTAAGAATGCATGACAAAGCCTTCCATGAGGATAGTGATTCCGTGATTATAAAGCACTTGGGAACTCGCAAAGGAAGCCTGTGGTTTTGTAGAGGACTCAAACTATTTTCACAACTGGTTTCCCTGACTGCATCTATATCTGTGCGTCCTAAATATTGTTTGACTCACAAAGGAAGATTGTTGATCTAGAGTGAACCAGTTCAACTTTTCTTCTCCTCCATCTCAAGAGTATTCCGTGGAGTAAAATGTTTTAAACCACACCTGAGCTATAAACAATTTATTCTGAAGGTAACAGTGTTAGTATTGCAGTATGTAAACCTTTAGCTAATAAAAATCAAAGTAGCCTAATTTGGAAAAGTACACAGAAGGTTGGAGGGAAAGCTGCTCAATGTTTTCAAAGGCTCTGTATTTAATTCTATCACCAGCTAGCAAAATAAATAGTCCAGCTGCTAGTTCTGAAACAGACACGTGTTGGAAATGAAATGTTAATAGTTTAAGTGCATTGGTCATTAGAAATCAAAAGAAACATGAAGTACACTTTTCTAGTTTATGAGAAACAAGGTGAAAGTTCCCAAAACTCATTTGTGGTAACTGCGTTTAAAATTGCTTCCTCATCTTTTATTTTAGTGGCCAATACTTAGTACGGTATATAGGTGACTATTGGGGCATTTTTATTTTTATTTTTATGTAGATGCAAAGGTTTCGAAGTAGAGGGAGAGTGCACATCAAGAGATGTTAAATTCCACTTTTCCATGTGTCCAAGTGTTTGCTGTAGATTACAAGCTGTATGCCAGACTCTTCTGAGCAATGGGAGGGTTACTTTCAATAATGTGCTAAGATTGACCTGAAATATTTAGCCAGCACATCTGCTTGCAAGCCTAGTCCTGTGTGAGGAGGTTATACTGGAATTAATTAACTCTGTTTGGCACTCTGTTTGGCACTCTGAAGTGTTTTCTCCACATCTTGTTTTACCAGAATAAAACATATAAAATCAATGAGAACTTCTTCATTTTTCCTTGAGAACTTAAAAACAAACAAACACAAAAACTAGGTGGAAAAAAAGAATCCATACTGCATTGTTATCTTACTTGGAACAAATGTTAAAGTAAAACATTAGAATTAGAATTTTATTTCTTCATGTATCGTCGAATTGTATGTCTTTCACTCATTGCAGTAATGCTGTTTTAAAAATGTTTGATTTTATTGTTAGAAACCCAGGAAACTGAGTAGAGAGGAGTGAGTATGAGATGTGCCAAGGTACTCGCAGCATGAAAAAACACTTTGTGAACGAAGGTGTTATCCTAGGAACTTCCCCACTTTGGAAAGGGGAAGGAATGGAGGTTTCTGGGAAATTTCTGCGAGTACAGTACAGCAGTCCTGCTTCTGACAGCATATTACTGCCGAGATGTTTGGAGTTATTATTGCTGTTAGTGTGTTAATCTTAAACAAGTTATCTTTACCATATCCCTTTTCTCAATCAAATTGAGAGGAGACCTATCTTCTAGAATATAGATGGTTAGAGTTTCTACTTGAGGTGATAAAAAACTTTTGGAAAGAGACAGCCGTGTGGGCTATACAACACTGTGAACTTAATTGCTACTGAATTGTACACTTAAAAATGGTTAAAGATATATATACTCTACCACAGTTTTTAAAAATTAATAATGTAATATACCAAAAACCATTGAATTATACACTTTGAATGGGTGAATTTATGGTATATGAATTACATCTCAAAAAGCTGTTTAAAAAATCAAACACTAAGTGTAGTTAGGGAGTGGGATGTTCTGGTTAACTGAACCTTCTAGGTAATGAAGGACTAATACATTTGCATTGAAACTAACACGTGAAAGGTATCCTTTGTAGCAACAAGAATATGAACTTGACAAATGTTTTTTTGTGCTTCATTGGGTTGTATAGTTTTTAACTTACATACCTTTATGACACTTTGTTATCTACAGAGCATCTGAATAGAGCTGTGCTGTCTGACACAGTAGCCACTGGCCACATGTGGCTATAGAGCGCTTGAAATGTGGTTCATCCAAATCGAGATATACTGTATGTGCAAAATAATACTGAAGATTTGGTATAAAAAAAAGAATGCAAAAAACTTGTTAATAATTTTTATATTGATGACATGTTGAAATGATAATATGGATAGATTATATAGAAATATACTATTAGATGTATTTCTGTTTTTACTTTTTTAATGTGGGTAATTAACAATATTTTTATTTCTTTTGTGGCTCACAGTACATTTCTATTGGACAGGGTTGGTCCAACAATCAGACTGATCTACCCCGGATTCACATACTTTGAGAAAGATTAAGAATCACTTCTGACGACTAAGTAGAATACAAAAGAATTCCCCAGAATTGGCATGCATGTCAAGAGAAGTTCCCTCCCAAAGGATGGCTGCCCCTTCTTCTCTAATTCAGAGTTTTGGGAAATGGGAGACCTAGGAAAGGTCTTTCTCTAATGAGGGGGACAGCTCTGAGGAGTCAATAAGTCCCTGGCCCTAAGAGCACAGTTGAACGACGGCATGTCGTTCCATAACACAAGCTAGCTCAACTGAAAAGTAGAGAAATGATATCAGTAGATCCTGGAGGTTGGAGTGGTTCAGAGGCAGTGTTCCTTTGGCAGAAGAGCAGGAATAGCAGGAGTAGAATTACAGCCTTGGACAAGAAAGGAAAGGACCCTCACAGGCAGCAGACGCCCTTTCAACTCTATTTTAAGAAAATTAAGAATGATCTCCTGCACCCAGGGCCCCATCACTAGCGAAAGCACCCCCAGCCTTGTAGGCCTCTGGGGCTCCCTCCGTGTCCACCTTAACCGTAACCCTCTGACTCAGAACCTCAATGTGTCTGCAAGCCGCCCCTGCCACTCTGTTGTCATGTGCATATTTAATATCCCCTGAGGCAGCCACAGCTACAGCTGAGCTGCCTGCCTGGGCTGTCCAAGTCATCTCCCTAGGTATTAATTATTCTTTTGGTTAGTTCTCTGGTTACAGAGTTACATAGGTTTCAAGTGGTCTGTTCCTAATGATGTTTTCCACCATAAACCCTGTTATTTTTAGTGTGATTTTGCAGGATGTAAGGTTTTTCAGGAATGCATATATCGCATTATAGCAAGAATTCCCATGTGAACTTTGTCCTGCTCCTTCAGTAGACAGATCTCAAAATGCCAAGGTGACAGCCACTGCCACCCTGGGAAGGTGTGTTCCTGGCATTTCACAGTAGACTCAGGTTGAGACTGTGGTATACAGTGATCAGGTATGGCTGGATTAATACTATTACTCTTAAGATGTGGTGTATGTAAGTTTTGTGTGCTGCCTAGGAACCACTCTACCATGGATACAACATTATTTCTATGAGGAAATGTATTCTGGCATTCTTGAGTTTTAAACAACCAATTCACTAATAAACTTTTGGAATTCATTCTCTTTGCAAATTGGCAAATGCTTGTAAGCCTCTAGAAAACATCTCTCACCTCCGCCACCACCACTTAATAAGGCAAAAATGGGAAATGTGAACTTTGGGAAGTGGAAGGTAGTTGTGAAAAATCAAGAAATTAGAAGGTAATTAGTGGCAGCTTAATGGGGACTCAGGCTGTGCTCTGAGATCAGGCGGGGATGCAGACTGTGCCCTGGAGTTGTACAGGCTGAGCTGCTTAGTTTCCTGTGGGCTGATGTACTTAGCTGAGCAAGTTCTTCCTTCAACCCTCCACACAGTTCCAGCCAGAGTTTGAATTGGATTGAAGTCATCTGAAAGATTGACTGAGCTGGACATCCGGGATGGCTCAGTCACGTTGTTGGAAATTGATGTTCAGCTGGAGCTATTAAGCAGAGCACCTACATGTGGCTTTTCCAGTGAGGTTTTAGTCAAGAGGGTAGAGTAGGTAAATGCTGTGCTTGCCACCTCTCACTACCACATAAAAATTACAACTAAACTACAGAACAACCATCACAGAATTGCCTGAAGTCTAGCTGAACTGAAGTCCTACAACTAATGACATACAGAATAAGCCACCTCGAGACTGGTAGGGGGGGAAGAGACCCAGAATGAGCTAGTCCCACACCCGGTGTGTGACCTTTAAAAATCGGAAGGGATATCTTGGCAGCAGAGGTGCCCCTCTAGAAGAGTGAGAGTTCCCAGCCCCGTGCCAGGATTCCCAGCCCTGGGTGTCAGTGCCAGGGAGAGAAGTCTCCATAACTCCTGGCTGTGAAAACCAGTGGGATTG
This sequence comes from Rhinolophus ferrumequinum, assembly GCF_004115265.2. Lineage (NCBI taxonomy): Eukaryota > Metazoa > Chordata > Mammalia > Chiroptera > Rhinolophidae > Rhinolophus > Rhinolophus ferrumequinum. Next base: position 9,803,483 of record NC_046304.1, read on the forward strand.
TGGCTGAGTGAGACAGAGGGCAGCTGGAGTCCCAGGTGTGCTCTTAACTCACTGACGGACTCATTGGCTCTGAGCTCCAGTCCTGGGGCAGCAGCTTGAATGGTGCCAGGGACATATGGGGAGGAACTGTGTTGTCTGATTCAGGACAAGGGCTGGAGGGGCAGCTTTCTCCCAGACAGAAGTGCTGGCAGAATCATTGTTTCTTTGTTGAGCTCTCCCCTCTACCTTTGGGCAGACGCAGGCAGCTGCCATATTTGAGTCTCCACGAACCCAGCTAACACCACTAGTTTGCCTGGCTCTGGTGATTCCCTGAGGCCCTGCCCCACCCAACTTTCAGGCACACCCAAGCCGCTTCTAGTGACTTTTTCATACAAATGGCCTGTCTTCACTCATGCTGCAGACTTTTCTAAAATCTCTCATGGGTTCACAAAATGCAAACAAACAGCATCTGGCTTCAGCATGTCCCGTACCTTTTGCTGAACAGCCCACAGCCTGGCACTAGTGACAGCTGGCCCGGGTTTTCAACTTGGCCTCTTGAAGCACCTCTAACCCTAGTGTGGGTGGCAGCCATCTGCAAATTGCTTTGTGGCGAGGTGGCCCTGGGAAGGGCACAGACCTTAGTTGAACTTGGCTTGTTGTGGGGCCCCTCCCAGGAGGTTTGGGGCTGGCAAGCCTGGTGGTCAACTTCAGACTGAGCCGGAGCATCACCTAGATGCCTCCAAGGATGACATACCCAATGGGCAGACTGGGCAGGCACCAGAGCCCTGTGAAAAGAAATTCTGCTCCATAGGATCAGCCCCTGCACAACAGCTCCTCCACTGTAGTCATGGCCAGTCCTCATAACCAATTAGCCTGAGAGTCAGTCCCTCCTTTTGATATGCAAATAGCAAGCAAGGCTCAATTACAACAGGAGGTCACACATAACCCATACAATGGACACATTTGAAGCACCCGGCTAACATGACCAGGGACAATGTGCCACTGGGCCTCCCAGGACACCTACTACATAAGGCCACACTACTAGACCAGAAGACATAGCAGCCCTACCTAATACATAGCAACCAACACAGGAAGGCGGCGAAAATGGGGAAACAAAGAAACATGTCTCAAATGAAAGAACAAAACAAAGCTCCAGAAAAAGAACTAAACAAAATGGAGATAAACGCAGAGTTCGAAACACTGGTTATAAGGATGCTCAGTGATCTCAGGGAGAACTTCAACAAAGAGATAGGAAACATGACACATATAAATTGGAGGTAGAAAACATAAAAAAGAACCAGTCAGAAATAAAGAATACAATAACTGAAATGAAGAATACATTGGAATCAACAGTAGATTAAATGAAGCAGAAGATCGAATCAGCGATGTAGAAACTAGGGTAGCAGAACCACCCAATCAGAACAGCAAATAGGAAAAAGAATCCAAAAAAAATGAGGCTAGTTTAAGGGGCCTCTGGGACAACATCAAGTATACCAACATGTGCATCATAGGGGTACCAGAAGGAGAAGAGGGAGAGCAAAGAATTAAAAACCTACTTGAACAAGAAATAATGACAAAACTTGCCTAACCTGGTGAAGGAAATAGACATACAAGCCCAGGAAGCACAGATTCCCAAACATGGTGAACCTAAAGAGGCCCACACTAAGACACATCATAATTAGAATGCCACAGGTTAAAGACAAAGAAGGAATCTTAAAAGCAGTAAGAGAAAAGCAGTTAGTTACCTACAAGGGAGCTCCCATAAGACTGTCAGCTGATTTCTCAACAGAAACTTTGCAGGCCAGAAGGGATTGGCATTGAATATTCAAAGTGATGAAAAGCAAGGACCTACAACCAAGATTACTTTACCCAGCAAAGCTATAATTTAGAATCGAAGGACAAATAAAGAGCTTCCCAGACAAGTAAAAGCTAAAGGAGTTTCATCACCACCAAACTCGTATTACAAAGAATGTTAGAAGGACTTGTTTACGACAACAACAAAAAAGATTAAAAGTATGAAAAATAAAATGGCAATAACTACATATTTATGAATAATATCTTTAAAACTGTAGAAGGATTAAATGCTCCAATCAAAAGATACAGTGCTGAATGGATAAGGAAACAAGACCCTTACATATGCTGCCTACAAGAGACTCATTTCAGATTGAAAGACACACACAGACAGAAAGCAAAGGGATGGAAAAAGATATTTCATGAAAATGGAAATAGCAAAAAAATCTGGAGTAGCAATACTTATACCACACAAAACAGACATTGAAATAAAGGCTATAACAGACAGAGAAGGACTCATTAATCCCATTTCTGGTTATTTGTCAGAAGAAACTCAAAACACAACTTTGAGGGGACGTGTGCATCCATATGTTCATTGCAGATTGTTTACAGTGGCCAAGATGTGGAGGCAGCCTGCATGTCGATAGATGGAAGAATGAACAAAGCGTAGGAGGTACATATACGAGGATGATGAAAAAAATACGGTGAATGTTTAAATAAAAAAATTATTATAGTAAAAGACACATTGCCGTTAATCCCTCTCAGAATGCTCCCCCTCACTTTGAATATACTCATCCCATCGTTCTTGCCACTTTCTGAAGAATTCTGGAAGTCCTCTTTCGTGGATGTCTTTAGTTGCACTGTCGTGGCTGCCTCGATGTCCTGAATTGATTCAAAACGTTTTCCTTTCATGGTCATTTTGACTTTGGGGAAGAGCCAGAAGTCGCATGGTGAATAAGGTGGATGAGGACACACTCTAATGTTTATATTTGACAGAAATTGCTGTGCCAGAAGTGATGTGTGACACAGAGTGTTGTCATGATGGAGGATGAAGTAAAGACACTTATTAAAGAGTACTTCCAGAACTGCTTCAGAAAGTGGCAAGAATGATGAGATAAGTGTGTTTGAAGCGAGGGGGAGTATTTTGAGGGGAATTAATAGTGATGTGTCTTACTGTAATAATATAATTTTTTAAGAATTTAAACATTCACTGTATTTTCCGATCACACCTCACATGCATTGGACTATTGCTTGGCCATGGAAGGGAATGGGTTTTACCATGTGTGGTGGCATGGATGGACCTGGAGGGTATTGTGCTGAGTGAAGTATGTCAGACAGAGAGACAGATGCAATGTGATTTCACTTATATGTGGGATTTAAAGAACAAACTAAACAAAGAGAAGCAAACTCATAGATACACAGAACCTTTTAATGGTTGCCAGATGGGAGAAGGTTGATGGGGTAGGTGATAAACGTAAAGGGATTAAGAAGTACCAATTGGTTTTTACACAGTAGACATTTTATGGGGGAGGTAGGGTACAGCATAAGGAATATAGTCAATAATATAATATTGTGATCACTATGTATGGTGTCAGATGGGTACTAGGTTTATCTAGATGATAGGAGGCTATCAAGGAGCAGGGTGAAAAAAGGTGAAGGGGTTAAGCAGTACAAATTGGTAGTTACAAAATAGTCATGGGAATGTAAAGTAAAACATAGGGAATATAGTCAGTAATATGGTAATAACTATGTATAGTGCCAGGTGGGTACTAGACTAGTCAGGGATACCACTTCTTATATAAATGTCTCACCTCTATGCTGTACACTTGAAATTAATATAAAGTAATATTGAATGTCAAAAAAAAATCAATGCAAGTAAATTTTTATCAATTCATCAGCTGACTAATGTGCAGAAATTTCTAATAAAAAGATAAATGGGAATACTAAATATCCCATTGTTATAATACTCATACAGAAGCATTTAAAAGGAGATACTTCATATTCTAAATAAAATTTAGATGTAAACCTCAAAAAAAAAGTAGTGGTAAAACATGAATTTCAGACTACTTTTCACCTCGTAACTAAGAAATACATCTAGACATAACTTACATTAAGTTATTTTGTTTCCTCAGAAAATTTTCAGAGAATAGATTTTTCCACCCCAGTTCTTAATTAACAGGAAAAATCCTTCTGTATATCGAAATTCAGGATTTGGGGCTACTTTGGCACTTATCAAATTAAAAGACAGATTGTCTGGGTTCTCATTAGCAGGGTGCCTTTTAATGGTTGGCTGATCCTACTGGAGAAGAGAGGGGACATGTATTACAGGATAAAGGGTGACCTTCAAGCCATGTTTCAGCTATATTGTGGTGTGTGTGTGTGTGTGTGTGTGAGAGAGAGAGAGAGAGAGAGAGAGAGAGAGAGAGAGAGAGAGAGAGAGAGAGAGAGAGAGAGAGAGAGAAGGGCAGAGACTGAGACTGATTGGTTGTCTGTGGAGGTGCAGGCCTTTCTATGTGCGTATTGAGCCTGTTTTGCCAGAGCTGACGTCCATGACTCCCTAGAACCTGGGATCTGAGCTGAATAGGACAACTATTAGCAGACTACTCAGGGAGTCTTCCGTGCTTAGCAGAACTTGTGAATCTATACAGTTTACTTCTCACTTAACTAGAAGGAAGAACTAAACCCTGGACTGCAATTATTAAGACGTTAACCAAAGGTAACAGCTTAATAAATTTTGATCATAATAAATTATAATGACATTTTAAAAACTGGTTTACTTTTCACTGTAAAAACCTATAAGCAGTAACGTTTGAGTCCATGCAGTGCTCAATAACTGGCTGCTGTTACCATTATTAGGTGCAGTTTGTTATTAAGTGAGTGTGCCCCTTATTTCAGGTCCACATCTTTGTTTTAATGACAGTCAGAGGAATCATAGCATTTGTCATATGGATATTAATAGTATACATAATTTAAAAAATACTATGAACATACAATTAGGCTATTGAAAAGAAAGAACCTGGATGGTGGAGTGTGTGATCAAATTAATTTTTGAGATTTGGTAAAGGGTTGAATGATACTCGCTAAAAGAAATTTTTCTCTGCATAACTTTGGGTGATACAATATAGTGTTTCAGACAAAAAGCCTGCTGATTACAAAGAACATATTGATAAGAGGCCAGATTTGCTCATTATTTATACACAAGATTTGAAAAATAGACATTCCTAGTCAGTAACTGTGGCCTGCATCCCACCTCGTAGAAATCCTGATCATTCTTTGGTATAAACCGCAAATGCTGCCCCATTCATGAATCTTTTCCTGTGCTTTCCCAGTCAGAAATGATCTCTTCCCCCTTTATACTCCATAGCACCTTGTACCTCTCTTGTGTTGTGGAGTATCCTTCGTGCTGAATTATTTATAGTTATTTCTGAATTTGTTTTTTCTCTACTGAATTTTAAACTTCTTAAGGGAAAAGAACTGCCATGTCTTTGCATCCCTGGAAGATATGCAAAGTGCCTGGTACATAGGCAACACCAAGAAAGATATCATTTTCAATTTGAGGTTGGTTCCTCCATTAATTTTATTTGTAACTTTGAAGAAAGTACACGGCAAATATCCATCATGCCCCAGTGACTTGTCCAGAACACTTCTATGAGAAAGCTGATACTGTAATTAGGGCTTGATCAATAATAGGCCAGGCTTGATTCAGAGGAGAAGGAGTAAGGATCTGGCAACCAGAATTTCACGGTGGGGAAAGAAAGAATCTAGGGGAAAGGAGCTCCTGGCAGTAGGCCGAAGGAGGAAGGCCCGCCATTCTACTACTTGAGGCAGGTCAAACAGGAGGCCCCAGGCACACAGTGAACTGTGCCAGTCTGTCTAAGCATCTGTAGTGTTTTGATAGTTGACAGGGAACTTCAGCAGCAAGATATGGGGACCCGACCAAAGGGAGCAGCGTTCAAGGATAGACTGGTTGGGAAAGTAAGGAAGGGCCCCAATCTAGCAGGAACCCAGAGCAAAGCAGGAGCTTAAATCCCAAGGAACAAGAAATGGGCAGGCTCCCTGCCCTGGGCACACACAGGTAGGGCGTGGCACATGCAAAACTACCCTGCTGCTGAGCTGTTCTGCTACCTTGCTGTTGTCAAGGCTCAAGACTGGCATCCAACCTAGCTTCCAAACCTAGGGGGCTACCCAGCCAAGGAACCCAGCAGATTGCAGTAGTTGAGCGATGGAACAAATGCAGTCTTGGAGCAGTTCTTTCACAGCCTGTGGTTGGTGGCATTTGATGAGGGCAACACATCTGGAAAATGTTTAGGGACCATCAGCATATGTAGATAAACCCTGCAGACCAACCTGTCACGGCTGACTTGTGTGCTGAAGCCCAAGTCACCGCCGTGCCGAGCTCTGCGGCAGTAGATTTGCAGTGTCCTGTGTCTGACTGATGTGGCATGCTTTTCAATAATAATCAGCCAAAAACTAGGATTGAAACCTAGCCTTTGACTGACATGGACGGCATCTGAAAAGGTCGTCTGGTGCAGTGTTTAGCTTTCTGGCAGACAAATCTAACCTGTGGTAGGAATTTTTCTTGTTTCTTTGGTGGATCACAGATCTGCAGGGGTATGAGGGGGAATAAAAGTGAAAGCTCATAAAAAGACAAACAAAACAAACCATAACTCATATCAGGCTTTGACATAACATTTTGTCTTGAAGTTTTTAAAAAAATTTTCTCTTTAAAAACATAACGTTTGTTAGATTGCTTTTTCATGATTACATGTAAATACAGAGATTTATAAAGAATAAAAATAAATGGACCATGATTTCCTCATTTAGTTAACATCTTTTGACTGTGCTAATAAATGCACTTGTAAGGTTAGAAATTTCAGACAGCACAGAATGGTAAGATATGGTAAGTGAAAGTTTCTTGTGATTCTCTGGGAAGTTTTATGCAGAGATGTACATGTGTACGTATTTATGGGTTGTAGGCTATTCTTTTTTTAAGAAAAAGGGAATATATACTATACATATGGTAATCCTTTGCTTTTTTTAAACCCCATCAAACCCAGAAAGCTCTCTATCAGCATGTACGCATTTACTTGATTCTTCTAAGGAGACGCATAGTATTGTATAGTATGGATTTACCATAATTTAACCAGTTCTCTAATGATAGACATTTTGTTTCCAGTGGTTTTTTCTGTTCCAAACAGTGCTGTAGTGACTATTAACCTGCCGATTCTCAAAACCCCTGTTTCTGAAGATCAGGACATGTATAATCCAGGGGTCAGCAATTTTTTTCAGGATAGAGCCAGATAATAAATATTTTCAGCTTTGCAGCAGGCCATACAGTCTCTGTTGCAGCTGTTTACCTCTGACCTCTGCGGTTGTAGGGCAAAAGCAGCTATAGTTGGATAAAGAGACTGTGGTGTGTACAGTGGAATATTATTCAGCCATAAAAAGGAATGAAGTACAGACACGTGCTATAATGTGGATGAACCTCAAAAGCAGTGTGCTAAGTGAAAGAAGTCAGGCACAAAAGGTCACATATTGTGTGATCTCATTTCTGTGAAATGCCTAGAATAGGCAAATCCATAGAGACGGAGCTCAGATTGATGGTTGCCAGAGGCTGGGGAGAGGGAGCATTGGGAAGCAATTGCTGAATGGGTGCCCGGTTTTCTTTTGGGGTGATCCAAAATGCTTGGAACTAGATAGAGGGGGTGGTTGCTGAATATTGTGAGTGTATTCAGTGCCACTGAATTTTTCACTTCAAAATCGTTAATTTTATGTTATGTGAATTTCACCTCAATAAAAGAAAAAGCAATTCACACTCCAGGGGGAAAAACGAAGCCATAGTCAGTATGTAAGCGAATGAGCATAGCAGTATTCCAATACATTGTATTGTCAACTTTATTTACCATAAGAGAAGGCAGGCCAGATTTGCTGCCGTCTCGTATAATCGTGAAAGTTGGATTACATAGGAGTTCGGCAGGTGTAAGGATTAGATAGATGTAAAGACTTGAAGCAGGAAGTCAATTAGGGAGCTATTGAAATAGTCCAATAGCATTTCTTCACTTTGGGGGAGGTCATAGACCTCTCTGAGAAGCTGGTGAAACTATGGCCCCTTCACCCCCCAAAATTTATTTCTGAGCATTCACATACATTTTGCCTATAAAAACGCCTGTTCACAATCCCATGTTGAGAGACCCTGTTCTGGGTGGAGAAGATGAGAGTTCAGACTCCCCAGAGAATGGCAGTGAGGAAGTAGGAAGTCCAGGGTTCTGAGAAGTTTCAAGTTTTGTAGAAAAGTCAGTGGGATGAAAACTGAAAACAAGCCATTAGAATTCACGGTCAGTTCATTGATTGACCTCAGCAGGAACAGTGTCCTTAGAATAATGGTACCCCAAGCCCAGTTGTAATGCATTGAGAGTGAGTAAGGGTACAAATGGTGGAGGCAGAATTGTAGACTAACTTCTCAAGAGGGTTGGTGTTACAGGAAAGGAGGAAGCTTTAAAAGCATGAGCTTCAGGGCCTGGTTTTTAATAGGAAGGTAAGGATTTGAGCATGTTTGCAGGCTGAGCAAGGAGCCACCTTCATCTTGAAGATGCAAGAGAGAGCTGGGGGTGGAGCAAAGTCCAAAGAAGGGGGGACGTATTGGGATCCAGCAGACAGGTGGCAGATCCTCCTTCGAGGAGGACAGAGGACATACAGACAGAAATGATGGGTGCCTACAGGTGAGTTTAGAGGTGGAGAGGAGGGAACTGGCAGTGTTTTTCCCTCAAGGACTTATTTTTCTCTGTGAAATAATTGACGAGAACACCTGCTGAGAATGAGAAAGGAGGTGGGTGGGGACCCAAGGGCTTAAGAGAACCGCAGAGGTTTGGGGCAGCAATTTCTAAGCATCCCTAGCAGCTGATGTTCAGGTACAGTGGATGAGTGCCTCGGATTCAGTCAGTCAGTAAATGTTTACTGAATCTGTTCTGTGTGCCATGGGGTTACCCATCTAAGAATACTTGATGAGGTCATGCTTTTCTAATTTTCAACAAGAATGTTGTGAAAGTATGGGAAGTGTTACTACAGGTTCTTCATCTGTACAGCCCAGCGTTCTTATTCCAGAAGGGTAATTACAGCAGTGGGTTCAGCAAGTTGATTCATTATAGTTTAATTCCACTGCACAGTGCTAGGAGAGGTTGGTCAGTTGACAACAGGGCAACTTTGACACAATTGTTGAAAAGTTAACCTATACTGAAATAAAAGACAATTCCTGATTCACACACAGATCATTCCTAATGCCTGCAGAGTTTTTGTGAATCCTCTGAGATTGAATATCTAGACTGGACATGTGTCTCTCCCTCCTCTCTATTTTATTTGTTTTAGCAAAATGAGATTCTGTAAGAGCGGGATGGAGGACTGTGAGCTCAGAAACCACAGTCCTCAGTGGCGGTGTAAGTGGCCTTTGAAGTTTGGGGTACGTCCTGAGGCCATTGCCTGTTTATGACCCAGCGACCAACTCTGATAACAAAGGTTTTCAGTACTCAATGGGAGCAGGCTTCAGCATTCTTGGATAGAGCATGCTTTTTTTTTTTTTTTAATTGAAGTATAATTGGCATACAAGATCCTGTTAGTTTAAGGCAGGGCTGTCCAAACTGCGGCCCGTGGGCCAACTGTGGCCCGCAATCCATTTTTAATTGGCCCGCAGCAAATTCCAAAAATATATTTAGTTTACGTAAATAAACCAGGTGAGGCAATACGTACTTTACCTCGAGTGAGTGGCCCGGCTGTTTGTGTGTTTTACCGCATATGGCCCTTGGTGAAAAACGCTGAAAAAAGTTTGGACACCCCTGGTTTAAGGGTTTCATCATAGCAATTCGGTATTTATATGCATTATGAAGTGATCACCAGATACTGACTACCTACCCCATATGTGTTGATCTTTTTGCTGCTGAAATTCAGCTTCCTCCTTCCATATTTCTCCTATGAATGAGCCCAGCTAATGGCACATATTTTCTGGAATCCATAATGTATTCCCCACTCCTTCTTTTCAAAGACGGTTGATTAATAACAGGCTTTTGTAAAGTAAGTTAAAGGCTGTTAATATTCAAGCCAATTCTCAGTTAAAACATTTTCCCGTTTTTCAGAAAACTGGGAAGAGCATGGTAAACAGGCAAGCTCTGAGGAGAAAATAGTCCACTGTATTTTATTTCTTGAATAAATCTTTTTGGATTTGTCTTTTTGGGTTTGGCTCTAGAACCATCTCCTAATGGTGATTTACCCTATACTTTCTTTTAGTGCCTCATTTTTCTTTAGAATAATGTTTGTAGTATTGACTCAATTCTTCGAACTCTCTGTAAAAGTTTTCGCTACTTCATGGGGGAAAAAAAGAATATCTCCATTAAGATGGCTGTTTTGGATTCTGTGGCCATACGTTAATAAATCTTGATTTAGTGTAAAAAATGCGAAGAACCACGATAGCTGTCACGGAAGATAAAAAGAAGTATACGATTCAGTTCTTTCCTTCAAAAAAGCTTAATGTAGCAAGGGATTTGGGATTACAGTCAGGGCTACTACCTGAAAAGTAATTTTTAATCAGCAATGTGCTGAACACCTGCTATTAGCCTAGCAGAGTAGTTGACAATGTGTGTATTAGGAGGGAATTATCAAATACAGTCTGAGTCTTCAAAAAGCTTGCATTTCAGTCAGGGAGGGAAGACGAATACACATAAAACAATCAGTGAATAAATAATACAGGACTGTATGATTGAGCACTACGTTGCATGGGTATGTTAATTTAAAAAACAAGTACACTGTGTCCGGGGAGTTAAGATAGTATTGAGGGTAAGAAGGAAGATCTTATTTGGAGTGAAAGGGGAGTCCAGATGTACACATGTTATCTCGACCGGTGGTTCTCAGCTTTTGCTGTATATTGGAATCACCTGGGGAGTTTTTAAAATGCCAATATCCAGGCTGCACCCAGTGCCAATGAAAAGTAGATGCGGTCACCAATCCAGAAGCTCTCTGAACCCCATCGTTGAGGGGTTTTTATGGCGTTCCATCACGAAGGCACGATTGATTAAATCATTGACCATTGGTGGCTGAGCTCAATTTCCAGCCCCTTTACTCTGACGGGTGGGACTGACAGTTCCAATCCTCTAATCACATGGTTCCTTCTTTCGACCAGCCCCCTATCCAGGGGCCCACCTGGAGTCACCTCCTTAGCATAAACTCAGGTATGGATAACAAAAGACACTCCTATCACTGAGGATATCCCAAAGGTTGTAGGAACTCTGCCAGAAACCATGGACATAGACCAAATGTATTATTATTATTATTATTATTATTATTATTATTATTATTATTATTATTCTACCACTAATTCAATCAGAATTTGTGGGCGTAGGAACCAGGGTCTGTATTTTTAAAGCTCCGCTAGAAGATTCCATGTGTGCAGCCAAGTTTGAAAAGCATTGTTCTCATGCAATCATTTTAAATGCTTAGTATTAAAGGAAAAAAGCCCAAGCCCTACTTGCAGTCCAGTTACGTCAGAATCTCTGAGTGTGAGGCCCGGGGATGGTATCATGTCCATGCGATGTGCACGCGTCTTGGGAAGCACGTTTAAGGTAATGGTGGAACCTTCACAGAGACACTTGGGGATTGGGAGCTGGAGCTCAAGGGAAATGGCGTCCTGACGTTGTTCACTTGAGGGGTCCTTGTCAAGTTGTAACAAATCTAGGAGAGTTGTTGCCATTACAAACAAGAGGGACCCAGGACAAAGACTTGGGGAAACCCCAAAGGAAAAAGAGGCCAGCATAGAAGTTAGAGGTGGAAAACAGCAGAAACAAATTAGGATGTTTTCATGGGATCCCTAGAGGAGAGTTTTCAAAGGTGAGGTGGACAACCTGTTTGAAAAGCCATGGAGAGGTTGTGTAAGGTGATCAGGAAGAAAACCATTGCTTTTGTTAACAGTTATATGTCGAGGTGATTGATGGGGGACTGTTTTCACTGAAATGTATTCGGGGGTAGAAGCCACGTTCTAGGACCTTTTCTGAAGAGGCCACAGATGCCACAGGAACAGACGCCTGGTGCCAGGAACCTGTTAGTGAAAGGAACGTGCAAACCAGGACAGGAGAGAACTTGTGAGAGCGTCAAGGTCAAGGGAAGGATCTTGGGGTTTTGTTTTATAATAAGGTTAAGACACAAAGGGAGGAACCCAGACTAAAGTGAGTGTACAAAGGCAGAAGGAGAAAGGAAAAGAAGACTGAAGCTGGAGAAACAGAGGCTGTCGTCCGCCAACCTTGCCACAAGTCTGGACGGAGACCTCTGGTCCTTCCTCACTCTGTGAGAAGGGGTGGAATGCAGAATTCAGGCATCAGGTATCAAATCAAAACAAGCATCAAAAGCTGTGTTTTGTGACTGGCGAAGATCTAAAAAGACATGAAGAGATTTTTGCGTAACTGATTCTCACGGTTGACCTGTGTGGCCCCGTGACACCCTGGGCATCGGCTATAGTTCCAATTGAGCACTTTGAAAGTACAAATTGTGTGTTTGCTGTGTAAACTCAGCTTCAGGCAAGTCCCCGAGCCCAAACTGTGGTTCCCATACCAGAGCCTGTCCTTGAACTGGAGACTGTCCTTGAACTGTTCGTTAGCAGAGCATAATTAGTAAGTACAAAAATCGAGAGTAAGAATTCAGACTTAGTATAGCATTTTGGCATTGCCGTGACATCCAAATGTACTCTTAGTGGGCTTGCATTTTGTGGATTATTTAAAATTTCATTTTCCTAGTAATTCATTTTTATTGTATTTTGCAAAAGCATTGGCCTGTGACAAATTGGAAATTAAAAAAAAGAAAAACCTACACCCCAGGGAGTCAGAGCAGGAGTGTCCCAGCCCCTCCCCTCCATTCTGACTGACGCTCTTATGCCCCTCTTATGGAAGCTCTGTAGCTATCACTTGTTTCAGGACTTGGTGCTGGATTCTCACCACTTCTTGGATGTTGGCATTTGCTTTCATGGATGGGTGGGTGGATGGATGGATGGATGGATGGGTGGATGGGTGGATGGATAGAAGGAAGAAAGGGAGAGAGGGAGGGAGGGAGGGAGGGAGGAAAGGAGGGAGGGATCCCCTGGCTGAGGTGAATAAGAACATAAAAGAAAATAATAGAGAGATAAAGGCTACCCTTCCAAACCCTCAGCTCAGGCCTGTGGAATTACCCTTTGATGTTCAGGACGCCTCTTCCTGGGTACTAGGATATGAGTAACTTCCAGATCTCTGGAAGCAGGTCTCCCTTATGACAGTCTTGGCTGTCCTCCGACATCACAGCTCCTCGTCTCATCACCATCGGCCTGTCAGTCCACACCTCATCTTTGGAAGAGCTTACTGATTTATGTGTAGCAACAGTATGGGTTCCCCCTGCCATTCTGTGTCTCAAGAGAAAAGATCCACTTAGCCCTAATCAGCTTGGCTGTGAGCAAAGAACTTCTCATTGTCTCGGGTTGGGTGACATTTGTTCCCCACTGTCCCATGCCCTGGCCTCGCCGTTCTAATCTTACACCGCCGGCGGAGTTGAGCTCCCATTACTTCTTACACTGTCTATGGCACAGTTGCCTCGCTGATCTGTTTTCCTCTGGTATAGACTGTAAGCTTCCCGAGGGCAGGGGTTGTGTCTGCTCTAGGCCCTCTGGTAGCCCCAGTACTCAGCCCAATGTCTGACACTTGGTTGGCGTCCAGCACCTCTTTACTGTTTGGCATGCTTTCTCCTGTCGCCATTTTTTCCCCTAAAGCAAACATCTAATCATGTCCTGAAACTCCTCAGTATCTTTCCCTTTCATGATGCCCCTTCTGTACTTCCTCTGCACTCCTTAGTCTATATGGCTCAGCAATTTTCAACCTATTTTTGTCATCTTCTATCAGAACTCCAAAGATAAATCATGTTTGTATGCGAAGAACACTCTGGGAACAAACATATTTTGACAAAAGCTCTCATAGTGCTGCAGGAAATTGGAGTTGTGAACTAATACCTTTTACGGGTGCATCAGTTATGCTCCATGGCACTGGAGAGACTGGATGCTAGGTAATGCGAGTAAATGTGCCATTTTAGGGGTAACCACCACTCTGCTTTATGTAAAATAATTTGTAAATTTCGGTGCTGTGATTAGTTACAAACCACTTTTATTTTAAGTGTTTTATTTTGAACTAATTTTAGAGAAAAGTTGCAAAAATTAAATAGAGTTCCCGGGGCAGCCGGATGGCTCAGTTGGTTAGAGGGCCAGCTTTGAACAACAGGGTTACCGGTTCAATTCCCACATGGGCCAGTTAGCTGTGCCCTCCACAACTAGATGGAAGACAATGAGCAACCTTGAGCTCTCAACAACAAGGTTGCCGGTTCAATTCCCACATGGGATGGTGGGCTGCGACCCCTGCAACTAAAGATTGAAAACGGCGACTGGACTTAGAGCTGAGCTGCGCCCTCCACAACTAGATAGAAGGACAATGAGTTGGAGCTGATGGGTCCTGGGGAAACACACTGTTCCCCAATGAAAAACAAAACACAAACAAAACAAAACAAAAAAAACTTAAAGAAAAGAAAATAGAGTTCCCTTGTATCTCTCATTCTACTTTCCCTAATGTGAACATTTTACTATATTTTCCTCGGACGGTGTATTTGTGTGGTTTTAACCCTCTCCCAATTCAAGTTGACTGAATGATCAGTTATTACTATTAGGACTTATTTAATGTTATCTTGGATAACGACAAAGACATTTAACTTTTAGACTCTTGGGTTACATCGTCTTGTATTCTTTTATGGATAATCTATACCACTCAACACAGTGGCCTCCGACATTTTTAGATAATGCATCTCATTAGTAAAAATTATGAACCACCTTCTAGAATATTATTTTATAATTACATTTATAAAATTATACGTACTACAGTTCCTTATATTATGTGTCTCCTAAAATTAGAAATTAGAAATGGTGAAGATTTAAAAATAAATACAGCATATTAATTGAAGTTTTCGTTTTTTTCTTCTACATTCCAATGAATCATCTTGCATACCCCAGTTTGTGGATTATTGGCTTAAACGACCATCTTGGTTTAAATTTCTCCCTCTTTTTCCCAACAGAAATGGAACCTAGTAAGGAAATGATGCTGTTATGTATATTGTTTTAACATTGATTATCCTGGACTAAGTAACACAGGAATTTTCCAGTGTGCAATTTGGAAACAGCTGAAGTGGTTCTGAGAATCTCACAAACCGAGTTTACTTGAAAACTTTGTGATGAATAAGGTAAAACGATTGCTCTTAAAACAAAGCAACGGATTAAGCTTTTCTTACAGTTAAGGGAACATCCGTCTTATAACCAGGGATTTTAGTGTCTTTATACTGGATCAAATGCTTTTTTCAGATCTAGACACAGTCTGAAAAATAAGACAGTTTGGATGGTGCTTGGGAAAGTTCTAAGTAGCTCCCAAGTGGGGAGACCTTTGTTCTGAAGGAAGAGGCCCACCTTCAGGGGTTAATCAGAGGGACACTGGCAACATCATTCACTGCTGCTATAGGTCAGAGAGAAAAGTTCACATCTGGGCGTTACTGACCACCAGGCCCTTTCTCGAGGTCCTTTCAGAAGTGATATATTGTTAAGTATCCCAAGAGCACAAACCTCTCGTGTAGATTTACTGGGGGAAAATGCTCCCTGTCCATATGATAAAGTTATATATTTATTTTCTTTGAAACTCAGGTAGGTAACAATTCAGGACTCATGGTATTAATAGATACTTGAGCAAACATGCTAGCAAGTAATAACATGCTAGTGTTTAAATTTGTACATAACAGTGTCTGGTGTAAAGTTTGTTGGTCGCTTGGTGAGTGAATGTGTTTCGGTTTTTTACCAGGTAGATTGGCATAGTATTGCAATACCAAGTTGGGAAGCATGTAACAATTATACAGTTTCTGCTTTCGTCCCATTTGTTAAACTGTACACATAAGTCTTTTTTCCTCGTTGCATGTTATATTTCATGATAAAAATGTTTTTAAACATTTTAGGGGAAAGAAATGGAATGAAGTAAATACCATACATGGACTTTGTTTTCTTTAGAGGTTTCTGGGTAATATGCTTAAATTTCCTTTGTCAAGCTGAAGCATAAACATTAAAGTGTTTGCTTGTCAACACATGGAATTCGGTAATTAATTTATATTTAGAGAACCCTTTCCAGTTTTGAACATTTTAGGGAACGAGGTTTCCAAATGTATCTTGCTAACAGCCAAGAACAGCTGCATTTATGCAGTTTTTCAGATGGCTTCTCGGTGACATCTGTGAAAATAGACAACTTCAGTAACTAAGCATGCCATGATTGCATGGTATGTTACGGCATTTTATGATGTATGGGGGCCAGTCTCCACTGTAACTGAACAGTGTGCTGACTTGTACAAAAATACTTATTTTACTTTACATCTGAATTTTAACTTGATGTTTACTAGATAAATGGTAAGGATGGAAACTTCAATTTAGCAAAAAGTGTAAAATCCATTACTTAATTTTTGTCTATGCATGCTTAAATTAGGGAATAAAAAGATGATTCCTTATCAGCAGATTTAACTTGGGATGTGAGTTAACAAATCAGTCATAAACGAGGATGGCTTACTGGCAGTGTTGTTATAACCACTATGAGTCAGAAATAAAAGAGAAGCTCAGCATCTTGCCATTCATGCAAACATGGAACAGAATTTGACGGTATTGGGGTGAGATGGGAGCCGGGGGAGCAACACCTGCACACCAACCGCTTTGGTCTGTTCTCTGGCCAAAGTGTTTTTTGGATTTCTTTCACTCGAGTTTCATTTCTCCTCCTCCCCCAATCCCCAATCCTTTCCTATTTACAGTTCGTAGGAAAAGATCAATCTTTTAGAAATTAGCTAATTAATTAGAGGTGGCCATGGGACAGTTTCTAACTTTACAGATAGATGGTCAGATGATTAACTGTGGCAAAGGAGATTTCTCTCACTCTTGTGCCGACTCTCTTAGTTTTTACTAATAAAAAGCATTCACAAGGGAGAAACCACAGACCTGATCTTCCCCCCACCCCAGTGCTTCCAATTAGGGATCTATTATCTCATTCCAGATAATTGGAAAAGGATATCCAAAATACTACTTCGTGTAAATATGGTTTTTGCCTGCATTCTATTACTAGGAGTTCTGAACACATCTGGAGTGAGGGCCGCCCCAGGGACATTGCAGCACGCTGTTTGGGTTGGCACAGTGACATTATAGTATATGCCAATTTGTAATGGCTTTTGGAAACAGACAGTTTTAAACTCTCCCTGAACTATTCCCCCGAGAAATTATTCAATTAAGTACAACTAAAATTAATGTTTAGCATTTTTTTGTTTAAATAAAATAGGCAGCTAAGAGGAAAATCTGTGGCCCATGTTCATTCTCTTATTTTAGTCTAAAGTCAAGCTCCTAAGAAACAATTGTATGTCCTGGAATCACGGCATTTTCTAGAAGAGACACAGTTGCCAGATCCTCCTTTCCTCGTCCACACTGTACACATGTCTCTGTTGCTGCCTCGGCAGTTGTAGGCACCAAGGTTGTACAGTTGCCACCCCTTCCAGCACCATCCTAACGACCATAGCGAAAAGAAAACTGGAAGGACTCCTTTCTCTGTCTTCTAAGTCAACAGTTGCTTCTCAAACTTCAATGCACATAAGTATCATGGAGGGGATCTTGTTAAAATGCAGGTTTTGATTCATTAATTCTGAAGTGGGCCCTGAGATTCTGCATGTGTAACCAGCCCCCTGGGGGTACTCCTGCTGCTGGCCAGGGGACCACACTGGAGTAGTGAGGTGCTAAGCAGTAGTGGGGGGAGTTTTGGGGACAGGTACCTGGACTTAACTTTGATTTCCAATTTGTGGCTTGGCCCTGAGTACATTCGGGTAGCTATGACTCTTAGTTATTTTTTTTTTCCTTGTATATCCTTCTTTATTTCTCAGAATTCTCAATTCTCGTGGAACTGCATAGGGCACCACCCCCGCCAGGCTGTTTTGCAAAATAGACACATTTCTAATTCATTCATTGCAGGAGATAAAAGCTTCAGTTCTTTTGTCATATGTCTTCCTGAAATGCAGATGCATTACCTACCTCCTTTTCTCTGATACATCCTTTTGTAGTCTTGCTATAAAGAAGGGGAAAAAAAAGTTAACCTGATGTTCTTTAGTGTCTGTTCTTAAATGTGTAGGCCAGAGCCCTGGTGAGTGAAAGGACGTGTGAGTCAGTGTGGCTTTGCGGGTTTTAACCAAGCAGCATTACTTTCAAGGTTTGGCCTCTCGGCTCTGAGGTCCAGGACATGGATGGTCAGCTTTTTCAAGGGTGGTCTACTCGGGACACGATTATAATCCATACAGGGTGAAATCTCTTGAAAGACTGATTCACAACTCAGGGTGGTTCTTTATATGGATATGAGAGCATGTCCTACAGGAATGACTACCGTATTTATGACTGGCTCTCTCCGTCCTTGTATCAAAGACTAATTTATTGTCAGAGAACGACTAGATAAAGATTGAGACATCTTTGTAGAGGCCACCACTTACATCCATCTGCTATTCCTGCCATAAATGAGTCCAGAGTGCTCGTTCCTCAGATCAGTATGGTGTCCATTAGAAAATTTTTTAAGCCTTCAAACTCTCCCTCTTTCAGTCCATCCTTTGTTTTTTTCTAGCTCAATAATTTTATTTGCAAAATACAGTTCTGATCATGTCCCTTGCTTGGCTAAAACCCTTCAGTGGTTCTTCATTGCCGACGCAGTGTTTCCAAGATATGCGTGATTTTTTGTCATATTCACCTGCAGTGTTATTCATTTACAGTTCTTCTTTGGACTTAATTGTTTTTAATTAAATACTAATTTTTATCAAAAGAACACATCTCTGTAATTTGAAAAATCAGAGAGATTTAGGCTTACGAGAAGCAGGCATTCCTCCCATCAGACCTTCCCTACCTCAAAGTCCTTCCCCTGAGAAATAGTGCTTCTAATTCTTTCAGTGGTTTATATGGCCGTATTTATAGTACAATATTTATATTTCAAAATAATGTGCTGCTATTTTTTAATGTTTTCAATCTTAGACTCTGTTGACTTCCTCCTAAGGAAGATGTTACTTTAACCTACAGCAATCCTGTACATACACACTTCTCCTGTCCCCCCATTGCTCACACGTTTTAGTTAAATCAGTGTTTATGGAATTATGACTATGTAAATGTTATTCATGGCTGAGCCACAGTTTGTACTAGAATTAGATGTTTTTTTCATTATACCCTTTTCCCTTTAAAATCAGTAATTGCCTCTTTCTTATTTTTTAATTTGCTTAGTTGTTTTTTATTGATACTTTTTCATCCCCCCAAAAAAAACCCCAAAACCCTCTGATAGAATTGTGAAATTCCTTTCAATATAGATAAACACTGTTGGTAGCTGTCCTAGCCCATTCCAGCTGCTATAACAAAATAGCACGGACTGAGAGGCTTATAAACAACAGAAATTCATTTCTCAGTTTTGGAGTCTGGAAGTCTGAACCAGGTGCCAGGTGGTCAGGTGAGGGCCCTCCTCCAGTCTGCAGATTTCTCCTTGTGTCCTCACGCGGCAGAAGGGATTAGGGAGCTCCGTGTGGTCTCCTTTATCAGGCATTAATCCCCTTCAGGAGGGCTCCACCCTCATGGCTTAAGCCCCTCCCAAGGGCCCCGCCTCCTAATGCCATCACTTTGGGGGTTAGGATTTCAGTATTTGAATTGTGGGGCGGTGGATACCACAATTCAGGCCAGAACAGTAGTCTGTCAGTTTCATCTTGTACTTGGAGTCTTATCTCCCTGGTCTAATTTGGTCTGACTGTATTCAGGCCACTGACTCACTGCTCAGGGATGTCCCCGCACCACCGCCCTGGGAATTCAATGCCCTTTGTCTCTCTTTGACGTGTATCCCCTGTTTTCTGGATCTCAAGTCTTCCTCTTTCTTCCCTCTCCCCTTTTTGGTGAAACACATTCTCCAGGAACTTCCAAAAAAAGGGTGAATGGGAGGTAAAAAAAAACTTGAAGACTTTTCACATCTGAAAATCACTTTATTTTCCCTCCTTGTTTGATTGAAAGAATGACTGCATTCTAGGTTGGAGTTGATTCTCTCAGAATTTTGAAGGCACTCTTCCATTAGCTTCCAGCTTTCAGGGTTGTTTTTGAAAGGACTGCCATCCTGATTTCCATTGTATATGAGCTATTTTTTAATTCCATTTCTCTCTGAAAACTTCTGAAATCCTTCCATCTCTGGTGTTCTGAAATTTCACAATGGTATGGGTGTGACTTTTTTTCAGTCATTGCTCTGAACACTTCATACGCAACTTTTCATCAGGGAACTCATGTCCTTAAATTTGGGGAAACTTTCTTGTATTTTTTTATTGTTAATTTCCACATGGTTTTTCTCATTTCTCTCTCGTTATAGCTCCATATAATTGTCATTATTGGGCCTCAAGAATTAATCCTCCTTTTAATTAAAATTTTTTCTCTCATTTTTTCATTGCTTTGTCTTATTGCTTTATTTCTTAAATAATGTCCTCAACTCTGTCTTCCTTCCAATTCTTTCCTTCCCCCTCCCACTCTCACTATCTTATCTTTAAAAAAATTGTTTTTTCTTTTCATTCGGAAATAATTTCACAGGAAGTTGTAAAGATGGTACAGTGGTCTCATACACCATCACCCTGTTTCTCTCAGTGGTTACATCTTATATTATTATAGTATAATATCAAACCAGGAATTTGACATTGGTGTGTGTGTAGTTCTATATCCTTTTATCACGAATATGTAGACTCATGTAACCATTTTCACAATCCAGAATCAGAACTGTTACTGCTATCCTAATTTCTAAGAACTCTTTCTTGTTCTCTGAAAGTTCCTTTTTACCCTTTTGTTACAATTCTGTGGATACATTGTCTTCTCTTACCTCTCTCCGTGTGTGTGTTTGTATGTGTGTCTCCAAAAAAAAAATAAGTTTGTTTTGGAACTTTTCTCAAATGTCTGTTGATTCTAAATGCTCATATTTAAAAGCTAGGCACCAAAAGTTGATTGGAAGGACTTTGTGTTGCTGAAGTTTAACTTATGGGCCTCCCTTTAGAGCAGTGGAGGGGAGACCCAACATGCCATTATAGGAGTTTCAAACATCCGCGTATACGGTATACATCTTTTCTTTTGGGCTCGTCTGTTTCTGGGAAATAACCCTCCAGTCTCCTCCTAGGGGGTGTCTGCCCCTAGAGTTCTGGATGCTGATTGGAGAAAGACATTCAGGGAGGGGGAGGAGTGAGCTGGGGCTCATATATTTTAGTAAGTACCCTTTTACTTAGTACTCCTCTTTTTATTACGTCATTCCCAGTTACTCAGCGGTGCCCAATGTCCCAGATGCAGAGCTCCCCAACTGGGATTCAAACCTCATTGGAGAAAGTGTGGAATTTTCCACAGCCCAGTGAATGGTAGAGAAGTTCGCTGGGTTTCCCTGGCCAGATCTGGTGGTCCATAGAAAACACTGCTCTTGGAGTGAAGGTGAACTGAGGCCAACTGACGAGGCACCACAACCATGACTGGTGAGCAGGAAACACCCCCAGGGCTAAAGACAGGCAGAGGCTGGTAGGCGAGCACACCGTGGGAGTCCTGGCCCTGGGAGCTGGCCCACTGGCAGGATGGTGCAGGCAAAGTGGAGGGCTTTTGGAGGGCTGTGGCAAAGTGGTCACCAAACTAAGGCTGTGTGTTCACTAAGGGTGTGTGTTACTGCTCTGGGCTCCCAGCTGGGACCCAGCACCACTCGATGTTTTCATACCCATGGTCACTAGGACAGGCACAGCAGCCAGAAGAAGAAAAAACACTAGCGCACCTGACCATGAAGTGGCCCTTTTCCTCTTGCATTGTCTCTCCAGCGCCCCCTACTGAGCGCTCCCTGCAAAGGAGAGAAGCTTACAGTTCAGCCCATTAGTACAGAGTCAGTACTGAAGGGTGAATTTGGGCCTGAGAGGCAATAAATTGATAACTGGCATAGAGGAATAAAATATAATGCAAAGTATCAGTCTGTTGATACATTTTATAAAATTGGGACATTTTTAAGTCAGCAGTTCTTTAATGGGATCCCCTACCACCACCATTTTTAGTTATACTATGCTTCATGTGGTACTTTGCATTTGGATTTTTTTTCTGTGCTTGGAGAGCTTAAAAATACATGTAAAATAAGACACAAAGATTATTTAAGATGTATGTATAATCAGAAAGTCAAAGCTACATGGGTGGACTGTGGCTCTAAGAGACCTGCCTGAAATATATCTGCCTCAGAAAAATGTTGGCATAAATTTCTTTCCTTTACACCTTTTCAGAATGGAAAAACACACCTAAAATGTGTCCGGAATAGGAAAACTAGTTGGAAAGGGGTAGGTAACTTTTCTGTAAAGGAGAAATGTTCCCTTGAGTAAAAAATGTTTCTTCTTCAAGTGACTGTTTTTTTTAAAAAAAACAAACAACAAAAAACAAGAGTACATGATTAGTTTCAGCTTTCTGACTGATAAATGTCATGGTACTGAATCTCTCAGAACCTAAGTCTTAAGCAACCATCTGGGCTTTATCGGAGGTCTTCTATAAGAAAGGGAAATATGGAGAAACCAAGGTGATGTTCCTATGGAATGGGAAAAATGCAGACTATGTTTAGTCTGGAGTTAGACATAGACCTGAAATTTGAGACATAAGAGGCATGAGCTACTGAGTAAAGCTTTTGAATTGAAATCTTCTTGTGTGTTACTGCTTACTTGGGGGTGGGGGCTCTGGGGAGGGTCACTTAGACAACACATAACCTGTGTGGGCTTGTTTTGACATCTATAAACGACTACAACAGTTTCCCTATCTACTTTTCAAGATTGTCAGGAGTATCAGGTGAGATAATAAATGATTACTGTGCATTAAAATTGCATTACCGTCGTCATAACTATTTTAAAAATTCTTCATCCATATGAAATCCAATTGAAAGAGGGAGAGTAAGCCCTAACTTAGAAATAACGCCGTTTTATGAGTTTCATAAAAAGCTTGTCTGTTTTGTTGAGGTCGAAAAGGAAGAACCCAGAAATAATGTTCAAGACTTTCTCCATTCATCATGTTCTCTTTTTGGATTT
The DNA here is from genome assembly GCF_004115265.2 of Rhinolophus ferrumequinum. Classification (NCBI taxonomy): domain Eukaryota; kingdom Metazoa; phylum Chordata; class Mammalia; order Chiroptera; family Rhinolophidae; genus Rhinolophus; species Rhinolophus ferrumequinum. The sequence continues at coordinate 9,826,403 of NC_046304.1, forward strand.
ATGTATTTTGTTCTAAGAATTTGAATATGCTCTAAATATTCAGTAGCCAGACCAGATATGGAAATGCAAGGCTGTGACCTCTTTTTAGCATTCTTGAGTCCCAGAAGAAAGGAAATTACTCAGAGAGACAGATCCTGTTAGATTTGAGATGTAGGCTGTTTTTCAAAGGGAGCTGAGATCTAATAGTTTGGGTCTAGATATTTTATGAGAGACTATTGAGAAGCTTAAGTGATGAAATGAAGGTATAAAAATTGTCCAGGGTTTTCTATAGTCAATTGTGGAGGGGGGGGGGATTTAGCAGATGATCTTGGCTCAGTTGGAAGTTGTATTCTTGACCACAGTCATGACGTTAGCTCATCATGATAATGACCAACAAGATATAGCATAACAACAAGTAACAACTATACATTTTTAGAACAATTACAAATAAGATTATGTTTTAGTTTTATAGCATTTAAATAATTCCACTGACTATGCAAAAAAGCCCTAAGTTACTACAAAGTGTATACACAGCATACAGAAACACTCAACTAGATCATAAATTTGGCTTATTAAACTAATATGTTCATTGTAGTAAATAATAAACATTTACTTAATAGTTTAGAAAATATTTTATAGGGGAAACTTGAATGATCTCATCTTTCAAACAAAACAGCACAGAACAAACAAGGCAGTCTTGGAATGTTTGATCAGATATCTTCTTTTTCCTTTCTGAATGTGATTTTTAAAAAAGCCTCTGGAATCAGACAAATGGCAATTTAGACCAACTTTGCCACTTACCAGCTGTGTAACTGCAAATCACTTGACCTCTTTGAGCTTCGTCTCTAGTAACACTTGCCTCACAGGTTCTCCTAAGGATTAACAGAAATAGTATATTGCTCTCAGGAGCCTCTTGAGAATTCATACATTCCCTTACTGCAAGCGAACTCATGAATGTGTTCTCACTCTTGCATATAAATAGGGGTCCTAAGAAAACTGGAGAAATAGGCCTGCTGACATTTCTTATGGAACCTGAGGATCCTATGGACATCCTTAGTGGAAAACTCAATCGGCCATATGTGTGAATCTATTATATTTCTGGACTCTTTTATATTCATTGATCTTTTGTCCATACCATAGTGTCTTGATTGCTGTGGCTTTATAGGAAGCTTTGAAATCAGGTGGTATAACTTTTCCAACTCTGGGTTTGTTTATTTTTTCCCCAAAACATTGATTGGATGTGGTGAGACTAATAGACATCTTTACCTTGTTCCTGATCTTGGGGAAAATGTTTAATGTGTCCTCTTTAAATATGTTAGCTGTGGGTTCTAAAAAATTTATAATAGACTTTATTCTTTAGAACAGGTGTAGATTTACAGAACGATTGAGAAGATAGCACAAGAGGGTTTCCATACACTCCATACCTAATTTCCTCTGTTACTAACATCTTACATTAGCATGGCATATGTTTTACATTTAATGAAACAATGTTGATATGTAATTATTAACTATAGTCCAAAGTTTATTCAGATTTCTTTAGTTTTTACCTAATGTCCTTTTTCTTAGGATCTCATCCAGGACATCACATTACATTTTATTGCCATGTCTCTAGGCTCCTCTTGGCTGTGGCAGTTTCTCGGACTCTCTGTTTTTGATGATGTTGACAGTTCTGCAGATACTAGTTAGGTATTTTGTAGGATGCTACACAGCTAGACTTTGTCTGATGTTTTTCTCATAAGATGGGAGTTATGAATTATTAGGAGAAAGACCACAGAGGTAAAGTGCCATTTTCACCATATCATGTCAAGGGTACATACTGTCACCAAGATTTGTGACTGTTAAGATTAACTTTGATCACCTGGCCGAGGTAGTGCTTGTCAGGCATCTCCACTGCAAAGTTTCTGCTTCCCCATTCCTCATTTCCAAACGCTGTTCCTTGAAAGGAAGTCACTACATGCAACCCACACCTAAGGAGTGAGGAATAATACGCCCCTCTCTTCGAAGACGAGTATCTACATAAACTGTTTGGAATTCTGCATGGGAGATTTGTTTCTGCTTTCCCATTTATGAATTTATTCAATCATATGTTTATATCAATATAGACTCATGAATTTATTTTATACTTTTGGCTATAACTCCAAACTATTTTGTTGCTCAAATTCTTCCAGCTTTGGCCATTGAGCGCTCTTCTGGTTGGCTCCTTTGACATACCCGCACCGATGTTGGTGTTTTTCTGTTTGTTTTTTAAAGCACTTCTTTTGTTTCTGGTATTACTTCAGGCTCATCTTGTCTATTTCCTGCCCCAATCCTAGAATTAGCCATTTCTTTTTATTGGAGAATGGTATTAGAAACTAAGATCTGGGTGCTAAGTGTGCTCATTGCTATGGGGGTGTTGCTTTTTAAATGTTTTTCTCAGTTGACAAAGCACTGAAATACACATATGTTTATTAATCTGTATGTATACACATATCTATATGTTAAGCTAAACATGAGTTTATACTGATGTCTAACTCTAATCCATTACCACATGGATCATTCTAGCCTCATCCCCTTGATTACCTTTCAATTCCCACTGCAACAGTGAGAAGTTGGCTCCCACCATCCATCACCTATTTCCTTAATTATTCCGTTTCAATATGCATCTAAGCAGTATCTGAATTAAGTCATACCCCTGTGGAAAACAACTTTATCAACTAGAATACAGTGCTTATATGTGCAGTTCCTTTTGCCTTTAGTCTTACAAACTCCACTCATTTCCAAAGTAACCTAGGTCAGCACCTTTTCTTTCCATGTCTTTCAGTGATGCTGTTTTTCTCAGCCTATTATATTTACCCAGGTATTTACCATTTCTGTTGCTCTTCCTTCATTTCTTATGTTCCAGATTTCGTAGTGGTATGATTTCCCTTCTGTCTGAAAAACTTCCCTTAGCAGTTTTCTGTTTTGGTCTGCCGACAGCAGATTCTCTTGTTACTTCATCTGACACTGTCTTTCTTCCATCTTCATTCCTGAAGGATATTTCCACTGGATATAGAATTCTGTGTTGACAGTTCTTTTCTTTCAGTACTTTAAAAATGTTACCCTTCCTTTTTCTTTCAACTCTTTGTTCACCTGTAAGTAATGTGTCTTTACCTTTAAGTAATGTGTCAAATTTTTCTTTGGTTGTTTTCAAGATTTTTTTCTTTGTCTTTAGTTTTCAGCAGTTTGGGTATGATGTGTCTGGGCATGGATTTCTTTGAGTTTATCTTGTTTGTGGTTTGCTGAGCTTCTTGAATGTGTAGGTTTATGTTTTCTGCAAAATTGAGAATTCCAGCTATTGTTTCCTCAAATATTTTTGTTGCCCCACACTCTTCCTCTCCATCTCAGACTCTGATGACATGTTTGACCTTTTGTCATTTTCCCACAGGTCGCTGGGCTATGATGATCCCTCCCCTCACTCTCTTTTCTCCTTATTGTTCAGATTGTATAATTTTTATTGACCTATTTTCCAGTTCACTGCATCTTTCCTCTGTTATCTTCATACTGCTGTTGAGCCCTTCCAGTGAGGTTTTCTAAGTTGATTATTGTATTTTTCATTTTCAAAATTTGCATTTGGTTCTCCACCATATTTTTTGTTTTTCTTGCTGAAAGTTTTTGTCTTTTCATTTTGTCTTTTTGTCTTTTCAAACACTCCTGTGTTTCAGGAGTGTTCACCTTGAATGTTGGGACATTTTTATTATAGCTGCTTTAAGGTCTTTGTCAGATAATTCTGACAACTGTGTCATCAGCATTGGCATCTGTGGATTGTCCTTTCTCATGCATCTTGAGAATTTCTGGTTCTTCATATGCTGAGTAATTTTGGATTATATCTTGGACATTTTGATTATTATGTTATAAGACTCTGGCTCTTTTTAAATCCTGCAGGGATGTTGATACTTTTTTGTTTTAGCAGGCATTTGATTTGATTGGGTTGAGGCCACAAGTTCCAACTAGCTTTCTGTGGGTTGTGGTTCTAGTGTCAATTAAGTTTTCAAAGCTTTTGCAGTGCTGTTTGGATCTGTCCCATAAGTATGCCAGTCAGTGGTCAATCTGGAGTGGATGGTTTTCTGTCCTGTAGTTCATCTCCATGGATGCATAGTTCAGAGGAGTCCAGGAGTTTATAAACAACTTTAATGAGTTTCTTTCCTAAGCTCCTCCCTCTCCATGATCTTCTTAGTACTTTTTGGTCTCTTAGGTCTCCCTTTTTGTTCCTTCAGCCTGAAATTTGGGGCTTTAGTTGTCCCTTTCCGCGGTGCACTTCCCAACTATACATACTAGTTTCTTTTCTTTCTCTTTAACCCAACCTGAGTCTGTGACATATTTTTTCTTTTGGCTTTTTATTTAAAGTTTTTCTTTTTTCTAACATCTATAGAAAATTTGAAGGTATGCCCTTTGTTTTTGCTTTCTTTGTATTTGTATACTTTTTTTTTCAGTAAACCATTTAAAAGTAAGGTGAGGGTGTCTCCAAAATACTTCAACATGTAGCTCCTAAATTGTCATGTTGTCCTATGTAACTACAATATCATTAGCATATCCAAAAAACTTAATTTTGATATGGTAATATTGTTTACAATGGAGTCCATACTTAAATTTCTCCAATTGCCCCAATGATGTCCTTTAATTACTTTATTTTTTGAGGGGTCACTCCAGCATTCAGTCAAAGATTAAAGATTGCATTTATTTGTCATGTCTTTTTAATGTCCTTTAATTTAGAACATCTCCCGCTGCCTTTTTAGGCCATTGACATTTTTAAAGAGTTCATACCAGTTGTGTTATAGGATTTCCCACAGTGTGGATTTGTCTGAGTATTTCCTTATGATTAGATTTAAGTAAAATATTTTTGGTGAAAAGACCACATAAGTATTAGTTGTATACTTTTCATTTCATTCATTACATAAGGAGATCTAAAATGACACTTTGTCCCATTATTGCTGATACAGTTACTCAGTTGGTTAAGGGGACATCTGCCGTAGTTCTTCATTGTAAAGGAACCTCCTCCCTCCTTCCCCCCTTAACTAAGAAGGGATCCATGGGGAGATACTTGGAGACAATGAATATGCTGGTTCCTAACAACCCTTCACTCAGTTGCTTTAACATCAATTGATGATCTTCCCAGAATCAATTATGACATAGGTGGTTGCAAAATGTTGAGAATCTTTGACTCCTATGGGTAATAAAACTATACAGAAAGGCAGAGAAGTGATTATATAAAAATCAGAATGGCGGTTGTTTAGGGGAAGAGGGAGAAGATAGTGATTAGTTGCGAGCTCGGGGAGGAATGAAAGGGGAGGGAGAAGAAAGGTGTTGAGGTTCTTACAGCTGCCTTTTTCGTGACCTAGGTGATAATTAAATGGGTTTTCACTCTAATAATTCATTGAACTGTACATATATTTTCTGTACATGTACTTTTCTGTATATGAATTATATTTCACAACAAAAAAGTTAATTTTAACAGTTTCACAACAATATTTAAATTTGTGTTTCATTGACTCATTACTTACCATGATTTATTTTACATTTTATATTATTATATCATGACAACCAATCTTGATTTCTCTTTTTTTCCATTCATTTCTTCATCATCTGAAAACACTTCTTTAAGTAACTTTTTTTTTCCATGATCGGTACCTGAGTGGTATACACGCATACTTTGGGGGTTGTTATAATGATATAACAACAATGTCTCTGAAATGTTTGTCTAAGATACATGTATCTCTCAGAAAAATAATGTATAATATAAAATATTATATTTTCTAAGATGCATATATATACACATTTGTATATGTATATATAAATATATTTGTATATGTATATATAAATATATAAACATATCTGTATACACATACATAATGCATATGTAACAGTTCATTTCAACACCCTGATCATTTATATTTTTCTCTAGCTCTGACTACTGCTGCATGCTTTCTGCAAATGGAAGCTAGTCCAGCAGGTTATACCCTCAGGCAGTGAGTATTATAGCAGCATGGGCAAAGCTCTCAGCCATTTAGCCCCCCTAAATTGAATGTGTTATGTTAGTTACTACGTTGGTCTGTCTTTCTGCCACTCATTTTGTGTCCAGGCAGTTTGGAGCTATAATGGCTGACAAAAGGGTCCAAGTGATACTGCTCTGTTTTTTCATGAAGACATGTATGAAGATGACCTCGCTGGATTTTAAAACATGTTTTGTGGCAGTTCCAGGTGGTTTTGCAAACACCAAGGTTAAAGATGGGCAGGCAGTTAGGGATTTGGGGAAATCCTCTGGCGCTGTGAAGGGCATCACAAACCTCACTGCAACACAGCAAGAGTAAATAAAAATTTAAAAATGACTGAATGATAGCTCGATGAGGCTCTGGCCAAAGCCATGTGCTGGCTTCAGGAGCCCCAAACAGAAGTGAGTGGTTACCTTTGCATGATGCTCTAAGAACTTGACTGTCATACACTTGTACAGTTTTGTCTCCGTTAGTGCTCCTATTTCCATGACCTCGTTCCCTGTGTTAACCAGCTGGGTGAGTGCTTTCTGACTCCTTGCACAGCCATGCCTTCCTTTTATCCATGAGCACCCACCATAGCGTGGCTAGATTTTTGAATCCTTAGGTCACAGCCTTTGTCCCTCACCTTTTTTACTCCACTGTCTTCTGATATTTAGTGTTTCACAGGAACAGTCTGATGCCAGTTGAATTTTTTGGAGTTTTCTTTAATTCTTTCATTTTCTTAATTTCAGAAGCCGTGAAGCTCTCCTTTGCCTACTATTTGAATGCTTCAGCATTTTTTTCTCTTTATTTTGAAATTCAGAAATTTCATGAGGTATTTCTAGAACTTTTTCATTAATGTTATTCAGAACTCATTGAGTTTTTTCATATTAAGACTCAAGTGTTTTTTCAACTCAAAGAAAATTTTTTTATTATGTTATTGTTTCTGTTTTCCTGGATCTTTGATCCCTGTCTCTTGTTTTTTTTCATTTACCATATTTTGTCCTCTGTAACCTTTTTCTGTGACTTCTGGGATATAATTCAAGGCTTGTTTTCTAAATCTCTTATTTAGATCACAATCTGTTTAACTGCCTTCCTTGTGGTTTTTAATTTGACAATGTGTGTCTATCTGGATACAGTGTTTAAGTTGTTCTCTCACTATGGCTGCCTGTTCTGGTTGCACTGATTTAGTGGCCTCTTAAATCTTGGTGTGTTTTTGTTGTTGTTGTTTTTTGTTTTTTTTAAAGAAGAAACTAGTTTCTCAGATTCTGGAAGGAATTGTATTTTCTAGGGCAGAACGGGCAAGGGAAGGGGAGAGGATGTTTCCTCAAACACTCCTCATATGCTCCCTCATTCTGAGCTCTTTATCTATACCTGTTTGTGTGCCCGTCTTCATACACAGAGATCAGTGTCTGTCTCTTGTTAGGAGCTGGGAAAGGTGCTGTCTTATTTACCTCTAAGTTATGAATATTTATACAAATTTAGAAAGAAATCTATCTAGAAACCCAGTTAATATATAACAGCTGACATATTTAGTGTCAGACAAGGAATTTTTTGCACTTGACTTTCTTCCAGTGACAGAAGCAAAACGATGTACCTGGGTAGGTCTGGCCTGGATGAAGGAAGAACAAAAGGCCTGGGTCCATAGCAGGGAGGAAGAAGGAAAGGAGCCTGTGCTTTCTGCCTAGCCTGGCCCACCTGCCCCTGCTTAAGATGCAAGCAGGTGTGGCCAAGGGGATTTCTCCTAGGCCTTCAAAGCCTGAGTGCTTCCCAGAGGCTCTGCTTGGGGTATGGAGTTTCCCACCAACTGCCGTGCCCTACATGAGTTATAGCTTTTCCTTTGCTGAGTCACAGATTGGTCTTCTGTAATATATTTGACCCTTTTTCCTAAAGGTCAACCCTCCCACCTCATTTTTAGTTTCCATTACAGGGGATAGAGGGAGGTAAACTAATACCCTGAAGAAAAGCTCTTTATTCACTGTTTGCTTTTTTTTTTTTAACATTTGTCTTCAAATGTTATTAGCAATATAAGCGAAAGGCATAACAATGATTTTACAACTGCCAGCATCCATTATGAATACAAAAATGCACCAAACTTAACCTGAAAATATACAGCACACTTTCTGCCTTTTTGAGGAATTTATTGGGACTGTAATTGGGAGTAGAAAAAAATAAATATAATTGGAGTCATAGTTTGATACCATATAGTATTTGTTGCAGCTTTTGGTTTCTGTTACGTTTGCATCATGCTTTTACATTGTCCATTTTTCCCATTCTGTGTTGGAGTGGCACTTAGTGTCTCAAATTAACACATGATAAAAATATAAGCTTCTCCTGGAAACCGAATGCAAATACTTACCAGGAAGCTAAATATCAGTTTCTCTTTGGAGGCTGGACTGTCAGGAATCTGAAAGAGTCAGCTGGTTGTTTCTCAACCTGTGCTCTGAAACCTGTGTTTAATTTGCTCATAATAGACTGTGGTTAGGGGAATTCCCACCTTAGAAGCCAGTGGGCTGCAGGGTGGGGATTCCCCCAGCCTCCCTGCCCTGGGAAAACTGCTTTTCAGGTCAATGACTGACAAGTGGAGTAATTCTATCAAACTAACCAAGAGTGGCAGTATAAACCTTTAAAAACTGATTTGGCAATATGTTTCTAATTCCATGCGGCAGTCATAATCACAGTTCGTTAACTTAAGGAAATGATACAAAAGAAGGAAAATGATAATGGAGGAAAGAATGCATTGACTCATTGTGTAGAAATAGAGAAGCGTTCTAAGTGTTTCACAATGGGCTAGTTTTAATGAATGTTTATTTAAGAGAATGAAAAGTTTGTAACCATTAGAAATTATAATTATGAAGACTGTTGAACAACATGAAAGAGTACAAATGATATCATGTTAATGGGGCGAATGGCTTATATGTTGCAATTATATAAAAATATATATGTTTCTGTCAAGTCTTAGAAGGGAACACAGAAGTGATTACTGGGGTGTTTGGATAATTTGTTACTTCCCCCCCCCTCATTTATAAACTGCAATTAAATAACTTTCATAATTTAAAAATAGAGTTGTTGAAAAACAAACGCAAAAAACTAGTAATCAGAAAAGGTTTCCCAACCAAAATGAAAAACTTTGCATTTGGTCTGATATTAAAACATTAACCCTTTCAGTGTTGACTACTGATTTTTTTGCTGAGCTAATCTGCTACAAAGTTTTTATTTACCTCTAAGTTGTGAATATTTACAAATTTAGAAAGAAATCTATCTAGAAACCCAGTTAATATGTAACAGCTGACATAGTGTCAGATAAGGAATTTTTTGCGCTTGACTTTCTTATAGTGACAGAAGCAAAACAATGTAGCTGGATCCTTACATCACATTTTAGGATGAATACTGTGCCCAAAGCACCAAGATGTCATAAGATCTAGAAATTGCTTTCTTTGAGGATCTGCTAACGGCTGGAGCTAAGTGTCTTTAGTCTAGAAGAGGAAGCTACTGAGGTATATGCAGAGAATTGCCTTGTGGAAGAAAGAATAGTGGAATTGTGTTGTTCTAGAAATAACTAAGTTGAAAGCAGGCAGATTTTCAGCTCAATATACAGAACCTTGTAATAATTAGTCATCCTTCAGCGCAGCTGTGGAACTGATTTTCTCATGCGTTTCCACGTTACTAGTCGCTGGGAGTGTTCAACAAAAGGTTAACCATCCCACTACCAGGGGTATTGTGGAAGGAAGGGAAACCCAAGATGATCCCATGACTTCTTGCCACTCTAAAATTTTGTTCTTCTAGGTCATTTGCTTTGTCTTTCTGGCATGTGTGCATGTAGGCCTGCCTGCCTTCTTTCCTTCCTCCCTGGAAAATCTGAGGAGAATCATAATATTGTAAACTTTAAAATTTTTTTTCAGATTTACATTTTTAATTGAGGTATAATTTGCATACAACAAAATGCACAAATCTTTGGTGTTCAGTTCTATGTGTTTTGACAACTGTATACATTTGTGTGACTATTTAGAGTATTTCCATCATCCAGAAAATTCTCTCACGTCCCTTTCTAGTCAATCCTTCCACCCCTCCACCCCTCCCAGGAGGTAACTACCTTCTGGTTTCTATGCAGTAGATTAAGTTTATCTTTATACTGTATATAAATGGAATCATGAAGTGTATATTGATTTTAGTTTTTTAATTTTAGTCCACAAAATGCTTCTGAGATTTATACAGTTGTTTTTATTGTTGAATAGTATTCCATTGTCTGGAATGGAATTTGCTTATTCATTCTCCTGTCGGTAGATATTTGGGTTCTAATGAATAAGGCTGCTGTGTGTGTGTGTGTGTGTGTGTGTGTGTGTGTGTGTGTGTGTGTATTTTTTGAGTAATATGTTTTTATTTTTGTTTGGTAAATATCTAGGAGTAAAATTTCTGGGTCATAGTAGATACACGGTTAACTCGATTAAACTGACAAACACTTGTACAATTACCTTTGTGCCAAATCTTCCCCAATAATTAGTATTGTCAGTCTTTAATTTTAGCCTTCTAGTAGGTGTGAAGTGGTACCTATTGTGGTTTAAATTTGCATTTTCCTAATGACTATTGATGTTGAGTTCCTTTTCATGTGTTTTATTGGCCATTTGTGTATCTCCTTTTACAAAACATCTGTTCAGATCTTTTGCCTATTTTAAAATTATATTGCCTTTTTATTGTTAATATATAGGAGTTCTTTACATATTCTAGATACAAATCGCTAGATATGTGAGCTGTAAATATTTAACAGTCTGTGGTTTGCTTATTAAGTTTGGTAGTGATATCTTTGAATGAGCAGAAAATTTTTATTTTGATGCAGTCCAGTTGACCAGTTTCTTGTCTTTCATGGACAGACTTTTTATGTTCTGTCCAAGAATTTTTGCTCATCCAAGGTCATGAAGATTTTATGTTTTTTTCTTCTAGAAGCTTTATAATTCCAGGTTTTACAGTTAGATCTATGCACCATCTAAAGTTAATTTGTTCTGTATGTGGGAGGAAAGGGTAAAGATTCTTTTTATTTCTCCATACAGACATCCAGTTTTCCCAGCATTATTTATTGAAAAGGCCATTCTTTTCCTATTTGACTGATTTTGTTATTATTGACAAGTTTGTTGAGAATTAACTGAGTGTGCAGTCTCTCTGGGCTCTGTTTTGATGCATTGATCAATTTGTCAATCCTTATTCCAGTATCACAGTATCTTGATTATTATATATTTGTAAAAAATCTTGAATTTTGGTAATATAATACCTCCACCTTTATTTTTTTCTTTGTCAGAATTATTTTGGTAATTCTAAACCTTTGCATTCCATGTATATTTTAGAATTGGCTTGCCAATTTCATTTTAAAAGCCTGCTAGGAATTTGATTGGGATTGCATTGAATCTATAGGTCAATTGAAAAGAATGAACATATAACTTTAAAATATTGAGTCTTTCAATCTATGAACGTGGTACAGCTCTCCATTTATTTAGGTCGTCTTTAATTTCTCCCACAATGCTTAATAGTTTTTATTATAGAGGTCTTGCACCTCTTTTGTCAGATTTCTAAGTGTTTGATGTAGTTTTTGATGCTATTTTAAATAATATTGTTTTTACTTTCATTTTCAGTTGCTTGTCACAAGTATTTGGAAATATATTGCTCTTTATAATTGACTTTGTATCTGTAGATTTGTTAAATTCACTTATTCCAGTAGTTTTAAAATAGATCCCATAGAGTATTCTATGTACACAATCATGTCAGATACTCATATTTACAAATTCACATATTTACATTTTCCTTTAAAATCTTTTTTGCCTTCTGTTTTCTTATTAAACAGTGTGGGACTTCTACTAAAATGTTCAACAGAAGTCATCAGAGCAGTTAGTTTTGCCTCGTTCCCGATCTTAGAGAAAAAGCGTTCGTTTCCCATTAAGTACGACGTCAGCTCTAAGTTTTTCGTAGCTCCCCTTCATCAGGTTGAAGAAGCTTCCTTTCATCCCTAGTTTGTTGAGAATTTGTATTGTGAATGAACACTGAATTTTGTCAGATCCTTTTTATGCATCTATTGAAATGATCATTGATTATCTCCTTTAGTTTGATCATTGGTTTTTACGTCGTTCTTCTTTTCTAATACGTGTTTAAAGCAATAAACTTTCCTCTAAGCACTGCTTTAGTTGCGTTTTACAAACTTTTATTTTGGATTGTCATTATCACTCAGTTTGAAACTTTTTCTGTTTTCTCTCATGATTTGATTTTTGTCCCGTGGGTTATTTAGAGGTGGCTTCCTTGATATTGAAATATTGGGGATTTTTCCGTTTTTGCCACATGTGTTCTTTCATCATGATGAAAAGTTCCTTTTTATCTCTGATCATACTCCTTGGCTTGAAGTCTGTCTGGTCTGATGTTAATAAAACCATGCCAGCTTTCCCATGCAAACACTTTATATGATTTATGTTTAAAGTGAGTTTCTTATGAAAGCATATAGTTGTGTTGTCTTTTTTTTTTTGAACCTTTCCTGACATTCTGTGTCTTTTCCAGAGCAGTTTGTCCATTTATATTTAATTGACTACTAATATAGTTGGGTTTAAGTCTGCTGTGTAGATTTTTATGTTTTTTTTTGTCCTGTCAGTTTTTTGTTTTGCTATACCTCCTTTCTGCCTTCTTTTGAGTGAATCATGCATTTTTACTATTTAGTTTTATTACCTCTATTGATTTATTTTTTTTTTTTAACTCTCAGTGGTGGTGGTGGGGAGTGTAGGTGTAAGTTTTGGTTTTCTTTCCTTTTCTAAAAAAAGGGATGGCTTTGAGCTTTGTTGTTCAATATAATAGTCACTAGCCATGTGTGGCTATTTACATTTTAATTAATTGAAATTTGAAAAAAATGTGTCCCTGGCTATAGTGTGTAGAATGAATTGAAAGGATTCAGGAGTAGAAACGGGAAGGTAAATTAGGACATTGTCTTAGAAACACTGGAAAAATGTTGTGAGATCTTTCTAACGGAGTTTAAGAGAAATGGTGGGATTGAGAGATACTGGAGAGGGAAAATCAACGAGAGTGGCTAATAAATGGGATGTCCGATGAAGGAGAAGGGGAAGGGAGGTCAAGTGACTCTTCAGATTTCGATCTTGGGCAAGCAAGTGAAGGGTGGTGCCATTATTTGAGGAAAGTGAAAGAGTTGAGTTTTAGAGACCTTGGGAGTCAGATGTTTGTAGGAATTTCCAGGTAGAGAGATAAGCAGTAGGCATTTGGCTCTATGCGTCAAGAATGTTGGAGAGCTATGTAGAGCAGAGAATTTTCAGGTTTTTAATTTAAATATTGATGAACTAAAAGGTATATAAAATCACCACGGTAGTATCATCGAGTAAAAATATACAGGACTCCTGGGATCTCCAGCATTTCAGAGGAGGAGGAGAACCTATATAGAGCTTATAAAAATAGGTGGAAGGAAAATAGGAAGAGAGTATGTCATTAAATACAAGGGAATAGAGAGTTATGAATGAATTGTTAAATAACAGTGAAAGATTTTCTAGACAGCTGTTACATAAATAATATTTGACGAACTTGGCTTAGATCCACTTTTCCAAGGAGCAAGCAAAGTGCTTTGAAATTAGTCAATGCTTTTATCTTTTAAACTCCATTCATTCGTTGCCTTTATCTCTTAGTATTTCTTTTATCTTGCAGTGTACCAGGCACTCTCCTGGGGCTGGGAGATACGAGATGAATAAAAGTTATTTTCTGTGGTACTCTTTCTGTAAGAGAAAGACATGCAAACAAATAATTAGAATACAGAAATATAAGGGTCTGTAAGTAAAACGAGGTTGTAGGAGGTGCTGCAGGAAGTTAGAAACACACCCAGCTCTTCTGTGCCTTTTACAGGCTATTCTTTTTGCATGGATCACCTTTTCCTGCTTCTTCACCCATACAGCTTCAAAACTCAGCTCAAACATCATCCCAGGAACTTTCTTTTTGTTTTATTTAATTCTTTTTTTTATTTTTATTTTTTTTTAATTAATTTATTTTTAATTTATTGGGGTGACAATTGTTAGTAAAATTACATAGATTTCAGGTGTGCAATTCTGTATCACATCATCCATAAATCACACTGTGTGTTCACCACCCAGAGTCAGCTCCCCTTCCATCACCATACATTTGATCCCCCTCACCCTCATCCCCCACCCCCCAACCCCCTTATGCTCTGGTAACCACCAAATTACGTTCCCCAGATTAATTTTCAAACCCCGTGGCCATCCTGTGGTCACCGACTGCCCTCCAATCCCCTCACCCTCCCCCCCACCCCCCACCCCTCCCGCCCATCTAGCAACCCTCAGTTTTTCCTCATTGTCTCCCAAACTGTTTCTGATTAGTTCATTCACTTATTCTTTTCTTTAGAATCCGCAAATAAGTGAGATCATATGGTACTTATCTTTCTCTGTCTGACTTATTTCACTTAACATAATGTTCTCTAGATCCATCCATGTTGTTGCAAATGGTAAGATTTCTTTCTTTATGGCTGCATAATACTCCATTGTATAAATGTACCACAGTTTCTTAATCCAGTCATCTACCGATGGGCATTTTGGTTGTTTCCATGTCTTAGCTATTGTGTATAGTGCTGCAATAAACATAGGAGTGCATAAAGATTTTTGAATTGAAGTTTTGGATTTCTCCGGATAGATACCTAGGAGCGGAATTACTGGATCATAAGGTAGTTCCATTTTCAGATTTTTGAGATACCTCCATACTGTTTTCCATAGCGGCTGCACCAGTCTGCAATCCCACCAACAGTGCACAAGCGTTCCCTTTTCTCCACATCCGCGCCAGCACTTGTTGTTTGTTGATTTATTGATGATAGCCATTTTGACTGGGGTGAGGTGGTATCATAAGGAAAATGGTGACAGGTATTGGACAATGTATCTCGAAAGCAATCACTAAAAAAGGAGGAAGAGAGGGAAGGAAGGAGGAAAGGAGAATCAAAGTTGAAAAAAATAATATATACTCAACTATAAGAAATTCAAACAATACAGAAAACACAAGGAAGATTACCCAGGATCCTATGACTTAGAAATAATCATTATTAACATTATGTTAACATCATCCAGAAATATCTTTATAGGTTTATACATATAAAAAGATAATTTCACATAATTAGATCATACTATATATGCTATTTTAAATGGTAAGTGCTTAATTTCACTTTTAAAAGATTAGTATAAAAAAAAAGATAAACCTTACATAAAGGATTCTTTATAAGAAGAGATAGTAATTACTCAAAGATCCATCTAAAGTTAACAAAAAAAAATTGCGTAAAACACCGATGCTTTGGTGATTTTATAAAGCTACAAGTTTCTGTGTTTTACTTTTTCGCAGCTTAATATGGCTCTGCTGTGAGTGATGAGGAAATTGGCTCTTTCAATGTCTTTTTACCTTCCTCCCCTGAACCCCCCACTCCAACTGCTTCCTGGTTTTCAGTTGTAATTATATCTTCACTGTTTATAACATTTATCTACCTTTCTGTAACCTAATCCATGTATTTGTCTATTCTCTGCTCAGTATTTAAATGGATTCAGTTCTCATCATCATCTCTTATGCCATGGTCTCTGGCTTCTCCGTTCTAGGCTTCTTTATTTGTATCCACCTCTTGGTTGGCTAGATTTCATCAAGTAGTTTTCCTAAGAAGGACCCTGGTAGTCCCTGAAGTCTATACTGTCTGTCACCTTTATAAACTTGAGTGACCGCTTGGCTGGCCATAAACTTGTTGAGCCATGCTTTCTTTCCCCTTAAATTTGACATTTCTCTTCTGTCTCCTGGAATTGTGTTAAACCAGTTTTTTTTCTTTACTACTACTATTCCCCTCATCACCACCACCACCGCCACCACCCCCCCTTTTGAATCAGAATGGCAGTTTTGAAAGAACACACAGGAGGTCTTTCCCTCTTCACTCTGCTTGGGAGAACTGTTACTGGGAAGGACCACTGCAGCTCTGATATTTGGATGTGAAGCAGAGTATGTGGGTGTATTAACCATGCACCTTTGTTTTCCTTTCTAGAGATAATTGATGATCTTGCCAACCTGGTGGAGAACACAGATGAGAAACTTCGCACCGAAACCCGGCGTGTGACTATGGTGGACAGAAAGTCAACGTCTTGTGGTAAGAGAGAGCGACAGTCAGGGTTCTGCCTGCCTCATCGCCTGCGGTTCACTCTGCTTTGAGTTTCCCATGTTTGTCTCATGACTGCAGGGATTGGTTGCTCTTCTAAAAACAGGCAGACCCATTTGATGAGGCATTGAAATTGCTAAAAGACACCTATGTCTTGAAATGAATTGTTATACTTTCAGGGGAAGTATAACGTATTATTATTATTTAATTTAAAATAAGAAACCTTTCTATATGCTTATAGAGAATAATAGTTTGGGAAATGACATGACATTATGCAGATTGGTGGTGGTTCATCTGGGTTGTAAAGGCCACTTCGCTTACTGTTGTGCCGTCTTTTAATGACAAGCTTAGTTGTTGGAGCTTAAACTCCAGAGCAGTTAGGAGCCCGGGTTCTGAATTCTGAGGGAGTTCACATCCTACATTTGGTGATGTTACCTTTGGCAGTCACTTTACTCTGTGATACCTGGTACATAAAACGGGGATTCACATGCCAAGAATCACCTGGAGTGATTCTTAAAATGCTGGTTCCCAGAGGTTCTGATTGAGTCGGACTGGGTTGGAGTTCAAGAGTGTTCCTTGTTTAACAAGTACGCCGAACACTTCTGGTGTAGGTACTTGCTATTCTGCAGAAGCTCTGATGCAGATTTTTGTGAGGTTTAAATTACATATTGCCTGTGCACAGTGCCTTTCCAAGGTAAGTGATGGTAAATGGTGGGGATGGTAGTAACAGTCACGGTGGCTGGTATGGTGGTTCATCTCACAAAGCTGCCCCACGTTTATACAGCTAATACTTTTGTTACAAACGGAAATGCAATAACAACAATGCACACACACACACACACACACAAACTAGCGATCGGAGCCCGTGCTTTGCCTAACTTTTACCCCTTTCAGTATGAAAACTACTCGTATAATGGATTCCCTCTGATCTGTATAGTTTTAGAACAAGGACCTCTGTGCGAGGGTCACCTGAGACATACAGCTTGAGAAGCATCACCTCCCTGCCTGCCTGTGTTTAAATAGAAGTCTAGGACAACACAGGGAGAGAGAACCGGGCAGATAGGGACCCCAGAACCCTGGAGGAAGTGGAGCTCTGAAGGGCCTACTGCTTCCCTTTTATCACCTGTTCTGCTGTCCCAGTTTTCACCCGTCAGATACCAACCCGCTCTGTACTGTCTGCTCCTGCAGGCGTGTGCTTCCTTCTTCCCACCAGAAGCAGAGACTCCTTGATTTTGCTTTCCCAACCTTCTCACATCACTTCTGTCCACAGGGTTGTTGTTCTTTGCACCAGGTCCTAAAACTTGGGAGACAGAGAGATACGGGTTCACTCCTACCTCCCTTTCTTATTATCTTTGATTTCAATATAAACTTACCCTTGCTGAACCTTAGTTTCCTCAGCTGCAAAAAAGTGGACAACCTAGTTATCAAAATTAAATTGTAGAAAGCATGTACAGTGTCTAATGCTGGCCATCTTTCCTGAATTTCCATATTTATGTGGGGAGGCCCTAGAGCATAATGGATAGTGGTCTCTAGACTGGCATCCCATCTTCACCACTCACCAGCTGTGTGACATTGGCAAAGCCCAAACTCCCCTTTGCCTCAGTGTTCACATCTTTGAAATGGCAACAAGAGGGTTGTTGTAAGGAATAAATAAATTAATATAAAGATACAATTGTAGATGATATTGATATAGGTAATATAGATGAAGATATATAGATTAGATACATAGCACTTAGAAGAGTATTTGGCACATAGTAAGCAGGGGGCAAGTATTAGTTGTTATCACTATATGTCCAAAGTAGGAAGAGTCTTCCCAATTCAGTGACTACCTTCCTGTGCTCATGTCCTAAGTGGTCATGTTGCTATTAATTTGGAATGAACATATTTGTAGACATGTTGGTCAGTTTTTGTATTTGCAATGTAGTGGCCCTCAGCACGTCATTCATGAAGTCATAGTGGAGAACGTTGCCAATTTTTTACTTTATGGCATTACCTAGTATTGGTATTTATACCCAGAAAGTTCCATAAAACCTTCTGAATTGAACTCTTAAGTGTTTCATTGTTTTAAAATGGAAGAAATTTAGAGGCTCTCAGATTACTGAAATGCATGTTTTTAAACCTTGGTATCTTAAATTGTTAACTGTCAACTTATCTCATGCCTTACTTATATTTAGTTATATATTAGTTATAAGTATGTATATTATTTTATATATATATGTGTGTGTGTGTGTATATATATATATATATATATATATATATATATATATATATATATAATCTATAGCGGAATTACATATAGTGACTCAGAACGGAGAAGTGCAACCGTTTAACAGTGTTAGATACTGAAAGAAGAAATTTCTTTATTCTTTCAGTGGAAATACTTTAGAGAGATTTGTTTCTCTGATCCCTTCAGTTTTTCCCTAATATTTACTTAGCAGTTCTATCAGTATCGTAGATCAACACTCAAATAACTATGCTTACACCATTTCTGATGCCGGATACCTTTAAAGGAAAATGTATTGCATTTGTATTTTGAAAGGGAAATTTGTAATCATGTATGTTTGTTGACAAGCAGTGCTAGTTTCCCCTTATTGATGAAGGTTGAGCCTGTGGCCTCCAAAGCTCTAGGGAGGTCAGAATTGTGTTTATGACACCCAGCAATTAACTTCTAAGATGTTCATTCATCACTATTAAGCCTTTGAACACAAGGCATATTGTGGGATTTACTGAGTAGGTCTGGCAGCCCTTGGCAAAATTACTCAGACCTTTTATTTTAAAAATTGCTTTATTGTGGTGAACTGTACACACCATAAAATGTCCCATTGTAATTATTTTTAAGTGCTCAACTCAGTGGCACTGAGCACATTCACACTGTGGTGCCACCATCACCACCATCCATCTTCAGAACATTTTCATTAATTCCAAACTAAAACTTTTCCATTAAACACTAATTCCCCACCCTCCTCCCCCAGCCAGTCCCGTCAGTCACCATTGTACTTTCTGTTTCTATAAATTTGACTGCTCTAGGAACCTCATATACGTGGAATTATACAGTATTCATCCTTTTGTATTGGGCTTATTTCACTTAGCAT
Source organism: Rhinolophus ferrumequinum (assembly GCF_004115265.2). Lineage (NCBI taxonomy): Eukaryota > Metazoa > Chordata > Mammalia > Chiroptera > Rhinolophidae > Rhinolophus > Rhinolophus ferrumequinum. Next base: position 9,845,608 of record NC_046304.1, read on the forward strand.
AATGTCTTCATTATGCCTCTGTGTTGGAGCATGTGTCAGAATTACCTTCCTTTTTTAAGGCTGAGTAATATTCCATTGTAGGTATGCACCATATTTGGTTTGTCCATTTCTGTCAGTGGACTCTTAGGTTGTTTCCATCCTTTGACTATTGTGAATAATGTTACTATGAACATGAGTATGCAAGTATTGTTTCAAGTCCCTGCGTTTCTGTGTATATTCCCAGAAGTGGGGTTGCTGTATGAAATGGTGTTTCATTTTTTTTTGAGGAACCACCCTACTAACCTGACCTTTTGTTTTGCTTCCAGCCTTTAAACTCTTAGGTACTTTCTAGTAATTTCTTTTTTTATCTGATAGAGCCCTTTTGCTGGCAAGAGTCAGGGATTTCCACAGCCTGAGAGGGGCAGGCAAGCAGGGAGAAAGTTAAGGCTCTGGGCCCACTACAATTGGGAAATGTAATAGGAGACTCCTCCTATTTTATTATTATTATTATTATTATTATTATTATTATTATTATTATTAAATTGGGGTCCCAAAGCTATACCCTTAGGATAAAAATGGACCAGAAGTAAGCTTGCCTTTGAGAATGATGGAGAAGGACAGCCTTGGCACCGAACAGAATAGTGAAAGGAAAACAAAAGAAAAAAAATTCCAGTTCCTGACAAGTTGTGGTCACAGAAGGGCCCTTGTGTGGATTTGCAACCTGAGTATCCATACTCAGGATGGGCCAGGAAACCTCATACCTGAATTTGGTTTGAAGCATACTTACCTGTGATAGCTCCAGGTGCCTGGCAAAAACAATGAAATGCCTCTCTGGAGAAGGGCCTATTTATCCTAGGTCTCTAGGAATCAACCCAAAATAAATCTTTCAGGGCAATGACCAGCACACAGTCAAAGATAACCTAGGATACGTGGAAACAGCACAACATGAACCAGGACCAGCAACAGACCACAGAAACCAATCTGCACAGACTTGCAGTATTAGAATTATCAGACATGGATTATAAAATCAATTATGCTTGTTATATTTAAAGAAAGAAATGACAAGCTTGAAAGTATCTTCAAAGAATAGGAGACTATAAAGAGTAACATAGAAAATTTGGAAAGGAATCAAGTAGAACTTCTAGAAATAAAAAAATAACAGAAATTCAAAACTCAGTAGACATATTTGATACCAGCAAAAGAGAATCAACTAGAGAGACAGATCAGAAAAAAAAAATACCATATTCCCTTTCCATAAATGCTAGCATTCACAAGAGGATATCCAAATGCCATGGAGTTTAAACTATGATCTCAATAAGAAAGGCATTTGAGGGGCAGGGGCTTGGTCTAAGAGCCTCAAGAAGTATCGTGTTTCCCCAAAAATAAGACCTAGCAGGGCAGTCAGCTCTAATGCATCTTTTGGAGCAAAAATTAATGTAAGAACCGGTACTTATGTTATATTGCATTACATTATATTACATTATATAAGATCCGGTCTTATAGTAAAGGAAGACCGAGTCCTATATTAATTTTTGCTTCAAAAGACGCATTAGAGCTGATTGTCCATCTAGGTCTTATTTTTGGGAAAACACAGTAGCAAAGAGTTAATCACCTGCTTTCCCAAATGCAAGGCCAGGTTGATCATTTTATATGTAAACACATACATCTACATACATGAAACTGCAGGCAAGGTGTGTTTTAACTGTTTGGGGGGTGGGAATTAAGCAGCTCACTCCAGTGTAACTCGGTGGCTGTTCACGTGACACTCTATTACTGTTTAAGTAAGAGCTCTTGAGTAAGCTGAGGATCGTGGCCAGCACCTCATCATTTTACTTAGGGGAGCGCAAAAATAGGTTGTGAACCGTGAAATGGGCTTTTGTTTCCCTGTCCTCAGCATATCTTCCTTGCTGATCTGACCTATCAGTCATAGATGCTTTCGCAGTGGGGAAATTTCTAGTTATTAAGTACAGACCGGACTGCAAGGGGGCCACACAGAAGGGCCTGGTGATGAATTTGTTTGTTCAGTTGTTAACAAAGAATTCAAGCACCTCTTTGTGAACCTTTCACTCGGGAGCCCAGGCTTTAAAATTTTTACTGAGATCTTCGCATGGTTTTCCTCCCTTTTCTCCGCCCACCCCCACCTCAGTAATAGCATAGCATAGAAAACAATCTTGTTTTCTTCCAGTTTCTAAATGCAAATTAGATAGATATTTTCTGTTGGTGCCTATATGTATTTTCAGATATGTCACTTGTATCAGGGACATCACATAAGAGCAGGATCTTTGTAATTGCAGTTTAAATATTCAGTGCGCCTAGTTCTCATTAGAATTCAAAATAGAGCCCCGTCTGGGTCTGACGGACGGAGCCAATTGTGAAAGGCCAGACTAAGAATTCTGAATGACTCGGGTTGAGGGACAGTGTTGCTTCTCAGCATGTTGACTATTCCATGATGTTGTCTAAGCACATTTATGGTGATTTTTAGCAAGGTTTCAGTGATGTGGTTAGAAATCAGCCCAAGTGACATTGCATTAACACTTTCTCAACCTGGAACCACTGGATTTGCCTTCAGCTCATCGGAAAGTGGTCGTCTGAGGGAGAAGGAGCAGTTCAGTGGTGAAGAGTACAGGACAGTGGTGAAGAGTACAGGGCGTGGAGTCAGACAGACCTGGGTCACAGTTGGAGCTCTGCCACTACAACCTGGGTTGAGCCACCTGCCCTCCCTAAGTCTCAGCTCCATTCTCTATACAATGAGAGTGACAACTACTAGTACCCGTGGTTATTCTGCAAACTAATGAGAACAAGTTGGGTGGCACAGTGACTGGTTCTAGAGGATCCCCAATAAAGGCCAGCTATGTTAAAATGTGGATTTAAATTGGTTGCCGAGAGCCGCCTCAATAGATAAGACTCAGAGGCTCTTAGCTCTGTGTGAAGCCAGACTTGAAGAGCCTTTAAGGAGAATGGTGGCGACCTGAGTAAGTCGTGCAGAGATATTCTGGAGTGAGGAAGTTAGCACCTTCAATGATGAGAACTGGAGTTGAATTTCAAAAAAATTAATCGAAATTTAGAATTGGCAGCCAAAGTCTGTCACCGGTAGTGAAATTAGTGAGTGCCACGTCTGGTGCACGCATGGATGGTGGTGGTGGTGGTGCCTTCCTTGGCAGAGCACTTAAATTTGTTCTTTTGAACCTAATACAATCTAGGTAAGAAGCTGAGTTCTGAGTTGTCTGGTTTACTGAACTGACCTCAGAGACAGTTTAATTGTCTCTAAGGAATTGTTTTTAAAACCCTACCACAAACACAAACAATTAACCTGGAGCAAAAGAATAACCATGCGGGATCTTTTCTTTATCTTCTGATTATCAAGAATATTCTTCCTGGCTATTGTTTCCTTACTTTTCTTCTTTTCCCTTACCCGCCTTTGTTGAGACAATCTAGTTCAATTCCTCAGCTCCCTTTTTCTTTGCATACATATATGTCTGTCTCTATATTGTCGTTGTCATCTTTAATTCAGTCTCTGTGGAGAAATGCCCAGTCTTCTGCTAGTGCATGTCTGCCTTCAAAGCCATTTCATCCTCAGCTTAGCGCTGCCTTGTCCATTCATTCATTCCTTTCTTCTTGCATGCCAGCATCGTTATTGGGCATCATCTATGTGCCAGGTATTGGAGCTGAAAGCTACATAAGGCACAGTTCCTGCCCTTGGGGAACTTAGAGCCTAGGAGAGGAACACATGGCACAAATCACTAATGACTGCAGGTGGCACAGGAAGAAAAGGATCCAGGTCAGCTGAGGGGGGTCAGAGGTTTCAAGAGGACACGACACTAGAGCGGTGGTCTGAAGAAATCAGGAGAAGTCTCTGGTAAAGCGCAAAACCCAAATAAGCAGGAAGTGTATGCTATGATCCCATTGAAGGGAGGCAGGGAGGGAAGAAAGGAAGGATAGAGAGAAAGGCGGGACAGTACAAGGATCCAATAACTGCCGTGTAGAAGTGTTTGTCACAGCACGAGGAGCAGATGTCATTGACATCGGTTACTTCAGAGTACTGTGAGGAGCCACGTTTGGAGCTGGGTGACAGGAGATCATCAATGTTTTCTTCATATAGCCTTAGAAATGTTTACGGCAAGCCTGTATTACTGTTGTAATTTAAAAATTAATTACAATGTTAAGAAAAAAGTGCTTCTACTCAATATTTTGGTACTTCCAGTCATTTCTTTCCCTACAGTTAGTATTTTTACTGCAGTATGATAATACCATATTTTTAAACCCTTGTATTTTTTTTAAACATTTTATTATAAACCTACTTTCCTTTTAGTACCGTTGGTGTCTTTCTGTCAAGTGGCTGTACCATGATTTACTTCAGTACTGCTGTTTGGGGCTGTTAGATTATTTCCACAGTTTTCTGTGGTGGGAGTTCTGTCAAAATGAAAATGAGGGTTAGCTAGCTCTGAACAGCCAGGGAAAAAACAAAACAAAACAGATGTATTTCCCGAGTAGGTTTATTTAGACCCAGAGGATGAGCAGGGCGAAGCCTTTTGATATATATTACCAGATTACTCTCCAGTAATGTATCAGAGACCATCCCCCATTGGAGCTCAGTCGTGACAGGTTCTTGCTAAAATGCAGTGCCTCCCTCACTCTTACTCTCCTTGAATAGCTTCTGGTATTCAAGATGGTTCTTTCTGTCAGAAATGGCTCTTCTTTCTTGATTTCTGTGACATCGTATCACCCCGAGATTTATCCTACCCCTCCTGTTGCTGACTCCTTGCCCTGCTTTGTTCTGTTATTTGTTGAATGCCACTGTATGTCAGGCACTGAGGATTAAATGTCAGAGAAGACCTGACACCTGGCCTCACGGGGCACCCGCGTAACAGGAAAGCAGCAAACACAGGGGAAAGGCTCTCCCGGATGTGGACAGGGCACTGTGGAAGCAACTAGAGCTCATTGTCGAAAGCTGAATAGAAGTGTGACCATGGCAGGTGGGAGAACATAGCATTTCAGGCAGTAGGAAACACAGGTTGGAAGGAGGCACTAAGGCAGGTAGCAATACTCCGTTTCTCGGACAATAGGACTGGCTGGCTGGGATCAAGGCGCCTTTGGAGAGGCGTAGGAAATGAAGCTAGCCGGGTAGGCTGGATCAAGTCAGTGCAGGGCCTTGGGTGCTAACTCAGCCTCCCTTTGTCTCTCTCATTATTTTTTCTTCCCTCTTCTATTGAGGATAATACATAGGGCTCCATCCTCTGTTCTTTTCTTCGTGATACTTTTCCTTTAAGTTACTTCATTAACTCTCCTGAATGGCTTCATGGGCAACTAACAGCTCTGCATCTCAGACCTGAACTTCACCTGAATCTCGAGGTCTGTGTCTTCATCTGCTGCCCGTCACTTTCTCTTGACTGTCCCCAGCACCCTCTCCATCTGTACACGTTCTTTGTAGGCTCCTTATCTTTGTCCCAAAAAGTGCTTCCTCTTCCTTGCTTCCTATTTTTTCAGGCTGACATCCCTTCGAGTGCTTTCAGAGGCCAGACAGGACACCTTCATGAATGAAATGAGCCGCTGTGATTGTCTCCAGTGGCAAACTAGAGAATAAGCAGCAGATTTCTGCCAGTGAGAATGCGGCCTAGAATTGCCAGATCATCTGTTTGTTTATTTTTTTAAGAGAAGCCTGAAATCTGGATCTTTAAATGAAATCTCCCAATGTTTTCAGCATTGACAATAAATGAACATTTAAAAAAATTCTGTGTGGGCCAAATAACACATGTCACAACGTACTACCTCGGGACCTCTCTTTCATATCTATCTAGTCAGCCCCTAGGCCTGTCTGGGAATAACTCTGAAATCTCTCTCTTCCCTCTTCATCACTTTCTGTTCCTACCACTTTATTTCTGGGTCTGGTTGCATTTACGTAGCCATTAAAAATCATAATGAAGAAGTCTGTATATTGGTACAGAAAAATGTGCATGGCTGTAACCTTGATCATATTTATGTAAACTGTGTCCCCATCTTACAGATTTGGTGTCTGAATGTAGCAAATATCTACCCAGCTATCAGGATTACAAAAATAAATAAAATGAGTCCCTCTCCTTAAGGTGCTCTTAGTTTTTAAACGTGCCCTTTTCAATTGATTTTAAACTATTTCCCCTCCTAGCCATATCCGCTATATTTTAGAAAAATGACTTTTCTCCGTCATGAATTCAATAGGTATCAAGTAGTGAAGCTATACAGTTTAAAACTCTTAGGAGACCTGCTTCTGAAATCCAAGAGAATGCTGTGGCACTCTGATGCATATTGGAATTGCTCACTATTCGTTTCAGGAGCTAAAGTGTACAGCTCGCAGACCTCTCCTTCCCTTGGCACCCTGAAATGCTGCCCCCGTCCCAGGTCCTGAGGTTGCTCATGAAGTTTGTGTCACAAACACACATGAGAGGTGTTTGTGGTCAGATATCTTTTATAAGTGACCACATCACTTAGGTCTGCTTTGATCTTGAGTTCTTACTGTGGAAAAAAGCCCATTTTTCTGCTAACGGCTTTTATTTAGGGAGCAGGAATAGGAGCAGTAAGTTCAAATGTTGATGCTTCAGCTTAATCCAGGCAAAACGAAGCTTCTGAGAGAAGCACAAAATTGGAAAACCTTTATTTAATGGAAGGTGATTGATAGGGGCTGACAGCCTCAGAGCTATCCCGTGACCACCTCAGAGGCCTCCACGCTTCTGTAATCTGTTACGAGGCAGTGACTTTTGCTATCATCAAGGGGTCAGAAATGATCACAAAGTAGAATCATTTTGTGATTATTGTTTTGCTTGGTGTGGTTTGGAAAGATAAGATGTGATTTCCAAGAGCAGCTTCTGTTGTGAGGGAATAATAATTACACTGTGTGGGCCTCGGCTGATGTTACTGCTGATGCACGTGTTTGTGCGTGTTTTCTGGTAATGCTTGTTCACCAGTGAATTCATCTGCTTTTACTCGGTCCCGTGGGACCAGCAAGTATTGGCTGCATTTAGAAGGGCCATCAGCTGACCTGGAGCAGAGTCTGTTTTGCATGCTCCAACCATACTTGACCTCTGATACTTGCCTATTACTTATGGGGGGAGAGCATCCCATCACCGCACAAGGTATTAGGTTGGTGCAAAAGTAATTGTGGTTTTTGCAATTATTTTTAACCTTTTAAACCACAATTACTTTTGCACCAACCTAATATTTTGCTAACCCAACCTAATCCTTCAGGAGCTCACCATTATTACACTCAAGTGCTTCTCATTCGTATGTTGATTTTATTTTATATTTGTAAATTGAAATGAAATGAAGAATTGGATTCTAGTTGTGACTGAAATTGTGCAAGCGAGGTAAGCCTGGGAGGGAAGTCACTTGGTATCTTTTTACATGTAAAATAAGTACCTTAGGCTGGATGGTCTTTGAGACTCCATCCAATTCTCTCATCCTCTTTGTATACGCCTTGAAGAGAATTAGCCATTTCTCTCCACCCTACACACACGCAGCCATAAATCAGATCTGAGCCAGGGGTCTAGGCCAGGTCTTTGTCAATCTTCTTCTTTAACAAGGGCGGCCAGCACCAAGTGAGATACTTACAGAGGTAAATCATACCTAACCAGAGACTTTTACCTTAAGTGTTAAATATTGCCATGTTGGTTGAAAAAACATTTTAACAGACATATGTAATTTTTCTCATCATAACAAAACAAGAAAGATAGAAAGGGAAATGTTTTAATGGAAGATATGAAGAAGATTTGGTGGGTTTTAGTATGTATTTGGATAGGAAAATAAAAGAATGGGGTTATTGAGAATAACTCTTGAATTCTGTGTTCAAAAGTAGTTGGTAGAGAGATTCCTTATGCTTTTCTCTCAAGTTGGCATTATAGTTCTGGAGCTATTTTTAGTTACATTTTTTAAAAAGTGAACAAGTAGGTATTTTTTATTTTTTGAGAAAATGTCCTAAAATTTAAGTTTCGGTAGAGACTTTCATGTTTCTCCCTCCTTAAAAATTGTGACTATAAAATGGACATGTGGCTGGTTTTAGGCTTATTAAAGTCACAATTATTCACAAGTGGATTATCTCCTTGTGTATTATCACAATGAAAATTTTAATGTCACATTGCCTTCTTGACTTTTTAGTGTTTAAGAGACCCTCCAGCCCCCAACCTGTTTGTGTGCGCTCAGAGAATGAGATTGTTTTTTTACTGTTAGCTGTGATATCCAACATCGCCTACAAGAAATAACAACCACTGATAAATAGAGTCAAATAGAAACAGGCACAGTGAAAGAAGGAGTTGTAACATTTTGAGAAATTATGGTAATTAATACCTGGCTGTGTAGTTTCTAACTACAGATACAAAGCCTCTCTGGCGGCCACTGTTGTTGTTCTGTGCATGAATAAACCCTACGCTACTACCGGTCCCCATGCAGCATGCTTTGTAGCGGCGCCCATGTAAAAAGTGGCTCAATTGCAAAGCGGTGCTGACAGTCCAGAGAATCTGCCCTTGTAACTTCCTGTTGGTCCTCATGACACAGATGCCCACATCGAACTGCACGTTTGAGTGAGGTAGAAGGGGTTGGGTAGTTTATGGGAATTTGTGGTATTCGGAAAAAAAGATCATTCATTCTCCTTTACCAAACCCCTCGGAAATGCAATATTATGAGTCCTGGTATTAACTTTTAAAGAACTCGACTGTAGGTGTTATTGCATTAATGAAAGTTTTTGTCAGCTCTAGGGATCCATTAATTGGCTCTAACAGAACATCACCGGTGGCTCGGTATCTCTTTTTTGGCTCACCACTCCTGTCTGTTTCAGAGCCAGGCAATAACGGCAATTTTCAGTCATCGAACCAGCGTTAAATTCCTTAGAATAATGGGTTTGGGGCTCATTTTACATCACTGTTGTGTTTTCTCTGTCCATGAGTGTGAACGCTGAGATCAATTTCTCCGGATTAGCAGCAGAACGGTCTCTGAATTGGACTGGGTAGCAGTGGTCTGTGACACAGGCCTCCTGCCATGGAAGCCCCTCGGTTCTGTCCTTGTATCTATCTCACGTGTCACCACTCAGAGCTGGCCACATGTCGGGCATGGACCTCAGAAGCCTTGGGAAAATAGGTGTCTTCCACACTTGACTGGTGCTTATAGGAGCCCTTCTCCTTTTTTTGGCCCTTAGAGGAGTGATTCCTTTCAAAATGACACTTGGATTTCTAAAAAGTCTTATTTTTAAAACATGTCTTACAGAAATGGATCTAAGGTTTTCCTCATTGTGTTGGCATTTGTCTGGTATAACCTCTTACCTATAAACTCACAGAGCTATGGAAATAAAACTGAATATGGTCACTTTTAAAAATGAATAAATACGAGGTTGGACAATTAAGTTTGCGAACTCATCCTACATACCTCATTGCTGAATATCACCACGGTCACCTTCGAAGTACTCCCCTTGGGAAGCTATGCACTGACGCCAGCTCCTAGTCCATCCTTCAAAGCAATTTTGGAACTCTCTCTGGAATGGCCATCAGAGCTTTCGTCATATTACCCTTGATGTCCTGAATGTCATCAAAATGTCTTCCTTTCAATATTTCCTTTATCTTCGGGTAAAGAAAGAAGTCATTTGGGGACCAAATCAGGTGAATAGAGAGGGTGTTCCAATACAGTTATTTGTTTACTGGCTAAAAACTCCCTCACAGACAGTGTCATGTGAGCTGGTGCATTGTCGTGATGCAAGAGCCATGAATTGTTGGAGAAAAGTTCAGGTCGTCTAACTTTTTCATGCTGCCTTTTCAGCACTTCCAAACCGTAAACTTGGTTAAGTGTTTGTCTATTTGGTTTGAATGCATAATGAACAATCCCTCTGATATCAAAAAAGTTTAACATCATTGTTGCAACAAGTTCACAAACTTAATTGTCAGACCTTGTGTGGTCATGGTGGTAGCACAAAATGTGAATGTACTTAATGCCGCTGAACTCTACACTCAAAAATGGTTAATGGTTATGTTATGTGTATTTTACCACAATACATTTTTTCTAATTAAAAAATGAATGAATACTCCAGGCTCCCCATTCCTTGAAATTACAGCAAAGTTAGAACAATACAATTTCTAAAATTCCTTGTGCCACACTCTTCCACACAACCATTTTTTATGTGATACGGTAACAGAATCTTAATAATATCTACATATATAGATTTTCCAAACAAAATAGAAATAGGAACAAAAATGGCTTTAAAAACTAGAGAATATCTCAAAAATAAATATAAGTGAATTAAGCATTATTGTTGCTATATCTTATTCTCGCTGTTCCTATTTTATTAGTAAAGCATAGTTAACTGATCACTGATATATTCATACATTCAAAATATTGGGAATTTATTTTTGAAACCTAGAAGGAAAGTTTTGTGCCTGAAATGTGTGATTTGTAGAGAGAGATTTCACTATTCCTATTATCAGTCCTCTGAGATTATACTTTTGATATAATTTCAGAAACATCTACTCTTTTTAGCATATTCGTTATATCCTTAATAATAAGAAATGCCTTCTCGTCCATTTTGCTGCTCTAACTTCCGTTTGTTCATAGATGATGAAGTCTCAAAGAGTTAGAAGATGTGCCTTTTCGTTTTACTCAGGCAACAGGCAAATCTTATTTGCCACTGAATTTGTTTTATACTTTGTTGCTGAGAAAGGTTAAATTTCCAGTCCTTCAAAACAATAGCTATTTTTTATGACTCAAATTTGCATCTCTTTTGTTTTTTTCAACCCTGCTTCTCTTTCTCTTTTTAAAAGTATGTTTTGGACCTGCTTTCCGTGGGTTTTCTCCTCACATAAGTGTTTCTTAAGGTGCATCGTGTATTTTTGGTGTCGTGTGACGGCTCCAATCAATTTAATAGTCATAATGTGATTAAGGTTAAATATTCCTCCATCCATACACACACACACACACACACACACACACACACACACACACACACACACAGATACCTTTATTTCCAATTGCATACGTAAATTCTAAACGTTGGGCAAATTTTTCAGGGGGAAAAAAAGCCCTTTAGTATGTCAATACTAAATAAACATGTTTCTAACTACTTTGCAGCGTGGGTGGAGACTATGATTGAGACCTAATTTTATGTGTAAAGGGAGGAAAAAAAGGAGAACCCACTGGAAGGAGTTTCTTGTTGTCCTATGACTGCTTCTTTTACCCTTACCAAGCTGAACGTAACATAACTTGTTTTTGGCAAATCAGAAGATAAGCTATTTAAAGGCATAGATGGGTTCTTTGGGAAAAGAGAAATAAAAGTACTACAGATATACCATTATACCAATAGTAACCCTCAGAATGAACCCAGTTTTATTATCTAAATTTTTCTGTCCAAGGTGACATACAAACTGTGTTTGTCTACACCACTATTTCAAATAAGTCCAATCAGGTGTCTCTGGCATTGTGGAATGCCTGGAAAGCTGTTCAGATTGTAGGTGACGAAAGGTAATAAGGAGCCCTTTGGGGAATTTCTGGTTAGGGATGTGAGGCTCTCTATGCAACCTTTCCTCTCGGGGCTGATGTGTTTATTTTGAGGGTAGTAACTCCCAGAGACAGGACTCTCTCTTTCCCTCCATGTTATTGTTGAAAGTCAGGCTCACGCTCCTTCGCTCCAGTGAGAGGGTGCTGTCAATAACCCTAAGTGGGGTTCTCTGAGCAAACAGCCCTGTAGCGCTAGCAGCCCCAAAGGGCTCACTTTTGTGGGCTGTGCGCTCTGACATCAGCCGACCACTTGGAGCCTTTACACAGCCATCTTGACATTGCATCTCTGGCTCTGGGGTGCTGGGCTGCCCCTCTTGCCTTTTCTCTCTCTTTTCTAGTCTTCTTTTTTTTTGTTTCTTCATTCTTCTTTCCTGTTTTCTCTTAGTTCCAGTCTTTCTCTCTCCACAGCTCCTCTCTATTCATCATCTCTAAGGTGAGAATATACCTTTTAAAGGCCTCTCTCCTCAGCTTCATTCCCACCTTCTCAGTCAGCATCTATGAAACCTTGCCATCCCCTGGTTTGTTTTGTCTGTCCCAGCCAGTCATTTTCTCCCCTTGATGTGTCACAGAACGTGGATCCATCTGGAAGTGTGTTACAGAACATAGCGGAATATAGGAAGAGTTCAAGAACTGCATTTAAAAAAATGTTATTGAATAATATGTTTATGATATACTCTCCAACTTGCTTTTTTTAAAAAAAAGATTTTATTGGGGAAGGGGGACAGGACTTTATTGGGGAACAGTGTTTACTTCCAGGACTTTTTTCCAAGTCAAGTTGTTGTCCTTTCAATCTTAGTTGTGGAGGGCGCAGCTCAGCTCCAGGTCCAGGTCCAGTTGCCTGTTGCTAGTTGCAGGAGGCGCAGCCCACCATTCCTTGCGGGAGTCGAACCGGTAACCTTGTGGTTGAGAGGATGCTCTTCTACCAACTGAGCTATCTGGGAGCTCAGCGGCAGCTCAGCTCAAGGTGCCGTGTTCAATCTTAGTTCAGGGGCCGCTGCCCACCATCCCTTGCGGGACTCGAGGAATTGAACTGGCAACCTTGTGGTTGAGAGCCCGCACTCCAACCAACTAAACCATCCAGGAGGCAGCTCAGCTCAAGGTGCTATGTTCAATCTTAGTTGCAGGGGGCGGAGCCCACCATCCCTTGCGGGACTCAAGGAATTGAACTGGCAACCTTGCGGTTGAGAGCCCACTGGCCCATATGGGAATCGAACCGGTAGCCTTCGGAGTTAGGAGCATGGAGCTCTAACTGCCTGAGCCACCGGGCCAGTCCCTCCAACTTGCTTTTTAAAAATATCTTTTGTATCTGCTTTCTTGCCATTTCCACTGTGTTGAAGGCAGTGAATTAGCACGTGAGTGATGTAGCATGGCTGCATTTTGCAAAACTGAAGACTGAAGCAGCCTTCTCCTAACTCGGTTTCATCTCCTCACTAAAAGGTATTTTTGTTGTTTGTCATCTTTGCAGTATGCAAACCATTCTTGCATCACTCACACTTTACAGAGGAGGGTCTGTCATGCATTTAGCTACTTACCCAGCTTGGAAATTGGTAGAATATCCTCTTTTATGTAGGACTTCACATTAGAGTATATTTGCCATCTTCTAAAGATGTATGACTTTAAGATAAAACAAAGTCGGATTATACTTTTGCAATCATAACCATGGGTGAGGCACTCTGCCCTTAGCTCTTTCCGGTAATGAGGACTTCTAGAGGTTTTTAAAACAATTTTTTTTTTTTTTTTTTTTTTTTTTATCCTCAGGGAGGCTCTGTTCATCAGGGGTCCATCAGGAAAAAGAGTGACAGTACTGGGTATTCTATGAGGAGACTTAATACACAGAACTTGTTGCAATACTATTGGAATGACCAAGAGAATCAAAGGGAGAAGGAAGTAATCCGCAGATTAGGAACTGGGTGAAGCAGCCACCACCCGGATCCTGGGAGGAGAAGGGTGCAGAAGTGGTATTTCGGAGCCCAGGAATATACTCGCTGCTGCACTCCTAGAATTACTCCTCAGCCAGGGCTGGAACCGCCTGGGAGGGGGCTTTTGGGGTGGTGGTGGGACCATGAGGAGATGCCACCCGGCCAGAGGAGGGCCTGCCTTGCTGGTTCTAGGACTGCTAAAGAAAGGCAACTGTGGCTGCAGCTGGGATCACCCAGGCAATACAGACACTTGCAGAGCTACTGCTAGAAGTAGGTGAGATAAGAGAGAAGAAGAGCTTCATCCCTCTTCTCGCTTTCTGAACTCTTACTGGTACCTTACAGAAGCAGAACATAACAGGACGTTGGCTGGCAAGGGAGCCTAGGAAGAAAACTAGCTTGCAGACTCCAAGCCCCAGCATGACAGAGCAGAGTAGAGAAGGGCAGGTATGCAGCTGGGAGACAGGAGGTAATACCTGGCACGTACGCTCTTCTCATTGGGACCATTGATGTATTCTGTATATATTTCACTGAAAATTATCTGCAGTGTCTTCCCAGCATTTGGTGTTTCTTTCAGAATTAGTAAGTTCTTCAGGGACCCGTTGAACTGGAGAAGGTTTCTGTGTATTCTAAAGGACTGTTCAATTAGAGCCATCTCATAGCCAAGCCAGACAATATGAATTTCAGAACACCCCTAAATATATAGATTGTCATTAACAGAAGAAAGTGTTGTTGTCACATGGAGCTATTGAAAGGAATGATGCCATTTCTACTGCTTGGCAAATGGACCTACCACCTGCGTATTAAATAATTGTAGACACGAACAAATGCACAGTAGTTGGACTTAATGTCTTCCAGTTAGGTCGGCTTACATCCTTTAGTCATTTCCTTTCTATCTTTTTGTGAAAGAAGGTACTATGAGAAGTTGTCTTTAAAAAGTGACGAACAGAAAGGCCCATTGGCCACCCTCTGTTTTAAGGAGTAGAAGGTAAAATTGAAGAAATCTTCCAGAAATTAGAACCAAAAGACAAGAGAGGGGATAAAAATTAGAAAGATCAGTCCAAGATCTAAATAATAGCGATATCACAATGAGAAAACAGGAGTAGGAAATTTTCAAAGGAAATAATGCAAGACGATTTCCTAGATCTAAGGGAAAGGAGTAACCATGCTGAAAGAGTCTGCTAGGTACCCAGCTTGAAGAAAAGACCCATGTCAAGGCACAGCATAATGAAAGTTGAAAACTTCCAGATAAAGAGCAGTTCCTATAAGCTTCCCAAAGGGACGAAGGGGACATAGGGTAGTCAAGGGGGAGATGGCATTCGAAGTGTCTGAAATCAGAATGGTATCCAATATCTCAGCAGTGGAGCATTACAGGAAGCTTCTGGCAGAGGTACTTTCCTGAAATGAAAAAGTCACTCTAGAAAGGAGATCTGTGATGCCAGAAATGAGAGAGAGAAGTAAAGAGAACCTCCTGGATCATAGCAGTGAGAAGACCCAGGATATCTTCTGTGCAACAGAACATGAGAACCGCCATTCCAGAATAGAGCTGGAAGTCAGGAGAGAAACTAGAATGGCTGCCGGAGAGTGTGGGATGTGGCAGGAGGGAATCTAGACGATTGAAAAAGAAAGTCAATTATTAACTCAAGGAAAACAAAAACTAATACAAAAAGAGGAAACATAATTATAATAATGTGTTGCTTAAGAGTGAATATGTACATAGCCATAATAACGTAGACATTAGTTGTTAATATAACCAAAACATCTAATTTACCTGTAGGAAGAGGGAAGAGATGGAGTGTAAGAGAGCTAAATCTAAATCCTGTAATGAAAGAGGAAATGACTATGTCACTTCCACAGCTGATAAAATTTAGAAATGATGGTGCTTTGGAGCATATTATTTTAAAATGTGGAGGTTAATGACAGAGTACTTAGAAGGGGAGGCAGAGATTGCTTTTTTTTATTAAAAACTGTTTTCGAATTACTTGCTTTTTTATTTTTTTTATGTTTTTGGTTTGTTTTGAAAATATTTTTCTTTTTTTAATTAAATTTATTGGGCTGACAATGGTTAACAAAATTATATAGGTTTCAAGTGTGCAATTCTATAATACATCATCTATATACTTGACTTTTTTAAATTTGTGCATGAATCATTTTGATAAAATAATTTTTTTAATGTTGAGGTTTTTAGCTTCCTTGGTTCTGTTTGTCCTGAGGGATATGCTTCTAAATAGCAAAGAAGAATCTATTAATTAAAACTGTGGAGAGTTTATTTCGTAAAAAAAGAATTCAAATAATTTTTAAATAGATTTCTTTGTGTATCCTTCATTGGATATATTTACAGGATGATGAACTGCAGAAATTTTGAACTCTAAGTCGGTTTGTTTAGTAGAGTAATTCTGAATCTACTTTGTGTGTTAGTAGGAGACAGTGAGTAAATATGTTGATGTTTTTTGGAACCAAGGAGATCCAGATAGCGAAAGGGAAAAGTAAGAACAAACTTTATGATGTTAAACTTGAACTAGAAGTATCATTGTGGACTCATGATTTAAAAATAATAAATTTCCTACTTTTATTTATTTGTTTGTTTGTTTTAGTTTCCTACTTTTAAGAGCTTGAGAAGAAATGATACTTCGGTGGCAGTAAGCACAATTAGCACCCAGATTTTGGTTTCTAAATACTGTTCACCACAAATAGGAACCAAGGCTCCTTGCAGAAACAGCTAATTCCGGGTCTGGGGTAGAGAAATGTAAGTCAAGCTTACAACATCTTCTGTCAGAAATCAAGGAAATAGACATACAATGATGAGGGCGTATAAAAAGAACGCAGGAACTGGCTTACAGGGACTCCCACTGGTCAAATTTAGGGCAATTGGAGCCATAAAAAGGAACATGATGGTAATGATGGTCGTAAACACTGAATTTTAAAAATGAGTCAGTGAGTCCCCAGTGATAGTCAAGAAAGGAGGAGGTAAGCACGGGAGAGGGTCTTCTTGCAAGCTAATAAACGTAGACGAATGATAAAATTATAAGTTTACCATTTTGCAGCCACCAGTATAATTATTTAAGAATCATCAAAAAATGCTAAACTATTGGGTAAAAGATTGTGGAATAGGATATTCACATTCTCAAATTATCACCCCACAGATTATTAATTACAAAGGAGGAAAGATATTTAAACAAAGCAATCAAAGTTGGTAATCACCAGCAGTATGACAACCTAGCAACTCGTCAGTCTGGAAAGATGGAATTCGAATACAGATAGGAAGTTATTAGATTATGAGTGGTATAGGTCAGGTACACTTGGATTTTGTTCTCATCGTCTGCAATACTCAAATGTCCAGGACCACTGAAAAGAAATACCACCTGGCACATAGGTAAATCCCTTAAGTTTAGTAGCTTGGAGCCACATACTGCCCAGTTGTCAGTATTCATTTTGCAAAAGCTCACACACACACACACACACACACACACACACACACACACCCATACCATACAGTGGAATATTATCTGACTAGAAAATATAATAAAGTACTGATACATGCTACAATATGGATGAACTTTGAAAAATGTTAACTAAAAGAAGCCAGCCCCAAAAGGCCACATATGAATAATTCTATTTATACAAAATGTCTAGAATAGGTAAATCTGTAGAGTAGAGAGAGACAGCAGATTACTGATAGCCAGGGGCCGGGTGGGAGTCGGGGGGGTTAGAAAGAACGGGGAGAGATTGCTCACTGAATATGAGGCTTCCTTTTGGGGTGATGGAAAGTCCTGGATAAAAATAGTAGTGATGGTTGTACAACACTGTGAATGTAATTAATGCCAATTAATTTATATATTAAAATGGTAAATTTTATGTTATACGTTTTTTCCTACAATTAAAAAAAGCCATTAAAAGCAAGGACTAATTCTTATAAAAAGTAATTCCTCTAGGATCCTATGATTCCACGCAGTACAAGCAATTTGGGAGGGCTGGTGTTAAAACCAGTTTTATAGGTTATTAAAATAAAGACAATAGGTTATTAAAGTAGAGTAGGATACGTCAGGGGCTCAGCCAACTTTTGAAGCTGCTGAGGAGGAGAGGCACTGCTTTCCGAATCACTCCTTGTCACTGGCCTAAAACTGGCAAGGGTAGAACACTGGCTCTGACCCAGTGTGGCTCTTCCTATGGTGTCGCTATGCCAGCCAGCAAGTTAGAAGTTCTAGGGAGCCTGTTCATATCCGGGCCTCCTAGTTTCTGGGTTTGTTTTCTTTTTCCTAAAATACTTGCTTTGGATCCATGTGAAATCAACCCTTAGACGTACATAGGCTAGAAGGCCCCCCACTGAGTGTTTGATAAACTTCTTGATAACGTGTTTGGTTAAGAACAGTGACCAGATGTGGCCAGTGTTAGTGGTTTGTGGCCCTCGCTCGCTAAACTTTTTCTTTCCGTGGTGCTTCTCAAAAGCTCTTAATTTTCCCTGACACACCAGAGTGTTGAAGATTGAGGTTAAGTGGGATGGACAGGCAAACTGCTGAAAGATATGTGCTCCTGTAGTAACATGTGGTTGCGTCAAGGAGAGAGATGGGGAGAGCCGGGTAGAAGGAGAAGTGAAAGAAATTTCAGAGATGAGGTAGGATGAGAAGGGGAGAAGAGTAGTACTGACAGGCAAAGAAAGATCCTCTGTTGAGAACGCCTCCTGTGTTCCCCTATGAAATCAGCTTCCTATACCATGATTCCTTTTCTTGGTCTCAGTAGTGAAAGAACCTGCAGTGACTTGTTTCTAGATTTCCTGAATGAATTATAAAATACGAAAAATATGGGTGTTTGGATTAGGCACTTCTGATGTCCAGTTCTGTAGCAGGAAACAAGGAAAGGCCCATACCTCAAAATATTTCTACTCCCCACTTCTTTGAAGTTTTTCAGTTGTGCCGTTGAGAGAGTCATTTAGGCCAGGGTCACAAATTCAAATGCCCGTGAGGTAAAGAAAATGAGACCCGCAGACCTGGTACATGGCAGTTGGGAACAGCGAGTGCGCCTATGAACTGAAGCGTGTGTGTCCCTCTGGACTGGGGGCTTGCTTTTTGGTCCCACTGTGGGCCCTGGGCTGACAGATCAGCTGCTGCCTCCTTTAAGAAAAAAAAAAGGGAAGGAGGGAGGGAGGGAGGAAGGAAGGAAGGAAGGAAGGAACGAACAGAAAGGGAAAAACATGATTGTTTGTGAAACTTGCCAATTTTTGAACCATCTGCCCAGGCCAAAACATCACTGCAAACCGGACCTGGCTCCCGGCTGCCAAGTCATGACCAGTGATTTAAGTCAACAAATTACTAATACAGAGGCAGAGGCTGGATATGATGTGTGTGAGGTCAGGGGAGGTCAAAGAGTTTGTTATTCACTTTTTAGAGTAACTTAATTTGATTTTTTAAAAAATATCACCAGGAAATCATTCATATTAGGGAAATGGGAACTTGGATGGGGAAATAATTTTATACCATGGAGGCGAGGCGGCGGGGGGAGATGCGGTCTGGCCTGGATGATGTGTCACTGTGGGCCAGGGACAGCCCTGCCATGGGACAGGGCCATCTTGGCAGGCTAAGGACAGCAGTGTGAGATCTTAGGGTGCCTTCGCACTGGGCAGAGGACCAGGTGATTGGAGGGGGGCACAGAAAGAAAGAAAGAAGTTTGTGTCAAAGGCAGAGTGTCTGACTTCCATATTTTGCTTGGGGCCTCCGTCATCATCCAGTCCCTACTTGTCCCATTCCCCCATCCCCATATCGAGCGGGAAGTACCCCCTTTGCTTACAGGCGAACCTATGAGCAAATGCAAGGCGGAACCCTAGACCTGTGCAGCAAAAATCCTGGGACGTGCACAAGGTAGATTAACTTTGCTTCACATGTTATTTTTATATTTTGTAACTCATTTCATTGTACCATAGTCAGTTCCTGTGCTTGGACCTGCTGGTTGCATTACCTGCTCTTTAAAAAAAAAATAATAATAAAAAATGGAAATTTTAAAAAGTTAAGGAACCCCGGATGAAAATTAACTTGATTTCTTTTTTTTAATTAGGCAGGAGTAATTAACCTCATGTTTTTCAAAGAAGAATCCAAACCAAAAGGAAACAGGAGCAGAAGCATGTTGTGCCAGTGCAGGAGTGAGCATAGCTAGACGTTAGTAGCAGATGGATTGCTGGATTGCTGGTTGAGTCGTAGCTGGAGCCGTCTGTGAGAAATCTGCAAGCAGACGTCCACGCCTGCCAATGTGCGCGCTGATCTGTTCCCAGCCAGGATCTGACTTCACCTTCGCCACCCCTGGTCTGACATCCATCACCACCCTGACTGCCTCCCCTGATCTGGTGGCAGAATTTATAGTTCTGAAAAAGTGGAGAGGACATAGAAGGGGGGGCGGGGGCGGGATGCATGGGAACCAGTTGTGAAATGATAAATCAAAGCCTCTTTAAGGTCTAGGATTCGTTGTGCATCTTTCACATTTGGGTTTTTGATATGAGAGGCTTTGAAAAACAGGAATATAGCTTAAAGAGGGTGGGTTTGGTTTTGGTTTTTTTTTTAAGAGACAAAACCATTTCAATGCTCAGTTTGGCTGTTGAAGTAGACATAGCTTTATCCTGGCTTCATTGTGGCCGTTTGCACCTAGCAGTAGAGAGGACAGCTGTAATTAACCCCTTTCATCTGATTGTACTGTCTCTGGGTAAACTGAGCCCCATCCATCATGCCAAAGCCTCAGTAAAATCTTGGAGTGGTTGGGTATCCGGGACAACAGTTTGGTTTCTAAGGCTACATATGGATGGAAGAATTAAGTCTCCACTGTTTCTTGAAACAGAGGAGAAATGTTTCTGGTTTGGCGGCACAGATCGTCATTAGCCCTCTACTCTTGTTCCTCAGAAATCTTCTCCATCCCTTGATGCCAGTCAACCTCCCCACTTAGTGTCCCCCCATGTACACCCCTCGTCTGCACATCTGTCTCTTGACCGCCCTGTCATTTCCTGACACTCAACATGTCTCAGACCAAATTCATCACGTGCAGCTCCCACCCCACTGCCTTAAACATGCATAGCTATACGCACTTGAAACCAAAGCAAACAGCCAGCCTCTCTCAGTATATGTGTTTGACATCATCATTCTTCAGCAGCTCAAGCTGGACAATTTTTGTGTGTTTTTCATATTTGGGTCCTTTTTCTTCCTCTTCCTCCAGTGCCCTTCTGCTCTCCAGGCCGTAGTATTTCTTACACTCGGTCTCCTCCTCCTGCATTCTCCCTGTCACCCTTCTCATGCAGGCTGGGTTGCTGTTACTGTACCTCCCTGAGTGGGCTCCCCAGTGGCCCCGTCTCCCGTCTCACTTTCCTCCTGTGCATCCTTGCTATGGCCCCCCACCTGACCGCTCTGAAACACCTCTCTCATTTTGCCAGGCCATTGGTAGCAAACCTCCCAGCGCTCCAGCTTGCCCCCAGAACCCAGCTCAGAGTCCTTGGCTCTGGATCTGAGGCCCTCTGCAGTCTCTCTCCCCTATGTGTCATCTTCCACCTTCTTCCTATATCCCTATGGAAACCTTCCACTCCAACCAAACCACTTATCTCCACTTCTCCAAACCTAGCTTGTCCATATTTGCTTCGGAGCATTAGCCTCCCTCAGTTGCTGTTCTACTTCCAGGCTTCCTCCAACTCCACTTAAGAGTTGGCTTTTATTGTGGCTAATGCTGTCTGCCAAGCATGTATTATTACTCTTCCAATTTATGAACAACACATGAATATAAATCTCTTTGAGAAAGGAGCCATGCCTTCTCTGTGGTCATCACGGAGCAGCAGAGTCAGGCTGGTGCAGAAACGAGTGAGCTGGGAGGAGAGGCAGCGAGTCAGGGCTCCTTCTCTCAGCAGGGGTCAGCCCCCCCGTGATTGCTGCAAGGTAGCCACGTGCGCGCCCTCGACTTTCCAAGGAAATCCAGCATCTCAATTTCCATATGAAGTTGCTTCATAATCACACGTTTTCCACATCATACTTCAAAGGTGGTACCTACCAGAGGAACGTAGCCCCTTAAAAGGACGGTTTAAAGACGACTTCATATGCAACATGGATATGAAATAGTAATTCATCCAGTGTACAAATATAACATGGAGTAACAATTCTGCTTTTCAGGCAGGTTTGGGATTTGTAAAAGATTTTCTGGAAAATCATGAATTGAGTGTTCATCCTAGGAATTTGGGATTTAAACAAGAGGAGAACAATATGGCAGTGTTTGTCACTCTTTCCTGTTACAGATGAAATCAGTAATATAACATCTCCGTAAACGAATGTACCCAGATGCCTTTAATATCTCCTTGTTATTTTCATTTTACGAAAATGTTCAATGGAACAAATTTTTAAATGGAATTTTACCAGATCGACCTTAAAGGGCACTTTTGTTTAGTGGGGCTATTAAATGTGGGGAGAGTCTGTATGTTGGGGAAAATCACAGCCCTTTCCAGGTTAGATGAATGAGAGAAGGTCACGGGAGGGAATGAAACAGCTGCCCTCTTTGATAGGCTGAGAAAACAGGAGTACTGGCCTCAGCAGGTGTTCGGAGAATTTCCCCACAGGTGCAGATTCCAAATGAACTATTATTTATTACATTTTGGCTTCTGTGACATAGTCATCTTTCATCCACTCATCACATGTTATTGAGTCCCTTCAGTGACGCCGAACTGTAGGGAGGACCCCAAGGTGCATCGGCCATAGTCCCGCCTGCAAGTTGCTTAAAGTCTAGTGTGAGAAAGAAACATCACAACCACAGTGATACAAGAGAGAATGTGATTCGTGTTTCTTAGCTCCTAAAGGATGGATTCTAAAAGTGAATAGTAATAAGAGGGAGGAGCATCCATGGTGCTTTCAAAGATACATGTCTCTTTAGGTCCTTGTATCACCTCTGCGGGAAAGCTTGATTCCAGTCTTGTCTTATGTCCATGATAAGAGAAAACAGACACATTCCCGGCTCTTACAAAAAAAGCCCTTTTCTGCACATAGACCAGTAGACTGAGTACAAGTCCAGAAGGAGGGAGTACTTTTCTACTATACGTATGTCAGTTCTTGTAAGTTTTCTTGGTTCATTTTTCGAAGCACCTTGACTTGTTATTTAATCATGGTTGAGTAGAGAGAGGAAGTTAAAACACTTCATTTATGATCTACCTGAAGAATGGTGTGCCAGGGTTGTAGACGGAGGTGCAGTGTCAGATCCTAGGATTTATGAGATGGGCCCCGATCTCAAGGAGGCTGTGATCTCTGCACCTTGATTCTCTAGCTTTGGTATTCATGAGATCACCTGAAGTGCTTTTTAAAATGCAAACATCTGAGCCCCACATGCAGAGAAACTGGTTCAGGGGGTCTTGGGCCTCATTGTCTGCTAAGCAGCCTCCGATGACCTCGGCTAGGTGATCCTTGGAGCTACGGTATTCTTTGAAAAGCGTTGGCCTAGTAGTAGGGGAGGTAAGACATAGATCAGATATAGCTGCAGACCGCAATGGGGCCATTTATGAGTGGTCCCTCCACATTGCTATAGAAGTTCAGAGTCAAGAGAGAGCTCATTTCCAGCCTCTGTGACTAGAAGGCATGTGAGTTGGTGCAGAAAAGACGGGAGGGATTTTGATGGTTTGAAATGAGGAAGGAACTTCAGGCTGAAGGAGTGGAATGGATAGAGCACTGAAGCCAGGACCGTTCATGCACTGATGAGGAGTGTTCACTGAAGCCAGGGAGAGAAGTCTGCGGGCGATCTGATGAAGTCTCTCCCCGCTTAAAACCCCTTCACTGGCACCCCAGGCCTTCAGGATAAAGTCCAGACTCCGTAGCAAGGTGTCCATAGCCTGGCAGGATCTAGCCCCAACCACACTGCCCCCAACACACACACTCACACACACACACACACACTCACACACCACTCTCCCTCCTTTCCCTTCCCCCTCCCCTCTCCTTTCTCCTCATCCCTCCTTCCTTCTCCCTTTTCCTCCCTCCTTTCCTCCCACCTCCTCTTGTCTCTCCTCTCTCTCTCCCATGGACTGTGATCTACCATGTTTCCCCGAAAATAAGACCTAACCGGAAAATAAGCCCTAGCATGCTTTTTCAGGATGACATCCCCTGAACTTAAGCCCTAATGCGTCTTTTGGAGCAAACCCTAGTATAAGACCCGGTCTCATTTTCGAGGAAACGTGGTAGCTCTGCGGAGCCAGTTGCCATCCCCTTCAGGCCTCCCTTTATTTCGGTGGCTTCGCACATATTGCTCCCTCTACCCAGAACACCTGCTCCTGTCCGCCCTTCTTTTCCCTTTGCTAACTTTTCAGTCCTTCGGGATTCAGTACAGATGGCACAGCCTCTAGAGAAGCTTACACGTGGCGCCTGGGGATCCTCTAAAATGCGGATTCGGATTCAGTAGTTCTGGGTGGAGAAAGGCCTGAGTTCTGCACACCTAACAAGCTCCCAGGAGACATGATGCTGCTTCAGGGGCCACACAGAGAGTGGGACGGATCTAGAACAGCAGCCCCCTACCAGGCTCCACATCAGAATCACTTAAACGCTACCAATGCCTGGATACCTCTTCCCTGTAAATTCTGACTTAATCGCTCTGGAGTGTAGAACATTGGTATTTTAAAGTCTTCCAGGGGATTCGAATGTTCAAATTGAGAACTACTGCACTAGGCAGGCTCCCCTGGCTCCTCAGGTCTGGATTGTGATGGATGCATACAGGGTGTCATCCTCAGTCAGGTACTGACTATTTGCCAGTGACCCTCACTAGACTCTTAGCTACCAAGAGCAGAGGCTATGTCTTATTCATTCATTCATTCATTCACTCATTCACTCATTCACTCATTCATTCAGGAAGGGGTTATGGGGTATCTGTTCTATGCTATACACTGTGCAAGGTACGAAAGATACAAAACAGAACTGAGTTCATAGAATGTCCTTGAGTTCATAGAATGTCCAGTATAGAAGGAAAACCATCATTTAACATGGCACCAGGCATGGTGCGTCCTTAGTAAGTTTATTGAACGAGTGAAGGAGGAATGAGGAGAAGGAAGAATGCAAAGAAAGATGGCAGGAGGAGTTTAAAGAAGTGGTTGTCACCAGAGCACTTTGAACACTCAAGGTACTCTGTGTCTCTGCGTGTAGCTGGAAGCTAGGAGGCAGGTGTCAGCCAACCCTAGATCATACAATTGGACGATTAAGCATTTGGAAGGAGGGCAACCACAGGAAAGAAAAAGGGTGCATAGCATGCATATCTATACATAAGCAGAATGAGTCGACTGGGAACTGCAGGGGAGGGAGATTCTGAAAAGCCTCCTGAGCAGGTTTGGTAAATGGAAAGGCACTGTTTGGTGCCAGGTATTACCTCTCTCCAGTATGTCAGGTGCCCTTGATAATCTCCAGATTCGGAGTTCTATCTTTTATATTCTCTTCTATAAGGGCTTTCTGAGATTCACTCACCACCAAAGCCCATTTCCCCTGTAACATTTTAAGTTCCTTAACTGCGTTCTCTCCAGCGGTGGGGAGTTTTAGAAATTTTAACCCTCATATTCAGGGAGAGGTTACTATACTTGAATTATTATCCTGTACTTGCAAAATTAGAAGCAACGAGCTTGAAAAATCTACTAACAAAGGAAACAAATAGTAAGAAGACATAGAAGCCTGTAGAAGAAGGAGATGCCCAGTAGAAAATGAAGGCAGTCACACAGAAAGAGACGTGAAGAGGAAATGGGAGCGGGAGAGTGGGGTTTGGGGGAGTACGTCTGGCCATCCTGCTGTCCAGTGGCAGTGGAAATTAGAATAAGTTATCACCTCCTTTGAAATACTGATGGGCTCCTTTTCTTCCACAACTTAAACAGTGTTTTGTACTCCGAAAAACCAGCCTTTTCTCTTTGATTTTTATATTTCAAAGTTTCCTTTTTTAAATGGATGTGTATTTTCCCCGTGGAATTCTTGGGAGATATTTTCCGTGGGTGTGAAGGGATGACATACTTTAGAAATGTATTTCCAGTCCTCTGAGGTGTCGTCTGGAAGTCGTTCCGATGTGGGAAGCTCTCAGTTCCCTTTTGTGGCCTGAGCAGTTGGGGCTACCTAATTCCCTCTTACATTTTCAAGGAGACCTTTTGAGTGGAAATAGGTATGAATTGCTCTGAACTTCATTTCCTTCCTCCCATTTCTCGCTGTGGCCTTGTAGGAATAAGAGCAGAAATGAACAAAGAGTGACGCTACTGGGAGAAAACGTTGATGGGTAAATATTATCAGATACCCCACATCCCCCTAACACTTTTTTCCCCAGGCAGAATTACTACCCCTCTAAGCGCCCAATTAAAAATTTAAAGCAGTGTTCTTAGTCCTAATGTCTGACGTGGTCATTGTGGACCTATGCATCTACGAAGCCGTGTTTAGCAGCCAGGTCTCTAACATTCCTTTTGGCTGCCACTCCCTAACAGAAAGGATTTTCACCCCGGTTTGCACTCAGCCTTTGCTTTCCTGCAAGGTGCTGAATCCTCGTCCTGAAAAAGTTTGTAGAAGGGTTTTGAAATGCTAATCACAGCTGCTGACAGGTACGAATACCCATCAGCCTGGAATGTCACACCTATTCAAAGTAATTGAACATCCTTGAATATAATCTCCTTGAAAACCAGAAATGTGAAACCTGGTTGCTTCGAGCTGAGAGAGAAAATTTCCTCCTCACTCCGACAGCAAGTTTGTCTCAGGAAACTAAAAAATAAATCAATAAATAAATAGCTACAGAATTTCCTCTTCCCCCGCCCTCCGCAGTGTTCCTGTATAGTTTTAGCCATGTATACCCAGGGAGCACACACACGTGTGTGTGCGTGTGTGCATGCGTGTGTATAAGACACTACTTGGGTGCCTGTTGTAGTAATTTAACTATAATTTATTTTTCAAAACTCTTGAGGCGGAGAGCTAGCTGATGCATTAATATATTTTCTTTTTAGAAAAGGCTTATTGGAGGTTTTTTTTCTGA
The DNA here is from genome assembly GCF_004115265.2 of Rhinolophus ferrumequinum. Taxonomy (NCBI): domain Eukaryota; kingdom Metazoa; phylum Chordata; class Mammalia; order Chiroptera; family Rhinolophidae; genus Rhinolophus; species Rhinolophus ferrumequinum. Next base: position 9,871,965 of record NC_046304.1, read on the forward strand.
TTTTGAATACAATAAGTTTACTGTTGAAAAATGGTAAAATAGAGAACAGTAAACAACAAAAATCCACCACCTACAATCACTATTAACATTTTGGGGTATATGTTTCCAGTCTTTTTGTGTGCATACGTATAACATGTCTACATGTATTGCCTTTTCCAGACGATTTTGGGATCATATCTTACATGCCAGGTGACTTGCTTTTCTCACTTCCTGGAGTCTGAAAATTTTCTATGTCTTTACATAGTCTCCAACTCTAATGACCATATAACTTTCTGGAAAAGTGTACTGTATCTTTTTAAATGACCTCCTGCTTTAGGTAAGAGTAAATATTTCTGGCATTTATTCCCAGATATGTTTTAATTTGGAAGTTTGGAACCACAGGAAACTTGAACTTCTATGTTCATCTTTAGTGGAGAAATACCACGCTTTAAGAAGTATTGCATCTCATACCTTTTGGGTGTAGCAGCTGAAAGCTTTTAAAGACACGGTGTATTTTCCCAAAGACCGGCAAAAAATAATATGACCCCCTTTGGCAAACGTATCTTGGGTGCTAGGCGCTGTGCTGGGTGAGACAGGACACAACCATGGCCCTTGCCCTCCCCGGGCTTCTATTGCAGGGGGCGGGGGAGAGGCAATAAAGAGACACCTAAATGTGATCAGTACCAATTGTGATAGTCTAGACAGCCAGCCAGAGGGCCCTCTGGATCTAAAGGCTCTGGAAAAGGATCCAGTTCTGCATTACTTCCTTTATTAACATCATGATTGTCACTAGAGAGTGGTTTGGATACCATAAGCGCGGTTAGGTAATTATGACACATGAATGAAATACAGTACCATTAGTTCCGCTTGAATGTGCTATACCATCGTCTCCAGTTACTCGTAAACTTGGAAGAAGTGAAATGTCACTGAAGATCTAGATCTCTAGAGGAAGAAAGCTGCTGTTTTTGCGCTTTCCTCTTCTGAGCTTTTATCTTCCTTAAGCCGTCGATGTTGTTGGTTAAGTTAACCAAAGGCAGCACAGTGATTTGATGGTTTGTAAAATCTGTCCTCATTGTCCATTGGTGCTTTGGATGAAGGAAAAATGATGCGCTCTCTGATTCTTAGTCATTCTCCCTGACGCCAACTCAATCCTCATTCCAATTTTCCCAGTTCCCATTATGAAGCAGAAAAGACTGCTTAAGGCCTGGTTTATTTACCTAATAAACTGGCTCTTGTATTGCCTGGGAAATGCTAAAATTTTTTAGCCAAGAAATCCTAGTAACAAGCAAACAGAGGTCCAGCAGTCAGGTCTGAAGAAACAACAAAATGAAGGTCAGCTAATATCGCCATTATTCTCCTTCCTGGTGGTCATGACAGCGCTGGGTTTATTTGAAGATCCCAGACTTCGAATCATTGCTTGTATTGTTAGCTGCCCAAGTATTTTAGGCTGTGCCAACAGTTTCAGATATTAATGTATTCTAGGGATCAGTGAATGAAGAATTCCTCTGCACTTTTTTCCTTTTTAATTTTTTTCCCCTTTCCATACACTTTGTTTGTAGTGTCTTTGTCTGCCAGACGTTGCTGGGCATTTCTAATGAGACAGCAAAGAATTGCAGAAGGCAAAAAGGCCAAGGGGGGTAGGGAGAAGAGAACCGTGAGGAGAAACAGGGCGTGTTTAGCACTTTAACAGTAAGGTGACATTTTTACAAGCTAGTCAGGTGCACAGGAGTCATTGGGAAAAGCAGCACTGGCGATGCAAATCCAGAGTGGAAAGTACATTTCTGGAAATGTCTGGCTCATTGGTTAGCTTCTCGCAACAAAAACGCACTTTATTTTTGAACATCGTTTTCCCTGCAGGACATCGGGCCTTGCTGCTGCTTTAGTATTCATTCCAGCTTCATTATTGCAGCCACCTCACAACCCACCCTGGGCAGCTGGTAAAAGGGGGGAAAATTAAAGCAATTCATACTCCTGGTGACTTACTGCTGCAGAATAATTGGTTTCTGTTTGCAAAGAACATTATCACAGCAAAGCCCAGAAAACAGAAAGGTCTGTCTGAGAGAGGGGTTACTGGGGCTAGGATAGAAAGTGGGGCAGGGGGTGGGGGTTGTGAAAAGCCACGTTTTTGAAAAGGCAATTAGCTAATAATTAATTTTTAATATCATTCCGTACTAGGATTTGTCTTCATGTGATATATGTACATAGGCTGGTTTTTTTTTTTAGCACCCCCTTTGATACCTCATGGAAATGTTAATGAGACAAAACCAGTTAAAGAGCTCTTTACACAGCGCAGTGCTTTGGGGAAGGCCAGAATGAAATGCAGACCCTCTGAGGGCTTCTCTGACACACAAGAAGTCCCTTTGTTTCCTGTTTTATAAACCAGAGGCATGTCTAAAATTGCAGGGAAAGTGAGAGGGAGCTGAGGAGTTGGCGCCAGAGGCCTGGCTTTCTATATTTAAAAAAGAGAAAAAATTGCTCGCTCGTTATTCGTGCCTGGATTTGATAGGCAGTCCAGGGTGTTTTTGAAGTTCTGAGGGAAGGTTCTCTGAAGATGTAAGCGGGATCTGTCTTTCACTTAGACTTAATTAAGAAACTTGCTGGCTTTGTCTGTAGGGGGCCCATTACGCGCAAGCCGCAGCCCCCTCTGAATAGGGGCTCAGCCTGGAAAGTGTATACATGCCATACCGCCTTTGTGTCGTGTTGCCAAACTGGAGGCAGGAGCAAGTGCAGACGAGGCTCTGCCAGAGGTCATCCCTTGTTGTTCATAAATGTGAGCCCACGGCCCAAACAGAAGGCTAAAGCAAGTGGAGGGACATTCCTTAGAGATCTAGAACTAATGAACCTTTTATATAATGAATATAGTAAACAAAAAAGTGGGGGGGGGTAGAAGAGAGCCCGTCTGTTCTCCAGAGTCCTGTTCATAAGTCGCCGTGATGGGCCGCAGGGTGAACCCCAGAGGTAAATAGTGTCGTCGGAGTGCTTTGCATGTCAGCCAGGGGTGGTTAGAGCCCGGCTTCCGGCCGAGTCTCACCCTTTAGCCTCCTTCCACCCAGCCCCGGAGTAAGTTTGCCTGGTCACTGTTCTTGTAACCTTGAGAATAATTTCCCCCTGGTGGGCTACAGTGGCCTACCCTATTTAGAACAAAGTTGCTGAATGCTGGAGAATAAAGACCAGTTGGAAGGCTGTGAGCAATGGTTAATCAGCTAATTCGCATTTCAAAAGGCACTAATAAGAGGTGATAAATTCAAATAAAGCCCTGGGTATGAGTACTTTACTCACACTGGCACTGGAAAACCCACGGAGCGCTCTCCCTTCTGCTTCTCTGTCTCTGCCCACTGCTGTCCCTTCTCCTTTGAAGCTGTGGGGACCTCCCAGGGCACCTCTGCCCTCCTCTCTCAGGGCAGGGCCCGGTAGCCCTTCACTGTCCCCCTGGCTGTGACCAGCTGCACCCTCTGCACAGGAGCGGGTACCCTTCAGAGTCTGCTCTTCCCAGTAACCCCAGCCCTGGTCCTTTTTGCCCGGACTCTCTGAGCTCCCTTGCTCTCCTGTACCTCACTGACTTTCTAAGATCCAATCTCAGATCCCAAATAAATAACTGCCTTATTCATTCATCTCTGCCTCTCCTGGTCTGTGAGATCTGGCAGCCCTTGGCCAACTCTGTCCAGTTGCCATTTACTTGGCTTGAGAGGAGGGACCCTACCTGCTATTTTGGCATTAAGTGTCCTGCCCCAAGACCCACTTTGCAACTGGCTGAGTGGTCTGATGGGACTCGAAGTGGCTCTGCAGCTTCGCCACATCTCTGTCACTGCAGCCGTTCTGCCCCTGCTCACTTGTCTGCTCTTCAGACAGAGTTGGGCGGGCCGCATCGTGCGCTTCCCAGGGAGTCTCCTCATAATTGCGTCTTTCTGCTGTTACAGGCTGATGGCCCTGTCCTGGAACCAGTGTCACTCCCCCAGTGACTGGACAATCACCCAGCCAGCCAAGTAGCACTGTAGAAGTAGAGTGATTTTGTTTTAGCCAGTTCAGTTCAAGTGTTGCAAAGTGAACTTGTCAGAACTTTCTTCTTGTCGCCTCTCCCCGCCCTCGGCAAAATGTAGAGTATTGTTGCCATCGACAGAACTCGCTTGTAAAAGGGAATAATTTCCTGGAGCATCCTTGACCCAGCTTCCAGAAGCTGCACCGCCATGTTCGACACTTCTGAGTGTTTCTATGTCAGTAATATTTGTGTGGGATCGTTCCTCGGTGGTCCCCGGTTTTCAGGGTCCCAGAGCACTTTTTAGCCCCATCATGCTCTGGAAATCCATTAGGAACTCAGCTGTCATCTTAATTACATACTCTGAAGGAATGACATTCCATCTGCTGGCCATGAGTGATGTGGAATTCCCCTGAACTTCCTCCTTGACAATTTGATGACAGTCAGAAATATCCTCACGAGCCCTAAGATGACCATTGACCTGGAGAGGTATAGCTGGGAGCTGGCAGCCTTAAAGTTTGTCACCCATGGTAAAGGCTTTCTGCTTAGCATACCCTCTAGTTATCAGGAACAGCTTCGTCTGAATCTTAGTTAGACCCTGAATTATTCTGGAAGGATTCCTTTTTGCAGCAGTGTGGACCAGGTGACCACCAAGGGCCCTGCCACGGGGGCACGAACCGACACTCGTGTCGTCACCAGGGGCCCATGGCCCCGTAAGTTCTGCCTCGGGACACAAGCCTTTTTTGCTTGTCTACCGGGTGAGGGATGGTCAGAGTACTAACCTCCTAACAGAGTCCAACTTTGTAACAGAAAAAGCTCTTAGCTATCAACAACAGAAACCATCTCTGATTACTTAAGTACAGAAGGAATTTATTAAAAGGAAATTGAGTGGTTTGAAAAATAAATCATTGAGAAGACTGAAGAATCAGGCTAGAACATGGGAGGAAGGAACAAAAGGCAGCTAGAACCAGAACCATATCCCCACCACAGAACCATCTAATGGAGGGTCTCATTGCCACAAATGCTGGGTACCACCCCCCCACCCCCAATTAGGTAACACTGCCAGTGTGGCACCAGAGGCTATAGCTAGAGGGGTTGCCAGCAATGTCCCTAGAAAATTGGTGTTGCTGCCACTACCACCAAAATGCATTCTCCATGCTCCAAAGTATAGCACCGAACTGGCTCTGTGCTGGCTGGTGGGGAGGCCGGGTGCCAACATTTGGCCCTTTTGCCCCTGACTCCTCCAAGGCTTGCATAGCCAAGAATTCCTCCAATGTACGAATTGGCTTCAGATGCTAAGAAGCTGAAAACTAACATGTATCCACTGCAAACTTCCAACTTCACTTGGAGTTATTTGCCAAAGATGGACATCTTCTTCCAGCATTCTTCTCACTGAACCATGTAGCTTTACCCAAGATGGGCTACATAATTTGTGGGGCCCAGTGAAAAATGAAAACGAGGGTCCCTTGTTCAGAAGTTACTAAAATACCAAGATGGCGACAGCAGAGCATTAAACCAAGCATGAGGCCCTTCTAAGCGTGGGACGCTGTGTCCCGAGGCAGAACTTACGGGGCCATGGGCCCCTGGTGACGACACGAGTGTCGGTTCGTGCCCCCGTGGCAGGGCCCTTGGTGGTCACCTGGTCCACACTGCTGCAAAAAGGAATCCTTCCAGAATAATTCAGGGTCTAACTAAGATTCAGACGAAGCTGTTCCTGATAACTAGAGGGTATGCTAAGCAGAAAGCCTTTACCATGGGTGACAAACTTTAAGGCTGCCAGCTCCCAGCTATACCTCTCCAGGTCAATGGTCATCTTAGGGCTCGTGAGGATATTTCTGACTGTCATCAAATTGTCAAGGAGGAAGTTCAGGGAAATTGCGCATCACTCAGGTCGCACACCAGTGAAGCCAGCCCTGGCTTTACCTTACCAGGGCCATAGGTCCACAGTTGGGTCTTGGGTCCTTTAAAGACTATACAAATGGATTCTGGTTTATCAGTGTTATTTCATTTTATTTCCTACTCACAGCTTGAGGTGTAATTTTACTTATCCCTATTTTACAGTTACAGCAAATGAGACTAGGTAACAATGGAGCTGTGATTCCTGCCCAGGTCTTCTGACTCTTAAGTTCCTCTTTCTATACATCATGGTCACAGTGAATGGGAGCTTACAGAGTGGAGAGCTGTGGCGGGTTCCCTGGAACGTACACTACACTCTCGGGACATCATCTTCCAGAGTTGTTCATGTTGTAGGAAAAAGACTACTCACTCAATTTTTTAAAAAAAATTTTATTAAAAACATACCGAGCATACAATATTATATTAGTTTCAGGTGTACACCATAGCTATTCAGTATTTATATATGTAAAGAAGTGATCACCATGGTAAGTCCAGCCATCTGATGCTGTACCACGCTATCACAATATTATTGACTATATTCCCTATGCTGTACATTACATCCCCATGACTTATTTGTTTTATACTTGGAGATTTGAACCTCTTATTCCCCGTCACCTTCTTTCCTCCTGTTTTAAAAAATGTTTTTTGGGGTGGGGGAATATTGGGGAACATTGTGGTTTTCCAGGACCCATCAGCTCCAAGTCAAGTCGTTGTTTTCAATCTAGTTGTAGAGTGCACAGCTCCCCGGACCATGTGGTAATGGAACTGGCGACCTTGGTGTTATGAGCACTGTGCTCTAACCAACTGAGCCAACTGACCGCCCCTTCCCCCTGCACTTTTTAAAAACAATTTTCCGTTACAGTTGACATTCAGTATTATATTAATTTCAGGTGTACAGCATAGTGGTGAGACATTTATATAGTATTAGGTTGGTGCAAAAGTAATTGAAGTTTAAAAGGTTAAAAATAATGGCAAGGCCGGCCCGGTGGCTCAGGCGGTTGGAGCTCTATGCTCCTAACTCCGAAGGCTGCCAGTTCGACTCCCACATGGGCCAGTGGGCTCTCAACCACACAGTTCTCAGTTCAACTCCTCCAGTCCTGCAAGGGATGGTGGGCTCTGCCCCCTCCAACTAAGATTGAACATGGCACCTTGAGCTGAGCTGCCGCTGAGCTCCCGGATGGCTCAGTTGGTTGGAGTGCGTCCTCTCAACCACAAGGTTGCCGGTTCGACTCCCGCAAGGGATGGTGGGCTGTGCCCCCTGCAACTAGCAACGGCAATTGGACCTGGAGCTGAGCTGTGCCCTCTACAACTAAGACTGAAAGGACAACAGTTACTTGAAGCTGAACGGCGCCTTCCACAACTAAGATTGAAAGGATAACAACTTGACTTGGAAAAAAGTCCTGGAAGTACACACTGTTCCCCAATAAAGTCCTGTTCCCCTTCCCCAATAAAATCTTTAAAAATAATAATAATAATGGCAAACACCACAATTACTTTTAAATTTAAGAAGTGATCCCCCTGAATAGTCTAGTACTCAACTGGCACTATACATCGTTATTACCGTATTATTGACTATGTTCCCTGTGCTTTACTTTACAACCCCATGACTATATTGTAACTACCAATTTGTACTTCTTAATCCCTTCACCTTTACCACCCTGCCCCCAACCCCCTCCCATCTATCACCCCCCAAAATCTAGTACCTATCTGACACCATACATGGTTATTATATTATTGACTGTATTCCTTATTTTATACCCTGTATCCCCATGACTACTTTGTCACAACCAATCCGTGCTTCTTAATGCCTTCCCCTTTTTTCACCCACACCCCCAACCTCCCTCCCATCTGGCAACCGTCAAAATGTTCTCTGTATCTATAAGAGTTGGTTTCTGTTTTGTTTGTTTATTTTGTTCTTTAGATTCCACATATAAATGAAGTCACGTTGCATTTGTCTGTCTCTGTCTGACATACTGCACTCAGCACAATCCCCTCCAGGCCCATCCATGCTGCTGCAGACGGCAAGAACCCATTCCCTTCCCTGGCCGAGCAATACTCCATTGTATATATGTACCACCTCCTCTGTATCCATTCTTCCATTAACAGACACCCCGGCTGCCTCCACATCTTGGCCATTGTAAACAATGCTGCAATGAACATATGGATGCACACGTCCCCTTGAAGTAGCATTTGGGTTTCTTCGGATAAATACCCAGGAGTGGAATTACTGGGTCCTTCTTGGTCTCTTGTTATAGCCTTTGTTTTAAAGTCTATTTTGTCTGGTATAAGTACCCCACCTTGTATTTTTTATTTCCGTTTTCATGAAATATCTTTTTCCATCTCTTTACTTCCCATCTGTGTGTGTCTTTCAGTCTTAAGTGAGTTTCTTGTAGGCAGCATATGTAAGGGTTTTGTTTTCTTATCCATTCAGCCCTCCTATGTCTTTTGTTTGGAGTATTTAATCCATTTACATTGAAAGTAATTGTTGATAGATATGATGTACCTGTTGCCATTTTATTATTAATAATTTTGATTTTTTTTTGTTTGTTTGTTTTTATAGAAGTTCCTCTAAGATTCCTTGTAATACAGGTTTGGTGTTGATGAACTCCTTCAGCTTTTTCTTAGCTGGAAAGCTCTTTATCTGTCCTTTGATTTTAAATGATAGCCTTGCCGGATAGAGTACCTTTGGTTGTAGGTCCTTTCTTTTCATCACATTGAATATTTCATGCTAATCCCTTCTGGCCTGCAAAGTTTCTGTTGAAAAATCAGCTGACAGGCTTATGGGAGCTCCCTCGTAAGTTACTAGTTGCCTTTCTCTTGCTGCGTTTAAGATTCTCTCTTTGTCTTTAACCTTTGCTATTTTAATTATAATGTGTGTTGGTGTGGGCCTGTTTGGGTTTATCTTGTTTGGGACTTAATATTTCCTTCACCAGGTTAGGGAAGTTTTCCATCATTAGTTCTTCAAATATGTTCTCAATCCCTTACTTTCTCTCTTCTCCTTCTGGCACCCCTATGATGTGAATGTTGTTACACCTGATGTTGTCCCAGAGGTCTCTTAAACTATCCTCATTTTTTTGGATTCTTTTTTCTTTTTGCTGTTCCAGCTGGGTGTTTTCTGCTACCTTCTCTTCCAAATTGCCAATTCAATCCTCTGCTTCATCTAGTCTTCTGGTGATTCCTTCTTGTGCATTCTTCATTTCAGTTACTGTATTCTTCCTTTCTGACTGGTTCTTTTTTATAATATTCATGTCTGTTTTTATACTTGCTATGTTCTCACTAAGTTCTTTTAACATTTGTATAACCATTGTTTTGAACCCTGTATCTGGTGTGTTGCTTGCCTCCATTTCGTTTATTCTGTTTCTGGAGTTTTTGCCTGTCCTTTCATTTAGGATGCATTTCTTTGTTTCCTCATTTTGGCTGCCTCTCACCATTTGTTTCTATGTATTAGGTAGATCTGCTATGTCTGCCAGGCTTGGCCAGGTGGCCTTATGTAGTAGGTGCCCTGTGGGCTCCTGGCACAGTCTTCCTGCTCCACGTTGTCCAGGAGTGTAGTCTGTGTGGGTTGTTCGTGCCTTTCTGTTGTAATTGAGCTTTGATTGCTACTGGCACATCAGTGGGTGGGGTTTACCCTCAGGCTGATTGGCTGTGGGGTTTGGCCACATCCACAGCTTCCAGGCTGTTGTGTGGGGGGCTTACCCCACTGAGTGGGATTCACCCCAGCAGGCTCTGGTGCCTGTTGAGACCGCCCTTTGTGTATGCTGCTTGTGGGGCTAAGTGGGTGGTCTGAAGTCATCCTACAAGTATGTTGGTTCTGGGGCCTCTTGGGAGGGGCTCTGGTGCAGGCCCAGGTCACCCACTGCCTATGACCGGCCAGGAGCTACCTGGTAGGATCTACAAAGCAACAGCCAGATGTTGTGGGGGCTCTACTTCTCAGCACAAATACTCTGGGCTGGGTATTACCTCGTGTGGGGCTGTGATCATTTGCTCCTGCAGGGGGAACCTCCATGGCTGAGATATCTCTCCTGATTCTCAACTGCTACACAGACATTTGGGGCCAGCCTGTTTGGCATCTCTACCCCTTCTACCTGTCTATATGTGGCTTTTTTTTTTTTATATCATTTGTTATAAAACTTCCGTTCAGCTAGACTTCAGGTGATCCTCCAGATTGATTGTTTCATAATGTAGTTGTAATTTTAATGTGTTCATGGAAGGAAGCAGGCAGTGTTTATCTACTCCGCCATCTTGGATCTCTTCTCTGCTCACTCAATTGAAAATAAGAGTTTGGTTTTCACTTCTAAGAACTGCATTGCATGAAACAAGGGAACTCATGCTCATTAGCTGGACCATCACCACGCTCTAGTTCCTTAATTAAAAACAAACAAGCAAAAACAGGCTTTCTTTTACACACAAGTACAACTGTGTGTGTGTTATGCCGCATGACTTTGAGCAACTCACTTATTCAACTTCCCAGTGCTTCAGTTTTTTCAACTATTAAAATCCTGACCATCTTTCACAATATAGGATTTATGCCTCTCTGCCCTGCGGTGGTGCTGTGCTCTCATCCAGCAGGCACAGTCTCATTCTTGGGATCACATCTAACTCCAGTGCCCACGTGCATTCCCGTTCTTCCAGCTACCTTTCTGCCACCTGCTCGAGCCCTCAGTGCCCCCCTTGTGTCTAACCTCTTAAATGCCCAACCTATTACTATCCGCCTGCTCCTACCAGCACCACCCTCAAACCCCCTCCATCAGCAATCTGCTTAGTACAGGCTTCCTCTCTTCTACTGCATCCTGGAGTAACACAGTTGCTTCCTCTTTTCCCCATTCTCTCCCTTTTCATCTAGTGCTGTCCGTGTGTGTCCTTCCTTCTCTCTCTGGTTCCTGAGAGCCTACCGCAAAGCCTGCTACAGAGCAGGAGCTTATTAATCCCACCATTCTCACCACTGTCTTCTCCAGTGTCCGTCTCTTTTCCTTTTCTTTTTTTCTATTCCTTCTTAATTCCCTTCCTTTGACAGGACACAATATGAGTTTAAGGCATAGTTTAGGAATATTTATGGTATGTATAAAATACAAGGTTATTTGATTGTTCTTAATTTAAAAATCATAGCTCTCAAAAAAATATAGCTCTATTTAAAAAGCTATAATGAATTTAATTGTTTTAATAATCATGTAGCCTTTGATTTTTTTTCCCCTTATTTTTTTTTTCCTATTTTCAACCCAAAGAAGGAGAAATTTCCAAGGGTTATTAGTTCATTAGCTGTTAGAAGGAATAATTGATCTGTCAACTCAAAGGATTTATAAGGATTTGGCTCACAGAATTCATGAAAGCAGTAGTATACGTTTAAATTCTGCCTCAAAAGGAAACATTTCAGAAGGGGCTTCCCCTTACTTTTTGCAAGATAAAAATTAGCATCTCTCTAGTGATGAAAAGGCCATCTATTTTTTAAGATCCTCTCAATCTTAAGGAGCTACAGCTGCAGTATTTACACCTACACCTGAAATAATTGGATATGTGTGTCAACTAAAAGAATGGATTATAAATATTATAAAGTATCTTTCAGACTTGGTTTATTCCTAGTAAAAGGAATGGAACACAGCTAACATTTCTTTAAACTCAAACGGGGGTTTGCTTTTTTCTTTTCTTTCTTTCTTTCTTTCTTTTTTTTTTTTTTTTAAGCAAATGCACCCAAATTGGGTTTGGTTCACAAAGGAAAGACTGACTGCAAAGCTAACAGACCCATCATTAGCCATCTCTGCCCTCTTAAATGGCCTGTCCATTCCACTGCTCACAATATAGGACTAAGGCCATAAACGAGGGATCCAAGAGAACTCTGGACAAGAAACATACAATGGAGTGGGATAAATTTCTTTCGCATAAATAGCAGTCTCCAAGGGTGACTGGTGTGAATGGATTCCTGCTGTGAGGGTCTCTGTGCCTACAGAGGAGATCTGTGGCTTTAAGAGCTATGGTCCCACCCCCTGGGCTGTGGAAGTGCTCAGTCTCCCCTGCTGGGCATGGTCCACAGGCCCCCTGTGGGCCTCCTCATTCCTTTCAAGCTGTGAGTCCTAAGGAACTAAGTGACAGCTCCTCTTTTCATTCTGCCTTGCAAATCCTTGAGCTGTTCCTAGTGCTTTCAAAAGGAAAATATAAGACATTTTACTTATTCTGTCCAGCAGGAGCGTGGAAGTCTGGTAAGACCCAGGGTTACGCCAGCAGTAAGCCTGGGGGAGATCTTCCTCCTCATCATGACTTGTAGTAAAAATTCCCTAGCATGACCAGTCACCCACAGTTTATACTTCCTGTATCCCTTACATCATGCCCTGTGGGGTGCCATCTGGGTACTGTTCCCCCAGGACTTGTGTACTGCTGGCCAATGTCTGGATAACCAGAGGGAAAATATGCTAGTAGAAATAAGTGTATCCAATAGTACATGTCAAAGGTTAATTTCTTAGCAGTCGTGAGCCAAAATATCCAGGTTCCAGAGTAAATATTTACTTTGAAAAGAATTAAATAATGCATGTACACAGTTGTTTTTGTTTTTTTGTTTTTAATCAACCAGTCCCCTGCCTCGTTCCTTTTTATCTCTTGTCCTGATCTCCAGAGGCAGTCACTTGGAACCATTTTTGCTTTTCCTTCTCAGGATTACTTGGATTTTACTAAATGATGTATTTATGCACACCATTTTTTCCCTCAACTTTAGACATTACCTGTTGATTTCCTGATCTGATATATAGGGTTTCACTCAAGCTCTATACATACCTTTCCTCTTTCCAGTATCATTGTTTTTATTCCTCTATTACTAGCGTAACTTTCAGTAATGTACTTAAACCTCTACTTCTGTTCCATTGATTATAGACATGCTCGCCTCACCTTCGCCTTTTCTCATCTCTCTACCCATCACTTCTATCATCTGTTGATAATTTCCATTCCATTTTGGCCACAATTAGGATTTCTATACTGTGGTTTTAGGCTGATTCCAAATTAAAAGCCAATAAATAGCTTTTATATTATTATATCTGTATGAATGTTGTGCACTGAAAAACAAAAAATGTGCTATGGTTCAAATCTATTCTCTTTTATTACATTCTGTCATTGGTTTAAAACCATGGCACATTTTAGTTTGCTAAAATTATTTTCAGATTTTGCTGTTTTTGTAATTCTTCAGATTCTTTTTTCTTTTTTCTTGTTGGGAGAAGAAGCACGTATCTTTTTCACCATACCCCTCCTGTCCTCCAGCTTCTAACTCACTTTATTCTTTTGAAGCCATTTCATTCTTCTAGAAGCCCACCAACTTTCTGTTCTAATTTGCCTGTTCTAAATTGCTTCTTATTTATACTAGAAAAAAATTCTACTGCCTTTAATATTTCTTGGAGTTTCCCATTGCCTTCCTTTTCTTCTTGCATTCCTTGCTTTTATTTTGTCTTGAAGTTTTTCTAAGCCGAATCCCCCTTCTTTTTCTGGAAACCTAAATCCTCAAGCCCTCAGGCTTCCTGTTCCAATCTGGATGGGATTATGACTCTGTAAATATTACTTACTGCTGAATCAAGTGGTATGACACTATTTTCTATTTTACATAACTTTTTTATTTTCCAAATATTGATCATTCCTTTTTTCTTTTGTTTAGTTTTCAATGCACTTGTGAGTAATTTTCCCCAATATGTCAACATCTTTTTAAAATGCCTCACAATACTAATTTCCACATGAGAAAATTTATCAGATAATCTCTCAAGGTTTTATTTGTTTACCTTTTGGTTTGTTCGTTGTTTACTTTTTATTTGTTGGTTTGTGGGTTTTCCTGGAGGTTTTCCCTTCTAGACCTTCTTTCCGCTCTGATCTAAACTAAATTGTTTTTGTTTTTTCTGGGCTTTTTGCACATTTTGTCATCCTGGTATTTGTATTTGTTATTATCCTGTGTACTTATTCTGTGTCTCTGATCTCATGTCTTCCTTTTTCTCAAAATTTTAACCCTTATTTTGCTGAACAATATCCTCAACTTTCTAAAAAAAAGGGGGGGACAAGTGGGGGTCAAGAGTGGTATGTATGCCTTACAAATTCTCACATGTAAAAATGCTTTATTCCATCCTCATGCTCAATTGGTAGCTTGACTGGATGTAGAATTCTAAATTGTAAATTATTCGGGACTTGCTTTAATGTCTAATAATATCCAGTGTGGCTGGTGAGAAGTCTGTGCCAGTCTGATTGTTGTTCCTTTGTTTGTTACCTGTTTTTATTTATCTTGTCATTGTCATATTGTTTTTTACTCTGGAAGTTATTAGGGGCTTTATTTTATTGTTGCTGTTTTCAAATGTCAAAACAACATGTTTGGATGTGGGTCTTTTAATTTGTGAAAGCCATTTCTTATGCTTACTTGTTTCTTTTTTATTGGATTCTGTCCTTTCTTCATGGGTACAGTACTTTTCCCAAGTCTCTTTAAGAATATTAACTAGAGATTTGGGTTATATTATGTTTTGTTTTTAAGTTCTCTTCTGTTACCAGAATTATCTCTGTATCCTCTAGGGTCAGTTTTTCTGTTTGTTAATCTGTGCTTTCTATGTCATGCTATGGGCTTTGCTTTAAATGCATGATGTATCTCGGGTTCATATGTATGAATCAGAGGTAGAAAGGTTGATGCCACCACCCCTCTGCCCCTTCTGCCCAAAGTGGTGTGACACTAGGACAGCAGCACCCACACTAGCAGCTCTACTGTCCCAGAGATAGTTTGCCTGGTTTCTTCAGAGAAAACGCTCCACCTTTTTATGTAGGTGTAAACACTTGGCTGTGGTTTTCTCCACCTGGTAAGTGGAAGGATCCATATACAGATCTTAAATGAATCCTATTTTTATTTCCATTTCTCACTCTCTTACTTGCTGTCTCTTAGTCTGGAGCCTCTCGAGAGTTGTGCGTGGAACTGGCATCCTCTTCCGTTATGGCTCCTCCTCGTGTGTTTTCTAAGCCATAGCTTCCTCCTTGGTTTGAGTAGTAGTCAGCCCTATTCCATTTGTCTCTGTCTTCCAGAAATTTGGGGCGATCTCCCTTTCACTGAATGTTCCTCTCCAGTTCTCTTTATTGTTGCAGAGCTATACCTCTCTTACACCTCTCATCCTCTTTATCTCCTCTTAAGCCATATCTTTTCTGGAGTATATTGATCTAATATCTGTTATTGCTCTTCATCTGTCCAAATGGACGATATAGAACTCTCAGTAGACATCCTTAGTAAGACAAAGTGCAGGACTTGTCCACGTCTGGGACTTAGACAAGTTAACGAGTATTCTTTGAATGTGTAGACATTATAGGATATATGAAGATGTAAAAGATATATTTCCAATCTCATAATCTAGTGGGAAGCAAGGCGGCCCAGACTTATGGGCATTTATAGAGGTTTCGCATTTGGGTTAGAATGAACCTCAGGTTGGCGGGCTCCCTGGCAATCCTTTTCCTCACAGAAATTGGAAATCGGCAAGTGATGCAATGAAGGGCATATGACAACTCCTTCATTAAAGATTTGTAGAGTACAAGGAATTGTACTTGATGTCAAGAAGAACACAGAGGTCGATCAGATACATACCCTGCCTCAAGAAGGAGAGATGTGTCTCAATAACTCTTTTTGTTTGTTTTTGCATGGAGGAAAAGCTTTACTAGATCACAGAACTCTTACACTTTTTAAAAACTGCTATGTGGAATGTCCAAACATTTTTAAATGACTTAGGAAACTGTCACATTTTTAGGAAATAAATTCCACTTTCATCATTTTCTCTGCCCCCACCCTCAGTGCTCAGCTATGGAATATTCATTTATTTATTTTTAGTGTATCTGTCTTATTAACCAAGATAAATAACTCTTAGATACAAGACACAATGAGATAAATGGTGTAAGAGGAATATAGATTAAATTGTTATGAGAGTTTGAAGTAAAGGGAGACATTACTTCCTGCCAGTGTGTGCGGAGTAAGGGAAATTAAAACAGGCTTATTGAAAAATGGCTCATTGAAAGAGAGGATTTGGACACGCGGAGGTTGTGAGGAGAGAGTAGAACTTGGGTAAGTCGAGGGTGCAAGGAGAAATTCCATCTCAATTGGAGCCAGAATTTCAAAGATGCTCATAATACGTCATCATGAAGTAATTCCCTTTTCCTACAACGTTGCTTCTACCATGTTTCCCCGAAAATAAGCCCCAATTAAGATGGTCAGCCAGATGGACGCATTTAGTACATTATGACAGTGTTCCAGAAGAAGATGACATGACTGTATTTGAATAAATGTAGGTTGTTATACATGAAAAAATAAGACAGCCCCTGAAAATGTGCCCAAGTGCGTCTTTTGGAGCAAAAATTAATATAAGACCTGGTCTTATTTTCGGGGAAATACGGTATGAGACCCAGTCTTCTTTTCGGGGAAACACGGTAGCACTAGCTTAATTGAAGCATAGGTCTCCTCTGACAGCACCTTGTTCACTTGAGTGTCTTTCTTCTTCCATGACTCTAATATCTCAGAACCCAGCAGTACAGCTCCCTATTCTCCTTCCCTGTCAGCACCCTGCTGTCCTATTCCCATCCAGGGAAATCCATGCCATGTATCAATACCTCCTTTCTATCCTCATTGCCAGCACTGTCAGAGAGGTTTGGTTGGTTTCCTAACCACCCTCTTCAGCCCCTTCCTACTTTCCCCCCTGAACTGCAGAGGTTGGGAATTTAAAAGATACATTTCTCAGACTCCTTGCCACAAGGAACCTACATGTGGCCTGGCTTCTACCTTAGGAGACTTGGAGAGAGAAGTGACCAGTGCGAGGTGTTAGCAGTGCACAGGGAGGTCAGATCTTTGGGCAGGCATGTTGGTTGGGAGTACTCTGTTCTTTGTGGGGAGCTCAGCAAACATTCTAGCCCCTAATTCCTATGGTTTTATGTGGCATGTGGCAGGCAGCTGCAGCCATGGTTCAGAACTGCCTTGGATGGTTGGCTCTATCGGTCCTGGTTATGTCTCCTCCAAATCTGGTCTTCCGGTTGTCCTGAAGAGTTTGTTAAGCTCTCTATACTCTTTAAAAAAAAATAATCCTCCTTTGCCTAAACTAGTTAAGAGTGAATGTTGTCGTCAACAACAAAAACCCCCATTGATATAACATGTTTTGACATTCCAGTCACTCATCTGTGTTCCTTGAGGATTTTGACACTTAGTTCACAGTTATCTCTTTCACCCATCTTCTAGCCATAGTGCTAGGGGATGAAAGAGTCTGCCTTGATGATCTATCCAACACTTTGGTTTCATCGTTTCTCCATCTCCATGGCTACAGCCTGGAGTTTGTATATCTAGAACTGTATCATGGCTAAACGTTCCTCTCTGACCCCAACCATATATCATTCCACTTTCTCGCTCCACTCAGACTTGCTGTTTAACCTCAAAGTGACCTTCTGTCCCATAATCCTTCTCTGTTCTCTTAACACATCAGTCCAGCTTTTTTACCCTGTAAACTCCAACCCAGTGCGTATTCCTTGCAACTACACTCCCACCAGCATGCAATTTCCTCACCCTTTGGACTTACCTGTGCATTTACTGTCTCTCATGATAACCCTTAAAATGTGCACTGCTGGTATAGCCCCTCCCTGCCCCCACATATATAATAATACAAATATAATATTAGCTAATGCTTATAAAGTGCTTACCCTGTACTGGGCACTGTTCCAAGCACTTTAACATATTACCTCATTGAATCCTCACAACAATCCAATGAGATAGGGACATTTAATGTCTACATTTTACAGATGAGGAAACTGAAGCACAGAAAGGTTAAGTGATTTTCCCAAGGTCACACAGCCTATTAAATGGTTGAGCTGGGATTCAAACTGTCTGTGTTCTTAATAACCGCACTCTCTTTGTGGTGCCTTTTTCTGTTTTAAAAGATTCCAAGATATCTGTGCATCTTATGGATATTAAAAACATTTTTTCTATTTCACCATAAATATGATTAATATCTCACTGTTACTATCGCATATTGTGGTTTTGAAAAGCAGTATTCCATTAATATATGTCATTTTTAATGAAAAATTTTCATTTTTATCTCCCATATTATTTCCTTGCTGTGCACTCTGATTTGAATGTCAATTTTGTTGGTGAAATATAGTGTCACACTATTGCAGATAAATGTGTTCAGGAGCTATTGAATAGCTAGGGTGATGGATTTTCTGTATTACCCTACAAATATTGATTCTGTTACATCCAATAATGCGTACTCTTATAAATGAAGCATAGCAATAAACTGGTACTTTTTCCCTCTTCTGTCATCCAGGATAAATCTAGTGTAGTATTAGACTTTGAGTTCCCAAATTGGACAGTGTAGATGTGAATCCCAGCTCAATCATTGAGACCCTGGGCGAGTCACTTAACCTCTTAAGCTTCAGGTATTTCATCTATAAAAAGGGCGTAGACACATTGCAAACTGAACGTGAATGGAGAGGTCACCATGGACCACCACTACCCCTACCTCCCAAACCATGCCCACCCCAAAAAGTTAATCCCAGTACCTCATATCACAGTATCTTCCACAAACAAGCACATACCCATTGTACATACACAAAACAGCTGCAAGAATTTTGATGAATTATAGAGTTCACTGAAGGTTTCATATTGAGACAGAGGAACAGGTTACATTGTATCCCACAAAGCCAGTTTTCCCTTTCAAAAAAGTCACTGCTTTGTCATCCACGGCTCTTTCCCCAGAAGTCCCCTTCACCCTCCTTGGTCCTCACCCTCCTGGCCCACATCAGGCAAAATTTCTCCAGTTCTTGTGCTTTATCAGCCAGGTGGGAGGAAGCCTGCATTCCTGGGAGTCAGTGAGTATTCCATTTAAAAAAGGAGAAGCAGAAACATTTCACTCCATGAAGTATTTCAGTCTAAGCTTGACTTAGAGAGTGGGTAATCCTGTGAGTATTTCTAAGGGTAATGACGAGGGAGTGCACTGTTCTGGAAAGTCTCCGGTTGCCGTTTTGCTCCTCACGGGGAAATGTCATACTTCTTCATACCATCTGGTCACAGTTCAGACGCTGAAAGCATAAAGTCAACACTGATGCTAACATCCTCTTCCATGAAGTTCTCTTATTGAGATTTTGGGGATCGGAGCTCCTGGTTGGTTGGTTGGTTGGTTGGTTGGTTGGTTGGTTGGTTTTTCCCTCGTGCCAGAAAATAAGAGTTCACTTTCTGTCTCCAGCTCCTGGTTACATTTATTTACGTTACTTTTCTGGACATATTTTTCTGAAAGATCATTTCAGGCTGTTCATCAACATGATTAATAATAGTCAATTGGATTATTGACCAATATGCGCTATAAGGTAGTGCTTCTTACAGAAAATATATATTTTGTCATGGTACACTTGCACATGCTCATTAATCAAGTATGAATGAAATGGTTTCTATTGATACGGAGTTTGTGAAGTTCATGCAAGGAAGTCAGTAAGACCATATTTTTCTAGAGTAATCATTTTGTTGGCTTTAGTGTTTGTACTTCTATTTTAGAAAAATTGATAAATCTTACAAGTCTGATACCCTCCCTGCTTTCCTTTGATTTGCTTCATGATGAATCTCACCCATCAAAACCAAAGAACTCACCGGTTTGAAAAGTTAAGTGAAAATTCAGCCGAGTGGGAGCATTTATTGCTTCCAGAGAAAGTTCTTCATTGTAGATCATCCAGGAGCCAGTAATGAATGTGTACCGTCAGGGGCCAGGGATTTCAGGCGATGAATTTCCCAGGGTTTAATCATTTCATAAGGCCTCTGAGTGTGACTTTTTCCCCAATAATCTACTTATCTCAGTAATTTACCCCTCCTACTGCATTGCAAGGAAAATGAGTCTCCCAGGTTGTTTGCATGATAAGTAGCTGGGAATTGTGTGAGCCTTTCAAGAAGCAGCCCTGAGTTAATTGTAGCAGCCTGAGCTAATGGTTTCCCATGTTATTTGGCAGGTTAAGTGAGGAAGGGGGCTTGAAAACGCCCTTTATCACAAGTACCACACATTTGAAAAGCTGAAATCTTAAAAATGTTTGCTCCATGGAAGATATTTTCCCTTGCAATATAAATGGGTGAGAAAAATGTCCTTCCAGAGATAGGACTAGCAGTTTTGTAAACAGCCCTGGACGTTGGCTCCTTGGATGGTTTGGGGGAGGTTTTTGTTTTTGTTTTTCCAATGGATCACACTAATTTGTCCCTCACCCCCTTTTTTCAGTTAAGTCAGAATTGAAGAATAAAGTGCTCATTGCAAACAAACAAGTAGAAAATCATTTAGGAAGAAATAAAATACGCGTCCTTAAATTTTCTGATTGTCTTTTTTAAGGTTCATTTCATATTTATCCTTGAAGGTTTTAGTACTATAGTACATCAACTGGCAAGTAAAAAATGGATTTTCTATTCAGGAAAAAGTCATTAGAATACAGTTTACTTTGAAAGGAGGGGACAGGATATTCTTCACTGTGTCATTAGAGGCAGAGAGAGTTGCATGCGATCTTACATAGAATTGAAGGTCTGGAAGTGTGAGGAGATTGAATCAGAACTGGGTTGGAACAAAGGTACTGTGTTTGCCACATTACGTAACTACTAGATAAAGCTCAGAAAGTTTAGAAGGAGGAGAGCAAGTTCCTGTTGGAAAGGAGGCTGTGGTAAAGGGAAGAACCAGAAACACCTGATCTCCTCTCTCTCTCTTCACCTTCTCTGCTTGGTCAGTGCCCTCCCACTCTTCACATCTGAGCTCAAGCATCATTTCCTCAAGGAAGCCCTTTCTAATCCCCATACAAGGGAGTCTTGTGCATTCTTACATCTTGCTTTCATAGCATTTGTACATGTATCTGTGGAATTGCACGTTTTGTATCTGTGTGTGTATAGTTAAGTTATTATCACTTTCTCCCTACAAAAGTTTAACCTCCCATGAATATGTAAAGATCTTGTCTGTTTTTTACATGCCATCATAATCTCAGTATCTAAGTTCTAAAAAATATTTGCTGAATGAATGGCTGGGTGGATGAGGGTACGATTGTTAAAACTATTTCTGGCAAAGGATATAGGGGTGAGTTCATGGGTTAACTGATGGCTATGCAGAAAGAATTTAGGAGCTTTGTTAAAAGGAAGGCAGAAGAAGAATAGAAACATGAACCTAGAAAATGTAAAGATACATGGTAGCAAATATGTGAGCGTGTGAACTATTCCATAAATAAACTGGCCTTGGGATATAAAAATGAGAAAATAATGAATTTTGAGTGTTTTTTTTCTGAGAAACAGATGACTGAATATATCAGCCAGGTGTCCAGCATAAAATACATGGCATACTCAGCTGGGTAACTTACAGAGGTGTAGACAGGGATGAGGGAACCAACAGATATTGGGCACACAGGGACCAGCAATAGCAGGAAACCATTACTCATACCCCTCCCCCATCCAAAAGGGGCAAGGGGAGAAAACAGTATTCCTGAATCTTAGTAAGCGCTAGAGCCCTAGAAGAGGACAGCAGGGGGAAGAGGTGCAGCCATCACCAGAACCACAGTGCTGAAGCAAGGAGAGAACAGACAAATACTCAGCCTCTCTCTCTCCTGACCTCTGACCTCCAGCCAATACCTCCATTTGCCAAATCCAACAGAAAGCCAGGAGGCAGGAGAGCCCAGGCGACGCAATGTGTGGGGGTTAGCCCCGCGCCTCGCCCCCCAAAACCAGAGTGAAAAGAAGAGCAGAGAAAGGATCCAGAGAGGCAAGTGGAAAATAATCAGCCCAGTGAGGGTATTTAGATTCATGTTTTTTTTTGTTTATTTTGTTGGTAGTGATAAAAATCTTTTTAAGTACATAAGTTATATATCATAGTGACGGTAATTTAAGACTGCGGCAAATAAGATGTGATAATGGTCAATTTTTCCAAATGCCTGCAACTTTACTTTTTAACTCTTCTATTTACTTTTTATTTCGAACATATCTTTTAACCACCAATACAATGAACAAAGTATATCCTAGAAATTTTACTCCTCTCCTGTCTTCTTGACTCTTTCCCTTTTCCATGTAGGTAACCACTTTGATCAGTTTCTCATGTCTCCTCCTAGTGTTTCCTTTTTGCAGATACAAGCAAGTATGAAAAAATATGTGTGTCTGTGTATGTATGTGTGTGTGTAAGTCATATCCCTATTCCCCCCATATGAAAAGTACCATATTATATATATATATACACACACACACACACACACACTCTTGTGCACCTAGCACATACATTATTATATATATGTATAGATATATCTGTAGGATAAATTCCCAGATGTGGAAATTTTGATAAATTTTGCCAGATTGCCCTCTGCAGGGACTGCACAGTTTATTACTTCCAGCAGTACTGTATGAGAGCATTTCCCCACAGCCTTACCAAAAGAGTATGTTGCTCAGCTTTTGGAATTTTGCCAATCTGATAGATGAAAAATATTATTTCGTTGTATTAGGTTGAACCACATGAAATTGCAATTTATGTAGGTCAGAAATGTTAGCTCATTGGTAATTTCATATGGTTCAACCTAATAGCTTTATGTTGTGTTTTTTTTTAATGAGTGAAACAGAATACTTTTTAATACATTTTAAAGAACGTTTGTATTTCTTTTTGTTCTGAACAGTCTGTTGATGTTCTTGGTGCATTTTTCTATTGCTGTTTTTTTCTTATCAATTTTATGGAAAGTTTTATACATTGGAGAGAAGAATCTTTTGTAATAATGAGTTTCAAATATTTTTTTCTTATTTATTTGTCTTTTGACTTTGCTTATGGTGATTTTTTGCGTATAATCTCTATGTAAGTGGACCTGTGCAGTTCAAACTCATGTTGTTCAAGGGTCAATTGTATATTGTTCCAATATGGTTATTATAGTAGCTTATTCTTTACCAAGAGTGTGTGTGTGTGTGTGTGTGTGTGTGTGTGTATGTGTATTTGCACATGCACATGTATATCATATACCCATAAAATATTAACATTGATAAATAGCAGAATTAGGGTTATTTCATTTTTCAAGTTTTATTCATTTATATTTTATTCAGTAAATATACTAATTTTTTCAAGCATATATTTCCATCAAAAATAAGATATTTTAAGGAATGTCACATAACTTACATATATTTCTAGCTATAAAGTTAAAATAAATTGCTAGGACTTAAGATTAATCTCCCAAATTAATATATGACCATGATTATATCCATAGTAAGTTGGAATGAGGATGGATCTATTAAATAAATGGTGGTGGAACAACTGAGTAGCCATCTAGGAAAAGAAAAACTTGGATCTATATCTCATATCAGGATAAACTCCTAACAGATCAAAATTTTATATGCAACAAACAAAACCATTAAAATTCTAGGGGGAAAAAATCCGTAGAAGAATTCCTTTATATACTTGAAGTGAAGATGACCTTACCATGACTCAAAATCTTAGTGTCATAAAAGAAAAGATTGATAATTACAATTACATAAAAATTAGAAACTTTTAAGAAACTTTAGGTCTCTTCTCTAGTGGGTCATTCCTTTTTTTTTTAAGTCAAGTATATGGAGGTTTAATTTACATACAGTAAAATTCAACATTTTAATGTGACCAGTTCTATGAGTTTTGACAAATGTAGTTCTGTAACCATCATCGCAGTCAAAATATTGAAGATTCCCACCACTCCAAATAGTTTCCTCATACTCCCTAGTGGTCACTTCCTTCCTTCCCTCTCTCCCTGCCCCCCCTCCCCCCAACACCCAGGCCCTGACACTCACTGGTCTGAATTCTGTCCCTAATGTTTTCGCCTTTCCATGGGTCATTCTTGGCCCACTCTCTTTCTGTCTTGTGTCTCCCCTATGCTGTATGCATCCTCGTCCCCATGGTCAAACCCAGGCATAGGACCATCATGCTACCCTTCAGGAAGAGGAAAAAGGATTAACATGCATAACGTTTTCAGATGTGGAAGTGGGACATATCACATCTGCTCACTTTGCATTAGTAAGAATTTAGCTACATGCTCACCTCGCTGGGAAATGTACTCTATTACTGTTGAAGAAAGAGAAAGCGAATTCTGATGGACCAACTTGAAATCACCCTTGCAGCCTAGCCACCCACGTATCCACAACCTGCTTTTGTCCACACAGAGAACACACCCTCGTCACAAGGGAGACAGCCCCAAACCTCATCCAGTTACTACATCCAACGCAAAGGCCAGGATTTCTGAGTGATGGAAAGTCTTCTCCAACAGGTTCTGAAGTGGCTCCCCATGGTCCAGTGACCTCAAAACTAAAACACAAGCTATTTGTATCTCTCCTTCCCATCTCCTCCCTGGGATTATGGTTTCTTCAAAACTTATGGGACTTCCATTCACTGTGCCAGGCACCACATCCAAGTTCCATTTCTGTACGTAGTTCTGGCTGATTTTCCGACTTCCGGCTAAACTCATACTGTCTCCCCCATTTTAAAAGCAGCTATTTTGGAGTTACAAATGATAGATTTAGGGGGACGACAGTAAACCTGATGTCTACCACGGGGCTGAACGTCTTTCTTTGGCTTCATGGGAGCCCATGAAGAAAGGCTCTGAATACCCACAGTTTCGTCTCCTCGTGTTTGAGGTACAGCAGTACTTGGCTTTTCCAACTCGGGGAGGCCCCAGTTTTCTAGGCTTTTTTCTTCCACCTCTTCTCATAAACTGGCCAGTTCCTGCATGAGCTCATCTCTTTCTTGTAATGGCTTGCTTAAAGTGAACAAATTATGTAGAAGCATTTATTTCTTTAACAACTGCATGTGTATTATCTCTAAATATATTTAATTATATTATTATAGTTATTTTAATGGAAAACTGTTAAGCAATCTCCTACCACCTAATTTTCAGGATTAAGTTCTGTGACTGAATAAATTCCTTAAAAAGCGGTCCTATAAAATCAAGCATGTAAAGAAATGTCATTAGTAGCACAAAAAGCAGCAATACTGGCAATACTGTTGATAGGGCAGAAGGATAGAGGGCATTGACAAGACAGTATACATGCACCGTACAATTGGGCGAGGACAGAGAGGATCTGGTACTTACCAAGTCTTTCTGTTTAGAGATTATTATTAGAATAGGGCAGATGAAATACTACAACATGGAGAATACAAATGTAATAATCCTTAGACAGAGAAGGCTATTGATAGTTTTTAGAGGAGGATGACCATTCAGTGCATTTGCATGCAGATAGATGGTAGATTTACTAATAAATATCAAAGCGGTCTATTTGAAAAGGCTAATCAAATAGATAAGTGTATGTCAAGCGTAATGGCAAAAAAGAAAAAACAAAAGCACATATCTCCCCCAAAATGCTCTGGTGCTAAACAGTTCCATAGGCAAATTTTTTCAAACTTGCCAGGAAAAATGATTTTCATGTTACGTAAACCGTTTTCAGAATTCAGAAAAAAAGCAAAGCTTCCCACTTCACTTTTTGAAGTTAGAATAACTCTGATATCAAAACCCAATAAAGGTAATATATGTACACAAATCTGTAGTCCAGTCTCACTTATGAATATAATTATCCTCAAAAGAAAAATCCTAAATAAAACATTAGCAATTCAGTTCTCTTTTAAAAGAATAAAGCACTGTGCCCACATCAAATCAATCTCAAGAATGCAAAGAGGTTAGTATTAGGAAATATACTAACATAATTCTTCACATTAATAAATGGAGAAAAGCCATGTGGTCACCGTAGTAGACACTAGAAAGACATTTAATAAAACTCAGTGTCTGTTCTTAGTATTTTTAAAAAGAAAGCAACTCTTCAACTAGGCATTAAAGGGTACTTCGTTATTATGCTACATAATAGCTGTCACAAACTAAATGCTACCATTTTGCTTCATGGTCAAAAATGAGAAGATCAAATCAGGGACAAAATCCGAATGTCCCCTCTCACAACTGATATCACTAACTTGGAAGACCTAGCCTGTGCAGTATGCAAATTAATTAAGAAGGAGAAATCAAAAGTATTATCATGTCTGTAAATATTTACACTCTTCTACCTGGAAAATTCAGGAGAATCAACTGAAAAACTGAAAAGAAAGCCAAGTCCTTTACCGATTACAAAATAAATGTACAAAATTGTTTTCTCATATAGCAACCATAACCAGTTAGAAAATGTCACAGAGATCAGAGAAAAGATCACATTAACAAGAGCCAGAAAAACTCAACAAGAAGTAGGACCTATGAAGAAAACTGCAAAACATTACTAAGGTTCAAAACCGAACTCTAACCAGCTGAGGCAAAATAAAAGGGAGGGGCAGTTATCATAATTGTAATTGAGGCTATCACACCTCAAAGGAAGAACTACAGGAATCAGGGAAGCTCCAAGGCCTTAGGAAGTAGAACATGATTCTCAAAGCTCTCAAGACTTTGCATTAGGACTGCAGGGTTCAGTTGCTCAGAGCGTGCACTGAACAACTCTAAACATAAGGGCTTGCCATTCATAAGCATAGTCACCATGGATTTCTGTATTTAGGACAATAGTTTTATGGCACGTGAGGAAGGAGTGCTTGTTTCCAATTCCCACAAATGTGCTGTTTGGGTTAGTGGTGGGGCTGCATTCCGTCCCTCTTTTGTCTTTGCTTTGACTTCATTCTTTCCTGCTACAGACTGGCTTTCTCCTCATGGTGGAGAACATGGTGGGCAACTCGCAGCCCCACATTTAAGTCCTTCTTACTCCATGGAAGGGGTCCTTCATTACAACACTTAGGAAAGTCATGGGGAAGGTTTCATTTCGGGCTGGCTGAGGTCTTCTATCTGTCCCTGAAACATGGGTTACTGCGTTTGACGTAGCCTCTGGTCAGCGGTGCAGGCAGGCTCTTTTATCAGAAGGGTGGGTAGGTTGGTTGGGTGACAGTTGATAGGCAGGAAAAATTATAGCCACAGACAGAGAAGATCTGCATAAATGTAGGGACATGCCATATTCCTAGATAGGCTGGCTTACGTTGTAAAGAGGTAGATTTTCCCTAAGTTAATATATAAATTTCATGCCATCTTATTCGGAATTCCAAAGGGAGTTTTGGGGCAACTTGACATCATGATTCTAAAGTTCATCTGTAATGACAGACATATGTAGTGAGACTAGCTTGGAAAATTCTGCTCAATCTAACGGAACCACCTTAATTTAGGTATCTTCATCTCAGTATTATTTTATCATCTATCCTAGTCTTAAAACATGATCCAATGTTGACACTTAATTTTAAAAGCTTTTCTCCCTGTACAATTTTTATATAACCCAGGAAATTCTGATTTAGATATTCAGAGACCTGATATCTGACACTCTTCCATCACTCAGATTATTTTGCATGCCCCTCGTACTAGAAGCTGTGGGGTTTCATTAGACATAGAAGGCATACCCCCTTCGTCCTGTCAACGTGCGAAATGTTCAGAACTGTAGAGAATTTTTATCCGTTTATTTGAGCCAAACTGACAACAGTTGCCGGGAAGCAAAATTTCAATGACTTGAGAAAATGCTCCAGAGAATGGCAGTTTTGCGGCTTATTTTATACATTAGAATCAAAAGAAGAGATGTAAGGAGATGTTTCTAAAAAGAGAAGTAACCCTGCTCCACTGACTGGAAGCAAGAAGTAGTGTAATTAAGGGGGCAAGAGTAAGCAAAGCAAGGAAATCCTTGGGACTGGATAAAAAGTAAAACGGAGAGACACATACTGCTTTTACATTGACGGGTACAGGATAGCTAATAATTCACATTTATAGCACATAGAGATGGTATGCAGGGAATAACAACGAGGGACTCTGTGGTCTCAAGCTCTGGTACGGTAGTTGGGTCCTGACAGGTCTGGAAAAAGGGATTACTCTGACATTCCCAGGCATGTTATCTTAGATGCAGAAAGACAATAGACAGGCTCACTTAAGCTAAAGACTGACCTTTGTCAAGGAAGCTACAGGCCTAGGACGGGACTATGGCCACGACCCACTTTTAGATAGAAATTTTTATGTTCAGACCATCCTCAATGGTTACTTTCGGTCTCTGAGTTCGTAGGGCCTGCCATGCAGGCCTCCCCTCAGCTTGTCAGGTTTAGGATGTGGCCCCCTTTTTCATCCACATCACCCATTACATATTATATTAGGCTTTTCCAACCAAAGATGGGTATCGGACATTATAAGTTGGTCATTACACAATTCTTACACACGATTCAGGGAATGTTTACCAGAATGAAAAGAGCAGAAAGAAGGTACAAAGATCTGATCTGAAATTACAAGTACACAAAAGAATTTTGGGGTTGGTTGGTGAAGAATTGTGGAGAGTGGTGGTAGACGGCATGGGTTTAAATGTAAGGATATTATAAAACAGTAGTAAGAACCTGACACTGTGCAAAAGTTTTTGATGATGCCGGAGATGACTTGAGCAAGAGAGCACGTACTGAACACCCGAGCTGAAGGAAGAATCAAGTGATGGAGAGGAAATGCCAGTTAAAAGTGTTTGCACGGGAAATAAATGCTGGTCAGAAAAACTGACATTTGTGATTTGTTTTGTGGTTGCAAATGGCACTCTTCTTGGGAAAGTAAGCCCATGTCTGAGAAGGGACGTGTACGTGTAATGCATTATAATACCTCTGTAAATATGTGTCGTGTCTAATTTCTTTGGCTTTTGAAACAACTGGCGAATTTTCAACCCTGGAAATTTGTAAAATAGGCGAGATAAATGTTTATCTTCTGTGATTTATGTTCATACCAGGCCTGGGTTCAAAGATTTCGACTAGATAACCATTTAAAGTTCGCTTCATCTCCACGTGTTGGAAAAGTTCGTTGATTGAGGCAAATCCAAGCTGAAAGTAACGGAGTCTGCATTACATTCAGAATAAGGAAGAACTGGAAAGGATGGTTTCTGAAAAGAGAAGTAACCCTGCTCCACTGACTGGAAGCAAGAAGCAGTGTAATCAGTGTTAAATACCGTAGGACTGAATACCCAAACAGGCGGCCCTTCCCCCTCCTCCCACATCATTGGCTTTTTTTATAGCTAAAATTCAGTTCCCCACTTGGCTTTGTAAACGATATGCAGATATGGTAAGGTTCAGCGTTCTGGGTAGCATATGTTTGGAATTAATCATGTAAGCACATTTGCACCAGCTGACGTTGGAGCTCACAAACGTGTGGAAAACTATGGTGAGATATGAATCTAGGAGAAAAGGTCACGGTGGCTGTGCTAAAACGCATGTTGGAGAAAGCTCATCCTGGTCCCCAGTGCCATCTGAAGTCCAAGAGCGTATGTGAACCCAAGATGGCCCTCAGACAGTGAACCCCATAGGCCAAAGGGAAATCACCTTCTTCAACTAATGGAGAGTGAATGAAAGGGAGAGAGAGCGAGAGAGCTCGCAAAACACCGACAAGAGAAAAACCAGGTGGTAAGGTTAGCCCATCTGGTTAATTGGTCACAGACTGTAAATTCCCCTCAAGCATCTTTCTTTTAAGCCACATCTGCCCTTGCTACTTAGAAAGACCTGGATCTTCTGAGAAGTTGCCGAGGAATGTTTGCAAGAATGGAGGCCACTCAGGTTTGGGGTGGTTTTGTTTTGTGTTTTAAGTTGAAAGTAGAAGTATGTCTGCTTACAGAGAATTACTGAGAAGAGGAAAAAAACACAGCAGGAGTGGGACAGGGTGAGGCAGATGTTGGAAAGTCACTTAGGAAACTCTGGACTAGTTGCCTCATCAGCCTTTCCATGGCCAGGTGCTCTCCTGTGCCTGTAGGTCCCAGGGCCGGCCCTGGGCAAAAGGACAGAGGTCAGGAAGGGCGTCTTCTGTACCCAGCCTCTCTCCCCGGTTCTTCACACACACTCTTCCTCCGGTCATGTGTGCCTTAGCTGTCTGCTCTCTTCTGCTCAAGAGCAGACGACTCCCCTGAGTGCATTCATTCTCAGATAGAGGGAACAGAAAGCATTGTCCCCACCAGTAATCCTGCCATGTCAGATGGGAGCAGAGTCAGAGAATGACCGAGACATAAACTGGGTTTGGCGGTGGAATTTCAGGCACCCTGAGCCTGTGCTGGGAAGACATTTGGGAGCAGAAAAGACTTCCTTTTACTCAGCAGGTGACTAGGTGACCGCTTGGTCTGGCCTGTTAGGTACATGGAGGTAGCTTGTTTGTAGGAAAGCTGCTGAATATACAGTGGGATCCCAAATTGTCCTTTCAGAAAGTGGCTCTGATTGTGTTCTTGGCTAATGAACATTTCTGAGTACCTGCTGTAGCCCGGCACTGGAATCCTTCTCAGCATGTTTGAGAAGTCACATATGCTAAACACGTTTTTCTGTGCCTCTCTCTGTCTCTCTTGTACCAACCAAGGAAGCATTTCCAAATCTAGTCAGTTGCCTCCTTAGCCCTATTTATGACTCGAAGCTTACTTGGCATTTTAAATAGATAAACTTGAGTGGCAGGAAAAGGGGCAATAATGAGGTTCTTATATTCAGTTCTGATGGTGAATTTCTGTATCCACAAGTGTATTGGGAGCAGTATTCACTTTTATTCTTTTGAAGTCTGGGTATATACCACCAGACTGTGTGAAAATGATACAAAGTTTAAACATCTACAAATCAAGTTTAGAATTGCAATTAAATTAGGCAGCCATGAATGAAGGACAAGGTACCATTTCTGGAGTCTCCCTGTGTTTTGGGCACCATGCTTAGTACTGGCAAGCATCATGTCGTTTAACCCTCATACCCATACAGATACTATTATCTAGTAACTAGAAAATGCATTCAGCTCTTCCCTTAGTAGCTAGTGTACTTTTCTGTATGTGTGTTATACTTCAGTAAAATTTGTGGTTTTTTTTTTTTTTAAATGAGGCCATTGAAACCCAGAGAAGTTAAGTAACCTGCCCAAGGTCACCTAACTGGTATTAGCAGAAGCAGGATTCAAACACCACATGCCTCACTTTGGAGTCTGCTTAGCCCCTACTCTGTCCTGTCGTCCTTCACATTTAATTATAAATTATAAGCAAGCCACATGGTAAATAGTTCCTACAAACAACGGGTATTTGTAGTCTCTTATACAGCTAATTCTTTATTTTTGTCATTTCTTTGTTATCTAAAAATGTCCCTATTCTTTAGTCTTCTCTTTTAACAATTTACTTCTTTTCCCCTCAACCATTTACTTCTTGATTGTTGAATAAATGAGTGAGTGAATACATTATGTCATAACATTTACACTAATGCATATGTTTAAGACGACGTCCTAGATTCACTCATGTCTTCATTTAGTCCATAAACAGTTATTAAATGCCTGCTACATGCCAGGGACTAGGAATATGAAGTTGAATAAGATAGTTTCTTTTTTCAAAGGGGCTCAGAGTCTTAGTAGGGGAAGACAGACTTTTTTTTTAATTAAGTCAATAACGTGTTATGGGTTCTAAGATAAAATCTCTTGATGTAGTGAGAGCATCAAGGAGAAAGTGGCTAGGGTAGATGAGAAAGACTGCATAGAAGAGATAACTCTGAGTTTTGAAAGATGAATAAGTGCTGGCCGAGGGCCAGGGCGTGGCAAGGCCAAGGCTCACTGTATTAGTCTGCTTGGGCTATCATAACAAAATACCACAGACCATGTGGCTTAGACAACAGACATTTATTTTCCCACAGTTCTGGAAATGGGAAGTCCAAGATCAAGGTGCCAGCAAAGTTGATTTCTGATGAGGCCTCTCTACTTGAGTTGCCGATGGCGACCTTCTTGCTTGGCCTTTCCTCAGTGGTCAGAGAGAGAGAGAGAGAGAGAGCGAGAGCTCTCTGATGTCTCTTCCTCTTCTTATAAGAACACCGGCCCTATTGGATTAGGACTCTACCTGACCCCCCAGTTCCTCCTGATGCCCCATCACTGAGGTACCCCACATTCCTTCTGTCCATGCTTTTTAAAGAGTCCTTTCCCATAATAATGTTGTCTGGGTGGGTCACTGGGCTTTTTCATATTTCCTATGTCAGTGTAGTTACAGACTCAAAAGGACCTTAATCTAATATTGGAGAATTCTCCAAAGCTGCCTCGGAAACACAAACCATCCTTCCCCATGCCCAAATTATAATGCTCTCATTTTTTAAAATAGTCTCTAAAATTCCAGACCTCCTGGGAAGCCTTCCTAAACTGATTCAAGAGTAGTGAGTAACTTCACTGGGAGGCCGTGTAATGCAGTGCTTCCGAGCAAGAGTTCTGCAGTCTGACTTTCTAGATTTGAATCTAGTTCCATTACTTACCAGCCGTGTGACCTGGAGCACCCCTTTCCTCCGCTTCTTTACCTGGAAACTGAGGGTTCGGGTTTTTTGACACGTGTTGCCGTGCTGTTGGTCACTACATCTTGCTCACTTGACCTCAGGGCCAGCAAAGAAGTAGCATTAGTGAGAAGGGTGGCATAACACAAGAAACAAGAGGTAGAGAAATCTCTCTAATAGGAGATTTGGGAGGATTAAATGAGTTATAACATGCTTGGCACATAGTAAGTGCTCGGTATTTGTTGTTATTTTTCATTATCTGTCCAATAGACAAGCAGGTATATGGCTACAGTCTCCTGGCGGTTATGTAGAGACTCGACTCAATTCAGTAACATTGGTGAATTGAATTTAAATTTGCTTAACCAACCCATACCCGTCATGAAAGCTATCAAACATTCAAGTTTTGTTCTATTTTCTGTCAGATTACTTCAATCTCTATTGAAAATAGTCTACAAAGAGTCCACTTGCTGGCCAGGTGTAAGGCCATATGTTTGGGGAGAAGGGTTGAAGGCATGACGTTTGAATAGCTGGTGGTATCTGAGGAACTGAGGAGAAAATTCTGGAAAAGAGCCAGAGGACGGCCAGAAAGGGGAAGACTTATTGGCTCTGCCTTTTCCAGACCACCTTGGGGTAATTAAGTGAGATGAGTTTGCAAACCCTACTCAGCTGAAGCCAGAAGCAAGAGCTGTGCTGCAAAGAGGGTTAACGTCAAAGTTCAGAAAGGGGTTCTTCTTAGTTGGAGGTGACAGGAGGAAACTTCTTCCCGTAGGCCTCAGAATAAAGCATAGCAGAGATCAGCCTTTAATAGGTAGCTAGAGAAATATATGAGTGCTTGCTCTTTCCTTTGTCTGCTGTATGGTTACCTTTCTGAAGTTCTGTGTTGTGTTATGAAGGAGACAGGTTAATAAACAGGTTCTATTCTTGTTCCAAGCTATGGCTTGGAAAAGCATTCCAAATGCCTGAACCAGGAATCGGGAACCAACCCTCTTGGTCCTGTGTGCCTGTTACTCTCTCTGCCACCACACGGTGGTGACACACCTAAACTGCAGAGGTAGGTCTCGAAAGCCAGCTGCACTGAAGCTCCGACGACTGGCACCAAGATTGAGACTTTCAAGATGCCTTTGCTCTTACCCTCTCCTCCGTTTGGTATCCATTTATTTGTCTGAAGTTTTTCTTTGACCGTGTAAAGGAATTGCCCGGTGGGAGGCACAGCATCCATCCACCTCTGGCCTCGTCCTGTACCTCCTGGATTCCCAGTGTATCTGTCCCCAATTCTCAGGGCTTGTTCCCGAATGCTGGTTCTGGTCTGGTTAGCTGGCGGTATCCAACACTCCGGAACACACAGACATGTGAGAAAAACAATCCCGCTTCCCCTTAGTTCAACTAAGGCTAGGCTGGAGGATTTCAAAAAGAACTTTTCCTTAGAAACAACAGCAAAATATACACAACAGGATAAATAAATGAATAAGTTCATGGAGTTTGGCCTGCAGACCGAGACTTAAGGATAAAATAGCAAGCAGTGAAGACTCGCTAGCAAAGCTTACAGAGTATTCAAAGCCTTGTTTCTCCCCCCACCTTGGAATCTAAGAACCTGCTGGAACAAACTTGAACAAAGATAGCCCCAATTCTCTCCAGGAGTAGATTTTATTTCTAAGTTGTAACCTCTGTATTCCAAAAAGTATGGGGGCAGCTTACAATAAAGTGTGTGTATGTCTGTGTGTGATCTCAAAGCTGCTAAAAAAATAGAAAATGTTTAAATTTACTGTATACGGGAACATAAATAGAATATACCCAATTGCCAAACTAATACCATGTTTGAGTGTCAAATTTAGCACCGAGAATAGAATTCTGAAAAACCATCACAGAAAACGGGAAATGGATGTGTTACACGATGATAATATCTAATAGAAAGAAAAAAAAAAAACCATAACATACTTTTTCAAGAAAGGCAAGATTTTTCCTGGTACTGAATATTTATCACAGTAATTAAAGCATGTAATTTATCAGTGATTTTATAGAACACACAGAAACTCTCAGTTTAGTCGATAGCAACATTTGTTTGAGTTGAAACTACTTTTCGAATTGACAGAATCCTCATTCCTTCCCAGAATTGGCTCACCACAGCTGTGAAGCATCCTCTTCTTCTTTTGAATGATTATTACTGCGGTCTTATTTTTATAGCTCTGAAGTTTTCTGATTTTTAAACATTCTCTTCTACTTTCATAGATATAAAATGTGTCATATCTGAGGATGTTAGTATTTCTCTGAAGTTTTCTTCTGTTCTTTGCATTGTATCTTTTCACTGAATTCTTTTTTCTGTTTTTTTGGTGGTGGTGGTGGTGGTGGTGGTGGTGGGGGAAGGGCGATAAGTTGGAATTTTGTCTTTTTTTCCATCAAATTTCTAGTGACACTTGTCTACCCATGACTGTTTAAGAATGAAGCGTGAAACAGACATCCCAAAGTTCTGTATGATATGTGAAGTGTGTTAAGTTGTAGGTTTCATAAGAGGATTATCAGACAGGAAAGGACCTAGTCATTTTACTGGGGCCCCCAAATGTTAATATCTATTAGGTCTTTTCTCTTTGCTGAGTCCCTTTCTGCTGTGAGGAGCCCTGAGTCTTCTGCCTGCGAATAGAAGCTTAGCTCTCAGTGTGGGGGTGCCTGGTAGGAGGAGGGGACAGCAAGTTCACCATTTCCTATGAAAACTGGCATTTAATCCCTCTATTTTCAACCTCTCTCCTTATTCCTTCCTTCTTCTGAGCCTGTTGTCCCGCGTTTAGAACCCTGGTCCAAATTCTCCATTGAACCTCTTTCCGGAGAGGAGAGTGAAGAGATAGTTTGCCTACTTGTCTGGGTTGGTAGGGGGGATCTGGGATATAACTGGTCCCCATGTAGTCTTTAACCAGTCCCCCTGTTTTTCGCTCTGCCTCCCTAAATACCTGGTGCCTCCCATCCCTGAGCCTCTCCAGACATCCAGCTCACCAGCCGACATCCTCCTTTGGCTTCCCACCCCCACCCCCAATCAGGTGTTTCGTCTTCTACTCTTAAGTCATTTATCACTTGTCCATTTATTGTCAACATTTATTGATGTATCTGATTGGATAGCATTTTCACCCCTATTCT
Source organism: Rhinolophus ferrumequinum (assembly GCF_004115265.2). Lineage (NCBI taxonomy): Eukaryota > Metazoa > Chordata > Mammalia > Chiroptera > Rhinolophidae > Rhinolophus > Rhinolophus ferrumequinum. Next base: position 9,907,134 of record NC_046304.1, read on the forward strand.
TTTGGTTTACGGATTTATGTCATTGTCCCCCCTTGAGGTGGAGTTGGGCAGGGGGCAGAGATAACCATGGCCGTTTAATTTGCTGTGTGTAACAGAATCAGCATGTTACATACATCCTCCCTTGCAGTCTTCATGACCCCCCCATGAGGTGGAGGTAGTGCTAGTCCCATACTGAAGATAAGGAATGAAGACCCCGAGAGGTGAAGGCCCTTTGTCAAGGTCATGTAACTAATCAGGGGCAGAGCTGCAATGTGAGCCCAGGTATGCCTCTGAAGCTCACACCCTTATGACCACGTCACACTTTTTCTGGTTCTCTGGGATTGCTCAGGGATTCCTTCTAACCACACTGAGCAGTATTAATCAGCAATACATACCACACACAATCCCAAGGGGCCATGTAGTTCAGCTAACAGGGCTTTTTTTCTTCTCTTTGTTCCCTAAAGCAATTATTTCTTTATTTCATTTAAAGACTCGGCCTCTGCAGCTGCTGCGGACAGCTTAGAGTTGTCTGAAGGTTGAAGACGAGAACCAAAGCCGTGAGCTTACAAGCTATCAAAACTTGAAAGATGTATTGAGGTGAAATACCTCTGCAAAGCCTCCCCACCAAACCTTTTTTTTAAACTGCTTTTTCTTTCCAAAATGAAAAAGAACCATTTGTACTATACATGCATAAAAATCTTCAGCTCTGGCGGTGTTCAAGACAAGCTTTTTTTTTTTTTTTTTTTTTTTTTTGTAACTACCCACCCCGACATAGCAGACAGTATAGTCTTCCAAGGGCAAAATAATTGTGTGTTGTACATCGATATTTAGAAGTCAAAGATCAGTGGATGTGTGTGGGCCGAAACATGTGCCTTTCTGTCTCCCTTTGGAGAAGAAGCCTGTGCTAACAGTTAAATAACTTTGTTTTCATACTGAATATTTAAGTTGCAAATTTGAGCCATGTGGGCAGAGGTTTGAAATCAAGACAGCTGAACTGCTGAGGTACTTTTGGGGTTCAACCACTTGGAAGGAGCGTGGACTGACTTCATGGGGAAGCATTCAAGTGGAGTTTTTCATCCCATTTATGATTGTGCCCTATTTTCTTTTAGCTTCACCAAGTCTGTTGTTTCCCTTGGTGTTCCCAGTGAGGTCCGTATAGTTATTGGCAAGTGTGAAATGTAGTAATACGGGCATTCCAGAAGAAGTTCATTACAACTTTTCAGAAGTATTGAGTAAATTAGTCACTTCTGAAGGGAAAATGTGAAGGTATTGTTTGTCTTTAAAGTATTTGTTTTTCTAAGTACAAATACCGTAGCAACTGTATGTGAAGACAGGTTTATTTCAGCAGAATTTGTGGTAAACAATATGTTCATTTATGACCAGGAGATGGTATATGTAATAGTTTCATTTGCTGCGATTTTCAGGCGTGATATAACCAGGCCATGACCATTCCAAAAGATATTTTGCCACTTAGTGTTTCTTTCGCTAAAGTGATCACTGTTTGAGACTACCAGAGTTGCACCCATGGGTGTCTTAGACCTGCTCCATCTAGGGACAGACGAGCACCTGGTTGTTCATAATGCTTTGGACTTACCCTGGCTTCTGGAGGCAGGCCTTCGAGAAATGGCCCATCTAGGTTAGATCAGGAACTGCAGGAAGCAGTCTGGGGCTCAGGTAGACCAACATGTGCCATATGCCCCTCTTTTGTGTCACTACGTTGGATCTCTAAATTGCTTTCTCCTGATTTGGGTTGTTTTATGTCCAACACTTGCACTATAGAGTTTGGCAGCTCAACAGCCACAAGGGCAATGTTTTTGTCCACCAGATGTTACCTGAGGTGTTCATTAAAAATGCAGATTCCTGAGCCCAATCCCAGGCTTACTGAACTTGACTCTCTGGATCCTGGGGCCTAGGACTCTGCATTTCCCTCCCAGCACCACCACCACCACCACCACCACCCCCGCTCATTCTCAGGCAAATCATGTTTCCAGGGTCATATTTTCCAAATTTCCTTGATGATAAGGATCCCATGATTTTCTTACTAAAAATACAAATGTCTGTGCCTCATCTCAAAGCTACTGAATCAGGATCCCCAGAAGGGTGGGGCCTGGGAAGCAAGGAGAACGGAACCTAGTATTCCAGAAAACTTAAGATCCTAAGGCCAAGGTTGCCTGCTGGAAACCATCAGAGGAAAGACACCAAGCCCTATCCTTGACTTTGAAAGACTTTGCATCTGTTAATTAAAACATAAAACTAGGGAAAGACTGGGGAGGACATAGGGTGTTTGGGCCCCCTCGGCAAGTCAAATCAGAAATTTTTTTTAGGTTACTTTTACCCATTTACCTGTTGCTTTTCTAAGAACATTTGAAGTCTTCTAATTCTGCTAAGCTGAGGTCAAGATATAAAAACATTCCTTATTCTGCTGGTTAAAAGATTAGAGGCAACTTTAAATTTATTTTCTTTTCACTATTTCAAAAAGTACATTTCATTTGCCTTGACTTTTCAAAAGCAATAGCTTTTTAAGAAAAAATTTTAAACACCTGTCATTTCTCATATCTTCTGAAGTTTTCGACTTCATCTGTATGTAAACTGTGAGCTTCTAAGGTCAAGAAAATATGGATTGTTTATCTCTGTATCCCCTGGGTGCAGATCGACGCTTAGTATGTTAACGAATACTACATGGATGAGAGGGATATATTTTATTTTCCTTACTAGGTTTATTTTCTTTAGCTAAGACTATCAGAATTAAACGTAACCTTTTTTTTTTTTGCGAGGCCTCTTATATGTGGTTGATTGTTCGTTTACTAATTTCTAATTTAAAGATTTATGGAAGGCAAAATGCTGATTTTTCTTTTAAAAAATATAAAACTAAGACACAAAACATACAGTTTTACATACCTGAAAAGAGATGTCCAGATCCCCTATATCCTGCCGAGGAAATTTCATTGCATAAATGGGTTACTATTAGTGGATGGAAAAATTAAGTTAACTGGAATCCCCAGTTCACCAATCGTGCCAGTTAACTGAGGTATTAGTGTCCTGTTTAAACTCTCAGAGCTATTAAATTAAATGGTCATGACATGAAACCTCAGAAAAGTCTTATTGTTGTCTAGAAAGATTGTGTACAGGTGTTACTAGCCTGCTTTAGAATAAAAAAGGCTTCAGTATTCTCAAAAATCATTTCCTCTCCTGAGGAAATGCACTATAGTAAAATAGCCTTTTCCAGTACAGTAATTGCCAGCATTCGGCTTCAAAAGAAAATCCTTAAGTATTATTCAGGTTATAGTTTTCATCAGGCTTTTCAGAATAGATGATAATAATTTTGTGTTGATTAATAAAATAATTCCAGAAAATAAAAGGAACTGTAATTTAATTGCTATAGAGAGAAGTTGTTGGAAACATTTAGTTGCTTAAGGAAATTGTTCTTAATTTAAAAAGATGCATACAGTTTAAGCTTATGAAATGAAAAAAGTATCATTCCACCTACTGCAAAAGCTCTCCATTCAAAGTTGGCACGGTGAGCCCTTTATTGAGTTTATACTTTAACCCCATGAAATGAACACTCTCAGAATTCTATTTCAAACACAGAAGGTTGAATATTTATAGAAAGGAAAAAACCTCCTTCATTTAAGAAAAGTAATTTCTAATTTTCCACAACCATTTGTCAGAGTAAAAGATATTATTTGATGACAAAGGGTTCAGAAGTTACTCTGTGCAGTTTTGTGAGCTTCATAAAATACATTCTTTCAAATGCTGATCACCCAGGGTCACATTCAGTTTGGGGGTCTATCATTGTGAACCCCCATTTTTCCTAGTGAGGATACTTGTCCAATGTCCAGCACTCTCTTACCCCCTGGTGCCCCTACCTAGGTTCCACAAAAGGCACACAAACTTTCTTGCTTCAACCTGTGCTGAGGTCTTAGATACCCACTTGCTAGAGGACAGGCACATGCAGTTCTTCACTTTGGGTAAAGAAAAAAAAAAGCATCCCCAGAGAGCTACTTGCTCATTTCATGTATGCAGATTTGCAGGTTTAGCTTTTGCCTGGATATTTCCTCTCAGCATCTTTTTTTCAGTTGGGTATGCTGTCACAGGTGAGCAAAGAATCTCAGTTCTGTTCTTGGCTAAGTAGGTTTCCAGCGGAGTGTCGAATAGAGCACACGGCTAGCCTTCCTTTGGCTGACCTCTCCTCAAACTATGACCCCTAGAGGCACTCATCCTTCATTAATAAAAAGCATGGCTTCCAATTATGTGCCTTTCTCTTGAAAACTTTCCTACCATCCTTTAAAACAATATAATGTTTGAAGGAATATAATTAATGAAGGAATCCACTCTAGGATGTCAAAGAGGAGGGATTATAGTAAGAAAATATCATCAAGTACCAACCAAAGTATTATAAAATGTTCAAAACCATAAAACAAGTGACTGGGAGTCTTGGGGTAGAGGGGAGAAAATAGAGAGTTGGCATCACACTTAGCCTCTGGTGGGAGTGTGGGAGGAAGACCCCAGAGCAGGCCTTGCCAGGGAGGCCTCAACCAGCTGGATGCTGGACCCATACCTGAGCCTTTTACCACTTTCATAACCGCTCCAAGGACTGTATCTGCTTCACATTTAGGATGTTTAAAGTCGATGTGGGTCTGCCCCCCACCCCCCCACCAGAATGGGAGATTTTCCTCAGTGGCTTGCTAGCCGAACAGACAAGTTCTATATAATCCCACCGGAAGAAAAGCAAATATTGTGCTGTCAAAACTTGCTTGAAATAATACCCAAGATGTCCAAAAGTGGACTCGTGATCTTCTCCAGCACTGCTCTTCTTTCTCTATTTTCTATTTTGATGAGCAAGACCACCAACCACTCAGTGTCTCGAGCCAAGTGCTCAGGAGTCGTTCCTGGCACTTGCCTGTCGCTCGGCCCCACACCCAAGCGCACGCCTAATGTTGATTCTCCCTCCTTAGCGTCTGTGGGACTCAGACGTGTCTGTCCTTTCCTTCAGATTGCTGGATTACCAGTGTTTCCTAACTCATCTCCCTGTCTCCAGTTCTGCTCCTTCCCGATCCATTCTCTGCACTGAAGCCAGGGGAGCTTTGGGAAACATGGATTGGCTTCTTACGAAGCCTTCCCCTCTACCACCACTTCTCCCCTCTAGACAAAACCTTTCAGAGACTCCCCGTGGACCACGCTCCTTGTGACAACTCTTACGGCCCACTCTTCTTCTGATCTCCTGCCCTCACACAGCTCTGCAGCAAATGTCGTGGAATTACTGTTTTGTGCCTTCACCTCTCCGAGCCCTGGTTTCCTTGTCTGCAAAATGGAAATAATCCTGTGCTTCACAGTACTTTGTCAGGTTCCTGAAGCATCCTGTTACTATTTTTATTATAACCGAATTAAATGTTTATATTAATTTGGAGAGAACTGACCATGCACACAGTATTGGATCTTCCCATCCGGAAACATGGTATGGCTCACTCCTGATTCAAATTTCCCTTTATGTCCCTCAATAAAGTTACGGGGTTTTCAAAATACCAGCACTATCCATTTTTATTAATTCCTTTGTTCTCTGTTCATTAGTTTAGTTATTAATAAACTTTTAAAATTGTATTTTGTAATTGATGATGACTGATCCACAAAAAGGGGCTGGAATTTATCGATGTATTTGTTAACTGGCCTCTTTAGTTCAAATAGGTTTTCCGTTGACTGTTTTGTTCTTTGCAGGTTAGGCATTCTCATTATCTGCAAGTAATAATTCTCTCTCCTTTAGTTCTTGAAGGCAAGCCAAGGAATAGATGTGGCTCGGCTTTGAATTCACATTGAAGGAGACGGTTGACTTGGGCAGCAAAAGGGAGACCTGTTGACACTGGGTTGTTCTGTGGTGAGGAAGACAGAAGTCCATAGTAGTTTAGTCTAGAAAAGGGCAACTGTCTGTGGAAGCAGAAAAGATGATTTGGAAGCTGTGTTTTGGTGTGTGTGTGTGTATATATATATATTATATATATAATGTATATATAATAATATATATATATGTATATATATATTCTTAAAGCCATTGCAAATGTTTGACTATGAATGTTCGAGTGGGTCAGACTTGGGCTCATATCCCAGGCCTAACTCTGAAGAGCTTTGAAAGCTTAGGTAAATTGCTTAACACTTTGAGCTGAGGGTTTCATCATCATCTTCATCATATCATCGTCAGATAATCATGTCAGTTTGCAGGATTTTTATGGGGATCAGAAATGATGTGTATGAGATGGAAAGCACAGTGCTTGGCACCCTCAGGAAGTGCCAGCTGCACCTGCTGCTGCCGTCCTCATCAGATGGCGGCAGAGCCAGGCTAGCCTTTCAGTCCCCCTTCACCAACCCTTGGCCCTCATCTTGGAAGTCCCTAAACTTGGAGTTCCCTCGCTCTACCCACCACACCCCAACCTCCTCTTTGCTGCTGCTCCTCTCCCTTCCTGACTTCTCTGCGCCTCCCATGATCGTTCATCTCTCAGCTCTTTGGCCTTTTGGTCTGTAACCATCACTGCCATGCCACGCCAGGCCTCTCTGCTAAGCGTCAGAGTTCTGCAGCTGATTCAACTGCCTATTTGATGTCTCAGCTCAAATCCCTCTGCAGCATTAGCCAGAACCCCCTAGTTTTCTCTTTCAGTAAACGTCACCATTGACCCAATTATTCAAGGGAGAAATCTTGTTCCGTCTCCTATCACCACAGCCCCCTTTCTCCTCCCGAAGGAAGGCCTGGTAATTCTATTCTAAGACATATTTTGAGTCCCTGCATCTCCACTGCCACCACCCCACCCCACCCTCTTGCCTGGATGCTGTGATACTTCTCTAGATCTTGTTGACTTTACTTGTCCCTGGAGGCTGTACCCTCCAGGTTAGTCTCCACACAGTGGCACAAATGTCTGAATAACATAAATGAGATACTGCTGCTCCCTTCTCAAGCCCATCAATAGCTTCCCTTGTACTTGAACAAAGTCCATCACCTCACCATGGCCTCCAGAACTTAGTTCCTGGCTCTGTCACCAAACTCATGTTGATTTCTCTCTTTCTCGTTGGCCAATTCTAGCCACCGTGACTGTCCTTCCATTCCATGAAAACCCCAAGTACTCCGTGCTTACTACTCCCTCCAGCTGGAATGGTCTTTGCCCAGCTTTTCTTGTGACTGAGTCCTTAAACTTTTAGGTCCCAACTTGTCACCTCCTCAGAAGGCCATATCTGACCACTCCATTCACATAGCTCATTTCATAGCACCTTGTTTGTTTCCTTAGCACTTAATCTGTGATCTGTAATTATTTCATTGTGTGATTATCTGGGTGTCTGTCACCCTTGGGGCCAGGTGTCATTTCCGTCTTGGCCACCATTCTATTCCCAGTGTCTCGCATGGTACCCGGCACAGAATAGGTTAGTGATAGATGGAGAATGACTGGCTTCTCAGCCGAGACCCCATCGTGAGCCATTTAAGTCCTGCCCTCACTAACCTTCCCCAGCTATCGTTTCCAGCTGTTCTTTCTCTTGTAGCTCCACCCGTACCCTGTGCTTCAGAAAGCTTCAGTATTTCTCATTTGAGATGTAGAGGTGAGGACATTCTCCAGAGTGAAAGGAAGTTAACCAGAAAAGAGCTTCCTCTTTACTCACCGTAAGTTGTGAAGACTTTCATCCTGATTATACCTGCAGACACTGTAAAATCTGGATTTGAAATGGGAGTGGATGTTAAAAGGTGACTCTGACTAAAACCTGTTTTGTTCATGTCTTCGACGTCCCGTTGACTAAAAAATCGATCTCAAAAGTGACAGAAAGCCTTCCAACCATCTTGCTAATGACCCAAAATTTTGCAACTAGAAATTTATTCCTTTAGTCAAACTCTGTCCTTTGTTTAAAGTTCATATATCTGTAGCATGAGATGATATATTCATTAAACGTTTGTTCTTTGGGAGATCTTTAGGTTGGGCAGAAAAAACAGAACCACACACATAATCATAATAAAGGTGGGTTTATTACAAGGGCCCATGTTACCACTGTTAGGAAACAAGGCAGACGTGGCAAGCCTGCATTGCTCCTCATTTCCTAGTTCAACTCCAGAGAAAAGAACCTGTTTACCAAACTTAGCTGCGTGAGCTGGGCTAAAATGTGTCAGAGGCTCTGGCCAGCCTGTGGATTGGCTGACCTCCCTGTCACCCAAGTCACCGTGGCTTGATGCGTGGGATCATGGGGTGTAAACCACAGCTGCCTTGGCTCACCCCTCAACCAGAGCCCTGGTCAAAACAGATCCCATTTGAAGGGACTATAGGCACCGCATGAGACATGTCTGGTAAAGCCTTAGTAATAAGCAAAGTGAATGTTTACTGAGCACTCACCGTGTTACAGATACTATTCCCAGTACATGTATACATACTACTGCTACCCCCTTTTACCAGTGAGGCCCAGACAGGTAGCTTGCCGGTAATCACAGCGATGGGAAGCGGGGGAGCCAGGATTAGAACCAAAGCAGTCTGGCTCTAAAGTTACGGGCATAACCATTCCTTACGTGTCACTGACACTGTATGAATAAAGACAGGAAGATAATGTATGTAAGTAGGTCAAGGCGGGGAAGGTAGAATGACCAGGGAAAAGGGCGCTAGAGGAAGAGGCAGAGAGCAGTGGTGGTCTCCCGGCGTCAGGTGGGCCAGCCCTCTATTTAGGAGTCAAGGGGGAGGCTCCGAGGGGAGCAGAGGTCAGCTTAGGAGGTAAGAGCTAAGGAAGTCCCCGGGGATGCTTGGAGTGAGAGTGGAAATATACTGAGGACGAAACCCAAGAGGGCTCGGTAAACCACTCAGTCGTGATAGGCTGGAGTGAAGAGGATGTGTGTGTCATCAGAAGCAAGAGAAGTGGAAGTTGTAAACAGGCCATTAAATGTAATAGTCGAGCAATGAAGATTTTTGTGGTTCCTGTGACCTAGGGACATTATAAAGAAATTGTTGTATTTTAGAAGACTTTGTTTAAACAAATGTGGATATCATCCATAAATTTGTTTTTTGGACACTTATTGGTGGAAGTGATGAACAAGGCAAAGCTGGTATCAAATCCCTTCTAGAATGTCAGTTGGGACCTAACTGCCACCCAATCCCGCGAGCAGGTGACAAATCTGAAAAGGAAGGCATATCTGTCCTATAACAAGGCCCAATTAGGTTAAAATGCAGAATAGTAGAGTAGTGAAGCTAGATTAGTTAGCAGCCTTTTCATGAGAAAAGTTACTTTCTTGCCTGACTTTCTTATAGAAAAGTCTCATGACCCAACCAGTTATGGTCATTTCCCCAGAACCCATGGGAGACTGTAATGATAAAATGATGGGTTGTGATTTCGTTAGTCTAATCTTATATTCAATACCATTCAGCAAGAATGGAAAAAGCAACAGCACCTCACATCCAGGAAACTGTCAGAAAGGACCACTTAAGAGCAGATTGCCGAGCATGTCAGACTATACACCAGTGGAGCCGCTGAGTTGAGGTCTAGCCACGTAAACACACGCCTGCTCCGTGGCAAAGCTGAGCAGCTTGGATTTCCAGGATAAGATTCGGAATGAGTGGGGAAGTCGCCAAAGCAGGAAGGCCGCAGGCCAATTATGCAATTAGCCAATAGCCTATGCTGGCCCCCACATTTGTTTAGATAAATTTTGAAATCATCAGTGAGCTCTTGAGCCAGATTCCCTCTTTGTGAGGAGAAAGTCAGACTATATAAACCTGCGTAGCGCCACACAGCATGGGGGTGGGGCACGTTCCACTTCCCACCCCCCCGGGCGGGAGCAGAGTCATTCTGTAGAGAGACCTCTGTCTGTGTGTGGCCTGGCGTGGTCCTCGCTGGCGGGTGGGGAAGGGTCACCACCGAGGGTGGCCACCGGAGCAGGGACCTCGTGGCCAGGCTGTCATAATCACACTGCCTGCCCGAGCCCTGCCCGGGGCCCCACTTCAAGGCTCACCCCCACCACATTTGGGGCTGTAGAAGGGATGTTAATTAATTAGCAAAGACTGGAGCTCCAGGAGAGGAGGAGGGCTCTTCCTCTCCATTCCACGATGACCTTTTGGACCCAGAAAGGAGCACTGCGCTCCAGTTGCTTTTATTTGAGGCACTCAGAGTGCTTCCCACATATCTCATTTATCCTCCTGACACCCCTGAGAGGTAAGTTTGTTTGAGATTTCTACAAAGTTATGATTATGCCTATAGATTTGAGTTCCTGACTCTGTGTCATTCTAAACCTTGAGTCTCATCCCCATCTCACTTTTCCTAACATAACTAAACCCTTTGGGGAATGAAATGTCTCAGGCTTTCGCCTAGCCAAAGGGTGATTTTTCCCCCCCTTCCTTTTTTGTTGTTGTTAAGTTTGATTTATTACTTAGCATGCTAGCCAGGCTGGATGGATGTTCAGAATATTATAAATAATGTGGATTGAAAAGATTGTGCTGAAATGTTTATTGCATTCTTAGAAAGAGAACAAGGAATGGCGTGGAGAGCGTGGCCGTGGTGAAGGAGGGGCATGAGGAGGGAAGGGAGGCAAGGCTTGCTCCTAGGATATTTTAGTGTGTCAATAAAAGACAGTGCTCTGAAAGGAAAGAACTTCGATTGCAGTCCTGCTATCAAGAATGCAGAAGTGTTCCAGCGGGTGTAAAGAGTATGCTTCAAGAATGTCAGGACCATAAGGAACTAATCATTAGACATTCCCTCTCTCATTTCCTCACCCACAGTGCTCAAAGGAGGCTGTTAACAGAGAGTCTGCCCATGCTGTAAAGCGAGGTCTCCAGTATGCTAGCTCTGGAGGACCCTCTGGGATGGCAGGCAGCTGTGGCTAGTTGTGTGTGAGGGACAAAGCACCTTCTTTTGACTGATTTGGCACTCAGTGCTTTAGCATCCCTAATCATCGTCCTTCAGGTGTGCTACAAATACAAATGGTAGCCAAGACCAGGACCCCTGATGCGGGGAAATAAATGTCACACTGGCCCGTTCGCATCCAGCAATCGCATTTGAAGCTGCAATCATACCAGCTTCTTCCCGCCGTGTAGTTCTCATCATAGGTTCTTCTTCCTGTCTTGGGCCCTTCCTTAGGTTTCAGTGATGAAGAAGAAGGTCAAAGGTCCTTAGCAGCTAAGGCCATCTGGCTGAAGCTGATGCTAAATAGAAAAGTCTGGCAATCTGGTGGAGATGATTCATGGAGTCTCTCTTTATTCTAAGTGAGAGCAGTCTTTTGGCCCTTCCAGCTGCTGCAGTGATCCTGCAGACCTCCTCAGAACAGAACTCTGTCAAGAGGAAATGAGGCCGAGGTAATATTGGTGTGGGACTGGGGTAAATTGTGACAGCAAACAAGTTTGTGTGTCAGACACTTCCCAGGCTGCTCCTCTTCCTCACAAGGCTGTGTGTTTCCAGCAAGAGCAGTTACTGGGTGCCCGTTTTGCCCCCAAGACAATCTGCTTCCTCCCAGCTGGGAACCCCCACCCATTATTCATGCAGTGCCCAGAGAAAGCCACAGCTCTTCCCATCACGTTAACAGATGATATTAGATTTTACGGTGCAGAGAACTTTTGATCCTAACCTCTCAAACAGTGGTTCTCAAACTTTAATGCCAGAAGAATCAAATGGAGGGCTTGTTAACAAACACCCAGCTTCCTGGGTCCCACCCCCAGAGCCTCAGACTCAGTAGGTGTGAGGTGGGGCCCTTGAAGTTACATTTCTAACAGGCTCTCCGGTGATGCTGATGCACCTGAGGTCACACTGTGAGTAGCCCTGCCCTAAACATAAACATAGCATTTCTGAGTACTTTTTCATAATAACCTCAGGAATATCTGTGAAAAGAGAGTGATAAAAAGTTGCAGGGAATGAATGAAACATGAACTGGAGCTGTGGGATTTGATACAAGAAGGGTCCACTTGGCAGAGCATTAATTCGGAATAAATTGTCGGTGTTAAAAAGAAACCCTTGAATGTCTGGCAAAATCCCACCATTTCACTAAAATGTAACTGTTCATTTATTTGAAAGATACATATAGAATATATTCTCCTAGAATTTTTTTTTTAATTTTTTATTGGGGAATAGTGTGTTTTTCCAGGACCCATCAACTCCAAGTCAAGTTGTTGTTTTCAATCTAAATTGAAAGGGCGCAGCTCACTGGCCCATGTGGGAATTGGACCGGTGACCTTGGTGTAATGAGCACCTCGCTCTAACCACTGAGCAAACCGGCCGCCCGCCTTTCATAGTTCTTTTATAGTAACCTTTTATAGAACCAATGCTCCTTAATAACCTGTTTATTGGTAGTTTACACTCTCCTTCGTTCACTCATTCATTCATTCACTCTTGAACACATTTATTGAGGACTTACTATGTGCCAAGTACTGTTCTAGCTGATAGACTGTCTCCACATTAAGTACCATCAAGTAAAAATGTCATTTGAAATCCATATTACTGACTCTTAATGTCCAAGCAGTATTTGATGATGAAATTATACCAGTCTAAACGATGAGCTGCTGTCCCGTCAACCAAAACACAAATGTATGTTGAGTGTCTATGAAATGACATCTATGCCGGTCCCCTGTGGATAACCCGCTGGGACACAGATGTGGAAATGCATGGTCTGTCCTCTCAAAGAATTTACAGACTATCAGGGAAAGGAAACCATGAACCCAGTCAGTTGTTAATTTTCCCAAGTAAGAGGTCCACTTCTGTCACGTCTGTGTTCAGTATGCAGAAGCCAAGGCAAAGCTGTCTGCCTTGGGCTTGAGAGACCTGTATCCCTGGGGAGGGAGTGTTTCTGAGCAGAGGCTGGAGGTGTAGAAGCTGGCAGTGCTCTGGAGCAGTGTGAACAGTCCTCGCCAAGGAGAAGAGGTGTGAGGGAGCACGGCATGTGAGAGTGAGGGGCCAGGGGGGGAAACTGGATCGTTTCGTTGGGAATGTGTCATAATTCAACCTTTTAATTTTCCTTTGAAATGATTTCTGAAATATCTGACAGACCATGTAAGCCAACAAATATTTCAAAGCCAAATCTGACAGTTTGAATTGTCTGTCCTCCTTGTTTTTTTCAGAAGAGTGGATAAGAAGTTGATGACATCATTTTAATATTATCCTCAAACACCTTTATTGTTTGCACTAACAACACACATTTGAAAGGCAGATATTGTATGGTTTTGTGCCTGGTCTGTGATAGGCAAATAGCTGGCATTGGCTGGAACAGGCGAATGTGTGACCCATGGCCCTCAGTTGTGGTCATCGATGTCCCTTTTGTGACGGTATGTTTATGGTCTACTTAAGCCCCTTACACATTGACCGCCTTCAGAGGAAGGGAGAGGAGAAGAACGTCTACCTGGGTTGCCTTATCCTTGAAAGTGGTGTAAGCCACATTTCTTCTGACAGCCCTCCAGGCTGGTTCCCTCAGATGCAGCTGTTTCCCAGTCTTTCAGCTCTGCTGCAGTGAATCCTTGGGCCTCAAATCCTTCTATTCATCCTTCTTGCCAACAGAATCCTTCCTCAACAGTTTTTAGGCCGGTCATATTCTGAAATGTATAGCCAGGGATCTTGTCCATTTGTTTGCAGTGGGTTCATTGGTGACATCATTGAATCTGGGCACAATGTTAGATGAGTTGGAGGGCACCCAGTTTCCACTCTTAAGTTTTCACTTAGGAACACCCACCATTTGCTGCTACACTGAGAGCTACCTCTACTAAAAGTGGCAGCCTCCCTCTGCCACGGTCAAGTTTCATGGCTCCTCCCATAATGTGCTGTTCATAGAAGGATGTCTTTCGGGGTGGTGAAAAGTGTTTGAGACTAGTACTGAATGGAGGTGACATCGTTGCAGCATTCCCTGAATGAAGGGAGGGACTCCTTCGCTCTACAGTGTGACTACGCCTGTAATGACACCATGTACTTGGTGTCAGAGCTCTGCAGCCTGATTGTCCCTGTTGCGCGTGTGTATTTCCTAGATCAAACTGTAAGCCTGGTGCTGCTTTTGGTAGGAGGCCCTTTTTCCATGATCCAGGGTAGAGCGGCTTCCAAGTCTCTTTTTTGTTCTCTCTCTACCCATCTTGGTGCCGCCCACGGGGCTCACAACTCCGGTGGCTCTCTTCCTGCTACTAATGAAACACTAGCAGTTGACCAGGGCACCAGGTAGTTTTCACTCCATCCCTGCCACAGAGCATGACACTGCAGCATTATCACTAAATTCGTGTTCCAAGGTCTAAAGAGGAGACCTTTGGTACACTCTTGAGTACAAGATACACTTCGCTTCTGATAGAACAAATAGGAATTGCAGTGTTTTGAAGTGCTCTTAATTTAGGTGTTTTTATACCTTTAGGCATACAGGCAGTTGGGAGAATTTTGCGTGAGTATAAATTTCAAAATCTGTTTTCATGATACAGTCTTTGAAGAGTGAGATAGAGAAGGTTTTCAAGAAAAGCATGGCGGCCATATCGGTTGCACCGAGAGCAGTTGTGCCTACGGGCAGGAGGCTGGCTGGGTTCTCCTCAGAGGTCCCTTTCTCCTGCACTGTTGGTGTTGTGCAGTGGGGAGGATACAGGCGGTGTTGAAGACTTAAGGTGATCACAGAAAGGGGGCAAATCTATACGTTTTCTACCCAAAAATTGATGATTGTGAATGTCACTTTTGTAGCAAGAACAATGTCTAGTAGGTAATCGTAGCAGAGAACATGGCGTGTGCCAGGCAGTATACTTGCCACTAAGCATTTTACCTCGTTTCTTCTCCATGACAACTGTGGAAGCTAAGGGTTAGTAGTATTCCCCTGATTTTAGGCTCAGAGGATTGGGTGCTTCACCCAAATGACAGCACCGTGACTTGAATGCAAACCATGTGGCTTCTCAGCCCGTGGTGCAACCCTAGTTGTTATGCTAGACAGCCTCCCAAAGAGGGAAAGCTTGTATGCGTGCATACCTGCGTATGTTCTTGTCCTCCGTCATTTTGCCACACAGTTGCGAAGTGACACGCATGGTGCTGGAAGTTAGTGGGACAGAGAGCTTAATGATCGCTCAATGGTGACCACTTGAAAGCAGGGGTGACCTTTTGAACACAGTAGAGCTAATTTTTCTGCTTCAACGATGAGGATAGGCTTCACAGCCAAACTGAGTGATCATGACATATGTTCTGGTTATTTGGGAAAAGACTCTGCTCTTAAAGTGAAAGGACCACGTCTGGCTGCTCTCTCCAGCCCTTATTTTTCTTTTCTCCCATAGCTCTTAACAGCCATCTTTCTTCAGCCCTCCCCACTGTGGCTCTTGGTTATATATGGTCCGTGTCACCTTGGAGGCCAAAGGAATGCTGAGATTAGGTGGGGGCAGATGTGGCCTCCAAGATGACGAGTGGCCCTCCACCCAAAGTACCAGAAATGGTGCTAGCAATCCCCACTTTAATTGAAATGCATTTACCAGGATTCTTGCAAACTTTTGGTGACATCTGGCGTCTCCTATTTCATCCTACTTCTACCACCACAACCTGGCTTCCGTTCGATTTCCTCAACCAGCTGGTGGCCAGCCCTTGGTGACTCTCAGCCAAAGTTATTATAAAGTGAAACAGCCCCCAATACAGGCAACAGCCATCAGTTTAAGAGGCACACTTTTCATTTGAGAATAGAACTGTCAAAACAGGAATAGCTGCTGTGTGCCGCTTCTTCATGTCCCATGTCCTCACGGACCAAGCAGGTACAGAGTTTGCTGGCCAGGGCATCCCTGCCCTGGAAAGTGCTGGAAACCCATTGACAAGTTCTTCCTCTCCAACTCTCCTTTTCTACACTCCATAATAAGTCCCCTTTCTGTTTCCAGTTGTCATTACATCACCCTTCATTCCAACAGACTTTCGTAATGTGTTATTTCTAAGCTTACATGTTATTAACATTCAGGGATGGCAGTTTCCTGATGCCATGTAGGAAGGCACCCTAATCTTACCCGCAATATGTTTCCAAATCCCACTGTGCGATGCTAATTTCTGGAAAGTATTAGCGTTCCTTCCCCCTTTATGCTCCTAGAACCCGAGGGAAAGGGGATGCGTACCTCTGAGGTACCACCTGCCATTCACAACAGGAAGAGATAATGCTGTATTTTTCTTTTTGGTACTGACGACCTTCTAGCACACTGCACAACTTTCTTATTTTGGTGTTTGTCTTCACCCACTGCACCCCTCCACACACGCGCGCGCGCACGCGCATACACATGAATAGCAACTCAGTGAGGTTGAGGGGAGGGATTCTTGTCTGTTTTGTTCAGTGCTAAATCCCCAGTGTCTAGAACAGTGCCTGGGACCCTGCACATGTTCGAGCAATATTTGTTAAACGAATCCAAAGCCAGTAGAGGTGTGAATCCAGAGGTTATCCATATTGTTTTTGCTTTCCTAACCACCTCAGGAGTGAGGGCCTTCTGTTTCATTTGTTAAGTAAACATTTGTTGAGCAGCTCAGTGTGTGATGTACATACAGGGCCAGGCACCAGTAATAGTGGCAGATAGGGAGCTTATGAAAAGCACTGTGGCGGCAGGAACAATGTGCGTTCACCTGGGACCTGCTTAACCCAGACACCTGACGGGCCCCTACGTGCCGGGGAGGAGGATCCCTGAGGGAGGAGGGATCCCCCAGGGGGACGGTCTAAGCAATAGTTCACCCCATCCAAGGCGTGCTTGTTAGCTCTGTTTACAGAGGGGGACTCTCCTGCCCTGATCTTTGCGCCGAATACGTCTTGCGCCAGAACTTCAGCACATTTCCTGTTCACTTTGACGCTTCAGGACCTCTACTGCATTAATCAAAGAATACTTGTAAAATAGTAGGATATGTGACCGGGAAAGAGAAGAGTTTGGTATCTGAGAAGGCCTCTTATTGGTGACAGCTATTTCAATTGGGACTTCGGCCCGTTCACAGTTAGGTACTGGATGCAGCACAAAACTATACTCAGGGGCACAACTCCTTTGAACTGCACTTTCAACACTAAACCAGTAACACGAAATTGTTCTCATGTTACTGTTATATTTTTCCCAATAATTAGAGGCAAATACTTACTTTTGCTGATGGTGTCTTTACTGAAAGATCTTGGTTACAAGTAAGAGGAAATGACTCTGGCTCATTTAGGTTAAAGAACATGTAATTTATTTGAATGATGTGGGGTGACTTGCAAGAATGTAAGGGATAATTAGGCCAGCCACGTCTCAGGAAGAGTCGGAACAAAAGCAAGTCCTGGGACCTTCCGGCCCGAGTTTGTGGACCACCCCTCTAGAGTGTCACAGTTACTGTGGCTGAGCCCCAGTGCTGTTTAGTTCAAAAGCCAAAGTTCCTGGAGAAGAGAGCCCCGTTGGCCTTGCTTGGAATCCACGTTGGACTCCTCAGCTATGTCTATGGAGGCAGGGTCAAGTTGAACAGCCATGGCTACTGCTGTCCCCCTCCCCCCGCCCCAATAATACGGTTTTTGTTTTGTTTTGTTTTGTTTTTTGAGGTTTGGAACTCGGAGACTCATTTCAGATCTATTAGGTTGGTGCAAAAGTAATTACGGGTTTAAAAGGTTAAAAATCATTGCAAAAACCGCACTTAGTTTTGCACCCACCTAACACTTTGCATCTTGGGCAAATGATTTGCTTTAAAAAAAAGAAAAATCCGAGGGATAAGCATTTGCTATATTGACACAGCGTTCTCCGAATGGCTGTACCTCTCTGCCCTGCCTTGCTGTACCTGAGTTAGAACTTGGGCAACAGCGCCCTCCTGCCTCCTTGGCCAGCATCCCTAATTGATGCCAGGTGATGTGTCCCAGCCCGGACAGCACCAATGAAGGGGTTTGTAATGGTGAATCCATAGCCTGACTGGAGCCATCCAGAAATCCTTTGACACTTAGTCAAGAGGGAATTGTCAAAACAAGATATCCATAACAGAGTTCCTGACCGTCTTTTCAAAGACACTTGAATTTCTGCCAGACTCCAGACAGATTCACATTCCCAGGGGTAACACACAGCACAACGAAGGGATATTTCTGAGCAAATATTGATGTGCCAGAGAATTGGCATTAAATTATTGGCTTGACAACTCATCATAAGCTGCTTTTGATGGCTGATATGAAGGATTAACTATTTACAATTGAACTCTGCTGTTGAATTGTGGTGATTGCTGGGCTGAACTTCTTTCAGGGAAGGGAAATGAATAACACTTTAAGAACACGGACAGGGCCTAGAAACTCGTCAGCACTTTCTGTGCAGGAAGCGGCAGTAATGGCTGAGTTTTTACATGCCCGCCTCTAAGGACGAACTTTTTTGTTATGTTTTGGAGAGGCAGGAGGGGTTGATTTTCTGCCTCTCTTGAGACTGGGAGGCCCTTAAAGAGCCAGGGTGTATCCTTGCACCTTTGGACCTGACCCCCAGAAGGCAGGCACTCCATACACACGCGTTGAGTTCAGTTCCGGTATGGATAAATCGAACTCTCGCGGGCCAGTCTTCCCCGGCACAGTGCCTTGCTCAGCTGCCCAGTGGGATAGCTTGACCTCTTCATTACAACCTGAGTTGCCCTGGGCTAGTGAGATGAGCTGTCACATCAGAGGTGGGTCTCCATTGACTGAGCATTGGCCGCGCCGCCCTGCGGCTGTGACAGAGCCACCTGATGTCTGGATCCCAGGAACCTGCCTTTCACTAGGCCTCCATCCAGCTCCTCTGCCTCGTCTCTTGCAGTCTTAATTCCTTTTAATTTCCTGTTTCTAGGCAAGTCCTTTTTTTCCTCATCCCAACCCCCACCCCTCTCAGGTCACCTTTCCTGATTCCTGCTTCCTGCTGGTAATGCTCTCCCTCTCTCTGGCCCCCAGATGTCTCTCTCTACACCACTCTCTTCTCCCACAGTTGGCTACCTTCTCTTTAGAGTTGATACTTTTCAAGGTTTTCTATTTCCGCAGAGCATTACCTCTTTTCTGCATGGAATTGGATTATCAGCCCAGGGACGGAGGAGATGAATTTTCCCCAGGTTGGGCCTGGGCCTTCAGAGGACAGGGCCAGGTTGCCAGGGTAAGGAAGGTGCCTCTCTCCTCCCCATGTCATCTCAGCACAAATCCAGCCCAGATACACTTGGGGTACCTGGCCTGCCACTCCAAGGAGTCACTTTAGAGAAGACCATGGTTCTTCAGTAAGCCTGTACTTTTCAGAACAGGGCCAGTGTTTAGTCAGCAGCCATGTGCCTTATGGTGAGAGTAATATAATATGGTATGGAATGTAAGCACTGTAAAGTGTTCTGATCACACGTATCTCACGGCATAGCAGCAGCTCTTATTCTTTTTACTTCTGTTCTTGTTTCACTGCTATTATTATTGTCATTGTCATTGTTGCTGAAGTGCCCAGGCTCCAGCCGGGGTCCCTCTCTGCCCATCCTCCCACGTAGCTGAGCAGGTCGTGCTGCTGGGCACGACCTCAGAGCACCCGCCGGCTTCCTGCAGACCTTCCAGGTTCCCCGTGGGTTCGCTTTAACCCTCTTCTCTCGCCCACGACCCCGTCCTCAACCTGTGCCCTTGCGCTGACCTTCCCTTCCTCAAAGGCCTTTCACATGTCGGTTTTTCACAGCTTCCCTCACCTGGTGTCCACTTGGCTGTGCTCTGCTTGCCTTTTGACTTCAGCCAGCATCTCGCCTCGTACAGCTGCCCTTCCTGTGGCTAATAACTGAAACGGATGCTGCCAGATATTCCACTGTGAACTTCCAACCTTTGCTGGACGCCCGTCGTCACCGCTGGGCCTCGGCGAGAATTGGGCTCTGTGTTTCTAAACCAAATGCCACCCAGGTGTTCCTCTGTTTTTGCTCCTCTTCCTTCTCTTTTGGAATGAATGACATTTTATTTCTGTTGTGAAAGTGAGAGAGCAGCTCTCTCAGAGGCCGTTGATGGAGCATCTGCCAGGCACACGGCGCCCTTCTTGGGCAACACAAGCCGTGGTCGTCACTGTCATCATGGCTACTATTTATGGAGTGCCAGTTATGTTCTAGAAGTTTCGTGCACTTCATCTTACTGAACCCTCACCACCAGCCTACGAAGTCAGTATTTTTAGGCTTGTTTTCCAGGTGGTGGAACCGAATTCAGTGTCCAGGAACCTCCCCAGCGTCTCAAAACTAGAAAGTGGCAGGTTTGACGTCAGGTCTCCCTGAGTCCCCAAATTAATGACCGTTCCACCATAGCGTATTGTATGATCCCTGTCCTCTGAGATCCTGTGACCCAGGGAAAGAAATCTTAATAAATAATGTAAGGATTTAAAGAGAGAGGACAGTCGTTTTAAGAGCAGTAAGCTAGCTGTAAAAGCCTCTCTGACTCCAGGGGAGCCGTGCTTCAGGGAAGGCCGAGCAGTCTTCCTGGGGGAAGTGGGGTCTGAGCTGAATGTTCAGTGCCTTGGCTCTGGGGAAAAGTGAGACAGGGATGAGGGTGTACACACAGGAGGTGAGAGGATGTGCGCTTGGCTGAGGACATGGGGGGAGCCCCGTGTAGCTGCAGAGAAAGGTTTACCCACGAACAGAGAAAGGAAAGCCTGGAGGGATGGACTGAATGCCAGGTCAAAACAAAACCAAACTCGGCAAAGCAGAGAAGACTCGTGCACAGTGTTGTCCTGAAAGCACTACTGGGGGAATTAAAACCTGGAACTGCGGTGTGAAGTAGAGTCAACAGGGACACTAGATGCATGTCACCCCACCACCCGCATCTGGGCAAACCCAAGCCCCCACAGAGCTTTCCCCAGCCCAGCTGAGCTTCTAGGTGGTTGGAGGGAGGTGGTTAGTGCCCACACCTTGCGGCCAACCAGCAAAGCAAACACAGCTCCAGAGTGAGCCGGTCTTGGCCGAGGGGTGATCTCAAGGGTAACTGCAATTCTCCAGCCATTCAATCTGAAAATCAAAATGTAAATATGTTCACCTTCTCTGCACAGCGTCTACTCTTTTCTTGGCTTATTTGCCCAGTAATGGGATTAAAGGGAACATTTACATGAACTTTTGAAAAAACAAATCTTCCAGTTTTGTCTTCTCCCTGCTCATTCCCCACCTCCACTCAGGAGTCTGCTGCAAAAAGTCTGTTTGATCAGTGAGAACCAACTGGTTAATACATAAGCAAATGTCACCTATTGAGGGGCACAGCTGGAAGGAAAAACAACTACAGGAGCTTTTCATAAATGTCCTCTGTGGATCTTTAGAGGTTATTGGCTATGTGAGAGTTGTTTGTTGCCTCTGACTCTTGTAGTGTGAAGAACCAGCCAGACGGAGAATACATATTTTGGTTCACAAGAGCCAACATCAGGTAATCAGTATGGCTTTCCTTGTGATAAACAAAACCAGGTAAAAAGACTTCCAGATAAAATTGCCCTTCCTATTCCCCTACTTCCCTCCATACCCCCTCCTCTGCCACCATCCTTCTCTCTCACATTTCCCTACAGCTAAAGGGGAGAAGTGGCCAACACAGAGGTCTGCTCTCACTCTCTCAAGAAAAGCCAGGGTCCGTGCTTTCCTCCTCCTTCACTTCTTGCTCCTGTTTCTCCTCAGGAGTGAGGACCAAGAGCGGTTGCCTATTCTCAGCTGTGGCAGAGGTGTTGGCAGCACAGCCTCCATAATTTGCAGGTTTCCAGTGTTTCACTGGAAAAAAAATATGGACCATTAATCCAGATGAACAATCTTCAGAAAACACAACACTATTCCTGAGAGACTGTGTTTCATATCCTTTCCCAGTTTGAAAAGGAGTTTGTTTTCTTACATCTTTTTTTAATTGCTATGAGCTGGACTTATAAATATTGTTTAAGTGGCTGAGTAATACTCATCTGGTAAACTGACCAAAGGAAATGGACATTTTTTTCCACTCCTGTAACTCTGGCCTCCTATGCCTGCCCCAGTAAGGGGCACTTGGGTATTGGCAAGGAAAATCTGCCCTGCCAGGTGCCAGCATTACCAGTGCACGGAGCTGAGTGAAGCGCGGAGAAAACGATCCCGTTGTCAGGAGCCTCGCCAGGTGTTTTTGTGCTAGGGTTGGGGGCAAAGAGCATTCATTGTTTGAGAAGTTGGCAGGTTCCCAGAAGTTCAACTGTCTTTCCTCGTTCAGAAATGTCAAACATTTCCTTAGCAGGGGATGGATGACTGGACCCCCTGAGGTTTAAGCTCTGCTCTGAGGCAGAAGAAAGAAGTTCTCTCTCTCACACGTGACTGAATGCTAGTCAAGTCCTTGTCATGGCCATCCGGCAGGATGGTCTCCTGCATCTGCTAGCTGGAACCGCTCTGCTGTATCTGAGGTGACTGTACTTATGTGTGATGGTGGTGGGGTGTTTGGTTTTTTTTTAAGGATGCCTTATCTTTTAATGACACTTACTGAAGTATTTGTAGGTGACATATATCTGGGATTTGCTTCAAAATAATACACTGGGGTCGGGGAGCAGGGGAGGGTGTAGATAAAACCTGACTGGCCATGAATCGATCTGAGTGATGACTTCATCACAGTTCATTATACTCTTCTGTTTCCTTTTGTATTTGTTTACATTTATCCACCATAACAATTTATAGGAAGGAAGGGAGGGAGGGAGGAAGGAAGGAGAAAGAAAAAGAGGGGAGAAAAAGAGGAAAGAAACTCTTTATCCCAGTGTTGCAGCCCAAAGAAGTCTGGGCCTCTCTCCATGATAAACCCCACCCTGTTGGGAATCAGGATCCCCTGGACCTGGTGCAGAGAAAGGCTAAGAGCATGGCCGAAGGTTCAGTCCTACCTGGGTTCCAATTCTAGCTCTTCCTCTACCAGCTGTAGGGCCTTAGGTAAGAGAGACTGAGCCTCCCCGAACCTCAGCTCCCTCACATATAAAACAGAGAGAAGAGTCATCTATTGCTGAGAATTCAGCAAGGCGATTCAGCCATGTCAGTCACTGCAGAACTGGGCATGCATGAATATTGCATGTACACTCAGCTTCGCTCTCCCGCCTTTCAGAAGATCCTTGGTTACTCTTTCTGAAACATCCATCAGAGGAGAGAGCCTCCATTCAAGAAAGGTGCAGAGCTGTAATCACATTCCAAGAAAGCCACACTTCTTAAAGAGAAAGGATTGCAGTGATAAGGTGTGTAAACACCTATTCTTTGTCCAAAAGAATCCAAAAAGCTACGGTTGGCTTTTGCTTATCACTGTCACTTGCCATCTTAAAAATGACTTCCTCAGTTGACCCTCAGTGCACACCAGTTTACTTAAACCTGTTGAAAATTTCCTACCCCAAAGGACCCCTGTTTGTTCTGAAAGGGTTTCAAATGTAAGTCTTATTTACCGTTGCTCTCAAAGTCCCCCTTTTCATCTTGGGGCAAGAACCCAGTTTATCACATATTATCAAGTGACATTATCTCTGGCGTCAATAGCTGAAGTGCATTTTCATTTTTCACAGGTATTGTGTACCCTGTCACACCTTGTCGTGCCACAATTTGTGTAATTCACAGCTTCTGTAATAGAATAACTAGTAGCTCAAAGAGGAATCACTGTATTACTAGGAGTTCCAATAGACCCACCCACCCTTCTGCTAACTACTATTAAGGGGTTTGGAAACCCAGACCTTGTTTCTCTGTCTTCCCGGTGTTTCTGCAGTGCTTGTAAAAATTGGTATTGACCACTTTTTGAATTGTCTCTTTTCTTGGTCTCCTTGACGTATTTTCTCAACTTCTCTCTTGCTATTGACTATTCCTCCTGTGTCTTTCTTAGTGGCTCTCCTGGTCCCTTCCTGATATTCAAAGTATTTATTCAGTTATATAAAAAAGAATGTGCTGTGCCTCTTTTGTGAGCCACGCTCTGATGGCTGGTGGTGGACTGGACAGTCCTTGCCGCAGATGCTCACGGGACACTGGTGGAGACAGATAGTAACTGTGGACCTAAATCATGATTTCAGAAGGGTCATTGCAGAGAGAAAGCGGGACAACAAGAGAATGTTCAGTTGGCGGTCTAGAAGGAGATCCTTGAGGAAGTGACGCTGGTGCTGAGTGTTGGAGGATGAGGAGGGATTAAGTAGGCCGAGAAGGGGCAGTGCCCTCCAGGCAGAAAGGATGGCGACAGTAAGGTCTGGAGGCCAGGCGGGAAGGAGCATGGCATGCCGGAGACCCATGGCCAAGATGGCTGGAGCAGAGGTACAGAGTGTGGCTTCAGGGGAAGCAGGGCCTCCTAGACCACCATGAAGAGTTTGGATTTCAGTTTAAGCATTTGGAGAGTTTTCAGCCAGAAAGTAACCTGATCCGATTTCCATTCCGGCCTAATTGTGGAAAATGGATTGGGTGGAAGGAGCACCAGGTAAGTTCACTGCAGTGGCCCGAGTAGGAGATGGTGGTAGTTAATAATGCCTCGAGGCCTCTTCCCTTGGACTGCAAGCTTAGTGTGTATGAACTAAAACTGGATGTATGGTTTCTTCTTCCCAGCCCATTATTTTTCTTGATTTCTTTGTTCTCATCACTTGTTCTGCTGTTCTCATAATCACCCTGATTCGAAAATTCAAGGTACCTCCCTTGTACCTCCACCTCAGTCTGTCCGCTTCCCCCATTTCCATTATTTTTTTCTTCATATTGTGCGATATAAACCTTTCACCTCAGTCAAGAAGTAGTGGGATTCCTACTCAGGTGGAGCTTTTTAGGGTCAACTTAAAGATGTTTCTGGAGGCAGAAATGAATGAAAAGGAGATTTGTTCTGGTCTGGCAAGAAGGCGGACCCAGGTAATATTCACATAAACACACACACACACACACACACACACACCTTACTACACCCATCTTGAAATTCTAGATAAAATATTACAACACCCCCTAAAATGTTAATGCATATTTGAATTTACAAGGAAGAAAGGCAATTTCCAGATGAAATAAATGGAGAGAGAACTGGAAACCAGAACCTAAATGAATGAACTGGTGCTACAGCTGCGCCGTTATCAGCAAGGGCGATATAGAGCAGGGCCAGCTCAATCCTGTGAAAGGCAGATAGTATTATAAATAGGTTAGGCTTTGCAGCCGCAGACAGGGTGACATCGTCATCTTTTCCTTTTTTGACAACCCTTTAAATATATATAAACCATTCGTAGCTTATAGGCTGTACAAAAACAGACCACAAGCCAGATTTGGCCAATGGGCCACCGTTTGGTGACTCGTGAGGTAGAGGCTTGGGTTTCTGTCCACATGAAGACAGGAGAAAAAAATCTCAGGTCCCCAAAAGGGAGTACTCTCAAAAGGCTGGATCACAGGGAGGTGACAGGGAAGCTTGCCATATGTGTTTAAGTCATTCCTCAGTATTTAAAACTGTGGACATGCTGTGCATACATGGTTGGATTTTAAAGTTACACTATACCTAAACTATATTGAACCCTGAGGAACCTATGAATAGAATTCAGGGAGTCCGTGAACTTGAAGGAGAAAGCCAATGAATTGCATGCTTAGTTTCAGTAACCTCTAATTGAGATTTAGCATTTTCTTCAATTAAGAATGTAGTCAACAGACCACAGTAGTAGTAATAGTACTTCTGACTTTGTCACCAATAAAAATCGCAGATATTTTCACATCAAAATATAGTACATGTATTATTATCTCAGAATTAAAAATATATAAATGTGTATGTATGTATGTATATATGTGTGTGTATATATATATATATATATATATTTCAGTATAATTGAATTTTAAAACACACTTCTAGATAATTATTGAGCCAAAGAAGAAATTGTTGAAATTTAAAAGTTTTTAGACTATAGAAACTAACAACAGTTTTTTCATATCAAAATGTGTAGGTTTAGAGGGGTAATATTCAGAAAAAAGATGGAAAACAAGTGAGTTCAATTCAAGAAGTTAGATAAAGAACAAGGTAAATCCAAAGAAGGTCTGTGAATAAGATTAATAAAAAACAAGTGCAGAAGGAAATTGATAAAACAGAAAATAAATAAGAGATGATCAGCAGTCAAAACTTCTTGGAAAAGATTAATAAAAAGGCACACTTAATGGCAGGGGTAGTCAAGACAAAAGAATGCACAAGTCAGTAGTGTTCGAAATGAAAAGAAGGACGTAGATACAACATACTCGTAATGTTTAAATTATAAGAGAATATCATAAACAGTTTTATGCCAATACTTCTGAATACTCAGAAAAAAATGGGCAATCTCCCAGAAAAATATAATTTAACAAAAGTGACTCAAGAAGAAGGGAAGACAGAATTCCCGATATGGGACGCTATCCAAGTGCAGAGTGAGTGTTGAAAAGACATTGAGCAGCCATTGGTTCATTTATTCAACAAATATATATTGAGTCTCCACACCAGGCCCTGTCATAGAGGTGGGGGTGCAGCAGTAAATGAAATAGTCAGAACTCTATATTCTGTCAGTTCTGTCCAAAAGAACTTTCTGTGATGATGGAAATGTTCTTTATTGTCTCTGTCCAATATGGTAGCCATTGGCCACAAGTGGCCCTTAACTACTTGAAATATGGTTAGTGCAACTGAGACACCGAATGTTTAACTTTATTTCTTTTTAATTAATTGAAATTTAAATAGCCAGATGTGGCCAGTAGTTATCTAACTAATGAGATCAGTAATGTGTTGATGGCTTCCCAGAAGAGAATAAGACCCCTGACCTTTCCAGAAACAGCTCCTCAGTCTGAGGGGGCAGCCTGGTGGCCAACAACCATGTGATCCTGGGGTTTGACTCACCTGTTACTTTACAGAAAACTTTCAGGTACTTTATCTCATCTACTCCTCACTTCCCTCCTGAGGCCTCAGTAGCTCAGGGATCCTTCAGTAAGCAAACATTTATTGAGTGCTGACAGCAAGACTGGGGGGACCTGGGTGGGGCCTCCCCATGTAGCACTCCGGCGAGGAGGGGTGTGCACGCTCAGCCCCCTTCTGTGTGCAGCCTGGCCCTGTTTTCTGTTCGCGTTGATGAGATATCAATAAAGCAAAGGGCTGTAGAGCTTACAAAGAAGTTCATTCTAGAACCCATTTTCTCCACTATCCACAGGCTTTGTCTTTTCTTCTTGAGACAAGATTCTTATGTCATCCATCTGCAAAAATATCTAACGGAGGGACTTTTTCTTCATATATAAATTTTTGGTATTTAGTATTTTTTGGTTTTATTTCCTAAATTTTGGGGCTGGGGAAGACCAAGGAGAGCATCAGCCCGCCCCCGCCCCCGCCAGTCTGCTCCCCATGCCCAGCTCTGCCTGCCAGCCCCGGCCCACCTCCCTCACTCATGCACCTGGACTTAGGATTGCCCATTTCTGCAACGCTGATGAAGCAGAGCCAAGAGGACACAGCCCCTTCGCTCAGTAAGCTCCCCATTGCCCACACTCATCCCGTATGTAACGAGTGCTGACCTCGGCCGGGCACCTGAGGCCAGCATGCCCCTGGCATATACCAGAGACAGGGCATGGCTACTACCATGTTTCCCCGAAAGTAAGACCTAGCCGGACAATCAGCTCTAATGCGTCTTTTGGAACAAAAGTTAATATAATTTTGCTGGCACAGCTCTGGAGACGATGGGGTGAAAACTCTCCGGTGCCCCCCAGAGCCCCTCCTTTCTGCACCCACCGGCCTGCAAAGCCAGAGTTGAGCAGTGACAGTTCCTTGGGGCTGCTGACAGCCCCCCACACACACTGGGGCACAGACTGAAGTCTCTGAGGGAAGATGAACCGGAGAACTGCATCCAGCTCTCTCTGAAGATTTGTTTTTTAACTTTTATTCATTTAAGTGTGTTTTTCCAGGACCCATCAGCTCCAAGTCAAGTAGTTGTTTCAATCTAGTTGTGGAGGGCACAGCTCACAGTGACCCATGTGGGGGTCGAATCGGCAACCTTGTTGTTAAAAGCACTGCGCTCTAACCAGCTGAGCCATCCAGGGGAAGATTCTTAACGGGATGTGTGGTGCTCTTCTGGTGTGAATCATTCACACGGGTCTTTTTATGCTTTTGTTTTTCAGGGATGATAATGGTGATTTTATTGCTGCTTGTGGCCATTGTGGTCGTTGCAGTCTGGCCTACCAAGTAGTAGCAATAAAGGGACCACCAGCTGTGACACCTGCCAATGATGGAGAAAAGCTCAGTGCTCTTTTGATACACGGAAACTGCTCTCAATAAATTCCCCCAAAGCTCTGCACTCTTGATTTGTGTTGCTTCAGTAAAAGCGAATTGCGTGGCAGCTCCGGAGGATCAGGCCCAGAGTGGCCCTCCTGGTTCCTACCGTGGTCTTTTCGGGGCCAGCCCAAGGTTCCTTAAGTGGTCCCTGCCCCAGGGCTGCCAGTGAATTTCAACTACTCTGCAGTGTGCTGAGGACCCTGGGGGATGATAGCGAATTAACAGGAAGTTTGTTACTTTGAATGTCTGGTCTGCTCTGGCAAGTCACGTGTCCATGTAGGAAATAAGGGAACACCCAAGGCTCTGGTGTCCAGGCGGAGAAGAAGGAGTGGCGCGAGGGCTGTGACATAGGCACGTGTCTGCGCCTATAACCACCACCCTGCCCGAGTCACCGTGCAAGGCTCGCCACTCCTTCTTCTAGTGGCGCTGCCATTGCTGAGAGCTGTTTCTGGACTCGACTTTGGGAACTGCCTGCAGAGGTGGAAACATGTTCTTTGTCATTCCCTTGGTGATAGTAAACCCATTTTTCAAGGCTGAAGCATCTTTATAAGCAGCCAGAATCAAGTCTGTTGAATAAGGTGGGTGGGGTGGGAGGTGATCAGGCTGGAAAGTACTGTTTAGGAGTCAGAAAGGTGTGATTATTAAGTCAGAAGGACAGTAGGCCTTTATTCGGCTCCGCAACTGGCTCTGACAACCCAGCGTGTGAGTGTACACCATACATGTGTGCGTGCACATATGGAAAAGGGCAGACAGAGAGGGCAGGCCTGCAGAGCACCCCAGGCTCCTGGGAGTGCCGGTGAGTTCCTAATTAGTTAGAGTGGCAGAGGGCCCAGCTTTGTGCCTTCTATCCTATCTGTACAGAAAGCAGGCTGGGCCAGCTGGCCTTGCTTTGCCATCCATGGCAAAGGGGGAAAAAATTCAGGTTGGTGACAGGGCGGTTTCCGAAGCATAAAATTTCACTGAGGAAAAGGAGAGAATGGGCCTGTGGTTGGGGGTTCTGGGATGGGGGTGGGAGGTTCCTGTGGATTTCCTAGATACTACCAGTGACTTTTCTCAAGAGGGTGGGACCTGATCCTTCTGTGGACAGAGATGGACACAGCAGGAAAAGCAGGGTGCAACCTGGTGCAATGATATTTCCTTGGACCCTGAGACCCAGGGAGACCTGGGTCCAGACACCGGGCCTGTAGTCAGAGGGGAACCATGACTTGCCATGCCTGGGAAGTTGTAAATTGCTGCAAAGTGTGGGTGACATTATTCCTGCAAGCTCTTCCCTAGAGGGGCTGGGTCACCTTGAGACCTTGCCTGGCCCTGTTCCCCCTGAGCAGTCCTGCTTCCATTAGGTGCGTGCATGTGGCAGTGACACACGCTTTTCTCCCCTGCCTGGTTGTACGCTGGGACTTTGCCGCGTGTCAGCCAGAACAGACAGGACGGTGCTGCATTCACAACCAGATCAGAGCGGCCCAGATATACACAGACACACGTGTCTTGCTCCTACTGTGAGTCCATTGCAGATCAACTAGACGCTCTGACGACGTCTCCTCTCCCCAGAACCCGGGCTGATGGAACAGCCACTGCGGGCCCTGGCAGAGGAAAGGGGACTCGAAACCCTCACACCGGCCGTGGAATTTTCTGCCCAGAAGTGAACCCATCACCTCTGCTCACAGTTCACTGGCCAGGACCAGTCACCTGGCCCTGCTCAACCATGAGGGGACCAGGAATTACCCAGAAGGCAGAGCCTGAACTAGGTGGTGAACGGCCCAACTGACAACCATACCACTTACCAGTGATGTGAGCACAGGCCTCCGTTTCCTCCGTTCGGAAATGGAGAAAAGAATATTTCTTGCCTCAGAGGGTTGCTGTGAGGATTCGCTCAGTTAGTACGTGTAAGCACAGAGCACACTGCTTGGCTCAGCTGAAAAAGGATTCTTCCTGTAACCCAAGTCTCAACCCATTGGACCAGATGGTCTCCACACTCAGGGAGACACTTTCTATCACACACTTTCGACCGAGGGCAACAGAGCAAACTGTTTTGAGGACATGCGAGTGAGCAAGGGCAGAGTGAAGCTCTCCTGTTTGGACCCAATGCCCACTGACCTCCAGGGGCTGCGAACACATGCAGACCCAGGCTAGGCCTTGCGATGGTGAGGCCCTGGCTGCAGATTTAGCAGAATGGCCGGGCTGTGTTTAGTTGGGAGGTAGCAAAGGGATGGAGGGCAAGGGAGCGGAGTCAGCTGAGCATGAACCGTGCGGTCAGGAAACTGGATTGCAAAGTGAAAGAGAGAAAAGGGAAACAGGCTTGTTTCAAGATGGGTGTGTTCCCAAAGGAGAGGGGCCATGGTGGACGGGGCCAAGGGCTTTTGGACGGTAAGGCATCCTGGGATGTGATTTCTTTGTGGGGTGGGAGCGGGGTGGTTGCTAAAGGATCACCCAATGAAGATCAAGAATCTGGGTGGAGAGCCACGTCTTTCAGTGTCGTCCTGCAAAACCCCAAATCTGTATAAATAGTTTCTCCTTGGAGCCACCACACCCCACCCCCACTTTGGGGCTCATGGGAGGTGGCATTGAAGGTCTGTTTGACTTTCTCACCTCCTCTTGACTTGCTCAGCACGGAGCCCCGGCAACTCGTGGGGCGTCTTTGAACCAGAGCCACAGAGTCCTGGCTCAGCCACACGGAAAGGCCTTTTCCAGCCAAACACTGAGCTGATGTCTGCACACAGCAGCTTCTGTTCTTTTGACGAGTGGGCTCAAGGCCCAGCCCGGCACTGCTAGCTGGGTGACCTGGACAAGTGACTTCACTTCTCTGGACCTGCAGGCAGGGGAGGGGGTTTAAAGAGCTAACCAGGTTAGACTTCGAGGACCTGCCATCCAAACCTTGGGGAGTGCTGGGCCCAGAGGGTGGGGCAGTGCTAGACAGGAAGGCTCCCCCTTTCCTTAGCCTCCTCAAGGTAGGCTTCTCAAATGAGACACCCACCCCACTGTGAATGAAGGGCAGACCGGAAGTGGCAAGGCAAACCCGAACCACTTTTGGGGATCTGCTGCATCAAGACCTACCCTAGAGCAACATGGCTAACGTAAAGATGGCCTTTTCTGGCTGGGTTTGGTAAGGCCTGCCTTTCCCCTTCAAAGGTGTCAGGACTGCAGCCCGGGGTGGCCCACAGTACTCAGAATCAGCCGGATGAGCTAGTAAGACCTTACCCTAAGCATAAAGAAAAGAGGCAAGACAGGGTTTTAGCACCCATCGCCTGGGATGCTTTTTCAGCGAAAATACAATATTAAAATAACAGTTTAAGCATTGTTTAACTTAACTGATTATTAATTATAAGCATTTTAAGTCTGGATACCATATAAAGAAATCCAGATACCCGGTTACAACTGGTACTTTTGTTTCGTTGTAACTTCATTATTATTAATAACTGGAACTAGTTATTTCCAGTTAGACCGTAGTTTTCATTAGCCCCAGGATCTGCTACTTTCAAGACCCACAGGGCCCTGGAACCTCCTTCCACGAGGCTGCTGCAGGATTCGCAACTGTCCCTCTGCTCCAAACACTGGCAGGGTCTCTCCTGACTCCACTCAGAGAACTGCCGGCCAGCCTGTAGCTGTATTTTTTTCTTCCCAGTCGGCAAAGCGGGCCTCAGCTTCCTTAGAATCTTTACTTCCTGCTTCTTCGGCTTCAGGGATACATGGAGAGCTCTTTGCAAAGACCAACGATCATCTTTTATCTAGTCGGGTTTTCTAACCTAGCCCCCCTGAAGTTAAGTGGGCTTTTTACCCTCTTTATTTTAAAAAGGGGGCCAAGATTCATCTTTCCTCTCTTATGTGCAACTTCAGACTTCCAACTCCGTGCCGCTACCAAAAAGCATTTACCTCTTTCCATAAATGACTTGTCTTGTTGAGTCTCCAGTTTGATAAAGCAACGAGTTAATCCATCCGTATACTGCATTTCTCACTGGCTCTGCTCGTCCTTTCACTCCCAGTTTTTCTTGGCATAATTCTATGTCTTTATTTAGTCTTAAAAGAGCATAGAAAGAGATGTCTATGCAACAAAATCTGCAATCTGGTGGTGTCTCTGCCATGCGTAGGCAGTCACCATCCCAAGGCACTGTCTCTGGGAAGGACGACGGGTGGGGCGGGCGTTTTACCAATGAGTGTGCCTCCCTGGAAGTCAGCAGACCCTGGGAAGCCCTCGCACCCTGCACGGTCCGGGTTTTTAACTGGACTACACTGAACCCTGAGTCCCTGATGGGGATAACTCAGTTTCCTTGTGCCTTAGCATTCCGGTCTCTAAAATGGACATTTCCAACCACCTTGGGCCAGTACTTAGCAGAGACCCAGATTATTTCCTGCACTGAGTTTGGTAGATGTCAATGCCTTCTCTCTCCAGCCAGAGAGTGAGGCCCTGGGAGGCAGCAGCCTGCTTACAATCCACATTCTAATGTGTCTCTTGGGCCTGGGGCTACAGCTTCCTGCACAGGGCCAGGCAGCGGTGGAGTCCCAAAGGAGATGGTGGCACAGATCACATTTTCATGAAGGACAGAAAAAAGCCACATCATGAAAGTCCTTGAGAACTGGACCCTTGAAAAGAATGACCAAAGCTGACAGATTTCCCAGGGCAGCACAAACCTCTTAGCCCCCGTTTCTCAGCAGGCCTTAAATCCTGCAAATGATCCAGCTGGGTCTGAACTGACCTTGGGGAGAGCCTGAGACTGCAAAAAAGGTTTTCTTTCTCCTTGGCCCGTCCAGCAACCTGAGACCTGCATCCTATCCCTGACCACCCAGTGTCAGGCATTGCCATTCCAGCAGGGACTTACACCTGAGACTGACTGGGACACCAGAGGTCACCCCTGGATCTCCCTGCCCTGGCTTTGACCCCTGGTTCTGAGGACACAGCTCCTGTTCCTCAGAGCCGGACTCCTTGAGGAGGCCGGGCTGGCCCTATTTCTTCCTGAGGAGATGCTAAAAGCACTTCAGCCACCTCCTCACGCCGCAGAGGAAGGGCCTTCCTTGCCTCCCAGGGGCCAGTTGGATCTGCATCGCTGAGGGGCCAAACCAAGTCCATCACTGAGACTTGTCTTTGAAACAGCTGGGTGCAGAAATTATAGCTTCCTGGTGACAATCGGCTCCACTCTGCATGGCAACACAACATGTTCCTAATGACTGGATTGTTTATTTAATAAAGAAATCACAACAATTTGGAGGTTTAAATATAGCCTCTCAGAAACCCAGTGAGCTCAGCTCCTGATGGCTGCGTGGCGCTGGCAGCGGCCCAGTCCCTGCACCGCACAAAGCCGTCAGCGATGGCTCGGGAAACACTCTCGAGTTTCACTAACCCTGTTGTCTTTCCTTGTGCGTCTCCTCTTGGCTTTGACTAGTAGTACCTGGTTCTATGAAAAGGCAACAACTCTACCTAAACCAGGTTCTGAATCAGATGGGGATGTTCAAAGATGTGTCCTGCCCTGCTGCTGAATATGGGGCACGTGGGAAGACACTTCTTAGCCCTGTCCCCTGCAGTCCCCCTACCTGGAGCCCCAAGAGGTGGCAAGGATGGATCCCAAGGATGGTTCTTGGGGCCTGAAATACAGCTTGCCCCATTTGAGAGCCTTTTAGTTTAAAATCAAGTTCAGAGCCAGCAAAGCCCTAGGACTCCAAGCCCCTGGGACTTCCCTTTTTTTGATTTTTTTTGTTTTGTTTTTTGTTGTTGTTTTTTTTTTTTTTTTTTTTTTGTAGTTGGAGCTCTGTCTTAGGTTTCGTGAAAAACCTAGGGCTCTGTCTTGCTGGGGAGTTCTTAGACCAGAATCCATACTCTCAAGTGGCCTGAAGACCCTCCATCCTTCTCTCTCCCCACATGCCCACCACCCATAACTCAGACCACCCGTAAAGACTGGGAGACAAAGAACAGTGTACAAGAGTTTATTTAATTGATATCTGAATTTAGTTCTATCATGTGGGGCCCACGTTACAAGTTCCATCCGGGTCCATTACAACTCTAACCCCCCCCTCCAAAAAAAGAAAGGAAAGAAAAACCTTTTAAAAAAAAGAAAATCCACAACTTTTCCCATGTCATTAAATATATTCATATATAATAACCATAATATATTAGTATGCATTGGAAAGGAACACTGACCCAAACAATATGTCATGGTCACAACTAAACATTTACAATTCTGAGTGAACAGAACTCCAAAACGCAAGAGGGGGTTGAGGGAGGATGGGAAGTGCATCTGGGAGCAGGGATGGGAAGAGATGTCCAAGGACACCAGGAGCGGGGCTTGCTTGGTTTTGGCAGGGGCGAGGCCCCGCAAGTACACATTTTGATACCCCTAGGGCATGGCACGGCTGCGGCCACGAACCATGGCCCAGTAACCCCGTCAATGAGTCTAGTTTGTCCACTCTCAGTCTCTCTCGTGGGATGGGATCTGGGGGGGGGGCTTCCTTTAAGCATTGAGACCCTAACATTTGTCATTTTCCTAGAGGGGCCATTTGCCAGTCCCTCAGGATCTCCTTGATTTCAGTCTCACTCCAACCTGGGGCAAACCCAAGGAAATCCTGACCCATTTCCTGCATGCTACTATGGAGGCAGAGTTTCGGGAGGTTGCTAGAGGCTTTGGGGGCAGCTCACAGCCTCCTTGGCTTGGACCAAAGGTGACCCTCCCTCCACTTCCTGGAAACTGAGGATGCTCCCTCCTGCCCTGCTTTCTCAGGACAGAAGCCACAGCCTGCAGGCAATCCGGGGGCAGCCCCATATCTTTTCCCCTTCCCTCCACCCCAATTTGTAGCTTTACTGTGTGTCAGTAAAGCAAGCACTCCACTGCCAGGCTCCAGACCACCCAGCAGGGAAGAAGAAGGACAACTGGGGAATCTGGGTTTTATTTTTGTTTTTGTTTTTTTTAAACACTAATCTGGTATGTTTTTCTTCAAACACCTACGTATCACAATTCTGGTTAATACACTCTTCAAAATCAAAATCTAGTTCCATTTTACATCCCTTCCTAACTGTACAACACGGCACACCTCAATTCCTATTTCCATCTCCTCCCCGGGGACAGGGGGTGGAAGAGGGTGCTTTCCCACAGAGGGGTCCTCACTGCTGAAGTTGCTGGCTGGGTTCAAAGGAGCAGAGGGCTGGGTGCTGGCTGGGTCGGTGAGATGGGGAAGGCACCCTGCGATGATTGAACTCTCAACTGGCTGATGTGCCCGCCCTGACACATTCACCAGGGGCCAGGCCTCGGGGTAGACTGGATGGCCTTTGACCTCGGGGTGCTGAGCAGGAGGATGAGGCTGGAGGCTGGTTGAATTTAAAGCAAGCGACATTACTGCTTGGCAAGCTGCTGGCTCCAGAGCTGGGTAGCCTCGGACATCACCAGTGCCGGCCCCTCCGTGGACCTGGGGTGAGATGCACACCCAGGGTAAGAGGTGGTGGGCCACGATGGCCCTTCTGGGCAGCTCAGGGAAGTCAGACTCGTGTCAGTGGAAACAGGACACGTGCCTGAGCAGTGAGTGCCTTCCAAGGGCTGGAAGCAAAAGGCCAAGGCCTCCGAGGTGCTGCTGGTGCTCAGCAAACCACTCGGGGAGTCAGAGGAGGGCTGACAACTGCTAGGAGACAGGTCCCTACGCTCCCAGCCTTGGGCCTGGATCCAGGGAAGACAAATACCTCTTCCCAGGGCCATTCTGTCCTCTCCCTGCCCATCTCTGCCTTTCTCTTCTGGAATCCCTCCAAACCCCCCCCCCCAGCCAGCCAAACATCCTTTCTGTTACATCTTAGATCAGCCAAGGCCTGCCTTCCGGTACCTGGGGCTTCCAGGGGCTACCCCATGGTGAGTTAACAACAGGCCTCACTCAACCACTCTTGCTCCACCTCTAATGATGTTATTGTACCCACCCCCCACAACACACACACTTCTATTCTTCAGGCCAACGGCGGTAACCGGAGCCAGTGTCTCAGTGGCAACACCCCTACGAGCACCCCCCCACAGCCTGCTACAGGAACTGAGAGGGTAGGCTACAGAGCTAGCACGCAATGAGCAAGGAGCAGCACGGCCTGTGGTCACAAAGTCTGGCTTTGGAGTGTGAATCCAGTTCTGCCACTTATTTGCCTGGTGACCATGGGCACATGTGCTTCAGTTTCCTCGCTGGTGAGAGTGGGGGGGTGAGAATCCCTGTCTCACAGCGTTGTCATGAGGATAACAGGAGATCACGTGGGTAAAGTGCGAGGCACAGAGCAGGTGCTCACTAACTGACAGCCATGATGCAGGCCGAATCAGAGAAGGCAGAGGGAAGCCAGACCACGGGGGCCACACTTCATAGTTGGTGTGACTCTTCTGAGCAGCCAGACTCTGGTGGGAAATGAAACCAACTTCCTGACTGAGAAGGGAGCCGGGTCTCTATCTCAGTGTGCCGGGTGTGAGGACGCGGGCCAGAGGCCTCTGGGCAGCGCAGAGAGCGCAGGAGGCAGGGAGGCAGTAGGACCCTGCGCACAGGAATAGACCCTGTGTTACGCAATCAGACCCAAAGGTCTGGGGCTGCCTGCTTGGGAACAGTCTCTCTACGGAGCTGTGGAAAGGGGGTCTGGCCATACCCTACGGCATTGGAGGCCTCCACAAATGGGGCAGCTAGAACCATGTGGATGAGACGCTGCCCAGGCTAAATCAAGACATCTGCTGGGGTCAGCCCCAGGGTGGGGACAGCTGCAGCAGGCTTTCTTGGCCTGGCAGCCTCTGTCCCTTCCCTTGGGGAGCCAGGAATTAGGGCAGCAACAGGAAGTGGTCATGACTTCCTTGGTATCCAGGAACCTGGTCATTCCTGTCCCCGCCTGCCCATGGCTTGGGCACTCTGGCTCCTTACTGGGCCAGCAAACCGAGTCCTGACTCCAGCAAGCCCCTTCCCCCAGCCAGGCATAAGCACCTTTGCAGCTTGCATTCCATGCCCATCCAGGCCGTTCCCAGCTGTTGACACTGCTGAGGGGCCTTGTGGGAGCTGATGTCATTACACAAATAGGGTCACTGCCATAAACCCAGCTAGTGCCCCTTTCCCGTCCCCTGGAAAATGTCGTAAAGA
The DNA here is from genome assembly GCF_004115265.2 of Rhinolophus ferrumequinum. Classification (NCBI taxonomy): domain Eukaryota; kingdom Metazoa; phylum Chordata; class Mammalia; order Chiroptera; family Rhinolophidae; genus Rhinolophus; species Rhinolophus ferrumequinum. The sequence continues at coordinate 9,944,191 of NC_046304.1, forward strand.
GGCCGGTTCCAAGTTTCCAAAAAGGAAACTCTCTGGGAGGTTTTGCCTTCGCAGAGCCTCCTCCAACAGGCAGCTCCAGTATGAGGCAGTGACCACCCGGCTTGGGCTTCTCAGGGGTGTCCTTGGGTCCACTGCCCTCTGCATGGGCCAGAATCCTGGGCCTGCACAGAATCCCCAGCTGGGCAGGGGCAGGGGCTTCCGCTCCTCTGGCTGCACAGATTGTAAATCCCTCACCCCACCCAGGAGGACCGATTCAGCAGGTGGCAATGGAGCTCACAGCCTGCACGGGGAATGCTGGCTGCACAGGCTGCTTCTGCCATCCCCAAAGGTCTGCCCAGCCCCTTCAGATGGGGCCCAAGTTGTCCCAGCTAGGGGTCCTGTGACCAAGAAGAGCCAGGGGAAAAGGGAGGGGATTTTCGGTCTTCTGTTTGGGGTGGTGGTTTGGCCGGGCTCGCTTGGCCCCCTGCCCAACCGCGGGCCTGAGAATTCACAGTTCTCCTCACGTCCCCTTCTCTCTCTAACCATCCACTGGCCGCCGCAGGTGCGGCCCCAATTGCGCGGCTCTGCGCCAGTCCTTCGGGCCCAGGTCAAGCTGCCCTGCCCCCGCCACGGCGACCCCGCCGGGCCCTAGGGAAGCCCGTCCCTGCTCTGGAAGGAGCCCGTGAGGTAGCTAAGTCTCGTCCTCATTTCTTCAGGGCCCGGCCTGCTGCGTACCCCTCCCCGCGCGCGGCTCCCGCCCGGGGCGCGCAGAGTGGGGGCGGGGGTGGGGCCACCAGGGGAGGGGCCGCCGAGGGCCCCGCCCCCGCGCCGGCTGCGACCCCACCCCCACCCTCCCCCCACCTGGGAAAGCCCTTACGGGCCAAGTCCACGCCGCTGCGGTGGCGCGCCCCCCGCTCTAGCTCGCCTGGCCCGCGCCCCGCCCGCCTGCCCGGCGCCCGGCGCGCCGCTGCCTCCACGCTAGGCCTTCTTGCACTTGCCCTTCTTCTCGCGCTGCTGGAACTTGCGCAGTCGCCGCGCCCATGTGTCCCGCCACTGGATCACCAGGCTGCTCTTATCGGCCACGATGCCGCTCTGGTCCGGCGAGTCCTCCGCGTTGCCCAGCAGCAGGTACTTTTTGAGGGGCTTGATTCTGGGGCATTTGCAGGCGATGTCCCGCGAGCGGATCCACAGGCTCTGATCACCGCGCCGGATGCGGCTCGTACCCTGCTTGTACACGGAGATGATGTTCACCGTGAACTTCCACCAGTCCCCCGCCTTGTCTGCCTTCAAGATGTGGATCTGGACAGCTGCAAGGAAGCACAGACAGGCAGTGGGCCACAAGACGGGGAGTGACGCCTGCGTCCGCAGCTCCTGTGGCCAGGTCAGCCCTGCCTCACCTCACCCTCTCGGAGGCTGAGGACGGGGCAGCCTATTTGATGGAGAAGGAAAGGAGACTCAGAGCTGGGAAGTGACCGCACAGGGTACCCCACTGGGGAGTGGATGGATAGTGGCAAAGCAGAACCTGGGACCTCACCTGCTGATAAAAGGGACAGGGCCATCGCTTCAAGAAGCCTTACCTCATGTCTATTTTGAAGATGCCACCCAGCCCCTTTGGAGACAAGCTCCCTTTTAGGATCCAAGAAGGCCAGAAGCAGCCCATAGGAACTGCCCTCCCACGCCCCCAGGACACTCTGGGTAGAGTCCATCTGCCCAGGGCAGGTGGCCTCACAGCGGTGCAGGATACCCTCACAGGGCTGGGGGGGAGGGGATTCCTCAGGTGGACCCCCAGGCATTTCCAAAGGCCCCCCCCCATCATTTAACACCAAACCTCATGACACCTCCAGACACACCACCTTTGCTCTTGACCCCATCTCAGAAAACCACAACGGGATCTCAGTGCCCGGGTACCCTGCACCCTGAACCTGCCCTTCAGGGTGGCCACAGAGTCCAGGATCCTTGTACTGGCCACTTCCCATCCCTGCCAGGCTGACTCCCACCCTTCCTCCCCTCTCAAACTCCCAGGCCATTCCCCTTCTTCCCAGTTCTCTGCTGTCATTTCATCTAGTATAGGGGCTCTCACACTGGGGTATGCATCAGACTCCCCTGGAGGGCTTATAAAAATACGAGTTTCTAATTCAATAGATCTAGGGTGGGGCCCCAGAATATTATGCACTTCACATATTCCCAAGTGCTGCTGAGGCTGCTGATCCAGGGAACACTTGGAGAATCAGTGCCCTCTAGTAAATGTTACCAAAAGTTATTTCCGCAGGATATTTTGAAGAAGTACTTTAAAAATAGAAGGAAATGATTTTTTAAAAAGTGGGGAGACCTCGCTCAAATATATTTGTGAAATACTGGGTTAAACAAAGTCAGGAGGTTTCTTTACTGCAGGACTTTTCAGAGCCTTTAATCTACGAAGTGTGTGTGTGTGCCGGTGCACATGTGTGTGTGGCATGCACGCATGCGTGTTGGTTTCCCAAACAACCCTGACTGGGGAGCCTTTTCTTTGGTGCATTTCAGGTCACCAGAGCCCCATGGGGCCTACTTGGGAAACTTCCAGGAGGGGAACACATATTCATTCCCCCCAGTCCGGGGGATAAATGGAGAGGCCTCTGCCACAATGACCTCCATGCAAGGCCTCAGACCCTAGTCTACTAGGGTCCAGGGGGGCTGGAGGAAGTCTATAGGAACGGACCACACCCCCAGCACCCTGGGCCACGTCCATCTGCCCAGGGCCATCGCCATCCCCTTGGTCAGAACAGGGCTCCTTCCCCTTGCTGAGCCCACCCAGCACGCCCTGTACCCTTCCCTCTTGGACTGGACTGAAGATCACCCTGGCAGCTGAGTGGACTCGAGCTCTCCTGAGAAAGGAGCAGTAGCTGGTTGCTCCAGATTACAGGTGAAGAAAATGAGTCACAGGCAGGCTCAGGGGCTCCAGCAGCCACGAGGACAGGTCCCCAGGGAATACCTAGTGGTCATCACCTGCCCACTCAGCACCAGGCACAGGGCCCTCCCTGCTCCCCTCTGTGCCCAGGGTGACGGGGAGGGGCAGGGGAGACTGGGCCCCGGGGAGCATCACACGCCATCCAACTCCTCCGTCTGGGCTGAGGGAAGTGGCAGATTTTCCCATATTCTCATTTCAGCTGTTCCTGGGCATCCTGAACTTTGCACTCCAGTCTGAGGGCTCCAAAGAATGGCTGCCATGGCAACCGTTTCCATGTTTTTGTCACCAAGGGACTCAACACTCAGTGTGAACTCTGATGGGGGGTGGGGAGCCCTCCAGCCCAGAGAAGTGGCTGGGCCATGTATGTTTGACTGAGCAGACGGAGGTCACCGTGGCAACTGAGCGCCCCTTAGCCAAGAAAGGGGGAGCCACCTCCGGCTTCCCTGAGAGCCCCTGTTTCCTCTCCTCAGGACTGAGCTGAATACAGAATGAGCCTCCCTCAGGACGTGGCTGTTTCCCTGCATGGGACCTCAGACCCTGGCTCAGCCACAGTGTCCCCCAGCTGGAGTGGGCAGGGGTGGCTCAGCGAGGATGCTGCAGAAGACACCTCTGGCTGGGGCCCCTGGAGAACGCAGCTTTGATCCTAGGCACTGAGCATCTATTGACGTTATGGGCTGAATTGAGACCCCCAAAATGCCTATGATAAAGTCCTAATTCCCAGTACTTGAGAATGTGACAGTAGCTGGAGATAGAGCCTTTAAAGCGGTAATTAAATTAAGATGAAGTTATTAGGCTGGCCTTTAATCCAATGTGACTGGTATCCTCCTATGGAGAGGAGATCAGGACACAGACACACACAGAGGAACACTTACGTGAAGACACAGTGAGAATGTGACATCTGCAAGCCAAACAGAAACCGCAGAAGAAACCAACCCTGCCTTCACCTTGATCTAGTAATTCCAACCTCCAGAACTGAAAAAATAAATGTCTGTTGTTTAAGCACCCCAGTCTGTGGTGCTTTGTTTCGGCAGCCCTAGAAAACTAATACAGTTGGAATCAGCTACTCGGGATGTTAGGCCCCCGGCTCAGGGCCAGCTGGGAGGCAGACCTGGGGAGGGCCCCCCGCCGTGCTGAGAAGGGCTGGCTGGACAAGGTCAGGCTTTGGGCTGGCCCTCCAGGCCCTCAGGGGCCCTTCTTACCCCCTGGACTTTCAAGAACATGACCCTTCACAGCAGGAGGACTCAACCCCTGCCTCACCTTCCCTGGTCTGGAGCAACCCCCTTCCCTCAAGGAATGTCCTGGAACACCAGGACTGGCATCCAAAGCAGCCCCCACACCACTTGCCCAAGCATGGCCTGAAGGGGACCCGCTGAACACTGAGGACACAGCCCAGAGGGGTGCCCGCCCCTGGACACCTTGCTGTTCTAGAGAATCCAAGGGTCAAAGCAGGGGAAACTAGTCAGTTGGGACAAAGCCCCGGCCTTCCTCCTGCCACCCCAGCAGCTCCCAGCAGCTCCGTGGCCATGAGATGAGACAGCACAGGCCCCGGGGGCAGGGGTAGGGGAGGGTGGTGGTAGGATTCGTGTGATTATGCTGGAAAAAAATCCACATTTCCGCTGCCCTTGGCAACGCCTCTGCACATTACACAGCCCACCAAGTATGAGCTGCACACGCAGTGCACGGGCCAAGTCCCCGCAGTGCACATACAGCTGAAAATATTCAAAATACACATTGAAACAGTGACCTCAGGCAGAGCTGCTCAGCACGCTCCAGGCGCGCTCAGCATGCACCGCGCCGGGACTGCCGCCACCTCTGACGGCCCGCTGCTGGGAGCCAGGAGTGACCACGGTCTCCTGGGAGCCGTGCATCACCCAACCGGGGCTGGGCACAGTGGCTGCGGGCAGTTCCGCCCATCCCAGGACCACGGCCCCCCAGGGCGGGCCCCTTACACTCACACAACACTCAATCCAGGCCAATTAGTCTCGGACCTGCGGACGCCTAAGCCCCCGCGGTCCTCACACTGATGTCGTCCTACATAGACCTCAATGAGGCCAGAATGTGGGGCTCTGGTAAGGATCCCCCACCCTGTATTCAGAAATGAGGGAGATGAGAGGCCCCTCAGGAAGGCCAATCGTGAGATCGGACCAGGGTGGAAAGAGGCGCACTGAGGCTCCTTGGAGACGGGTCTGCAAGAAGAGGGTCCCAGTGCAAAGTCAGGGTCGACGTCTCTGCAGTGGAGACCAGGGAGACAGACGCTGGCCAGGAAGGTGCCCCTGGCCCCAGCCTGCTAGTGACGGTCAGGATGGGTGGCTGCTGCGCGGGAGCTGCTGTGCTTGTTCCACAGGGCTCTGCTCTCGGTGCAGACAAAAGCAGGCATCAGAGGGAGGGAGCTGGAGCCCACGAAGTGGGATGGGTGAGGCTGGCTCCAGAAAGCCCAATGGAGCTGTGGCAACCAGGGCTGCCCCCCCAGCAAGCTGTGGAGGAAGTATATCTGCAGGATGGAGCAGACACACACCGAAAAGCAAGGAGAGGTTCCAGAGAGCAAGGTCTCCAGGTCCCAGGAGCCAGGCTGCACTTTGTCTCCTGGCCTTGGAGTCCCAGGGCTGCCATTATCCACGCAGCAAACGCAAACGCTTCTTTCCTGAAGCGAGCTGTTAGCAAGACTGCAGGCAGGCCAAGACAGCAGCCGCCCCCCGCAGCAATTCCTGGGTTCACAGGAAGGCTTTTCATGCAAGGAAGCCTTCTCAGCCCCCAGCCGGGCTGTAAGTACTGACTTCGCAGCTCTAACTCAAGCCTGCCGCTCTGTCCCTTGGCAGAAGCCTGTGCCTGGCTCTAGAGGGATGGCTGTGACTCCAAAGAAGCGAGAAGGGGACTGAGGGCCAGGTCCATGGAGGCCAGAGTGAGCAAGAACAGCCTGTGCCAACCTTGGACTGGTTCTGGCCGAGGGGCAGGGGGCTCAACGGCAGGTCCTGGACAGACTGGGGGTCCTCGGCTGCTGTTCGCTCCTCTCTGACAGGGGTCCTTCCATAGGACCGGACCTCTGGCCATCCTTCCCAGGGCGTCTCCACCTCTACAGAGTCCCAACGTTGGGAAATTATCAGGCCATCAAAGGCAACCTGAGAAGTGGGAAGCGCCAGGTCCCATCCCACACTCGGACTCCTCCAAAGGGGGGTGAGCTGCCCCACGCAGCTCTGACCTCTGTCCACAGCCCCGTTCCTTCAAAGCCTGTCATCATTCCTCCCCAGTGCCAGCCCTGGCCCAGGAGACCTGGACTCTGTCATCTCTGGGCCCTCCGAGGACTCAGCATTGCCACCACCTTGGACAGTTAGTGGCAGGAGGCAGGTCCCAGCTGGAATCAAAGCCCAACCTGCTGGGCTGGGTTAGGGGGAGTGGCCTTGGCATAGGCGGGGTGGGGGGGTGGGGGACGGGGGTGCCAGCTGTCGTCCTATCCCCACAAGCCCTGAGCGCTGGGACACCTCTGCAGGGAGGCTCCCTGCCTCCTGGAGGTCTCCTAGATTTACGGGCTGCTCAGGGTGGGCCCCCAGGGGCTTCCCAGCAGCTGCCCCTCCCAAGGAGGCTTGGGTGGTCAGCCCCTGGCCTCCCCCCAACCAGCCATACCTTCCTGTTGGGCCAGTCCAGCTAGGAAAGGTTTGTCACCCATCTGCCTCAGAGACAGCAGCCAGGATGAATGGGGGGAGGACACTAACCCCACAGAAACCATTAAAACCATGCAGCCCCATAAATCTCCCCGCACAGAAAGCGTGTCATGAGTTGCAGCTGCTTTCATAAAATGCAGCTCTGACCACATGCTTCCCAGTCCCCTGTGAAGGTAGAAACCGCTGTGCAGGGCCAGGTCCTGTTCTCAGGGAAGCCAACCTGCCTCATGGCTGGGCGAGCACATGGAGTGAGAGTGCCGAGCTGGGGTGCAGGGTGGCAGGGCAGGACCAACACACCCGAGACAGAGTGTCACGGCAGCCCCTGCCCAGTTTTTATTACATGAGGTGAAGGGCTGGAGGTTCACTGTGGCCAGGCCAGGCCACCAGCCACAGCCTACCTCTCCCCTCTGCTCCTGCCACCCCTACGCCGCTGCCCCCACCCCGCCAGGAATCCCAGGGTTGCCAACCCCTGCCACACCCCCAAAGCCCCACCTCAGAACTTGAATAAGGTGGGGACACACAACTTAGGGCTGGCTAAAGGTTTCCCCGCTTTCATCCTCAGTCAAAGCAGGAATGGTAGGCCCGCCTCTCGGGAAACCAATAGCACTGGGGAGGCTGCCTCAGTTTCCCATGCCAGGTCTTGGTGCTTAGTCTCTGTTCTTGGGAAGGGAGAGGGGTCAGGTGCTGGAGGCCATGAGGTTGCATGGGGATCCCCAGAGTAAGGGACTCCAGGCGGTCTGGGAATGGGAGAGCCAAACTCAGGAAGACATCAGCCCTGTTCCCTGGGAGACGGTCACGGTCTGGCCACCTACACGCTCAGCTTGAAAGCGAGAAGAAATCGGGGGACTGGCCACCCTGCCTTGCAAGAGGCTCAGTAGGAGAGTGGACCTGGGCCCTGTCCTGCCCCAGCTGGGAGCCCTCATCCCTGGGGCTGTTCCCTCCCACAAAGCAGCCCAACGGAGGGAATGCCCGCCGCCCAGGAAAGACACCTCAGGCTGCCTCCCTCTACTAGTCAGGAGGAACTGAAACAGCCCGGCGGACTCCTAATTCAGTTCTTGTCCCCCCACCCACCACGGCATGGCCAGAGCTGCCAGAGTGTCATCCTGGAGGATGGCTGAGGCTCCCCTTTCTGGACAGCTTACCACAGCCTCATGACTGTGGGATGGCTGTGACTCCAAGAGGCGAGAAGGGAACGTAGGGCCAGGTCCACAGAAGCCAGAGTCAGCAAGAACAGCCTGTGCCAACAGTGGACTGGTTCCGAGATGTGCCACTACTCACACCTGCCTCCCCAGGCTGGCTGCCCCCCACCCCAGACCCCACAGCACACACCCAGAGGGCAATAGTGAGGGCAGCGCCAGCTGCTGTGCCCCTGGGGACCACCCAGCTGGGAGGGTCAAGCAATGAGTTTCCCCCTCCCCCTCCCCCCGGCATCAGTGGAGTCATAGACTCTGGAGGAGAAGGTGAGGGGCCCAGCTTCCCCCGTGTGGCCTTGGTCCTTGCACATCATCCCCAGATCCCTCAGGAACCCTCGGGCTCCTGAACTCACACAAACTCTGGTACAGAGGGCACTGTGGCTGCAAAGTTATACCCACTCCACAGGGGGAGTGTGGCCCATCTGAGAGCACCCCCAAACAACAGTCCTGTCCACAACCCATTTCCCCAGCAAGGCTGAGGCCCCCAGCGAGCCGCTTTGCGGGAATGAAGAGCAGCCCCTCCTCCCCAGCTGGGCTGGCACTTCCAGCCTGCTCCCAGGACACCATGGGTGGAACCCTGTCCAAGGAGGGGTGGGCTACTTGTTTGCCCTCTGAATACCTCCCTCAGCTCTAGCTTTAAGAGTCAAACCAGGGCCGGCCCAGTGGCTCAGGCGGTTAGAGCTCCATGCTCCCAACTCCGAAAGCTGCCGGTTCCATTCACACATGGGCCAGTGGGCTCTCAACCACAAGGTTGCCGGTTCTACTCCTCGACTCCCACAAAGGATGGCGGGCTGCGCCCCCTGCAACTAACAATGGCAACTGGACCTGGAGCTGAGCTGTGGCGTCCACACCTAAGACTGAAAGGACAACAACTTGACTTGGAAAAAATCCTAGAAGTACACATTGTTCCCCAATAAAGTCCTGTTCCCCTTCCCCAATAAAATCTTAAAAGAGTCAAATCACCCCCAAAAGATGGAACTACCTCTCCAAGGAGATCCAAAGAAAGGGCCTCAGGCCCAGAAACAGGAACCAAAGCAGGATTCAGACGAGCCACCCGAGCCCTGCTGGGGAAGGCCACAGCCCGGCACAGTCACCATTCACCCGGGGGGGCAGGGGGGGATCAATTTAGGTGCCTAGTACTTGAAAAGATGTTCCTGATCTTACGCCACCCTTCTGCAGCTGCAGCAGGCTGCTCCGGCGAGGCGGCTGGGCCCACCCCGCATGTCCCATCTCAGGCCTGGGCCCCGCACACACAGGTCGTCGAGCTGGCAGGTGGCAGGTGTTTGAAGACTGCAGATAGGTCTCGCGGAGGAAGCCTCGGGGACAGCAACTGCAGTGCTGGGGTCCTTGGTGCCAAAACACTAGTCCCAGGGGCGGGGGGGCATCGGGACCCAGGAGATCCACCCCACTGGGACAAATGCCCATCTGAGCCCAGCATGGGTGGGAGAAATACTGTGATTCCAGAGACAGGTCCCTGGGGAGCGGGAGCGGATAAGTGTTGCCTGTCTGTCGGTGAAGCATGGCCCGTCCCCCAGCCCCCACTACAGCATCTCTCCGGGCCCTTAGGACAGATCACCACCTCCCCCAGCCCCACTCTGCACCTCAGTGTCCCAATCTGTGAAATGGGAGGAGATACCTTTCATTAGATGGTTTTTGTGGCCCTTAGAGCCTTCCCTACCCCACCTATCCTAAAAATAAGATGTTCAGAGGAGGGAAAACGGCATGAGGAATAGGCAACAGCTCCAGGCAGGGGGACAGACGAGGGCCCGGAGCTGCCAGACCCCCAGGGCAGGCCTCTCTAGAGCCCACCGCCCTGTAGCTGGCTGGGAGGGGCAGTGCTGGGAGGCCCAATTCTGGGCTCCCCTGTCTGTGGGGAGGGGAGTCGCTATTCTGGGAAGGGCTGTAGTGCACCCCACCCACCTATGGCAGGAGGGCCCCGTCAGTGCAGCACCCTATGGGATCAGGGGCTTTTATGTCGGACTGTCACTGGGGCCCACCAGCCCTCCCTGCCCAACCTGGTGGTCACTTGCATTCCGCGACCCTAGGCTGACTCATGAGGACCCAACTCCACATCTGGCCTCCATATGGGGCTGGCCCTCCCCAGGGGTGGAGGGGAGGGCACATCTGGCTGGGAAATTGGAGGATCCCCAGGGGGCCAGTGACCCCCAGGGAAGGGTCAGTGAGCCTCTGCAACACTACGCCATGCACTGCGGCTGGTCTGTGCCTTGCTCCCTGGAGCTCAGGGCAATGCTGGAGGGTGGGGAGCTAGCCTCTCCCAGCCACCACCACCAACTGCCTCCCAGCCTCAGCCAGGGCCCTGCCACCCGCCTGGCTCCCCAGGCGGCCCTCCCTTTGGGGGACACCCCACAGGGCACTCCTCTAACATGTTACTTACACCCAAACCCCAAAGTCACAGCATGCTGTAGACACAGAAACTTCATCCCTAAAACTGAGTCAATAATCACCCCGTTCTCCGCCCTTGAAGGGATTGATCCTGATCAGAAATAGCTATTGACCCCAAGGTCAAGAAAAGGAAGGGGAGGAGCTGTAATGAGGGAGAGAAGCCATCATTTGCTGACAGGCCCCATGTCCCTGGGCCTCGTTGGGAAGACAGAGGTCTGAATGTGAGACTGTCCCCATCACAAGAGCCCGGCAAGACCCAGCCATCAGCTGCCATCTCCACCAGCACCACACCCTCCAGCCCATGCCAGCTCCATGGTAACCACCACATCCACCACCACTGCTGGCGTGGTGTCCCCTCCCTCCATTGTGGGTCTGCCCATGACCTTTCTCCGCCCAGGCCAGGCCCCTCACCAGCCCTACCTCTGCCACCATCACTGACCACGATGCCCATCACCTCGGCTCCGTCATCTCCAACAGCCCCCCCACCGTCCAGTCACCCCAACACCACGGGGACCCCATGGAGATGTCGCTGTGGCCTCCCCTCTGAGGCTTATCCAGAACTGACCGTCAAGGGTACTGTGAGGCTCAGGGCCTTGGCACAGGGGAGGAGAAAGACTTTGACCTTGGAGTCTCTGATCTTGGGCATGTTATTCATCTTGTTGAGTCTTGACATCCCATGGACAGAAACAAATTCCTACCTCACAGCTGCTTTTGAGGATTCAGTAAGGATGAGAATGAAGACTGTGAGGTGCCCGGTCCAGGGCCTGCAGGGGACGGAAGAGTCACCAGCCCAGCAAGGCTCTTCTCTTGGGTTGCCACTGCCCCAAGGGCACAAAGGGGTGCCCTTGGGCTATAAATTGGAATTCCACTTAGGCCCCCAGGCCCACCTCTGTCACAGCGCCCCCAAGAAAGTACACACGTACACGTACAGCTTAAAAACCCAGCTTCTCCCCACAGGTGCCAACACAACTTCCCCTTAGAGTTGTATCCTCAGAAACAATCCTTGTGGGATCTTAAGAGGAATACTTGAGACAAATCATCTTGTGAAAAGCATTCTGATTTTTCCATCTGGTGGTGCCAAAATGTCTTTCAACAAAAGGGGTGACTAATAAACATTTCTGGGAATGAATACTTTTTCCAAGAACTGGCAAAAGTGAGATGATCTCACCTTTCAGAATGTGAGCTGTCTGTCTTCCCACTGTTTCTGAAACTCGGGGAGAAGGAAGAGGCAGGGGGAAGCACCCAGGCCACCTGAGGCTACGGCTCAGGGTGTGGGCAGGAGCCCTGGGAGGTACCATGAGCTAGACTGGCTCTTGGTGGGGTCAGAGTGGTTTCTGGACCCGGGCGTGGGCATGGCAGCTGAGGCCCACCTGGCCTCTCCTTGGCCCCTGCCCCTGGACCCAGCATCCCACACTTGCTCTTCTCCCATTTCCCCAGCCTATTTCTACTTCTGTGCTTACAAGCCTTTCTCTCTCTGCCTGGGCTCCCTGCTTTGTCCAGTGAACACTGGCTATTGGGGCTCCCTCCTCCAGGAAGCCCTCCTCCCCACCCTCTGGAGGACAGGCTATGCCCTGCTTATGCCCACCTGAGGCTGGACCCTGGCCACACATCTGTCTTCTATGTTCTTATCTGTGTGTCTGTTCCCCTCCTAGACTGTAAGCTCCTTGGAAGCTAAGCCTGTGTCTCCTCCACATCTGTAAGCTTAGCACCCAAAACAGGATGGGGCACTCAATGAATGTGCAAGGAGGGACTGGCCGAGGGCGGGGATGGGTGTGTGAGCAGCAGGACTTCTTGGGGTGTGCACTGCTGTGCTTATATGTGTGTGTGTGTGGGGGGTGCCTGTGCCCAGCGGCTGTGAGATGAGGGCAGGTGGTGCAAACAGGACGCAGTGAAAACTGGACAGTGGCACCTCCAAAGGACAAGACGGAGTAAAGAGGAAGGCAGATATAAAGGGAAAAGGAAAAGGCAGGAGGCTGAGGGGCAGGGCCCAGGCCGGGGAGGAGTGCGGAGGGGGCCTGGTGGGGTGGGGTGGGCTGCAAGGCCCCGCCTGGATGAGGTGAGGGCATCACTGGGGAAGGTCATGGAGGCGGGAAAGTCAGGCCCCCTTCTGCCCCCTTACACGCCAGGTGAGCGGGGAGGCTACCAGGGAGCGTGTCCCACACCAGCCCAGGTGCCAGCCTCTGGTCAGGCCGGGCCTAACATCCCCTCATAATAGATGCCTGAGAACAAAGTGTCACTCTGTCATCCTCATCGCCTTGCCTGGCAGAGGTTCTAGAGTCTGGGCCCCCAGCACACGTGCCGCAGAGCAGGCGACTCCAGCAGACGTGTTCTCTGCCTGTATCGGAGTGGGCGGATACAGACTTTGTGGGGAGCACACACACCCGCGCACGCGCGCACGCACACACTCTGTCATAGAAGCACACTCACTCGGAGCATTTACACAAGGGACGGGTCCCTCCAAGGCTGGGTTGCCTGAAAAGTTGTCAGGAATTGTTAAAACACTTGAAAATAATCAAACTGTTTTCCATGAACGACTGTCCCACATTTAGCTTTCTCACCGACGCTTTTTCAAGCATTTGCAAGGTGAGCTGGATTCCCCTAGAGGGCAACAGAGGACTGAGGTGGCCCCAGGAGAGGTGGGACGGCAGTGGCAGCCTGGCTGTGGACCCCTGCCCTTGGAGACGTGGTGGGGCTGTGATGCGTCTTATCTAGATGGCGGTCACGTGCCCTTGAGCACATCTCCATTCGGAGATAAGGACACTGAGGTCCAGGCTCATGGAGGCTCCCTGTCTAAAGTCACAGAGCAAATTAGGAATCCATGTCTCAGATTCTGGGGCCAGTGCCCCTTTCGCTGCAGAAGGAAATGGAACAGGCCACTGCTCCGTGTCGTGGGGTTTCTCTGGACAGATACGAGAAGCACGGTGGGACTTGACCCTAAGGCCCTCCCTGACGCCAGTTCCTCCTTGGCCTGCTCGGTGCCCACTCCAACCCTACCCAGGCTGGGCCCTCTCTCATTGGTCAATAAGCCCACGAGCACACAGGTCAGGACGCGCACAATGAAGCCAGCCCCTGGCCTTCCTCATGCCCCCGCTGCCCCCTGCCTGTGTCCCCTGGCCAGGTCAGTGGGGACCCAAATCTGTGCTCTGCAACAGCATGACATGAAGACCCTCAGGAGCTGGCCTGGCAGGAGGGGCCTGCTCATCACCCAGCAGGGACCGCAAAGCCGAGGTTCTAATTAGCAGCTTCTGGAATATCAGAGTGCCCTGGCTGTAAGGGAAGGAAATGTGTTTCCTAATTGGCTCCCTGCTGGGGTGTCCGTCAGAGAGCTGAGATTATGCAGCACCCCTCCCCCGCCCGAGCCCTCCTTGGCAGCGGCCTGCTCTGGCCAGCCTCACCTCCTCCCCCATCCCCAGGCCAGAGCCCTCCGAGTCCTCTTCCTGCTCATTTTCCCCTGGGCTGGCCCAGGTTTGCCCCTGGTGAGGGAGGGACACCACTGCTCACACTTCGGCCGGGGGTCCAGGGTCCCAACAGGATAGAGGGAATATTTTCCACAAGGTCCTACAGCCAAAACCTGGCCCCCCAGCCTCAGAGCCAGGTCTACAGCTGCTCCCGGGCTGGCCTCCTGCTGTGCCCATGGGCCCAGCCCAGAACCTGTGGGTACCACTCACTCCTTCCTTAACAAGCCTCTCCCTGAGGCCCTGCCCCCCGAACCCTCGCGCCCCAAGGTGCTGGGCTCTTATAAGCCGTCCCCAGGAGCCCCTGCAATCCCCTTCCTGACACTTCTTTGTCCTGCCTCCTGCCTGAATACACAGGCGTAGATGCTGAGTTGGCTACGGACGCTCCCCAACTTTTAGGTAACCCCAAGAGTATCAGGGATAGTTCTGGGGACCAGAAACCCCCTAATGTTTTGGGGCAATGGGAGGGGCAGTATCAGTCTCGCCTTGGGGCAATAGGCCTGGGTCGGGCAGGGTTAGGAGGACCTTAAAGCTGATGGCACAACAGCTTCAGACTTTGTCAGCTCCCTGAGGGGGCACCCTACTTTCTCTCCTGCATGTGCCGCTCTTTAAGCCTTGCCCGGCAGCAGAAATGTGGACGACTGGGCCGTGCGTGGCAGTGGATGTGGGGGCAGGAGCAGGGATAGTTTCGATAAAGTCTGGAGAGGTGGCCATGTAGGCTGTTACTCGTTTCTCCTGTCCTTGGACATGTGGGGCCCTGGGGCTAAATGGGATGTTGGGGGGAGGTACCCAGGGAAGGACCTGTGACAGGAGCAGGAGGCTGGACCTCCGCTGGGCAAGTCACCTCACCGGCTGGGTCAGGGTCCCACCTGTGACAAGAAGGAACGAACTGAAGTCCACCACCACTGACACCTGCTTCAGTCTGGTAATCCGTGAGGGAGTCAGGTATGCAGAGGAGGCAAGGGCTGAGTCAAGGAGCAGAGGTCAAATGGGACCCAGAGGCTGTGCCCCACCAATCCCCATCCACAGAGGAGCCCCTGTTGCCAGGGGGCCACCCAGCCCCCTCCCAGCAGGGGGAGGGCTCAGGAAGAGCCTGGGGGCCCCTCTGGGTCTATGAAAAGAGGGCATCAGGCCTCCTTCGGCAGAGAAAAGGGGACCTGCCAGCTGGTGAGTGAGAAGGCCAGGAGAGCTCTGAGGGGCCAAAGTTTCCCCGGGAACATCAGGGGCGGGAAAGGCAGAATTCCATGGTGAGTGAGCCAAATAGAACGGGGCAGAAAATGGGATCCGTTTGGGTAACTTTTAAATGAGTCCAATTTCCCCTTTTTGTCACTTGAAGAACAGAACGAAGGCTACAACCTTACAGAAAGATTGCTCAGCTCTACCCTTCTCCTAGCTGCTCTCCACAGCGCCTACGTAAGGATACTTCAAGACTGAAATGAAAACAACCCTTCTCCATGTAAGCCTAATCCTTTTCCCTCCACTCTCTGTTCTGGGCAGGGGACAGGGACGAGGGGAGGCAGGGCGAGAGGCACAGGGCTAGTCTTTGTGACGCCGGGCTCTCTGGGCCTGAGAGGACATCCTGGGTTCAGCCTCTAGGCCCCCAGCCTGGGAATGTGGGAGACTCCTGAGGCCCTCACGCCCAAGTTCTCATTCCACAGGAGGCCACCTCACAGTTCTCGCAGACTCAGATGCCCAGGGCTGGGGGGATGTAGCCCTGCCGGCTGGGGTCACACAAGCTTCATCCAAAACAAGTAGGGCCTCTCCTGTGGCTGTCACCCTAGATCAGAGAGAGCTCATCCTTTATCTTGAAACCACCTAAGTTTGTTTTCAAAATCAATGTTTGCTTTCCAGTGGGAGCCAGACGTTTCTGCACTACTGTGGGATGCACACACTTTCAAGGGGCGTTTGGGAACTTACTGTGGGCCTCGGAGGGGTCTGAACAGGGATCTACAAGGCCTGGCCACTTCTGCACTGACACGCAAAACCTGCCAGCAGCTCTGGCTGCATCCTGTGGGAGGCCAGGCTGCCGGTGCGGAGTGTAGCTGCGTCACTGCGAGTCGGGAGGGGTGTGTGTACGTGCACACGCGTATGAGCACACACACACAGTAAAATGAGCAAGTTTTAGAAGTTCTCAAAATTCCTCTGGGTTCCTTTGGGCCTCATCATTCATTTCATTCTGCTAAAAGGTCCTAACAACTGTCCTCATTAAAGAAAAAAAAAAATCCTTCTGTTTGGGTCAAACAGCTGCCTCGTTAGCATCCCCACAGGGCCAGGCTTCCACGCCCAGACTGCCAGACCCCCTTGGGTGAGGAGGATGGAGCATGTGATGGATGGATCTGGATGATGCGTCTGCCCCATCCGGGGGCCCTTCCTTCTCACCCTACTTCTTCCAGCTCCACTTCTTCCTTCCTCCCTTCCCACTCAGCTTCCTGCGGGCTAGTGCAGGCCATTCCATACTGGGAGCCGATTGATTACACATCGGGCCTTCTGCAGGGTGCTTCCCATACATGCACAGTGGGTGCGTCACCTCCATGTTACACACAGGGAAACTGAGGCTCCAATGAGCAACTGGACTCGCCCCAGGTCCCACAGGGGAAGTATGATCAGGGCAGACCTGGAAACGGGAGAAAAAAGAGGCCAGCCCACTTTCCCAGCTGAAGCCAGAGTGATGCTGGGGTCGGCGGGGCCACTGAAGCCTTGGATGGGAAATCTGCCTCCGGGGGCCAGCTGGGGAGGGGCCAGGGGAGACCAGGCAACATGGAGCTGGAATGGGGAGGTGGGCAGAGTGAATATTGGGGGCTGGGAAGAGGAGGACCAGCCCCAGCCTGAATCAGCCAGGCCCACTGTGTCAGGAGGAGGGCTCCACGATGGAAAGCTCCAGGCCTGGGTTCAGAGCCTGTGGGCCTGTGTCCAGGCTGTTGCTACTTCCTGGCTGGGTGACCACAGCCTCGGCCACCCACGTGGATGCCCCAGTCTCTACATAGGGGCCTTCCCTCTACCAGTGGATGGCTGGATGATTCTCTAGGGACTTCTGACTGCGTCTCTCACTCTGAAGTGCCCCATCAGTGATTTGCACACACCTGCCCATGGGCAGACACAGCTTCCTCTCCTTCTGCAGGCTCCCCAACGGCCTCCCACCCACCATGACCACAGTCAGGCCTTGACCCTGTGTCACATGGTATATGGCCAGTGAAAACACTCTCAGGGACCAGAAACCACAAGGCCAGTTCCTCACCTCCCACAGGACAGGGTTGGTGCACAGAGATTCTTAGCACTGAGGCAGGAAAGGGGAGCTCGACAGAGAAGAGGTACAGGGGTCCACTGTCTGCAGGGTCGGGGCGAACAGGGTGTAATGAGAGTAGGGGAACAGGACATCCTCTTCTCAGTTTAGGGAATCGAGGGCTCAGGTGACAGGGAATCTCTGCAGGAGGCTCCCAGGGCTGGAAAAGGCCTGCAGAGATCCCTCTTTGGTGGTATTCAAACTTCAGGTGCATCAGAATTACCAGCAAGCAGTTTAAAATGCAGATTTCCCTGATCTACCTCAGCCTCATGGAATCAACCCTTGGAAGGAAGAAACTTTAGGGATCTGCATTTTAAACAAACCATGGAGAGCTCACCCCCTTTCCTGATGCCTGGAGGACCTCACTTTGAGCAACAGAGACTCAGGTTGAATGTCCACAGAATTGATAAGGGCACTGAAGACCAGAGAGGTAAAGTGACTGGTCTGCGGACACACAGCATCTCAGGGCTCAGAGTGAAGACAGAAGCTAGCCTGGGAGTCCCCACGCCAGGCAGCCCCACTGGCTTGGGTGCCTCCCTGCAGAGCTAGGGGTAAACCCGGTCTTCAGCCCCATGGCCCCTCATGCCCCTTGCCTCTGAGGGCCAAGGTGGAAGAGATGGGAAATTCCTGGGCGTGGGATCTGTCCAATTTGGCTCCTGTCCAGTCACAGGGACTTCACCAACACCCACTCAGGGCCACTTGTACCTAACCCCAGCTCCTCGCTGGTCACATGGCCCCCTCCTCACCTCCCCAGACAAGGGGACTCTCACGGGTCTCTCACTCACCATAGTCCTTCTTGCAGTACTTTTTCATGTTAATCTTCAGCTTCCCTTTGGAGGCCTTGCAGTAGGAATCACAGTCTGCAGGGGAGGGAGAGCACAGACAAAACCTAATTAGGATGGCGCTGAATAGGCGGGCAGTGAGCGGGAGACCGCCTCCCGAAATACCCAGAGGCCTGTGACAGCCATGGGCCAGGCGGAGCAGTCCGCCATTCAGGGCAGGCCCCGCTTCTAAAGAGGCACTTGGGACAAAGGGCCCTTGCCTGACCCACGCCCCCTCGGCCTGACGAATCCTTTAGCCGCTGCCTGCAGTCCCCTTGGCCTCTGTGAGGGACTCTGGGAGCTCCCGTATTGTGCCACCCAGGGCTTCTGAGCGCCACACAAATTCCTCTGTTCTTAAGACGCAAGTGGAGCCTGATTAAAGCTGATGGAGGCCTCATTGTCACCCTGCGCCCTGGGTCTGTGTCAGGCGCTGGCTTTCATGGCGCGGAGCCTCTGGCTGGGGTCAGGCCCCAACAAAAGAGGTCACGGAGGAAATTAGCAGCCCATGAAGCATTAGAAAACCCCTTTGGTGTCCACTCTACTGGAGTGTGCAAATAAAATGCCCCCCGAAGAAGAGTTCAGTTCTAATGGGCCCTACTGCTGAGAGGCAGGGCTGCCCAGCCTGTGTCCACTGCGTATCACTTCAGGGGCTTCCCACAGCCCGAGTGTGAGCTGGACAGCAACTGGGCCTGCTTCTCCTGGGGGTGGCCTGTGGCAGCGCACCAAATGCACACCTCCAACCCCAGCCCATTGCACCCTTTCCCTGCCAGTTATTTCTGCTCTTTGGACAAGATGCTACAATTCCTTCACCACGTCTGTATGTGACACTCTTAGCACGACGGCAGGCCCACCACAGAGGCCCAATTAATCACTCCAGCCTGCCCTGGACCACTACTCAACGTGCTGGATTTCGTTCAATGCTTACACCCATTCTTTGATGTGTGGGAGTTACTCCCATTCTACAGATAAGAAAACTAAGGCCACCTGCCCAATGCATCCCAGACAGCTAGCGCCGAAGCTAGGCCTTGAACACAGGTCTGAGACGCTAAAATCACTGCACTCTTGGTTATACCATGCTGTGTAAACATTAATGGATTCCTCCTCAGTGTGAGTGGGGTGCTAAGTTCAGAACGGGGCTGATGAGTACCCCATCCTCCAGCAACTCTCAGACTGCTAGTGGGGAAGACCATCCAGGCTGGCCTGGGCTGTGGAGGACCCAGCCTCTTCTAGGAGCGCTGACAGCATGGCGTGGTGGAAGGGCTGGGTGTGTGTCCTGGTGAGGGGTGGGGAAGGGGGACTAGCCAAGTGACGGGGACACACACACACACAGACACTAGGGTTACTGCCCCAGGAGCAGGTGCTAACTCCTCATTGTGACGAGGCGAAAACCAAGGCCAAGTTAGGGCTAAGGAGAGATTTCTGTGGGAGCACAGAACAAAGCCAGAGCAGGAAGTCAGGCTTCCCAATGCCACCTGCCCCCTCAACCAATGGCTTAGATCTGCAGGGAATACTTAGAGATCACCCCAGATTCGGCCTCTGGATCCATGGGAGGTGGCTGCCTCCTTCAAGCTCCCAAGATGCACTGACTGGTGCCTAAATTAAAGTCAAAACAGCTCCATCCCACTGCCCTGGGAGCCACAGCCTGGCAGCGCCCTACTGCCTCCCGAGCCAGCTGCCCGGGGCACCCAGTTAGGAACCAGTCTCAGGAAATGGGAATAAAACAGTTCCCCCTTCCTCCTCTCCCTGATCCGAGCCCTTGGACCCCCCCACCCCAGGACGCCCTGCCCAGGGACACCAGAGGCCATAGCGTCAGTCCCTCCCAGCAGCCACACGGCTGGTTGGTTACTGGAGGAAGGACCTCTTGGAATGCAGGGACTGGGCCATCCAAAGTGGCCTGCATCCTACCGCGGCCAAGCCCGAGCGGTCGAGCTCCGAGGTGATGGCGGCCCAAACTCCCAGATCAATGGCACTGGCACCACCATCATCGCACTGCACTTCACTGTTGGGAACAGCCACTCTCAGCCACGTGTCTGCCAGCTCAGGAAGATGACGTTCACAGCAAAGCCACTGCTATGGCTAACCCCAGGTTGGGCATAAGTCCTTGCGGTCCTGAGTGAGCTGGCTGGAATCCCACCCTGCTCTCTCCACTTAGGGAAGTGAATTGGAATGCAAGTGGTGCTGGATGATGTTATTGCAGGGACAGCTTTGAATCTACTCTCATCACTTTTTTGTTATTTTTAATGGAAGTCATTGGCCCATCTTAGTACTTGCATTCTGGTTGGGAAACCTATGCCCTGCCTCTTCTGTGTGGGTTGAAACATTGCTCTGACACAGCACTAAGGTTGACAGCCCTGGTCAAGAGTTAGTCTTGTAGCACGTCTGCTCTTCAGAGCCTCACAGCAACCCTGTAAGGTAGGGACTGCGAATTCCATCTTCAAGACAAGGAAACTAGAGATGACAAAGGTTCCCAGAGGCTCTGCACCACTGCAGAGCAGAAAGGAAGGTAGCCAAGTCCTGTGACAACCTACCCCTATACCTTTGTCTCTCGCTTCCTCCTTTCCCTCTACATCACAGTCCCTCCCAGTAATATCGACAGCTCTTCTTTTCAGAGCCAAGTATCCACCTAGGACAGAAATCATCCTAGAATGTGTGGCATCCATCACTGCCTAATTAGCTTGAGCTCCAGAGCCTGTTTAACAAATTACAGCCATCCCCATGAATATCAAGAGTCTGTGCTTCAATAATGGTGGCCACTCACATGGTACTAACAAGGCATGCAGCACCGCTCTCTACCGTGCCAATCAGCCCCATTTTACGGATGAGGCAGTCTGGCCACAGAGTCTCTACTCTTACCCCCCTGGTTCCCAACCTGGGCTGTACAGTGGAATTCCCCAGAAGCTTTTAAAAAATACTGATGCCTGAGTCCCACCCCCCCAAGACATTCTGATATCATTGGTTAAGGGGGCAGCCTAAGAGTCTAGATTTTTGAAGTTCCCCAGGTGATTCTAATATGCAGCCAGGGTTAGAAACCACTGAACCAACTTTAGCTGTGGGAGGTGGGGACAGGGTCTCTGCATCCATGACTTGCACAAAGCACCCAGCTTGGCAGAGGAAAGGCCCAAACAGGTGAGTGCTCACATAGAGAAACTCAAGCTGGTTGCCCCCACAGAAACCAGTGTCAGCCTCTGAACATTTGTAGTTGTATTTGTGTGTGTGTGTGTGTGGATGGGTCCTATGTCTTTCCTTTCTGTCAGCCAGAAATTCTTGTCAGGTCAGTGTGCTTGTTGTTGTAAAATGTCCCCTACTCCTTTCGGATTTGCTGCTTACAATTTAGTTGTCAGCTAGGAGAACAGGAAGCCAAGCTAGGATTGTATGTAAAACATGGGTAAATAGGCTTGGCATGAGAGACTGAAATGCTCTCCTTTGGGTAAAGTGAATAACCTCCAGAACATGGACGCTGTGGCAGCTCTCTGGATGCCTGTGGACTCTTTGTTTTGGTTGTATTCCAGAGAACTGAGGTCATTGGACAAGTGGTCCCTGGATAAGGAAAATGTTCATGTATTTTCTTCTTTTATCAAATACACACAAAGCTACAGAGACTACTTCAAGATGGACAAACCACAGCTTTAAAATGCAGCTTGGACTTCTTCAAAATGGCATCTACTTGGCAGCCACCCATGCAGCCTCTCCTTGTTTTGTTCCAAAATAGCTATAAAGACAATGAAAAAAAAAAAAGAAAAGAAAATTCACACTAATGCCAAAAACTAAACTGATAGATGACCCAATGTAGGAATCTGGGAGCAATCTCTATTAATTAAAGGCAGATGGTGGTGGAACAAGCTAAACCTGTCCAGGTTTTACCTCCGGACACAGCTCTTTGTCTGATAAATGGAAAGATCCTGAAAAAAAGAAAATGACAGGGAGAGAACAACCAGAAAACAAATGGGCAGGAAGTGGGCGGGGGCACCGGTAGCAGTGCCCTCCTCCAGGGAGGGGAATCTTAAAGAAGGGTAGGGACTGGAAGAACAGTGTTTGCAGAGGATATTTGAACTTGCATTTTTAGCTAAATCATTGATGCTGAGAATGAGAAAACCAGGCAGTAGAAATAGAAGGAAACCACCTCCACAGAGCAGAAGTGAATCAAGGGAAAAGGCTGGTAAGAACTAGGAATTGGAGATAGAGCTGCATACATTCCCCTGCCATCCAGCTTGGAGCTGAGATGGGAATCCAGCTGTCATACTAGTACAGGGATTTGTTGTGGTGGGTTTTTTGTTTGTTTGTTTGTTTGTTTTTTTGCAAAATGCCAAACAATAAATATTTTAGGCTTTGAAGGCCATACAGTCTCTATCACAACTCTCCAAACTCTGTTGCCATGGCTGGAAAACAGCCATAGACAACATGTAACTTAATGGGCATGGCAGACTAGAAAAATTCTAAAAAGACACGGCCTCTATGAAATAGAAGAAAGCCGTAAGGGACAACAAGGCTGAGCTAAAAAGGTCATATGATGACATAAAAAGGGTGATGTATAAGAGAAAGTAGAGCTAGAAAACAAAAATCAAAACCAAAACCTAAAAACTCAGTAGCATAATTAAAAACCACTTTGGAAACAGTAAAAAGAAATGATACTGTAGAAAACTGATTCAGAAATATGAAGAATAAATTGCAGAAACTCTCCCAAAATTTAGAGGAAAAGGATAGAGACATGGAAACTATGAAAGAGAACATGATACAGACAAGAGGAAAAGTGGAGAGGAGACATATAATTGGGAGAGAATTGCAGCAGAGATCAAATGGAATAGAAACAAGAATCAAAGACAGGATTCATGAGCTAAAGACAGATCTACATATGCCAAGGAAAAGGCCTCACTGAGTTTTTGGGAAAAATCAAGGAAAAGAAGCCAACACCCAGACACATCTTTGCAAAACATATGAAATACCAGGATGAGGAAAAAATACATACAGATTGAAAATCAACTAGAAGAAGCTGTCCAGATGACCATGGAGCAAGGCCTACAGGTCTTAAAGGAGGAAAAGTTTGTGACCCTAGAATTTTATACCTAGCTAGACTGTCTTATATATATTCAGACCACAATAAATAAAAGGCATTCTCAAGGGTGCAAGGCTCTGAAAATATTCCAATCATGTATTCTTTATGAGAGAAATACTTGAGAATGTTTTCCAATCAACTATGAAATGAATAAAACATGAGAGTTTAAGAGGAAAAGTTATGGTATGAACACACTGGTAGTGAACACTGAAACCAGTGAGCATAGAGATTTCAAATTTGGTTCTAAAACTGAAGGCAAATATCAAAAGCATTCTAAAATGTTTCAAAGGGAGTATCAGACTGTGTATATGGATGTGTAAATAACTATAAAAATTTAGTCTGAAACTTTACATCATATTAACAAAAACTAAGAAGTAGCATGACGTGGAGAATACAACTCTTTGTCTTAGTAGGTAGAATACAACAGATGCTATTTCATGCTTTACTCTGACAAATAAGAGCTATTAAATTAAATAGTGCTTTTGAAAAACTCCAAAATAACCACAAGCACCAGAGAAGATAGAAAATACATTATAGGCAATATGCCAAAAGAAAAGAAAAATGGAATATATGAAAAGCAATTGTGATAAATTAAGGTCATAAAAGAGCAACTATCTAAAAACAAAATAATGACTATAAATGGATTCAACTCCTCTATTGAAAAACTGATCAAAAATATTAAATAAGTGTTTCAGAGGAGCATAACTAAATAAAGCAATTTTTTTAAATGTATGACTTTTAAAGCAGTTGTAAGCTTCTTTAAAGAACTTGTGCATTTGTCACAAGGTAACAAAGAAGTTCACCTACTAATAAAAAAAGAATGTTTTGTGTGGAAAAATATTTTATTGAAATATATTAAACAAAAACTGAGAAATACAAAAAGGAACAGACAGAAACACGTAAGTAGTAAAAGAATGCCACACTAATTCTAAGGAGCTAAAATTGTACAGGCCACATTTCCTGACCACATTATTAAAAAAAAATGAATAAAAATAAATGAAGTGTATTCAATTGCAGAAATTAATAAAGTAGAATACCGAAAAACTCAAAACTTATAGTAAATACATCCAAGAATTGATTCTCAGTAAAGCCCCAAAACCAACAAATTAAAAAAAAAGACAAAACACTGTCATGTCTAATTATGAATAAAAGAGAGAAAACAGACACAACATTAGGAAGCAATGAGAAAAGGTGAGCAGGAAGCTCCCTGCCCCCATTCTCTTAGGGAACCTTCTGGGGCTCCAATCAAGGATGCAGGTAAATATTGGAAAATCTGCAAGGGCCCCTGCACCAGGGTCACTCTGCACTCCCACTCTCCTCCCCAATAAGATGGGAGCTGCCAGGGACAGACACAGGGACCGCCTGGCTCCCTACTAGGACGGCTCTGTCCCAGGGAGAGCTGCTGAGACCTGGAGGCCGCCATCTGCAGCTCACAGCAGGCCCATCCTGGCTGGCTGGCGTCCTGGCTCCTCCTGGGAGCAGCCAACCCTCCCTTTGATTCCCCCCACCTGCTCCCCTAACCAACCCTCAGCCAAGAGCCAAGAGGGGGCCTTGCAGGCCCAATCCCAGTGGCCGAGCCCCTCCCTCCTCTTCCTCCACCTTGGGTAGCTGTCCCCTCTGGTCTGCCTCCTGTACCCAGGTGCCAAAAATCCTGCTGGGCAGGCCTGCTCGGCAGATCGAAGCTCATCTCCGAGCATATGGCAGGCGGGGTCCAGTGTTCCCTGGTTGGAACCAGGGGCGCTGCATCTGGTGCCTCCCTTGGAGCAGGGCGGGGAGCTGGCCAAGGTCTCGCTCTCAGCAGCACCCCTGACTCTCTGCTTTTGGGCTGTTGGGCTGGTGAAGGTGGGGCTAAGGGTAATGAGTGAGGGGCACCCAGCCACTGCAGTCCATCCCAGGGCAGAGACATGGAGAGCTGGGTGAGTTTCAGACTCCACTGGCTGGGTGCAGGGGAGGCACTCCTGGTCCTCCCCTGGCCCGGGGTGAAACAGTTCAAGGGGCTGGGGCTAGGAGGGGTGCCCAGCTGGCTCCATCCATTTTGGCTGGGCCACTCTGCCCATCAGTAGGTGACAAAAGACAGGTTAGGCCAGTCTGCCCAGAGAGAATGTGGTTTGGCTCCACCGGACCTGGAGCCAGAGCTGCTTGGAACTCCTCAGGCCAGGGAGTCCAATTTTCAAGATACTGCAGGTGTGCACAGGTTTCATAATAGCCATCGGAGGGTGAGGACAGAGGAGGCACTCCCTATGAAGCCAACTCTCACCTCTTGGTCCTAGGATACAAGTGACTAAACAACTCTCCCCCTAGTAGGAATACCTTTTCAGTACCCACACCCACAAGCACTTTGCCCAGGGTACAGCCCCCTCTCTGGGAGAGCCAGGGTCCAAGCAGCTGTGAGCGCCCACACGTCGCTCCAAGCCCATGCTGGTTCTGCCCACCCACTCGATCACCTCCAAGCCCTACTTGCCTTGACAGCATAGTGCCCATTTAACTGTGGACAAGGACTCCCCAAATGAGGCAGCCTCTAGCAATATACTGGCAGAGAAGCTGGGTGTGAGGTGCCTTGCAACATATGGGGGCAAACGGCTGGGGAAAAGGTCAGTGTTTGCAACATAGATGGCAAAGGACTAGTGTCTTTAATATATAAAGAGCTCTTCTGAATCAATAAAAAAGACAACCTAAAATTCAAAGGAGAACAGGCAATTCACAAAAGAGAAAAGAAGGAGATAAGGGGAAGTAAAAATGTTCAATCTCAAATAATCAGAGAAATGCAACTTAAATCGACAGGAACATAGGACTTCCGTCTGGCAAAGGCATATACACACATACAAAGTGGTTGGGATGCAAATTAATACAAACTTTCCTGAGTGCAACTGGCATCGAAAAGAGTGACACTGCTAAAATGAAGGCAATGAGCAGGTAGAGAATGGGGACGGGGGGTGGAGTGGTGGAGAATTACTTAGATACAAAGGCCAATGTGAGGTGACATTTAAGATGACAAAGAGTCAGCCCTGTGAAGCACCCAGGGCGGTATGAGAAACCAAAAGAAGGGGAGCCTGGAGCTGGTGAGGGGGGCTGAGCCAGAGATGAGATTGCGTGGTTTGCAGGGGATCCTTGGGGGGTTGTCAGCCATGGCAGGTGTTTGGATGTTCTTCTGGAAGAATATACTGTGCACTGAAATGTTGAGTGGTGGGACTACGGTTTTTATAGTGTACTTTGTCTTATCTATGTTTTCATTTTACTGCAGTGAGGATACAATGTTGTGTTAAAAATTCTGAGGCAAATCTCTTCTTCGGTGACGATGGGGACCACGTGCCACTAATGGATGGCAGGGGTGAATCCTATAATGAGATGACAGCTATATTCAACAAGGTGACACGTGTATTCCTAACCCATGGGGCTTCTGCTGCTGAGAAGTGCTTACATATGTGTGTGTGTGTGTGTGTGTGTGTGTGTGTGTGTGTGTCTGTGTGTAGCTTCATCCTTTCCCAATTCCACAAATGTTAATACCAAGGGACAAAGGAAAAGTGAGTCGTCCACCAACTGTACGGTAATGTAGTTTGGAGCAAGGACACTGCTCTAGCTATGGTGGTGGGGGAAAGCTCCCTGAGGAGGTACTACAGGCCTGAGACCCAAACAGTGTGAAGGACGCAGGGCCAAGAAGATCTGAGACAAGAGCATTATAAGCAGGAAGAACAGCCTGTGCAAAGGCCCCGAGGCAGGATCAAGCCTGGCACAGTCCAGGGACTAAATGAAGGCTGGGGAGCCTTGCAGAGTGAAAGAGGAGAGGAGCAGAGAAATGAGTCACAGCCTGAAGGGCCGTGTGGGGCTGCATCTAGTTTGCATTCTATTTTAAATGGAATGCAAAGCCACCAGAAGATTCTAGCCAGGCCTGGGTCACTTGGGGCTGCCGGGTGCAGGGTCTTTGGCTGCATGGGCTGAGGGAGGCTTTCACCCTTTCACTGTCAGAGATGGGTCCCTGGGCTGCCCAGGCCCACCTCATACCTGACGTTACCAAAACATGACTTCTACGCTGTACTGTAGTTACAAAGAGCCTTAGAAACCTAAATTGTAATTCTGTTGCATGAGCCTTCTTCTTTCTCAAGGACTGCACATATATATTCTGGTGGAGACATATGGGTATGTGTGCTTTATGCTGGTGAATTAAGCACTGAATCCTCTTCCCACACCCAGCTGTGGGCCTGGGGGCTCAGCCGGTTAGAGCAGTGGGTGCTGCTCCAGCCCCGCCCAGTGATGTCCAGGGAAGCCCTGCCCTTTCTATTAGCTCTTTCTCAAGCACGGCCACTTGCACCCAGGGCTTCTCAGAAGGTCCCCCTTATGGCACCTGCAGGGGAGGAGGGAGGCTCCTGGAGGGCACGTGCGCTGTGCAAGGCACACCCAGGACCCCTTTCTCCATTAGTTTCCCTGGAGAGCCACCCACTGTGACAGCCTCAGTCACCAGGCCTGAGTCTGACAGATCTGCCACAGCCTCCCCAATATCCATACTCCTTTCTTCCCAAATAGCAAACTCCACTATTTTCAACTTCAAATACTCTTCTTCAAAGACACCCTTGCAGTTCACCATGTCCAGGTCCCCACGTCTGGCCCTGAAGGTGTAAGTCGAAGTTTTCTGAGAGGCTCTCCAGAGAAAGCAGTTGTTTCTTGTACAACCCTACGACCTGGGGCCCTTCACCATTCTGAGCCTCCGTTTCCTCATCAGTGAACTGAGGCAGTAGTGATGATAATAACTGTCCTGAACATTCAGAGGATTTAGGAGGAAAGAACTATGGTGCGGCGAGGGGGATACGCATGTCAGAGATGGTCTCCGGAGGAGATGACTTTCAGCTGAGACCTGGACGGTGAGAAGGTGCTGCCAACTGGGTGTGATGGGCTCAAGCCAGCCTCAGCTGAATGCGGTAAACAGAGGTGAATGATGGTGGAGCATAAGGAAAGGTGGCGCCCCACTGGGGGGCATCATGAGGCAAGGCGGGGAGCTCAGATCTCAGATGGAGTGAGCTGGTCCAGGTCCTCAGCAGAAACTATAAAACTGACTCAAACCATGAAGCCGGCTGGCGTGGTGGGGTCTAGGCAATGCAGCTCCCAACAGGAGCACATCCGCCTTCAAGTTCCTTTCTGGGCTAAACTATGGACCCAGAGCTGGGCAGCAGGCCAGAGGGAGAAGGTGCCCAGATGAAGAGGACATCAGGGCCACAGTGAGGACCTTGTCTGTGCCCAGGGTTATGGCCTTGGGACATTTATTCCATTCACATGTCTTCTCCTCCATTCTAGTAAACGGTGGCTGCATCCTAGTATCTGCAGAATATCTGAAAAGAACAGGATCACAGCCCAAGGATACTGGAGAAGCCCGAGAAAGACTCCGCAGCAGGCCATTCACAGGTTCAGCCGCCACACCTTGGCCCTCGATGCCTTTCCCCTTCGCAACCTTCCTTGCAACCCGTTCCTGTGTCATTTCTCTGTGTGGCCTTCCTCTCTGCTCCCAAGCACAGCTGGGCACCTCTGCGTTCTTAGTGCCCCTCTCAGGGTCAGGAACTGTCTGTCTGCCTCCTCTCCCAGTGACTAGGACCTTGGCCTCAGCGTCTGGCACAGTGTGGGTCACTGGAATATGAATTCTGCACCCCGTGTGCCCATGAACATGGCAGTGAAAAATTAAGCAGAATGCAGTTGCTCCTGTAAGATACCAAGACCGTTTGGACCAACAAACCCACGAATACAGGCTCCCTGAACTAGACAGTCAGCTCCCTTTGTAATTATTCTGGTGATACCTGTGAGAAAGCCTAGGTGAAGGGCTTAGGCATCATTTAAACCTGCTAAGTTCTCTGACAACAAAGAGGGCATGATTTGGGCTGAAGAGGGCTGGAGAATCACTAGAAATCAGGAGGCCCTGCCACGTATGTTGGGATGCACAGCTGATATCGGAAAAGTGGCATCCTTGAGTTCTGGATCTCAGGGTGTTTCTGCAGGCCGTAGCTGGCTGGCTCTGGGGTGTGGAGTGTCCGCTGGACAGATCACCTCTACCTGGACGCAGGAAACAATCCACTGCACCGGTGGGAATGGTCTGTCTAGTGATGAACTTCACTAGAATAGTGATAAACTTCAGGGCTGCAGGATGCCAGCAGCAGTTAGCAGATAGGCTTTGGAGGAACTCAAAATGCTGGCTCTGTGACTTTCAAGCTGTGTGTCCTTTGGCACATTATTGTACCTCTCTGAACTTATTCCTCGTTTATTAAATGGGGGTAAGAGTGTGTAATCCTCTGAAGTTCTAGTGAGAGGAAGTCTGACATAAGCTCTAAAAATGTTAGCTATCATTATTTTTACTATAATTTAGGAGTCATGAAAAGAAAATCAATCTCATATTCCTGGCACACTCAAAAAATTTTTTTTCAATTTCTCACTCAAGCATGTACTGACTGACCTTTGGCTGTTCTGAAAAGCAAAGCCATCTTTGGGGATCTGGTTCCTTCCCAGCACTTGTCACACAGTGCAATTATACAAGGTCAGACAATTAAGTTCGCGAACTCATCCTAGAAAAAATGCTGCATACCTCATTGCTGGGTATCACTACGGTCACCTTCGAAGGACTCCCCCCTTAGGAAGCTATGCACTGACGCCAGCGCCCAGTCCACCCTTCAAAACAATTTTGGAACTCTTTTTCTGGGATGGCCATCAGAGCTGTTGTCGTATTACCCTTGATGTCCTGAATGTCATCAAAATGTCTTCCTTTCAATATTTCCTTTATCTTCGGGTAAAGAAAGAAGTCATTGGGGGCCAGATCAGATGAGTTGGGAAGGTGTTCGAATACAGTTATTGGTTTACTGGCTAAAGACTCCCTCACAGACAGTGCCGTGTGAGCTGGTGCATTGTCATGATGCAAGAGCCATGAATTGTTGGTGGAAAGTTCAGGTCAGTTAACTTTTTCACGCAGCCTTTTTAGCACTTCCAAATAGTAAACTTGGTTAGCTGTTTGTCCAGTTGGTACGAATTCATAATGAATAATCCCTCTGATATCAAAAAAGGTTAGCAACATCGTTGCATCAAGTTTGAGAACTTGATTGCCAGACCTTTGTACATTTTCCAATCTGGTTTATTTTTTGCCTCTCTCCCTGAAGACAGGGGCCTCTCTCCAGGGCCCAGGACACATACAAGCTCTCAATACATATTTGTTGAACGAGTAAATAAAAGGGGGCTCAGCTGCCACCACCTGTGTCTGGCAAAGTGACCTGTGGTCCCAACAATTCCCTCACTCCCCTAGTCCAAGGGCAGAAGACATCGGATCCTGCAAGGCAACCTGTACAGAGGGGCAAGTATGTGTAAATGCAGGAAAGCAGAGCCCCTAAACAGGATTCTGAAGAGAGGGCAGAAAAAGACAGTTTTGGAAAAGGCTGCAAACAACAAGCTGACACTTGGGGAGTGTGTTCCTTGCCTGGGGAGTGCAGCAGGAGCTGATACATCTTCCCTCTCCAGGGAGATTTGAAGAGCTTTGGTGTTTTATTTGGACTTTAATAACACAGATTCTAAATCTGTGGTATTATTATGAAAATAGATTTACAGACTTAAAATACTGGGCCTGGGATGCTGAGGGCAGCTCTTACAGGAAGAGCCAAGAAGGCTCTGAGCAGGGATGACCTGGGGGTGGGGGGCGGATGAGCAACCCCCTGCCAGGTCCCCTGCCTTGGAAGCCCATGCTGTTTCGTTCCTGTCTGGTACACTGGGACCCTTGAAGAGAAAGGAACAGGCAGACTTGGCTGGGTTTTAGGGAGGGGAGACCAGCAAACTAAGCTTTTTCTCCCATGGCTGATGCAAGTGGTTGACTGTCCCCAGCCCCCTCCCTGTGGGGCAGGGCAGCCTGCAGCCTGGTTTGGGGGTGGGGTGCCAGGGCTGTGAGAGGTCTGGGCTGCCCTGGCCATGGGAGGCGGGAGAGCAGCCCCTCGTCTCCACTTGGAACAAGAGGGTGCCGTGAGTCCCCAGCATGCTCTTTCTTCTTGCTGAACAAGATGGATTGGAAAACAAATTGGCTCAAATAAAGCATGTAATTAGATTAAAGCCTCTTGCCCAGAGCTTTTGGGGTTGCAAAAAGCCCTCCTGACTGGAGGCAGGAGACCTTGGTGGGCTGAACCAGCTCCCGGACATTCAGAATTTTCTCTTGACCCTTGGCTGCCCCCCCCAGTCCTCCCCAGCGGGTGTGAACTAGGCTGGGGGGATGAATTCCACCATGAAGATGGCCCCAGACCCTGCTCTGCCACCAGCCACAGGTGTTGGGGTCATCCTGTTCCCTGCCTACAGATCCCGCTGCCTCCTTAGGGGGAGACCATGCCCAATCCACGTGGCCCAGCTCGAGCTCAGCCCATCTCTAGTATGAACACCTGGGATGGTGATGAGTCCACACCTGGGCAGCTTTCCACACACAACCCCATCTGGGCGGCACAAGGACCTATAAGGTGGTCCGGAAGTAGTACCAGAACTGCCATTTCCATTACACACATGAGAGAAGGGAAGCCCAGAATGATCAGTGTCCAAGGTCACCGGCCGGTGGGGGCACTTGTGCCCGATACTCCAGGTCAGGGCCATCCAGAGGGGCCTTTGTCCCCAGAGCTGTGGGTAACTTGGTGACCATTAAGCAATGACCCTTAACCTCCCCCGACACTGATGCAGGGGCTCCCCCTCTTAAGGGACCTCCTTCAGCTTCCAGTCCTCAGGAGGAACCCCTGTGTAACTGTTCCCCCACCCTCCATCCTCCTGCCACACCTCTTCCCAAAGAGTCAGCTTCCCCCATGTTGCCCCTGCCCCTCCTCCCACCATCAAGCCCTTA
The DNA here is from genome assembly GCF_004115265.2 of Rhinolophus ferrumequinum. Lineage (NCBI taxonomy): Eukaryota > Metazoa > Chordata > Mammalia > Chiroptera > Rhinolophidae > Rhinolophus > Rhinolophus ferrumequinum. Next base: position 9,975,793 of record NC_046304.1, read on the forward strand.
GGAAATGCAGCTATGATCACAGGCTTCCAGAGAAAGGAAGGAGCAGGTATGAAACTCGGGCTTCCGAGTTTGAATGGCGTGATGATAAACTACTTAGTATCTCCACAAGAAAAAAATAAACGAGGGTTTTCAGGAAGACCCTGAGTGGGGGCAAGTATGGAAGCCCAAAAAGCAAATAGGCAGCACATTAGTCACCAGATTTCCCATCCACGCTCATGGAAGACATTACTAATCAACGTCAGCACCCAAGGGAGCCCAGAACTCAATAAGGTGCTCCTAGTTGCTCAGTGGGAAAGCTGACACATTCTCGCCATCCCTGGTTTCTGTCATTTGCCAGCTGAAAGGGTGTTTGAAGGTCAGTCCACCCCTGCACCTCCTCCTGTCATCCCGCTGCCTGAATCTGCCTCACCAGCGATCCCAGGGTTGGACAGGACATCTGACAGCCCCATCATCACCTGCTTAACCAATAAATCAGCCCTCAGGACTTCTAGAGAAAGTGCCCCTCCCTCCCAAGCCTTCCTGGTTTCTCAGACTCGAAGAACAGGGCTTTCAGAACCTCTTTCATGCTGGTCCCTCTTCTCAACCTCTCTGTTCCTCAGGTCGCTGATGTGGAGAACTGAAGAGACTAATCCTGTCTCCTCTTTACTTTGTGGGCATTTATGTTGAGTATGCATAAAATCCTACTTAACTGGAGGCCACTTACCTGCGTATCTCAGTCTCTGGGACACAGGTGAGAACCAAGAAGGAAGAAGTCTGAGCAGCCAAATTGCTATCACAAAGGAACTCTCTTCATGTCTTCATTCATAGCTTAATTACCCGTTACTTACAAACTTTGATAATAAATGTTATCACCATTCCTAAAACAGAGTACTTATGAGCTACATATTTAAATTAGAGATTGACCCACTGGCAGGAAAAAGGAACAGCTAGCAAACAGAGGGCAGAGAAGAGGCAGAAAACTGTGAAACTATGAAAAGCAGACATACAATACCTAAGGGCCATTTTGAACAGAGGCAAAGAGTCCTAAAACAGCTGAAAAAGCTTGGAGATTACGACTGTATTAATACCATCTTTTTTTGAAATGCTGTATCATCCTGAAAGGTAAAATCATGTCCCACGTGCATGGCTTAATAAAGTAGAAAAGTTACTGATACATATGGGAAAGATTTTCATCCACAATGGTTAAAATAAAACAAGGTACGTGGCATTTCAATGAATTATGCCTCAGGTGTCTGAAAACCATATTTATGGGGGCTACTCATTCCGTAATAATGCAAGAACCGTGGCAGAGATTGAAATCCTCCGTGTCAAGACCAGACTCCACTACCTTCTCATGTGGAGAACGAAGGTACTTGCTTTGGGAAGTAAAGAATTCTCTATGTACTCCAGGTAACCACAAACCCAAGTGGCCCCTTGCAGAAGGTGTGAGGAGTCTTCACATTCCAGGCAGTCCTGGCTGTCCTTCCCAAGAGCCCCTGCACGGCAGAGTGGCTAATGGTCACCAAGAGGCCAGTGGATACCCGGGATTTCATCCCTGCCTTGCCCTCCCCACCTGGACACATCTAGGCTTTAACAAGATTGCCAAGTTCATCTTTTATACCAGTCTTCCGTTTCTTAACCATCTCTTTTGTCTCCAGGAACTCCCCAGACACAAGATTTCCAACTGGTGCTCCCCAGTTGTCTCTGCCTTAGAGGACAGCCTCAGAGTTGTGTTTCCCTGCCTCCCACCCACCACCCACAGATCAAAGGAAACTGGAATGAGAGAAGGATGTGTCTCAGGAGCTCAGCATGGCTGTGGGTCCCACACATTCCCCCAAGTGCTGTACCTGACCTGCCGCTGAGAAGTTCCAGGACAATTCTGGTGGACAAAGGACTAACCAGCTTTCACCCACAGAGGAGGCCCTCGTATGCGGGGGAGACACCATTTAGCTCTATTCCCAGCACCCAAAACACCAGCTCCTACCAGAAACTGGGAAACAGCCACCTGGGCACCCTGTAAACCGTGGTAGAAGGCATACAGACATCTGCTTGCTGAAGATGTGCTGCCTAACTGGATGAAGGGTATCTGATTGAGGCAAATGGGGGTGTCCTCAGTTATATGAAGGAAAGACATACAGACCAAATCTACATCAGAGCCAGAGGAATACAGCCCCCTAAGTTTTTTTCACGATGCAAAATTCTGTCACATAAGATGGACTTTGTAGAGGTTTTGCTTGAGGACCCCAAATTATTTCTAGCTATGCCACTGGTTCCCTTTACCTACTATCGGTGCCATCTGGAGGAGTGACGAGCCACCTTCGACTTGAGCTTTTAAATGAGAGCAGAACAGGCACAGCAGGCTCTTAGCCAAGCCTGACACTGGGAGGCCCATAGGAGTCCACCTGTACACTTGGGGCATCTGCTGATACGTGTACACCTGGATCCACTCTACTAAGTAACAGGCTGAATTAGAATCACCTATTTACGCATCTTTCTTGCATAGTAAACCAGGGTTCCTTGAACTCAAGGCTCCATGTTTTAGCATTTCTGTAACCCCAGCACCTAACACAGACCCTCAGTAAATGTGCAATTGATGAATGAATGAAGAGAAAATGAACACATAGACAAGTGCACAAATCCTCGGATCAGAATTCCCACGGAATGCTGGGAGGTGGGGGTGGAGGTTACTCAAAACCACTCCCAAGCCTGGCTGAACAAGAAATCCCCATTTTCAGCCTGTAGCTCAGATGAGGCCAAGGGAAGGATTTATAGAGCACAGGATCCGTATTTCATAAACCCTTCCAAATTGCAGAAAAGGCTGCACCTGCCTCCATCAGTCTGTGACTGCTAATCCGCTGTAACAGTTCTGTGCCCTCCATTCTGTCTCCCACTCGGAGGGCAGCATTATCCTGTGTATTCGCCTTTAATAAGCTGAAGCCATTCGGGCGCTGTATTCACTGGTATCTGCTCCCACAGGGCCAGCCCCACGGGGTCTCCTTGTCGGCTCTCCAAGCGAACAGGGGATTTTGTGTTCAGCAGGGCAAACAAAGCTGTCCCAATGGGGATCCAGTTGGCTCTCGATACGCTTCTCCAGCGAGAGCCAACGGTGGACACAGCCTAGAGTTGCTGTCAACACTAAAGGGTGATTTAGCGGAGCAGGGGAGGGGGAAGCTAAGCTGGGGCTCCCTGGGAAGGTCATGAAAGAGAAGGATGCTTGGAGCCCTGTAGTGTCCTCCCAGCTGGTTCGTTGGCGGGTTAGTCCAGCTGGTGAAGCCAGTGCCAATGAGGTCATGCCTTGGAACCTGGTGTGGCCTTTGGCCTCGGTTGCCTACACCCCAAACCTAGGCAACTGTCCTGCAGGATGCATATCCCTCAGCCAGGACTAGGCCAAACTGCTTCCTACACGGAGCAAAGGCCCTTAAAGTTCACCATCACTTTCTGACGACAATAACTATGACACCATAATGAGAGGCAGCCACAGACGCCTGTGACATCAGCAGAGTGAACAAAAAGGTCTATGGCAAACACCATTACATTTTCCTTCGGGGCTTATAGACTACATTACCCAGTACCACTTGCAGTTAGGTGTGGTCATGTGATAGAGTTCTGGCCAATGGGACATGGGTAGCAGTGATGAGTGACACTTTCAGGCCTAGTACAGAAGAGTGTCCCATGGGCTCCACTATGCTCTCTCTTTACAACCCAGCAATGACTTCAAGGCCCTAGGGATGGCCCAGTAACATGATGGGAGGAGTCTTGGCATCTGACTCACTACTCGGAAGGGAGCTAGCCATCTAGGAATATCTGTGACAGACTGTTGGGCTGCTTGTTACAGCACGTAGCCTGCCCTGACCAATACAGGGGTGGTGAGAAGAGAAGAGAGTTTGAATTAGGAGTGACAGGAGCAAAGATTTGCGTGGTAGAGAAGAGAGATACGAGAGATATCATAAGACTGTCATTACTGAGTGACTGCTTGGATATCAGAGGGAGGACATAGGGCCCCGGAGAACCACCACGAGGTCTTTCTGCAGTGTAGGGCTGTTGGACAGTGGACAAAACAGAAATCCAGATAGTCCCCAAATCCCAATAAAACGTTCCTTCCCCTCAAATAACTTACCAAGTAGAACAGATGTGGCTGGTGCCCTGCCCAGAGCCCCTTTCCTGGGCCAGTACACCCACCTCCAGCTGTGGCAGGTGCTGGCAGCTGATGGCTCACACTTGCACTTTCTCTGAAGGCTTGCCCTTGGCCGATGAAAACTGCTCTGCTTGGAAATACTTGGGAGGTTACATGCACCACTACCCAGGAGGCAGTCCACAGCCAGTGGGCATCTACGTGGGCAGGTGTAACTGCCCAGGCCTCTTGCTTTTAAGCAGGACTTCTGCAATGGGATTCACTCTCCAGAGCTGTCCATGGGATCATGTCGAGACAAGACTTCTCAAACACATATTTCCCTAGCTTCTTCCTCTGCCCTGTCCAGCTTCCGTCACTCCCTTGCTGGTTTCTCCTGAGAACACCCCCTCAACTAATCACCTGCACAAGAATTCCTGTCTCGAGGCCCCTGGTAACCCAAATGAATGGCTAGAATTCCACCTCTTGTCCCATCCACAGCAGCACATTTGCCACAAAGAGGAAGGAAGGGGTGAAGTCGAGAGCCAGGACAATGGCAGACTATCAGGCCAGAAAAGAGCACCACCTTCTCCGCGTTCTCCCCATCTGATGAAGATGAAAACTACTGTGAAGATGGCATGGCCCACATGGAGATTTTGGATGCTGAAGTACAACTTCCCCACCCTGGGGCTGAAGGAGGTGGCCTCGTGGGACGGAAGGAATGCTTGACCGTGATACTAAGGACGTGTCCTAACCTGCTTGGAATCAGGGCAGGGAGGAAGGATGGCGGTGGGTGGAAGCCTAAGCCAGTTTGGCTTAAAGAAAATTTTAAAGCAGCTTCACTAAAGCTGTTGCCCCAAACACTCATGAATTTCTACCCTCTCTTCATCAGGAGAATCTTTTCCCAAGCCCCAGGTCTGATGTGTCTCCACAACTTACCACCTGAAAGGATGCTTGCTCGAGGTGCTACAGTCAGTGGAAAGTTGGGAGACTTGGGTCATCACCTTGATTCTGCCATCAACCCTAAGGCAAGTCACTGTCCTCTCCTGGGCCTCAGTCTCCCTGTCTGTCAGGACGCCCATGCGGAAGCTAGATTGGATGATCCATCTCTAGGTTTCCTACTGGTAATAAGATCCAAAATCCCACTCCCAGGATACCTTTTGGGAGAAATGCTGAGAAATGTTTAACAACTAGCTTTCTGGGAAGCAAAAGCCTTGATCCGCAGCATGTGCCAATTTTCAAGGTGTAAATATTCCTGTCATGGCCAATTTCAAACCACCAGCGTGATGCCCTGAATGCAGAGCTGGGGAGAGATGCCCACAGTCAGCTCTCAGGAGCCAGTGTGAGCAGGTGCATGCCAGCTCCAGCACACCAATAATTTTCAGATACCTCACTGCACAAAATAAATTAATTTCAGACCCTGGTTCATGTCTAATCTCTGCAAACAAAAAGGCTTTCTCCTTTCCTCAATTCTGCAATACAGAGACCACAAAAAAGTGCAAGTGATATTTGCCACACTCTTCCCCAGGGAGAAGCTGGCCTATCCAGGGGAAGGAACAGGAAGGGGACAGTGCCCCACTGCCCCTCTTGAGACGCAGATCCACTGCTCTCAGTGAATGAAAACCCTGGGGGCAGACAGACACAAGCACCATGATCTGTGTGGTCACACCCGGGGCAGAGCAGGGATTTGTCTCATTTGATCATACCCAAAGCTTCAGGAGCAGAAGGACAACACAACAGAGAGCAGAGTCCTGTTCAACAGTAGGTAGGGGGTGAGATTGGGGACAGTCTGAGCACCATCCCAGATGCGATAGGAGACAGCTGGTAGCTGCCCCAGCCGCAAGGCCATATTGGTCCTTCCAATCCTGAAGGTCCATGTCCACAGCAGGCAGGACACCCAGCAAATGGGCCGATGATGCCCCCAGTCCATTCTCCTCTTCTCCTTCCCTCCCCTGGTTCTGGGTACACTTCTTGGTCCAAATCCCCTACAGTTCCCTCAACACAGCCCTGAAAGAGCCCCTACGGCAAGGACTCTGTGGCCACCAGCCCTGCGACCACAATTGGCCTCTCAACCAGTTGGGAACTGGGGAATTCTGACGTGGGAGGGGGCCAAATCGATCCCTTAGCCCAACTCCCTCATTTCCTTAAGACTGAGCCTGCAGCTATCGAGTGGCCTGCAGGACACTTGACTTGGGGTCGGGGGAGAGTTAAGAAATACTCCAAAGTCATGCTCTTGAGTAAATGATTGTGTTTAAGGTTGTTGTCATAACCACTTGCTGTGGACTGAATTGGTCCCACCAACATGCCTGTGTTGAAGCCCTAACCCCAGCATGATGGTATTTGGAGGTGGGGCCTTCAGGAGGTGAGTAGGGTTAGATGAGGTCATGGGGGTGGGGCCATGAGGCTGGAATGAGGGCCCTTATAAGAAGAGACCCAGAGTGCTTTCTCCCCACCAAGGGAGGACACAGAGAAGGCAGCAGCCTTTAAGCCAGCAAGAGGGTCCTCCCAGCCTCTGGCACCCTGATCTTAGACTTCCAGTCTCCAGACCCGAGAGAAAATGAATTTCTGTTGTTTAAGCCACACAGTCTACGGTGTTTTGCTCTGGCAGCCCAAGCAGACTACTGTGTTTTAAGTCTGGCAGAGTATTTAAGAAATCAACCGCTGTGGGTGCTGCCCAACCCCCAGCCCTGGGGTTGAGGGGTGAGGGGAACTTTCTTTACTCCAGTTCAGTGGCTGTTGAGGTTCTCCCCCAGCACAGCCTGACAACAATCCGGATGGAAAAGAGGGCTGACTGTGTGCTGAGGGCCTCAGGCCAGTGTGCCTGGCACAGCCCAGTTACTGCGCATCCCCTCCTAAGTCGGGCGGAGGGGGGGTGGTGGCATGTCTCTGCATCCACCCTGCCTTAGCCTAGCTCTGCAGCCTGCAAACCCTATCCCCACCCTCACACTGCGGCCTCTGCCAACAAGGACCCTGTGACATTTATGTGACACAGGAGCAGGGCCTGGGGATTCCGATCCTCTCTCTCACTGACACCTGTCACTCATTCCATTCCCATCAGCTATCCCCCTTGGGAAGAGCTCCCAAAAAAGGGCTAAATATTCTACCCCAGCATGCTCCTCTGGCCTCCCAGCTCTTCCCCTTTATCTTCCTGGAGGCTGGTGGCAGGCAGCTCCACCTGCAAAGCCCCCTCCCCTTACTCGCCCCACACACAGGGAAACAATGGGGGGCCTGAAACCCACAATGCAAATGGCTTCCTTTGTGCTCCCCAGGGTGACAGAGGCCCCTGGCAGGGGGTGGGAGCATCAGAGCTCTCCCAGCCCTGCCCACCCCCATCCTGACCTCTGCCCTGGGCCCTTTGTGCAGGCCCCAAAAAGGGGAAAGCAAAAGGGGGAGGAGAGAGAAGCCCAGGGAAAGTGACGGAATAGGAAGGTGGTGGAGACCAGTGAAGAGGAGAGACAGAGGGAGTGAAGGACATAGAAAGAGATACAGAGAAAAGGAGAGTCAGAGAAAGAGACAGAGAGTGAGAAAGAAGGAAAGGGAAACTGCTGCATGCAGGCAACCTGGAGCAGGGTTTCCTGGCCTACGGGAACTCAACAGTACGTTGCACCAATGAAATTGCCATTTTTGTGGGTCACAACTGGTCAAATGAAATGGCAAATCCACTCAGTCCAACCTAATACATATGGGGTCAGTCCAATCTTCTGCCAGGGTGGATGAGCAGGTCCTAGTCACAGGTCCCACGTTCCCTTGGCTCCGTCTCTGGTTTCCTTTCCTGGAGCATTCTGGGGAACTGGGCTGATGTCAGGAAATCCGAGTTTAACCCCGTGGTTCTCACCCAGGGGACATTTGATTTTCACAATGGTCCAGAATGCAGAGGCCAGGGATGCTGTGCAACATCCCAAATGCACAGCACAGGCCCCCAACCCAACTTAGAATTCTGCAGCCACACTGTTACCAGTGTTGAAACTGAGAAACTCCGCTTTAGCCTCTTGATGGGCACCTTAAATCACTGCTGAGTCTTCTAGTTTCCACACCCTCTGTTCCCACCATGGAGAAGCATGACATGGATTTACCGTGGTGTCTCACTCTCTTGTGCTGTGGAGGAGTCCCTTCCTAAGGGACAGTCCCCTGAAAGAAGCTCAGAAATTGCACCCCAGACCGCCAAAGCCATAGGATGGGCTGAAGTTCGGGCTGGACTTGGCACGTGGCCCTGCCTCTCCTTCAAGAGCATGAGATGAAGGATGACGACATGTAACACGTGGGTGGCACTTTTCATCTGTTATGCCACTACGTGTGCATTAAATTCTCAAAAGCAACCCATGCCTGGGGACCCAGAAGCACTTCTCAATATTATGCTTTGTAAAGCACATTACTGCATGATGCTTTACGAATTTAACCAGCAAGCAAACCAGCCACAAAGGCATTTGGGGAATAACCAAGAAAGTTTGAAGATGGACTGGTTATCCGATGATATCCAAGAAATGTTGATTTTGTTGGGTGCAATGATGCTATTGAGAAGATGAAAGAGAAAGTTTTGTTTCAGAGACGGCATTCTGAAATGTTTAGGGGCGAAATACCTAAGCTTTTCTTTACAAACATCTTAGCAAAACAACGGTTGAAGCAAATGGGGCAAAAAGTCAATTGTGAAGTCTAGGCACGAGTGTCCACCACTCTCCACTCCTCTGAGATTTTTGATAAGAGGTTTAACAATTAGTTAAATCAAATTAACTCAAAATATAGTAATTTGTAGTGAAACTCAGAATTTGGGATAAATTTCATTTTAGGTTGGGCTAAATTTTACCACAGAAAAAGGACTAGGCAAATATTTCCTACGTGAACATAGCATTTCCAATGATCACATAGAAAATGTTTGCTGACTTCAAAAAACATAGCTTTCTAAACCCTCAGCCGCATCCATTTCAATATGATGTGTAACTAACAAATGAGCTGGTTATCTATGAATACAGCAGCATTGCTCCTTAATACTTTTGGAGAAAACACATAGATTTTATCCTATATACAGGGGTCTCAACCTCAGCACTATTAGCATTTGGGGCCAGAGAATTCTTTGTAGTGGGTGGGTGATCCTGTGCATTGTAGGATGTGTAACAGCACCTCTGGCCTCTACTCACTGGATGCCAGTAGCAGCCTTCTCCCAATTGTGACAATCAAAAATGTCTCTAGAAACAGCCAAGTGTCCCTTGGTGGGCAAAATTGCCCATGGCTGAGAACCACAGAAATGTACGAGGTGTGATCCGACAATACGGTGAATGCTGCTGCCGAGTGCCATCCAACGGAAAGGCAGGGATCTTCAATACGGGAAGCGGCGCATTGAACCTTTGTAACAGTGTGTGACAAGTTTCAGCTTGTTTGGTGCAGTCAGTCAGGTGTGAGAAGGTGTGTTTTAAAGTGTGCCATAAATCATGGGTCATGAACAACAAAGTAACATGAAATGGGCAACGCTCCTTGTCACACATCGCTTCTGATATGGCAATTTCTGTCAAATAAAAACATTTCGGTGTGTCCTCATCCACCTTATTCACCGGATCTGGCACCATGCGACTTCTGGCTTGTCCCCAAAGTCTAAATGACCATGAAAGATAAATGTTTTGAATCGATCAGGACATCGAGGCAGCCATGACAGCGCAACTAAAGACACTCACAAAAGAGGACTTCCAGAACTGCTTCAGAAAGTGACAAGAATGATTGGATAAGTGTGTTCAAAGTGAGGGGAGAGTATTTTGAGGGGGATTAATGGCAATGTGTCTATTACTGTAATATTTTTTTTTATTTAAACATTCACCATATTTGTTGATCACACCTCGTATGGGCACAATGAAATAATTTATTTGAAATGCTCTGAAAACCAGTCTTTTCAGCAAAGTTGACCCTCCATGTGTTGTGTAATCTGCTTTGGCAATCTATTGTATCTTTACGTTTCTCATTTTAATATCCCTATGACATAATTATATGGATCTCCCATAATTGAGTACCTAAAACTCCACTGAAAGACATTTAGTTGTTTCCCTCTTTTGTTATTATAAACAACCACTGAAATATGCAACCTTGTAGCTAAATCTTGGCACCCATCAATATTTCCTTAGCCTAAATTCCTAGAAGTGAAAAAATGGGGTCAAAGATACATTTTGATACAGGATGACAAACCACCCTTCATAAAGGTGGTACCAAGTTAGCGCTCCATCACCAGAGGAAATGAGTGCCTACTTCCCCAACCCTTTTAACACTAGGGATTACTTTTTGTTTTCTAAATGGTATCAATTTAATGTTTTTTAAGATGGTGCCTTTGTTAATGTTATTTCTTTATTACTAGAAACTGTAATACTTCAGAAGCTTATTGCAATTTGTATAATACAAATTCTCTAAATTTCTAGTTCATTTTCTCAGCCCAATTTTGTATTAGGACCTCTTATTGAATTGTAAAAGCTCTTTATTTATTGAGGATATTAACCTTTGGTCATCCATGTCACAAATATTTTGCTCAGCTTTTAGCTTGCTTTTTATGTGGCTCACAGAGATTTTTGAAGTACGCAAGTTTTCTATTTTTATCTACTTAAAATCTTTCGCTTTATGATTTCTGACTTTTGTATCATGTCTAGAAAGCTTCCCTCACCCCAAGATTACATTGATACTGATATGTTTTATTCTAGAACTTTAAAGGTTCATTAAAATAGATATAAATCTTTAATCCATTGGGATTTATGTAGGTTTACAGCATAAAGTAGAAATTTAATTTTATTATTTTAAAATAAATAGCCAGTTTTCCCAGCACTATGTACTGATCGATTCATCCTTTTCTTCACTGATTTATACTCACAGATTTACCACATACTAAGCTCTTATGTTTATACTTGAGTATTTCTGGACTTTCTACTCAGATTTCGTGATTTCTCTATTCCCATGTCAGTATCACACTAATTTAAATATTCTGTTTACAATATTTTAAAAATATGGTAGAGCAAGTCACCCTTCATTACTCTTGTTTCTTAAAAAGAAATTAGGGGCTATTCTCACTCATTTATTTTTCTAGCTGAACTTAAGAATCATATCCTATCCAACTGAGATTTTGACTAGAACTATGCTAAACTTATAGATTATTTCAGGGAGAACTGACATTTTACAACTTGCATCCGGCCTTCCCAGAACACAGTAAGACCTCCCATTTCTTTCTGGTCTTTAGTGTCCCTAGGGAAAGTTTTATCCTTTCTAAATGTATATATATATACACATTCTGTCCTTTTATTGCTATTCTAATTGGGATTTTGTTTCCATTACCGTAAAAATGATGTGCATTCACTGAGCACTTACTACAGGCCAGACACGTGCTTTCCACTCACGGTGACAATGCTTCGTAACGAGTTATTGCTGATACATACGAAAGATCATTGAATTTGTGTGTTAATTTTGTAACGGCCTCCCTGCAGAATTCTCTTACCAGTTTTAACAATTTTCAGCCGATTCTCCACAGGCCTGTTTTTACAACGCAAGGACTGTCCTATGTGTGAGGAAGGCACTTAGCCCTCCCTCCCTCCCCCATTTTCTGATACATGCTGATTTATCTGCCCTGTCTCACTCAGGCCACCTTAGGACCAAAGGGACAGAGCTCTGCTAACTGGTTCTCCGATGGCCAGATGCTATGGCCTCAGCCAGGCCAGCCGTACACACCACCCAATCACATTCCCAAGACCCTCTTTAACTGGTATCTGCAGAAAACAGTGGCTTTTCATTGGCGGCCCCTCCATCTCTGCCTTGGTTTCAGGTCCCCTGTGGATATGTGAGCTCGTCTTCTCTCTTGGTAGCATGTTATTACACAGTCAGGAATATAAAAAATGTACCCCAAATTGACCAACCAGCCTAACTACTGAGAGGCAGAGTGACACGGCGTCAATGTCACACACAGACTCCGAGGCTAGGAGACTTTGGCTGAAATCCCAGCTACTTACTAGTGCTCACTAACCTCTCTGTGCCTCAGTTTCCTCTTACGTGTAATGGGGCTAATGACAGTACCTACCTCATATGGGTGGAAGAGATGATTAAATGGTTAACTATTGAGAAGAGTGCCGAGCACAGAGTAAGCATCAGGTCGATGTCATCTCCTCCTTCATTTAGCCAAAATCTCTTTCTCTTTTATCATGGGTCTGGTCCAATCTCTTCCGAGAATAGTAATTATCTGATGGTCATTTCCTAAATAGCTGATCCTGGACAGCCTAATATCCTGTTTCATACCACCTTTTGAAAACCAGGGCCTCCATCAATTAACAGACCTCCTTCTTATAAGTGACCTGGGTTGTCTGCACGGTCAGAGATCCTAGCTCCAGCCAGCAGCCCCCCTATGGACTCATAGGTTCTTTTCTCCTTTGCCAAGAGTACCCAAGGCTCCCTTACCTGGGGCTCAGAAGACTTCAGAAGGCTGTGCGGCCAGACCTTTTCTACATAACACAGCCCATGTGGCCACTTGCTGTATGTCTGGAAGGCAACAGAGAATGTCCCCCATTTCTTGTGTTGACTGGGCTATTCCTGCTTAGAGACAGGGTGGGGAGGTGCTCAGAGAAATCTCCTACCCTCAAAAGTCTCCCAGTGAGGAAGGGGACAGGAAGGCAAGCACGTTCCCACTGCCGCCCGGGCCCCAGCACCCTGACCCCAGGCTTCCTGCTCTCTACTCACCCCAACCCAACAAGCCAGATTCACTTCACCCTCGGATTTGGACTTCAAGCATTTGACTGTTTTTCAAATTGTGGCAAAATACTCATATCATGAAATTGACTATTTTAACCGTTTTCAGTGGCATTAAATACATGCGCAATAACGTACAGCCCACTATCACCACTATCTAGTGCCAGAATTTTCCCATCACCCCAAAAGGAAATCCTGTACCCATCAAACAATCACTCCCTGTTCCTCCCTCCTCCCAGTTCCTGGCAACCACTGATATCATTCCTGTCTCTGGACTTGCTGATTCTGGGCATTTCACATGAATGGAAATCATACGCTATGTGGCCTTTTGCTTCTGGCCTCCTTCACTTAGCATGTTTTCAAGGTTCATCCAAGTTGTAGCATGTGTCAGTACTTCATTCCTTTTTATGACTGAATACTATTCTATTGGGTATACCACACTGCGTTTAGCCATTCTTCCACTGATGGACGTTCAGGCTGTCTCCACCTTTGAGCTATCGTGAAGTCAAGCACTTGACCTTTAATTGATTTCCAGTCTTCAACTCTCTGTTGGATTCAGGATCTAACATCAGCTGCTGGGAAGGCTGTGATGAGGCCACTAGCAGTTCCCTCACCTGCCCTGGCCTTGAGCAGCCCCTCCTATTCCCTCCCCAGGTCTCCTCAAGAGCTTTCCGTCTAACTGACTCTCCACGCTCGCTGGTCCTCATGCTGACACCTCACACTGCAAAGCCTGCCTTCCCGATGAGGAGCTGACAGAGACCTTAACTCACGCTCAGTGCACTGTGGTATTTGTATTTTCCATATTGTTCCATTGTTTTTTTATTGAGCACTTATGATAAGCCCACCACTGAATCAAAGGCTTTTCCTGGATCATCCCATTTAATCCCCACAACAACCCTACGAGGCAGGGTTATCATTACACTGTTTCACAGAGGAGAAAACAAGATCAGACAGAACTCGGGTCTCAGGCTGCCAAAACAGTGCCCTTTCCTCACCCCAGTCCTGCCCCCAACACCTGCCCAATCTGCATTCAAGTCTTATCAGCTCATTTCCCACACTTACCTGGCCTATTCCCTATCTTGGAAAACAAAAGTCTAAAATGACAATAATCCAAGCTTATCCAGGTTGCAGGTCTATATAAACCCAATTTTCTTCCATGAAAAAAACGGAGCTGCTGAGAGGCCACCAGGTGTGACATCTCTATGGTCACACGCACCCGCAGGCTGGGGCCACATAGCAGAAGGCACCATGTAGGGCCCCAAACAAAGTGACTGCCATCAGGAGACAGGGCTGGGAGAGGAGACCCAAGATCCCATGGGGAGTGGGGGAGCCCAGGAGTTGGCTCCTCGCTCTTCTCCCTCCATCCTGAGTCCAGCTTCCACTCAAAAGACAGCCGTTCCCCTTCATACCAAGAAGGCCAGAGAAAGACCAACAGCCTCTAGCCCTCCATTTCCGGGAGAATCCTACGGGCAGTGACGGGTGGAGTCGGCTCCCGGGGGCTCTGAGAGACAGCTGTGTGCATCTCTTCCCCACTCTATGTTCAGTGACGTCAGGTGGCGGTGACCTGAAACTGGCTATAAGGCAGTGAGTGTTTACACCCAGGAAAAGTGGCAAATGCTGGATATCAGGCCCAGCCCCAGGCAGGTGTTAACTATCTAAGCAGTGTCTCTGCCCTTGGGGACCTCTGCAAGGGACTGTGGAAGAAGCTGGTCATCAGAGGCAGAGGAGAGCAAGCAGGTATTTCTGAAGAGGAAGAAAGCTCCGCAGGAGGTCGTTCCTACCACAAGAAGCAGGGCACGGAGGGCCGCAGGGACCACTGGTCCCACCCCTTCATTCTTCAAGGAAAGCAGAAAGGAGAAGTCTTTGCACGTCCAAGGCCTCACAGCCAATGGAGAATCAACCCCAGATTGCCTGGCTGCAAACCAGGGCTCCTCCCAAGTGGCCTCCACAAACCCAAACAACATGCAGATCAACAACTACCGCGGAGCTGATGGAGGCCAAGGGCAGGCAGGGGGCCCTCTTTTAGCCATGGGGGTGGAGGTCTCTACAACCAGAAGTAGGTGGGTTTGGAGTGGGTGGTCCCTATCTCCCCTCCAGCCCGTTTCCCTCCTGGGCCCCCAACCCCAGACCTCCCACGGGCAGTGCGTTCCTCACCTCCCTGCCCCATGACGGGGTCCCAGCCAGCTCAGACAGCAGGTGGATAGCATTCCCTGAGTGAGCTGGCCTTGCAAGGGGATGGGTTCAGGGTGAGGTTATGTCCATCAGCTTTCAAGACAAATTCTCGGTTTATTAATTCTCCTCTGTTATGCAGGCAAAAGTAAATAAGCTTTTCTCAGGCATCCTGGCACAGAGGCCTCCCCTATTTAAACACTGCAAGAATCAACAGGCTTGGAAGTGCTGAGCTCCCAGGCCTGGCTTCCCAGGGGGCCCCCTGGCCTCCTGCCCACATCGTCCTGCCTGCCGAGACAAGGCGAGCCTGGCCTCTCTCGGGTGGCACGGCCCGAGCTCTCCGGTGTGGGCATCAGAGATCCTGGGCACCCACAGACCACCGGAGAAGGGCCAAAAGGGTCTGGCCAAAGCTACAAGCATCACACCTGCTCGCTTAGTCCCTCTGTGAACCAAGCGCTTTGTAAAGGTGTTTCTGTACTGCTTGCTTCCATTTAAATCATGATTTGAAAGGTTCAAGAAGGAAGAAAGGAAATAAACAGTAACAAAACCAAAAGGAGTCAGGAAGGTTAATTAACTCATCAAGAACTGCTAAGGAAGATTTTTCAAAGTAGGATGCTACAAGTTTCTGTAAGTACTTGCTCAGGAATCTTTTGCCTGGTTGAACAGAGATTGTGGCATGCTTTATACCAGCTTCTTGAGGCATGTACAGAAATCTCATGAGTTATTTTTCTTTACCCCTCTTTTTTTTTTTTTTTTTTTTTCCTATTTGACCCTTTCTGATTTGGAAGAGAATAAGCCAAAAACTACTGCAAGAAACCTAAAGTCAAGCTGCAAGGACGAGAAAAATGGGAGGCAAGAGAGAGATGATACAGATCTGTTGGCTTTGACCTTGGATGAGCTGTGTGCATAGCCCAAAGAGCTGGTCCAGGTGAGCTTTGATGTGACTGACGTCACCTCAAGGAATCAAGAGTCAAGACTCCATTCACTTCAAAACTGCTCTACCCTAGAGCTTAACTAACTGGGGATGTTCCTTTGAATTCTGTCTTGACAGAAAGAACTTCCTCAGCTGTCATCCTGCCTCCCAGGTACCCGTGATGCTGCTTCCTCCAACCCCTTCTCATCACTATTTCTCCTATAAGTGTCCCCTGCAGCTAAACCAAAGGTAACTAAAGACTCTTCCCAACAACCCAAGACCAGAATATCTTTGGTTTTCCCCAGTGTGGCCTCCGCACACCCTGAAATGCTTTTCTCTCCTTTCCTATTTGAGGGCTGTTTGTTGACTTGTGCATATATGTGCAAGTTTGAAATCTGTTTTCTCTCAAACTCCTAGTGTACTGCCAATACTAAAAAAATGCAGAGCCTTTATTCTAAAACATTCGGGCAACTGCATGGCTGTGCAAGCCTCCCTCACACCTCCCAACAGGCCTATCTGGGGAGGAGGAAAGAGGCCCCCAGAGCTGACACTGGTATCCATGAGGGGCCCCACTGTCACTCTTTCTGGCCCCCACTCCCACTCCTACTCCAAGTACCAGCACACAAACGCCCCATGTGACCCGGGATCAGGGCACTGGGTACAGGCCTGGCCTGCTCTCCGTGTGGTGCCCCATCCAGCCAGGCTCTGAGCCCTGTGTAACCTTTCTTGTGCCAAGAACTGGTGATACCTGTGGACCGTTTCTCACAGTTGCATGTGGTATTTTTAAGTACAAAAATAAAATACATACGGCTACAAAGGAAACCAATACTGAAATACTTATCCAAATATTTTCAAAAACCCCGATGAGATGTATGGCACAGTGACGTAACGTATGTGCTTCTTTATTAATGACTATAAATCAGGATCTAGCTGTGGGTTTGGTGACTTCCGTGCTTTTGAAGCAACGGGAACCTAAACAATATTTCACGTTATCTGCACCAACTCTAACAGGACGTGAAAATAGCTGTGATTTCTGCCGGTGGCCAAGGCACCGGGGCTGCTGACCCTGCTATGGCTCGTGGCCCACCTTTGCGACAGAGGACATGCTCCATTTCTGTAAGAGGTGAGGGAGGGATAGTGACGTGTGATTCTCTTCCTGTCCCAGGTCACAGCCCCCTCCACCCCGCTTTCTGTTTGTGGACCCCTGTTCTGTTCCGTGCTCAAGAATGCCTTTTTCATCCCCATCACCCATCTCCTTCCTCCGCCACAGCCCCAGGAAGGAGTTACACCCAGCCACCACCACTCAGATGATATGGGGCAGCTTCTTATCCTTGGTGGATGAGAAGGAGTACGGCTTTGAGAGGCCTAGGCAGGGGACAGAGGCTAGCCCACAGGCACTCATAAGCCCCCTGCCTCTTACTCTTGGAGGGGGCATCACAGAAAAATGCTCTGTGGCTCCATCCTCCTCAATCCAGCCCAGAGGGACCCCTCACATTGAGCAGCACCCCATTGGTGGTTCAGAGGTTTCTGGTCCCTCTAATCACCCTCCCTTGCCCACCCCTTCCCACCCCACCCCAAAGCAAAAGCAAGGAATGAGCAGGAAGGGAAAAGCCTACCTTCTGGCTCTTCCACGCTGCTGGCGGCAGTGGTCGGTGGTGCCACGGGGATTTCTGTGAGGTCCAGGATGGGAGGAAGAGCAGGCAAGGAAAGGTATTACTTTTGAATCTTAGAAAAGAATAATACCCTCCCACTCTTCCTGACTGTACCCCCTGCCCCCAGTTCCAGAAAACCACCAGGGAGGAGGAGAAAGCCAGCCAGCCAGCCAGCATGGGGGCCCGGCACACGGCCTGTTCTCCTGTGGAAGCTGTCCCTCCGCCTGGCAGGGATGTCAGTGCTCCTGGTTGTCGAGGAGGGGATCGGAGTGGGGGAGAGGCAAAAGGAACAGGCAGCATGGAGAGCTGGCCTTGACTCTAGTGGGGGCCTGCCAGGTGCACGTGCTTCAGTTCTCCTGTGTATGTATCTTCACCTTGGCTCAGCCCGAGGCGGTAGAGAGGGGCCTCCCTGCTCATCACCCTGTGGCTGCCTCGGCCCTGCTCACCTCTGACCTTGACCCATTGGTGGAGAAGGCACCATGGCAGGGGTGGCACGCGAGGGGGCTGGGAGGTGTCTTACACAGGCAGGGAGGGGTCTACACCCCGGACGCAGGTCCCAATGGGCACATCTCACCAGCTAAGGTTTTGTCTCGGTGGATACAGCAGACTGACAATACAGTGGATCGAGGGACCTGGTAGAAGCGTGCACTTTCCTGGGGTTACTCCTTTTCTACCTAGAATGGCAATGAGTTCCGACTAGCTCCTGGTGCTCTGAAAACGTGAGGGTTCAGCCAGTCTCTGGGAAAGACCAGGTGTCACAGCTCCGGCTTCCTTTTTCTGAATGAAGCCAAACCGTGGACCAGAAGTCCCTGAGGGGAAGGGAGGTGCTGCTCCTTATGGAAGACCACATATACAGGGGTCACAGAGGACTCCACAAGCTCCACAGACTCTGGTCACCATCTGATTGTTTGGGGTAAGACCTCCCTTGGACCCCCAGACTCTGGATCAGCTGGAGCTGGAACCTTGGTGGGTGGAGATGGAACACTCCAGCCTCGGAGCAAACCTAAGAACCTCCCTCAGAAGCCAGCCTTTGCCTCTCTAGGAAGGAATGGGCAGAGGACCCAGCCCACAATTTGGAGACAAATCTTGTTCTTGGGGGATTTTATCAGCAATAACAGCCAACAGATGCTCTGTCACAGCAGCTTACACAGGCATTAAGAAACTGGACCTTGTACGAGGCCTCCTCTTAGCCCTCATGAGCTACTTGGTCCCAGCAGAAACATTCCAGAGGGAACCTCCAAACGGTCCAGCCTAATCCTGCAAGTCCACGGATCAGGCTGAGGCCACAAAGCCATACTGGCTGCTCTACCCCAGTGCCTTAGGCCTGGCACCAGGGTGTATGCAGATGGCCTGTGGCTCCCAGAGCTGTGACAAAACAGGGCACAAGTCCCCCAGCCTGTGTCGGGGCACCTGTAGCTGGGTGCCCTCAGAAAGAGCTCACAGAAGTCCCAGGATGGAGACCCAGGTCTTCAGGTTGTTGGTGGGAATGCTGGCACGCAGCTCAACCTGCGCTTTGTGAGAGGACGGGAGAAGGTAGAGAGCACGTCGAGAAGCGAGAGCCCCCGTTTCCCAGCTCTCTGTCACTGATTCTGAAACACCAGCTCCATTTCATGGTCTTTCCCCTGGGTGATTGGAAATGCTTGGTTCCAGGCACTTCTGAGCATCCTAACTCCCTTTATAAGGGAGACCTCATTCCCCCCGCCCCCCGTGTTTTCATAATCCCAGATGGCGGCACTGATGTCCTCCTAGAACTCTAAAAATGTTCACTTTGCAGCTTTTTGGACAGACCGAAAAGAAGGATTTTTGCAAGTTGTTAGACTGACGACTACAGGTTGTCATGAAAACCATTTCACCTTGCTCTGCCCTGGACGGACACTGAGCTCAATCTCCCAAAACTGAGATTTGGGTTATCTGCTGTTACTGGACCCCTGCGGACATGTCTCCTGATTTAGAAACTGGTCAGAAGAGCTGCTGGAACTGACGCAGCCCTAAGGGTTCTGGGAGCGAAGACCACACCCAGCTTAGGCAGGTGAGATGCAGTGTGTGCAAGGTTCCTACCTAGTGTGGGTGTGCAAGGTCGGTGGGGACTGCTCCAAGGACCCCCAGGGGCTGCTGGGGTGAGGGGTCCCAGCCTCTTGCTTATGCCTAAGGTTGCTCCAAGTCCGTCGTGGCTGACCGGAAAAGCCAGTGCCCTCCCAGAGCTGAGGTCCACTGACACCCTAAAGCAGGGTCGGCCGACTTCTCCGGTAAAGGACCGGCTAGTAAATGTTTCAGGCTCTGCAGGTCACATAGTGTCGGTTGTGACTGCTCAATTCTGCCGTCAGAGCTCAAAAGTAGCCACAGGCAGCGTGTGAACAGCAGACACAGCTGCGTTCCCACAAGACTTTACTTAAGGACACAGAACTTTCATATCATTTTCACAAGTCAGGAAATAGTATTCTTTCGATTTTTGTTTCAATCATTTTAGAAAGGTAAAAAAACAAAACAAACAAAACACCATCGAGACATACAGAACCAGGCAGTGGACCAGCCCTTTGTCCAGGTGTGCTAACCCCACTCTAGAGAAGCAGACTTTATCCCAGGGTCTGAGCGGTGAGCTGGGATCCGCTCCTTTTTTCATCGTCCTATCTGGTTTAGGCCAGTCCTCCACAGGGAGGCCGAGGCTGTGGCCAGCTCTCAACCAGGCTTGATTCCCACCCAGGGCTAATTCTGCTCATGACACCTGTGTGATCCTACCAGTTGTAAGACATTAAAACCTAGCTGAGCCACGGCCCGAGTGACCCCTGTAGCCTTGCTCACCTCCTCCCCAAGTTCCAGCAACTAAGGGGTTAATGGCTGGCCCAACAGGGCCTTAGGGCCCTCAGGGGTGCTCCCATCCTTCATAAGGGCTGTGGCAGCCCTGCCCAGCTTCCCTCAAAGGCCATGTGGTGTCAGTCCTTTCTGTTCTGAGTCTGCGAGGGACAGGGTGTGTTGGAATTCCCAGAGCAGCAATGGTGGCCCCTGGTACAGACCCTCAGGTTCAGGGTCAAGGTGGCATATGGCAGCCGGACCTGGGCCGAGGAGGAGGCTTGCTTCCGCCCAGGAGCAAGAGACTCACTCTTTGTCAGGACAGATAGCCACAGACAGGTTGGCTCTGCTGGTCCCCAGCTGCTTCTGCAAGAACCCCACAGGCTCGGGGGGGGGTCTCACATGGGGCTGGGGGCACTACACCCACTGGATATCAGTGACCAGCATCTGGAAAGGACCCCCTCAAACCCCCGCACCCAAGCCAGGGCCCCGAGGAAAAGGGTGCCTTGCTCATACTTATGCAGGGCGCGATGGGAGAGCGGCTCTGCTGGTAGCCTTTGGCGCAGCGGTTGCAGGTGATGCCTGTCACGCCGTCCTTGCAGGGACACTGGCCGGTGGTTTGGTTGCAGGTTTTGCCAGCGGCTCCCACGGGATGGCAATCACAGGCTGTGGAGAACACACAACCGGAGGATCAGAGGGAGGGAAGGGGCCAGTGCACACCCTCCCCCGGGGTCCCTCCCCACCCAGAGGCACCCCATGGACCCCACCTCAGGGGAAGAGCAGGAATGGGGGAGCAGGCCCAGCCAAGCCCACACACATTCCAGAAGCTGATATCTTGGCCACCTGCCTACCTGGAAATGGGGAATGAAAATCAGAATGGACCGACTTGAAAGGACTGTTTTGGCAGCAGGGAAGTGAAGCTGGGGAGCCCTTCCAAGGCCTGAGAGGAAGACCACGTTCAAGTACGTTTGCAGGAATTCAAAGTCTGATCACGAGTGGCGGAGTCAGAATTTGGAGGTGCACCTTTCCTCAGTGGGTAAGTTTGTGCGTTCTCACTCCCTCACCCCTGCCAGCTCCTGGTCCCCAGGCTTCCTCACTGACCGAGCCCTGGGGTTCGCCAGATCAGTGGGAGTCACCAGGGAGGTGTGACCCCCCTCCCCACCGGCTGCTGTCCCCCAAATGCTCTGCCGACCAACCCTCATTTGCAGCCAGGCGGTCCGAGGCTCAGGCTTCTGAATCACAAAACCCATCAACTGTAGCTGGGAAGAGTCACAGTGATCATTGAAACGCCTGATTAAACGTGCAAAGACTGGCAGGTGAAGGAAACCCCACCGCTACCACCACTACCAGGGTCTCACAGAAAGGGAATGGCCAAGCTGGGCAGTGAAGTGAGGCCCCCATTCTCAGGTCAGTCAGTGGCTGCTGCACCACAGAGCAGGCCCACTCCCCTCCTGGTTTGCAATGGGCTGGAGAGCTGGGGTTGCCTACTCTGCCACACTGCATCCTGAAGCTTCCTCCCTGTGTTCTAAGACCCAAATCCCAGTGATGGAACGGCCAGTCCATTGTGGGGACATCCCCACGGCTGTGGACTGAGTATTTGTATCCCCCCAAACTCATATGTTGGAGCCCTAACCCCCCAATGTGATGGCATTAGGAGGTGGGGCCCATGGGAGATAATTAGGTTTCGATGAGCTCATGATGGGATTCGAAAGGCAAGAGGAAGAGAGAAACAGATCTCGCCACAAGCACATAGCAAGAAGTCAGCTGTCTGCAAACCAGGAAGCAGGTCTTCACCAGACACTGAGTCTGCAGGCACTTAATCCTGGACTTCCCAGCCTCCAGAACTAGGAAATAAATATTTGTGGTCTAAGCCTCCCAGTCTGTGGGGGTTTTTTCTTGTAGCAGCCCAAGCTGACCAAGGCAGCCACCAACACCGTGACGCTGGGGCAAGAACTGCTACACCAAGAGTCAGGACACCTAAATCCCCTGCTGACTCCTGCCTCCCTGAATCTAGGCAGCGGACTCAGAGTGTGTGGCTGGGGAAGCGAAGACGACGAGGCAAACATTCTGCCTCTTCTCCTCCCCATTCGCCCTCCCTCTCTCCAAGGGAAGCCCAGTGTGTGGGGGGTGGTGTGTCTTCCGGAAGGCATCCTGCAGCAATTTCAATTGGTGCCAGACGCTATGTGTTTCTGATCCAAATGGGAAAGAAAATAAGTGAGAGCAGAAGCTCCTAAAAGAACTAAATTAGAATTTCTCCAGCCAGCACTGCTCATCGTGAGGGCATGAGTCTGAGGATGAAGCTATGGCCTCTCCCAGCCAGCCTGGGGCCCAGGAATGGCCAATGAGGAGACTTAGAAAGGGCAACGAGGGAGCAGGGGAGAGAAGAAAGGAGAGGAATGTGAGAAATTGTTTGTTGAAGTTGTGTCTGGACACGTGAGCACTTCCGGAAACTCTCACAGTGGGGGTTCTGGTTGTGGGGTGCTCCCTGACAGGAGGGCAGGGACACAGGCCCAGGGCACCAAGCAGGCAGGCAGCCTGGTGGACTGTCTGTGGGGTTCTTTCATTGCAGGAGCCACAGAAGGAAAATGGACTGTTCCAGTCTTGCCCCTGTAGATAGCAGTAAATCCTTTTCCTAGGAACTTGTCTTCTTACATCTACCCTGAATTCAAGATCATTCGTTGGTTTTTTTCTTCCTTTCTTTTTATTCAGTAAGAGACTCAGCCTTGATACAAGCTGTAGATGAACATGGGAGGAGGGGATGGCTGAAGAAGACCGCTGACCTTTCCCTCTGGCCTCTTACATCCATCCCCTTGATGAAGAGGGCAATCGAGCATGGGCAGCATCTCTAAGTTGGCCACAGGAAGGCAGAGGGCACAGCACAGGGCCCCACCATCCCGAGCCCCGGCTGTGGGCACCAGTCCGAGGTGGACTCCTGAGGCTCCTGCCAGCTGACGTCCCTTGGCCTGCTTCACAGGCTTTCTGGTAATGCGAAGATTCAAGCCAAGATGTCCTCCCCTCGATGCTGATCGAACACAGCTGTGCACCAGTAACTTCAGGGTCCTTGGACTTGGGTGGAGGAAGGGCATCAAGGGCTGCTTGGTGACTGAAGGTCATTGGAGGGTCAGAGCCAAGTCACCCATAGGCACCACTGTCGGTCCAGGTCGTCCTTACAGTGGCAGGCACTGGCCCGGGGACAGACATGGGGGGAGCAGTGGGAGGATTGCACGTCCCTTCCCCAAGGCCCCTCACAGCTGGGGACCTCTCAGCTGACAAGGGTTGGCGTGCTGCCGAGGAGAAGCCACAGGCACCAGCTAAAGGCTGCTGGAGCTAAGGGCCATTCTTGGTGATGGCAGGGCAACTGTGCCTGCTTGGTAGAGCTGGCACTTCCTATGGGTCCACCCTTTGATTAAAGGAGGTGCTTTACTGCTTGGTTTCCAAATCTTTCTCCCGAGATTCTGCAAAGACTGACCAACTGGCCCCTTGGCCTGGTCTAATGGAAGCAGCAGGCAGACTGTGCTTCCACGCAAATCACTGTACCAGGAAGAGAAGCCATCGGGGTCCCACCGGGCCAGGGGGCGGAGGGAGCTCAGAAGGCCAGTAGGGTCACCTGTAGGGCAACAGGAGCATCACCAGAGGCACGGCATTCCTCCAGCGCAAAACCACCCCCAGGCGCCTGGGGACACCTTGGTGTGTCCACATTCTCATACAGTTGTCCCCTCTGCTCCACACACCAGCCTGCAAAATTGGCGCGACTACACAGAGGAGGAGACCACGGACTGGCAAGAAAAATCGCAGGCAGAGGGAGGCCATGTGAGGGACAGAAAGGACAGATCTCTGAGCATGTCACCGAGGCCCACATCCTTTCTGACACCCTCCGTGTACTTCTCATCCTACAAGCAGAAATTCGTGCTTAAACCTGTTGAAACCAAGGCTAGGTGGGTTTTCTGTTATGTGCGGCCAAAAACAATCCTCACAGGCAGACTTGCATTGCACTCAAATTAAGGACTTTCCTCCATGTCCCAAGAATAAGGAAAGCCCAAATTATTGCTCTATGCAAAGAAGGGTGAACGTCAAGGTGTGGAGAGACTTGATGGACGACAGCCCTCTACAGTGGGTTCTTCTACAGTCTGGGTGGGACAAGGGAATCTGGCAAGCAGCGTCAAAGAAAGAGGGTCCGAGCCACCCACCAGTTATAAAGGAAGCCCCAGGCCCTGGCCCTTAGGGAGAGAAAGCCAAAGGGACCCTGCTGTATTCCCTCAACACAGACACACATAGAGACACACACGCGCACATGCAGACTCACACGCGCACAGTGGGGAGGGAGGCCAGTGGAGGGGAGGGGCTGAGTTAGGGAGAACGTGGAATTCAGCTGAGTGGAGGTCTTTTCCTTTGCAGGGGGTCTGGTGAGGAGATCAAGAGAATCACCCTGATACTGAGAACTTGGTCCAGGTCAGAATGTCTTCTGCCACAGGAAGCTCCCTGGGTGACTCCCATTTCCCTGGAAGTCAGCCACTTTTTTCAGCGGAGGTCAATCCCTTCCAGGGCAGGTCACCCCCATTTACACGGAGCAGGCAGCACCTGGTCATAGGAAACAATCTACCCTGGGGTTTTTCCATCAAGGGGAAAGTGAGACCAGACGGAAGCCCAGGGCCCTGAGAAGGCGGCAGGATTAGGTTTCTCACGAACAAGGCAGGCTGGAGGGTCTCCAGGTGCAGAGAAGCCAGGCTGTCCTTGCTCTGGGCCATCAGACAGGGACAGATGATCAGGGCACACAGATGGTTTCAGATGGGTGTAGGAGACCCAGGTCTGGGCCTGTCCTGCCAGTAACACTGTGTGAGGCCTCGCTCACTCTGGGCCTGAGGCTTTGCTCGCCTTGGGCTCACCTGTAAGGCCAGAGGTCTACACTCGCACTAAAGTCCCTTCCAACCTAACAGCCTAAGGTTTGGTGCCCATATGGCTCCAAGGATCTGGGGTGGCGGCCTGACCCTTGGCCCATCCCCCCACTGCTGCCGTTCGGTGCAATGTCCTGTCCGAGGCTGCAGGGAAAGCACTCCCTCATGCTGCCAGACACATCAGGCCTTCCGTCCACACCCACTGACCGCCCTGCCCGACACCTCGGCTTGCTGCATCATAGTGGGATCTCTTCGCCAAGACTCGGTTTCTCTGTCAGTTAAGAGAAGTGCACCCAGGGTTTCTGAGAGCCCCGGTAGAGCTGACCTGGAAGGCAAACAGTTCTGATCCCAGGCTCCTGGTCTCGAGCAGCTGCCTTTCCCTGTTCCCTCTGATGTTCTCTGTCCTGGATCCCTAAGGGCCCAACAGCCCTCCTCAGGAGGAGATGCACAACAGAGGCTGGCCCCCTCTCACTGCAGCTCCCACTGTGGCGTTTGGAACTCCATCCTGGGCTCCTAACAGGAGGTTACTTCTCCTGGCTACTTTTCCTGAGGACCTGGCTCCAGGGGCCCTTGGGGTCAGGCTGCACCTTCAAATGGCAGTGATCCCAGGGTACATGCTTGTGGAAGAGAGGGGAGCTGGCTTGGTGCCCAGACCTCCCTGGAGCAGCTCTTCACAGGAATGGGGACACGCAACAACCACAGCACCGATCCTCACTTCAGATGTCATTACAGCTGCCACCCAGGCCACCAGCCAGGCGTGAAGGATAGCTTCGGGCCTGACCTCACGTTGTGGACTGACCTATGCACCCCCAACACCTTCACCCCAGGATTCAAATGTTGAAGACCTAACTCCAATGCCTCAGAATGTGACTGTATTTCAAGATAGGGTCTTTAAAGAGGTGATTAAGACGGAGTCATTCGGGTGGGCCCTAATCCAATATAACTAGTGTCCTTAAGAAGAAAGTGTCCACACACCAGGTGCAGGGGGCGCTCCCTTCCCAGCCAAGGCCGGATGGGGAAACACCTGTTCTGGTACTCACAAGGCCTCCAAGGTGTAGAGGAGTGCATCAGGTAGAGAAACCTTGCCCTGACTCCTGGGACGTTGCTATCGGTGAATGGGGCTGCTCCCTAGCACCAATCCTGAGGCCACCTGGGACCCCAATGCTTGCAGGTCACGCCAAAGCTCCGTATCTGCCTGTGGCACTGGGTTAGGGTGAAACATTCTTCTCTGCTTTGAGTAAGACTGGTCTGTGTATCTGGACACCATCCACAAAAATAGTTGGAGCGGGCAACGGCATTAGGGCAAATCCTCCCGTGAGCTGACCCTGCCCTCCCTCGCCTCCCTTCTGACCAAGGGCCCACCAGCCCCTTCCTGCTTCCAGGCTACTCTTTCCTCAGCCTCCCCACAGCTGTTTACTCCTCACACCCGGGGTCTCATCTCAAACGTCCTGTCTTCAGAGAGGTCTTCCCTGGCCACCTTGCAGAGCGGCTCCCTGTACATACACTCTCTTTCCACCCTGTGTTTTCCTCCAAATAACTCACCACAATCTATAATAATCTTACACTTATTTCTTCTTCTTTTTTTATCATCAATCTCCCTCTAGAAAGCAAACTCTCAGGGAACGTGTGTCTTGGTAACCACTGTGACCCAGTTCCTGCATATAGCAGGTGCTCAATAAATACTTGTTGAATCAATGAACAAACTCAGGGCAGCCCTCTCCATGGGGAAAGACCATCTGATTTACCCTGTGAATCTGGAAGAAAGAAGGCGGGGCAGACAGGGGAGATAATCCCCTCACATCCTAGATCAGTGGCAACCTGACTACAGACACTCCCTGCTCCTAAATTCTCCAGGCTGAAGAAGGAGCGAGGATCATTTAAATCCACAGATAATCCACAAACTTCATCTCAGCTGTCTGTGTCAACCTCCTCCGCGGCAACGCTTTTCTTTCTCCCAGCAGTTGCTAACCAGGCACAAAAGAATAAATGTTTCAGGTTGCACGACCTCCCCTTTCCCTTGCCCCTTTCAGATCGAGGTGCAGACAGCAGGAAGGGGAAGGGGAGGGGAGCCCCATAATCCCAAACTGGGTTCTCTGACCCTCCAAGATCTAGTTAACTATAGTCTTCCTGTACCTGATTTACAGCTGATGAGAAAGGCACAGCTCCTGCAGAAGGCGGGGAGATGGTGGGGGGAAAAGAGAGAGATGGAGACAGGGAGGGAGAGAAGAAGGGAGGAGGGAGGGAGGGAGAGAGATGAGGGAGGGAGGGGGAGAAAAATGGGGGAAAGAGGGTGAGAGGGAGAGAGACAGACAGACACTGGTTGCACAGGCTCAGGCAGGCGGGCCGGCAGGGTCTTTCTTAGCGGCACCTCCAGAACCACATTTATGCAACAGCCCGTCCCCATGTCTCTGCTCAGGGCCTCCACGAGCAGCTGCCGGACACTCATCTCTGCTGTTCAACTCGTTTGTCATTTTTTTCTCCCAAAGCGTGTAAATCCTTTATCGAGAGTGTGCAACGGCATTAGGGCAAATCCCCGGGGCCCTGCCCAGTCCTGTGGGAAGTGGCCTCAAAATCCACACCGAGGCTGAGCCTTTCAAGTGAGAGGGGCCGGTTCTGCCATGTACCACCATCCACTGAAAGGACTAAGGCAACCAGAGAGCCAAAGGGATCGTCTCCACTCTGTGCCCTCGCTGGCAATGACAGGGCCTTCTGGTTATTGTATTTCCCTCTACGTGTATAAATAATCCTAACAGCTAACAGGTATTGAGTGATGCCATGTGCCAAGGACCTCCTGTATATCATCCATTTAATGTACACTATAACCCTAGGAGGGAGGAGGAACTAGTATTAACCCCATTTTCAGATGAGAAAACTGAGGCACCAAAGAGTACGTACCGTGCCCAGGGGTGGAACTTGAACCCTGGTCTCAAGATCCATGCTTTTAAAAGCCATTCATTCCAAGGCTGGGGCCCACCTGTTGCTCTGCTGGTAGCAAGAGCTATTTCCCAAGTGAAATGCCCTCCATTAACCAGGCAGCTCACAATCAGGAGGCTTTTCTGCTCAAGACCAGGAACCCCTGAGGATCCTCCAAGAATGGCCATGTGGAATTGGGAAGAGAGTAGGCTGCAGAGACAGGGAACTGGCACCCAGGAAGGTGAAGAAAGTGGCCAAGGATGCCCAGAGGAATGAGACAAAGGGCTAGGCCTGAAGATCCTGTGTCAGAGTATGGCACCGTGAGTGCATGGGGGGGCCGAGTCACAAGCGAAGGGACTCTTCATTTGTAAAGACCTTGGAACAAAACCACCTCCGCCTGATTTCTGCCAGCTTTTCCAAGTTTCCAAGTCACACATTTCATTGATACAAAACATTGTCCTGGTCTATTCAGGGATTGATAAAATTTTGAATATTTAAAAAAAAAAACACGTGGGATGTCAACACTGAACGGAACTCAGAGACCATAAATCTGAATATGATTCATAGATGAGGCGATTGAGGTCTAGGGAGGTCACGAGACTTGCCTGATGCGGTACAGGCTTTGAACCTAGAGCCAAATCTGGAGATCAGGATTTCCGACACCCCTTCCCCATTTCTCAGGGAATAGGAAAAGGATGCACCCACAAAGGCCACAGTTGGAGCTGAGCTTCCATGGGGATTTTCTCTCCTCTGACTTCCTCTTTGGGGGTGGGGGGGGGCTGGCCTTAATTGCATCTGAATAGAGTCCACTCCTAGGCTGTGGTCTCCGCCCTCTAAGCTGGGAGCTGCTCTAGCCACTGAGTACCCTCCCTAAGGTGACCAACACTTTTCCCTGCACTCCCTAAAATGATGATAGGAAATGCAAATGTGACAGGGGACCCACAAAGTGAGAGGGGACTCCTGAGGCTTTTAGGCTCCTGTGGGCTGCATGGACGCTACCTTAGAGTCAGGAAGGGGTAGGGTCCCAGGTTCTCAGCTATGCTGTCACTAAATCCTTAAGTGATCTGATCTAGACATACACACATGTATACACACACACACACACACACACACACGCGCACAATTTTCGTCAAGAGAGCCATAAAGAAGATTTAAATTCAATGATAAAAAGCCTCTCCCCTCAAAAGAATAAACTCTGGGGCCTAGGCCACCTTTCTCAACAAAAGGGCAGCTCACTGTCCCTGTTTCTTAGTCTCCCACTGCCCTGGTTCTCAGCTTTGGCTACACATTTGACCCATCTGGGGAGCTTTTCTGGTTCCCAATTAAACCTCCCTGGACCCAGGAATTAAACCAGAATCTCTGGGGGTAGGATCCAGGAGTTAGTATTCTTGAATTTCTAGTCGATTCCAAAGTGCAGCCAGAGGTGAGAACCTTTGCACTATTTAGACACAAAGCTACAGATACATCGTCAATAGCTTCCCTGACGTGAAGCAAAAGCACGCATCACAAAACCCATTTTACCATGGGCAAATTGATAAAGACAAGAGTTAAGTTCCTAGGACAGCCCATCAACATGACAAGAAAACGAGGGTGAACGAAATGAGGTTATTCGAGAACCCGCTGTACTGACGGTGCCCTGAAGTGAAGGACAAGAAGCGAGAGCGAGAAAGGACACGGAAAGCCGCACACAGTGGGCAGGGAGCCATAGGCTGTGGGCCGAGGTGCTCACTTCCTCCCCAACCCCTGGCAGAGCTGCCGAAAGAAATGGGGTGAATGGGGGCAGCAAGTGTGCACTGGCCAAGATGGTGTGGACCATCGCATCCCTCCGCTCCACTACCGCCTGCACCTTCTGAGGATTTGGCACCTTCTAGGCAGCCTGCATTCAGCCTCGTTGACTGTGAACTTGAAGGGGGCAGGGCAATGAGTGAAAGGAACAGCCTGCTCAGTGAGATGGAACGAAAGCCCTTTGTGCAGGGATGCTAGACGTGGTGGTTAATTTCTTAATTCTCATCGCCATTCGGTTCACGGGAGACTCCTGGAATGTCTTTATCCATCACAGATGGTTTGGGAAGATGATAAATTAATATCATTTAAATGGAGGCATGGCTTAAATGTTAAATGGCAACGTCTTCTTTCCTGTCTCCAAAGAGAAAGTGCCCCCCAGTCCATAAAAAAGACAAATGGGAAACAAAACCGCCTATCTTCTGACAGATTCCAGGATGAGTATCATTCACAAACCATTCTGGGGAGAAAAGGGAGAAATCCATCTCATCTGACTTTGTATAGGCCAACAGCCCCTGCCATAATGAGGCCTTCCCAGGGCTGTGAAATTAGGCTGAATAGCCGGAGAGGACAGCCGCCTGTTCCCTGGGCATGTTTATCACAGCCCTTTGTACGCACCAGTCCTGCCAGCCCCGGGTTGGTTCTAAACTAGGGAAGGGGACAAAGAACCCAACAAATTTGTCGCTATGAAACTTCCCAAACGGGGGACTGCAGAGTAACGTGTGGAATCTAATGCCCGTGCTCCAAGCTGCTCTTGTCTAGGTCCACCCCTACTCTAAACTGAACAAGGTTGGGAGTCAGCCAATCGCCAGCAGTGTATGGGTGGCCTCGGCCCCCTGCACAGGGCTCCTCCCAGGCCTTGGGAAGTCAGGGGGTAAAGAGGCCCCTGAGGCCATTCCCAACCTCAGATCAACTGCAAAGTCGAGTCAAGAACCACTGCCCGTTACCCCAGCGCCCCTGTGAAATGCATCTGAAATAGAGCAGAAATGCAGCCTTCACCTGAGGGCTACGAGGGGGCTTGCTGAGGGCAACCCCAGGAGGCCAGGGCCTGGGGGTGGCTCCACACCTACAAGATTTTGGAAGCCTCTGAGAGCAAACTGTCAGGAGATCAAAATACTGGGGCCAAATGCAACCGCCAAAGGAACATTTTCTTAAACCGTCAGGCCCTGGGAAGACAAGACGGCAGACTCCACGGGAGTGATGGAGAGACCCGTGTCTTAAGATCTCAAGGAACACAAACCCCAGCCAGCATCTGAACTCCTACAGCTGATTCCCACCAAGATCGTAGGGTCTCTTGTTGGTAGGAACTGTCCTGGGGGAACTGAGGGTTCAAAGTTCCCACATCCCCTAAGGAGGTGACACCAAGAAAAGGAGAGCTGAGGGAAAAGATCTGGAACTTTCAAGAGATGCCTTTCGTCACCAATGAAAAGGTAGGACCTTTCAGGTCACATTCTTCTTGCTCACCAATCAGAGAGCAAGTCTTTCAGGCAGTCTTTTCTCACCAATCATGAAGCAGAGCCCTTCGGGCAATACTTTCCCTCACTAATCAGTATTAGGACCAGCCAGATAGTGCTTTTCCTTATCAGTCAGATGGCAGGATCCTGGAAGCATTGTCCTTCCTCACGAATCAGGATGCAGTGAGAGACTCACCCTCTCCTATCTCATTTCCCCAGAAGAATATGCAGATGTCCTTCAGAGCAGAATCCATCCATACATTTCTTCTCTTCTGTGGGTTCTTCTCCCAGGGTTCCCACCAAGGCTGGGGGCAGTTGCTGTCTAGGGCTGGGAGGGAAGACACAGCCACTAAGGCTGGCCACAGCACTTGAAATAATAAGACAGGTCCACTCCCTTGTCTGCCTGTATCTGTTCCTCCTGGAAACCAGCAAAGGAAGCCGGGTGTCCCCACACCATTTAACCAGAGTAGCAGAGCCCCCATAAGATGACCTGCAGGTTCCCAGAACCATACGGCTTCTTGACATCTCATCCAAAATGGTGAGAGGCTACACATGGCCATTGTCTCTTCCCATTGCAACAGAGGAGAGGGAAATGAGGCAAATGGCAAGATGGCCAAGGCTCTGCTCCTTTCTGTGTCTCCAAGGGACCTATTTTTCCTGCTCTGACAGCAGAAACTGACACAATAGTATGTGACCACTGCCCTTCCACGCAGAGCCCAGACCTTCTCACCTACCAGCAGACTTCTCCATTTATCCACCTGAGTGACCCCTGCTGCTTAAAACTTCTTAGCCAAATCCTCAAGAAAGCTATGTGCAACCAGTTGTTTATAAAACCCCGGCTTCGATTTCTTCTGAAAGACAATGAACACTTGGGCACAGGCGAAGGAGTTGGATATCTTCCAATGACATCCTCTAAAAACCTAAAGGCCTTGCTCCCTGGGCATGTCGCTGCTCATGCCTTCCTGCCACTGTAGGGGCTTCTTGGGTTCTTTGCCCAGGCTACCTTCTCAGTCGCTTTTCAAAGTCCCCTGGGGGATTCTCACCTGGGTCAGTTGTTTTTTTGTTTTTGTTTTTCTGATGTGGAAATAGCGCAACTACCTTAAAGCTTAAATTTCTCTTGACAACCACCAGAAGCAGCCTTAAGTCCACAGATTTAGGAGAGCTTGCTTGGGGCTTGGGAGCCACCCTGTTCATTTGGAATGGAAGGGATCTCTCCTGGAAATCCCTGGGAACCTGTTTGTCCAGAGAAAAGTTGTTCCATACACACAAGGCTGTCTTCATGGGCCCCACACTCGATAAGGGCGCATGCTTGGTTGAAGCTCTGCTGTTGCCATTTTGAAATTCTTAGGACGTCCTGAACAAGAGGCCCCATATTTTCACTTCACACGGAGGCCTGCAAATTGTGTCATCGGTCCTGCGCACAAGTGCCTGACATCTGGTGGATTTCCCGTTAAGACGATGATACGTTTCCCAACAGAAGGATTTATCTACTGTAGCTCATCGTCTGGGCCTGAGTCTGCCGTGGCCTGGGTCTCTTCCGTGTCAGGACCCCGTCCATGCCGGACTGTGGACCAGAGCCCTGGCGCTGAACCCAAATGTTGGACCCGAAGAACCCTGGTTCCTGGAATTCCCAAAAGCTAATGGGGTGGGGGCCCCACTTCTCCCCCTCTCCACCCCCAGCCCAACTTCACTAAGTTCCCTGGCATCTCATCAGCGTCTCTGAGTCATCTCACCATTGCTTCATTTTTGTTAGTGGGAGAAAACAAACAGCAGAAAGTTAAAATATTAGTGCTTGCTTCAGTGAACGAAAATAGAGTCTCCTGTCTCCCCCTCATTTTTTGTCCTGAGAAGTAAAGCTATTTGCAGGTGGATTAAATGTTCCTTCTGAGCCCCTGCCCCTGAAGCTGTGACTGTGTGTGTCTGTGTCTGTGTGAGTGGTGGGGGGGCCGGAGGGGGGGGGCCGGGCGGGAGGCACACACATCCAAAGAAATCCGTCTGCCTGGTTTTGGTAAAAGAGAGTCCTTTGTGCCGACGGTAAGCCTGGTGAACATGACCCCCCGCCCTGTGGTATGCGGCACACCTGTGCGGAGGGCCGAGAAGCCGGGAGGGGGTGGGGGTGGGGGTGGGGGTGGGGGTGGGGGTGGGGTGGGGGTGGGGGGGCGCGGGCCGGGAGCCCTGCACCTTCAGAGATCACACCTTCTTCTTTCTTCTCCTTGGAGCCACTCCTCCATCGCCCCTTTGTTTCAGCTTACACCTCCAAATACCAGGGAGGTCGTGCGTGCGTGCGTGTGCGCGTGTGTGTCTGTGTGTGTGTGTGTGAGAGAGAGAGAGAGAGAGAGAGAGAGAGAGAGAGAGATTATCTCGGTCTGTGCCTTTTTGTAAGGGGGCTGGAAAAAAGAAATGGCAAAGGACAAACACAGAGAAAAGCGAGGGAGGATGGTGTCCCCAAGGCCCCGCCCCCACCGCCTACCTTTGCAGGCCTTCCGGTGGGTGATGGGCTTGCCCATGTCCCGGTAGTAGCCCTCCTTGCAGTAGTGGCAGTGGCGGCCGGCCGTGTTGTGGCGGCAGTTGAGGCAGACGCCCCCGCTCTTGCGTCCCGACAGCTTGTAGAGCTCCATGTTGAAGCGGCAGCGTCGGGCGTGCAGGTTGCAGTTGCAGGCTGCGGGGGTGGCAGGAGAGATGTCAGGAAAGGGGCACCTGCGGGGGGGGGGGCCCAAGAGACTCTGTGCGCCCCCCAACTCCTCCGTCCTTCTCCACCGCAGGACAGAGAGGCGATTTTTTCTCCAGGACTCCTCGGCTTCCCTGTTTGCGCCCATCAGCACCTACCACCTGCCATTACCTGAACCATGGCTGAGGCTCCTGCTCCCTCTTAGGGGGAGACTGTTTATTTCCCTCAACCCCGGGCCCACGGCACACATCTCAGAGTTGGGAGGTGGTGCTGGCATGCTCCTTGTGCCCAAATCCTGCTTGCTACGGACTGAATGGTGTCCCCCATGGCCCCACCCCCACACACCCCCATTCATATGCTGAAACCCTAACCCCAGGACCTCAGAATGTGACTGTATTTGAAGATAGGGCTTTGAAAGGGGTAATTACGTTAAAATGAGGTCATTAGCATGGGCCCTAATCCAATCTGACTGGTGTCCTCATAAGAAGAGGAAATTTAGACACAGAGACACACCAGGGGTGCACACGCATAGAGGAAAGCTCCTGTGAGGACACAGGGAAGAAGGGGGCCACCTGCAAGCCGAGGACAGAGGCTCCAGGAGAAACCGACACCTTGATCTCAGACTTTGAGCCTCCAGAACTGTGAGAAATAAATGACTGCCGGTTAAACCAGAGGGTCTGCGGTGTTCTGTAACGGCAGCCCAAGCAGGCTCTGCTTCCAGGACACTGACCTCTACCTGCACACACTCCCCACTCCCTTGAGCTCTGGCCACCAGCCTGTGCTATCCTCCTCTGGCCACTGAGGGCTCTGGGGCCTGCTGCACCGTCGTCCTGACCACACTGCTGACTTGTGGGTCCTCTGGAGAAGGCCCTCAGCATCCTTCTCTCTGGTTCCTCCTGCCCACTCCTGCTCCCCTCTGCCTGTTCCCTACATGCGCCTCAGGATTCAGCATTCTTTTCCTTCCGCTCTGATGCTCTCCAGGTCTGCCTTGTTCACTCCTCAGCACTCCAGACTCCCAAATCTGTATTTCCAGGTTCCACTTTGGGGTCTCCACTTGGACCCAGAAGTGCCACCTCCAAATCCATTCACTCCTCTCCATCCTGCCAGGCCTTGGCCCCTCTGTCGCCTGAGCTGAGCCCTCTAGGCTGTTCCCACACTGTAACCAGAGCAGGAATTCCAAACACCAATCTATGAGGATGTCCGTTGCCTACTAAAAATCTTTTCAATAGCTTCCGGTTTTTCCTCTGGATAAAATCTAAATCACTTCACACAACCTTCAGGACTCTGGATACCCTGCTTCCCTCTGTCGCGCTTATGCTTCAGCTGTACAAACTTTTGTCAATCTCTAGGTCATGCCCTGTGTGAGGACCCCTGCCTGCCCCCTCTGTGACTTTGCGCATGCTGTTCCTTGACTCCTAGGACCCTCTTCCTCCGCGCCTCCTCCCTCATCTGCCTGCATCCTTCTCATCCTCCAGGTCTTGGTTTCAATGTCACTTCCAGGCCCATTTTCACCTCTCACCAGCCTGGCTTAGGAACTGGGGCTATAGGCGCCCCAGAAAATCACATGGGCCTCTTCATATCACACTGTGACGCCTACTATGAATACCTGCCTTCTTCCTTTGGTCTCTAACTCCAGGCTAACTCCAGCTTAGATCAGGCCTAATCTTGCTCACTCTGTAACTTTTTTCTTCTTTTTGTCCCGATTTTGTGCTAAGCTCGTTTTCAATTGCATTTTATGTAATTTCTAAAGAAATACATGTTTAATGCCAGACACTTGAAAAACAAAAGCAGTAAGGAAAAAACTGCACTCACATCTCCACCAACTACTGTTAACACGGGGGTCCTTCCTTGCAGGCTTTAATTAACATTTGCTGAACTGTGGAGCTACTTAATTCTTTCCTACAGACATGGATCACACTTGTACATCTCATGTTTGTAGGCTATTTTCTCATCAGGGTGAATATTTTTTAGCGTCAGATAACGTTCTTCGTAATTCTGAAAGGTTGTCTAGTCTGCCAGTGTATGGATATATGCAATGGGCTCGTTGGTTCTGCAGTGGGTGCATTTAAAAGCAGGGTCGCCCTGGGTTATGGAGTTAGGTTGTTTCCAGTTTTTCACTATTAACAACACAGTGGTAACCATCTTCGAACATACATAT
Source organism: Rhinolophus ferrumequinum (assembly GCF_004115265.2). NCBI lineage: Eukaryota > Metazoa > Chordata > Mammalia > Chiroptera > Rhinolophidae > Rhinolophus > Rhinolophus ferrumequinum. Next base: position 10,011,959 of record NC_046304.1, read on the forward strand.
TTATGCTCCGCTGTGATGGCTGTTGTACGGTGAATTTCTCAAGACAGAGGTAGTAGTTACATTTTGGGTCTACATGTTTTTAACTCAGGATCCAAATTGCCAAATTGCCCTGAAGAAAGGCTGTCCTAGCTTACACTCCCATCAGCAGGATATGAGAGCTCCTATTTCGCCACACCCTTGAAAAGAATAACAATATGCATTTGGTATCAGCATTCTTTTTTTTTTAATCTTTGCCAATTTGTCTGGAAAACACACACACACATGATTTTAATTTGCGTGTCTCTGATTACCAGTGAGGTTGGCTGTTTCTTCATGTGTTTGTTTTTCTATTTATATCTTTTTTTTTTTTTTGTACATTGCCTGTTCATACCATTTGCCCAGTTTTCAAATAAGGTGGTTTGTTTTTTTTTCCACAAGGTCTAGCGCTCTTACATACAATGGATTAAATACCACTCATTTTTCCTACCATACAGGCTGCAAATATTTTTACCAGTTTCTTATTCATATATTACTTTTGTGGTTTAAAAAAATATTTGCCTCTTTAACTTTTCTCTCTGATGTTATAAGCTTCTTTAAATGTTCTTGCTGGAGTAACCCTCCAAGTCACACACCCATTAGTCACTCAATTTACAAGTAGAGATGGACAAGTGCTTTAGAGGATGTACTGTGGGGAGACAAGGGAAGACTCAGCTCACACCTTAAGTCTGGAAGCAGCTGGACATCACATTGGGCCAGAGAATGACTTCTGAAAGCCTTACAAGTATCCTTCAGCACCTCCAGCTATTGGGGCTGAGCTCAACTACCGTGTTTCCCCGAAAATAAGACCTAGCCGGACCATCAGCTCTAATGCATCTTTTGGAGCAAACATTAATATAAGACCTGGTATTATATTATGTTATATTATATTATATTTATTATATTATACCCGGTCTTATATTATATTAAAATAAGACCAGGTCTTACATTAATTTTTGCTCCAAAAGATGCATTAGAGTTGATGGTCCAGCTAGGTCTTATTTTCGGGGAAACACGGTAAGTACGAAGAAAGAAGCTGCCCATCAGCACAGGGACCCTCATGCGTATGAAAGTTCATGGTCCCTTTGGACTCAATCAGCCAATCAAGTGGGTAGGGGGCTGCCCCCCAGGCCAGGACCACCGAGCCAGTGAATGGGGGGCCCAGGACTGGAATCCTGGTCTTCTGGCTCCTGGTCCATGGCCCCAGAGGAAAAGACACACATTACTGAAGGAACAGCTGGGCCTAGACCACAGCCTGGAATTTGGATCTTTTCTACTAACACAGAAGTCACAGGGCCTGACACACCTGCCCGGGGACAGGGATCTAGAAAGATCACCCAGGCCTCACTTCCTCAGGCCACTCTCACACTGGCAAAGGCCTTAGTAGCAGGATCATCTTGGTCCTTCTTGGAGGCAGATGCTAATCCTGTGTCCTCCTCTGTAAGGACAGCTCCAGCTATCCCCCAGCCCCCCAACAGGGCTGCCCCAGCCTCTGAGCCCCTCCGGGAAGCTCAGCCCCAACCCATAGCCCAAGGGGAAACTTGGGTTGGTATCTCTCTTCCATATGCACCTTACACCAACAAAAGTTTCTTCCCAAACAACGGGTCACACAAAAGAAAACTCAGAGAGAGGCCAAACATCAAAAGACAGGGCTCCTTTCCCTCCCCCTTGCTTTTGGAGCTGTCAGGGGACATCAAGTGGCAATTGCCTGTGCTCAACCTTCTGCAAAGTATTTTACAGCTTGTTTTCTTTTCTCTTTGTTTTATTTTCTCTGCACAAATGGAAAAATGCATCGGGCAAAGCAGCTCACATCTGGATCCCTTGGCTCCACACAGAGATGTCACCCAACTCCCAGTCTGTCCCCAGCCCCTTCCTCAGAGAGACACCTTAATCCCTCACGCCTTCCTGTTTATCTCCTGCCTCTCTTGGAGGCAAAAATATTGGGTATTAGTTTCATTATCAGATTTCAAGGAGAGAGGAAAGGGCAGCTTTGTGAGAACAGACAGGTCAGCCTGGGGGAATAAGGGTGGGGGCAGGGGCAGTGTAACTTCTGGGGAACCTGCATAGGCTGTCCTGTGAGACACTGCATCCTGTCCAGGGGTCCCCCAGTCCCCCAGAGAGAGCTGGTCTGGTCTATACCCAGAGCTCTATGCCCCCCTCAGGTGTCATATGGGGATCACCAAGGATACACCACGTATGGTTCAAACCCAGGGGCATAACATGGGGCAGGAGGGAGGAGGAGAACCCCCCCACACACACTCCCCAACCACAAACCTGACAGGAAATGGGGCCCTAGAGATAGGGTTCTGTTTTCCTCTCCCATCAAAAATGCTCCTAAGTACTATTTTAACATATGCTGGTTACCACCATTTCTTAACCTCTCCCACCAACTTGGACTCTCCAAGCGCTCACTACTCCTAGGCCAGTTCAATTCAACACACATTTAGGCAATTCAGCTACATGTCATGCCCTATGCCACGGGGCCACGATGGAGAAAGGGATGGACAATGTACTCTGAACTGTCCAGGGCTCCCCTTCTGACAGGGGGTGGAGGGGCAGATGAGCACTCTCGGCAGTAAGCTGTTAGAGAAAGTGAGACAAATGCTCTCCTCAATTGTGTTGGTTCCTAGAGGGCAGGAGCAGTGTATGCCCTTATACATAGGCCAGCCTAGAGCAGACCTCAATATGTTTTTGTCATATAAATGAGAGCAAAGTGAGCAAGTCAGAGAGAAGATGGATGGATGATGGATGGATGGATGATGGATGGATGAAGGACGGGTGAGTGGATGGATGATGGATGGATGAAGGACAGGTGAGTGGATGGATGAGTAGATGGTTGGGTGGATAGGTGGGTGGGTGGATGGATAGATGGGTGGTAGATGGGTAGGTAAGTAGGTAGGTAGGTAGGTAGATAGATAGAAAGGGCAGATGGAGGATTGTGTGGTCTGCCTGGACTATACCCTGAGAAGGCATGGCCTTGTGATATTTGTGACATTTCTTTTATTGTTGCTTTGAAGTACTTAGCCCCTTGATTTTAGCTTCTGTCTGTTCAAGTAACTGCAGTATTTTAAGGAGAAGAACCCACATCTAGCCCTGGACTCCTCCCAGGACCCTGAGGAGGGCTTGCACACAACAGGGACTGAATCTGCATCCATTAATTTGATGAGTTTACCAAACACAGGTGTTGGCCCTCTCCCAGAAGACCCTGATGAACTCACTTCCAATCCCACCAGGGCCATCCCAAGCCCAGAAAGAATCCAGTGGACGCAGTTATGGCATATACTGGTCCTTCTCTCAGGAAATCTTGCCCTGGCTTCCCCAAACTTCCTGTGACTCAGGGTCTCTCAGTGGAACAGGAAGGCCATTGGCGATGGGCCTTCTCGGAGGCTCTGTGCTTGGCCCAGGGCCCTCCCTGCCCTTCCAGCACACAGGCTCACGCCAAACATTCTTCCCTCCCTTCCAGGGCCGTTCTTTTGAGAAGGTTGCCCCATGTTATTCCTGCAGCATAACAGGGAATTTGGGACTGACATAGTTGTAGTTGAACGGTCCAAAATAACTGGCCCATGTATGCATATCTGCAGGCTGAGGGCTTCGTATGCAAGAAACCAGACCCCAGCCCCGGGCTTCCAGTGCACCGTGGTAAGTGCAGCTCTCAGACCTGATTAGCCATGATTAGCGACCCACTTCCATGCATCCAGGCCACAGGGGCAGGTTGGGGCATGATGAGGGGCTGGGGGGCGGGTGCTGCTTTTCTCACCGGTTCCGTTGCTAATTTTATCTGTGGCTGCTGGGTAAGGACCATGAGGCTACTCACCACACACAGTGTTCACAACTTCTGGGTGGGGGTGGGGTGGGGCTTAGAGTAGTGGGCCTCAACTGGGGGTGATTTTGCTCCCCAGCAGACACTTGGCAATGTCTAGAGATACTTTTAGTTATCACAACTGGGGAGGGAGATGCTACGGGGCCTTGGGGACAGAGATGGGGACGCCACTAACCATGCACAGAACAGCCCCCCACAACAGACTCATCAAGCCCAATACGTCAACAGTGCCATGTTTGAGGAACCCTGGGTGAGAGAGATGGTGATGTCCCCACGCCCAGAGTATGTGAATTTTCATACCCCTCACTGCTGTCTAAGAGGCTGTTCTCTGAAGTGCAAACCCTGCAGTTTCGATTGCTGCCCAGAGAGTGAACGATGTTCTCAACTTCAACAAATGCTGACTGAAGCCTTTAAAAGGACCAGTTGCTGGTATGAGTACAGGCCAACAAGACGGAGAGAGACCTGCCCTCAGGGAGTTTCTGCTTCAAGAGGCCAGGTGGATAGTACTCTAGTACTGCACAACGGATCCGGAATTTCCAACTGTGCTGAGTGCTATTGGGATTGACAGTCCGGGAGACCATTCTTCCAGGTTCTATTAGGGACATGGGACAGAGGACGGGGCTTGACAAGAGCATCAGAGCAAAGACAGAACAGTCTCATCAGCACTGTGCCAACTGCAACGTGCGTAGGGGTCACCCGGGCATCCAGTTCAAATGCAGATTCTGATTCAGGCGGTCTGGCCTGGGGCCTGAGAGTCTGCATTTCCAACAGGCACCCAGGTGACGTTACTGCCGCTGGTCGGGAGACCAGGATAGGTTGGTGGAGCTGGAACTAAACGGAAAAGAAATCAGTCGGAATGTAAAGTACTCTCTGCAGAAAGAATCCCCAGGAAGGCAAAAGGGCGCGTTTATGGTGGGGAGTCTCCAATGGAGCAGTGGGCAGTGGTCTGGTTTTAAAAGAAACGTCTCCTTAAATGATTGTGTCAGAATAATAAAGTTATTTGAGAGTTATTTTTAAGAGTTTGAGGTAGTTTGTATTTCCTTTTATTTCTTTCTTTGTTCCTCTGTTTGGTATATGATACCATTTATTTAGAGATTGTTTGACTCTTATTTACAAATTTTAAGTATTCTGCCCCCAGTGGTGTCTTCTCTGAGTCCAGTTTTCAGCTTCTCCTAAAATGATCAGACTGAAGAGTCACTGCTCCCCACTCCCCGTGTGCTCCTGCCAGCACTGGGGGGACACTCTGAGCTGGGCTCTCAAAAGGCTCCTTTTGGGAAAGGGGCTGAGGCAGGACTGGCCCAAGCACTTCCAGGGCCTAGCCCCTTTCGTGTCTACAGGTGAGTTGGGCATAAGGGAAATGATCACACATGTGGATAAATCTGCAAAATAATCAAAGCCCAGACTGTAGGTTTCACTTCACTAACGGCAAATCTGGTAGCTCGTGGATGTATTTATTCATTCAACAAATATTTACTGAGCACTAGGCAAGATGCTGGGGACACAACAGTGAGCAGGACAGATGTGGTCCCTGCAGTCTTGGAGATACTTGCTGTGATGAAAGTCTGGTTCATGCTGCTGCCACCGCCACCTCACTCCAAGGTCCACCCCCACCCGCAATCCCAAACGCAGGGCTTAAAGCTTGTCACTGGAGACATCAGCTGGCCAGATACACTGCAGTGGTGACCAGGCAGGGTGAACCAAAGAGACTGGGCAACGGCTAAGAGACTAGAAGCATCACACAGGAGTAGTTTGGTTCCAGTCAAGGCTCTAGGGTTTGCAATCATTTGCGGTGTGCCTGTATCAATTTTAATTTTAAATAAACTATTGAAAAGCATCACCTAGACATGGCTAGGAGAACTGGACAACTTGTTTGTCTGAAAGAATGGAGTCCATAGTCCATACTGGATGTGACAGAGCACCGGTGAGGTTAAGATGTTCTATGGGACTCTTGGGAGGTCCCAGAGAATACCTGAGGGAAGGTGTGACACCTCAAGACATGACATGGGGCCACCCATGACATCCCCAACAGGACATGCTTCTGCAGGACTGCTCATCCGTTTCTTCATTATTAATGGAGGCCCTTTGACATGTCAGACTCTGAGTCAGGAAGCACCTCTGCCCTTCGCTCACTCAAAACTTTGTCCCCCATCTTCCTTCTCTCAGTTTTTCAAATAGCCACTAACTCCCAAGACCCCAATACATAATGGTTCTCAAAGTCGGGTGCCTGGAATCACTGGAATTGCCTATCAAGCCACAGCGAGCTGAGCCTTAACCCCAGAAGTCTCTGATCAGGAGATTGTAACTGGGGCATGAGAATCTGCACTGCGAACGATTCCCAAGTAAGGTGAAATTGCCCATCCGAGGGCCACACTTTGAGAACCCCTGGTAATGATAACGACTGACAATGCAGAGGAGAAAAAAGATGTCTGAGGCCAAGTGAGAACCCATATGTGATGTAATTACTATTAAGTAAAATCAAATGGTACACAACTGATACAACAGCAAAAGGCAGCAAAGACGAGAGGAGAGAGAGCCGGGCCTGATTTGGGAGAGCTGGGGCTGGGCGCTAGTCTTGTTCCTGCACCTCACCCACGTGTGTGACCCTGGAAAGCCCATGTGGCCTCCCTGAGCCTCCATGTTCTCATCTGAAAAATGAGGACCTTGGGTCTGATGATCTCTGAGTTCTACTCTGGCTCTAAAAGTCTATGGCTGCAGGACACCAAAACTCCTGGGAGGTAAGGGGCAGATTCGTGTCAGGAGGAAACTTCTGGACGGTACCTGAGAGTTCAGGAGGGGAGAGTTCCAGGTGTGAACATGCCCTAGGGGAGGGAATACACGGGCAGGTGACGGCCCAGCAGTAAGACCACCCCCAGCTGGGGTAGACCAGAGATGGGGCCTGATGACACCAGGGCCCTGAAGGGACATCCTGCAACCTTCCACACCCTCAAGGTGGAGGTGATGGGGGCCTTCAGCAGGGGAACAGCCTCAGAAGGGGGGTAGCGGACAGGACTGGTGACCACATAGGTCTTCCAGAAGGAGAGGGTGTGGCAAGGATACTCTCCAGGGTCCTGGAAGGAGGAAACCATTCTGAGAGAGAAAAAAAGTAGTCCCCTTTGGGGGCATATGGAGGGCCCATGGGGGGTGCTTGGTGAGAGGATTTCCAGGAGAGCAGTTAGCAAAAGGGAACTTCCCCGATGGACCTGGAAGCCACTGAAGCTAACTTCTCAAAGTGGGGAGCCCACTGACCTCTCTCAAAGTCTCTCTGACAGCACCTCCTCTTGGGGAACAGAGGCCCGCAAAGCCACAACATTGTTTTTAAAAACTCCAACTTGAACACAAAATCCCTGACCCCCGACCTGTACTTTATCTCCGATATCAGAAACAGAATCGACATGAGGTGGATCAAGGTGATAGGAAAAATGGGGGGGGGGGCGGAAAACAACAACTGGGAAATGCTTTGGAAACCCAGTCTGGGGTGTCAGTCAAGGAGGCTGAAGTTCCCTTGGTCAAGGCGGGCTTTAGATGGTTTCGGATAAAGTCCCGGGAGATAAGTGGCCTGTGTTTGTCGAGGGCTTAGAGAGCTTTAGCTGAGTCTGCACACAAAGAGGCCCTCTGTCAACAGTCCTTCAGGCCACTAATAGGGCTGAACAAACACTAGGGTAACAAGCTCTTCACACCTGTGGGGCTTGGGAACGGCAGGGCCCCTTTGTCAGGATGTCAGACAAAAGAGCTGGTGGGAAGCCGGTGCCCAACCCAGCCAGAACCTCTGGGCCTTCTGGAGAAGGGACTGGGGGCAGGAGGAGAAATATGAAGTCTGTGAGGCTTGCTTCCTACAAGCAGGTATGTGGACTCCAACTGGGCTGGGAGACTGGCCGAGTGGCAAACAGACTGGAGAGGGCACTCGTGGGGCTGGCATCAGGGGCCACAGGCAGGGCTGAGGGCCCCGGGGAGAGGCTCATCTCGCCAAAGCACAGACACAGGAGCAGGCTGGTGGCTTTCTTTCTTTCGCGCTGTGTGGGGCGACCAGCCCCTCCCCAGTTGACTGTGCAGGGCCATCCCCCAAATCAGCTTGACCTCACCATCATATTTTCCACTGACTTCTCTTCTCTGTAAACATCTCAGCCTTTTCTTTCCCCTGCCCTTTTTTGGTGGCTGCGCCTCCTCCCGAAGACTTTGAAACAATCCCCTCCTAACATCTCCCAGGCCTTTCACTGCTAAGGAAAAACTCAGGGCTCCTGCTGCACAAACATCCTCCTCTTTGCCTGCCGTGTAGGCCCCTCTCAGCGGAGGAAATGCCGCGGAGGCTTTGGGAAGCCCCGAGCAGTCTTCAATTCTTTGTCTGCAGCATAGTTCCTCAGATCCTCCCTTTGCAAAGCCCCACCCCAGACGGCCAGACGGAGGGTGGGCCTGGCCTTGTCACCTCCCTCAGGGACTTCAGCCCTGGCCCACTGTGTGGCATTCCCAACACCAATTGGTCCTCCGCCTCAAATCCCTCTTCAAACACTCCTCTCATCTTGTCACTGCCCTGTTCTGGAACTTTCCAGTGGCTGTCCATTGACTACTAGGTGTAAGCTCTCTTGCCCTCAAGGGTATTGGTTTTAAAAACAGATGTGCAGCCACAGGGGTCTTGTTTCCCCCTTAGGACAGGATCCTGCATGAACCCCCACACTCTATTCCCCTCCACACCCAGTATCAAACAGGAAGGACATGTTGTCCTCCAAGAGCAGAAACAGGCTCTTGGGGCGGGTGCGGGCTTCCAAGGTTTCCTAGTTTACCCTCTTGTCATGGAAGAGATGAGAAAAATGAGGCCCCAACAGGCAAATCGACCTTGCCAAGGACCTGGAACTAGTTAGGGAGTACTCCTAACTCGGGGCTCTTTCCAGACCTCCTGCACGGTGAGGGTGGCACGGCCATAGGCAGAAAGAAGCTTGATAAACCCCCGTGGCTGCTGGAATTCATTTCTGAAGGCTGAGAATTTTCCAAGTAGAAGAGGTTGTCTGAGCAAAGCTGCCCCCCGCAGCTTGGGTTGCCACGCACTCCTTTGCCTTGTGGCTCGTCCACCCTGCCCAGATGCCTGTCTGGCAGCACAGGGCTTCCTTCCAACCCTTTTCCCCAGAGGTGGTGCACACACTCCCTGTGCTTTATTAAATGGACATATGAGGGCTGATTTGCCAGCCGTGCTGGCCAAGCCTGGCCCCTGGCTCCCTGGAGTCATTTCCCATATGTAATGGGTCCATCACCGAGTCTGGCACATGCCAGGCTGGAGATGCAAGGTGGACTCCAGCGGCAGTGGGAGAGGCTGGTGGTGAGGGAGGTGTAATGACTTGCAGTCGATTTTGTTCCCCTGACACCGGGCAGGAAAGCACGCAATTCCCAGGACACCTTTCCCACTCCCTTCACCGCTGTCCCACAGGTAGCGCCCCTCTGCACTTGACCAGTTATTTAATTCAATTCTTCAGTTAACCCTGACTTGGGCTTTCAGCTCAGAGACTAACCGAACCTGCAGCCTAGACTGCTCCAGAAATACAACACCGCACACAGGGCCATATGAGCCCAACAGTTCAAGGTTCTTGCTCATGAATGGGGACAAGCTGCGACCAAGGGCCCCTGGGCCACTCCAGGTCAACACCAATGTGCCTTCTCATTTTCCTAATTCACTCGCCAACTAGGGCTGCCAGACTTAGCAATTAAAAATATAGGATGCCCAGTTATATTGGAATTTCAACAAATACTTCTTAGTTAAAGTATGTCCGAGTGTAGCTATCTCTTTCCAGACGTGTGCTTCCCCTTCCAGACGTGTGCTTTGCCGAAGATGTGTGACTTTACATGACAGTTTTTAATCAAAGGCAACTAAGCTTCTCAGCACCCGAGAGTCCCAGAAGAGGTTAAGAGGGCCCTCAATTCAAGAGGACCAGCAGGAAAGAGGCCTGTCAGGCCCTTCTGAACCCCAAGGGTTGTCTGAGTCTTCGTTTCCTTTTTGGTCAGTGCCTCCTCGTCCTTCCTTAATCACTTCCCTTTCTCCATCAGCAAAATGAGAGCATGTGGAGACGTGAGAGAAGGGAAAGACCCTGCCCGTCCAATGACCTAAAAAGTGTTCCCCTGACTGCTGACACCATCACTACTGAGCAGACAGGCCACCTCACTGCCCCCACCAGGCTCTCAAGGGGCCCCACTATTCCCTAGGATGCCTCCATTCCACATGCAAAGATCCCCACTTGGAATCACGCTGCTGTTTAGGGAGAAACAGGAGGACGAAGGTAATTAGGATCAGAATGGCCCAAAATCTTTACCCCCAAAAAGCCATTTTCATCAGGACATGCTTCGTGGCGGAACTCATCAAACTCCAAACCCCAATTCTGAATCCAGTTATTTTCATCAAACTAGTAGGTAACATTTATTTAGACACCAGTAAAGTGCTTATGACTTCACAATTAAAGATTTTAATTAAACATCATCACATCACTGAAGAATGTGGGTAGCCTGCCACAGAATTAAGAAAGTGACAGGAAAAGGAAGATTGTAGCTGACCAAGAACAAAATGGGCCACCACTGAGAGAGTGATCTTGTCATCCTGGAGGCATTCAAGCAGAGGGACATAGTACAGAGATTCCAGCTCTGGGGAACTAGACTGATAAAAGTCCTTCCAACTCATACAGCTTTCTACCTCTGGGCTGGGAGACCCTTCCAGGTTTCAGGCTAGGACTGGCCTTGTTAATATCTTATACATGAGTTAGTGGAAGGGGAGTCTTGAAAAGTCTTCCAGTCTATAAATGATCCCCAGTCCTTGGGATAGGAACTATGCATGTAGGAAGAAGACAGAGGAAGAACTTTCCTGTGGGCAAATGTGGGGGATTCATTTGCAGAAAACAAACCAAATGGTCCTTCTGGAGCGTTGTTCTAAGTTATCAGCTACAGCTAGGGAACGCAGCCTGGGGACTACAGTCACCACTTCCTCACAGGGAAGAGTCAGCGCTGCGACAGCTCCGATAGCCGTGGCTTAGCTCAAAAACCAGCCAGTCTTCTGAGGTTTCAAAGGCTTTAGGGCAGAAGAATCTTTTGCCGAAATGCACCAATACAGCTGTATGCTGAGGGACCTCTGGGGGCTCTAAGAAAGGGAAGACAGAGAACAAATGTCCGGAGATGGCCTGAAGGATGAGGTGGGCAAGTGGTGGGGACCAGAGGGCAAAGGCGGAAGGCGAGGGCAGGACGGAAAGATGGAATCGCTTATACCTGGCCATCTGGACCCACTTTAGACACCATAACAGTGACTTGCCTCGAGTCATCACAGTGCAGGCGCCACGGTGAGCACCAGACACCCACGGTTACATTCACTCTGCTTCACAACCTCCCCGAGGCAGGGATCACTAGCATCCCACCTTACACCTTGCTAAGCGGCAACCCCATCACTTCCTCAGTTTCCCCATCATGAAGTACACAACATTGCCCTCAAGGTAAGCCATGGAGAGGTGTGTGTGAAAGGGTGCCTCTGGAGGCCTCCCAAGGGGGGCTCCCAACCCTAGACAACTGAAGCTCCCCAACCCGTGACTTCAGAAACACAATCTCCTAGCCGGCTTCCTCTCCACGGGAGGCACAGATGGAAAACTAGTACAAACACATTTGTTCTTCTAAATACCCCACACCGTACAGTTTTATGTTCTTCTCATCAAAGGAAGCCATGAAATTAAAACATGGAGGCACTAGGGACCTACTTTTATATACTTTATCCACCCAACATTCTCGCACCATGCCCATTTTATAGGTGAGGATGGCAAGGCCGCGGGCTGAGTTTCGCACAGCTTGCAAAGGGTCACTGGAACTGGAACCCTCCCTGCTCAGCGATGGCTCAGAATCCTGGCTTGCTCCTCCTTTCTCACCTGGAAACGGTGGGGGTTAGCCCTTCCCCCCTGGACCGCCACCAGTGACTCGGTTGACTGTGCAATCAGAATAGAACTATTTAAGGCACAAACTGCTTCCCCATCAGGGCCACGCAGGGGTTGTTTTATGACAATTGTTCCCCTCAGGTAAAGTCCTTGGAAATGTCTTTTCTTGCCCTAAAATTAGGGGCTTTGAGAACCAGACAGGTTCCTTGTACAAGTTGGGGGGGGACACACATGTGAACGCCCCACAAGTCTTGGCCCTGGTGCTTCTGGCTGCTTTGAATTTGGCTAATTCCCCGGGCGTCCTCTGTAATTCCACAATAATGTGGCTTTAATTGTCCCCAAAGCGGGCCATTCTTCCTTTATTGTGCAGTAAATTTCCCTCCAGAGTTCAAATTTCCTGCGCCTGCCCAAGCCAGGGAGCAAGCAGCCTGGCCAGGCACCACTGTCCGCATGGTCGGCCTCTCGTCCTGGCCAGCCAGCCCCTTCTCCTCCCTGGGCCCAGAGCTCGGACCTCAAGATGGCCTAGGGTGGAGGTCAGGGCCCCCAGAGGCCAGGCACACTGGGAAGGAGGCAAGGACACTGGCCTGTGGTTCTGTCTGGAAAACGAATTAACTTAACAAATGCAAACAAGCTGTAACAGCGGGATTCATTAGGCCAAGTGGGGACTTGGTTTTATCCATTTGCTGGTCTGTTTTATCAGCAAACGCCACTGAAGCAGGAGTAGGAGATATCAAAAGGGGGCTCCAGAATCTGTTTAAATCTTCCACCTGTATGACCCGAGCCAGGTCATTTGACCTCTCTAGGCCTATAAAGAAAGAGTAATTACAAGCAGCCCTTTATCAGATGAGATAAGGCTAGTACAGCAGTGCCGAGGGTAAGCCTGGAGCTGGATGCACAAGTTCAATCTAGTCTGTCACACTAGCTCAGTGAACTTGACCTTGGGCGTGTTGGTGAACCTCTCTGTGCCTTAGTTTCCTTATCTGGAAATGAGACAATAATGGTGCCCATCTGTTAATATTAATAGCAGCTGACACAGAGGACCAGTAACTGAAGTTACTATTATCATTCTGACAACACAGTTCCAGGCATCTGAAGAAGGTCTCCTGGATGCAAGGATGAGATGGTCTGTGCCCTGGATAGCTTCCTCACGGGGAGACAGATGCAAAAGCAGAGAGCAATCCACTCAGGATGCTTGGCCAGGGGAACATTAGGGGAGACCCTTGACCTCTACAGGCCTCCATCCCGGGGGAAGCAAGGCCAGCCCTCATGGTTTAAGATGTGACTGTTCTAGCATTCACCTGACTCGGTTTATGCCCAGAGTTTTAAGGGATTCTCATGGTGACCATCTTTCCTTTCCAGAACCTGAACCGTCTAGAACAGAGTCAAGAATAGTACAGAAGGGAAAAAAGTCTCAGCAGCCCGAACAGAGGTCACCAGTTTTCACCACTAAGATTGAGGCGATTTATCCCCAGAAGCGGCCATCTCCACATTCTCCTTACTCTGTTTCCATGGAATTCTAACGCAGCAAGAAGGGGGAGCTGAAGTCTGATCTTAGGTAGAAGATAGAACAAGAGGCATGAAACGTGAGGGTAGCAGAGAAGGGGAAGCCGCCCAGAGCACCTCAGCAGGGCTTCTGCTGTGGGAAACTAAAGTAACTGCTAAGTACAGAGTTGTGAAACCGATAGAGCCTCAGAGATGACCCTTGCCGAAGAAAACGGAGCCTCCAGGGGATGTCTTCCCCCATCTAAAGCTCAGGCCCGTCCACCTCCCCCAGTCACCTGGCCACACCTCTGATTTCTCTCCACTCCTCACCCTACCATCATCTTGGGTCAAACCAGCATCCGCTTGAACAAGTAAGTCGATGCCCAGGGACGGTGCTCTTCTCCTCTCTCCTCTGCCCCCATCCAGACAGCCAGCCCGTCTGGAGAAGTCACAGCGCAGGGCAGATAAACTTCCATGAGTCCATGACCACAGAGAATCTCTCCAGCCACACTTTACTCTGTCATCACCTCAGGTCTCAGCTCAGTTGTCCCTTCTCAGTGAGGCCTCCTCTGAACACCCTACTTCCAAACTCCCCGCCACAGCCCTCCCACACCCCTTTCCTTTGCTTCAGTTTTCTCTGCAGCACATCATCTTACAGCATACGCATACTTTACATATTGATTTTGCTTATTATATCATAGCATATAATACTTTACATACTCATTTATTTACTAGGCTTTCCTCATCTAGAATGTAAGCTCCATGAGGGCAAGGACTTTTCTGAGCTTTTTGTTTACTGATATACCCCCAAAGCCTACACCACAGTGTCTGGAACGCAGGACGTACCTGAATGTATGAATGAATGGGTCCCTTAAGACTTGTCAACTCTCTCTCCTACTCCCTGGAATGATTCTCTATTTCAAACACTCTCCACCCTCTTTAAACCTCCAGCCCCTACCATCTCTCTCCTCATCTCCACAATTGCAGTTTTTGGCCTCACCTATTTTTCAGAGGAAATGGAAGCCAAGAGCTCCTACAACCTGCTGCTCCCAACCTTGAAGCCTCCTTCCTTAGGGCCGGCACTCTGTTTCCTCCCTCTGTGCAGAGCCAGTCCCCCCACTGTGGCTTGGACTTATCCCCTCTGCCTGTTCGGGAAAAATAAACCATCACCTAGCCCTTCTACCTCAGGTACCCAGCCTCTCCCTTTTGTTCCCCTTCATCCTCTCATTCCACTTGCAGTTTTGCTCAAATTGCTCCCCTCTCTAAAAGCCCTCCCTCCATCCCATGTCTCCCCCCAGCCACCCTTTCTCCTGGCCTCCCAGCTCAGCTTCTCCATGGCCTCCCTCCGGCCTTCTTTGTCCCATTATTCCATCAGAACACCCATGCTAAGGCCACCCACAACCCTGATACTGCAAATCCAATCAATGTTTCCATCTCCCCTATTAGACACCTCAGCAGTTTTGACAGTGTTTGCCACATCTCCTCGGCAGTCCTCTCTTCCTTTGATGTTCATAGCAGCACCCGCGCCTGGTTTTTCTCCCATGGCCCTGTCTACCTTCCATGCCTGCCCTTAATCAAAGCTGGAGTTCTTCCAGGAGAACTTGGGCCTTCTCTCCTCTCACTTGACTCTCTCCTTTGATAATATCACCCAATTCAATTATCATCTTCTTGGGGAGAAATGACTCCCAGATTGATATCTCTGGTCCAGAAATCTTCTTTGAGCTCCTGACACGTGTATCCAACTGCCTGCCCCACATCTCAGATCTCTCAAATGCACTTCAAACTTAACATGGTGCAAGATCAAAGTCCTGACAATCCCTCCCAAATCCAGTTGTCTTCCAGGACACGATGCTTTCATCTACCCACAAGTGCATGCTGGAAATGTACTAGTCACATTTGTCACCTCCCACTTCCTCAACCCTATTATCTAATCCATCACCAAGTCCCATTTACTTTTAAATTCCAGAATCTCCCCCAGATCCCATTACATCTTTCTCTAGTCCAAGCCCACATCATCCTTGATGGGCGCAGGGGTCATGAATTTGGGTTTTAAACTCATCCAAGCGCTGCCTCATGGTTACGAATTCTCCAGAAACCATCTTTTCCCTCCCATCCAGTGACAAGGTCAAAACAGGCTGGTCTCCTCACTCTCCCCTCTACTCAACAGGTCTATTTCTCGTGGGCCTTTACACTGAGAGTGTAGTGCGTTAGGGTCTGAGCTTTCTGTGGACATCTGTTAGACTTCCTACCGTTACCTCTGGCCCCCTGAGTCCCACAGAGCTGAAGCTCCAGGTCACAAGTGTTTGACATGTCCCCTGACGTCCAAATCTAGTCCCGGACTTGCTCATCTCCATTTTCATTTTGTGGTCTTCAACGGATGCCTTTACAATCTTGCCTGCTCAGTGGTGCGTTATTATCATTGTTGTGTTGTTTTTTTAACTTTGTGGTTTGGTTCATTTTTCAAATTTAATTCTATTGTTGGTTTCCATTGTTTGCAGAGGCAGGCTATCCGTTCTGCCACACTGCCAGAAGTGGGACTGCAGACACTCAGCTGGATGCGATGCCACCATCACTGCAGAACTCCAGCTCTTTATGATGGCCCACGGCAAAGAGCTCCCTTTCCCGTGAACCGTACCGGGAGGAGCCCACACTATCAGACAATTCTTTAAGCAGCGTGCGGCTCTCCTAGACTGCCTGCCACTGTGGTGTAAAAACGGTGGCTTCAACTCTCCAGGGTGGCCAGCGCTTAGCAAACTGAAGGTAATAACCCTTTGACAGACCATAAGATCAGTTTAGTGAGTGGTGGGACAGCATTAAAAAACATAGAAGCCAACAGAAAACATCAGGGTGGATCCCACATTCGTTAAAACTTTTATTTTGGATGGACGGGTGGCTGGACGGACAGACGGACAGACAGACCGAGGTACTCAGTCATGATTCATAATGGTAAATATATTTTCACTGTGTGTCATGGTCCAAAAATGTTTAATTTAAACTCCACTGAATGTGGTTATGGTTGGTCCTTGAGGACGAAGGCCATGTTTTATTTCTCTCCTGTTCTCTTACTGGACACAGAAGCATGCTGGGCTCACAAGAGGTTCTTGGCAAATACTGAGAGACATGGGATTGACTGAGTTTCTGGAGAGAGTGAGGGAATCATTTATCTTGGAAATGAAATCTGTTAGGCCCCAACAAGCTCTCCCCCTGGGCCGTGCCAGGTGAAGGCCAAGTCTGTCCTTGCAACAGCCTTACTTTTGACCCTGAAGCCAGGGTTTGGTGAAAATTGGATTTCCTCCGCACTGCCTCAGGGGAGGCTGATAAGTGTGGGTGGCAGGTGCCAGGTTTGAGAAACCGGGGCTGCCTGCTAGGGGCTCCCTCTGCCCTTACTGTGCCCACTACCCGCCCACACGGCGTCAGGTCTGGGCTCCTGCCTCATGCCCCACTCTTTCTTCTTGTACCCAAACCACTGCCCAATTGATAGGTGTCAAGTGTCTCTTTTATGAGGCCCCTTGTCTGATCAGAAACTTGCTCTGGCCCCACAGAGCCTAAAGGACACATCTAGCTTCCTCAGCTAGGCATTTGAGTCTCCTCGCATCTCCCCAATCTCTTGTGTCTCCCCTACAGCTCCTCTCCGAGGCAAGCTGTGCTCCAGCCCCGCCCACCTGCTCACTCTCCCTCAAAGACCCCTCCAACTAAACCCCCTCCTGCGTGACATCCACAGAGCTGACCCGGAGCAGCCATCCCCACCTCCTCCACCACACACCACGTCGAAGAATGGCTCACTCAGTCACACCTGAGGGGCCAGCCTGGGGCACACCTGGGGGTTCCTGGCCAGCCTTCCAGACCCTCTTCAGGTCCCCTTCTTCAGCCCTCAGGTCCCAAACTCTCTACCCTACATCCCATCCCCAAAGCTCCGACTGCCAGTCCCCCGGGCCTGGTACCTAACACAGCTGCCTTGTCTTGTCCACACTGCCGCCCAACCCCCGCCTCTGCACAAGAGTCTGATTTCCTTGCGTCTTTCGCTTCTTCACCTGCCCATGGCAGCACCCAGCGCCTGGCTGTCAGTACCCCCGGTGGCGCTCAATAAGGCGGTGCGGATGGATTGACGGATGGGAGGGGGATGCCAGAGCCCAGGTGGGAGCGAGGGTCTGTCTGGCGCTGTCCCCCACCCGAGCAAGGGCCTTTGGTGACAACATGCAGAGAGAAGGGGACGGGCTGAGGTCAGGGACGGGCCGGGCTGGGGTCCTGAGCCTCCTGGAAGCAGCACAGTCTTATCTTCCACAGCAGCCACCCTTGCAGGAGCTCTTGCAGAAGACAGAGCTGAGAAAATCACAGGCACACACGCCTCAGCCAGCCTGAGTCCTACCCCTCGTCTGGGTTGCCCCATTATGAGGCCTATTTGAGCTTCCTAGGCCTGGGGCAGTATCTCACCACTAAAATTTATGCAAATGAAATAATGAACAATTTAGGGAAAGGAATGAAATGCCAAGCAGGATCCAAACCACCCCAGACACCGCCTGCAGGAGTTTTCAAGTTGAGCAATCATTTTAAGACGATTTAAAGTCACTCGCCGGCGAAAAAAACACCGGGATTCCTGCAAACCAGCAGGCCCTGTGGCTTTAGGAGGCTGCTGGCCTCATTGTGGGGCGCTGAGGAGGCTGGCTGGGGAAGGGACGTGCAGCCCGTCTTATTGCTCACGGTTTTGCATGAAGGGATTAGTGAGACTTCAGTGGGGCCCGCCCTGAGCAAACTGCAGGACACAGCTTCTGGCCTGGCCATCCTGAAACACCCACCTCCTTCCTGGAACCAGACACAGGGAAAGCTCGAGGTCCTGTCCAGGATACCCAAAATGTTTACCACCTCTTACTAGTAGAGACATGCTTGCCCCCACAATAAGGCTCTGTGTGTATTCATTCATTTGTTCATTCATTCATTCACTCAACAAATCTTCATGGAGTGCCCACCGACCTGGGCGGTACAAAAATGAACAGAAGACTCGGTCACTGGCCTCTGGGAATTTACAGTCTGGTAGGAGGAAGGACAAAGCACAGACATAACTCAAATTCCAGGCACTGATAATGTGCAAGGAGGGTTTAGAAAATGCAGAGACCATTTCTGACGGGCTCGACAGAGAAATCTGCACAGAGGAGGTGTCCTCTGAGCCAGGCCTTGAAGAATAGATATGGGGGAGGGGAGAAAGGCATTCCGGGCAGAAGAAATGGCGTAGGAAAAATATAGAAGACCATCTGAGTTTGGATCATCAGCCTCTCTCATGACTCCTGAAGCAGAGAATCTGCCTGAATGAGGAATCATTTTATTTTTTTTTTACCATCCAGGTACATTTCTTTTTGGATACTAAGCGATCAGGGTCTCCCTCTGTTCTCACTCCACCGACTTTCTGCTCCCAAGTGAGAAGCAGGGCAGGGATGAGCAGGGAAGAAAAGGGTCCCACTGTGGAAGAACGCTACATTCTACAAGGAGCACATATGGTGGGACTAGAGGGGAGGGTTTGCCTACTGGTTCCCAGGTCCTTTTCCTCCCTCCACACCGCATATTCCCAGTTTGCAAGACTGAGGTGGGGGAAGCTTCTTAAAGACCAATTTCTTTAAAAAAAAAAAAAAAAAAAAAAGGATGAAGCCAAATAAAGCATAATGTTGCTGTGATGAAGCTGGGGGGTGGGCACTGTCCTTTTAAAACTGTGTTACGATCCTATTAATTATTTTGAATAAAATACATTTCAGTTTGGTTTGGTTCGGTAAAGACTGACGAACAGAGGTGAGAGCTCAGTCCACGGACCCTGGTCTCTGGCCTGGTGATGGAAAACTTCCCGCCCACTCCTTTCAGGGAAAGCTGTCCCTTTCATGGCCCATGACAGCTTCTCCTCGGTGTGGACTGACTCTAGGAAGATTCCAGAGAGCAGCATGGCTCAGAACACCAGAAAGATGTGAGGAAACGGGCTTAGAGTTTGCAGCAGAGAGCAAGGTGGACAGGTGTCATACGTGAGTGCATGCGTGTTTGCGTGGGGCTATAACACAGAACACGTTTTGGCGGGGGCTGTTCACTACACTCGGAGTGTGGGCCAGGCTCAGTCAATATTCAGTTACTCTCAGTCTGGTACGAGTAGGCCTGGGGCTCAAACTCTGGTCTCCCCAAAGCAAAGCCAGTCCAATGCCCTGTAAACTCTGGAAGCCAAGTCAGATTGGTGCGGGGTGATCTAAAGACAAGGACCCAACCAAGACTACTCCAGAACCTCAATCTGTAAATGAGACTAGGAGTCAGAGTCTAGTCTCTACAGAAAGAATGAGCTCCATAAAAACCATTGGAACCCACCAACGCGAGGGATCTTTACAATTTGGGAGGAAGTTGATGGGCTCCAAGAGCCTGGGTCTTAACCCAATCCTCTGCTCCAGGGGTCAGGAGAGGGTCTGATGGGCATGAAGGACTAAGTAGTTCACCTCAGAGGGTGGCTAATGAACTAACACTGCTGGGAGCAAGAGACACACTGAGCCTTCTAAGAATAGGGATGTGCAAAGGCCCAGAGGCAAGAAGCAGCCTTGCATAAGAATGACATCAGTGTGGTCTGGTTAGTAGGAAGGCTACAGCGTAGGGTGGCAGCTGGAGAGAGGCACAGAGGTAGGCAAAGGTGTATGGGGCGCGGGGGCATTTTCAGACCCAGATGGCAGCTGTTCTCACACACTTTCCACAGGTCAGTGACCCTCTGGTGGCAAAGAAAGACCAGATCAGGGGGGTGATGACGGTGGAGATGCAAAGACCTGGCAAAAGGTGAACAAAGAGCAAGACCTCAGTGGAAGGAGTAGAGACAGAGAGGAGAAGATGGAACTGGGAGAGTCAGGAATTGGGGGGCACTGTGTCTCACTGGGCCCCCAGAACGGATGGAGCTGCCCGTTTCCAGGTAGAGAGCTTGGAGGGTTTGGGCCTGGGTCAGGGGGTTAAAGGTTCTGGGGGCATGTGTGTGGGGTGACCATTCAGAAGGTGGCACCCCCTGGGCCTGGAACCAAGGGACAAGCCTCCTGACATGGGCCATCAAGTCCTGGAAAAAGTTTGCTCCCCTCTCTCAGGACTCAATATCAAGCAGTCCTGGCGAGGTTCATTTCAGGTCTGCAAATACCTAGCAAGCAGCCACCACGAAAAAGACCCCGGGCCTCGGGCTTCAACTCTGAGCTCCGTGATGCAGGGGCCGTGCCTGCATGCTCACCTCACACCTGGTCCAGGTCAGGGTCCAGGCAGGGCAACGAGCATGAGCATCTGCGTGCCAAATGGGTGTCTGAAAGCGCAGGGCTGCATAAAAGGAACAACTGGTTTGAACAGTTACTCTGATGGCTCTCCACTCTGGCCACACGGTAGACTCACCTGGAAAGCTTTAAAAAGGAAAAAAGTGTGGTTTTCCTACACTCAAATGGGGATTAATTAATCTGATTAATTAGTCCAAGTGAGGCCCTGGAGTGGGCAGTTTTGAAAGCTCCCCAGGTAATTTCAATATACAAGAAGTAAGATCCCACCCCACCTCACCCATGGAGCCAACCTTTATTTTTCAAATGGGATCCAGAGAGGCTGTTCTAAGGGAGACCTTGGTAGCAACCCCAGAAGTACAAAGAATGTGGGGAGCAGGGGGTGCACTCTGTTATCATTAAGGAGCAACTGGCAAGAAACCAGTCATTCGAGGGCAAGAGGAGAGTTATTATCAGCCCCAGTAACAAAGAGGTTCCTATTTTAGGGAGATCTCCATTTCCGTGATTGGTGGGGCTTTTAAACTTTCACTAGGAAGGCCCTTTCCCGGAATGGAAGGCCAAGGCCAGCCCACTTGCTTTTCAGCTCCAACAAGCATGAAGCAAGGGCCCCAGCACACACACCCCATGGTCAGCACAGGTCTAGGTTCAGATCCAGCCAAACGCCAGGGCACAGGGAGGAGAAATGACTCCACTGGTGCTGAGCTGCACAAATCTTCCTGCACACGTCCTCAGGTGGGAACCTGACCTCCTGGGCTACGGCTCACCAGGTCCAGAGAGTGAGGACCGCAGCCAGACCACCTCTGAAGGGCAAGGAGGATATGGAGAGACACCTGGAGTTGCCAGCCCTACACTGCCTTCCCAGAGGCCTCCAGGGGATGCAATTAACTAAGTCCCTCAGACGCGCTCAGGGGTCGCAGACCTCTCCACTGGAGAGGTGCAGCCTCAGAGGCTCCTGAAGGGAACAGGAAGGGAATTAAACAGTTGTCCAGGGCTTGGGAGACGTTGGCATGGCTCTGGGTGGTGAATGTATGGTCAGCAGTCACGGGGGAGGGAGAGCTCATCTCAAACTGTGAGCTTTTACAGTCTGTGCAGGGGCTTGGTCACAACCCCTAACCAATGACATATAAAACACTCCATTGTCAGGCCAGACCGCACTCACTCTGACCCTCAGTCACATGGAGCTTTGTCTGATCTGTGTGGACCTGTCATTCATGTCCTTGCTGATTCACTAAACGTACAGGTCGGCCTCATGCCAGACACCGTGCGAGACCCAAGGGGCTTACAGGGGCACAGGAAGTGGGAGCTGGCTTGAAAAGTTCATCTTCTAGCCCAGGAGGTAGACACGATCTAGGGAGTGGGTCGCCCGCGAGAGGGGCGGGGCTACAGCGTGTGCACAGGGAACAGGGGTTCAAAGCAAGTGAGGGATGCATAGGAGTTTCCCAGGAGGCCAAGGGCATTCCAGGCAGGTGGAAAAGCAGAAGCAAAGGCTCGGGGGTGGGAATGTATAATGTATAACAAGCACGTCACCTGTTAGCGGACAAAGTAAGGGAACAGTGAGCCCACAGTGTGTGCGTCAGGGCCTGGGGGAGAGGAGGAAAGTGCGTACGTGGCTGGGGATAAAGGATGGAGTGGGTGCCGTAGAGAAACCACCCCAAAAGCTGGCCTTTCAAGGACCAAAGTGCCCAGATCTCTACTGAGAGAAGTCAGAGGCGGAGACAAGCGTTCACTCATCAAAAAGGAACCAAGGAAACACTAAGGCCAAAACAAAGACAAACAGCAAGGCCCTGCCCTCCAGAGGCCAGAATCGAGTGGAGCAGAGGCCAAAATGGGCCATTTAAAAATGGGGTAAATGCACTTTATTCATTCATTCAGCAAATATTTATCGAAAGCCTACACACCAGGCACTGTGCCAGGCACAGAGGATTCAGCAGTGAACAATCGGACAAAAATCCCTGTCACCAGTGATGGAAAAGAGACAATCAACAGGGCACAAAGGAAACTGTATGGTGTGTGAGAGGATGGTAAGTGCTATGAAAAAAATAAGACAGCAAAGGAGGACAGGGTGTGCTGTGTGTCAGGGGAATGTTGTGATTTTAAATAGGGTAGTCATGGAGGCCTCATTGAGTAGGTGACATGTCAGTAAAGACCTTAAAAAAGTTAAGGTGTGAGCCATGTAGATATAGAGGAGAAGAATATTTCAGGAGAAGAAACAGCCAGTGCAAAGGCCCTGAGGCAAGAGTGTGCCTGGTGGTTCGGAGAAATAGCCAGGAGACCATAACTGTAACACATACAGGGAATTAGAGCAGGCACAGAAGAGGGGGCACCTATCCCAGCACCAGGCAGAAGGAGGACAGACAGAGCTCCACAGTGGATGTAAGCCTAGCCTCAATATTAGTGAGAAAATGGAGTCCAAGACACTAAGAAAATCAGGATACAATGCTCACAAGGAAAGAACCACCATTGTGCCACAAAGCACGGCAAACTTTAGTGGGAAAGTGTGGAGTTTGGAGGCCAGGTAGATGTGGGCCGGGAGCCTGAAATAGGATGAGGCAAGGAGGAAAGGAGGACAAAACCCACTGGAAGGGTGGTTAGGCAGACCCAGGGTCGTACACTAGCGTGTGAAAAAGTGGAAGCCATCTGGGATGCCCTGAGGTATTCAGGGTCTAAGAGATGTCAGGGACCAAAGGGGAAACCCGAGTGGGAGCAGGTCTGGGAGAATAGACAGATTCAGCCCTGGGAGGTTGAATTTGAGGGGTAGCCAGTGGGAGCTGTCTCCTCCTGGGCAGCTGGCCAACCAGCTGCAGCTTTGGGGGACAGAGAGTTCTCAAAACAAGATCAGAAATTCCTGGAGGGCAGGCACTGAACCACCTGCTCAATCTTTGATCACCTCCCCCAGCACCTAGGAAAGGGAAGGGGGGTGGGTCTCTCTGCCACCTCCCTCAGTCCTCAGGGTTACCTCCATCGTATAGCTGGGGGGACAAGCACATGAAGAGCAGACCTGTGGGAATGGCAGAGCTGGGAGGAAACTCATGTATGTCCCACCTCAAAGGCTCTGCCCTTCCCACCCCACCACCTGCCTCCTGGAAGTGAGAAATCCAAACTTGCTGGCTGACTCATGTCAAGGTAGAGAGCAGGAGAGACAGTCATTGGTCAGCCTGACCCAGGAGTCACCAGACTCCTATCAGGGGTGCCCGAGCAAGACATCTCAGGGATTCTGAGCACCAGCACAGCAAGAGCCTGTTCCCAAATAAGGCACCTTCTTCTAGAACTGATGCCCAAGCAGCTGGGTCACTGGAAGAGGCGTAGACACAATCTCCAGACTGTGAGATCACAACTTTCAAACTCCTTTTGTTGGACTGAGATTTCATCAATCCTGAGATGCACATTTTTCTACATTTTGCCATCTTTGGAACCAGTGTGGGCCAGGCAGTCGGGGTGGCTCAGGAGTCACTGGCTGCACATGAGCACCTAAACCTGCAGCGTGGGAGGGACAGTATACAAACAACACACGAACAACAACTCAGAGCCAATGGAGATTCGGGAGCAGATGGTGAGTGGGACATGGTTTGGGGACATTCCTAATTTCATTGATTTTTTTTTTTCCTTTTTAACATATGCACAAACCTTAGGCTCAAAATAACCTTAGACGTGATGAAACTCACAAGGTCACTCAGAATGCTGGTGCTTGAAGGGACCGTTTCCTCCCAGAGAAGAAAAGCAATTAGGGGAATACACGTAACTAGTGAGTGGCAGCAGTCAGACCAGAAGACTTAGCTGAAACTCGCAGTCTGGCATTCTTTCCACTGCATCAGGAGGTTCAGGGGGTCCGCCTCCATGTCTGACTCTGCTCTTCCCTCCGAGTAGACCGGCTTTCTGGGGCCTTCCAGGCAAAGTGACTTTTAATGAGGCCCACTGGCGTCTCCAATGGGCGCACTGTAAACTCAGTTCCACGCTGGCTGGAGTGTTTTTCAATTTCCTCAGGTCTGAGCTCTGCAAAGACGTAACTGAGGGTGTTAATCTCAGCCCTCGCTGTTTTGCTGGACTAGGTAATGAAAACAAGCACTACACAGGATAGTGTTACTGCCGAAAGGGGCCTGGAGGTGAGAGCCAGCCCCCTGATTTTGCAAGCAAAGAAGGAGGCCTTGGCCGGGTCACTCAGGGCAGCGTCCAAGATGGGGCTGCAGGCCCCTTGCTTCATTTTGAAATTCTCTTTCTTCTGTTCCATAGCACCGCTGATAAACATCACATGGGATAGTTTTAAACTCTAGGGACTATTTCTCTCTGTTCTCTCAGTGCCTGGAAATTCCAGGAAGGTTCTGATTTTGGTCAAGACTCTACACTCAGTTCAGGTGAACTTCACCCAGGCAGCCCTGTGAATGGGGCAGGGATGGAACATTCTAGAGGCCTTGAGAAGTGGGTCAAAGGATCCCCCAGTAGTATATACCAAAGGGGCAGCCATGGCAAGTACCCTGGGTTCTTCCTCCTCCCAAGAACTGAATCCAAGGAAAACATCCAGGTGCAGCCTTAGGTTTAGACGAAGAACATAAGCCTAAAAACAGGAATCTGAGGCAAAGATGGGGTGGTGGGGAAGAGGATGAAGGGCATCCCCTCTGCTGTGCAGTGGGGACAAGAAGAAATTCATGATCCAAGTACAGATGTCAGGCGAGGGAGCCACCTCCACCTCCACCTCCCTCCAGCTGGTTCCCTTGGTCCAGGGCTGACTGCCAGAAGCGTCATGTTCATGGCCCGTCCTTCAAAACCCTCCCATTTCACTGGTGAACCACAAGAAGGTTCTGGAGGGGGAAAGGGTGGATTGAATCAGAAGCTCCTGCTCCCAGACGGCAGAGGCCAGGGTAACCTAGAATACCCTTAGATGAACTTGAACTTTCTCTTCCTGATTCCCAGGAAGATTAACTCCACCCCAAGCCTTTCGTGTCATTAATAAAATCATTGATGGCGGCACATTTTCTCAGGAGACTTTCCACCATTCCCCAGGGCTGGGGTACAAGTACCTGGTAATTGCCTCTGTGGTCCCCTGAGCCCTCAGTAGTTTTTAAAACCAAGTACGCCCAGCGGCAGCTGAGTGCCTCCAGGGAAATCAGGCAACAGAGCCTGGTCCCTTCTCCTCTGCATCTGCTCCCCGCTGTAAACACCCCGCTCTCCAGCTGTACCATGCTCCCCAGGGCCACAAACTGGGGACACAGAAGCTATTGCTCTCACCTTTCACCACAGGAGCCGTGTCCTCCAACAAGTGGCACCAAGCTTTGGAGTCGCACGATCACTTGAGAAGGACTCGGGGTCGTTTCTTTCCTTTTGTTCCCATGAGGAGTTCGCCAAGTTCTGAGGGCACCGCCTCCCACAAGGACCCTAAATGTGCCTGCTTCGCTCTGTCATCCCGTCTACACCCAAGCCTCCATTATCTCTGACCTGGAAACTCCCAGGTCCTCCCCCTGCTTCCTACAGAGCAGCCAGGGTGATTTTATGAAAATGTAAATAGGATCATATTATGCCTTAGCTCAGCGCACATACCCTCAGCTTCCCTTTACACTTGGAGTAAAACCCACACCCCTTCTCTGGCCTCCCGCATGTAGTCCCTGCCCGCCTCTCTGCTCCCATCTCCGCAGGGCCTCCTTCCTCCCTCTTGCGCCACCCGTGGCTGCCTTCCCCAGGCCCTTCTTCAGGATGTCCGTGGGACACACGGCAGCCTGCTGCATAGCCCCATGCCCCCAGGTGAAAAGGAGCCCATGGCTCCCCACAGAAACCCCATCCTGGCTCCCCGCTGCCTACACACAAGCCCCCGCAGCCGGTGTCCGCGGCCTCCCATAGTGCGATGCCCTGGACGCCATGGCTCCTGATGTGTCTGGACGTCCCCTGTGTGTGCCTGCCTCCTCTGGCTCCCACCGCACCCTCTCCCCAGGGACCTCCTACCGGTTAGTTGCCGGAGCTGAGCCCCAAGCCCTCCTCCTTCCCAGAACCCCTCCTTACGCCTCCAGGCCCCTGAGCCAGGCAAGCCAGAGTGGAACAGGCAACAGCACCCCCGGGGGGCCAAACTGAGCGCCTAAGCCCCTTCATGTAGCCAGCGCTTTCCACACCCCCTTGCTTTTCATTGCCTTCACTAACCCAAACGGGACGTCCACTCATCTCCCATCCTGGCTGCACGTCAGCCCTTTACCTCTAGGTCACCCACACCACTAGAGCCAATGAAATTCCTTAAATGCTATATTGTTCTCTAATTCTTTCAAATATGTCTCCGTCGTCCCCACCCCATTTGTCACTCATCCATTCACATCCTGACTCTACTGTGGTGTCAGGTGGACTTGGGGTGACTCTCGGCCCTGCTACTTGCCGGCTGGACAACGTTGCCAAGTTACTTAGACTTCCCCGAGCTTCAAGTTTCTCATCAGTAAAACGGACGTAACACCTAAGTTAAAGGCTCGGTAAAGAGTAGATCAGATATGGTGACAAAGAGCCCGGCGCAATAAGGGATAATAGTAATTCACATGAGTGAATATTTACTGAGCATCCACTCTGTGGAAGATTGTGTGACGGTGAAAAAAGGATAGAAGCCTCTCATGGAGCCTGTGGTCCACCGGAAGTACAGGAAAGACAGGTACAACAACAACAATAATAATAATAACTGCAAACATATAGCATGTGCCAGGTACTGTGAAATGTTCGTGTATAGTACTAACTCCTTTAATCTTCACAACAACCCCGGGAAGCATCATTCCCATTTGACAGATGAGGAAACTGAAGCACAGAAAAGTGAAGTCGTATGTCCAAGTGGCAAATCAGTGGCAGAGTCAGGGTCCCTAGGTCTGGAGGCTGGAAGCTCAACCACTTGTCTAGTGCTGTGGCTAACAGGATGAGGGCCAGCAATGAACAAGCAGATTTCTTTTAACTCCTCACAGCATCTACTATTATGCACAGCACAAAGCAGGTAGCTGCTCAGTGAATCAACTGTGACCTGTGAATAGGAGGCTTCTGCAGGATTTCTACCACCTGGTCACCACCGGCTCCTCCTCACCGTCACTGTCACTGTCGGCGTCACTGGAGAAGAAAGCACAGCTGAGTGTGGTCTGAGGGCGGCCCAGGCCCATCTTAGGCCCTGGGTGTGGCCAAGGATCCCTTGGAAGTCTGGGCAGACCACCCAGCAGGCTTCCCACCCACACGTTCCCTCTGAGTTCAGGAAGTGGAATCAGAGAGGAGCTGGAGGGAGGAGAACACAGGCAGGACATGTCTGTCCGACCAACTGTCATGGCAACAGCCCAGCAACGGGACTGAGGAAGGGGCATCCCTAACTCACTGGAGCTCTGAGTCCTCCACCACATTTCCACCCTGAACTCCCCACCTCAGGAAGGAAAAAGCAAGGATTGTTCCTGGCACATCCAATTATGGAAGAAAAGTGTCTAGGAGTCAGAGAACATGAGTCAGCAGAGTGGGGCTGCTGATTTTTAAGAAAAATGGATGTGATTATGAGATTCAGTAGAACTGAGGGACCTCGGCTGACACAGACCCACCTTTCCTGGGTACCAAGCACTGTGTGAGGCTTAGGAGCAGGGGAAAAGCCAGACATTACTAATAAGACTTACGCACTTGCTGGTTCAAATGACAAAGTCACTATACTCAGGATCCCTAAAGAAAAGCTTTAAAAGATACAGATTTCCTTTCACCAGGGAGGACAATAATCGTAAGTATATTCAAAGCCTTGGAACAACAATGTGAATGATCCTTTGCTGTTTGCATGGTGTTGTGCCATTCACAAAGCTTACGGAAGTCTTAAAATGTGTCATCAACCACAAGAATCAAAACAGTGTGAATTGGCATAAGAATAGAGAGAGAATTTAATAAAATAGAAAGTCTAAAATGAGACCCATTTATTTCATAAAATGGGGGGGAAATTGGGAAGAAAAGGACAAGCTGAGTAATAAGTTGTGCTAAGGCAACTGGTTTACCATTCAAGAAGTATAGTAGTTATACTCTACTTTTTCATACCTTCTACCGAGATAGTTCAGACAGATTAAAAGTTTACATGTAAAAAGTGAAACTGCAAAAGTTACTGGAAGGAAATGTAAGTAAATATTTATATAATCTTGGGGTCGAGAAGGCCTTTCTACAGGATGACACCAAAAGCAAAAACTGCAAAACATATCTGAATATATGACAATTTTAAACTTTACATGTCAAAAAGCACCACAAATTTTAAAATTTCAATAATAATAAAATCAATAACATCGTGAAATATCTATAAGACAAAAAGTGAACAAAAAGTTATAATCTTTAATATATAAAGAGTTCATTAAGAAAAAATGAACTCTTACTAGAAAAATGTATGAATACTCCAATAGGTAATACACAAAATATAAATTTTCAAAAATGTTCAACCTTCCTTGTTAGTTTTCAAAAACATACAAATTAAAACAACCAAACACCACTTTTTGTTTTTGAAGTTGGCCAATATTTTTTAGACCAACTAATGCTCAGTACATGACAAAACAGACACAAGCATTTTGGGGGAGAGCAATGATACAACATGTATCAAAAATCTTAAAACGTGCTTATTCTTTAACCTAGCAATCCCACATCTAGGAATTTATCTGTAGGGAACACTGAGAATGGCACAAAGGTTACCTTAGAAGGATACTCAACGCAGCAAAGGTTAGAGAGCAAAAAAATCCTAAAACAGCCCAAATGTACAAACTTAAATGCCCGATGAACTGAGGCATCGTACACACCCACAGACGCAATACTACGCAGCCACACAAAATACAGGGTAGAAAACTATTCAATAACATGGAAGGACGACAAAAACATATTAAGTGAAAAGTAGTGTGACTGCATGTTTTAGAAACATACACAGGTAGAAAAAGGTCTACACAGCCATCGATCCCCGGTGTTAACACGGTTACTCCGGCTGGTAGGATGAACTGTTACTTGCATTTTCCTCTTTCTTCCCTAGTCTATTATCATCTGGTTTTTTTCTACAACAGGCATTACCTTTGTAACATGAGAAATAAAATAAAAAAGTTTAATCAGAAACAGAAGCACACCACTGGGGGGCTGGGGTTCTGCCTTGACAACCTGCCCACTCCCCGGTGCATGGCACTCCCTGACACTCACTTGCTTTCTCCAGGTCAAACTTGACAGCAGCCCCTGGTGTCTGGTCAAGAGCATCACTGGGAAGTTAAAGCCATTGCCCCAACCCCAAAGCCTGTCATCCAAGTCACTATTTGCTAGTTATGAACCAAACTTGAGAGGACTTCAGAATATGGGGGGGGGCGGGGTTGTTGCTGCTAAAAAAAAAAAAACAAGTGTAATTTTGAGACTAACTCCATAGAACCCCAAATGCATACAGACTAAGAAAGAGAATACTGCCTTGCCACTGACCAGGTCCTATTCCAGCTTTCCCACGTCCAGAAAAGGGTCACTGACACATTGGAGAGTGTCAGGGGAAGTGACTGAGACATTGAGAGGTCTGGAAATGGTCACAGGAGGACTGTTTTGAAGAAGGAGGTGCAATCGCCTGGGGAAGAAAAGACTGGGGTGGTGAAGGGGAAGGCATTTTGTGGAAGTGGAAGGGCAGCTGTTCTGTAGTGTTCGGGGGGAAATGTGGTACTGACCAGAGGTGCCAACCCTAAGCTGGGCGTTGGTGTGGCTGACCATATTCATCCCGGGTACAGAAGGGGTGGAGAGACAGCAGAGCCTCTGCAGAGCGCATGAGAGCAAGCACAAATTATCCCAGAATAATAATAATCCCAGGTATGCACAGCAATGCTGAGAGGTCCCAAAGAAAAAAGTAGCGCCTGAACTGAGAGGACGAAAATCACAGAGGACGCACGCTTTGAACAGGCACGGATGAACAGAGAAGATGGGGGAGGAAATCAAATACAGGATGAGGCACAGTCGCCAGATATTATACTGTGGAAGGAAACATTAATTACCCCAGCACAGGGAGGAGAGGGAGCAGCTAGGGAGATGCTAGCTCAAGGGGGAAAAAGTGAAAGCCACAGGAAACTAGAACCTGAATATAAATGGCCTCTAGGAAAAGAAGGGGAAAACTGCCCTTTGGGAGGAGACAGGAGTTTTATCACCAGTGGGGTCATTAACAAGCTGGCTGTGGGAATCCGGGTCACTGTACGACCAGCTCATCCCTCATGAGAGTTTTAATTATCACATCCAGCTACGTTCCCGACGTGTCCATCTGAACCACCTGCATCCTAATATTTCCTTACCCAACCTGGCGCTGTATTGAAACAGG
This sequence comes from Rhinolophus ferrumequinum, assembly GCF_004115265.2. Taxonomy (NCBI): domain Eukaryota; kingdom Metazoa; phylum Chordata; class Mammalia; order Chiroptera; family Rhinolophidae; genus Rhinolophus; species Rhinolophus ferrumequinum. Next base: position 10,042,664 of record NC_046304.1, read on the forward strand.
ACCAACTTTTGTCCTGGTCCCACCCCCCATGGGAGGATGTGTAGCCTGGTGGTTTAATCCTCAAGGTCCCAGATCGGCTCCTCTCTTGAGGCTCACAACAGGTCTACGGGGAGAGACAAGAGGTGCTTGGAAACTGCGAGTTTGAGAGAAACAACGTAGAACAAAACCAAGTTTACCACAGGCTACTTGATATAAACACGAGTTAAGTTTCTGCGGCACGGCACATTCCTGGTCACAGAAACATCACAAACTTCTACTAAAGACTCAAAACACTTCCAGTAGTAAACACTGAAGTAAATGTTAAGAAAAGGGAATAAAAACGAGTAAGATGATTATTTTCCAACCCTTTTATTCCAAGTCAGGGTTGCGGGCGCCTAGATCCCATCCTGGCAGGCAGCTCAGGGGACACGGCGGAACCCCACCCTGCACAGGGGGCTCATCCATCGCAGGGTTACTCACACACACACCCTCATACTCATTCTCACTGGGACAGTGCAGACACACCAATCCACCTTACAGACACAGCTTTGGGACGTGGGAGGAAACTGCAGTCCCTGGAGAAAACTAGGCCAACTTGGGGAGATCATGCACACCCTGCACAGACAGTGCCCCCGGCCAGGAATCAACATTATTAATGATACTGAACAAAATGACCTTATCGGAGGACCTGCTGTACTTGATCAAACCAAACCTTTGACCAATCATCACCAAAGACTGCTCGACCCATGGAAAAACCTGGATATTTTTAAGCAAAAAGAAAAGGAAAAGGAAAGCTTATACTGAGCGAACTGGCCACCTGAGCAGCGATCAGCTGGCATGAAACAACACGGGGATGATCTAAGCCAGTGGTGTCCAAACTGCGGCCCGAAATCCATTTTTTATTGGCCCGCAGCAAATTCCAAAAATATAGTTTACTTAAATAAACCAGGTGAGGCAATACGTACTTCACCTCGAGTGAGTGGCCCGGCTGTTTGTGTATTTTACCGCATATGGCCCTTGGTGAAAACCGCTGAAAAAAGTTTGGACACCCCTGATGTAAGCGCAACAAATTGCAGCACAAGAGGAAGTCGCCGTGACAGACGGAGCAGCTCAGGGCAAGACGTGGGACGTCTTGATGCGGCCTCACCAACACTGCATGGACCAGCCGACAGCCCCACCAGCAGCCTCTTGGGGGCTTGTGGGTGAACAGAATCTAAATCCTAAGCGGCACTGACGTCATCACCAAAGGTAGCCAGGTGTGGGCCGGGTGGTGCCCGGCGTAGGGACTTGGGGAAAACCCAATCAGAAAGAGTCCGGTGGGCGTTTGGCCTGTGGTGGGGTGGCAAATGTTCCAGCCTCTCCCCAACTGGGGGAATATTTGAAGAAAACGTTTAACACCCCACACCAATCCTTAGCACAGGTAGGCAACAAATCGGGCATGTCAAATCCTGGGACTCCCCCTAACAGTAACTTACACAGCTCTCCCCATGCACCAGGCCTTCCTGCAAACACTTCCAATAACCAACTTACCAATTAAAATGGGCAAAGGATCGGAACGGATATTTCTCCAGAGAAGATGCACAAATGGCCGACAAGCACATGAGAAAAGGCTTACTATCACTAACCATCAGGAAAATGCAAATCAAAACCACCAGGAGATACCTACTGCGTACCTACTGCGTGCCTACCAGGATGGCTAGAATCAGAAAAGGCAGATACTAACAAGTGCTGGCGAGGATATGGAGAAAGTGGAACCCTCACTTACATTCCTAGTGGGAACGTAAAATGGTGTGGCCACTTTGGGAAACAGTCTGGCAGTTCCGCAAAAAAGTGAAACACAGAGTTACCACGTGACCCAGCAATTCCATTCCTGGGTCTATACCCAAGAGAAATGAAAATACATGCCCTCACAAAAACCTACGCACAAATGTTCACAGCAACCTTATTCATAATTGTCAAAAAAGGGAAAACAACCCAAATGTCCTTCAACTGATGGCTGGATAAATAAAATACAGTATAGCCATACAATGGAATATTAGTCACCTATAAAGAGGAATGAAGTTCTAGTACATGCTACTCCATGGGTCAATCTGGAAATCAGTGTGATAAATGAAAGAGCCAGTCACAAAAGACCACGCAGTATATGATTCCATCTGTGCGAACTGCTCGGATAGCAAATCTAGAGACAGAAAGTAGATTAGTGGTTGCCCAGGGCTGGGAAAAGGGGTGGCTGGATGGGTGAAAACGGGAAGAGACAGCTCATGAGGACAGCATTTCTTTTGGGGGGATAAAGATTGATTGTGGTGATGGCTGCACAACTCTGGATATATTGAAATACACTGAACTGTATATTTTAAAGGGGTGCATTATATGGCATGTGAATTCTACCTCAATAAAGCTGTTTTTAAAAAAAAAAGAATTAACCTAATCCTCACATCCACTTAAGGTAGGCACTGACATTAACCCCCTTTTACAAGTGAGGAAACTGAGGTACAAAGGGTAACCTGCCCCAGGTCACTTGAACAATGGCAGAGCCAGGACTTGAAGCTGGCAGCGTGGGCCCACAGTCCACACTCTCGAGCACCACTGGAAACTGCTTGCCACCCAAGATATGGCACCTGTACCTCTTCACCTGCAACACGGAGGAGGCAAATAGGGGCAGATTCCACCCCTCTCAGTCCTTTCCAAACAGGGTCTTGGACAAGATGGCTCCTTTTCCCCTGCTGTGTGAACTCTCTATCCCCCACCCCAAAGGTTTGGGGGTCAAGGTGGAAGGGCACAAGCCTTGCACAGGCAAGGCTTCTCCCGCTGGACCCAGATCAAGGACTGGTGGCTCTGTCTGAGACTCTGTCCTCATGCTTCAGAAATGCACAGGCCTGACTTTTGGCATCACCAGCCATTCTGCAACTGTTCCACCCCAATGCTCAACCTTTCCTCGGGAAGCAGAGCGTCCTTTGCCATTTTCCCTTCAGTCAGCACATAGACCCTGCTGCCAGGCAGCCCCTTTCCCCGGCTCCTGATGACAATCTGCTTTATGTCCTCTCTGCCTCCCTGCCCCGTCTCTCGGCTTTCTCTCTATTCATGCGCTATTTCCTTAGACGCTGCATTTTTTCCTATAACATCATGTCTGATCTAGACTTTCCGAAAAGCACCCTTTCACGCCTCGAGGCTTCCCCGGGTGTTGCTCCCGGCTGGGCTGGACCCTCACCGAGGCCCCTCCTCCGCCAAGCAGGGGCCAACCCATCCCCTCTCCCACACCCCATTCAGGGAATCACAATACACATTTTCATATCAAAAGCCATCTCTTGTACCTCAGCCACAAATCCTTCTTGAAAGTAGACAAGATATCCTCAATCAAGGATAAATCCCATAGGAAGTACTCAATGCTTAAAAATATTTATATCCCACACTTGTATTTTCATATATCGTGATACTCTCCCGACCTTCTACTTCTTGTCGACTTCAAAATAACACATTCCTTATCACCTCTTCTGGGGAGGACAAGGGGTGTTTTTCCATGAGTTCTGTGAAAGGGCAGTCCCCAAGCAATACAAACAAGACTCTGTACTGAGAGGCATTTGGAAGTTGACCTTCTGGGACCTTCTAAAGTGACAATGAGAACGTGATGGATGGCGTGTTTTCTGGCCCCAGTTTTCAAGCTGTGGCAAGCACCATCTTCCTCAGCTCCACAGAAAGGCCTGGGATTTCAGCTTTGGAAATAAAATAGGGGGAAGTCAGAGAGATGTGGAAGAGAAAGGGGGAAGGGAAGGAGGGGGCCTCAGGAAGCCCCCACCATCACAGTGGTCCCTTCACAGAATCAAACGGCTAGTAGAGACTTTAGACACCATCCAGCTGGACCTTCTGAAACAAAAGATGGGGCAGCGAAGGCCCAGTAAAGTGAGGACTTGCAATGGCAAAAGGCCACCCAGTTAGTTGGTGGGTGGGGGGGTCAAAATTGGGGGCTGCTTCCTGACCCCAGGGGGGCTCTGCCCACCACACCATGCTGCCTGCCCTCACGAAGGAGCACCTGCTCACCGTTTTGGGATCTGGGTTCTGCTGAGGCCCCTGCCTGTGCGGACAAGGGTCTAACCAGCTCACAGCCTCTTCTCCAAGGACAACAGAGCCCTCGCCAACACCAAGAGGAGATGTGCTCGGTTAACCAAATAAGATGATGACACCCACAGGCGGCTTTCCTGGCTTCTGAGAAGCTTCCGCCATCTGCCCCCTGGAGAAACAAATGCAGAGAGGTTGAAGAAAGGGCCACCCAGCATGTCTCTCGGGCCTCCACTCTATCCGCTCATGTTTGTTTTGTTTATGAGAGGAAAAATTCTCCGACTGTTCACAAAAAGCGAGACATGAGGTCCCTTCCTCCGGGGCTTAGGAGACGGCGAGGACCTCACTCCTATTTGCTTCGCAGGCTCTCCTCCATTGCACATGGGGCAGCCAAGAGCAGCGAGCTGCATCTGAGGCTGCCCCAGCGCCTCCAGGGACCTCACCGCAGTTGGGTTGTCTCTGGGGGCTGTGGCCTCAGAAAATGTCAGAGCCGTGTGTCACCGCCCCTGGGGGAAAGATGAGTCAGTACACAGACCTCACTCCTGCCTGCCTTCTTTCCTTCTGAAGCCGCCTGATTGTGTCTGCAAAGCTGGTTTTTAAATTAACTCTGGCACACACGAATGGGAGCATTGATAGCATTTATCAAATCCTCCTCCAATCTCAGCCGGGATCTGTCCAGCTCCGGGAACTTCTGTGGACAAGGACACCGTTTCAGTAGAGACGTCTTTCCTTGACTTAAGCTCTGAGAAGGAAACCGTTTAACTGGTCAGCAGGATGCCTGCGTACCGAGCCCAACCCCGGGGAGATGTGCTAAGATGACGCCAACAGAGTCCATATTTGCAGAACTCTGTAGAACTACCTTAGTCTCCTACACTCCCATCCAAAACTCAAAAGGTTTTCTCAAAAGCCTCGAACTTCTTGAATCAGTCTCAACACATCTTCTGGTCCAGGAATGAGCTCAAGTGTGTTAGTTCTTCATTCTTCCACTTTCACCGGACCCTTCCATGTGCCACAGTTCCGACCCTTAAGAAGCCTAGAGGAAGGGAGAGGGATTGAGGCAGACCCAAGGAACAGGAGTACTGGGGGAGCACAGCTTTCTGATGCAACCCCAGGCTGGGTGTTGCACCCCCACCACTTCTCCCCAAGAAAATGCCCTGAGCATCTCACACAATCTGCCACCGTGCCAGGTTCTAGAAATACCAAGACTACCCTTAGATGGTTCACAGTCTGAAAAGGAAGATGGACACAGACACAAATGTGATAAATGCTACCGGTCAGGAGGAGGAAGTGTTTCCCAACAGTTTATTTTGGTAACACCTTTTTCCTCCTTATTCCCGCTTTAATTTTCTTTTTACTCAAATAATACATTTTTTTGTAATGAATCAAACACTACAGAAACATATATGCACGTTGAATACTGAAAGTAATTGTATCCCACCTTAAATATATTATTATAGCCATCCAGACCTTTTTCTAAGTAAGCATGTATACATTTTTCAGAAAAAGAAATAAAAAACATATTATATGCTCCTACTATTTTAAATCCTGCTTTTCCCCCCTTACTTCTTTTAAGTCAACAAAAAAATACATAATGTTTTAATAAGTGAATCATACGCATTTCACTTTATAGCTATATTAGTGTTCATTTCACTAATCTATTGTTGGACACACTTTGTGCTCCTCAGTATGTGTGTTATGTGGGTTTTGATCCTGCAACTAACTTTTCGGTTTTCTTGTAATCTTTCCCTACATTTCATCTTCACTTCCATCTTATCCTGTTGCCTTTTTATTCCAGAATGATCTCTCCTGAGGAATGTTGGCTTTGGTTGCACAGAAAATGTGTCTTCTTATAAGTTGAGGGTGTCAATTTCCTGACATTTGGATTTGGAACTTGCAGTATAATCATTTTCAGAAGTGGGCTCTTTCAGATTCAGTTGGTTCTCATTATTCATGGTAGTTATAGTCTATAAAGCTGCTGGGAACACTCAATCAGCAAATACTGAACGACTGCTCCTAAGGGAAATACAGAGTTAGGTTCCTGCAAGCCTCTGGTCACAATTTCACAACTCGATCAATACAATAACCTTGTTTTATGTGCATTCCTGTCTAAAGACACCTTATTTGATCTACGTTGCTGATTCATTGGCATTGAATTCATGGCCAACAGCATTACAGCTCATGCCTGAAGGAAGCTGGTCTAACACCCGTACTTTCTCTTTCGGGTACATCTTAACTGTCTCGTGCCTAGAGACACAAGACAGCATTTCAGCACTTTACTTGGGCGCCATTTTAAACAGCAAAATTGCCAAGACAAGGAACAAAAATTCAAAAAATGTGGCACCAAGTAGACCACAGAAAAGTCTGAGACCACAGAAACACATACTTGTTTCCAGTCTGAGCTGAAACAAGAAGGCAGAGTGTGTCACCTTGTTTTCCGTCAGCTGAGGATGCACATATTGGGTGATGCAAATTCTTCACCACTCAGCTCATGCCATAATCACTGTGAAAGGGCCACGAGCATTGTTTTGGGACTTACAAACAAATGGTAGTGAATGGGTAAATTCATACACACGGACCCCACAAACAACAAGGGTCTTTAATACGATTCTTTTTTTCCTTGGTTCTGCTCTATTTTCTCTATGGGCCCTGTTTGTTTTTCCTATAATTATCTTCAAAAGGACAGGATCTGTACAAGTTTAATATCTGTTAATGCCCCATCTCAGCCCGCTTTTGCAGGGATAGAGTTACCTGTTCAGCTCCACAGTGGGGGAACAGGTTGACGACCACTTCCAAGGTTCTGCCTGGCATACACCTGCTCACCCAAGGGGGAACCTTCCCTTATTCCCACTGCCTGTTTTCTGGGACTCTGAGTAGATGGGAAATGTGATAAACTGCATACAGACACTCCTCTTTGGGGTGATGGCACCTCACAGAATACACTGCTTCTCTCAGAATGTACTGTCCCTCCTCTACACCCTCCCAACACTGCTCCCGCTTCTCCCCCGCCATGCACAGACACCCTTCTTTTAGCCTAGTCCTTCTCTGGGACTTGGGGAGTTTGCATAAAGTAATGGATTGAATAGCCCCCAAAACATATGTCCATGTCCGTCTTCCCAGTGCATGTGACTGTGACTTCATTTAAAAACAGGGTCTTTGCAGATGTAATTAAGGATCTTGATGTGAGATCATCCTGGATTTAGGGTGGGCTCTAAATCCAATGCCGGGTGTCCTTTTAAGAAACAGAAAAGGAGAAGACACAGAGACACACAGAAGGAAAGGCCATGCGAAGAGAGAGGCAGATACGGGAATGATGTATCTGCAAGTCAAGGAATACCAAGGGTGGCCAGCAGCCAGCAAAAGCTAGGAGAGAGGCATCGACTGAATTCTCCCTTAGAGCTTCCAGAAGGAACCAACACTGCCAACATCTTGATTTTGGACTTCTGGTCTCCTGATCTGTGGGAAAACAAATTTATGTTGTTCAAAGCCACTCAGTTTGTGGTTCTCTCTTACACAAGTCCTAGGAAACTAATACACCTAGATACAGAAAGATGGAGGAGGTGGGAAGTAGGGAAGGGAATTCTGCTCTTCCCACCTCAGGAGGTAGCAACTGAAGGGATTCTCACCGATATAGATGCTGACGTTCTAAGTCGGGGCATCCCATGGGGTGTATCATTCTGCCTTCATTCAAGCATTTGCATGAAATAAAACCAGCTCAGAGAATACAAAGGACAGAAGGGAAAAAGGACAATGACAGACTGGAAGAAAATAATGGCACCACACATAACAAGGGACTGTATCCAGAATATATAAATAACTCCAACAAATAAATAAAGAAAAGACAACCCAATAGAAGACACACACACACACACACACACACACACACACACACACAGAATAAGTATGTTATAGAAAAGGAAACCTGAATAGCCAATAAACATATGAAAAGAAGCTCAACCTCACTAATAATAAGACATATGCAAATTAAAACAACAATGCAAATGCAAATTTAAACAATACACCCACTGGATTGGCAAAAATACACAAGTGTGATAATATCAAGTGTTAGCTAAAACAGGGAGAAATGAAAACTTCTATGCAGACCTGGTGGGAATTAGAGCAATCATCTTGGACAGTGATCTGACAGGATCTAGGTGTCTCTCCCAGAGAAATTTCACACATGGCCCCAGGAAGGACAGACAAAGCTGGTGATTGCAGCAATGTTTATAATAAGAGAAAACTGGGGGAACAGTCTGAATGGCCATCAATAGGAAATGGATAAATGAACTGTAGCTTTTTTATACAATGTCATATCATATGACCCTGAAAACGAATGAAGTAACATGCCCGATGAAGCAATATGGATCCATCTCAAAAACGTAAGCAAGTTACAAAATGACCTCATCTGGTGTGACAGCATTTAGAAAAACTCATTAACAACACACTGTATTGTGCACAGACACGCTTATGTAGTAAAAGTTGAAAAATATGGAAAGATAAATGGACTATACTATTTGTCATTGGGAAGAAGGGAGTTTAATGGAACTAAAAAGAATGAAAGATGTTTCAAAGGTATCAAACGATGTTTTCTTATTTTAAAAAAAAAGGTTAAAAAAAAAGACATGGAAGAAAAAACATGTAAGCACATAACAATCATATGAAGAAGAGTATCATCACTTCTTCGAGGGTGGGCAGATAAAGTGTTCTGGGAATGGAGGGGAGAGAGACTTCCAGCTTGAGAAGGCTTCCTAAAGGAGGTGGCACTGAAGCCTTGAAAGATAAATAGGTGGGGTTGGGAGATGGGTCTGAGAATGACTTCCATACCACCTATGCCTGCTCTCCTGGGTATTGTAGGCCAGCCTCATTTGCTATGTCTACTGAATAATGTCTTAAGTTCTCAAATTTTAATATAGAAGTAAAGGAGTTTAACACTCTATAGTTATCTTTCAAAGCAAAATAACCATGGTGGTGGCTGTGTGGCTGTGGATTGTATGTCTGATCAACAACCAGGAGCTGGAGAGCTGGAAACCCTTCTCAGACTCCCTTGCAGCTAGCCGCTGCGTGTTACTTGGGCTTTGTTTGCCAATTAGGCCTTCATGTGAATCAGCAAAGAGAGAGGCAGGGCAGAGGCATGGGGGGGCGTCCTTTATGGAATGGGCTGTGTGGGAAATGTAGTTCTAGAGCTGGCAGCAACGTCTCCACTGGCAGTTTCTGCAACTTCCTGACTGTGGCAGAGGCAGCAGCTCCCTGGGGGGCTTATTCTGGGGGTGTTTAGGGGACTTTGTTCCTGTAAGTCCACCTAGAGTCTTTTCTTCAGCAATTCTGAGAGTTACTAAACTCTTAAAGAATCCCTTTCTGCTTCAGTTAGTGGAATTTGCAGGTAAGAACCCTGCCCAATGGAAGTTCACTGAATGTTTGTTTTTATCAAGCCTATGATCTTTGATTATATCTTTTTTTCTTGTGAGTTTACAGCCCCTCAGCTAATATTTTTTACCATTATGACAAAAAAAAACACGTTTGACAAATAAACGAACCAGAGAATGAATGAGTTTCAAGCATTTATGACATACAGCAGAACAAAAACTTAGGAAATCCCCCAAAAAGATTACATTAGGCCAGGTTTTGGCAAACTTTTTTAATGTAAAGGACCAGATAGTAAACACTGTTGGCTTTGCAAGCTATACGGTTTCTATCTCAACGACTCAACTCCACTATTGTAGTGTGAAAACAGCCATGGATGGTATGTAAACAAGTGAGTGTGGCTCTATTCCAATAAAACTTTATTTACAAACACAAGTGACTGGCTGGATTTTGCCCACGGACCACAGTTTATCAACCACACCCCACCATACGCTAAATACACAATAAACCAATCACCAAAGTGACCCCACAAGCTATGCAGAACTTGGGAGAAGTCAGCCATCCCCTGGGCACCTATGTCCCGTTCCCAGATGAACGAGCCATAAATCTAATCCAAAGACTCCGTGTTTACACAGGTCACCTCCCCACTCCTGACTTTCTCTTACTCTTCAAATATATAGTCTGGAAACAATCATAACTAAGGAGATAGTACCCACATGTTCTTCACTTCTTTTTTTTTGGCAACACCATAAATCACCTTTATTAGAGCATTTAGGATTCATTTCTCTCAACTGGCTGAGATATATAGAATTTCTATTTCAGTGTTTATAATTAAAATACAATCAAAATGCATATGGAAACTTAAACTGATACAGACATTAGTGTTTATACTATAAAATATCTTCATATATTTGAACATATGGTAATAATAACTAAACAGAATTGGCACTTACAGGATAACTTCTGCCCCAGAATTACAAAATTTGGAGAATGTCACAAATACAAAATGTATTCGTTTTACCTAACCTCCCAAATGTACATAAGTGTCATGGTGGCGTCACTTGGGTCTCAGTCCAAATTCCATCCTTTCTATTATCTAGATGAGTGACCGTGAGCACATCACTTTTCTTTCTGAGCCTCAATTTCCTCTGCTTTAAATGAGATCAGTACGGGGTTGATGTGACAAATGAGATGACCTGTGCATGTTAAGCACCGGGCAGAGATCCCAGTAAGCCTCAATGAAGAGTTCAGTGCTGTGATGGTGGTGGTGGTGGTGGTGGTGGTGGTGGTGGTGGTGGTGGTGGTGGAACAAAGCATGTTTTGAAATGTCAGTGACCAGATGGCAAATCAGTGATCAGAACCAAGCATATGGCATTTAGGATATTCAGCTCTTTGTGTCAACTCTGAAGCAGGTCTCCATCTTCACAATTCTACCATCTTACCATGATAATACCTCACACAAAACTTCTGTCCCCAAGATACAAAATGCAAATGGCTTCACCCAGGCACAAATCCTTAGTACCAAGACTCAGATACTAATTACTGCCCCATCTCACCTATAGAGCATGTAGGAAGTCCCATCTCTGCAATTAACCACCTGTGGGATCACAGACAAGCCACTTCACATCTCTGGGCCAGGAAGCGTGGCCCATTTAGTGCTTCTCAAACTTCAAAGTGTGTATGAATCACCTGGAGAATCTTGTTAAAATGCAGGTTCTGATTCAGTGGGTCTGAGGTGGGGCCCAATAATTTGCATTGCTAACAAGTTCCCAGGGAATGCTGATGCAGCCCGAGACCTCACTTTGGGAACCACTGGCCTAATAGGTCTCTTGGTTCCTCCACCCCCAGACTAGCATGCTTTGATCAGAACACTAGGGCTCCTCTGCTCACCATTCATTCATTTCTTTTTCCTTCTCTTCAACCCACTCCCCTCTATCTTTGTGCTGCCTCCTTTTCTATCCCACCCATGGATTGGGAGGAGGGGAAAGAGTTCCCACAGTTCCTAAAGTACCAGAGGTAGGTTGGCGGTTCTCCATCAACAGTGTGAAGGAGAAGGAAGGAGGGAGGGAGAGAAGGGGAGAAAGGGAAAGAGGGAGAGAGGGAAGGGAGAGGGAGGGAGAGAGGGAGAGAGAGAGACCACATCCCAAGGAACCAAACAAAACCTTTTAGGGGCAAATCCTGTTTCTCTTTACCATGGAGCACTTACCCCCACCCCTCTCTCCATGCAGAAGCCAGGGATAATATCACGAACACTGAGGAACTCCCACATCTCCACAGAGTTATAACAAAACCGTCTCAGCAGGAAAAATTATTCTGAGTTAATGCCTCCTACATCCACCTGCTGGCTGGGAACATTCTTTCCTCAGCCCAAAAATGTTCTTAAGCCTTTCCGGGCCACCATTCACACATACCAGTCTCCAGATACCTCCAGAAAAGGCCCGGGGAGGTAGCTGACTGCTTAAAAGACAAGCCTGGTGTGGGGCAGTGGAGAGGGAAAAGCCGAATTTCCTAGGACACGGCAGACAAAGTGGCCTGAGCTGACTGGCCGGATCTGGCCCCAGAATTCCAGGTGTCAGGAGGCGGCTTTTCTGGGAACCCTGGCCCTGCTGGTAAGAGAGTTAACATCATGCCTTCCCATTCCAAAGTGGACACTCAAAACAAATCACCTGACCACACAGCTCCCCAGGGTTCCGGCCCAGACAGAAAGCATGAGTTCTGCCCCCCGACAGGTCCCAAGTACAGCGTGCTTCCCCAGGACCCTGGGTGCTGGGTCTCTTGCCAGGCGCACATGGTCAGCAGGGCCTCTGCTGCCACAGTGAGACCTGGCGATGGGTCATCCCACCCCTGCCCCACTTGGAGGCACTCCCTCTGATGTGGTCCTGGCCCTGACAAGCACAGCCCTGTAGTGTGGAGGAATTCGGCTCTGACTCTGAAATGTCCTGTGGGCAGCATGCCCTGGCTGCCATGTCAGGATTGTGGTTCCAACCTCTCACTCCGCAGAATAAAGCCCACATGGGAAATCCTGCCCTTCCACAGGCCAAATCGCCTCCTCTCGAGCCTCCCAGGACCTGACGGGAACACTCCATCAAGTTCAGAAAACAGCCAGAACAGAGTGTTGTGGGGGCAAACATTCAGCCCAGATGTGCCAGCAAGAGAGACATTTCATTCCGGCTGGCATGCGCATCCTCAAATGTGCCAGTTTCAACATGTCGGCCTGTTTGCCTGGTGGTTCTGATCCTATTGCTACCTCAAGGTCACGTGGGGCCCTCCCTACCCCTGGCCACATTTTCCAGAGCCCCTCTGCCCTCAGGAACTCCCATCCTGGGCTCAGCAGCAGCACTTCCCGTCGGAGCTTCTCACTGGCCCCTCAGCAGAGCAGGCTTTGTACTGTTAATCATTATGTGCAATCGTCTATTTTTTTTATTATGGTAAAATATACGTAACATAAAATTTACTTTCTTATCCATTTTTTAATTTACAGTTCAGCAGCATTGAGAACATCCACACTGCTGTGCAACCATCACGACCATCACTTCCAGAACTTTTTCACCTTCCCAAACTGAAACTTCATGGCCACTAAACAATAACCTCACGTTCCCTCCCTCCCTCAGCCCCTGGCAACCACCCTTCTATTTTTCTGTCTCTACGAATTTGACTGCTCTATGGACCTCATATAAGTGGAATCACACAGTATTTGTCCTCCTGGGTCTGGCTTATGTTACTTAGCATAGTGTCTTTAAGTTTCCTCCATGGTGTAGCACGTGTCAGAATTTCCTTCCTTTTTAAGGCTGAATAATATCCCATTGTATATATACACCACATTTTGTTTATTCACTAATCCCTCAATGGACACTTGGGTGGCTTCCACCTTTTGGCTATTGTAAGTAATGCTGCTCTGAACATGGGTGTACAAATATCTATTTAAGTCTCTGCTTTCAATTCTTTTGGGTATATACCCTGTCAATTACTTTCTAACTTGTTTTTGACATCCAATATTTGTCAGAAAATTGCTCAGATAATGGAATTTTCACAAACTAAACACGTCCATGTAATCAGCACCCAAATCAAGACCCAGGATGCTACCCGCCCCCAGACAGCCTCTCCTGTGGCCCCGTCCTACCGTTACTGCCCTCCACCCAACTGAGGTAGCCAGTATCCTGACTTCTAACAGCATACATGAGCTTTGCCAATTTTTGCAGTTTACAGAAGTGGGATCATATAAAACGGGTCTGGCTTTTTTATTCAACATTATGTTTGTGAGGGTCAGCCAACCTTTGCATGTAGTTGTGGGTTATTCACACTCACTCTTGGATGGCATTCACTGTGTGATACATCACAATTTATTTTTCTGTTCTACTGTTGATGGGCATTTATGACTAGTGTCCAGTTTGGGACTATTGCAGATAGTACTGCTATGAACTTTCTAACACATGTCTCTTGGTAAGCATATGTACACATTTCTGATAGGTACATATACCTAGCAATAGAATTGCTGGGCCATCAGGTATACACATATTAGCTTTAGTAGATAAAGCCAAACAGCTTACCACTTTAAACTCCTGCCAGCTGAGTATTTCACCAATACTTGATAGTCTCTTTTTCATTTCAGTCATTCTGGTGGATACATAGTGGTAGTACCTTGTGGCTTTAATTTGCATTTCTCTGATGACTAGTGAAGTTGAGCACCTTGTCATATTTATTATTTACTCTTATGGTTTAGGGACAGGTCACAAAGCTCCCAACAAGAAAGCACAGCAGGGATCTCAAAGTCTTACAAGGCTGGGTCTCCAAGCCTCCCATCCAGCCAGGGCTCATAATGGAATCCAGGCTTGAGTTGTGTTACGTAAGATAAGGCTAAATCCTCCACTCACCTGGCCAGGTGACTGTCATGGGCCCTGAGCTAGATTAGACACGACTGGCCTGCTCCTCAATCAGTGTTTGCTCATAACAGTGTCCCAAGGGCCAGGCCCTTTGCCAAGAGTGGCAGATGCCACTAGGTCAGCACTGGCTGATGTGAAAAGTCAACAAATATAAGTGTGCAATTCTTAGGAACAACGAGCCACAAATATGGAGAATTCCGCAATCAGTAAAGGAACTGAGAGTAACTCATGTCTGGTCTTGCTTAAGAGTCATGCCAACCAACTCCCTGAGCTAGATTTGATCTGTTGGTATACCCAGTCAATTTGATTCAATCTAGCAAGTATTTATTGAGGCCCTATTATGAGCCAAGCATTGAGTTAGATGATGCTAGTGTCGCAGACATGGAACATGGTCTTACATCTCAACAATCATACAGTCTACAAGAACATGTGATAAATGTCTTAAGTTAGGTATGAACATAATGCAGGCAGGACATCACGAATTTAGTGGAGAGAAAATGTCTGGTTATAGAGAATCAAGGAGGCTTATGGAGGAAGAGAAGTTTGAGATAGACTCTGAAAAGGATGGGGTATCTCAACATCTGTTAACTGGTAGGGAAGGCCCTCCAGATGGGGCAGCAGGATGAACAAATAGGTTGGAGGAGTAGAGGGTAGTTGTATACAAAGTTTCAGTTTGACAGGAGAATGACAAAGGCAAAACCCATGAAGAAAGATACTAACTGACATGACATAAAAATTAAACTCTGGATTGAAAAACAACAAAACAAAACACCCACAAATATCATTTAAAAAGCAAATGCTACTCTGGGAAAAATTACTTTCATCATAAGGTGGACAAAAGAAGTTGTTTACATGAACTCTAGCAATCCACATAATAAGCCATAAAATGATGACACAGATCTCCTTAACTAGTTCAGATATTTATGACACATTGCTGAGCAGAAACACAGGGTAGTTACTAAACAACAGAGTAAAATGTGTGCACAATTACACATAGCAAGATGTCTTGAAGGACTTTAATCAAAACGTTAGTGGTGATTATTTCTAGGGGAAAAGGATTATTCAGTAAACTTTCTTCTGATTTTTTCTACATTGTTTAATTTTAAAAAATAATGTAGAGGAAGCGTTTTTCTCAGTCTACTGAGATCTTGCTTCCATTGGTATCTTCTGTCTTGGCTCAAATAAACTCAAATCAACTCATAAACACAAATTAATTAATTAATTAATGTGGATTATTTTAAATTCAGTAAAAACACAATTCAATTTTTTAAAATGTGATATGTGATAATTTACCTAACAAATAGCCAATTAAAAAAATAATAACTATGGTGGGCAAGAGTTTGAAGAATTCTCAAATGTTTCTGGGAGAAATATTACTTTGATCTTTTTGGAGAGCAAATTTAATTTAAAATATGCTTATCCTTTGACCCAGAAATTTCACCTTTAGGAATTTACTATAAGAAAATTATGAATTTACACAAATATACATCTAGGATGTTCCTTATAGATTTTTAGATAGATAGATAGATTGATAGATAAAGAGGGAGGGAAGAGAGAGTAAGTAGATTAAGAGCAAAAAATTAGAAAAGGAGAGCAAAGACATATTTATATAGATATTCACTATAGCTGTTTTCACTATAGCAAATAGTACATTGGGGACTGTACAAATAAATTATGTTACCTACATTCAACGGCATAATAAGGGATCCATATGTGCAAGATTTAGAAAGATTGTCACAATATATTGAGTGAAAAAAAGCAATTGTGTGAATAGTGTGCTTCTACTTGTGTAAAAAAACCACAAAGATATATATTCATATATATCCTCGTATGTGTAAGGAACATATCTGGAAGGATACAAAATGATGCCTTTCTCGGAATGAATAAGCCTTTAGTGTGAGAGGGAGACGCTTTTCAATGTAGTGTTTGAATTTTTTTGCTTTTGAATTTTGCTTTTGTAGTGCTTGAAATGTTTCCACCCACACGGATCATGACTTCAATTAAAACAATGGTTTAGAAAAAGAAAGAAGGGGAGAGGGATAACTTTTGGAAGTCCCCAGTGACAGCAGAAATAACTGATAACAGCTTGGGAACAAGACGAGATACAAGGAAAGTTTCAGTAAGTGAGTAATGCAAGCGAGAAAGAATGACAGTGAGAATAAAATAGAAGTTTGGGACCGACAGTCAAATAGGTATGTAAGATCCGTTGATTCCTGGCAAATTACTATATTATAGAATGATTTTTAATTATATACTAAAAACGCTTCTGCAACATCAAAATAAGATTAGGTTAACACTCTTTAAGCAGAGACATTTGAAACACTAGAGATATTCCCACTTAAGTCAGAATTAATACAAAGATGCCTGCTGTCATCCTTACTGTTTTAATTTATTCTGGATGGTGTAGCCAGTGCAACAAGACAATAAAAGAAAACCAATGGCAAAAATGCTGGAAAGAGACAGAAGATGCTACGAAGATGCTACAATGTGACGGTCTACCCATAAAACCCAGGAAGACAGCCCCTTGGTTCAGTGAGCAGGCCAACTACTAAATAAATATATGAAAATAAATTTCTTTTATACAGACCAACAGCAAACAATTAGAAAATATACCATTACAAATGAAACCATTCATCTTGGCTGCAAACAATTCAAAATGCCCAAGTGTAAACTTAAGAAATTTACAGGGACCTTATATGAGAAAACCATGTGGACATCTGATGGACATACTTAGGTTCCAGATTAGTGGATCCAATATTATAAAGATTCCAATTCCCTCAACATTCAGCTATAAACTTAATGCAATTTCAATCAGAATCAGAGGAATTTTTTTTTCCAAGTTGACCAAATCATTCTAAAATTCATTTGGAAATAAAATGCAAAAGAACAGCCAAGAAATTTTGTAATTGTGGGATTCATGCCCTAAAATAATTAAAATATTAAAACAGCGTGGAACTGGCAAAAGAACATAGATTCGTATCACTGGACAGAAAGAACTCCAGAAACAGAACTAAGAATCTGTGAGAATTAACACATGACAAAGGGAGCATTTTGAGCCAGTAGGAGGACGATGTTGGGAAAACGTAAGGTTGGATTCTTTACCACACATGAAACATCAGATAATTTTAGAAATGGATTTAAGGTAAAAGTGTGAAAAGGATTCAAAGTTTAAGTATGAAAGAACTAGAATAAACTAAAATGTAGATGAATGTCTATAACGTCTTGGAGAAGCGTGGTCGCTAAGAATGGACACTGAAAGCAGATGTTAAAAGGAAAACACTTAGGGGTGGCCGGTTAGGTCAGTTGGTTAGAGCATGGTGCTCTTAACAAGTTTGTCAGTTCGATCCCCACATGGGGCAGTATGAGCTGCGCGCCCTCCACAACTATATTAAAACAACTACTTGACTTGGAGCTGATGGGTCCTGGAAAAGCACATTTAAAAAAAAAAAAAAATCTTAAAAAAAAAAAAAGAAAGAAAACACTTAGAAATGTCTCTACATGAAAATGAAGGCTTTTTTTTTTTTTTTTTTTTTTTTTTTTTTTAATATCAACAAGCACTAGAAGCAAAACTGCGAGGAAAAGGCCAAACTGGGGTAAAACTGCAATTGATAGAATAAACAATTCACATTCTTCATATACAAAGATTTCTTACAAATAAATAAGGGAATATCAATTCCCCCATGGAAAAAAAAAAAAAAACACAAGGGGCAATGAACAAGCAATTCCCAAAAGAACGAATACAAACGGGGAACAAATATATTTTTAAATGTTCAAAGAAATGCATACTTTTTAAAACAAGGTGCTATTTCTTACCCTTTAAATTGGCAAGGACTTTTTTAAATGGCAAGACTCAGTGTCCATGAGGGGATGGACAGAGCAGTACCCTTTGGTGCTGCTGATGAAAATACAGATAATGCATCTGACAAGCAATTTGCCAACATGTGTAAAAGACTCAAAAGATTAAAAAATTGATTGAGCCCAAAGAAATAACTAAACGTGCACAGAGGTTGAGCACCAAGGCTCTGCTTCACGTGCTGCTGGTAATAGAGGAAAACTGGAGAAGTAGTGGGAAGGAAACTCGTTAGGATCTGTGGCACATTCGTGTACCAAAATGCCAAGCAATCATTAAAATTATGTTACAGCAACAGAGTCAAGCTATCGGTAAGTTTAAAAACGCCAGTTACGAAATAGGGTATGTTTGACTATAAAATCCTGTTTTTAGAAATTGAATGTATATATGTATTAATAAGTGAAACAGAAGTTTGTATATCAAAATGCAAACATATATACACAAACGGTTTCCCTGAGTAACGAGATTATGGGTGATTTTTTCCCCTTTTAATCTGTCTACTTTTTTTAAACGTTTTTAAATGCAGATACTTCTGATATAAGAAAAGCCAACTTTTAAAAGGTTATTTCTAAAGGAAAGCTTAAGTATACACCCATATTCAAAGCGGCATTATTTACAATAGCCAAGAGGTGGAAGCAACCCAAGTGGATAAACAAAATGTGGTATATACATATAATAGGATATTAATACGTCTTAAAAATAAAGGAAATTCTGACACGTAGATGAAGCATGAGGACATTATGTGAAGTGAAATAAGCCAGTCACAAAAGGACAACACCGTATGATTCCACTTATGTGAGGCATCTAGAGGGGTCACACTCACAGAGACAGAAAGCAGAATGGTGGGTGCCAGGGGCTGCGGGGAGGGGAAAGGGTTTAATGGGAACAAATGTCAGTCTGGGAAGCTGAAAAAAGTTATGGAAATAGATGGTGGTGACAGTTGCACAACACTGTAAATATACTTAACACCACTGAACTGAAAAATGATTAAGATGGTAATTTTTTTTATGTCATGAGTACTTCACCACAATTTAAAAAAAAAAAAAGGCTTGACACACAAAATACTTCCATTTTAAAGGTTGGGGGAAGCACTTCAGTTCTTTAGAAGTCACTTAGGAAGAACAGCTTATTCTCTGATAATGCCAAATAAACGAGGTGTTATTGTATAAAGTGAGACATAACCAACACTCCAGAGACCTTTCACTTGGCACTGCTGACTCCTCTGCCTGGCATGCAGAGCCTTTCTCAAGCTGGCACTTTTTTAATCCATCTCCCTTTGGTCGGCTCCACCCTGCTGGGCTGGGGACTGAGGGGTCCCACTGGAGAGTATGGCTGGGGCAGCAGGGCCTCCTCCCGGCCTCTAGCCACCCCCTCCCTCCCTATAACACCCCCAGTGTAGCTGAACCTCTGCCAGGCCCCACCAGCCTCCCTGCCCCCTTCTCTTGGCTCAGAGTCCATAGGAGCATTTGACTTTCTAATTCTCCCCTCCTCACAACAAAAAAGCGAAATGTTCCCCAGGCACTTGGCCTGGTTTCTGTACCCGAGCAGAGATGGCCAAGCAGAGATGGCCGGAGAAGGCAGGCAGCAAGAAGCCAGCCCCTGCAAGTTCTCAAGAGTAGCTGCCTCACACATCATCCGGCTTTATAAACCAGCAGCAATATACCCATCTTTCTGCTCATCAGTGGCCAGAGACATCAAATGACTTTCTTGCTCAGGGGCACAGGGGGAGTCCTTAATGGCTTGGGAAAGTGAGAGGAACGGACAGCAGCCTAGGGCACTGGATCCTGGTTCCCACCAAACGATGAATCAACGCCTAAAGTGGGGAGGAAGCAGGTGTTAACACCATCTCTGCTCACAACCCATGGCCTGTCCCGTGGCCTCCGCAGGTCCCCCATGTCCTCAAATGCCATTTCCCTCCTGGGCCTCAGAAGGATGGGTGGACACATGGGCTTCAGGATCTCTTGGTACAGAAGAGAGCAGTGTTAATTTTGCTACGTAATTATGCTGCTGTGTCTAGAGAGCTTTGTTAGTGTTAAAAAAAAAAAAAAAATCTGTTTGGCCACTCTAACAAGTGCTCGCCAGAAACTGCAGAAGGCTGGTGGCGGGAGCCAGGTTTTAAAGGGGAGATGAAACCCTGGGCTGGAAAAAGATGATCACGCACAAGCAGCTGCAGCTGTGAACACAAGCCCAGCCTCCAGTGCTGAGGTGTTTGGGGTGAGCAGAGAGAGAAGGTCCCAGCGTGGCTGAGGGATCAAGGCTCAGGGGGTCCGGGTGGGCAGGGAAGGTGACAGAGCAGAGGTTCTCAGAAGGAGCAATTAACACTTAGGTTCGACCAGCAGCGAGAAACCCATCAGGGACCTGGAAGAGGGAGCATCAGAAGGACTTAGGCAAAACTTTCATGGGGGTGGGTGTTCTCAACAAGAAATTATCATTATCAAGAACGCTGCGCCAATGTGTTTATCAAGACATAAAAAGTAAAAATTGGAGAGTAACCAAAATACATTAATTTAACAATGACAAGAGTGCAAATCAGGCCCCTCAGCGCCTGGAGAAGAGCCTCTCCCCACCCTGGGGCTGGGCAATCCAACTCCACATCCGTCACCTCCCTTCCGAAGGCCGCCACCCAAGGTCCAGGCATGTGGCTGCAGAGAGATTAATCAGTCAACCCAACGATCAAAATAGTTCAGACATCACGCTTTGCAGGGTGAACAGGTGTGAGAGAGGGTTCCATGATGGGTCCTCCACACGTGCTTCCAGCCAGCTCAGAAATAGTTACGGTGGCTCCGCCAAGCTTCCAATGCTGTCTGAAACCCCAAACCCTGCAAAGAAGATAACTGAAGCAGAAATATCCTGCATCTGAGACATCTGAACATGTTCCACGCTTCCGGGTCAGCCCAAGGTCTCAGTCCCCAAAAGCGCAACCCACTGAGAGAGGTGTAGAGTCCGACCTAGAGCCCATCCACCCATCCATCTGGGGCCCCTACTTAGCTTTGATTGCTGGAGTGCTAAGAGCTCCAGAGAACCATCCAGTCTCTCAGCTGGGAGGGACCACGGAGAATTTCTAAGGCTAACCACTTGTTTCTTATAAACAAGATTGAGGCCTAGAGAAGGGAAAGGAAGGGTTGGCCCAACATTACCCAGTGAGCCGGTGAAAAACCTGGGCCTGGGACCCACCACTCCTGACCCCAACTCACTAAGGATCTCTCCAGATCTTCAAAAGCAGGACAATGGGAAATTTCAAGTCTTAGAACACGTGGCCAAAGGACCCCTGAGGCTGACCTGCAGACAGACGCCTACCAGGGAGGCCCCAGGTAGGGCACAGCTGGGCATGGCCTTCAGCTGTTCCCCTTGCCTCCTGCTCCCTGCCCGTCCTACTAAAGGCCACCTATTCATCACCAACACCAGCTTAGTAAAGTTGGGGCTCTGACTCACTCACCCAGCCCAAAGGTGCAGCCCTCAGCTCTGGATATGGCAACCCCATTCTCCAGGAAAGTCACTGAAGGCCATGCTGCAGCTTCAGGGAAAGAGGGGACAGCAGCTGGCAGCATAGGACAAGGTGGCTTCATTCAGCCTCCTGGTGGAATTGGTGTTTCTACATCTGCTTCTGAGTAGATTACAAGCAACTTGGGGCAGGATACCCAAGGAGCCATCTTTATTACCCTGGGACCTCAGGGACTCCTAAGCCTTGACCTTCCTGAGCCAGACACTTAGCCTTAAGAGGAGTGGCTCAGACACACTACACTCTCCCTGGGCCCCGGGACCAGGTTTGAGGGTCAAGTAGCCATGGCATAGGAGCACTCGGGGGAGTACCCAGATGTAAATCTTCCTCTCCTGTGTGCTACAAGGTCACGGTCCTTAAAAGGGTCAACCCTTGAGGAAGCACAAGTCTGGCTTAATGTGGACCTTTTTTTCAGCCTTCAAAAGAGGAAATATATAAAAGGCAGAGCTATTGCTTTCTTCATCAGATGACAAATTCATTTGAAAGCTACTGGGCAAATCATCACAGGCCCAGAGCCCCAAAGGGAGAAGCAGCTCTCCTGAGAAAAAAAAGAGGGGTGAACTCTGCTTCCCCAGCTTCATTTATCCTCTAGGAATTTGAAGGAAGAGCACCTCAAGGGAACTCTAAGGATGACTGCATATGCAGAGCCGTATCCTTCCTCTTTCAGCCTCAGGACTGTCATATGTGGAAGGCAGTCAACTTCAGATCCTCCCCCAACTGCTGTCTCTCTGCCTCGGTCTCGCCCTCCTCAGCTTCACTGTCCCCTTTGTGACCACAGTGATCCTTCCACAGCACAAATCCAGTCAAGCCCCCCAACTCATTTAAAACTCTTCAGTAGCTTCCTCCTGTTTTCATCAGACAAAGTCCAAATGCTAGACGTGGCCAACAAGAACTTGTGGATTGGACCCTGCCCCACCATCCAGCCTCATCTCTCACCCCTTACATGTAGCACTGCAGCCACAAAGAGCCTCTTAGGGTCCTCGGCTGTCCCCAGTTCTCTGTCATCTCTGGGCCCTGAGCCTATGACTCCCTCTCCCTGGAATGCTGCTGACCCCAACCTCCCCAACCAACTCCCATTTGTCTTTCTAGTGTGGTGGGTAAAATAAGGCTCTGAAGCAGGCAGCCCAGGCTTGAATCCTGAGTCTGACACAGACAAACTCACTGTGTGACCTTAGTTAAGCTGCTTGACCTTTATGAGCCTCATCTTCCTTACCTCTGAAATGAGAATAATTTGACTTCATATGATCAGGGTGAAAATGAGACAATGCATGCAAAGAGCTTCCCAGTGTAGGCATGAAGGAGGCGCTCAATAAATGCTAGTGGTGATGATGGTCATGATGGTGGTGGTGATGGTGGTGCAAGTGATGGTAACAGTGACGATGGTGGTGAGGGCCGTGATGATGATGAGGATGGTGATGAGGACAGTGATGATGATGAGGGTGGTGACGATGACAGTGCTGGGGAGGAGGATCACAATGATGGTGATAATGAAGGTGGTGGTTGTAATGATTTGTTAAATGATGCTTTTATTTACCCCAGGGAGCCTTCCCTGATCCTGCCCCATGACAGACCAGGTATCTCCTCTTCCTACTTCAACAGTGCTTGTTCTAACCCCACCTAAGTGGCACTTATCACTCATACTGTGTTGCATATCCCTCCAGAGTATGAGTCCCTTGAGGGCAGGACACACACGGCGGTCTCCACTGTTATTTCCATCACTTAGCACAGAGACTAATGAGATAGATGCTTAAGAAATAATAGCTGAATGATTTTAATGTCTGTTAGATTTATTTGTGATGATAACATGACAATTTATCTCCCTACACTTATGTCCACTTGCTACCATTTAAAAAAAAAAAAAAGCCCTCATAAAAGAAACAAGGAATGTAGTGATTTAAATGAGTACAAGTGGGGTGTTACCTGGTTTTTATTAAATGGCTTTAACAAATAGTCATCAGACATGCATCTCGTTTAGGCTTTACTGCTAACTGCAAGAAACCATCCGGAAGACTCTTGCAAACAGCCCAACTTGGAAATCCCATGTTTGGTAACAGTGAGAGCCAGGAAGGTCAGAAGAGTTGACAATTGTCCCCAAGTGTGCACTTGCTGTCCCCTACTAGAATGTAAGTTCCCCAAGACTGGGGCTTCTGCCTGGTTTGTTCACTGCTGAATCTCCAGCACCTTGAACATAAAACCTATGTGTTGCTTGACTGAACAGCCACAATGGCAGCTCCCATTTGAGTACCCAACTATGTGTGGGTGCTGGGCAAAGTCCTTTCCTATGTGTCATTGAGGTTGGCACTTTTTTTATGAATATGTACTTTAATTCTTTATTCTTAACTTATTTTTTCCGTTACAAATGACATTCAATATTATTTTATATTAGTTTCAGATGTACAGCATAGTGGTTATATACTTATATAATTTATGCAGTGATCCCCCCAATTAGTCTAATATACACCTGGCACTATACATAGTTGTTGCAACATTGACTATATTCTGTAGGATGTAAGTTACATCCCCATGACTATTTTGTAATTGCCAATTTGTATTTCTAATCCCTTCAGCTTTTTCACCCAGTTCCCCACCCTCCTTTCCTCTGGCAACCATCAGTTTATTCTCTGTACTGAGTCTATTTCTAATTTGTTTGTTCATTTATTTTGTTCTTTAGATTCCACATATAAGTGAGATCATATGGTATTTGTCTTTCCCTGTCTGACTTATTTCACTTAGTATAATACCCTCTAGGTCCATCCATGTTGTCGTGAATAGATTTCATTCTTTATGGCAGAGTAATATTCCATTTGTATCTATGTACCACTTCTTTATCCATTCATCTGTTGATGGACACCAATCTCCATATCTTGGCTATTGTAAATAATGCTGTAACGTACACAGGGGTGAATATATCTTTTCAAATTAATCTTTTGGATTTCTATGGATTAATAACCAGGAGTGGAATTGGTGGGCCATAAGATAGTCCTACTTTTAATTTTCTGAGGAACCTCCAAACCGTTTTCCATTGTGGTCACACCAATTTGCAATTCCACCAACAGTATACAACGGTTCCTTTTTTCTCTGAATCCTAGCCATCACTTGTTGTTTGTTGATTTATTGATGATGGCCATTCTGACAAGTGTGAAGTGATATCTTATTGTAGTTTTTATTTGCATTTCTCTGATGATTAGTGACACTGATCATCTTTTCATCTGTCTACTGGCCATGTGTATGTCCTCTTTGGAGAAATGTCTATTCGGGTCCCCTGCCCATTTGTTAACTGGATTGTTTAGATTTTTTAGTGTTGAGTTGTATGTTTTTAATAAATTTTGGATATTAACCTCTTATCAGATGTATCATTGGTGAACATCTTCTCCTATTCACTAGGCTATCTTTTCATTTTGTTGATGGTTTCCTTTGCTGTGCAAAACCTTTTTAGTTTGATGTTTATTTTTTCTTTTGTTTCCCTTGCCCGAGGATATACATGTATATCTGAAAAAATATCACTAAGAGTAATGTCAAAGAGTTTACTGCCTATGTTTTCTTCTAGGAGTTTTATGGTTTGGGGTCTTACATTTAGGTCTCTAATCTTAATTTTGAGTTTATTCGTATATATGGTGTAAGAAGGTGGTCCAGCTTCATTGTTTTGCATGTTATCACTCCAGTTTTCCCAATATCACTTATTGAAAAGACGGTCTTTACCCCACTGTGTGTTCTTGCCTACTTTAGGTCATCAACGAAATGACCATACAGTCATGGGTTTATTTCTAGGCCCTCTATTCTGTTCCATTGATCCATGTGTCTTTTTTTATGCCAGAGCCATGATGTTTTGATTACTATTGCCTTGTAGTATAGTTTGATAGCAGGTAGCGTGATACCTCCAATTTTGTTCTTCTTTCTCAAGATTGCTGTGGCTATTTGGGGTATTTTGTGGTTCCATAAAAATTTTAAGACTATTTGTTCTAGTTCTGTGAAAAATGCCATTGGTATTTGTATAGGGATTGCATTGAATCTATAGATTGCTTTGGGTTGTATGGACATTTTAACGATGTTAATTCTTCCTATCCATGAGCATGGCATATGTTTCCATTTATTTGTACTCGTATCTTCTTCAATTTCTTTTTTCAGTGTCCTATTGTTTTCTGAGTACAGCTTTTCTACATCCTTGGTTAAATTTATCTCTAGGTATGTTTTTTTATGCAATTATAAATGAGACTGTTTTCTTAACTTCTTTTTCTGACAGTCTATTATCGGTGTATAAAGATGCAACCAATTTGTGAATATTAATTTTGTATCCTGCTACTTTACTGAACTCATTTATCAGTTCTAATAGTTTTCCAGTGGAATCTCCCAGGTTCCCTATATATAATATCATGTCATCTGTCAATAATGACAGTTTTACTTCTTTACCAGTTTGGATGCATTTTATTTCTTTTTCTTGTCTGACTACTTTGGCTAGGACTTCCAATACTAGATTGAATAAAAATGGTGAAAGTGGACATCCTTGTGTTTTTCCTGATCTTAGGAAGAATGATTTTAGCTTTTCTCCATTGAGTATGACATTAGCTGTGGGTTTGTCGTTATGACCTTTATTATGTTGAGACATGTTCCCTGTATTCCCACTTTGCTAAGAGTTTTTATCATAAATTGATGCTGGATTTTGTCAAACGCCTTCTTTGCATCTACTGATATGATATGATTTTTATCTTTTGTTTTGTTCATGTGTTATGTGACGTTAATTGATTTGTGAATACTGAACCAACATTACATTCAGGAATAAATCCCACTTGATCATGGTGTATGATCTTTTTAATGGATTGCTGAGTTCGGTTTGCTAATTTTTGTTGAGGATATTTACATCTATGTTAATCAGGGATATCAGCCTATAACTTTCTTTTTTGTAATGTCTTTTTCTGGTTTTGGAATCAGAGTAATGGTGGCCTTGTAAAATGAGCTTGGAAGCTTTCTTTCCTCTTGAATTTTTTGGGATAGTTTGAAAAAGGTACTAATTCTTTCAATATTTGGTAAAACTCACCTGTGATGTCATCTGGTCTAGGACATTTGTTTGTTGGGAGTTTTTTTATTATTACTGATTCAATTTTGTTAGTAGTGCTCTGTTAATTCATATTTTCTGTTTCTTCTTGATTAAGCCTTGGAAGATTGTATGTTTCTGGGTATTTATCCATTGTCCAATTTGTTGGCATATAATTGTTCATAATATATTTTTATAATCCTTTGTATTTCTGTGGTGTCAGTTGTCATTTCTCTCTTTCATTTCTGATTTTATTTATTTGGGTCCTCTCTATTTTTTTCCTGACAAGTTTGGTTAAAGGTTTGTCAATTTTATTTATCTTTTCAAAGAACCATCTCTTGGTTTCATTGATGTTTTGTATGTTTTTGTAAGACTCTATTTTGTTTAGTTCCACTTGGATCTTTAGTATTTTTGTCCTTCCACTGACTTTGGGCTCTGTTTGCTGTTCTTTTGCTAGTGCCTTTATGTGTAAGGTTACATTATTCATTTGAGATTTTCCTTGTTCCTTGAGGTAGGCCTGTATTGCTAGGAATTTCCCTCTTAGGACTGCTTTTGCTGTATCCCATAAATTTGGGATTGCTGTGTTTTCATTTTTATTTGTCTCAAGGTATCTTTTAATTTCTTCCTTGATCTTCTTGTTGATCCATTTATTTTTAGTAGCAAGTTATTTAGCCTCCATGTGTTTGTGTGTTTTCAGCTTTTTCTTGTAATTGATTTCTCGTTTCATACCATTGTGGTTAGAGAAGATACCTAATATGATTTCAGTCTTCTTAAATGTATTGAGACTTGTTTTGTGGCCTAACATATGGTCTATCTTGGAAACTGTTCCATGTACACTTGAGAAGAATGCATACTCTGCTTCTTTGAGATGAAATGCTTTTAAAATATCAATTAAATCCATCTGGTCTAGTGTGTTATTTAAGGCTGCTGTTTCCTTGCCGATTTTCTGTCTGGAAGGTCTGTCCATTGTTGTCAATGGGGTGTTAAAATCCCGTACTATGATTGTATTACCTCTGACCTCTCCCTTTATGCCAGTCAATATTTGCTTTATATATTTAGCTGCTCGTATGTTGGGTGCATAAATGTTTAAAAGGGTTATATCCCCTTGTTGGATTGATCCCTTTACCATTATGTAATGTCCCTCATTGTCTATTATAGCTTTTGTTCTATTTTATTTTTTTAACTTTATTGGGGAATATTGGGGAACAGTGTGTTTCTCCAGGGCCCACAGCTTCAAGTCGTTGTCCTTCAATCTAGTTGTGGAGGGTGCAGCTCAGCTCCAAGTCCAGTCACCATTTTCAATCTTAGTTGCAGGGGGCGCAGCCCACCATCCCATGTGGGAATTGAACAGGCAACTTTGTTATTGAGAGCTCGTGCTCTAACCAACTGAGCCATCTGGCCTCCCCTCTGGCAGCTCAGCGGCAGCTCGTTGCCTTTAATCTAGTTGTAGAGGGTGCAGCTCACTGGCCCATGTGGGAATCGAACCAGCAACTGTGTTGTTCAGAGCTCGCGCTCTAACCAACTGAGCCATCCAGCTGCCCTATAGCCTTTGTTTTAAATTCTATTTTGTCTTATATAAGTATTACTGGCCCAGCTTTTTTTTTTTTCATTTTCATTCACATGAAATATAATTTTCCATCCCTTTACTTTCAATCTGTGTGTGTCTGTTAATCTGAAGTGGGTCTCTTGTAGACAAGACATGTATAGGTCTTGTTTTCTTATCCATTCAGCTGCCTTATGTCTTTTGATTGGAGCATTTAATTCATTTACCTTTAAAGTGATTATTGATAGATACATAGTAATTTCCATTTTATTATTCATCTTTATGTCCTTCTCCCGCCCTCCCTTCCCCCTCAACCCCCACCCCCCCAGTTAAAGAAGTCCCTTTGACATTTCTTGTAATACTGGTTTGGTGGTGATGAACTCCTTCAGTTTTTTTGTTTTGTTTTGTTTTTTGGTCTGGGAAGCTCTTTAGCTCTCCTTCAATGTTAAATGAAGGCATTGCTGTGTACTCTTGGTTGTAGGTTCTTACTTTTCATCACTTTGAATATTTTGTGCCAATCCCTTCTGGCCTGCAAAGTTTCTGTTGAGAAATCAGCTGACAATCTCATGAGAACTTCCTTGTAAGTAACTAGTTGTCTTTCTCTAGGATTTTCTTTGCCTTTAACCTTTACCATTTTAATTATAATGTGTCTTGGTGTGGGCCTCTTTGGGTTTATCCTGTTTGGAACTCTGCACTGCCCGGGCTTGTATGTCTATTTCCTTCACAAGGTTAAGAAAGTTTTCAGTCATTATTTCTTCAAGTAGATTCTCGATCCCTTGCTTTCTCTCTTCTCCTTCTGGTACCCCTATGATGAAAACGTTGTTATGCTTGATGTAGTCCAAGATGTCTCTTAAACTATCCTCCTTTTTTAAAAATTCTTTTTGCTGTTTCAACTGGGTGTTTTATGCTACTTTGTCTTCCAAATCACTGATTCAATCCTCTGCTTCATCTAGCCTGCTGGTGATTTCTTCTACTGAATTCTTCATTTTAGTTATTGTATTCTTCACTTCTGACTGGTTCTTTCTTATGGTTTCCATGTACTTTTTTATGCTTGCTATCTCTTTGCTGAAGTTCTCACTAAGTTCCTTGATTATCCTTATAACCATTGTCTTGAACTCCGTACCTGGTAGGTTGCATGCCTTCATTTTGTTTAGTTCATTTTCTGGATTTTTTTCCTGTTCTTTTATGTGGGACATATTTCTTTGTTTCTCCATTTTTGCTGTGTCTCTATGTTTGTTTCTATGTATTAGGTAGATCTGCTATGTCTCCCAATCTTTGCCAGGTGGCATTATGCAGTAGGTGCCCTGTGGGATCCAGTGGCACAGTCTCCTTGGTCACTTGCACTGGGTGCTCCACAAGTATGCCTTGTGTGGATTGTGTGTGCCCTCCTGTTATAGTTGAGCCTTGATTCTGTTAGTATGTCAGTGGGTGGGATTGACGCTCAGGTTGACTGGCTGTGGGGTTTGGTCACGTCCACAGCTAGTGGGCTGCTGTGTGGAGGGCTTACCCCAAGGAGTGGGATTTGCCCCAGTGGGCTCTGGTGCCTGCTGAGACTGCCCTTTGGGTGTGCTGCTTGTGGGTCTAATTGGGTGGTGCTCTGCTGTGGTCTGAAGCCAACCTCCAAGTATGTTGGTTCTGGGGCCTCTTGGGAGCGGCTGTAGTGCCTGCCCAGGTCACCCACTGCCTGTGACTGGCTGAGGAATACCTGGTAGGAGCCACAAAATGATCCCTGGTTGGTTGCTGCCTTTGCTAGAACTAGAGGCAAGTAGAAGAGGCCACACTGTGAACTGAGGATGTCTGCCATCACAACTGGGCCTGGGGTAGCTCTGCAAAATGCCCAGGTCACCCCAAGGCCTGCTGCTGCCTGCTGGTTCCTGTAAGGCTCAGCCACTGATAGAACCTCATATGGAACGTGATTTGGGTGAGGCAGGGTCTCAGGGAATCACCAAGGTGGGAAGAGTGTTCACCAGGTTAATGCAGATTCTGGTTTGGTGCCAGTGCTAAGTGTGGAGCTACTCAGTAAAAGTTTCAGAGCACACCAAGGCCAGTCGCTGCCTGCCTGGGGCCCACAGCACTCAGAGAGTTATCCAAGAAAGAGTGCAATGCGGGTGGGGCTGCTGTTCACCAAGAAAGTGCCTCAGGCATTGAGCAAGTTGGGTGGGGCAGGGTCCCAGGAAATCACCAAGGAGAGAGCGGGTGTACAAAGCAGAAATCACCAGACCAATGCAGATTCATATTTGGCTGTGTGAGGGGCAGCTCAACACAGGATAGATGGCACCCCACCTGCTGGCTGTACATAAGGAGGGTTCTACACAGGGAAAATGGTTAACGGTCTCTCCAGTCTTCACCCTGAAGCCACATAACTCAGTCTCTCCCTGTATGTCTCTCACACCTCCAGAGTCACTGTCCCTCTGCCACAACCCAGGGCGATTGCTTGCAATGAGTGAGTTTGTGTGCGGGATCTTTAAGAGAACATCTGGCTTTCCCACAGCCTTCACTCCCACCCAGATGGTAGGTATCCTCACTGTTTTTCACAACCAGATGTTGTGCGGGCTCCTCTTCCTGACACTGGTATTCGGGGCTGGGGAGCCCAGTGTGGGACTGGGGTCTCTTGCTCCTCAGGGGTGGGGGGACCTCTGTGGCTGATATATCCCTCTCGATTCTCAACTGCCATACACAAGTGTGGGGCCTCCCACTCTGCATCTCTGCGCCTCCTACCGGTCTCAATGTGGCTTCTTTTTTATATATCCTTAGTTATACAACATCTGTTCAGCTAGACTTCAGATGGTCCTCCAGGTTAATTGTGCTATAATTTAGTTGTAATTTTAATGTGGTCTCAGAAGGAGGCAAGTAGTTATCTACTCCACCACCTTGGATCCTCTGGAGGTCGGCACTTTTGCTAGTCTATTTTACAGATGAAGGTACTGAGGCTGAGGGGTGGAGGCAAGGACTGAAGGGGCTGTTCACGATCCTGGGGACCTTGTTCTGTAAAGCAGGAACTGAGGTTCTATAGCAGAGAAGCTAACTGCCCCAGTACCCATTCTGCCCCTTCCTTTTAGTCACAGGGCACGTGGTCACCAAGCTAAAGACCATACTTCTCAGTATAACGTGAAGCTACATGTAATCATATGACAAAATTTGATGCAGTAGAACATGAATGGAAATGAGGCATGCAACTTCCACATCACTTTTTTGTTTTTAAGGAAACCGCAATCTCTTCACTCTTCTGGCAGGCTAGAATGAACACAGGGTGCTGAGGAAACACCTTCTCCCACGAAGATGAGGACAACATCCCAGAGGGTGGTGGAATAACAAGACAGAGGCTGGGTCCTGTCCTGGATCACATCATGGAGCAGAGCTACCTCCTCACCCTGGCTTACCCCCTACCTCTGAGCTATTAAGCGAAAGAGAAGTAAAGATACACTTTGCTTGAGCCAGTGTGTTTTGAGGTTTCTGTGTTACAGAAACAGCCGACAGCTAAACAGGAGGTCCCTGCCCAAGTCACACAACTCATGTCTTTTGTTTGTTTCCGTAGCATCCCGATACAAGGCAGAAAAGCTGCTGGCTTCATTCCTGTTGTTCTAAGTATCAAAAAGAAATAGTTAAGGTGCAAAGAACAGAACCAGAGCTGACAAAGCCCACAGGAAAGCTGTGGAGTGAGATGCAGCATGTCTGTAGGTCTCCTTCCACCCACACTTGTAGTAAGCCCAGAAAGAAGAACCAACTCTCAAGGGATATTGCTCCCCAAATGGAAATCTCCGGAACAACTCATTACACATTCCCTCAAGGGCCACCCTGTGACAGCCTCTTGTGAAAACAATACCCTTGGTAGCTATTTCTACACTGGAATGATGATGAGTTTGGGGTTTGAGTTTTCCTCCCACAAAGTGACCAGACAAAACAGCTTCTTTTTATTCAAGTCATCCTGTACCTTTATAAAAATGTTCTCTTGCTATTCCTGGCATGTTCATGGAAGCTGCAAGTACATCTTATCTCATGCAATACATGTGCTCCTGAAGAGTTAACAATTCCAAGTTCCTACAAAACCTTATCCTTTTAAGATGTATGTGGTGAGCTTTCCATTTAAAGGAGTGCTGTTATGAATCTATACATAAAAGTGGATCATCACCCCCATTGTATATGGTTTCTAAACCTGGATTCAATTTCCCTTCCCCAGATTAGCAGCTCTTTGTCAGCCACTCTGCAGTTCCTCACTGCGCCTCTAAAAGACCAGGACCCAGTAGCAAACGCAATGTTCCAAGCACACGAGGAAGCAAGGTCTCTTATCTCTGTGGCAACTGAGATTCTCTATGTGCCAAGTAACAGAAAACTCAACACAAAATGGTCTAAGACAATTTTCTGGTGTGGGTTAACTGAAAGGTCTGGAGGTAGAGCTGGTTTCATTCAGGATGGCATCAAGGACTTGGTTTCTTGTATCTGTGCTCTAGGCCTCTGGGGTATAAGTATTATCACATGGTGGGTGTCGCTCATGGTGGCCAAATGGACGCAGCAGTTCCAGGCTTTGTATCCACATACCACACCATCCAAGGTAACAGAGAGAGGGCTGGCTTCCAGAATCTGCTCCAGAAAAGTTATGCAACTTATTGCAAAAGCCTCCAGCCAATGTCCTCTTATGCCTCTTTAGATCAAATTAAGTTACACCTCTATTCCTGAACCAATTTCTGTAGCCAAGTAAATGCTGTATGGCAAAGAGGATGGAGTCATCCTGATTGTATTGTACAAATCACAGACAATACCCCCAAAACCAAATGGCTGTTTGCAGAGGAGAAGGGGTGGAACAAATGTTGGAGAAATAATCGGTCATCAATGATTACATTGGCTTTCTTTGGCAGCCATATTCCATAGCTGACTCATAAATCTTCCCTTCAGCTAAAATCCTTAATTCCCTCTGACAAGTATCCATCACACTGGAATGGTGCCATTCATTTTTTGGACCGATGGCAAAGACTTTAGATTTACGTCCCCTAATTTTTCATCTGATTAGGTTGGCTCAGTTGATTGTCATCCAAACTTAGAAAACCTAATCTCTCATGACCAATCTCTCAAGACCACTCACTGCACTTGCCGGCGTAACTTCCACTTTCTAGTCTCTCTCTGAAACCCTCAGACCAGTGTCCATGGCAAGGCGAGTGCTGCTCATGGCTGCCAGGCTCTCTGCACTGTGTTTGAGCGCTGCCACTCTCACCAGGCAGTTGTGTGGGTTCCCCGCCCATTCAAAACAGCATGAGAAGGGCTGTTGTTTCTACAGAAATGAAACTGGAAATATTCAACAAAAGCAAGTCGCTAAATTCACAAAAGAAGTGCTGTCAACTGAAGATATCTGGACAAGACTGGAAAGAAGTTATAAAAAAAAATGTAAGATTCTGAACTCAGATAACTTCACAAGCTTCTCTGAGGATTTGCTTCACTTTAATGAAATTGGAGACTAGAGACAACGTATTACAGGCAAGGTTTATGCAAGAAAGAACACAGAACCCAACCAGCAGAACCAAACTCAAAGAAAATGTCTTGGCCCTACATCAAAAGCTTGGCAAATGGATGTACATTGACATGTCTTAAGTTAAAATCAAATATTTAAATGTTTATCTGACTTATTTGATTATTCAGCCAACTGTTACCTTCAACTGTGGGACATTAAAGGGCTTCCCCTATGGCTATCCCACCCCACACACACCCCAGCTTCCTGCCATTCATAACTTTATCGACCTGTCATCAATCTTTTCCTCAAAGGAGTATAAATGTTGGGAAAGTCAGGCCTGAGCTTACAATTCTCCCTGTGCCAGGAGGTCTGCTTCCTCATCGACATGTCAGGATGGAAGGAGGGACTTTAAGATGGAGCGTGGATCAGTGGGACAGGTGGGATTGGGCAAGAAGGGGGCCGGGTGCAGAGGCTAGTTGGGAGGGTAGTCAAGTCTCCAGGTGGAGGGAATGTGGATGTGGGCACTTAGAGTGGAAAGGAACAGGTGCAGATGGGACATTACAAAGGGATAATCAACAAGACCGGGTGACTGGTTGAGAAATCAAAGCAGGCCAAGAGACGGGGCTCCTGAGGCTCTCCTTGGCCTCAGTGGGGAGACCACAGAAGAAGTACGTTTTGGTTTCTAGGTGAGATTTCAAATGTTCTAAGTTTGAGATAACAGTATTTGATGTTTCAAGAAGAGTAGAGCGTAGACAATTCGGAACCATTTACATCTCACCTCTCAGGATAAATGGAGTTACTGAGATGAGAAGTACAGAAGGCAGGGCTCACCTCAAAATATACCCACATTTTAGGAGCTGGAGAAGGAGGGCAGGCCAAGGAAGAAGAGAGACAAGGCCTGAGCAGAAATGTGGGGAGAGCCCATGTTCATGAAGACAAGGGTGAGGAGAGTTTCCAAATGGAAAGAGGTCCATGTGACCAAGTGCTTCAGGGATTTCAAGAAGGGCCACTGGATTTAGCTACCAAGGTCCTTGGTTACCTCAGTTAAAAAGTTTCAGTGGTATGCTGAAGAAA
This sequence comes from Rhinolophus ferrumequinum, assembly GCF_004115265.2. NCBI lineage: Eukaryota > Metazoa > Chordata > Mammalia > Chiroptera > Rhinolophidae > Rhinolophus > Rhinolophus ferrumequinum. Next base: position 10,077,369 of record NC_046304.1, read on the forward strand.
CTGTGGGAGCCTGTGGGGATCCAGGTATTCTGGCTGCCTGGGGGACCACTCCTTCAGGGGCCAGAAGCAGCTAGAAGGAGTGTTAGGGGAAGGGGATGGTGTTCAAGAAAAAAGAAACATTGCTAACCCCTGAAGCCATCAATATGGGGGTTGGGGGAGAAATCAAGCTCCCAGCCCACCTCATTATGCAAGACACTTTCTTAAGTGGACTGGCAACAAGCCCAAAGCTCAGGAAGAAGTGTTTCAGACACTGTAGAGGCAACCAGGCTGGAGGAGATGAAGCCAAGCCACTATTGCTCACCCCCTGGGTACCTGCTGCCCCCAAAACTGACCACCCACCATCCTGGAGCAGGGTGGCACTCTAACAGCATGGCGAAGGAGGTCTGCAGAGGCGGGGCTTTCATCAGGACCTCAGTTCTGGGCTACACAAAGGATTCTGGGAGCTGTGTACCACTGAGCCTCTGCTGCTTTTGCATTTCAGGCCCTGCTTCCTGCAGTGGGTCTCCTCCCCCAGGGCCCAAGGCTGATGTGTGTGAGGGGGAAATGTCGGGGAGCTAGTAGGACCATAGAAGGCAACAGGAGCATCCCTAAATGTGTGACTTCTTTCCAGCTGGATGTGCCCCAGCCTGCTGAGTCAGCTTCTATGTACCCCAAAGACAGGGCTGAAAGTACAACAGGAGGGAGGGATACAGGAGGGAGGGAAGGGCAAAAGAACAAACAATACTCAGTGTGGACAGGAGAGCTTAACCACTGTCTGGGAATGGGAACACAAAACTCAAGTAATGATAATAAAACCTGTTATGGAAAACATCTTCTTTAGGTTGACCTTCACATGCCCAGGGCCCCGTGAGCCTCCCCAAATACTGATGACCAACAGACAATGATGGAGCTTCAGCCCTGCTGCGCCCACTCCGAGGGATTCTTAGTTCTCATGTGTGGTTGAGATTTTGGATACCTTGTCTCAGATTAGACAGATGGGTGCTTTAAACATCATTTCTTCTGCCTTAAATTTCCTCCCGTGACTTCTCCACCATCTTTCCAATCTTCCTGAATATTTTACTATCCAGCTAAAATTCATCTTCCCAAACTTTCCCCACTTCCTTTCTACCAGATACGTTATATTAATAATAATTATAATTATTATTATTATTCACATAGCACCTTAACAATAAGGTATGTCATCTTTGTCTCAGCTCATTTACTCTTCACAGCCACCTTGTGAGGGAGCTGGGGACTATTAGCTCCACTTTGCAGCGAGGACAATGAGGCTCAGAAAGGGGAAGCAACTTGCTCAGAGCACTCAAATGAGCTGCTGGTATGGCCCGCATCGGAAACCAAGTCTTTTGACTCCCAGCCCAGTGCTCCACCTCCGATATCCTGTTGCCTCTGGATGCCCTCCCTCTCACCTCTAATGCATCTGAACTTATGTTCTCCTGGGTCCACTCCTCAAACAACATGTAGCCCCAAACTCTGTCCTTCTTCCTGGCCAAAAACTACATCATTTCTTCCATTTCTTTTCTTTAAAAAAAAAAAAATTCCATTTCCATTGCCCACATTTTGGAGACATTTTCTCTCCAGCTGTTATCAGTTCTTTCTTCTGTCTTTTCCTGTGTTAATTCTGAGATGTCCAAGACAGGAAAGAAAACGACAACATGGTTATGTTCACCCAACTGTCTGGCCATTACTTGCTGCAGAACAGGGTAGGGTGCACTTCCAGGAAAGAGAGGGAAAATCAGCAGTGTGGCCAAGGTATTAGCCTCAAAAAGGCATTTCCTTCCCTCTGACTCCTATGCAATGTGAGCAAAATGCTCGGACTCATACTCTTGACACAAAACTCAGAGTCAAATTACTCCAAATCGCCATCATTTAGGAATACACTGACGGTCTACACTGGATTTCCTAGAATAAGTGCAGGGGAGATCCCTACCAAGAGAGCACCCAAGAGAGCACCTCTGACAGTGTGGAGCTAGGACACCTGAGTCCTAGCTTAGGGCTGAGTGGTGTCCCACCCTGAGTGGTGGCAGGTGGTTGACAGGATCACACAGGAGTGAAAGTAATTGTCCAAATACTTAAATCACCAATAACAGCCCAAAATGTATGGCTCTGTGTATTCAGTGGGGACTCTAATCAGTGGTTGGGCATGCTGAAAGGTGAGAAACTGGCAACTGGTAGGAAAGGGGACATGTCCGAGCATTGCCGTCGCTATACCTTGAAGAAATTCCCAGCTGCGGCAGTTTGTGTGGTGATCGGATGGACAGGGGACCCGGCACGACACTCACATGGGGTTAAGTCCATTCCACTTGGACATGGGGCCCCCTTTTGTTAGTGGAGGTGGTGGTTGTCGTGAGTTTTAAAGGACACAGTGGGGTTGAGCATCGTCCATGGGGCGAGGCTCTCCAATCAGCTCCCGTGAGTGACACCAGCTAAGTGAGTGACCTTGGGCAATCGCTTCATCTCTTGGACCAGCAGTTTCTAAAATACCTCAAGGAGCCCCAAGACTTGGTGGTATCACCTCAAGGGCTCCCCTGAGGTTGAGAGGTGACCCAGCCCATGGGGCCTCTCTAACTTCAAGCCAAGCCACTCTGCTTTCTTTTGCTCTGTCTACTCAGGTTCCATGCAGGATTTTGTCCACCAAAAGAGTTTGCCAACCACCGACCAATTTTAAGGTGTTTTCCCTGCTGGGGGAGTGTGTTTTCCTCTGACTCTGTCCTGCCTCCCGCCTGCAGTACCGGGACTGTCTCGGGGCCACACCAGGCTAAAGCAGGGCCACACACCCCCCTAGCCCGAGGCCACAGGGTTGAAGTCCCTGAGAATCCCAAAGCCTCCTTCCAAGGGCAGCCCAAGGCAGCCAAGGGAAGCAACGAGAATGAACTAGACTATGAAAAGCCCTCCCCTTTCCTTCCTGTCACCTACCAAGGGCAATTCATCCTAACACTAATCAGATAAAACTGTTACAGAGAGAGCCGTGTTTTATAGGTTGCAACACTGAGGCATAGAGAAAGTAGGCAACTTGCCCAAGGTCATACCATCACTAAGTGATAAGGCTGGGATTTGAACTCAGGTCGTCTGAGCCCAGAGTCCATGCCCTTAACCACTGTGCTATACTGCCTCTTAAGAGGACTCTTGGTACACAAACCAACTAGGCCTGACTACAATATGGTGAGATTGACCTTTTAGCAATCCAGAATATTCTACACCCACATCCACACATTCCTTTGAATAAGACCGTTGGGTATTGGGGACGATGGGGTGGGGACTGCTCATTTAATCCAACAATGCCACCACCGCCCAAAACATTTCTGGGACTTGTCTCAGTGAGCTGCCCTCAGGGGTTTCTGAATATCCCAGATGTTGGCAGCTCCTCAACGCCAGGATCTGGACAGCACATTTACATCCAGTCCCAACCCTTGGGTGTCACATATGGTGAATCCAGGCTCCAGGATCAAGCTTGGGTTATGTTGTTATTGGATAAAAACTAACCATGACCATAAAGGAACGAAACTGGCTTTCCCTATGGGGCCCATAAAACAGCTCTACAGGCCAGTGGAAGAAATGTCTCTCCTCCCAGGGTGGCTACTGAAGTGGACAGGACGCTCATCTGGACCTGTCAACTGGGGTCTGTTTGGTGAAAACAGAAAAGTCGGCTCCATCCTTTATAGTCACACCTCTGAAGGCAACGAGTCATGAACTTGGGAGTTATTTTTCCAATGGTGGAGAAGAATTTCCACTGATTTGCACACTCGCTCACCCGCTCCATGGCTCTGCCTTGTAAGGAATGACACACATTTTCGAGAAGGCTGGCCAGGTGAGGAGTTCAGCCCAAGGCCGCGCACAGAGAGACGCTCAGTGACCCTTGATGAGAGTGAGTCACAGCATGGAGCTCCAACCGGAGCGAGCTGGCCGCGTCCCATCCCTGATCCTTCTGAGAAATGCAACTGCCGAACTCACATGTTGCCACCCTCACCAACCTAAGTTTCCTTCCTGCACTGGTTCGATCTCAACGCTGCCAGCAGCCGACACCACTGCCTTCCCTCAGCTGCTCTCTTCATTGCCTAAGTGGGGCCCTCTGGCTCTAGGTGCCAGCAAACCAATTCCCTGAAGTCATCATTCAACATATCCACCAATTCCTGCCCCTCCCAGGTTGGTTCTGTCACCAAAGAGCTCAGGGTGCTGGGACACTGGCAATAAGGATCATGCATCTTCCAGGTCCTGTTTGCAAATGGCTTCCCTCTTTCCTGTTTCCCTCCTTGCGAGACCATTGAAAAATGGTGGGGAACCAGCTCAGGAAAACACTCAGAGAAGGGGTACTGAACCGGCTGCACCAAGGAGAACTGATGACCCAACGGGCTGCCCTACCGAAGAGACAGCAAGGGCCATGCTCACAGCAAGCTCTTTCTAAGCACCTACTAGAGGCCAGGCACCAGGCACACTGGACCGCTGTTCTCTGTGTTCTGGAAGGCACACCTGGGATGAACACGTGCAATTCCCACCATCTCTCTCCAAGAACTGGCCTTGCAAGAGAGTGGACACCCGCCACTGGAGGGGACGAAGCAGAGGCTGAGCATTCTTTGCCAGGGTTAAGCGTCAAAAGGATTCCTGCATTGGGTGGGAGGTCAGATGCTGGAGAATTCTAGAGTCCTCTCACCCTTAAAATTTAACAAGTCTGTGAAAATCTAATGCAAAGAAAGATACACGTGCACACACGCCCCCAGTCTACCACTGACGTTATCGCCTGCCTTGAGAAAACTGAGATTTCCATCCCAGGCTACTCCAGTGGGAAAACTGCCCTAAAATTGTGCCCTGCCCTAGTGAATTCCGAGGGCAGAAAGTGATGGAGAAATGCAAACGGCAGTTGCATTTCTCACGGGGCTTGCTTAAAGAGTTCAGTTTCTTCCCAGATGACTCCCTTTCAGGTTCTGCTCTCTGAACCGCCCTGCATACACCGACGCGGGCTCCCACGGCCATTCTCCACACTCAGGAGGCAGGTGTCCGGGGCCCAGGTGGGAGCCCTGCCTCCTCCAAGCCACCGTCACTGCCACCGTTTGCAAAGCAGGGGCCCTGTATGGCTGACTCCTCCTCACCAGGCCTCCACCGGGCACACTGAAGTGCGGCTGCCAGCCTGCTTTCAATATCCGCTCGTCCCGCGCTAGCCTACCAGCCAGACGGTCCCCCCACCCCTTTCTCTTTGAAGAGAAGTGATTTAATTTCATGAGACTTTGGGGTAATCATGTTATGATCTTCAGCATTAACCAGAACCAACTCCCGGCTACAAGAGGGTGGGGAAGGAAAGGCGAAGAAAAAAGTAAACAGTCCCATTCGGGACTGCCAGAAATGAGAGGAAAAAGAAAATCACAGCAGCTGCTTTGCTGGTTCCCCTGATGAGGACGGGCCTCTGCCAGAAATGGGGCCTCTGTGCCAAGGTTTCTGGAAACAAGGAAGTTGGGCTTGGCAGAGCCTCCATTTCTACAGGTTAATCAGCTCAGTTCTGGTGCGGGAGAGATACTGGGTTTTGTTCCTTAGCCTCCCTCTTATTCCCACCCCACCCCCATCCCCACCTCCACTCATTTCCCATGGCACTCTGTAGCCCCCGCCCCCAGCTGAGGTCACCTGACATCTTCTGTACCTGTGCCCGGGGCCTCCCCGCCTCCTCTCCGAGGCTGAGACCAGGATGCAGCGCTGCTCTGGAGACCAGGTCCAAAACAGCCACTTTAGATTTCCCTGAAGGGCTTCACTTGCGCACCCCCGTCGACCTCTCAAAGCTTTCTGGACCACAAAAACCAGCTTGATAAGAAGGTCAAGTTGAGAGAAGGCAAGAATAAGTTAGGGGGCGGGGGGAGGTCATAAAAAAAGACAAGGGATAATTCAGGGCACAACCCCAGAATAGTGCATCTAAGGGTTAGCTGGAGCCAGCAAGGAATTTTCATGAACAATGGTCCTTCTTGGCAGACAGTCCAAGGGTGTGGTGCTAGCTTGAAAAAACAGCAAATAACCCAGGCTCCAGGGCCACCAGAAAGAGGACTGGTGTGAAGCTGGAAAGCTGGGGTGAGGGACTTCATGTAGACACCCAGGAAATGATGGGTCACACAGGACGGGGCTCCCCTTGGGGCGATGGCCCCCGAGACATCTTGACAGGGCTCAGCTCTGTGAAGGGCAGACAGTTCTGCTTCCGGTCCTGGCTTCCTTCCCATCTCTCTGGGTTGCCTGTCTGCTCAGAACCCCCTCAAAGGCTGATGTGGGTTCTCTGGCCCCTCCACAGGAATGCTGAAACTACAGCATCTGCTCGGGGCTGTGACACACAGGGACCACCATGTCACATAAGGCAATTCCTCACACCTCCATCTCTGTCTCACCCAGCATCCATTCAGACTTTAGGCTGGAACTTAAAGTGTCTTAGGAATTCTGGAGGGAAATGAGACCGTGGACGTCACTTTGGAGACATATGTTTGCAGTTTAAGTCCTTTTCTAGGGTGCAGGGGAAATTCAAGTGAAATCGTCCACTGTGTGATGGCCACATTGTCCCCAGGCCTCCATTCCAGGCTGCTGGCTGAACAATATTTGTGTGGCGGGGTCTCCCTCCATCCAGGCAGGCAGGTGGGCACACCCTTAGACCTCAGCTAAGCCAAGTACTTTGGCCTCCGTGAGGCACAACAGTGCCGGATGTAGAAACTATAATTCATTTTAATACATTTTTGTCTTTGCAAACACATTTTTTTCCCCCAACTTCATATAAAAATTTAATTTAAGATAAAGGTCAAGCAGGGTAGAACAAAGGGATTACAAAGTCTAATTACTGAATGTGAAGAGATATTATATGAGAAAAGTGATCAAAACAGGCTTAGAGCAAGCCTTGGACCATGTCAGGAGCTTAACGTGGCAGTTCCAGAGACTGCCCTTTAAAGCTTGAGAAATACTAAAGGAAATCACTGTTTCCACGGGCATCAGTGTTCAGTCAATCCATGTTACATCAAAATTTGATCTGTGTCCCCCCAAGAGAGCAGACTCCTTAGGCAGCTGACAGAGGTAAAAAGGAGCTGGGTTCATGAGCCCTACACTCTTCCGGGTTTGTGGCTATTCTCTCAACGTGGAAAGTTCTAGAAGGTTGGAGGAACTGATGTCTGTGGGGAGTGGGGTAAGCTGGGGACCAGAAAAGGGCTCTAACAGTAAGCAACATGGCGGTCACGCAGGGCAGGGATGTTTGGAAACAGAGTATCCCAGAATTCTTGGGAAGCCCCAGTGGTGGGTCCAACCCCACAAAGCACAGGTCTCCTAACAGTGAGCTCCAAATCAGTGGCAGCTTAGATTAGTGGTAAAAGCGCTGAATGAGGTGGTAAGAAATGGAGATTCTAATTCCATCTTTTCCTCCCACTGCACTGTTCCAAAGTCTCAGGCGGTCAGACTACATACAAGAGCCGTGATTGCTCTGTGTCCACTCCCTGTGTCTCTATGACCTCTCTAAATAGTGATGTGAGCTTAGACAAAACTTCCTTCCTGGGTGGGGGGAAAGAACCGCAGATGAAGTTTTCTGAGTCCTCCTAACTGGCAGCTTAAGTAAAACCTAACCAGAAAGGCTCAGGGCTAACATTTATTTAGTACGCGCTATGAACCAAATACTGTCCGGAGCACTGGAATTAACTCATTTAACTCACAGCAATCACACAGGAGGGGACACTGTGACCCCCAATAGATAGACAGAGAACCTGAGTCACAGAGTGTCCGAGACACCTGTCCAATGCCACAGAGTTAGTACATGACACAAGTGGGGTTTGAGCCTAGACACGCTGACACAGAAGTCCCCCCTGTCAGGCCCCCAGACTACACAGCCTCCCAAGAGGCAAATGTAGGATTCTCAGCGTGCTCTGGCTATACAAGCTCTCAACCATGTGTCCTGGCAACACAGCTAGACTAGCTCCCTCTTTTCTCCCAGAAGGCTGCCTGCTTCTATCTGGATTACCCACCAACCTCTCCCTAGGAGGATGGTGCATAGGTAGCTTATCAGTCTATGGCATGACACATTCACCAAGGGACGCAAAGATGGAACATATCAGGGCCACAAACAGGGGATCAAAACTTCAAACATTTTCTTAATGTGGGGTGTCAACCTGGCCAGTCTTTCTTCCGTAGGAACAATGGGAAGCCCCATACAACACTTCCACTCAGACTCTTCACTTTCTTACTTCAAGCTACCTGTCGGCCCTTCTGTCCCCAAATCCCTGAGAAGCTAGGTCCCTGAGATCCAGAAGAGGCCAGGCCTCCAACATGGAGAACATGGGGCATTTAAGGAAGGATGTCGCTCAGAAGAGTCAAACTCTTCTTGAAAATGAAATGACTTTCTTGGCTCCGTTATTTTTTTTTTTTAAACGCAGTGAAAGTGATTAATCCATCTTCAAACCAAAATAGTTTATATGCAGAGTCTGCGGAGGGCTTTTAATTATGCAATATGAAAGAAAAAGGGTTCATTCTTCTGCTTTGGAACAACAATAAGCCAATAAAGTGGAAATTAAACTGATTTTTAAAGAAGGCCAGAAAGAAATGTTCCTAAAACTTAATTTCCACTCATTTTTTTTTTTAATTCCCATAACTATAAAGCAGTTGAATAGACCTTTAAAATGTTTTAATAGGAAAATTCCTGGGAGGGGAAGTGAGACCTTGGTGTCTAAGAGGTTCAAATTTAACAGTTGAGAAAAGTGTCTTAACAGCCCACAATCCCCACAGGATTGTGAAATTCATCAGCGTGGTCTCCTGGTACTGGGTCTTCACAAATGGTGGAAGCAGCCAGGCAGGGAAACCAGCGGCCAGGTGCAAGGATAGGAAAACTCAGTGTCCTACTTTGAAAAGCAGACAATCTTATTCCTATACTCACAGAGTGGGGCACGTGTGTCCAGAATGCAGGGCATCAGCCAGGAAGAGAGCTGTTCCTCTTTTTCAGGGGACAGTTTATATTGCTGCTGTGTCATTTGGAAACCAACCACCCCGCTTCTGCATGTTCGATCCCCCACGGAAAACCTGAGGTTAACACACCACACTGTTCCCTCCCAAGGGTCTAAAGTGAGAAAAGGCCTATAAAAAAGGCGGGGTGGCGGGAGGCTTAACTAGGGAACATTATCTGATTCTCCATTCACACCAAACAGGTATTTCATGAGCTCATCAGACCCTTTTCAGCTTGGCCATTTATTCATTTATCCAGCCAATAAACCTTTATTAAGTGCCTCCAATGAGACACGAAGGCTCTGTGCTGGGAAACACAACCTAAGCTCTTTGAATTTCACCAGAAGATACACCTGGGCAGGGAGCATCCTGGCTCAGGAGTGATGGAAGAGGCATTCATTCCCCAAGCCTGGAGCCCCCATCTCACCTGTTGAGGAGCTAGACAGGCAGAGATGCCTAAAAGAACTCCAGACCCAGGCCCACCAAGGGTACTTGTGCATCGCAAACCTAATGGGACATGGAGGTGGCTGAAGAATTTAGAAAGATGGGAGTTAGGGACAGACTGAGAAAGGCCTCGACTTCCATGCAAAGGAGTTTGGACTTGATTCTGTAAAAGACGGGGATGAAGAATCCGAATCACAGAAGAAGGTAGCTTGGGTGGCAAGTAGGCCAAAGAACAATGGGCAAGTGAATGAACGTATCTAGAGTGTGGTTAAATAAAATGTACCTTATTCCACTGGCAAATGTTATTTAGTATCATGAAACCGTTATTCTATGGTAGCAGGAAGCTCAAAGAAACGAAGCTTCAAAATATTTATTATTTTCTATGGCTTACTCTAAATCTCAGAGCACATATGCCTTCTCTATAGCCCACTTCCACACTCTATTGAGGGTGTCTTCAATAACCTGAAGAGTCACTGCCATTTTGCATCCCTACCAACGATGCCATTTTCGATGCTATTTACTCACACAGTTCAATTCAACCATTCTGAATATCTGCTATTGAATTTCCTGTTTGACCCACGTTGAATGCAAACAATGCTAGCCTCTGCTGTCTTTAATACAATTAGTGAATTCCTTAATTAGACAATGATATACTCGTATACTATTGCAGTTGCTCCATCTTTTAATGTCTTATGAATACATCCAGATTAGGGTGTCCGTTCTACTATGTTCTTCGACATGTATACATTATACATATATTTTATACCTTTGTCCAGACACACATGTGTATAGAATCTCAGGCTAACGATAGACATTCTCGCAGACAAGCTAGGATTAGCAAAAGGACAAATGAGGATTTTGTGCATTTATGGTCAACTCTGTTCATTATAATAACGTGTTTCAATTAGGCTTTCCTGCCTTTCTGAGAACTAGTTGGTAAATGGTAAAGTTGTTTAAATTTCCGCACACCTCCCTTACGCTAGCACACAGCCCACACTGTGCTAGGAGCCCAGCACAGCATCCCTTTGGGGTCATCACGCCTTCCTTCCTCCATTGAGTGCAGGTTTCTGCTGCGCTCACAGGCTGTACCCAGGACTGGTCCAGGGACTGGGACACAGACCTCAAAGCAAACGCGGTGCCTGCCCTAATGACACTTGCAGTCTAGTGTCAGGAGACACGCATCACAGGACTGAACAGGTATGTAAGCCAGATCACTGCAGATGGTGAAAACAAGACAATAGGATGCTGTGGGAGTATGGGTTCGCTACCAGCCAGGGCAGGTCTCTCTGAGTAAGGCATCTGAGCCAAAACCTGAGAAGTGAGGGATGGGGTTGGGGGGAGAGCTCAGCAGGTTGGAGCTCGGTGAGTCTGAAGAAGGGAGGCCAGTGTGGCTGCACTGGGGGAATACACTTCAGAGGCAGGCTGGCATGGAGCAGCTGGGGGTACCATGGAAGCCACTCGGTTTAAAGCAGAGGGTTTGCGTTTCTCTCCTGCAGCTCCGGAAATGGATCAAAACAGGAGGGCAAGGAAGAGGCTTTGGTGGTAGCTTGAGAAACGACATGAAATACTGACTAGGAATATTTTGGAAAGCACTGATCAGACTCCGTGAAGAACTGTTTGGGGGGAGGGCAGTGATGGAGAAAGGAACTGAAGGTAACTCTCCTAGGTATTTGGCCTGAGTAGTTTGAGGTCTCTATTAGATATCCCAGTGGAGGTGGGAAATAGGGAAGTGTGAGGTTTGGACCTCAGAAGAGAGGTCAGGACCAGAGAGGTAAAGCTGAGAGGCTTTGCATGGCTTTGTGTAAAGGCAAGAGAACCGAGGAGCTCACCTACAAAGAGCATGTGTAGAAGGAAGGGCGGAGAGAATTCTGCTGTGAGCTCCTAAATATAAAGGTCAGGTAGAGAAGGAGCAGCCAGGAGAGGAGGCTGGGCAGGAAATGGATGGATGCACAGATTTATATGCAAACAGCCCAAACCAGTTAGTGTAATCAGCAAAGGAATAGGACTACTCACTCAAATATATTTTCCTCCTCACAGACTAGGTTTCTACATCCCCCTAAGACAATACAGCTCCTCTTTCTTACTCCTCCAAGGACAGCAACAGGCTGATCTAGATCTAGCTCTTGCACAAATAAGGGACTGGTAATTAGTATGTGCTGTATTGCTTACTTAATGATTGATAAAGTAGGTAAATCACACTGAAGAACCCTGGGTAATGGGATCCAGATAGATTTCTCTCAGTCCCAGAAGCTATGACTACGGCTCCCTCCTCGAGGCGAGCATCAGTGTTGGCTGAAAGAGACGCTTCACTCTGCTTAACTCGTGTGCTGACATCCTTCATAGCAAGGAACCCTCAGGTTATGGTCTAAATCATGCCTTGGAGCTCGGACCGTGAAGGAACACCACTGTGTGTACTGTGCCAAAAATACAACAAAGCCTTCAAAGTCATTAACGACATCTAGAAAAGGTTACAGGATGGGTAAAAATTACTCTTGCCTTAAAAAAAAAAAAAGGTATTGATAGTCTCATGTCTGGGCAGGATTTCTCAGTGAAAAATGGAAAAGTTGAAGTTTAAGATGATGTGCTTTCAGATTTTAGATAGGCACGTAACGAATGCTGAAAATCTTTGAAACAACCCTGTATATTTTTTTCCTAACATAAAGGCACTGTTGGTGAATCTGTTAGAGGTCTACTATGAGTTGACATTGTCACACCTACGGATACACTGGATGTCAGATATCCTCATCACATGATACATGAAATGTAATGCCTGAACATAATTTAATGTACTATTTTTCTGAGCTTTCTCTTGAAAAGCAGGGTGACTTCTTGGGTAGCAGCAATTTACCTTTCACACTTCTGTAACAATCAAGGTACCTGATTGCCCTGAATAACATTTCAGGCTGTCAGAATATTTCAAGGCTGTGAATTAGCATTTCAAAACCTTTGAAACCAAGGGTAGGAGGGCTTTTTCCTTTAGCTAAAGACTCGGCTGGCTGCAAAGAAGCAAGTATTAAATGCACATATTTCTGCAGGAGAATATTGGGTATAGGGTCTCAAAAAATGTGTCAAAAAGCTTGAGAGACATTCTGGCTCAATAATCATATAGCCTGAAATTTCCAGAAAGAATCTGAGTTCAATATTCTGTTCAATGTCTTTATAACTCATTAAAATATCCTGAATATCTCAACACTTTAGAAACAGAAACAACATGTTTCTAGATTGCTTCTCCAACCAAGGAAGGGGCATAAAAATCTTTTGTTAGGCTATGGCCCCTAATTTAGAGTTGGGGAAATGTCATACCAAGAATGTCTGTGATTGTCAAAATATAACAATGTCCTCAAAGATTTTTTGTTAGCAGGTTGAGCATCCAGGATTAAAGATCTATTGATGTATGAAATTGAGAAACAAAACCTCCTGACTGAACGAGTTATTCCTCTCACAACCATATCCAGTGGCCACCATTTGCACTGTTCCATCAGGCTTGTCCCTACTACAATCTGATCCAGGTTCCCCATGGCCTATTCGTGGTTCTCCAAGTGTGGTCCCCAGACCAGCAGCACCAGCAGCACCTGGGACCTTGTTAGAAATGCAAATTCTGGGGCCCCATCCCTACTTACTGAATCTCTGGGGGGGTGGGGGGTGGACAGCAATTTGTGACTGATGCATGTTAAAATATGACAACTACTTGCCTGTGTAAATCCCATTCATTAACCTGGCCGCCATCTTGCCTTTGCCACCTCTCTTTGCCATCCCCTAATGCTCTCCCACTCCAAGCCTAGGTTCTAGCTAGACTCTCTCACTGACTGGACATTGCCCGAAAATGCCAGCTCCACCCTGTCCCTTTGGGCTCTCATCACTCATTGTACTCATCTGCCTAGAATAAGCCACCTTCCTCATCCCATTCTCCTACTGCCATTCAAGTCCTCTATTTCCTAGGAAAGGGAGCCCAGGAACACACACTGAGCCCTCTCTATCTCTCTTACCAGGCCTTCTCCACCTCCCTGTGAGCTATGGGGCTCTACTGGTTGGACCGCCATGTTCTACCACTACAACAGAACATATACTATGTGACCTTCTGTGTCTGTCTTCTTTCACTTAGCATGTTTTTATGGCTCATCCACATTGTAGCATGTATCAGCACTTCATTCCTTTTTACGGCTAAATAATATTCCATTATATGTATATATTAACACCATATTGTGTTTATTCATTTATCCATTGATTGACATTTGGGTTGTTTCCACCTTTCCGGCTATTGTAAATAATGCTATGAACACTGGTATACAAGATTCCGTTTTTGATTCCTTGCTTTCAATTCTTTTGGGTATATACCTAGGAGTGGAGTTGCTGGGTCATGTGGTAATTCTATGTTTACCTTTTTGAGATGCCTACATGAATTCCTCAATGTACATCTGTTCCATTTCCCCCCAGGGTTATTTGTGGGCTGGAACAGAACCTCAGACACTTTCATATTATACCCTCATGTTATACCCAAGCCCAGCACATACAGTAAGTAGCCTCACAATGAGTGATAATATAGAGGACTTACTATGTGCCAGGCATTTTGCTAAGAGCCTTATGAGTAAATGGAGACACAGAGAAATTAAGGAGCTTGCTCAAATTCACATGGCCAGGAAGTGGCAGCGCCAGAATTAGAACCCAGGCAGGCTGACTCCACAACACGGGCTCTTAAACCACCACACCATCAGCCTCTCCTGCTCAATCCTAAAAGGCAAACATGGGGGGTGGAGGGTATAAGGGAGGTTCCTGATACCGGGGGCTCGAAACACAAAATGAGATCAAACACAGTAAAACAACTCACAATGGAAAAACATCTAGCCTCCTTAGCATCTATTGCCATTTTTCATCCTTTTCTTTAAGCTACTTTTCTGAATGCCTACCATAAGTCAAGTATCCTCTGTAGGCCCTAATCCCCACCAAAATCCTATAAGATAGGTATCATTATCTCCATTTTATGGACAGTAAAAGTGAGGCTTTTAATATACAATGCCAATTCTTAAGACTTGCGTGGCCATCTGGAGCCATTCAGAGCCTGGACAGAATCTTACACACTTCCGTACGCTACGCAGTCACTGATGACCTTCACACACGACCTGAGTCATTAAGAGAAAGCTAGATTATGTTTGGGGCGCTCTGTTTACAAAGGCAGAGAAGTATAAAATGCATTTCAGGAAGATTGTTATTCGTACACCATTATGATCAATGGTGTTGCACTTAAAAGGAGCAGTGTGTCATTTTCTGGAAAATTTTCTCACGTGGGACCTCTCAAACCTGGCTGGCCGGTCAATGAGCCTGCACTGTGGGTCAATAATCCCACCTTCCCTCCTGACGGCTTTACAGAGATGTTTTGTAAACTGCAATCAGCAGATGAATTATAAAAACAAGCAGCAGCAGCCAAGGTATTACGGAATGGAAAATAACTGAGAAATCAATGAAAACAGGGAGAGAAGGTACGTGCAGCAGTGAGAAGGGGTCACCAAGAAAGAAGGGACAGGTCAGACTATTGCCCCTGGAAAGCAGCTCAGCTGGAAGAGCAAAAGCAAACAAGACAGTGACAACCCTGGGCAATCACTAGGAAACAGACTGAGGGTCACCCGGATCTGTGTGCAATCAGCCAGTCATACGTCAAATTAAGAATTAAGTGTTGAAATTATTTCAGCCAACATACCCGATTGCTTGTTGTTTACATAGTAAATTCAGTGAGGTCAAAAATAAAAGGTTGTATAACTTGGTTCCAGGCCTCTCTTTACCAAGTGTGTCCCAGGAGCCCTAGGGGTCCTTTGGTTCTTTGGGAGGTGGGGGAAGGTGGAGACCACAGGGCCTGAGGGGGCCATAGAGGATGCACTCCAGCCACCCCCCTTCACCAATGCCTCCTTCAGCCAAAGCAGCTCAACTTTTACCTGTTTTCCCCACTGAGCTTCCACATAAGCTTTTGTATGAAAAAAGAATCTTGAGGATGAGGAGCAAAGTAGGTGGGGCAAGAACATAAGGCCTCCATATCACAGAGGGTCTCTGCTCGGCTGCCGAGGGGCAGAGAATGCAGCAAGCACACCTGTACCGTGTGTTCTCTTGACTGTTTCTCCAGCTTCTCTTCATCCATGATATTGGACCAGCCCCAAATCTTATCAGTTCTTCCTTCAGAAGACCACTCACTTCTTTCCCACGCCCTCGGCCACCACTCTAGGCACATGTGCATCCCCCTCCTGAATTCCAGCAACAGCCTTCCTGCTGCTGGTGGCCACACACGGCTCACCTTCCTGACACACTTTCCTGTTGTCATCCATGTCCCAAAGGTTCAAAGTGTCCTCGCTGGCCTCAGAGAGTGTCTCAGGGCACTCGGACTGGGCTTACTCATTAACCACGGTCTGGGCCAAGAGGAGAGGTGCTCCCGAGTACTCCCGCGTCTCAGCTTGCTGATCCTTTTCTTTCTCCCTGGTGCCCCCTGTCCCGGCAATGAAGAGAATGTGTCCAAGCTACATTGTGCGGCTCCATGAAATGCTCCTCGCCCCTCCCTACTGGCCAGTGGGGGTTTACTGTAGGGCAGGGGGTGTCTGATAGAAACAATTGCTGAGGTGTGAATACACCCAGAGAAAAGGGACACGGCTGCAGGCTGGCCTCAGGGTGTGATCACCCTGCCTCAACCTTCAGCCACAGGGTTCCTTCCATCAGTGCTTGATAACTGCTCTTACCAAGTTCACCCTGGGGCATCTGGGCCTCCTGCTGCTGCTGCCTTCCCCTCATCTCATGGGGTGAAATCCTATTTCTGGACTCTGAGCAGAGCCTGGGCAAGCTGGGTTAAGTGCTCACCTTCTCAAGTGTCACACTGCAGGACCACAGGCACGTTCCCGATAAACTGGGCTAATGGACAGAGAATGCTCTTCCTCTGCCCCCAAAATGCCGCGGCCCATCACTCACCACTCACACTCTCCACCTCAAGCTGGGCAGCCCACAGTCAGAGCCAGCAGGCCAGACACCCTAGGTAGCCAGTGTCTCTGAGGTCCAGCCCAGAGCCCATCCTTGCATTATCCGCCAGCAGCCAAACAAGTCACCAGTCTTCCTGAAACCCTCCAAGACCTCCCGTGGTCCTCAGAATAAAATCTAACCTTTTACCAAGCCCACAAAGCCAGTACTGAGGGCAGCCCTCCCGCCTTCCTCTCCACCGCCTCTCCCACCTCCCCGCTTCCTTCCCACTGACCTTTTCTCTGTTCTTCAAACACAGCAAGCTCCTTCCCGCATCAGGACCTCCGCATTTGTTCTCAACATGGAATGGCCTTATCTCCTACCTTAGCACGCGTGGCTCCTCCTTCTCATTCTGGTCTCAGCCCAAATACTACTCCTCAGAGAGGCCTCCCCTGCTGCCTGGCTTAACACTGCCCTCCAAGCACTCCCTGCTCTTATCTCCCATCCTTTTCTCCTCTGACGTCTGTCTCCCCCAAAGCCATCAGCTTTCTGACAGCAGAGACCCTGCTTGTCCACTGTGGTGTTTGCAGCATTCAGAACTCTGCTTGGACACAGAAGGTATCCAGCATCTGATTGTTGATAGAATGAGTGGACGAATGAATAAATGAATGAGAAAATGAATAAGTGAACAAATGGAATGAATGAATGAGTACACGAATGAGTGAGTGCTTACACGAACGCAGCAAGGCAGGTAACAGTCTCTCAGATCAGGCAAGCACCCTCTCAGTGGTCCTCAGCTCAATCTGTTATCCTTTGCCCAGGGAGGGCTGAAACCCAGCAAACTCCAGTCCAGCTTCTACTGATGTGCTTTGGTACCCATTTACCCAACCGAGATGCTGCCAAGAGGGCATGTGCACTTTATTCTTCTTTTTCATAACACAGATAAAACTTTTACACTGTCCATTTAAACCACCATTGTTTGGTCCTACCCTAAGGAAACTTCCAAACTAAAATTCCTTTCTCCCCTCATTTTGCCCCTTTGTGGTGACAGAAATGCTCCATTTAGCATGCCTAAAGGGCCATTAGCATCCCAAAGCTCTTGTTGTGCTGCGCGGCTGGAGGCTGTTCTTGATGGAAGGGCTGTGGGCCTGGCGAGATGCTCAGGCTGAAATGCGGCCTCTGAAACCCCCGCCACTTGGCATAATCTCCCTCCTCACTCGCCAAACTCAACTTGCCCTCTCATTTCAGATATTTAGTGTGGATTCTCGTTCTCCGACTCTTGTTCTGAAAAATTTCTCTGCCCCCCGCCCCCTTCCTTTCTGCCTCGTAAGGGCACCTTTTGATAAATACTGTATGAGGGAACTTTTCATTCCAATGAAAGACCCCCTCCACAAGGCAAGATGAATATCCCCTTTATAGAACAACAGGGGTGTTAATCCTTCCCTTGCCACCCCCCTTACTTCGCCCTCCATCCCTGCGCAAAGAGAAAGCAGGAGCCATTTCCCCGTGAAGCAGGTGGGATAAACTTGGGCAGGGTTCTTCTGCTTCCGTGCTTTAGACAGGCCTGAATAAGTGATTCCTCCTGAAGTGAACATTTCAGCTTGTCAGGGACGTCACTCTGTGTGGCACATTGTTCTAGATAATCACCCTGCTGCTGCTGCTGCTGCTGAAATTAGCTTGTGAATCAGACAAAAACACTTCTGGAAGTGCTAACCCAGTTGCTAGGTTCTCTGGGAGGGAGAGTCTGCCCTTTCGTCCCCATCATTCCGATTCTCCCGTCTCATGGCTGCCTCACATTTCCTATATGCGGCCTCAAAATGAGACGTCAGGCATCCTGCCTGCCAAAGCGAAAGCGTGGCCAGATATCCCATCCCTGGGAAAAGCACCTCAGAAGCCTTGAGGAACACAATGGATCTGCGTGTTCTGGGGCCTGGTGGGGCCAAGGTATTCAGGGCAAGATGGGCCTGCTCCACACCACACCTAGCTCACCTTCCACCTTCAGCAGCCCTGGCGCAGGGAGCCAAAACATTCCCCTTGTCGCCCAGAAAACAGTAAACCTGTGAACCATTTGCTTCACATTCGTGTTGCTGGTCATTTCATTTAGCTAAATGAATTTCCTTAATTTCTGGCAGACACTCTCTGAATAGGCCATCTCAGAGGCAAGAGACTGAAGGTGAGTCGATTTTTTTTTTTTTAAATACTTTTCACTGATGTATTTATCCACTGTGTATTTCGCAAGCACCTTCTACGTGCTGGCATTCTGCTAGGCCCTGAGGACACAAAGATAATGCCCACAGGCCTGTTCTGGGGAGATCCAGACTGCTGGGCGGTGAAAGGATGGGGGCTTAGGAACCCAAGCATTTGCAATGCTAGAGCTAATGACCACAGAGCACCTCCAATCAGTGGGGTCGTGGTGTAGAGCTTTATGTGCTGGAAAGGCAAGAGGATGCCACTATTTTCTTAATGATTAATTTATAACAAAGTAACCTTTGGTCTAGACTTTCACAGACAGCTCTTCCAAACCCCACTGAGTCATAACACACAGCAGCAGCAGGAAGGGCCACTTCCTTTCCATATCCCCCAGGTATGTATGGGAAGAAATGGGGCTGGTCTGGGAGAAGGGTTTAGGACAAGGTTCAACAAGCTCTTTCAGTACAAAGCCAGATAATAACTATTTTAGGCTTTGCGGGCCACAGGGTCTCTGTTGCAACTGCTCAACTCTGCTGTTGTAGGGAAAGCAGCCACAGACAATCCATAAACAAATGGGCATGGCTGTGCTCCAACAGGAGTTTACTTACAACACAGGCAACAGGCAGAATCTGGCCCACAGGCTGTAGTTTGCCAATTACATGGTCCAGTTCAGCACTGAGAAAGAATCAACTCTGGGCCTGGTTCTTCATTAATTTAATGAACTGAATCAATAATCCACATAATAATGGCAAACTCGGTTAAGTAACAAATTTCCTGAAACCAATGCTATTGCTAAAGCAATTAATGAGGTGAGGACCTACAATGCACTGGAGCTGTGACAGGGACCGAGATGAGGAGGACGGTCAGGAGAGCACTGTGCGTCAGTGACGAATGACATAGGATTTTGTTTTGACACGTGACAGAACATGGAGGGGCCTGTTAAACAATGCGATCAAAAACCTAAAGTACCTGGTCCCATGGGAAGCCAACACTCTCTGCTATGTTTCAAATAAAAGGAAGGTGGTCAAAAGGTCCAAATCTCCAGTTATAAGATAAATACGTAAGTGCTAGAGATCTAATGTACAACATGATGACTGGAGTTAACACTGCCGTACGGTATACAGGAACGTTGTTAGGAGAGCCAATTCTAAGACTTCTCATCAGAAGGAAAATGTTCTTTTCTTTTTATTGCATCTATATTGAGATAATGGATGTTAACTAAATCTACTGCGGTAAGCATTTCACAATACTATATGTAAATCAAACCATCATGCTCTACACCTTAACCTTTATACAGTGATGTACGTCAATTATTTCTCAACAAAACTGGAAAAATAAATCAATTAAATAATCCAGTAAGAAAACCATCCCAGCACGTACATCCACCCACATGCCACAAAGGGGGGAGGAGTTAGGAGTGAAGGCAGGTGGAAGGACCACCACCTTTGGGCCTGTCGCCCAGTCTCAGCTATCAGCAGAACAAATGTCGTAGGGGCACTGGCTCTTATTTAACTCTAATTAATTTGGACCCAGGGTCAACAATCGGAGCAGGCCCGGAGGAGAGAACTACCATAGCTTCTTGGCATTCTTGGAGTGGGGGCAGGAGAACTTCCGGGATGTTCTGGCCTGTCTGTGAGCACCGAGGACTTGGATTTCTGAATTCAAATGACAAGCCAAGCCTGGCACTGGCCAGGTTGAGCCCTTCTTTGTGTCTGAAAACTCTTTTTGTTCCAAGTTGGTGTAACTTTAAGCAGCCTGCCAAGGAGAGCCTGAGAAAGCTCCCAGGCCAGGCTGCTTTCCCCATCTCAGCTTCGGTCAAATCCCCTTCTCCCATGATGCACCTTTTCTCAGCTGCCAGGCCAGGGGGCTCAGATGGCTCCTGGCCAGGACAAAACAGCTCAGCCCAGAGGACTGATTCTCTCCCTCTGAGGCAAGAGAGGGACTTGAGGTTGGTGAGTGGGGAGAATAACTGAGTGCATGAACCGCTGGGGAGGACTAGCATTTCCTGAACAACTTGATATATATAGACACTGCGTTTTATATACATCGTTTCATTTAAGCCCCAGCAATCCTAGGACATAGACTTGATTAATCCCATTCCACAGATGACAAACTGAGGCTGAGAGGCTCAAGGTCTAGCTGGTAGGTGATACAGCTAGGTGGCCACCTGAGGCTTGTCTGATTTCAAAGCCACGTCAGTTCTTTCTACAACACCAATGGTTTTCAAACTGGGAATCACAACACTCGAGGATAGTGATTGATTTCTTTTTAATTTGTCAATTTGAAATAATTTTAGACTTAAAAAAAAATTGCAAAATGGTGCAAAGAATTCCTGTATACCCTTCACCCAGCTTCCACAAATGTTTGTATCTTACATACCCACCCAACAATTATCAAAACCAGCAAACTGAAATGTACAAAACTTCCTCAAATTTTTCCAACTGTCCCCCTAATGTCCTGTCCCATCCTGGCCCAGGATGTCTCTGATCCAGAATCAGACACTGCATTTAGTTTCATGTCTCCTCCAGTCTGTGACAGTACCTCAGTTTTTCTCTGTCTTTAATGACCTTGATGCTCTTGAAGAGTACTGGCCAGTTATTTTGTAGAATATCTGTTGTTTGGGATTCCCTGATGTTTCTTCATGATTAAATTCAGCTTACGTATTTTTAGCCAGATCCTACAGAAGCGACGTTGTTTCCTCCTTAGTGCGTCCTATCAGGTCACACATGACGTCAGTATATCCCGTTACTGGTTACGTTAATTCTGATCATGTGGTTAAGGTGATCTCTGCCTGGTGTATTCACTGTAAAGCTGCGATTTTTCCTTTTGAAAATTGTGGGGAGATACTTTGACACTCCGTAAATTTTCTACTTCTCATTGTACTTTCACCCACTAACTTTAGCGGACATTGTGATTCTCTATAACTATTACTGGGATTTGATTTTTTTTTTTTCCAAACAGTGATTTCCTATTTCCAGCATTCTTTTTACATTAACTAATTGGAGTTCTACTAAACGGAAAAGTAGACAGTGGTTCTTAAATCTCTCTGTGCACGGGTTTCATCTAAAGTATTAACCAAAGTACAGATTTCCAGGCCCTACCCCCAGAGACATGACTTTATTAAGCCAGGGGAAGGCTCAGAAATACACATTTTAATAAGCATTTCCCACTCGTCATGAGGTTTTTTTTTAAAGTTATAATTCACATACCACACAATTTACCCTTCAATAGTGTGAACAAAAAAGGATCACAGGCTGAAACTGACAAGCTCAGGGGAGGCCTGCATGGTGGGCCCTACAAACTCAAAGACTGAACTTAACCACATAGGATGGTCTGAACAGAAAAATTCCTAACTAAAAGCAAGTCATGGCGGGTAGTCACATCTTAGGCCTGTAGCTTCCTTGACAAAGGTCAGTCTTTACCTTAAGTGAGCCTGTCTATTGTCTTTTTGCATCTAACATAACATACCTTTGAAATGTCAGAGTCATCTCCTTTTCCAGACCCCTCAGGGCCCAACCACTGCACCAGAGCAGGAGACCACAGAGTCCCTCATAATCTTGTTCCCCGCATATCATCTCTATGTGCTGTCAATGTTAATTATTAGCTATCCTACACCCGCCAATGTAAAAGTAGTACCTGTCTCTCCGTTTTACTTTTTATCCAATCCCAGAGATTTTCCCCACATTGCTTTCTCCCGCCCCCTTAATCTACCACCAACGGATTTCACGTAACCCTCCTATATCTCTTCTTTTGATTCTAATGTATACAATAAGCTGCAAAACTGCCATTCTCTGGAACATTTTCTTAATTTGCTTCCTGGCAATTGTTGTCAATTTTGCTCAAATAAACTCATAAAAATTCTCTACAGGTTTGGATGTTTCTTACGTTGACAAAAGTGTACAATTTAATGGTTTTCAGTATATTCACATCAACTGTCCATCAACACTACCAAATTCCAGAACATTTTCATATCTCAAAAAGAAACCCTCCACCCATTAAATGGTCATTCCGCATTCACCCCACCCGTCAGTCTCTGGCAACCACTAATCTGTTTCCTGTATGGATCTGCCTATTTTGGACATTTCACATGAGCAGAATCATACGGTATACGGTCTTCTGTGACTGGCTTTCAATTATGATAAAGTTTTCAAGGCATAGCATGTTTAAGCACGTAGCAGTACTTCATTCCTTTATATGGCTGAATAATATTCCACTGTGTGGATATACCAAAATTCATTTATCTTTTTATTACTTGGTAGATATTTGGGTTCTTTCTACTTTGGGGCTATTAAGAATAATGCTGATATGGACATTTGTGTACAGGTTTTTACGTGGCTATGTATTTTCATTTCTCTTGAGGACATACCAGGAGTGGAATTGCTGGGTCATATTGAAACTCTCTGTTTCACCTTGTGAGGAACTATTTTCTAAAGCAACTATGTCACTTTACTTTCCTACCAGCAGTGTATACATGAAGGTTCCAATTTCTCCACATTCTTTTTAACACTTGTTCCTGTCTTTTATTATAGCTGTCTTAGTGGGCATGAAGTGGTATCTCATTATGGTATTACTTTACATTTCTCTGATGACTAAAATTATGTTGACATGTGTTCATGTGCTTATTGGCCATTTGTATACCTTCTTTGGAGAAATGTCTATTCAAGTCCTTTGCCTGTTTTCAAATTGGGTTGCCTTTTGGTTGTTGCCTCGAAAGATTTTTTTACATGTTATATTCTTTATATATTCTGAGCCCATATCAGATATATGATGTGTAAATATTATTTCCCATTCTGTGGATGTTTTCATTTCCTTGATAGTGTCCTTTGAAGCACACATTTTAAATTTTAATGAAGTCCAATTTATCTGTTTTTTATTTGGTTCCACAGATTTTGATGTAGATCGTCTATGGACAGCTCTATGAGAAATACTCCAAGGGTTTGATCAAGATGCTAGAGGTTACACTTTTCAAATTTATTAGCATAAAGTGGTTCATAGTATTACCTCATATTTTTTTAAGTCTCTGCCAGATCTCTAGTTATGTCTCTTTTGCATTCTTAATGTTGTTTATTTGTACCTTCTCTTTTTTTTTTCTTGACCAATCTTTCCAGATATTTGTTTATTTTATTAGTCTTTCCAAACAACCAAATTTTGGCTTTAGTCGATCCACTCTGTTGAATATTTTTCTAGTTCACTGACTTCTGCTCTTATTTTTTATCCCCCCCCGCCCCCTTTTCTCTGGCTTATTCTGTCCAATTTTTTCTAACTTCTTAAATTAGATACTTAGCTCATTGATTTTCAGCCTTTCTCATGGTTCTGGTATCCTGTGAAAACACATGCCTCTCTTCAGCATCCCCCCTTTCTTCCATGAATTAATCACCCCTTGGCAAGAGAATGAGGAGACATAGAGGCAGGCATCGAGCTGAGTAACCTGCCTGTTCTGTAGGAAGCCACCAATGGAAACACTCCTTTGGAGAGCTGAGAGCTCCTGGAGGGTGGTGGTGGCGTATTTCAGAGCCAAATGAAGCCATTCAGGGTCAGATTTCATTACAGGAGGTGGCACCCCATGTCAGTGAGTTCTTGTGGCCTCACCATCTTGTCCTTGCAGACTGACTTCTATTTCAGCAAAGCTCCTCTGCCAGGCCAAAAGGCAACGAGGCAGATGCGCACGCAAGGGCAGGAATGAGCCAAAGCAACAAACTCAGCCCCAGCTGTCAGCTCAAACTGCTTCAGTTTCAGCTCGGAGTCATCCTGTCCTTTTCTTTGCTTCTAATACTGATTCGCAGCTAATTCCACCCCCCCACCCCCCACCGCCCTCGGTGGTAGGAAACCCCAAAACCATCATCACGGAATGGGAGCGCTGGAAGGGACTGAGAAATCATCTGTCCAACTCCCGCTTTTCACCGAGACCCAGGGGGTATCCATTCAAGTTCATGATACGGTGAATGTTTGCTGCTATCAGTATAAAACGAGCTTTGTCCTATCTAATGCATTCTCTGAATACTACACTTCAGATACTAGTTTGTAACCCATGCTCTTACTTGGTATTCATTTGCCTTATTTGCTTTTACACATCCCATAATTTGAAAATGTTGGATGACTTAGTCACTTCATTTGTTAAATACTGAGAGCGAGATGTGAGTGTCTCCCACTAATATTGTGTTTTTGCTCCAAGCAGGCAAAACTAAAAACAAGGAGATAGAGTATCTGAAGAACGTAATCAATAAAATTGATTTAATAAATATATTGAAGTATGTACCCTAAAAACAGAGTTCTCTATCAGTTCCCATAGAATATATATATATAAAAAAGTGTTCTTACACATGAGATTATTTTTTAAAAACCTTACCAGCTGCAATACAATAAAGTTGGAACTTAAGAACAAAATATATTTTTTGAGGACCTATTCTTTCTGGAAATAAGTATCCAATTCATAACACCAGGAGCAAAAAGAATATCAAAACTACAATGATGCAGTCATTATTAAAACAGTGACAATGAGAGCCGTGCAAATCAAAACTAATAGGAAGAGGTCAAAGCTACTCTAGAAAGGACAGGTACTTGCCCGAAATGGCTTTACTGCTAACCAGTAAAGATAAGAAAACAATGGTATTAGTTGAACTGAAAATTCAACCAAAAATATTAGGAGGACCACAAAAGCCTAAATAAGAAATTAATAAAGATAAAATAGAAATTAGAAAATGAAAAACAATTTAAAAAGGTTCAAAAACAAGTGGGAGGCTAAAATAGTAGATAAGCTCCCCAGCTCTGAGAGCAGACATATCCAGCTTGAATTACAGCCCTGAGCTTTGTAGCTGTGTGACATCTGGCAAGTTAATTTTCTAAATTTCTCAACCACCTGTAAAATGGGAATAAAACACAACTCACAGAGTTGTAAAGATTTTAAAAATTTGACAGTGCATACAAAGTAGTTAGTTAGCACAAGGCCTGGCACACAGTGAGTGGTCAATAGATATTATCAGGTGTCATTATCATCACTTTCAAAAATGTCAAAAATACAAACCTATGCAAAGAGAAAATGAGAATAAATATTCAGTATTAAAAATTATAAAGGTGATAGGGCCACATATGGAAATTTTTAAACATGTTTTTAGTGATTACTATATACAACCATGCTTAAAAAATGAAAATCTGGGTAAATGATTATTTTCTTGGAAGAGAAATTACCAGATTTGACTCAAAAAGCAGTTGAAAAATTCCTGCATAAACATACAAGCATGGAAGAAATTGAAATGGTTATCAAATAACTACTTTCAAAAATGGCACAGGGCCCAGATGGGCTAATTCTAGCAAATCTTCAAGGAACAGATATTTCTCATGCTACTTAAATTATTCCAGACCACAGAAAAGAATAGTACGTTCTCACTTCATTTTATAAGGTTAGAACAGCCCTGATACAAAAGGCAATATGAACAGAAAGAAAAAAGTTCAGACAAATCTCACTTTTAAACAGATATAAAAATTAAAAAATAAATATTAGCAAAAAATAATATATCACCAAATACTTTCTTCCAAGAATGTTAGGATACTTTGGACTTACAAAACCACAATGAGATACCACTTCACACCCACTGGAATAACTATAATCAAAAAGACTGAGAAGAAGTATTGGTGAAGACATGGAGAAACTGGAATCCTCATATGTTGCTGGTGGGAATGCAAAAAGGTGCAGCTGTGCTGTAAAATAGTCTGGCAGTTCTTCAAAAGGTTAAACACAGAGTTAGCATGTGACCCATAATTCTACTCCTAGGTATAAATCCAAGAAGAATAAAAACTCATATCCACACAAAAAACTGTACATCAATGTTTACAGGACCATTATTAATAATAGCCAAAAAGTAGAAAATGTCCATCAACTGATGAATAAATACATAAAATGTGGCATATTCATACAATGGAATATTATTCAGCCATACAAAGAATGAAATCCTGGCACGTGCTACAATATGGATGAACCATAAAAACATTAAGCTAATTGAAAGAAGTAAGTCACAAAAGGCCACATACTGTATGATTCTATTTATATAAAATGTCCATAATAGGCAAATCCATAGAGATCAAATTGATTAGTGGTTGCCTAGAGTTTGGGTGGTGGTACAAAGGCGTGAATGGGAAGTGACAACTATTGAGTTCTCGTACAAGGCTTCTTTTGGAGATGAGAAAAATGTTCCAGGATTAATTTTAGTGATGTTGTACCACTCTAAACATATTAGAAACCACTGAATTGCACACTTTAAATGGGTAAATTGTATGGTATGTGAGTTATGTTTTAATAAAGCTATTAAAAAAATTAGGAAATCAATTAATGTAATTCATTACATTAATAGTCAAAGCAGAAGTACTGTATGATCGTTTCGATTGATATCAAAAGGATTAACGTTCCATATATTTTTTAATCATTTTTTTTCTACTACACTTGACATACAATATTATATTAGTTTCAGGCATACAACATAGTGATTAGACATTTATATAATTTGGGAGGTGGTCACCTCGATAAATCTAGTACCCATCTGACACCATACATAGTACAATATTCTTGACTATAGTCCTTATGCTATATTTTACATTCCCATAACTATTTTGTAATACCAATTTGTATTTCATAATCCCTTCCCCCTTTTTACCCCCACAACCACCCTCCCACCAGGCAACCATCAAAATGTTTTCTGTATCTGTGAGTTTGTTTCTGTTTTGTTTGTTCATTTATCTTGTTCTTTAGATTCCACATATAAATGAAATACGGCATTTGTCTTTCTCTGACTTACTCCACTCAGAGTAACACCCACTAGATCTATCCATGTTGTTGCAGAGGGCAAGATTTCATTCTTTTTTTATGGCTGAGTTATATTCCATTGTGTGTGTGTGTGTGTGTGTGTGCGCGCGCGCGCGTGCACACACGCGCGTGTGTGTGTATCACCGCTTTACCCATTCATTTGTTGCTGGGCACTCAGATTGCCTACATATCTTGACAACTGTAATAATGCTGCGATGAACATATGGATGCACATGTCCCTTCGAAGCAGTGTTTTGGGTTTCTTCAGATAATACCCAGAAATGGTATTATTGGGTTCTTCTTTGTCTCTTGTTATAGCCTTTGTTTAAAAGTCCATTTTGTCTGATATAAGTATTGCTACTCCAGCTTTGTTTGTTT
This sequence comes from Rhinolophus ferrumequinum, assembly GCF_004115265.2. Taxonomy (NCBI): domain Eukaryota; kingdom Metazoa; phylum Chordata; class Mammalia; order Chiroptera; family Rhinolophidae; genus Rhinolophus; species Rhinolophus ferrumequinum. The sequence goes on from NC_046304.1 coordinate 10,105,024, forward strand.
CCATTTTCATGAAATATCCTTTTACTTGCAGTCTGTGTGTGCCTTTCAAGCTGAAGTGAGTCCCTTGCAGGCAGCATATGTAAAGGTCTGGTTTTCTTTTCTATTCAGCTACCCTATCTTTTGATTGGAGCATTTAATTCAATTCATATTTTAATTCATATTTTGATCTTTTTTTTCTTTCTTTTTAAAGAAGTCCCTTTAACATTTCTTGTAATACTTGTTTGGTGGTGATGAACTCCTTTAGTTTTTCTCTTGTCTGAGAAGCCCTTTATCTGCCCTCCGATTCTAAATGATAGCTTTGCTGAGTAGAGAAATCTTAGTTGTAGATCCTTGCTTTTCATCACGTTGAATATTTCCTGCCAACCCATTCTGACCTGCAATGTTTCTGTTGAGAAATCAGTCAACAGTCTTATGGGAGTGCCCCCGTAGGTAACAAACTGCTTCTCTCTTGCTGCTTTTAAGATTCTCTCTATGTCTTTAACCTTTGGCATTTTAATTATGATGTGTCTTGGTGTGGGCCTTTTGGGATTCATCTTGTTTGGGACTCTCTGCACTTCCTGGGTATGTATGTCTATTTCCTTTGCCAGGTTAGGGAAGTTTTCTATCATTATGTCTTCAAATAGGTTTTCAATTCCTGCTCGCTCTCTTCTCCTTCTGGAATCCCAATAATGCGAATGTTGGTATGCTTAATGTTGTCCCAAGGCCCCTTAAACTATCCTCATTTGTGGGAGGTTCTTTTTCCTTTTTGCTGTTCTGATTGGGTGTTTTCTGCTACCTTATTTTCCAAATCGCTGATTCGGTTTTCTATTTCATCTAATCTACTGTTGATTCCCTCTAATACATTCTTTATTTCAATTACTGCATTCTTCATTTCTGACTTGTTCTCTTTTATGTTTCCTATCTCCATTTTTGTGTTTCCTATCTCTGTGTTGAAGTTTTCACTGAGATCATTGAGCATCCTTATAACCAGTGTTCTGAACTCTGCATCTGGTAGATACTTGTCTCCACTTTGTTTAGTTCTTTTCCTGGAGCTTTGTTCTGTTCTTTTATTTCGGACATGTTTCTTTGTCTCCTCATTTTGGCTGCTTCCCTGTGTTGGTTTCTATGTTTTAGGTAGAGCTGCTATGTTTCCCAGTCTTGGTAGACTGGCTTTATGTAGTAGGGATCCTGTGGCGCCCAGTAGCACAGTCTCTCTGGTGACCTGAACAGGGTGCTTCAGGGGTGTCCCTAATATGGTTTGTGTGTGCTCTCCTGTTGTCGTTGAGTCTTGGTTGATCTTGGCACATCAATGGGAGGGATTGACCCTCAGGCTGATTGGGTTTAAGGACTGGTCGTGACTACTGTGGAAGAGTTGTTGTGCAGCTGCTGACCCTACAGAGCAGGACTCACTTTAGCAGGGCTCTGGTTCCTGCCAGAGGCAGCTGGCTGGTGCTCTGGCAAACTAAAACCCAGTCACCAGGCATGCGAGTCCCAGGGCCTCCTAAGAGGAGTCCTACCACAGGCCAAGTTCAGCCTCCACCTGTGCCATGCCCGGGGCCACTTGGTATGATCCCCAAAGCAATCTGCAGATGTCTTCTACCTGCACTGGGCTGGAGGTGCCTGGGAGAGGTTAAGCTAAGAATCAAGGCTGGCTGCCACTAGTGCTGGGCTTGGGGTTGTTCAGCACAAGATACAGGGCATGCTGAGGCCAGAGGATGCTTGATTGGGATTTGTGAGCCTTTGAGAAATTTTAGAAGAGTCCGCAGCACTAGTTTATATGGAAAAACCACTGAAAATTACTGGCATGAGCCCGCAAGTTGGGTGGGTTGGGTGTCAGGGGATCGCCAGGGTGGGGCAAACAGTCTTAGCCAGATTGATGGAGACTTGGATATGGTGGTCACCTGCATCTGCATACTGGGAGCAGGGAGGGCTCAACAAAGGAACAACGGCCTTCTGTCAGCACTTCTGTCTGGAAGAAAGCTTCCCCTCCAGCAGTCACCCTGAAGACAGACAATTCAGTTTCTCTCCTTATGTCCCTGCTGCTTTCAAGCTGCTGCTCCAGTGCTGGAGCTCTGAGTGAGTGAGCCTATCAGTGAGTAAGTATGTGTGCAGGCCCTTTAAGAGAATCGCCTGGGACTCTGCCACCCTCACTGGCCACAATGTCTGCTGGTTTTCACAGCCAGAAGTTATGGAGACTTCTCTCCCTGGCACTGGAACTTTGAGCTGCTAAGCCTGGTATAGGGCCCCTCACTCCTCATGGGGTCCTCTGCTGCTGAGATATCCCTCCCAATTTTTAACCACGACATACTGGTACGGGGAACAGCCCCTTCCATGTCTCTGCCCCTCTTACCAGTTTCCATGTGGCTTCTTCTGTATATCCTTAGATATAGGTCTTCTGTTCAGCTAGACTTCAGGCGACTCTTGATGATGGCTGTTCTGTAGTTTGCTTGTAATTTTGATGTGGTCATGAGAGGAGGCAAGCACAGTATTTACCTACTATACCATCTTGACAGAACATTCCACATATTCGTGATTTAAATCAACAATAGCAACAAAAAGAGCAAACTGCCAGCTAAACCAGTAATAGACATCACTTCACTGAGCATAATAAAGAGTATCTATCTGAAACTAGTAACCAACAACATAATGATGGGACTCTAGAACATTCTCACTCAAGTCAGGATCAACACAAGGGTTTATCTTACCATTATTATATGGAAGTTCTATCCAATGTAGTAAGATAAGAATAATAAAAGTACAAGTATTGGAAAAGAAGAGCTAAAATATTCATGATTTGTGAATTACAGCTGAACATGAAAAAAGTCCAAGAAAAAGAGAATTAACTGAAACACTTTGAGAACTAATTTTAAAAGAGTTAAGTACAGCTGCTGGTTACAAAAGTAACATAAAAATCAACAGCTTTCCTACATGTCAGCAACAAAATGAGAAGAAAAATAGTAATCAAAATTTCAGAATAGTAATCAAAATTATAAATACATAAAAATAATTTTTTAAGTGTGAGGCTAATCTAAACAAACTTACATACTCTATAAAAGAAGATATAATAAATGAATAAATGGAAATGTTCAATGCGTCTGGCTTGTAAGATTTAAAATTGTAAAGGTACCTACTGCATACCTATTGAAACGGCTAAAATTAAAAAGACTGACCTTATCAAATGCTGGTGAGGGAATGGAATTGGGAAAACTGGAACTCTTATCTACTGTTGGTATGAATGTAAAATGGTACAACCACTTTGGAAAACAGTTTGGCCGTTTCTTAAAAAGTTAAACATAGACCTACCACATCATCAGTCATTCCACTCCTAAGTATTGACCCAAGAGAGATGAAAGCATATGTCCATGTAAAAACATGTTTAGGAATGTTCATAGCTGCTTTATCTGTAATAGCCAAGAACTGGAAACAACCTAAATGTCCATTGGCAGATGAATAGATAATCTGTGATACAGCCATTCAATGGACTACTACCAGAAATAAAATAGAGTGAACTATTCATGCACATAACATCACGAATGAATGTCAAACTAATCATGCAGACTGAAAGAAACCAGACAAAAAAGAACATATACTATATGATTCCATTTATATAAAAATCTGGAAATGGCAAACTAATATAACATGACAGAAAGTACAACGGTGGAAAAGAGCAGATGTGGGAGGAACTGTCAAGGAGCATTAGAAAACATTTTGGGATAATGGTATGTTCTTTATCTTTATTGTGGTGATGGTGTCATAGGTATACACACGTCAAACTTACCAAATAACATTCTTTAAATATGTGCAATTTACTGAATTTCAATTATACCTCAATAAGACTTGTTTTTAAAATTTATCTGGAAGAACCAAAGAGAAACACACAATTTGTGATTTTTATCCAGACTTACATCCTATCCTTTTGATATCCTAACGACCCTAGTAGAAACACTTAAATATTCAAATCGTTAAGTACAACAGTTGTATTGATAGTTACAATCTAAAAAGTGTAAGATTATCAATTATCACCAAGTTTATTTTAATAATATTGCCATTACATTACCAACGGTATTTGTATTAAAACTTGACAAATTCGTCTATAGCCTATGTATTACTAAATAAAAATAGCAATGAGATTAACTGAAAAAGAACCAATGAAAAAGAATAAATGAGTAAATACTGAGCCTACCAGCTTTTTAAATGCACTATCCAAATAGATATGAAATGGCAGGAAAATAGATCAGAGAAACAAAATGGAAAATCCAGAAAATAGATCCAAGTTTACATAATACTTAAGCAATTAATAAACGTGGCATCTCAAATCAGTGAGAAAGAATTATGTTTTTCAATAATTGTCATTGAATAACTGGCTAAATGTTTGATTAAAAAATGAAGATCCTTACCTCACACCATATATCACATTTAATTCCAGATGGATGAAAGATTAAAACATATGACTTTGAGTTCTGGCAACAAGAGGGACAGAGCTAATGCAGAATCTCAACCACTGCCAACATCCATAAATACTAGATAAATGTAACTTTAAAAAATATTAATATTTAATGTGTAGCAGCTCACACAAGAAATAAAAGCACTCCAGATACTAAAGGAACTAAGAATTCCAAAATATTAAAAGGAACATTGAGGCCATGGCGATCATGAAGTATGAATGAGTAGGGAGGGAGGAGATAAGAGGAAAGAAATATTGGTTATTAGATGTGGAAATAGGCCTTAATGGCTATAGGCTTGGGTTTTAGTACCCACCCACAGACACAAGATGGTGCCAGGAGTGAGAAATGAGACCCTGCGTTCTTTCCTTTATCGGTATTTCATGAGCATCTACTATATGCCAGGCCTCCTGTAAACAAAACAGATCAGGATTCCTGCCCTTACATAAACTTACATCCTGACAAGTGTTAGAATGGAACAAATGGGAGGATGTTAATAGACATAAGTAAATTAAATAGTATGTTAGAAGGTGGTAAGTGTTATGGGGGGGAGAGAAAATACTGGTAGAGCAAGATAAAGGTGATCAGGAGTGTGCATGTGTGTATATGTGGTGTGTGTGAAAGAGAGAGAGAGGGAGGGAGGGAGAGAGGGAGGGATAGAGATAGATAGATAGATAGATAGATAGATAGATAGATAGATAGATGATAGATAGATAGATAGATAGATAGGTAGATGGATAGATATAAGGAAGCTGTTCAAGGATATTAACTAGGATAGTCAAGGCAGGCTACACTGAGAAATGACAACTGATTAAAGACTTGAAGGAACTGAGAAAGCCATCCATCTGAATATCTGGACAGACCGAACTACCAGGAAGAACAGACTGTGGGGTTGAAGGACAAGGGTATAGGTAGGGAGACCAATGAGAAAACTAGCAGTAATCCAGGTGGCAAAAAGCCTGGACCTTCCAAATGTACCCTAAGTGACAGGGGGACTAAAAATCTTTGTCCATCAACCTAAGGTGACAGCAAAAGTTTGTCTCTACCCAAAACTCTTGAGTAAAGGAAAAAAAGTCTTCAATAGGAAAAATTAAACCTCAGACCTGCTAGAGATCAGAGGCAAAATGCATTCTCCTCATGTCTTACAGGAATTTCCAAGGTGATTAATTAATGGAAAAATCAGTCCCAAGACAATGATCACTCTAGGATGTTTGGCAAAATCACTTGATAGAAACACTTCCAGAACTAAGACCAGTGGGATTTCTACAAAATCCCAAGTAATGATAAGTTTATAGTCAGATAGTACAAAGCACACAAGGAAATCATTCACCATGAGCAAAGATCAGCAGACAAAACAAGCAGAAGGATCAGTCCCCCATAGAAATTAAGATCATCCGTCACACTAAAAAGAACTATAGGATAAGTTATGTTTAAGATTCTTTACAAGGTAACAATGCTGGGCAAAAGAAGACAGGTATTGCAAGAGAACGTACAGTATGATTTCATTTATGTGAAGTTTAAGAACCGGTAAAACAAAATGTATGGTGTTAGAAGTCAAGATGGTAGTTATAGTGAGAAAAGGACATGAGAGGGCCTTGTGGAAATGTTTTATTTCTCGATGACTGAGCTAGTTACACAGATGAGTGGACTTGGGGAACATTCATCCAGCTGGACACACCTGATTTGAAGAGAAAAGACTGGCTCGCTGACATGCCAGAGGGCAAAGAAGGAACAGGTCCCATGTCTGGCCCTCCCCAAATGGCAGCACTGGTGACTGAGAGGTGGGGAAATTCCTGGTAGTCTTGGAGGGCAAGCCTAAGTGAGGTCCCCCAATCAGAGCCTGAGCAGTCTTCTGAGAGAACCCCAATGGGATGGAGAGGGGAGGAAATACATCACTCAAGTTGTAGAGCTACTCGCAGTTGAGATGGTATTGGAGGGGAACGGGTAATGCAGATTAGAAAAGTCCTCAGGAAGAAGGTGCATTCCACTGGAACACAGAAGATGAGAGCTAAAGATGGTCTTTATGGCCCCAACCCCTCATTTTACGGAAGAGAAAAATGAGGCCCAGAAAAGTAAAGGGACTTACCTAAAGTCACCTCTGACCCCCAGGATTAACAGTTTTCCTTGACAGGGTATGTACAGAGTAAAGACAAGAGGCAACAAGGCACAGGGGTTGAAAAGCAAGACTCCAGCGCCACACCACTTAGATTCTAATTCCAACTCCACCAATTGCCAGTTAGCTATGTGACCTTGGGCAAGTTCTGTATCCTCTGTGTGCCCCTATTTCTTCATCTGCAAAATGGTGTACACAACTTTCTACAAAATGTACAACCAATGTATAACTGCTATCTACTACAGCTGAACAAATACCCACCCAAGGACCCAGTGAGTCCACTTCTAGATACACACCCAACAGAAGAGCATCCATATGTGCATCCAGAGACATGAATAAGGATAGTCGCAGCAGCATTATTTTTAATAGCTAAAACCTGGAAACAACCCAAATGCCCACCATTTGAAACGAATCAGATAAATAAATGTATATACGTATACCATAGATCACTATAAAAAGCAATGAGAACTAGAGCGGCCAGATGGCTCGGTTGGTTAGAGCGCGGGCTCTGAACAAAAGGGTTGCCGGTTCGATTCCCACATGGGCCAGTGAGCTGTGCCCTCCACAACTACATTGAAGGACAACGACTTGGAGCTGATGGGCCCCCCAATATTCCCAAATAAAAAATAATAATAATAAAGCAATGAGAACGAATAAAACTACAACTACCCATGGATAAATACCACAAATGTACTACTGAGTCCAGAATACAATTCATTTACATAAAGTTCAAAACCAATGTATGGCAGGTGGGGGGTCTAGTGACTGGAAGGGGGCACAGAGCAGCTTCTGAGGTGCTGGTATGTTCTTGATGTGGGTGCTGGTTATTCAGGTACGGTCCTATGATGAGAAGTCTTTGAGCTGCTTACTTATGAGTCATGTGCTTTCCCACATGTATGTTATACTTCAATAGAGAAGTTTACTTAATAATAATAACAGAACCCACCTCATAAGGCCATTATGAGGACTAAATGAGGTATATTTGCAAAGTGTTTAGAACAGAGCGTGGCAATAGTAAGAGCTACGGAAATGTGTTGTGCATGTGGAAAGGTGAAGTACAAAGTCTAAGATGACCACGTTGCCTCTGGGGGTCCTTCCTATGGCCCCTCTGAACCCCCTGCATGACAAAACATGACAGCTTCTCCCTCCTCATCCTTCCTCACATACCCACATGGTCTTGAGCAGAGCCCCCAAGACACTAAGACATTGAAAGCCCAGAGAGCCAAATAACATGCCCAAGCTCACGCTGCAGGTAGAATGGACTTAACCTCTGAAGCTGGAGAGAAGCTCTTAACCATAATCCCTAATACATGCATCTTGGCGTTTCGTATATTATTAGACAAAATGCGGTGCTCTCTGATCTTGATTTTAGAACGAAACATTTTCTACAGATCAGGAAAATCTGAACTTGCTTTTCACTTTCACTGGATGTTCTTCTTCAGAGACCTTTGATTTAAAAAAGCAAACGACAACAAAAACAGCAACAAAAAACCCCAGCTCTCGATCCCTGGTTCCAGCACTAAACTACGATGAAAACTACAGGGGAACGCCCACTCCATTCTTCCCGAGCATTTCTGGGTATCATGATGGCAGGTCTACCAGAAAATGTGGTTTAAAAAGGATTGATTTCTGTGGGTTGGAGTGAGGAGCAATTTCCTCCCTTGTGGCAGCTGGGAAGGCCGAACACTTTCTCACCGTGAATTCTCTCCAGGTCTGAGCCATGAAGTGAGACAGGGCTGGGTCTGGGAATAAAGAGTTGGCTGAGAGGAACCTGCCCACCTCTGAGGTCTGGCTTTAGGCAGAGGAAACAAGTTGGCTTCAGGACTCAGAGCAGGGAGGCCAATGTCCAACAGCCCTGCCCTGAGGCGCCCAACCCAAAGGTACTTTCATGTTTCAGATGCCAAATTCTGTATCTGTAAACACAATGTGTTTCCTTTTTCATGCCGGGGTTGGGACTGTTATTGTTCGGCATTTTCTGCACACCGGCCCAAATGTAAGCAGAGCACTGAGGGAAGTAGCCTGGAAGAGCCCTCGTTTCTCAGGGCCACAAAGATGTGGTTTGGGGTCAAGGGTCCAACTTCTCCGGTGGGAAGAATTACACCCCAACCTGGGCAGGGCCCACGGGGGTGGGGTGCGCTGACCCAGGTTGCAGTGTCATTTCCTTCACGTTTCGGGGCACTGGTGAGCTTTTGCCTCAAAACCTGAGGCAGTTCTGGAGCTCTCCCAGTCCAGAGGACCTGCCTGGAGAGGTGACTTCAGAGCTGATACCCCTAGCAAGACCACTCATTTCAGGGAACTGTAGTTTCTAGAAAATCTCGACATGGAAGAAAACAACAAAAACACCATGATAGACCAAATGCAGGAGAGAAAAGTGAACTGGACGAAACTCTAATCCTTCCATGATACAGGAGCCAAATCCGAAACCTGCTTCAAGATCCTCAGCACCTCCCAGTGTCCACAACATTTGGCAAAGTTCCTCACTTTGGGGGCCCTCCCATGTTTACAATTAGTGCAAGTGTACAAGTATTCACCTTTCCACATGCACAACCTCCCCAGTGAGAGTGTATTTCACCTGCAGGTAGGGCATCCACTTCACTTCTCTTTACATCCCAGTCAAGAGCCACCTGACCACTGAACACTCCAGAAACGTCCACTTACAGGATACTTCCTTTTTTTTTTAATTTTGGAATATTGGGGAACAGTGTGTTTCTCCAGGGCCCATCAGTTCCAAGTCGTTGTCCTTCAATATAGTTGTGGAGGGCGCAGCTCACTGACCCATGTGGGAATCGAACCAGCAACCCTGTTGTTCAGAGCTCACGCTCTAACCTACTGAGCCATCCGGCTGCCCCACAGGGTACTTCTTTGTCTGCAGGGTGGAGCAGCAGGGAAAGGTCTTCTGAGACTGAAAATAGCATACAGCTTTCATCTCTTAGGCTATTCTAAGCAGTAATGGCTGCCTAGGTTATTATATTGAGAAGAGTTCCAATACCCTAAGACCATTTCTGGACTTAGGAAAAAAGAGTCCTGTGATTGAGTAGCACTGTCTGCCCCGGGTTCAGAATGGGACAGTGGTGGTACATTTGCTAGACACTCACCACAGCCACTCCAAGCAGGAACAGATGAAATAAGCACTGACACTGGTAATCAGGCAGGCAGGAAGTGTCCGTCACTTTGGGACCTCAAATATGGAATATAGCACAACAAATAGGCCCCCAGGAAACTAAAAGAGATATCTCATTTCCTTGTTACACAGGACTCAATTATTCAAATCCAGCTCCTTCAAAGGTCCCTATAGTCCTACAGGTTGTCTGACTTCGGTGTGGAGCTTCTGGAATGTGTGAAAATTGGACAACAACCAATTATCTCTCATCTGTAGGCAGAAAAGGACTGGAGGAAAATCTAGAAAATCTAGCAATAGCACTAGCCAGAAAGGAGCATGGATGGGCCCCCAGCTAAAACCCAGCCACCTGAAAGAGGGCTCAGACCTCACTTAGGCTGGCTTGAATCCTCCACAGAGAGAGATTTCCAGCATCTCCTTCCAGGCACTAGCTGAGTTGGAAAGATTCTTTAGTTATCAGTTGATGTAATGAACCAGGCTGTTACTTTCTGCTTTTCAAGGTTCTCACCCAACAGATTTTCTTTGACCTCTGAAAAGAAACTTGGAAGTCCACCATACCTACAGAGACATCTTTCTTCTGGGTCTTTTTTTTATATATATACATTAATGTACTGCAACATGAATTCATTTCAACTTAACTGTAGCTACTATACTAATCTTGATGGCAGAAGGGTCAGTGATGTCCAGGGATGACCCTAACATAGGTAAAGGCAGAGCACACTGCTCCATTCCTTGGAAGCACTCCTGCACACCTGTCCCCTCGGATGACATCTTCCCTTGTTCTCTGAGTGCCATCGGATGCCTCTGATAGAAATGTCCATTGCAAAGGAGGCTGGGGGCAGGAACTTAAGTGTCGGAAGGGAAAAGCTCAGAGTAGAGGCATTCTGCATCTCACCCATCACAGGACCACAGTCCCTTCTCTCTGTCAGAGGGTAGAACCAGCACAAAATAACATAGCCAGGGCTGAACACACACCTAGCTAAGGTCTCCAAGGAGCTGGGGATGGGAAGGGAATATTATTTCTATAGGCAGAGGACTGACAACTGAAATGGGCCTCTGCCTTCTGATGTGTGTGTGTGGGTGGGGGAGGGGTGTTTCACATGCATTATACAATGTTTCAAAGGCAGATTAAAATCCAATTCTGAGTTTACAGTAGAGATACATTTTTGAAATAAGAACAGGGAATACAACAATACTGAACTCACTATGTTGTGCTATACAAGTCAAACCTCAGGACAGCAGGCAGTACAGAGGCAAAGAGACCTGTGTCTGGAGGACTGTCCCAGGCAGCTCACTTATTTCAGAACAACCGTGCCTTGGAGCTGGTTGTAATAGGACATGGCTTTTATGTGACCAGCCTTCAAAACAAGCACTGCTAATATGCCCTGCTCTCTGTGTACGCAGTGGCGTCACTGAATAAGCCAAGATGTACCCTGCAGACCTGTCCACACTTAGATCAGTTTGTGTAAAAATTGCCCTTTGGTGGCAGGGACATCTGTTTTTCCAAAGTTTCGGTTCCTTGTGGCAATCTGATTAATGGAAGCGAAGCGCACATAAAGCACCCAGTACAATGCCTGGCATTTAGTAGGGGTTTGTGGTCTGTTTTCAGAATGCAACCTGACAACCACCTTGGACTGACATTCTAAGCTCTGCAGTTCCCCGGCCACCCAAACCAATGCCACACTTTTCGAGGCTATGGAGACCACAACGGGTGATATGTGTCTTTCCAGATGACAGGCAGAATGCTGCGGGCCTCTTTGCAAGTATTAGGTTGAAATCCTGAGCATTTCAAAAGCCTTCCTACACCTCCAGTCTCCCTCTAATGAAAAGCACTGCAGAAACCCAAGGTAAGATTATCACCTCTATAAAGGAAGAAGAAAATACTGGCTCACAAAATATCCGTGCTTGTGCATGATAGATAAGGTTGTTTTATAATCCAGTTCCCTAGAGAGCCATTTATTTTGGTGAGGCCAGTGTGCATAGCAGACACTATACAAGCCATCAAGATAACGCGAATACCAACCCAGTGGACTTTTGAAGTGTAAACATAAAAGTCTATTAAGAATACAATGTTGGTTTAATCCCAAGACAAAAAATTTACTTAATGAAAAGCACAACTCATCTCAAGAAGGAAATATCGATACCAGCTGTGAGCAGAAAATGAGGGGATTCCTTCCAGGGAACATTTGAATTTCAACCCACTGCCTTTCCAATATTTTCTCTGGACATAACGTCTCAAATACTTTTCCGAGGATCTCATTTTTCTGTAGGAGGAGGAGGAGGAGGTCAGAGAGAAGTCTGGGCAGGGCCAAAGGAGAGCTCAGCAGAGCCTGGAAACGCAGAGACCGGCCCCACAAGGTTTGCCCTGACACGACTCTGTCTCTCTTCTCTGGGGAGCATAGAGACTAGCCTCCCTGCCCACCAGATGCCAGGGAGAACCGCAGCAAGACGTTCCTTCCCGCTGCCATGGGGCCAACAGAGGTAACTGACAGCCCTGTGGTGCTGACACACATTAGCTGCCCCTACTAGCACCACGTCACTGACAAGTATATGCCATTAAACTCCTCTCTTTAATAACAACACTGCCAAGAAATTTTTCAATGTGTTCCCAGAGAAGCAATGGGATTCTGGGTACTAAGGAGAAAAGAGAAGGCCTTATTAAGGAAGATTTTCAGAAGGAGTCCTTAAAGAGGATTTTTCTGATTACGAGCTCTAGTCTACCACCTTTGAGAGAGATCACAGATGCTGGAATCAAGAAAGACTTGGTCATTAACAACACTTGTGGATGCTGAGAACCCACCAGGAAGTCTTTGAACCCTCTTTACTTCTATTCCTAACTCCCAGCTCCCACCAAGCCTGATGGCCAAACTGAAACACAACTTCTTATATATAATTTCATATTTAAGCAAGTATGAATAGAATAAATGTAATGTAATATAAGATCGTATTATATAACATAACATAAGATGGAAACCACCTGCAGTTCTAACAAGAAGCAACAGGTTGTTCCAACTTCTCTCCTATACATGGATATGTAACTGCCGTTCATCCCTCCATCCATCCTACGGGGATGTAGTACAGAGGATGCAATAAAACAAGGCATAAACATCAGGCTGGAGTCCCAGCTCTGCCACTTACTAGCTGTACAGGCATGTCGTACTAATAGCTAGTAGGCTTTGGGTAAACCATTTCATGTCTCTAGGTTATGGTTTCCTCATCTGTAAAATAGAAACAATAACAGTGTCTATTATGAGCATAGTCACCATGATTAAATGACTAAATTAATGTGAGTGCTTGGCAAAAAATTAGCCCTCAAGAGTTAATCGTCATAATGACAATAATTATAATAATTACTATGACTATGAAAACATTCACTGATCTACAGCTGTGTGCCAGGCTCTGGACTAGGCAGCAAATAATGTTAGCCTTCTGATTTTGCTGGAGTCTTTAGCAGGGCATTAGATGTCTCATGGCAACATCATCAATATAACCTCCCTCTCTTCCTGGGGATGACGGTAGGCCCACACACCAGAGCCGTTTACAGCGTGAGGAACCCCCTCCCAAAGCCATGTTTAAACAATTACGAGCATTATGTTGCAGGTACCCATGACCAGAGGAGGCCAGCCCAGCGTGGTGCTCATCTTGCAGAGACGTCTTTTGTGTGGGTTTTGGGTTTCAGCTGGGCAATGCAAAGCCATAGAGTGAGTCGCAAAACGAGTTTTCATAAGCTCACCCTGTCACAAACCAGTCAGGGGTTCATGCTGACATCCCCACAGTAAGATTAAACAGCATGCTTCGTCAGGCACTAAATACCAACACAGCTCCGACGTCAGGGGGACACTGATTAAAACTGATGTCAATAATTTATGAAACACAATATGGTCTTCAGATGCTGAAAGAAAGAAAGAAAAAAGGAAGGAAGGAAGGAAGGAAGGAAGGAAGGAAGGAAGGAAGGAAGGAAGGAAGGAAGGAAGGAAGGAAGAAAGAAGGAAGGAAGGAAGGCAGGCAAAAATGGCCTAGCAACCCAGGTGGTTTAAAATTGTTCGTCTATTTATTTTCCCTTCAATGTACACATGCCCCACCCCCACTATGCATGTAAGTGCTTCTTTACACCATGATTGTAAGTGCACATGTGTATAAAAGCATGTGAACACTGCTGATACATATGAGCGGAAGAAAGTATTTAGTTATTCCACTGAGAGCTGTCGAGGTTGTAACGTTATACACAGTCTTGTCTTTCATATTGTTTTGAGAGGTTTTGGGGGTTTTCTTTTTTCCGGAAGAAATCCAAAATTGCATGTATAATAAAATTGGGCTTTACAAAAGTTCACATTTATTCCGTAGAGAACTCAACCTTGAAACAACACCAAAAAGAAAGCTTGACCAAAGAAGACCTATAGGATATATGCATTTCTCAGTAATCCGAAAGTACCTTGGCCCTATGTAAAAGAACCATTTAGTCAAATGATAATATCAAAGTTTTCTTTAAAAGTTTTAGGGTTGGAGGTGGTTAACCTGGGAAAAGATGCCATTTTAGTCGATTATAAATTGTCTCGTTGTTTTATAAAGGCAAAACCAGAACAGCACAGTGACAATGCTTCATTTTTTATCAAGACTGATTTTTTTGGAATAAGAAAATATATACCTTTCTACTTTGCCGTAGTTGTAAATAATCTGGGTAGCTTGACTTTATATGTCAACAGTGTGAGATTCACAAGATGGGATTACGTTGGAGGGAAAAAAATCTGAGCTGCTGATAGTACAACAGTTAGGGTTTGAAGGATTTATTAATGCTTTTTCTTAGCACAGTGCTCTGTAGTGTCTCAGAACACCTGTCAAATACTAATTCGTTCACATATCTCCACTACAGGACCTTTTCATAAAAAGCTCGACCTTTAATTGTAAATCACTTTTAAATTGTCCTTGCTGGCTTTCTCTTTCACAGAATGATGGAAAAATCACTAAGACTTTAATTAAGACTTTATGGGGACTTAAACATGACTTTCCCGGCTGTATCTACAAGGTATCAGAACATCTATTCAAAAAGGAAACTAAATAACTTTAACATAGTTGAATTGGCTTGTTTTTATAAGATGACTGAATAATTGGCAAGACTTAAAGATACTTTAACTACTGAGAATTAAAATAACTTCAGTAAAAACCAGAAAATAGCCGATTATTTGTCATGTAGATTATGTACTTATTAGGCCTAATTAAACTTCTTGAGCAAAAAGGCTTACTAATTACATTAGTTAATATGTTGATTGCTCAATTTGGCTTTTAAAAAATGGTCAATCCAATTTGTGCACATAGTTAGTGCTTTAGTCAAAATACGAAATCCTAAACTATAGAGGTTATTTCAAGTGTATGGCCATTGTTATAGCAAATGCGGGCTATGCCTCCACATCCAAAGTGTCAGGGAGAGACAGGGGTGGCTGGTGTATCTGAAAAATACTAACGCTAAGAGAAATCTTCAAACCAGTAAAACGTTACCACAACATCCAGTTTATTTGCCTGGATGTATTATTCACTTGTATTTGTCCAATTAGACCCTGCTGGTGACAATTTGAAGGTATCTTTCACATGCACATACAAACTAAAACTGATAGCAAAACCCTGGGAGGCCCTTGGAATGTCAATACAGGGTTTTTACGCACAAAAGGAAGAAAAGAGGAAAGGGGGAAAGGAAGAGATGGGAAAAACCACCAATTCTGAAGGAATTCAGCAGATCAAAGGAATTTTACTCTCAAAGAACACTAAGCCCGGGTGTAACTACTATCTCACTGCGCAATCCTGAAAAGTCTCTTCAAACTGGCAACCAGTTCTGTCCCTTAAAGGAGGAGGAAGAACAATTCGGTCTGCAAAAGCGGGACACATGGACTGAAAAATGGAGGCCCCGCCATGCAACAGGAGGCACAGCCCTCTGCAGACCAGGACGCTTGACTGGGCCTCAGTGCCCACCCTGCTCTCCAAGACATGTTTTCCATTCGCTTGCTCAAAAGTCTGCATCCGCAGTCATGAGGCACAAACTATTCGACAACAACATGACACAATTAATCAGAACCAGACCTCAAAACGTGTGTTTGTGGGGACCAGCAAACTTTGCAATGTGCCTCAGAGGGTGAAGCAATTGAAGAGACTCACAGTGGCTATTTGGGGGATTGGGAGTGGAAAGGAAAAAAATCTATCTGTTCACAAAAGAGTGCACACCAAATGGCACTTTACGATCTAAATAATTTTCATTAAAATGAAATGAGGGATTTGGAAATTTACATCTCATACTGGAAAAGTAAAGTATTGTCTTACTACCCTCCCCCTCCTTTTCTCCGTCACCCCTGTCACCCCCCTCACCCCCGAAACTGATGCCTGAGAGTTTCTACAGCAGCAAAGTTGTACAATTCAGAAAGAGAACATATCCCTTTTTTAAGCCTCATTTCTGAACCAACATATTCACCAGTGCCGGTTTTGTCAGATTTTTCTTTCAGGAACTTAAACCCCATTATAAGGCGAGAATCTGGACCCTTAGTTAATTCAAAACTGTTTAATTTCACCAAAGCCTGACACTAACAAAAAAATCTGGTATACTTCTTTTTTTGGACCAGGATTGAATTGGTTTCAAATAATTACTGAACTCTCCTTTGTAATCTGTAGATAGTAATTAATTTAAATCACATCATTCTTTTGCTAACACAAACGCGCTATCCCAAAGAAAAAACAATTTTTTTTTCAAACCATAAAAGACAAATGAAGGGCACAGGAATGATATTCGTCGGGTACCGAACTGGCCCCAAACTGCAAATCCTTTTGCCATCTCCCAAGGGATTTGTGGTAGTGGGGCTGGAACTTCCCGGGAACCGGGCCGGGTTCCCCAACAGCGCGCCCAGCAGCAGCCCTAGGAAAGGGGTGGGGGGTGAATCCCAGGGTCCCGCCAAACTGAGAGGAAGGCAATGAGTGTTTGCATTTGGATCCGGGGTTAGGGGGACAAGTCGGCAAATTTTCTGCGAAACCCTCTCCCCGCAGCATTTCCCGTGTCTTGGCTTCGCAGTGCGCACTGGGAGCAAACCCGAGCGTCCACCTCCAGCGCCACGCAAGATAGTAGACCTGCTCTCTGCCCTCCCGGGTCCAGGATACCCCGGAACGCAGCTCCCACCATTCCCGCAGTGGATGCTACTCGGGTGCAGCCGCCGCCCGCGAACCGGAGAACCCGTAGTTGGGAGTCCCGGGAGAAGCTGACCGCGTCCCCGCCCGCCTCCCGCGTCCCCGCGGCGCCCCACTCACCCACGCACTCGTTGGCCTCGCGGGCGGTGGCGCGCTGCCAGGGCCGGTCGTAGTGGAAGGGCTTGCAACGGTCGCACTCGGGACCCGCCGTGTTGTGCCTGCAGTCGCACACCAGGCTATCGTCGCGGTCGCGCACGCAGCGGGCCGCGTGGCCATTGCACTTGCAGCGGCCGCCCACCTGCAGGTCCGACACCGCGTAGAAGTACGAGTCGCGCGCCAGCTCCGAGTCGTCCTCGTTCTCGTCGCCGAACGTGTGAAGGCGGCTGAAGGCCACGCGGATGTCGGTGGCCGTTACCCAGTCCTGAAGCACCGGTGAGTTGTCGAAGTCGTGAGCCGAGGGCCGCCCGTCCAGCGTGCTGAAGGCGATAAGGCCGCCCGAGAGCGGACGCATGTCCGTGTGCGAGTCGGTGCACACGGCCTCTTGCTCGTTCTGCTTAGTGATGGGCGCGCGGTGCGGCCGGTTGTACATCTTGCGGCATTGTGTGGAGTAGAACTGGAAGGGCACCCACGTGCGCCCGTAGTCCATGGACTTGTAGATGGCCATGGACTCGGGCCGTGGCGAGCAGAACTGCAGGCTCACGTACGTCACCTCGAACTTCTTGCCGAGCGACAGCGTGAGCGTGACGTTGTGCGGAAACTGCAGGTAGTTCTCGGACTGCCAGCACGTCAGGTTGTGGGGGTTGTTGAGATCGGTGAGGAAGGCGGGTGGATGCGCCTTCTTGGGGTCCGACGAGTTGCAGAGGTGGCAGGAGCGCAGCCGCTCCTCGCCGCGCTCGCTCACCACGCAGTAGCGCGCTGGGGGCCGGCCGCAGGTACTGGACACGCGCACGTCCTTGCCGAAGGCCGCGTTGACAAAGTCAGGGATGCAGCGGCGCGGGTGGCCGTTCTCGTCCGTGCAGGGGTCCGGCTGCGCCGCCTGGCCCGCGAACATACTGAGCCCGGGTCCGCCGCGCACCGCGCCCACCAGGCAAGCCACCGCCGCCAGCGCCGCCAGCGCCTCCCACACTGCGCGCATCATGCTGCGTCCAGCTTGCCCCGGCCCCGCCGCGCCGAGGAGTCGGTCCGACCGCCGCAGAAGGCGCCTGCGGAGAGAGGGGAGCTGCGCTCAGCCAGCGCACCCCGCGCCCTCCACCCCCCGGCGGGGCGGAGAGCGGGGGCGCGGGCGCACCCTCCGCTTTCCCAACACCAATCCGGCAGCTGACTGCCCGCCTCGCTCCCCAGAGTCCCGGGGACAGGCGAATCCTGGAGCCCCCAAGCCCGCACTGCCCGCGCTTCTTCCCGAGCAAGCGGCGAGCCGGGGCCGCGGACCAACGCTCGGCTTCCCAGCCACCACCGCCTCCATGCCGCCCTAGGGGCATGCCCGCGCCCGCCTACCCGTCCGCAGCCAGCCCGCCCAGCACCCCAAGTCGCCGGTGCAGGAAAGCACCGGGTCCTCCAACCCCACACGCCCCGCGCCCCTTCCTCCCGCAGCCTGGGGACCCTCTCCTCTGCCCCCGATAGCGTCCCCGCCGGAGAGTCCGCGTTCAGGACTTTACCTCTGGAAAGGGCAAAAGAGAAAGAAAAGTTTGCCCAGCCCCGGCCGGGGAGCCCGCACGCGGGACGGCGAGAGCCTCTCGCTCGCTGCTAGCAGGCGCGTCCTGCCTCAGCGCCGGCTTGCCAGCTCCATGCCCGGCGCGGCCGCTGCTGCCCCAGCCCCAGCCCTGGCCCGGCAGCCGCCGCCGCCTCTCTCGCCCGAGTGACTACGCGGCCGCCCGGCTCCCGCTGCTACCGCCGCGGTCGCAGTGCTGCCCAGCCCGCGCCCGGGGCGCACACACACTCACGCTCGCTGGCGCGCACTCACACACACGCACGCACGCCCCCGAGGGCTCTGCCGCCGCCGCCGCCGCCGCCGCTGCCGCCGCCACTCGCTCCGGGAGTGGGGGGCGGAGGGGAGCGCGGGGGCGGGGGGGCGGGACCGCCGGGCGGGGCGCCGGCCAATAACGTCGGCGAGAAGCCGCCCGCTCGCGAGCAAAGTTTTCACCCCGGGAAAGAAGAAAGTTAAAGGGAACCAGCCCGGGACACGGAGAGAGCGAGAGCGCAAGCGGGTGGGAACCGGGGAGCCCGAGATAGAGAAGCAGAGACAAAGAGAAAGCGAGAAGAGCGCCCGGGGAAACCCCGGAGAGGGGGCTGGGCCCGCGCGCACCCCATGGAGGGAGGAGGGGCCGGCGGGGGACTGTCAGCCTCTCCCCGGCCCCGCGCCGCCCGGAGAGCCCCGCAGGTTTCCGCCGGCCCCACGCCTTGGGGAGCGCGCACGCGGGGGGGAGGGGACAATTTTCTCCCTCCTGATCCCAACCAAACACATCTGTGTTTGTTTTCTTTGCTGCGCGGAGGTCGGGGCCTTCCTCTAACCCAGCCTGATGGCCCCGGTGGCACCGCGTACAGGACCGTGCCCCTGTGGGCAAACAGCCCTGGGTCATGAGGAAGGGGAGGAGGATGTAACCTCCGCCTTCTCACCCCTCCTGCCCGAAGCCCCTCGGGTCTGGCGAGAAGAGGCGGCTCCTCTGGGTCCCCCTTCCCTCCGCAGTTGTCAGTGCGCGCTTGGGCCTATCTGTCGGAAACGCGGCTCCTTTCATGCCGGGAAAGCTGTGGTGGACAGGAGACTATAGGAGAAAGAAGCCGGACAGCACCTGGGCACTGGCCAACGCCCCTCCCAGACAAGTCTGCAGAGCCTCAGGCTGGGGGAAGCCCAGCCCAACCCACATCCCTGGGGCAGGCTTATAGGTCCTTCTTCCTGGCTCACTTTTTTAAGGGTGCTATGCCCTATTCTCTCTCATGGGAGCCCCACAACTTTGCAAAGCAGGTTATTAACTCCTTTTTGCAGATGATCCTGAGGTCTCAGGAGGTGAAGAAACTTGCCCAAGATCTCCCAGCTAGCAAACATCAAATCCAGGAATAGACACCTGGGCTCCTTCCTCTCCTCACATTTGTCAAATGGACATTCCCACCCACTTATAGTCTCATGGAGCATTCTGGGGGCCACCCAGGCTTCTCCTTCTTGCCTCATTCTCTGCCACCTTAACAAAAGGACTGAGGACAGTGACAGCATCCTTTGACCATCTTGCAAAGAGCTTTGGGGGAAAGAATGCACTGGACTGAAAGTTTGGAACTAAATTTCTGTTGATTTATTTGCTACTAGGAATAGGTCTGGATTGAAAGCCCACGGTCCTGTTTCTGGCCCAACGGCTGACTTGCTGCATTAGGTCCATCAAGTGCCTCATTTTGTCTTATTGGCATTTTCATTAACTCTGAGACTCTGAGAAAGGGCCTAGGTTCATCTGGCCCAGCTCAGTCTCCTTGGAAGAACGCCTTTCTCGGCCTCTGTGAGAGACAGCCCCCCAAGCCAGCTCTTCCAGGCATGGGAGTTCCCCACAGCCCAAGGAAATAAATCCATTCCATTGCAGGACAGCCTGGATCCATCCTCTCCCTGGGGCAGTGCTTTTAGCTCTGCCTTCTTGTGCCATCACCACTCTCTACACTGGTTATTTATGCCTTACCTGTGGCAGAGAGGATTTCAGGTGACTTATAAGGGTGCTTAAAACATGGCAAGATAACATATTAATAAATTAGAAAGTGAGGTGAAAGGAGATAAATGAAATGTTTAACCACGGTGGAAAGTGAAATCCCAGTGATATGTAAGGCAGCATAGCAGTTAGAAGGACATGCTTTAGAGCCAGAGTGTGATACTGGCAAGTTTTGCAACTTTCTGTGCCTTGTTTTCCTCATTTGTAAAAGAGGTACAATAATACCTACCTCATAGGCTTGTGAGTATCAAATGAGTTAATACTTATCAATATTAGAGCTTGTAATATGCATGTTATATAATCTACATGAGTATACTTTCACACATATGTATATGTAAATATACATAAAGCCTGGCACAGAGTAAGTGGATGCAGAAATGTTAGTTCTTAGTATTAAATTGCTAGATCTTTATAGAAATTTAAATTTATTTCATAAATACATTTAATTAATCAACTTATAAAATGAAAAAAGCAAATTACAAAACACTATACCCCAAAAAACGCTATGCACAGATATTTTTATTTTTTCAAAAAGTATGCATACAGACAATATTGTTAATTGTGGTTATCTCTGGATAGTGAGATTAGAGGTGATTTTTTTTTTCCTTGTGTGTTCTCAATTTTGTATAGTAAAATAAGAGGGAAAGCTAAGAGAAGAAAGGAAAACCAAAAGGGAAGACCAAATAGAGATGGGAATAAAGCTAAAATGCACCCAGGAATGCCCTAGTCACCTCCTGTGGGTGGGTCACAGATTTGTCCCTAGAGCTTTCCCGCAGCCCAAGTGAAAAGGCCATGTCAGTTACACAATTCCCAGTGTCCACGAGATGAAAACAGACTTATTACTCAAGAGAATTACAACTATTTCTGGTACTAAAATCAGACAGGAATTTCTCCTGGGGGGCCTCATAAAGGGAATACAGTGTGAAGCAACGAGCAAAACCCCTTGGCGACACCCCCTTAACAGTCACAGCAGAGAGCTAGCTCTGTGCAGTGGTTTCTGGGATGGCCCACGACACCAGCTGATGGCATCACACCAAAACACAGGAAAAGACCCGCTGACAAGGACAGGGCTGAAAGAGGCAAACCGGGGTACCCCGCTCACCACCCGAGCCCTCTTGGGTCTATTTTGAGGTATGTGCAAGACTGGATCAGCGGGTGCTTTCCAAGTCTGCCTCCTGCTGCTGCTGGTTCTGTCCACAGAGATTTTGATGGCTCTTGCATGGCAGCAAGTTTGAAATTGCCCTTCGTGGATATAGCTATTTTACGTTGCCAGCTGAGCTGAGGGGAATTGGGGGCGGAGGGGCTTTTAATTTTTATTGTGGTCACTTAGGCCGAAGCTTATCTTCTTTAGTAGTTCCTGGTGGACAGGACTGTCTCACCTTGTATCTTGGAGGTCTGGAACATTCTGGACACAGTAGAACTTTTCTACTTCCATTCCAACCCACACCTCCCAGTCGGTCCAATTCCAGTCTGACACAGCAGCCCAGACCAAGGTTCTGCCTCTCCAAATTTTTGAAATCAGCTCCTTATCATCCCTCCGTTTTGTATTTTCTAGACAAAATGTTCCCGGTTCTTTTAAAGCTTTCTCATAGGACATTGTTTTCTGACTACTCTGCAGACTCCCAATGCCCTCTAATTTGTCAGTGTCCCTTCCTAAAACATACTGTCTTTTGAGGGGACAAATGAAAAAAACAGATGTCCAAGTGTTGTGAAAGCATCTCAAAGTGGGGGTTATAAATACACACCCGCAAAGGCATGTCAGGCTCTAAGCAGCGGGATCCATGATGCAAAGTGGAGTTCAAAACACAACAGTGTGGCTCTCGGGTGAGAAAGTAAATTCCCACGTGTTTCTTCAAGGAATGTGTTGGGAGGGGAAGCTGCCATTCTTGGCACCCAGCCTTACCTGAAGCCCGAGGATCACCCTAGGAAGAGGAGAATGTGGCAGATTCAAGAAAACTCAGAAGTAGCCAGAATAGGAGGAGGAAAACAGGAGACTCCGGTGTCCTAGAAACCAACAGGCGAGTTTCAAGGAAGGAGGGGCAGTGAGCACTGTCACATGCCATCAAGGTCAAGATAAGATCTGAAAGGAGTCCTTTGGATTAAACTGCAAGGAAGCCATTGGTGACCTTGACTGGCAGTGGTGGAAGAGTGGTGGGGACAGAAGCCAGACTGCCTCAGGTTATGGAGTGAATGGGAGGTGAGAAAGTGGAGATAGTGAGTGTAGACAACTTTCAAGAAGTGTGAAAACAAGTGGTAGGAAAGAGATGGGGTCATAGCAGGAAGGTGGCATGGGATTGAGGGAAGATTGGGATTTTTTATTGTTGTTTATAAGATAAGGCTATTTAAACATGCCCTAAATGTTGATAGGAAGGAGAAGGTTGAAAACAGATAAAACCAGCTTTGTAAAACTGGTGGTCAGGTGGTCTGAAAGCTTACCTTGTTTCAGTAGAACAGGAAGTGACACCACCTACTGAGAGTGAGGGAACAGGTGGGAGCATTGAAGCTTTGGGACAGGGGAGAAGGTTTGATGAGATCATTACAGAAAAGAGGATAATGTTTGCTGGGCAGATAAAGATCCTATTGAAGTTGGCGATTATCTATGAGAAAGAATGCAAACCAGCAAAGTCACTGGACTCCCCCACCCGCCGCCCCCAGCAGTGTTCAGCAGCCCCCTGTGTAGACCTAGAGAAAGCAGAACAATTGGATTAATCTAGAGTTGAGGGTTTGTTCCAGGAGGTGGGACAGAAGGACAAGGGGAAGAGGGTGGCTGATGTGACGGGCCATGAAGACAAAGCTAAATTTAGAGAGAAGGAAATGAAGGGCATGGCCAGAAGAGGGAATAGAGAGGCCAGGGGTCTAGACCTCTGGTGTTCACTACAATAGCTAGTAACCACATGTAGCTATTTCATTTTCAACTTGAATGAATTAAAATCAAATAAAATGTAAAGCTCACTTTCACAATTGCCCATGATTTGGATAGCACCAATAAAGAACATTTCCATCATCATCGAAAGTTCTATCAGACAGAGATGGTCTAGCAGATTCAGGAAAATAGAAGAAGAGGTGTGGTGGGGAATAACTAAGGAGACTGTGGTCCAAAACCAGATGTCTGAATTGAGGAGTCCAGAAGTGGAACAGCTCTGGGTGATGACATCGCCCACGGAGGGCAAGAGGGGAGTTTCTGCTGGGACGCAGAGCTGAAGGTGACTGGAGAGAAGGAGGTCAAGGTACCCAATAGGCTGTCCCCCTGGGGACTAAAGACACTCGGAAGCAGCAGCAGGGCTTGGGGCAGCGATGAAAACTGAACCGGTGCTGGTGTCTTCAAAGAAAGGGGAGTGACCTAGATGGAGAGGGGATTCCAAGGATGAGATGTGGACGGTAGAAGAGCTGTGTGGTTCTGGCCTGTAAGGAGCAGGGTTCTGTTGTTGGTGTTTTAATGAAGATGGAAGGCACGTTGGGGACTGAGGAAGACAACAGATCCCCCCACGAGGGCATTGGTATGTGTGGTGTGGGAGAAGAGCAGCCCCGCTGAAGGGCGCTGCAGTGTGCGTGGGGTAAGGCCGTGGGGTAAGCATGAAGGCAGGTAAGCTGTCAGTGAGCAGGGTGAGGATGCAGGGGAGGGCTTATCCCAAGGATGGGGTCACCAGATGGCACCGGCTAATGGTTTGTGAGCAAGGAGGACAGGAAGAGAGTAAGGGCTTAGGAGAAATGATATGACCTGAGGGGCTTTCATCATGGGCATGACTAAGGATTTTAGTCTTTACATCAAGCATTTATATAATGCTTACTGTGTGCCAAGCACTCTGCTAAGCACTTTATCAATCATTAACTCATAATAATCTTATGAGATTGGTGTACTATTATTTCCATTCCACAGAGAAGGAAACTGAGACACAGAGAAGGAATTTGCTGAAGATCACATCTCTGGTAAATAGAGGAGCAGGGATTTGAACCAAAATGGCCTGGTTCCAGTGTTTGAAGCTCTTAGCACCTATGAGCAAGACAGGCTTGGCTGCCATAAGCTTTCTGACACAAATGGGTCTCAGCCATCTCCAGACAGGAGAAGGGAGTCAAGTCTACCAAAAGTATGAGCCGTGATCTGGCTCGACTGTGCTTCTGAGCATGTCTGGTTCAGTTAAGAGGACAGACATTAAATGATTTGATTTCCAGGACTCCCAACTTAGGCTGGAAATTGCAGCAGCGGAGGTAATCCCAGCATCTGGCCTTGCCAAAGGGGTCAGTGTGCCCTAGATGGATTGTTTCGTTCAGAAATGGAAAGAACTTAGACCAAGCTTGATTCCAATTCACCATTTACCGATTGTATGACCTTGAACAAGTTGCTTTACCCATCTGAGCATGTTTTCTCACGGTGAAATTGGGGTCATCACACTTACCTTATAGGTTTGTTAGGTGCTTACGAAAATGTATTTGAAAGGAAAGAAGCTGGAACAGAGTAGATGCTCAAATATGTGAGAGTTAAGAGGTGCTTTTGTTTTATACTCATAGTCCTCAGATCTGGCTCCCAGATCCCTCACCCTAGAAGAATTAGGGGCATCTTCTCGTCTCAAGGCTTCTCGCGCCTGGCTCACCTAATCGGCCTCATGGAGATGGCTCAAGGGATCCATCCCAGGTCCCTGGACAGGATTCCAGGAGCTGTGACTGTTCTGGAAAAGGTTTTAGAGCATGGGAGGGCAGGGCTGGACAGTGCGTAGGGTTCCCAGAGATGTACCCATTTCTTCAGTGCTGTTTCTCTGCATCTTCAGCTCAGGCCTCCCCTATTGCAGGCTTCTTGGCTGAGGATTCAGGAGTTGGGCATAGAAGCCATCCAAACCCCAAATCTGGCAAATCCTTTAATCTACCAGAGCTCTTTGAAGGGGTGAAATGCCTGTGGATAGGGGGAACCAGCAGATGTAATTTATTTTCATTTGCAAAAAGCTTTTGACAAGGTCCCACCCTGAACGCTATTAAAATAAAGAAAATGGAGCACGGTGGGGGGAAGTTTTGTCATGGATGGAAGCCTGGCCTTCGAGGCAGGAAACAAAGGATGCAAATAAAGGACCGGTTCTCTAGGTGGAGAAAATAATTGGGGGGGGGAGAAGGGTCCTCTGAGCCCAGAAATGGGGCTCAATTCATTGAATATTTAGACAAAATCTGAAGGAGGGAGTCCCTTCAGTATAACCTCAAAATTTAGAGGTGACACCGGAGTGATGCCAAGAGAAATAGAGTGAATGGGAGGGTCTCAAGAGGGTGTTTGAATGGACTGTGGAACACAGACAGGCTTGGCAGAAGGCGATGCATTTGGTGAGAAGTAATTTGAAATTC
This sequence comes from Rhinolophus ferrumequinum, assembly GCF_004115265.2. Taxonomy (NCBI): domain Eukaryota; kingdom Metazoa; phylum Chordata; class Mammalia; order Chiroptera; family Rhinolophidae; genus Rhinolophus; species Rhinolophus ferrumequinum. The sequence continues at coordinate 10,130,836 of NC_046304.1, forward strand.
TCTTATTGGACGCAAGGTTATCAGTTAATGTCGAAAAATACTATTTTAGGACTCAAATACAACCTTGTTGTTTTTGAGATTGTTTCTGTGGAGATTGTTTCTCCACAGAAATACTATTGGCATTCAGGATCAGAAAATCCTTACTGGGCAGATCCGTCCTGACCACTAGAGGACATTTAACATCTCTGACCCCTGTCCACTAAATACCAGGAGGTCCCATCCCCCCACACACACACCAGTCATTATGACAATTGAAAATTGGCTTCTCGTATGTACAAATTCCCCCGGGGAGAGCCCACCCCAGCACCCTGACCCACTTGAAATGTAGCCCATTTTGCTAATAAGGCCAAAAGAGGCTAAATACATTCTCAGGAAGAGTACTGGAAACTAAAGCAAGATACATCTATGATCTTCTAGGAAATCCTAGTCATCATATCTCAAAATACTTATGGAGGTAGAGATGGCCCAGACAGGGCCACCTTGATCGTGATAAGTGTGGGAAACACAAACAAAGCAGAGGAGGGGACAGAGAATGCCAGGAGAGGTAGATTTTAGACATGGTACTTGGAGGCAAGAGGAGGGTGGTCTCTGAGAAGGATACAGTAGAGCAGAGTTAAGTGAGGAAGGGGGCTGCAGGATAAGGGTGGGGTGGGGTGGGTGGTAGGAGAATGTGTATTCCAGCCAGAGGAAACAGCAGGTGCAAGAGTCCTGTGGCAGAGCTTGCCTTGTGTAAGGAACAGGAAAGAAGAGCTTGATGGAGGCTTGGTGAGCAAGATGGGGAGTGGTAGGAAGTGTGATCAGAGAGGCAGGCACAAGCCAGGGTATGCAGAGCACTGCAGACATTGATAAGTAATTTGAACTCCTTGGGATCCATCCTGGGTGCCTCCAAGGCCCTGGAGTTGCTTTTCCCCATAGCTCTTAATACCATCTTGTTTCCCTAACTAGTTCATGAGCTTCTTGAAGAAGGAACCGTGTCTTTCCCCTCTGAAAATCCCCAGTGTTTAACAGACTGCCTGACACAGAATAGGAATGCACTACAAATTCATTAAAATTAGTCAAAGACCACAGAATTATAGATAACTGATGGTGGTGCCCAGCTATGGAAGGCTTAAAAATGTTCCCCAAAAGATATCCATGTCTTAAACCCTGGAACCTATGAATGTTACCTTATACTGCTGAAAAGGGTCTTTGCAGATGTGATCAAATTAAGGATCTTGAGATGGGACTATCATCATGGATGATATGCCATCACACGTGTCCTTATAAGAGATTAGCAGAGGGAGATCTGACAAGATAGAAGGCCATGTGAAGACAGAGGCAGGAATTAGAGTAGTGCAGACACAAGCCAAGGAATATCAGTAGCCAGCAGAAGCTGAAAGAGACAAGGAACTCATTCTCCTCCAGGGCCTCTGGAGGGAGACAACATTTGATTTCAATCCAGTGATAGTGATTTCGAACTTCTGGCCTCCAGAACTGTGAGAGAATACATTTTTGTTGTTTTAAGCCACCAACTTTGTAGGAATTTGTTACAGTGGCCTAAGGAAGCTAATACACCAACATCCCAGAAATGCCAGAATTGAGAGGGTCCCTTGCAAATCTTAAAAGATGAGCTTGGGGTAAAGGAAAGAAACAAAAAGAGGGAATGCTAACACTCTGGTCTTGAGATGTTTGTGAAGTCTTCCTTTGGTTCTTCTTCTCATGAGTAGTGGCCATGTCTCACTGTTCTTTACCGCCCACAATGCTGAGTTCAGTGTCTCCAAGGTAAGCTTGCCAAGTGCTTGCTCTTTGTGTTAAGATATTGTAAACCCCCTTTTCTGGAGGACAGAGTTGCAGCACCCTTTATGATTTAGAACACATTCCAGAAGTAAGTCAATAGTCTCCTGAGCATTTGAGAGAAGAGTAGCCACAGTATCAGGGGACTTCAGTCAGAAATTCTTCACTTAGAAGCGTTTGTAAGCTGACATCAGGCCAGGCATCTTCTGTTCTCCCAGAGTCATAGAGAACCACAGATTAGGGTCCTGGAGAAATGGTGACTGCTGAACATGTTACGTTGAGAAGTGACAGCTGACAGTAGATTCTACCCCAGCCACCACCCAGGGACTTACGGCAGGTCCCACCCAGATTCATTGCTGCATTAGAGCCCAGTGGAGTTAGAGAATAGGAGCAGCCCTTAGAAAACATCCATCCAGTGTTCCCCAGTTTACAAATGAGGAAACTGAGGCAGGGAGGCTAAGCAAATTGCCGAGGAGCTGATGTTCCTAAAGATGACCGTGAGTTATCGAACTAGATTGTGGTCACCCATTCAACCTAGGGAACACCTCCTATATTTGGTCCTACTGACTTAGGTGGGGGAAAAATTATGATTCTGATGGAAAAAAATCCTTTTCGTGAAAAATTTCTAGGCTTAAGGGAGTAATCTTCTGTTAACTGCAAAAATCAACTATGTGGAACAGCTTATTTTTCCCAAATGTCAGTAAAATGAGGCATTACTGGTCTGCACATCACACAGGGAAAAATTTAGGGAGCTTAATTCCAAGAGGTAGTACAGGATGAAAACAGACATGGACCATCGATTCCAAACAGATTGGTTAAGTACATGAATTATTCAACTATGATAAGGTATTAAAGGAAAGTAGGATTTGGGTGGAAGGAGGGGACCTTTCTCTCACTGAGGCTAACATCAGGCAAGGAGTGCCACCATGCTAGCCCCAAAATGATGCCAGAAACCACACACAGGCTGGATGGATATGACCTAACCTAGAAAGCTACTTCCTAGGCTCTGGCTTGGGCACCTGGTTTATGGGGTCTCCCAGGAAGCCCAGGTTCCTAGCTCTGTTTGCATGGAGTTCCTTAGGTGGTCTGCAGGACAGTGCAGGCCCAAAAAGACTACTTGCACTGTGCTCCGATCTCACACACTCCCTGACCTTTACACTTCTGAGACGGTGGGTGCTATGAACTAAATGATTGTGCCCCCCTCCCAATTCATGTGTCGAAGCCCTAATTCCCAAGGATGGGATTAGTGCCCTTATAAGAAGAGAGATGAGAGACATAATCTCTCTTTCCACCATGTGAGAACACAGCAAGAAGGCAGCTGTCTGCAAACCAGGAAGACAGACTTCACCAGGAACCAAATCTGCTGGCACCTTGGTCTTGGACTTCCCGGCCTCTAGAACTGTGAGAAATCAATGTTTGTTGCTTAAGCCCCCCAATCTATGGTATTCTGTTATAGCAGCCTGAGCTAAGAGGGTGGGCAAGTCGTTTCACCTCTCAGAGCATCAATTTTCTCTTCTAAAAAATGTGGATGGTAATATTATTTATCTCCTTCCTTCCTCCCTCCCTTCCTTTCCCCTTCCTTCCTTCCTTCCTTCCTTCCTTCCTTCCTTCCTTCCTTCCTTCCTTCCTTCCTTCCTTCCCTTCGTTCCATCCATCCATCCATCCATCCGTCCATCCAAGTCTTCTGTGGATATCAGGAATACTGAGTTAAAAAAGCATATTCAACAGACCCTGAAGTGTCCAAAGCCCTAAACAAATATAATTTTTATAAAGTTATGTGGAACCAGCTAATCCAGTGCCACTACCATGACCATGGTTACCACAGGGCCACCGCTGTCTTGAGAGGATGACAAGCTGCCCTGGGCAATTGGAGATCATGTATAGGACAGTGACAACTAGCAGTATAGAAAGGCTGGAATTGCTGTTAATAATACTTTACTAATTAACAATTAGCCAATGAGCATGAATAATATGTATCAATAAAAAGTATTCGCTTCAGCTTGAGGTCAGCTAGATCCCTCAAGAGTAGAGTCTACAATCACAACCACAATTATCTTCATAATCACAATGATCACAATCACAACCATAGTCACAACCATAGTCACAATCACAACCACAATGGCAGCTCACACTCACAGAAAAAGAACACTGTCCTGGCTGTCGGGCCCAGTCTGGGAACTGACATTTTATATCTGAGCCAAGGGGTTTGTGTAGGCAATGATGGTGGCGAGGCCAGAAGTGAAATTGTGAGAAGTCTCTCTTCTTAGGGAAGACAGGGAAGGAGAGGATAAGCCAGACTATAGGTCCCATGACTGGGTGCAACCTCTTCGTTGCTTATTACTACATGTCCAACACCTAGCACGTAGTAGGCACTTAAAAAATGTTTGCTAAGTGAACACAGAGGGGCCCAGCCAATGTGTCCATATGTAAGGAACAGAGATTTCTTGGTGCCCAGGAACATGCCTGGGCTTGGGTTTAGTGGGTCTAATTTGGTTCTGAATCCATGAAACTTCATCTCCCATCAATTCTTCACCCCATTGCAGATCATATTGGTCTTGCTCCAGAACTTGGATGGTCCTCGGCATCATCAAAATCTCATTGTCTGTGATACACACACACACACACACACACACACACACACACACACACCACATCTCCTGGCTTCAGAGTGAGAATAAACCCCTTTCAGCAGGAAATAAGGACCCTCCCTGGGCTGGGTGCCCTCACCCTGGATCCAAAGGGCTCAGGAGACAACTGCCTCCTGCCCGGGCCCCCGCAGCTAAGATCTGATTTTCTCATCATCTGGATAGTCTCAGCAACTTGCAGCAAAGGGATGAACCAGGCTGACCTTTCTGGAGGTTTGTTTAAAGCAGAACAATGTTTGTCTTGTCCAAACACTATGAATTACTCCAGAGAATCCTGCCTAGTTTTACAATCCACAGCTACAAATGGCTTACATAAATAGGAACTCGTCCCCTCCCATGCCCCCTTTCTGTGCCTAACAGCTTTTCCTCCCCACACCGGTTTTCTTCCACTCTTCCAGACTTTCTCTCTATTCCTCCCACCCCCCACCCTGCATACCTTCTCTCCTCTGAGCCCCAGCAAGGTAAAGGGGCAGGTGATGGGTACTCTGGGCCACAGCCCGCACCTGGGTTATCGCTGGCTCGGATCGCCTATGGTGGGCTGCTCTGTCCCTGGTGTGGGCAGGGTTTGCCTTGCGAAGGGAGCTTCTGGGCACATTTGTACTACTTGTGCGGGGCCTGCAGTGCACTGTTAGCTCCAACTGCCAAAGACTGTTTGGTAAGAGGAGGCCCCTAGATTTGGGGCTCAGTGTCCAATGAGTCTGCAGCCCACTTAGGCCACTCCTCATCTGCCAAGGTGCTCAGCTCACCTACAGCGGCTCCCTCACAGGCTGCACACTCAGGGAATCCAGAGGTATCTCCTAGAACTAGACTCCATCCATTGCAAGCCTCCCATAGAAATAGGAGAAAGACTGTTCTGCTGATTAAAGTATGAGCCACAGAAAGCAAGCTGGGTCTGTGGTCCCGGAGGGAAGGAGTCGCAGGGGGAAAAGCCCAGTTTAGGCTGCATTTCCTTAAATATAGCCCCTGTACCGATTACATCAAAATGCTTTGGGCAGCTTGTTTAAAATGCAATTTTTGGGGTCCCTCCCTAGGCCCAGGAAAGCTCCCTTTGGGGGTGGGGCCAGGGGCTGATGCCCACAATATGATATTCACCATTGTGCTGCGAAATCCACTCTAGTTCCAGCCAGATGACTAACTAGCTGTGTGACACTGGCAGGCCACTTCAGCTTTCAGTATCACCATCTGTACAATGGCCCTATAATCTTTGAAGGGCCCCTCCCAGATCTTACAATGTGTGGTTTCAAGGAGAGGGGGACACCAAAACCCAAGAGCAGCCAAGGTGGGTGAGAAAAAAATCGATAGTCACTAAAGTTCCAAGGAGAGGTACTGGTGAAGACTTGGAGAGATGCCAGGGGCGTGGGCCGCGGGATTGGTAGTTGGAGGTGTGAATGGTGTGTGGGATCCTTCTACTGAGGGCCGGCGCGTGCACTTGGAGCCAAATGTGATCTCACTTCATTCTTGCTTTGCAGGCAAGAAAACTGAGATTCGAGGGAGGAGTGACTTCCATTCAGAAGCTGGTGAATCTCATGGGATTCAATCCTCTACACACCCTGGAACACCCATCTGGCCATTCCAGAAACACCCCTTCCGGCCAGCTGTTTCCCTTGTCATTCCAGCCTCTCAAATGAGCTTCAAACTTAGAACCACAGCTCCTTGTCTTCCCCCGATGGGAAGGTCCCACTGGGCCCCGCGAGGTGGAAACACGGTGAGCCCCCACCGCAGGAAAATCAAGTGCCTGGAACTTCACCCTGGATAGAGCCACGCTGGCCCTGCCCACCGGAAGGCTACTTGGTCCGCAGGGTTAGGGCTGCAGTGCACCATCCGGCTTTGCCAGAGGGCCAGAGGCGCCGCCTGGGAAAGGCCCCAGCTTTCAGAGTCCTGAGTCCATTTGTACCCAACACTCCGGGTTGAGAAGAGGTCAGAGGATAAAGCCGGCCGTCGTCACCAGCTCAGTTGATGCCCCAGGCAGACCCTAGGGTGCGGGCAGGAGTGGCGAGCTGGAAGGCACGGTGTCACCTCCCCAGCCCTGCGGGCGAAAGAGCTGATATCTCAGAGAACCCAGAATTAAACGTCTGTGAGGGTCGGGACTGCACCATTTGGCCCTGCTTCTGCGATCTGCGCTTGTGCATTGGATTCCACTTAACAATTTGGGAAATCTAGAAACTTGCTGCGTGGCCACAGGCACACTATGGACGGCTCTGGGCCACGGGTCCTTCTTTTTTGCGAAAAGAGGGGTTTTGGACGGACGCTCTCCAGGCCGCAGCTCCAACGTTCGCGCCTTGAATTAGCTGCGCCTCCTTCCAGTTTAGCATTTTATTTTCTAATCAAGCTCTTTGTCCCCTGCGGCCTTAACCGGAGCCCCGTGCTTCCGCGTTTCCTTTCGTCCCCTGCCCCGGTCTCTCTCGCCCGACTTTCCCGTCGAAGGCACTCGAGTGAGTGATTCCCGGGAGCCGGGGCCGAGGCCGGCGGGTCCGCGGCGCGGCCGGGGCTGTATAGAAATGGCCAGAGAAGCCGGCGGGCGCGGCGGCGATTTATTCTGGGAGTGACAGCCCCTTTGAGCGCTCAGCGAATGGCATTTTCTGTCTGTGAAAGCCTTTCTTCCCACCTCTGTTCAGATTAGCCCGGGGGATGAATGCGCCCATTATCCAGCCCGCTGACCATTCTGAAATGCCAAATTAATTACTAAGCACTGAATCAGGCGCCGGGGCCGGGGCACTGGGAGGTGTGAAAATAGCGAGCGGCTGGAGATGGGGAAGGCGAGGGGCGCAGCGCCGAGAGGCCGGGAGGGGTGGCCCCGGGCGCGGGCGCGGCGGGACCGGGGCAGGCTTGGCCGGCCGCCGAGCGCGACCTGCCGGCGTGACCGGGCGCGACCGCGGGGCGAGCGGGCTGGAAAGGGACCCCGGCGGGCAGGAAGGCGCAGAGCAGGGTGGTCACTCCAGCAGGCTAGGGCTCTCCCGGACCGCGACCAGAGCGCGCCAAGTGCGCTGGGCGCGGGGCCGGGGCTCTGGCGTGCGCCACGCGCGGGCGCCTCTTGCCGAAGCCCCGCGGGGGCAAGGCCACCCCCAGACGGCCCCAGTCCGCGGCCACCCGCTCCCTCCCCGCCCCTACGCTTCACCGCTCCAGCTGCGCTCCTAGGCCTTCAGAAAACTTGGGCGCCGCCCTCCAACCACAACCCAAGCCAGAGCCTGGCGAGCGCGGGGTCACCCAGGGCGGCCCCCACTGGACCCGGACTCCGGCTGATGGACAGCACTTACCTTCCCAGGCCCGGGTCGGAACAGGGAGGCGAGATCTCGGCGGCTACAGCTGGAGTGCGCGGAGCGCGGAGGAGCGCGCGCCTTTAAGACTCTTCCCCAGGACTCCGCCAGGTGGTGTCAGGCCCGCCCGGCCCTTGCGGCTCCTCACCCCCGCGGCCACCCTGCTTCCCAGCCCGTCCCGGGCAGAACCCCAGCCCCTCGCTCCCACTGCTAGCCCTGCCGCGCCCGCTCCAGCGGAGTTGAGACAGAAGCTCAGGAGGACAGGATGGGTATCATTTGGGATACACGGATGACCAAGAGAAAGCCAGGCATCCTATCCACGCTAGATTTGGTTGGCCTGGAGATGGAGGAATCAATTTTCTTGGCCGGATGCTGGAGGAGGGGGAAATAGGGAGGAGAGGGTTGCGAAGTCTTGTTCAAGGACGTGCGATTGTGTCCCCACTGTCATCACCTCAGGAAGCGCCTCAAGTCCGTGCTAAACTGGTCCTCTCGCCCTTGATCCAAGATGGCGAGTGACACGCCTCCCCCAAACACCACCGAAATGACTGAAGAGATAAAATAGAGAAATGTCACCACCGAAAACTAGGGAAATGTGTCATTCACATTCCTCAAACAGAAAAGTTTAAGAAGACCCGAGGGAAGGGTGAAGGAACTCCACATTCATCAAGCGAGAAGCAGGAGACGACCTGGGAAGAGCTTAGAACAAGCCTGTGTCCCTTGCGCCCACTCCAAACCCAGGATAGGGTGTCCACAGGCATGGCGGGGGTCCGTCCCCAGGGGGGACCGTCCCAGAGCTCACCTGCTACAGGGGGTTGCCGGCATAAATCATGATTCGGGCCATTATTAAAATCTTACACCATGTGTCTTCTCTTTAAAAAAAAAATACATATATATATATATATATATATATATATTACATTTGTATTGAGATTTCAAACTGCAGTAATAGTTAACTCAGTTTTTCTGTCTTGGTTGTTTACTGCTTTTTCTTTTATATAAACATTTTCCTCATTCCTGAGTTCCTTATTTTGATTAATTTCTCACACAACTGAAATGCTACTTTGAGTAACCCTTGGAGGAAGGGCATGTAGATAACGGACTTTTTGAGACTTTGCATGTCCAAGAATATTTCGCAGACACTAGTTAGATATAGAATCCTATAGGATGGAGAATCCAAAACTATTTACATTTACTACACTGTAAGGTAGAGATGTTGTCAGCATTAAACATGGAAGTGAATGGAAAGTGCTTACTTTGCTCTATGGCTAAGATACATAGAGGATCCATGAATGTAACCATTTGTGACTATCAGTTATTAGTTATCGATTCATTGTCTTCTGGTTTTTATAGTTGCAGAAACTTCTAGGTTTTAAAGAATAATATAATTCAGACTCTTTGATCCTGTTTTAGACACCTGTCTTTAGTTTTCTCTACCTTTTAAAAGAAAAAAAATGTGTGTGTGTGTATATATATACATATATATATAGGTATATATATAGATTCTTTTACTGCCTTCTTCACTAATTGTGACCTTGAGTTAGTCCCTTCTCCATCTTAACTGCTTCTCCTGTAAAATGAACAAATGGGCGACATGATTGCTGTTGTCTCATCCAGCTCCAACAGTCTGGGAGTCTGTTAGTCTTTGATGAAAAAGCAACAGCCCCACCACAAGGAGATATCACTTCACACCAACTAGAGTGGCGATAATAAAAAAGGCAGATAATGAGTGTTGGCAAGGATGTGGAGATATTGGAACCCTCATGCATTCCTGGTGGGTATGGAAAAACATGGTGCAGCCATTGGAAGAGTCTGGCAGTTCCTCAAAAGGTTAAACATACAGTTACCATATGACCCAGAAATTCCACTCCTAGGTATATACCCCAGAGAAATGACACACACAAAAGCCTGTTGACCAATTTTTTTAGTAGCATTAGCATTATTCCTAATAGCCAAAAGAGAACAACCCAAATGTTCATCAACTGATGAATGGATAAATAAAATATGGCATATTCATATAATGCAATATAATTCAGCCATAAAAAGGAATGAAGTACTGCTACGTGCTATACATTGGATGAGGTTTGAAAACAGTTTGCAAAGTGAAAGAAGCCAGTCACCAAAGGCCACATATTGTATGGTTCCATTTATTATGAAATGCCCAGAATAGGCAAATCCATAGAGACAGAAAGCAGATTAGTGGTTGCCTAGGGCTGGGGCTAGGGGTTGGGGAAAATGAGAAATGAATGTTACTGAGACTGGATTTTCTTTTTGGGGTGATAAAAATTGATTGTGGTGATGGTTGCACAACTCTGTGAATATATGAAAAACCATTGTATTGTACACTTTAAATTATATGGTAGGTGAATTCTATTTCAACACAGATGTTATATGAAAAATAAAAACACTTATTAAGCACTCAATACTTATCAAGTGCTGGAGTAAGTAGCTGTGATACAGAAGTGGATAAGGGGACATGGGCTCTGCCCTCAAGAAGCTTATAGTATAATTGGGCCTTTAGCTATTTCAGGGCCCTACAATCTGCCAAAAGAATGAAACACCCTCCTTCCACTTATGCACAAAGATTTCCATGGCCTAAACAAAAACAAGAATTTTCTGGATCTTCCCATGTCCTAAAAGTTTCTATTCTTCTTATTATGAACTTTCAATTCTTCTTCCTCTCTCGGCAATCCTCCTGCCCAGAAAGAAATGGCTGCAGGGAGCGCAACAGACTCAGCATAGTCTTTGACTCTCAGAGTAGTGTTTTCCAAAAGAGGAGACTTACAAGGCCATAGCACAGTGACTAAGAACAGCAACTGTGGAGCCAGACCTCCAGGGTTCAAATTCCAATCCTGCCTTGAACATTATCAAGTCACTTACCTTCTCTATGCCTCAGTTTCCTTGTGTGCAAAAGGGGGATAACAGTGCCTACGTCATAATGATTGTGTAAGGATTAAATAAATTAATATATATATATATAATGATAGCCTGCGGTAGGCACCCCATAAGTTACTTGATAATACTATTCAGTTATTGTTGTTACCTATCTGCAAACTAAAATGCTTATCTCACAGACCTACCACTTTCCGATGTTCCACTAGGTGGCGCAGGCGCATCACTTCGAGCAACGAAAATGGCCCTTGGGTCCCTTGCACTTAACTCTGGGCTTTCATAAACCATGCAAATAGTTTGCTAGCACTGTGGTTGTGGTTCCATCTGTGAGATATATAATACCACTATATATGTACATATATTATACAACTACAGTACATATATATATTATATAATATATATAGTGAATGGCACTGGTTAGAAAAATTTGCTGCATTACAGTGATTACATATGTTATATAGTATATATTATATATATTATACAATCACTATAATGCGGCAAATTTCTAAAATCAGTGCCATTCACTGGAAAAAGTTTTCTCCAATCCAGAGAAACCAGTGCATGTCTACAAATGATGCATGGTTGAGATAAAATGTTAGGTGCATACCAACTCATGTTCTACCATCCAACCAAGGCAGTGAAGCACATGTGTGAATTTTCCCACAGCACCCTCTTCTTTTTTATCACAAATATTTTGTAACACCCTCCCTTATTATCCTGAAATGAAATTTATAGACAATATAGTTTCTGACATAAACAATTTCCTCCCCATAGCAACATAATGCCATGATAGTAATTAATATAAGGAAGAAATTTTTAAAAAGTCACATACAGTAAATCAATGTTTCACTAGGTAAATGCTTGGGCCTAACTACATTAGATGACATAAGGAAATAATTGAATGCTTCCATCTATAAAAAGAACTACCAAGATGACCACAGTAGCAAATGATGTCTGATAGAGGTGTGCTGTCCTGGTGATTCAAACACCGTGAGTGGTGTTGCACTAAGCAACATGATTTCCCTGGGTGGCCAACAGTTCTTGGTCAAGTTGCTTTCCTGGAAATGTTAGTGCATGTTAAAATTGTGAGTCAAGACACAATGAAACAAAACCTTTGTGCTCGTAGACAAAATAAAGTTAGATTCTAGGCACGGATGCTTCTTCATCTTGATGAATCTCCAGTGGGACTTTAAAAAGTTGCATGGGAAATCACGCTGTGCATGACCGTCTCCTATGTGCACTGCAGATGTCTGGCACCTCTGGTACCTGACTGCTAAATAGTAGTAGTGTTCTCCGATCACTGTGACAGCTGAACCCCTTCATCACAAATTTTTAACTGAACAATAGCATCTCCATTGAGAAAATTTGCTATGGGTATTTCTAACCAAAAGGGCACTGGGTCTGCTAAAGGCTCTAGTTGTAAAGAGCATTTGCTTTACTCTAGTCCGTACAAATATACTTGTCTGGGACTAGAGCGAGGATTCAAAGGGGGTTCCAGAGAGAGGGAGGCTGCGGGATGGGGTCTTTTTCTCTGACTGTCTCCCTTCGTGTTAGCTCTTTGTCCAGAAAGGGGAGGCCTAAGGGAGGCTGGCCTCAGCTGCCAATCTCAGACATAACTTAATGATCTTTTTGAGGCTTTTCCTAAAACCCAACTGAGAAGTAAATCAGCATAGACATAATCCTGATTTTAGCCACAGGGGCCGGGGCCTCTGAGCAAACCCCTAGCCTGTGAGAATTTCCTGCCATCCGTTTGCTTGGCATGTCAATCTCAAGCTATTCCTGCTCTGCTCTCTCAGGGAGGGGACTAGTGAGACCAGGACTCCTTGGGACAAGGTTTTGACAAGTTGGCATGTACAGGCTCGCTCACTGGGCTCCATTAATTATGTCCACCTCCACCTGCTATGGGGCTTTTTCCGGTCCCTGCATCTGGTCCTTCCTTTCTCTTGGTAGTTATGGCACCTCCCCCCTACCCTGCCCCAACTTTCAGCTTGTTTGTCCTGAGAGGCAGGTATGACATGACCCAATCCCCCCCGCTGGTATTCCTGGAATTCAGCTGCTTTAGCAAGACTGGATCTTTCCTGAGCAGGGCAGCTGCATGTTTCTGTACACATTCCATTTCTTCTGCCAATTGATGTCTCAGGGCCAGCTGGTCAGCTACAACACAGGTTTTGACACCTCAGAAATTCCTTTCCAGATTCTCTGGTCTAAAAAGGGCAGCTGAAGGACCCAGAAGCCTTCCCATCATCAAACAGAAGGGTCAGAAGCCTGTGACTCTGTGTATTTTTGCTCTTTACACAATAGTCCAGATGGCTTCTCACCCAAGCATCCACGCACCTGCAGCTGTAAGCCAGTGTAACTTATCTAGTGCACAGACATTTATTGACCACTTCCTGTATGCCAGGCACAATGGGTACAGTGAAACTGGGTAGACAGTTCCTGTTCTCATAGGGTTTACAGCTTAGTGGAAAAGACAGACATTCAATAAACAATACATAAACAACTCTGATCCCACATTGAAGTGAGATCATACAGTATTTGTCTTTCTCTTTCTGACTTATTTCACTAAGCATAATGCCCTCAAGATCCATCCATATTGTTGCAAAAGGCAGGATTTCCTCCTGTTTTATGGACGAAATATATATATATATATATATAATATATACACACACACACACACACATATATGTATATATATAAATGTAATATATATTCACAATTACATATACATATATGCATATATATGGTGTGATCAAACCATATGGTGAATGTTTAAATGAAAAAAATTATTACAGTAAAAGACACATTGCCATTAATCCCCCTCAAAATACTCCCCCCTCGCTTTGAACACACTTATACCATAATTCTTGCCACTTTCTGAAGCAGTTCTGGAAGACCTCTTTCGTGAGTCTCTTTAGCTGTGCTGTCGTGGCTGCTTCAATGTGCTGAATTGATTCAAAACGTTTACCTTTCATGGTCACTTTGGGGAAGAGCCAGAAGTCGCACGGTGCCAGATCCGGTGGATGGATAGATGATAGATAGATAGATAGATAGATAGATAGATAGATAGATAGATAGATAGACAGACAGACAGATAGATAGATAGATATCTAGATCTAAATCTCTAGATCTAGATATATCTCACATTTTCTTTATCCACTCATCTGTCAATGGATGCTTAGGCTGTTTCCTATGTCTTGGCTATTGTCAATAATGTTACAATGAACATGGAAGTGTATTTTTTTGAGGTAGTGAATTCATTTCCTTCAGATAAATATCCAAAAATGCTATTGCTGGATCATATGATAGTTCTATTTTTAACTTGTTTGGAACCTTCATAATATTTGCACCTATTTACATTACCACCAATAGTACACAAGGGTTTCCTTTACTCCACATCCTCAACATTTGTTATTTCCTGTCTTTTTTATGATAGCCATTCTAACAGGTGTGAGGTGATATCTCATTGTGGTTTTGATTTGCATTTCCGGTGATTTAATGATGTTAAGCATCTTTTCATGTACCCGTTGGCCATTTGTATGTCTGTTTTGGAGAAATGTCTATTTAGGTCCTCTGCTCATTTTTTAATCTGATTGTTTGAGTTGTGTTTGTTTGTTTTATTTTTGTCTTGTTTGCTATTGAGTTGTATGAGTTCCTTGTATATTTTGGATATTAACCCTTACCAGATTCTTTTCCATTCTTTTTCTTTTTTGCTCCTCTGACTGGATAATTTAAATTGATCTATCTTCTAAATTATTGATTCTTTCTTCTGCTTGGTCCAGTCTGCTGTTGTAGGGCTCTGTTGAATTCTTCCGTTCAGTCATCGTATTCTTCAGCTACCATATTTCTGTTTGATTCTTTTTTATGTTTTCTATCTCTTTTTTTGCACTTCTCATTTTGTTCTTGTTTCGTTTTCTGGTCATTAAAGAGTTTACCTGTGTTCTCTTGTACCTCTCTCAGCATCTTTAGAACAATTATTTTTAATTCTTTGCTGGGCAAATCCTACATCTCCATGTCTTCAGGGTCAGTTATCGGGAATATACTGTGCTCCTTTGGTGGTGTCATGTTTTCCTAATTCCTCATGGTCCCTGTACTCTTGTATAGATGTCTGCACATTTGAAGAAGCAATCACCTCTTCCAGACTTTATGGACTGACTTCAACAAGGAAAGACCTTCACTGTGGTTGGAACATGCTGGAGCATGCTGTGACCCTGGGTCTAGTGGTGCAGGGCACAGAGTGCAGGGGCATGTGGTGGCTCTGGGTCTGAGGGGGCCAAGATGTCTTGTCAGCTCAGTCCACTGGAGTCCACAGTATCAACAACTTTGTGGTTCTTGGCGAGTGCTGTGGGGCATCCACAGTAGCTGCAAAGGCCGTTGGCGTCTTCAGCAATGCTTCCAGGTCCAGAAGTTAAGGACCAGGGCAGGCAGCAGTGGTTTCTGGAGCCAGTGGTGTGCATACAATTGGCTGTAGGGGCCAGCTATAGGTGATTGTGTAGTGGTAGGGACCAGTTACAGACACACACGATGGTGGGGGCCAAAGCCAGCAGCAAGGGCCAGGGTCAAATGCAAGCATGCGAGTGGTTTTGGGAACCCTGGCTGTAGGTGTGCACTGCAGGGTCTCACCTTGGACATGCACACAGCTGTAGAGGCTGGTGAAAGGAGTAAGGTTAGTGATATGCAGGTAGACGGGTGAAGGGACTGATGTTTCTTAAATGGACTTCTGAACTCTCCCAGAGCTATTTTTGTTTGTGGATATCTAACTATGGGACTTTGTCAGGGAACAGAGGCTGGGGTCTTCTACTTTGCCCTGTTGGTGATATCACTCCCAGAACTTGTATCCTTAGTCTCTATGTCAGAGTCCCCAGTGAAGATCATGGTAATAATATCAGTATGTATGTTGCACATGTTATACAAAGAGACTGACAAAACTACATCCACAGCAGAAGGGTAAATCAACTATATTTCCTTATTTTCTGTATCCTTGATGCTCTGGCATCTGGAGCCTTGCTAACTAGGATTAGCTAATCCCTAGAGATAGCAAACAACTCCCTTGTGAGCATGCCTTTGATATGCAAACCAACCAATTCAGAACCCAAACCCAAGTTTGCACAGGTTAGTCCACTATCCTTCCAGTACTAATCACCTCAGGGCCACCTATCAGACAACTAGAGACATCCCCTTCACCTCAGAGCCTGCTGAACTGATTCAAACTAGCCAGTCCTGAGCCTGCTCACCCTGCACTGCCTTGCCTTTCCCATGAAAACCACAACAGAGGCTCTTGCCACATTTTGTTTTTGTTCTTCTGCCTCATGATTATCCCGGTACTTCCCCATGTGGCCCTGCATGGCGTAACAAACTATCTTTTCAGCATACCATACCCCCATAATAATAAAACCCACATTTTAACCCAAGGAACCCTGGACATGTAGGAGAAGCACAGAAGGAGAAGCACAGAAGTAGGACTAGCAGCAGGTCTCTGAGTTCCACTGCTCTCCCCAGAAAAAGGCCACAGGGAAAGGTGGGGGGTAAGTTTTGGGAAAAGGAATAAACTCTTCAGAAAGCCGGGGGAAAAAAAGACTAATTTCTCAGATAAAAAGAGAGTCATGAAGGGAGGAAGACATTGGAATGGATATTTGGGTAAGTGGAGCTAAGGAGAGAAGAAATAGCTGAAGTCTTTTATTTATTTTATAAAATTCATGCCTGTTATTAATAATAGCAAAATCTCATTTGGCATTTTCTGTAATCTGGGCACTCTTCTAACTGCTTTCTGTGTAGCCTGTCACTTAATCCACACCACAACCTTATCAGGTGAGGACTATTATTCTCTCCATTTTGGAGATGAGGAAATGGAGGCACAGAGATTCAATAATTTACCTAAAGTCACATGTCTAGTAGGTGGTGGCAGGGCTGGAATTTCCAATTCAGGTTGTCTGGAGGCTGCTTCTTAACTACTACACACTGCCTCCGAGATGATTTCAAAGCCAGCTCACTTACCCATGGGAGCATGAGGTGGGGAGAGCTGACCCTTTCCTCTGCTTTGTATATGGAGGATAACGGCAGCGTAATCAAACTCTGTCCCCAAAGGAAGTTATTTCCCCTCTCATTGTGAGAGGACTTGGGGAAGCTGCACCAGCTGGCAGCTCTGGCTATCACAGCGTCACAACTCAAGAGGCAAGCAACACGCAGCTCATCAGTCTCTCCTGAGGGGCCCTCAAATACGAGAGAACATTCCAGAAGGCTAGTGGCCCTCCTGAGATTTCATCAGAAGTTGTCCCTTTGTGCCCTGGCTCCCCACCAGCCACAAACAGAAGGATGGAAGGGCCCAGGGCGTTGTCCTGGAACCAGAGCCTGTGATATTCCTGTGAGTTCTTGCTGGACTGACTCACCTGGAATCAGGACTATCTATAGTCAAGGGCCTAGACCTGGGCAGCCTTGAGAGTGGTGTCCACCAGGTTGGCAAACCGCCCTGAGTGCTGGTTGGCAGATGATTTGCCACCAGGAGGTCTCTGTGTGACTTACAGATGATTACACCAAGAGTTATATCTCTCCGGCCAACAGGGTGTGCGTGTGAGGTAGGTGAATAGAGGCGAGGAGGAGATGGTCTAGGGCTGTGAGATCTGAGACCAGCAAGAAAAAAAGGCTGGAGACTATCATTGGTGGTTTACTCTGCCTCCGCTACAGAAGTTAACTCCTCTTTCTAAAATACCAGCGCCCCCTAGTGGGAATAAGTCTCCATTCACACTTCAGGATTCTTAACCTAGAGTCGCTGAACTTGGAGAGGAAAAATATACATCTTAATTTTCACTCACCTCCAACTGAAATTTAGTATCTCCTTTAATAATGAATGTATGCAACGTGTCGCAGTAGTGTCAACAAACAGTACCTGTGACTTTGCCACCAATAAATTAACAGGTATTTTTATATCACATTAGTTGTTGCAAATAACTTGATATATCATTGACATTTATCACTATGTCAAAATTATGCCAGCTGTTAGATCTGCCACTGGATCATGTTATGTAATACATGTTTCTGGATTTCCACTTTGTTTTTAGTTATGTTAAAGCCATAATTCAATATAATTATTTACCTTTGTAGTCCTAAGTGTTTTATCTTATGGATTTGAAACATTAATGTGAAATAGGGTCCATAGGCTTCACTGGGCTGCCAAAGGGGTCCAAGACATAAACATGGTTAAGGACCCCTGCTTTAGAAGGAGATAATTTAATCAGATCCTCTTCTGTAATCTAGGTAGTGGGTGCTGATCCATGGTGCAGGTATGGAATTCAGGACAGGCAGGATCAAGGAGAGATGGGAGGAGAGGAGTGTGACAACTACAGTGTTTTGCCTTAGACAATACACAGTTGACACAATGGTTTGAGTTTAGATATAAAAATTGGAATTTCCAAATCCTGTTGGTGTTAGTGCATGAGGGTGGAAGTAGGGCTCCTCCCAGGTGCCAGCAAATACTGGCAATGAGGTTGCCTTTTGAGAAAAACAGATAATACGGTGAGACAGAGTTAAGTCTAATAGAACTAGGCAGAATTACCTTAAGAAGAGAAAATGGCTTCCAGGTTTAAGAAGAGTATACCACTGCTGTGTATATTGATATAAAGAAAAAAAGATGTCTATCTATAGAGAACTTTAAAAAACTTCTTTATTGTGAAATGTGACATACATTCAGGAAAGGCCATATAGCATATGTGCACAGTTTAATAAATAATTTTAAAATGTGTAACTACCACCAAGGAATAAAATATTACCCCCTCTCCCTATAAGCCTGCCACGGGCTTCTCTCTGATCATAACCGTCTCTCTTTCCTGGAGGTTACCACTATCCCCACTTTTGTGATTTTTAGTGTGCTGACTACTAGTAAGATTGTGCATTCTCTAATGGGTTTATTGGCTATGATTTTTTTTTCTGTGAAATGCAAGTTCTTGTCTTTTGCTCCTTTTCTACTCAGATGTTTTCTTTAAGTTATTGATTTATAAAAGTATAGTGTCTTACCTATTTTGGATATTAACTGTCAATTATATGTGTTGAAAGTATATTCTCTAAGTTTGAAGCCTGTCTTTTCACTTTCTTCATAGTGTCTTTTAATTAATAGAAATATTAATTGTAAGGTGGTTTAAATATTTTTAACCTGATTTTATAATAAAGACTTTCTATTGTGTTTAAGAAATCTTTCTTTAACCTATGGTCATAAAGATATTCTCCTATATTTCCTTTTCAAAGTTTTAAAGTTTTGTTTTTCATATTTAAGTGTTTAAATGTGTGTTTAATTCAAGACATTATCAAAATGCAGTAATCCATCTGAGGACTTCTAGTTCCAAGTAGAATGTAGTAAGTAGTGGTAAAGCTCCTGTTGCAATAACTAGAAACAACTGGATAAGTTACAAAAATCATATTTTTAAACACATTAAAGAGCTATGGAAACAAAGAGAATTAGATTAACTGAAATTTCAGTCAAGGAAGACCCCTTTTAGGTGAGCCAAAATCAACAAACTTTTCTTCCAAAGGACATTTGCACTTCTAAGAGGGGAAAGAAATCAGCAATGTTTTTAATGGTGGCATGGGCTGGCATGATGGTCTGGAATCTAGAGGGCCCTCACACTGAACCTTGATTTTCCCCATGGGATATTTGCTGAGTGCGGGGGTGGCATGGAGGCTGGGGAGCTGGGCTGTAAATGTAGAATGAACTCTCCCGCAGTCTTGTAGTGCTTAGAAGTCAAAGTCCTGCTGGAATGAGTGGCATAGAAGAAATACGTGGCAGGTCTTGCCAACGAGACATTTGAAAGCGGAAGTGGACTGAGTGGAACTAGAGCTGTGACCTATTCCAGTACTAGCTGATTTCTGATTGGATTGAGATGGTCAACCCCTCACTCTATGAGGAAACCTAACAGAGGAAAGGACAAACTTCACATGAAGGAAACAACATTGACTTTAATCTCTGTGGTTCTTTTATAAACATTGTCCAGCTTCTAAGGAAAATTAATGTGACAAGTATGGTGGCAGGAAAAGATGACCAATAATCGAGGGAAAAAAACGGACAACAGTAGCCAACTTGCAGGTGATCTAGATGTTGGAGTAGGCAGACAAGGACTTTAAAATGACTGTTACAAGGATGTTAAAGGAAACCGAGGGAAAGACAGACAAAATGGATGAAAAGATGGAAAATTTCAATGGAGTATTGGATCTAAAGAAGAATCAAGTGGGCATTCTAGTACTAAGAAATAAGATACCGGAAATTAAGAACACATGGATTGAACAGCAGAAGACAGGATTCGTAAACTCAAACACAGCTCAACAGAAAATAGACAGCTGTAGCACAGAAGAGAAAAAGATAAGAAAAGAAGTAAAATAGTCTTTGTTCACAGACAACATAATTGTCTACATTGAAATCCCAAAGAATGTACCAAAAAATTACTAGCACCAATAAGCGAGTTTATCAATGTTTCAGGATGAGCAACATGCAAAAATTAATTATATCTCTACATACTACCAACAAGTAACTGGAAATTGAAACTAAAAACAATACTTTTTATAATAGCATCAGAAAACATGAAATACCTAGTGATAAATCTGATAAAAATATTAAAGACCTATATACTGAAAACTATAAAACATCACTGTGAGAAATTGAAAAAGACCTAAATAAATGGAGAGATATATCATGTTCATGATCAAAAGACTCAGTGCCTTTAAGGTATCAATTCTGTCCAAATTGATCTACAGATCCAATAAAACCGCAATCGAAATCCCAGTAGGCATCTTTTTGGTGTAAATTGACAAAGTGATTCTAAAATTTATCTGGAAATGTAAAGGACATAGAATAGCAAAACACTTTAAAGTGGGAACATTTACAATACCTGATTCAAGACATTATCAAACTGCAGTAATCAAGACAGAGTGGTGTTGGCATGAAGATACACAAATAGATTAATTA
This sequence comes from Rhinolophus ferrumequinum, assembly GCF_004115265.2. Classification (NCBI taxonomy): domain Eukaryota; kingdom Metazoa; phylum Chordata; class Mammalia; order Chiroptera; family Rhinolophidae; genus Rhinolophus; species Rhinolophus ferrumequinum. The sequence goes on from NC_046304.1 coordinate 10,151,340, forward strand.
AACAGAATAGAGACAGTCAAGAAATAGACAAACACATAAACGGTCAATTGATTTTTGACAAAGAGGAAATTGTGCTAGAACAGCTGGATATTCATATGTAGAAACAACAACAACGAAACTAACAAAAAACAGAACTTTGGATCTATACCTCACAAAAATAAGTGAAAATGGATCATAGACCTAAATTTGAAATGCTAAACTGTAAAACTTCTAGAAGAAAGAAGAAAAATCTTCGTGATCTTAGGTTAAGCATATCTTAGATATGACACCAAAAGCACAATTCTATAAAATAAAAAACTAATAAATTGGATTTCATTAATATTAAAAACTTTCATCAATATTAGTGTTTGAAAAGACACTAATAAGAGAATGAAAAGCTATGGACTGGAAGAAAGTCCAAGATGGCAGATTAGATAAATGCTATGCCTGCCACCTCCCAAGAGCCCATTGAAATTACAACTAAATTATAGAATAACCAACCTTAAGAATCATCTGAAGATCAGCTGAACAGAAACCCTATAATTAAGGATTTAAAGAAGAGGCCAAATTGAGACTGATAGGAGGGGTGGAGACACAAAATGTGCTGACCTCAAACCCAGCTAGTGGTCGAGCACCAGGAGGGACACCTCGGCAGCAGGGCTCCCTCCTGAAAAGTGAGGGGTCCCAGCCCCAGACTGGGCTCCCCAGTCTGGGGGTCCTGTGCCAGGAAGAGGAGTCCCCACATCTGGCAGTGAAAATCAGCAAAAATTCCATCGTCTGTCCCGGTGAGAAGGGAGGTGGCTGGAACATCCACTTAAAGGGCCCATCACAGACTCGCTTGCAAACACTTACCCTGGGCTCCGTTGGAGGGATGGCACCTCGAGAGGCACCAGAGACGTAAGGGAAAGACTGAATTGTGTGGCTCAGAGTGAGGGCTAGAGAGACAGCTGCCATTATCCCTCTGTGGAGCCCACCTCACATGTAGCGTACAGGAGGGTGCCATATCTCCTCTGTTGAACCCTCCCCCAAAGTGCCAAGCCTGAGACCACATTGGTTTGGTAAAATCCAGGTGTGTACCACCTTGATGATTCCCTGGAACCCTGCTCTGCTCAGCTAGTGCAGCATCGCTGGAAGCACTCTTGGCTCCTCTGCGGCCAGCCCTGCCCTACAAGCTTTGGAAGCCTTTTATACCAGCAGATGGCTCGCAGTGGCCTGGGGAGCTTTTGGTGGCAGGCTGTCAGCTCTAGCTTGCACTGCAGCCTTTTCTGGGTGGTTCTTGGGGATCTGTGGGCCCAAGGCAAGCAATCGATGGCTTGGTGCTCTCAGGGCATTTTGCAGAGTGGCCAGAGGCTCAAGACCGGTGCAAAGAAATGAACCTACATTAACTTTGTGAAAAACACTGGCCAAACCCCATAACTCCCTAGGACCCCACCCCGCCCAGCTAGCATGGCATTGACAGGAGCACTCTTGGCTACTGTGCAGCCAGCCCCACCCCACAAGCTGGTGGAGGCTTGTTCAGCAGTGATGGACCACAGTAGCCTGGGAAAATTTCAGTGGCAGGCAGTCAGCACCAGCTTGTGCTACAGCCTTTCTTGGGAAGCTCTTGGGGTTCTGCAGGCCTGAGGTGAGTAACAGCTAGCTGTGGTGCTTTTGGGCCATTTTGTGGGGTGGCCACACCAAAAGCACAATTCGCACTGGTGTGAGAACAAAACCTGCATTAACTTTGTAAAAACCACTGGTAACACTGGTAACACACTGTGACTCCCTAGGACCCTTCCCCACCCAACTTGGTGGCATTGCTGGGGGGTATTGTCAACATGGGGTCAACCAGCCAAGCCCATGCACCTAAGAAGGCTCTTTCAGTAGTTGAGCCCTGTGGGCAGCCGGCAGCTGGCAACAGGTGTAGGGGAGCCCTGGGCCTTTCGCTAAGCTTCCACAGGCCTGATACTGGTGGCAGCTGGCCTTGGTTCACAGTGAGTCCATCCCCACACACCGTCAGATCCAGCTCAGGTACTAACCCACTGCACATAGCTCTATAGTTCCTACCAGGTAGCTCCAGCCCTGTCACAGGCAACGAAGAAATTGGCCTGCATGGGAGCCTCTCCCAAGAGACACCAGAAACAACACAACAAGAGACTGGCCTCAGACCACACCAGAGCACTACCTGATTAGCTCCACAAGCAGCACACCAGATGATCTCAATAGGCACAAGAGCCCCCTGGGGCAAATCCCCCCACTGAGGGGTCAGCATCCACACAGCAGTTCATACACTGTGGGTGTAGCCAATCCTCACAGCCAGTCAACCTGAGAGTCAATCCCACCTACTGACATGCCAAAAGCAATCAAGGCTCAACTACAAGAGGAGAATACACACAATACACAAGGGACACTCCTGGAACACATGTACAGGTGATTAATAAGACTGCACCACTGGACCACATAGGACACCTACTCCATAAGGCTACCTGGCAAAGACTGAGAGACATAGGAGATCTACCTGATACAGAAACAAACACAGAGAGGCAGCCAGAATGAGGAAACAAAGAAGCATGTCCCAAATAAAATAACAGGAGAAAACTCCAGGAAAAGAACTAAATGAAATGGAGGCAAACAACCTACCAGAGACAGAGTTTAAAACACTACTTATAATAATGCTTAAGGAACTTGGAAAAAACTTCAACAAAGAGATAGTAAATATAAAGAAATATGTAGAAACCATGAAAAAGAACCATTCAGAAATAAAGATACAGTAACTGAAATGAAGAATACACTAGAAGAAAAAAAACTGAAAAACACACGGAGGTTAAACAACATGCTACTAAAGAATGAATGGGTTACAATGAGATCAAAGAAGAAATCAAAAGATACCTTGAGACAAATGAAAATGAAAACACAATGACCCCGAGTCTATGAGATGCAGTGAAAGCAGTCCTATGAGGGAAATTCATAGAAAACAGGCCAATCTCAAGAAACAAGAAAAATCTCAAATAAACAATTTAACCTTACACTTAAAGGAACTAGAAAAATAAAAAGATAAAAACAAAAGAAAACAACAACAACAAAAACCACCAGCAAACAAAGCCCAAAGTGAGTAGAAGGAAGGAAATAATAAAGATCAGAGTGGAACTAAACAAGAGTCCTAAAAAACAATACAAAAGATCAATGAAACCAAGAGCCGGTTCTTTGAAAAGATAAACAAAATTGATAAGCCTTTAGCTAGACTCATCAAGAAAAGAAGAGAGAGGACCCAAATAAATAAAATCAGAAATGAAAGGGAAGAAGTGACAACAGACACCACAGAAAATTTAAGAAAATACTACGAGCAGTTATATGCCAACAAATTGGACAATCTGGAAGAAATGGATAAATTCCTTGAAGCACACAATCTTCCAAGGTTGTATGAAGAAGAAACAGAAAATCTGAACCAAACAATTATTACTAACAAAATCGAATCAGTAATCAACAAGCTCCCAAAAAACAAAAATCCTGGAAAAGATGGCTTCACAGGTGAATTTTACCAAACATTCAAAAAAGAATTAACACCAATTCTTCTCAAACTATTCTTAAAAATTCAAGGGGAGGGAAGGCTCCCAAGCTCATTCTACGAGTCCACCACCATAACCCTGATTCCAAAACCAGACAAAGACATTACAAAAAAAGAAAACAATAGGCTGAGATCCCTGATTAACATAGATGCAAAATTCCTCAACAGAATATTATCAAACCAAATACAGCAATACATTTAAAAGATCATACACCACGATCAAGAGAGATTTATTCCTAGTATGCAATGTTGGTTCAATATTTGCAAATCAATGAATGTGATATACCATATAAACAAAATGAAAAATAAAAATCATATGATCATATCAATAGGTTTCAGAAAAATTATTTGAAAAAACCTAGCATCCATTTATGACTAAAAACTGTCAGGGAAGTGGAATAGAGGGAAAATACCGCAACATAATAAAGGCCATACCTGACAAACCCACAGCTAAAATCATATTCAACTGGGAAAAGCTAAAAGCATTCTCCTTAAGATCAAGAACAAGACAAGGATGCTCACCTTCACCACTTTTATTCAACATAGTACTGGAAGTCCTAGCCACAGCAATCAGACAAGAAAAAGAAATAAAATGCATACAAATTGGAAAGGAAGAAGTAAAACTGTCATTATTTGCAGATGACATGATACTATAGACAGAGAACCTCAAAGATTCCACCAGAAAATTATTAGAACTGATAAAAGAATTTAGTAAAGTAGCAGGATATAAAATTAAAATTCAGAAATCAGTTGCATTTTTATACACCAATAATTAACCAGAAGAAATAGAAATTAAGAAAACAATCCCATTTACAATTGCATCAAAAACAAACAAACAAACAAACCTAGGAATAAACTTAACCACAGAAGTAAAAGACCTGTACTAAGAAAATTATAAGACATTGAAGAGAGAAATTAGATACAAATAAATGAAAGCCTACACCATGCTCATGGATAGGAAGAATTAATATAGTTAAAATGTCCATACCACACGAAGCAAACTATAGATTCAATACAATCCCTATCAAAATACCAATGGCATTTTTCACCAAACTAGAACATAATCCTAAAATTTATATGGAACCGTAAAACATCCCAAATAGCCATGGCAATCTTGAAAAAGAAGAACAAAGCTGGAGGTATCCTAGTATTGGCATTAAAACATACACATAGGTCAATAGAACATAACAGAGAGCCCAGAAATAAATCCACGCCTATATGGTCATTTAATTTATGACAAAGGAAGCAAGAATATACACTGGGGTAAAGACAGTCTATTCAATAAATGGTGCTGGGAAAACTAAACATATACAAGCAAAAAACTGAAACTGGACCACCTTCTTATTCCATATACAAGAATAAACTCAAAATGGATTAAAAACTTAAATGTAAGAACCCAAACCATAAAACTCCTAGAAGAACACATGGGCAGTAAATTCTCAGACATTATCCTTAGTAATATTTTTACTGATGTATTTCCTTGAGTATTGGGCAAGGAAAACAAAAGAAAAAAATAAACAAATCAAACTAAAAAGTTTTTGCACAACAAAGAAAACCATCGACAAAACGAAAAGACACCCTACTGAATGGGAGAAGATATTCGGCAATGATACATCTGATAAGAGGTTAATATCCAAAATTTATAAAAACCTCATACAACTCAACACCAAAAAACCAAACAATCCAATTAATAAATGGGCAGAGGACTTGAATACACATTTCTCCAAAGAGGACACACATATGGTCAATAGACATATGAAAAGATGCTCAACATCACTAATCATCAGAGAAATGTAAATTAAAACCACAATGAGATATCACCTCACACATGTCAGAATGGCCATCATCAATAAATCAACACACAACAAGTGTTGGCGAGGATGAGGAGAAAAGGGAACCCTTGTGCACTGCTGATGGTATTGCAAATTGGTGCAGCCACTGTAGAAAATAATATGGAGGTTCCTCAAAAAAATTAAAAATAGCTTATGACCCAGCAATTCCACTCCTGGGTATTTATTCATAGAAATCCAAAACACTAGTTTGAAAAAATATATGCACCCTTATGTTCATTGCAGCACTATTTACAGTAGCCAAGATATGGAAACAATCAAAATGCCCATCAATAGATGATTGGATAAAGAAGAGGTGGTACGTATGTACAATGGAATATTACTCTGCCAAAAAAAGAATGAAATCTTACCATTTGTGACAACATGGATGGACTTAGAGAGTATCATGCTAAGTGAAATAAGTCAGACTGAGAAAGACAAATACCCTATGATCTCACTTATATGTGGAATATAAAGAACAAAATAAATGAATAAATAATACAGAAACAGACTCATAGATACAGAGAACAAACTGATGGTTACAAGAAGGGAGGGTGTTGGGGGGGCTGGCTGAGAAAGGTAAAGGGATTAAGAACCAAAAATTGGTAGTTACTAAATAGTCACGGGGATGTAAAGTACAGTACAGGGAACATAGTCAATAATATTGTAAAAACTGTATAGTGTCAGATGAGTACTAGACTTATTCGGAGGATCACTTCATAAAATTATATAAACGTCTAATCAATATACTGTACACCTGAAACTAATATAATATTGAATGTCAACTATAAAAAAAGTCATGGGGATATAAAATACAGCATAGGGAATGTAGCCAATAGTATTGTTATAACTATGTACAATGTCAGATGGGTAATAGGCTTATTGGGGTGATCACTCTGTGAGGTATATAAATGTCTAATGTTGTTTTGTACACCTGAAATTAATTTAAAAACTGTTAAAAATAACAATAAAAAAACCTATTAAAAGAAAATAGAAAAGCTATGGGCTGGGAGAAAATATTTGAACAGGCATTTCACATATATTTTCACCGAAAAACATATACAGATGTGGACCAAAAATTGCCTCTATAATAAATCTAACAAGTCCAGTGACTAAAAGTCCTTAAAGTCATTAAAGGGCAGGTCACGGTTGGGCAATCCCACTCCAGTAAAAGGTTTTCTTTGCCTTAAGCAAGCCCTGTCCATTGTTTCTGTGCATCTAAGTTAACACACCTTTGGAATGGCTCTTTTTCAGATCCCTCAGAAGGGTAACCACCCTCAAGAGAGCACATGATCTTGTGAATTATCCTGTAATGCAATCCCACCCTTGCTTTCTCCCAGGTTCACGTAATCCTCCTTAATTCCCTCCTAATTAATTTCAAATGTCAAACAGTGACAGTTCTCTGAGGGTGGGGCATTTAGGGCTGTCCCAAACCCATTCTGCCTCCCTTGGTGGCTACAAGACTGCTGGTTTTCACAGCTACCATGGTTTCAAGGATGTTGATTTTTCAAGTCTACCCAGAGCCTGGGGATGGGGGCTAAGAAAAATGCAAGTTAAAACATGCCCAACATGCCCAAGGCTTGTTGTTATTACTGAGAGTCAGACATTTTTCTTGAATAAAATGCTCCTCAGATTGTCAAAATTTGAGAATTAACCTTTGGTTAATTTCCAGAGTTCTGAAAAAGTTGATTTTGACAGTTTTATTTTATCTATCTATCTATCTATCTATCTATCTATCTATCTATCTACCTACCTACCTACCTACCTACCTAATCTTTTTCCCGGTGTTCTTGTTGCTTTTATGAAGCAGAATTTTGGAGGTTTTTACGCTGCTATTTTAGAATTGCTTCTTCTGGATTGCATTAAATAATATAGATTAGTTTGGAGAGAACTGATACCTTCATAATAATTTTTATCCATGAAAGTAGGATATCCTGCCAACTACTTTAGGTCCTCTTAAGTGTCCTTCAGAGAACTTTTACATAACAAATTTGGCATATTGTCTGGCACGTGTTTTATATTTATTCTTATTGCGTATGTTGCTATTGTAAATTTTTTTTAAAAGATACATCTTTTGTTAGTTGCTGGTATACAGCAACAAAATACATTTTTGGACAGTGATCCTATAGCTAGGTACCTTGTTAACATCTATTCTCGTTTTCATTAATTTCTCTGTGCTTTCTTAGTTTTCTATGTCGACCATTATATAATCTGTAAATAATGACCATTTTTTCTTCTTTTTCAGTGCCTTCGCATTGTATTGTTGTTACCTTCATGTTCTGGCTAGGATCTCTAATACAATGGTGACTAGAAGTAGTAATATTATACATCCTGGTCCTGTGTCTGATTGTTTTTTTGAAACCAGATGTTTTTATTCCAAATTCACTGCTCTTGGCATCATCCCACAGCTCATTAACTGCTCTTTTAAAAACAGCTTCATTGAGATAAAATTCACATATCAGACAACTCACCCATTGAAAGTCTACAATTAAATGGTTTCCAGTATATTTAGAGTGGTGCAACCATTACTACAATCAGCATTTTCATCACCAAAGAAACCCCATATCCATCAGGAGTCACTCCCCATCTCCCTGGACCACCCCATCTCTAAGCAACCATCAATTTACTTTCTGTCTCTATGGACTTGTCTTTTCTGGACATTTCATAATATATGGAACCATACAGTATGTGGTCCCTTATAACTGGCTTTTTTCACTTAGAATAAATTTTTCAGGGTTCATCTATATTGTAGCTTGTGACTGATTATAAAGAAGTTGCTTTCAATATTTCCTCACTAAAACTATTGGTTTAGTATAAGTATTTGGTAGACGCCTTATTTCAGGTTAAGGAAGTTCTACTCCCAGTTTTCTAAGAGATTTTTTTTTTTCATAAATTGAAAATTTTACCAAATGGCTTCTCGCATCCAATCAGATAAGTAAATATATGATGTTTCTCCTTTTACACTATTAATATGATGAAATGACACATAGAATTTTCTAAGATCAAATTACCTTTGCATTCCTGGGGTAAATCCAAGTCATCATAATGTATAATCTGTTCTGGCCTTCTAATATCTCTGCATCTAGATTCATAAATAAGATTGGTCTCCAATTTCTTTTAGTATCTTTCTTGAGTTTGTATATCAAGGTTATGGTGCCCTCATAAAAACGAGTTAGGAACTATTTCTTCTTCAGTTCTCTGGAAGGGTTAGTATTTGATTGGAATGATCTGTTCCTTGGAAGTCTGCTAGAATTTACCTGTAAAATGGCCTGGTCGTGGAATTGTCTTTGTGAAAAGATTTTAAATTATTGCTTCAATGTTTTAATAAATTATGGAATTGTAGGAATTCTATCTCTTCTTGAGTTGGTTTTACGTCTTTTTTTTTTTTTTTTAGGAAAAAAATCCCCATTTCATCTAAGGTTTAAAATTAATTAGCATAAAGTTATTCGCCATATTCTATTATTTTTTCGTAATCTTCACTGTTATTTGTATTTAGGTCTCCTTTTTCATCCCTAATATTATTTACTTGTACTATTTCTTATCTATCTTGCCATATATGTGTTGTCTTTTTTTTTTTTAACTTTTATTTATTTTGAGTGTGTTTTTCCAGGACCCATCAGTTCCAAGTCAAGTAGCTGTTTGTGGAGGGCGCAACTCACAGGAAAACATGTGGGGGATCAAACCGGCAACCTTGTTGTTAAGAGCACTGCGCTCCAACCAACTGAGCTAACTGGCCGCCCTACGTTTGCCTTTGTAAAGAACTGTCTTTCAGCTTTATTTGGTTCTCTCTGTTGAATATTTGTGGGTTTTTTTCCATTGATTTTGTCTTTTATCTCCTTTTTGGGGGATGGTGTGAGGAATTATTCTGCCGTCCTTTCCCTAACTTCTTAAATTAGACATTTAGCTAATTTTCAGCCTTTCTTCTTTTCTCAGATTAAGGTTTAAGAGGCTATAAATTTCCTTCTATCTACCACTTTTACTGTATCCCCCAAGTTTTGATATATATTTTTTCATTATTGTTCAGTTCTAAATATTAAAAAAATCGTTTCCATTGTGAATTTTTTCTTTGACTCTGGGGCTATTCAGAAGTGTCAAGTTTTATGTTAATTTTAAACTTTTTTTATTTGTTATTGACATCTAACTTAATGGCACTGTGGTCTGGGAATGTAGCCTGTACGACAAAAATTCTTTGAAATTTGTTAAGACTTGCTTTGTAGTCTTGCATATGATTAATTTCAGTCATTATTGTGTGTGTGCTTGCGAAGAATATGATTTTTTCAATTATTGGATATATGGTTCTACATATATTCATCCAATTCAGTTTAATTATTTATTAAATCTTTTATAACTACTATATTTTATCTTTCAAAGTATTAATAATTCAGAGAGACTTGTTGATAGCTTCCACAAGGATGGTGGATTTCTCAATTTCTCCATGTAGTATTGTTAATTATTGCTTTATGTATATTTCTGGGCAGCCTGTGGGGTCTCAGCTCCCGCTCCCCACATAAGAACGCAGGACATGGTGAGGCCAAAAAGAAACACCCATGGAGCCATAGATAGGGGAGTCATACCACTATAGTCTCGCTGGCGGCTGGGTTGGAGACACAAGAAGCAGGAGCCACATGATCCACAACCTGCCGTCCACTTCTCTCTGCCAACCAACCTCACTTGCTAGCTGCAATCTGCCTCTCTGCAATCCACAATCCACACTCTGCCACTTGCTAGCTCAGCCACCAGCTTCTTGCTAGCCCCCATTTTTCTGCTAGCATAGCCACAGCAGTTATATTAGTGGCAAACGGCTCACTGGTTATAGCTGATGGTCAACTAGCCACAGCTGATGGCCATCCAATCACAGTTGATGGCCGTTTACTACCCGAGCCAGCACCTTTCCATGTGAGGCCGAGAGCCTGGAAACTGCTCTCTGGGGCTCTGTCCCCACATTGGGTTTTATTTGTTTTATCTAATCCAACCATCTCCAACTGTTCATAGGTCACTTTATTTCACTACATTTATTATGGTTATTGATGTATTTTGGCTTGTTTCTACCATTTTAGCTTGGTTTCTATTTGGTTCACTTTTCTTTTTTTTTTTTTTTAATGGAGGGCGAAGTTCACAATGGCCCATGTGGCGATCCGACCAGCAACCTTGGTGTTATTAGAACCACGCTCTAACCAAATGAGCTAACCAGCCACCCCTTTTTGTTTCACTTTTTGATTTGTCTTTTTTTCTTCCTTCGTTCTTGCTATTTCTTTTGTTTGGTGTGTGTGTGTGTGTGTGTGTGTGTGTGTGTGTGTGTGTGTGTGTGTGTGTGTGTGTCTTGGCTTGTTGTGTTTGTCCATCTGGGAGTGTGGGGACAGACCCAAGAGTGCAGTTTCCAGGCTCTCGGCCTCACGTGGAAAGGTGCTGGCTCAGGTAGTAAAGGCCATCAACTGTGATTGGATGGCTATCAGCTGTGGCTAGTTGGCCATCAGCTGTAACCAGTGAGCCATTGGCCTCTAATATAACTGCCGTGGCTACGCTAGCAGCAAATGGGGGCTAGCAAGAAGATGGTAGCTGAGCTGGCAAGAGCGGATTGCAGTCAGCACGGTGGAGTGCGGGTTGCGGATTGCAGAGAAGTGGATGGCAGGTTGCAGATAGTGTGGTTCCTGCTTCCTGTGTCTCCAACCCAGCCACCAGCAAGAATATATTGGTGTGACTCCCCTATCTATGGCTCCGTGGATGTTCCTTTTTCGCCTCACCATATCCTGCGTTCTTATGTGGGGAGCGGGAGCTGAGACCTCGCCTGACACCCCGCATGACAGGGAGATTTCACTTTATTGGTTTTCAGTTTGGCTTTGTATTTAAATTGTTTGCTGTTCGATTTTATCCAGTGTTTCTTTACTATTAAAAAGAGAGGAAATATTTCCTTTATCAGTACTGTCTGCCATTTTTAACTATAAGCCAATATATGTATGTATTCTCTCTCTCTCTCAAGAATATTTGTAAGATTAATTCCCAGAAATGGAATCTCTAGGTCAAAAAGTTACATACTGTTTTAAAACTACATTTTAAACTTGATATTTCATGGAAATCTTTCAATGTCATTAAGTATTCTTCTGTAATATTTATATAAAATATGTACATATTTTTAATTGCTCATAATATTTTACTATTGTATGTATTAACCATATTTTAAATCAAATTCCCAATTTTTAAGCATTAATGTTACTTATAATTTTTCACTGCTTATAATTATAAGCAAGCTGTTGGTTAATATTCCTACACACACAAGAATGATTTATTTTTTTCTTCAGCTAAATTCCTAGAAGTAGAATTACTGGGTTAAAGAGTACGTGTATTTTAATGTTTTCTATACACAATACCAAATTTGTCCTTAACAAAAATATTTTATGAGAATTTTGGGTCTCCAAATGCTTAAAAATTCTGAGTAACATACTTTATTTTATCTTTGCCTAGTTGTCAAATGGAAGTTTACAGCTCATTGTTTTAATTTACATTTCTTCTTATAAAGTTGAAAATTTTTTATAGACTTACGACTTATATATCTTTGGTGGATTGTCACCTGTCTGCTCAGGCCACTTTTCTTTTGGGTATGTAATTATTTATTTATTTATTTATTTTTTAAGGAGTGCACAGCTCACAGTGGCTCATGCAGGGATCGAACTGGCAACCTTGGTGTTATTAGCTCCATGTTCTGACCAACTGAGCTAACTGGCCACCTCATTTTTTTAATGTAAAAATATATTTTATATTAAGGATGGTGTCTTTGTTATTTGTTGCAAATGTTTTGCCCTAGTATGCCATTTGCCTTTTAATTTAATGTTTATGGTGACTTTTCATGTACAGAAGTTATTTTACTTTTACATATTCAAATCAGTTGTTCTAGCCCATTTATTGGATAATTGATCCTATCCCCTTTATCATGTATTGAATTAATTCAGATACTTGTGATTGTTTCTGACAGATCAATTTGGCCCCACTGATTTGTTATACTTTCTATGTCAGTACAACAGTGTTTAAGCTCTGTGGGTTTACAGAACATCTGCATATCTCAGATGACAATTCTTCCCTCATTACTAAACCTTTGAAAGAGTGTCTTGGCTCTTCTCACACAATTATTTTTCATGATGAAATGTAAAAGCATTTTGTCAATCTTCTTCCTTCCAAAAGAAAAAAAAAAGAAGGCCTTATTTGGCTATTGAGTGAAACTTACATTTATATACTGAACTGGGGAAGAATGGATATCTTTTATAATGCCATTTTCCAATCCAAGAACATTAAATGTTTTCCATTTATGCAAGGCTTCTTTTGTATCCCATAATAAAGTTTATAGTTTTTAAATAACAGCTTGAGATATAATTCACATACCATAAAGCTCACCCAGTTAAAGTATACAATTAAATGTTTTTTAGTATATTCAGAATTATGCAATCATCATCACAGTCAATTTTTGAACATTTTAGCCACCCCCAAAAGAAATCCCATACCCATTTGCATTCACTCCCCACTTTCCTCCAGCCATTCCAGCCCTAGGCAACCACCAATCTACTTTTTGTCTCTATGTATTTGCCTATTCTGAACATTTCATATAAATGGACTCATACAATATGTGATCCTTTGTAATTAGCTTCATTCACTTAGTAAAATGTTTTCAAGTTTCATCCATGTTGTAGCATGTGTCAGCACCTTGTTTCTCTTTATGGTCAAATAATATTCCATTGTATAAATATACCACGTTTTATTTATCCATGCATCAGCTGATGGACATTTGTGTTGTTTCCATCTTTTGGCCATTCTTAATAATGCTGCTATGGATATCTGTATATAAGTTTTTGTGCGCACATATGTTTTCACTTCTTTTGGGTGTATACCCAGGAGTGGAATTGCTGGATCATGTGGTAACTCTATGTTCAACCATTTGAGGAACTGCCAAGTTGTTTTCCAGAGCAGCTGCACCATTTACATTCCCACTAGCAGTGTATGTATGAGGGTTCCAAATTCTCCACATTCCTTGTCCACACTTGTTATTATCTGTCTTTTCTATTATAGTGGATATGAAGTGTCATTTCACTATGGTTTCGATTTGCACCTCCCTCATGGGTAATGATGTTGAGCATTTTCTCACATGCTCGTTGATCATTTGTATAACTTTTTTGGAGAAATATCTGTTATATCCTTTGCCCATTTCTCAATTGATTTATTTGTCTTTTTATTATTGAGTTATAGAGGTTCTTTATATATTTTAGATTCAAATCCCCTATTATACATGTGATTTGCAAAAATTTTCTCCCATTTTGTGGGATGTCCTTTATTTCTTGATGGTGTCCTTGAAGCACAAAAGTTTTTAATTTTGACAATGTGCATTTTATTTTTTTTCTTTTGTTGCTAGTGATTTTGATGTCATATGTAAAAATCCATTGTCTCATTCAAGGTCACAAAGATTTATACCTGTGTTTTCTTCTAAGATTTTTATAGTTTTAACTCTTACATTTAGGTCTTTAATCAATTTTGAGTTAATTTCTGCATGTGATGTGAGGTAGGGACACAACTTCATTTTTTTTTGTGGGGGGTGACAATTGTTAGTAAAATTACATAGATTTCAGGTGTACAATTCTGTATTACATCCTCTATAAATCCCATTGTGTATTCACCACTCAGAGTCAGTTCTCCTTCCATCACCATATATTTGATCCCCCTTACCCTCATCTCCCACCCCCCACCCCCCTTACTCTCTGGTAACCGCTAACTATCGTCTGTGTCTATGAGTTTTTGTTTCTCATTTGTTTATCTTGTTCTTTTGTTGTTTTTGGTTTATATACCACATATCAGTGAAATCATATGGTTCTCTGCTTTTTCTGACTTATTTCGCTTAGCATTATAATCTCAAGATCCATCCATGTTGTTACAAATAGTCCTATACCACCAAATAGTATTCCATTGTGTATATATACCACAACTTCTTTGTCCATTCATCTATCAAAGGACATTTCGGTTGTTTCCATGTCTTGGCCACCGTAAATAAAGCTGCAATGAACATTGGAGCACACGTGTCTTTACGTATGTTTTCAGATTTTTTGGGTAGATACCCAGGAGAGGGATTGCTGGGTCATACGGTAATTCTATTCGTAATTTTCTGAGCAATTTCCACACTGCCTTCCATAGCAGCTGTACCACTCTGCATTCCCACCACCAGTGTATGAGGATTCCTTTTTCTCCATAGCCTCTCCAACACTTGTTACTATTTGTCTTGTTGATGATAGCCATTCTAACTGGGGTGAGGTGATATCTCATTGTGGTTTTTATTTGCATTTCTCTGATGATTAGTGACGTGGAGCATTTTTTCATATGTCTATTTGCCATTTGTATGTCCTCTTTGGAGAAATGTCTCTTTATGTCCTCTGCCCATTTTTCAATTGGGTTGTTTGTTTTTTTGTTGTTGAGTTGCATGAGTTCCTTGTATATTTTGGATATTAGCCCCTTATCGGAGGCACTGTTTGCAAAAATCTTCTCCCATTCAGTTGGTTGCCTCTTTATTTTGTCGATGGTTTCTTTTGCTGTGCAGAAGCTTTTAAGTTTGATATAGTCCCATTCATTTATTTTAGCTTTTACTTCCATTGCCTTTGGAGTCAAATTCATAAAATGCTCTTTGAACCCAAGGTCCATAAGTTTAATACCTATGTTTTCTTCTATGCAGTTTATTGTGTCAGGTCTTATGCTTAAGTCTTTGATCCATTTTGAATTAATTTTGGTACGTGGTGACAGATAGCAGTCCAGTTTCATTCTTTTATACGTGGCTTTCCAATTCTGCCTGCACCATTTATTGAAGAGGCTGTCTTTTCTCCATTGTATGCTTTTTGCTTCTTTGTCAAAAATTGACCATATTTATGTGGTTTTATTTCTGGGTTCTCAATTCTATTCCATTGGTCTACATGTCTGTTTTTCTACCAATACCATGCTGTTTTGATTATTATAGCCCTGTAGTACAAGCTAAAGTCCTCCAGTACTGTTCTTTTTTCTTAAGATCGCTTTGGCTATTTGGGGTCTTTTGTGGTTCCTAACAAATCTGACGATTTTTTTGTTCTATTTCTTTAAAAAATGCCATTGGGATTTTGATAGGGATTGCATTAAATCTGTATATTGCTTTGGGTAATATGGCCATTTTAACTATGTTGATTCTTCCAATCCATGAGCACAGAATGTCTTTCCATTTCTTTGTGTCTTCTTCAATTTCTTTTAAAAATGTCTTATAGTTTTCAGCATATAGGTCTTTCACATCCTTGGTTAAGTTTATTCCTAGGTATTTTATTCTTTTTGCTGCAATTGCAAAAGGAATTGTGTTTTTTTTAATTTCTTTTTCTGAGATTTCATTGTTAGTATATAGGAATGCAATGGACTTTTGTATGTTGATTTTGTAGCCGGCAACTTTACTGTATTTGTTGATTGTTTCTAATAGCTTTTTGGTGGAGTCTTTAGGGTTTTCTATATATAGCATCATGTCATCTGCAAAGAGTGACAATTTAACTTCTTCATTCCCAATTTGGATACCTTTTATTTCTTTCTCTTGCCTGATTGCTCTGGCAAGGACTTCCAACACTATGTTGAAAAGCAGAGGTGATAGGGGACAGCCCTGTCGTGTTCCTGAACGTAGAGCAAAGGGCTTCAGTTTTTCACCATTAATTATGAGATTAGTTGAGGGTTTGTCATATATGGCCTTTATTATGTTAAGGTATTTTCCTTCTATACCTATTTTATTAAATGTTTTAATTATAAATGGATGTTGTATCTTGTCAAATGCTTTTCTACATCAATTGATATAATCATATGATTTTTGTCCTTTATTTTGTTTATGTGACGCATCACATTGATGGATTTGCAGATGTTGAACCATCCTTGTGCCCCGGGGACGAACCCTACTTGGTCGTGATGAATAATCTTTTTAATGCCTTATTGTATTCGATTTGCTAGAATTTTGTTTAGGATTTTTGCATCTGTATTCATCAGAGATATTGGTCTGTAGTTTTCTTTTTTTGTGTTCTCCTTACCAGGTTTTGGTATCAGGGTAATGTTGGCCTCATAAAATGAGTTAGGGAGTACTGTCTCTTCTTCAATTTTTTGGAAGAGTTTGAGCAGGATTGGTATTAGATCCTCTTTGAAGGTTTGGTAGAATTCACTAGTGAAGCCATCTAGTCCCGGACTTTTGCTTTTGGGAAGGTTTTGGATGACTGATTCAATTTCGTTACTGGTGATCGGTCTGTTTAGATTTTCCAGTTCTTCATGGTTCAGCCTTGGAAGGCTATGTTTCTAAGAACTTGTCCATTTCTTCTAGGTTATTGAATTTGGTGGCATATAGTCCTTCATAGTATTCCTGGATGATCCTTTGTATTTCTGTAGTGTCTGTGATAACTTCCCCTTTTTCATTTCTGATTTTGTTAATTAGTGTCTTCTCTCTTTTTATCTTAGTGAGTCTAGCCAAGGGTTTGTCAATTTTGTTAATCTTTTCAAAGAACCAGCTCTTTGTCACATTAATTTTTTCTATTGTCTTTTTGTTCTCTATTTCATTTAGTTCTGCTCTGATTTTTGTTATTTCCTTTCTTCTGCTGACCTTGGGTTTCACTTGTTCTTCTTTTTCTTTAAGCTGTAACATGCGGTTATTTATTTGGGATTTTTCTTGTTTCTTGAGATATGCCTGTAATGATATAAATTTCCCTCTTAAAACTGCTTTCGCTGCATCCCCCAAATTTTGGTAGGATGTATTTTCATTGTCATTTGTTTCTATGTATCTTTTGGTCTCTCCTCTAATTTCTTCTTTGACCCAGTTGTTCTTTAAAAGTACGTTATTTAATCTCCATGTATTTGTGTTTTTTCCTGCTTTCTTTTTGCAGTTGATATCCAATTTCAAAGCCTTGTGATCAGAGAATATGCTTGGTATGATTTCAATCTTCCTAAATTTGCTGAGGCTGATTGTATGTCCCAATATATGGTCTATCCTTGAGAATGTTCCATGTATACTAGAAAAGAATGTATAGTCTGATATTTTAGGATGAAGTGCTCTATATATGTCAATTATGTCCATTTCATGTAATGTGTCATTTAGGGCTGCTATTTCGTTATTTATTTTCTGTTTGGATGATCTATCCATAGCTGTCAATGATATATTAAGTCCCCTAGTATAATTGTGTTTTGGTCAATTTCTCCCTTTAGTTCTGTGAGTAGTTGCTTGGTATATTTCGGTGCTCCCTGATTGGGGGCATAAATATCAATGACTGTTATGTCTTCTTGCTGTATAGTCCCTTTACCATTATGAAATGTCCATCTTTGTCTCTTGTTATCTTTTTCACCCTGAAGTCTCTTTCATCTGATATCATTATGGCTACACCTGATTTTCTCTGGGTACCATTTGCTTGGAGTGTCAATTTCCACCCTTTCACTTTGAGTCTATGCTTGTCCTTGTAGCTGAGATGTGTCCCTTGGAGACAGCATATGGTTGGGTTTAGTTTTTTGATCCAATCTGCTACTCTGTGCCTTTTTATTGGTGAGTTCAGTCCATTTACATTTAGGGTGATTATTGATATGTGAGGATTTCCTGTCATTCTATCTTTAGGTTTCTGGTAAGACTGTGTCTCCATTGTTTCTTTGCCTTTTTGTTGTTGTCTATTATTTCTGTGTGGTGGTATTCTATGATGTTTCCCTCTATTTCTTCTTTTATTATAGTATATATTTCAGTTCTGGATTTTTTTTGTAGTGGTTACCCTTAAGTTTATGTAAAAGAAAGTTTGATATTTAGATATTTGATATTTGATATTTATTTAGAGTATTCCATTTTCTTCAGCACGCTTACTTTCTCCATTCCCATATTCTGGTTCAGACCTTTACTCTCCCCCTTTTTATGTTTTGGTTGCCACAAATTGTCCCTGTTGATGGTGGTCAAATAGCCTCCTTTAGTATTTCTTGTAGTGTGGGTTGTGTATTAGAAAATTCCCTCAGCTTCTGTATGTCTGGAAAGGTCTTTATTCCTCCTTCATATCTAAAGGATATCTTTGCTGGATATATTATTCTTGGCTCATAATTTCTCTCTTTCAATAGTTTGAATATGCGGTTCCACTCCCTCCTGGCTTGTAGAGTTTCTGCTGAAAAATCTGACGATAATCTAATGGGCTTTCCTTTGTAGGTTACCATCTTCTTTTCCCTGGCTGCTTGAGGATTCTTTCTTTGTTGTTGATTTTTGATAGCTTTAATACAATGTGCCTTGGAGAAGGCCTGTTGGGATTGAGGTAATTAGGTGTTATATTTGCTTCTTGGATTCGAGGATCCAGTTCTTTCTACAAGTTTGGGAAGTTCTCATCGACTATTTGTTTGAATATACTCTCTGTTCCCTTCTCTCTTTCTTCTTCTGGTATGTCCATTATTCTTATATTGCTCTTTCTGATGGAGTCAGAATGTTATTGTAGAGTTCTTTCATTTCTTTTAAGTCTCAAGTCTCTTTCTTCTTCCATCCATGTCATTTCCAGGTTTCTATCTTTGATGTCACTGATTCTTTCTTCCATCTGGTCAACTCTACTACCTAAGCTGGCTATTTCATTCTTAATTTCTTCTATTGAGTTCTTAATCTCCAGAAATTCTATTTGGTTCTTTTTTTAAATATCAATCTCTTTGGTAAAATGTTCATGTTTTTCTTTGATTGTGTTTCTGAGTTCATTAAACTGCCTTTCCGTGTTTTCTTGCATCTCATTAAGTTTTTTCAGAACTGCAATCTTGAATTCTCTGTCATTTAAGTCACATATTTCCATATCCTTAAGGTCATTTTCTGGAGACTCTTCACTTTCTTTCTGAGCTGTCTTGTTGCCTTGGTTATTCATGGCAGTTAATGATTTATTATTTCTCTTCCTAGACATCTACAGGAGTGGGTTCTGCAACAGGTTGATAGGAAGAGGTCTTTCTTTTGTTTTCCAGTACTTGTTGGTAGAATGTTTTATTTTCTCTCTGACTGCAGCCTTTTTTCTCTCTCACACTGTAGTGCTATGTTTTCTCTGCACTATTCCAGCTTCTCACACAATGGGGGGATTCCCTGGGAGATGGGCTTCTCCTTTGTTAACAGTTCACCTGGGTCACAGGGCACAGTGTCCGTGTGGGAATGCAGAGAGCTTTTGAAGTTCCAAAGCTCTTCCTGCACCAGATTCAGAGCCCATGTGTTTCAGCAGTTCTATTTACTCCTGCAGATAGGTGGGGACAGGGGCAGGGTGAGTTGTGAGAGGTGGCCCAGAGCAATGGCAGCAACCACCACCATAGCCAGTCCTGCTTCCACAACTCCTTCCCTTTGCCGGAACTAGTTGGGCTGCGAATCTGTGTCTCCGGACCACAGTTCTCAGAACTACAAACATTCTGTTCTTTTGACCTGACACTGCTATTGTTCTGCTTCTAGCACTAAGCAGGTGGGGATGGGGCGAGCTCTGGGAGGATAAGGAGGGGACGGCTAGTCTCAGTGCCTAAGGCTTCCTTCTCTGCAACCGTGAGGCCTTAAACCACCGTTTCCAGCCTTCTTCCCTTAGTCTTTGCTCCGAGGTCTCTGCCGTGAGCGTTGAGTTCAACCATGTTATATGCTGTTCCCTCAACCCTGTGTTACCATAAACGGAGCCCTAGCAGTCCGAGTTCTTCCCTCTTCCGCAGCTGCAGTAGTTCCAGGATGCAGCGAGCTCGGAGCACTGAGCTAGGTCTGCGTCCTGCACCCACGCAGTTCCATCTCCACACTTCTCCCTTCCCTCCTCCCCTGCTCGCACAATTTGCCGACCTTTATGTGAATTCAGTAGTGGGACCCTTCGTCTTGCCTGTCTGCTGTGCAGGGAGTCCTTTGTGGTGTTATAGTTGTTCCATTTGTTGTGAATTCCAAGGATATTTACAGAGGCTCACCTCACGCCTCCATTTTGATGACCTGTGTATCCATTCTTTTTCATATGGATATCTAATGATCTTAGCATCGTTTTTGAAAAAACAATTCTTTCCCCCTTTTAATTGTCTTGGTGCCCTTACTGAAAAAATCATTTCATTGTAAATGTGAGGGTTTATTTCTGGACTCTCAATTTTACTCCTCTGACTGTAGTATGTCTATCTGTAGCTTTGTGGTAAGTTTTGAAATCACGGAGTTTGAGTTCTCCAATTTTGTTCTTCTTTTGCAAGATGTTTTGGCTATTCTGGGTCTCTTGAATGTCCTAGTCCTAGGTGTTTTGTTGCTGAGGTGAGTGAGCTCTATTTTCTGTTTGGTCATTACTGGTGTACAGAAAACTACTGAGTTTTATATATTTATTTTTGAGTCTAGCTACTTAACTGAACTGTCTCATAAGTTCTAAACATTCCTCAATACATTAGTTAGGATTTCTCAGATACACAAATATCTTTTGCAAATAATAATAAACTTGATTCTTCCTTCTCAAATTTATCTCATATTTCTTTTTCTTTTTTTCTTGTGTTTCCTTAAATTTCAGAATATTGTTGACACTACTCATTCACAGCATGACATCCTTGTTTTGATCCTTGTTTTCATATCAATGCCTTTGTTATTAAGGACTATATTTGCTCTCTATTCCAGGTTATCACTTGGTATCATATTGTCTGTTGGATTGAGATATATACATTTATCATCTTGACAAAGTCTTTTTATTCCTTGTTCCTAAGAGTTTTCATCAGGGTGCATCTTATTAGGATAATTATGCAGTTTTTCTCATGTGTGCTATTCATATGATGAATGACATTAATAAACTTTAACATTGACCCTCCTTGCATAAACTGTCTCCTGAGCCATGGGAACAAATTAGCTCACGTTAGCAGAAATAACTTATATCTCACTGGTGCAGCTCCCACCTGAACAATATAGAACAGAGGTCACAAACTGAAAGTCAGTGGGTCGTATCTGGTTTGACCTGCAAGGAGTTTTAAAATACTGCTTTGAATTAGTTTTTAGCAATTAAAAACGAGGAGATTTCAGATGAAAAATTCCAGTTTTTGGTTTTCTTTAAAAATTATAAAATCTGACCACACCAGTCCTGCATTTCCACAGTGGGCTGGAGCCAGGCCCCCAGGGGAGCCCCCTTTGGAGGTCTCATTCACATCCTTTCCAAACCCTATTGTCTCCATACCCTATTGTTCCCTGACATCAAGGTCAAGGTCAGTTGCCAGTTTTTGTAATTGTGCAATGGTTTTTCTTATATTGGAATTAGGTGAAAATGAAATATTTCTTGTAATCATGTCTCTAGCAAATGTGGAAAAATAGAAGAGGCCAGAAGGGATATATGCTTCAAGAGAAATGGTATATTTATTGGTGGAAGTGAAGAATCTTCCTATATGTTTAATACACAAAGTCTACCTGTTGAAAGAATACAACATAGAATGCTTCCTGAAATCAGAAGAATATGGAAAAGTGGGGGGAAAGAAAACCTTATTGAAATGGGAGGAAAAGGACAACAGGGGTTGTTTCAGGAGGCACAGAGTATAAACAATGCTGCCAAAATGTCGTAATATAGTAAGTGAATACCATCTCATCAATTCTGGCCAGGAGTTTGACAGGCTTGGTTCTTAGAGACAGCTGAGTTTCTGACCCTGGCTCCAGTCCTCCAGCTTCCTTCAAAGCTTCCTTCATTGTGTGCTCACCTTGCCCATCCCCGCAACCTGGTGGTTCTGCTGCTGTGTCCCAGGTCTCCAAGACTCTAATGAAAATAGCTCCTTTTGCTGCTGCCTGAGCTCTTTCCTCCATAAGGTTTGGGAGCCAACCTGGGAGGCTGACCTGGGACAGTGGCCACACCCGTACCAGTAGCAACCCCAAAGGACTGGCTTGGGAGGGGTAAGGGAAGTAAAGGTTGGCTCCCCTCCAACAGCAACTCCCAAAACACAACCTAAATTTTTAATGGTGACTGAACAGTCAGAATCTAAGCCTCCTATGTCGACCTTCTGGAGCTTCCACTGGAGACCACTCCTCATCTTGCAACCCAGGGCCCACCCATAAACCCCTCCTTGCAGGCCCCTGACTTCCAACCATCAGTGCTTGTGGGCAACTAGTCCAACTGAGCAATTGAATAAGTCTGAATCCCTTTAGGCTCATCCAGGATGTCAGCATTCCTTGAATAAACCCTATTTTGTCATAGCTTATTACTATTTAAATTAAAAGCTGTATACTATTTGCACTTATTTTATTTCAGATTTTTATATTTGTATCATAGAGAAGAGTGGTCTGTAGTTTTCTTTTTAAGTTTTAGAAACACAGAAAATGAAATGGGAAGTTCTTCAAAAGTTAGTAAGATTTGCAACACTTACATCGTGATTTTTTAAGTTTATATTTTGAAATAATTTTGGAGTGACAAAAAAAGTTGCATAGGGTTCTCATAAAGTGTTCACTCAGTTTCCCCAAATATTAGCATTGTACCTAAAACATAGTATGATTGTTGAAATCAGGAAATAATATTGATACAATACTATTAATGAATCTATAGACTAACTTTTGCCACTTGTCCCACTAATGTCCTTCTTCTGGTCCAGGATCCAATTCAGAATCCCTCATCACATTTAATTGCTGAGTGACAATCTGTGACAGCCCTTCAATCTTTCTTTGGGTTTCCTGACTTCTACACTGTTGAAGGTTTTATAGAATGTTCCTCAATTTGGGTTAGTCTAATGTTTCCTCATGATTAGACTGAGGTAAGGCATGTTTGACAAGAATACTACAGAAATGATGTTGTGCTGTCCTTGGTGCATCAAATCAAGAGGTAAATAATGTTGCTATGTCTCTTTAGGATACTGTTAACCCTTTTCACTTTTAAGTGAACATCTCAATCACTTTTTCATATGTACACACTGTGTGACCACCACCCAGATACAGATAGAAAATACACATATTATCCTAGAAAGTTCACACATGTCCCTTTTCCAGTGAAATGGCTCCCCTCCCCCCAAGATAACCACCATTCTGATGCTGATCATTATAGATTAGTTTGCTGGTTCCTGAACTTCATATAAATGAAATCATACAGTACATTTTCTTTTGGGTCTGGATCCTTTTGCTCAACATAATGTTTTTGAAATTCGTCCACATTGACCTATGTGTCAGTAATTTCTTCCTTTTTTATTGCTGAGTAGCATTCCATTATATGAATATACCACAACTGATTTTTATCCATCCTACTATTAATAGATATGTGGGTTGTTCCAGTGTTGGGCTATTATGAATAAAGCTAATACAGTCATTCACAGATACGTTTCTGTGTGGACATGTAAATTCATTTATCTTGGGTATCTATCTAAGAGTGGAATTGTTGAGTCACAGCGAGATGTATCGTCAATTTTATTAGATGCTACCAATCACTTTTCTAAAGTAGCTGTGAAAATTTATCCTGCTACAAGAATATATGTGGGGGCGGCCAGATGGCTCAGTTGGTTAGAGCACGAGCTCTGAACAACAGAGTTGCCGGTTTGATTCCCACATGGGCCAGTGAGCTGCGCCCTCCACAAGTAGATTGAAGACAATTAGATGCTGCTGAGCTGCCAGAGGGGCGGCTGGATAGCTCGGTTGGTTAGAGTGTGAGCTCTTAACAACAAGGTTGCCAGTTCAATTCCCGTATGGGATGGTGGAGTGCATCCCCTAAAACTAAGATTGAAAACAGCGACTGGACTTGGAGCTGGAGATGCGCCCTCCACAACTAGATTGAAGGGCAATGACTTGGAGCTGATGGGCCCTGGAGAAACACACTGTTCCCCAGTTAAAAAAAATTTTTTTTCAAAAAAAAAAAAAGATATATATATATGTATGGAAGTTCCAGTTGCTCCACATCCTTGCCAGCATTTGGTGTTGTCAGTCTCAATTGCAGCTATTCTAATTGCTGTAAAGTTTACCACTTGTGGTTTTAATTTCAATTTCCCCAATGACTAATGATGTTGAGCACCTTTTCATGCACTTATTGGCCATTTGTATGTCTTTTGTGACGTGTCTGTTCAAGTTTTTGCCCATTTTAAAATTAGATTGTTTGTCTTTTTTATTTTTGAGTTGTAGGAGTTCTTCACATATTCTGGATATGTTATGTGTATAATGAGGTTTCTAGTGTTGAAACTGGGTGGATAGTCAAGGTGTTAACTGAGATAGGGAAAACAAGAGGAGGTTGGGGAAAGATGAGAAATTCATTTCAGGATATGGAGTGATTAAGTTGCTTTTGGGCTATTCAGGTGGAGATGTGCAGTAAGCACTTGGAATTCTAGAGCTGGAGCTCAAGAAAGAAGTCTGGGCTATAGATTTGGAAGGGATCAGTATGACAGGGATGGATGAGAGAGCCCAGGGAGAAGAGAATCAGCCTCAAATAAAATCTCAACCCCAGCATTTAAGAAATGATGAAGAAAATGAAGCCAGAAAAAGAAAACAGAATATTGATCAGAAGTGGAGGAGGGGTAGCATCAAATATGGCAGTGAGGTAATGACGCTATTGGATTTGGCATTTGGAGTTTCCTGGTGATTTTTCTCAGAGCACTGAAGAGTAAATGTAAGATAAGGAAGTGAAGACAGGAGTAGACTCCCCTTTGAAAACATAAGGCCGTGAAAGGAAGGAGAGAGATAACAAATAGACATATATTTTTAAATAAAGTAACAACAGAGCTGTACAAAGTAGACAAAATCAGATGCACATGAGTGAGAGAGGAATCTTACCAGCTGCATTGAGGAGGTGGGGGTAGAACGTGGAAAGGGCTTGGTGGCTGAAGTTTGAAGCACTGGCCAACAGGTGTCAGGTGCTGATCACATCTCCTGGT
The DNA here is from genome assembly GCF_004115265.2 of Rhinolophus ferrumequinum. NCBI lineage: Eukaryota > Metazoa > Chordata > Mammalia > Chiroptera > Rhinolophidae > Rhinolophus > Rhinolophus ferrumequinum. Next base: position 10,176,468 of record NC_046304.1, read on the forward strand.
TGGGGGTCTGACCTAGGGACATGGAGACACAGGTGAAGCTGAGTGAGGGTCTGGGATGACATGCAAGCTCAACATCTGGGTCACACCTGCTGGTGGAGAAGAGAATGCCCACCTCTGAGGGGATGTAGGAAGAGACCAAGTGGGCTTCATGGGATGCTCAGCTTTCTGGTAGTGAGCCCTAATGGACAACTCTGCTTCAGCTTTCCTCCATCTTCAGTTTTAGGAATCCGAAGGACATGGAAGAAATCAAGGATGCCATCACCTCTCCAGCATTTTCTTTAGCTTTCAAAGTGATCTCATAATCTAGTATGTCAATCTGGTACATAATGCGTCATTCTTGCTACTCAATTCCTCATTCCAGAGAGTTTCTACCCCTTCCTCCCTACTCTGGCCACCTTGGGGCTATCTCCTCCTTTCCTCCTTCTCCTTTATGTGGTGGAAAAGTAGGGGCTGGGAGACTAGAGTCCACCCTCATCAAATCCTATGATATTAGGCATGTCTTCTCATAGTCTCTCGTGGCTCTGGTTCCTTCTTTGTAAAATGGTGGTACTGTGGGCTTCAGTGGTGGATGAGAAGTACTAGATGGTTCTGAGCTCCTTACCATCTCTTACTATAGGCTGAAACTAGTCCTCTGTGTTCACCCGAGGGTACTTTCTGTTCTGTGCCTTTAAGGAAGTTGCTTTTTCTTGGTGTTAAGAGTCAGAAAAAGAAAAGTCATTCGTGTTCACATCTCTCAAAGCCTCAGGTAGGGCTGTGGCTTTTGACCAACAATAACGTACGACGCTGTGGCCAATTTTGAACACTTCTGACAGATATTGTGACAGAGCCCCATTCATAGTGGAAGTGGAAATTTCAGCCCTGCCCTTTGTTAACTCTGAAATAAAGTGCTATTCTTTCATTACAAGGGCTGCCTACACAGCCAACCTTCTTACCCCTACTTTGTAAATGAGGAAACTAAGGCACAGGGATGTGCAGTAACTTCCAGGATTCTGTGACCTAACTCTTGATGTAACAACGTCTGCTCCGTCATATGTGGGGAGAGAAGAGGAGGCAAGAAGAGGGCTTTGACTCTGGAGATGACTCCTCTCCCCCTTCAGGGCCTGAGAAATGGTTGAAGAGAGCCATTGGTGAAGGAAGCTGGGAAAGTCAGACCAGAGGCTGGAGCAGGAGTGCTGAAAGTCTGGACTGGCTGGTATTTCTAGGAAGGCTTCTGCAGAAGGGTGAGGGTCAAGGCATAGTCTGCACAGCAGGGGTGCAGACATTTTAAATGTTAAGAGCACCCAAAGAAAATAGAAGTAGGAGGAGGAAGTGGGGTGTAGGTCGCAATGAGAGAAGGAAGCAGCTCCTCGGAGGTTCCCCTTTCTCTTTCCCCGAAGCCCCCACCCCACGCCTCTTTCTGGCTCCGCCCACCTCTCCTGCGGGGCGAAACCTTCTCTTCCGTTCCCCTGGCGGAACCGCACCTTACTCCTGGGGCAAAGCTGCTGCTCGATGCTGGTATCCCTCCGACCATGGCCGCCCACCCGCCAGGGCTTGTTCCTTCCGAGGGCAGACGAACTCAGAGCTGGGGGCTGCTGCTCAGAAGCTCTGCGTGCTGCGGCCCGACTCTGCGGGAACTTGGGCTAGGTAGGCACTGCGCAGACACTGTCCGGCCACCAGATGGCGTGAGAGGCCCGCTGGGCGACCAGCCCCGCCCCAGACCCCGCCCCAGACCCCGCCCCAAAGCTAACCCCGCCCCTCGGCGTAGCCCCGCCCCGCCCCCAGCCCACCGTAGAAGCGGAGCCTGGGCAGATGCTGGGACCTGCCGCACGACTCCAGCCCTGGAGCGGTGGTCCCAACAGTACCCTGATTCGCAGGAAGTCGCCGCTGGAGAGGGGCTCGGCGCCCGCCGGGGACCGCAGGTGTGAGACCGGGCAGCCAGGGCGGGGGTGCGGGGGGCGCCGAGGGCATGCGTGGGGCTCTAGGCAGAGCGGGAGTTGGCTGGGGACCGTCGGGGAGCAGTGGGCTCTGAGAACCCACTGGACAGATCCTGCTGTCTTCCGGCTCCGTGGATAGGGGCCACTGCCCGGGTACAGGGTCCGCACACCCGCGTTCCCAATAATCCCGGAGACAGAAGGGACATCCCGGAGATCGAACACTGTTATCTAGGTGGCCACTGCTGGACTGCCTCTATGCAGTCCGAGTGTGGCCGAAGCTTCTGCCTCCTTCCCAGGCCGCCATGTGTCGCAGGGTCTAGGAGTCTGTTCCCTCCGCCTGGAAACTTTCTAGGTGAGCATTAGCCTCCGGGATCCTTTGCCATCAGGACCTGGGAGTCATAGAAGTGCCTGCCTTAGCCTGCCCCACCCCAGCTAGCGAGCGTGGGCCCCTAGACGGTGGCTGCTGTTCTAGTGAATTGCACGCTTGGCGCTGTCAGAGGATCCTCTTCACACCCTGGTAGTCCCTTGATTGACTCTGTGTGTGCATGTGTTTGCGCGTGCGCCTGAAGGCTGGCCCATCCCCGGCCTCGGGTAAATACCTAAGCAAGAAGTTCTGGTCAGTAGGAGGAAGGAGATTATTCAGAGGGAAAAAGGAAGGCGAGATGAAAGCAGCAGCAGGATGTGGTATCTAGTGAGTTAACAAGCCTCCGTGCAGAGGAGGAGTGGGTTTAGGCAAAATGGGGGTTAAAAGTAGGTCAGGTCTGCCCTCCAAGACCCCTACTGGATGGCCCTTTTTTTCCTCCCTCCCATGGGCTCTTGCCATCCTTGCTTTCTTTCCTCCCGGCCTGGGACCACCTGGTAAGGCACCAGTTCCCAGAGCTTGTTAAAACACACATTCTCCAGGCCCTACAGCAGTTTTCCAGAGGTGGGGTCTGGAATCGTATTATTCTAAAATTTGAATAAGCTCCTTGAACTCCATTGATGACAAGGGAGCCATTGCTTGTGGACTCTTGTGTGATGTGGAAAGGAGACCTGAGTTCCAGCCAGGCCCAGCTGTGTGACCTTGGGCATCTTACTGCCCCTCTCCCAGCCTGTTTCCCTGTCCATAATATGGGCTCTACTAGTGACCTTACGTGGCTGTGGGAAAATTAAGTGAGAAAACTGTGATGAGAGTGGCTGCACATGGGAGCTGCTCCCCGGGTGTTTGCAGAAGAAGAGAGTGGGCGTCAAGGGTTTACCTGCTTCCTCAGCGTGCCACCATGGTGTGGAACGGTCAAGCTCTCTCTTCCTGCTTCAGGATACTCTCACTTGCTTTTTGAAGCATAACTGCCTAGGACTGTGGGGGCAGGAAGGCTCGGGGTCTGTGTGTGCTGGGCCTCATTGGGGTTTTAAGAAATCCCTCCTCCTTATCTCTAGCTTATGTGGGGGGTGATTAATATCTTCTGTCCCCAAGCTGCAGTGGAAGCTGCCACTTCTGCCTGCCCATCCTCCTTCCCATGCACCCCTTTTGTTTCTTTCAAGACTACCCTGTTTCCCTGAAAATAAGACCCAGCCGGACCATCAGCTCTAATGCATCTTTTGGAGCAAAAATTAATATAAGACCCGGTCTTGTATTATATTATAGTAAAATAAGACTGGGTCTTATATTAATTTTTGCTCCAAAAGATGCATTAGAGCTGATGGTCCGGCTAGGTCTTCTTTTCGGGGAAACACGGTAATATGTGGAACTGGGCAAAAGCATGTTTGGGGTTATTGGAGGGGTGATGAGGTTCCGTAGTGAAGGCTGTGGGGGAGGCTGGCTGTTGGAGGCTGTCACAGTCCCAGGTTAATGACTGACCATGGGGCCTGCTGGCTGAGAAGTGGGAGAAGAGGAGAGCCAGTAGCCTTTTCTCCTGGGCAGCCTAGAGCTAGAGGCCCTCCTTTGGGTTCAGCTGAGCACTCAAGCTGTGTCAACTTGGCCTTGGTTCAAAGAGGCTCACCCCAAGGGGCTGAGCTGGTGGCTCTGTGGGACCCCTGTGAACCTGAAGACTTGTTTAATTAGTTCTACATGGGCTGAAAGCCTCCATTGACTTCTTGAAACAGGAAGCTACTGGAGGGGTAGGATAAAGTGATCAACAGGTCAAAGGAGAGGTGTTAAGTTTGATTTTTGAGCCTCTGGCATAGAATGGAGTAGGAGGGGTGAAGGAAAGACTATATCTTCTGCCCAAGGGGAAGATGAGACACTCTCACAGCAAACATATATTGCATATTTGGATTTCCATTGACTTGAAGATGTACATACTTCCGATTTTAACAACGCTGAAGTCAACGTGTGTCTTACCATCTGTGGCATCTTACCATTATAATAGCAGTATTTCTTAGTGGCACATAAAATAATGGTGCATCTTATAATTGATGGCATCTTAGATTCTGTTAAACACGATATATGTTTTACAAATTTCGGGGGACACTTTCGATGTACACAGGTATACACAGAATTATGTCATTCCCATACATAAATTTGTGTACATTAATTTTTCCAGTATATCTAATTTTAAAGGACATCTTTGTAAAATATGTTGCTGGCATTTATAAAGATAGCACATTGTGTCTGATTTAATAAGTTCTTGAAAATATCACATGGTTCTTCTACCTGCCATTCTCTTTTGCACGTTGGGTCTGCTCAAGACACATTTTCTGCCTTTTTCTTTCATCTTTTAGCCCTTTCCCCCCTTACTTCATGTTCTTTACTCTTCACAGCCACACTCTGAACTAGCCACAACTACTGCCCCCTTTTCATGCATGAGGAAACTGAGGGCCACGTCCACATGGCTAGAAAGTGGCAGAGCTGGGCTAACTCTGGCTGACATCTACTCTTGACCAGACATGATTAAGCCTGAGTGGCAGCCTGCATGTGTCCTTGGGTGTGAAGTGCATGTCCTGTTGGGCACATTTGGGACATGAATGTGACTGTCCACAGGTCTTTTCTGTCTGCTTCCAGACTCGCAGCTAGGTTCTGGATAGTTGGGGTTATCTGTTAAGTGACTTCTGGATAAGTCAGAGATAGCTATAGAGGGTGGGGGCAATGACTAGGAAGAAGGGGGTGACTTTGGTGGCACAAAGCAGACACTGAGTCCTTCTTAAGCCTATTGAGTCTACCAATTGGGGCACTAGGCTTTGGGCTTTAGAGTTCGGCCTTGGTGGGAAACTCCTGCCTCCAGCTTCCCCCTTTTCCCTACCCCCAATCCTAGTCCAGCCCCTCTCCTGCTGCCATGGTGATGTAAGACAACAAATCAGAGGAAGTCGCTTTTCAGCTGCAAATCCTGCAGAGCTGCCATTGCTCTCTAGAGACGGTTGATACGCCCTAGCATGACTAGCAAGGCCTCCTGCCACCCAACCTGCTTCATCTTCTGGGGCTCAGGCAAACCTCTGTGCCTTTGCACATGGTATTCCTTCTCCCCCCATTGCCCTTCACTTTCTCTATGTGCCTGGTGGACCTTGAATTCATCCGTGGATGCCCAGCTCAAACAGCCTCATTTGTGAAGTCTTCCCCACCCCACTCCCCACTCCACAGCACTGACCACTCGCTCCTCTGTCCTCACCATGCCTGTTACGTGCTCCTACCAGTGACTTCGTGGCTTGCTCACCAGAACCTCCTGGTGCTCAGTGTGGCTGTTAAGCTGTCACCATGAAACTCTCTGGGATCTCATAGGCAAGAAGCACATGCACATCAACAGTGAAAGCTGCCCAAACACAGGACGGTTTGGAGGGCAGGAGGGTGGGGTCAGGAAGGAGTGGTGTGCTTTTCATTTTTGTGTCTTCCAGCGTCTTCGTACTGCTGTTGTTGATCTAGACAAATGAGCCTGTGTGGTTTCCTTGTGGGGTGCAGGGCTAGGGTGTGAGGGCTGAAGGTGGCTTCCAGACTTTTGCCTCCCATGGAGTCCGGGAGCCTCATTTCTGCCCGAGTCCTCCACTCCTAGCCATGTGACCTTGAGTGAGTCCATGTATCTCTCTAGGTGTCAGTTTCCCCAGCTGTATGGCAGCATGGCACCAGATGCTTCTGCGGCCCGTTCCTAACCTCCAGCATTCCATGATTGGCTCAACACTTTAGCATGGAGCACCTCCTATATGCCAGGCATGTGCTGAACTCAGATCCTGAACAAGATATGTAATGCTTCTGCCCTCGTGGAAATTACAGTCTAGTGGGCAAGACACTAGACACATGTATCATTTAATTATAATCATGAGAATTATGGGGTCCTGTGAGACTATGTAAAGGGAGCTCGATGTAGTTTGGGAGTTCAGGAAAGTCTTCCCTAAAGAAGTCATATTTAAGTTGAGACTTGAGACACAAAATAAAGAAAATATAGCACTAATAATAGTAATACCTAAAATTTAGCAGACAGACACGTGTTAAGTGCTCTTTGGGTGCACTACCTCTGAGGTATTCCTTTCAACAATTCTGTGGGTTATGTAGACTTCTGTCCTGTGAGAATTAGATGAGATCACTGCTGGCAAGTACCTCGCCCAGTGTCTGAAATAGACCAGGGGCTCATCCCCTGCTCCTCTCCTGCATCTGCCCTGCCTCCCCCACACACCAAGGTCCAGCTTAACCATATTAAGGCCATACATACTATTACAGGGTGTCCCCCTTTGCCTTTCACTGCTCGTCACCGAAGAGCACATTTCAGTGCTGGTGCTATGGGCTACATGCAGAAGTCCTCTGCAGGTGTGCTTTCATTGCTGGCCTTCGACAACAGCAAAGGGAACCCCAATCCATAGAAAACCACCGAGTTGTTTGGTGGGCCTCCCTTCTGCCCTCTCTGGAGCTGCTCTTCTTACAGGGTTAAGAAACCTTGATTTTCTGTACCATCTACGAAGTCACCTGTTCAGCCCCCACATCCTTCTTCTTCATCCAATGTTGTTGCCCCAGAACCACGAAGTCTCTGCAGACGTATCTCTGGGTTTTGGGTTTGAGCATTTGTTCTTGAATGGCTTGGTGGTTTTGACTCTTGTCAGGCAAATCTTCACGCTGCTGCCTCCCCGCAGCCTGACTGAGGCGACCTGCCTCCTTGTTGTGTTTGCCGCGTTCCTTAGATCACATCTAAACCTACAGTTCTTCAAGGCGAGTTTCGAACTCTCTCTAGATAATGGGCCTCTGAAAAGTGATAGAAATGACAGATCCTCTCCGCCCCCTCCCCCAAAAAGCACATGTGTGTGCATGTGCGCACACAATTTCTCGGTCTCTCTTTTTCAAAGTTTTGCATAAAACTTCAGTGTCTTCTGAGACCTCTGCAGTCCACCGAAGAACCCAGGTTAATACCCCCTGCTGTAGAAAACAAGGTTTTGTCTGTACCAGTTTGTTTGGATGACTCCAAGCACAGCTCCACATGGGCATAAGCTGTTGTCACAGGCAAGCTGGGGGTGATGATGGGTAATGGAAACCTGAAAACTGCAGAGGAGGCACTGGTGACTCACTGGTGAGAACTCCAGGCAGCGTGCAAGGGGCTGAGCTCCCTAACCACTCATTGAGCCACCGTCATGCGTACGCTTTCTGGACTTCTCATCAAGTCTTGAGTTCAACCCCTTTCCAAGTTGATTAAAGAGCATTACTTTCACTAGTGGTGTCCTTACAAGAAGCCCTCTGTTCTGCTCCGCAACCCCCAGCGAGAAAACTAGATTTAAGGCCAGGAATGAGAGTCAGAGAAAATGAATGTTTGTGGCTATTCACATCAATAGAGACGATCTGGGAGGCAGAGAGGCAGCCACTGCTGTTTCTTTGCCACAGATATTCACAGCCTCCCAAGTTCCCAGGGTCTGGCACAGGCTTGGGGCTTTGTTTCTCTGATGTGGTCACAGCTCTTTGGAGCCACTGCCTTGAAGTCAGATGCTACATGTGAAGCAAGTTTGCTTCAAGTCCTTATTTCGAAGGATTTTTAAAAGCAGTGATGGAAGTTAAGTTTGTCAAATACTTCTTTAAGCATCTACGAAGGACTTCTTGTATTCTATCACCTTGAGATTGATTTATTTGATGCATTGTATCATCAATTTCCTTATGTTGAACCCTCCTTGCACTTCTGGAATGAACTCCCTTTGGTCAAAGTGTTTTAGTCTTTTAATACAGCTGGGTTTGATTTGCTATAATTCTCTGTAGGATTTTTACATCTATCCTCATAAGTAAGGCTGGCCTATGTTTTCCTTTCTGTCCTGCCATTGTTGTCACGTCTTGATGTGCTGGCTTTGCAAAGTGATTTCGGAGACATTTCATCTTCTCCTGCACCCTGGGCCAGTTTATACAGCAGGGGAACGATCTGTTCCTCGAAAGTTGGGAGAACGGCTCAGGTCCTCAGGTCCTCTGCTGCCAGATTCTTGGTTTCCCATGCTCCAAGCTTTCCTCTCTCCTTGTCTCTTCCTCAGTCGTCCCAGGTACACACCTGTCAGCTCAGTGCTCCAGAACCAGCACCTGAGAACCATCTTCTTCTTCTCTTGGTCCGTTTCCACACTGAGCTGTTTAGAGCCATCTGAAGTGCAATTCAGCTCCAGGAGCTGCATTTAGGGTCGATGCTGATGAACTACTTCGTCCCCAGAGAAGGTAACCAAGATGGTGATGCTATAATACAAAATGATCAAAGAAGTAGAGATGGTTTTGTCTGAGAAAAGGACAGAAGGGAGAAGTAATTTCTACCTTCGGATGTTTGAAGGGCGGCATCCTTTGGAAAAGGCGAAGACCTGCTCTGTGGAGGTCTTTCTCCAGGAAGAAAAAGGGAGTAATGAAGGGAAATTGTAAGGAAATAGACTTCAGCTTGCTACAAGGAATATCTTGGAGAAATACAGAGCAGCTCAACAATGGAATTGTGGTAGTTAAGTGGCCTTGTGGTAGTTAATTTCTGTCAAGGGAAATATTCAGGGAAAATACAAGTCAAATGGAGAAATGATAGCTGTAAGAATGAAGACTGAGATCATCCATTTCTAAGAGTCTCTAGTTCTCCAAATCGCAGTGGCGGTGTCTGACTGGTTGTATAAAAACTGGTTGTTCTGAGAACATAATTTGAATATAAGAAGTTCAGTGGCCTTGAATAAACAAATCCCAAAGCTGGGAAGTTCCCTCACAAATCCCATAGCCTGGCTTCACAGCCTGTTCCCCCAGAACACAAGCAGTTGGGTGGTGAGTAAATCATAGCCGTCTGTGGTGAGAGACCCTGGAGCCATCACCGGACATGGTGACCCTCGCCCACATGCTAAGCTGGAGCTGGGCTGTTCTTGAGGTTTCTTGTTCTTGGCCCTCCCGATACCTGATGAAATAAACTAATTGAGTGCCGCCTCAGAATCACCTTCCTATGTGGCTGACCTAGATAAGTTCTCAGGCCCAACCTACCCAACCTGCAGGTTGAGCTGGGAATTAATGGCCTCTTCTTGTTCATGGGGTTTTCAAGCTAACATTTCATAGGCCTTTGCATTTTGCTTTTACTTCTGTACTGACATCTTGGGAGTTTCATTTTGAGAAGACTAAACGTTCAGAGCTTGTTTGAGAAGACTAAAGGCTGAGAGCTTTCCTTGACCTATTATTGTGCTTAAGAGAACACAGGAGGCTGTGGTGTGATGTTCAGACAACAGTATGGAAATAGGAGTTGGGATCTCTTGTCATAGCTGTCTCCTGCTTACCTCCTCATCTCTCTGAGTCGGTTCCCTCCTGGATCAAATGGACTCTAATGTTCTAACATTCTGTGAGTTTTCTTTTTCTTTTTCTTTTTTCCCCCATTCATGCACAGGCAACCCTTCCTTTTATTCTTGGATTGTTTTTCTCTGACACCAAGGCGTCTCTTTTTTTTTTTTTAAATTCAGGTTTATTGGGGTGACAATAGTTAGTTTTTTCTGTGAGTTTTCAAAGTCTACTCTTCAAGAGTTGATTTATAGAAGCTGCTCTGATGAGCTGAGCAGAAAGGGGGCTTGCCCCTTCCCTCTTGGTGCCCACCTTATGGCAAGACTCCCAGTGAGTACAAATCCTTCTTTAGACCACAGTAGGGCCATTGCCTTCTTCTGCCCATGTTTCTCTATTGGATGGCTTCGTCTAAGGTCACTGGTGGCTTTGTAATGGCAAATTCCTTGTAATGGCCTCCTTCCAACCTGCATCTCTCTTGGAAGTTTCTGTACCATTTCATATCCAATGCTTTTGCCTGGAGCCTTTTTTCTTACCACTTACACCGCCTACTGTTTTTGCCATACCCAGTATGCTTGTCTCCTCATCCAAACTCTTGTCTCCAAGTCCATGCTGGTTATTTTCATTATTTCATTTACAACACACATCCCAAGCCCGACTCTTCATCCACAAAGCAGGCAGGCTTCCTCTGCAGACTTCCCCATTTTTTCTCTAGTGAAACCAGACTCCCAGTCTTGAAACTTTGGAGTCATCTCTGAGACTGCCCTTCATCTTTCTATTCTCCACTGTGCAGCCAGTTTTTCTTTTTAATTAAATTTATTGGCGGAATTGGTTAATACCATTATAAAGTTTCAGGTATACAATTCTAGAATACATCATCTGTACCTGGCATTGTGTGCTCCCCACCCAAAGTCTGGTCTCCTTCTGTCAGTTTTAATGGTGCTTCCTTTCCTCAGCGCTCTTGCTTCTCTCACTTCCCCATCATTTTCTCTGCCACCTAATACAGCTTTCATCACCGTGTGCCTGCTCATGGGCCTTCCAGGCCAGTCTCTTCTTGACTTTACCAGCAGATTCTTATGAAAACTGCTTCGTCACCATGTTCAGAAGCCTTTCATTGTTACCCCACCTCATAGGGAAAGGCAAAAGTCCTCGGTCTGTTGTTCAAGTTTCAAAGTCGAGTCCCACTCTTCGAGTCCCCTCCATGAATCCCCATCCCGTCCACCAGCCAGGCTGCCTGACTCAGTGCCAAGACCTAATGTGTGCACCTGCCTCTCCCATCCCCTTCCTGATGAGGAAAACTTCTCTACCAGTTTGTTCAGCACTGACTCCCCAGCACCTAGCAGAGCCAGTGTTGGGTGCTTAGTCAGTGTTTACTGAATAAAAGATTGCTTGGTTGAGCAGCCATCACAGAGGAGTTCTGGGCCTCAGCCTCGGATGGCTGCGCTACCCCCAATCTAAGATCTTTGTAGGGTTCATCATCCCCGCTCAGGGACTGCACCCTGCAGGCACCTCACTGGACTTCTGTGGGCATCTGAAGGGGCAAAACCATGTGTCTTTGCCCTCCAGTAAGGAACAAGGCAGCTGTCCATCTCTAGGCTGCTTCAGACCCCAGGAGCTCCTGGGAAACTGCAGACACGGAGCCCCTACTCCTTGGGAATCCTCTTCCCACCCTCCAGGTTAATCAGATTTAAGATGAGTTGTTCTCTAAGTCTGACAGAGGGGAGATCTGGGGAACTATCCTCAAACAGGCCACTCCCAGGCTGGTGACCTCTGCTTTACAGGAGACTGGGGAAGTATCTGTTTGCAACATGGTGTTTACAAGGCAGAGGGGCTTCCTGTCCCGCCTGCCCAGCAGGCTGTGGGGCAATCATGCGTTGTGTTTTCAGGGAGGAGTGGGACAAAGAAATACTTGGAAGATTTCCGGGGATTCTTCAGACATCCCAGGGTGTGCCTGGCCATGCTGACCCTGGAGGTCAAGGAAGATGTAGAACTCAAGTTTTTAAATTGGGAGAAAATAAAATATTACTAATAAGGATTCTTAATTTGCATATTTCCCTTTACAGCTTACAAACTGTTGTTCACAACGTGGCCTTCCTAGTCTAATGTGGAACTGTGTAGAGCAAAAAGACACTCTCTTCTATGGTTCCCAAGCAGGGTACATGGATCAGGGTCAGCAAGGACAGTGTGTTTTGTTTTGTTTGAAGGGAAGAGGAAAGAGAATTTTCTGGGATAGAGAAAGAGCAGTGGAAAGGACTCCCCAGGGGAGAGAACCCTAGCATTCTGATTCAGAGTTCATCCAAGATAGAGAGTGATGCCCTTGCCATGCCCACTTGAGAAATGAGCTGAGAAGGCTGAGACTGGCCTCCCTGTTTCCTCAAAGGGCTGTGGCAGCCCTGGGGCACCCACCCACCAGCCTGGAAACACTGCCATGGTACCCACAAGAACTCAAGCTTGTGTCCAGAGCCCCTTGATATCTCTGGCCCCTATACAAGCACCTAGAAAGAGCTTGGAAAGTGCCTCAGGCTCTCTTGGCCCTGGGAACAGGAATATTCCATATTCCCTCTCTAATGAGTGGATGATCTAAGAATGGGTGTTCCAAAGTTGGGGCTCACCCTTACCACCTGACTTCTAATGGCCTGAGGTTGTTTTCTTTGGTTAATTCTTTCTCTGGCCCATTAGAGAAAGGATGCAAAACAAGAACTGCCCAGCTGCAGGGCAGAGGTGCAGAGGACTCCTGTGACATTAACACGTTACCCTGTGGGTCATGGTGTGACAATATTGGTTTGGTAGGGAGGTTTCCTATAAAGTGCAAGGGAAGAAAACAGAATGGCCCAGCCCTTTTAAGAAACTGGTAGTAAAAAACCTCCTACATATGAGAGAGAGAGGTTGGCCTGAGAGGTGGGGGTGAGGAGGGTGAGGAGAGGTTGAGCAAGAGCTAGCCTTGTGTGGCATCAAGAAAACACATTTCTGAACTAGTGAGGCGAAGGAAGTGAAGGCCCAAGGTATCTGAGCTGTTTGGGGGTCGGGAAAGGAGGTTGTTCGAGAAGGTACCTGAGTCAACAAGAAAAACAATGATGGAGACTGTGAGAGTTGATAGCAGTGAGCCCTCAATACAGGGCCATAGAGTGGATGCGATGGATAAAGAAGGCGGTACCATTCCCCTTATTCTGCCATCACTGGCCCGAGGCAAGGTGCTGTTATGATCCACATTCTTCTCTGAGATGGATGTAGCTGGCTGAGAATACCCCTTCTTGGGCCATGGCTCAGCTCTGCTGGGTTCCCACCAGCGCTCCTATGTAGGGAATATCAAAGCTTGGGGCCACAGTTCAATTCCACCTTGGGACCAAAGCTCAGTTCCCTCAGAGTCCTGTTCCCGCTCATCTCCCAACCCATCCAACATTTTTAAAGATGAGGGATTAATTTTTATTGGCTGTGTTAGTCCTATGACCTGCTCAGTACATGGAGGTGGGAACATCATTATTATTTTTTTATAAAGACTTAATTTTTAGAGCAGTTTTAGGTTTACAACAAAATTGAGAGGAAGGTACAGAGATTTCCCATGTATCCCCTGTCCCCATGCAGACATAGCCTCTTCCATTATCCACATCACTCACCAGAATGACAGGTTTTTTTACCAAGGATGAACCTATATTGACACATCATAACCACCCAAAGTCCATAGTTTTCCTTAGGCTTCACTCTTGGTGTTGTATATTCCAAGGGTTTAGATAAATTTATAATGACGTGTATCCACCATTATAATATCATAGCGTATTTTCACTGCCCTAAAATTTCTCTGTGCTCTGCCTATTCACATCTCTCTCGCCCCTGCCCCTGGCAAGCATTGATCTTTTTTTTTTGTCTCCATAGTTTTGCTGTAGGAACATTATTTTCACTAAACTATTTGGTCTTGTTTAAGGAGGAGAAGTTTGGTGATGCCCCTACTTTACTTTCATGGTACCTTTTTATTGACCAGTAAGAGATTATCTCTAATTATTTTACCAAAACACCACTCTCTCAGCGTGAATTACTTCACTAGCTGGCCACCCCAGTTTGCTCCAAAGAATGTCTGACCTTTAAATAACTTAATCTCTGCTGCTGCTGCCCCAGAGTAGGATACACAGAGGTGGGTATGCCTTATAGAAAGCATATGTCGCTTCTCTAGAGGATGACTTCAGCTTTTATGAGATGTTCCCCTACAAGGGAATTTTGGGTAGACCATGTGGTCTCTATTTAAGGTCAAACCATAAAACATACTCCACAAATTTGGGGAAAATCCCACAAGCTGTATGTATCCAAATGACATAGTAACAGACAAACAAAAACATCATTTTGCTTCATAGATTAACTCAGTATTGACTGGAATATTAGAATAGTGGTTTGTCTGTTGTAGGAGAGAGACCCAAAATAGTAGTGGCTTAAACAAGATAGAGATTAATTTCTCTTTCATGTAACAGTCTGAGAATAAGCGATCCAGACTTTATGTGACATCTTCTATCGTGTTTCTTCTCCTTCCTCAATATGTAGCTTTCATCTCATGACTCATGATGGCTGCTCTAGCAATTACAATTTCATCTCTATTTCAGCTAGCAGAAGTGGAGAGAAGAAGAAGGCATGCCTCTTCCATTTAAACACATTTGGAAATTGCAGTCAGCAATGTTTACTCATATTCCATTGGGCAGAATTTAGCTGTAAGAGAATTGGGAAATATAATCTAAAGTTTCTAAAAATTATATTACTATATAAGAAGGGAGAATGGATAGGGAAGGACAATTATGAGTCTCATCCATATTTGAACTTTACGAGTTTGAAATCTTTCTGAATCTTCCCTGTCATATAAATGTTCTTCATTCCTTCTGTTGTGCAGTAAACGTGCCTTCTAAGTCCTATTGAAAAATCATTCATAAGAAAAAATGGCATGCTATCTACCCAAAGGTGGAATCAACCCAAATGTCCACTGGTGGATGAAGGGGTGGACAGAATGTGGTCTATACGTACAAGGGAATAATACTATTTAGCCTTAAAAAGAAAGGAAATTCTGATACATGCTACAATATGGAAGAAACTTGAAGGCATTATTATGCTAAGTGAAATAAGCCAGACATGAAAGGACAAATACTGTATGATTCCACGTATATTAGATACGGATGAGTCAAACTCATAGAGACAGAGATAGAGTGATGGTTACAATGGGCTGGGAGGAGGGGGATGGGGAATTAGTGTTTACTGGGTATAGAGTTTCAGTTTAGGAAGATGAAAAAATTCTGGAGATAATGGTGGTGATAATTGTACAACGATGTGAATGTACTTAAGGCCGTAGAACTGTACATTGAGGATGATTAAAATGGTAAATTTTATCTTACTTATATTTTGCCACAATTTTTTAAATGGCGTGCTCTAACAGTTCAAAAACAAGAGTTCTCTGGCATTTTAGGAGAGATATCCCTAAGATAAAGACCTCCAACACCCTTTGGGTGAGGTTATTAAGCCAGTGGTGAAATCATTTGTGTTGCCATTCAGCTCACATTTGTCTACACTTTCATGAGACTACAGCAGGACTTCCTGAAATTCAGGTATGCTCTTTTTGTGGCATTTTCTCATATTACCTATTTAGTTAGTGAATCCATTCTTGCCCCCGGTGGTCCCCAGATCCTTTGCTCAGTGTTCATGAACTGCTTAATTATGTGTAGAGAGTGTTTCCAGGGGGCTGATGGGCTCAGAGACGGTAGTTTCCAAGATTCTACTTTCTTTATGTTCTCCAAAATTGGGACAGCCTTTTCTAGTGCCTGTGTCCAGTTTTCTCTGTCTCACTCTCTGTCTCTCTTAGACATCTTTCATTTTCTCCATTTCTTCAAAGGTTATTCGTAGTAGTTCCCATTCACAACCTCAGGTTTCTTTATGACTCTGAGATGTATTTATCCTCATCTGCAGTCCTCAACTCATTTTCAGCAACGAACTCCCTATTTGACTTCAGAGCCCTCTGTATCGGACGGACCCTTCTCCCCCAAGATCCTCCCACCCCCTTGCTGGTATAGTCTACTAAGGCAGTTGAAAATTTGGCAGGGGTTCCACATGGCCCTTGAGTCAACCCTTAAGCACTTAGCTTGGAGTATAAGGCCATGTGCAATGTCACACTGTGCAGCTTCATCTCCCAGCATGTCATACTTTATCCTGCAGGGGGGTGGCTGAACACTTAGCCATTCCCTGAAGGAATCATGCTGGTTCACATCTCTTTCCTCCGTCCATTTTCCCACCTCCATGCCTGAATCTCAGGGCAGCTTCTCCTTCCTGAAGAGTTATCTCGGAGCTACCCTCTTGGGAAAGCTTTGCTAGTTGACCGTATCCCTCCTCCAAGTTCCTATTGCACCTGTCTGATGTTAACCTCCGCTGGGACACCTCACCCATTGGGTAGTGTCTGGTTTGAAGGTTATTTTGAATAGTGCTACCGTGAACTTTCTGGTACATGTCCTTTGAGTCCGTTCCGAGAAGTGGAATTGCTGTTTCGTGGGTCATGCCTGGCTTGTGCTTTGGTGGGTATTGCTAAACGGTTTGCCATGTGGAAAGTGGCTGTACCAGTTTACACTCCCACCTGCAGTCGTGAGGGTTCAAGGTGTTTCACATCCTCACAAACAATGTTTTCCTCTTTGTAATTTGAGCCCTTCTGGTGGGTATCTAGTGGTATGGCATCGTGGTTTGGATTTGCATTTACCTAATGACTAATGAAATCGAGCACCGTTTCATGTGTGTTGGCCATTTAGATACCCTCTTTTGTAAAGAGTGTGTTTAAGTCTTTTGCCCATTTCTATTAGTTGTCTGTCTACTTCATATTTGTCGCAGCTCCTAACACTTTGTCTGGTGACTTCACAGGTGTCCATCTTCCCCTCTGGCATTGAACTCCTCGAGATTTCTGGACCTCCCTAGTAAAGCCCATCAAATAATATACTTTTGACTAAATAAACCATCTTTGATCCATGCTTTCCAGTAAGGATAACCATCCTCTTTGAGGAAAAAGATGGAGGAAATAGCAGTGGAGCAGTTCTGCTCTCTCTCAGGCATCTGTGACTACTGCCCCACCTGTCCTGAGTGGTTAGCCTAATCTCTCCAAGTTTAGACCCTGAAAATAACTTTACGAGCCCCTTTTGATGTCTTCAGTGTTTTTCTCAAGACTTCCTTTCATTTCATGCTCACTCTGTGTCTTTGGTGTCCATTCTTTTTTGAGAACTTTGCTTCCATCTTTTGTGTATGCCCCAGGCAGTCACGCCAGCCCCTCTACCTTCTCGTGAGACTCTGTGACTGTGCCTTCAGAATTTAATTTTCAGAGTTTTCTTTCCCTCTCTGATTCCTGGACTCTTAGAAATCTGCTTTCTTGCAGTCTAAGATGTGTGTCTGACTATGCCTTGCATTTTCTCCCATTACTAGTCCAAACTTTGAGGTGCTGTGGTCATTTTCTCCCTATCTTCTCACTGCTGTTTTAAAAACCTTCCATTTTTCTTGGTCAGAATCAAAGACACAAGATTAAATAGTTTTCCTCATTGCTTCCTCAACCTTCCAAGATATGAGATGATCAGAGGAGCAAGGGTTTATCAGACAGCCTTGTTTTAACCTAATGAGACTTCCAACTCCTGTCCAGATGAAACGCTTCATCCTTAGGCCATGCTGTGTTGAGTTTTATGATTCACGTGAGAAAAGCAGCATCCATATCTCAATTAAATATGTATGTGTGTGATCCCATGTGCCTCTCTCTTGTTTTATCTTCCTTCAATGCTCTGTATCATTTACTCATTCTTTCATTCATCCAGCAAATGTGTGCCAGGCACTCTTCTAAGCCCTCATGGAGTTTACAATCTAACGTGGCTGGAGGAGAGAGACAATAAGCATGACCAATAATAAGTAATGTGTTTTATGTGTCAATTGATGGTAAGAGGAGTAGAAAAATAAAGCAGAATGTGTCAGAGGTGGAGTTTGCCCGAAGCCCTTGTTGAGAATATAACATAAAGACTGGAAAAAGGTCAGGGACTGAGCCAGGTTGACATCTGGGAAAAGAGCACTCCAGGCAGAGGGAATAGCCAGTGCGAAGGTCCCAAGGCAAGAGTGTGCCTGGTGTGTTGTTACGGCCATTCCGGTCCTCAGAATGTGGCAACTTCTCTGCTGGCATCAGCGGAGCTCAAGATCTGAGATGAAGGACAGTGTAGTAGTCATCTTTGGATCTACCACAGTGTCCAGTAAAGTATCTTGTGCTCATATGCCCTCAGTGAGAAAACTTTTTATTTGAGTCAATGAATTTAGGTTGGGCAACCTCTAAGAGTCCTTTCACTGTGGAGTCGCTGTGATTATCTTAGCTGCTGGGTGGATGGTACCCGTCTCTGAGTAGCTTCCTCTCTAGCTGTTCCATCTGTGCTCTTCTGAACACATGTTCAGTGGCTTCTGGCCATGTGGCCTGGTTTTTGTCAAGGTCTGGGGCCTACACCGGATACGTATGATCCAGATACTATTGCTGTGTAACAAACTACCCAAAAGGTACTGGTAGAAGACTAATGATTTTAGTATGCTCATGGCTTCTGTGGGCCAGGAATTAGAGCAGGGCACAATGGGGATGGCTTGTCTGTGTTCAGTGATGCTTGGATCCTCAGCTGGGGGGACTTGAACAGCTGGGGAACTGTAAGCAGAGTGCCTGCAGTGGCCTCTCCATGTGGCTTGGGCTTCCTCACATCATGACAACCTCCAGATGGATAATCAGAGTACTTACAGGACAGCTCAGAGCTCCAAGTACAAGTGTCCTAATAAATGAGGTAATAGCTTCATTGCCTTAATGACCGAGCTGGGAAAGCCACACAGTGTTACCTCCACGGTCATCTATTGGTTGAAACGGTTACAAGCCCACCCAGGTTTATGGGGAGCGGAATTGGATTCCACCTCTTGATGGGGACATAGCAAAGCTGCATTGTAGGAGAGGCTGTGGGATTGGAGACATTGTGACCACCTTTGGAAAATACAATCTCATAATGTACCTTCTATTTTATTTCCCTATGGAGGGATTCTCATTTTGTCTTGTCACTGCACTGGGGTGGATTTTGCTGTGTCTGCTTTGCATCCTGTCCATCCTAAACTTTCAATGTGAAATGGTTGCTGGGGCCAGTGGCCTCCCTCCTCCCACTGCTTTTCCCCATAGGGTTGAAGTCCCAGAGGCATGGGGAAGGTGGGTAGTAAGACACGGAGCAGGTGCTCTGCAAGAGTGCATACTCCCCTGGGGCATAGAAGATGACACTGTGTAATTGTTATTCTTTTGCTCCGTGTGACACTAGTATTAGGGTGAAGAAAGTCATTGTTCTCAAGGGATGCATACTAAAGTATGGGACTGAACCATAAACTTGCTGATATCTGCTCGCATTTAATATGGTTTAGTCGAATACTTAGGGGTGACTTATCACGATGTCCACAACCTGCAACTTGTGTGTGGTATGGTTCAGCAAAATGTGTGTGTGTGTGTGTGTGTGTGTGTGTGTGTTTGTGTGGTATTTACCTGAGGATCCGGTCTGCCCACTAGAGTAGCAGCCAAATAGGATTAAGGCTGCAGGCAAATTGAGGCTGGGCTCTCTCTTCCTTGCTTCCATCCGTGCCTGCCTCCTGGTTCTGCCCCCCAGGTTGTGGCACTGGTGGGGCTCAGTGGGGCTTCAGCAAGCTAGTTCTAGATAGGCCTGAATTGCCCCCAACCAGAATGGGCGAGGCAAGGTAGCTCAATTTTCTGTGCAGACAAACCCCTGACTCCCTGCCTGGAAGGGCTGGCAGGGAAGGCTGTGGTGAGGCAGCAGGAGTGGGCAGAGGCATGACTGAGGTGGCTCTGGTTGCTGATGGCGGAGGGAAGAAGCATGGAGGTGGGGCAGGGATGGGCTTTGCAGGGGGCAGCTGTGTATTTCCGGAGGGGGTTAGGCAGGCAGGGGCAGGGTATGGCTCCTGAGGAGGCTGTGAGAGGAGCAGGTGGCCACGGTGAGAAGGGGTGGAGGTCCTGAGCTGAGGTGACTGATGACCTTCAGTCCCAGCTCTGGCACCTGTCAATCCCTCCAGGGGCTTTTGAAAGAGCCCAGGACCCTGTGAGATTCTAGCAGCAAGAGGGAGAGAAATTGAGGTGGGGTGGGGAGGGCTGGTGGCCAGGGGACCATTTGTGAGGAGGCACAGGGTGTCTTGTCCTCTTTGGGCTGTCTGCTCCCAGTCTCTCAGGACACCTGGCCCCACTGGGCCCCCCCTGGAAGTCCTACACCCTGCTCACTGAAAATTCTCAGAGAATTCGGACAGGCCTGGGGAAGCCCATCCACGTGAATCTCTGAAAGGGTCCTCTAAGCACCAGGGGATCTTCCTGCTTCCTCTGGGGTCCTGAGGATACTGAGGGAGCAGGCAGCAGCTGGACTCATGGGTGCTCCTGGCCTGTACCCCTGCGCCTCCGTGAGCTGCAGACTTTCGGGGACTGCCACATCATGTGCCCCATCCTGCCACAGGCTCTCGAAGCACAGGCCAGATGTGCAAATTCTGCAGCTGTGCCCAGGGCTGAGCACAGTACAGCTTACTTTTCTTGGAAATCATTGGTGATTTGTTAGAAAAACAGGAAACACTGGGGCTGCTGGTGTACATCTTGATTTTTTTGTTTTTGTTTTTGAACCCCTTTCATCTGTCTCAGCCTCAGGACGTTTTAAGGGTATTTCTGCCCTGCCTTGCCCTTCAAGCCCCGTCCTTATCATTCCACGCCCTCCAATGCACCCTCTGTTCTCTCTCCCTCTTGTCTCTGCCACCTTCTCCCCCCACTCTCATCACTGCTGTCGGGAGGGGGCAGATCGAGGGAACCATGGAAACAGGTGTCATAATCTGATGACGTATGTAACGTGGGGCATGTGCTTCTGTGGCTCAGGTTTCCCTACACCTGTCATTCTCCCCCCGCTCCCTCCCCCTGTGCTCCCCACACCTTTATCACGGTGGTTAGACAGGAAGCAGAGTTGTCTCTGTGCCCTGGGACCTGGTGTAGCTGGGGCAGCTGTCCCGGTGCTGACAGACAGGGGTGATGTGGCCGGGGAGGGAAATCCTGCATCCCTCCTGGGTCAGGCGGGAGCTGGAGGGGTGAAGAAGGGACTTCATCTTTGGAGACACTGAAGCCAAGAGAGGAGGGGGTGCTCTCTGAGGGCCCCCCATTGGATGCCTGGATTAAAGAGGAAGAACGGGAAGGGGGCAAAGAGGTCTGAGTCCCAGCTCTGGCTCTGCCCCAAATCACCCCCTCCCTGGCTGTGCCTCAGAAATGCTGGAGGCAAGGGTTGGGGGTGAGATGGGGGGGATTGTGTTTATTTTGTGCATTGGGCCTTTAGTAACGTGCCAGAAAGCGCTGCTGCTTCCTGATGCCCCTTGGCGAGTTTTTCCTGGGTCTTGTCTTGTCAGAGGTGAACTCTGAGCCTTTTGATGATTGCTTTGGGGGTGTAGTCAAGGCTTCTTGCTGTCCATTCCCCAACACATAATGTGCCACTATGGAAAGGCCCATCTCCCATTTTACGGGTGAAGAAACTGAGGTCCAGAGAGGCTACATGGTTTAACCAGTTGTTCTCCCCAAGCTGGTCCCCACGAGGTGTAAAGGCCCGTGGTTCTCTGCACAAGGACCTGCTGTGTCCCCAACTCCCCCCGTTGCTGGGCTGTGCCTTGGGTCTTCATTCAGTGCCTCTGCACCACACCTTCAGCTGGGGCCTCCCCTCTCCCAGGGGAACCGCCTTAGGGACTGCCCTTCTGAAGTCATATAAGAAGTCTGATATGAGAGATGAGAAACTCCCCAAACCTCACAGAGGGGCTGTTTTAAAAGGCATTGAACTGTCCGGAGAGACAGAGAGGATGTGTCAGACTAAGACTGAGATGGGGACCAGCATGAGAAATTAAAACACCACTTAGGGCGCTTCTCAGGGAAGAAGGGGGTTTGAGGAATCCTGGACTAGGAAGGGAGAGTGAGCGGGAAGGTGACCCCTCTTCACACCAGGACTCCTGAATATGGTGGATATCCAGAGGTACCAACAGGCCCTGGAAGGAGCAGGAGCACCCTCTTTTCCCTGCCTACCTTCCCATTCCTCTGGGGAGCAGAGACTTTCATCCAGGGGTCTATGGGCTTGGCTGGGAAACACATGATGTCGTTTTTTTGTACTCACTTCTAACTGATCTTTAGTATTTCCTTCTATTATGAATGTAGGCAACAAAGCATAGTCATATTACTAACACCTGTGACTTGGTCTAGATGTTTCCTTATCCAGATGTGTTCGTATCACTTTGTAGTTGTGCAGGTACCTCAACGATCATTTATGCTTTTTACTATTACGTTTGCACCAATCTAATACTTCAAACTGATAACAGTGATTAGACCCACTGCTGGAATTTGTTATTTAATGGGTTAATGAGGAGAACATGTGTTACCATTTCACAAATCTGATTATTGAAAAAAACTGATGTTTATATTTCAGTGTAATTCACTTCCTTTGCAGTCCTATGTATTTTACTTCATGCATTTAAAAAATTATTGTTCAGAGGGGTCTGTTAACTTCTCCAGATTGCCAAATGGGTCTAGGGCACAAAAAGTTAGGAATTCCTGCTACTGGAGCAATTACGTAAGGACTTCTCCGTATTGACAGCTAAGGAGGGCTTTCGTGTTAGGCACACCTAAGCTGACATCCTTGCTGCAGACTCTGAGAAAGTGGCTTTATCTCTCAGAGCCATAGTTTCCGTATGTGTAAATGGGGGTGAAAGGTCTACCTGGAAGGACTGTTCCATATACAAGTGTCTGTCTGGTCCAGTGCATGGCAGGACATGGTAACTTCATCATAGGTAGTAGCTTGTGGCAGTGGCAGCAGTTTATTTAGGCCCACGAGACTCAAGCAGAATTATTTTTTATTAAAGAGGAAATTCCAGGCTAGGTTCATTACTTACTGTTGCTAATGCAGAAGGTAAAACACATACTGGGATAATCTCTCATCTTTTTTTTTTTTTTTTTTTTTTTTTTTTGGCTCTGGAGTGGGAGCAGGTAGCCCTCAGGTATCCAATGTGAATCTTGGTACATAAATTGAATTATTGAAGAAATAGTTATGGTACATCCATACAATGGAACGTTATTCAGTCATAAAAAGTACTGTTGCATGCTACAGCATGGATGAACCTAGAAAACATGCTGAGTGAAAAAAGCCAGATGCCAAAGACCACATATTGTATGATTCCATTTATATGGAATGTCCAGAATAAGGAAATTCATAGAAACAGAGAGTATATTAGTGGTTGCCAGGTGATAAGGGGAGGGAGAATGCAAAGTGACTGCTAATATATATAAGGTTTCTTTTTTGGGTTCATGGAAATGTTCTGGATTTAGGTCATAGTGACGGTTGTGTAAGATAGTGAATAAGCTAAAAATCATGGCAGTGGGCACTTTACAATGGTGAATTTCATGTTACATTAATCATATCTGAATTTAAAAAAGTTAAAAACCATTATCAATTCCATGGACATAACAAAGGAATACTATGAGCAAATCTATGCCCACAAATTTGAAAACTTAGGTGAAATGGACCAATTTCTTGAAAGACACAATCTATCAAATCTCACACAAAGATAGATCATCTGCATATATCTGTATCTATTAAAAATTTTTTAATCAATTATTAGTAAGCTTCCAAAACAGAAAGCACAACGACCAGATAGATGGTTTCATTGGTAAATTTTACCAAATATTTAAGGAACAAATGGTACCAATTCTCTACAATGTATTCCAAAAAATAGAAGAAGGAATACCTCCTGAATCATTATATGAGCCTTGCATTATTCTAATGCCAAAATCACCAAAGATACTATAATAAAGGAAAACTAAAAACCAGTATCTCTCATGAACATAGGTGTAAAAATCCTCAACAAAATGTTAACAAACTGAATCCAACAAAGTATAAAAATAATTATACACTATGACTAAGTGGGATTTATTCCTGGTTTGCAGGCAGGTTCAACATTTGAAAGTCAATTAGTGTAATCCATTACATCAACAGGATGAAGAAAAAAACATATGATCATGAATTAATACAGAAAACATATTTGACAAAATCCAACATGCATTCATCATAAAATCTCTCAGCAAGTTAAGAATAGAGAGGGAACTTCCTCAGTTAGACAAAGAATATCTACAAAAACACTACAGCCAACATCATACATAATGGTGAGAAACTAGGCTTTTCCCCTAAGGTTAGGAACAAGGTAAGGATGTCCCCTCTCATTCCTCCTATTCAACATTGTACTAAAAGTCATAACTAATGCAATAAAACAAGAAAAGGAAATAAAAGAATTGGGAAGAAAGAAATAAAATTATCTTTGCAGGTGACGTGATTGTCTATACTGAAAAATCCCAAAGAATTGACCAAAAAAACTCCTGGAACTAATATTCAATTATGGAAAGGTTGCAGGATTCAAGATTTATACAAAGAAATCTATTGTCTTTGTATATACCAGGAATGAGCTATTGGCATTTGAAATAAAAAATATACAACATCATTCGACATTAACATCAAAAAATGAAATACTTAGGTATAAATCTAACAAAATATGTGCAAGATCTATATGAGGAATACTTCAAAACTCTGATGAACAAACTCAAAGATCTAAATAAGTGGAAAGATATCCTATGTTCATGGATAGGCGGACTCAATATTGTTAATGTGCCAGTTCTTCCTAACTTGATCTATAAATTCAATGGCATTCCAATCAAAGTGCAGCAAATTACTTTGTCTATATCAACAAACTGATTCTAAAGTTTATATGGAAAGTCAAAAGACCCAGGATAACCAAAACAATCTTGAAGAAAAAGAACAAAGTTAGAGAATGGATATTACCTGACTTCAAGACTTACTATAAAGCTGCAGTCATCAAAACAGTGATATAGGTGAGAGAATAGGCAAGTAGATCAATGGAACAGAATAGACAGCCAAGAAATAGACCTACACAAATAAAAGCAACTGATCTTTGACAAAGTAACAAAGGCAATTCAATGGAGAAAGGAGATATAGGTATATTTATAGATATATCTATATCTATATTTTATATATTATATATATGTATATATATAGATAGATATATAGATATAGATATAGATATATTTTATATATTTTTTTAACAAACTGGAACAATTGGGTATCCACAGCAAAACAGTGAATTGACACAGTCACCTTAAACCTTTCGTAAAAATGAACTCAAAATGGATCACAAAGCTAAAGGTAAAATGTAAAACTATAAAATTCCTAGAAAATAACTGGAGCAAACCTAGATGACCTTGGGTTCGACAATGAGTTTTTAGCTATAACACCAAAAGCATAACCCATGAAAGAAAAAAATAATGAGTTGAACTGCATTAAAATTAAAAACTGCTCCTCGAAAGACACTGTTAAGAGAATGAAAAGATAAGCAGCTATAGACTTGGAGACAGTATTTGCAAAACATGTATCTGATGAAGAACTTGTATCCAAGATACACAAAGAATTCTTAAAACTCAACAGTAAGAAAACAAACGATCCAATTTTAAAAAGTAGGCAAAAGATCTGAATCACTCACCAAAGAAGACATATATGGCCAATAAGCATATAAAAAGATGCTCAACATCATACGTCATTAGGGATTGGAAGTTAAAACAACAATGAGATACCACTACACACCTATTAGAATGGCTAAAATCCAAAACATTTACACCACCAATTGCTGATGAGGATGTGGAGTGATAGAAACTCTGATTCATTACTGGTAGGAATGCAAAATGGCACAGCCACTTTAGAAGACAGCTGGGCAGTTTCTTAAAAAGCTAGGAAATCTTACCATATGATCAGCCATCATGCTTCTAGGTATTTACCCAAATGAGCTGAAAACTTATTTCCTCACAAAACCTGCATATGCGTGTTTATAGCAGCTTTATTCATAATTGCCAAAAATTAGAAGCAACCCAGATGTCCTACAGTAGCTCAATGGATACACAAATCATAGTCCAGCCATAGAATGGAATAATATTTAGTGATAGAAAGAAATGAGCTATGAAGCCATGGAAAGACATGGAAGGGCCTTAAATGCATATTACTAAGTGAATGAAGCCAATCTGAAAAGTCTACATAATGTATAATGCCAACTGTTGACATTCTAGAAAAGGCAAAACTATAGAGACAGTAAAAAGATCAAGGGTTGCCAGGGGGTGTAGAGGGAAAGGGATGAACAGATAGAGCATAGGGGATTTTTAGGGCAGCAAAACTATTCTGTGTGATACTGTAATGATGGATACATGACTTTTTTTTTTTTTAATATTTGGCAAAACCCGCAGAACTACAACACAAAGAGTGAACCCTAACGTAAGCCGTGGGCTTTAAATAATACTATTGGATCAATATTGGCTTAGCAGTTCTAACAAATATACCACTATGGAAGATATTAATAATAAGGGAAACTGTGGGCAGGCGTGGGGTGGGGGCAGAAGGAGTATATGGGAACTGTCTTTACTTTCTGTTCAATTTCTCTGTAAACCTAAAACTGCTCTAAGAATTAAAATTAATAAAAAGTAAAAAAGAAATAACCATTTCTTTATCTCCTTACATCAACTGAAATCCAGCTCGGAGCCCCATGCATCCTGCCAGGAGCTATCCACGAGCTCAGAGTTTTTTACTTTCCTGCCACAGACCTTCCCCAAGGTGGTGGCCTTAGTAGCACAGGGACAGAGTGAGGGAAGAGAACAATATACAGAAAGAAAGAAATTAATAGCACTATACATTGTTCTGCATTCGTACTCTGTGGCCTGAGGAACAGCTCCTAGAAAGCTTGAGTTCTGAGCTGAAACACTTCCTTTGGCCTCTGGCAGAGGAAATAGAGGAGGAAACAGTTCTCCCAGTCAACCTGCCCACACTGTGGGTGGTCAAAAATAACTACTGGTTCAACACCTCCGAGGACTGACTCACTGGGAAGTTACAATAGACTTGATTTCCCCTTGAGGCCTGAGGAATCTCCCCTACTGCTCAGATGGTCATAACATCATGGCCACATCATTTGAGTGGGGAGTTTGGTTTGCACACACATGTAACTATCCAGGGAGAATCCGGCTGGGTCCTCTGCTAGACACTGGAGTTAGAATTGTTCACGTGGTGGACAGGCCACTGTCATCAAAGCTGAAAGTTCAGTAGAGGAGACAATTATAACATAGGCATAGGGAAAGCAGAGAGGTTGCCATGGGTGCCCAACCCAGCCTGGGGGTCAGGAGGCCTTCTCTGAAAAAGTGACCTTGTAAATGGAAGACAGAAAAAAAATGCGTATTAGGAGCCTCATCAAAAGCAGGGAAAGATGATGAGAATGTTTCAGGCCGAGGGAGCACACTCAGGAAGAGGTTCATGATGAAGAGAAAAGGTGAAGGTATTAGACTGCTCAGGGAGGAAGGGCTCAGACTTCTCGGGGTCGTGTAAACCGGGTTAGGGTTTCAAACTTTGTCCTAAGGCATTGGAAAACCAAGCTTTAAGGGGCAGGGAGGGAATGACAATCAGGTGCGCTTTTTCATAGACAACTACACACAGAACAAAGTCTATGCCATGATCCTATGGGTGTAAGAAGAAACTGCGTGTGTGTGGGTGTGTATGCGGGCATATAAATACTTCAAAAGGACTGGAAGGGTAAGAGGCCAAACTGAGGTGGAGAATGTGTGTATGTTTGAAAAGGGAAAGTGGACCTCAGGTAAATGGTCAGGCTAAGAAAAACCTTAAAGACTTATTCTATACACTTAGTATTGCATGACTCGTTAAAAACATTTTTATTGAGGTGTGGTTTACATACAGTGAAATGCACAAATTTTACTACAGAGTTTGATGAGTTACAGAAAATATATGAGGTCTGACAATGAAATTCACGAACTTGTTGCAATGATGTTGCTGACCTCAATTGATATCAGAGGGATTATTCATTATGAATTTCTACCAACTGGACAGTTAACCAAGTTTACTGTTTGGAAGTGCTGTAAAGGCTGCGTGAAAAAGTTAGACGACCTGAACTTTTCGCCAAAAATTCATGGCTCTTGCATCACGACGATGCACCAGCTCACATGGCACTGTCTGTGAGGGAGTTTTTAGCCGATAAACAAATAACTGTATTGGAACACCCTCCCTACTCACCTGATCTGGCCCGAAATGACTTCTTCCTTTACTCGAAGATAAAGGTAATATTGAAAGGAAGACATTTTGATGACATTCAGGCCATCAAGGGTAATACGATGACAGCTCTGATAGCCATTCCAGACAAAGAGTTCCAAAATTGCTTTGAAGCGGGGACTAGGCGCTGGCGTCGGTGCATAGCTTCCCAAGGGGAGTACTTCCAAGGTGACCATAGTGATGTTCAGCAATGAGGTATGTACATAGTACTTTTTCTAGGATGAGTTCCCGAGCATAATTGTCCGACCTTGTATACACCCATGTAACCTGTACTCCTATCAAAATATAGAATATTTCCATCATCCCAGGAAGTTCCCTCATGCTCATTCCTGGTCAACTCTCCCTGACCCATCCAGAGACAACTACCATTTTCGTTTATTTTACCATAGATTAGTTTTACCTGGTCTAGAACTTCTTGTAAATAGAACCATAGATTAGCTATCATTTTGTGTCCAGTTTCATTCGTGCAACATGTTTTTGGTATCAGCCATGTTGTTACATGCATTAGTGGTTTGTTCTTTTTTTTATTCCTTGCATTGCTAAGTAGTAATGTATTATATGAGTATACCAAATATGTTTATCCATTCTCCTGTTGATGGATTGGGTTGTTTCCAGATTAAGGCTAGTGTGAATAAAGCTGCCATGAACATTTTTGCGTAAGTCTTTTTGTCGACATGTGTTTTCATTTCTTTGGGGTAAAGAAGTAGAATTATTGGGTCAAAGTGATAGGTATTTACTAACTTTATGAAACTGTCAAACTGATTTTCAAAGTGGTTGCATCATTTTATGATTCCACCAATAATGTGTGGTTGCTCCATAGCCTCACCAGCTTGGTATTGTTCATCTTTTTAATTTTAGCTATTCTAGTGTAATGTAATCTCATTGTGGCTTTAGATCTGAGTTCTTCTGATGGCTAATAATCATAAACGTATTTTCATGTGTTTTTGACCACGTAGGTGTCTTTTGTGAGAAATGAAAACACATTCACACAAAAAACCTGTGCGTGAAGGTTTCTAGCAGCTTTAGTCTGAATAGCCCCAAACTGGAAACAACCCAGATGTTCTTCAGTGTGTGGATAATTAAACAGCGGGGATCAAATATCCGAAAAGCTGGCGCGTCCACTTGGGTGTCAAACTAATCAGCCATGATGCAAGCTCCGCTTACCTTCTGTAGAGATTTTGGCCTGAACCGAAGTCTTGGTTTCCTTAATTCATGTCCCTCTGATTTAGACATAATGTCAATCCCCGACTCTGGCCAGTCAGTATTTGTTTTCAGTTTGGATTATGTGCGTATGTCTTCCTTGTTTCTAGTCTTCATGAGTGTATTCGGTAAGAAGTTGGGAGAGGTGGTATCAATGCATGCTGTCCTAATGTCATCGTAAATAGCCCCGTAGAGTCCTAGAGAGTTTCAGACTGCGTTAAATGGGACCCTTGAAATCAGTGTCTGTTTCATAAAAAGTTGTAAAAATCACACCTGGCCAAGTCTCAGGAAGCAAGTCTGATTTCAGTTCTGTCCACAAACATTGATGGTTTCTATTCTTGTTAGAGAAGTTTCTCTTCCACTAGTAAACCATATTTGTGAATGGGATAGAGAGGGGAAAGGCGAGCTGTGTCTCTTATATAATTGGGCAAGAGTTTAAAGAGAGTGGGAGACTGACAAAGATGGATATTCCGGTGTCTGAGAGCAATTACGTGCTGTTGTATTAACAGAGAGATAATGGAGGGGGGAAATGATTTTCACCTGGGAGTGAAGGCAAGATGGTGGAGAGAGGAGAGAATGGATTAGACCAGTCCGTACTCAGTGGTGTTCACTGGTAAAGCATCTGGACGTCACAATGCTCCATACAATCTTCTTTGCCCCAAACTACTATGAAATATTCACGCCTGTCTTACAAACTAGAAATGATTCTGCAGAACGCACGCAGCCTATAATGAATGCAATTTGTTACAACCACAATCTTTTCCCACATCCAGGAAAGCCAGAAAGCTACCAGTATATGTGTAATTGCCCTTTCTCGAGTTTTTACATTTACATTCATTTGTTGCTTTGTTGCTCTGCGATTGCTTGTTGGCAAACAAGACAGGCTGTACATTTGAGAGGTGGCAGCGTTAAACAGTCTCCAGGGCCAGGTGCCCATGGTTCAGCGTAGGGGTCCATAGAATTTCGTTGTTGCCTGAAGTTTATAAACTTGGTAGATTCTTATAATCTTTCTCTGGTTCCTCGTCTTCTCAGTAATTTCAGTTTGCACATCTCTAGCTCCGTTATGGTTTCCTCTGTGTGCACAGAGAAGCTAAATTGCCTATGACACTCCAAGAAAGGACATACATCACTTACCAGCTGAGAGAACATTCTGTGCCTCAGTGTCCTCATCTTTTCTGTGGGAATAAGAGAGTATCTACCTCATGTGGATGCGATGAGTTAATTTATAGAAAGCACCTGAAACAGTGCCCAGCACATAGTAAGCCCTCAATTAACACTAGCTGCCATTATTATAATCATTATATGTGAAGGTAGCACCATGCCTCCTGTTTTCCTTGCGGTATTCTTCCAGATGATGACCTGGGTAGAAGGGAGTCAGGTAGACCTGGATTCAAATTCTGCCTAAGGTACTTGCTACTCGTGTGACCTTGGGAAAGTCATTTAGCCGCCAGGAAGCTGCACTTTCCTCATCCTTGTGCATTCAGAGTTTTATGAGGTTGTTCGGAATCAATGAGGTCATGTGCTTTAAGCCGTAAGCACAGTATCTGGCAGTCAGGGCTGCGTGCATGTTAGCATGTCTCGCCTTCCCTCCTCCATTCCTCATCTCACTTCTTCTTGGTCTTAACCACAGCGTTGTCTTCCTGAGCATTTCTGGGCCCTTTCCTTGGTAAAAGAAGAGCGTGAGTAAAGTTGGGAAGTAGACAAATGCTCATCTGTGCTCCCGTAGTGGTTCTCCCTTTTGGCACACTTCCACTTCATCCTGCTCCCTCCCTGCTCCCTGCACCCCCCAACCCACACACCATCTCCACCTACCTTTTCATATTTTTCTCCCTCTCCTGGCCCTGGAGTCCTTCCTCTTCCCCATTATCCACTGTCACTGCCGTAATAGACTCATTTGTTAGCTAAATGTCCCTCCAGGAATCTTGTATCTTGAAAAATAAGTTAGAACAGAGGAAGTGAGTAACCCTAATTCATGGGGAATGAATCACTGACAATGACAATTCAGGCACTTTTTGGGCAAGACTTTGTCCCTGGAAGCTTCAAATTATAGCACAGAGGTGAAACCGCATACTTAGTCCTTTGAGAGTCTAGAAAACAGTAGAAATGATTTCCTGTGAACACGGCATAGGAAAGAATGTGGGCTTCGGGAGTCAAGCCAACTTTGGATGTGCTTCCAGCTCAGGCCATAGGAACTAGGACTGCAGGAGCTTGGGCAAATAAATGGCTGACTCTCCCTGTAATACAGGAATTGCGGAAAACTATGATGATGTCCCAGGGTGATTATGATCATTAAACTAGATAGTCAAATGAAAGTGCCCAGAATGGTACCTGACATAGAGCAGCCACTCAGTAATAGTCACTCTGCCTGCTTGCACCTTCCTTCCTTCCTTCCTTCCTTCCTTCCTTCCTTCCTTCCTTCCTTCCTTCCTTCCTTCCTTCCTTCCTATCCTCTAGGTTGAAACTTATAGACAATTGACGTTCCTATGTAACATAACAAAGATGCTAATTCTTTTTTTTAAACTCCTTTTAAAAATTGTGGTAAGATACATGACATAAAATTTACCATCGTAACCATTTTTAAGCGTATAGTTGAGTAGTGTTAAGTACATTCCCATTGTGCAACCCATCTATAAAACTCTTTTCATCTTGGAAAACTGGAACTCTGTACCCCTTAACCAATAGCTCCCCTCCCTCCTCTCTGCCCCCACCACCACCCCAGCTTCTGCAATCACCATTCTACTTTCTGTCTCTATGAATTTAACTTGTCTAGGTATCCCATATAAGTGGAATCAAACTGTATTTCCCTTTTTGTGACTGGCTTATTTCACTTAGCATAATGTCCTCAAGGTTCATCTATGTTGTAGCATGTATCCGAATTTCTTTCCCTTTTAAGGCCAAATAATGCTCCACTGTATGTATATATCCATTGTGTTGAACCATTCATCTGTTGGTGGCCTCTTGGGTTGCTTCTATCTTTTGGTTCTTGTAAAGAATGCTGCTGTGAACATGAGTGTACAGTATCTGTTCAAGTACCTGATTTCAATTCTTTTGGGTATATACCCAGAAGTAGAATTAGTGGATTATATCATATTTCTATTTTTAATTTTTTTGAGGAATCACCATACTGTTTTCCATAGTGGCTGCAGCATTTTACATTCCCACCAACAGTGCCCAAGGGTTCCAATTTCTTCACAGCCTTGCTAACACTTAGTTTTGTTTTGTTTTGTTTTTGATAATAGCCATCCTTATGGGTGTGAGATTGTATCTCATTGTGATTTTGATTTGCATTTCCTAAGGATTAGTGATGCTGAGCATGTTTTCATATGCTTATTGGCCATTTGTATATATTCTTTGGAGAAATGTTTATTCAAGTCCTTTGTCCATTTTTAAATTGGATTGTTTTGTGTTTGCCATTGATGAGTTCATAGGAGTTCTTTATATATTCTGGATATTAGCTCCAAACCTGACAGATGGTTTGCAAATTTTTCCCCCTATACTGTAGGTTGCTATTTCACTCTGTTGTTTCCTTTGATGCACAGAGTTTAAAATTTTGATGAAGTCCAATTTATCTATTTTTTCTTTTGATGCCTGTGTTTTTGGTGTCGTGTCCAAGAAATCATTAACAAATCTAAGGTGATGAAGCTTTTACTCTATGTTTTTTACTAAGAGTTTTATAGTTTAAGCTCTTTACGTTTAGTCTCTGGTCCATTTTGAAGTAGTTCTTTATGATATTCAATTTTCCTGTCTAACAGCAGGGAATGCATTTCCGTTTCTTTGCCTCTTCATTAAAATCTTGCACATCTTTGAAGTTTACTTTCTCTTATTATTATTATTACTTGTTGTTGTTGTTGCTATTATATGTGGGGTCTTTTTCCAACGTAATTTCTGTTTTTCATTTGTATAATTGAATGATATCAATTTCTATTTTAATTTGTACTCAACCACCTTACCTAATTCTATTTTTTGTTATAGCCATTTTTCAGTTGATTAGTTTGGGTTTCTATAAACATTTTGAGGGTGAAAAAACTGAATTATGCCAATTTTACACATCACAAAGCTATAATTCATAGTGCGCCTCTGTGAATTACATATGACATATGACATATAAAGTCTTAGAAAGTACCTCACCCACACACTCATCCTGAAGTTACTCAAAATACCCCAGCTGATCAAGAAATGAATCACAATAAAGAACTAGGGATGGCAATGGTACAAAACACACAGAACAGTGAGCAATGCAATAAATCAAATTTAAAGCCACTGTCCAAAACAAACAATTGCTCTTATCATAGTTACACATTTACTATAAATGTCAAAAATAATTGTTAAAAGAATTGTGATGTTGTGTAACAATATTTACTACAAATCCAGACCTGTATTTTAAAAGAAAACATAATGTTACCACATTAAGAAGGGCTGAAATCACAGATTCAGAAATAATTTTTAAAATTATGTAGGAAGTTTAGATCTAAATCTTTGCTCCTAAAATTTTAAAGTTGTATTAAAATGAATGATATTGACAAAAAAATGTAAATTCACAAAATTGACACGCAAGGATGCTGAACAGCCCAAAAACTCCAAAAGAAATTTGAAAAAGGATTCCAACAATAACCTTCAGGAGCAGTGCTGAGGTGCTTCACTGGTGGGCAGCAGAGGCTGAGTCCCGTCTAAGCAGGAGGAGCTGTGACTGACAATCCTGGGGGTCTAGGCTCCGATTCTAGTTATGAATTTGCCACTTTCTAATCTGAGCAAGTCCCCTCACTGCTCATAGCCTCCATTTTTTACCTGTAGAATGGGAGCGCTGCACTGGATGATCTCTAAGGTGCCCTCCTAGTCTTACTGTCTAGGTATAGTGTATACCTATAGTCTAGGTTTATATATATCGTGTCTGTATATGTGTGTGTCTAAAATAGGAAACATTGCTTTCCAAACCTGACTGCATCGGAAGCATGCAGAGAGTGCTTTATTTCCTAGCCCAATCTCAAAGGCACAGCAGAATTTTGTATGTTAAGAAAATACCCTGATTAAGTTAATAGATAGCATTTATTGAAGGTTTATAATGTGCCATGCACTAGTCTAAACTTTTCCATATATTAACTCATTCTGTTCACTTTCAGCTCCTGCAGACCCCCAAAACACACCTGGCATGATCTGTCCTTTTAGATGACACCAAAGCAATGATAGATACAAATGCAAACTGGACATCAACACCTGATGGTAACATTTGGTCACAGGTGTCATCAAGATGTTCCATACTGTATTAACTACTAACTCTTTCCAGATTGCCATCAAAATGAAAACACAACCATTCTCACAGAGAGCCCTCAGAAACTCTCCAAGAACCCCAGAGATTCTCAACTTCAGTTTAGGAACATCGAGTTAGGCGATTTTAAGGCAGCCAGCCCTACACTGGTCCACCCACCAGTAATTAGGAATTGTGACTACACATGAAATAGCAACTTTAAACAAGTTCATGAAGGGCGACAAGGCATTGGATAGCCACCTCGAAAGATATATAAAGGCTATGTTAGATTATATAACTGTGTAAAGGGTTGGAGAGCTATGTGCGTGTCCTCCACTCAGCTTCCCCTAATGTTCACAACTTACATAACACAGTGCAGTTATCAAAACCAGGTCCATCTGGTATAATACTGGAAACTAAACTACAGACCTTATTTGGATTTTAGCCGTTTCCCCACTGATGTCCCCTTTTAGTTCCAGAATCCAGTCCATGATCCCATATTGCACTTAGTTTTTGTGTCTCTCAGTCTCCTTCAATCTGACAGTTCCTCAGTCTTTCCTTATTTCTTATGACCTTGACACTTTGTGAGTACTGGTCTGTTGTTTTGAGAATTTCTCTCAATTGTTTTTTATTATTATTAGTTGTAGTTTCAGTATACAAAAAAGGATAGTGATTAGACATGTATATACCTCACAAAGTGATAACCCCAATAAGTTTATTACCCGTCTGACACTGTTCATAGTTATTACAATATGATTGACTGTATTCCCTATGCTGTACTTTACATCCCTGCAACTATTTTTTTATATTATAGTTGGCATTCAGTAGTATTTTATATCAGCTTCAGGTGTACAATGTAATAGTTAGACATTTATGTAATTTATGGAGTAATCCCCCCGATAAGTCTCGTACCCACCTGACACTATACATAGGTTTTTACATTATTGACTATATTCCCCATAGTGTA
Organism: Rhinolophus ferrumequinum; assembly: GCF_004115265.2. Lineage (NCBI taxonomy): Eukaryota > Metazoa > Chordata > Mammalia > Chiroptera > Rhinolophidae > Rhinolophus > Rhinolophus ferrumequinum. The sequence continues at coordinate 10,211,626 of NC_046304.1, forward strand.
CTTTACATCCCTATGACTATTATATAACTACCAATTTCTACTTCTTAATCCCTTCACCTTTCTCACCAAGCCTCCCGACCTCCCTCCCATCTAGTACCCATCAGAGAAATGCAAATTAAAACCACAATGAGATATCACCTCACACCTGTCACAATGGCCATCATCAATAAATCAACAAACAACAAGTGTTGGCAAGAATGTGGAGAAAAGGAAACCCTCATGCACTGTTGTAGGGGTTGCATATTGGTGCAGCCACTATGGAAAACAGTATGGAGGTTCTTCAAAAAATTAAAAATAGAACTACTTTATGACCCAGCAATTCCACTCTTAGGTATTTATCCAAAGAAATCCAAAGCACTAATTCCAAAAGATATATGCACCCCTATGTTCATTGCAGTATTATTTACAATAGGCCAGATATGCAAGCAACCTAAGTGTCCAACAATAGACGAATGGATAAAGAAAAAGTGGTACATACATACAATGGAATATTACTTGGCCATAAAAAAGAATGAAATCTTACCGTTTGCGACAACATGGGTAGACGTAGAGGGTATTATGCTAAGTGAAATAAGTCAGACAGAGAAAGACAAATAGCATATGATCTCACTTGTATGTGGAATATAAACAACAAAATAAGTGAACAAACAACACAGAAACAGACTCAGAGATACAGACATCAGTTGGGTTTTGAATGATGTTTTCTCATGGTTAGATTGTAGTTATGCATTTTTGGAAGCATCCCACAGAAGTGATGTCATGTCCCTCTTAGTGCATTATATCAGGGGATGCATGATGTTGATATGTCTTACAATTGGTGATACTAACTTTGATCTTGAGGTTAAGCTGGTGCTGGGTTTCTCCACTCTAATGTTATTATTTTCCCCTTTGTAATTGATTAATTTCTTGGGGGAAAATACTCTGGGACTGTGCAAATATCCTGTTTCCTCTCAGATTTTCACCTACGGATTTTATCATTCATCGGTGGCTCATGCCTGCCAAATTATTACAATTGTGTTTACCTAATGGTGATTTCGTAGTTCTCTCATTTCCCCCACATTTATTAATTAAAATTCTTTTGTAAAGAAGCACTGTTCCTTCTCCTCCATTTATTTTTATTTTATTTTATTATTTGTAACAATAGGATAGAATCATGGGTATTTACTTCAATCTATGAATTATAACCCAACCCTTTTGTTACATAGATTTTCAAATTATCCTGCCTTTGGCCATTGAAAGCTCCTTCAAGCTAGCTCCTAATGTCCTTTGGACACTCCCTAACCTTGTACAAGTATTGACTTATATTCTGGCACTACAAGATGTTCCACGTTTATCTTGTATATTTCCCGCCCCAGTTCTAAAATCGGCCATTTCTCTAAGGACTTGGTTCTTTTGATTAGAGAGTGGTATTTAGAAATCAAGATCTGGGCAGCAGGTGCCCTCATTGTTACTGGGACATGGTTATTTCTAGGCTCTCTCAGCAGACAGAGCTTGAAATTATATATATGCGTACACAATCTTTTTTTTTACATCTACGCATATATATCTGTGTATCCCTTAAAAACCATGAGTTCATATTGATTTCGCCAATTCCATAAGGTTGATTCATTCCAGACCTCCCCCCTTTTCCTTATCTGTAACGTCTGTCTCCAGCAGTGAAAAACTAGCTCTCTGTCTCTATGATATATTTATCTATTTGTTCAATCCTAGCATACACATTAAGAAGTTTCAGGATTTTTAACCCACATCCCTGTGAGAAACAGGTATAATAACTAGAAAACAATATTTGTATATAGTTCTTTTTGTCTCTAGCCTTATAGTATCCAATCAAAATGCTATTTTCCAAAGTTACTCGGAGTGGTTCTTTCACTCCCTGTCCCTTTCGATGTGGTCATGTTAATCATTTATCGTATAGTTAGGTTAATTTCTTATTGTTTGTATTCCATTTTTGCCTTCCCCCCAATATCCTGTTTCATTCTAGCCGTGTATTTAATTTGGGGTATGTAACGTGGTGCGATGGTTCTAAGAGTCAAAATGATACAGGAATTCCCGGGAAACGTGGCTCCTCCTCATCCCTGCCCCACCTCACGCCCCTCTCCTTTCCACCCCTTTCTCACTCCAATCTCCTTAGTTTCTGGTGTATCTTTCCTGTATCGGAAGTGAGAATTTTAAAAATTAGGTCGCAGAAGAAATTTTGCCTTCCGCAGTCATAAGGAGAGTGTGGGCAGGAAGGGAGGTTAAGCCACAGGGGACAGGAGGAGGGAGGAAAGGGAAGCGTGACCCAGAACTGAAGCAGGTGAGGTCCGTGCAGGACCACCTGCCTTGGTGTCTCTCGTATTCCCACCTGTGGGACCAAGGCTTCAACGCATGGGCCTGGGATATTCCAGAGCACCAGGGAAGCAGTGCGGAGAGCCCTCCAGAGCCTGGATACCCATGCTTCCCTTCGTATGAGGTGTGGGCCCTCCACTGCTGCCTTTCTGCCCTGTTTGAGAAGTCCCCCAAGAAAAGAAGCCCTCCTCCCTGCCCCACGTGGGGCTGCCTCCAGAAGAGGGGCCCAGGCAGATCCTGACCCTCTGACTAGTCCTGCACGTTGCCGCAGATGACCCGTTTTGCATCATGGGGTCATGTCTACAAGCGGAGGTCTGCCTCTCCAAACTGTCCTGTTCAGAGTCCCCAGTAAAGACTCATCCTTCCTGGGTCAGAAGAGGAACTTGGAGGTGGGGGCAAGCCCCCACAGATGGGGGAGGGTATTCCCATTCCCAGCAGCCAAGAGGGGGCTGCCGGGGGAAGCCAGGCCTTGCTTGCCAAGGCTTTGAAAAAAGGCATCATCCCTGGAGAGAGAGGGATGCCACTTTCTTCTCCCGTCATCTCCGCCCCAAAGCCCCTGGGGTTCTGCTGACAAGTCACAAGAAACGGCTGATGATTGACTCATCAAACGGATGTGAGTGTGCCAAAGGACCAGGCAGTGAGCTGGGTTAACCTCCAGCGTAGCTCAGCTGATCCCCAGCTGGGCCCCCACTCCCCAGGGCTCCCAGGGGCCAGCACCTTGGGCGAGTCCTGCCTCTCAGAGGAGAGTGGGTCAAGATCTAGATGGCCTCGGGATGCCAGGGAGGCTGGCACACCAGGAACTCTGCACAATGCCCATCTGTAGAGAAGGCCTTGATTGCCTCCAGTGAACAGCCAGGGACACTGAGGCTAGGAGTTGGGAAAGTTGCAAGAGCTGGGAGAAGGGAGGAAACATGGTCCAGCAGGCGTTAGACGTGTGTGGAGAGCAGCCTTGAGTCTCCGTGAAGGATACGATGTTCTGACCCCCTAAGGATGGGGGTGAGGCAGAAGGGGCTTTGGCTGAGACTGTTCATTTGCATCTTGTGTTTATGTCAGTTACAGTGGGACACAATAGGGCAGAGTGACTCATTCCTACCTCCTTACACTTGTCCATTGCAGCAGAGCTGGGCGGAGGGGTCTTTAAACCCAGTTCTCACGGTAAAACCCTTGCTCCAGACTAGAGACGCCAGGGCCCCCTGGGCCACCATGGCCATTGCCCAGGTCAACCAAGAGTGCTGCTTCTGTGAGCCCTGGTCCTCTCTCTGGAGTGTGGGCAGCTGTGTAGACAGACGTGGTGGCCCCAAGATCCCCAGCTATTGGGAGTGTGGGTCTCTTAAAACAAGATCATGTTATAGTTAATTGAGTCTTCATTTATGGGGTGGAAGCATGAATTGATTTTATTTTTCTTCCAGTAACTGCATTTGAGCGTGCTGAGGGGCAGTGTGTGGCAGTGGTCAAGAGCCAGACTCCCTGGGTTCATACCCTGGCTCTGCCACCTCCTAGCTGTGTGACCGGAGACCGGTTGTTTAACTTCTCTGTGCCACAGACTTCCCAGCTCTTTATCCAGCCCCCTGCAACTTCCCCCAAAGGTGGTCCAACCTGTAGTGGCCTCTTACTGCTAAGCTTCCCTCACCTGCTGGGGGCCCTTCCAGGTGAAGTATCAACAAAACAGCTTAAATCCGGTTTTTGTTCCTAGTATTCACCGCCCCCCAACACACACACACACAGCCCACGACGTGGTTGGCTTACCCAACAGTGGGCCTGCAAGCTGCCCCACTGCTGCTCCTCTCAGCGCTGCCATGGCTCACGGGGAGTGCTGGCTGTGTAGAGTGAACTGAGAACAATGGAGTGTCCCTGCCCCCGGCAGCCAAAATAAGGGCTTCTCTTAAAGCCCCTGTACCCTTGGCTGACGACCCCTCCTCTCTTCCCAGTGTTGTTGTACTGATGCGGGCAAGTGGGCAGCTGTGCTGGTTGCCAGCAAGACCCACGGCATGGTTGCTGGTCCCCATCCCTTACAGCTCACTGTGCCCCTCAGACCTTTAGCCTGTAAGTCATCGGGAAACTTTTCTGCTCTCAGTGGGCGTTGGCTGCAGTTTGAGAACACGGAAGTCCTCCTTGATGCCCTTCTTTGGATACCCGTGTTGATCATCCCAGTTTGGCCTCACCCCAGGCTGCCCCTCCTCTTCTCTGGGTATGAGCTTCCCCTTCTGTGAAATGAAGGACTTGCAGGGGGCTGACCGCTGACCTCCCTCCAACAACCAGCCTGGGGCTAAAGGGAAGAAATCAGCCTGTGGAGACAAAGGCCTGTTGATGACATCCAGGCCAACCATTCATGTCCCAAACTCATCCTTTTGAAGGTGCCTGGTCTTCCAGCTTCTCCAGCAGGTGCCATTAACTCTGAGCCTGAATAGGACCGGGCTTGAGGGGGTCTTGTATATTTGGGCTGCTGCTGAAGGCAGAAGGGTGGGGCCTTATCACAAGTGTTCATTCCCAGGGACACACATCTATGTCAGTACTGGCACAATCCAGGTGAGGGAGAAGCCCAAAAGCCTGAAATCGGCCTAGCCTGGCTCAGGGTCAGTGGACTCACTGCCTGTACTACCTGTAGAAGAGTCAGCAGACATAAGGCCCAAAGGTGACTGTGAAAGTCACCCCCTGGAAGGGCCCAAAGACAACTTTGCAATCCAGGTGCCACCAATGGAAATACCCAAGGTCCATGGTCCTGAATCACCAGTGAGAGATTTCCTGAACTCAATCTGCCACCTTAGCTGCTGGAAGGTGTGGGACCTGGAAGTCTGGTCTGTGCTCCAGGGTCTTAGTCATTGGCAGGCTCATTCTTGTGCCCAGACCTTTGCACATGCTGTCTCCTCTTTCTGGAACATTCTTCCTCCTAACTTCACTCCTGGCTTCCTCACTCGGCTTCAGTGTTCCTTCTGAGATGCTTCCCTGACCTCCTACAACCTTGAGTAGGCTCCCCTTTTGGACTCCTCCCAGCACCATCTCTTTCTTCACGGCATGATGACCTTCTGCAGTGACCTCTTTCTTGGTCTGTTAAGTTGTTTGATGTCTCTGTCCTTCACAAGGAGCTTGTCTGCTTCATGCACTGCTGTGTTGCTAGTGCCTGACACATAGTAAATGGTCACTGCATATATAAAAGAATAAATGCATGCATGCTGCTTCCTGTGTGCCCACCCCTGTACCATCTCAGGGTCATCACTGAAGTCACGTGATGCTGGACCGCTCACAAAGGGCTTGTGTTTCCCTGGGCACGTGGTTCCTCCCAGGTTGGGAGAGTAGGAAGATTTGCCTACTGGGCCCTCCGTGAGCCAAATGCTCCCGTCCTGCAGCTGAGTTCAAGTTAGGATTTCATAGCTCTTTGCATGTTGTTTGCATGGTTCAGCTCTGAGCTCTCTGCTTCTGCTTGTGGTTTCCCCGTCCGTCCCCAGTTCCACAGAGCTGGACCACTGCTTCCTCAGCTTCCTTCTATGACCTGGCCTGATTGGCCATCAACAGGGTCTGACTGGAAGGGTGAATGCAGTGAAATTCCTGAGAGAAAGAGTGATTTTGGCAAAGACTGTGGCATGATCATTTTCATGTCTTGAAATCTTACTCAGTACATCCACTATGGCTTTTAATCTTCCCAGCAGCCCAATGGCATTGGTACCCTCATCCCATTTTATAGATAAGTAAACTGAGGCTCAGAAAAGTTTAAAAATTCGTCCAAAGTCTCATGACCAACAAATATCAGATTTGAGATTTAAGTCCAAGTCTGTTTATGCCAGAGGCCAAGCTTATTCACTGTGCTAAATCACCTGTCATGGCTTCCCCAGGGACCCAGGGGCCCTCACACATAACGAAGCAGCTGGGCTGATCCTGCTGGAGGTTCTCAGAATTTGGCACTTTCCATAGTCCCCATCTACTGCTAAAATCCCTTCGTAAATCGCCTCGGCAGAGACAGTCTAGCCTCAGCGAAGTACCCCTGGTCTCTCCTCAGTAAGACAAAGGAGGGGTGCTAAGCAGGGTCTTTGGATAACTAGTAACACTGCCAAACCTCAGAGAAAGAAAAGAAAAATGGCAAAAGTGGAGGTGAAGGCAGAAAAGGAACAAGTATCTGTGGCCTGGGCACCCAAGCAGAGGGTAGGTTGGGGTGGGGGTGGAGGGACATGTGAAGACAGCCCCCACGGAGCCTCAGCATTGGAGCACCTAGTGTACTGAAGATCTCTGTGGTCTTTTCATCAGGAACAGGCTCCCTTTTCATCAGGAACATGCAGGCCTGGAAATTCAGAAAAAGTCCCCTCAGTGATTCTGACTTTTCCCTTGGAGTCCACCTGCCCAGCCTGCTGGGGTCTGGTCACTTCCTGGGCACTTCCCACGCTCTTGGAGACACTCACCACTGCTAGATGGGGCAGGCACCTCTCTGTTCCTGTCCCTGACCCCTCACTTCCTGTGGCATTGAGCTGTTGGGCTGCAGGGGGGCTCCTTCATGCAACTCAGAGCAGCACCGCCAGGAGCCATTCTAGCCCTGGAGGCAGCTGTAAGCCCCGTCATGCTGCATCCATAGCACCCAAGCTATAGCAAATTGATGGCACTGGGCTGTGAATGCCCATTGTCTGTGCCATCTGCCCTGCTAGGTCATGTGCTCCTCAAATTCGGGAGTCTCGAGGCTGACCGGTGTCTGCCCCCCACGCAGGCAATGACTCAGGATGCAGCCTGGGGCCACGACGTGCACAGAGGACCGCATCCAGCATGCCCTGGAACGCTGCTTGCATGGGCTCAGCCTCAACCGCCGCTCCACCTCCTGGTCAGGTAGGTCTGAGGGAGCTGGGGAGGTGCTCTTAGGGCCCAGAGTAGCCTCAGGGGCTGCAGTGAGCACTGGACCCGGCACAGAAGCTGGCAGGTTCTGGCAAAGCCCTGGACCTTGCCTGGGCAGGTGCTGGGCACAGCACCTGATGGAGAGTTGGCCCTTGGTATGCAGCAGTTTCTCCTTTCTCCCGTGCTATCTTCTTCCTCCTTCTTAGGGCTGTATCTTTTTTTCTTTTTTCTTTTTTCTTTTTTATTGGTTTCAGGTGCACAAGACAAAGTAATACTTAGACGTTTATCTTTTATATCCCTCAAACTGTGTGAACCCCCATCCACTATCCCTCTGACATCGCACAGAGCCATTACATTTCCACTGTCTCTATTCCTAATGCTGTACTCCGCTTCTTGTAAGTATATATATATATATATATATATATACATATATATATATATATATATATATAAAATTATAGTTGACATTCATTATTGTTCAGCTTCAGCTTCAGGTGTACAGTGCAGTGATCAGGCATCTACATCATCCCTGAGGTGGTCTCCCTAATGAGACAAGTGTCCATCGGATACCCTACAAAATCTTTACAACATTATTGATTACATTCCCCAAACTAATTTTCAAAACCCCGTGGCCACCTTGTGGTTACCGACTGTTTTCTAATCCCCTCACCTTCCCCCTTATCCCCACCCCCCGCCCATCTAGCAACCCTCAGTTTTTCTTAGGGCTGTATCTTGCTTCCCTAGCGTGTGCTTCTTAGAAGCATAGTGGTTATTGAACCCACTTAGAAATACCACAACTGCTGATTCCGAAAGAGCAGCTGGGAATTCGTAGACAGCTCTCCCCAGAATTCTATTTACTTGGTTTCTAGTTCCTTCCACATCCCCATCCTCCTCTTTTCGTGATAGAATAAGGAACAATCTCAGCAGAGCTTTAGGGAGCAGGAGGCCTCCATGTTCCATGTTCCTCAGGACTGAGAAATGGAAGCATCTGCTGGCTAGGGCAGATGTATCTGCAGCCTGGTGCCTAATTGTAATAATTCCTTGTGCTTGTAAAGGTTTTTCACATCCTGTGTCTCACTTGCCTCCCTAATTACCCCACAAGATGGATACCCACTGCTTCTTGAACATACGTGGTTCCTTCTTACCTGAGGACCTTTGCACTTGCTGCCTGGAACTCTTCCCTCAGAACTGTGCAGAGTTGGCTCTTTGTCGTCCAGGCCTCAGCTCAAATGTCACCTCTGAGAGGCTTTTCTTAGCCTTTGGAATTAAACAGACCTGGATTAAAACTGTCTCTCACTGGCTGTACAAACTTGTACAAGTCAGTTAACCTCTCAGGCCCTCACCCATCTTGTCGGTAAAATGAAAATAATACCAACAGGAACCACTTTCCTGAAGGGAGGATGGGAGACTCATGGAGATAGTATATGCAAAGGCCTAGCACATACTAGGGGGTCAATAAATGGTTGTTTGTTTTTTCTTCTTGACTCCTATCTAGATTTTGAGCTTAAGCTTATAGAATTAAGGGAGCCATCATTAAGTAAAAGAATACAAAAATATCTGACTTTTGCAAATTTTACAAAAACCTCTGACCATATGAACACACTGTTAGGGGCCTCAGCATTTTAAAAGGAGCCCATAGGGAACTCATGTTCAAGCCACTTCCACCCCTACTGCTCTCAGTACACACACACACACAACATGCCTCCATGACCACTCCTTTAATTTTTAGGGGTTTACCCTTGCTGACTGCAGAGAAACAGATTGACAAAATAGGAAAGACTGGGGAAGTTACAGAGTGACAAAGTGCTCATTATTGCTTTCAAAATATAAATGAATGTAGCTTCCCCTTCCTGGGCTTCATTCCAGGCAGTCCTGGGAAGTCCCATGGCTGTCATAGACTCAGCCTTATGTCAGGGCGAGGTTGGGGAATGGTCACCAGGGCTCCTCTCCTTATTCTTCCAGCAATCTCTGCCTTTTCCTTGTATCTCAGAGGTTCCAGTACCCACTGTCGGAAACCAGGGCAGAGGGCAGTGTGTGTGTGTGTGGGGGGGGAGGGCGGGGATGGGCGGGGCAACTGGTGCTCTCCAGAGGCACAGGATGCAGAATCATGACTGGTTTATTGGCCTCTGAAGGAGATCCCAGCTCCTCTCTGTGTCTCTTGAGCTTCCAGGAATACAAAACTTGTCATTATGTTTAATGGGGCATGGTAAGGTTGAGTGTTGATTGTGAATTTTCTGAGAACCTCTTGCGAAAGGAATCCCCAGTATAGCTCCTGGCGTTCCCACTTCTCTCCATCCCCAAACTGACCACTGGCCTCTCTGTCCCTTTCCAGCTGGGCTGTGTCTGAACTGCTGGAGCCTACAGGAGCTGGTCAGCAGGGATCCAGGCCATTTCCTTATCCTCCTGGAACAGATTCTGCAGAAAACCCGAGAGGTAAGGGCTGGCCAGGAACTGAAGGGCAGAGCTGGGATTGGCCTCAAACATTCGAGAAAGAGGTCTCCACAGAATGTCAGTTCTGGGGTGCCTGGAACACCAAGGGGCTTGGCAAAGGCACTGGGAACCTGTGAGTTCTCTGTTTCAATGGCTTGCGGATTGACGATTTCTGGGAAGGGATGTGGTCCTTTCAATGAGAACATATGATATGTGATCCAGGGCCCTGGGTTTAAGCTGTTTCTTTAGACAGGCATTGCTTGTAAGTCAAGGCATTGACTAGAAAGGAGGGAGGAAGTCATACTGAATTCCTTTACTCAAATCCATAAAAACAAAGACACAAAAGAGAAAACTGATCGGAGGGGTAAATTGAGACCTCCTCTAACAGTTCAAAAACTAGGCTTTTATGACTGAGAGGAAGAATGTGTTTAACACAGAGCTTGGTTGGGGTTCCAGAATAGCTGTGAGTCCCTAAAGAGGATTCTGGCCCTTTTCTATAAAGAATTCTCTTTTTTCACCCAGCTCTCTAACCCCCTCCCCTCTGGCAACCATCTGTTTGTTCTCTGTATTAAGAAACACAAATTGATAGTTACAAAATAGTCACAAGGATGTAAAGTACAGTATAGAGAACATAGTCAATAATGTTGCAACAACTATGAATAGTGCCAGGTGGGTACTAGACTAATCGGGGGATCATTGCATAAACTATATAAATGTCTAACCACCATGCTGTGCACCTGAAGCTAATATAAAATAATATTGAACGTCAACTGTAACTGAAAAAAACTAATTAAAAAAAGGAGCTTTGAAAAAAAAGAATTCTCTTTAAAAGTTGTTTTGTTTTGTTTTTTGTTTGTTTGTTTTTAATACATGACTGAGTTGGAAAACCTTTGACTTTCTCAGTTAGCTGTCCCTTTACCTACCGTGTTTCCCCGAAAATAAGACCTAACCGGACAATCAGCTCGAATGCGTCTTTTGGAGCAAAAATTAATATAAGACCTGGTCTTATTTTACTATGATATAAGACCGGGTCCGATATGATATGATATGATATGATATATGATATGATATGATATGATATGATATGATATGATATGATATGATATGATACCGGGTCTTATATTAAATTTTGCTCCAAAAGGTGCATTAGAGCTGATTGTCCGGCTAGGTCTTATTTTCGGGGAAACACGTTATAAGAAGAAAGTCTTGGTTTATGAAGAAACCCAAGGTTCCAGCTCTGGCACCACCATTTACATGGTGCATTTATACCCTGATCACAAGTAAACCAACTCAGAAGAGCTAAACCACCTCTTACAAACCCAAATATAAAGGATCAACTACTATGCAGTGATAAGGGAGGGTTTTCTAGAAGGGGTCGAGCAGCAGGTGGAGAAGACACATGGTCTAGTCAGGAGAGAGAGAAGAAGAATTCTAAATTTGAGCCTGCTGAGGTCACCAGGCACAACAAACAAGGTGGGGCTTTCTCTGCATCTTCAACCCCATGAGTTCTAGAATAAGCTGAGAGACCAAAGAGTTGTAAATCATGTGACATGTGTGTATGTGGTGTGGTGAGTGAACTCTAGCAAAGAGACAATGCACAAAAGAATCACTAGAACTTGTAAACAAATAGGGAAAAAATGTTGCTCCAGCTATAATAAAATAAATGCAAATTAAAACCATAATGAGACAATCTTTGCGTAGCAAATTAGCAAAAAATGAAACAGAGAAGGGTGTAGTGAAACTGGTACTTTCATACACACAAGATACCATAAATGGCAAGATACTTTTGGAACGCAATTGGGTAATATATTTCAAAGATCATAAATATGTTTATAATCTTTGATTGATTAATTCTACTTCTTGAACTCTATTGTAGATACATAAAACAAATCACAGAAAAAGAAATTTACTCAAAGGTTTTCATTGCAAAAATATTTAAATAGCAATAAATAATCTCAAGTTAACTAATAAATTATGGATATCTACCAGAAGGAATATTATGCAGCTAATAAAAATAATGGATATTATCAATGGGTATAAACAAAATTTAACATGTAATATAATGGTATCAGTAATATTTATTAAATGGCTCAGGGGAAATTGATTAAACATTTGGAAAAATACAGAGTGAGATGCCTAGTTCATAACGTATAGCAGATGGAATTCTAGGTATATTGAAGATCTAAATTTAAGAAAATGAAGCTTCAAAGAAAAGAAGAAAATATATGAGTATTTACATGATTCTTGCATGTCAAAACAAAAATCCATATGGGAAAAAAACTAACATTTGTAATTATGTACATCAAAAAAATCAATAAATTTGGGCCGGCCCGGTGGCTCAGGCGGTTAGAGCTCTATGCTCCTAACTCCGAAGGCTGCCAGTTCGATTCCCACATAGGCCAGTGGGCTCTCAACCACAAGGTTGCTGATTCAACTCCTCGAGTCCCGCAAGGGATGGTGGGCAGCGCCCCCTGCAACTAAGATTGAACACGGCACCTTGAGCTGAGTTGCCTCCCAGATGGCTCAGTTGGTTGGACTTGGTTGGAGCACCGGCTCTCAACTACAAAGGTTGCCAGTTCAATTCCTCGAGTCCCGCAAAGGACAGTGGGCAGCGCCCTCTGCAACTAAGATTGAACACGGCACCTTGAGCTGAGTTGCCTCCCAGATGGCTCAGTTGGTTGGAGCGCCGGCTCTCAACCACAAAGGTTGCCAGTTCAATTCCTCAAATCTCGCAAGGGATGGTGGGCAGCGCCCCCTGCAACTAAGATTGAACACGGCACCTTGACCTTAGCTGCCTCCCGGATGGCTCAGTTGGTTGGAGTGCGTCCTCTCAACCACAAGGTTGCCAGTTCGACTCCCGCAAGGGATGGTGCCACCTGCAACTAGTAACGGCAAATGGACCTGGAGCTTAGCTATGCCCTCCACAACTAAGACTGAAAGGACAACAACTTTACTTGGAAAAAAAAGGCCTGGAAGTACACACTTTTCCCCAATAAAGTCCTGTTCCCCTTCCCCAATTAAAAAAAAAAAAATCCATAAATTTAAAAGACAAACAACAAACTGAAAAAAATAATATTTACAATACAAATAACAGGTAAATGTATAACCAGGAGGGGGAAAACAGGTAGTCTTGGAAACCATGTAGCAAAACAGAAATTCATTTATAATTTATATTGAAAAGACATTAAGAGTAAAAGTATACCCACTATGATTACAACTTTGCAGAGGAAAATACATAGAGAAAAATGGTGTAAGGAGAAGTATGTTGAACCATTAGCTGTGGTTGAGTTTGGAAGGGGGTTATTGTGAGTGCTTTTTTTTTTTCTAACTCCTTTTTAAATTTTTGTCTGGGGGTTATATTGCTTTTCACTTAAGAAAATAAAGACTAGAACAAGAAAGCGCTGCTCTGTTCTGCACCCTGTGAATTGAGCCTCACCCGTCCTCTCCTGTCCTTTCCACAGGTGCAAGAGAAGGGTACCTATGACCTCCTCACCCCCCTGGCCCTGCTCTTCTACTCCACTGTCCTCTGTGTAAGTTCTGGGGTGGGCCAGGCTGGGGGAGGCGGGGAGGAGAGGGAAGAACAATCTCCATCGAGGGCATAGCCTTCACAATTCTGAGGATAAATACTGAGGGAGAAACTGTCAAGCAGTGACACTTGAGACGGGTGGCAACCTTCCGATAGCTTCAGATTAGCCATCTTGAGAGGTCTCTGGAATTCCATGTGGACGCCACGGTGCCTGGCATGTCTGGGTAGCCATGGCGGAACAGCTGTCACAGCCTGTTCACAAACCGTGAAAGAGATTCTGTTAAGAGATGTTGTGTCCACCTCAGTTTGTACGCCGATGGTCGCTTCCACCCAATGTAATCACCCCCTGTGTTTGTCTGGTGGCACCAAGTGATTCCGTGTACATTGAATCAATCCACTTCAACGAATAAACATATGCCTCTAGTGAGGATAAATGTGGTTTAGGCATTGAAGACCATTCCCCAAAATGAGAGGCAGCAATGGTACCATTTAAGATGACCTCTGAGGTGACAGCTTTTCAGAGAGGTGTTCTCATGTATTGGGTACACTGTGTTACATGTGGTAAAAACTGTGTAACTGTCCCATACAGTAGAGACATCGCTAGGTACCATCTTGCCCATCTGTAACTCACTCCCTGTTGGTTACTTCCAATTCTTCCTGCCTTTGTCCTTGGACATACTGGTGCCAAGAAATGTGTGCCCTTTGTGGAACTTTCCAGAAAAGTAGGAGATTCTAATCTGGAATATCGGGGAGCTTTCTCTCACCCAGACTTCTCTGCTTACCACTCCCTCTCCATTCCAGACACCACACTTCCCACCAGACTCAGATCTCCTTCTGAAAGCAGCGAGAACTTACCACCGATTCCTGACGTGGCCTGTTCCTTACTGCAGCATCTGCCAGGAACTGCTTACCTTCATTGATGCGGAACTCAAGGCCCCAGGTAAGTGTTGAGTCAGTTGACAGGTGGAGCAGGGATCATGCAGTCAAGAGGTTTGTAGCTCTTTTGAAACTATTCTTTTGCTATGATCTTCCTCACCTCTCATCCTTCAGCTCATCTCTCCCCATGGGCCTACTTTAAAACCTTGGCGTTTCCTCTTCACAATGCTGTGTGCACCAGCATCAGATGGCTGAAAGCAGTGAACATAGGCGGTAACCCAAGGAGGAATTTTTAGGGGAAACTGAGCAGGGTTTCAGGGCAAGGGGACCCCACCATGTGACCTTTGCCGCTGCTGTGGTTATCCAAGGGGTCTCTGAGGCTGCCCAGGTCAGAAGGAAAAGTTCCCACGATATTGTCAAGAGGCCCTTGTTTTCTTTGCCTCAGGAGCAAATAGGACAATGCACGTGTACATCGTCAGTTCTGGTGGGAGAAGGTGGTTGGTGTTACGAATGGACAGGTCCGTGGTTGATTGGCAACGTGACAAGTGTGGACAAGGGCCTGTTGCTGTCTGAAATCTCGTATGTGGGGTCTGAAAAGTAGGAATTCTTGAGAAATTGCAGGTTCTATAATAGACATGAAAATGAGGTCTCAGAAAACTATTGTAGGGCAAGAGAAAATGTAATCAAGTATCATTTACTGAACGGTGGCCTGATTCATCACAGAGTAATTCATCACATCAGTAGCTCAAAGGAATAAAGTCACATAAACATCTTCATAGATGCCTCTAAAACACTTAATAAAATTCAACATCCATTCCTGATATTCAAAACCACTCAAATATAGGGAAACTACTAATAATATATGGAAGTGTTCTTAATAAAGTAACAGTAAAATAAATAAATAAATAAATAAATAAAGGCAGGTCCCAAAATATATACTACGCATGTTGTATAGTATTTTGGGGCCTGATTTTTAAAAAACAATCTATATTTGATCCAGGTCCTATTTAGTAATGGTAGTGTTTAATTCTCATTGTACACATTAAACACACACAGGACAGAAGTGCCAAATCTTATTCCCCAACAATTCGTGAATCCTAGAAAGCTCAGGGCTGAAGCTTTGTCTTTAAATTCCTTCCCCAACCTATCATCTGATTTGTCTGCCCCCAACCAATAAGCTGCAATGTCGGCCCAAGCAATCAGCCGATCTGCCTTCCCCCAACCAATCAGCTGTCTGTTGTTACAAAGGAGCAGAACAGGCACAGGCTAAGGTTGGCCATCACCCGAGTCTACACATACCGATTGCATGGACCTCACTTCATGGGAGAGACTTGGGTGGAAGAATTAAGAAACCAGGAAAACCTTGAGGAGAAGGTGTTGAACTAGGAAAGGTGCTCGGGCACATGATAAATCGACAGACTGCCAACCTAACTTTCCAAGGCACCCTAAGTGAACAAACCAGTTTAAGGTTAATCTCTTTTATTCCCATCCTCCCCACTGCCGCCCCCCAAAAAACAAACAAACAAACAAACAAACAACAAGCAGATCTAGATCACTTCTTGCTGGTGACCAGAATTCCTTTAACAAGAATACAAAGCTCTTCTTCCTGTCTGTAATTTAGACAGAAAAGATTTAAAATACCAATGCCTTGGCAGGTCCTTTAGTCTACACCAAAGATTTCTTACTTCAAAATGCGAAAGGCAGATGTTGGGTTGGGGGAGGGCTGTCACCTGCGTGTGGAGAGACTGCTTCCCAATTTCAAGTGGAACCCGCTGGCTCTCCTCCGCTGCATGCACGCCATGCCTGGAAATATTTTTGTGGGCAGCTGAGCAGGAACTCTGTTCTGGGCAGCGCTGCGAGCAGATGTGGAGCAGAGGGGCAGGCTGTGGGGAGGCCCAGGCTCTGGGACCTGGGTTTCTAAGCCTGGGGACAAGAGTTAAGCCTGGGGACAAGAGTTAGGCAGAGCAGCAACTAGAGATGCAAATGGACTGAGGGTCCTTTGGACTCAGAGCAGGGAGGACCCTTGGAACTCTTGTCATTCGCTGCTGAGGGCCTGCCCCTGGACGTTGCCCTGGGGACTGTGTGAGGCCTCAGACAGGCTGGTGACTTAGGAGAAGGCAGATGTCTGGAGAGGATGCTCCGGCCAGGCTGCTCATGCTAGGAACTTCTCCTCTTCCAGGGAAAGCAGAACCGAAACAGGAAACCATTACCTCTTTGTCATGTCAGAGAGATGTTTTCAAACAAAAAAAACCTAACTCTCATACAAATATATAGTGAGCCTGTGTCAAAGATGTGTTCAACTCATTATTGAGGGAACCACCAGCAAGATGGGAGAACTGGTTTAAAGGAGGGTATGAGAAAGTGAAATGAGTTCCTCATATAAGCTAGCATAAGATTGCAAAATCAGAAACAAAGTTAGTTAAAATCATCTAGGGGAATAAAACTGTAACCTTTGAGGTTATCTTTTGTACCAAACAAAAATCACTAATCTCACATCCACAAGTTAACCTCTCATTTCACAGAACCTGAGCCTTTATCAACAGCAAATACTAAGTTAAAAACCAAGTTACCCTCTTCTTCATGAGCCTTAAATGGGCTTGTTAGAAAATGCTTTCGTGTGGTTTTGTAAAGGCATGTGGTAATATTTTTGCCTTATTGCTGAGTGCCCCCCTCCCCATAAGCCCACCTGAGGGAGGCAATGGGAAGTAGGGAGGGAGCTAGAATGGAGGCTGGGGAATAAGCTCTGCGAGGAGAGGCTGAGGCTGAGGCTGAGCGACTTAGTGGTTACCAGTTCTTGGTATTAGATCACTGTGGTTCCAAATCCTGGAGAGCTGTGTGGCCTTTGGAGGAGCCTCAGTTTCCTCATCTATAAAATGAGAGTGTAATACTATCTCCCTTTCAGAGCAGTTTGTGAGGATAAATGCTGACCTTCATTGATCTCACATGGCTGGGGCAGTAGGGTTTGTTGGGTGGTGGTAGCTTAAGAGAGAGGTCCTGGCAAGGTCACAGGGAGAAGATGACAAGGGACCTGAAGAGCTGGGCCCTCCACCCAGGCAGCCTTAGGGAGCCAGTTGCCATGGAGATTAGTGAAACAGTTTATTCCACTTTGATGTGGCTGGGTGCCAGAGGAAGTGGGCAGGTTATGAAGCCTGTGGGCCAATCCCCTTCTTCCTGACTCCACCCCCAATAGTGTGCCTACTGCTTCTGGGGGTGGCAGGAAACCTCACGTTAGTGTTACCGGGTCCTGCCCACCACAGCCCTCTTGGGTTCAGCAAACATGTTTGTTCAGTATTTACTCTATGCCAGCACAACTGTGCAGACCACAGTACTTGCCTGCAAAGAATTTATCTGTAATCCTGAGGGATGACAGTGGGCATCATATGTGTGAGTCCCTCCAAAGCACAAAAGCCTCAATGACTGCATCTCACCTAGATCACAGCCCTATGGAGTAAGAGGGACAAGCAATATTATTCCCATTTGGTCCATGAGCCAACCAAGACTCAGAGAAGTTTAATGTTTCTGGCCCAAGCTATAAAGTCAAGTATGAGAGAAGGAACATGGGCCCTGGTATGACAATGACCTATGCTTTGTCACTGATTAGCGGATGACCTGGGACAGGTTATGTAAGTTCTCTTAGCCTCCTTGTCAAAAGTAGGACTATTGTTGTTGATGATGGTGGTGGTGGTGGTGATGATGGCAATGGTTGTATTAACTGTACGCTCACGGTGCATTAAACACTGCGACAGGTCGGTCTCATTTGTCCTTAGAACACCCCCCTGGATAGTTATTATCATTTCCATCTTTCAGATGATGAAACTGAAAGCTAGATAATTAAGGAGATTGCCCATGGCCACGTAGCTAACAAGAGCTCTACCACTTGAACCCATGTCTGCTTGATTCCAAAAACCATATTCTTCGACTCCAGAAACCACATTCTCACGTTTGTATAAAGCTGTGTTTCTACCAAGAGGCCTGGGCAGGTGACTGCGCATGACGCAAAGTCCCTGGGCTGCCAAGCACTTTCCTCCCTTGGGCAAATTCTTCTGTCCCTTTTCCCTTCATGTAGTGCCTTCCCACCTTTGACCTCCAGTCAAAGCAGGAACCAACCTGGATTAGATTAGTTTTGCTTATCAACTGGTCGCAGGTGCATTCTGAATATTCTTTAGTGGTAATAAGTTCCTCTTGGAACATTACTGATCACACACATTTGCATTTTCTATATTTTGTCTCTGATTATGGAGTGAAAGGTGTAAACCCCTTGAAGGAAAGGCAACCAACATTGACTAGTCGGTGAGGGTCTATGCTATTTTCACTCACAGAACACTCTGACACCTGATGCATGGGGTTTTGTCACCTCACACCAACCAGTTCTCTCCAACTCTCCAGACACCAGCTGGGTAGCCAACAAGTCATTGCAATTCTGACACTAACTACCTGGAGTTAGCACAGACCCCACAGGTTATGGGCTCATCCCCACAAGACTGCCCCCCACTTCAGATGCCAACCACGAGTCTGGGTTTCCCTTACTTCCGACCAACCAGCTACAAATCAGGGGTTCTCATGATACCCTCCTCAGATTTAATAATTTGCTAGAATGGCTCAGAGCCCAGGAAAGCACATTACTTCCATTTATTGGTTTATTATAAAGAATATTGTAAAGGACGCAGATGAGCAGCCAGACGAAGAGATAATTAGGTTGGTGCAAAAGTAATTGTGGTTTGGGAGGTTAAAAACAATTGCAAACACTGCAGTTACTTTTGTACCAATCTAATACAACGGGCAAGATCTGGAAGGGTCCTGAGTGCAGGAGCTTCTGTCCTTGTGGAGTTGGGGTGCACCACCCTCCTGGCATGTGGATGCATTCACCAACCTAGAAGCTCTCTGAATCCATTCTCTAGGGGTTTTATGGAGGTTCTATTAAGTCAGCGTGATTGGCTAAGTCTTGGCCACTCATGATTTACTCAATCTCCAGCCTCTCTCCCCTCCCTGAAAGTTCTAACCCTCTAATCAGTCACATGGTTGGTTCCATAGGGTGACCAGCCGCCATCCTGAAGCTATCTAGGGGCCCACCAAGAGTCACCTCATCGGCATAAACTCAAGTCCAGTTAAAAGGGGCTTGTTGTAAAGAACAAAAGATGCTCTCTCACCCTTACCAGAAAACTACAAGGATTTTAGGAGCTCTGTCCCAGGAACTGGAGATGAATGAATAAATAATAAATGAATGAATACATACATACATACATACAAATATAAATACAAATATAAATACATATATATATATATATATATATACACATATATTTCTTATTATGTCACAATATCACGGGGGAAGATTTAGGGAAAGGAGTGGAAGGCAGCTGTTTCAGAAATCACAGGGTGTGATCAGCTGGAACTGAGCTGGCTGCTTATACCACGATGCCCAAAATGACAGTGGCTTAAACTTTTTGCAACCCCCTCACTTCCTTTATTCTGTTAACTGGAATGAGGGCAGGATGGCCAGAGCTGCAACGGCCATCTTAGACCATGAAGTGACCTTGAGGATGATGTCTCCTGCTAAGGATGATGGAGCAGAAAGATGGGAGAAGCCTGGTCCAGAATGTTCATGGGACCACTGTGACAACCCTGGATTCCCTTTCTAAATGTCTTTGTGGCAGAAGAAGGAAGGGAGGGAGTTACAGCTGATGCTCTGTGCTCCGCTCGGGAACTGCTGGGATCTAGGATATTCGGCTCTGGAAATAACTCCCTCTGAGTGAGGGTGTGCCTAGGGGCACAGATGTCCCCTTAAAAGTCCCCCAGCAGCAAACGGCAAGGGTACGTTGGAGTCAGGACAGCTGATATGAAGCATCTCCCAGCTCTAACTGCACTGCAATCCCCAAATGAGATTCTTAGGGTATCCTAAGACAACTAAACAGGTCCGGAAATGTACGATGTGAAAGAATGTTCCTTGTCATGGAGACTAATGCAGAAGAGCAAGCTTGAAGTCGAAAGTAATCAACAGTATCAAACATTCAAAAAAAAAAAAGACAATTCAAGGAGAGCAACGATAAGGTAGAGGCGTCGGGCTTTGTGACTTCAGGAGGGCAGAGGGATAGGATACTGATGGTGGGCGTTTGGGGGGACACCTGATGTGGAGGGAGAGTGACCTCACCATCTGCTGCCCCCCCACCACCACCAGGAATGTGGCCAGCTGTGTGGCCTGTCTCAACAGAGGCAGAATTGGAGGGAAGATCAGCAGGGTGTGGGTTACCTGTTATACAGTAAAAGTGCAGAAGAGTCAAGAGAATACTGCTTGTCTGCGTGTTCTGCGCTTCCGGGAGCCTGTGGAGGGAGGAGTGTGCCTGCCCACTACAGTATTTTATTGGGGGGTTGAAGGGGACGATGAGGGGAATTTTTCTATGTTGTGCATGCGAGCGGCTACCAGATGATGTTCCAAGTCCTCATAATAATAACCACTGTTTCGGGGAATTTCCTATCAAAATAGACATAACTTTACCTCTAAACATGTGACAGTTACATAAAAGAAGCGTCCACCAAAAGGCCCCAAATCAAAGCAATCAGGTCCTAGATTAGAATAGTATAAATTGGTCATTTTCTGCTTTACAGCTGTCTCTAACCCCAGTCTTGGCTTTACACTTTCCGAGGGGGATTGCCTTCCTGCTCCCAGCTCACACCCAGTCCAGGGTGGCCCTGCGCCAGACAGGGACCCCCATGCCAATTTCCAAGCTCTAACAAGGAGGCTGCCTTTCCTCTGCTGAGCCCCAGACCCTGCTTCTGTTCCCTCTTTGGCGAGTAGAGGGAACTGTTGTTTAATGTCCTCACCAAGGTTGACACAGAAGTAAATACGTATTGTGAAGGGTTGTTTTCCAGCTGCAGAACGGAATCAAGTTGCAGGAAAAAAGGAAAAACTTTTGGCTTGTTTCTTCTCCATGCTTTTGAAGTCAGAGGAGACGGAGAGGTGGATGAGGCTAGAGAGGAAGGCTGAGAGGGGCCCATGGTGCAGAGGCTCAACCTTAGAGATGAACAGTCTCCTGAGGGCCACCTGAGAAGGTGTGGGGAGCCAAGCAGAGATGCTATGGGGATGTTGGGACCTATGGAAGGTGCTGAGACTGAGTGAATAGGCCAAGTGGTGCCTGGTACACCCACTGCAGGACACCAAGACTGAGAGTAGGGAGCAGTGACAGGAACTAGGAACAGCTGGACAGCAGGAGATCAGGCCTCGGTTCTCCTCCCAGAGTGCTTTGCCCCACTGTCTCTGAAGAGCAAAAGCTTTGCATGGTGCAGCCTGGGACTCATGTTACAGGCCCTGGAGGCCTCAGGTCTAATCTTTTCCTTGTCCTGAACCTCATCCAGGAACTCCCAACCGAATTGTCCACTGCTGGGCGCGCTTCGAGGTGCAGGGCCATGACTTCTAAAGGAACAGGCAAACCCATGCACTCTGTTCTTTTTTCTGTTTCTTCTTTCTGGCCACAGGAATCTCCTACCAGCGACTGGTGAGGGCTGAGCAGGGCCTGCCCACTAGGAGTCACCGCAGCTCCACTGTGTGAGTGCTCTTGGGGAGGGACAAACAGGGCGGGGGGTGGGGCCCCCCACCCCCACTGTTTCACCATTCCTACACCACCCCACCCCCATGCATCCAGAATGCCTTTTATCACTGCACCCCCTCCCACCCCAGCCACCAACAAATAGGCTTCAACGGGACCCTCCTGGAATTGCTGGTCATGGTTTGTGCACAGGTTCCTTATTCTGGGGCTGAGGGTCTTGCATCAGATTCCTAAACAAGTCTGAGACTTCAAAAACAAACAAACAAACAAACAAAAACGGTTAAGAACCATCTGCATTGATTGTGCCAGGTGCTGGTCACACATTATCTCACTTTACCCCACTTTTCGGATGAGGAAACTGGAGGTCAGAGAGGCCAAGTAACTTTACCAAGGTCACACAGCTAGTAAGTATCTGCACCAGGATTTAAACCTCAGTCTTACTCAAAAGCTTTTCCACAGTGTCTTTCTGACTGTTACTAAAACAGCACTTTCCAAACTTGTGTGATCGGAGTCTACAATAACAAATTCATTTTATATGACAGCCTGGTGTGCATGTGCATACGCGCGCACGCACACACTCACACCTGAAACAAGTTTCAGGAACTGAAACTTACCCTTACCCCATAGGATGGGCTCGGTCCCATTCTATTCCATTTCATTTAAAAGGCAGTTCTGGTTGTGATTTGCCTGCCCACTCGTGGGTCCAGCCTGCACTGTGACAGGCACGAGAGAAGCCTCCATTCTGGAGACCCTCGGCAGGTCTCCAAGCAAGTGGATGCTGTCTCACCTAGACATTTGGAAGCCAGAGACCCCTGCCTCCCTCAGCTCAAAAATTATAGTCACGCCCCAGGGGTTCACTGAACATTGACACCACTAAGGAACATTTGTTGAGTCCCTCCTAGGTAAAAACAAACAAAAACATGCCAGTGGTTCGGTTTTGAGAGAGACAGAGGGCATAAAAATGTTTAGTAAATGTTAGTTTAGTAAGTAAAGAAGACACCTCCCTGGGGCTGAAACAGGCAGATGGTGAATAATTACCCACACCTTTCGGGCATTTACTGAGAAACCGGCACCACCCTAAACATCGCTACATCATCCAATTTACCCTATGAAAAAGGTGTTTTTTCGTTTAGAGAGCTGAGGTGCAGAGAGGTTAGTAGAAAGACCTTAGTGCTGAGAGATGGTCACAATTTCGTTATGTATAAGTTGGGACCAATGGTAAGTTCTTCAGCAGAGAAAGCCTGCAGGTGGCTAGGGCACGGCTTGGCTGGTCTGGTTCTGCACACGGTGGGGCTCAGCGCATGTCGGTGGGCGGAATGATCAAGCGCTCAGTGAAGGAGAGGGCTCAGTTAGAGGCTGCTTATGTGGGCCTGCCCCCTTTCTCTTCTGCGTGGAGAAATCAAAACTAGTTTCTCCCCAAATGATGGGGATTCTGACGGAGCCTGGTCTGGTCCCTGTGTCCTGAGCCCAGGGCCCAGCTCTGGGACAGATCTCCGCAGAGACTGGAGGGAACGCCATCTGCCTGGTGCTTCTTTGCACTGGGTTTAAACAGCACAGATTTGTGAGAGAGCAGGAGTGAGTGTAAGCAGTCCATACAAAAGCATTTACAGGTGCGGTACCATGATGGCTCAAATACACTTTGAGAAAATGCAGTGAGTGACAAGGGTTGGTGTGGGCGAAGTGAGAACAGCCTTGTGTTGTTTGCTGTTAGAGGAGTGATTGTTAACGAGTGCTGTTAACGAACCCCTCGGGGTTCACGATTCTCTTAACATTTGGGTATGTTTGAGATTTTCACAAGGAACAAATTTCAACACATGCACCAAGGAGGAGCCCAGGGTGCAGCGGGAGGAGAGGCGGAGGTGGCTGGGCACACACTCCCTCGCCATCCGTATGCTAGCCCGTGATGGCTTTGGCAAGTTAGAAAAGGTGTCTCCTGAGAGTGGAGG
Source organism: Rhinolophus ferrumequinum (assembly GCF_004115265.2). NCBI lineage: Eukaryota > Metazoa > Chordata > Mammalia > Chiroptera > Rhinolophidae > Rhinolophus > Rhinolophus ferrumequinum. The sequence continues at coordinate 10,235,082 of NC_046304.1, forward strand.
ATTCAGTTTCAGCCCTGACTTGGCTCCCCTTCCTCCTGGCAGATGCCACCCCACGCCACAACCCTTGGCTTGAGGAGCAGGGCACCGGCGGAGATTTTAGGCCACAGTGTATGTGGGCTTGTGTCTGCCCTGCGGCCCCCTCCCCAAAATGATCCCATGGCTTCAAGTCACCTCACCTATAATACAATCCTCTTTTGAGTAATCTTGCATCCATGCAGATGTCCTGTAGGAAAAAAAGATTTATATGTAAAAATTAAGGTAAAATTTATTTTTGAAAACTAAGTTTAATTTTTTAAAGGCCTTTGAAAACACCATGTGAAAAATACTCCAAAGTAGACCGTAAACTTTCCTCTTGGAACTGGGTCCCGTGAACCCCCACCCTCTCGGCTGGCCTTAGGCCCTGCCTGCGCTGTGAGGAGGCCTGGGCCTCAGTGGGGCCCAGTGCCAGTGTGAGGTGTGTGGTTGTGCCACTAGGGCCCACAGCCTCTCCTCTGTGCCCCCAGCACCGTCCTCCTGCTGAACCCAGTGGAGGTGCAGGCCGAATTCCTCGCCGTGGCCAACAAGCTGAGTGTGCCCGAGCACTCGCCGCACAGCACCTACGTCACCCTGCTCCTGCACGCCTTCCAAGCCATCTTTGGGACCCACCTTGACCTCCCAGGTCTGCACTGTAGGCTGCAGGTATGTGTCTGGGGCCCTGGGGCTTAGCACCGCCCCCTGCCAGCAGAGTCCCCTCTCTGCTCCATCTCGGTGCTGCAGTCTCCAGGTGAGACTCCCTCACCCCACATGACATGGTGGGGCAGTGGCTGCAGAGCTGGCCTTGTCAAGAGGGTTTCTGTTGTGCTGGGTCCTGACCAGGATGGGTGGCTCCCTGAGCAGTGGGGCTGGGTACAGAGCCTTAGAGGAACAAGATTTAGATTGAAGCTGGAGACCTGGTCTGATTCTAGCTCTGTGACAGGTCAGTTGGAAGGCCCAGGACAGCCCCGTCCCCTCTCTGGGCTGCAGTGGTGAGCTCTGAAGTCCCTCCCAACTCTGCAGTGCTCTGGCTCTGGGCCTTCCTCTCATGACTGTTTCCTCAGAATAGGGGTTGGGGGAGGCTGGCTCCCTGGGCAGCTGTGAGTAAAGGTGGGTGATGAGGCCGGGGAGAGGACTGGTCCCTGCTGCCCTCGGTAAGACCTGGGAGATGGAGAAGTCGGGCCGCCAGGCCGTGGGACAGGAGCAAGCCTGTCTCCTCCTGGGATTTCAGTCCAAGACCCTGGCAGAGCTCGAGGACATCTTCACGGAGACTGCAGAGGCGCAGGAGCTGGCATCTGGCATTGGGGATGCAGCCGAGGCCCGGCAGTGGCTCAGGACCAAGCTGCAGGCGGTGGGAGAGAAAGCCGGCTTCGCTGGTGACTTAGGTGAGGCTCTTGGGAGAGTGGGGCCCACTTTCCCCATCGCCTGCCCTGGCTCTCGGGGTGAGCAGTCCAGCTTGGCCTGCTAGTTCTGTTCCACAGTCATTCAGGGAGCCACATTTCTCAACGTCTTGTTCCACCACCCCTTGGGGCATTGTTACTGTACGCAGGGGCAGGGTTGGGCTGCCATCATGTGGTGACTTGTGGGAAGAAGAAAAGAGTACTGCTCTAGGGCAAGGGGCTTCCTTTTTACACTGAAGACAATGCAGAAGTTGCACACAGAACGTCTGCACATATCCTCTTGGCCCGCTTTAGTTACATGGCCACACCTTGCCCCAAGCAACCTGGGAAACTTCCTCTCCACGACTCTGTCACTGTACAAGAGAGACACAATAGTCCTCACAACACCCGGTGACATGGTGCCATTGTTTTCCTGTTTGGACTCTGTAAAATGAGGCTGTGACTTGACCACGTTTACACCTTATGAAACGGCATGGCGTGCACACGGTGCCCTTGAAGGAAAGCCTGCTGGCTGCAAGCCAGGCATCCCAGCTTCCAGCTCAGCCTTGGCTCCCCCTGCTACCTAGCCGGTGTCGGTCCTCTGCCAACTCTGGTCTCTAGGATGAGGGGACTGGGCTGGCCAATCTCAAGGCCCCTTGCTAGGCCTCACCCCGAGCCTGCCCTGTTCTTACAGACACTGCGACGCCCGGCAAGCTCCACACCATCCGTATCCCTGTCGCCAGATGCTACACCTACAACTGGAACCAGGACAGCTTTGGTAAGCAGCCGGCTGGGGCCCTTGTGCTGCGCACCCCCCAAACTGCCTGGGCTCTCTTCCTGGTCCCGGCCTGTGCAGCGGCCTCCCACACTCCACCGGCCTTCCCACCTGAGCAGACCCTAAGCAGAGCAGCCAGGGCTCTGAGTCCTAGGCTGGCCTTGACCCTCTGTCCACCCTCTCCCAGCCCATGCTGTCTGAGCCCATCCCCCCTCCTAAGGGTGAGCAAGAGGAGTCCAGGGATCCAGACACCCATATGGTGCTTCCCCTTGCTTCCCTGCAGACATCCTGGAGGAAATCCTGCTCAAGGAACAGGAGCTGCTCCAGCCAGGGATCCTGGGGGACGATGAGGAAGAGGAGGAGGAGGAGGAGGACTTGGAAACAGACGGGCATTGTGCCAAGAGGGACTCACTGCTCTCCACTAGCTCAGAGGCCTCCCATGACTCCGCCCTGTCCCTTGCCTCATCCCAGGCCTCCGGGGCCACCCTCTCCCGCCAGTTGCTGACCTCCTTTGTCTCGGGCCTCTCGGATGGCATGGACAGTGGCTATGTGGAGGACAGCGAGGAAAGCCCCTCTGAGTGGCCCAAGAGGCCTGGCAGCCGGGAACGCCGGGGCTACCGCAGGCCCGGGCAAAAGTTTAACAGGATCTATAAACTCTTCAAGAGTACCAGCCAGCTGATGCTGCGGAGGGACTCAGACACGGCCCTGCCCCTGCGGCGGGCTGGGAGCCTCTGCAGCCCCCTGGACGGCCAGGCAGTGCCCCCTTCCCGGGCCCAGCGCTCCCTCTCTCTGCCCCAGCCCAAGCTCAGCACCCAGCTGGCCAGCTGGCTCCTGGCCCCAGCCTCACGCCATCAGCGCCGCCGCCCCTTCCTGAGTGGGGATGAGGAACCCAAGGCTTCTACACTACGCGTTGTGGTCTTCGGCTCTGATCGGATTTCGGGGAAGGTGGCTCGGGCGTACAGTAACCTGCGGTAAGAGCTGGAATTGGGGGCGTCACTCTGCCCTGGGTATCAGGCTGGTGGTGCTGGAGGAACCTAGGGCTTGGGGTTTAGGTCCGAGAAGGACCAAGGAGCTTCCTTCTCACCATCTTCTTCTTGCCAGGCGGCTGGAGAACAATCGCCCACTCCTCACACGGTTTTTCAAGCTTCAGTTCTTCTACGTGCCTATGAAGCGAAGCCAGGGGACCAGCTCCAGTGCCTGCCCAGCCCCTCCGAGCCAGACACCCCCAGTCCCCACAGACTCCCCGAGGCACCCCAGCCCTGCAGTATGTCCCCAGCCTTGGACCAAATGGGGTGGGAAAGTAGAGTAGACATGAGTATGTTTCAGTTCCCTGAAGGGGGCTGGTTGGAAGTCACCAAAAACAATCACCTGTGTTTACAGGGCACCTCCTCCTGCCTGGCCTTCCCTCCCAGGGGTGGTCTCTGCCTTGCACTTGGGTGTGGCATTTTGCTATATGACACAGACTGAAAGTTGTCAGATTTCCCCAAAGGCAAGAAGAAACTCAGATTGGGGCTGCAGGTGCCACTCAGGGCCCTGGAGCTATGATGACAGGCCCCTGTGTAGCTGGAATAACTCCTGCCCCTTGTCCCAGGAGCTAGGCACAGGCCCATGGGAGGAGAGCACCAATGACATTTCCCACTACCTCGGCATGCTCGACCCCTGGTATGAGCGCAACGTGCTGGGCCTCATGCACCTGCCCCCTGAAGTCCTGTGCCAGGTAAGTGGCCCCTGGGGTCGGGGGAGAGGGCCCACTGGCTGCAGTCACCCAGCCTTGCTCAGAAGGCCCTGGTTTGGGGAGATGTAGCTGGAGGCCTCTATGGAGGACCAAGGCTCACTTGAAAATAAGCAGGGAGGGTAGGTAAGAGGCAGGACAGATCCTGAACCCAGGTCACGGGGGGGTCAGGGGTTGGGTCACTACGGTGACAATGAGAGTCCTCAGAAAGGTCCAGGGGACCGTCCTCAGTTCTCAACTTTGTCCATCTCAGCCAGGGGCCTTCCTGGAGGCCCATGTGCCAGGTGTGGGGGGGTATAGAGTCCAGGCTTTGGGTCCTCCCCTGACCGTTCTCTTTCCTGCTTCCATCTCACCCCTTCCATGCCCCTCCCTGGCTGTCTGCCTCTGTACCTTCTGTGTGGGTGTGTTCCTCTCTCTTCCTTTCGTATTCCTTTTCTCTCTCTCTGTCCACCTGTCCCTCTGGCTCGGGTTCCTCCACCCCACAGCACTCCCTGAGGGCTGACTCCCGACCCCTGGAGGGCTCCCCCACCCAGCTGCCCATCCTGGCCGACATGCTGCTCTATTACTGCCGCTTCGCTGCACGGCCGGTACTGCTGCAGGTCTATCAGACAGAGGTAAGGCCTGACCTGCCACTCCACGCTGCCTCTGCCCCCACACTCACTGGCAGACCTCCCTCAGCATTGCCAGGTCCCAGCCTGGCAATGTCCCAGCCTGCTGGGCCTGTAAGCCCGGCCCCTACCCCACAGCAGCCCCCAGCCCTGTGCTAGAGGAGCCTGGTGGGTCCCTGCAGGAAGTCCACACTGATGCCCTGGTCCTGCCCTCTCCAGCTGACCTTCATCACCGGGGAGAAGACGACAGAGATCTTCATCCATTCACTGGAACTGGGTCACTCTGCTGCAACACGTGCCATCAAGGCTTCAGGTGTGTGCTGCCTGAGTCCCTGTGGAGACAAATGGGGAGGGTGGGGCAGTGGGCCAGAGAGAGGCAGGGCCCTGGGAAAGTGGGACACTGAAGAGGAGGGATCACCAGCAGGCCAGGCCAGGGGTGGGGGTCGGGTAGGTGAAGTGCCGGGGTCTGTGACAGGCACTGAGAGATGGTGAAAGGGATGTCTCTGTGTGGCACAGGTCCTGGCAGCAAGAGGCTGGGCATCGATGGGGACCGGGAGGCCGTCCCTCTAACACTACAGATTATTTACAGCAAGGTAAGATCGACACTGGGGCCCATGCCCTTCTGGGATCTGTTCCTGATCCTCCCTCACCCAAAGCCAGAGTCTTAGGTTCTTGGGCCCCAGTTTTTAAGCTGAAAGGCTGCAGAAGGCGCCCCAGGTTCCCCTGGACCCTGGGAGAAGGAGGGAAGAGGAGGGAGTGGACATCTTTTTCCCCCTCCACCTGCAATGCCTTCCCACCCTTGTGTTCTCCCCCCACCTGAAAGTGCTGAGCAGCTTCCATGAAGTGTCAGGGCCTGGCTACAGGGCTGGTGCTGAGGGTGGGGCAAGGGTGGGGCTTCCAGAGGCAGAGTGAGGGAGCGGCCAGGACCTGTTGGCTGGTGTGCTTGGCTGGGTACATGGAAGGTGGGATTGGGGTGAAAAGGAAGTGAGGGTATTTGTGAGGTAGGGGTTCAAAGGGGCCCCCATAAGCACACCAGAAGGCATGAGTCTCTGAGCAATGAGTCTCTGAGCTCTGTACCTGGGGTACAGGCCACAGGAGGCTCAACCTCACCAAGGGGAGCCTTCCTGCCTTCTTTTCTTTCTCCCTTCCTTCAACCATTCAAAAGATACTAATTTAGCACCTGCTCCTGCCAGGCTCTGTGCTGGGCAAGGGGACATGCAGTAAGCAGGGAGGATTAGGCCCTCCCTTTAGCTTTTGTAGAGGAGGGAGACAGATAAGAAACAAGGAAACAAGTAAATGGCCAAGACAATGTCAAAGAGGGGTGAGTGATGACGAGGCAGTAAAAGTCTGGTGGTACTACTCCACGTGGTGGCCATGGCAGTGGGCAGGAGGGACAGACCCTGAGAGCTGTGTGCCAAGTGTTTGTTAAACATCTACTATGTCCCAGACGTTGTTCTAGGCACAGGCACGTTCTCGGGAGTGAACAAAGTGCTTACAGCCTAGAGGGGATGGGAGGCATTGGTTAGATGAACCTACAGACGTATAATTACTGTGAAAGACAGATGAAGAGAGGTACCCGGTACTGTGAGAACGTCGAAGGGGATTATTCAACCCAGTCAGAAAAGCTAGACAAGGCTTCCTAGAGAAGGGATCTTGAGTCAATATTGGAAAGAAAACCAGGGGTTAATTAACGAAGCTAAGAAGAGAAGGATGTGTACTTCAGGCAGAAGGGCAGCATGTGCAAAGGCCCTGAGGTCACAGTGAATGTGAACATCAGAGGGCACTGAAGGAAGGCCAGAGGGGCTGGAGCGGAGAGGGAGTGGGAACGTGCCCGATGAGGTGAGGCTAAAGAGATGGGTGGGGCCAGAATACTAAGGGCCTTCATTACAATGAAAGGAATTTTGTTCTGTCCTAAGAGCAATGGGTATCCTTTGAAGGGGCTTAAGTTTGGGGTGCGGCTGGGAATGTGTGTGCCATGATCAGATTCGAGGGTTGGAAGCACCCTCTGGCAGCTCCATGGAGAACGGATCGGCGGGATCCATCGGGGACGTGGGAAGGCCAATAGGAGGCTCTTGTGGTTTTACAGGAAAGAAATGTGGGTGGCATTAGACTGGTGGTGGTGGAGATGGAAAGCAATGGGAACTATATGTGGATTATGTGAACAGCGGGGCTTAGGGATGCACTGGAAAAGGAGAGGCCCAGACTTCCGGATTTCCGTCTTCTGCGACGAATAGTACCACTTTTTCAGAAGTAGCCCAGGTCCGGTGGGGGAAGATCATGAGTGTGGGACATGTTGAGTTTGAGGTGCCCTTGAGAAGTAAAAGGAGGAAGTCAGAACAGGCAGTTGGATGGATGGGCCTGAACTCAGAGGTGAAACATGAAGATGGGTGTAAAGGTAATCAGGGAAGAAAGGTGCGGGTGAGATTCGCTCATGGAGGAAGAAGGAATGCAGAGAGCAGAGGACCCAGAAGAAGGTCCTGAGACAGGGATGTGACAGCAGGCAGAGGAGGGTGTTCGCGCAGAGCAGAGGTCCCAGCCAGAAAAGTGGTGGGCAACCCAGGAATGCACCATCAAGGAAGTCCAGGAGAGGAGAGGGGTGAACAGAATCAAATTCTCCTGTAAGGGCACGTAAGCTGACCTTGAGACTGATCTAGGACTGAGGCACGCGCTTGGGTGTGGCCACACGGAGGTCCCTGGTGAAAGAGACATTCACACAAGGATCCAAAGAGGATGATCTGACCTGGCTCTGCCGGGAACTCCAGGCCTCTGGGCCCTTGTCTTCCTTGCTCTGGGCTCCACAGATCATGAAGACCGCCCCTTGAGGTGCTCTCAGCTCAGGCGCCCTGTGACCTGGCCACCAGGCCGACCCATTGCACCAAGCCAGTGACCTGATGCTCCTCTTGGGAGTCACCAAGATGTATATGGGGATCGGGGCTCTTGGGGAAGAAGTCAGCAGACTCGGGTGGAGAGAGAGCTTCCTGGGTGTGCTGACTACAGGCAGCTCCCTGCCCTGGTGACCTGGAGCCTCCTCTGAAGGGAAGGCAGCAGGCGCCGCGGCCTCCAGGCTGAGGGTCTGGCTTTGCCACAATTCCAGGGGGCCATCAGTGGACGAAGCCGCTGGAGTAACATGGAGAAGGTCTGCACCTCAGTCAACCTCAACAAAGCCTGCCGGAAGCAAGAGGAGCTAGGTGATTGGGGCAGGCAGGGCGCAGGGGGTGGTGGCAGGGAGGGTGGTGGCAGGGAGGGTGGTGGCAGGGAGGGTGGTGGCAGGGAGGGTGGTGGCAGGGAAGGGTTCTGAGCCTGGCCTGAGCCGCCCTTGCCCTTCAGACTCCGGCATGGATGCCCTGACGCTAAACCTGACAGAAGTGGTGAAAAGGCAAAACCCGAAATCCAAGAAGGGTTTTAACCAGGTAAGGCTTCCCTCTCCTTGCAGCCACATTCTCAGGAGACTTTCTGGGCGAGTGTGTGTGCCTGTGTATGCACATGTGCATGTGTGTGTGTATGAGAGAGGAGGGCTGTCCAAGGGCTGTGGGGGAACATGAGGGTAGAAGGAGAAGCAGGGTGAGGGGTGTGGTGTAGGGGTGTGGGGTGCTGTGGGGTAGCAGGGAGGAAGGGGTACCCTTGTGAGAGGATATGTGTATGTGGAAAGGTTCTGCCCTGAGTCTGAGGCACAGTGGGCTGTGTCAGAGAACCCCAGGGCTCTCACGGTGAGGGCACTGGGAAGTGCAGTTATTCCTTTGCGGGCCCTTGCTTCTTCCAAGCTCAGGAAAGGGCAGAGGCTGGAGAGGAGTCCTCAGGACGTCTCCCCTGAGTTGTCCATTAGCCTTCGAGTGCTGTCAGCCAAACTCCCGCCCCCACCCCGGGGACCTGGTTGGGCAATTCCAGGGCAAGGAACCGCTAAGGGCTGGGAGCTCTGTGGCCAGGGGTCTGGAGGCTGACCTGGGCCTTCCTTCCAGATTAGCACATCGCAGATCAAAGTGGACAAGGTGCAAATTATCGGCTCCAACAGCTGCTCCTTTGCCGTGTGTCTGGACCAGGACGAGAGGAAGATCCTGCAGAGTGTGGTCAGGTAGAAAAGGGGGTCTCCTACGGGGCTTCAGCAAAGTGGGGTCCCAGAGAAGGGGTCAGTTTCTGCACACCCCCACCCAGAGGCCTGGGGGTTGCTGGAGGCGTGCCCTTATGCCTGCCTTGTCCCACAGGTGTGAGGTCTCACCTTGCTACAAGTCAGAGAAGAGCAGCCTCTGCCCTCAGTCCGAGAGGCACCCCCACCCACTGGCCCAGGCTGCGCCCAACCTCTGCTCCCTCCTCTGCCTGCCCATCATGACTTTCAGTGGAGCTCTGCCCTAGCGAGCTTGGACAGAAAGCCTGGGAGCAGCTTCTTCTGAGCCCCTTCCCGGACAGTCGGCTGTGAGGGCCGCACTCCTTGTGGAGAAACAAATGGCCCTGTGCTGGGTCAGGGTCCTGTTGTGGGCCCTGTGCTGGGAAGGGGACAAAGGGTTGATGGTTTCTGGGGCCTCGGGGCTCTGTTTGGGGCAAAAACAGGCATTAGGGAGAGAGGCACCTGGCCACACAGCCCCTCAGGTTCCTCAAGGTAGAAAGGAGAACTGGCCTCCAAAGGGTCTAGGATCCTTTCTAACAGAAAGATCTGAGGCTGTGGTGCTCCGCGGTGTGGTGTAGGCCTCGTCTCCCAATCTGTGGCCAGGCCTACCCCTTTTCTTTGTCAAAGACCTGAGGAACTCTTTGTGTCTGGAGTACAGTCTCCTGTACTCGAGAAAGTGGGTGAGACTTCTTTCCCGACCTTTAGTGCTATCCCCCCAACCCCGCCTCTCTGTTCGTCCTCCCCTCTTTCCCTCTCCTCCCTTCCCCCTTCCTCTTTTCTCCCTCCTCCTCCCCGTCCTCCCTCTCCTCCTCCTCCTGTGCCTCCTCCTCCCCCCTCCCCCCTTCACAGACACAAGGACACACACACATGCTTTCTCTCTCTCAGGTTCCCTGGGTCTTCTGAAAAACAGCACTAACACTTTATTATCAATCTACTGTCAGGACTTGGTACAGATTCTCCCTGAAGCCCCTTTCTGGATCTGAGGTCCTTGGGAGACAGGTCGGGCTTATATTCAGTTGTGACTAAATGACTAGAAGGAAATTAATTAGCTTCGCAATTCCCTTTGGTCAGCACTAAAGGGAGTGTGGTTGCGGGGGAATAAAGCCTCCTTCATTGCAAAGTGCCTGGCCCGGTGGCTGGCTCACAGCTGGTGCTCCTTAGAGATCAGCGGCCTTGCTCTCTAAACACTGACCCCCCTGTCCGGTACTGGGGTGCTCTCCTGACCTCTGGGAGGCTCTTCATTCACTCCTTCCCAATTCACCGAGACTGAGGGGATACGGTATGATTAGTTTTACCCTCTGGAGGAGGAATTGCCTGTGTCAGGGTAAGAGAAAGGTTGCTCTCTCTCAGGTTGCCCCCCCCCAACCCCGCCCTTCCATCTCACTCCTTGGGCTTCCCAGAGGAGTAGAGGACGGAGCTTAGAACCTGACTGGGCGGAAATGAGTAATAGAACATGAGAGCAAAAACTGTAAAACTGCCAGGTTGGAGTGGTTTGAGAAGTTTGAAGCAGAGATATGGCTAGAGCAGTAGGGTAGTGGTCAGTGCGTGGGGCCAGGATTTGAACGGGTAGAAGTGGGGAAGAGAGCCGTGGACGCGAACAACTGTGGCCCACAAGCCCCGCCTTCCTTTCCTTCTCCTGCTTCATCCTGCTCCAAAGTTTCTGGGCTTAAAGGAGCGCATGAAACCACAGCCCAGAGTGCTCACAACTTGAGAGAAGTGGACAAAGCCAGTTCCTACCCAGTATTGCCCTTCCTTCTGTCCTGGCCAGGCTCCAAAGAGTGGTCAGCCATATACACCGTCAATATTTTTTGTCGTATAAGCCAGTTGTCCTACTCCGGGCCCAAAAGGTGTCAAAGAATAAATGACTAGAATTTAATATTATTGTCAAATAAAACTTATTAGTCTTGTATTTAATGATCTAGAGTTATTTTTCTGCATGACAGTTAACTGCCTGTTGGACAGTTCACATAAATCATTGCACACATAGCAGGAGTCAGATTGTTAGGCGATTGTTTTATTTATCATTTTGTAATTTTCCTCTCTATAGAAAATACATTTATGCTGAAATTTTCCCTGACACTATTTCATTTAAGCCTCATTATGCTGCTGAGGGGAAGGGAAGTGAGATCAATGCTGGCCCTCTGGATCTGGAGCAGTTTTTAGACTTGGATCATAGGGAGGGAGAGAAGAGGAAGTGAAGGGATGGTGGAGGACACCTGCGACCTGGGAGAAGTAGGCTCCAACACAACTGCTTGGGATGGAGGAAGAAGGAACCATGAGATGCTCCAGTTCTACATCAGCTAGCTAACGCAAACAATAAAGCACACCTAACACTCAGTGGACTAAAACTATGATTATATATTTATTCTTGCTCATGCATCTATAGGACATCTAGGGATCCCGTGATCTATGTTGGGCTTAGAGTGCCGTGGTTCCAAGCTGCAGGTTGGATTCAGGGCTGCTTGGTGGGTCGCTCAGGCACCTTGGGCCAGCATGTTAGCACAAGACAGGTAAGTAGAGACATATGATGCCTCCTGGGGCCTGGGCCTGGAACTGGTACAGTATTTCCTCTCCCACTCAATTGTCTAAAATTGATGGACGTACATCAAACCTATAGATACAGTAAACTCAGCAAATATCACACAGGATAAAAACAAAATTACATGAGAAGAGCACTTCACTTCTGATATTCTTTTCAAAGTCCCATAACTCCCATCTAATCAGGAGGAATATATCAGATGAACTCAGACTGTGGGACATTTTACAGGATAACCTGACTAGTACTCTAGACAGTCAGTGTCATGACAAGCAGGGAAGGACGGAGAAACTCACAGACCAAAGGAGACTGAGGAAACCTGAAAACGGAACGCACTTTGGTAGCTTGGATTTGTTCCTGAAACTGAAAGAGGATATTAAAGGAAAAAACTGGTGAAATCCCAGTAAAGTTTGGAGTTTAGTTTCAAAACACATACACATACCTCATTGTCAAACTCCTGATGGGGGGTGGTAATGAAAAAATTTTAAAGACAGACTGAGGGGAAAAAATACACTTTATCTTCAAAGCCTCAACAAACTGAGACCTTTCTTCTCAACAGAAGCAATGGAAGCCTCAACAAACTGAGACCTTTCTTCTCAACAGAAGCAATGGAAGCGAGAAGACAGAAAAATGACATCTTCAAAGTGATGAGGGGAAAAAAACTCCATCAACTTAGAATTCTATACCTAGAATTCTCCAATGGTTTTTTTAAAAAAAATTATACCCTGCTCACAAGAGACATTTTAAGTCTAAGAACACAAAAAAAGCTAAAAGCAAATGGATGACACCATGCAAACCTGACCCAAAAAGCTGGTGGTGTTACACTAAAATCAGACAAAGATTTTAAGGCAAGGAATATTCCAAAAGATAAAGAGGGATATTTTCTAAAGATCAAAGAGTGAAACCAACAAAAAGAAATAATCAGGAATCTGTGTGAACCCAATGGCATAACATTTAAATTTAAACTACAAAGCAAAAAGTGACAGAATTAATGTCTCCACAGCCATAGTGAAAGATTTTAATGTACCTCTCTCAATAGCTGATAGAACAAATAGACAAAAAATCATTAGTGATATAGAGGAACTGGACAAAACAACTAATAAATGTGATCTCATTGAAATAGAACACTGTGCCCTACAACAATGGACATTATTTTTAAGTACAAGTAGAATATCAAACTTCAAATAATATAAATTAAACAAAGTGTGTTATCTGACTACAATGAAATTATCAATACCAAAAAGATTACTAGAAAATCTCAGCTGCTTGGGAATTAAACACTACATCTCTGAATAATTCACAGGTCAAAAATAAAATAAAAAATGGAAGCTAGAAAATATATTGAACTGGTTAATAATGAATATATGATACTGAAACTCGTGGGATGCTAAAGCAATGCTTAGGAGGAAATTTATTGCCATGAAAAACCATATCTTAGAATGGAGCAAAAGCTAAAAATCAATTATTTACATTTATGTCTCAAAACGCTGGAGAAAGAAGAGTAGATTAATCCTAACAAAAGTAGAAGGAAGGAAATAATGTGTAAGAACAGAAAACAATGAATATAAAACCGACATACTAATTGATAAGCCCCTAGAAAGACTGATGAGAGAGAACAAATTATCAATATCACGAATGAAAAAGAAGACATCTCTACAGATCCTACACACACTAAAAAGATAATAAAAGGTTATTATATATTCACCAATAAATTTGGCAATTTGGATAAAATGGAGTAATTTCTAAAAATACAATTTGTCAGTTTGACAGAAGAAATGGATATTGACAGGAGAAATGGATATCCTGAGTAGGCTAATATATATTAAAGAACTTAAAACCATTATTTTCTTAGTTAGACTGGCAACAAATCATCTTTTTACTATCTCTATAGTTACACATTTCCTGGATTTTGATATAGTTGGAATCATACAGTCTGTAGCCTTTTCGGATTGACTCCTTTCACTTAGCAATATGCATTTCGGGTTCCTCCATGGTTTTCATGATTTCATAGCTCATTTGTTTTTATTGCTGAATAATAGTCCGTTGTATTGAGGTACCCCAGTTTGTTTATTCATTCACCTACTGAAGGACATCTTGGTTGATGCCAATTTTTGGCAATTATGAATAAAGTTGCTATAAATATTCATGTGCTGATTTTTCTGTGGACACGTTTCCAATTCATTTGGATAAATACCAAAAAGTACAATTACTTAATCATATGGTGTAATTATGTTTAGTTTTTCTGTTTTGTTTTTAATGCTAAACTGCCTTCCTTTTGCATTCTCACCAAATGGATGAGAGTTCCTGTGACTCCACATCCTCATGAGCATTTGGTGTTGTCAGTGTTTGAGTTTTATCCATTCTAATGGGCACGTAGTGAAATCTCAGTGTTCTTTTAATTTGCAATTCCCTAATGATTATTATATTTTCATGTGTTTATTTTCCATGCATGTATCTTCTTTGGTGAGGTGTCTGTTCAGATCTTTTGCCCATTTTTAAATTGGATTGTTTGCTTTCGTACTGTTGAATTTTAAGTATTCTTTGTATATATTTTGGATACCAGTCCTTTATCAGATAAATGTTTTGCAAGTATTTTCTCCCAGTCTGTGTCTTCTCTTTTCATTCTTTGAACAGTGCCTTTTGCAGAGCAGATGGTTTTAATTTTAATGAAGTCCAACTTATCAATTTGTTCTCTTATGGCAGCTTGGAGCTTCCTCTAGAGCCCAGAATATAGTGGTCTGTCGCCATCCTCAGACCTGTCATTGAGGTCCCTGACATCCAAGTCATGCCTCCTCTCCCACAACCCCTGGGGCAAGGAACACCCGAGGTCCCCTCAGTCTGCTCAAAGCTGAGGCATCAGAGAGGTTTCCAGGCCCTGCAGCTTCACACACACAGGAGTTGGATGTGGACTCCCCCCTGCTTGGTGCCTCCCCCAGGGCTTCAGACTTCCTGTCCTCTACTGTCACACCCTCCAGGATTGGCATGTTAGCTGTCACCTCGAAAGAAGGCTTTTTGGTTTTCTTGGGGAAGAAGCTGCTCCTTCCTTTCCCAAGTTTCTGAATCCCTCTATTTCCTCACTGAACCCTACCCATAAAATCGGGTTCTCCTGGGAAAAGAGTGCCCTTCCCAACCCTTCTGGGGGTAAAGGAAGTGTAATAGAATTTCAATCTAAAATGGAACCAGAGGATATGAAATGGAAAATCTCATACATATGCTGTCAGGAAAATAAAACTTAAGAACTGAGAGATTGGTTTCCCATCAATGCCTAATTTACAGAAAACTGATAATACTGGAATTTTCTCACATTAACCTTAGGAAGTTTTACTTATGATTTCCAGAGGCATGAATGAGAAATGACCCCAGTTGGGTTGATCTCACAAAATAAGCTGAATTGAGCTTTGTTTGTATGACTGGACTCACTTTGTCCGCTTGGGGAATTTTTAAGGCTGGTCTCCATTCGTTTTTTATTTTAACAGACTATAACTAAACTCTCCCTTCTTCACATCCCCTGCTCATAAATACAGCCTATCCCAAACCCTCAACGAACTCCCCTGTAGCTCACTACAGTTTGCCTGTCCTGAATTGCAATTTTCCTCTGCTATCACTGACTAAACTCGTCTTTTTGACAATTTTGAGCTTTTCTGAGTTTACCTCTTTATTTAGGTCGACAACAGACACGTGGTAGACGGCCCCACCTGTGCCACTTTGTTCTCTCTGTTCCGTTCAGCAGGAGCACCTGTGTCCCTGCTTGGACCACAGTCCCAGTGTCTTAGCTCAGGCTGCCATAACAAAATACCATAGGCCGGGCGATTTAAACAACACACATTTATTTCTCATAGTTCTGGACTCTGGAATCTCCAAGATCAAGGTACTGGTAGGTTAGGTATCTGGTGAGGGCTGTGTTCCTTGTTTGCAGACAGCCACCTTCTCACTGTGTCATCACACAGTGGAAGCTCTGATCTCTCCCTTTTCTTATGAGGACAGGAATGCCATCACGGGAGTTCTATCCTCATGATGTCATCTAAATTTAATTACCTCCACATTGGTGTTCGACATATGAATGTTGGGAGGACAACGTAAAAAAAAATATATACATATATTTTATATATGTATATTAAACATATATATTTATATTTGTATTATTAAAAATATACATAATTTATATATGTATATTTAAAAATATGTACATATATTTTATACACATATATTCATATGTATATATGAACAGAGCCACTTTAAAATGGAGCTAGAGCTGCCATCCCAAAGGAACTGCCTTTCAGTTGTATTCCTCAAATCTTTGGAATATTAAAACAGGGAAAATAACCGTTGGACTGGGCCTAAAGCAACGTTGTATCCCAAACAAGTGTTTGCAAAGATAACAAGAAAACAGACATTATGACTACTAGACTGACTGAAAATTAAAAACATTGTTTGGAATTAGTGTCACTATGTTAGCTCATCTGCACCAATAGAAATGCCTTCCTTCTATTGATGTAATCGGTCTCTTTCCCTTTCTCAGACATACCCCTTGCCTTTATCTCCACATTGGAACACTATTTGGGCTTCTGCCTGAATCGGTGCTTCCAGAATAGCTATTCTTTTTGATCTCAAATAAATGCTTGTTGAGTCTCATTTTGGTTTTATTTTTAGGTTAGCGATACAAATATTTAGTCCGTAACTCCCAGCAATTCTGAATGTGTAGTCCCTGGAAAGGTGGCTGTGGCCACATGCCCACCATGTGTGTGTGTCATGCAGGGCATCATGCGGGGTCTCTGGTCCCACTCCCCACACAAGAATGCAGGATATGGTGAGGCCAAAAAGGAACACCCACGGAGCCATAGATAGGGGAGTCATACTATATTCTCGCTGGCGGCTGGGTTGGAGACACAGGAAGCAGGAGCCACACGATCCGCAATCTGCCGTCCGCTTCTCTGCCAACCAACCTCACTTACTAACTGCAACCCACCATGCTACTGGAATCTGGGCTTGCTAGCTTAGCCACGGTAGTTATATCAGTGACTAATGGCTCACCGGTAACAGCTGATAGCCAACTAGTCACAGCTGATGGCCATCTACTACCTGAGCCAGCACCTTTCCACGTGAGGCCGAGAGCCTGGAAACTGCTCGCCTGGCTCTGTCCCCACAGTGTGTGTTGTGCGGGGCGGCCTGAGGGGTCTCTGCTCCCACTCCCCGCATAAGAACGCAGGATGTGGCTAGGCCAAAAAAGAACCCATGGAGCCATAGGTAGGGGCGTCATACCACTGTAGTCTCACTGGAGGATGGAGTCACACGATGTGCAAACTGCTGTCTGCTTTTCTGCCTGCCATCCGACCAACTCAACTCACTCTCAACTCACTAATCAGCACAGCCGTGGCAGCTATATCAGGGACCAATTGTCTAACTGGCTACAGCTGACGGCCAAGTAGCCACAACCGATGGCCATCTACTACCCGAGTCAGCACCCCCCCCCCCGCCACGTGAGGCCGAGAGCCTGGAGACTGCTCTCTGGGGCTCTGTCCCCACACTTCACCCCTACAGGGTCATGCCTCACAATCTACACGACAAGCATCTTCCACGAGGGTCCCTGTGTGAGGAGCCTGGAGGTGAATGCAGTATCCTGGACACAGCCAGGGCTCTCAGGGCACTGCCACTCTCTCTGGGCACAGCCAGAGTTTCTCAGGGCACCACCAGTCCTTCTGGGCACAGCCAGATTTCCTGGACTTCTTAGGGTACCACCAGTCTCCTGGCAGTGTACTGTCACACTGTAACCACGCGTCGGGGCTGTGGCAACACTTGAGGAGGGTGGTGAGCATGCCCGCATGTCACCACTTTCACCACCCGGATCCAGAGACGGAACTCTCCTACCGACGTCTGTAAGCTGAGGCCATGTAGCACGTTCATCCCTAGAATATACTCCGGAACAGGGGAGACATAAACCTTGTAGGTACGAGGGGGAAGCCTTCGCATACCCAGTGGTAAGGAAACAGCTTTTACAGTCACAGTCTTTCACAGTAGCCATCAATGCAGATTGCTGGTCTGGGGAACCGTTCTGGGTTCCCATAAACAAGACTGCAGTTTGCGCCAGTGTCCACTAGGGCCAAAACCCTCTGCACATTAGAAGGGGACCAATGTATGGACAGTTCCACGTGGGGCCTCCAGTTCCTGCTCGTCCCCTCTGACTGGGTACCTTGGCCCCACCTCTAATCAAGCTGAAAGGAGTCGGCCTCAGGTGGCTGCATGAAGTCCTGGAGGGACACGGGTCGCGCTTTCCCAGACTTCTCCTTTAGGCTTCTCCGGAATTGCTGTTCTGGACGCAACTGTTTCCAAAGTTCCAGCAGGAGTGCATTGGGTCAGTCTATTTTCTCCCGATCGACCCCTGCTGCCACGAGATCACACCGATCTGCGTGCGTGCTACTCTCTGAGGCCCGCGACCTCGCCCCTTTACTTTTGATTTGGGCTTCCAGGTCTCAACTGCGCGGACCTCCTGTCTTAACTTCCTTCGCCTCCGGCTTTCAACATCCCCTAGGGTGGCCATGGCAGTTGTAACTTCATGGATCCGTCACCCCACATAGGGTGTAAGAATGGCACCCAAGGATCCAAAAGAACTTGCAGGTGCAGTATCCAAAACCAGATCTCTCATGCTGGCTGTAAAAAGCTCGTCCTCTGGCCCCTGCATATTAAGGTTGAAAATTGCATGTCTCATACCCATTTCACGGATGATTTGAGTAAGTTCCGTATATGACTGCCATTGACTCACAGTGTCTGGCAGCTCGCCAGCCTGTCCCCATACTGTGCGTACCGCAGCAGTGAGCCACTCCATTAGAGAATGGTTGCCCTGGTCGTGGGCCAACCTATGGCAGTTCTGTAACCTTTGTCACAGGGACGGATGCACTGTCACGAAGGCTAGCTTTTCCATCTCACCTGGGGAACAGAGAATGTTGTCTGCTCCCTCATCCCATAAACGTAGTAGCCAAGCCAAGACTGGCTCTCCAGGGCTCTGTCTGTACCGCCTCCCCAGCTCCTGCAGCTCAATGGGAGTGTAAGGGGTGTAGGTTGTGAACTCAGTCACAGCTGGGTTGCCAGCAGCAACGCCCCCGGGGCCCAAAGGTTGCTCACGTTTTACCCTTTGCTTCAAGATCTGCTGGGTTTGGGGGTTGAGAGCTACATTGTCTCCACTCGCTTCCTCCGCCTCTGCCTCAGAGTCTCCACTGTGGGACCCCTCTTCTAACAGGCGGACGCGAGCTTCCAGCGCCTCCAACCGGGACACTTGGTCCGGCACCTGGGCCATTTCATTAAGTGCATTTTCCGTGTTGAGACTCAAGGCCGTGAGGAACATCCAGCCCACGCGGCCGGCTGTACCCTTCTCCTCCGGCAACCGCTCAGCCAGAGCTTGCAGGGCCCTCTCCACGCTGGCCGGAGAGCCGTCCATGTCCTCCCACCCTCCTTGGGGGTCCACCTCCTGAGAACAGTGTCCACCAGGCACGACACACTGTGTGGGGGCCATATGTCCTCCTGCCCAGAGTCAGATGCCATTTCTACCTGGCCGGAATCCTGCTCACCGTGCCAGGCATCTGAGTGGGTGGTGGCCTCGGTGTATAATGTCCACAATCCTCGGAGCCTACAGCAGAAGCAGATCAACAAAAGGAGGACAACGCCTTCCATGGCCAAGAAGGAGGTGTGCCATCTGGAGGCTCGAGTCTCTCAGGCAGACCGCGCCTCCTGCTCCTGGCGTCGCTCCTCATGGGACTCCCGAAGCTGAACTTTTACACGCACAAACTGCTCCACCATCCTTCGGTGAGTTTCGGCCAGCACCACACCCTGCTCGCTGCGCCATTTGTCATGCGGGGCGTCCAGCGGTGTCTGTGCTCCCGCTCTCCACATAAGAACGCAGGATGTGGCTAGGCCAATAAGGAACACCCACGGAGCCATAGGTAGGGGTGTCACACCACTATAGTCTCACTAGAGGCTGGAGTCACACGACGTGCGACCTGCTGTCCACTTTCTGCCAACCGACTGACTCAATTCTCCTCGACTCCACTCCCCAACGCAGCCGCTGCAGTTATATTAGTGGCCAATGGCTCAATGGTTACAGTTGATGGCCAACTAGCCACAACCGATGTCCATCTACTACCCGAGTCAGCACACCTCCCTGCCCCGTGAGGCCGAGAGCCTGGAAACTGCTCTCTGGGGCTCTGTCCCCACAGCGTGCCTCTCTCTGCAGGGTGAGTGGGAAGAGACAGTGCCCATTTGGGGAATCTCAGACATTTAGAGCTGGAAGGCTGAGCTTCATATGTCACTGCAGCATGACCAGGGAATCACCACTGAATGTCAAGCTATTTCAAACAGATATTAGCAAACATTACAGCACTTACTGTTAGGCATTACATCACTACACATGCCAAGTGCTGTCTCTGTGCTTGTGGGGACAGAGCCAGGAGTGCAGTTTCCAGGCTCCCGGCCTCACGTGGAAAGGTGCTCACTCGGGTAGTAAATGGCCATCAACTGTGATTGGATGGCCATCAGCTGTGGCTAGTTGGCCGTCAGCTGTAACCAGTGAGCCATTGGCCTCTAATATAACTGCCGTGGCTACGCTAGCAGCAAATGGGGGCTAGCGAGAAGATGGTGGCTGAGTCTGCAAGCGGCAGAGTGAGGTTGCGGATCGTGTGGCTCCTGTTTCCTGTGTCTCCAACCCAGCCGCCAGTGAGAATACAGTGGTGTGACTCCCCTACCTATGGCTCCGTGGGTGTTCCTTTTGGCCTCTCCATGTCCTGTGTTCTTATGTGGGGAGCGGGAGCAGAGACCCCGCAGGCCGCCCTGCATGACAAATGGCGCAGCGAGCAGGGTCTGCCACACAACAGTGCTTTACATGCTTATGTCATATCACTTATGCCTCCCAACAGCCCCATGAGGTCCCATGAGGCAGGTGCTATTATGCCCCCATTTTCACATAGGGAAATTGAGACAGAGAAGGTAAGGAGCTTGCCCAAGTTCACAGAGACAGCAAAAAGGGGAAGCCAGGATTCAAGCCCAGACAGCGGGGCCCCAGAGTCCTTAAGCTATGCTGCTCCCTCAAACCCCTCATGTGAGTGGTGGGGAAACTGAGGCCCAGAAAGGTCAAGTTCACACAGATATCAGAGAAGGATGGCTTCATTTTAATGGAATTCTGGAGGAGCTCTGACTAAGCTGGAAGTTACACTCTTCACCGCCCCCTCAGGAATGGTGGGGGTGGTGGGATGGGTAGGGTTGAGAGGGGGAGGAGCTGGAGGAGGAGAGGGAAGCTGGGGCCGGCAATGGATTGGCAGTGTTCCAGGCAGGTCTGTGCTGTCCACTGCTGAGGGCGGGAGGCAGGAAGGAAGCCCCGGTGAATGTTGCTCCAGGCCCAAGAGCTGGCCCAAAGAGGTCTCCCAGGACCCCTGGAGATAAGGAAGTGGGAGGGGACCAGCCCTACCCCACCCCCAACCCCTACTCTGAATACCCAAGCAAAGGGGCCTTTTGTACCAGAGGCCTTCTCTGCGCAAACTGTACCACCTAATCCTGGTTCTGAGGTCAGAACCGGGATTGTCTGGGGATCGAAAAAGCTGGTGAGGGCTTTGCAGACACCCTCTCCAATCCCTCTGGTTATAGATGAGGAAACTGAGACCCAGAGAGGAGGAAGGAAGGGCCTGTGCAGCGAGAAGCTGCAAGGATAAGAACCCTGCCAGGTTACTTGTCCCCACTTTTGGAGTGTGTGTGTGTGTGTGTGTGTGTGCGCGCGCGCGCAAATGTGCATGGGGCAAGGATGTGTTAGGCAATTTACACAGATAATTAAGGGTGGAGGTCTTTGAATTTTTCCCTAACCCCTAGCCTTCTTGACCTGCTGGCCAGTCCTTTTTCTTAGTGAGAATTCATTTACAAGAAGGAAGCAGTGACTGTGATGGATGTTTTATACAGACAAGAGGCTCCAGCACCTCCTTCAAATTCTGGGAAGCTTGCAGACCTCCTCTCAAGCTCACCTCCTCCAGCTCTGGGAGGAATTTAGGTTTTAGGGAAGTAAAGACGTGGGGCTGGGGCAAAGAAGGCGGGTCCACGTTGCCTCCCTCATCAGGCTGACCTGAGAACAGACGTAAGCGTAAGCGACCAGAATCCGCCCTCCATGACATCCCCAAGTTCTCTCTGCCAATCACCCTGTCCCAAAGTGGCCTGAGGGTCTGAGGAGTTTGGGAGGGGTATAAGTGCACCTGCAAAGAGAAGCCTGGGTTGGGGGCGGGCTGTGTCACAAGGTTTTCTTCACCAACTTGAAGGGCGGCTTGAGGAAGAGGGAGTGGGCTGCTTTTCTCTGTATCTTTTCCATCTTGACCCATATAGATATATTACTAGTCCAGAAAATACAGGCACATTAATTTAAAGAAAGGATGTGGTAGATTCTTGCATACTGATACATAATGATGTCCAAAGAAACTAAGCCAGTTGAACAACAGTTTGTATAAATCACCCCCAGCTGTTGACTATAGTTACCACTGGGTGAGGAGGGAAAAGAAACTGTCAACCCCAAGAAAGAATAGACCCTCAAGAAAGACTCCTTGTGGTTATCTGGGCTCAAATTCATAGCCAGAGTCTAATAGCCATTATTTACAGAGGTCCCTCATGTACACTGCATATCAGGGGAAAACTGCAGACTGAGCTGCCAGCCTCCTGCACTGTGTTCCTACCGGCTGAGTTGACCCTTATAAGAGAGCTCCTAGGATCGAAATTCAACCAATAGGCTGAAGACCTGCCCCATCCAATCAGAGCTGCTTAACTATACCCTCATTTTATTTATCCTTGCTGACCAATCAGAACATGTGGAGCTGACCAGTCCGGGCAGTGCTATTTGGACCAATAGAACTGTGTGAATTTGGATTCTTCATCTGCATGAAAATGAACCAATGAGGGACAGCCTCCCCTTTCAGCACTTGGCTGCATCCTCCAGTTTGCAGACTGAGTTCTAACCCTGAGCCACCTCGCCTGAGCTGTTTCATGCCTGAGCTGTTTCACAATTGAGCTGTTCTCACTGAATTGTCTCCCTGTTCATCGCACCCCAAATTGGGGACTTCTGGTGGCTTAGACTTGGGGGCGACGGTCTTTGACAAAACTGGGGAAGATGAGACTCTTTTTTACTCTATATACTGCTATAATGTTTGAGTGTTTTTTCAATGGAAGTGTACTTACGAATTACTTGTCTAATTTGTTTAAACACTGAAGTTAAAAAGAACATTGTGATGAGGGTAAGGGGGATCAAATATACGGTGATGGAAGGAGAACTGACTCTGGGTGGTGAACACACAATGTAATTTATAGATGATGTGATATAGAATTGCACACCTGAAATCTATGTAATTTTAATAACAATTGTCACCCCAATAAATTTAAAAAAAAAAAAAAAAGAACATTGTGGATGGTGTTTAAAATAAAAACTCCCCCTCCCCCCCAAAAGAGAAGAATGGCTAAAAGGGTAAGTGGATAGATATAAATCAGAAATCTGCTTCCCATGACTGTCACCCCAATTAGTCTTAATTCTGCATGCTGGCACACCCCTCAGAACAACAAGGAAGGAAAAGGATGGAAAATTCCCAGCATGTGCACAGCCCCTTCCTGCCCAAACCCACAGCAGATAATACTAGTTGCTAATGTTACCAAAATCAGCTTCGGTACCGCTTACTGCCCGAACGGTCCAAAAAACTAGAGTGACAAGGGTTGGTGAGGAGAAAATCGTCCTTCATTCTAGATGCTGGGCAGCTAGGGAAAATGGCAGACTCCTGTCTAAAAAACTGTTTTCCCCAGGAGCCAAAAATGATTAAGAGGCTTTATAGGCAGGTAAGTGGGAAAGAACAAAGGCAAGCAGGCCTCAGGGCTAATAGTTAGAGAAGTCGTCTCTGGGGGTCTTTTGAAGCCTCAGGTCTGCCTCAATGTTATCTTAAATCTCATTGTCCTGTAGCCGAGAAAGTGCAAGGGGGTTGTGAGTGATCTTGGGTCTCGTCCTTTTAAAGAAGCTGCTCTTTTCAGGTTAGGATGTTTGTTAATTAAAAGGTATGGGTAGCCTTGAAAAAGGGAATAGAGTTCTTCTGTTCATTGGTGGGAGGAGAAATAAAGACGAAACAGCTAAATATCAGGATGGATCAAACTGCATACTAGCTAAGTTTAATTACATTATTGATCTACCAAGTGAGGGTCACGCTTACACTATAAGTTCCCAGGTATTGCTGATGCTGCTGGTCCAGGTAACCACACTTTATGAACCACTGGTTTAGAGCATGACATCGTCCCGCAGCCCCTTCTTCCCTGGGCCATGCATGTGAGAGCTGGAAGGAATTCACTAGAAGCAGAGGTGCCCATCAGGCACCAGTCATGTCACTGCCTGGGTCTTCTTGGAGTGGAGCTGAGAGCTGAGCAGTGTGGGCCATGCTTCAGGCTGGCTCAGCCTGCAGGTCCCCGCTGCGATGCTGTGGGAAGCCCCTGGACTGGGTGGTCCCTGGTTCAAGTTCTACCACCACTGGTTATGTGAGCCCAGTTTACCCAACTAATGAGGTGATGGCATAAATTAAGTAAAATGTGTTTTGAAAACAGCCATTTTCTGGTTTATTACCTCACACAGCTTTCTAAGAAGGGGTCCTCTAGCCAGAGAGCCGTTTGTTTGGGGGTATTGCTAATGAGTTTGGGGTATTAAAACAGAGGTAAGGATTAGAATGGAGTTGAAGTGCTCTGCATGCACTTCGAAAGATGTTGATATGTCTGAAAAAAATCTGGGCAAGAGGAGCCAGGAGTTCAGGTGGGGTCACTTGGGGAGAAAAGATAAAGAAAAAAACCCTTTACCCTATCCCAACCTACCAGTCCAATGGCATGGCGGGGGGCTGTCGGGACAATGAAAATAGCCACAAAGGATTTGTACACTCCTTTTTAATCCCCTTGATGGAATCTTCCATAAAATCTACATTGCTTATTATTATTTTCTGTGAGTGGGTTCCTCAGAAAACTCAGAGATGATGAATTCGGCATCTGCTGCTGAACGATCCCAGAGACAACTCCCTGAGAAGATGGAGCTGGAGCAAGGACACAGGTTACCCTGGGTTGCTTGTTTCCAAAGCAAATATTTCTTTCCTGACTCCAATAACTTGGTCCTTCAGATCCCAGCACTGGTCCCCCTGCCCTCATGGCTTGGTTCACATTTGCAAGAGGATTTAGTTTTTGATTAAAGCTCTCAGATGCTTTGTAATAGATAAGAAGTATTTTTCTGAATAGAAGGGACTGGGGGCGGGAGGTTGTTCTCCTGAAGAGAGGGATGAGGATGGAACAGAACAGTCCATTGTCTTCAGAAAAGATCAGTAACTTCACAGCCCAAGGCGAGTTACTGAATACACTTCCCAGTGCCCAGGCTGAGATAGAGGAACCTGAGAAGAAGCCTCAGCTCCTCTTTGCAGGGGACAGCTCTGGAGCTGTCCTCAGGCACCGAGCTGTCCCCTTCGTGGTTACCACACCCAATGCCGTCTTGGACACAGCAGCTAATGATAAGAGGAGCAGGGCAGCCGCAAGAGGCAACATCAGCTTGTGATTTCCGATTCAGTTAGGCCATAGTTGATAAGGAGAGGGGCTGCCCTCGATGGCCACACTGCCTGGCTGTTGCTGAATCTTGAACCTACGGTGGCTGAGTTCTTGGTCTTTGTTCATTTCCTTCCTTCCTCCATTCACCCATTCATCAATTTGCTTTATTTAATGAGCCATGCATTCTCTTAACATTCTCTTGTCTTAATGAAAAAGACCCACTCTCTGCTTTCCCAGAACTTATTGTGCAAGGGCAGAGGGACAAGGCAGATATGGGACCTAGGAACTCTAATACAAAGATGCAAGATAGGACGTGATTCCAGTCACATGAGGGGGACAGAAAAGTACACGTGGGAGGGAAGCAGAGTCACAGAGTAAATGATTCAAATTTCTGGACCTTTTTTTTTCCCCCCCAAATGTCCTCTTCTGGGAAATGAGGGGATAGAACAGAATGCATTCAAGGCCTTGCAGAAAAAGTGACTTATCCTTTGGTTGCAAGTGACAGAAACCCAACTCAAAGTTTAATTTTAAAAAAGGGTGAATTTATTGGATCACATGGTTGAGCCACTTAAGAGTAGATCTAGGCATCAGGGTTTCAGGCATAGCTGAATCCACATGTTCAAACAAAGCTGTCAGCCATCTGTCTCTCTCCATTTACCTATTAGGCCAAATCAATGACAGCATAGAGTCATGAGAGCTTTACAAAGCTCTAGAAATGTGTCGGAGATTCCCCCAAACATTGCTTGGCTTTAAAACGTGAGAAAAAGAAAGAATGTGACAAACTAGCAAATATGTCCCACTGGCGGGAATCTGTTTCCCAGCACTGCTGTCTCCTAATTGTCCGGGCCAGCAGATGCTTTCTCATCCTCCACACCTTGTTCTCTTTGCAATCTTTGGCAGACTTGATTGTCATCTCCTTGACACTCTCTCCTCCCCCAGCTGGTGCAGCATTTCACTTTTCCTCCTTCCTCTTTTTTCGCTCTTCTCTGCTGAATGAAGGATAAGTAGGGATGAGCCAGGAGAAGGGTTGGGAAGAGAATCCCACAGCATAGGTGAAGGCCTGGATCACTGGGAGCTGCTGGGCGGGGTCAGAGTGAGGAGAGAAAGCCTGAGGCTGGAGATTTAAGGAAGGACCAGATCACGAAGTTCCTCGCAAGTCATGCTAAGGACTTTGGCAGTTCTCTTAAAGGTAATAGGGAGCCATTGAAGGTATAAAGTGATCAGATTGTGTTTCACTATTAGAAAGAGACCTTTGGCTGCAAGGTGGAGGCAGCATTAGATGATGACATCAGGCTGTTGCTGTAACTTAGGAGAAGGACAATGGTGGCCTGAGATGAAGCAGTGATGAGTGAGAAAAAGGGGTCGACTTACAAGATAGTGACTGGACTTGGTGCTGTTTAGATGTAAGAGGTGAGGGAGACAGAGGTGTTAAGAATGATACTTCTGATTCTAAGAAGAGGAGCAGAAAAGTGGCTTTAGATGGGGAAATGATGAGGTTGGTTCATATACATTGAGTTGGAGGTGCTTGCAGGCCATCTGGCTGACAACGTCCAGAAGTGGGGGTGGTTAGTGTGTCTGGAGCTCCAGAGAGAAGTCAGGGTTCCCCGCATCACTGCCCATGGGCATCAGAGGGGAACACTATGGAAATTTTCCTCTCCTGCCTGATAAGAATGGAGAACCTCCGGTGACCATGGGTGACCACAGATGCTTCTCTAAGAGCAACCTCACAGCAGGATGTGTTCAGGGAGGAGCTCTGAGGCCCTTGGGGAAGGGGAAGGAAGAGGAGGGGACAGAGCCAGGCCTGTGCGACACTGGGCTTTTCTCTGCAGATCTGGTGTCTGTAGCTGAGACTGAAAACACCAGTGTGGGATCCTCTAAAAGATCAGGTCCTCTGGGACAGACGGCCTCCCCGAGCAGGACTGTGGAGAGCTAATTGACTGACGGACTTGGGGAGTTGAGCTGCAGCAGCTGAACCGAGGTAGGTACTGGCTAGTGTGGGGTCTCCAGGGAGGCAGCCAGAAGAGGCAGATCTGAGCAGAACAGATGGGGGTGCCTGAAAAAGGATGCTGGAAGGGGCTCCTGTGAAGGGTTGAGACACCCCCAGCTCTTATAAACACAGGGCCCAGCCTTTCTGAGAAGGGTTACCCAGATCTGGGGGCTACAAGGATCGCTGCCAAATTAAGATCGTTCAGCCCTTTTTCACAAGAAGAAAGGACACAGGACGCTGTGAGAAGACCTCTCTTTTCTTCTCGGAATCCTGTGAATGTTAATAATAATAAGACTAATTATACATGCCTGGTGCTGTAGAGTGCACTCATTATCCCACTGAATTCTCACAAGCAATTGGAGGTAGTCTGAATATGTATTTTAACGCCCATTTTATAGGTTGGGAAACTGAGGCTTAAAGAGATAAAGCAACTTGCAAAGATTGCAGAGTGGATAAGCCGGGCACAGGACTCAGAATGAACCTTCTGGGTTCCCCTCTGCGTCCCTTCTGGGACATCATTTTTCTATTCCTCTGGTGGGGAATTTGGAGCCAGTCATGTTGGACTGGCCTTTCTTTCCACATACATGGATCGAGCGCATTTTCTACATGTGCAGCCAGTGCCAGAGTCCAAACGAGGCCAGGTCTCCATCCTTGAGAAGCTGACCAGCTGGTGTGGGGGTTGAGACATGGCTACAAATGACTAACCCAGAAAGTAAAATGTACCAAGGCCCTGGGCCAGGCAGTGTGTGAAGGCTGAGAGAGACCTTTGGATGCAGGATCAGGGAGGGCTCTGCAACAGGTACCCCTGGACCTTGAGGCAGGTGGATGGTTTGTGTGCCGACATGAGGCAACAGACATCCAGGTGAGGGGAACACTGTGCAAACCCATGGAGTAGGAAAGTGGTTGTGAAAGTTGGGATTAAAGGAAAAACAGCTCTAGATTCAATTTGGCTGCTAAAGTGGAGAGTTTATGGAGGAGTTACAGGCAGGGGACTGTTCCGTTTGTTTGGCTCTAAATGGTTTTCGAATATCATTTCATCTGGTCTTCACAGTATTTCTATGACGTAGGTGCTATTATTACGTCTCCTTCAAAGATATGGAAACTGAGGCATAAAGGTTTTAAGCAACTAGCCCAATTGCCATAGCAACAGAGGGTTGAACCCAGGCAGTCCAGCACCAAATGCTACCTCCCAGGCCACTTTGCCACAAAGCCTCTCCCCAGGGCCTGCTGCTTGCCTCTGTTCTCTGCGAGAGTGCTCGTGGGCTGACGTGGTACACATGAATGCCAGGCTTCGGTTATCACCATCTGGTCCCCTAGGCTTCCCAGTCTGCATCCAGGTCCCATCAGATTCCTCCCAGGCTCCCTGCCCCCAGGAACAATGCTCTCCTTCCCACCCCACCCCAATCTGGCTCTCCAACGTCCGAGTGTTTCCTTTCCAGCCAGTGGCAGACATAGAAGAGGAAATAGGCCTGCACCATCCACAGGGGAGCAGGTCTCTCACATCCCTGACCCCTCAGGATCTGGAAAGCCCAAGTGGGCCTCTTGGGATGAGGGTTAAGGGTTGAGGGAGCCTTCTCAGAACTCCGAGCTCTACGTTTCCACTCCCTTCCCCCCTCACTGGGAGTCCACTAATCACATGCTCTAAACTGGAAAACCAGGTATGTTGTCGGGCAAGTATGATTGTCTCAGTGGAGAGAAAAGGTCAGAGTACTGGAAATAGCATCTGCTCCTGAAACACTGGGGGTCTAAAGCAGCACACGTGGGAGGAGAGGAAAGCGGACTGACGTGGGGAGCAAGGAAGTGGCAGGCTCAGAAGTTTCCTTCTCTCTGTGCCAGAGTGCTGGGTAGAGGACAGGAGGGAATCAGAGGTGCCGTCCTCAGAAACTCTGTGTCTTTCTTCCCAGGTTTTAATCCGAGAGGGGTGGCCACAGGAAAGTCTGGGTGGTGGTTCTTCTGTTTGAACAGCCTGCCCTAGGAGCCAGCAATGGGCGATTGGAGTGCTGGGGTGGGTGGGGGATTGTCAGAACCTGAGATCTTCGTTGTGAAGCATTGACTCTGAGCCAGGCCATTTCACATCCTCTAAATCTTGCTTTCTTCAGTTCTTCCTCTATCCGGAAGACTTCACCATGTTTTCTTGCACGAACTTATGGGCAGCAGCAGCTGTGAACGTACTCCCATCGGCTTCTTCCTGCTGCGTCCCATAAAGCCACACCTATGGTTCTGTGGACAGTCCTGAGATCTACTTTACCCCAAGGCAGTGACCAGCTGTGTATTTGCACCTGCCCTGAGAAATGTTTATTGTGAATGTTCTGTATTTTAGGAGGAATGCCCTCTGAATCCCAGTTCATTCATTGACTCATCTTTTTCTCCGATCTTGTCCCTCTGTCAAGAACTGTAAAGGGCCCAAGATTTTACCCTACTTGTAACTAACAAGTTAACCATTCACAGTTTCAGAAACGCTGGCAGAAAACATGAGACTCTGGGATCAGAGACAAAGGACTTTATTACTCAAAGCACAACCAGCAACATGAGTGTTAGACTTTTTGGTTCCCTTTGACCCCAAGTCCCATGAAGGCAGTGCAGAGGTGGAGCCAAGTGTATGCTATGTGTCACAACCCAGGACCCCTGAGCTTAGGAAACCCAGTTTTCACAATGGGCTGCCAGCAAACCAGCCCAACCTTTGCCCTGGAAGGAGACATTGTCTTTACTACATTGGGTGGCAAATAAATCTGCCCTCTGCCCTGAAGGGAGATACCCTCTCTCCTTTCTTTCTTGATGAATCTGGTTAAAGATTTATTGATTTTGTTTATCTTTTCAAAGAACCACCTCTTGGTTTCACTAATCTTTTGTATTGTTTTTTTAAGACTCTATTTTGTTTAGTTCCACTTTGATCTTTATTATTTCTTCCTTCTACTCACTTTGGGCTTTGTTTGCTTTTCTTTCGCTAGTTCTTTTAAGTGTAAAGTTAGATTGTTCATTTGAACTTTTTCTTTTCTTGAGGTAGGTCTGTATTGCTATGAATTTCCCTCTTAGGACTGCTTTTGCTGTGTCTCATAGATTTGGGGTTGTTGTGTTTTCATTTTTATTTGTCTCGAGTTATCTTTTGGTTTCTTCCTTGATCTTGTTCTTGACCCATTCATTGTTTAGTAGCATGTTGTTTAGCATCCATGTGCTTGTGTGTTTTCTTTTCTTTCCTTTCCTTTCCACCCCCCTTCTTGTAATTGATTTCTCATTTCACACCATAGTGGTCAGGGAAGACGTTTGATATGATTTCAATCTTCTTAAATTTACTGAGACTTGTTTTCAGGCCTAACATATGGTCTATCTTGGAAAATGTTCCATGTGCACTTGAAAATAATGTATATTCTGCTGCTTTGAGGTGAAATGCTCTAAAAATATCAATTAAACCCATCTGGTCTAGTGTGTCATTTAAGGCCATTGTTTCCTTGTTGATTTTCTGTCTGGAAGATATGTTCACTGGTGTCAATGTGGTGTTAAAGTCACCTACTATTGTATTACTCTCCCTTTATGGCAGTCTCTCCCTTTATGGCAGTCATCATTTGCCTTATATGTTTTGGTGCTTCTATATTGGGTCCATAGATGTTTACAAGGATTATACCCTCTTGTTGGATTGATCCCTTCATCACTACGTAATGTTCCTCTTTGTCTCTTATTATAGCCTTTGTTTTAAACTCTATTTTGTCTGGTATAAGTATTGCTACCCCAGCATTTTTCTTTTTTCCATTTGCATGAAATACTTTTTTCCATTCTTTTACTTTTAGTTTGTGTGTGTCTTTCGATCTGCAGTGGGTCTCTTATAGACAGAATATGGATGGGTCTTGTTTTCTTATCCATTCAGCTACTCTATATCTTTTGATTGGTGATTTTAATCAATTTACATTTAAAGTGATTATTGATAGATGCATAGTTAATTCCATTTCATTATGCATATTTATATTCTTCCCCCCGCCTTCTTCTTTAAAAAGTCTCTTTAATATTTCTTGTGCTACTGGTTTGGTGATGATAAACTCCTTTAGATTTTTCTTGTCTGTGAAGCTCTTTATCTCTCCTTCAATTTTAAATGATAGACTTGCTGAGTAGAGTAGTCTTGGTTGTAGGTCCTTTTTTTTCCATCACTTTGAATATTTTGTGCCAATCCCTTCTTGCTTGCAAAGTTTTTGTTGAGAAATCTGTTGACAATCTTATGGGAGCTTGCTTTTAAGTAACTAGTTGCCTTTCTCTTGCTGCTTGTAAGATTCTTTCTTTGTCTTTAACCTTTGCCATTTTAATTATAATGTGTCTTGGTGTGGGCCTTTTTGGGTTCATCTTGTTTGGAACTCTCTGCACTTCCTGGGCTTGTATGTCTAGTTCCTTTACCAGATTAGGAAAGTTTTCAGTCATTATTTCTTGGAATAGGTTCTTGATATCTTGCTTTCTTTCTTCTCCTTCTGGTACTCTTCTGATATGAATGTTGTCATGCTTGATGTGGACACTGAGGTCCCTTAAATTATTCTCATGTTTTTTATTCTTTTTTCCTTTGCTCTTCTGATTTGGTGTTTCCTGCTACCTCCTCTTCCAAATTGCTGATTCGATCCTCTAGTCTGCTGGTGATTCCTTCCAGTGCATTCTTCATTTCAATTATTGTATTCTTCACTTCTGACTTGTTCTTTTTTATGGTTTCTATGTCCTTTTATGCTTCCTATCTCTTTGTTGAAGTTCTCACTGAGTTCATGTATTCTTCTAAATTAATTGAGCATCCTTATAAAGTCTGTCTCTGATAGTTTGCTTGCCTCTGTTTCATTTAGTTCTTTTTCTGGAGTTTACTCCTGTTCCTTCATTTGGGACATTATTTCTTTGTTTCCTCATTTTGGCTGCCTCTCTGTGTTTGTTTCTATGTATTAGGTAGGTCTGTCTTCCAGTCTGGGCTGGTGGCCTCATGTAGTAGATGCCTTGTGGGGCCCAGTGGTGCAGTCTCCATGGTCACCTGTATTGGGTGTTCCAGAAGTGTCCCTTGTGTGTGCCCTTCTATTATAGTTGAGCTTGGATTGCTATTGGCATGTCAGTGGGTGAGATTGACCCTCAGGCTGACCAGCTATTCTGTTTGGCCAAGTCCATAGCTTACAGGTTGTTGTGCAGGGGGCTTACCCCAGGGAGCAGGATTTGTCCCAGTGGGTCTGCTGAGACCACCTTTTAGGTGTGCTACTTCTGGGGCTAATTGGGTGTTGATCTGCTGTTGTCTGAAGCCAAACTCTAGGTATGTTGGTTCTGGGGCTTCTTGGGAGGGGGTCCAGTGTAGGCCCAGGTCAGCCACTGCCTGTGACCAGCTGGGAGTGACTACCTGGTAGGAGCTACAAGTGATTCACAGTTTGTCACTCCCTCTGCGGGACCTGGAGGCACATGGAAGAGGCCATGCTGTGAACCAGGGAAAACTGCCACCAGTACCGGGTCTGGGATAGCTCTGCAAAAACCCCAGGGCACCTCGAGGCCTGCTGCTGCCTGCCAGCCTTTGTAGGCTCAGACGCTGATAGAGCCTTGTGTGGTATATGAGTTGGGTGAGGTGGGATCTCAGGGAGTCACCAGGGTGGGGCGAATGGTGCTCACAAAATTAATGCAGATTCTGGTTTGGTGCCAGTGCTGAGCCTGGAGCTACTCAGCAAAAGTCTCAGAACATACCGAAGCCAGCTGCCACCCGCCTATGAAATCCCAAGAGTTGTCCAAGAAAGAGTACAACATGGGTGGGGCTGGCTGCTTGCCAAGAATGTGCCTCTGGCATTGTGTGAATTGGGTGGGGTGGGGGTCCCAAAGAGTCACCAGGGTGGAGCGAGCAGAGCTCATCAGGCCAGTGCAGATTCAGATTTGGCCTTGTCAGGGAGGGTTCAACACAGGAAAGATGACACCCACTTACCAGTTGCACAGGGGAAGAATTCTACACAGGGAGAATGGTGACTGTCCCTCCAGTCCTCACCCTGCAGCCACACAACTCAGTCTCTCCCCATATGTCTCTGACTCCTCCCAAGTAACCACTCCTCCACGGGAGCCCAGAGTGAGTGCCTGTGAGCTAGTGACTTTGTGCATGGGCCCTTTAAGAGGATATCTGGGTTTCCTACAGCCACTGTCTCACCCAGATGGTTGAAATCCCCACTGTTTTTCACAGCAGATGTTGTGGGAGCTCTGCTCCTCTTCCCGGCACCAGTAATCCAGGCTAGGGAACCCGGTGTGGGGTTGGGGTCCCTTACTTCTCTGGGGGGGAACTCTGTGGCTGAGATATCCCTCCTGATTTTCAACTGCCACATGCAGGTGTGGGCCAACTCCTTCTGCATCTCTGCCCTTTCTGCCACTCTTGACGTGGCTTCTTCTTGATATCACCAGTTATAGGACTTTTGTTCAGCTAGACTTAAGATGGTTCTCCAGGTCAATTGTTCTAAAATTTAGTTATAATTTTAATGTGCCCCCTCATGGGAGGAGGCAAGCATAGCATTTATTTACTCCACCGTTGGACCCTTCCCTCAGCTTTATTCTTATAGTACTGACCATCATCTAATATACAATTTAATTAGTGAGTTTGTGCCCTCCACCCTCACTACATGCCCACTAGAGAGCAACCTTTATGAGAACAGGTGTCTTTGTCTACTTTAAGTTTTTGCCATATCCCCAGGACCTAGAACAGTGTCTGACATATAGAAAGGGCTCAATAAATATTCATTGAAAGAATGAGTAAATCCATCCATTCATTTATTTGGTCTTCAATTGCAGACCTAGTTTTCTTCCATTGTGTCTGTAGGACAGTGTCCAGCATATAATAAGGCTCAATAACTATTGAACAAATGAAACAAATGAATGAATGCTGCTGGCAGCGTAGGGTAAGAGGCCACAGTGTGATGACCAGGAGTCTTCTCCCAGGTTGATGCAATTTGCCCCTTGACCACTTTCCCTGCTGTCTAGGCCAGAATCGTCCTAACTGGTGGCAGAGGCTGGTATATTTCTTTCCTGTGATGTTACATTCTTGCTGTGATGTGACTGGAAGAACTGGGAGAGGGCAGGACATGTGAGCGGAGCTCTGACGTGCCATTTGCTTGGTCAATGGCACAAATGCAGCAGTCGGACATTGCAGCCAGGTTGTCCAAGATGGGGCATGAGAAAGACCCCTGTGAAGAGGTGGCAGAGGTGCCCGCCATGTGAGTGTGGAAGAGCACAATGTCCTTCTCACCACTGAGTCTGTGTCCCCCCTTCCCATGGGATGACTGCCTGCTTTGCCAATACTCTGAGCATCAACATAATCTATTACCCCTGCCAGTTGTCCTACCAGCCAGGTCCGACAGTCTTGTTTCTGCTCCCCAGCCTGAGTGCAGCTTGGGGACACTGATCCAATCTGGTCTTTATATGAGTGCCTGCCAGTCATGTAAATATTCAGTGATATTTATCAAGGGCTTTTGATGTGGTAAAACTATGTTAACTAATGGGGACACAGCAGTGAACATAACAGAGTCCTGCCCTCATGGAGCTTGCAGTCTAATGGAGTCAATCAGGCAATTCACAAACACAACACAACATGTCAGGTGCTGTGGAGAAGTAGAGAGGTGCCCTGTAAGTGTTTGTCAAATGACTCACATGTGCACCGTGGGGCAACCCCAATGCCCAACTCACATCAGGCATTCTGTAACTAACTCTTTGAGAACTAGGACTCGAGCCACAATGTAACTCATAGATTGCAGACTTGTCTGCATCCAAGAGCCCAGCAGGGAGCCTGAATGATGTACAGACAAGGTGATAGTAATGGGTGCAGTAGGGAGGGTGGGTATTGAGGCCTTGGGAGCACATAGCCCTTCCCCAGGGGCAGCTACATCTCAACACCCATTGCTGTGTGAATTGTGGGACCAGTGTCGCCAGGTCTTCCAGTTCTTCCTTTAAACAAAAGCTGAGAATCTTGATTTTTATGTGAAATATGATTTGTGAATGTTGGCTGCAGATTCAGATTTTCTAACTTTATGGCTTCTTTTGGGGGAAGGGAACTGATGGGCCAGAGAATGGGTTTGCTTTTCACTGTATAAGCCACTTGTGTCTTGTAGATGTTTACCATAGGCATGCTTTTTATGTAAAAAGTGTATTTTAACAATATACTAGGCAGAGCTCGTCTCCAGTTCCTCTGTGTGAATCTGCGTGTTGTGAGCATGTTTTGAACATCGGGTCTGTAAGAGTGCCATGTGATATGCTGGTCATGCACTGGGAGCATGACAAGCAGGGCCACACTGCATTCATTAAGAAGTCACAGGCTGGTAGAGCCCCTAGCTCCTAAGGGCAAGGACTATGTCTCATTCATTTATCTCTTAGCTCTCGGGCCCCGCACACTTTCTGCCACATGGACTGTGTTCCACAGATGCTCTTTGATTTACTCAGCAACCTCAGTCGATCAAAACACTGCCAGAAACTAGGAAAAGAGCCAGAGGGCTTCTGAACAGCCCAAATTGATGTTCCAAGTCCATGGATGGAAATTTCATGCTCTTTGCATAGATCGGTGTCTCAGGCTTTGTTTTGTACGAGACAAGCCCATGTGTTCCTCTGGCTTCCCAGCCTTCCACAAATTGGCAGTTGGGTGGGAGAACAGAGACAGCTTGGACAGGGCTGCTGCCAGCACAGAGGGGCCTGTGTGCAAATTAGAAAGAAGCATCCCTCTGAGCAAATGACCACAAGCGCCTCTTTGGATGGATAAATTACAAAACCTCGTCCTCCCTGGCTGGGTAAATTACCAAAAGGTAAATTACCAAAAGGCCAATGAAATGGTGGGCTGGATGGCAGCCCCCATTCACCCACTATGTGCAAAGTGCAGCCCCCATTGCTGAAACAGAAATCATACGTGAGAAGTCAGAAAGTAGGAGCCATGCAGTGTAGGATGGAGATTTCCTTTCCCGACCAACAGCTCCTGAGATTTTCACTGTGTTATGGCATGGTACAGGCAGTTAGCTCCCATGAGATTAGTGAGAAAACCTTCAGAGGTGCATATAGGTGCTTAACAGGCAACTTTTATTTCCTAAAAATCTTGTGTCATCATGAAGTGAAGACAAATGAGATGTTAATGCCTTTTGAGAATGACCTATGTTCTGCTTGTTTCCATTTCCTGTCTCGGTGCAAACTTGTCCCCTGACAGCTCTCCCCCAACACTGGTGTGGTCAGCAGCCCCCAAAGACAGGAAATAGATTACAGAGGTCCCTGCGGGGGAGTTAGTGTGGCACAAAGCATCCCTAGCACCTGCACAACTATATATGCGCACTGAATAAATGTTTGATGAATGAATGAGCAGCTGAATAGACAAATGACTAAGGAGGCTTTCTAACAGTGACTGTTTATGCTTCTTAAAATTTTACTTTCAATGAAAAATCAGTCTGGAACATCCTAACTTTACACAGTAAAAGAGGACATACACTCCTCTTTTAATCTATATTTTTGTTATTTCTTTTCCTTCGAGGCTACTCGATGTTCATTATTAGCTGGTTCCACCTAGACAGAAGTTCACCTGTGTGTTCCTTTTATTTCACTAGGACAGAGTTTTGGAGGGGGGAGAAGAGGGGTGCAGAGGGTAAGGGAGGTGGCCATAATTGTACACCTCTCGTCGAGATCTAAGCTCTAGCTCTGGTTTTATCATTCACTGGCCATGGGACTTTTGGCAAGATACTTGACCTTCATTCATTCATCACATGTTTCTCCAAAATACATATTTATTGTCTACTGGGTGCCAATAGGTGCTGGACATGCTGCAGTAAATAAGACACACCAGGACCCAGTGTTTGTGGAGCTCACAGTCTAATGAGTAGCCAAGAAAATTAATCATTACACACACAAATTTCTGATACTGATAAATGCTATGAATATAATTAAAGCGTGTGCTAGAGCATGGCTGGGAGAGCTATTTCAGATAGATTAGTCAGGAAAGTCCCCTCATAGGAGGTGACAACGTAAAATGAGTCCTGAACATTGAGAAGGAGCCAGCTGTGGGGAAGCTGGGAGAAAGGTGCTCCAGGCAGAGGCATGCAAAGGCCCTGAGGTAGGATTGAGCTTGGCGAGTTGGAACAGCACAGAGAGCCATGAGGTGAGAGCCTGATGAGCCAGAGGGCGAGGGGAGGCTGGAGAGGGACACTGGGGCCAGATCAGGCAAACAGAATTGTGGAGTTCACTGTAAGATCTAAGAGAAGCCATTGGTGGGGCTTTAGTCTGGGACTGAATTGTGGGGGAACAGTGGAAGCTGGTAGATCCACTGGGGACACTGCCATAATCTGAGTAAGAGATGATGGTGGCTTGGACCCAGTGGGGGCAGTGGGGTTGGAGTAGAGGTTACTAAGATCATTCTTCACAACTACATAGCTTATATGGGGGGACCTGGTAACCTGGCTTCCTGGGTCCCACTTGGGAAGGTTCTCTTGGCCTCCCTCCACCACTGGATTTAGGGTCAGGACACAGATCTGCCCTCTCACCACTGCCTGTCCACCCTGTGTAGTGGCTCCTCTCCCTAGACTGGGAGCACCCAAGGTCAACCATAATCTTTGATTTACAGTTGAATTTTATGTTTGAGTTTTCATGGTTTATTCAGATATCAATGTCTACTCTTACCACAAAAACATGCCACGGAGCATTTTTAGAGAGAACAAACAGCATGAATGTTGACAGACACATTCCTCTCTTTAGCAGAGTGTTGGGTCCCTGAACTCCATACCCAGTCCTTGAACAAAACTATCATGAAATCGTCTGACATTCTATCTGGCACTTCGGGGTGCCCACCTCAAAAAGAAATGTTTTCATTTCTCTAGAGGAAACAGTTAAGAGTGGGATTGCAGGATCATATAGTAAGTGATGTTTAACTTTATGATAAATTGCCAGACTGTTTCCAGAATGGCTGTGCCATTTTGCATTCCAACCTGTAATGGATGAGAGTTCCAGTTTCTCCACATCCTCTCCAGTACTTGGTATTGTCCACTTTTAAATTTTAATCACGCTAATAAGTATATAGTGGTATCTCATGATTTTAATCTGCATTTCCCTGGCGGCTAATAACATACATTTTTTTTCTCGGGCTTCTTTGCCATCCACTTACATTATTCTTTTCCATCGATCTGTGTCTAGTTTTCATTGATAACTTTATAGTAATTCTTAAAATAAGGAAATGAGCACTCAAATGTTTTTTGTTTTTTTTCAAAATTGTTTGGCTGTTTCAGTTCCTTATACATTTTAGAATTTGCTTATCTGTATCTACAAAAAAATACTGCTGGTATTTTTATTAGAATTGATTACATTAAATGTATACATCAATTCGGGGAGAATTGACATCATCACTTTATTGGGTCTTCCAAATCATGAACACAGAGTGTGTCTCCCTTTATTTAGGTCTTCTTTGATTTCTTTCACCAGCATTTTATAGTTTTTATGATAGAGATCCTACATGTTTTGTTAGATTTATACCTAAATATTTCTGGTTTTTTTTTTTTTTGGAGCTATTTTCAATGGCATTGTATTTCAAATTTTGGTTTTCAAGTGCTCATTTTTAACATGTGTAAATACAACTGATGTATGTTGACATTATATTCTTTGACCCTGTCAAGGCTTCCAATATTATGTTGAATTGTTGAATAGGAATGGTGAGAGTGAGTGGTCTGGCCTTTTCCTAATCTCTGAGGGGAAACATTTAGTCTTTGACTATTACATATGTTAACTATGGTTTGTTGGGGTTTTTTTTTTGGTAGATTCCTTTTATCAGATTAATGACATTCTCTTATATTTCTAATTTGCTGTAAGTTTTTATCACGAATGATATTTTTGTCAAATGCTTTTACTGCATCAATTGATAGGATCACGTGGTTTTTCTTTTTTAGTCTTTAATATGGTGGTGTACACAGATTGACTTTTTAAGATTGAACAAGTCTTGCATCCCTGGGATAAACCCCATCATGTTGTTATGCATTATTCTTTTTCTGTTTTGCTGGACTTGGTTTACTAATATTTTGGTGAACATTTTTTCATATACGTTCATAAGGGATATTGGTCTGTTTTCTTGTACTATCTTTGGTATAAGAATAATGCTGAACTCATAAAATGAGTTGGGAAGTGCTTGCTCCTCTTTTATTTTCTGGGTCCATGGATTATTTAGAAATGTGTTGTTTAATATTCAAGTATTTGGATGTTGTCTGGTTTTCTTTATGTTATTGATTTCAAGTTTAATTTCATTATGATCAGCAAACCAGCTTTGTATAACTTCAATTATTTTAAATTTGTTAAGGTTTGTTTTACGACCCTATCTGGGTGAATGTTTCATGTGCACTTGAAAAGAATTTATATTCTGCTATTGTTGTGTGTAGTGTTTTATAAATGCTAGTAAAATTCAATTGGTTCGAGGTATGATTCAGTTTTTCTCTAACCTTGCTGATTTTCCATGTGCTTGCTCTGTCGATTACTGAGAGAGTACTGTTAAAATCTTCAACTATAATTGAAGATTTGTCCACTTATCCTTTAGTTTTATTAGTTATTCCTTCATGTATTTTGAATCCCTGTTGTTAGGTGCATACTTGTTTAGGATTGTTACAGCTTCTTCATGAATTGGCCCTTTCATCATTATGCAATTTCTCCCTTTATTCCTGGTAATTTTCCTTGCTCTGAAATCTACTTTTCACATATTAACATAAACACTCAGCTTTCTTTTGATTAGTGTTTGTATAGTATATTTTTTTCTGTTCTTTTACTTTTAACTTATCTATGGTATTTTAAAGTGACTTTATTGTAAACAGCTTTAAAAAGCTGGGTAAGTTTTGTTTTTTAATCTATGCTGACAATCTGTGTTTTAATGGGTGTTTAGATATTTAATGTAATTATTGATATTTAGATATATCATTTTATTATTCATTTTGTTTGTTATTTCTGGGTTTTGTTCCTCTAATAGAGGAAAAAAACAATAAGGATTCTTCCCATGCCCTTGGGACCACAGTTGGCTCTAGTCAAAGGGAAGACTTCCCCTCATGTTTTAGGTACCTGCATGTCCACCAGAGCCATCACTGCTGCGTGGAAGCTAGAGTGGGAGAAAATGGAAAAGAAAAAGGGAACTCCCCCCTTCTCTCCAATCCTGAGGGAACATGTTTCTGCTCCTCAGGCCAGAAAAAGAAGGCTTTTCTTCTAGCTTTTTCTGCCATCAGTGTGCACTTCTGAGTTTCAGGCTACATTTGTGTCCAGGTCAGGGTACAATGGGAGTGGGGGCAAAAAAATCATTGCCAGGTTGTTCTTACTTCAGGTACTGGTTTCCTTTCCCATTCTGCCTGCTACTATTTCCTTTCCAGAATCCTTAGATAGCTGTTCATGCATGTTATCCGGAGAGCTTTTAGTTGCATTCAGTGGGAGAGTCACACAGCATAGTGTACTTACTCCATCTAAACCAGGTCGAGAAACTCCAATGCCACATTTTGATGTTTAGTTTTTCCTGACTTTTTAAATGTATATATGCAAGTTTAGAAATCTACTTTTCAAAATTAATGTGTTAGAAATGTGTTTGCTGTTTTAGTACTGTTTAAAATGAACACTTCTAAAAATCTTTTCAATTCAGTAACTATAGATGTACATTATCATTTTTATGTATGTATAGTATTCCATTGCACAGATTACTCCAATTTGCTTAATTGATACTCTATAAGTTTCTTCTGGTTTTTCTTCATTATAAACAACATTTTAATGAACATTGTTGTTCTCACTCCTTAGTCACTAGTCCAATTATTTCCTTAGGATAAATTCTTAAAAGTGGGATTGCTTAGACAAAAAGTATGCACATTTTGAATTTTGATACTTATTGCCCAACTGCCCTCCAGAAAAGCTATACCAATTTCCATTCTCACTGAGTATCCTCACCAACAGTTGATGTTATTATCTTTTCTAGCCTTTGCCAATGGTGTATCATGTTTCAATATTCATCTCTATGATTAGCAATAGGCTAAAATTCTTCAGAGTACATTATAATTTGAATACTTTGAATTCAATTCATTGATATTTAAAATGTTTACATCTATATTTATAGGTGAGCCGATCTATTTATTTTATTGTAGCAAAATACCATAAAATGTACCATTTTAACCATTTTAAAATGTACAATTCAGTGGCATTAAGTATATTCACAATGTTGTACAACCATCACCACTGTCCATTTCCAGAATGTCATCCTAAACTGAAGTCCGTACTCATTCAACAATACCTCCCCGTTCTTCCCTCCTCATCACCCTTAGTAATCTCTATTATACTTTCTGTCTCTATGAATTTGCCTATTCTAGGTGTCTCATATAGAGGGGAATCATATGTTTGTCCTTTTGTGTCTGACTTGTTTCACTTAGCGTGAAGTTTTCAAGGTTCATCTACATTATAGCATGTTATGAGAATTTCATTCTTTTTTAAGGCTGAAAAATTTTCCTTTGTATGTATATACCACATTCTGTCTATTCATTCATCTGTTGGGTATTTGGAGTGTTTGCATCTTTTGGCTATTTTGAATAGTGCTGCTATGAACATTGGTGCGCAAGTATCTGTTGGAATCTGTTTTCCATTATTTGAGGGTATTTATTCACCTAGGAGTGGAATTGCTGGGTCATACGGGAACTCTATGTTGAACTTTTTGAGGAATTACCGTACTGTTTCCCACAGCAGCTGCTCCATTTTAAATACTAACCAACAATGCACCAGTGCTCTAACGTCTCCACATCCTTGCCAACACTTGTTATTTTCTGTTGTTTTTCTTTTTGAAATAGATATTCTGATGGGTGTGAAATACTTCATCTATTATTTTTAACTATCTTTATTAGATTTTGATATCAAGGATAAGCTGGCTTCTTCAGAGAATCTTTCCTTCTTTCTCCTGCTTTGGGACAGTTTAAATAACACAGCAAATTTCTTTACTCTGCAGGTTTGAGAAAACTTATGACAGGAACCATCTGAGCCAGCCAGACACCACTTTTTAAGAGCTAGTTCTTTGACACCTTTCTCTATTTCCTCACAGGTTACTAATATACGCAGTTTTTCTAATTCTTCTGGAGCCTTTTGAGTCATTTTTATTTTCCTAGGAAACTATGTATGACATAGCAGGTTCAGATTATGTGTGTGTGTGTGTGTGTGTGTGTGTGTGTGTGTGTGTGTGTGTGTTTATGTGATTTATTTTTCTTTAGGGAACAAGGTCTTGGGTTCATTCAGTTCTCTGCTTTTCAGTTGTGGAGTTTGTTGCTCTGGGAAGCAGACTTTGGGAGCCCCTCCCATTGGGGTCACAGTGGGGCAGCCTGGGTCATGATTGAGGTCACGGCCTCTAGAGCCAGATGGTCTGAGTTCAAGTGCTCATTCCTTTCCTTGACCTTGAATCGTCATTTAAGCTCTCTGTGCTTTAATTTCTCCATCTGTAGATGGGGAGGAAACAGCACCTACCTCACAAGGTTAATATTAATATTAAGGAGTTAACCATTTTTAAGTGCTTAGAAGACTGCTTGGCATATAGCAAGCACCATAGAAAGTTTCTTAAATAAATCTAGACTTCCCTCTAGTGTGCTAAAAGCCTAGGTCCCCTGGAAGCCTCTCCATTTCTCAAATATATTTTCTGCGTCTTCCTATCATTTACACTGACTGCCTCTTTTTTTTTTTTTTTTTTTTGCAGAACTACCTCTGTGCAGAAAAACAACCATTTTACTTTCCATTCTGCTGCCTGAGACAACCACATCCTCCTCACACATACCCCAGGCTCTAATGGAGAGCTCAGGTCAGTATGGTCAGGGGAGAGGAGTCCAGTGCACCTGGCTGCATTGTGGGGAAGGCCCCTCTTGCAGGTGAGAATGACCCCAGGGCTGGCAGGACCACCGCCACCCAGCCAGGCTGTGAGATGCCAATTCAGCTGCCCCAATGTGAGCACATCTTGAGAGATGGACATCCACACACTTGTATGAGCCGCAACTGTTTGCAGGTCACTGAGCTGGACATTGGGAGTAACGACAACAATGGCCAATGAGTTACTAAACACTTGCATTTGTTTAACAAAATATCTCTATAAAGCTCTATAGAGCTTACAATATATCAAGAAGTAATAAAAGCACTTGACAAATATTAACTCATTTAGTCTTTATAAAGACCCCACAAGATAAATATTATCATTACTCTCATTTTAGAGAAGGAGAAAGTGTAAGAAGACAGGCATTATTCCCAAGATCACCTAGATACTGTATGGTCAAATCAGGATTTGAACCCAACCATCTAGCTCCAGTATCCATGCTCTTAGTGATTTCACTACGGATTGCCTCATGCAAACATCAGAAGGATTCTGTGAGGGAGGGATATCAGTGTGATTATCCTCATTTTACTGAAAGGGAAACGGAGACTCAGAGAGGTTAGGTAATGTACTCAAAGCTAGGAAGTGGCAGAATCAGGTTTGGGACCCAGGTCTGGCTGATTCCAAAGTCCAGACTCTTCTCCCTATCTCCCTATATCAACCTGAGACAACAAGGGGAGATGACCCTTCCCCCAAGACATGTATCAACTAATGCTCATCTAACAAGTCAGAGCCTACTCTCCTCAGGTCACAGGCATCAACTCTAGTGCCCTTGAAGGGTGCTGTCCTGGGGAAGGAGAGAAGACACCCCACGGAGGCACAGCTCCCAGGTTATCACTCCTAAGACATACACCCTTTCCACACCCCACTCACCATCAGAGAGCTTCGCCCAGTCCAAAGATCCAGCTGACACAGACAAGCCCTGTGAATCCTGGTGTTGCAATATCTCAGGTTGTCTCAAACCAGCAGGGGTTTGCACTGGGAGGATAGCAACGAAGCCAACACTACAAAAATCTCCCAAACGTTTCAAAGCCAACTTACTTTGCACCCACTTTAATTATAACGATAAACATACATCGTGCCGTGTTTTAGTAAGAGAGGTGTACCCATAATGGTTCTTTGGATACAGGCAATAAAAACCCACATGGCTAATTTAATTTTTTTAAATTAATTTTTTTAATTTAATTTTTTTAAAAAGTGGCCAAGCATTAAAGGAACAGCTAAAGCACTAGATAGCAGAAAGGGCAAGGAACAGGACGGATCTGCCAGCAGGACAGGAAGAGGGAGACAGCGACCTCGGAGAGCTCTCCAGGTGTTCTTCCCTCTTGGCTGTTATTGGAATAGGGTTCACCTAGAAGGAAAGAGAGTTGCTAGCTGGCCTGGTCCTGTGCCCACTCCGAGGCCAGTGCAAAGCAGGGCACCTGGGCCGCAGTCTCATCAGGACTATAGTGAGTAGGAAAGGCTGCTGGGCAGGTGATACCACTGACATCCACTCCCAAAGA
The DNA here is from genome assembly GCF_004115265.2 of Rhinolophus ferrumequinum. NCBI lineage: Eukaryota > Metazoa > Chordata > Mammalia > Chiroptera > Rhinolophidae > Rhinolophus > Rhinolophus ferrumequinum. The sequence goes on from NC_046304.1 coordinate 10,279,077, forward strand.
TGTAACAAATGACACCCCCCTCCCCTAATTCCAATAGGTGAAAGAAATGTCCCCAAATTAGCATGTTTGCCTTGGGAGGTCTGAAGGGTAGTTTTCCTATTTTGACCAGGCTGTCTTCCCAAATTGCTGTTGTTTAAAACTTTTCCTACCTTCCTATAGCTTTTAGAGCCCCAGAGTTAAGAAGAGGGGCATCTGAAACGTAAGATATTTATTCTGAAGGATGCAAAAGAGCAATGTTTCAAGGGCACCAAAGGTATTATTATTTTGCCATCCCTGCAAACATGGGCAAGATTGCAAACATTTTTACAACAATCTTGAGCCTTTATTCCTTATTGAAGGTGAAGGGGCTGAGGGAGGATTAGGCATGGATGAAGGAGGAGCATGAGCCGTGTTGCTCTAGCCACTGGAGCATCTGGGTGCTGAGCTGGTGTCATTCAGGGTGTCATGCGGGGTCTCAGCTCCCGCTCCCCACACAAGAACGCAGGATATGGTGAGGTCAAAAAGGAACACCAACGGAGCCATAGATAGGGGAGTCATACCACTATAGTCTCTCTGGCAGCTGGATTGGAGACATAGGAAGCAGGATCCACATGACCTGCAACCTGCTGTCTGCTTCTCTGTCAACCAACCAACCCCACTTGCTAGCCACAATCCGCCATGCTAACTACAATCTGCACTTGCTAGCTCAGCCACCATCTTCTTGCTAGCCCCCATTTGCTGCTAGCGTAGCCACGGCAGTTATATTAGCGGCCAATGGCTCACTGGTTACAGCTGACAGCCAACTAGCCACAGCTGATAGCCATCCAATCACAGTTGATGGCCATTTACTACCCAAGTGAGCACCTTTCCACGTGAGGCCAAGATCCTGGAAACTGCTCTCTGGGGCTCTGTCCCCACACTGGGATGCTGAGCTGGAGCTGTCTGCACACCAAAGGATTCTCAGACAAGTCCTTACTCCTGGTTGGAAAGGCAGTCAGTGAGGTCCAGGTGTCAGCGGGTGGGGACCCATGGGCTCCAGGAGGATGGACCCCAGCTCAAGGGTCAAAGTTAGGAAGTCACCCTTTGAAATGAAAACTAATAAATGTAACACGTACCAAATGACATTCACCTGTACAGAACTAACCTACCTTGGGAACTACATTCTGAATTACATAAACAAACCATAATCTTCTCAATTGTATTAAGGCTCACCTGGCATGAGGTAATGGGACCCAGGGTTAGTGATTTTATAGTGATTTTTTTAAAGGAGTAGACCGGAAAGGGTTCATTGGGGCTTTTCCATTTCCACTTCAGGGAGGGGGTGTCAGTTCTGATGGCTGACATCCAGAGAGTGGAAAAGGACAATTCTCCTCAACACCCTAGTTTGAAGGAAATATTCCTTAGGAATTACAAATTCAATTCCTTTGGCAATCATTTTGGGTAAACCAAATAACCTGACGGTCCCTGGAATCCTTTCACCTGGATGTCCACCCTTCTCACTCTCTACTCCTCAGCTGGGGAAGCCTGAGGATAGATTAAGTTGATTGTTCCACCAGCTTTCCCCAGAGGACTGATGCCACAGTCCTCTATGGGTGTTTTAGTTAAGGGGTTTCCACAGAGAAAGAGAACCAGCAAGATGTATGTACAAATATAGAATGAAATTTATTATAAGGAACTAGCTCACATGATTATGGCAGCTGGCAAGTCCCAAGATCTGCCAGCTGGAGGCCAATGAGGTAGCTCTAATTCAAAGGCCAGCAGGCTCAAGACTCAGGAAGAACCAATGTTTCAGTTCAAGTCCAAAGGCAGGAAAAAAAAATAGGATGTCCCAGCTGGAAGGCAGTTAGGCAGAAGGAGTTTCCTCTTATTTGGGGGAGGGTCAGCCTTTTGTTCTATTTAGGCCTTCAACTGATTGGATGACGCCCACCAACATTAGGGAGAGCAATCTGCTTTGCTCAGTCTGTTGATTTAAACTCATGTAAAACACCCTCACAGACACCCCCACAATGATGTCTGACCAAATTCATGGACACTCTGTGGCCCAATCAATCTGACACATAAAAATTAACCATCACAAGTGGGTATGAGATAATTTCAAAAAGACAAAAACTGGTCTGCTGGAAAAAAATCGTAGATTTTATTAATGTCATGGCTGCACCCAAGGAGCATTAGAGCACTGGTATCTGCAAGGGTTACATTTCTGAACAAAGCTTTTACAAAGTAAGCTAATGAACAACAACATAAATAAATGAATAATAAATAAATGAATGAATAAATAAATAATAACTTTCCCCAATTCTATTTTTAAAAATCCCTCCCACAACCATGATAGCCAGGAGCATTGCCAGGAGGGGCTGTCCTGACACTGTGACCTTCATCCTTAATTCGGGGATGATTGTCTTCTGTGAACTCTGAGCATCTTGTCACTTGACTCCTTCCTTGACTAACAGGTCAAGTATCCACAATTCCAAGCTTATCACCTAAGACAGTAATTCTCCTTCTGGCTGTACATTAGATTCCCCTGGGGAGTTCTTTTAAAAATTGATTATTAGGCCCCACCCTCAGAGATCTGATTTAATTGGTTCGGGGTGGGCTGTGCATTGGTATTTTTAAAGCTTTGCAGGTGATTCTAACGTGCAGCCAAGGTTGGAAACCAGGAGAAATGCAAACAATCCTAAGAGGGAGCTGGGGAGAGATTTGACTCTGTCTAGGATCACAAGGCAATGGCCACCTTTGTCAAGTCCTAGGACAGCTTTCAGTGGCCTGAAACTGAGGAGTGGACAGTGAACTATGAGGGAGCTACCAGGTCAGCACCTTGTCAGCCTTTCTTCTCTTTCCTTCCCTGCTGTTTCTCTAGTTATAATGACATCCACCTTGGTCTTAGAGCTGAGAACATTTTTTTTCAGGCAACTTAGCAGGGCATTTATTTCTGCATTCAAACCCCAAGCTCTGACTATTAAGTTCGCGAACTTGTTGCAACAATGTTGCTAATCTTTTTTGATATCAGAGGGATTATTCATTATGAATTTGTACCAATTGGATAAACAGTTAACCAAGTTTACTGTTTGGAAGTGCTGAAAAGGCTGCGTGAAAAAGTTAGACGACTTGAACTTGTCACCAACAATTCATGGCTCTTGCATCGCGACAATGCACCAACGCACAGGGCACTGTCCGTGAGGAAGTTTTCAGCCAGTAAACAAATAACTGTATTGGAACACCCTCCCTACTCACCTGATCTGACCCCCAGTGACTTCTTTCTTTACTCGAAGATAAAGGAAATATTGAAAGGAAGACATTTTGATAATGTTCAGGACATCAAGGGTACTACGACAACAGCTCTGATGGCCATTCCAGAAAAAGAGTTCCAAAATTGCTTTGAAGGGTGGACTAGGCACTGGCATTGGTGCATAGCTTCCCAAGGGGAGTACTTCGAAGGTGACCATACTGATATTCAGCAATGAGGTATGTAGCACTTTTTCTAGGATGAGTTCACGAACCTAACTGTCAGACCTCGTAAGTTATAAAACACTTTACATAACCATGAGTCAGTTAGAGAATGCTAGCTAGCTGCTATAACAAATGACCCCAACATCAGAGGATTAACACAACAAATGCTCATTTCTCATAGCATTATCCAACCTCAGGTCCAAACAGTCTTTCAGTGACTGTGGCCTCTTCCCTCTCATGGTGCTATCATCTTCAACACGTCTTCCAAAGTCACCACAGAATGTCTGGAGAGAATATGGAGGATAGCGCAGAGGAGTTTATGACCAGGGCTGAAAGTGGTATATATCACTTCCACCACATTCCATAGGCCAGAATTCAATAATATGGCTCCTATCTGATTCCGGAGGAATCTGAGAAATGCAGTCTTCCCATCTACCTATGATAAAAATGAAATTGGTTTGATGAACACATAATATCGTCTTGCCACACCTACGAGTATGTAAGACTCCCTGAGTGTATGCCTTTCAAGTGCTATTTAAATGTTAGGTATTAATGTTAGGCAATATGGATACCTGATAGTAGTAATTTATATGCCTGGATGGAGGAGAAGATAATAATAATTAATGCCATTTATTTATCGGTGGTTCTGAATCAAGAATAATGTTAGACATGCATATCATATATGAACAACCCGGAGACTCTTGAAGCACAAGAAATGTCCTGTTCATTTCTTTTACTTAAATCAAATCAAATCCAACTTCGAGCTCTCATTTTCCAAAATTAGTATGGATTCCAATGTCATTTATTTGAGGTGCCTCCCCCCAACTTGGGAGCATGTGAAAAGCCCAGGGCTTGTAAGTCTGGATGGTGAGAAAAGTCTGTGGTCTTTAGTCAACTGTGGCTGCAGCCCCCAGAACAGCTTGGCCAGGCTTGCATGGTCTATAAGGAGAGAGAGGGCTCCTTTGAGGACATTCTTGTGCTCTGGCAAAGGTGGCCCAGGAGACCATAGCAGTGGCATTCAAGGGCACAATTTGTTGCTTAGTTGCCCTCCTGTGAGATCTTGCCACCACCAGTAAGCTATGTCCCAGCCAGGTCTTCTTCATTCCCGGGGTCCCCATAACCCTTGTACGCCATAATCTTTGGTGAATCCATCCTTACACTCTTGGGTTGCCACTTTCCTCTTTAACTAAAGGCAGCAGTCTTCCTCCCCATCCCCTTAAGACAATCCAGTTTGATTATCTCAATCGCATAGCCGGGAGTCTCAAACTTCTGGGCCTGGGGAGAGGATGCAGATGAGTGAAACAAGGAGAATGGGAACTAAGAAGAACTAGAGAACCTGTGCCCCCTCTCAAAGGGGCAGCTGCTCCCAGCCCGTCGATTGTCACATGGGAGAAGAATGCATGTCCTGTGTCAGCAGACTTTCAAGAGATGCCAGAAACCCCAACTTTAATGCAAAGTCTCCTGATTTGTGAATGTTGGCAGCTAATTCATTTTTTAAGACACTGTACAAGCTCAAACGAAACATGTCTGCAAGCCAGATGTGGACGAAAGCCTGAGAGCTTGTTCCAGCTGCCCAGACTTTTGAAAACAAAGTTTATTTGGGACTGTCTCCCAGGGCTACTGGCAACTTCTCTATTTTTCTCTGAAACATAAAAACTTAACTCCCTTTGCAAAGCAGGGGTAACGAAAGCTCAGAGGACAAAACGTGTCTGCCCTTCTAGTGAGGGGGCAGGGAGGAGATCACGGTTATCACAGTTGTAAGTCTTTGTGTGCAGTCCACAGGAAAAGAAAGAAATAGAGATGGGGAGAGAGAGAAGGAAGGGAGGGGTGAGGGAGGAGGAAAGAAGGAAGGAAGGAAGGAAGGAAGGAAGGAAGGAAGGAAGGAAGGAAGGAAGGAAGGAAGGAAGGGACACTTGAAACCAATTACTTTTTAATAACTCACTCTGCATTATTAAAGTTTCGTGCAAGGTGGAGATGGGCAGATGGAAGGAGAGCTAGTGACCAGCCTCCATGCCAGGCTAAATGATTTCCTGTCCAGTTTTGGGAGATGCTGCACTGCCCCGCAGAGTTGCCAGGTGGGCAAACATGAGCTGTAACAGCCTGCCCACTCGCTGCCTGCTCTCAGCCTGGAGGGGACTTAGCATCAGGTCTTGACGTGATCCAGGGGGACAAGTGAGAGGCAGGAGGAAAGTGTGCATTTCAGAGATGTCAGGTGGCCCCAGCACACTTTGCACAAGCCCATGCCAGAGCCATGGAGGGGCCAGTCTGCTCCAGGGCACGGGGTGCCTTGGCCTAAACACCTTTTGATTCCTGGACGGCAACCTGTTGATTTTTTCAATTGGTAATTTCTATCCCATCCACTTCAGAGGCACCAGAGGTATCTGAGGCAATTAAGACACATGTTAAGTTGAACATAAAGCAGGAACAACAAAGAGGAACAAAGAAGAAATGAGGTGATTTTTGAGGCTCGGCTGCAGTTTGGCTGTAAGTTTCGTGACAGCTAAGGCAAAAAGGGAACCCCTGAGGCATGTGGCTTGTATTGTCTGACAACCAGAGAATGCACACTTGTCTATAAAGTGAAACTCTTGGTTGGCTTTAATCATAATGGGGAAATTATGGTACAAGTAGTGTCTACTGTTCTTCCTGTGCTAGTCGGATCCTCCAAGAGGCAGATACCAAGACAGGATTAGATATGCGAGGATTTACTGTGTTGCCCTGAAAATAAGACCGGGTCTTATACCGTATTTCCCCAAAAATAAGACCTAGTCTTATATTAATTTTTGCTCCAAGAGATACAGTAGGGCGTATTTTCAGGGGATGTCTTATTTTTTCATGTATAACAATTTACATTTATTCAAATACAGTCATGTCATCTTCTTCTGGAACATCGTCATAACGTACTAAATGCGTCCGTATGGCTGACGATCTTAACTGGGGCTTATTTTCGGGGTAGGTCTTATTTTCAGGGAAACATGGTATGTGGGGAAACATCTGTGGGAGAGAAAATGGAGAGGCTGGGAGAGCAAGCTGTCAAACTATGATGCAAAACTGACTCTGAAGGAGAAAGGGAGGAAAGGTTGCGTGGAAATGTCTTAGACTGACAGGTAATCGAGAAAGGCTCAGCAGGGCGGCTGGGGAATCCCTGCGCCAAAGTCAATCACCAGAGAAGGCTTGCATCTCCCCCAGGAGGAGCTTGCTTTAGAATCCCTGCTGCTCTCTGTGTTGCCTGGGAAGGGTGGCTGTGGCACAACACGATGGATTTCACAGCACAGCAACCCAAAGCTCCCCCACCCTGGTCCATTAAACTTCTTGTAGTAGGAGATCAGGGGTGCTTTCTCACAGCTACCACACTTTCCAAATGTGAGTTACTTAGTTTTGTACCACCTTCACGGTTTTGCCATGTCAACATACCACTGTGAAAGAAAAAAATTATTCTGACACTTGTTAAAGCCCTAAGGAAGACTTTATTCAAGACAATTTCAATAGAGGAGAGACGTTGGCTCAACTCTGAATAAGGCGAACATAGCTGGGGATTTACAGCCAGTAAACAGAGTGCGGGGGCCAGTGGATGGACAATTGCTAGGAAGAGATGTCAACAGGGGAGGAATTCTTATTCAACTGACCTGACAGGATTCTTGCTAGAGGCATGTCAAGGACTTATACGTCAAAGGTGGGGGGGTGAAGAACTTGATCAATATCAAGTGGGGGATTCTCTATAAACTGACAGCAGGATTCTTGCTAAAACTGGGCGAGGCAAGCCAAAGACAGGACTGGGGCCAAGGTCAGGGCCCGCTGGAGAAGAGGGCTCTCAAGAGCCTGAGTGAAGTTTGGTCAGGGAGAGTCTTTGTCACTTCCTGGTATTATCTGGTAAGTTTCTTTAAATTGACTTTAATTTTATCTTCATTCATAGGTTGAGGAACTAGTCATATATATATTTTTCTAATACAAATAAAATTGAGTGCACCATTATTCAAAATCAAAAAAAGTTGCATCCAAATTTTAGGATCATTTGTGTACCATCTGAAACGCTCGTGTGCCACCGGTGGTATACATACTGCGCTTTGGGAAATGGTGCTTTTACAAAGAACAGAGATGCTGATTACAAAGCTCTATTCCAGCCCTGGCCCGTATGCTGGCTGCCAGCTCTAAGGTGATTACTTCCGGGCACCTCTTGAGGCTCATAGAAGGAGCTAAAGACCTTTTCAGGGAGAGTGCAGGTGGGTGAGGATAAGGCCAGGGGGGCTGAGTTCCAAAGCGCCTGGCCTAAAGCTCTCCCCACCCCTGCTGCCAGATGTGGAGCTGGACCTCCAGCGGAGCGTGCATGCTGTGCTCCGGGAGCTCAGCGCCCAGGCCCCGGCCCTGCAGAAGCACCAAGGTAAGGGCCTCTAGGCCTCACCTGTCTGCCCCCACTGCTCCCCCACCCACACCAGCCAGCTCTTCCCACACATTCTTGGGAAAGGGCCTGGCTTGGAGCTCACAGAGTGAGGGGCTTCCAGCCGAGCCCCCATCCTGCTGGAAATCCTTGGAGCCCAAAGGACCCAGAAGACTTCTCTGCCCTTGGCTCACTCTGCCAGCAACTATGACAGAGCCCTTTGGGGATCCACAGCCCTCTTTCCTAACCTCCTTCCCCATCTCCAAATAACACTCCCCTGGGCCCCCCAGGCCACATGACTTCCAGAACATAGCATGAGGCGCTGATCAGGAAGCACTGCTGATCCACAAACCACACGCACACACCCCTCCCCACTAACGTCCCACCTCCCCTTCTTTCTATCCTGGGAATCCCAGTCCACCTCGGGCAGCAGATCAGAGCTCCCCCACACATGAGAAGCCCACTCATGTGCACCTGGAGCCAAGCACCCAGCTGAGTCGTCAGCCCTGTGGCTGGTCAAAATCATGGTCTGGGGCTCCAGAACTGAGCGTCCTGCTCAGAGGCGTCTCCTCTGAGAGCTGCCCGGCCCGCCTGCTTGTGCGGGGCTCCCCTTTCTTCTGGCCCAGGTATGTGGAGATGGTCCCTGCACAAGAAGGTCGAGCGAGATCCTGGTAAGAGTCCGGCGCTGGTCCGAATTCTGCTCCGAGAACTGGAGAAGGTGGGTTCTCGGGCTTTGGGAGGCCAACAGGGATTAGATAAGGAGAAGCCAATCCATTGGGGACAATGTCCCATCAGTGCTGCATCCCTCAAACTGTGGTCCTTTGTGGACCATCTGCATGATTTTTACCACATGTGTCTCCCTCCCGTACTTTTCTACAAGCAGTGTTTTCTTTACATAGACTCACATTGTTTAACCTGAGCTAACATATTTTAAAAAGAAACCATAATATGACCATCAATGGAAAACCCGTATCACTCGATAGAAACAGAAAACACCTATAAACCTAAATGCATAACTATTAAAAGTGTTCAAAATTATCCTTGTACCCCCTGAGGTTATCCTCCATACCGCTCAATGCTCTGAATACAACTGTTGGGGAAACGCTGCACTGAAGGGAGCCTCCAAGCTGGGGACTTCCTTGTTGCTTTGCTGCCAGCTCCTGCCCTGGGTCAATGCTGCCCCGCCCCCACGGAGTTCCCTGCATCCTCCCTCTCCCCTCACACCCTCATACTCGGACTCCCACACCTGTGCACTCTCCACATCCCATTTCTCCTCGACCAGGGCAGACTGTAGCCCCTGGCATGGTGGGACGCTGCCTTCCACCCCGTCTCTTGCCCACCCCTCTACCCCCTCAAACTACATGCTTCTGGGATGTAGTGAGCCTCCCTCAACCTCCAGCCCAATAAATGTCTCGTGATCCCCTGTTTTCTAGGCAGAAAGGGAGGACGTCCGGCATGTCATCATTCCCTTGCTGCACACTCTAATGTACGTGCTCACTAAGGTGAGCTGGGATGAGGGTCCGGGTGGTCGTGGTGATCCACGACGAGCGACTGGGCTGGATGCTGTCCTCTCCCCTCAGTGGACACCCACTCTTGGCCAGGCAGCAGCCTAGAAAACCTCTTGGCTTGCCTGCCCCAAATTGGCTTCTCTGCACTAGCTGTGCCCTCTCCCTTTTAGATGAAGATAAACCTGTGGAGCCAGTGGAGTCATGGGTGGCCCGAGCGAGCAAAAGGGTTGGGAGAGGAGCTGCTTTGCTAGAGGAACAGGATGGGATGAATTCCCCTCTTAGAAAGTTTGAGTGGGGTGTCAAACAGGTGATGTCTTACAGACGCTGGGGGAAGAGGCTGAAGGTGTAGATTTGGGAAGTGTAGCCCAGGTCCAGCTGCCAGGCCCTACCTTCCTCCTCTCCCACCCCACCCCACCCCACCCCACCCCACCCCAGCCAGGACCCTTTGTGACCTGCGGCTCTAGGTACCTCAACTCCTCCCTCTCGCCCAGGCCACCGGCATCACGGAGGAGCTCTACCGGAGGACCTACGCCTTTTGCATGAAGTCACTGACCCTGCCCGCCCCCTACTGTACGGTTGCCCTGGACTGCGCCATAAGGCTGAAAACAGAGAAGGCCGTCCCAGGTAGGAGCTGTGCAGCTTCCTCTCCCATGCTGCAACTCCAGCTGTGCCCAAGGTCTTTTGTTTGTCTCCAGGACTCTGGGGAGCTCAAAAAATCCTGGCACCTCCTTTGGGAAGGTGGGGAGTAGGGGTCAGAGACTCGGGCTGGCTGGCTAAAGTGGTCTGCTTTGCAGGAACCCTGTACCAACGGCTGATCATTGCTGAGCAGAACTTGAGGAGTGAACTGTATCCCTACCAGGAGAGGTGAGTGGCCCCAGACCACGTGCTGCCTTCCGCCCCCTGAGTGACTGCTCACTGACAGGAGGACAAAAGAGGAGGCTGGATTGAGAGGAGCCCCAGCAGAGTTTTTGTCCAGCAATGGGGGGGTGTTTTCAAGGTGGACGGGGCATGTGCTTCTCTGGAGACCACTGAAAGCAGGATAGGTCTTTCTTCTGGGGCCGGATTCAGAGCTATCCTGCTCACATGCAGAGGTTGGGCAGGACCACTGGCCTCTGGAGTTCTCTTGTTTCACCTCCATCCTGCCTTTGACCATGGTGCAGCATCAACCATCCAGGCAGCCAGAGGCAGCTCAGAACGTCTGTATAATGGAAGGGGTTCAGGCCACAGTCACACCATAAAATCTTCAGGCTTTGTGTGTGTGCCTCACCCTTTAGATAAGATTGAGGAAATATCCACTGTTCGTGTTGGGGACAGGGACTGAAGGTGTTGGGGGTACATAGCTTCCTCCCCTACAGGTACATACCTCTGAGGCTCTGTGTTCAGGGAGGCTGCAGGGAGGTGAAGGGATCCTTAGGAATAAGCACTGGAGAGGTTGGAAGGACAGAGTTGAGTGAAGAGGAGAAGGTGGGTGAGGTTGGTTTTCTGGTGTGATAAGGGTGATGAGAGAAGATGGGACTCACTCAGCGCTCAGAGTTCCAGTTTTGGAAGGAAAGGTTTAGGGCCTCTGGAGGATATGGTCGATGAGCCAGGACACTGAGGGAGGGAGCAGGATTTAGGTGAGACCTTACCTAGATGTGAAACTAGAGGGACGGAGACGGACTAGCTGCCCCTGTAGAAGGGTCATTCATTCTCCTATTTGCCACAGTCCCCACCACTCCCTATAGCTCCCCCATAGAATTTTTAAATTTGTGGCTCCTGGTTTTGGAGGGGCTAAATAACTGGGGTGGAGGGTGCTGCATGGTTCTGAGGGTACCCCTCCTGTCGCTCCACTCCCCGTAGTCAGCCTCATCAGCACCGCCTTCCCTCCACTTCTGCCCTCAGAGTGTTCCTCTTCGTGGATCCTGAGCTGATATCTCCCTCGGTGTGCAGTGCCCTGCTGCTGGAGATCGAGGCAGCCCAGGTGCAGCAGACACCCGAGGCCTGCATGCGCCATGTGGTCTCCCACGCCCTGCAGGCAGCCCTGGGGGAGGCCTGCCACACAGGTGCTCTGCAAAGGAAGCTGCAGGTAATTGCCCTGCCCCTGCCCATGTTGGTTCCAGCCCAGGGCCCTGCACGCCCACACCAGTTGCTCACTCTATTCATCTTCCTCCCTCTCCTGTTGCCATATCACCCTCCTCCCCCCAAATCAAAAATTAAAACACTTTCAATAAGCAACATCGGAAAAAATGCAGATAAGTCACAGAAGAAAATAAAAATCACTCACACCCCTCTACCCAGACATATTAGCAATTAACATTTTGGTATATTTTCTTAATAATAATGACAATGATAGTTGTAATAGCTACTGTGTATTGAATGCCTGTTATGTTCCAGGCACTGTGTTAAACATCTCAGATGTATCATATTTTAAAATTCTCACCGCAACATTGTGAAATGGATAGCTTTTTCAAAACTAAGGCCCAGAGAAATTGATAACCTACTTGTGGTCACACGTGCAGCGTCACTGAGTCAGGATTTGAACTCAGATCGATCTGACGGCAAGCCTATGTTCAGTCGCCTCCTAGCCCCACTCTCCTGTCTCTTTTTTGACAAATTGAGATGTCAAACTCTGCATACAGTTTTATATACTGTATATATATATATGTGCACACATATAATCTTTATTTTCCCATGCCATTGGAAATGTGCCATGTGGAAATATTTTCCTTGGAAAATAGGTACTTCTAGTAGGCAAATATTCTCTCTCGTGAAGGTGCTATTATTTGTGTAACTACTCGCCTGTTCCTGTTGCGGGTATTTAGTTTGTTTCCAACACTTACCCATTTATTCCCTAGCTTTCTCTCTGACTCAGCTGTGACCCCATCCACAGCCAAGGCTCCAGAAGGTTGGAAATCCTCTGGCCAAGGGTTGTACCAGGGGCTGGATTTCTTGGGTGGGAGAAGATGCTGCCCGGGGCACTGTTGGGAACAACCTTTTTGCAGGGAAAGGTGCCTGTCCTCCAGGAAGGCTGGACTGGATAATGGCTAAGTTTCTGGGCTGCTTGGACTCAGGGCTGTGGTGTTGCCACTGCAGGAGGGAGCAGGTGCCAGTAGGGAAGGTGACCACGAGGGGTCAGCTATCCCCTGCTTGTCCTGCCCCAGAAAGTGGGTACTCGTCCTTTTGCCGATCCATGTCTCAGACCCTGCTTTGCCCATCAAAATGCATTGGAGGTGTTGCTCTTCCTTCTTTCGTTTTCCATCTGGAATCATCTCTATCCTGAGCATTCCATCTTGGGTCCTTTCTTTGACGGATGTGTTTCATGTATGGCTGGGTCCCTCCTTAAACCATGTTGATTTCATTGATATCATTCCTTTCCTCTAAAAGTAGTACCATGCACACCTTGAAAATACCATTCTTTTGTGGTTGCCCACCCACTTGGGCCTGTAGAAGGTTCTTGACTCACTGCCCCCCACCCCACCAAACTTGGACGTCTCTCCTTCTACAACACCTCCTTTGGGGAGTTCAGAACACACAGCGCATTGTGGAGGAATTTCCACATACACACACTAACTCGTACCTAAACCTCATTTTGGTTCTAGCACAGATTATCTATGGCCCCTCTGTGGGCTACTGTCCCCTCTCCCTGCGATTGGCTGTGGCTCTTGGAAAGGTAAGGAGGGGAGAAGCCCTCCTGACCAGAGTTTGTCTGCTGACCCAGCAGCCCCACCACCCGTCCAGTGGCTCTGGAGGTTGATTTTGGCCGTAGTGATGGCGCCATTTTGACAAAACCACGTCAAACAAGGAAGAACATTCATTTTTGTTTCTCAGTGATGTGGCGAATAGACGATGCCAAGCCGCATTCCATCACTCAGGTGGCTGCAGCGGGGGTTCAGGGGTAGACTTAGGAATGAGGCTAGGCTGGGTTTCAGGGTGTCAGGAATGGGATGGGATTGGGAGATGTCAGGTCAAGAATAAAGTGGGGCTCATGGCTGGAATTAGCAGGTCTGTTGCATAAACTATTTTGCAATAGAAAAAAGAAATGCTGAAAGTAAAGGCTGTATTTAGGCACAGTCAAAATGTTAGGCACTCCACCCCCTACCTCACGTTATCCAGAGCCCAGTGCTCTGAGTCTTCACTGTTGTGTATAGAGAACTGGGGGGAAGGGAGGAAGACGAGCAGGGAGAGACTTGGGGAATGCATCATTGAGCTCATGTTAGAGACCCTCAGAAGCTTAGAGTTAAGCTTCAGGGGACCTCAACAGTCCCCTGGCATCTATCTTCCCCTATTGGGTGCAGGGGCTCCTAGATATCAGCCTGGCCTGGGGACGTTGACCACTCTGCATCCTACTGAGAACTCCGGCCCCCTTATCTGGAATTCTGCCTCTTAAGGCAGCTTTAGGGATGCCCTTCCCGTCATACCTGCTGGCTAAAGGACAAGTGGGGCCTGGGAGAGATGGCTCAGCCAGTCCTAGTCTGGTGGGTAAGCCTTATCTGACCACCAGCCCACATCCTTTCTGCTGAGGGCCTGGTCTGAGGCCCAGGTGGGAAGTACATCTGTCTCTCCACATGTTTAGGGAACCAGCTGACAAGGCCTTGAGACTGGGAGGTTAGCTTGGGATAAGCCATCTCTCTGACGCTCTGCACTGTGTTATGGGTACTACAGCTGGGTGTCTCCAGCTAGGGCTGCCAAATGTGGGGTCAGGGTAGCAAGAACCAGGGGAGGCTTCTTTGCAAAGCCTGAAGCCAGGGATTTCTGGAGGGACGTGGGAATGAGGCCAAGGAAGGAGTCTGGGGACACACCTTTGTCAGTCACCTCTCGGTGGGTTGGCAGCAGGACTGCGAACCAGCCACAGCTTCTCGACGTCTAATTTTCCTCATTCTTTTGTTCTACTGAGCTTCAGAAAGAGCTCACCCACAGCGGATTCTATAGGAGCCTCTGGAGCTGAGCTGGCCTTTCAGAGTTGTCCCGAATTGGGGTGAGGGGACCAGGCCTTTATACTTCCATGTCTACTAGTTATTAGATGTGGACTGTCCTCGGGAAGGGGCATGACCTTGGAGAGGTGGCTTTCTTCAGCTGAGGGCAATTTTGGAGAGGGACTCAGTTGAGAGCTATCAGCTGCCAACACTCCCAGCAGCGAGGCTAAGGAATGCCTCCGTCCTGAAAGTGGGGAACGGGGGAGCCACCATGGTATTTATCACACCATCTCACTCAGAGTCAAAGCCAAAGTCATTACAATGGCCAGAAGACCCTCATGATGCCCCACTTCCTCCTTTCCATCACTGATCCATCTCCTACACTCTCCCTCTGTCTCTGCTTCAGCTACACAGGCCTCCTTATTGCTGCTCAAACATGCCAGACACACTTACACCCCAGGGCCCTTGCACTTGCTGTTCCCCATGCTGGGAATGTTCTCTCAGATATCCACGTGGCTCGCTCACTTCCTTTAGGTCTTTACTCAAAAGTCACCTTTCAGTGAGGCTTCTCTGATCACACTAAAATTTAGCCCCGCCCCCAAATTTCACATCCTCCTTTCCTGCTTTATTTTTTCTTCAGCACTTATTGTTATTTACAATACTATAAATTGTACTTACCTTGTTTATTATCTCCCCCAACCTCCCCCCGCCCCACTACCACCACCCACAGAGACACACTATAATATGAGCTCCATGAGGACAGGACTTTTTATCTGTTTTGTTCACTGCTGTACCCCAGCACCTAGAACAGTGCCCGGCACATAAGAGGTGCTTGATAAATATTTAATTCACTTATTTATAATGAATTTATAAAATGAAGCAACAAGATGAGATTCTCCTTGTGGCCCTTTCCAACTTTGATTCCATATCCCTCTAATTGCCTTTGTTCATTCAGTTGCTCATTCAATAAATATTAGAGCCCTAGCTAGTCAGAAGGACCCACTCTCCCTTATCCCGGGAAGGTAAGACCCCGCGCAGCACATCCCCAGCACAGAACAGATTAGAGCAAGTCCTGTTGTACCTGCCCATGTCACTTGTTTGGACCCTGCAACCCCAGCGATGAGATGGGATTGGTTGGTGGTGGGTGGGGTGAGGAAAGACAGCCAGAAAATATGATCCAGGGCAGTTCTTCTTAGGGTGTCAGAGCTGTACCGCTGGAGGCAGGAGGCCACGTGCTAAGGAGCATGGAATGGCACCGTGAGAAACTCTTTCAGAACCTGTTTCTATTAAGATGAAAGGCTCAGCTTGGTGCTTTACCTGTAACCTCTTTAACACTTACTAATCTCCCTTTTTAAAAAGAGAAAGCAAACTTCAAGCTTGAAAGCCTTGGCAGGCCATGGTACGTGGCTAGAATTTAATGATGCTTTGTGATCATCTTAGTTATTTTCTATTTACTACAGGTGACACTAGCCTTTTTATTTAGAGTAGCAATATAAAATTTCCTTTTAAAATAATTTTGAACCAAAACAGTGAGATGATTTAAATAAAAATAATGAGTAAATAACAGTATAGGTGCTATGACAAGGCAGTATAGGAATGACAGAAGTTAAGGAAATACTCGACAAATATTTATTGAACACCTACTACGTGCCAGGTGCTGTTCTAGGTGCTTGGGATACGGCTGTAAACAAAACAGACAAAACCCCTAATATTCCTGGAGTTTACAGATCCGAGGGCTTGGTGATGCTCCAAGGAGGGTGGGCGCCAGAGGCCATTCCTGTCCCTCTGGGTTCCCGACATTGCTGGGCACCAGCTGTCTCCCCACACCAGGTAGAGGGGACCTGCAGTTGCAGGCAGCTTCTGGCAACAGCGGTGGAGAGTCAGGAGCGGTGCCCTGGTTGTGGGGCGCAGACGCCTTGGCGGGGAAGCTCCGCCCAGACCCCAGCACAGAGGGGAGGTGCCAGATAGAGCAATCCGTGCACCTGTGGACTTGGCTGGGGTGGGTGGGTACTGGGCTGGATCGAGGCTCTGACGCTCCTCCCCGACAGGCCAGTCCCCGCCGCGCCCTGGAGCGCTATTTCCACGCCGTGGTGACAGCCGTGGAGCAGATGGCTAGCGAGCCCAGCCCGAGTCGGGAGGGACACCTGAGAACGCTGGAAGAGATTTACCGCTCGTTGCTGGGGCCGGCGGTGGCCTCCAGGGGGCGCTGCAGCGGTAAGCGGCCGACGGACGGGCGCGGGCAGCGAGGCCCCTCCCAGCGCCGTGGGCGGCGGTCGGGGGACCCTGAAGGAAGGGCCAGAAAGCAGCGCTGTCCCTGCTCAGAGACTGCGTAGCTGAGGCCGGGTGGGACCCTTGGCCGCTCCTAGGAGCCTGGGGAACTGAGGGTGGCAGGAACTTGGAAGGTTCTGGGCTAAGAAGGTGGGTAATTTGTCATGATAACAGTTGACACCAACAGGGCACCTACTATACTCCAGTTGCTGTTCTAAGCACTTTACATATATTCAAATATATTACATATATTAAATCAATTAATCCTCATAGTAAATTTATGAGGTAGGAAAGCATTATCCCCATCTTATGATGAGAAAACTGAGTTATAAAGAGGCTATCCATCTTGCCCAAGATCACACAACTACAAGATTCAAACCCAGGATGACTGGTTCTTAACCACTGTACTAATCAAAGGATCTCATGGTCCAGTAGCCGGATCAACATCACTGACATCTGGTATCATCGATTTTTATTCCACACACTTCCTTTCTATTTGCATTTTTATAAGACAATATCATACACTGATGGGAAGCAAGCCCATGTGGATTGGGAACCCCTAAGGAGCCCTGAGAAGTGTCCTGCAACATGTATTTCCGGAGAATGGTTCTAATGTATTTCCTGTTTCATGGTCGCCCATGGAATTCATCAACCTGCATGTCCCAGAACACAATGTGCCCCCCCATGGGTACATGGCACTGGCCTAAGGACTAGAAACCGCGGGCAGGGGTCAGTGTGTCAGCCCTGGCCTGGCACTTGACCTTGGCAGCCCAGGGATGATAGAGGCTGCAGAAGTCACGATGAGGCAGGCAGGATGCCCCCGCCCCAAAGATTTCCTCCATCTTCTCAGTCTTCTGTGTTTTGTTTTGCTTTAATATTCTATATCGCTGATTACCTCTGTGCCTCTAACACCTACATAGAAAGGTCTGCTCAAGAAGCCTCCCTCCTCCTGAAGCTGGGACATACTCTGGGGCAAATCTGGCTTTGCTCTCCTTGGATACCACTTGTTAACTCAGCAGTAATTCTGTTTAGACAGGATGAGGTCTGAGCTGGGCCACCCCCACCATCCCAGCCACATTCAGCACCTGTCTCCTACCTTGACTTGTCCAGCACATCTTAATGGCCAGCCAGCACCCCTTTGAGCCCCTGCTGCTACAGGGACAGCATGGGACAGTGATGATGAGCACAGTGTCTTGGGTGAGAGCATGCACTTTGAAGCTGGGCTGCCTGGGCTCAAATTCTGGCTCTGCCACTTACTGTGTGACCTTGGGCCCGTTACTTAACCTCTCTGTGCCTTCGGCTCCTCTGTAAAGTGAGGATAATGATATTACCTGTGGCCCAGGGTCACTGGCCAGGATCCAGTGAGATGATGGCAGTGTGTACAAGGTGAGGAGAACAGTGTCTGGCAGTAGTAAGTGTTCTGTGAACACTGGTTGCTCTCCCCTGAGGAAGCTTGCAGCCTCATTAGGGAGGGAGGCATGCTATGTAGAAGTTAGGTGTGCCCAGTGAACAGCCAGTAAGGTCTGCTGGGGAGGGAATGACCGCTGGGCCTGGAGTGGTCAGGAAGGCTTCCAGAAGGAGGAGGGGAGGAGGGGCAGGCCCTGGTCTCTGCCAGACCCTGGTCGGCAGGCTTCCTGCTGCCCTTAGTCCTTGGCTGATGAGATCTCTTCAGCATCACCCACAGGAGCAAACATTAATTGTCTATTGTATGCAAGCTATTGGATGAGACCCTGAGAAATACAGCAGCAGTTTTCCCACCTCCTCTGGATGTAGGCAGGGCATCTAAGAACAATGATAGAGGCAGCACGGCTGCAGCACGGAGTTGGGGGAGGGACCAACCATAGAAGAAAAGGTTGGGAAAGACCGTGAGCTGTTTTGTGAAGACTCCGAAAGGCTCAGTTAGGAAGTTTGCAGGAAACAGGGAGCTTCTAAGCATTCCCGAGCAGGGAGGGGACTCCTGCATGCAGCGTTAGGCCCCCAATGAGCTGATGGCGGCAGAGGGACAGAAATGGAACAAAACCAGACACGGGAGGGCCAGGGTCTCTGCCACCCGCTCTAGGCCCCACCGGGAGCTGGAGGTGGGTTGGGGAGGGCTGAGGAAAATCCAACAATGCTCTCCTTCGTGGTCTCCACAGCTTGCTCCTTCCTTCAGGTGACCCCGTCCCAGATCGGCCGCCGAGCACCCCTCTGCCCAGCCCGCACATCACCTTCCGCCTGTGGACGGATGAGGAGCAGCTGTGTAAGTGCCACGCCTTCGACCTCCTCCGCGGGAGCTGGCTGCGAGCAGTGGCACGTGTGTGTGCGCTTCTGTGTATGCGTGTGTGTATACATGTGTCTGTGTGTGTCTCCATATGTCTGTGTGTGCACGTGTGTCTGAGCGTGTCTGTGTATGTGTATGTGCCTGTGTGTAGCTGTGGTGTCGGCGTGTGTCTATGTATCTGTGTATGTGCTGTGTGTGTCAATGTCTGTGTCGAGGTGTAGCTGTGTCTGTGTGTCTGTGTGTACATCTGCTGTATGGCTGTACGTGTGCTCCTCGTACCCTGAGTTGTTCTGCACGTCTGGCAGAAGGATGCATTTTCTGTACGTCAGAATAGCTCAGTGCCTTAGCCCCTGGCCTCACATGTCCGGAAAGTGCCACATGCCCACAGTGATGCCAGCAGACAATGCGTGTCCCCAAGAAGGAGGCAGTCACCAGAGTAACGGTTCCTGGAGCTGGAGGGGGCCTTCCAGAGAGACGTGCCTACCTGACACTTCCCCACCACACTAGTGTTCCCTCCCCACTGTCCCCTGGCTCTTGCCAAGGGAGAGGGGAAGACAAAGGTACAGGTTGTAGCGGCAGTGCGGGGACAAGTCCTGGCACTTCCTTTCACATGCTGACCCTAGACACTCAGTTTTCCCTCTGGGCCTCAGTTTCCTCGTGGGAAATAAAATGAAGGTAGGTTAGAAAAGCCTGTGAGTCTTTCCAGGAGCTGCTGGTCTGTTATCTGTGTCTCGGGGGAAGCTACAGGGAGTCAGAGAATGGGAGGAGGCTAAAGAGTAAATGTGAAAAAGAGGGCTCTTAGAGTCAGGAGGTACTGGGTTCAGCTGATTTCTGTCGCGTGCAGCACAACACGGGCAGTGAGAGAACGAGAAGGGGCGGCAAAGGGTTAAGAAAGAAACAGAAATCAAGAAAGTTGTGAAACAGGGGGCCAAGGGTCTCCCAGCCTCAAAGGACTGAGAGCCCCGAATCGGGCCGCCTTCTGGCTTTTTTTGATGAACACACAAGTAGCCTTGTTTTCTCCACAGTCTGTGAGTCTCATACATCATACCAGAAAACTGATTCAAACCAATCACCCTTGCCTGCAAACAGCTGGAATAGAAAGTCCCATGATGTCTTAACAATTATGATATGTGCCTCCCCAGGAACAAATCCTTTATGCTAAAACTTATTGTTAAGAATGGAAGGAGAACTGATGTTATCACACCATTGACTCACTTCCCAAGCAGGTTGTGGGAAGGAGGATAGCCACAGAGGCAGAAGCTCTCCTTAGCGGGGGAAGGTGGGGGCTGTACCCACCACTATCGACCCTGTGAGTTCTCCTGGTGGTCCCCACACGGTTCTGCCTGGCTTGGGTTGTTCCTCCCGTGAGGAATCTTACCCGTCATTGGCTGACCAACCATTTTTTGGGGGCCAAACAGAGAGACATGAAGTGTAAGCACAAAGGTGAAGCGAAGTCCCTGGAAGGAACGGTCTCACAGACTCTTCTTTCTTTAGGGATAGGCACGAGCGGACGGACGGTTAGGCTGCTGCGTGACAACAGATTTCTTTACTGCAGGACTTCTTCTCAGAGCCTTTAAGATGTTTACTAATGGAATTCAACAAGAGGTGGCAGACGTGTGTGGGGTTCTCAGTTCTGTGGCCACAGAACCTAAGTTTCTTTATGGAGCATCTTGTGGGGCTTCTGTTCAACTAAACAATGTTTGAGAAACATGGAACCTCAGGCCTTGCCAGGATGAGGCCCTGCCAGCCTCGTGTATCCTCCACCCTTACGCTCCCCCGTTGTTCTCCACATTCCAGGGAAGGAATTGGTGTTCTTCCTGAAGCCACAATCCCAGCTCCACCTCAGTGCTGACTTGGACGCCTTGGATTTGCAGGGCTTCCTGCCAGACCGGGAGCTGGCCCGGGTGTCCATGCTGTCCACCGACAGCGGCATCGAACGAGACCTTCCTCCAGGGGCTCAGGAGCTGCCTGCACCCAGCAGCCCTGAAATGGAGCACACTGTGCTGCAGCGCAAAGGGGGCATCAAGAAGCGGGTGTGGCTACCGGACATCTTGATGCCCAGCAGCTGGGATGGGCCCCCAGGGCTGCACCGGAGGACAGGCAGGCCAAGTGGGGATGGGGAACTGCTCCCCGGGGTCTCCCGGCTGCACACCGCCCGGGTGCTGGTGCTAGGGGATGACAGGATGCTGGGGCGCCTGGCCCGGGCCTACCACATTCTCAGGTAGGGCCCTGAGAGGAATGGCTGAGGGTGGGGGAGAGTGGGGGCACAGGTGGACCTGGCATGGGCTGGTGGAGGGGCAAGGAATGGCTAGGGAGGATCAGGGGGCAAAGGCCAGGATAGGATGGGGGAGGATGGTACACAGTGCACCCATTCCATAGATGAGAAAACAGAGGCTCAGAGAGATTAGGTAAATTGCCCAAAGTCAAGAGATAATCAAGAGCAGAGCCAGGATGTGAACCAAGCCTGTTTGAAGCCCAAACCCCTGCCCTCACCCCTGTGCTCTGCTGCCCTTTGCCAGGAAACGAGAGATGCAGATGTTCTGCCTTACTCCTAGACTCAGCCTGCAGCTCTACTACATTCCTGTGTTGACACCTGAGGTAGCTGGACGGGAGGGGGACACGGGGGGAAGGGATGGAGGGGGTGTCAGGAGCAGGGCTCTGGGTTAGGGGCTGGGCAGTGACACACTGCAGCCTTGCCTCCCCTGACTCTGGGAACTGGGATCACCCTTCCTTGGGATATGGAGCTGGGCGAGACTTCAGGTCTTGTGTTCCAGGAGCCAGAGACACAGGCCCTATGCACTAAATGTGGCCAGAGAGATGTCCTCTCCTGTGGCAGCCTGCCCATTGCTGGTTCTTGTTTTGCTTTGCAAAGGGAATTAATTGCAAGGTTCTCTTCAAACAGGGGGCTCACGCACACATGCGCTTGCTTCCTTGGAATTTCAGGCAGTGGAAGCTGCTGACCTCCTGGGGGAGATGAAGTCCCACTTGCAGTTTTTCATTTCTGTTGCCCATTCTGCTGCGTATTGGGGGCATTAAATGCAAAGCAACACTTGTCTCTCCCGTTTTAAAACTGATGATCATTTTTCAACATCCCTGGCAAGTGCCTCAGAGAAGAATAGTCCAGCTTCATCTGAGGCATAAAACAGAACAGCCTTTACATGGGGCAGAAATGGCTCTACGAGGTTAAATGATTTGACTGCATTCCCAAAGCCAGTTTGCCTAGGACTGGGGCCTGGGGACCTTCCAGCCAGGAAAGGAGTGTCAGAGAGAGGGCCTGACAGGTGGGCTTCAACCCCTTGTCCACAGAAGCCCACATCATCCAGGCATTTGGAGCTGGGAGAGCTGGCTGCGTTCCTGGGCCGTGCAGACCCGTGGTATGAGAGCACCATCAACACCCTGTGCCCGGCTATCCACAAGCTGGCAGAGATGGTAGGGGCAGCGAGGGTAGGAGGTGGGGAAGAAGGGGGGAGGGCAGGGGGTGGGAGCTATTTCAGATATTACTCTTGACCCTTGATCTCGAGGGTCAGCCCAGGTGGGAGGAGGCAGGAAAGGAATACAGGAGGGGAGCCTTAACCACCTAGTGGTTGGAATTTACTTGGAATACTTACCAGGTACCTACAGTCAGCCCTCCATATCCACAGGTTCTACATCTGCGGATTCAACCAACCCAGGATGGAAAATATTCAGGAAAAAAAAGTATATTGTTGCTGATGTGTACTATGTAGTTAGGCCTATGATGCTTGTGTCTGTACTGAACATGTACAGACCTTTTTTCTAGTCATCATTCCCTAAATAATACAGTACAACAACTATTCACGTAGCATTTCTATTGTACTAGGTATTATAAGTAATCCGGAGATGATTTAAAGTCTATAGGAGACCATGCGTAGATTATATGCAAATACTACACCATTTTGCGTAAGGGACTTGAGCATCTGAGGATTTTGGTATACACGGGGGTTGGGGTTGCTGGGACACCAAGGGACAACTGTACTTTGGACAGGACCATTGTGGAAAAGATAAAGTAAAACATTCTTTCATAAGGGTGTAGGCCAATTAAATTCCTTCTTTTATGGGTTTCCTGTGGTGATTTCACCAATTCCAATAGCTTTTGCTTCTAGAGCACTTCCATGTGGCAGGCTCTGTTCTAAGCACTTACACACAGCCTTCCTACCAAGTATATACTCTTGTCGGCAGGTGCTATTGTCACCATGTCCCCATTTTACAGATCAAACAGCTGAGGCGCAAAGAGATTAGGTAACTTGTCCAAAATAAGAAAATGAATGGCAGAGTTCCACCAGGAATCAGGCCCTTGATTCCAGAGCAAAACCATAGTGCTGCTGCCTAACCCCTGCTGACCAGGGGGAGGGAGCTAGTCTTTTACTGATTTAAAAAGGCCTTTACACATATATGTTAAGGGAATCGTATCCTTTTTGAGGTCATACGTGTTGCCGACATTTTATTCCGCTTTGTTATTTGCCTGTCAATTAAGTAAGCAGTGTTTTTTCATCTTCAGAACTTTAATGTTTTCATAGTCATACATACCGTTTTTATGCTTTGAAAAGTCTTCTCTACTGATGAAATTATATCCAAGATTAAATAAATATTCACTGTAACTTTAACACTTTTAATATCTCAATTTGTACATTTAAACAACCTATCTGCAACTAATTTCAATGTTTAGGGTGAAATATGTAATTTCATTTTTTCCAAGTGTTCAGCCAGTTGTTCTAAGCTATTTATTGCATAAACTATCTTACCCCATCAATCTGAAATGCCACTTTTGTCATTTACTAAACTCTTACATATGCTTCAGTTTATTTCTGGATACCTATTCTTTCTCATTGATCTATCATCTCTGTACAAATTAGCAGTTTTATATTTTAATAGCTGTCAGGGTAAGCCTCCCCCATGGCTCATCTTTTTCAAAACTTTTCAGACTATGCTATTTATGTTTGTTTCCAAATAAGTTTTAGAATTTTATTGTCATTTTATTTTTAATTCCCTTGGGATTTTATTTAAATTTGAAGGAGAATTAGCATCTTTAGCATAATAAGTCACCCTCTCTGGGAGCATGGTAATAACTCTACATTTATTAAAGTCTTCTTGTATATCCCTCTGGATAGTTATACATTTTTCATCATGTAGCCCTTACCAATTTCTTGCTAAATTTCATCCTCATGTTTGATAGTGTTTTCTTGCAGTTGTGGATGGTATCTTTCTCCCATTATACTTGGGTAGTAGTTACTGCTACTATAAAAGGAACCTATTGATTTTTACATATTTATTTTTAAACTTGCCACTTTACTGAGCTCTCCATTTTGTTACATTGCCTGATTGATTGGAGTGCCTTCGTATATATTTTCTTCCAATGAAGATGTTGAGGAAAGGCATGTTTTCTGAATTATGGCTTGTCTAAAAATGTCTTTGCATATACATGGAAGACTGTTTAGCTGGGTATTAAAATACCTTTCCCTCAAAACTTGGAGGCTATTATAGGCGGAACATCGGATGCAGGTCTCATTTATGTGCCTTTGTTGGTAGCTTTCTTCCCTGCCAGGACACATGTAGGATTTTGTTTTTCCCCTGCTCTCCTTCCACTTATAATTAACCATTTGTATGGCCCTTACACTTGCTCCAAAAACAAATTTCCAGATGAAGAGACAGGAAACAGTGTGAGCAATGGCAGCATCATTAGAATAAGTTCATAGATTCTCAGCGTGACCTTTTTAAGGGAACAGTATTTCAATAGACAAGATATGAGAAGCAGAAGAGATATAGGATTGGATACGAGATAGATTAGATAAATTCTGAGTTCTTTCCATCTCTGATACTATCAGATTCTATGTAGACATTCTGTTCCATTTACCAAAAAACCCCAGGATTATGCTTTATAACTATACAGGGTTGAGGAAGGCCTGTAGGACATGGCACTAGTTCTTTCCCAATAACAAATAAACATTAATTAGTTTATTAATATATTCAGATACCATAAGAGCTAAAAGAGACATCAGCTCCTCTGGTTCAACCTCTCACGTCCAAGGTTACCTGGCTAGTGAGTAGCTAATCTAAACCTAGAACTCATTCCAGACTATTTTATCATTAGTTATATTCTCAAGCATCTTGTCTACCTCAAGCACCCAGCACAGTGCCTTACACATAGAGGTCCCAATATGCCTTGTACAATTGAAATGAATCAGTCCCTGGGGAAATGGGGCTTTGGATGTGTATATTTTGACTAGGAGTGGAAATTGGATAGTAGGAAAGGCTTGGACTGTTTTGAAGGACAAGCTGGGTTAGTGCGTCACAGAGGGCATGTGGGGGCTTTGGAGTTTCTCTGTTAAGAAAGTGGCACCTCCCACAGTAGCATAGAGGGAGATGGCTGAAGACATTCTCTGTCTCCCTCATAGCCTCCTTCCCTGGATACATCCCAGACTGTAGACCCTTTCATCCTAGATGTTATCACCTACTATGTTCGCATGGGCACCCAACCCATCTATTTCCAGATCTACACAGTCAAGGTAAGCTGTCCACCTGGGGCTCCAAGGATACCATGGCACCCTCCTGGACCCCAGGACCCCACAATCTAAATACCCTGGCTCCGCGGAAACACAGGTTACCAGGATGCAAGTCATAAACTCACCCAGACACTCTTGGTTGTTAATTTTATCTTCTTAATCTCTGGATTTCTGTGAGTGCCCACAGACTACTTTCTCATGGCTGCCTCTGCTTCTAGCTTCCTGTCTTACTGAATTCTTGTTTATCACTCTATCAACTTTATCTTCTTAATCTCTGGATTTCTGTGAGTGCCCACAGACTACTTTCTCATGGCTGCCTCTGCTTCTAGCTTCCTGTCTTACTGAATTCTTGTTTATCACTCTACCAAAGATCCTGTGGTAGATCTTTTCTTTATTGCCTTCCTGATTTTGATCTCAATGAGGGGCTTAGGCCCTTTCCTTGATTTCCAAAATGCAAACCAAAACAACACAAAACAAACAAATGGAAAAAACCTCTCAAAGTTCCCTGGTAAAGGGAGTAAACATCTCAGCAATGCAAATGACTTAAAATTAAAGATGAGGTAGCTGTCACTGCCCTTCAGCCCGTGGCCCCCAGGAGCACCTGTAGCTGAACAGAGTTGGGTTTCCTGCTGCAGTGAGGGGGAACACACACCATGGAGAACCATAAGGCATCTCAGGAAGAGGCGGTTAGAAAGAACTTACAGGATTTGGGCTCCTGTTGGGAGATTTTGGAGAGGGTTCCAAAAAGCAGGACTCTGCTCTGGATCCGATGCTGTCAGGAAGCGGGAGTGATTCTATGACTGGCATCTCCGTAGTTCTTACCATCATTCTTTGACTCTAAGAGGCAGGAGCCACTTATATTTGCCGGGATAGGAGGGTAGGGCATGTGGCCTACACAGAGTTCCCATTTTTGCCTCTGTTCGGATGTGATAGCTTACAGTCAACAGGAGAACACCAAGGCCTGGCTGTGAGTGCGCGGCCAGCTCCCAGCTTCTGGCGGCCACTTTTCTCTCTCCATCCCTGTTCTGAAAAATTCTGTGGTCATTCGTTCCTGTTGTTCCCACGTCCTCCCTCCCTCCCTCTTGCTCCATCCACACCTTGCCTCTCTCCTCTTCTCGGTCCCTCTCCCCTCAGGAACAACTCCTCCTGTCAAATTTCCTCCAGGTCTCACCAAGAACAAATCAGCTCTCAGTAGCTCTTCTCTCATGCAGCCCAGAGCTTCCCTGCACATGACGAGGATGGTCAAAGTGCTCCTCTCTGGCCCTCTCCCTTTCATCCTCTCCTACCCATGTCTACAAGAGGTTTTATTACCTTCCCTTCTCTGAATTTTGTCCCCTGCTCCTGCTATCCCCATTAGTAGTGGTTACAGGTAGTTTGGGTTTTAATAATAGTTTCCTCCATTATTTATAAATATATGGCTGTAGATATATGAACAGATATACAGACAGGATCAGATCAAGTAATCATTGGGTGCAACTTAGAATATTAATTGTAATATTCTAAGGACCCCTTCCCTGCCTCTGAACACTCCCCACTGTCCATATCCTCGGGCTCTGGGGGGTTAGAGGTGGGAGCTGCCTCTGGTAGACAGTCAGCCATCTCCCACCCCCTCTCTCCCTCTCACACGTCCTCTCTCCAGATCTTCTTCAGTGACCTGAGCCAAGACCCTGCAGAGGACATTTTCCTCACTGAGCTGAAGGTGAAGATCCAAGACTCCAAATTCCCCAAAGGTGAGCATGTGCTCCCCCCTTTCCAAAGCTCACCCTGACTCAGCTTCCCCAAGCCCCATTTCTAGAATGTCCTCCCACCTCTCACTTAATGATCCCCTCCATTCCACCTGCCCTGAACACTGGGGTGCCCTCAGCTCCCTCCAAGCTCATCCAGACTGAAGGGCAGCCGGGCACTCCTGAGGTGCTGTCTTTCCATTGAGGAAGAGATGCTGAGAAAATTCTGCAGCTTAGCCTCAGTGAGCTGAGGAAGCTGGGGTGGGGATGGGGCTCCCACCTTCAGCCTGTTCTCATCTTCCCTCAGACTGTTCCTCACCCAGGAAGAGAGGCGTGGCAGAGGGCCCAGGTGCCGAGCTCTCCCTTTGCTACCAGAAGGTCAGTGGTGGGGGCACGGTCAGGAGGTGGTCAGGAGGTACAGCTGGATGGAAGCAGGTGTTAGGAAGCTGTGGGGGAAAAGCAGACAGAGCCAGAGGAACTTTCTGCCCTTTTCTCAGCACTGCCCCGTTTCCCAGCCTTCGAGGGGTTTTGCCAGGAGGGGAGGATTACGACTGGCCTTACATTAGACAAGGAGGTCATGTAATTTAAGGAACAAGGGGGTTATCCCCTTGCTCAAAAATACCTTTCTCACTAGCTGACCAGATGCATTGGAGACAGAGTCCTTTGGGTCTAGAAGGCTGTACACAGTCCCTGGGGCTAAGAGTGCTCTATACCCTAATCCCCTAACCCCTATTGGACATTAGTGACACAGAAAAGGCCTTTGGGGCAGGGGCAGGAAGCAAGACTGTTGACGTGAGGATGCGTGGGGACAGGATTTTCCTGAAGACCCCCATCTGTGCCTGCGTCCCCCTCCCCAGGCCCTGCTCAGCCACCGTACCCGAGAGGTCACTGTTTCCCTGCGGGCCACTGGGCTGGTCCTGAAGGCCCTTCCAGCCAATGACACTGAAGGTGAGGAGCTGGGAAAACAGAGCAGAGAAAGGACAAGGAAGGGAAATCTGGGGATGGGGAGAGAAGGAGAAAGGGTTGAGGGACAGGAGATGCAGTGAGCCGGGGGAAGGAGGCCTCCCAGCCCGTCCCTGGGATCATGGAGTGTGGCCGAGTTCGTACTCATGCTGGGCCCCGGCCTGAGTGCCGGGCTGCCGGGGTGAAGCACACTCCCTGCCCTCAGATGCTCACCATTAAGTAACTCATGCTGGATTGCACCTCTGCAGCCTGATGAGACACCAGCTGGAAGCTGGAGGGGCCACATGGAGGGGGTGCAGTTGGCTTCCTGCCTCTGCGTTGGGCCTGTAGAGCTAGCTGAGTTTTGTTCGGAGTTGTTTTATTTTGAATGTTGTTCTATGGGGCAGGTACTCTCCAGTTCACAAAAAGGCATCACAAGTTCAAATTATCTAATTCTAGCTGATTATCTACCCTGTTTCCCCGAAAATAAGACCTAGATGAACCATCAGTTCTAATGCGTCTTTTGGAGCAAAAATTAATATAAGACCCGGTCTTATATAATGTAATATAAATAATTAACATATAAATAATTATTTATAATATAAATAAGTATAATATAATTAATAAAATAATTAATATAATTAAAAGCAAAAATTAATATAAGACCCGGTCTTATATATTATACTATATAAGGCCGGGTAAAATTAATATAAGACCCGGTCTTATATATTATATTATATAAGACCGGGTCTTATATAAGACCAGATCTATTATATTATATTATATTATATTATATTATATTATATTATACCCAGTGTTATATTATAGTAAAATAAGAACGGGTCTTATATTAATTTTTGCTCCAAAAGATGCATTAGAGCTGACGGTCCAGCTAGGTCTTATTTTCAAGGAAACACGGTAAATACCTATATATATATAAGATAGTTACCTAATTATCTAAATTCAAATGAAGGTAATAAAAGATACCTATTTATATGCAGATAGTTATATGCATAATTTATAAATATGAGTTCTTGTTAGCTCCGTGGTCTCCTGGAATAATGAAAAGGTTGGTAACGTGGATTACTAACCATTGCACCCAGTGATCATAGGCCAGGTAAGGTTCTATGTTAAACATATTAACTCTTTTAAGCATATTCACCCTATGAGATAGATACTATTAGTATTAGCCACTTTTTACTGGAGAGGAAATTGAAATAAAAAACTAATAATTTGCGCAAGGTCATGTCTCAGATGTCTCACACAAGTTCCTCACCACTGTGCCCTACCATCTCCTCTGTGATTGCCAAATCTCAACAGAGCAGACTTAATCTCAATGGATGTGACCCACAGATGCTTGTAGATCATTTCAGAGCAAACAAGAAACTTGACCCCGGTAGAGATGTATCTTGTTCACCACTCTACCCCTAGTGCCTACCACATATTCTGGCACATAGTAGACAATATATTTGCTGAATAAATAAAATGCTACTTTATACTCAAAAATTTGTTTTAATGAGTCTGGAATATTCCAGAAGAAACACAGAATGAAAATACACATTAGCCAGGCTGGAATGCCTACAAGGAAGCCATCTCTGATCCTTCCTCTTCTCCCGTCCAACCACGAGTAATCACTCTGTCTCTAAAATTCTCCGGTTTTGCTAGCATTCCAACGATGACACCTGTCTGTCCGAAAGCATTTGGGTTCATATAGGAGTATCATTGTTCCTAAATTTTCTTGGCATCTGGCACAAAGAAAAAACTCAAGAAAAAATTACTGATTGGATCACTTCCTAGTGAAATGGCTTCCAGGTGGGTTGAATGTGTGGATGACGTATGAAACTCTATCACAGCGAGACATTCTTTACTTGTAGGTCTTGAACACCACAAAGGAGATGTGTGACTTTGGCAATAGCTCTTAACCGAGAGGTGATCAGAGAATGGGTCAAGAGTGCCGAGTTTAGAAATTTAAGGGCAGGCTTCAAAGCCCAGCTTTCCCCCTTACCACTGTGTGACCTGGGGCAAGTTACTTGTGACTTCTTTATCTGTTTTGTTCACTTTTAAAATGGAGATAAAATACTAATTTATGTGCATATAGTAAACTGTAATGTTAACTCTTATTATTAAAAATTGTATTTCTTCTATTTAATTCACAAGACTCCCACCCGCCCAGCCCCACTCTAACTGATGCCTCCTCCAAGTTTTCCGTCACAAAACCCTATTAGAACTGATGCCAGACCCTCCTCCGAGGCACAAACATCTGAGAACCTTCCTTTATTGTACTCAACATCCTGGGCTAGTTGTTCCTTCTGTGTTTAGCATGTCCAGTAGCTGCAGGGAAGTTCAACAGAGTTTCTTCTGTTGAAAAAGGGGGTGCAGAAGGAGGTGAAGAAAGAGATCTGGGTTGGTGATGACTGCTATGCCTGAGGACTCAGAAGCTTTGTGGATTCACCAAGGAAAGGAAATGGATAATCAGGAAGAAACTGAAACTTGGCTAGGACCAAGGTGGTATCAGGAAGTGGGGACTAAACTGGGTGTGGGGCGGGATTACAATGGAGGGGGTCCAGAGGGGCTCATCGAGGTCTTCTTAGGACCTAGAATCTCAATCTCTCCTACTTTCCTGAAGGCCCATTCATAGCTTCCTACCCCCTTTTCATTCTTCCCCGTTGCAAGGCCCACCCACTGCCCCCGCAACTGTTGCTTCCCTTACAGACCACATGTGCCTGCGTGTCAGCCTGACGGAGGTTGTCAAGTCATCCAACTTGGCAGGAAGGTCCTTCTCTGTAAGTACTGGGTAGAAGGGGAACTGAGGATATTCAAACAGAGAGGTGGCTGGGAGCCCCGGGGGAGGGAGTTCAGAGAAAGGGATTTGTGAGCCTTTGCTATCGAAGTGGGCCTTCCTATTGGAAAGAATCTGCTTTCCAGTCAGTTGGTTTGAAATACTGAACATCAGCTGGCCTCAATAAGGCATTATAAGAGTTGTGGCCTTGCCCTCCACCTGCTGGCTGCCTGAAGACCTGAGACATACCCAGATAACTACAAAATGCACCCACATTCTGGCTTCCCCCTGCACTACACAACAGCCAGACTCCTTAAACAACCACCACCACCCAACCTTTGCCCAAATCCAACCAGCTCTTTCAACATCATTACTCTTTGCCCTCTGCTTTGCCCTTATTGATACTTATAGATATGGATTCCCTTACTGATACACACATAGGACTCACCAAGTTTTTCCCTGTCTGATGGCCCCTTTGGATTTCACTTCCCTACTCAGCTGGGCCTTGGATCCCATGATTATACCTGAACAGTGTTCTCAGATACCCTCAACGCCCCCACACCACTTACCAGGCAGACCCTCACTTTAGATCAAGCCGCCTCCCCAGTCTGTATGCTCAGGTGGCTGAATGTTTCCAGAATAAACCCGACATCCATGTAGACTAGGGCCTCAGCAAACTTATGACCTCCCACCTCAACCAGATCTTTGGTATCACTCAACCCTTTTCTCTTCCATCTCCTCCAGGCTCTTCTCTACCTGTTTTCAGTTCTCTTTTCTCAGCTTTGACCTCGCCCTTGCTACTGCTCTTTCATCTTAGCCTATAAACACGCTCAAGTCTTTTTCATCCTAAAAAGAAAAATCTTTACCATGACCCAACTAACTCTAGCTACCACTTCCTTCCCTTCTCAGTCAAGCTTCTTGAAAGATACCTCTAAAGGAGTTTCCAGTGCCTTATCAATGACTGTCTTACCCACTGCCATCTGCTTACAGCCCACCCCATGGTGGCAAAGTCACCTCCAGGTCACCAAAACCAAAGGTCACTTTTCAGTCCATATATTTCTTTAGCCTCCCTTTTAATTATTTAAAAAAATTAATTTTTTAAAAAATTATTTTAAAAAATAATGTTTTAACCTATAAACAAAAGTTTAGTTATTTATTTTGGGAAATACAAAAAAGGCACAAAGAAGTAACTCTACTAGAAGTCCCATCACCTAGAGAGGATGACTATGAATGTTTTTAAGTATAAATATCCCGCCTTTTTTTCTATGTATTTTTACATAATTGATAGCTACATATGTACTGGTCTGTAACTTGACATTTTTACTCAAAAATATACTAAAGCGTTATAAATATGGCTTGGCAGTATCTGTCATTAAATATGTCATTAAATACTGGTATATTTTATGAAATATTTATTACATGATGGCTACATATGCCTGTGTAATTATCTAATTGACTTCTTATAACAGATTTCAGTAAGTTCTCATTTTTCACTATTATAAGCAATGCTGTGAGGAACATACTTGGAGATAAATATGTGCTGAAAATCATTGTTATGCCTTTTTTTAAAAAATGCTTAGAAGTAATATTACTCTCAAACAGCATCCATATTTTAGGATTTTTGGTATGTTTTGCCAAATTGCCATCCAGTAAGTCTATACCAAATCCCACTCTAGTGTTTGAATGCTAATTTCACTGCACAATTAACACATTAACTAATTTTTTTTCAGCTTTGGAAATTTGATTGTCAAAATTTTCATTTCTTTTTTCAATTTGTATTTCTTTCATTTGTGTATTTCCTGTTTATAGTCTCATCCTATATTAATACTGTGGTGTCCCTATTTTATAATATGAGAACACTAACCCCTTATTTGTCAGATATTTTAGAAATCCTTTCCTCAGTTTGTCTTTTAATGTTGTTTATGATTTTTTGTAGAGGTAGCAAAAGCTACGGATTGTTTTCCTTTGGTGATTTCTGCCTCTGGTATGATTATACATTACATATGTCTGATTCTTTTTCAAGCACCATATTTCATCAAATTAAAGACATACCATAATTTTACATACCAGTAGGAAAGAAACAATACTTCCTGCGCTGTGAACAATGCTTTCTTATCACATTGGTTGCAAAATATTTCCTAATTTCAGAGATGTTAAAATATTTCTCATGGTTTTTATTCCCTCTCATGTTTCTTTACTCATTTTAAACATTTTTATTTTATAGTCAGATTTCTGTAATTACATCATGTGTAATTATTGGGAGTATAATTCTTCTGTTTATTGGGTCCACTGACCCCCATGGTAGCTTAATTTCTTGTATGTTTCCTCAATAGTGAGCGCATATTTATTGGAGTTTTGTCTGTGGGAAACCTGGGTGGAAAACTTGTCCTCCTAGAGAAATTCTGTATTTGTTCTTGCCAAGAGTCCAGGACCATATTTCAAATTAATTTCTTGGCTCATAAATTCCCAGACCATGCAGACAATGTAAATGTGTACCCCAAATCCACACAAGGACAGGTTTGTGGCTATGAATTTTTCCGGGGAGACTTTTCGCCCTCACTCATAGCACAAGCCACAGCAGACAAGCTTCCCTGTGATCGCCCATCGCTGCTCGTGCCTTTTTCCTAATCTAGTCTTTCACTGAGACTATATGGCCTTCAAGAATCCTTAATGGGGACCTCAGTTTCAAACTCCTGCTTCATGGAGGCCCATGGCCTTGTCTCCTGTTTCCCCATGGCTGTTGAAACCCAAGCTCTTTGATTCCTGATACTAGCAAACTCCCCTGGGACAGCCAAACACAACTTTCGACCTTAGTATTTGTTAACATTTTCTTCAGTGCCTGGCACATGATCAATTTTTTAATATCCTGAGACAACTAAAAAGTACATGTGTGTGTTCTATCTACAGAATGCAAAGTGTCATTATCAAATCAAACACATCCTATTACTCTAATCTACAACTTTTAAAGTTTTTTGTCCACCTCATCGTCCAAAATTGAGAGAGGTTTGTCAACATTCCTGCTATGGTTTTGATTTTGTCAATTCTATCTGTTTGAACCCAAAGTTTCTTCTAGTTTCTGATCCTGCTGATGTGAAATATGACGCCTTCGTAAGCCCAGTCTTTGTATGAGACTTTTTCTCTCTCTCTCTCTCTCTCTCTCTAGAAGCTTTAGATACTTCATTTCAAAGGATTTTGAAGGGTCACCAGCATGTGCCATGGTGGAATCATTTTCATTCATTATTTTGGATCTGTGAAGAACATTCTCAGTCTGGAGACTTACATCCTCTGGTTCTGAGATATTTTCTAATATAGTTTCAAAAATTATTTCCTTCCTTTATTTCATTGCTGTCTATTTCTGAACTAGATAGTCAGATGTTAGGCCTCCTAGAGTGATACTCTAATTTTCGAGTCTTTTCTCTGCCATTGATTTTCTCTTCAAGTTTAGGGAGCTTTCTTCAAATTCATTTTTTGAACGTTTAAATTTCAAGAATTCTTTCTTGTTTTCTGGTTATGCATTTTAGTAGCAATCTATTCTTGCTTCATTGGTACAATATCTTCTTTGATCTCTCAAAAAATCATAATTATTATTTATTTGAAATTTTCTTCTGCTCCCTGCATTGTGTCTGTTTCTTCTGAATTCCTATTCTCTGTTTGCTTGTTTGGGTATCTCTCCTTTTTCTTGTTTTAAACAGTTAGAGGCTGTTTCCAAATATCTGGTGATCCTTGGATGTGTGTTCAAATTGAAAAGTGGGGCAGTAAAAACCAGAGTCAGTGGTGGGCTTCTCAGTGAGCAGTCACTCAGAAGGCCATGTTCCTTTCCGTGGGGAAACCCAAATGTCAGTATCTGCAAGTGTCTTTGCTAGGACAGTCTCTTTTTCCTAAAAAAAGGGTCCTTCAGGCTCCTGCCTTGGAGAATGAGGGCAGGAAGGGTATAGGACTGCTGGTGTCTGTACTCTGGAGCTGGACTGGATGAGGGAATTAGGGCTCACACCATTCAGTGAGCAGCCTTTCATGTAATCTACCTAAATGGAGTAGAGCACCTTACTCCATCCTCCTCCAATTGTGATGTCCCCAAGTCCAGAGTCTCTCTTGTCCAGTTTCTCTGGTCTCTGTGGCACAGCGGAGGGTTCATTGCTTGGCTGCTGAGGGTGGGAGTGGGAACCTGAAGCCGCCTAACTGTTCCTCATACGAATTCTCAAACAATTCCCTGTTTTCAGGCTCCATCCCATCCCCACCATCTGTGGAAGCTATGGCTTCCAATTCAGAAGCCTTTTCCAGAGTTTTGATCCTTATGTTTGACCTCCTTCTCTGCACTCAAGTATTATCGTTAGGGCTTTAAGTGTCTTCTAGTTTCATTAAAGATGCACCTCCTTGTTTTGAGGTGAATTATAACAGGAAAAAGAGAAAATACACACTGACATTTTGAAATCAGAAATCTTCATCCCTTCATTTTTAAAACATTTAAATTTTATTTTAGCGATGCTTCTTGTAAATAGCATATAATTGGATTTATCTTGACTCAGTCTGAAAGTCTGTTTTTTAATAAATCCATCAGCACTATATGCTATTTGACCTTACTCTGCCATCTTATGTTGTACTTTCAGGGTTTTGTTTTGTTTTTTTAATGCTTTTTTCTTATGTTTCTTTCTGCTCAGAGTTTGTTTACTTATTATTCCCCCTCTGATGATTTGGAAGTTATATGTACTTTTTTATTTTTTTAATCAGTGGTTACCATTAACTTGAAAATATTTATATTTGAAATTATAGTTATATGTCAATACTCCAATAAAGCTGGCTTGGAACACTGTCATGGAAGTTTTCCCTAGTTTTCAATTCCTCTGATCAATATAAATGACTTCCACCACTAGAACTGAAGCCCTGTTCTCTGAGTCTTTAAACTCCCTAAATCTGTGAATTCTGAGATACCACTTTCTCATAGTTCTTCTTCTGCATGTCTGATTGTTATTTTTTAGCCTCTTTCCCTGGACTCTTTTTCCTAAACCAGTTCCTTAAATAGCTTCTGTTCTCTACTTCTACCCATGGCCCACTTCTTTTCTCATTCCCTGGGCTGTCAAAACCCTCATACAGTTTTAGTCCAATTTGTTAAGGATGCTGAATCTATATCTCCTGCTCTGAATTTACCCCTGAGTTTCTGACTCCTGCATTTAGTTAAGTTATCACGAACTCAATGTCCCACAACAGTCCAAACCAAAGCCAGTGCTTTCTAATGGGTAAGAGCTCACTAGAGCCAGACTGCCTGGGTTTAGATCTTGGCTGTGCCATTTACCACCTTTGTGACTTTAGGCAAGATACTCAAGCTCTCTGTGCCTCAGTCTCATTATCTGTAAAATGGAGATAATAACAGTTCCTACCTTATCTAATGGTGGGGATGAAATGGTTGTAATATGTAAAGCTCTTTAGAAGAGTGTTTGGCCAAGTCAGAGCCATGTGCTCGTGGTTGTTTTCTTTTCCTCCCCTCCTCCCCTATGTCCCATCTCTCAATTAATGGTACCATCAATTAACCAGTCACCTCTGCCAGAGACCTAGGAGTCATCTCACATGCCTCCTCTTCCTCCCTTTCCTGTGTCCTGCTTGTTTTCTGTTTCAAACCTCTCCCTTCCTCTCTATCGACCTTCTCCAGGTCCAGCCAGGTTAACCAACCATCCCAATTTGCCCAGAACTGAGGCGTTTCCTGGGACATGGGACGTTCAGTGCTAAAACCAGGACAGTCCCAGGCAAACCAGGACAAGTTGTTCACCCTCAGTCTAGACCTTCATCCATCCCCTTTCCCTGGACAAATGCAGTAGCCTCTCAGCTGCCCTCCCTGATACCATCCCCATGCTCTTTAGGTCCACCTTCCACATCTCTGCCCAAGCGATCTTTCTAAAACAGAACTTGGACACATCACTCTGCGCTTAAACCCCCTCTGCCATTTCCCATTCTCCATGTCAGAAGGACAGAAAAAGTCTTCAGTGT
Organism: Rhinolophus ferrumequinum; assembly: GCF_004115265.2. Lineage (NCBI taxonomy): Eukaryota > Metazoa > Chordata > Mammalia > Chiroptera > Rhinolophidae > Rhinolophus > Rhinolophus ferrumequinum. The sequence goes on from NC_046304.1 coordinate 10,315,742, forward strand.
TGCACAGCGTGGCTCCTCCTCTCCATCCACAACTCCAGCCACCCCTGCAGGGCCTTTACACGGTGGTATTTGGAAGTGTTCCCGCAGTCACACCCCTGTACCTTTGCTCATGTGTTGTGCTCGGCCTGAAACCTCATTCCTCCCTTCCTCTTCCCCATCTTCCTTTCATAACACCTCTTTCTCTTTCAAGATGAAACTCAGGTGTCACCTCCCCCTGGAGGCCCGTCCTGATGCTCTTTACCTTTCCCTCCATGCTCTCCACCCCACCCCACTCTCCACTCCCTGGTAAGCTAGGTGCCCCACCTCTGTGCTCCTAGAGAGCCTTGGGGACACAAATGCTTCCATGTGCAACACCGTAAATGACGTGCTCTTTGGTGTTGATGGACTGTGAGCTCCTGTCTGAATCCCTATTCTCCCCAGCACTCAGCCTGGTGTCTGGCCCACACCTGATGTTTGCTGGGTCGGCTAGTCCATCCTCCATCCCCACAGGACCTCATCCCGAACAGAAACTCACTTTTTCTGAGGCAGCCTGTCCACCGCAGGAGAGCTCTGATTAGCTGAGAGGTCTACGGCATTGAGCTGAAATCTTCCTTCCCACAGGCTAGCTCTGTATTTAACCTGTAAGCTCCAAGGTGGACCTATTTACCCTGACGTAGTTCCTCTTTCAAAGTCAGTTCCTTATAATGGTTTCAGTTTTTAATGACCTCTTTAAACAACCTGGTTGTGGGCTTTTTGAGACTCTAAACTTATTGCCCCGGTGAGTTCCCTTTTACTCCTACACTGACTTGCTGGGGCAAATGCCAGTAGCTGTGCTTTCCTCTTTGAACACAGGTAGGTACATGTGCATGATCTGTCCAGATGGGTCAGATGATAAACACTGAGCGACCGGAAGTTCATGGTGAGCCAGAGTGAAGGTATTCTGGGCTCTGAGAACAGCAGGGCTGGATTGTAATTTTGCTGTAGAAAAGTAGTGAAGAATGGTAGAATTTGGGTGTGGAAAGTAGGAAGCCACCAGCAGAGAACAAGCAGCAGCATTTTGCTTATCCCCTCAGGAGCTAAGACTGGGGCCCTTTGCAAATTCTACATCTGATCCTTGCCACTGACTTCCAGGGATGCATTTATAGACTGAAATCGCCTGCGGTCCTCACAGGCCAAAGCCAGGCAGGTCGGATGTGTCTAGCAGTGCAGACCACAAAAGGGAAATGAAGGCATCTGCCTACATGGCAGGCAGGTGGGAGGAGGCCCCAAGATTGCCTCTGATTATCTAAGGGCAGGACCATGCAGGCCCAGGTCCTGCCGGGAGACACCAAGAGCAGCCTGATGCAGTAAAGAACACTGGAGAGGCAGGGAGCTGGGTCCCACACCTAGCACTGTGACACCTTCCATGGGTGACAGTCAGTCCTTCCAGATGTCTGTCTTCTCTGTGGGAACCTTGAGTTTCCCTCACCGGCTGGGGCATTTCAGATGGAATACCACCCGTACCATAAACTGAATGCCCTGGCTTGCCCCCAGACCCCAGCTCACGAGGACGTCAGCCTCTCTGCTGTCTTTCCAGGTATTTCTGGAAGGTCATGGATGACATCTGAATGCTCGTGATCCCCAGCTACCTGTCTGGCCCATTTCCACTCGGTTCCACTGCCCCCCCACCCCGCCATACCTGCCCACCATGACTGAGAGAGCTCCAAAGCTGCCACAGGTTCTGTTGCACAGAAAGGAGAAGTCCCCTCTCCCTTTATGTTACCCTCTGTCTTAGAAAGATTTTGGGAAATCTTTCTGTCTTTACTCACAACCCACCAGTCCAGACTCACATGAGTCTATAGAATGATGGTAGGAGGGGGTTTGGGCCAGGAGACAGGCTGAAGAGTGAAAGAATCCACAGTGGATTCCCTTCTTCTCTGACAGCTGAGGCCACTATTCATGCCTAGCTTCTTCTTGGAAAATTATGACTAATAATAATAATAAACAGCCAACACTGATACAGTGCTTACCATGTCCCAGGCACTTAACATACGAGTATACCGTCTCTTTTAATCTTCACAATAGTCCTGCAAGGTACTTACTATTATTACCATAGATATTTTTCTAAATAGGACAGAAATAAAAGCACAGAGTGATTAAGAAATATGTCCAAGGTCACACAGCTAATAAGTGGCAGAGCCCAGATTAGAACCTGGGCTGTCTGGCTGTAGTCTGTGCTTTGACCCTCCTCCTGGGAGATTCTTGCACACTCTGCCCGTAGATTTCTGGCTGGCCTCCCCTACACCACAAAAGTGCAACAGAAATGCCAGGACATGCTTAACTCCCAGTTTAGGCTGCTGCCAGAGCCTCTGCTCTGTGACAGTGAAAAGTTAGATTAGCTCAGTGGTTCTCAGCCCTGCCTACAATAAGGAGCTTATTTTAAAAGGCCCATATCTGGATGGACTCCAGACGACTTAAATCAGATCCTCTACTTTTGTGTTTTGAAAGATGATTCTTATGAGCAGCTAGGGTTGAGAACACTTGGATGAGACAGAGTGTAAGGTTCTAGCACCTCGTGTTCTGTGGTGGTGCATCATCCAAAGCTACTGTTTGCGTGTGGATTGGGCCAGTGATCTGGAAAAGCCCCCTGAAAGCCCTACCTGGAACCCAGGCTACTCCAATTCTCCACCAGTGGGACAGGGCCCCTCAGGACCAGGCTCCCCAGGTCGGGGGTTAGAGAGCTACCTGGGAGCTGCTTTCCTTCGGTTCTAGGTACTTTCTAGAGAAGCCACACAGGGTTTTGGGGTGTGGAAGGCTAGAATGCCTTGCTTCAGGTTCCCTGTGCAGAGGATGGACTGCTTCCACCTGCATCTGGCCCCCAGAAAATTCCATGGTACAAACTAATACGACATGCTCTGAGTAATGCAGATAGGTGGCTGCTTTCTAGACCGTGATTCTGACACAGGTAAGTAATTTTGTATGTAATCCAACATAGAACTGGGGTCAAGACTTACAAAATTCCACCCATAATATGCCTGTCATCTAGGAGGTGCTCAGGTAACTTGATAACCTGGCAAGCACTAGCCACAGGTTATGTTCAAAATTAAGGACAACAGATTGGGGGAAAAAACTGCAGACACAATGAGAGACCCAGGGCCAAGTGCAGGCTAGAAGCAGTTTCTGCAGGATTGACTGCTCCAAGTCACTTGCAGGAAGAGAGCCAGGGACCCCATGTGCTGAACTGAAGAAACACACCAGTCTCAGATGGGAGAACCTGCAAAGCCATCTGTCACAAAGGTGACACGTGAGCTATCTCTTTGTTGCAGATGGTGACAAACACCTTCCGGACGGCCAGCATCCGGATCCAGAGCCAGGACCAGAGGCTGCTGACACTGTTGCTGGACAAGGACCATCGGCGTACTTTCAGGGATGTGGTCAGGTGAGGCTGGGCCTGCCATCCCTAGCGTTCCATGCCTCATGGGGCAAACCTAAGCTGCAGCCAGCCCTGCCATCTTCTGCTTCTAGCCCAGGACGTCTGGCCAGAGGCAGATCCTGTGCCAGGCAGGTGTCCCTAGTGGGCAGGGACTTAGGCCACTGCCCTATGACTCGAACACAGGAAGAAGGACAAATGAAGGGCTGACCCTGGACAGCAGCTGATATTTTAAAGTTTCCTGAGATTCCTCTATGCATATTAAGCCTGCACCCCTCCTGATCCAACCCCCGGTGCTGGCAGTGGCCCCTCCAACACAGGCTGACCTAATGTGGCAGCTGTGCCCAGTTAACATGACCCTTACGGGTCTCCCCTGGGGAGGTGTATTTGGGTCAGGAAAGTATACACAGTGACCCAAGCAGGCATGTCCACCTTTCCCAGTGTTCGCTCTAGGCGTAGGGTGCGCTTTCCTGTCCTGACCCTTCCTCTTCCCTCTGTTGGGCCCCCTCTTCTATACCCTACACTAAAGGGGCTACCTTTAAAATCCCTGAGCAGATTTTCTGAGATCGGTCTCCTGAGCTGGCCTTTATCCACCCACAGATTCGAGGTTGCTCCCTGCCCAGAACCGTGCTCCGGGGCCCAAAAGTCCAAAGCACTATGGCTCAGTTCACAGCAGCAGAAGGAGATGGAAAGGACCAAAGCCGAGCTCAAACCCCTTCAAATGCCCATCAACACATTCTCCGGCATCGTCCAGTGAGCCTGAAGAGGCAGTGGAGGTGCTGAGTCTGAAAGCCACTGGCCCCAGAGGAAGGATACACTAAGAGCCAGCGAGGGCCCAGAGTCCAGGAGGCTGGCTGTGGGGGGTGATGGAGCCGGGCCTACACAAAGGCCCCAGGATGGCCCGGGCAAAGCTGCACACACACAAAGCCCAGCTCCTTGTACAAATGTCCACCCCTTCGTTGATTGTCAGTTCCCACCTCTCCCACTCAAGCTCCCCACCCAGCCCTTAAAAGCAAAGTGAGAGCTGCTGTTCTGTCCAGGGCCCTGTGGCCTGGGGGAATATGGGAAGTAGGCAGATGCAACTACAGCACCTCCTACCCAGTCTGCTCCCTTCCCTCACTCAGGCCTCTGCCCACCTCACCCACTCCCAGGCGGGCGCCTCTCCCTGTTGAGAGGAAAGTGTCAGATTCAATAAACGCACACTAAAGTGTTCCTGCTTTTATCTAATACCCAGCAATATATGTATTTTAATAGAGATTAGGGGTGGTACTTAATCTAACTGAATGAATTTGCTTAGGCCACGTAAGAGTCTTGTGAAGTATTTACTGGTGTGTTCTGTCTATATACCAACCCTTCTCATTCACATTGACTCAGGGATTCCTGACCAGCACTGTCCCAAAACAGAGGTGGGAATGCAGGCTATTTTCAGAGGAACCAGAGATTAAAGACATCAAAATTCTTGGCTTTTGAGCTCAAACACTTACACCCCCATGTAAAACAGGGAAGATCAGTGACACAGAATCAGTTCCTTCACCCCCAGGACCAGGGGTGGGGTGGGGAAGAAAGTGACGAAAAGAACATAAAGGCTTCACATGAGCCCATCCCTATCACCTGGGCGGAGTCCCTAGGTACCGTGGGGGTGGGGGCGGGGGTGGAAGGATCCTTTTTGCATTTGGGGATCCCAGGGTAGAGAAGTGGGCACTTCACTTTTGGCCTCATTGGCCCAGGAACGGTGGCAAGTCCCAGGGCACATTCTCAATGCCTAGGGGAACAGTGTAAGAGGGGCTGCCTGGAGTGTCTGGGTGGATGGGCCCAAGGGCAGCCTTAGAGGGAGTCCCTGTGCCCCCATGGGCATGAAGAGCAGGTGAGGTTTTCCTCAGGTCATTGAAGCAAACAAGTCAAAGGGTCTGATGGTAAAAGGAAAGAGGTACAGCTGTGAGTGGCGGTGGGGACCACAGACCAGAATCCCAAATGATGGACACCAGCGTGGCGAGTGCCTCCCCTCAGTGGAGATCAGCCCCGGACAGGTGAAGATGGAGGAGCAGATGGATGTGAGCTCCTCCACTGACGCTGCAAAACCCAGGGAGGAGAGGGATTAGAGACAGCCCTCAATCTAACGGAGGTGGTTTTAAAGCACAGTGACTGATATCACTGAATACGAGTGAGTTTACCTGGAAGTGGCCAGATTCTTTTTTCTGCCATTGGGTGATGTGAACTGATTCATTTCAACTTGGGCATTCATAGTTCCTAGGTTCTTTAAGTAAACATTCACAGGGTTTACTGGTTGTTAGAGGTAGATGAGGGCTCTGGGCCTCCTCCCCCAATAATCTCTCTACCAGCTTGCAATGAAAGCAACTCCTAAACCATACACCCCCCCAAGTCCTCACCCCCAGCCAAATTCGGTGCTCTGAACAAACCTGGCAAGGCAAGTTCACTGAACAGGTGGCTGGACACTGGACCATCTTGGAGTAAAGCTCATGGCACCATTCCGAAGGATTTGGACTGCAGGAATATTTAGACTCTGTTCACCTAGGGAAGAAATGCTCCAAAAAATTATAACCAATCCATGTGACTTGGACACCATATATTTTGCCAGTGAAAGTTTACCAATATCTACCGTGCTAATTAACAAAGTCACTTTTGTTCTAAGATAATTGAAATGCTAGTATTTGCTGCCTCTGCAGTGTGGCTTTTTTATTATATGTTAGCTAACCACCTCTGAAGTGTGTATTCCCAAATTGGACGATTTAGGTGTAGGTTAAAACTACCCAATATATACATACTGTTTCAGGGACTGGGATGGTGGCCTGGATGTAGTGCTGGAGTGACACTCCAAGGCAGCCCTCAGCTGTCAGCCCTCTCTGGGGATAGTCCCAGCTGAGAAAAGTTGTGTCACCCAAAGTCATGCCCCTTCTAGGGGGAGCTCACATCCGATGAAACAGCTCTGGGCCCTGGGGACAAAAATAGCTGCCTTGCTGGAGCTTTGATTCTGATGGAGGCAGACAATAAATAAGATAAACACGTGAAATAGAAACCGGTGGTGTGTTGGACAGTGAGTAATACGTGCTATGGAGGAAAATAAAGCAGGGAAGGGGAGTGCGCGAGTCTGGGGAGGGGCTGGGATTTGGTATTTCAGTAAGGGTGTACAGGAACGGCCCCTGACAGTAACAGGGGGGTCCTTGTTGGGAGGGCATTTAAGTAAAGATCGGAAGAAGATGAGGGAGGGAGCTCCTATCGTGACTTCCATTCTCACTGTCCCCCAACCCCTGCCCCTGCCCCAAACAGTTTTACTCGCCTGAAGCAGTTTTGAGATTTAACTCAGGTCAGTGGACGACGCGAAGCAGCACCAGGGTCCTGGGGGCCCAGTTTGGAGCGCACCCTGCAGGCCACAGGCCGCGACCCTCGCGCACCTGCACACGTCCGGCAGGGGCCCGCCTCGCCCCAGGTCTTGGCAGGTGCGGCGGCAGGTGCGCCGGCCCCGCCCCCAGGTGCACTGGCCCGCGGGGCGGGGCCACTTCCGGGCCGGAGGCCGGACGTGGAGGCGGGGGCGGCGGTTGACCGGGTGACTGCGGCGCGGCCCGAGGCTGCAGGCACGGCTGGCTCGCCCCCCCGCATGACCCTCCCTCCGGGGGACATGCCGCCTCGCCCTCCTCGGCCGCGCCCGCCCGCTGCCCAGTTCCGCCCTCGGCCGGACCGGGTCTGACGGAGCCGGGCAGCCATGAGCGCCAACCCGCAGTGGGACATAAGCAGGGCGCTGGGAGTGGCCAGGCTCTTCCACGTGGTGTGTGGGGTCCGGGATGCCTGCGTGACCCCGTTTCTGACCCTCTACCTGAGGCAACTGGGCTTGGCCGCGCCCTGGGTGGGCATCCTAATGGGAACCAAGCACCTGATCGCAGCCTTCTGGGCTCCCTTCTGTGCCTTCCTGGCCAAAAGCTTCCAGAAAAGGAGGGCGCTTCTGATAGGCTCGCTGCTTGGCTCGGTGGGAGCCAGCCTGTTGATGGTCCTGGTGCCGCCGCTGGACAAAGATCTGGGGTACCGCTCCTGTAACGGCAGCCGCAGCGTGACCACCACAGTCCGACCCCCCGGGGTCGTACTAACTGTGAACTTCACCTTGGCCCCAGAGCCTGCCTCAAACCACCCAGCGGGGGCACCCAGCCTCCCAGCCAGGAGGAGTATTGGGATCCGGAACGCCTCTGGCTTCAGAAAAGGACCTGGGGCAAGTGTCCAAGAACCTTTCAGTTACCTACCCAGCTACTTTGTGAGCTCCGCTGAAGGAGCCAGGACCACATCCGGAGTTCATCCTATCACTTCAGGGGTGAAAGATGCTTCCCGGGAAGGTGCTTTTAAGGTGGTCAGTACTGCCCTCCCTTTGCTTGCTGAGGGTCCAGTGCTGGGAAGTCCAGCCAACTTGTCTGCAACCAACGGGGACACAGGGGCCCTTGACCTCTCCTTGGAAGGCTTACGATGGACCCTCATTCTCTCGTTGGGGGCCATGGCGTTCTGGGAGCTGCTGACAGCCCCTCTGGAGCGGGTTGCGGATGACAGCCTTTATGAGTACCTGGATTTTGTGGATGCCACTGACCGTTACAGAAACCTATGGATCTGGAGGCTTCTGGGCATGTCGGCAGGCGTGTGTGGCATTGCAGCCTTGGTGGGACAGCTGGACTGCTTCCTGATGCCAAGTGGCCCCCGGGGTGTGCTACACTTCTATGGCTACTCGCTGGTCAGCACCCTGGCTTTACTGGTGAGCATTGCATTTCCCATCCCCGCCTGCAGGTGGCGGGAGCCCAGCTACAAAACGGTCAAAGCACTGTCTCTGGTAGGAAGCGACCCCCGCCTCATACTCCTGGCCTTCACTGTCTTTCTGATAGGAGCCGCTACTAGCACAGTACAGAACTTTCTGTTCTGGCACATGGAAGACCATGGGAGCAGCGAGCTGGTCATGGGTTTCTCGGTCTCCCTGGGCTTACTGGGGGAAATTCTACTTCATCCGTTCAAAACAATGTTGCTTAGAAAACTGTCCAGGGCGGGCACGGTGGGGCTGGGGCTGGGCTGCCTCTCAGGGCAGCTGCTGTACTACTCTTTCCTCTGGAGCTGGTGGTCTGTCCTGCCTGCTCAGATCTTGAGCGCCATCAGCAGTGGGGCTCTGTGGTGGGCAGTGGTGGCCTCAATAGAGGACCTGGCCACTCCCAGAACGGAGAGACCTCTGAGTGCCATGTTCCGAAGCCACTTCTACGGGGGCGGGGCCAGCCTGGGCAGCTTTGTGGGGGGGTTTGTGGTGTCGCACTTCAGCCTGGCTGTGCTCTACCAGGCCAGCTGTGTGGTCCTGTTGCTCTGGCTGCTCTTGTTCCTGTCCATCCGGCCGAAACTGCCCCAGGAACAGAAAATCAACTACTCGAAGTTGCTGGCCGTGGAGGCGAGTGACACAAGCGACTCTGAGCAGGGGACTGAACGGGACTGGCTTGTGAAGGCCATGAGGGAGGAACACTCAGACTGGAAGGGCTGAGAGAAAGGCAAGATGTGCAGCTCTGGGAAGGAGCCAAAGGATTGGGCAAAACTCAGCCTGCGGAGGACAAAAGCCACGAGTCCCTCCTGGGGCTACAGGGAGGCTTGGGAGAGAGACAGCATGTCTATGCAGAAGCCCCCCGGGATCATCTCATTGTATGATTTTTCTTTACTTTTATAGTAAAAGGGGAGTTGGCTTTTTGCAGTTCAGTCTTTTTTAAATAATGGAGGAAAAATACATTTGCTAAAAAACAAAAAAAGTTCCCTTTGTGTTCTCCGTATTTTGGTGTGTAAGCTTGCAAGAGCTTTACTAGGACTGACCTGGTGCCACTGATTTCAGCCACGGCTGGAGTGCTCAGATCAAACTGGCAGTGCCAGGAAGGCAGTGGGGACCTGCAGGATTCAGGTTGCAGAGGGGGTGGTCGGCTTGGATTGAGTCATCCACATTCCTATGTGTCCTGCAGGGCATAAGCCTGATGCTATTAAAGCCATGCCGTGAGCAGGTAAGAATTGTACTGAAAACCAAGACTCTGCTCTCTCTCCTCCCACTGATATACAGGTGCTCACACTCACCCCCAGGTACTTAAGTTTCCAATAAGAGAAAATGATGGGAAATGACATATGTGTCCAGGGGAGAGAGGGTGGAGGTTAATAGGTTTTCATTCTTCTCTCAAATGTGTGTGTCACCGGGGATAGGCTCCTTAGGGTCGCTATACTCTATGGCTAACGCATTGAAGAAAAAAAGGAGAAATTCAATGTTAAGATTTAAGACAGCCATCACTTGAAATTTACTGGATAGTAGATAGTATTTACTATGTACACAGAACATACGATAATACCCAAATACAAACACATGTGTGTCCCCAAAACATAAACAAGAGGATGAAGGAACAGGACTTGGCTTAAGGAAAGAGTTAAAAGTAAGTGTGGTTTAGCCTGAAGAAGAGGAAAAGGTAGAGAAAGAGAAGCACGAGGTGGAAGAGGAGTGAGAGGTGGAGGGCGAGATGAGTAATATAATAGTTTAAGGATCTAAAAGATTTTATGGGGAGGATGCTGGGAAATTTGTGATTTGGCTACTTAATATTTGACTAGCCTCTATTTGTAAAGAATTGTGTTATTTGTCGTGGGAAATGCGAGAATGAATAAAATGGATAGCCCCTACTCTCAAGAAGCTGATAGCATAACTGAGAGATTTACTTCTGTACATGCACACATTTACAGGGAAGCACAGGACACTGTGAAAAATGCTGTGAAAAAAAGCATTACGGGAATTTAGAAAAGGGACAGATCATTTCTGATTCAAGAACTCAAGGAAGATTTTTGTGGAATTACATTTAAACTAAGCTTGAAGGATAGTAAACCTAATAGGTAGAGAGGGTGGTAACTCGAGGAAGGGTATTTTAGGCAGAGGGAATAGCATGAGCAAATTTACGGAGGTGGGAAAGCATGGGGTCTACTTGGAAAATAGCAAGAAATATAGCTTAGCTGGAGCAAAGGATTCATGGAGGGAATGCTGAAAGGTAAGGCTGGAGAAATAGCTTAGGAACAGATCATGGAAAACCTTGATTCTGTAGGTTTTGGGCAAACCATGAAAGGTTCTGGACAGGGTCATGACAGGTGAGGACTGCACTGAGCTTCAAAAAAAATAATCAGCTTTATTGACATATTATTGACATATAAGAAACTGTGCATATTTAAATTATACAATTCGAAACGTTTTTAACATACGTACATATATACTTGTATGTACGTATATACATATATATGTATTGGTATGCTTATTATGTATATATAGATATGGATATAGATATATAGATGTATATACAAACAGACACACACACTATGGTGTCTGTGGTTTTTTATAGGGGCTTCATGACTCATTGAGTCATTGGCCCATGACTCAATCTTTAGTCCCTCTCTCTTCCTCAGAAATCAGGCTATCAGGATATCACATGGCTCAAAGCCCCAAATTTCTAACCACATGGTTGGTCTTTCTGGCATGGCCAGCCCCCTTTCTGAGTCACCTTGTTCACATAAACACAGATGTGGTCTGAGAGGCCCACTATGAATAACAAAGATACTCTTATAACTCGGAAAAATTCCAAGGATGTAGAGGCTACCTCTCAGGCAGGAGGAGCAAAGACCAGCCAGAAGTTCTAACAGAAAAACATGTACACAAACAGAACAAGACAGGACCAGCTAAATGTCAAGTGAGAAGTTCAAATAGTGAGTATTTCACGAAGTCTAGGGCAGGTATGCTGGTTGAGGGCTGGGGCATTCAGAAGACACCCTCAATGGAGATAATGAAGTCGACTTGCATATTGAAGGAAGGATTGGGTCATAGAGACTTAGTCTTTGAGTTGTGACTTTTACTCTATTGACTAGCCAGTAGGTCAGTTAAGCTTCATAAAATCAAAAGTAAATAAATTTCTTAGCTCCCAACCTTATGGCTATCAGAGATACTGAGTTCTAACATATCTTGGTTCCAGCTAAAAGGAAAGTAAATATTGAATGAGCCATTAACTTTTATTCTAAGTCTTACTTAAATCATTATTTCCCAAATAAGTTTTGTAGAATACTTAATCCCTGTAGGATGGGGGTAGGGACATTAACAAAGATTCTGTGGCTAGAAAATGATATAAATTATTGTCACCTCTTAAACTTACAATATATATTAGCAATTAAAGACTCAGAAACGCCCTGTAGTCAACACTCGTTCAGCTCTGTTGGACCTGTAATTCCTCTTATACATCCGGTATCACAACCTTCTTCCCGGTTACACCGTCCACTATCTCGCAGAACTAGTATTCCCTAGAATAGACCTTGGAAAACACCAACGTTGGTGGTTTTCTGTGTGACTTGTCAACTCAGCAGAGTCGGTGATCGTTGACAAACCTGGGCTACCACACCCCAACTGGCAAGAATCGTGGGTATCCCTGCCAAGAACTTGGCAAAGCGTATCTCATTAAGTCAGATCATCAATTCATTTCACAGGTGAAGTAACTAAAGTTCAGGAAGGTTAAAGTTCAAAACCAGTTACATTTGAGCCCATCCTCTCAACCTCTATGTAAAAACTGATTCTGATAAATGAAGAGGCTACTCCTAGCAGGGGAGCGAGTGATGACCCGTGGTAGGGGCACGGTGGGGACGAGTTACTAGGGTGGCTTGTGGATTTTTGTATGAGGAGTCGTGGAAAATAGGTTGGAGACATGGGCTGTAATCAGATTTGCACATCCTCAATGCCACTCTAGGGGAAAGGGAACTCACACAGGTTGAACTATGCCTGCCTTCTCTGTGCCTAACACCTGCATGTGACAATGCTTATAATCCTCACAACACTAATGCTCATTTTACCGCAGGGGAAACTGAGGCACAGGAGGTTAACTGACTTAGCTGTTCAGGGTCATGACCATTAGGTGGTAGAGCATGGCTTGAACCCAAATCTGACCACTGCAAATCCCATGTCTTTTCTCCAAATATCATGCTGCTTCCAGGAAGTGAAGATTTTACCAGCCAGTGGAGAGGCACTGAAAGTTTTTGTACTCTCTCTTGCCAGTTGCATTGTGAAAAATGTGTCTGAGTTGGGGGAGCTTCTGTTTTGGACAGACCATTGCAACTGTCCAGGCAGGAAGGAGCTGTATCTCAAAAGCATGTGAGATATGACCCAGCAATCCCTCTCCTGGGTATCTACCCCAAAAATCTGAAAACATTTATACATAAAGACACGTGTGCTCCAATGTTCATTGCAGCTTTGTTTACGGTGGCCAAGACATGGAAACAACCAAAATGTCCTTCGATAGATGAATGGATAAAGAAGTTGTGGTATATATACACAATGGAATACTATTCGGCGGTAACAAAAGATGATATAGGAACATTTGTGACAACATGGATGGATCTTGAGAGTATGATGCTAAGCGAAATAAGTGAGACAGAAAAAGCAGAGAACCATATGATTTCACTGATAAGTGGTATATAAACCAAAAACAACAAAAGAACAAGACAAACAAATGAGAAACAAAAACTCATAGACACAGACAATAGTTTAGTGGTTACCAAAGGGTAAGGGGGGGTGGGGGATGGGAGATAAGGGTAAGGGGGGTCAAATATATGGTGATGGAAGGAGAACTGACTCTGGGTGGTGAACACACAATGGGATTTATAGATGATGTAATACAGAATTGTACACCTGAAATCTATGTAATTTTACTAACAATTGTCACCCCAATAAATTTAAAAAAAAAAAAAAAAAAGCATGTGAGGATCTAATGACAAGGAAATGTCCCAAGGATGAAGGACTGACAATTCAGTTCGCAAACTTGTTGCAACAATGTTGCTAACCTCTTTTTATATCAGAAGAATTATTCATTATGAATTTGTACCAACTGCACAAACAGTTACCAAGTTTACTATTTGGAAGTTCTGAAAAGGCTACATGAAAAAGTTAGATGAAAACGACCTCAACTTTTCACCAACAATTCATAGCTCTTGCATCACGACAATGCACCAGCTCACAGGGCACTGTCTGTGAGGGAGTTTTTTAGCCAGTAAACAAATAACTGCGTTGGAACACCCTCCCTACTCACCTGATCTGGCCCCCAATGACTTCTTTCTTTACCTGAAAATAAAGGAAATATTGAAAAGAAGACATTTTGATGACATTCAGGACATCAAGGGTAATACAATGACAGCTCTGATGGCCGTTCCAGAAAAAGAGTTCCAACATTGCTTTGCAGGGTGGACTAGGCGCTGGCGTCGGTGCATAGCTTCCCAAGGGGAGCACTTCAAAGGTGACCATAGTGATATTCAGCAATGAGGTGTGTAGCACTTTTTCTAGGATGAGTTCGTGAACTTAATTGTCAGACCCCGTATGTGCTATGTACTGAATTGTGTCCCCTCCAAATTCATTGAAGCCCTAACCCCCAATATTTAGTGGGTCCTTTAGGAGGTAATTAGGGTGAAGAAGTCATAAGGGTGGGGCCCTCTTCCGATAAGATTGGTGTCTTTATAAGAGGAGGAGGAGACATCAGAAAGGGTTCATGCACATTCTTCCTCTCCACCTCTTTCTTCTCTCTCTCTCTCTCTCTCTCTCTCTCTCTGCCTGTCCCTCTGTGAGAGCACAGAAGAAAAGCCATGTGAGGACCAATGAAAAGGAAGACATCTATAAGCCAGGGAGAGAGGCCTCACCAGAAATTGAATTTACCAGCACCTCGATCATGGACTCCCAGCCTCCAGAACTGTGATAAAATAAATGTTGTTTAAACCACCCAGCCTGTGGTGTTTTCTTATGGTGGCCTGAGAAGAGTAACACAGTGTGCAAAGGAGTTTCAGAGCTGGAATCAATTATACAGCCCTTGGCTTTTGATTGAATAATGAGGTGAAGGGTTAAGGAAGAAGGAGGTACAAGGATCAGGGATGATTTTGCAATTTTGAACCCATGTGACGAAGGAGAAAGTCTGTAGAAATGGCAGAATTCAGAATGACAGAAAAGCAATGCATAGATCATAAAAATTAAAGACAATACAGCAAAAACATTACTCATAATCCTGCTAGCTTCCTTCTACAATTGCTGACTGGCACTGAGACGAGGGACATCACTGTTTGGTGACATGGGAAAGAGCAGAAGACATTCCCAACATCCAGAGGCTTTTCATAGCCACCTTTTGAAACTTCACTTTCTTTTCAAGCCTGGTGGGAAATAGTTTGGAGAAATGAGGTTGGACTGACGTTCTTTTCAAACCTGGGAGCTGGTGGTCTGTGAAAGGAACGTGATTTGGTGAGGTGTCTTCTGCTACAGAGTGAAGTTTAAGATAAGACCCCTTGGGGCAAATCACTTACCCCACTGAGTCTCAGTTTCCATGTCTGAAAAACAAGGGCCTTGGCCGCCATCCTGATCTACCAAATTTGTGCCACTTGACTATGACATGATTCTTTCCTTTGAGCAGCCCCAAGTATTACCTCCTGAGGAGACAGGCTACCCTAATTCTGCCATTGTCACTCCGCCCACCTCAGCCCTTCTCACCTGGCAGAGTAGCACGGCATCCTGGAACACGAGGGGTGACAGGACATTGAATGTCCATTTCCTTCCCTGAATCTGGCACTAAGTCCCTGGTCTGGTGTGCAGTGTGGCCATATTGAGCCCCAAGCCCCAGGGGAAGGGGAAAGAGAGAGCCCCTAGCCCCGCCTACCCTCAAAGCCAGGGCCCAGGGGGTGGTGGGATGAACCAGAGGGTCATTCTGTGGGGACTGGGATTGCGTGCCTGTGGGTGGAAACTCCAGCGTGGGGTCTGTGGTGGAAGAGGGAGGCTTGGGTAAGCACCTTTAGTGTGGGGAACTCATTTCTGGTGGCATCCAACTTGCGACTCCTACACCCCTTTGCAAGGGGTGAGGGCATCCTTCAGGCCTGAGAAGCCATTTTCTACCTCCACGTGGGGGTGGAAGCGCCATCAGCTGGAGCTGAAGAGGGCTTCTGAGAACAAAGACTAGGAGGGTGAGAGGGAGGAAGAGATTCCACCAGCAGTTCAAAAGTATTCCACCAGGGGGCAGCAAACACACTGGGAAAACTCCCCAGTGGCTTCCTTGGGCAAACCCAGTCCTGTGCCCTTCCCCAAAACTTCAGCTCAGGACGAGGTGGGCTCCCTGAAGACCCTTCAATTCTTGGAGCCTGGAACTACAGAAAAACCCAAGAATCAGGTGCCAGTGCTGAGCTGGCTTTGCGTGAGAGATAAGAGGTATGTCCTGGAGAGGGGCCTGGGTAAAGGGGACAGCTGCGAGGGTTTGCACTGGATTTGGCCAGTAAGAAGCACAGGTACCAACAGCCATGCCAGTCCAGAGCAGCCCTAGGCATTTCTTCCTGAGGATACAGGCTACCCTAATGCCACTTAAGTCTTGGTCAGGGTGGGTGGGAGTCGGTGTGGGTGTAAAAGAAACAGGAGAAATGACTGCACGTTCCACTTGAGTTTCCTAGAACTGATAAGGTGCCAGATGGGGCAGAGCCACAAAAATATCAGTTTCACAGATCCTCACTTCCTGCTTCTCAGCCCGCATCCCCTTAAACCTTGATTGCCCAAGACTCATCAATTTATATCTGGGTACCTGCAGAGAGGGGCTCTGAGTGTTTACAGATAAGTCTGATCTCACCAGGCATTCACTGGGCCCCCATGACCAATGGAAAAAGATGAGAGGATTTGTCACAGGAGACCTTCAAGAAAATCCTGAGACCCTCTGCTATCACCATGTTACAAAGTCTTCCTTTTCTCAAGAAGCAGATGGCATCAACAATCTTTCTATTGTTCTTGGCAAGTTAAGTCAAAATCTGTGTGCCCTTTTCCCAGAAAAGAAACTACACTTCCAGGAAGGAGAGAATCTAACATGTATTTTTGCTTAGAGGTTGTACTGGCTGGCCTTCTAGGTTTTTCTTGGAGAGAAAGTGAGAAGCTTGCCCTCAGTAAGATGGATTAGGTGAGAGATCCACTGAACCTGCCTTAAATGAAGTCAGAGAGCTGTGAATGGATGCCACCAGGGGTCCACCATTTCTAAGGAAAGTTGTGAGAAAGATCTGAATGTCTTCCCCTTCACTATAGCTGCTTCCCTTCCCTCAGAGCCCAGCTGTGAGCAGCAAACACAGCTGGCTGTGTCTGTCCCTGGGACTAGTGAGCCAGACCAACTCAAGGAATCTGGATGTTTACACATTTGAAGAAATCCTGCCTTCCACAGAAGGCCAAAGGTAGTGTGGGTAATATCTAAATTTTGCTTAGCATTGTCTTAGATAGGGACTAAAGCAGCATTTAGAAAACAAACTAATTTTAAAAAATAACTCTTCTTTGTTAGTTGGTGCCTAAAAATCTTTGTCTCAGTGCAACCAAAGGAATCTAAGTAGGGACGACCTGGGAGAGAAGCGCCACCAGGTGCCACGACTACTTTCAAATTTGGGCCCACCACCACCTTCATGGCCACCACCAAAGGAAATGAGTAATAGGCTTCACAGGTGGAGGACAGACTGCAAAGAGGCAGGTCTAGCGTCAAAGGACACAATCAACAGAGTGAAAAGGCAACCTACAGAATGGGAGAAAATATTTGCAAATCATACATCTGACAAGGAGTTAATATCCAGAATATATAACAAACTCCTACAATTTAACAACAAGGAAACCCCAACAATCCCAAGTTTTAAAATGCAAAGGACTTGAAGAGATATTTGGATAACCATGTTCGTAGCAGCATCATTCACAATAGGCGAAAGGTAGAAGCAACCCAAGTGTCCACTGACAGATGAATGGATAAACAAATGTGGTATACACATAGAAAAGAATATTATTAATCTTTAAATAGGAAGCCATTTCTCCAAGGAAGACATACAAGTGGCCAACAAACACATAAAAAGATGCTCCGCGTCGCTAATGATTAGAGAAATGCAAAACAAAACCACAATGAGATACCAATTCACACCCATTAGGATGGCTAATTAAAACAAAACAAAAAACAGAAAATAACAAGTGTTGACAAAAATATGGAGAAATTGTAACCCTTGTGCACTGTTGGAGGGAATGCAAAATGATGTGCGGTCAAATGGAAAACAGTATGGCGGTAACTCAAAAAATGGAACATAGAACTACTATATGACCCAGTAATACTACTTTTGGTGTATACCCAAAAGAATTAGAAGCAGGGTCCGGAAGAGATATTTGGATAACCATGTTCGTAGCAGCATCATTCACAATAGGCAAAAGGTAGAAGCAACCCAAGTGTCCACTGACAGATGAATGGATAAACAACTGTGGTATACACATAGAAAAGAATATTATTAATCCTTAAAAAGGAAGGAAACCTATCACATGCTCCAAAATGGATGAACCTTGAGAACACTATGCTAAATGAAATAAGCCAGTCACAAAAAGACGAACACTGTATAATTTCATTACATGATGTCCCTAGAGTAGTCAAATTCAGAGACAGAAAGTAGAATGGTGTTTGCCAGGAGCTGGGCGGGTCCCTAGAGTAGTCAAATTCAGAGACAGAAAGTAGAATGGTGTTTGCCAGGAGCTGGGCGGAGTGGGAAATGGGAAGTTGTTTAATTAGGTATAGAGTTTTAGTTTTACAAGATAAAAAGAATTCTGAAAATTTGGTTGCATAATGATGTGAATGTATTTAACACTACTGAACTGTACACTTTAAAATGTGTTAAGATAGATTTTGTGTGTGTTTTACCACAATTAAAATATTTTTACAATAAAAAAGGGCAGGTCTAACAGAAATAGAATCTGTCTCTGCCTGAGTTTGGCTCTTGGAGCTGAGGGTTTTGGAGTGGGAAGTAGGATTCCTATCCCTGACCTTTGAAGTGCTAAGAAAAGTTGAGATTCCACGAGGAGGGAAGGGGCATGTTTCATTCAGCAAAGCAGCTACTCCTTCTCTCTTCAGCTACTAAGACTTAGCAAGGCCTAAGCAAGTGGAGGGCCGGGAGAATGGTGTTCTTCACCCCAACGGCATTTAAACTGTTTGGAAAATGAAGGAATTTCAGGGAACTCACAGCCCTGCTAGATGTCTCCCTAGATTTGTGAGCAAGGATAATGCCTTGCATTTTCAAAAGTATTTTTCTCCCAAGATTTTCTAGTTGTGATTTGTGACCTTTGTTTCCAAATACAATTTTAAATTAACCAAGGTTAAGTTAAAACATTTGAAGCTGGAAGCTCGTATTTCCACAATATCCTTTGTTCAGTTTTCTGTCAGGTTTCCTCTTTTTTCATTTCTTTTCTTGTTGTTCTGCAGCAGTATCTTACATATTTCAGATATTAATCCTGTGTGGATTTTCATGATGGAAATATCTTTCTCTAGTCTGTCACCCCCGCCTGCTAACTTTGTCTCTGGTATCCTTTTTTGAACAGGAATCCTTGATTTTGATGTAATCAAACCTTTACATTTTTCCTCTTACAATTTGTTTTGAGGATCTTATTTAAGACTCTTTCTTACTATGCCCCACTCCCAGGTTACAAAATATCTTCTACATTTTTCAATAATCTTGAACATAGCAAATTTTGACATTGTAATTCAGCACAAGTCATAGTTTTAATCTCTTACATTTAGGTCTTTAATCTATTTGGGGTTGCTTCCACATATGCTTAAGATAGAGATCCACCTTTATCTTTCTCATTTAACCTATTTTTAAAACACCATAAACTAAATAACATACCTCACTGATTTTATGGTACTATCTCTGTATACCTAGGTCTGCCTTAGAGTTCTCTATTTAGTTTTATTAATCTATTTGTTCCTGCACTGATGTGATACTGTTTCTAGCACTTGGTTTTTGCTGCCTCAGCGTTTGGTAAGGTGAGTTCTTTGCTCTTATTTTTCAAGCTTTATTTTCTTTTGTAAATTTTAGAATAATTTTGTCACCATCCCCCCCAAATAAAGTCTGGAATTTTTATTGGAATTGCATAGAATTTGTGCATTCATTTGGAGGAATTTAGCATCTTTACAATGTTAAGTCACTTTATTAATGAATATGGTATAACTCTCCATGTATTCAAGTCTTCTTTATGTCCGTTAATAGAGTTTTAAATTTTACTCCATAAAGATCTTATGTGGTTTTCATTATATAAGGTCCTAAATACTTGATAGTTTTTGATGCTACTGAGAAAGTCTATTTTACTTTCTCTTAAATTTTCTAATTGGTCATTGACTATGCCTTGTAAAACAAAAACAAAACCCTATTGTTTTTTTGTGTGCTGGGCACAATCTCCATCTATCTTGCTAAACTCTTTTTTAATTCTATGTCTCTTGACTCAGTTGGGTTTACTATGTAAATGAGCATATCATCTGCAAATAATAACAGTTTTGTCTTTACCCTGTTGGCTACTTTTGTTGTTACTGGTGTTGGTGTTGGCCATCTTAATGTATTAGTAAGCACTTCTAATATCTAATACCATATGGAATCGTAGTGGTAAAGTAACCATTTTGGTTTTGTTCCAAACCTTAAAAAGATGCATCTAAAGTTTTCAACATGATGTTTGCTGAAGGTTTTATTAAACAAAAGAAATTCTCTTTTCTTCCTAGTTTTCATAACATTTTCATCTTAAACTTTATTAAATGTCCCGCATCTATTGAGATCATGTGATCTTTCTTCTCAAATTTGTGTAGAGAATTTTACATTAATATACTTTTGATTTTTAACTAACTTGAATTCTTATATAACCCCTATTTGATTCTGATAAATTGTATTTTTTAAAATATACTGTTGGATTTGGCTGGCCAATAATTTTTTTTTTTCATCAATGTTCACTTTGTTTTCTTTCCTTTTACTTTCTTAATCAGTTTTGTCATTTTAGTTATACTAGCCTCATAAAATAAGTAAAGCCACTTTCCCTACCTTTTAAATTATCTATTTTATGGCAAAACTTGTATAAGATAAGAGTCATCTGTTCAACAAATGGTAAAACTGATTGTGCCCAGAGGTCAGTAGGAACAAGTTTTCTTTTGTACAAGAAAACTGTATATGAGTATTACACTGATGAAAGGTTTGTGTTTAGTATTTTCAAAGGGCCTGTTTTTAGTTTTGTTAATTTTATGCATTGTTTTTGTTTTCTCTTTTCATTTCTGCCATCATGTTTGTTACTTACTTCCTTCTTATTTTTGTGGATTTGCTCTGTTGCTCTTTTTCTTTTTTACTTCTTGAGTTACACACTTACCTCATCTGTTCTCATTATTTCTCATTATTTCTCATTTTTTCATATATGTAGTAAAAAATTTTAATTTCCCTTATGTATTACTGTAGTGAAAATCTTGACATTGTAATTCAGTATAAACTTTGGCATTGTAATTCAGTTCTAAGTATTTCATAATTTCCCTTGTCATTTCCTCTTTAGTCCAAAGGTCATTTTTTCTAGGAAAAGGGGATTTTTAAGTGTTCTTTTAAAATTAAATTCAAACTTTATTTCAATATGGTTGGAAATTGTAACCAATATTGTTCTTTGTAATTTGTGGAGATTTCCTTTGTTAGGTATTAAGAGGTGCAGGTGTTTGTGTACACATATTTTAGTTCAAGATTGTATTAGTCAAATATTCTATCCTACTTATTTTGGGTCTGATTGATGTATCCTATTCTAAAAGAGTTGTGCTAAAATCTCCAAATATAATTTTTGATATATCCATTTCCCCCATTTTAGCTGTTTGTTGCTTTATATATTTTGAGGCTACATTGATGGGTGCATATACATTTATGATTTTTTCTTCTTGATTAGTATGTAATTCCTTATTAGTATATAACATTTGTATTTGTTCCTTATGTTATATTTTTTACCTTAAATTCATTTTTTCTTCAGATGCTATGATTGCTACCCTGAAGTACTTTCTTTTTTTAATGTGCCAGAGCTTTTTAACCTTTTATTTTGCAATTTTGCTAAAATGATCTCTTGCTAACATATATTATTGCATGTTGTCTTTATAGCCAATCAGAGAGTCTCTGTATTTTGATTTGTGAGCTTAATTCATCATCATTTATATTTATTAATGTTATTTTAGGACTTCTTTCTGCTACCTCATTTTGTGTTTTCTATTTATTATACTTTCTTGCTACTCTTTTATATCTTTGGACTAGTTCAGAATTTCCTTCCGTCAAATGAAAAGTCTGGATTTTCTATTTTCTATTGACAAGATCAAATTATTCTGTAGAACATAAAACATTTCACTTATATTCTCCTCATGGTTAACCATAACTTATGACCCTTACTTATGTATATTCTTTCCCCTGTCAATTTCTTAAGCTTAAAAAGGACAAGTACCGTAGCATACTTCTATAACCCTCCGGTCTTTCCTCCTTCCACCAGTATCCTATCTTATTCTCCTTCCCCAGCCATGCTTCTAATCTATGACTTTATTTCTGGATTGTCATATATATTATATATGACAAATATATTATATATGACAAATATATGCACACACACACACAGGGGGTGCCAAAAAAATGTATATACATTTTAAGAAAGGAAAAAGTTGTATTAAAATTGTAATACTATATACCAATAACAAAGGATAAATACAAGTCATGAGCATACATTTTTTTGGCACCCCCAATTTTGTGTGCCAAAATATATATATATATATTTCCCCCCCAGGGGATAAGCATTGCTTATTAGATAACATTACACTTTCTAAGATATGGTTTCCCCTTTACATGCCTCATTTCTTCAACCTGGATTCATTTCCCAACTTACTGAGGTTCTTCTCTTTTAAAAATACTTTCAAGGAAGATCGACTTCTGGAATGGTGAAGTGAGGATCTTGGTGAACCACTCTCCCATAAAAACAACAAAAATACTAGCAAAACAACTTAAATCAACCATTTCAGAACTCTGGAAATGTACCAAAGTCACTGAATGAACTGAAAACCATCTATCCAAGAGAAACTACCGAACTTCAATAAGACAGTGGTGTCTGTGGAATTTTCACTTGGGCCTATTCCCAATTTTCTCTTTCCCTCCCCATTTTGGTGGCCTAGTAGCCATGAAAAGTCAGCAGTCTCAAAGCTAAAGGAGGAAGACTGACCTCTTTTGGAGCTCTGTTAAACGCTCCATCCCTAGAGCACAGTCAATATTTTGTCCAAATTAGCATCTACCTGGAAAATACCCATTCCAAGGTGCTGTGGCTATGTGATTTGACTCCCAGCTGGGTAGGGGCAGTCAGGGTAACCACCCTAGGGCATTACCAAAAACAATAGCAATCTGCTGGCAATATCTCAGCTGCCTAAGTCTGTGATTTTGGTTGGAGCAAACAAGAACATGGCCAACTACAACAAAAGTTTAAAAGTAAGCCCTGGAGAACTGAAAAACCACAGGGAACTTTGAAAAGCTCCAACATATTCTTGGGGATCTAGAAGGCTGCACACATATGCACGCTTGGGAAAGACCTTGGCTAGAAGGCCCCAGTCACTCACCTCTGGCTGACCTTCAAGCCCTGTGCACTCAGGAAATGAAAGCTAAGGCTGTTCAGGCATTCAAACTGTCTGAAGTTTGAAGGTGTGCCTTCAGAGAGTTTCCCTTGTCAAAAGGTAGAAGACATATAGACAAGACATTTAAGGAAATCTTCAAACCAATCACTAACTCACCACTAAATTATACTGAACTAGAAATGAACCCTTGGAAACCAGATTTAAAAACACAAACTTAAAAAAAGACTCGAGGGCTGCACACTGCAGGGAATATAGAATCTATAGAATTAGTTCAGGAAAGTCACTAAACAAATAAGCAGCAACAAGAAAATAATCACGTTAGTAGTAGTAGTAATAATAATAATAATACAGCAAAACTACAAACCAAGGGAGAGGGAATCTGATTTCAAGTTGTCATAAATACCAATTAAATGTTTAATTTTTGGCAAAAATTTACAAGATATGTAAAGAAATATAAAAGTATGCTACATACACAGTAAAGCAAACAGCCAACAAAAAATATCTCTGAGGGGGCACAGATGTTTAATTTAGTAGACAAGGACTCTAAATCAGCTATTATAAATATATTTTAAAAACTAAAGGGTACCATGTCTAAAAAATTAAAGTATGACAACAATGTCTCACCAAATAGAGAATAATAACAAAAAAAATAGAAATTACAAAAAAAGGAATCAAATAGAAATTCTGGAGTTGAAGTGAAAAATTCATTAAGCAAATTAGGGCTATCAGAAGAAAGAATCAGCAAACTGGGGATAGGTTAATAGAGATTATACCGTCTAAGGAAAAGAATGAAAACAAACAAACAGAGCCTCAGAGACCTAGAGGATACCTTCAAGTATACCACATATACCTAATAGAAGTCCCAGAAGGAGAAGAAAACATAGGGAGAATAAAGATTATTTGAAAAAATTGTGATTAAAAACTTCCCAAATTTGTTGAAAACAATTAATTACTCATCCAGGACAGTTAACAAACTCCAAGTAGAATAATTCAAAGAAATCCACACCTACACACATCATAGTCCAACTGGTGAAAGTCAAAGACAGAAAGAAAATCTTGAAGGCAGTAAAAGAAAAACCATTTATCATGTATCAGGAAATTTCAATAAGATTAACAGCTAACTCCTTATCAGAAATGATAGAAGCAGATCAACAAACAAGTGTTGGAGAGGAGGAGGAAAAAAGGGCACCCTTGTGCTCTGTTGGTGGGATTGCAAATTAGTGCAGCCACTATGGAAAACAGTGTGGAGGTTCCTCAAGAAATTAAAAATAGAACTACCTTATGATCTAGCAGTTCCACTTCTGGGTATTTTATCTGAGGAAATCCAAAACACTAATTCAAAAAGACACATGCACCCCTATGTTCACTGCAATGCTATTTACAATAGCCAAGATATATAAGCAACCTAAGTGTCCATCAGTAAACGATTGGATAAAGAAGATGTGGTACAAAAAGGTTTTCTCCCTACAAATCTGTAAGGAAAAGACCAACAAGCCCAATCAACTGATGGGCAGAGGTTAATACAGGCAATTCATAGAAAAGGAAATACAAATGGATTGACCCAAAAATCCCACTTCTTGAAACTTATCCTACAGATATACCTGCTTGTAACTGAAATGATATTTATACAAAGATACTTATTACAAAAAAATGGAAATAACCCAAATGTCCCTCAAAGAGACCAGTTAAATAAAGTGTGATATATCCACATAATGGAACATTATGCAATTAAAAGCAGCCCTTCACGTATTGATATGGAGAAATACCTAACATATATTAACAAACTCGAAGTAAGGGGCAGAACAATGTCTATATGCCACCTTTTATATAGAAAGGGAGAAAAATAAGAATATTCATGTCTGCTTGTATTTGCATAAAGAAACTCTGGAAAATACACAAAAAGTAATGAAAGTGGCAATATTTGGAGAAGGAGTGGGAACTGGGTGGATGAAAGATGGGATGGAAGTTAGACTTTTCACTGTACACCTCTTTTTTGAACTTTTTGAACCACAAGAATAATTTATCTGTTCAAAATTTAAAAATTAAATTAAAAATACTTTTCTACTTGTCTTTGATATTCTTAAATTTCACTGTACTATGTCTACATGTGATTGTTTTTTCTTAGAGAAGAGTTTTTTTTCAAATTGAGGTCTCTTCTGGAAAAATTTGGCCATTATTTCTTCAAATATTCCAAATATTCCTCTCCATTTTTTTCTTCTTATGAAATTCCCACTATTATTTAGATTTTCTATTCTTTATTTCAATCCTTTGTAGTTTAGCTTTTATTCTTTCTTTATCTCTTCCTGATGCCTCTGGAAGAGTTCCTAGAAATGGTCTTCCAATCACTAATTGTTCTTTTTCTGTACCCATCCTGTATCAATGGAGTTATTTCACTGTTTTCATATCTAGTATGTCCATTGAATTTGTTCATCATTTTTGTTTGCTTCTGGCTTCATGTTTCCAATATATTCCCTCA
Source organism: Rhinolophus ferrumequinum (assembly GCF_004115265.2). Taxonomy (NCBI): domain Eukaryota; kingdom Metazoa; phylum Chordata; class Mammalia; order Chiroptera; family Rhinolophidae; genus Rhinolophus; species Rhinolophus ferrumequinum. The sequence goes on from NC_046304.1 coordinate 10,341,051, forward strand.
TTTCTAGAAGGATATTTGTTATACTTATTTTAAATTCTTATTCCTTTGATCTATTACCATGTTTCCCCAAAAATATGACCTAGCCAGACAATCAGCTCTAATGCATCTTTTGGAGCAAAAATTAATATAAGACCCGGTCTTATTTTACTATAAGACCGTGTATAATATAAGTATAATATAATATATGTAATGTAATACCTGGTCTCATATTAATTTTTGCTCCAAAAGCCGCATTAGAGCTGATTGTCCAGCTGGGTCTTATTTTCGGGGAAACAGGATGCTTCCTTTGGTACAGTTTCTTCAGTCTGTTGACTTTTATAATGGTTGGATTCCTCAGGCATATCCTGTTATTTTTCATCATGTACTTACATGTCCTTGACCTCACCAACTATCTTGGCTGGCAATGTGTACTTGGGCAGTCAGAGACCCTCTGATATTGCTGTCTGAGAGCAACCACTCTCCTTTTGCCTCTCCCAACCAGGCAATACTGTTTCTCAGTAAATCTTCTGGAACCTCCACCCTAGACATTGCCCTTTTCCAGGGGCTGCCTCCCTCTCTTGCAACTCCCTGTTCTGTGGAAGAAGGAACACTTACCTGGGTGCCCCTGATCTGCTCCAATGCTGCCACCTTCTCATCCTACTTCTCTGGGCTAGCACTAAGTTGGCACTGGGTCAATGTAGTTTTCTTGCCACACGTGGCAATAGGATATGTGCAGCAATCTTCCCAGAGCAATGTGAAAGAGAAATGGCACAGTCTGACCCTCATTCTTGGTATCTGGCCCTCTTCTGCTCCAGACTGCCATTTCACAGAGAGAGAGAGACATCTAATCACTTTCTGCCTCCATAGGGGTTTCCTCTTAGTTTCTGTGTTTAGTTCAAGGATCCATCAACCTCCCTCCCACCTCTGCACCATCTCCAGGGAGAGAAGCAAAGAGCCTCTCCTGGTTTGGAATCTTGTGGGAAACCTAAAGTTAGTCTCATTTGGGATCCCAGCTTTACCGTTGCTGAAGATGAAGTTAAATCCCCAAGTCTCTTTTATAGATAGATAGATAGATAGATAGATAGATAGATAGATAGATAGATAGATATGGAAGTTTGGAAGAGATGATCTCAAGTTGTTCTAGCTCTAAAATTCTGTGGTTCCATGTGGTAAATGAAGAGGCAGCAGGTAATAGACATTGAGATATTTTAAGACTACAGTTTCCAAGGAGATAAAGAGCCATAATGGGGAACACCCAACAAGAGGGTTATTAGCAAAAATGGATGCCAAGTTTAGAAGGAGGAATGTCAATCACATTTCGAGGAACGAAGAGAAGAGGGAGGACGTTGGCAGAGGTTCACAGGAGAAAAGAAGTACGAAGAATCAGCAAGTGAGAATGACAAATACCATGAAGAGATGCAATACTTTCTTCTCAATTTATTATTACACACTTCTAACATAGCAAACCATAACTTGGATCCGAGCATGAGAAGCTTCTTCCTGCTCACTTAGGACTCCCCTAGGTGAGGTCACCAGCAGGAGCTCCCTCTCATAGGTTAGGTGGACTGAGAGTGTCGGCCTCCTGATGATGCAGGGCGAGGGCCATCCTCCTAGAACATCAAGGTCAAAGTAAAGGGATGATTGCAGCTACTGCCTAGCAGAGCTATTCATTTGGACCAGTGGGATTCTCTTCTCAGAAATATCAGCATTGGGAAATCAGGCATCAAAATACAGCAAGGAGTCATTTACTATTTCAAGCACAAGCCATGGAGCAGGCTGAAGTTTGGGGCCAGGCTCCAAGATCAGTGTTGGCCCATGACTAACCAGTGAGATGAATACAACCAGGGTTCTGCCTCTTTCTTTCCCTGTAGAAGGCCCTTGAAACTGTTTACAAAGAAACCTGTCATCCTCAGCCCCCACAAACTGCCAAAATGGGTAACAGAATCATTCTGTGAAAAGTGGCACAAGTCTGTCACTGAAAACAATGCTATCAGTGAAAACCCACCTGGGCCATCTTTAGAAACCTGACCATGTAAGAGAACATAACTGAGCTCTAGACCTGTATTAACAACTTAAAATGCACTCTAAATATAATTTGGGGGAAAATAATAATAATAATAATTTAGTTGACACTAAATATAATTTGGGGAAAAGTGAGGATTTTTGTAAATTTTTTTTTTAAAGATTTTATTGGGGATGGGGAACAGGACTTTATTAGGGAACAGTGTGTACTTCCAGGATTTTTTTCCAAGTCAAGTTGTTGTCCTTTCAGTCTTAGTTGTGGAGGGTGCAGCTCAGCTCCAGGTCCCGTTGCTAGTTGCAGGGGGCGCAGCCTACCATCCCTTGTGGGACTCGAGGAGTTGAACCGGCAACCTTATGGTTGAGAGCCCACTGGCCCATGTGGGAATCAAACTGGCAGCCTTTGGAGTTAGGAGCACGGAGCTCCAACCACCTGAGCCACCAGGCGGGCCCCAATTTTTATAACTTTGCTTTTGAAATTATTTGTCTATTAGTAACTCATTTAATTTGCAATTTGCTTTGATTTTTTTCCCCAAAAAACCTGTGCATAATTGGGAATTCTTGAGAAGTGAGGAAATCAAATCTACAGATTACTTTCAAATGTGTGAAATGATATATGAATGTTAAAGTTAGCAAGTCATGAAGTTGGAATATTACCTTTGTACGCATTTAATTAAACATTTACTCTTTATTTTGTGGCCTTTCTGTATTTTAAAGCCAATAATCATTTCCAGGCTTCAAATACTGTTGTAGGCTCTTGAAAAACTCATAGACCTTGACCTTGTGCCCACAAGACCTAGAGGATAAACTATCCAGTTGGGGAGATTTTATGGGAGGTGCCTGTGTCTGTGGGCACCACTGGCTCCTTTGTTGCAACTCCCCACCCTTCCCCACTCATGGTCACTCATGTTGATAGTGAAGGCATCGCCCTGAAGAGAACATCCCCAGATGTCGTCACCAGAGTTTGTTTATTCCCTGTTTCCTCCCTTGACTACAGTAATAGTGGAAATCTTGTTTTGTTCACTGCTGTCTCCAGCCTAGGAGAGTGTCTGGCACATCACAGGTACTCAATGTAAATATTTGTTGAAAGCACGGTCACCTCTAGGAAACAGGATTAGGTGGTGGACAAACAGAGCTCCAGCTGTATCTTTATTTTTCGAATGATACATAATGAGAATGTATTCACTTATTATCCTTCTAATTCAAAAATACCATCATTTGACAATGACATATCACCTCACACCTATCAGGATGGCTACTATCAAAAAATTAGAAATATTAATAACGGGTTGGTAAGGATGTGAAGAAATTGGAACCCTCGTGTATTGCTGGTGGGAATGTGCAGCCACTCTGGAAAACAATATGGTGGTTGCTCAAAAAATTGAAAATAGGATTATCATACGGTCCAGCAATTCCTCTTCTGGATATACATCCAAAAGAATTGAAAGCAGGTTCTCCAAGAGATATTTTCACGACTGTTTTCACAGCAGCGTTATTCACAATAGCCAAAAGGTAGATGCAACTCAAGTGTCTATGAGCAGATGAATGGATAAACAAAATGTATATACAGGGCCGGCCCGGTGGCTCAGGCGGTTAGAGCTCCATGCTCCTAACTCCGAAGGCTGCCGGTTCGATTCCCACATGGGCCAGTGGTCTCTCAACCACAAGGTTGCCAGTTCAATTCCTCAAGTCCCGCAAGGGATGGTGGGCTGTGCCCCCTGCAACTAGCAACGGGCAACTGGACCTGGAGCTGAGCTGTGCCCAACATAACTAAGACTGAAAGGACAACGACTTGAAGCTGAACGGTACCCTCCACAACTAAGATTGAAAGGACAACAACTTGACTTGGAAAAACAGGCCTGGAAGTACACACTGTTCCCCAATAAAGTCCTGTTCCCCTTCCCCAATAAAAAATGTATATACACACAATAGAATGTTATTCAGCCTTAAAAAGAAAGGAAATCCTGCCACATGCTCCAATATGGATGAAATTATGTTAAGTGAAATAAGCCAGTCACAAAAGAACAAATACTGTATGATTCCACCTATATGAGGTACCTAGAGTGGTCAAATTCATACAAACAGAAAGCAGAATAGTGGTTGCCAAGAGCTGGGGAAGAGAGGGGAATGGGGAGTTGTGGATTGATAGGTATAGAGTTTCAGTTTTGCAAGATGAAAATGTTCTGGAAATTGGTTGCACAACAATACTGAACAGTACATTTAAAAATGGTTAAGGTGGTAAATGTTATGTTATGCATATTTTGCCACAACTAAAAAAACAAACCTTTTAAATAACATAATTCTAAAAGTAAATGAGTTGGAATACATTTATAATTTTGAGTATGGAACACTTTTTTAAATGAAACACAAAAACCCCCCCAAAATTAAAAAAAAAAAAGATAAGTAGATTTGACTAGATAAATATTTTAAATTTCAACAATAAAAGAAACCACAAAGTTAAAAGACAAATAATAGGCTGGGAGAAAATATTTGCATATATATGTTGGGCTGTATTGATCATAAAAGAAAACTATTGTATGGGAGCAGGGAAGTATAGAGGGTTTAGTTAGTAGAAATCAAATGACTAAAGTCAATGAATTTAGAGGAGACACTGGGAGAAACAAACAAGATAAAGAGGAGGAGGCTGCAGTGTTGATGTTTTTGTAACCACAAGAGTGGCAAGACGAGAACCCAATTATTCAAGCAAGTGGAACTGTGCAGGTCCCACTCCAGATCGGCCCCCATCCCAGGAGCCCTCCTCAAGTCACTGATACCATAAACTACATGCAAATGAGGCAAGTAAGTTCTGAGAGGGGTTTGGGAAAAGTCTGTGCAATGTCAAAGAATGAACTCACAAAGGGGTGGACTTAAGGTTGTTGAAAGAGTCTGCATTGAGCCTGAGAGCACAAAACATCTTTGGGAACTACAGGTCGACTGTATTTCCTGTGAGGCAGTCACAAGGTAAAAAGACCAAAGTTGCCTCCCCCTCTTCTGCTTAGTGTCATCTCTGCTTTTAAGCTCATTCTCCCAGTGATTTGATGAGTTGGCTTGGGTTACTATTAGTCAGTCTGCCCTTGCTTGCTTTCCCTCCCATTTGGTGCTTCTAATGTAGGTCTAACCCACTCAAAAATATTAGGATGGGTATAAGAGAGCATAAAAATTGTAGGATTACTACCCAGAATACATAAAGACCTCCTCTAAATCAATAAAAATACAAAACAACTCAATTTTTAATGTACATCAAATATGAACAAGAAACAGAGGAAAAAATGGCTATATATATGGAAAAGATGCATAGCTTCACTAATAATTAGGGAAATTGATTTAAAACAACAGTGAAATATCATTTTCACCTATTAGACTGTCAAAAAAAGAGAGAGAGAGGGAGGGACGGAGGGAGGAAAGAAAGAGAGAGAGAGAGAGAGAGAGAGAGAGAGAGAGAGAGAGAGAGAGAGAGAGAGAGAGAAAGAAAGAAAGAAAGAAAGAAAGAAAGAAAGAAAGAAAGAAAGAAAGAAAGAAAGAAAGAAAGAAAGAAAGAAAGAAAGAAAGGGAAAGAAAGATTAGTAACATATAGTGTGAGTGAGGATGTAGGGAAATGGGGACTCTATGCTTTGGGGCAGAATATAAATTTGCAAAGTGTTCATTGACTCAAATATGACTTATGTACTTCATTGCATCAGGCTATATTCTGGAAGCTGTCTCACCAAGGGAAGAATAGTATCAATTCCATTGGAAAACAAAATAATGTCATTTTCATTGGATATCCTCCTACACAATTTATTTTTACATTTAACTCTAATCCATTTGTAATTTAAATTCATATACTCTTGAACAACCACTAGATTAAAAAGGAAAATCAAAAGGAAACTTAAAAAATATCTCAAGACAAACGAAAAGGAGAACACAACTTATGAGATACAACAAAAGCAGTACTAAGAGGGAATTTTATAGCAATAAACGCCTACATTAAAAAAGAAAAGAGATCTCAAATAAACAACCTAACTTTATACCTCAAGGAACTAAAAAAGAAAGACAAACTAAACCCAAAGTTAGCAGAATGTAGAAAATAATAAGGATCAAAACAGAAATAAATCAAATAGAGAATAGAAAAACAACAGAAAAAATCAATAAAACTAAGAATTGGGTTTTTGGAAAAATAAAAACAACAAACCCTCAGCTAGACTAAGAAAAACAAAAGAGAAGATTCAAATAAAATCAGGAAAGAAAGAGGAGACATTACAACAGATGCCTCAAAAATAAAATTTAAAAATTATAAGGGACTTTTATGAACGATTATATGTGAACAAATTGGATAACCTAGAAGAAATGAGTAAATTCCTAGAAACATACAACCTACCAAGACTAAATCAAGAAGAAATAAAACGCCTGAGCAGACCAATAACAAATAAGGAGATTAAAGTTGTAATCTAAAACCTCCCAACAAAGAAAAGCCCAGAACCAGATTGCTTCATGGCTAAATTCTACCAAGCATTCAAAGAATTAATACCAATCCTTCTCAAACTTTTCCAAAAAATAGAATAAGAGGGAACACTTCCAAACTCATTTTGTGAGGCAAGCATCACCGTGATACCAGCCAAAGCCACCACAAGAAAACTACAGACCAATATCTCTGATCAACATAGTTGCAAAAATCCTCAGTAAAATACTAGCAAATGTACAACAACAGCTCTTCAAAAAGATTATACACCACAACCAAATGGGATTTATCCCTGGGATGCAAGATTGGTTTAACATACAAAACTTAATCAATGAGATACACCATATTAACAGAATGAAAGATAAAAACCACATAATTATCTCAATAGATGCAGAAAAAAATTTGAAAAAACTCAACATGCATTTGTGATAAACACTCTCAATAAAGCAGGTATAAAAGGACATTTCCTCAACGCAATAAAAGCAATTTATGAAAAGTCCATAGCTAACATCATAATCCATGGGGAAAAACTGAAAGCTTTTCCTCTAAGATCCAGTACAAGGCAAGGATACCCACTCTAGCCATGTATAGACGTTGTAAAAAATAGTAATAATAATAAAAATAAACAATACAGGACTATAAAGAGGAAAAAGTAAAAGAACCACCCTCCCTCAATGTCATTTCCTTCCCCAGAAGTATGGTAATATCTTTCTAAAGCTTTTTTTATACTTAATCATACACACATGCATGTATGCACACACACACACACACACACACACACACACACACACACACACACACACCTGACTAGGTCACACTATACAGACTCTTCTGCATCTTGCTTTTGTCACAAAGCAGTTTACCACAGATACCTCTCCATGTCTATGCATATAAACCAAACTCTCTCTTCTTGTAAATTATATACTATTACATTAAATTCTAACAGTTTTTCATTAATTAACCATTCTCTTGGATTTTCACAGTACACGATCACAGCATCTGCCATTATGTAAAAAAAGAAAACAATTTTATCATGTTTCTGCAATAGCTAGAGTATCCAAAACAGTGTTAAATGATTCTAGTGACAGAAGAAAGCTTATGTCCCTAACTTTAACAAGAATATCTCTAATGCAAATTTTAATGTTATCTGGAGGGTTTAGATATATTTTACCATGTTAATTAAGTACCTTTGTATACTAATAGTTTGTTTTTTAATCAAGATAAATGTTGAATTTTTTCAACGCCATGTTGGCATCTATCACAATGATAATAAGTCTTTTCTCTTGAGACATACTGATAGCATTAATTCTATTAATAGATTTCCCAATATTAAACCATTTTTGTATTCATGGATCTGCTGAATTCTTCTTTTAATATCGCACTAAATTAAATTTGATAATGTTACCGTTAAGATTTTCATACATAAGATTGTGATTGACCTTTTTTTTTTGTTTCTTTGTCAATTAGTTTCTTTACGAAGCTCTGCTTTCAGCTTACTTCCAAACATTCTTTTAATTCTCAAAAGGAGTACAGTACAAACTGGTTTGATGCTTATCAAATTAGTTTCTGCTTTTTGGGCACACAGCTACACCACATCACCAGCCCCTTGCAACGTAAGTAGCTATGTGACTGGTTCCCACCAAAGGTCAGAGAATAAAAGTGATGATTAGTTTGTTCAGAGCAGAAGGGCCTTTTTTCTTTCTCTCTTTCCCGTTCCACAGAAACCATAGAGGTCACAAAGCTGCACGAGGGAAGGGGCTTAAACCCTCCACTGTTTGGAAGAAAATCTCCCAGGAGAGCTACCCCACTAGGAAAATCCACATTGGATCTTGTTAAGCTATTGAGACTTGTTTGTTACAGCAACTATTAGGATACAATACAATACAATATAATAATTGGTCCCTTAAGATTATATAGTGAAGGGGTTAGCAGAAGCTTTTGCAGACTTCAACAAGCTCCCTAAAAAGTTTGAAAACATGGACCCCAATACTGAGAGGTTTTCGTTAATAGAAAGGAATGAATGTTCATCGTGCATTATCTGTTTACAAGCAAATCTATGATGGAAAAAAGAAACCAGTCAAGCAAACCACCATGGACATATTTCTGAAAAGAGTGACACCTCCTCAGGAAGAGCCTGAGACAGGTCCTTCAGGAGTTGTTCCAGAAGAAAGCTTTGTTATCACAGGAGATAACGACTCCATGTAAGTTTTTCACCTGAAGACTTTCCAATGGGACAAGTTGTGGAGATTCTGACCCTTTGTAGGCTTAAGCTAATGTGTGTGTTTATATCTTAATTTTTAACAAAAGCTTTTTTAAGAATTAAAAAAATTAAAGTGAAAAATAAGCTTATAGAATAAGGATACAAAGACGAGAAATGTTTTTGTACAGCTATACAATATGTTTGTGTTTCAAGCTGTTATTGCAAAACAGTAGAAAAGTAAAAAAAGAGTTAAAAGTTAAAAAATATTAAAAAGTTAATAAAGTAAAAAAGGTTACAATTAGCTAAAGTTAATTTATTATAAGAGAAAGAAAAATGTTTTTATAAATTTAGTAGCCTACGGGTACAATGTTTATAAAGTCTGCAGTAATGGACACATATATCCTAGGCCTTCACATTCACTCTCCACTCACTCACTTACTGAGAGCAACATGCATCCTGCGAGTTCCATTCATGGTAAGTGCCCCATACAGGTGCATAATTTTTCATCTTTTATACTGAAGTTTTACTGTACCTTTTCTATTTAGATATGTTTAAATACACAAATACCACTGTTACAATTGCCTGCAGTATTCAGTACAGTATTCAGTATTGTAGCCCAGGAGCAATAGGCTATCCCATGGAGCCCAGGCGTGTAGTGGGCTGTACCATCTAGGTTCGTGTAAGTGCCCTCTGTGATGTTCACACAACTACAGAATCACCTAACATTGCATTTCTCGGAACAAATCCCTGTCGTTAAGTGATACATGACTGTATTTAATATAATTTATCTTGCATGACTCCACTTATATGAAATAGAAGACACATATAGAATGGAATATAACAGTCAAAAGTGATTTCCTCATACCCAGTACTCTTTTGTGTACCCAGCATTATACTAGTCTGTATGGTAGGAGAATATTTTTTGAGATATTAACCTAGTTTTTTTTCCTGATGTTTTCCCCTCCCCTCTTTTAAGCAGATACTTGTCTCAGAGGGAGGGTGGGACAGGACAGAAAACAGAATATTATGGCTATTGGTTTCCAACAGCCTCAGTTTATTAGGAGATTTTGCTAGATGCCTCACAGTTAAATCTCAAGATAGAAAAGGAGGTGGGGAGAAAGCAGGGCTCACCTGGGGAGGGCAGAGGAGGGGACTTCTGTGAATTACAGCCAGTGGCCTCTGTGAAGACAGTGACACCCCAGAGAGGGATGGCGGTGGGTGATAGGGATGAAGATTCTCGTGACTCTCATGCAAGGTACAGAGGAAGGGGCAGAAAACAAACAAAAACACAAAAAAACTCCCAGGTGTGAGGGGTACACAAGCAGGAGAAGAGGATGTCTTAGCAGCTACCTGTAGGCACCAACCTAGGCCTGGACCACCTGATTCCATAGATGCAACCAAGGATGTGTCTATATGCCAGGGCAAACAGGTGATTTGGGAAACAGAGAGCCTTCTCCTAAAGCTTGGCATTCCACAGCCAACCTTTGGGGAAAAGGAGGGGAAAAGGAGGGAAACCCCATATTGACTGTGCTAGGCTCTCAAGATAAACAAGAGAGAAACATACCCCGTGAGGAGCTCACCGTCATGGGGTTCTTGTTATCACCTTGCTGGGTCTGTTTCTTCTGGGTGTTCCGGGTGGAGAACCATCTTTGGTTAAGGGGCTTAGGGTGGGCTGGGCATGGTGGGGGTGGGGGTTGTGTTCTGGGTAGGGTAAAGGGCAGTTCTGCGGCCTCTGCTGAGCCTGCGGGGCCGGGTGGAAGCGGTCGGCTCAGCAGGGGAGTCTGGAGGTGAGCATGGAGGAGGGCGAGGGTGGACAGCTCCCCGCACCAGTCTCCTCCTCCTCCTCCTGGGCCAGGATTTAGGGGGGTCTGGCAGACAGCAGGGGGCGCCAGAGGACAGACAATGTTGCGGGGTTGGGCTTGCTGCGCTCCGGACGCCATCCCAGCTCGAGACCCCTCCGTTCCACCCTGGGTCCCCCTACAAGACCGAGAGGGAAGCAAGTTAGCACGGTGGACGTGGGGAGGGGAAGCAGAGAATGCAGAGCGGAGCCCGGGAGCCTGGGCAGGGCAGCAGCGAGCCCAAGGTCACGGAGGAGGGCAGTTACCTCCAGGCCAGGACACCAAGGCGCCAGCCAGACACGCAGGGTCTCCAATTTAGACGCTAGACCTCAAGCCAAATGAGCTTATGTGTAATGCTCTGATGGAATCTAGGAAGGAAGCCATCATAAACATATAAAATATATGACATTTATGTTACCATGGTTTGGCATTTCTTCATATTTTAATATTCCGCCAACCGTAAAACATCGCACTGGCCCTGTGTCTGTTATCTTCCAAGGGGCCTTGCCCTGGACCCTCCTCCATATTCCCAGGGGTGGGGGGCAGCTTCTTTGGTCCCCAGCCTTGTTGCCTGTCCCCCACCCTACCCGACCCCCACACACATCCCTACACATCCTTCACCCATAGCTGGGTTCTCAACTTCAGGCCTCCTTCCATCCTCCCACAGGCCCCAGGCTTCTCTGTCCACCCCCACCCTGCCTCAGCTAAGCATATCCCTTCCTTATGTCCTTTTCTTCTCAGCCATCTGTCCCAGGTCCAGTCCCCTCCCTCACCCTCACCCATCTGTGAATGAGGGAGGTAAGACCCAGGGCAGGGCTCCCTCACAAGGACACCCCTCTACCAAAGCCCGCTTTCTCAGCCATGACACCCAGACCCTGCCTCCCACCCCTGGGTACCAGCATCTAATCAGTCCTATTTCTCCCCAAAGTTCCTGAGGGGTAAATGCAGGAGCAGAGAGTGGGACCCCAGCAAGAGTGGGGTCAGTGGGGACAGGGATCAGAGGGCAAAGCCTGGGTTCCATGCATGGTCCACAGAACCAGGCAACCTGTTGCTAGGTAACCAGCCCTCACCTCCCCAACACATCATCTTGTGCTGATGGTTTGCCTCTAGCCATTTTCCCTAGAGTCTCTCAGACACACCCTTGGTGGACCCTGAAAAGCAAGAGGAAGTGATAAGGGAGAGCCCAACCACCACCCCTAAGCCACCTGTGGCTCTACCACCCACTGTTTCACTGTGAAGATTCAGCCGTCTGGGCCATTAGGTCACCGCCACCATGAGCCTGGGCATAATGGAAGAGGAAGATCTGTCCGAGTACTTCCGGATGCAGTATGGGGAGCGGCTGCTACAACTGCTGCAGTGGGTGTCTGAGGGTCTGGGCCACCCTCTCTGTGCTTGGGATCTCCAACACCCACCCATGCCACCTCCCAACCTGTCTCGTCTGATTCCTATAGCCTAGTGCCCCTCAAATCACCCTGGCACCAAACCCACCCCCATCACCCAGATCCCCACCCCTTATCACCCTGCTTCAGCTTGCTTCCCTGTCACCAATACAGCCTTCTCTCCCTCTCAACACACCAATCCTTTCACTCAGATTGGAGACAGGATCCTCGTGCCCCCCCTGGGTATCTCCATGGGTTACTCCCAGTCCCAGCCTGCCCCAGGTGTCCACGGGCCCCTCTTGCCCATGTCTCGAGCAGGAAGTTCCCCAACATTGAGGACCAGTCAGAGTCCCCATCCATTCGGCTACTGGAGAAGAAAAAGGAGGCCAAGGTCATGCACCATGCTATGTTGCAGAAGAAAGAGGTAGGGGATTAGGGCGTGGAGTGCAGGAAGGGCCCCAGGGCTCAGGGAGAGTCTGAGGACAGCCCTTCGTTTTGTGGGTGGCGGTGGCTAGAGCCAGGAGTTCTGGGTGGTGGTTCTGTGTTCCCTCTGCAGAGACAGAAACAATCCAAGCTTGGGGGTACCAGTGTCTTGGGATGCTCTTCTCTGAACCAGGAATGGGCTGGAAAGCGGGAGGCCTGGTGATAGAGGCAGTGGAGCAGGGGATGCTAGGGCCTTCCTCGGTCCCTATGTCAGGGGCTCTCCTGACCTCTGCTACCCCCACCCCAAGACATTTCAGCGCAGAATGGAAACCCTGAACCTACGCTGGGAGGAACTGGGCATCAAGGAGACGCAGCTGAAGGCCCACATTCAGAAGTTTGAGCAATTCATCCAGGTATGAAGGGGTGTGGCCTGCTGCAGCAGGCCAGGGGCACCCACACTCTGTGGTCCCTGCTCTCCCCTCCTCCCCCTTCTCCTTGCTTTTGCTGACTCTTCACCCTGGGTTAGATGTCTCTTCCGTGCTCAATAATGCCTGGGGCTTCTCCCTTTATGTCCCCACTTATTGCTGTTGGTAATTTCTTGCTCACCTGTCAGTCTCTGCCCCTTCTAGATTGCTGTGACTGCTTTTTACCATGTCCTTGCCCGTACCCAATATATATAATTTATCCAATGAATGAATTAATGGATGGATGATGATGAATGAATGAATATGCTGCAGTCAGGGCTAGGCACTTGGATATACAAAGATGAATCAGACAGGATTTTAGTCCCCCCAACTCACGCCACCCCTCCCTCCTGGCACTGAGGGTCCAAGGAGGGGATGGTTGAAGGACCGAGTACCAGAGTCCATTCTGAGATAACTCCTCTCAATTGGTCCTTTGAAGAGTGAGTTAACCATTTTAAAATGCAGATTTCTCCAGGGAGGAAAGGCCTGGCCCAGCTCCAGGGAGTAATTGCTGGCCTCTGCTACAGGAGACTCCCGCTCATAAGCATCTTCTGTCTTGCTCTGCGCCTAAACTACTAGGTGGGAAAAGAAGCTGATGGACCAGGCATATTCTTCAGAGGGCCAGTCCTTCTTTACTGGCCAGAGAAACGCTAGTGGAGTGGGTGGGGCAGCAGGAGATTTGGAGGTGAAGCGTTCTCCAAATGGCTACCAGAGGGCCCATAGCAGCGTCAGAATTTTGAAAGCTTGTTACAGAGTCCCCCGGGACTCTCCTCGCTTTCAGCAGGCATGAGTCAGGCTCAAGCAACTGTATTTTTTAAAAGCTCCCCAGAGCATTGTGGTGCACAGTTGAAATTGAAAACCATTGGTTTAGGGTCCCTTAGTCTTCCTGGGCTTACCAGGCACAGTGCAAATCCTCCCTGCGCCTTCTCCATGTGTTTCCAAGTATCCTCCAAATGCTACCACCATACGTGCCCATCCAGTGGCACCACAGGAGTCCCTGAATAGGTAAAGACGCCACACAAGTTCATTGTGAGGGGTGGGTTTCTCCCCTAATCTTGGAGAGAGGGATTTGCAGAAGGAAGGAGAAGGGGGGTCGGTCCGATTGCAGTAGCTGAGCCTCATGTCTTTTTCTGGGCATTGAATTGCCTGCACCATCTCCTCCTGCCTGAGCCTGATGCCAGTCTGAGCTACTAGCTACATGCTCTACGAATGGCCTTGCCCTGCCAGGCCTCGGGATCAGGCCCATCTCCTATCTCACCTCCATATAGCTCGAACGCCGTTGCTCCCGCTTTTGGAAGGAAGAGGGGGGGCTACTGGCCTCTCATTTCTATATTTGGAGAAATTGAGGCACCAAGTACCAAATTGGGAGAAAATTCGGGCCTCCTTGCTCACAAGGGTGGCCCAGTGATCCCTGCCCATCTTCAGGGTGGCCCGAGCTCAGGAAACAGGGGCACGACCAGCCTGGGCCCAGGGAGAGCAGGGCGAGTGCTTGAGAGGCACCCTCTTCCCTGGTTCCAGGAGAATGACCAGAAACGAATCCGAGCCCTGAAGAAAGCCACCAAGGAGCGAGAACTCAAGAGGCAGCGCATGCATGAGCTGGCCAAGGCCAAGCAGGAGATGGCGGTTCTGAAGCTGGAGCACCAGCGGTTGAGCAGCAAGCTGCAGGACTACTCCATCTTCAACAAGTACCTGGAGAAGGTGGTGGAGAACTCCGAGGTGAGTGGGGGCGGGAGTGCCTTCCTCAGCCCCATCTCCCCTTCCCCAGGTCCCCGCGTTATGAGGGGCTTGGGGACACTCTGCAGGGATGGTCACTACTCTGAGGATGTGCCTCCAGCCCTGGAGGGCAGCTGGAAGGGGCCCCTGGTAGGGGTTGGAGACCAGGTGGTGTATTTTGGTGTCTGTGAGTGAGCTGTATAAAATCTCTGTATGGTGGTGTGTTGTGTCTGTTGGGGAATGAGGTTTCTTTTCGCAGCACCAAGTTGTACAAAGGTCAACTGTATTTGACACTGTTGATGCTCCTCCTTTAAACATACCTTTGCCCTTTCCTCTGGGACTCCTCCCTGAACCTCTTACTTTCTTCCTACCTCTGGCCCTTCCTCCTCAGACTCTTCTGGGCCCTCCTCTTCCTAGCTCATTCCTTAACCGTTCCTTGTCCTAGACCCTCTTTGTCCTAGACCCTCCACTTTTCTCTCTGGTCGATTCCCTGGGCCTCCTGTGGTTGCCACCTGTATCAGAGGCTATCCACCCTGTTTTCCCCATGCCCTCATGTGACAGCAGCAGGTAAGGCTCCTCACCAGGGCAGAGTGAGGTACGCTATCTCGGATGTGGATCAATGTCCCGTGGGGGCCCGGAGAGACAAAGGATGCAGAGCTTTTTAAAGTCCCAGCAATTTCCACATAGAACCACTGACCTAATTTATGGATGCCTGAGTCCCAAATCTGTGTTATTTCCTCCCAATCTAAGGTACTACTTACTGTATGATAAATTGTGTACAATTAATAATTGGGGTTTTTGTGTTTTTTGGGGTTTTTTTTTGGTGGGGGAGTGAGGGAAGACTGCTATATGAAAGCGGCCGTTAAATGATAAGATATGAGTCAAATTCAGAGCTGGTAAAATGTATGTGTTAGAGCTGAGGAGACTGGCCTGTATCTTGCCGGTGCATATCTCCCTCCTGAGCTTCAGGTCCCTGCATCTAATTTATTGAGTCTACAACTCATCTCATGCCAGCCTGCTGCTGGCGTGTCTGGTGCCGGTGAATGGAACACCCACCCACCCACAGCCTCATCCTTGACCCCTCCTCCTCCCGCATTCCCCACAGCCATCCATCAGCAGCTCTGGTCTAGTCTGACTCCGAAGTATTTCTGGAATCCGTCCCCTGCCCCGTCCTCATCCACACCACGACGCACCTCATCTGGGATTGGGCTTTGCATTATTCCTGGCCACCAGCCTGTCCAGCATTTGACGTCCAGCGTGATCCCTCTCTCTCTCTTTCTTTCTTTCTCTCTCTCTCTTTCCTTCTTTATTTCTTTCAAAATATTTCAAACAGACTGAAAAGTGTAAAGAAATATATAACAGCACACAAGTACTCGCCATGGCTTTGTCAAGCCTTAATATTGCCCCCGATGGGCCCTCAACTTTTTTTTCTTTAATAAAACACTACAGGTAATTGAAACCCCTTCGGGGCCCCCCTTCCAGACCTCATTCTTCTGCTGCTCTCCTCAGAGGTAACCAGATCTCTGATCATTCTAATTCCTAATTTCTAAATTCTAATTTCTTATTCGCATGCTTGTTTTTATCGCTTTGGCAATACATTAAATATCCATAAGCTATGAATAGTATTGTACATGTCCTGTTGTGACTTGCTTTTTCCCATCAATATCTTTTAAAACCTTTTTATTATGGAAAACTTCAAACATACACAAAAGTGGAGCAAATAGTCTATTGAACGCCCATCACTCATCACCTAATTTCAATAATCAACTCATGGTCATATATCCCCCTTATCTCCTACCTCTGCCATTTGGAAGCAAATAATATTTTTTTATCCATAAGTATTTCAGTGTGTAACCCGAAAAGGGAAGAGCTCTTTTTAACATAGTCACAATACCATTATCACACCTGTATCATATTTTTGGAGAAAGGCCAGCAGGGCAGTTCCCAGAACACCAATCTATCACTGGAAATGTCATGAGATGAACAAAGTTCTCAGGGAGTATCCCCTGGGTGAGTGGAAGGAACACTTTGATAAACCCCTGGGGAGGTGAGTTGGCATCCTGGTGCTCACACCGCCTTCTAAAGAGGGAGGGTTTCAGGGCTTCTCTTCTGCATGTTAGGGTCAGTGCGGCACGGCTCTGGACCACATTGGAGGAGGCAGCTGAGCCTGGCAGGCCTCCTGCCCCACTGGTGCCCTCTCCAGCCCCTGCTAGAGAGAGATCTCAACAAATGTTGAACAAATACCAGAGAGCACCATGTTAAAGATATTACCCCTGCAGTCTCCATCCAGACCCATGCCCCAGTCATAGATAGGGCTTATCACTCTGTGCTCTAACGGACTATTCACTTGTCTGTTTTCCCTCCACCCCACCCCAAGCCATAGGCTTCACAAGAGCAGGGTCTGGCTTTCCTATCTCCTGCTCTGTCCCTAGCATTTAGCATAGTTCCTGACTTGAACGTGGTTCTTGATACATTCTTGTTGACTAGGATCATTATTGCCTTGGGAGACATCTCAAAATGCACCCTCCCCATATTCTCCTTTCCCACCCCCACCAGCAATTCTCAACCTAGAATCAGCTGAGTGGCCTTTTGCAAAATTCAGATGCCAGGGACCACCTCAGACCTGTTTATTAATCCAAATCTCTGGGGATGGAGCCTGCCAGGTGTCCTTTTTAAAGCTCCCCGGGTGATTCTAACATGTAGTCAAGATTGAGAACCCTAGGTCCAGTGGCATGTGCCCCCAACACATGGCCCATACCAACCCAGAAGGAGCAAGCCGCCGGGCTGCAACGTCTTCACGGCCTCTTGCCCCATAACCTTGGCCCAGGGCCTCTGTGTTAGGCCAAGGCATCTAAGCCAGGAGTTGGTGGGCGGCAGGGGCAGCTGCGCTGGTCCCCCAGGGCGGCAGTGCAGTGACCCGAACCCCCCCCATGCAGTTCGAAGAGATCCACGAGGTGATGGCGCGCTACAAGACGCTGGTAAGCATGCACCACGACCTCATGCAGTCAGCACAGGAGGGCCAGGAGAAGATCGAGCATGCCAAGGCGCGGCTGGCACACTACATGGAGGAGAAGGACGATGAAATCCTGCAGCACAACAACGAGCTAGCGCGCCTGCAGATGCGCTTCGACCGCGCCCGCAGTGATGTCATCGTCTGGGTGAGCGGCCAGGGGCAGGCAGGGGGCTTCTGAGTGAGTGACGGAAGGACTCGGTCTCTCTCTCTCTGTCTCTCTCTCTCTCTTTGTCTCACACACACTCATTCTATGGGTGCTCAAGCCCCACCCTCATCCCCTCCCTAGGAATCTCGCTGGGCACACATCCAGAACACCGCCGCCAAGAAGACCCTCTTGCTGGGCACAATTAAGATGGCAACACTGAATCTCTTCCAGATTGTGAGCAAGCAGCTGAAGGAGACGACCTATGTGTCCCTGGAGGACACGCACAAACAGCTGGACATGGTAAGAAGAGGCCCAGGTGCCCGGCAGGCTGCATCTACTTTGCCAAGATGGTTCTCTATTGGTTGAGTCAAGGAATGAACTGGACAGAGCCGTGGTTCTCAAATGTTAACAAGATCAGAATCACCTGGGGGCTGGGGAGGGTTCTGGCCCCCCCTCCCCCACTCAGTAGGTCTGAGATGAGAACCCACGAATTTCCATTTTTAACAAGCTTCCCTGTGCTGGTGCTGGTCTGGGTTCCACGCTTGGAGAAACACTGCATTGGAGCTAAGACCCTGTTGGCCCCAATCACCATGAGCAGTAGCAGGGACCCATTATGGACTTCATTCGTTATGCACAACAGGCTTATTAAATTCTAGTGTGTTGCCGAACGCTTGTGCCCAAGGCTCCCTCTTTGGGAAAAGAGAAAATTGGTGGGGTTAGAGCCATGTTAGAACCGATCTGAGATTTTTCTCTTTGAAGCCATTGAAAGGCAATTGAAAAGGAAATAACTTCTTCACTATGATCCAAAGCTATTTGATGCCATGTCCATGTGCCACCTAAAATCATGTCACTTCTGACCAAAGACAAACACATCCCACAATTTGGGAATCTCCCCACCAGCAGATAGATGCATTGTCCTTATCTCTGCTGTGAAATAATAGAAAGGAAGCTCATGAAGACTGAGATTTTGGTGCTGTTTCCTGCTGGATCCCCAGTGTCTAGCACAATGCCTAGCACATAGTAGAAACTCAATAAGTATTTGGTGAATTAAGATGAAACACACACACAAAAAAACAATTGACTGAGAGGCACTTCCCCTATTTAACAACAACAACCAAAAAAAAAAATGGTGAAACTCATAAAGTGTTAAAAATTTCACCCACTGACCAGCCAAGAAAGAAGGATTTCCCTAAACCAAAGAATCTGCCTGCTTCTTAAGGCATATTAGAGCAGAATTATTGACAGTTTAAAAACTATAAATGACATTTGTAAGAAACTGTTCTGAAGCCACGATTCTCAAACTTTTGGATACATTTACACTCTTAAAATTTACTGAAGACCCCCAAAGAGCTTCTCTTTATATGGGTAATAGCTATTGATATTTACCATATTAGAAACTCAAGCAGAAAAATTAAAAATACTTCATTTCAAAATGACAATAAGAAGCGTGTTAATATAAATAGCATTTTTAATGAATATGCTTTCAAAAAATATATTTTTTTTGCATTATTCGACACTTTTGCAAATGTCTTTAATGTCGGGCTTCATAGAGAACAGGTGGATTATCATATCTGCTTCTGCATTCATTCCCTTGGAATAGCTTATATCATGAAAACATTCCACTCTGGTTAAAGCCACTGTACACTTGTGAGACAATAAACGAAAAAGACAAATAATGTCTTAGTATTATTATAAAAAGAGTTTTTGTCTTGCAGCCCCTCTACCCAGCAGTAGGGTCTGAGGGACTCCCAGAGGTCCCCAGGCCCCTTCCCTTTAGCTATTGTAAAGAAAGGGGGAGCGGGAGTAGTGGTCTCCAGCTCCTTGCCCCTGCCTGAGCATTCTGTGCTGAGACCATAGCTTCCAGTCCATCCAGGCCCATCCGTGAGCTTTCTGACTCCCTCTCAACCTTGATTTGCCTCTGCAGGAATACTTCATATTGCCCAAATATTATTTTAAAATATCTCACTTTGTTCCCATAGGATATGAACCTACTGACAGAAATACACATAGTCAAGTAGCCTGAAGAATTAAAAAAAAGGAACCAGGAAAAATATAAGTTAAAATCTGAGGTCAAGGCAAGAGAGAATTAGAGACTGTAGATTCTTGTATTATAAAGGACTGTCGTTCAGAAGGGACAGTGGTTGGCTATGAGCTTCCTGGTAACTAGCAGGAAAAGCAACACACAGCTCTGGTACCAAAATAAGAAAACATAAGGTTTCCCCAGAGAGAGTGACCCTTTTCCAGCACTTAACTCTGAAATTTCTCAAGGAGGCTTTAGAGACACTCAATGGATAATGTTCTCAGCAACATCCGTACAACAGATCCAAGCACGGGCTTCGGAAGGCAGCCGCTTATCTAGAACTGGGCGCATGGTACCACACACAGTACAACTTAGGAAAAGTGGTTTTGCAAAAGGCTAAGACAATTTGAATTCAATATACTGTGCCATGGAAAGCCCAGAATTATCCCTGAATAAAGCCCAAACTGTCTGGAGCAGCACTTTCCAAACTGTGCTTGGAAAATCCTAGAATCCCAAGCTATGGGGGAATCAAAGGACTCCATGGACTAATAAATTCAGAAAACTCTAAAGTTAAACAAATTTAGATGGTTTTTAAATACTTTGCAGAGTCTTTGCTGTGATTCTGCCCTGAGACTCTCGAAGCAGATAACGTTTCCAAAACTTATTTGACCACAGAACCCTTTTGGGAGGTATGTGATTACTTGTTATAAGAACATAGTTTGGAAAATGCTGGACTTGTCTTCTCTGTAATCTTGGGAAAGTTACTTTAATATATTGACTCTTTGTTTCCTTTTTTGCAAAATAGGAATTATGTCAGTAAAAATAACAGTATTAGTGACTGACAGAGTTGTTGAGAGTTTTGGACAGGCTGTGTAGTCCCATCTCCAGGAACCTTCTTAAAAAGGAGAAATTTTAGAACCGAGATCTTAGAGGCCATCTAGGCCAACCTTTTCTCCCTCTTCCATTTTTAAAGATGAAGAAACTGAGTGCCAGAAAGATGAAGGGATTTCCCCAGAGCTGCATTGGGACCCCAGATCTTCTGACTTGTGAGGCAGCGTTCTTTCCACTGTCATACTGATTGCATGTTCTTTAAAACAGAAGCTAGTGAATAGAATTTAAACTTCCCTCGATGAATCCAGATTATCATAATAAGCATCAGTTCTGGGTTTCAGGTGAAGGTTATTGAATCGTGGCGAGCGGTCTGCCCCAATGCTGGCTGGACCCTGCCTGCTAAATGTTTCCAGTCCCCAGTCTGCTCAGGGTCCTCTCTCTCTTTTCCCTTTAGTTAGACGGTCAACCTGTACTTCTTCCTACTGTCCCTGTATCTGCCCCTATGAGTTCCCAACTCCATTCCTACTGATTGCTTTTAGTCTACTAAGCCTGATCCTCCATCTCAACTAGAATAGTTGTCCAATGAGGGAAAGCGGCCTTAAGAAGTCAGTCACAGGAAAACGGTGACTCCTTGCAGCTTATGCCTGGACATGCTCCATTTTTGGATGGGGTGGTCTGTCGATGGGTGGGGTTAACTCTGGTCCCCTTGCCTTGTTAGATCCAGCAGTTTATCCAGGACCTGTCAGACCTCTGGGCAGAGGTAAAGAAAAAGGACCAACAGCAGATCCGGTTTTAAGGAGCAGCTATGGTTCCACAGTGTTCTGAGACAGAGACAGAGAGAATAAGTTCCTGGTGAGCTTGCAGTCCGGTTAGCCAAGTCCAGCCCCCTGGGACCCCTGCCCCTTTCTACCGCCAGACAGCCTGCCGTTTTCCCCCTCGACACTGAGTCTGTCCCCCTCCTGAAAACATTAAATTCTGTAAGAAGTTTGTTCCCACGTTCTCTCTCTTTTTGGTTGTTTATTCACGGAGAAGAGGGTTCACTGAGGGGAGAACCCCCAAAACCACCCTCTCTTGAGGTTGGTCACTTAGGCTGCCCGGGGTATAAAAACCAAATCTCAGGTCTGGTGTCTCCCAGGCTTTGGATTTGCACACATTATTCACATGGGCAGCAGACGAGCAAGGTGAGTACATGGGACCCTTTTTCCCGCTGCCATTTAAAAAACAAAAATTAAGTTGGTGTTTCTAATTGGGGTGCAGAGGCTCACTAGAAACTATGAAGGCAGCTTCCCAAGTCAGAATTCCAACTCTTCCCTGACCGGAGCAAGCCCTTCTCTCCCACCCTCTGTGAACCCTACAACTATAATATGGTGTCAGCAACGCTAACATTGGAATAATAGGCAGGCAGTCAAATAACAGCATCTGAGCAGGCTGGGATGATAGTTTAAAACCAGCAAAACTAAACGGAGAAGAGGTAAATGTAAAGTCTTACACTTACAGGGTCAGAAAGTCAATTGTACATTTTAAATCACCAGTGGCAAAAGTCAGGTCGGAGGCTGGACAAAGGAAGCAGTATTTATTGAGCAAACACTTCAGGTTCAACATCACAGTGAAAACTCTGTGTAGCACCACTGTCCCTGTGTGACCCAACAGGCCACTTACTCAAGGACAGTGGCTACAGATGACAGGGTCAGGATTCACCCTGGATCTGCCTGACCTGAGCCTGGGCTCCCTCAGCCAGCCTTCCTCTCCGAAGGCACAGACACTGCTGCTTTCCCCTCCAAAGCAGGCTGAGGAGCAGGCCCGAACAAAGCTCTTTGTTTCCTCACTGGCCCCATGATCTCAGAGGGCCTGCTGGGATCCCCATTACCTCCAGGGGACAGCGCTGCTGCACTCTCCACTGCTGGGATCCAGGTGGCAGCAGTACCCCCACCTGTCTGGTTCTCAGCATGCCCCCTGGACAAGCAGCAGTGCCATCACCTGGGAACTTATTAGAAATGCAAATTCTCAGGCCCCACCTCAGACCTGAGAATTAGACACTCTGGGTGGGAACCAGCCATCTAGAGTTTAACAAGCTCTCCAGGTGTTTCTGACGCATGCTCACGTATGAGAACCGCTGCTTGATAGTGAACCAAGCACTTTCAAGGACCTGGGCACCTTTCATCTCCTACCGTGTGAGTAATAACCTGGATCAGTAATAACCTGTATCAGTAATAACCTGTATCAGTCCGAGAAGCAGAACCACAGACGATAGATAGAGATGTACGAGTATGTAAAGGGCTTCGTTACAGGAATTTGACCTTAGGCAGCTGTGGAGCGCTGTTGTTAAGCAGTCTTTACGAAGCTGTTGTCTTCACCTCTGATGCTCGACCTTCAAGCCCACAGGGGAAGGTAGTTGGGACAGAAATATGGATGTAAAGAGGGCGAGATCAAGAGTGAGTCAGAATCCACAGGCTGGGCCCACGAGGAGGACAGAAACCTAAGGCAGTTCTTGTCGCTTCCTAGCTTGATGGTATGTCTGTCCTACAGGACCCTTCATCTTGGAGCTGAGCACACACACCAGGCCCAGGAGCAGCTGAAGGAGGATGGGGAGGGTGGAGTAGCACCGCCAGGCTGCTGCCTCACAGAGATGAGGTGATGAGGTCAGCGGGCTGAGCAGCACAGCAGCTATGTGAGCGACAAAGTGGCTGCGGCTTCACTGCCACCTCCAAATCTCCCACAGGAGTCTCTGTGACATCTCCCCCACACCACCACCACCACCTTGGAAACACCTAGGAAAAAGAGTTCTGGGAAATATAGTTCAGCTTAACCAAGGTGCCATGTCCCCAAGCCTCCACAGTGTCATTATCTACAGTGTCATTATCGCTGTTTCACAGGTGAGGAAAAGAATAGGGGTTTGGAGCTGGCCACGGCCCAAGGGACTTCTCTCTGGAAGGGGTTGGAGGGCAGAGAGCATTTCACACACCCAGGAGGGATAAGTGCTGCGAGTGGTGCTCAGAGGGGAATGGGTACAGTCAGTCTCTCACTGGAAGGAGAAGTCAGGGCCTTGCAGAAATAAGTTTGTGGGTGAAGGATATTTCTCTAAAATAGCTTCCCCTCACCTTTGAGCCTCCTGGACTGTGTTCTGGGAGGCAGGAGAGGGTGCAGGACAGACAGTTCCCCAAAACCCCTAAATATACACACCCCCCCGCACCATTTTCTGCTGTATCTGTAAGGTGATGTTTGAGAAGTCCAACCTGTAAGGACCGAACACATTTTCTTGGAGGGCCAGGCCCCCCTCAGCCCACCCCCTTTCCAGTCCTGAGCCAGAGACCTTCCCTCTCCCCTACCCTCCTTTCTCCCTCTTGGCTCCTCAGTTTGAGTGTCAAGTTTCCTGCTTGATGGAAAGGAGGAGTTGTGTAGAGTCGCACTTAGGATTCCTGTGATCACACACAAGCTTATCCTAACCCACAACATGTTTATAAACGTGCATAACTCACTCTGATACTACTGCATTTTTTAGGCTTCAAAATGGGCCCAGGAATAGGGCAGAATAAATTCTGTGGATCTAGGCAGATTTCTTGATTATAAGCAAAGCCACAAATCCACACTCATTCCCAAGCCCACAGAATAGGGCAGAGCAAATCCAGAAGGTAGAGGGATTCACATAAGCCTGAGCAAGAGGGCTTCCCATGAGGAGTGGGGGTGGGCAGCGGTCACAGACAGACCCTCACTCCTCCCCAGTCCCTCAGCGTGTCCACCCCGGGCCCTGGACCCACAGAAAGAAGCCGAAGGCTGCCAAATCAAGAGAGATTTGGGCTCCCAGATGCATGAGATCATGTTCCAAGAAAAGGAAGAAAGAGTTAAGGGCCGATTGGAGTTTTCCCAGCAAGAAAAGATACCAGCTTATTAAAGCAGAAAAAACTGATTGGTTCCAGAAATGAATGGTATTCATCAGCACAGGCAGGAAGCGGGGCTCTGGGTGTTTTATGGGTAAAGAGAGGCAAGACTTTCAAGGACTCACTTTCAATGCTAGAGGATCTCATTCCTTCATCAAACCTGCTTGCGCTTCCTGATAGAAAGGAGGAGAGGGAGGGAGGGAAGAAGAAAAGGGGAGGAACAGGGCCTCAAGGTGTGAAAGAGCTCAGCCTGCAAGCAGCCACGTAGACTGACATCCCCATGTTTGTCACATATGTCACACCATATACACAGCCCCCCAAACAGCAACTGATGTCCAAAAGCTGCTGGTGAGGACGGGCTTAGAATAGAGAATTGAAAGCTTTTTGAAATGATCTGTCTCTCTGGAGTAGCTAAAGTGTTGAGGCTTCATTGGGATTAGCTATTGGCATTTGGGATCAGACCCCGCCCTCACACGATTTTACCCTCACAACCCCTTTCCCAGACTCCAGACCAGGGTCCCATGTCTTATATATAAGGTTTTCAGCCAAGGCTGTCAAGAAGTGCTGGGCACTGAGATGAGATAAGGCGATGGAGATGGGGAACAAACCAAGTCTTTCTGAGAAAGTTATGTAATGTTTAGGAAGAGACTTATAGGATGAGTAGGTTGTTTGTTTGTTGTTTTGGGTTTTTTGTAGCCAGACAATGATTAGAAGGAGAATGAGGAGGAGGTGGACGGAGTGTAAGGCTGTCCTAACACAAAATGGGGAGACTTAGGGTCTGGAAGGGATGGATCAGAAGGCCAGTGTCACTGGACAGAGCTGGGCAGGGCTAGATCAGGTGGGGCCTTTGGGGTAGATATTTCCGAGGATCTTGTGTTTTATTTATTCTATAGGGACTGAAGAGCACTAGAGGATTTGATTTAAAAAGAAGGAGGAGGTGGAAGATGGGGATAGGAAAGGGAGAGGGCGGAGGAGAAGGAGGGGGAGGAGAAGGAGAAACAGGAGAAAAGAAGAAGGAGGAGGAGGAGGGACTAAAGATTGAACTCTGAGTAGAAGTTTATTTGGTTTTTGTTTTACAGTGACAGGCTTAGAAACCCTATTTGGCACAGAATCTAGGATCTGGGGAATGAGGTTTAGGGAAGGGAAAAGGGAGTAGATCTTTCCATCTGAAAATATAAAACAAAGCAAAATTCACAAACCTTCTCTGTCCTGTGCTAAAAAGGCTAGTCTCTGCTGCTGGTGAAATCTGGGCTTAATCAGGTGGGCCCAGGGCTTCTACCCCCTCCCTGGAGAGCCTTCCTTGCAGGGCTGTCCCACTGTTTCCTGCAAGGTGAGGGACCAGACTCAGGATGATGGCACACAGTTGTCTTAGCAGCAGCCAGACCTGCACTCCTGTCAGCAGTACACAGCATGTCAGTTTCAAACCGGGGAGGAGCATGGTCAGATTTACTCTTGGAAAAGATGGCTCTAGCTCCTGTGTGAATGGATTGGATGGGGTACAAAAAGAAGGGAGGCCAGAGTGGATTCAGGGAGGCCATTTTGCTAAAGGATAATTTTTTTAAAATAAAATTATGACTGCCAGATACATATAGAATGGGCACATCCTTAAAGATTTTATTGAACTCATCAGTTGAGAGAACTGGTATGCCGTAAAACCCAGTTCAAAGGAGAACCCAAAGAACAGGTGCATACAGAGACAGTCAGGAATGCTGAGGCTAATTTGCTAATAGATGCAAAAATGATCTCTGCCACAGGGCAGAAGTTCAATAGTGTCTTCCCTGTGCAGCATTCATTTGCATTTCTATGAACAGAAATCATTTGCATCACCTCCATAAGTGAACTTCTGTCTCTACAGAGCTGCAAAACGGTAAAGAAAAAGAAAAGAAAGGTGCAAACCCCTATAGAATCAGATAACACTAGAAGGGTCCTCTAGAGATACCACCACTGAAAGGAAACACAGTACTATTTTTGCCTATTTCAAAGCTTTTCGCAAATTTTGCTAACAATCTGGAGCTGCTGCAGTGGTCCATGCAAACCTGGCCTTATGTACAGAAGAATAGTATGTGAAACAGATCCAAGACAGGTGCTGTGGTTAAATTGGAGTGGTGAGGGTTCACAGAGTTCCCTCACTCCTGACAAGCAGATCCTGGAACAATTCAGAAAGCCTGGGACTCTTCAGAATCCAGTAGGAAAACTTTTGGCTTAGGTGTTTCCTAGGTTCCTGCTTGCTTAGCATTTTAGGATACTTGGGCTTTTGTTCCCCAAATCTTACTCTCAATTATTTATGTACTATGGAAGTACGACCTGCTGCTTCTATTTACATATCCTAAAATGTAACAAATAAATTGTGTCATTTTTAAGAGGCAATCTAGCACAGTAGTTTTAAGTACAGACCCTTGGAATCAGACTCTGAACTCTGTGACCCTGGGCACATTTCTTAATCTCTCTGTGCCTCTGTTTCCTCATCCATAAAATGGAGATAATAGCAGCTCAATGGAGTACTTTCAGGATTAAATCAATAAATATATGTACATCACTGAGAACAGAACCTGGGACATGAGAATAATTTTTTATCCCTGTGATTCTAGTGATTGAATGCATTCATAAGCCGTCATTCTGTTCCACTCTGCTCATGAGATGCCTGGTGGTTGGGATCAGGATGCCAGTCTCTCATCAAAATCGTGATTCTTACTAATCAACAAGCATCAGAAGTGAATACATAGACACGTAGGAAGATTCAGTCATATAAACAAACGGCAAACGTGTGAGTCTTTAACATCATTACCATCAAATACTTAACAAGTGTCTGCAGTACCCACAGGTGTGACATGCGCGACACCAGAGAAGGGATACCAAAGATAGCGGAAGCCCACCTAACCATGCTGCACAACCCATCCTTCGGGGAAGAATCACAGAAAATTTGACGGGAACTCCTGGTATCCTCTTCCTTCCTGAGGCACAGCAAATGTGATGAAGGGAGAGGTTAAGGGTTGTTCGAACGCAAAGTTTTTTTGCCCAGCTTTCTCTCCTTCCCCACAAATGTTTTCCTGCATATGCCCTCAGGCCCTTAATCACAGAGAGAGAGTTGAGGACTGATTAGAAGAAGGTCTATGGCATGCCCCTCTTCCATTGGAGGTACCAGCAGAGTTAAACATATTGATAATAATATTACAATAACAAATCTTGTGTAGCATTTACAAAGAGTATTCTTTGATACTTTGCTTTTCAAAGAGGTAGAACTAATTCCCATCTGTCTGAGTGTGGACTGGACTTAGTGCCCACTTCTGAAGAATAGAATATGGCAGAAGTGAAGGTATAGGACATCTATGACTAGGTCATAAAAAGCATGGTGGCTTCCTCCTTTCTCTCTCTCTCTGGGTTCATTCAAGCTGGAGGATGCCAACTGCATTGTCATAAGGACACTCAAGCAGCCCCTATGGAGAAGTCCATATGATAAAACACTGAGGCCACCTGCCAGAGCCCTGTGAGTGCATCTTGGAAGATCCTCCTCCCTTAGATAAGCCATCAGTAGCCTTGGTCAACACCTTGACTGCACTTCACCATAGATCTGGAGCCAGAATCACCCAGTTAAGCTGCCTACAGATTCTGATCCTCGGAAATCGTGTGAGATAATATTGTGATTTTTTTTCTTTTTTGTCACCTCACTTTCTCAGGGAGCCCTTTCTTGACTGATAACCTAATCTAAAGTAGCCACCCGATCACTCTCTAGTATATAAGCCCACTGTATTTTTTATAGTGTGTTTTCCCAAAAATAAGACGTAGCCGGACAATCAGATCTAATGCATCTTTTGGAGCAAAAATTAATATAAGACCGGGTCTTACATTAATTTTTGCTCCAAAGATGCATTAGAGTTGATATAATATATATTATATTATATAAGACCCAGTTTTATATTACAGTAAAATAAGACTGGGTCTTATATTAATTTTTGCTCCGAAAGACGCATTAGAGCTGATTGTCCAGCTAGGTCTTATTTTGGGGGAAACAGGGTAGCACCTATCACTAATTTTCTTATTTGTTCATTGTTAACTAGCTCCATTATAATTTAAGCTCCATGAGAGCCAAAATTTAGTTTCTGTCTTATTCAGGGATGTGTCCTTGTTGTCCAGAGCAATGACTGCTACATTGTAGGTGCTCATTAAATGTCTGTTGGGTGAATAAAATCAATGAAGTATACATTCTTTAATGGAAATACCTATGTTAATCTTTAAGTCTCTACAATTCTGAACACTATAGCTTAAACATGCTTGACGCTCAATTAACATTACAGATTGAAATACTATACTTTATAAGAAAATAAAGAAGTGAAAAATGAACAGTGATAATCTCAGAATCCCTCATTTAATGTGTGTGAATTACCTAAGTTTGAGGTAATTTACTATGCAGTGATAGATAACTATTAAGAATAGCTAGGTTTTTTTCCTTTGTTCCCTAATCATTTGAAAATAAGTTGCAGCCATGATGACGCTTCAGCTTAAATACTTCAGCATGTTTCTTCTAAGAACAATGACACATATGAATTTGTTTCAACTTATTAGGAATTATCACACCCATAAATTTGAATACTGATTAAATAATATCTAATATATTGTTCATAATTTTCTCCAATAGTCCCTTAAATATTCCAATTGCTTTCCACTTCATTTACAGTAAAAGCTGAAGTCCTTACTGAAGCCATGAGGTCCTCCATGATCAGCTACCACTCCTGCTGCGATCACCTCTCTGACCTCATCTCCTACCCTCTCCCTTGCTCATTCTTCTCCAGCCTCACCAGCCTCCTCCAATACTCAAGGCACACTCTCACATCATGGCCTTTGCACTTGCTGCTCCCTGTGTGCAGAATTTGCTCTCACCTCCTTAAGATCTTGGCTCAAATGGCTCAGATGTCTTCTCCTCAGTGGGGTCTACCATGGCTACCCATTCTAAAATTGCAGTTCTGGGGATTCTGTCAACATGGCAGAGTAGATAAGTGCTGTACTTACCTTCTCTCACAGCCACATCAAAATTACAACTAAACTACAGAACATTCATCACTGAGAATCACCTAAAGTCTAGCTGAACCGAAGACCTACAACAAAGGACATACAGAAGAAACCACCTCGAGATTGGTAGGAGGGTTGGAAATGCGGAACAGGCTGGTGCCATACCCACCCATGACCATTAAAAATCAGGAGGATTTGTTGGCTGTGTAGCCCCCTCCAGAGGAGTGAGGGGTCCCAGGCCCACATTAGGCTCCCCAGCTCACAGTTCCAGTGCCAGGGAGAGAAATCTCTATAACTTCTAGCTGTGAAAACCAGCATAGATTGCAGCTGAGAGAGAGAGGGCAGCTAGAGTCCCAGGTATTCCTCTTACAGGGCTCATGCCTGGACTTACTCACTGATGGACTCACTTGCTCTGATCTCCAGGGCTGGGGCAGCAACTCGAAAGGCACCAGGGACATATGGGGAGGAACTGAGTTGTCTGGCTGCAGGGTCAGGGCTGAAGGGCAGCTTTCTCCCTGACGGAGGAGCTGAGGGAAGCCATTGTTTCTTTGTTGAGCCCTCCCCACTCCTAGCGTGTATATGCAGGCAGCTAGCTGCCTTATCTGAGTCTCCATCATCCTAGCTAACTTGGTTCATTTGCACTGCCCTGGTGATTCCTTGAGACTCTGCCCATCTTTTGGACACACCCAAGCTGCTTCTGGTGGCTTTCCTGTACAAATGCCTTGCTTTGGCTCATGCTGCAGAATTTCCTAAAATTGCTCAAAGGTTCACAAAACCCAAACAAGCGCATCTTGCTTCAACGTATCCTGTACCTCTGGCTGAGCAGTCCTAAACCCAGCACTAGTAGCAGCCAGCCTCAGTTCGTGGCGTAGCCTCTGGAGGCACCTCCAAGCTCAGCACGGGTGGCAGCCATCTGTGCATTGCTTTGTGGCTCATGCCAGGTGGCCCCAGGCAGGACACGAGCTGCAGCTGAACTTGGTCTATGGTGGGGCTTCTCCTAGGAGGCCCCGGGGCTGGCATACCAGCTTCAGACCAAGTCGAAGCCTCACCCGGCTGCCTCCACGAACAACACATCCAAAGGGCAGACTGGGCAGGCACCAGAGCCCTGCTAAAGCAAATCCTACTCTATAGGGTCAGCCCCTGCATCATAGCTCCCCCACTATAGTCATAGCCAGTCCTCACAGTGAATTAGCCCTACAGTCAATCCCTCCCATTGATTTGCAAACAGCAACCAAGGCTCAACTACAACTGGAGGGCACACACAACCCACACAAGGGACCCAGC
The DNA here is from genome assembly GCF_004115265.2 of Rhinolophus ferrumequinum. Lineage (NCBI taxonomy): Eukaryota > Metazoa > Chordata > Mammalia > Chiroptera > Rhinolophidae > Rhinolophus > Rhinolophus ferrumequinum. The sequence goes on from NC_046304.1 coordinate 10,371,676, forward strand.
TTTGGAACCAGGGAGACTGCCCTACTGGCCCACAGGACACCTACATATAAGGCCACTCTATAAGACTGGGAAGCATAACAGCCCTACTTAATACATAGAAACAAATACAGGGAGGCAGCCAAATGGGGAGACAAAGAAACACTTCCCAAATAAAAGAACAGAAAAAGAACTAAACAAAATGGAGACAAGTAATCTACCAGAAGTAGAGTTCAAAACACTGGTTATACTATGCTCAGTGATCTCAGGGAGAACTTCAACAAAGAGATAGGAAACATAGAAATGGCGATAGAAAACAAACAAAAAAAAGAACCAGTCAGAAATAAAGAATACAGTAACTGAAATGAAGAATACATTAGAAGGAATCTACAGTAGATTAACTGAAGCAGAGAATCAAATCAGCAATTTTGAAGATAAGATTGCAGAAAACACCTAAACAGAACAGCAAAAAGAAAAAAAAATTTTTTTTAAAGTTAGACTAGCTTACGGCGCCTTTGGGAAAACATCAAGCATACCAACATTTGCATCATATGGGTACCAGAAGGAGAAAAGAGAAAGCAAGGAATTGGAAACCTATTTGAAGAAATAATGACAGAAAACTTCCCTTCCTGGTGAAGGAAATAGATATATAAGACTAGGAAGAACAGAGAATACCAAACAAGATGAACTCAAAGAGGCCCACACCAAGACACATCATAATTAAAATGCCAAAGCTTAAAGACAAAGAAAAAAATCTTAAAAGCAGCAGGAGAAAGACAACTAGTAACTTATAAGGGAGCTCCATTAAGATTGTCAGTTGATTTCTCAAGAGCAATATTGCAGGCCAGAAGGGACTGACACAAAACATTCAAAGTGATGAAAAGCAAGGACCTACAACTAAGATTAATCTACCCAGCAAAGTGATCATTTAAAATCGAAGGACAGATAGAGTTTCCCAGACAAGAAAAAACTGAAGGAGTTCATCATCACTGAACCTGTATTACAGGAATCTTAGAGGGACTTCTTTAAGATGGAAAAAAAGAAAGAAAAGGAAAAAACATGAATAATAAAATGGCAATAACTACATATGTATCAATAATAAATAAATGTAAATGGATTAAATTCTCCAATCAAAAGACACAGGGTGGGGGCCGGCCCGGCGCTGGCCCGGTGGCTCAGGCCCTGAGGCTCAGGCCCTGAGAGCTCCATGCTCCTAACTCCGAAGGCTCCAGTTCGATTCCCACATGGGCCAGTGGGCTCTCAACCACAAGGTTGCTGGTTCAACTCCTCGAGTCCTGCAAGGGATGGTGGGCTCCGCCCCCTGCAACTAAGATTGAACACGGCACCTTGAGTTGAGCTGCCACTGAACTCCCGGATGGCTCAATTGGTTGGAGTGCGTCCTCTCAACCACAAGGTTGCCAGTTCGACTCCCACAAGGGATGGTGGGCTGTGTCCCCTGCAACTAGCAACGGCAACCTGACCTGGAGCTGAGCTGCACCCTCCACAACTAAGACTGAAAGGACAACAACTTGAAGCTGAACAGCACCCTCTACAACTAAGATTGAAAGGACAACAACTTGATTTGGAAAAAGTCCTGAAAGTACACACTGTTCTCCAATAAAGTCCTGTTCCCCTTCCCAAATAAAATCTTTAAAAAAAAAAAAAAAAAAAAGACACAGGGTGGTTGAATGAATAAGAAAAAAAGACCCTGATAAATATTCATATGCTGCCTACAAGAGACTCACTTCAGAGCAAAAGACACACAGAGACTGAAAGTAAAGAGATGGAAAGAGATATTTCATGAAAATGGAAACAAACAAATAAAGAAAGAATAGCTGTGGTAGCAATACTTATACCAGACAAAAACTTATACCAGACTTTAAAACAAATAGATTTTATAACAAGAGACAAAGAAGGACCTAATAATCCTACTTCTGGGTATTTATCCGAACAAAGAAACCCAAAATGCTACTTTGAGGGGACGCATGGATCCATATGTTCATTGCAGCTTTGTTTACAATGGCTAAGGTGTGGAGGCAGCCCAGTGTCCATTGATGGGAGAATTGATAAAGAGGAGGTGGTACATATATACAATGGAATATTGCTCGGCCATGGATGGGAATGAGTGTCTGCCATCTGCGGTGGCATGGATGGACCTGGAGGGTGTTGTGCTGAGTGGAGTATATCAGACAGATGCAATGCTTATATGTGGAATCTAAAGAACTAAATAAACAAACAAATAAAACAGAAACAAACTCATAGATACAGAGAACATTTTGATGGTTGCCAGATGGGAGGGGGCTTGGAGGGCAAGGTGAAAAAGGTGAGTTTAGGAACAAATTGGTAGTTACAAAATAGTCCTGGGGATATAAAGTACAGCACAGAGAATACAGTCAATGACATGCTACTAACTATGTATAGTGCCAGGTGGGCACTAGAGTAGTCAAGGGGATCACTTCTTAAATTACATAAATGTCTAACCACTATGCTATATACCTGAAATTAATACAAAGTAATATTGAATGCCACCTGTAACTGAAAAATGTAAAAAGGGAGGAAAAAGGTAAAAAGGTAAAAAGGGAAATAAGAGGTTCAAATTTCTAGGTATAAAACAAATAAACCAAGGAGATTCATGTACAGCACAGTCAATAATATTGTGATAGCATGATACAGAATCAGATGGTTGCTGAGCTTATGGTGATCACTTCCTTAGGTATATAAATGTTAAACAACTATAGTGTACACCTAAAACTAATATAATATTGTATGTTAGCTATATTTTAATAAATATCCTTCTAAAAATATTAAATCCATTAAAAAGTAATAAAAATAAATTAAATAAAATTGCAGTCCCCAATGTTGGCACTCCCATCCTCTTGCCCTGTAGCTTTTTCTCCATAAACATATCCTCTTCTAACATACTGCATCATTTACTTGTTGATTTTATGCAATGTCTGTCTTCCGTATTAGAATATAAGCTCCCCGCGGGCAGGATTGTCATCTGTGTTCACTACAGTACGTCACTGCTTAGAACGGTGTCTGGTAAAAACATCAATGGATGTTTGTAGGATGGATGAATGAGTGAATGAATGAGTGAACTGAGAGAAATGCCTCCCCTGCGCATTGGCAAAGTGGACATTGAGTGGTGTAATGATAATAAACTGAACACCACTCCTGCTGGAGAAGTCTGCCATGTTTTGGGGAGACCCAGACAAGATGAGGGTGAGCCTAGCTAGTCAGAGAGGGACTGAGGGGCAAAGTTGTGGCGTGGGTATCTTACCCTGCCACCTGGATTGCCGGTGTTCTATGTCACATCCTGTGTCTCAGAACATCCCTATTATCTCAGAAGAGTTTTATACTCTCTTCTAAGAAACAGTTGATAATATTAAGAATTGCTGGCATGTCATATTGAATGCTTACAATGTAACAGTTATGGTGCCATTATTTTAATGTTGCAGCTGTTAAAAAAATGTTTTTTTTCAATTACAGTTGACATTCAATATTACATTAGTGATTAGACATTTATATAACTTACGAAGTGATACCCCTGATAAGTCTAGTATCCACCTGGCACCATACATAGTTATTACAATACTATTGACCATATTCGCTATACTGTACTTTACATCCCCATGACTATTTTGTAACTGCCAACATGATGCCAAACATTTTAAACCCAGTGTCTCATTTAATCCTCTCAACAATCCTACAAGGCATGTATTACCATAAATCTCATTTTCTAGACAAGGTTGATTCAGAGGTTTAACTGACTTTTTAAATTAATATTTAATTTATTGAAATTACTATTCAAAAAATCTAGTTCTTCCTTAAGTTTCAGCTTACAAATCTTATTCTGTTTGTGTCCAACATATTTTAACAATCACTATTTAAAGGATTTTGAATGTTTGATTCCAGTTACAAAGTTAAACTCCCTTAAACATCTTAAATTGCATTTAAACATTTATGGTGTTCAGTTTCCTTATATATTTTAATGGTCTGACTTTAACAAGCAAAATACTTCCAAGTATTTAAATTTAAATTATTCATCCAATAAATTAAACTTATAAATATGGTGAACTTTGAGTTCTCTTAAATGTTTCAATACTGAATATGAGTTTAGAAGTTCACAGTTTAAAATTTTGAACCTGAATCAGTTACATACTTACTAATTTTCCATTGGAATTTCAAGATTTTTACTCCAAATACGCCAAATCCTATTGAGCTATAAATACATAAGCACCAAATGTACCCAGACTCTTTTACATATTAATACCATGATTTGGACTCTCTTAAACTTTCTATATTTAATTTTAAATCTTTAAAGATGCTCACTCACCAAGGAAACCATAATACTATTCATTTCACACTGTTTTGGGAGTTGCCTTCTAGACTCCTCTGAGATTACAGAACATCTACTCTGCCCTGTTTATCGTTGCTATGTCAATGACTTCACAATTCAAAGGTGGTGCCACATGGCGTAGGACACCTAGATCTAAGTTACATGTTTTTCCCCTACCTGGGAAATTCTACTGCCTGATTTGATTTTGCATATCTTTGGCTTTTAAGATTAGTCGTTTCTATCTAAAGCTTCAGATCTTTGAATCAGAGGGAATCCTGCATTCTTTCACGTCCTACTGTCTCTTTGGATCGTGCAAGTCTTAGAGATATTAAACCGATATCTGATGGAATCATGGCTTAGGAATCAGCTCTTTTTTGTCTAGTGATGGAACTTCAGGCGTCTATCAACAATGGGACCGGACTTAGGGGGTCATAAGTTCCTTCCCTGGTCTGCGACATCACACCCTGTACAGCCTGCGAGGTGGGTCAGCTCTTAGGGCAGGAAATAGGGAGACTTCCTCCCGGAGTTCTATGTTGGATTCTCTCCTACCCTAAAGGATAAAGTTCATACAGATGGGACTAGAAGACACAGAAGCAGCAGAATTACAGCTAGATACGTTCCTCCAGAGGAAACAGAGTTGCCTGAGTAATTGTTTCATCTCCTTTTCAATTATAGTAGTCCCCCCTTATCCAAGGGTGATATGTTTCAAGACCTCCAGTAGATGCCTGAAACCACAGATTGTACCAAACCATATATACATATATAAAATGTTCTTCCTATACATACATAACTAAGATAGTGTAAGTTATAAATTAGGCACCATAAGAGTTAATACAATAACTAATAATAAAATAGAATAATTATGACAATATACTATAATAAAAGGCTTAATACAGACGGGGACATTTGACATTCAACTCTGTTTACTGGGTATCTATTATATGCCAGGCACTACTGAGTCCTGGGATTGAGGGGAGGGGTTTGGGGATGAATAAGAAGAAATTAAACAAAGTAATTTCAGGTTGTGAGGAGCTAACATTTATTGAGTGCTTACAATGCGCTGACACTGTTCTTAGCGCTTTATGTAGATTGACTTGTTTAATCCTCCCAGGCCTTCTGTGAGGCAGGAAACCATTGATATTCCATTTTGTAGGTGAGGTGACTATTTCATTGATCTATTGCTGCATAGCAATCCACCACAAAATTTAGTGGCTTAAAACAGCAGTCATTTTATTTTGGTCTGGAATTCAGGCAGGGCTCAGCAGGGACAGCTCAGGTCTGCTCCACAGTGTTAGCTGGGCTTTGGGCTGGGGCTGGAGGGTTGAGATGGTAGACTAGGGCCTTGGAGTTGGCTGTCACCTGGGACACTTCAGTTGTCCTTTATGGGACCTCTCTCTCTAGCTAGATAGCTGGGACTTCTTTATACAGCGGCTGGCTTCCCAGGGTGCAAACACAGAAGCTGCAAGTGACAGCAGCAAGTCCATTACATTCAATTGGTCAGTGAATGTCACAGAGCCAGCCCAGGTTCAAGTGGAAGGGAAATTGACATGGGAGTTGTGGCCAAGTCACATTGCAAAGGACATGTAGGATGGAAGGAAGTGCTGTGGCTGTCTTTGGAAACAATCTTACATAGACATGGGGTTTAAGTAACTTGCTCAAGGTCATACAGGTAATAATTAGGCTGCGGGGAAATCAGAAGTGTAAAGGTCAGACGTGCAGAAATGAGGAGAAGAATAATTTCAGATAAAATGATGCATGTGAGTGAGGACCCAGAGACGTGAGATCTGGGGTAGAATTGTTCAGTTTGCTGGAAGATGTAGGTAGACAAGAATGAAGCAAAAAAGGTAGACTGGGGCCAGACCAATGGATGACCTGGAACACCAGGCTAGACTGCTGGGACTTGATTCTATAGGCAGTGGGAAGCTATGGAAAATGTTGGAGCAAGTGAGTGACTTGATCAGAACTGTGCTTTAGGGAGATGAAGGCAGCCCTGTGTGTGCTGGATGAATGGAGGCTGTCCAGTAAATGAGGAGACCCGTGCAGGACTGCTGAAGACCTGACCTAGATAGTATATGTGGGAGCACAGGAGTGAGTATGGCTGCAGGAAATGTCTCAGGGGTGGATGTGACACACTTGACCAGTTGGTATTTTACAGATAAGGAAATTGTAGCTCTGAGAGGTAAACACTGCAGGATCTTCTAGCAAAGCAATGGCAAAGGTAGAGGGTAAGAAGTCAGCGGGCAAAAGAATAAGTGGAGAGTGGGGCCCAGGAGCCCAGGTCCTGGGATTCCTAGTGCATTCCAGTACAATGAGAGCATTCATGGTGGAAACCAGAAAAGTTGGCTCTGGCGACTGTTCTGTGGGGCACGTTGGCATCAGCATGGCATGAGAGCCCATGAATTGTCCAGTAAGAGATGACTTGGCTTGAGCCAACAGAAAGAGCCCACCTTGATGGGTGACCTGAACTCTTCCCGCTGTGAGGAGCTCACTCACAAAGCAGTGAGGCCTGGTCCATTCAGGGTTAGATGGCGGCTGAGTTTGGACAAGGCAATGGAGCCTTGAATTTTTCCACCTCCACACACGCACACCCGGAGTTGCTCTGAGGGTCTTTCTAAGTAATAATTTTTTTTTTAAAAGCCGCAGGGAAAGAGAAGAAAGGATGTGATGTGCAGCGCTTTCAAAACTCTTAGTTTGAAAAGACACTGAGGTTTTTTTTTCTTTCTTTTAAGCCTGGTTGATCTCATTCTTCGCATCTCTGGCTGAAAGGGACTCCCCACCCCCTCTGTACTAGTTGCTCTTTGGGATTTGTATCTTTTATTCTTCTGACACACTTCATGCAGGGAGAGCTCGTTTGGCTCCCTTAAAAATTGAACTCTAAATTTAGAACTGGCCTCAAAACTTCTGATCTTTGAGCTCAACTTGTCTGGCTTGGCCCAGTCTCTAACAGCCACCTCTTATCACCATTAATGTTGTTCCTATTTGGTTCTCCAGTTGTCTTAGAAACATGAATTGGTATGATCAGTCATGGCCAAGAAATGTAAGCCAGAGCCCACCAGTCTACGGCTCTTCTCTTATAAATAATGTTCTCTCAGAGCAGAACATGTTTTCCCCTCATTTTCTAAGAGCCGGGCCCCCTGGGCCCATTCCAAATTCCTCTGGTCTCCCTTCCATCTGTTGCGAGTTCCTTCCCTGCCTTCTAACCCCTGGAATCACCAGAAAGGGAAGGAAGCAGTGCTTGGTTTGTGCCTCCGCCCAGCTGCTTACCATCTGGATTCAGGCCTGTTAACCCCTGACCTTCGGCCATAATCCTTCCCCTCACCTCCTTCCACATGACCCATGTTGGGAGAAGGAGTGAGGAGCCAAGGGGCCTCCCAGGCCCCACCGGGTGGTCCTTCACATGCCCAGTTCTAACCAAAGAGACGTCATCTCCCTTGGAGTCCGGCTTCTATCTTCCAGTGTGCACCAGGCAGCTGGTTCTGAGTTCTGAACACTGCCCCTCGCTTCTACACGTCTCTGGGCAAGTCACATGACTTTCTAGCTGAGTCTGTTTTCCCATCTATAAAATGAATAGTAAAACGAGTGGGCCTCTAACCTTAAGGTGCACCCCACTTAAAGCAATCCATGCCTCTATGACCTCGGCCAGTCTTTGCCAGAAAAAGTGTCCTTTTGGCATTAAAGAGAGGAGCATCACTCGATGTCATCCACAACACCCCTGCAGAGCAACAGTCATGGAACACATTCAAGAGTTCCAGCATCCCTCAATGAAATCCAGAAACATCACGCCCCAAACTCAATTCAAAACAATTCTGTAGGAGGCCAAGGCCACCTGGATCTCATCTGTGATTATTTTAAAGGTCCACAGAGTTCTAAAAATAAAAGCTAAATTCTTTAGAGCAGTGTTTTCAGAAGTGTTTTCCATAGAACCCTAGGATCCTATGCACGCTTGGGTTTTGCTAACCTGTTGCCCAATAATTTTGAGGAAAGCTTCTTTACTGTAGGATTTCCCGGAGCCTTTAATAGGCTAATGTGCCTTGACATGAGAGCCACGACTACAGATATTCCGCTTATCCTTGGCCATTTTGCTATTTCTATTTTACAGATAAGAAAATGAGGCTCAGAAAATGAGGTATAAAGTAACTTGCCCAGAGCCCTGCAGCTTGGAAGTGAAGGGGCTGGGGTTTGAATCTAGAGCTCATGTTCCTAACAGAAGGTTATACTTTCATCTCGTGTCAGTAAGTTAGTGGCCCTGAGGGGCTACCCTTGTCCCAGCTCAAACACCTCAGGAAAAATAGAAGAAAGAGCAGACTCCCGTGGAAGGAGAGGGGAGAGTAAAGGGACATGCTGTGTGTATATAAAAGTCTCAGGTAAAAGGGCCTGTAGCTGTTTCCTGGGGACAACTCATTCAAGGGGTTGGGGACTCACAGACATCTATGCTGCTCCTCACAACTGGAACTAGTCTCTGGAATAAATCAGGTGAAGGAAGATACACAAAGATTTATGGAGGTTCAGAGATGCTGTGGTGACAGAGCCCCAGAGAGCAGTTTCCAGGCTCTCGGCCTCACGTGGAGGGGTGCTGGCTCGGGTAGTTGATGGCCGTCGGCTGTGGCTAGTTGGCCGTCAGCTGTAACCAGTGAGCCATTGGCCACTAATATAACTGCCTTAAAGGTTTTCTTACATTAACTCTGTCACGCGGGGTGTCATGCGGGGTCTCAGCTCCCGCTCCCCACACAAGAACACAGGATATGGTGAGGCCAAAAAGGAACACCCACGGAGCCATAGGTAGAGGAGTCACACCACTATAGTCTCACTGGAGGCTGGATTCACATGACATGCGACCTGCTCTCCGCTTTTCTGCCAACCGACCGACTCTCTGAGTTCCCTCGACTCTCCTCGACTCCCCAACGCAGCCACGGCAGTTATATTAGTGGCCAATGGCTCACTGGTTACAGCTGACGGCCAACTAGCCACAGCTGATGGCCATCCAAATACAGTTGATGTCCATTTACTACCTGAGCCAGCACCTTTCCACATGAGGCCGAGAGCCTGGAAACTGTGCTCCTGGCTCTGTCCCCACAGATGCCCATTCTAGAAATATCCACCATTGTAGCCAAATTTGTACCACACAACTCCCCTCCCTAACATAGCTGATTGGACGGGCATCAGCCCCCGAGGTGGCCAGTCTGCAACTAGGGGACTCTAAGAGACTGAATTAGTTATTAGTCTCTTGTTCCTTCTTTTGTTTCTCTAACAAGCATTTATTGAATACTGCTGTGCATGGGAGACGCAATAGTGAGCAAGTCCATTGTCCCTGTTCTCAAGCAGAAACAGACCTTGAACAAAAATAATGCTCATGAGTAGTGTAGTTACAACCAAAGTAAGTTCTCTAAAGGGAAGGGACATTGTTCTGTGACAATATGTATCAAAGGCACTTGATCTAGTTTAAGGAGGTGTTGTGTGGCTACAGAAGGGTACTACCCACAATTCCCTTCAAAAGACCGTCTTTCAAGGAATGTAGTTGGCTGACAGCTCCCAACTGCCACACCTTCAGATCAGCCTCAGTCTTCACACCAAGGCTATTCCCTCCAGGTAGCTCCCAGCCAATAACTGATCTCAGCAGGAAAACTAGAGCTGGGCCATTTCTGCTGACATAGGACACTCTAATGGGCACGGTTTGCTGCTGGCCCTCTATCAGCTTGACTGACACTTTTTCAGAGCTGCATTGCAGTCTGAAGCTCTTCCCGCTCTCCTTTCACAGGTGTCTGACCTGAAAGGCTCTCCCCACCTACTCCTGTTTCTTCACTCCCCTTCATCCTTCACATCATTTTGTCATCTGCTTCTTAAAAAACATAATTCAACTGAGTAAACTTTAAAGATCTGATTGGGTTTATTCAGTGATTCATAAGTCAGGCAGCATCCAGTTTAGCAGATAGAAAGGAGCTCTGAGGAACTGTACAAAATGAAAAATTTTTATAGGCAGAAGGGAACAGGAACAACAAACTTATGCCAGGCAAAAAAGTGACTTGGTTATTGCAAAGTTACTTTCCTTTAGGGGACGGCAGGGTTCTATCAGGCAGATTACCTAACTAATATTTTTGAGGCAATTATTCATTGGCTGGCCTAAGATTCCATGTTTGCGAGAGCCAAAATTAAGTAATTAAGTCTTGGTTTGGTAACATGGGCCTGAGCATTGACTCCATTTTAGTCTTATTGTCTTGTTTTTAACACAAGGAAAATTAGAATTTAAATACTTTGAGCTAAATGATAAATGAAAATATAATCTATCAAAAGTTGTAGTATACAGCGAAAGGAGTTCTTAAAGGAAACTATTTAGCTTTATTAGAAAAGAAGAAAAATATATAATCAATGATCTAAGAGTCTACTTCAAAAACCTAGAAAAAGAAGAGCAAAGTAAACCCAAAGTAAGTAAGAGGATGGAAATAATAATAAGAGCAAACATTTGTGAAATAGAAAACAGACAAACAGAAAATTAACAAAGCCAAAATTTCACTCATTGAAAATATCAACGGGGCATCCGGATGGCTCAGTTGGTTAGAGCACGAGCTCTCAACAACAAGGTTGCCGGTTCAATTCCTGCATGGGATGGTGGGCTGCGCCTCTGCAGTTAAAGATTGAAAATGGAAACTGGACTTAGAGCTGAGCTGCACCCTCCACAACTAGATTGAAGGGCAACGACTTGGAGCTGTGGGCCCTGGAGAAGCACACTGTTCCCCAATATTCCCCAATAAAATTAAAAAAAAATATATATATATATATATATATACACACACACACACACATATATATATATATATATATCTCAACAAAATTGGTAAATTCCTAGCTAATTGATCAAGGAAAGAGAGAGGGAGAATAAATTGTGAACATAACGAACAAAAGAAAAGATATCATAACAGAGTGTGCAGACATTAAAAAGAATAATAAAAATAATAAGACAATTAAAAAATAATAAGAAAATATTATGAACAACATTATACCAGTACATTTGACAACATAAATGAAATGGACAAATTGCGTGACAAATTACAACTTACCAAAACTGACACAAAATTAAATTAAAAATCCAAATCATTTTATCTTTTAAAGAAATTAAATTCATTACCAAAAACCTTCCCATAAAAGAAACATTTAAGGAAGAAATAACACCAAACTTACGCAAACTTTCAGAAAATAGAGGAGGGAACACTTCCCCATTCGTTTTATGAGGCCAGAAATACCCTGACACCGAAATTCAACAAAGACATTATAAGTAGAATAGATAGATGACAGATAGATAGATGGAATCCAGATCTCAGGATCTTTATTCAACAAGATTTATTTCTTATTATGCTACGTATCTAAAATGGGTCATCAGGAAGGCTTTGCTAGTCATGGACACTCAGGGACCAGGTTGATGAAACTTCCTTCCACCTCAACACATGCTCCCATTATGATTAAGGCAGAGAAAGGAGACATCATGAATTGCTTACTGATTCTCAAAGCCGTGGAGTGACATAAGGCACTTATGCGCATGTTCATGACCAGGTCCTGAGGAGATGGGGAAGTCCTAATATGTTCTTGGAATAAGAAGAAAATGGATAGTGATTATCTCAAGAGTCATGGATGTGTATACAGTAACAGAAAAGCCTATGTAAGTAACATGAATGACCTGCCCAATGAGCGAGTACAAAATGGGCAACAAGGGGACTCAGGGGCCTGGTCTTAATAAATTCCACCAGCCTGAGAGAGGAGGGGTGAGCTTGTGAAGGAGGCTGAGATGGAGCAAGCAACTAGGGGAAGTGGGGGGAACCCAATGAATTCATGAAAGGATTGGCCAACTGTGTTTAATGTGATTGAGGGGTCATGCAAGAAGGGGATGTGACCAACTAGGTGTCACCGGTACCAGAGCAAGACTTAAGTCAGTGGAGTGAGTCAGAACTGAGTGTGAGGTGGAAAACGTAAAATGGAATATGGACACCCTTTTAAGAAGTTGGTTGTGAAGGGATGGAAAGCAGTAACTGGAAGAGGACATGTGTTAAGAGAGGATTTGTTAGTTATTTCAATGGGAGAGCCTAGAGAATCTTTAAATGTTGAAGGGAAAGATCTAGTTTGGAGGAAGTGGTTAGGTATATGAGAAGGGAGTCAGGGACAGCATAAGCTTCCTACAAGGCAGGACCTGAACGTTAGAAGTAAAGAATACCATGAAGAAGCCTAGGGGCTTGGAAAGCTGAGCTGGTGTGAGTGGAGACAAGTCGGCAGAGAAAGCCAGAGGGCAAGGAAGTAGAACAGAGCCAATGCATAGTGAGGAAGAAACACTGGGCGGGAGGAAATCTATAGCAGTCTTGCAGGTCCCTGAGGCTGCTTCCCTTCTGACTTCCACTTCTGGTCTGGACCTTCCGTAGCCTTACAACAACTCCCGTTTTCTTGAAAATATGTCATTCATTCAACGAATATTTATAGATCATCTGCTATGTGCCAAGCCTGATCCTAAGACTGTGGATCAAGCATGACAGATGCCATTCTTCCCCACAGCATGTATTCCTTGCATCCAAAGAAACTGAGTGGCCCAACCTTTTCGGCAGAGCAGGGGCCTGCAGTTTGGACTGATTTACTGAAAAGCAGCAAATATATGCCACAGACATGGGGGTTAGAGCAAAGTGGACTTCCCATAATGGGAAGGGGACTGCTGGATAAGGCTTGTCATCTGGAAGGTCTTGAGGACTTTGGGGGAGAGGTGTCCAGATATGTCCCTGGAGCAAATCAATGCAGAGAATCACTCTGTGCCCTGAGGTTGTCGTGCTGTGCACATGATTGTGGTTAACACTATACATGTGAAGACAGAGAGACAGACCATAAAAATGAAGAGAATAGTACAGTGAACCTACGTGAGCTGTTACTTTCCCTTCTACTGACGTTTTCTTCCTCCAAACATCTCTAACTTGTCCCTGTCTCCCATTTGGCAAAATTAGTCATGTACTTTCCCATGAAATCTTAATTTCAGCTACTCCTGAAACCAGCACTATTTCTAGGCTTTTCTGTTATATGAGTCAATAAATATCTATACTTCAGTTTGAAGTGAATTTTTATCTCTCACAATGGAAAAAAAATCCTGTCTAATATAGAGACATAAAGAATCCCGTCTAATAAAGAGAATATAGAGTTAAGTCCACCCAACCTTATCTGCCTGTCACCCTGTCAAGGGCATCCACGCTGTGTTAGTTTTCTAGAGCTGCATAATAAATAACCCAAAATCTAGTAACTATGGTAACCAGCCTCCAAGATGGCCCTTAAAGATCTTAACCTCCTGGTATTTGTGCCTGAGTGGCGTCTCCTGCTTGTCTTACTCTATGAGATAAACAGAATATAATGTAAGTGACAATGAGTGACTTACAAGCTAGGTCAGAAGAGACCTTGCTCCTTGTTCCCTCTGGACATATCCCACTGCATTGTGGGATACATAGAATCCCACTCATCCAGGTGAGTACATAGAAGGGTACCTGGGGAACCAGGTCTTGTGGAAGCAATGACTAAGCTGGGTCCTAAAATCTATCCTTCCCTGTGAATGTTCAGTGAACACAAGTCTCTGAAGGCATGTTGACACATGATGACATTAACTCTCCTTCAGGATAGGCTCTCATGCTTCCAGGATGTCAGGGGACGTAGCTGGTCAATATATGCACCCTGGAGGAGAGAAAGCCAAACAAGGCCCCCAGGCCCTACTTCCCTGTTGGATCACACTGGAGCATTTTCTCAGGGACCTCCTGCAGCCAGTGCCCCAGACTTGTGATCAGCTCAGAGAAGTAGAATTAAAGGGGCCACAGTTCCCACAGGTGTGGACGTGAGAGACGGGTGATGGAGAGGGGGTGTTGACCCCTGCAAAGACTCATACACACGTTTCCTGAGCTGAGCTGTTGGTTGGGGGAGGCTGAACTAGAAAGCCTATGCTTGGTCCCCACCCCACCTCTGCTGACCAGCTGTCTCCATTATTGTCTGTTTCTTCCCCAAAAGAGGCACTCAGAGTATGCTAGAAAGTTCCTGCCCTTCAACAATAGCTCCTGGCTCTCCCTCCCACACACTTCCCACTCCCACCACCCACCCCTTCCTGGCAGGGTGCCTTCACTGGGCCTGCCATGTCTCCCTCATTCTCGTTCCTATTCCATTGTTCTTCTTTTCTTCCTCTTTGCCAAATTTCCTTGCTTATGTGATGTGCAATGGGTGTGCATGAGCACGTATAGCTGCACATTTCTAAGAGTGTGTGTGTGTGTGCTGTGTGTCTGTGTACACCACAGGATATTGGCATGTGTGCTGGACCTGGCACATGCTCGGGGAGTGTGGGCTCAGATGTGATTGGAGGCCGGGGAGGTCTGCAGAGGTCCAGACCTTTCAGTACTTCCTGGAAAAGGCCTCCCTGCTCTGGCTCCTGCCTACCTCCCAGTTTCATGTCTCACCTCACCAACCTGGATCTCACCCACCCACTCTCACCCTCTCTCCTCAGCCTAGGGTTTCTGTTCCTAATCCCCATCCATTGCGAGGCAAACTACTGGTCGCCCTTTAAACTTGGCTCCAGTGTCCCTCCTTCGCTTCCTGTGTCTGGGCTGGATACCCGCTGTAGCAATGGCCAGTGCCTCATATCTCTCCCCCAGGGCCAGCTGATTGAGGGCTGCCTTCGCCCAGCTTCCAGCACAGCGCCTGGCCCAGAGTGGAAATTAACTGCTGAGGGTTCATGTAGCCATGAGGTTTGGCTGCTGGGGGCAAGACAGAGGGGAAGAGAAAGGAAATTGTAGAGGGGATATAATAATCTATCATCCCCACTATCCACCCCCAGCTAAGTAATCTAGACAGCATCTTTCTCCTGGTGAGTTAAGGTTCAAGGGGATTGTAGATATGTTGGGGAACACGGGTTAACTTTATCCTTGGAATTTGGGGTGGGCTGTACCCCTACTACCCACATACACACTGGCGTCATACCAGACTGTTTTCTGGAAAGAATATGAGTTATCATCCTTAACTTCTAATCTTCCTGATTTAAGGCCACGCTCAAACACACTCACAGCTCTGACGCTCGCTAACCGTGCTCCCCACCCCAAACAAACGTTGAAGTCAGTCTGGACCCGAGCTTGCAGGGAAGGCATTGAAGGAGAGGAGAGTCCCCTCCCCTCAAGTCCCCCAGCCAATCGCTGAGCACCTTTGGTTTCCCGAGCAAGGGTTGGGGGCGGGAGGCAGAGAGTGGGGCTACAAGGGTTTCAAGCCAAGCTGGCTGCATGCTCCGGGGGCTGACGCAACTGGAGAATTTGGCTTCTTTTTATCACATATATCATTTTGCCATATATGGTCACTGAGAGCTACTGGCAGCGAGGCCCGGGTCCAGATGGTGGGCTCCCAGAGTGCAATGAGCTACATACCAGCCCAGAACAAACAGACCATCGCTCACTCGGCTGGACAGGTGGGTGGGCCAAGAGAGGGGTTATATATAGTTCTGGTCACATTCCTTCACTAATGCATGTTGGCCCCCAAATGCACAAACAATCTCCATTTCTGGCTCTTTTTTACTGAATTTGCTAATTGTTATTCTTCTATAACCAAGGGAATGAAAAAAATCCCAGGAGGAATGTGGGGGAAGAGATCTGCTGGCCGTCATTTCCCTTCGTTGATCCTCCCCTCTTCCCACCCGCTCTCCAACTTCTTTCCTGTATGTGTCGCCCCTGAAGCCTTACCCAACATGGCCACCCCAGCAGGCTTCCTCTGCTGACTGTCCTCCTTTCTTCCCTTGCCCACATACCCTTCTTCCCTGCACACCTCCAGCCCAGGTGAAGCCGGCCAGGTGCGGATGATCCCTGAGGCTGGACAGGATTCAGTGGTGGCACAGCAGAAAAGATACCCCGCTCCCAGAACCTGTCTTCGCAAGGTGTTGGAGGCTCGCCCTCCCCACCTGGCCCGACCAAGCAAGAGACGCTGCCCCAGCCTGTCTAGGGAACTGAAGGCAGCGAAAATGGCAGCACAGGGAGCCAATCCTGGAGATCCCAACAGTCCCGAATATTGGTGATCCCCAAAAGCCATTATCTGGACTTCACGTTCTACCTCCAACCTGAGACAATCAAGATTTCTGAGGCTTATCACCTATGGAGTCAAGTAGACCTGAAAATGGATGGTGCTTATACCTGGCTGTCTCTGGGAGTCAAAAGATGATATGATATGATATGATATATATATATATATTTCAGCCCTGAGAAAGGAGGATATCCTGCCATTTGTGACAACATGGATGGACCTTGAGCACACTGTGTTAAGTGAAATAAGTCAGACAGAAAGATATCTCTTATATGTGGAATCTAAAAAAGTCAAACTTGTAAAAAACAGAGTAAAATGGAGATGAGATAGATGTTGTTTAGGGGTACAAACTTGCCACATGTAGTAAAAAAAAAAAAAAAAGCCATAGAGATCTAATGCACAGTATAATGATTGAATATAGACAACAGTATTGTCCTAGAATTATGCAATGTGATAGAGGCGCTAAGTATTGCTACAACAGTAATCATATTGCAATGTATGAATGTATCAAGTTAACACATTGTACACCTTAAATTTACACAATGTTATATGTCAGATATATTCAATAAGTAAAATAATTAAGGTCTGTAGTATTAACCAAAAAAACAACAACAACAAAAAAAGGGATTTCCGAGGTTTTCACCACTAGCCCCATCTCCAGAACTCCAGACCCACAAGTCAGAGCTGACACTGTTTATCCGTGGATGGTGGTGCCAGCCTAAAGCAAAGACAGATAGGGCAGTGTTAGACCAACTCTTGAGTGGTGGGCACAAGCCTGGGGGATGTTCACAGGAGTAGCTGAACATCTGATGTCACAGGCAAGGAAGGCAGCCAGCTTCTCACAAGGTGTCTGGAAGCCATTCTCAGAAAGAGCACTCTGGATGAAATGTGGCTTTGGTGGTCTCTGTCTTCGTATTCACGCCAAATAATAGGGACTGGTTCTTCCAGGATGGCACTCACTGTGCCTACGGATGGACCTTGAGCACATTATGCTCAGTGATGTGTACAGGAGGAGTCACCCTTGCTACCCATGAGAAACACGGGGATGCTTTTACAAACTGCTGGTGTCTGGGCCCAATGAATTCCGATGTAATGATCTGGGATAGGTCTCAGGCATGTGATGTGATATATATCTACTCCTCCCAGCTTCCCGGGTGATGCTGATGTGTGCACAGCTACAAATCAGGCTGGCTCTTTCTGGGGGAATCTGACCCACCAGCTTCTGATTCCCCAACCTGTGGCAGCCTCGGGTCCCCCAAGCAAAGCCACTGACCAGGGGCCTGAGAGATCTAGCTGGGAGTCAGAATCCTGACTCCCACCTGGCTCTGCCCTAAATTACCAGAGCCCCCTACTTACTGCTCCTAATTTCTTCAAACCCCAGTTTCTTCAAACACAAAATCGTGAAGTAGGGAAGTTTTATAAATACAAATGAGATTATTTACATAGTGGTAAAGCTACTAAACAATTGCTGTGTAACCATATTATACTGGGTGCTGAAGACATGTTATTTCATTTGGATCTACTACTCTGCCCACTCTAAAGATGAGAAAAATGAGGCTCAGAGAAGCTAAATCATGTTGCCAAAGTCCCACAACCACTTCGTGGGGGAGCTGGAGTACAGTTCCAGAGCTTGTATGCCTAAGCACCATCATTGCTTTACAAACCAGAGAAATATTGCTGGCTGTCTCTTCCCAGGATGTCAAGGCTAAACCTGGCAAGACACACTCTGGGAGGACACTTCAGGTCATGCAGAGAAAGGCCTTTGGCACACCCCTTGACTTTGGTACAAGCAGCGTGATGTTTCCGCCCACCCTCCATCATGGACTGCCAAGGAGTGGGTTTCAAAGCTTGCTTCTTTATTTAATAAGACTGCAAAATAGTTGTTGGCCCCAAGATGAGGTGACATCACCCAGCTTAGAGAGAACAGCAACCCCTCTTTGCCCAACAAGAAGGAAAGAAAAAAGCAAAACAAAAGGAGGACGCCGGAGTGAGTAGTAGGCCTGTCTCCAACCCAGAAAGTCAGTAGCACGTAGGTTCAGGTCTCCCTCCATCCTGCCTCTGCTTTTCATCTTCTTTGGAGCAAAATCAGAAGGAAAGGGAATGTGAGTTTACACGAGGGTCAAAAATGAGGTTACTATCGTGAGAGAGTGAAGGTAGAAGCTGCCTGAATCAGAAAACTGGAATGGGCAAGCCCAGGTAAAAGCCAAGAGGCCAAGTGAGAGAGGGCAGAGAAATGGTTTGTACTTGTGTGTTCATTGTTGACAGCACTTAATGGAACTTGGACTCAAGATGTGAGACTTCAAGAGGTTGTTGAATGTCTCTGAGGTACTCTGTCTGAATTTAGGATAAGCTGCCACTAGTGGGACTTTGTCATAGGGTCTGAACAATCTGACTGCAGTCAGAGAATGGATAACTATACAGTTAGCATCACTTTCCTTTCATTGTTTATATTAAACACACACACACACACACACACGCACACACAACTCTTAAGTTAAAAATCAAGAAAACCGAGTTTGAAAAACAGTACGTAACTCTATAAGACAAAACATAGAAAAACCAGTTCCCGATTTGGCACAATCGCCAAAATGAAGGCTGCAAATATCCTTTGACCCCGTAATCCACCTGATAGGAATTTAACCTATGATACATCTGTCATGATGGTCACTGCAATTGTTTGTAATAGTGAAAGCATAGGAAACAACCAAAGTGTTCATCCACAGGGGCCAGACTAAAGAAAAAAAATGTGAAGGGCTCTTTGTTTCCTAGAATCATGGCTGCATTCTCCATCCTGAGGTTCAAAGTCACACGGAGTTCTAAAGATGAAAACAACTTAGCCCTGTCTCAGCCGGCCACCATGCGTGTGACTTCCCTGGTTGATTCAGCAAATGGCAGGCCCAAGATATTCCTACTGTGACAGAGGAGGGAAGAGTAATGGAGACCACAGCCCTTGGAGACCATGATCAAGCAGAACAAGGACCCCCTCGACTCTCTTTGCAAGTGGCCAAACCCTTAGTTGTTCTGCGAGAGAAATTCGCCTGAAAACCTAAAGATATGCCTTGAGAAAGACCTGGCTTCCCAGCACCCCCCAACCCCCACCCCCAAGATAAAAAGTGAGACAGCACAACCACAGTAGCTTCCTATAAGCCAAATTAAATGAGCTAATTTAAAAAACAAAAAATGCAATTCCCAGGTACGCTTTTTACTAAGTCCAGACTCCAATAGTTCTTGCTCTTCTCTTTTCTCTGATAATTTATTTCATGAGAGAAAACCTTGTCTTTTTGATTCACCTGCTTTATTGGATGACCACATGCCTCTCTCCTCTAAGAGAGGCTCAGCTTTACAGATGCACTTGGAATTCACATCTCTGTGGCTCTTTGTCTCCTTTTTAATTTTATTATCCCTTTCAAAGAATAAAATGTGTATTTTGTATCATGTAACATAGAATATGTATTATATTACCAAAAAATTAAGGAACAGTGTCTTAAATTAGATAAAAGTTTATTTCTCTTTCACGTAAAAGAGGTCCAGAGGGGTGCAGCCTGGGACTGTGTGGGGACAGAGTCCCCGAGAGCAGTTTCCAGGCTCTCGGCCTCACGTGAAAAGGTGCTGGCTCGGTTATTAGATGGCCATCAGCTGTAATCAGATGGCCATCCGCTGTGGCTGGGTGGCCATCAGCTGTTACCTGTTAGCCATTAGCCACTAATATAACTGCTGTGGCTACGCTAGCAAGCACGGATTGCAGCTAGCAATTTGGTTGGTTGGTTGGTTGGTTGGTTGGTTGGTTGGTTGGTTGGTTGGCAGAGAAGCGGATGGCGGATCGCACATTGTGTGACTCCTGCTTCCTGTATCTCCAACCCAGCCACCATTGAGAATATAGTGGTATGAACCCCCATCCATAGCTCCGTTGGTGTGCCTTTTTGGCCTCACCATATCCTGCGTTCTTGTGCGGCGAGCAGGAGCTGAGTCCCTGCATGACAGACTGGTCTGTCCACACCCTGGCAGCATCAGGGACTCAGACTTAGTCTTCACGCTCTGGCTTCCATCTTTGTGATCCTTAAAATTCATGATAACTGTTGGAGATCTAATGATCAGAGTCATGTTTCTGGCCAGCAACAGCAAAGTATGGTCAGCAACTTCTGGGAAGGCTAATAAAGGGGTTTGAATCATTGGTTAAACGATCCTTTTATCTTTTCCTCCTTCTGTCGTTCTTTCTGCTGCACCACCGATGGAGTTGTTGGAAAGGGCAAGGTCGGCTAGGTTTGAAGGTCGAAGAGGGAAGCCGCTAGTTGAAGCTCTGATGATGAGGCCCCTTGCTCCTGCACTGACGTGGGTTTCAATGTATTAGAGAGGATGTGAAATGTCAGCAGCAAAGCGCCCCTCTGGTTTTAGTTTTCCGCTTTCTTCTTAGGGGGAAGAAGCAGGTAAGGGAACCGCAGGGAAAGCTTGTATAAGCCTCTTGATCCAATCAAGTACACCCCAGAGGAAATAAGAAACCGCCAAAGGGAGGTGCTGACAAGGCCCAGGTAAGGCTGGGTCAAGAAAATCAGACTCGAGGAGCTCGGGTCTTCAAATCCTTACAGACAGTGTCATTCTTTAGAAATGTTTTCATTATTGAAATTTTCAAACATACACAAAAGTAGAGAAAATAATAGAAAGAACCCCCTCCCCAGCCTGTACCTATCACCAGTTTCAGCAGTTAGCAACACTCTGCCTGCCATTCTTGCTTCATCGTTTCCTCCCACTTTTTTTTTTTCTAAAATACTGAAAAGCTAATTTCAGGTATATTACTTCATCCTTAAATATGTCAGCATTTATCTCTAACTGGTAAGAACTAAAGATAAGGATAAAGACTTTGTTTTTAACACTGCCATCACACCAGTATCATGAAGGGGTTTGGAACCAGCCTCCCCAAGATGTGCTACTTTGCCATGTGGATTATTTTGAGCTGAGGGCTCATGAGAAACTTACCTCTTCCTTAATTTAAATTGGGGGCCTTGCCTATAATAAGAGTTATCAACAGAAATAACTTTTTATGACCTATCTATGGGGCAGAACAAAGTTCTAAATACAAAACATCTACTCTTCTTATCATCCAGCAAATGACCTCCCTCCCCTCTGAAGTCCCAAGGTGCCTTACTTCATCCTTAGCTCAGAATATCTCGTCTACCACATTTTCCTTTTCTGTCTCTGAACCTCTCATCTATATGGGGTTCCCATATGTACCTATATAATTAAATTTGCTTTTTTTCTCCTGGCAGTCTATCTCCCATCAATTTGATTATTAGATCAGCTGAAAAATCTAGAAGGGTAGAGGAAAGTTTCTTCCACACCCCACAATAATATCCAACAAAATTATTAATAATTCCTTAATATAAAATAATCTGTGTTTGGTTTTCTCTATCTCAAAAGTGCCTATTTTTAGTTTGTTCAAAGCAGGATCCAAACAAGTTCTACGCATTGTAGTTGGTTGATATGTTTTAAGTCGTTTCACTTATGACACTTTCCACTCTCCTGCTCCGCTTTTCATGTCATTTATTTGCTGAAGAAACTTGGTCATTTGTCCTATAGAATTAGTCACATTGGCTGACTGTATCTTCATTGAGTCGTTTACCTGTTCCTCAAGGATGAAGTCGTATGTTAAAAGTCAAGACCTGAGTATTCTAAATCCTGGCTGCACATTACATTTTTTTTTAAGGATTTTTTTTTTTTTTTCAGAATTGCCTGATTTTTTTTTTTTAATTGGGGAATATTGGGGAACAGTGTGTTTCTCCAGGGCCCATCAGCTCCAAGTTGTTATCCTTCAATCTAGTTGTGGAGGGCGCAGCTCAGCTCCAAGTGCAGTTGCCGTTTTCAATCTTTAGTTGCAGGGGTCACAGCCCAGCATCCCATGCGGGAATTGAACCCTGTTGTTCAGAGCTCGTGCTCTTACCGACTGAGACATCCGGCCGCCCCACCTGGGGAAATTGTAAATATTTCAGAACTCCTGGCCTCACCACTGGTGATTCTGATTCAGAGAATATAGGGTGGAGCCCAGTAGTCTTTTTTCTTTTTAAGCTGCCCATGTGATTCTGATGTGCATGTCTCAGTTGAGAATCACTGACCCCAATAGTTGGGCTTTTCTCAAAAGGGTTACTGATTATTCAGAAGGAGGGCAGGGAGGAGCGGGAAAGGGAGGAGAAGTTGACAAATACTTATGAAGCACCGAGCACTTAGATTGGGATGACATTGTTGAGAAAGAAATAAAAGAGGCTCAATTTACTGGTTTGAAAGTTTAGACCAGGGAACCAGGTCTCTGAGTATAAAAATGTAATAGACAACAAATGCAAGACCTAGCCCATATTTTCACTCCCTGTCCCTCCCAAGTAAACGTGATAGGGAGATAACTGATTATGGTGGCAATGGAGGAGGTGTGAGAATCAGACCCTGTGCCCGGAATGGCAGTCTGGCCACCCATGGGTCCTGTGGGCACCCATCTTTTTTCTGTATTCTAGGCCCCCTGCCTTAAAGCCCGATTTCACTTAGTACTGCAGATTATTTCCATCCTTTGTGAGCCTACTTGTGAACAAGGAAAAGACTGAAATGAAAGATAATGCCTATAAGTTCAAAAGCTTTCTGACATTCAGTACGTGGGATAAATCCATTATTTGGTGTATAAAAAAGCCATATTCTGCTATAATTAAAAGAAAAGTAGCTTTTTTCTGTCCTCTTAAATAAAAGTCTAACAAATATTTAAATACTATCAATTTGAAAGGGTATTCTATGATAAATTTCTCATTCGCAGAGGTGAGTCACTAGATATTAAGATTCAAATTAGAAAAAAAGCATAAAGGAAAAGATGAATGTTTGATTCATTAAAATATAACATATTTAATACAGACTAGAAAGATACCGTAAAGTTAAGTCGAAAGCAACAGATTAGGAAAAATACTTATAATACTTAACAATTTTTCCAAAATAAATAAAGATCTCCCAGAAATCAATACACAAAATAGAAGTAACAAAGTAGGAAAGTGACAAGAAACAGGAACAAGTAATTTGCAAATAAGGATTTCCACAGGGCCAAGGAACAAAAACATGATCGACTGCAGTAGAATCCAAAGAAATATAAATTAGCACTGCAGTAAGATACATTTTTTTCACTCATAAATTGAATAAAAAGTTGTTTGTTAATGGTCAATATTGATAAGAGTGTGAAGAAGTGAATTCTCTCATATATTATTGGTCAGACTGGAAGTCAACTTGACCGTATCTATTGAAATTGTAAATGCTTGAACCTTTTGTCTGAAAGCTCCACTTCTGGGTACCTAATCTGAAGAAACAATAACGTATACCCCCAAAGAGCCATTTACAAAGATGGTCTTTCATTCATCCATTTATTCAGTGAATATTTGAGTGCCTACTGTGTATCAGACACAGTTTTAGGCACAGTAGGAACAAGGCAGAAAAAGGTTTTTCTTTGAACAAGTTGAAGTTCTAGTGCAGGCAGGCAGAAAAATAAACAAATGAACATTCTAACAAACAAATGATTACATAGGATAAAATCAGACACTTATAAGTGATATGGAAAAATATTTAATTCAGCGTGATAATGAAGAAAATTTGGAACCCACTTAGATGTCCCTCAAATAGGAAATAGTTTTAAATATTTCCATACTATGGACTATTATCCAGTATTTATAAAGGATGAGGTAGGTCTATATGTACTGAGGTGGTAAGTTCTCCAAGACAAATTTGCTAAGTAAAAACAAGACAAAAAAGTACACAAAAACTTGCAATTCAGTATGTAGAATTTAATCCCATCTTATATAAAAGAGAAAAGTACTAAATTATATATGTATATATGCTCATGTATGGAAATGAAAAGGTCTGGAAGAATACACAGCAAATAGTCACTTCTAGGCAGGGGATTAGGATTTGAAAGGAAAGTCAATGGGAATTTTTGTTTTTTCTGTATGGTTTGAATTTTTTTTCTTTCAAGAATTTTTTTTTTTTTTTTTTTTTTTTACTGGGGAAGGGGAACAGGACTTTATTGGGGAACAGTGTGTACTTCCACAACTTTTTTCCAAGTCAGGTTGTTGTCCTTTCAATCTTAGTTGTGGAGAGTGCTGTTCAGCTTCAAGTTGTTGTCCTTTCAGTCTTAGTTGTGGAGGGCGCAGCTCAGCTCCAGGTCCAGTTGCAGGGGGCGCAGCCCACCATCCCTTGTGGGAGTCGAGGAATTGAACTGGCAACCTTGTGGTTGAGAGCCCGCCCATGTGGGAATCAAACCGGCAGCCTTCGGAGTTAGGAGCACCGAGCTCCAACCGCCTGAGTAACCAGGCCGGCCCCTGGTTTGAATTTTTTACACTGAGAATGTTTTTATAAATGCCTCACTTTTTTAAAAGAACAAAATAACTGTTACAGAACGTAGAAGATGGAAAGCTTCCCAATTCAATTTACAGAACTAGCATAACCCTGATATTGAAACCTGACATCATTAGCATAAATAAGGAAGACTAGAGATCAGGGTCGCTTAGGAAAATGGATGGAAAATTCCTATGTAGAACATTAGCAAATGGAATCCAGCAGCATATAAAAACCCATGATTAAACAGAGTTTACTCCAGAGTCACAAGGATGGATGAATATCAGGAAATCTATTAATATAACCTATCAGGACAATCAGTACTGCCCCGGAATCTGGGCATCAGGAGTCACCCCCTCACTAACCCTCCTCCAGCCCTACTTCTCCCAAAGGTAAAGGTTTCCTCTGGGCCAAGAGGACTTGTCCTGTGTTCCTCCTCCCTATTGGACCACATTTTTGATATCAGAACTCCAGAATTGCCCCAAGCCTGTTTCCAGGGCTTATCCTGACCCCTTCCCCTGTTCGATCCCCCCGAGGCTGGATCCTGCCACAAAAGTAGTACACACGCCAAGACCTGAGGGACGGCCAAAGTGAAGCTGTTTGTGGGGGATGGCAGTGTAGTAAGGTGGAGCTTGGATGTGGGAGCTGGGGCGTCCAGAGCTGTGCACATAAGGCTTCTCACGGTGTGGGATGGAGCTGGGAGTGAGAAGAGAAAGATAGTGGGCTACAGCCTGGGGTTAGAGATGGACAGGCTCTCTCTGAGCTTCCATATTCCAAGGAGTATGAGAATTCTAACTTCAAACCTGGCCTCCCAGGTTGTTATGAAGGTAAATGTCAAGGTAGGAGACAAGAACATGTTTAACGGTTTAACATCTTACTTCGCAATTTCTAAATATTTAGAAATATAACAGGCCAGGCCTCCATTTGTACTTTTGGCCCAGGGCTCACAATTGTTAAAGGTAGCCCAACAATAATAGGACCTAGAAGAAAAAAGTGTGATACCAAAAAACGAAAAGATATTGTGAAGATGAACTGAGAGGAAGAAGAGACAGACAGTGAGAGGGAAGATGGAAATGGGGACATCCTGAAATTCAATCACTTGGTCCTTAATGTATGCTCTCCAACGCCTTCCTTCTTCTAGTTAGGGTGAGGAATACCAGTGTAAGGAAAGGAAGAGAAGAGACCCTATGAATTTTGAAACTTTGAGGGGGTGAGAGTGGGAACTGCAATTTAAAAGTTGGAAACAGTTTTTTTTGTCATTAAAGATGGAGTCTTCAATTTATGTTTAAGGTGAACTGTTTTTCATCTTGTTTTGTTTTGGCAAAACAAACTAGAACTGACACTTTATTGCACAAATATAAAGCAGGTTCCCATCCATTGTTCTTAGACAAACTATGAGGTCAACACAACCTGAATGCATTTGTTAATTATGACTTTCTCAAGCCAGTCTCTGTTTCTGCTAAATTAGAGTGTGTAAGAATGTACCACTATTCTGGCTTTTTCTATGGAGAGATGGTTTTGTGCTCATTTTTTAAGGGAGATTTGATTTCTGGAGATGAGAATCCAAGAAACAAAGCACAAGAGAAGTCATTCCGAGATTTCTAAATGGTCTTCTATTTTTTAACCTTGTCCCAATCCCAGAATGACGTTTTTCTTTTTAAATAGCTTTATTAAGATATAATTTACACATCATGAAATTCACCCATTTTAAAGGTTCAGTTAGACAATTAG
The DNA here is from genome assembly GCF_004115265.2 of Rhinolophus ferrumequinum. Lineage (NCBI taxonomy): Eukaryota > Metazoa > Chordata > Mammalia > Chiroptera > Rhinolophidae > Rhinolophus > Rhinolophus ferrumequinum. The sequence continues at coordinate 10,398,110 of NC_046304.1, forward strand.
TAATTTGTACAATGTGCAACCATCACCAGAATCCAGCTTCATAATATCTCCATCACCTCAAAGATTTACTTTGTGCCTATTTGCAGTCAATCCTTGCTCCCATACCCCCAACCCCAGGCAAACGCTGATCTGCTTTTTGTCTCTATAGTTTTGTCTTTTCTAGAAATCTCATGTAAACTTAATCATACAATATGTAGTCTTTCGTAGTCAGGCTTCTTTCACTTAGCATAATATTTTTGAGGTTCATCCATATTGTAGAATGTATTGGTACTTCACACTGATATCATATTCGTATTACTAAACAGTATCCATTGTATGAATATACCACATTTGTTTATCCATTCATCAGTTGATGAACATATGTGGCGTTTCCAGTTTGGGCCCATTATGAAAAATGTTGCTGTGAACAATTGCTTCAAGTCTTTGTACGGACATGTTTTAATTTGACTTAAGTATATGGTACTTAAAAGTGGAATTGCTAATCATCTGGTAAGTTTATATTAAAAATCTTTAGAAGCTGCTAAACTGTTTTCTAAAGTGGCTGCATCATTTAAATCCCCATCAGCAATGAGGGTTCCAGTTTCTTCGAATCCTTGTCAGCACTTAGTATTGTCAGTCTTTTTGATTATAGCCATTCTAGTGGGATAGTTCGTTGTTTTTTAATTTGTATTGTCCTCATGTCTAATGATGTTGAGCATCCTTTCGTGCAGTTATTTGCCATCCAAGTATCTTCTACAGGGGAAGTATCTATTTAAATCTGATCATTTTAAAATTAGTTTGTTCATCTTTTTATTAATAATGATCTGTTAAAAACATAAATTGGTGGGCCGGCCCGGTGGCTCAGGCGGTTAGAACTCCATGCTTCCAACTCCGAAGGCTGCCGGTTCGATTCCCACATGGGCCAGGGGGCTCTCAACCACAAGGTTGCCGGTTTGACTCCCGCAAGGGATGGTGGGCTGTGCCCCCTGCAACTAGAAAACGGCAACTGGACCTGGAGCTGAGCTGTGCCCTCCACAACTAAGATTGAAAGGACAACAACTTGACTTGGAAAAAAGGCCTGGAAGTACACACTGTTCCCCAATAAAGTACTGTTCCCCTTCCCCAATTAAAAAAAAAAAAAGCATAAATTGGGTCAGGTCACCTTTCAATAATTCTATGTTTACCTTCCTCTCCTACCACCTTCTTTTGTCCGTGTTAACTCCCACTCATTTTTCTTCCTTCAGCTCAGAAATCTCTTCTTCAAACTAAGTCGGGAACCTCTGATATGATATACTCTGTCATGGCCCCCTGGATATTTACTTCATGGGACTGGATACCATTGTAATTAAAGATTTCGACATACAGTTTTAATCTTTGTCTCCTGTGTCTCCATGAAAGGGGCCTGGGCACAGGTGCCATCTTGTTGTCCCATTGCATTCTCAGCATGCATATAGCCAGTGCCAGGCACACATTTGTTGAATGCGGGAATAACTGAACGAAAGACGCCCTGCTTCTCTAAGGAGTGAGGTCCCTAAAAGGCCAACTTCATTCCAACCCAGAGGATGGCAGCAGTGTGAACTGACAGAAGAGTCAGCGAGACAGTGGCCAGAGCCACGGACATGATCAGAACTACGGGGAGGAACGGTGGGCTGAAAAATAACAGGATGTATCCGAGAAGAACATTTGAAACGTGAAGTGTACCAGGAGTCTGTGCTAAGGACGGGCCTCCAACTGGAGAGGATTTATACAATCAGAATTCCTTCCTGGGGAACAATAATTTAGCTTTTGAATTGAGAGTAGATGAGGAATTACAGTGGATGGAGTAAGAAGGAAGCTCTACTATAGAAGAGGCTGTGGGAAAGGCCGCTGTGACTCATTCTTGAAAGGAGAAATTTCTTCTTTCCACACCCTAGTTTAGGGCACAAATATTCATCAGAAACCAGCATTGTCAGGAAACCCAACAGGACCCTGGCACCTGGACTCTGCATGACATTTTGTCTTGGCCTTTTTCTTTCTCACAGTCCCCATTTCCCTCCTCAACGCTCTCTGTCTTCACTTAGAATGAAAACATATTTTTTGGTGACTGTATTTGTCTGAAGAAGTAACCCGATGTTAATTAAAGTTTGAATAAATTGAACATTTTGAAATATCACTCTCAAAAAAATCTAAATGTCCCCAAATGAGGTTCTTACGTATTACAGTTCATCCTTGAACAACGCATGGGGGAGGGGCATTGATCCCCAGAGCAGGTGAAAATCCACATACGACTTTTGACTCCCCAGAAACTTGGTTGACCCTCATTATCCGTAGGGATTGGTTCCAGGACCTCCCCCCACCCCACCACTGCAGGTACCAAAATCCACAGATGATTAAGTCCCCTTTATAAAATGGGGTAGATCAATACATACTGTCCTCTGCAGACTCTCAACCACCGATAGAAAACGGTACAGATATTTATTTTTTAAAATTCACATATAAGTGGACCCATACAGTTCAAACCTGTGTTGTTCAAGGGTCAACTGTAGGATGAGCTCTTTGAGCAAGAATCCCTTTTATTTCTGCAAAATCGTGTAACTGTCGATGAGAGAACAGAGAAAGAGGACTAAATGTACAAGTCACTAACCTGGATAAGGTCAGCCATGAGCAGGTATTCCACACCTCCAGACTGGGCATGCCAAGAGCTATGAGGATGAGGGACAGGGGACCCAGAGCTGGGTCTTGAGCCCTGGCAAAGTTCCAAGATCCTCTAGATGGTGATTCAGAGACCCTGGTATTAAAGAGAGCCTCTGAAGTTGTGGGCATTTGCTTATTCATTCTTACAGACGCATTGGAAAGAAAACCCCTAAAGAATACACCAGGATATATGGTTATCTACGACTGGGGAGGGGCACAGAGAGGTGGGTCAGGGACTAGGGACAAAATTTTTCTTAGATAACTTAAAACAATTTATTTTAAAATAATCTCAAATTTACACAAAAGCTGCAAGGGCGGTAAAAAATAACCCACAAAAAACCTTTTTTTCTGAGCTATTTGAAAGACAGTTGCTGATATGATGCCCCATCACCCTTGGGGACTTCAGCATGGATTTCCTACAACAAAGCCCTTCCCCTGACATAATCACAGCACAATTTTAAAAACTGGGAAATTAACACTGATAATATTTCCACCATTCAAATTTCACCAAGTGTCCCAATAATAGCCTTTATAAAAGTAAAAAGAGCCAATTCAGAGTCACGTGTTGCCTTTAGCTGTCCCTTTAGTCTCCTCCAGTTGGAATAGCTCCTTGGGGCTTCCTCAGCCTTCCTGACCAGAAAGATTACAGGCCAGTAATCTTATCAGATATCTTTCACTTGGGGTTCACTGGATGTTTCCTCTTGATTAGTTTCAGGTTCTGAATCTTGGGCAGGAATATCACAGAAGTGTTACATTATCTTATTGCATTCTGCCAGGCAGTACATGATTTTGTTTTGTCCCCTCACTGACGACCTTAGTGTCAATCGCCTTATTAAGGCGGTGTCTGCCAGGATTCGCCACCGTAAAGTTACCCTTTGCCCCTTTGTAATGAGCGAGTATTTTGTGGGGCGGTACTTTGAGACTATGTAAATGTCCTGTGCCAGCTCAAATATTTCAATTTATTCATTTTTTTTTAATTTTTAGACTCATAGTTTTCTACTTTGTTACTATTTAGCTTCTTATACTTTAGTTTTTTGGGAACCATGTGAATGGATTAACTATTTAAAAAACTAAGTTTTTTAAACAGAGGACCTGAAGTCTAAAACGTCCACTGATCATGAGCCTTCACTGAATTCATCATTATCCTACCCCACCCAAGGTGCCTGGCGGTGTGTGTAGTGGGGCGGGGTGGGTATTATGAACCCCTGTGGAACTCAGGACTGAGATTGGGGAGGGATATTTCCCCACATGGAAATGGGTGGCTGCTACCCAGAGCCAGGAGAATGGACCCTGGACGTCATAGACAAGGGTGGATGTGAAAACAACAAAACACAGAAAAGAGGCGATGACCAGAGGGCACTGGGAGTCTAGTGTTGGGCAATGCAAGAGGTATTAGAATGGAAATGTGTGCCAGCAAGTGAAGGAACAAGCCCCAGGGTCGGAGTGTCCTCATGGGGCAGTGAGGCCCCCTGCGCGGTGGCGGCTCACTGCGGATGCCAGGCCACTTTCCATGAAGTTGGGACCCAAGTGGGGACTCTTGGCAACACCTGGCTGAGGGGGCCATTCAGGGGCAGAGGATCAGCTCCTAGGAAGGCCTGATAACATCTCTAAAAAAGTACGTGTATCTCGATGGAAGACTTTAAATGAAACAACAACCCGGAATCTGCTAGTCTTCTTCCCGGAGGTGGACCTCAGCCCAGCACTTGAACTTTGGCAGTGACGATCATCTGGAGAAAGTTGTCGGCAGTCACTGAATTCTTTGTACACTCCATTTTTTTAAACACAGGAAGTATCTGCCACATTACATGAATTCTGCTTAACGCCACTCATTCTATGCCTTTCCCCCAGGCTTTTCTCTCTCCACCTCTCGGGCATGGAGTCCACTTAGCATTTCTGCGTGCATGGGATATTTTAGGAAACTTTGTATGTTGGCAGCTGTCCCTGGACTGACCAGAGCACACCTCCTCAGACAGACACATTCTGCAGATTTCTAACAAAGCAAATATGTTGATTTTGGCCTAGGTTAGCCCCAACTTATCAGACCATAGTGCTTGGTTGACTAGGAGAAAATATCTAGGCAAAACACATTTTATGATTTTAATTGTTATTATAGGTGCTCTCAAAAAATAAATCTGTGACCTGCAATATATTTCAGTGAAAGAACTCACATCTGGTTCTGATTAGCTCTGGAGTCTGTTGGCTGACTTAGCACGGGAGCCTTTTCTGGAAGTCAGCTCTGTGTCTCAGGGATTTTGTTTTCACCCAGAGAGGCACAGTGGAGACCTTGTTCCAGTACAAAGGCATTAACTGTTAGTGTGTCCCCCTCACAAACATGGCAATGCTCACCAAAGACCTGAAAGCATCACAATCCCGCGCTGGAGGACAGAGATAGGCAAGGCCAAAGGCAAGGGCAGAATAGATGGAGAGAGAACTCCAGAATAACTCGACAGACTTGGCTTTGGGCATGGCCATTTTCATCTCCATTCACAAGCGGGACCAATAGAAGCTTTGATAAAGACGGCGGCACCTCTCACCTTCGTTCTGAGTCAGAGGGCAGAATCAATAATAAACACTAGGTTACGTTCACTTTCATTATGAGCAAGATGGTAAAATCTGTAACAGACATCCTGGGAGAGTTTGCTTTCTTCTCTAAAGATGATAAGAGCTCAAATAAACACATTGGCATATCTCACGTTCTTTCTGGGCAAGATGGCAGGATTAATGGTAAAAGTGGGTGAAATAAAGCCAACACAGCCACTAGCTGCACTGGGCCACAGACTCCAAGGAATCCACAAAGCAATGTTCAAAATGAGATGCCTTTGACCTGAACCCTTATGATTTTAAAATCTGCTGGCAGTAGTAGTTTCTGGCTAACAGGGATATCTCAGCTCCTTCTGCATCCTTCTCTGGGGGAAGGAAGAACAAAATAGCTTCGATGTCCATTCGTCCCTCTCAATCACCTTCTCTGCGTGGACGATGGGAACCACGTGAAGAATAGCACCCTGCCCTTCTCCTGGAACATGAGTGGGTCAGACTTAGGCTGGTCTCTCCTCACTCTCCATCTACATGGCCCTTCTTCCTCTCATCACCTCTACTCACCCCAAGAACTCCTTAGCTCTTTGCTTAGCTGTACCTGTATCACCTCTCAAAGGAGACAGAGAAACCAATTTTTAGCAGTTACACCACTGAACCGAGTGAGGGAATGATATCCTTGAACAAACCTGACTTGATAGGGGAAGGATAGTTTCTTCCCCGATTGCATACATATATCCATGTATAGATTTTAACTTTCAAAAAGCCTCTGACAAGTTGCCCCACGTAAGGTTCTATGAGTCATTGGATGACTGGTCATTTTTTGTGACGAGTAAGGAGCTACCTTAGGTGCAGGGATAAATTGGTACTTCTCTGGATGGAAATGTATGAATAATAATTTTTAAAATAGCCAACAATTACTGAGCACCTACTATGTGATATGTAAAGCATTGCTCTAAGCATGTCCCAAATCTAAACTCACCAAAGCCCTCTAAGGAAGGTACCATAACAATACCAATTTTATACTTACAGAGGTTAAGGGACTTGACTGAAGTAGCTCAGCTAGTTCTAGAACAATCGTGGCTGTCCTTATAATAACTCATTTAGATTTTATAGTAAAATCTCGTTGTAATATTTGTGACTTACAAGACACTCTTTTTTTTTTTTTCTGATCCATGGCATCTTTTTCTTTCTTTTTATTTATTTATTTATTTATTTATTTTTTATTTAAGTTTATTGGGGTGACAATTGTTAGTAAAATTACATAGATTTCAGGTGTGCAATTCTGTATCACATCATCTATAAATTACATTGTGTGTTCACCACCCAGAGTCAGTTCTCCTTCCATCACCGTATATTTGATCCCCCTTACCCTCATCTCAAGACACTCTTATAGGCACTGAAAATTCCATGAGAATAAATGGCAGAGAGAAAGATCCTGTTGGGCTGCTGGTCACAGTGTTGGCTCTGTTGGCCCTCGGTCTCCTGACAATTCTAACCCTGCGTCATCTCCCAACAATGTTCCCTCCTTTCCAAGGTCAGCCACCACCCTTATGCAGGCCTTTGCCTTGAACTCTTTTTTTTTTTTTAATGTCAAATTTATTGTTTAGTCCTTGTCTAAGAATTTCAGGTGGGTTATTTATTTATTTTTTTCAAGGAGGGCACAGCTCACAGTGGCCCATGCAGGGATAGAAGTGGCAACCTTGCTGTTCTCAGCACCACACTCTAACCAACTGAGCTAACCAGCCACCCCCCTACCTTGAACTCTTATAATGGCCTCTTAACTAGTCTCCTGGCTTTCTGTTGCTTCCCTGCTCCAATTCAGTTATCGTGTCACTGCCAGATTAAATGAACACAGAAGAGCTCTATCCTAGCCCTAGCCAGTTCATAGCCCACCGATATCTATGCTCAATGCCTTCCATGCCATGCCTCAGCCAACTTTGCCAACATTGCCCAAGCTATGCTCTTGACGCAATACATTTTTGTTGAGTGATGACCTTGAGCCAAAGTACTGTGGAAGCTTATGAGAATTCACAGTTGAAATGCCATTTGTCCTCCAATTGTTTTTCACAATGAGAAGACAGACTTGTAAACAAATGCAAAATCCTAAATTAATCACTCCAATATGGCATGTACAAAGGACAGCAGAGGAAGCACCTACATCTGCCCAAAAGCATCAGAAAGGGCTTCACAGAGACCCGGAGCTTTGAGCTGAGAGAATGAGCCAAAGTCCCGAGTGGACCAGGGGAGCGAGTGCCAGGAGGAGGACACAGTGCAAAATAACACTGTGGAAGAGCAAAGCAGCTAAGTCTAATGGGAGCCTTGATTCTGACACGAAGTGAAGGAAGCTAAGAATCCAGGGTGCAGAAAAAGGTCCTTCATGGGTTAAGTATTGTATGATTATAATTCCAACTCCAACCTACAAAACGATTTTGAAGTTTATCTGGAAAAATAAGTGTAAGAATTGCCAAGATATTTTTATTTTTAAGAATCATGAGGAAAGAACAAATACTGCTCTACTAAATATTAAAATATTAATATATTATAAAATCACAGTGGTTGGAATTGTGTGGTCCTCGTGAGAATTAGAAAGCTACATAAAAGAATAGAATAGGAAGTACAGAAATGGATCCAAGTACACAATACCAGACTTACAAACATAAATGTGGTGTATCAAATCAGGATCAAAGTGGATTATTCAAAAGATACTGTTGGAACAACTACCTGAATTATTTTGGGGAAAAAAGTTGATTCCTTACCCTTCCCCATCATTCACAAAATGAATTTAGATCAGTGCTTTCCAATAAAACTTCCTTCGATGAAGGAAATATTCTATATCTGTGGCGTTCAATATGACAGCCACTGATCACATGTAGTTACTGGGCACTTCATATGGGGCCAGTGCACTGAAAAACTGACTTTTTAATTTTAATTGATTGAAATTTAAATAGCCGTTTGTGGATGGTGGCTACCATATTGAATAGCACAGTTCTAGATGGACTAAATGTATAAATATAGGAAATAATTTTAGGGTAAAGAAGTTCTTTGGTGTCATATCGAACACAGAAATCATAAAAGAAAAGATGGCTTTGACTACTTAAAAATGTTCAATTTTGGAATACATGTAATAAAATATATTAAAAGATAAAGTCAGACAAAATTTATCTCGTAGATGACAGATAAAGGATTTATCATTTTGATACATGATTACAAATTAATAAATCGATTGTAAACTAATATTGCAATTTAATTTTTAAAAAATGAGGAAGCCTTAGAAAAATAAGCAAAGGACATGAATAAGAAAATCACAAAAGATGAAATACAAATATCCAATAAATAGGAAAGAAAACCTTTAACTTACCAATAATCACAGATTCCCTAAGCAGAACAATTATGAGATAATTCATTAAATCCATGATGCCTTAAAAATGTTGCTATAAGCATTGTGGAAGAGGTGAGTAGGGAAGCGGGTGTTTTCTTACATTGTATGTGCAAGTGTAAATTGATGCAACCTATCTGGAAAAAAATTTAGCAGTATAGATCAAATTATACATCCTTGGGTCAAATTTCAGGTATTCTTACATCCCCCACGTTTATTTTACATGAAAACCCACAAATTAAGACCTTCAGATGACCATTATTTTGTGTGTGTGTGTGTGTGTGTGTGTGTGTGTGCATGCGTGTGTGGTAAATTTTTATTTACTTGCATCAAATATTTCTGAATGGCCAATATTTAGGCTCCACGATGGCCATAGTCCAGGTCCCATCTCTGTGTACTTGGTGGTATTCCTTGTGGCAAAGGGAAGCCATGGAAAGGTGAGATAGTCCTGAGAGCTCAGGAAATAATCATCATTGCCATTACTTAGCAATTAGCTGTGTGCCAAGCACTGGACATACAGCATCTCGTTTAATTCTCACCACAACCTGGTGAACAAGATATTATTACACCCATTTTTCAGGTATGGAAACAGCTCCAGAGGGGTTTAGTGTTATCACCATGCAGCCAGAAAGGTTTGAAGCCGGAACTGTGACTCCAAGCCAGGCTCCTTTACCTGGCAAGGACTCCAGGGCCTCATGCAGCATTGATGCCTCCTCAGAACGAGCCTGTGTCCAGTAAAACCCTGCAACAGAGAAGCTACAACCCTGGGGCCTCCTGATCAAGAGCAGTGACCTCACCAGCGAAGGAAAGCAGACAACTCCCAGTGCTACACACACCCAGTGATCTACTGATCTCTTAGCTAACCGCTCCTGTGAGCTGAAGAAAACCGGTGTATATGTCGGTGGGGAGGAGCTGGGGTTTAACTCATTTGAAAAGACTCTAATTTGTCGAGGCTGAGGTGGGGTAGAGCTCGCAGAAAAGGAATCTGGGGAATTGAGTGTCCTCAGACTTTTCCATCTGCTCTTGGACAAGGCCCTGCCAAGTGACGACGGAATGCTGTGTGTGTGCCCAGCCTCGTCTCGGGTCATCCATCTTCCATGTTGGGTTGGGGCCACAGGTTCTGCAGCCGGGTACATGGGGGTGAGCTCCTTGGGGAGGGAGGACTCAGAGGCTGCCAGCTCCCTCTTGCAGCATAGTTAGAGCCTGAGATAGTTGCGTACTCAGAAGGAAATGGGGTGGGCGAGCAAAGCCAAACACCATTTGGTCTCCATCAATGCTCAGAAAGCAATTTGGGTCAACACTGCCATCAGTGTTGGGTCTGTAGCAGGAAGATGGCAACTGGGACATTCGCCAGGGTAGCTGGACCTGCCCACAGAATAGGAGGAGGACAGGGGAGCCTAGAGAAGGATGGTCCCTGCTGGGCAGGATGGAATGGAATGGGGTAGGGTTTGCTGGCATGAATAAAGGGGAGGATACAGATCACTATTTTAAAACTAACAGACCTGCATCTTTCCTTGAGGAAAAGAGTATTTTGCTTTTGTGTCTGTTTTTAAAGTGGTCAGAAAAAGTAGCTCTGTGAACTTAGACAATCACTTCAATTCTGTTGAGCCTCAACTACAATATCTGTGGACCAGGGAACTAAACCAGAGGATGTCCTGTTAAGGTCCCTTTTCATGTTAAGCTCAAGGGTATTCGAACTTTCTCCAAGATAAGATTACCTGGGATACTTGTTAAAAACATACCCAAGGTCTGCCCCAGACCTCCTGAGTCAGAATTTCTGGGGAAAGGGCCTGGGAACATGTACTTTATTTTACTTATGTTTTTATAGATGAGGCTACCGAAGCACAATTTATTTACTTATTTATTTTTCTTGTTTCATTGCTATATAATTGACATGCAACACTATAAGTTTAAGGTGTACAGAATAATGACTTGTCATACTTATATACTATGAAATAATGACCACAAGAAGTTTAGTTCGTATCCATCACCTTATATAGTTACAAAAAAAAAAAAAAGATTTTTTTTTTCCCTTGTGATTAGAACTTTTAGGATCTACTCTCCTAGCAACTTTCAAATATACAATACAGTATTGCAAACTATCATCATCATGCTGTATATTATATCCCCAGGACTTATTTATCTTATACCTGGAAGTTTTTTACTTCCTTTTGACTCCCTTCACCCATTTTCCCCACCCCGCAACTCCTGCTTCTGGCAAGTACCAATCTGGTCTCTTTCTGTGAGTTCCGTTTTTTGGTTTCCTTTGTTTAATTCTACATATAAGTGAGATCATACAGTATTTGTCTTTCGCTGTCTGATTTATTTCACTGGAGACTGTATGAGTCTTCCATCAGGAAAATTCAGGAATTGTTGTAGGGGACGTGACATCTCTAAACTCCCACAGCCCTATTGTGGAGAAAGGAAGAGAGGCTGGGAGCGCGGGCCGTTAAGGACTCAGGTACCAGGGACTAGAGCCTGCCATCCCTGAGTCCTGTCACCTCTCGTGTTCCTGACCTGCTGTTCAGCAGCCCTGGGACTCAGAGGGTCTTCGGTGCACTTGCTCACACATCTGGGCACTCAGAGGGGCAGCAGAGATCAGCGCAGGGGTTGGGAGACACATTCCAGACCCGGGTTTAAGAAACAGGGTTTCTGTCTTTTCTCTGCACTGATCTTGGCAGAGTAGCTCTGTGTGGTCTTGAGCCAGGGCTTGACTTTTCTGGGCCCGGGTTTCTTCATCAGTAAAATAGGGACAATTCATAAGCTCACTGACTGTTCGATAGTCAATAAATATTACGGAGATCTAACTGTTTGGGACTATCTTTCAGGCTTGCTGGCAGCATCCAGTGGGGTATTGACAGAAGTACTTAGAGCAGTGGGAAACTTTTTATCAGTATTTCCCGAAGCGTGCACCATGGATGTGGGCTATTAATAGTGTTCCACGAAAATAAAAAGGGTCTGTATTCAGTGGAGGAAATGCTAGATTAAATCGAATTGAACAGTCTTTGATTTAGGACTGCTCTGAGTCTTTTATGAAATTGCACTGTGACTGGCCAGGGCTGAGTCTGTGTGACGGGGGTGGAGGGCTTAGTATTCAGACCTCCTCAGACTGGTTTGTATGGTGTTACTACTAATTAGTTGAGCATCTCGTGTACACTTGAGTGCACGTGTGTTTGTGTGTGTGAAAATATATATAGCACAGAATTTACCACTTAGTGGTATTACATACATTCACATTGTTGTGCAACTATCACCACCATCCTTCCACAGATCTCTTTTCATCTTGCAAAACTGGAACTCTATAGTCACAAAAAAATAATTCTCCATTCTCTTCTCCCCCAGTCCCTGGCAACCACCATTCTACTTTCTGTCTCTATGAATTTGACTACTCTAGCTACGTCATATAAGTGGAATCATACAGTATTTGTGCTTTCGTGACTGGCTTATTTCACTTATGTCCTCAAGGTTCATCCATGTTGTAACGTGTCAGCCTTTCATTCCTTTTTAATACTGAATAGTAAATATTCCATTACATGTATACATCAGATTTTGTTTATCCATTCATTCACCAATAGATACTGGGATTGTTTCCACTTTTTGGCCACTGTGAATAATGCTGCTATGAACACGGGTGTACAAATATCTGAGTCCTTGCTTTCAGTTAGTTTGGGTATATACCTAGAAGTGGAATTGCTGAAGCATCTCTTGGGCTAGAGTTCTGTGAAACACAGTTTAAAAACATTGCTCTTTATAGCTCTGAGGGAGCACTATGAAGTGAGAAAACTCCTGAATTTTCCAGGAATATTCCTGCCTTAATTGATGCCGTGGGAAACATCCTAGGTTAGGAGTTAGAACCCGTATTTCTGTCAGATGAGGCTCTCTGTGGGCCTTAATTTTTGCAACAGTTAATTAAGTATGATAACTAGAAGACCTAAACTGGTCCCCCTGCCATGTGATGTGGCATCAGGATGGAGAGTGAAGAACAAGGGTAGTGAGGGGCACAGTCTGGGAAGGAGATACCAGCCTGCAACCAGGGACGATTTAATGTCTTTGTCCTTCAGTCTCAGCATTTTAATTTTTTTTAACCTTTTTCCTTTTGTGGGGGAAAACAATATTTTGTTCTTGCCTTACCTTCATGTTTCAGGATCCAAAACACTTCTTGGGTAGTTCTATCTCAGAGTTGTCCTTCCAATCTCTAGAGCTGCTATCACGGTTGTGGATTTCCTCTGCTTTTGGGGCCTCCCCTTCCTCAATCAGCCAAATGGCTAGTGGGGAAGAGAGGGCCGTGTGTATTTCTTCTGCCATTTTCCAGTTGGAAGAGTGGCTTTCCTTTTCTTCCGCCATTAGAAGCACATAAGAAAGAGAAGCTGCATACGTTTGTCTCTAGACCCCAAAGGATGAACCTCAGCAGCTACCCTTTCCCATGACAGAGAAGTAATTTTCCACTTTCCTCTTCAAAAGCAGGGGCTTCCCTCTCCCATTAGGAATCTCTGGCTGCTACTTGAATTTTAAGTATAATAACCAGGTTTATACATTAAGCAAGCTTTGCCTGGTTCCCTTAGCAACCACTCTGACTTTTATAGCTTGCTCGTTCTAAAGGAACTTGCAGATTTCATGATAATAACATCTCAGAAATCCAGAAGGGAAAAAATCTTAACCTTTCAGAATGATAAAAATCTAAAATTAAGCCACAAAGCAAAACAGAACTCTTTGAGCCTCTGGAATAACCTTCACAGAGTCCCACACTAAAGACAAGAGCTTTATTTGTGAGAAAAGTTTTTAAACCCCAAAATTCTACTTACTCTTTTTTAACACAGTCTTCTCAACAGTGAGTAAAAAATGGGGAGGGGACTGCTGCAGACAGCCATGTTAACAGCAGTGTTAAGCCATCTGGTAGCCCAAGGACAAAGGAGACAGAAAACTGTTCTAAAAAGCAGACATAGTACTCTGCTCTGACGTTTTTGATAGATTCCAATCAAAATGGCTAAACTAAACAAAGTGCTGAGTTTTTTAGAGATAAGCCTCAGTTATCTGGAAAATTCATTTGTTTTGGAAGACTTTGGTGCAAGCAGAGCTACCTAATTGAAGCATCACTGTGTTTCGAATAAATAAACCTAACAAGGCATTCAAAGATTTAAAGTCTATCCATTGGATGAATCGGTGTACAGGGTGGGGGAGTGGGGAAGGTCCTGGCTAAGACTGAACTCCTAGATTTCATGAAAGTTTGACGTTTCTGAATATGAAAAATTAATATTTTAAATGCATAGACAGTCCTCTCAATTAGAGGCTAGGATGTTAGTCTGAGGATAACTTGCTGCTTTGATTTAGGGAAAATGCTCTAATGGGGCTTTGATGCTGTAAAGGTAAAGTAAACATGCAACCATGTTATGGAATGGGGAGTTTCACTTCTCTGCGTGACAGTGTGAAGGCGTGTCTTCCCCGTGGGTGGAGCTACATCATGTTCCTTTCTAAAATTATGATGAACCTAAAAAGGTTTCTTCTGGGAAGCTGTATGATGCCGCCTTATCCAAAACTGGAAACAGTTATCAGAAGTTTCAGGAAAGATGCCTGGAACCATAGCTTCACTGCAGGCTGACTGAGGTCCCCTACAGGTAGCCTGACTAGCATAGTCTGAGGCCACCTGGACTCTCCCACCGACATTCCCCCTGACCCAGTAATTCGAGACCAACTGTGCAGCCTAGACTTTAGACAATGTGCTGAGAATATTGTTCTGATGCCCTTGGGGCGGGGGGAAGGGGCAAGACCGCATTCTTCTGGGTCTGGGTGGGGTTTCCCTGAAAGGAAAGGATTTTCCCAAGGTCATCCTGAGGCCTGAAATAGGGACTTGGAAGGAGCCTTCCACTCTCCAAGGGGAAAACTACTTCTTGTTCTTGGGGACTTGAAGATTGAAAACCCTAGACCTGGGAAGGGAGGGGTTCTCCAGGACATTTCCTTTGTGGGAAGTTAAGATGAATTCTGCAATGCAGAACACATCAAGGGCCACAGAAAGACACTTGAAGGGGTAGTGCTGCCAGATAAAATGCTGATGCTCAATTAAATTTGAATTTCAGATAAACAACAAATAATAGTTTAGCATAAGTATATTCCAAATATTGTTTGGTTCTCAATATTGCACAGAACATACTTACACTAAAAAAATAATTTGTTGTTTATCAGAAATTCAAATTTAACTCTGCATCCTATATTTTTATTTGCTAAATCTGGCAACCCTAAGAAGGGAACCTCCACGCTGTCCTTTTTGTTACTTCCACGTTTTCGGTATTAAATATTAAATAAGCCCGGCTCAGCCTTACGGGGGACACTTAAGGGTGGGGTCTGTGCCATGCTTGGGGTGAAGCCATACTGATAGGAAAGGGGGCCATTGCCAGAAGAGTCAGGATCTAGCCTGAGGAGGGGTCCTTGGGGAGGAGAGAGTGATGAAGGACCCAGAATCACAAGGCTGATTGGGATGGAAGTGGAGGTCATGTCTTGTGATTTGTAGGTCTTGTGAGCATTTCTTCTGGAGTCCTAGAAACCTTGCAGAAAAGAACCTGGTAAAAGTGCGTGGTCAAAGAGGCAGGGGCCCTTGGCTATTATGATCTGGACATTAAAAGGCAGCATGACCTCAGAAGCTGATGACGTCTGGGATACGTGGCTTACACGTCCAACTTGAGGCATCAGGGTTAGACTGTGTTACTGTGATTCATGATAAGAAATACATATTTGGTCTTCAACCTCATTTCTGGCACAGAGCTCTTAAAACCCTGGAATATCCTAAATGAGGAGAACCTGCAAGGTGTCTTTTATTATGTTAATGAAGTGACCCTTGGAATACACCTTAGGATGGGGGCTGAGTTGCCTGGAGAATCAGTCTTGTGATTAGGTGGTTGGAACTTTTAGTCCCACCACCATGAGCTCTGAGAAGAGGAGAGAGGCTGGAGGTTGAATCAATTGTCAATGGCCAACGATTTAATCGATCGTGACTGTAATGAAGCCTCCATAAAAACCCGAAAGGAGGAGTTCTGAGAGCTTCCAGGTTGGTGAAGACGTGGAGATGTGGGGAGAGTGGCCAGCTCGGAGAGGACATGGAAGCTCCGTACCCTTTCCCCATAACTTACCTTACGCATCTCTTCCATCTGGCTGTTCCTGAGTTATAGCCTTTTATAATAAACCAGTAATTTAGCAAGTAAAATGTTTCTCTGAGTTCTGTGAACCAATCTAGCAAATTAATCAAACCCAAGGAGAGGGGTCTCATTGGAACCTCTCATCCATAGCTTGTCAGTCAGAAGCACAGAGGTGATAAGCTGGGCTTGTGACTAGTGTCTGAGGTTGAGGGGAGGGGCAGTCTTGTGGGACTGAGCCCTTAACCTGTGGAATCTGACCCTATCTGACACTCCGAATAGATAGTGTCAGAATTGAGTTGAATTGTAGGACAGCCACCTGGTGTCAGAGAATTTCTTGGTGGTGTGGAGAACCCCCTCCCCGCCACACACACGCACACACACACCCATGTTGGATTTGGGTGCAGAACCCTTATTAGGGATATTTCTAAATAAGGGCATCCTTTAACCTCCAAGTTGTAATATAGGTTATTAGCATACAACTTTTCCTGCTGTCTTTGTTTAACTGAGATCATAGTATGTTAGGTCCCCACATGCTCTAAAGAAAAGCTCCAGGCCATCTATGCAGAACTCACTGAAGTGATCCAAAAAACCGGTCTGGGGACTCTCATCATATCAGCCACTAGAGGCTGTGCAAGGGGAGCTGAGGTATCCACAAGGAGACTGGAAAGGGAAGATTTCCCCAAAGTCATGAGGATGCGGTGCAAAGAACAGGTAGGGGTGTCTTTCCTTTTCTAGAGCTAAGTGAGACAGACCTTGGGAACTTTGAGTGCTTAGAGAGCCTGGCCTGTATCCCCTGGATGTCCCCGCACTGGAGCCTGCCACACCTGGAAAACAAAGGTGGAGCAGTTCTGGCAGCTGCCTGGGAATAGGTTGTGCTTGCATTGTGTGACAGGATACAGATGAGGGGACTTTCTCATGGACACTGTGTACCCGTGGAAGGTGGCCAGGCTTAAAATCTCTTGAAAATGGGACTCCATGAGGAACCTAAAAAGAATTATGCTCAGTGAAAGAAGTCCCATAAAAAAGAGTACATACTGCATGATGCCATTGACATAAAATTCCAGGGAACGGGAAGTTATCTATAGTGCCAGAAAGCAGATCAGTATTGCCTGGGGGTGGGGCAGAGACAGAAGAGAGGAATCACTAAGGGCCACAAGGAAACTTTTGGGAGTGATGCATTGTTCATTATCTTGATTCTGGTTCCTTGGGCCCCTTCAAAAGTCAAAACTTATATCCAAAATTTATTTAAAAACTCATTCAACTCAACAAAAATCAAACACCCAATTAAAAAATTGGGCAGAGGACATGAAGAGACATTTATCTAAAGAGGACATACAGATGGCAAACAGACATGAAACAATGCTCAACCTCACTAATCATTGGAGAAATGCAAATAAAAACCACAATGAGATACCACTTCACTCCAATCAGAATGTCTATCATCAATAAATCAACAAACAACAAGTGCTGGCGAGGATGTGGAGAAAAGGGATCCCTCATGCACTGCTGGTGGGATTGCAGATTGGTGCTGGTGGAATTGCAGATTGGTGTAGCCACTGTGGAAATCACTCTGGAGGTATCTCAAAAAAACTGGAAATGAAACGACCTTATGACCCAGCAATTCCACTCTTAGGTATCTATCCAGAGAAATCCAAAACACTAATTCGAAAAAATTTATGCACCCCGATGTTTACTGCAGCGCTATTCACAACAGCCAAGATATGGAAACAGCTGAAATGCCCATTGGTAAATGACTGGATTAAGAAACTGTGGTACCTTTATACAATGGAGTATTATTCGGCCATAAAGAAGAATGAAATCCGACCATTTGCAATGAGATGGATGGACCTAAGTGAAATAAGTCAGACGAAGAAAGACAAATAACATATAATCTCACTTATATGTGGAATCTAAAGAATAGAATAAATGTACACATTAATCAGAAACTGACTCAGAGACATAGAGAAAAAACTGAGGGTTGCTAGATGGGGTGGAGAGGGATGAGGGAGAAGGTGAGGAGACTAGAAAGCACAATTGGTAACCACAAGATTGCCCTGGGGACACGAAAGACAGTTTGGGGAATATAATCAATAATGTTGCAAAGATTTTGTAGGGTATCCAATGGACACTTGTCTTATTAGGGAGACCACTTCATGGACGGTGTAGGTGCCTGACCACTGCACTGTACACCTGAAGCTGAAGCTGAAAAATAATCAATGTCAACTATAATTTTATATATACATATATATATAATATATATCACAGGATGTGGAGTACAGCATAAGGAATAGTCAGTGGAACTGTAACAGCTATATATGATGTCAGAGGGAAAGTAGATTGGGGGAGGGGGTTATCACTCTGTGAGGGGTATAAATGTCTAATTATTATTGTTTTGTACACTTGAAACAAATTTTTAAAAAAGTCAAAACTTATCAAGTAGTACATTTTAAATATGTACAGTTTATTGCATGCCAACTATATCTCAATAAAGCTGTTTAACCAAAAAAGAATTCCATGTAAGAGGACCTTATACTGGACCCAGGTTACCGCTGCAAAAAAGGCTGGGTGCAGAAGCTGGTGGGGAGGAGGGCTCATCTCAAGTGGTTAGCCAGGTAGTACATTACTTGGGCCAGAAAATGGTGCTGTGGGATGACTTTGGAGAATTCATAAAAGCGGACCTTGTTACAAAGAGCTGACATTTGTCCGCCTCTAGTGCCCACACCCAGAGGGCACTAAAGCCAAGTAAGACTTTTCCTGCCTCTTATCCTCCTTGCCACCCACCCCCAACCCTCATTCTGCAAGAGGCTGAGACAGTAGAGGATGAGTAGAAGGAGAAGATGAGTAGAGGAGGTGTGGAAGTGGGAAGTCAGGAGGACGCCACCCATGCTCCGCTTCCTTATTGCAAATTTCCAAACCAGGGGCAGAAGAGAAGCTTTCAAGTGGTTAAGAAATTGGATTTCTGAGACAAGACTTGATTTCAGTTTTTAAATCTCTAAAGATGAAATTAGTTGTTAATTCCTGAAAGACTGTGGTGTGGGAAAATGTTAAATTGTTAAATGCTTTGCATACCAATAAGGCCGGCTCACTCAAAAACCAGTTAGGTTTTATTATTGTACAGACGCTATTATTGTGACTGGTCTATTTTACCTACTGAGGATAGAATAATCAAATGATTATTCTTAATTACTTCCATGGGAAGTGAAGGAAAATAGAGCATACATGGGGAGCTTGCCAGCTAAAGGAGTTTCGAAAGAAAAACAATGAAGACATTTTTGGAGGCAATATAGTGAAGTGGTTAAGAGTATAGAGTCTGAAGCCAGACTGTCTGCATTTGAATCCTGGTTGTATGACCTCAGATGAGTGTACCCACAATCTCTGGCTACCTTGGTTCCCTCATTTGTGAAATAGGGATGATGACAGTAGTCAGATTAGGCTAAGTTGTGCTGCAATAACAAACAGCTCCAAAAACTCAGTGGTTTACACAAGAAAGGTTTATTTCTTGCTCATGTCTATTAAGGTTGGCTTTGGCTCTTCTCCCTGGGACCAGACTGAAGAAGCAGCTGTTGTGTGGAACATTGCTGATGTTAGGGCAGCAGGAAAAGAGTGGTTAATTGTGGATCCATGCAATAACTCGTAAGGCTTGTTCTTAAAAATGACATGTGTCACTGAGGTTTACATTTTCTCTGCTAAGTTTGATGTCAACATGGTGGGGAGATATAAGATATAATTCTCCCATAAGGAGGGGCAGAGAATATTTGGGACAATAATACAGTCTTCTGCAGTACCTACCTATGTAAAGTGCTTAAAATAATTGTTTTTTAATTACTATTTTAGTTGGTTGTTAAATTCATCACTGTATCTCATCACCAGTGGATATGTGGATTTGGAAGATTAGCTTATTTTACTGAGTAAACTATCATTAGAGAACAAGTTGAGTATAACTTGAATGTAAGAAACATTTTCCTGAGAGGATGAAATTTGTAACACACCGAGCTGGTCAGATCCATTGGGAAAGTAATAGTACAATCATTTATTAAGTGCTGCAAGGGCAACAGTCTGTCCTTAACTAATATATACCCCCAAAGGCAGTTGTAAAAGAGAGTCAGTCATGGAAGTGAAAATAATATTAAGGCAATTCATCTGCTTATTTTCAAAATAATCTAACCTTAATTTGGTACAAAACTTAATTATTATTAATTTCAGAAATAAGAAATAATTTACTTTACATTGAAATTAGTGTGGTTACATGTTGCATACATTGAATTTAGGGCTATACTACAGTATTTGTGCTCAAATATTGGCTTCAGACTTTTTGAAAGATTTTAAAAAAAGAATTTAGCTAACGTACAATATTATATTAGTTTCAAGTGTACACCATAGTTATTCAACATTTATATACGTAAAGAAGTGATCTCCATAAGTCCAGCAACCATCTGACACTGTACCACGTTATCACAATATTATTGACTATATTTCCTATGCTGTACATTACATCCCCATGACTTACTTGTTTTATATCTTGAAATTTGAACCTCTTATTCCCCTTCACTTTCCCCCTTTTTAATTTTTTCAATTACTGTTAATATTCAATATTATTTTATATTAATTTCAGGTGAACAGCATAGTGATTTTAAAACAATTCTTCATCAGGCCATGTAAGTGCTACATAAAAACTATAATTAATATTTCCTTTTCCTCTTGAATTTTTGGGTAGTTTTCCTAAGGAGTCCAGTTCCTCTCAAGACCCTGATTTAGGAACAGCCCCTTTATCAACTTCTCAATTCAGTAAGAACCACCAAAACACCAGAGGGGAACCCTAAGAGGTTGTTGGAACCTGGGCCCCAAAGCCTAATTTGGGGTCTAATTGACACATTCTCATGAAAAGAAATAAGAAAGCTGTGTTTTACCAGGCCGTTCTCTGAAAGTCTGTCCCTGAAAGACGCGTCAAGGTAGGGGGCCGTCATTTCTCAGCTATTTCAGGATGACTAAGACACTGCAATGTTATTCTTGTCTCAAGGCAAACTGCAGTAGCTCCACTTCTGTCAAGTGCTTATACCATGGAGGGACTGAGGCTGGCTCCGGGCCAGCCAGTTGTTTTCTTAGTGCTGGGATCAGTATTATCTGGGCCCAGACGCTGGCCAACTACTTTTCACGAAGCACCATGGTTGACTCAGGCTGCCGCATCGGACAGACACAGAAGGTCTTCCTGGCGTGTGTTTGATTTGGGGTTTTCAACTGGGCAGCCATAGTCTGGGGCTGGAGGCTGTCACGGAATTGGGGTGGGCGTGATTTTTCACTGTCCTTGAGCCTTGAGGCCAGTGTAGCCACTAGACAGGGGCTATTATTGAGTCTCAAAAACTTTTGTTGGCCCTCAGAGCATTTCAAAGCCCTCCGATCTCTAGAGGATGCTAGAGACCAAAACCGTTACAGGTGGGCTGCTGAGGAGTATGAGCCGCAGAGGAGGGCTAGAGAAACTGTGATCACATTTCAGTTCTTATTAGGACAGCTTTAATCTGATTCTCTTCTGATGGTTTTACAAACCATTCCAGCATGAACCATACTGCTACTCTCTCCGTCATTGCTTTTCTCCTTATCAGTTCAATTCAAAATGACAAACGTTTATAGATTATTTTCTGACTAGTAAAGCAGGTAGTGACCAAGGGCTTTGGACCATACAGACAGGTGTGAATCTTAGCCTTGTCATTCACGAGTGTACGTAAGTTCACAAGTGTCTGTACTGCAAGGCCAAATGTGATTAGACTGCAACAAAGCTTGGCAGCACTAGAGATTCGAGCTGTGGCCAGGTCACGGGGGCTTCCTGCAGGAAGTGGCATTTGAACTTGGCTGGAAGGGTGGCATTCCCCCAAAAAGATTTATTTAAGTCCTAACGTCCAATCCCTGTGAATGTGACTTTATTTGGAAATCAGGTCTGTGCAGATGTGATCAAGTTAAGATATGGGGTCACACTGAATTGGGGTGGGCTCCATCCAGTGACTGGTGTCCTTAGAGAAATTTGAACACAGACACAGGTGCAGGGAGAACACCATGTGACAACAGAGGCAGAGATTGGAGTGATGTGTCTACAAGCCAAGGAATGCCAACCATTTCCAGCAGCCACCAAAAGCTAGGAAGAGGCAAGGAAGGATTATTCCCTAGAGCGTTCAAAGGGAGCAATGCCCTGCTGACACCCTGACTTCAGACATATAGCCTCCGAACCCTTGAGAGAATAAATTTCTGTCAGTTTAAGCCACCCAGTTTGCGGTCATTTATTATGACAGCCCTAGGAAACCAATATAGATGGGTAGGACTTCGAGATGAAGGAAAGGACTATGTGTAGACAGAGCTACTATGAATGAATGTAATAGCTTTTGAAAGCATACGGTGTCCTTGGGGAATAGTTAGTATTTTGATGTGGCTGGAGCAAAGGAGGTCGAGAAGAAGGAGCCAAGTATAGTGGGAGATGATAGAAATACAGGCTGGGGCCTGGAGTGACAGGCTAAGGAGCTTGGCCTTTAGTCGTATGGATGGGAAGTCATTAGCCTTTTTGATGGGAGTCTGAACTGTACTTAAGATAAGTTACTTTCATTAATCAGGAGTAAGAAACTGCCTTCCCACTATGGCTTTGGGTTTCTTTTCATCCTCACTGGGTTTGGCCCCAGTAATGTTAGCGGTGCTGGGCTTAGTGCCACAGGATTATGACTCAAAGGCAGGGACAGGATTTCATTTGTCTTTTCATCCTCAGCACTTGGAGTGGCTAACAGGCTATATTATTGAACACTTTAGCTTTAAGTAATAGAAATAATTTGGCTTGAGCAACCAGAGAATTCATTGGCTCACAAAACAGGGTTGGATGGGAAAGGGGAATGAGAAGGTGTATTAGTTTCCTATGGCTGCTATGATATTGTGATTTATAATACACAATATTATAAATTTGTTTTTTGTTCCTGGCACAGAGCTCCTAAAACCCTTGGAATTTCCTGAGTGATGAGAGCCATACACGGTCTTTTTACATTAATGAGGTGACTATTAGAAAGCTCCTAGGTCACTTGGGGATGGGGCCTGGTTGTCAGGGGAACCAACCAGTGAT
Organism: Rhinolophus ferrumequinum; assembly: GCF_004115265.2. Lineage (NCBI taxonomy): Eukaryota > Metazoa > Chordata > Mammalia > Chiroptera > Rhinolophidae > Rhinolophus > Rhinolophus ferrumequinum. The sequence goes on from NC_046304.1 coordinate 10,420,884, forward strand.
TAGAGGATTAGAACTTTCAGCCCCACCCTACCCCCTACCCCTAGGAGGGGAGGGGGCTAGAGATTGAGTTCAACCACCAATGGCTGACGAGGTAAGCAATCATGCCTACTTAACGAAGCCCCCACAAAAACCCAAAAGGACGAGGTTCAGAGAGCTTCTGGGTTGGTGAACACGTAGAGGTGCTGGGAGAAGGGTTTGCCCAGCGAGAGCATGGAAGCTCTGAACCCTTTCCCTTCCGTCTGGCTATTCCTTCATTACGTCCTTTTATGATAAACCAATAATCTAGTAAATAAAATGTGTCAGAGTTCTATGAGCCACTGTAGCCGATTAATGGAACCCGAGAAGGGGATCGTCAGAACCTCCGATCTATAGCTGGTTGGTCAGAAGCACGGGTTATCACTTGGCATCTAAAGTGGGGGGAAGGGCAGTCTTGTAGGACTGAGCCTTTAACCTATGGGATCTGATGCTCTCTCCAGGAAGACAGTGTCAGAATTAAAGTGACTTGTAGAGCACCTTGCTGGTGTTGGAGAATTGCTTGGCATGGGGAAAACTGCACACATCTGGTGTCAGAAGTGTTGTGAGTTTGGTAATAGTGCGAGAGTAAAGAAGAAATACAGCAGTAGTGTAGGTTTCCTTTTCAGCTGCCTTAATAAATTACGACAAACTGGGTGGCATAAAATAATAGGAACTTATTTTCTCACAGTGCTGGAGGCTAGAAGTCTGAAGTCAAGGTGTCAGCAAGGTTAGTTCCTTCTAGACGCTCTGTCTCTCTGGAGGCTGTAGGGGAGATTTTGTTCCATGCCTTTCTCATCTTCTGGTATGGCTAGCAATCCTTGGCATTCCTTGGCATGTAGACATTTCACTCCAATCTCCACCTTCATTGTCACATGGTATTCTCCTTATTGTGTCTGTCTCTACATCTCTTATCCTCTTCCTGTGAGGGCTGGTGTCTTGTTATACGGACACCCATATAACCTCATTGTGGGGACAGAGACCCAAAAAGCAGTTTCCAGGCTCTCGGCCTCACATGGAAAGGTGCTGGCTCAGGTAGTAAATGGCCATCGACTGCGATCAAATGGCCATCAGCTGTGGCTACTTGGCCGTCAGCTGTAACCAGTAAGCCATTGGGCACTAATATAACTGCCGTGGCTAGGCTAGCGAAAAAGGGGGAGCTAGCAAGAAGGTGGTGGCTGAGTCTGCAAGCGGCACAGTGAGGGTTGAGAATTGTTTTGCTCCTGGTTCCTGTGTCTCCAACCCAGCTGCCAGTGAGAGTATAGTGGTGTGACTCCCCTACCTATGGCTCCGTGGGTGTTCCTTTTTGGCCTCACCATATCCTGCATTCTTATGTGGGGAGCGGGAGCAGAGACCCTGCAGGCCGCCCCGCACGACACTCATCTTAACTGGATTACATCTGCAAAGACCCTATGTCCAAATAAAGTCACATTCACAGGTACCAGGGGTTAGGACTTCAACATATCTTTTTGGAAGACACAATCCAACCGACAACAGAGCCAGATGGCTGGCTTCAGGGGCCCAAGTAATATCCTCAGGGCTCTGCCTCTTTACTATTCAGACGGGCTCTCTGCCTGATGGCTACTAGCAGCCCAAGGACATAAGTGTATGGTGATGGTACATGGAGGTTGGGCAGGAAAGTGGCACTAAACAGCCCTTGTGTCTCATGCTCATGGATGCTAAGAGGGTAGTGAGTCAGAAAAGATGAGAGCAAGACATGACTGGTGAGGAAGGGCAAGTCAGAGACCAATTAAAGATAGTTTAGATAAGAAGCAGAGATGGGGGAAATTCAGGAGAGAGAGATTATTTCCACTAGGAAGATGGACATTCTTGGATATTTTTGGAAGGCAAGTAGGAGGTGGACATACGTAGGGGTAGTGCCAATGGAATGGAGCTGTCATGGGCCCTAGACATCCTGTTACCTGGTGGGAACAGTTCTCTTTGAAGGGTCCAATACAGGACAACAGCAGACTTGAGGAAAAGCAGTCCTTTTATGTAGAGCTTGGTATCTCCTTCCAGTAGAAGGGATGGAGTCTGTTATTTCCCCTATCCAACGTCCATTCCACGTTGCTGTGGTAACAGCAACATCATTTTCCTTTAGGATAATCCCCACCACCACCACCACCTCCAGCTCCAGTTCCTGGAGTCTCCTAAAAACCCAGGATTGGGCAATCAGGACAGTCCGTCCCCTTGGCCACAGTGACTGGCTCAGGGCAAGGCCTCCTGTTTGTCTAGTGAGTCCTAATTCTCACACTCCTGGAACTACTGGGAAAGAGAAGTGCTGTTTTCTGTGTGCGTGTGTGGGGGGGAGGGTTGTTGCTAAATTGGTAGGTTATAAGTGTGGGGCTGCTGAGGACCATCTGTGCTACCACCTGGGAGAGCCTGCCTCTGAAAGAAACCAAGACAGAGAAAACAGAGCTGAGAAATGGTGAGAGAAAACCGAGGCCTGGTGACATGGTTCGAGCAAATGGATTTGGTCAAGTCAGATTGAGGAAACCGGACCATAGTTTATGAAAATGCATGAGTGTAGTGTTATTGCTGCCGATTTACTATAACAAAGACGTGAGACTGGGCCCCATTCACCCATTTAGCTACCTGTTTGTCCAACAAATATTTGATAATGAGTTGAAAATAAGTAAACAAGACGTGAACCCTGCCTTCAAGAACTCCCTGATCTATGAGGAATTTTAAAGACCTGTTTCCAAATTACAGTGTTAGAAACATAGAAAAGGGTCAATGTTATGAGAGACCCAGATAAAATGCTTCGGAAATTCAGGAGAGAGAGGTTATTACCACTAGGGAGATGGACATTCTTGGATATGTTTGGAAGGCAAGTAGGAGGTGGACATACATAGATGAGGTGAAGGGCATTCCAGGAGGAGGAACTGCGTGATCAAATTCACAAGGTATCAAGGGGGTAGGCCAAAAGCTGAATTTGGCTGAAACATAAGAAATGTGAGGGAGGAATAGGAGAGCTTGGAAAGCTGAGTTCAAAGACAGATCTTGGAAGGCCAATGGGGGCAGGCTAAAGAGATTAGGCTCTATTCTGTTGATAATGACTTTTTTTTTTAAGCAGGAGCACATGAAAACAAACGAAGCAATATAGAGCACGGTTGAAATGGCAGGAGACTGAATGTAGGGATCAGTTTTCCTGGTGGGACAGGATAAGGTCCTGAGTATGGTAATGTTGTGGTTATTTATTGCTGCATTAACAAATCACCCCAACACGGAATGGCTTAACAACGACAACTTTATTATATCTTACAATTGTGTAGCTCAGGAGTTCGAGCTCAGCTACAGTTGTGTAAATCAGCCCAGGACTCACCTGAATTCTGCTCCACCATAACCCCCAACTAGCGTGACTCGATGGTATTCAGCTGGTAGGTCGGGATGGTTAAGAGGGTCCAAAATAGCTTCACTATTACATATGGCTCCTTGGCAGAAGTGACTGGAAGGCTGAGCCCAGTTGGGCCCTTCTCCCTCTCTGTGGAGTCTCAGAGCCTACCCAGCAGCTTGGGGCCCTAAGAGTGAGACTTTAAAGAGATAAGAAGTGGAAATTGCCGGCCTCTTAAATTCTCAGCCTGGAGACTGATAACACCACTTCTACTATATTCTATTGGTTCAATTATCACAGAGCCCACCCAGACTCAAGAGTTGGGAACATACACCCCCACATCTCAATGGGAGCATTGTCAAAAAATTATGGCCATCTTTAATCCACCATGAGTAATAACAATGGGAATGAGAGGATGACAGATCAGATAAAATATAGAGGGAAGAATCACAGGACTTGACAGCTGCTTAGACTCATTCATTCATGAACTGTTTATTGAGCATCTCTATGCGTCAGGCAATGTTACAGACACTGAGAACAGGGCAGTAAACAAAACAGATACAAATCTCTGCCCCCATGGAGCTCACATACTGGTGGATTGGAGAATGAAAGACGGCACTAGGTTATCCAGTGCAGGTACCTGGCATAGCATGGCGGTGCCATTATCAGATGTAGGGAGCCCAGGAGGCCAATTTGAATTCAGGTTTGATAGCATAACCAAGAAACTAAGTGCTCATTTCTCCTGGCACTTAAGCTGTAATCATAACCACAGTAACAGCCCTCTGACTTCAAGCTGTTGAGGAAATCCAGGATTTTGCTTCCAACCACAGGCAGTGCCTGCAAGATTACAAAGAGAAAGACATGCACTTTTAACGGTCTCACAGATTTCCTTAGGCAGGAAAAGCATGTGGAATCATGCAAATCCACAGTTCACTGCCAATTATACTCCAGTAACAAGGAGGGCTCGAAGGTTGGAATTCACACTCTGACACACTCAGTTTACGTCCCCCCTGAGTTTTTTCTGGAGAACCTCTCCATTGGCCCCAAGTTCTATTTTAAAGAACTTCTGGCTTTAGGAAACTATTTAGGGGTCTTGAAAACTCAGATTGGTTTTATTTCAAAATAGACTCAAATGTCCATAATACATTATTGAGGGTTTTTTGTTTTGTTTTGTTTTAGCAAGTTGAAGAATTATATGTATAACACTTGTGGAAAACATTGTTTGTAGATGCGTAGCAGAAGGCATGCAAGGATAGTGTATCAATCATGATAGGTGAAGTTATGTCCCAGTGATAAATGACTTCAGAAATCTCAGTGCGTACCACAATAATGGTTTACTTGTCATATACACTAGTATATCATGAGCTGATTGTGGCTCTATTGTCTTTACTCTGGAATCCAACTTTCTGGAACATCGCGACAGAGAGAAAAGACAGCCATGTGGGGGCTCTTAAAGAGTCTCCTGAGAAATGACTCTCGTCACTTCTGCTTGTAGTTTTTCGGTCAAGAAAATCATGTGGCTAAGCCTGAAAACAATAGGGTGAGAGAGTATATTCTTTCCACAGAGCAGCATAGTGACAATGTCTGAGCAGTAATGCAAAATATTACCACAAAATATACTGGGCCATATGGTACAGTGATTACTCTTGAAGTCAGGGTGTGGGGCAGGGTAGGGGTGAAGAAGACTTTATCTCTCGCTTTTTGCACTTCGATATGATTTTAATGTTTTTTCAAAAAGCATGTGTTCTTTTTTAACTTTTTTAAAAATACCTTTTAGATATTATTTATTTTTAACGTTTTATTATGAAAAATTCAAACAGAAGCAAAAGAGAGAATAGTTTGATAACCCCTTCTGTCACCCAGCTTCCAACAATTCTTAACTCATACACAGTCTTGTTTCAACAATAACTACCTACTCCTTCTCTCAGGTTATTTTGAATAAGTCCCAACATCACATTATTTTGTTTTAAATATATCAGTGTATATCTCTAGATAGGGATTCTCTTTAAAAATAACCACAATATCATTATCATAACAACAAAAATTCCTTAATATTATCAAATATCCAGTGTTCAAATTCCCCAATTGTTATATATGTATATGAACATATCTATATCTATATTTACATATAGATATATATTTGTAACAGTTTGTTTGAATCAAGTTTCAAGTAAAGCCCATACATTATGTTTGCTGGTAAATGTTTTGTCTCTTGATCTTGATCTACAGGTCTCTCTTCCATATCTGTTTCTTCCTTTTAATTTCCTTGTAATTTGTTCTTGAAGAAATCAGGTTGTTTCTCCTATAAAATTTCCCACAGTCTGAATCTTTCAAATTGCTTTCCTATGGGAATATTTAACATGTCCTCTGTATTTCTGGTAAATTGGTAGTGAGATCTAGAGACTGTCAGATTTAGGTTTGATTTTTTTTTTTTTTTAAATAAAGAATAGCTCAGAGGTTGGATTATGGACTTCCACCAGGAGACACATGTCAGGTTGGTTTTCTTTTTGTAATGTTAGCATCCATTGATGATTATTGTCTAGGTCCTGTATTTTCAGGGGTTGTAAAATGATGACATCCCGATTCTATCATTCTTTTGTCATTTATTAACTACAATACCTCTATAAAGAGAAAACGTCTCCCTCATCAATTATTTGACTATTGTGAGGTAAAGTTTATATAGGAAAGGCAAGATAAACGCTTGATTTATTTTTTTACCTCATTTACCTGTTTTCAAAATCATGAGATTATTCCTTGCTCTCTTCAAAGTTAACCAATAAATTCTCTGTTTTGTTTTAATCATGATGAGCTCATGTTTTCAAACATATTTAACATGTTTCAATTGATTGCCATTATTATCATTAGGACACTAACATTATACCTCCCATCTTTGGCCAGAGGGAGACTCTTCCTGTTAGTTCTGAGTTCTTTTGTCACAACTTAATAGTTTTTGATATTTTGTTTCCTTGCTTTCTGTTTTGACCAGGTGTTCCAAGCTCGTCTTGTATATTTCCTTCCTCAGATCTAGACTCAGCCATTTCTCCAAGGAACCCTGGTTACATTAGTGGGAAATAGTATTTGTAGACCACAATTCTTGCTTTCTTTCCCTTTTTCTTTGTTTGTTTCTTTCTTTGTTTGTTTCTTTCTTTGTTTCTTTCTTTCCTTCTTTCTCTCTCTCTCTCTCTCTCTCTCTCTCTCTCTCTCTCTCTCTCCTCCTTCTCCTTCTTCTTCAATAGTTTGTTCAGGTTTTTTTTGTCCTTAGGGTGTATCCCACTAGGAATGTACGCTCAAGTTTCTATGCTTTAAAGTCTCTTAGAATAGTTTTTCTCTGTGTGGTTATGCCTCAAATTGGATAAAGAGTTAAGTTCATTTTTTTTTCATTTATTTCAGATGTTTAGTGATGACTCTTTTTTAAAACTGTAGTTTTGTGTAGTTTACAAAATATTTATGTGGTTCCAAAGCCATATCTGCAAAACAAGGTATATTCTGAGAGGTCCAGCTTCTATCCTTGTCTCTCTACCCTATTCCCTCTCTCTCCCTATAGATACTTTAAGATATATTATATATATCTTATATTACATATATTATATGTATATTATGTGTATATATGTATTACATATATGTATATTACATATATACATGTAAGAATGGATGTATCTTTTTTTTTCCCACAGAAGGTAAGATATATTATATATATATATTATATGTCTTACCTTCTGTGGGAAAAAAAAAGATACATCCATTCTTACATCCTTTTCTCCACCTTACTCTTTTCATTGGAGATGACTCCAAAGCAGAACTTCCCTTAGAACTTGGCAAAAGGCCTTCCCACCCTGGGTCCCTGCCCTGGACCCCTTGCTTTAGAGGGCCCCACATATGCCAAATGCAACAATACACTTATTAAAGAACCCATGGGTGCCTCGAACACTAAGTCACCAGCGCAAAGCAAAGGCACAGTGGGAGGCAGGGCCCTAAACACCCTCGCTCATAAGTCACACCATTCCAGCCCCAAGGAAACACTTCTCCTTGTCTCTCGCCCTAAGGTCTTGAAATAAGGGTGACTATGTCTAATGTCATGAATGTGGGTGGGTTGTGCTGCTGCCAACATTGGAAATGGACACAGCTTTGAGGTGTGGGAGGATTTGAGCACGGAACGTGCTCAGGTTAGAGCAAGGACAAATAAATTAAAGTATCGGCTCTTTCCTCCGAGCACAAATGCAATAGGTTGCTGCATAAGAAGATATAGTTCCCCAGCAATACCAAGTGTGCCTGTTTCTCTACCGCTTTGCCAAGAGAGTGTTGTAAAACTTTGGGTTTGGGCCAATCTGATAGGTTAGAAGTAGTATCTGTGTAGATTTAATTTTTATTATTCTTATTACAAGTGAGTTTGAACATTTTTTTTCATATAATTACGGACCATTTTCATTTCTTTTTCTATGAATTATCTATTTATATCTCTAGCCTATTTTTCTATAGTGCTCCTGGTTGTTTTCTTTGTTTTTGGAAGCTCTTCACATACTAAAGATGTGAACCTTTTGTCTGTGAACACATGCAATCCTTCTCTGTACTAGATTCTGGATTAGATGTAGGGAGTTCAACAAACTTTAAGACATCGCCCATGTCCCAGTGGAGCTTTAAAAATTAAATAACAACAAGAAAAATAAGTAATTTTATGAAACAAGAAAGTATGTCAAAGGAGTACAAAGAATTACTCGCCAAATATAATGATTCCAGGAGTTCAGAGAAAGAAAGTGATCAGCGTCTGGTGCCCAAAAGGCCTTATCTAAGGTGTAGTTGGATCTTAATTGGGTCTTCAGGAACAAATTGGAAGCACATGAGAGAAAATAGGAAGATGAGAATCCAACTCACAGTGGGGAGAGTCTTGAAAGCTGGGTCAAGGAATATGGTTTTTTGGGGAGGCGAGAAGAGGAGAAGAATGACATGTGCTAAGACATCAAATGAGAGACTAAGGGACATTGCCCCAGGGCCAGAGTATATTACACCAGCAACTCCAAACTTCCCCTCAACCATAAGATGGGGTGAGTCGCACACCCTCCTCCATCTACCCCAACACTGAGAGAGAGAGAGACAGAGACAGAGACAGAGAGAGAAGCAGGGGTGGGGGTGGGGGGCGCTGTCTGAGAGAACTGAGCATTATCTCAAAGGACTATTTAAGTCAACAGATAAGACAAAGATTTCAAGTGGATTCACCACTGAGTTCATCCCACCCTCATCACATCTAAGTGGAGTGGGCAGCAGACTCAAGAAGAAGGCCTGATTAGTTATAGACATAATAAAACATTTACATTTTCTCCACACATCTCAGTTGTAGTTGAGCTGAAATTTTTCAAACCTGCTATATAATAATGCGTATCTCATAGGGCTGTTGGAAGGATGACATGAGATAACATATATGAGATGCTGATCACGTAAGTACTAACCAGTGTTAGCTATTATGACTAGGCGATCATAAAATAGTTGCCGAGGGAGCGAATGAATAACTGAATCAAAGGATGAATGACGGACCAATTGGCAACAGGCCTTGGCAGGAACAATAAATGCCATGGGAGTCAGACAAGCCAGCGCCCTATGCTCTCTTGCTGAAAACCACGAGCACCTCCTGCCTGAACCCACACTTTTCCCAGCAGGAACCAGTGCTGGTCTGGCACACAGACTCCTTGGCTGTGTTTCTTCGACAATTACAGCCGAGGAATTCAGCTTATTTTGGGTGAAATCCCTGGAAGTCCAAGTTCAGATCTCAGCCTGGGCAATGCAGCCACATTTTCCAATGAGTAACTCCCTCCAATATAACTCCTGGCAAACGACCCTATCAGTCTCTGAGAGAATGTGCTGTCATGCGTGGTAAATAGTAAGACCTCTGTGTGGGGCTTGACTCATCTGTCAGAGAAGAGGTATTTTGAAACCTTGACCTCATTTGCAAACATGTGTTTTCACATACCTCTCATCAGATGCAAATTTTCCGTTCCTAATATAGCTCTTCCAAATTTTCCCCGAAATGAAAGACACGGCTATGAAGAAAGATAGAGAAACTTTTAATAGGTCTTGACTCCAGGTATGTTCCAGAGGAGCTCATCTGTCTCTAGGCCAACTTCCTGTTAACTCAGGAGCCAGGACGATGGAGACAAAGGAGCAGAGTACCACAAGGATCACAGCCATCTTTTACTGAGGAGTTACCTGTGTGCCAGGTGCCAGGCTTACCACTTTATGCACAGTGGCTCCTGAACCCACATGGTGATCCTGACACATAGGAAGGAAATGGAGAGCCAGAGAGATTAAGTGCTTAGTCCTAAGTCAAGTCACAAAGCTGGGATTTGAACTCAGGCTGCCTGTCTCCAAAGTGTGTCTGTTTAACCATTGCACTAGACATTATCTGGATATCACCTGCTTATAGCATGAGCCGAGAGCCCCTGACCATCCAGGTGGGGACCTGAAAAAGGTTTTAGGTATTTTCACGGGCTGATGCACCTTGTGGGGAAGAGAAAGTAACTGGAGGTTTCTGTGAATTTTAAATAGTCGCTTTGGTGAAAAATGGGTATCCTTTTATTTATGTCTCCCTCTGGCTTCTAGATCTGGCTTCCCATCATTTTGATATCCTGTGCCTTCCTCTCCACACTTCTGTCCGCGCTGAGCATAAGCCCCCTGTTTCCATGAGTTGTTTCCCATCTCTCTCCAACGCCTCCCCTAAACACACTATCATCTTCTGAATTCTAGCGACTTTTCCTGAGATGCTCTGTGTTATCTTTTCTTCACAGACAGTAGGAGCTCTGCACGCAGTAGCTGCACCCCAAAATTGCTGCAGCTGACAAAGATAACACACGGAGAACCCTAGACAGAGAGTGAGCAGGTGAGTCCTAGCTCTGCACTGATTTGCTGTGTGCTCTTGGGCAAGTCTCCGACTCAGAACCTCATCTGTGAAATAATAAGTAGGCGGCTTCTGCAGGCTATTCTGTCTGTAAGGGTCTACATGCCCCTACCTTCCCACATGCCCACCTGAAGGGCAGATGCAGACTCCAGACTCCTTCGAGAAAGCTAGGTTCATGGTCAGGGCCTCTGTGTCTCCCTCTTGCCATCCAACTTTCCTGGTATAAAAAGTAGTGTTATTATTCAGTAGGCTCATAACCATCAATGTTTTCAATAGAAGGAAATTGGGAAATCTCCTTTTATGAGCACATCTAAGGGCAGAGCAGGAATAGCCATTTCCTAATGTGCCCAAAACATTGCACAACAAACTAATAAACTTGAGCTTAAAATTTGGGGGAATGAGAGCTTTGCCTGAATTCCCCACTGCTGTTTATCATACTGGAGAGCTTTAGTGAGGCTCCCTGACACTGCAGCCAGCGGGCCCTTCAGTGGCTCCCCCAGCTACCTATGGCCAGACTCCTTCCAAGAAAAAATTAGCTAACTTGACTAGAATATTCGTGCTTATATACAAATGGAATTCTGGAGGAGAGAATCACCCTCTCACTCTCAGATGACATGTGCATCTTATGGTGCAACTCTACTGCTATGGTCCAAGCCGGAAGAGTCATTTGGATGGTAGGAAGTTTTGGGCAGGTAAGCAGGCAGCACTGTGGCAAGCCCACAGAGAAGGGTTTCTGGGCAAATGGGACCTTGCAATGACCCCTGAGACCAATGATGGAAGAGGCCACACACTCTGCCAAGACAACAGATCCATCCTCATGTAGAATACTGTTGAGAGAGCCCAGACAGCATCCCAGAGTGTCTACCGGATGTAATTTACGCTAGTAGGTCTAATGTTTGCTACACTATTAGGTAAAGAAGAGTGAAGGCTGGAGGATATCAAGTCCTTAGCCCGTCTAATAAATATCCAGTTGGTGTTCCAGCCTCTGCCCCAGATGCCTCACAAGTACTGTGAGAGTTTCAGTTGTCACACAAATCTGAACACTACCTCTTGGTTCTATTCCTTGGCCAGGCCACAGTTTAAGTCCCCAATAGAAAAGAAGTAAAGAAACAAATTGGAAAAGTTCACATGAGCCAGAACAGCTTTTAGAAAGCATGTGGTTTGTGCAAAAGAATGAAACTAGACTGCTATCTGTCACCATATACAAAAATTAACTCAGAAAGGATCAAAGACATAAATAAGACATGAAACAATAAATTTCATAGAAGAAAACGTAGGTACTAAACTTGTGGACCTTGGGTTCAGAAAGGATTTTATTAATTTGACCTCAAAGGCAATGGAAGTAAAAGCAAAAATAAATGAATGGGACTATATCAAACTAAAAAGCTTCTGCATAGCAAAGGAAACCATCAACAAAACAAAGAGGCAACCAATTCAATGGGAGAAAATATTTGCAAACTACACCTCCTATAGGAGGCTAATATTCAGAATATATAAAGAACTCATACAACTCAGCAACAAAAAACAAAAGCAATCCAATTAAAAAATGGGCAGAGGACCTGAAAAGACACCTCTCCCAAGAAGACAGACACGGCCAACAAATATATGAAAAGATGCTCGACTTCACCAGCTTTTAGGGAAATGCGAATCAAATCCACAATGAGATGTCACCTCACACCTGTTAGAATGGCTGTTATCAACAAAACAAGTAAGAACAAGTGTTGGAGAGGTTGTGGAGAAAAAAAAACAAAAAAACTTCATACACTGCTGGTGGGAATGTAAACCGGTACAGCCACTATGGAAAACAGTATGAAGATTCCTCAAAAACTTAAGAATAGAATTACCATATGGCCCAGCAATCCCTCTTCTGGGTATCTACTCAAAAATTCTGAAAGCATTTATCCCTAAAGATATGTGCACCCCTATGTTCATTGCAGTATTATTCACTGTGGCCAAACATGGAAACAACCAAAATGACCTTCTATAGATGATTGGATAAAGAAGATGTGGTATATATGAGTATATACACAATGGAATACTACTCTGCCATAAGAAAAAATGAAATACTGCCATTTGCGACAACATGGATGGATCTTGAGATTATCATTCTAAGCAAAATAAATCAGACAGAAAAAGTCGAGAACCATATGACTTCACTCATATGTGGGATATAAAATTGAAAGCAACAAAAGAATAAAACAAACAAAAACTCATGGACACAGAAACAGTTTAGTGGTTATCAGAGGGTAAGGGGGGCGGAGGGGTAGTAGAAGAGGGTAAAGGGGGTCAAATATATGGTGGTGGAAAGAGAACTGACTGTGGGCGGTAAACACACAATACAACATATAGATGATGTATTATAGAATTGTACACTTGAAACCTATATAATTTTATTAACCAATGTCACCCCAATAAATTTAATTTAAAAAGAAACCATGGGGTTGATTAATTACATGATTATTAAACAGGAATCTGTAATCATCATCCAATCAATCAAACTTGATTCTGTGTAACGAATGTTTTTCAAGAACCTACAAAGTATGCAATATCATGCTGTAGGTGCCGCAGGGGATATGAACTTAAGCAAGGTGTGGTTTTTCCCTTTAAGATCCTCCTAAGTCTAGAAGACAAATCATCTGAGCACAAATCACCTGAGTACAAGGAAGATTATAATCAGTGTTATAAGGAAGGGACCTGGGCAGGAATGTAACCTGGGCCTATGAGCCTCCCCTACAAAATCAACTATGACGTGTGTGTGCACACATGTACGTGTGGGGAAGGGAGGGAGCGTCCATAGCTTCCATGAGAGTCTCAAAGTGGTCACTGATTTTTCTTGCCAAAACTGTGTTCAAAATTAAGTCTACTATTTTAGAAATTAAAAGAAGAGTCACATTTAGTCATGCTGGAGGTGGGATGGGGAGTGGAGAGGAGGCCTTTTGAAGGAAAAGGTACATGAGACACGCCTCCCAGAGTGGGTAAGAATTTCAATAGGTGGAGACCGGGGCAAGGCCCTAGCAGAGAAAACACTGTGACCAAATCTGAGTAATGGGAAAGCATGGGAGTACGTTCAAGGAACTGGGATTAATTCAGTCTGCTGGATCATCAGGACAGGAAGGAGATGAGACTGCAAAGACAGTAGAGATAGATCAGGGATCACAAGCCGAACCGATATTTGCTATTGATTAAATATCTATTAGGGGCCTGCTCTGTGCCCTGACTCTGGGCAGGATGATCTCTTATGTTTTAATTTAGAGGGGAAAGGATGCATGGGCAGGAAGCAAAGTAATTTTAAGTACAACAAGAATTCACAGAAATTTTAACTGGAGTGTTCGGAGAAGCTTTAGAGAGGAGGCAAATTTGGAGCTCAGCCTTGACTGCTGGAGAGGATTTGGCCAGGTGAATTGGTGGAGAAAGAGCCTTCCAATGGGAAACAGCACAAACTAAGGGGAGAAGATGGCCAGAAAGAAACAAAGCAGATGGAGAAGACCTAGGAGAGATGATTACTGGGAGAAACAGCTATGTCGAAGGGGTAGGAAACATGAATTCAAGGAGGTAGGTTGAGACCAATTATGCAGGATTGTGAAAATCGAGCTAAGGAATTTCTTATTTTCTCTTAGATCTCATTTTCTTTTCCGTAGAAAAGATCACATCATATCGACAAAAATAATTTAAAATTTTTCTGTTATGGAGAATTTCAGATACATGCAAAAGTAGAGAGAATAGTAATGCAATGGAATAAATGTTTCTGTCCCCTAAAACTTATGTTGAAACTTAATCCCCGATGTGATGGTATTGGGAGCAGAGCCTCTGGGAGGTGATTAGGTCTTGAGGGTACAGCCCTAACGAATGGGATTCATGCCTTTATAAAAGAGACCACACAGAGCTCCCTTCCCTCTTCCTCTATGCGAGGACACAGTTTGCTTTTGCAAACATTGTCTTATTTAATCCTTAAAACAATCCCATTCAGTCTGTGCTATCATCATCACCATTTTACAGAGGTTGTATCACTTGGCCAAGGTCACATAGCTATAAGTGGTAGAGCCAATTTGATTGCCAAGTCCAGACATTTATCCACTATGCCATACTATCTCCTGTGGAGGGTTCTGTGTGCAGTCAAGGTGCATTGTGAATATTGGGATTTTCCCTCACCCCTTCACTTTTCTGTTGCTTAGATATGCAGAGAAAATGTTTGTAAGTGTGTGGAGGCATCTGTTTGTCTATCAGAGTGGACCTTTCTATGAAGGGCTATATGTGTGTATGTAACTTCACATGGCATTGTTTTTCTATCTTATATATGAGGTCTGACAATTAAGTTCATGAACTCATCCTAGAAAAAGTGCTACATACCTCATTGCTGATATCACTATGGTCACCTTCGACGTACTCCCCTTGGGAAAGTATGCACCAATGCCAGTGCCTAGTCCACCCTTCAAAGCAATTTTGGAACTCTTTTTCCAGAATGCCATCAGAGCTGTCGTCATATTACCCTTGATGTCCTGAATGTCATCAAAATGTCTTCCTTTTAATATTTCCTTTATCTTCAGGTAAAGAAAGAAGTCATTGGGGGCCAGGTCAGGTGAGTAGGGAAGGTGGTCCAATACAGTTATTTGTTTACTGGCTAAAAACTCCCTCACAGACAGTGCTGTGTGACCTGGTACATTGTCGTGATGCAAGAGCCATGATTTGTTGGCGAAAAGTGCAGGTCATTTTCATCTAACTTTTTCACACAGCCTTTTCAGCACTTCCAAATAGTAAACTTGGTTAACTGTCTGTCCAGTTGGTACAAATTCATAATGAATAATCCTTCTGATATCAAAAACGGTTAGCAACATCGTTTTGACTCTTGATTTGGTCTGATGGAACTTTTTTGGTCGTGGAGAATTGGCTGACTTCCACTGTGCACTTTGATGCTTTGTTGCAGGGTCATATTGGTACACCCATGTTTCATCACCAGTGATACATGGCCCAAAACATCGTCTTGCCTCTCCCAAAGATCTTGGCAAACTTTGACTCTCCTTTGCTTTTGTTCATTGGTGAGCTCCTTCAGGACCATTTTTGCATACACTTTTCTCATCCCAAGATTTTCAGTTACGACCTTCCTAACTGTTTCTCTATCGATGTTTACTTATTCTGCTGTGCTTCTCACAGTCAGCCAATGATTTTGAGGCATAATTTGACGAATTGTCGCAATGTTTTGTCAGTTCTGCTCGTTACTGGCCGCCCTGTCCTCTCTTCAGCAGTGATGTGTTCTCTCCCCTCAGAAAAACATTTAATCCATTTGTACACTGCCATTTTCTTCATGGCATTATCCCCAGAAATGTGGACTAACGTGTCCCTGATTTGACTTCCACTCTTGCCAAGTTTAACAAGAAATTGAATGTTTGTTCATTGCTCTGGTTCATGCTCAGACATTCTCATGACGGCACACAAAAATCACGCAACAACAATAATGACTGCCACTCAGCAAGAAACCGCTACACATTGACACGAGCACAGCTGTGAGACACTGATACACCAAGGTTATGAAACCTTACCAAGCTGTTTCTACAGTGCTGCCAATGTAAGTGCACGGTGGCAAGTATTGAACTTAATTGTCAGACATCGTATGACTACTATTATTTGTAAAGAGTAACACTACTGACTGCTAATTTGAGCTATTGTTTTCCTTGTTTTATAAACAATTAAATTAAGGCTTAGAACATTTAAAGACTTGCCCAATATCACACAGGATGTTTTAAATAAGAAAAGCCTTTGATAAAAAGTATCTTCCAAGAATAGACTGATTTGGATTTTCTTTTTTTTATTATTTGTTTCAGGTGCACAAAACAATGTAATAGTTAGACATTTATCATTTATATCCCTCACACAGTGACAGCCCCCCGCACCCCATCTACTATCCCTCTGACATCACATACAGCCATTACATTTCCACTGTGAGATGCCCACACACTTTTTTGCCTGAAGAATGATATCTGTTTTCAGCAAATCCAGGGAAATTTCTTGCTTTTTCTCTCCACCTGGGGAATAGGGCTGACATGAAGAAAAGCAAACCATCCCAGCTCCTTAAAGATCAGATGGCAACAGTGCTGCACCACATGACAACGGTCAGGCTTGATTTAAAAGTCAGGCCCTCTGCACCAACACATGGCTCTCCACACCTGATCCACCAGGGATTAGCAGACGCTCTGAGACCAACAACCCTGCATCCATTTCTAACCATTGACCAGACATCAGACTTCTCCAACTGTTTGCCGCCAGTAACCTGTTCCTCTTTCCATCACCTGCCAGGATGATGACAAGCTGGGTCCACTAATAAACTCTCCTACTGTTTTATTATTTTTCAGCATTAACACTGGCAGTTGTCACCACTTTGCTAACCTCATCCCTTCTCTTTGTCATCCTTTTCTCTCTTCTGTTACCTCTTCCTCTCACTCCTTTTTTCATTTGTTCCTTAAATATTTACCAATGGAAATTACACTAGAAGCTTGAGAATCCCCAGATGCATATAGAGTTTGGTGTCAGCTTTCAGGAACCGCAAGGGTCACATCCCACCTTCTTTTCCACAGCATGTAGTCCATACTATTTAGCCAAACACTATGACTTCTCACTGTTTCCTGGTATGACTTTTCCTTGACTTTGCCCCTATTTTGGTTCCTTACAACCCACCTCCTCTATTATCACCTATGTTGTGCTCTTGTTCACTTTTCAGGCTCAGCTAAAATAATACCTGAAAATCTGGAAGGGATCTCCACATCCACCCACCCAGCCAGCCAGCCGTCCATTCGTTCATCTTTCTATCTGACAAACTAATGAGCAGCTGCTATGTATTAAGCACTGAGCTCATTCCTGGGGATACAAGCTGAACACACTCGGCCCTGCCTGCAAGGAGTTTACAGTCTGGTACTATGCTGTCCTATATGGTAGCCACCAGCCACATGTAGCTGTTGAGCACTTAAAATGTGGCTAGTTTGAAATGAGATGTGCTGTAGGTGTAAAACGCACATTGGATTTTGAACACTTAGAATAACAACAACAAAAAGAATGTGAAATATCCTATTAATGATTATTAATTCATTACATGTTAAAATGTAATATTCTTTATTGGGTTAATATGTTATTAAAATTAATGCCAATTATTTCTCTTTACTTTTTAAATATACCTCCTACAAAGTATAAACCTACATATGTGGCTTGTATTGGGGGCTCACATTCTACTTCTATTGGACAGCACTGGTCTTGAAGGAGGTAAGGAAAGAGTGAAAAACTAAAATGAAGTCATTATAGTCAAGCTGTTAAATTACTAATATCATGTAGGCTGAGGCACGAGGAAATGATTTTACTTGTGTTTTAACTGGTCTGGGAACTTAAGCTTTTGAACTTTTTTTGCTGGGTATTGCCCAGTTGTGTTTCTGGTTTGCAAACCCGAAGACCCTTAAATAAATCTTTATCATTCGTTTTAGCCAAAGCCTCCCGATTCATTTATGCTTGGTTGACATAGGATACAGGGATAGAGACAAAAATGTGTGAGGGATTTTTGTAGATGCTTTTATAGAGGTGTGTACAAGGTAGAGTGAGGGATTGTTTTTAATTCAGGAGGCCATGAGAAAAAGGAGGATGGAGATTAATTTGCAATGTGTCAAGCATCGTGCTAAGCATTATAGACATCCTTATGCACTATGTTAGGCACTAATATCTTCACGCATTGGCTTGGTATTTTAAATACTCACTTAATCCTTGCAACAGCAATCAGCAACCACAATCTGACCAGGTCTTTCCAGCCTGCTGTCCTCTGCTTAGACAAAGTCACCATCATTTCTCAGCTGGACTATTTGCTACAGCAGCTTCTTAACTGGTCTCTCCCTACCCCACTTCTATCCATTCTCTGCGTTATGACCTCAGTGATCCTTCTAAAACACAAACCGACTGTGTTACTCTTCAAATTAAAACTCTTCCATAGTTCTCCGTTGTCCTCTGGATAAAATCAAATTCCGCCTTATGGTTTACATACACAATCTGGCCCTCCCTACATCCTCAGTCCCAGATTTCACCGTTCCTCCATGCTTGTTCTCTTTTCTCTAACTACTCTGAACTTCTTTCTGAGCTTGGAAAGACTTGCATTCTCCCTTCTATGTGCTGCTTTCTATGAAAGCTTTTTCCTCCTGTTTAATGTTTGGTTAAAGCCTTCTTTTTCTGATTACATTGCCAACATAACTTTCTCTAAGAAGACTTTCTGGAACTTCCCCCACCTCTTACCCCTGCCACCACTCTGGGTTAAGTGTCCCTCTTATGTGTCCCTGCATCTTGCTGTACTTTCCATAATGTAGTACTTATTATACTATATTGCAGTCTCTGATCTCAGAGATCAGAGGTCTCTGAGAATCTGTAAAAGCTGTAGATCTCCCCCGAGAAAAAAAGAACACACCATAAATTTTGCATACAATTTCAGAGGTTTTATGGAAGCCATAAAACCCTTTAGGTTTCCGTGGACTCTAGATTAAAATCCCCTGCTCTATTATAATTATCTGCCTACAGTGTTTCCCCAAAAATAAGACCTAGCCAGGCAATCAGCTCTAATGTGTCTTTTGGTTTATCCATATTTTGCACGTCTCTGTAGTTTGTTCCTTTTTATTACTGAATAGTATTCTATTGTATGATGTAGCACATTTTACCTATCCATTCACAGTGAACAATTCCTCTTTTTTTTTTGCTATTATAATAATCCTACTATGAACATTTGTGTGCAAATCTTTGTGTCCATATACGTTTTACTCTTGTTTATTTTTCAATAGATGCCTCAGGGTAGAATTGTGGATCACATGGTAAATTTATGTTTAAGTTTTTAAGAAAATGGCAAACTATTTTCCAGAGTGGCTGCACCATTTTATATCCCCAGCACAAATGGCTGAGGGTTCCTGTTTCTCTGCATTCTTGCCAACATTTGTTATTATCTGTCTTTTTTATTATAGTCATTCTAGTGGGTGTGAAGTGGGTATCTCATATTATAGGATTTTTTTTTTTATTAGGGAGCTGTGTTTTTCAGGATGTATTTTTTTTTTATTTGCTTTTTCAATCTAGTTGTGGGGGGCGTAGCTCAGCTCCAAGTCAAGTCATTGCTTTCAATCTAGTTGTGGAGGTGCCCCCAATTCACTGGCCCATGTGGGAATTGAACTGGCAACCTTGTTGTTAAGAGCTCGGGCTCTAACCAACTGAGCCATCTGGCCGCCCTCGTATTATAGTTTTGATTTGAATTTCCCCAATGGATAGCTCTTGATTTTTAATGTTGGAATTCATTCAAATAAAAAAATGCTTCATATCTGCCCTTACAGATGGAACAAAACAGGTCCATGGGCCGGAACTGCCCTGTGGGAAATAGTTTGGACTTCTGAACTAGACTCTGAAAAACAATGGTCTTTGAACTTTCTCTTTTGAGGGTAAAAGGATTCTAGGTTGCCAACAAAAATTACTATGGAGAGAGGGGGAAATTTTCTCTTTTGTAATGAACTTGCCAACTAGAAAAAAACCAATTTTCAATATATATATATTCATAATGCCACTTCCCCCCAGTAAATCATCCTGTTATACATTTGTTGAATGAATGCTTTACCTATTTACAATGTTTCCCCGAAAATAAGACCTAACCGGACAATCAGCTCTAATGCGTCTTTTGGAGCAAAAATTAATTTATATTTTATATTTATTATATTAATTTTTGCTCCAAAAGACACATTATATTAATTTTTGCTCCAAAAGACACATTAGAGCTGATTGTCCAGCTAGGTCTTATTTTCGGGGAAACACGGTATTTGTACCCCCTTTTTCAAGATGAGGTTAAGAAATGTGCCAAAGGTTAACGACCTAGTAAGTGGCAGGGATGGATTCAAAGTCAGGTTTATCTGGTCTTAAATCCTGTTTTCCTTACTGAAATGGCAACAGATTCTGGGATGGAGCTACATGGGGTGAGAATGGAATCGGAAGCTGCATGGGGTGAGAGCTACATGGGGTGAGACTGGAAGAGTCTGGCAGGACAGATGATAGAGGTGGAGGAGGATGCCACGTGGGGTGGGAGCAAGGGAGAGGAAGGAATCAAAGAGGTTTCAAGACTGCTTTCATTAACAAAGGAAGTTGGGAAGAGAGAGACTTTGGGTGGTGGGATGAAGTGGAAGTGGGAGGAAAATAGGTTTGGGATCTACTGTTTTTGCAGTTTCCCTCCCATCTATGTAGAGATGTCTAGCAGATAGTTGAAAACGTAGGGCCCAAAGTGCTGGAAAGATGTCAGGGTTAGTGATACATTTGGGGACATTCTCTTTATTATTGATTTTTCACCAAGACAAACATCTTTGTCATATTTATTTCTGGTGAGCTTCCTGCCCTCCACTTCTGATGACCCACTGAGTTTGTTTTAAAATTATGAAAAACCACCGGACTTTGGGCTGTTTGTGTGTGGATGCTCTAAACGTGGAATACTGCGTTCAGAAATGACTTCAGTGACTAACAAAGCTGAGACTCAGTCAGGCCTTAGAGAGATGGTATATTTGGTCTCCTCTAAGAAATGTTTTAAAATTCAGAAGAGGAATACCATTCACATATTTTGTATTATTGTTCATTTGCACTCCATGTGCAGACTGCATTAAGAAGGACAGACGTCTTTATGGAGCCAAGTCACAAGACACCTGGACAAGGGGCAGCTTACCCAGCAGGCAGGTGGGGGTGGGGTACCAGATGCACTAGGACAAAGGACAATACAGGACGTGATTCGAACTTCCCTAGGACTCTGCACTAGGCTGCATTGTAACTGTCTCTGAATTCCACCAACCCTTCCTTATCATTTCCTGCCTTGTTTTGTTTTTTGCTTTATTTACTTTTTACCACACTGGAAATTTCCTAGGCTTATCCACTTACATCATATCACACGTATTAAAATACACCCACATCCAACATGAAATAACTACTGCTTGCAGGAAAATTTTTTGAATTTTCGTCATTTCCAGTTTCTGTAATAATAAATCATTCATTTTATTCTTGACTTAAACTTTATTATATTTGTATATAATTATTTGTCGTGTTGCAGTTGACTAGTTTTTGCAGACATTTCATTAAGTATTTATTAACTTTGATTTTTTTCAGTTTCCTTCCCTTATTTGGAGCCCTTTTTTTCAGGTCTCAAACATTTGTAAGGCTTTTTAATAGCTTATCCGCCCTAAGGGGATATGATAACCCTGCGGAACCTCCTCATAGCCCCTCTCATGTAGGGGGCTCCATTTGATGAATGAACTAATGAATGAGGTGAATGAAGTCCTTTCCCGTCTTCTCTCCAACGCGGGTTCGCTTCTTATTCTGCTGGAATCTCAGCCCAGCCAGGAGACTGGGTAGAAAGGCCCCTCCCCTCGCAAACACCAAAACTGCGGTAGCGGAGGAAGAAGCTGTTTAGCACCCGGCGCTCGGCGGACTTAGGCAAGGTGAACCGAAGTCCCAGGATGGCGACAGTGGCCGAAGCGCTGACCCCAGTCGGCTCCCCTCCGCCCCCGTCCCCCGCAGAGCCCGTGCGCATGGGCAGAGCTGCACCCCAGCCCTGCCTCCCCTCCCCCACTGCAGGTGAGCCGCAGAGCCGCGGTCCCCACCCCCCGCAGCCCCGGGGGTGACGTAAGGCCTTTGGACCGCGCTCCCGCCCCGCCCCAGCCGGCAGCGCCTGGGGCCGGCGACTCGGCGGTGGAAGCCGGTCCCGCTGAGGGACACGCCGGCTGCGGCCAGCAGAGCGGGCAGCAGGCACTGGAGTGTGTTGCTGCGGTGGCCCGACGCCAGGGCGAGGCGCATCCAGGCAGAGCTCCGGGCATCGGCCGCGGTACACCTGCCCCACTGCCGGCACGGCCGCGGCCCTAACAGGGTCTGTATCCGCTGCCCCGCGGGATCACCGGGCGCCCAGCCAGCCTCAGCTGTCCATCTCCGCCTGAGCCAGCCAATCGCCCGCGAGCGCCCCGGCCGCACCTCCTGGAATCTATGACGGGCGTGCTCGGCAGCCTGTGAGATTGAAGCCCCCGCGGCCTGGGCTGGGAGCGGGAGCCAATGAGCATCATTTCAGGTGGGTGGAGGGAGCGGACCTCGGGAAGGTAGCTTCGTTCGGGTTGCTAACGTCTTCCCTTGGAGATGGGCGCGCAAACGGACCAGTGGGTCTGGGGGCGGCGGTGACGGGCGTCGAGCTGGCCCAATGAGGGTGGGGGTGGGTGGGGCAGCTCCGAGCAGCAGTGCTAAAGGAGCCCGGCGGAGGCAGCGGTGGGTTTGGGACTGAGGCGCCGGATCTGTGGTCGCGGCTGGGGACGTGCGCCGGCGCCACCATCTTCGGCTGAAGGTGAGAGGTGCGCCTGTCCGGGTCCGAGTGCGACGGCCCGGGGAGAAGGGACAGTTTGTGGGGGAGAGAAGGATCCCAGGTTGGGGGACCGGGCGGCACTGGAGGGCAGGAACGGAGCCGAAGCGGGAGCCGGGGGAAGCCCGAGGGGGCTCTGGGCGGAGGGTTTGTGCTGTAGGAGCCGTAGATTCGCGCCGGGAAGGACCTGGGGAGTTGGGTAACGGGACCGCAGTGGGTGGAGAGACCCCTGGAGGAGCGGGGAATGAGGTCCTTGAGAGGGAGACCCCTGCAGGGATCAGGGCCTGGGTGTGCGGGAGGACGACCCCTGGGAGGCTGGAGATAGAGATCTGGGGGTAGGGATGTGGGGAGCTGGTACTCGGTGTGTGGGGTCCGTGGGCCGCGGGGTTGAGGGGATCTGGGACCCTGCTGGGGGTCTCAGGGTGTCCCGCGAGTCAGTGTCTGCCTCCCAGGAGGGAAGGGAGTCCTGGGCGGGCTGGAAAGCGCGATCCCGGTTGGGGGTGGGGGTGGGGGTAGGGGTCTCTGGACTGGAAGGGCCCCTGGTGGTTGCTGGGTTGGTTAGGCCGGGTCCTGCACCCAGGGTGCGGTAAGGGGTTCGCCGAGGGCTCGGAAGGCGAGCGGCGCGCCCCGGACCTGTAGGCTGGAGGGGACCGGAGGGCAGGGGCTCTGCACCGCGGGGAAAGCGCGCGGCGGGTGAGGGTCTGAGGAACTGGCCACCAGCGTGGGGAAGATCGGGCTCCGCGGGTGCCCAGGAAGGAGGGCGGGAGGGGGCGTCTTATAACGCGCCCTGTGGGCCGCAGGGGCCGGGGGTGGACGCCGGGTGAGGCCCTGGGAGTTTAGGGGGGTGAGGCGGGAAATGTGGCGGGGGCGCGCTGCAGCACGGCGGTCGGGGGGAGGGTCAGCCCTCGGCTCGGGATCCCTTTATTGTGTAAGTGATCTGGGAATGGCTCGCCGCAGAGTCTTCCTGGCCTTCTGCATCTGGGGTCACACCCGGATCCCATAAAATTGGACTGGAATGGGGTCGGAGGGAAGTTGAAGCCGCGGAGTCCTGGCGTGTTACGGGGGCTTTGTGGGCCTGTGGTGGGTGGATGCGGCCCAGGGACCGCGAAGGCCCCCAGCCTGGCCTGTCTGGGAACTAGGGCCTTAGGAAGAAGGTTGGTGACTCGGTGGGTCTGAGCTCAGCTGGTGAGATTTGGGTAACGTGGCCTCTGCCTATGACCGTTATCTCTGTTTCTTAGGGCCTCTGCAGCTCCCTTCAAGATCACTGCGGTTGATGGAAGGGGGTGGGGTGGGGTGGGGTGGGGTAAGGGAAAGCAGGCGGGGTAGATCCAGACTGCAAATGAAACAAAGACTGCTGTTTTCGCTGAATAATATAATACTAAATATAATACTTTGGCTTTGCCGAGATTTTGCTTTTTAACATTGAAACTGAGGATTCTTTGAGTCAGGCTTAATTATTCTCGATAGTATCTCACCCTGGAAAACTTTAATCTATTTTATTGTTTTATTTCCTTCATCAATCTGCTTTTGTTAATTATCCTTTTAGTCCCATGCTTTTGATGTTTAAGTATGCCCTGTCTTGGATTCTGGAAAAGTGGCCATTTTATGCATCTCCTTACTTCTGCATGTTAAATTCAGTTCTTCCCCGTGCTTATCTGGAGAAAGCATATGGTGTAATTGTGCGATACAGCACTAGCTTTTGCAGCAAAGGGATGTGACCCGAGAGCCTGGCTTTTTATTTGGGCTCCTTAGGGAAATCATTACAATGAAGACAGACTGGCTGGAAGGTGAGATGGAGGAAATTTTGAAGGGCATGTTGTATGGTGAAAGACTATATGCGACTGTGGTTTATGTACTTTCTTGTCATGTATGAAGAATTAAAATTCCTGGTATTACAGGTCTAAATTTCAGAAAATAAGTGTTTTGATTCATTAACAATCTTGCACATCTCTAATGTAAGTGACCTCAGCAGTAGCGTTACACAAGTAGGGACACTTCTGTTTTAGTTTGTCTTAGAGGGATGCTCTATCATAGGAAATTGGCTCATCATTTTGTTTTTGGCTTTTTATATGTAAGATATTCATAAAACTGAATTGTTTTCCTGTGCCCATACCTACAATAGGGGCTGGGAGACAGTTGAGAAATTTGCTGGGTCGCATTTCATTGGCAGTCAAAAATGGCCTGGTGGGAAGGATCCCAGGGGTGGGTGCCCCTAAAAACATTGAAGGGGATGGGGCTTTTGACTGTAGGGGGCTAATTCATATACAGATAAATGATTTAACTATAATTAGGTACTTATTGCAAATGATACCAAGAACCTTTGGGTTGTCTTTATGTCTCCTGCAAAGAGATTCCTATTTATTCCTTTTTATCCTAAGTGTAGGGTTCCCCCTCTACAAAATATGCAGCATTTCCCAGATTATACGAGTATGTTTATTGGCTGAGCCTATACTCTTGAAGCTATAATCGATGGGGTTTTCACTTAGTAAAGATGTAGTATATTGTATACAATATGCCCTTCAAAATTACCTCCCTTTTGCCTTCTATTGTAGAAGGAACTCAGGAGCTGAACTCTGTTTAATCCCAGCTCTGCTACTTGTTAACTCTGTGACGTTAGGCTGGTTATTGGCTTTCTGTGTACCTGAGGTTCCTCATCTGTAAAATGAAGATCTGATAGTACTTACATAGGGCTATTGTGAGGGTTCAGAGTGTATATATGTAAACTTTTAGAATAGTGTCTGATCGTAATTAGTGCTATATAATGACAGTGTTTGCTATTTTAAAAATTGTGGTATTACCCTTTCATAAGGCAAAGCATTTGGGAGTGGTTCACTGTTAAATGCCAGTATTATCAAGATTGGGTCCCAAATGTATAATAGAAGGAAAAAAATACAATATATTTGGCAATCACAAGTCAAGAGTTAAAATGAACAAAAAACCTTTGCTGGCCTCCTAAACACTATCAATTAAACAACAATTTGAATACCTACGACTTGCTAAGCACTCTGGGACAGTGCAAGGGAGGGCAAGAAGAATGCCAAAAGAGGAGCGCAAAATGTTAGGAAAAGGATAAGGATTGAATTGCCAGATTGACCTGAAAAAAAACTTCTGAAAGGGTGGCGTTTGGGTCAGGATTTGAAGGAATGGTAGGTTTTTGGTTGTGGAAGAAAAGATAAAGCTCACTATGAGGGTAGGGGCCACTCGTGAGAGTATTTGATCAATAGGTAGAGATCCCCTCCTTGGACCAGAGACTAGGCTAAGTGCTCACCCATATGCGTAGCAAGGAACAGGAAACTGTCCTCACAGTGTTTAATTAGTTGTGGAAAACTGAGACGGTAAAAGTAATTTGTAATCCCATTACCCATTGAAGACCCAGTGAATATTTGTTCCTTTAAAAAAAAAATTTTAGTAAGTGCCTATAAATTAGAATAATAGAGATCATTTCTAGAGCAGGTGTTTGGGTAAATTATATATTTATTTAAAAATTATTTTATCAAATTGGTACATTGTAAATTTATCAAATTTACAATGAATAAAATTAAATGTGTGTATGCCTGCTGGCAGCAAGACACTTTCCTAAGTGTTGTGTTGGATATACAGTTTATACCTAATAAGAATAATAACAGTAACTCGTTATCATATTTTGTTATAATTAGATATTTTCTCTTAATAGAATGTCCTTCCTGAAGGCAGAGTGTGTCCCATTGTCTCTAAATTCATCTAGGATAAGTCCGACTTCCAAGCCATGCCTTCTTAACGGTGTGTAGTGCGGAAGTTGGAAGGATAGAAAACTTGTTAGCAATCCTGTTAGAGCAGTCCCTAGAGGTAGGCTTTTAAAACCATTCTTCAGAATGTGCATGTGTCCATGAATATTTTCTGTAAGAAGGCAAATGCAAGTTCAATTATAAAACATGTTAGCAATTTTATTTGTAAAAGTCTTAATGTTACATGTTTTGTGATTTTTTTTTTCCATTTTATTTTGTGACTTTTTTTTAATGCAAGTCCGTAGTCTGTAGAACATTAGCATATTCTTTAAATCAGGTTGTGAATTAGTCTAGAACATTGGTTTTCAACCTTTTTTTTGTACCTCCAATACGTGTGAGTAGCAGTGGCTCACCATGGCAGCCAGAGAACTGTGGAGCGACAGTTCTCAAAGTGTGGTCCCAGGGCCAGCAGCGTCAGCATCATCTGGGAACTTGTTAGAAATGCAAATTCTCAGCGTCTACCCCAGATTTAACTAAATCAGAAACTCTGGGGATGAAGCCCGGCAATCTGTATTTTAATTAGCTTTCTAGTTGGTGCTGATGCACAGGCCAAAGTTTGAGAACCACGCTCCAGAGCATGGGTGTTTGTAATGCATTACATTGTAACAAATAATTTCTGAAGAATTTTAGCTATTGGATTCTAGTAAATTCTTTTTAGGGGTGAAAGGGCTAGTATCTGTACCCACTATCAGTGATTAGTCTTTTGGGACACAGGTAGATCCCTTTAAGAATCTGAAGAAAGTTATGAGTGTTCTCCTTAGAAAAGACACACACACACACACACACACACACACACACACACACACACTCTAATGTACATTTTTATACCATTTCAGTGATTTCATGGAGTTTGAAATATGTCAACAGACTCAAGGTTAAGAACCTTTTAACAGCTTTGGGTTGCTTTATAGTTAACCTTGCAGCCTTCTATCTTGCCTACAAAGAAGCCCCATTAGTCCTGGGCAGGGTTTCCAGGCGGGAATTCCCGCCCATTCTCAGGAATTTTTTTTGCTTTCCCTTTCCCGAATCCCGAGATATAAACTGTTTTCTGTTCTCCACGATGAATCGTTTCCACAAAGTGACGGCCAATACTACCAACCACCTGGGTTCAAGGAGCCGATTTCCCGACCACCTTTTCTCAAGATTCGGGAATGGGAAAGCGAAAAAAATTCACGGGTGGGAATTCCCGCCTAGAAACCCTAGTTCTGGGGGAGGGAGAAGTTGGGAGGATTTGCTAGAACAAGAATAGGCACTCAGTTGGCTTCTTGCATTGATTTGGATGAAGTCGTGGAAAGCATGCTTAATGAAATTTGTAATAACCTGGAATTTGGAAAGTGTTTAATGATGGTATTGGATCCCAGAAAGATACTGTCAGGCAGGAATGATGAGTCACATCAGAAAGGTGGGTGATGAATGTAAAGTCTTGTCATTTGATCCAAAAAGCCAATTGCACAAGTATAGGAGGAGAGGTAGCTTAGAGCAGCATGTGTGGAGCTTTGGCTGACAGCTCATTATGAGCCAGCAGTGAATGATGCTCAATAAACCAGTTAGGTCTTGAGATACATTCCTTGTAAAAGTCACAGGAACAGAGCTTTCTCCAGGTTGTTAACGGCTTCTTTTTCTTCTGCACTGGTCAGACCATATCTGGAATATGTTTACTCCTGGGCCCCACACTCTAAAAGGGCACATAAGCTCATGGAGTCTACTTAGCGGTGAGAGCGCAGGGTAGTGAAATGAGTCCTGATGAAGGACGGAATGCTGAAGAGAAGGCCGAGGGAGTAGGAGCAGCTGCAGGAATGGGAGTGGAGACCTGAATAGCTACATCACATACTTGAAAGGCTGTCGTGTGAAGCCAAGTTACGCGTGTCCTCTGTTAAGACCACGGACCATGGAGAAGCCATAGGGAGACTGACTTGGGGTACCTGTAAGGAAGAACTTGGAGTCTGTGGTCCACGGGTAGAAAGGGAGGCTCATTTTAGACCTGATGCTTTACTCTTCTGGCAGTCATGCTTTTTGTAGCTGTATCCTGGTAGTCACACTAATTCAGGTACCACTCCATAAGCCTTTTATTATAAATCTGTTTTCTTTTTCTTCATTCTCCTTTCCCTTCTGAACTCTATTTAATTTGTGGTGAGAGCGAAAGAGAAGATGAAGAGGAAAAAAAGGCAAACTGGGACTTTGCTTTTTCCTTCTGCTTGTTTTTCAGCCCTCAGTAACTGAGGGCACGCCTTGAGTGGTCTTCAGGCAACCAGAGTCATAATTTGTGGTTACCCCTGAAATTTACCTTGCGAACTTGGTTAGTATGGTCGTGAAGAGGAATAGCCCAGCTCTTTGACTCAGAGATTATGCTTTCTGTTTACCAAAGGTTTTGTTCTAAGTTTCTTAGAAGAGTAAAATGTGTGAATCATTTTATATTTTTAAATATCTAACTTTGTCCTCCTCCTCTTCTCATAGAGGCAATTGCTCTTGAATCCTTCTGTTTACAATGGCCCAGAGAAGTGGACTTGAAGATCCCGAGAGGTATCTCTTTGTGGACAGGGCTGTCATCTATAACCCTGCCACTCAGGCTGATTGGACGGCTAAAAAGCTGGTATGGATTCCATCAGAACGCCATGGTTTTGAGGCCGCTAGTATCAAAGAAGAGCGGGGAGATGAAGTTATGGTGGAGTTGGCAGAGAACGGAAAGAAAGCAATGGTCAACAAGGATGATATTCAGAAGATGAACCCACCTAAGTTTTCCAAGGTGGAGGATATGGCAGAATTGACGTGTTTGAACGAAGCTTCTGTTTTACATAATCTGAAGGATCGTTACTATTCAGGACTTATCTATGTAAGTATCCCCTCTAAATAATCGTGTGAAGTGGTGAGTGGGAATTAATGTAAATTATATATACTGTCATCAAGTGAGAATGTGGAATACCCACGCTCTCTGTTTAACATTATTTCTATCAAAGAGAGTCTCCTGCTTACCCTAAGTCTTGCTTTGTTTTAAATCTTAACATGTAATTTTAAATAATCCAGTCTGAAATCAAATATACTAAAATGGTATTTGAAGACTTGTAGTGGTGCTCTGGAGCAGAAGATGGGGGACAGCATGTGGTCTAAAGACCAGGGCGTTTAATAGGGGACTGACAGTTGCATTAATAGTAGGACACCGACAGCAAATTGGTAGGAAATCCAGTGTATATCTAGGAGTGTAAAGTGGAGGGGCTGCAAACTTAGAAGTTTCAGCGAAGAGCAAGAACAAGGTCACTGGGTATAGGGGCGTGGGAACGATGAGTACTGAGATTTTTGAGAGGAAACAGTTCAGGGTAAGAGTGAGGCCGAGGTTGTGCTGTGGTTAGTAGTTGACACATACATGTATGTTGCAGTGGCTGATGATGTCACTGACCATGTAGAATAAGTTACTGAAAATAATAAGGGATAAGGTGGAGAGGGACACCAGGCCAGATACTGACAGAAATCTAGAATGACAAGACAGGTTTGAAGGGATGGCAGGTGCAGGTGGCAATGATGTTAAGAAGGCGGTACAGATAGAACTTTGATTTAGAATGAGGAGAAGTAGAGAGAAAAGCTGACATTGTAATGGGCTGAATTTGGAAAAGAATTTTATGCAAGGGTTGTCATACTGAACCTCATGCATAATTCAAAACTTGAGCAGATCAGAACTAGTTTTCCTAGAGGAGTTAGTTGGTTTAGTGAATATTTATGGAGCACCTACTGCTGAGGAGTGTGGTGAACAGGACAGGACAGTTCCCTGCCTTCGTGAGACATCCTATAAGGAAATGAAACAGACCTAGGGGCTAGAGTAAACAGGAGAATGACTTTTCCACAGCTGGTCAGTGAAGGGCTCTTTGAGAAGGTAGCATTTGAGCTAGTTTCTGACTGATAGGAGGGAGCAAGCCATGGGAAAATCTGAGAAATGAATAGTTCATTCATGACCTTTGCCAGAGTCGTTTCAATCAAGCCTCATGCTCTCTCTTTTTTTTTCTCTCTATGCGGTTGGATGTAAATTAAGAGAGTTAAGAGGTTGGGAAGGTGGCTTAAGGAGAATTGAAAAGGTTTGGAAAAGAGGAGAAGCCAAAGATAAGAAAACGATTGGAGTGTAGCTTTGAGAATCCAGCTGAGACTGAATAACACCGTGTACAGTGACCACATTTTTGTCTGGCTGTGTGGTTTTGCCAGATCTGTAGGCTCGCCCCAGGTCTGTGAAGGCCTGGGAACCTGCTCAGTGTTGTGTCTCCAGAGCTAGCACAGTTCCTTTCTCTTCTCTCCCTCGTCAAACAAGTAAGTTGAAGGTAATGGGAGTGAGAAAACTGGAAAATTGAGAGACTGTGGTCAGATCATAATGTTGACATCAAAGATTTGAGCGGCAGATCTATTTTGGATGACACCTGGTGCAGTGACTTGCGAGAGGCTGGCAATGTGATGGCAACCAAAAAGTTGTGGAGAACTGGAATGTGGAAAGGAACCAGGCTCTTTTTCTGCCAGTCTTCACCTTCATTCCCCACATTCCCTAGGTTCCTGAACCAGGAGAGAAAAGAGAAACGGAAAGGGAAGGAAATTGTGCATAAAAGAGAAGACAGTTTATTTTATAGGTACCATTCCTCATGATACTTCTAGGGCTTTGCAAGTATCTTTTATTGAGTTTATTTGAGTTTTTCCAACTTAACTCAGGTATAATCTTAGTGAAGTTCTGAATTTCCTTTCAAAACATGACCCCCTTCATCTTTATAGAAGGAGAATCTGAGTTTTTCTCAAAGTATTAAGATCACAGCAGAAGTAAGGGTTTGGGAGGATCGTGTCTGCAATTAGTGGGGTGGAGAAAGGGTTTCTACCTAAGATTCAAGTTGGAGCACTTGTTTAAAGAAGTCTTATTAAGAGAATGGGGCTGCGGATGGCCACGATTGCTAGCATTGTGATAAATGTATATTGGGCTTTTGGAATTTAAGTTGAAACTGATCATTTCAGGTGCTATGATACCTACATTCTTAATAACTTGGGTAGGACGTTTTTGGACATATTTCTATAGATAAGATGTAATATATATTCATTTAAATAAAAGTTAGGTTATTCACAGGTTTGGTTATTTTCTTGTATTTTCTTTTTTTTAATTTTTTTATTATTATTATTATTTTTAAAGATTTTATTGGGGAAGGGGAACAGGACTTTATTGGGGAACAGTGTGTACTTCCAGGACTTTTTCCAAGTCAAGTTGTTGTCCTTTCAATCTTAGTTGTGGAGGGCGTAGCTCAGCTCCAGGTCCAGTTGCCATTGTTAGTTGCAGGCGGAACAGCCCACCATCCCTTGCGGGAGTCGAACTGGCAACCTTGTGGTTGAGAGCCCGTGATCCAACCAACTGAGCCATCTGGCACTGGCCCCTGTGGGAATCGAACCGGCAACCTTCGGCATTAGGAGCACGGAACTCCAACTGCCTGAGCCACCAGACTGGCCCTCTTGTATTTTCTTGAGATTTAATCTCCCCTAATTGTGTCATCCAGTATTCATTTTTTCCTTAATAAAACCATTTAAGCGTTGTGAGTGTCTCCTCTCACACCGTTTTAGCTCACCTCATACGTTTTGATGTGGTTTTTGTATTCAGTTCTAAATATTTTCTAATTTCTATTATGATTTCTTCTTTAACCTGTAAACCATTTAAAAGTATACTTTTAAAACTTCTAAATGTTGGTTTTTAAGTTATCTTTTTGTTATTTTTAAATTAGTTGCACTGCAGTCGAAGAATATACTCCATATAATATTCTTTGTTTTTGTTGAGATTTGTTGTTGTGTAGTACAGTAAGTATGTTGTCAGTTTTTATGAGTGTTCTATATGTGTTTTAACGAATGTATATTCTGTATATGGTCATTAGACTAAGATTTTTAATTCTGTTTAAATCTTCTATAGCCTTACTAATTTTTGTCTGCTTGGTCTATCAAATTACTGAGAAGTACCTTAAAATCTCTCAGTGTGTTTTATCAACTAAGTATGCATTCTTAAATAATATAATTGAGTTTTGCTTGTTCATGAATTGTTGTATGAATGAATCTTCTATAGCCTTCTGTGTTGGTTTTTTTGTTGCTTGTTTGTTTGTTTGCTCAGCAAAGTGTGGTCTGTGGACCCCTAGTGTTTTTCCCAATACCTCTTTAGGGGACCCATGAAGTCAGAACTATTTTCATGACTATATGAAAATGTTATTTGCCCATTTCACTGGGGACATTAATGTCAACAGTGAAAAGGCAATGGTGGGGAAAACTGCTGACGTCATCATGAAAAAAGCAGTGACCCCAAGCTGTACTAGTGGTCATTTTAATTCAGTTTCACTCAAGAATGTCTTTGATAAAGGAGGAAAAATTATTGATTTTATTAACTCTCAACCCTTGAGTACATGTCTTTTTAATATTCCATGTAATGAAATGGTAAGTATGCATTAAGCACTTCTGCTGCCTGTTGAACTATGGTGGTTGCCCTGAGGAACAGCCTGAAGTTGAGTTGCAAACTTTTTAGTAGAATACCATTTGCTGCTTTCTAATAGAATACCTTTTTTATTTTATAGAATGACTAATAGATAAACTATGGTTACTCCCACTGCAGTATTTGGCAGATATTTCCTTGAAAATAAACAAAGTGAGCCTGTCACTTCAAAGAAAACAACAGATTGTATTTGTTGCCAATGATAAAATTTGAGTCTTCACATGAAAGTTAGAATTTGGAGAAACTTATCTACCTCTGAACTTGACAGCTTGTCAATACTTAAAAATCTTTCTGTGAGAGAGATGAATGATTTTTTTCTTAATGTCATATAGTGAACTATATAGTTATCATTTGGAAGACTTGCATAATTCAGTGAACCAGTGTTTTTCAAATGATGTATAGATATTATAAAATCATGCATGGGTAAAAGATTTCATTCAACATGCAAGATAGGAGAGTGGATTTTGATGAACGGAGTAGGAAAAGTTCATTGGTAGGTTTTCAGAAGCTACATTGCATTTGATCTTTCAGAAATGATTACTTGTTGAGTTTTGGTGTAGTATCAAAGAAGAATATCCGCAATTACTTGAAAAGACTGTTAAGCTACTCCTTCCTTTCCAACTGTATACCCCGTGTAAGGCTGATTTTCTTCATATGTTTCAACCAGAACAAAGTATCACAACAGATTGAATGTAGAAACAGATAGGAAAATTGTGCTGTTTCCTGTTAAGCCAGATAATAAAAGATTTGCAGTAATATAAAAAAGTACCATTCTTCTTACTTTTGTTTTTAGAAAACATAGTTATTTTTTACAAGAAATGTTACTTACATTAACATGTATTCATTGTTATTTAAAATGAATAAATACACATTTTAAAAACTCTGTTTGTTTTTTAAAGATTTTACTGGGGAATATTGGGGAACAGTGTGTTTCTCCAGGGCCCATCAGCTCCAAGTCATTGTCCTTCAATCTAGTTGTGGAGGGAGCAGCTCAGCTCCAAGTCCAATTGCTCTTTTCGATCTTTAGTAGCAGGGGGCGCAGCCCACTATCCCATCCAGGAATTGAACCGGCAACCTTGTTGTTGAGAGCTTGCACTCTAACCAACTGAGCCATCTGGTTGCCCAAAAAACTCAGTGTTTATATCTGTATTTTATATATAAATACATAAAACAAAAGGTCTTTGGAGTCTTTCTATGAGTTTAAAAGGGCCCTGAAGTAAAAAAAGTTTAAGTATTTTGTTCATTTTTGTTTGAATGTAATATTCCATTATAAGATTTTTGACTCAATTTTTTTTTTAATCCAAATGTTTTTGGACATTCGTTTTTTCCAGTTTGGAAACTGGAACATTATGAGCATTGCTTATGTGAATAGCATTGCACATGTACCTAGTGTACATAAGCATGCCTTTTTGTAAGGTGCAATTCCTGAGTGAGAGAATATGCATATCTTTTAACTCATGTCTTCAGTCTTTTTAGATAATGCCTGATTTAGTCAGAGTTCAGCAGGAAGCAGAAGGCCCTCAAACTAGATATTTTGAGAGTTTAATAAGGGGATGATTTACAAACCTGTGGGTAGAGTATATAAAACAAATGGGAGTCGTGCAGTATCCAGCACTAGTGATACAACTTGATCGCGAAAGAAACAATAGGAAAGAAGGTAGCTGTGTGAAAAGGGCTTCCTGATAGGAATTGTAGTTTCTAAGGAGGGATGCCCACAACTCACGACAACTGGCAGGGAAGATCCCGGGCAATAAATATCCTGACTTTATTCTCCTCCCACCCTCAGTCTCCTGCTAATGTCTCCCATTGGCCTAACTTAGTTTGAAGCCAGAGAAGAAGTAATTTGATGATATATTTCTTAGGGTCGGCCTCAGTTCCATTTGAACTTGAATTTTGTCTACAACGTAAGGTTAGGGACAAGATTAATTTTTTTTCCAAATAGTTCTCCAAATTACATAGTGCTATTTACTGAACCAGTCCTATCTCTGCTTCCTTGAAGTGCTACCTTTGTTATAAACCAGGTATTCATAAATATCTTGACTCCCTAGTCTGTTTCATGGGTATATGTGCCTGTCTTTGGGTCAGTAGACATTGTCTTAATTATTTCCACTTTACACACATACACACACACACACACACACACACACACACCAAAAACCTTACTGGAAATTTGATTGGGATTTTGTTGATTCTATAGATCAATTTGGGGGAGATGAGATCTTTACAATATTTGATCTGGTAGTTCTTTGCTATACCCATTTATTTAGTTCTTAATTTTTCTCAATATTTTTTATGGTTTTCTTTGTAGAGGCCATGTACATCTTTTGTTGATTTATTTTTGGGGATTTGATTTTTGGATGCTATTTAAATGATGTTCTAAATATTGCTTTTTAATTGTTACCATTATGTACAAATAGTTGTTATGTTTTGTACAATTGATCATATGTTGACTTTATATTCACTGACATTATTAAGTTTATTTATTGATTGTAATAGTTCAGCTGAATAGTCTTTAGGATTTTCTATGAGCGTATTCAATGTGCGCAAATAATGACAGATTTCTTTCTCATTCCTATATATTTCTTTAGTCAATGAAAGAAAGTCCAAACCTATAGAAAATTTTTATGAGTTTGAGCCAAAAAACTGAGGACCAGCCCAGAAGCTAAATCGCAAAGGATTGAGAAAATGCTCTGGAGAATGGCAATTTTGCAGTTCTTTTAATACATCTGGAATCAAAGGAGAAGATTACGTTAAATCCGTTGGTAGTAGATTAAGAAGGCAGGGGAAAGCAAAATGGGAGAGGTGTCTCTAGGATTAGATAAAAAGCAAAATGGAGAGATACAGCCTTGTTTTACATTGGTGGGTACAGCATAGTTAACATTTAACATTTACAGTAAATAGATATGGGATGTGGCAATAAGAAAATGAGAAGTTTTGGGGTTGCCTGTGAAGGTAGTTATGCCTCTGAGAAGTCTGGAAAAGATAGTTACTGACATTCCAAGGGTGTTATCTTATGTGCACAAAAACAGCGACAGGGCTCCCTTAGGGCAAAGATTAACCTTTTGTTAAGGAATCTCTAGGCCCAGAATGTGAGAACCCTCCGTGACCTGCCCACTTATGAATTTATGGTCAGACCATCCTGTGTGGTTACTCAGTCACTGAGCTTATCAGGCCTGCCACGTAGCCCTCTGAGCTTGTCCGCTGTGCTGCATAGCCCCTCTTTTCCATTCATACTTTAACTTGCTTTATTGCACTGTCCAGGACTTTCCGTAAATGTTTGTTGAATAGAAGTAGTAATCAGAGGCATCGTTGTATCTCTCATTCCTGATCTCGGAGGGAAAGCTTTCAACATTTCACCATTAAGATGATATTTGCAATGGAATATTATTCAGCCATAAAAAAAAAAAAAGAATGAGATCTTGCCATTTGGGACAACATGGATGGACCTAGAGGATAGGCTAAGCGAAGTAAGACAGAGAAAGACAAATACCATATGATTTCACTTATATGTGGAATCTAAAGAACAAATGAAAAAACAAACTCATGGATACAGGGAACAAATTGATGATTGCCAGATAGTAGGGGGCTTGGGTGAAAAAGGTGAAAGGGATTAAGAAGTACAAATTGTCAGTTATAAAAATAGCCACGGGGGTGTAAAGTACAGCATAGGGAATATAATCAATAACATTGTAATAACTGTGTATGGTGTCGGGTGCTAGACTTATGGGGAGGATCCGTTCGTAAAGTATAACTGTCAGTGTTGTGCACCTCAAACTAATATAATAGTATATGTCAACTTTAATTGAAAAATAAATTAAAAAAACCTTTTTTTAAAGAATGACGTTTGCTATAGTTTTGTTTTGAATATTCTTTTATCAGATTAAGGGAAGTTTCATTCTGTTCCTAGGTTTTGACCTGCATGGATGAATTTTTTAAAACCCTGATTAGATGTTAATTTATCAAATGTTTTTTCAGCATCTAATTAGATGATAGTGTGATTTTCCTGGTTATTTTGTTATTGTGAAATACACACACACACACACACACATACACACACACTTTAGTGTTAAAACTAGCCTTGCAAGGACCAAGTAACATACATATAATTATTAGATTCCTAGCTTCTGTTTACTAATATTTTGTTTAGGACTTTCGCATCTGTATGCATGAATGAGACTGACTTAAAAATTTCCTTTCTTGTAATGTCCTTGTCATAGTTTGCTGTCAAGATTATTCTGGTTTTATGAAATGAATTGGGGAATATTTCATCTTCATGTGTCCTGGAAGATTCTGGGTGGGATTGATGTTACTTCTTTTAAAAATAACAATGTAGTTTTCTTTGTGGTTAAATTTTTCTTTGGTAGATGTAGAACTTTTCAGATTTTAAATTTCTTGTATCAGCTTTGATAATTGTTTTTCTAGGAATTCTTCTATTTCATCTAAATTTTTTTTTTAATTTAAAAAATTTTTTTAAATTTATGTATTTTTTTCAGTTACAGTTGACATTCAGTATTTTATATTAGTTACAGGTGTACAGCATAATAGTTAAACATTTATATAATTTATGCAGTGATCCCCCATTGGCCTAATTCCCACCTGGTACTATACATAGTTGTTGCAATAACATCTAAATTTTCAAATGTGTGAGCGTGAAGTTGTTCATAACACCCTCTTATTTTCTGTAGGACTTGTAGTGATGTTCTCTTTCATTCATGATACTGGTAATTTGTTCTATCCTTTTTTAATGAGTCTTATCAGAGGTTTATCAATATTATTAGTCTTGTCAAAGAACAGACTTGACTTTTGTCGGTCCTCTTTTCCCTTCCTTCTTATCTATCTAACCACCTAATAACATACCTTTCACACATTTGTTTTATTTCTTCCTACAGTCATCTGCTGTGTAATAATGTTTTGGTCCTGATGGACTGTATATATGACAGTCGTCTCATAAGATTATAATGGAACTGAAAAATTCCTATCACCAAGTGAGGTGGTAATGTCATAGCTCAACACCTTACACAAATACTTACCTTTGTGTTACAATTGCCTACAGTATTCAGTACAGCAACGTACTGTACAGGTTTGTAGCCTTAACATACTGTACACGTTTGTAGCCTAGGAGCTATAGGGGAACAGGATTTGTCACACCAAAAATGTCTCTTTGGCATAAGGATTATTTTAGGCTGATTAATTTTAAGAAATAGCAGACATGGGAGTAGCTCTGAAAGATACTTACATTTGTAAGGGAAATCTCCATCTGTAAGGGTGTTTCCCTCTTGTACCTGGAAGAGGGGGATGACCTTATCTCTAGAAAAGCTTAAATATTCAGAAGACATATCTGCATAACAACCTTCCTCTCGTTTACTGTGCTTTTCCTGGTCACCTCCTGGGACTGACACCCCCACCACCACCATCTTTTTGTCTTTAGCTGGAGCTGGTATTTAATGTGGTGGCTTCAGCCATTTTGGCGAGTTAACTCAGTTTTCCTGGGTCTCTCCCACGGAAGGTATACATGTTATTAAACTTTTATTTGTTTTTTCCTGTTAATCTTTTGTCACAGGGATGTCTCAGCCAGGAACCCAGTAGGAGAGAAAATTATTTTTCCTCCCCTACAGAGCAACAGGTTATATACCGTGTAGCCCAGGTGTGTAGTAGGCTCTACCATCTAGGTTTGTGTCAAGTTCACACAAGGACGCAATCGTCTAACAACACATTTCTATGGGTTTAATTTGTTGTTCATTAAGTTTTGAGATAGATACGTAGATCATTGGGGTTTTTTTCAGGTGGTCATTTTCTAATATGTTCTTTGAAAGCTATAGTTTCATTGTAACAAGCTTTAATTAGCAGTAGTCTACAAATTTTAATATGTTGTGTTTTTATTACTCAGTTCAAAATAATGAGGATGTCTTCATTGACTCTACAGGTTACTTAGAAGTAAATTGCTTAATATCCAAATTAAGGGGATTTTCAGGTTTATTTTGGTATTTCTAATATATATAATCCCCCAGTGGTCAGAGAATAGAAACATTCAGAGGAGAATGATTTCAATCATTGTGCATTTAGAAAACACACATCTGCAGTTAGTGTCTATTATATGTGCAGTGTCGTTCAATCTTACATGTTCTTATGGTTTTGGGGTTTTTTTCCTGCTTGTTCTGTCAGTTACTGTTAACATCTTTCTCTTTTTAGTTTTGTCAGTTTTTTTCTGTGTACATGTTGAAGTTACATAACCACATATGTAGAAATGTAGAATTTTTATATCTTTCTGATGAATCATCGTGAAATGATCTTCATTTTTAGTAATGCTTCTTGCAAAGTTTACTTTGTTTGACGTTAGTGTTTGCTTGGACCTCAGAACACTGGAACTCCACTGACTCCTCACTCCCAAACT
Organism: Rhinolophus ferrumequinum; assembly: GCF_004115265.2. NCBI lineage: Eukaryota > Metazoa > Chordata > Mammalia > Chiroptera > Rhinolophidae > Rhinolophus > Rhinolophus ferrumequinum. Next base: position 10,460,098 of record NC_046304.1, read on the forward strand.
TACGTGCCGCTGCTGTTTATTTCTCTGTATTTTAAAACCCACAAGCTACTTATTCCATCTTAGTCAGTATCCATTTAGTTTTATCCATTTACTTTCTATTACTTTTCGTTTTTTTCTACATCTCTTAGTTGCCATCTTTCATGTAGAAAAGGTCTCTATTTGTCTGACAGTGTCTGTATTTCATCTTCATTTTTTAAGCTTCTTTTTCCACCTGGATTTAGATTCGAAAGATGGCAATTGTTTTCTTTCAGCCTTATGAAGATACCATTGCATTGTGTTCTTCTGCCTTCCATCTTTTATCTGTTGAGCATTCAGCTTATAGTTTTATTGTTGTTTCTTTGAAAGTAACATTTTTTCTTTGTACTGGCTATTTCTAAAATTTTCTCTGCCTTTGGCTTTCAGGAGAACAGGATTTGTTTGGCTTTCAGGGGAACAGGATTTGTTTAATTATCTACTCTGATATGCTTAGGAAAGCTTTTCTTTTGTACATTTTGCTTGGAGCTTGGAGCATTTTTGAATCTGGCTTTGATGCCTTTTGTCAGTTCTGGAAAATTCTTAGCTATTATCTCTTGAGATACTGCTTCTGCTCCATTCTCTGTTCTCCTTGGACTCAAATACCTCATACATCAGACATTTTCATTATGTCCCATATATCTCTCACATTCTTCTATATTTTCATCCTGTTTTCTCCCATGCTTCAGTTTGGATGTTTGCTTCTGATTAAAATGTCAACTACCTAATTCTTTCTTCAGCCATATCTAATTTGCTGTTAAACACATCCATTGAATTCTTGATTTCAGTTACTGTTTTTCAGCTTTAGAATTTTCATTTGAGTTTTCTTTTAATAGTTTCCAATTCTCTGTCAGAATTCTCAGTCATGTCTTCTAATTACTTGAACACATTATAAATAAAAAGAGACTCACAGGGGATCCAGATGTATTATCTTTTAATTATAACTAATAATTATCTTATGACTTATACCTGTTGCCTTATGTACCAGTTATTGTATATAAGAAATTATGAAGGTAATTTGATGGTCTGGATGGCATTAAGCTCATTCTAGAGTTCTGCTTTGGGTAGGCAGTTGAGCTAAGGGGGCTAGCATGTGTCCGTCAGTCAGGGATTGACATGCTTCCCAACTATGCTGCAGGCTGGTCTACTTCTGATATACTTTTAACTCTTAGGGTGTAGCCAACAGGGTCCCAACTGAAAGCCTGGGGTATTACGCTCATCCTGGGTTGCCAGAACTCTTAATTTTGTTCTCCTAGCCTTGCATGCTGCTAAAAGTTCTGCTCAGCTTCTTGCTTCTCAGCAACAGTTTCAGGGATTTGTGACTATTATCTGCCTAAAAAAGAAGAATTCTGTATCATCAAATATTCAATCACTTTTCAGATTTTCCTTAATATGTCAGAAATGTTTATTATAGTTGGTCTATTCAATTCAAGATCCAGACAAGGTCAATGTATTGTAATTGGTGGTTATGTCTCTTCTAATCTACATATTCCCCCCCCTTTTTTTTTATTTGAAGAAACAAGGTCAGTTGTGCTGTAGAATTTCTCATATTTTGGATTTTATTGATTGCATTCCTATGGTGGGTCCAGAGGCTTGGACTCAGAAGGCATATAATGCCAGGTTGTCTTTCACTTTATGATGTTGGAATTGATCAGTAAGTTAGTGAGTCAGTTAGGGTTTTGGCAGCCCTATTTGTGCATTGGGTGTGTCCTCGTCTGCCGTACATCTAAGGGCTATAGCAGCCAGTGGTGAGCTCTGTCCAGATGCATTATTTCATTAGGGGCTGCGAAATGGGGACAGTCTAATGCCATCACTCCTTCTGCGTTTACCGGCTTGACGAGTTCTTTTTAACCCAGTATATATTACCCTTTCCCTCCACACGTACACAAAGTTTTCTCCAAGTTTATTTTTGATTATTCTTTTTACAAAGTTTTAAAAGGACTTGCCTGGAACGCCCATCTCCTGTTTAGTATTGAGAAATTTCACTTCTCTTTTAAGTGCCAGACCTCTGTTAGAAAGCAGGGATAGGTGTATACACTATTTCATAGATTCAAAGGATTAGAGAACCAGGAAATAGAGGCGGGTGTAGATGTCGTGTCATGGCAGGTGTATTGCTCCTTTTTTCCCCAAGGGAGCAATAATGGTTAATATTTTAGTTACCCTTTCTCTGCTCTCTATATTTATCTGTCCTCTAAGTATTTTTTTTATTGGTTTTACCTGTGTGCCTCTTTTTATTATTTTACATTTGTTCTATTTTTCTTTAGGAAAGAAGCTCTCTCAGAATGGGTCCATTCTCACTTGATTTCCTGATATCCATTCGGCTTTTTTCCCCCTCCACTATGGGTTTTAATTTTTTTATTATTTCAGATGAACCGTTACAGTTTTTCCTTGCCCTAATCACCTTTTTTTTTCCTTACTGCATTTCTGTTCCATTATGTAGAATTCATATTATATTACATTCTGTTGCAGCTATAAATCTCTTTCCTAAAGTTTTCTTTTAGCTTATTTTGTAGATACTTTCCATAGGTAATTTCTTAGAATGCTCTGGATGAGGATCTGTCTTCTCCTTACTAACATAGGGTTGGTTTTTTGTGTTGTTGGTTTTTAACACCCATGTGAATTTAGTCTATGCAAATGTATGAGTGGATTATTCTTTCTTTTGGGTGGTTTCTTCTGAGAGCTGCAGTTGGGTGTAGGTTTATGTGTTGCTCCCAGTTTAGTTCTCTGTTCCTTATCTCTGTTCCATTGCATTGACATCTACACCCGCCTCTATTTCCTGGTTCTCTAATCCTTTGAATCTATGAAATAATGTATACACCTATCCCTGCTTTCTAACACAGACGCCTGACACTTAAAGGATAAGTAAAATTTCCCATTACTGGACAGGAGATGGGCGTTCCGGGCAGAGCGATCAGCGTATGTAGAAGCATGGAGGCATGAAGCAGCATAGCCTGTTAGAAAATCGCTTCGTTTTTTTGTGCCAGTATTTTTGTATGTTTCTCTAAAGCATGTAATGACGTTACTTGATGTCTTAAAAGGTATGCAAACTTGTCCCTCAAGCCTTTGTAGTTCTTCAGAATTTTCTCATGGCTTTAGCAATTCAATATTTCCAACTGCTCACTAGGCATACTACTGGGCTTACCGACTATAATAATGAATCCCCTTTTAACATACTACCATCTCAATATGTTAAAAAGGGATTCAGGGGGATCAAATATATGGTGATGGAAGAACTGACTCTGGGTGGTGAACACATAATGTAATTTATAGATGATGTGATACAGAATTGTACACCTGAAATCTATGTAATTTTACTAACAATTGTCACCCCAATAAATTAAAAAAAAAAAAGGGATTCATTCTTTTTTCTTTATTTACAGTAACTTTTCCAGTCTCTAAAGCTTGAAAACCTTGGAGTCGTCTTTAACTTGCGTCTTAAATGGTTTTCCTCTATTCAGAGTTACTGAATGCTGTTGAGTCTCCACCCATGATTGATCCCTTCTCCATTTTTGTATTGCCCTTTCTCTCATCTAGGCTGTTCCTGTGCCAGGACTGTTAGAGCAGTCTCCACTTCCTGCTTCTCACCTCTTGCCCCTTCACTCTATTTTCCATATGGCTGCCAGATTTATACTTTTTCAAAAATGCTTTTTCTTTCCATTGCGCTTCTCTCCTGAACTTCTAATACCTAATCGCCTAGAGAGGACATCTAAATTGTTCAGTTTGACCTTCCAGGCTCTTATCTCTCACATTCCAGAGTACAAACAATTTTCAGCCAGACTGGTCTTTTCACTCTGCCTTGGATATATCCTGTCACCAAGTGTTATGCTCTTACTATTACTGCTCTTAACTATTTAATGCTCTTTATCCCTCCTTTTGACCCAAGCCTTCAAAAAGACCACCCAGGTCTGAATTTTGTACCTAGTTTTATAGTTTCTGACAAGATGTCCATGTTCTGCTCCAGTAGAGTTTCTCTACTGTTATAATTCCTCTTCATCTGCCTCTTTCTCTTTTTGCACCACCCTCTTTTTATTGCCATATTATTGTGCCTTGTTTATTTACTGTATATTTGTTGTCTTCATACCTAGAGTGTATTTTTCTTGAAGGTGCTTAAAATCTTGTGTATTTAAATACTTCAGTGGAGTTTAATTTGAACTTAAATAAATTAAGTTAAAATTTAATTTTAATTTAAATCTAATTTTTGAGGTCTCAGATAAATTATTTTAACATTGCCCTCCTCCCATGTGCCTTGGGGAAGACAAAGGTGATATAGTATCAATTCAGTTATCATTTAGCTAATTTTCTGGACAGTTAGAAGTTAGCTCTTTAAGCACATACATTTAATACTTCTACTTAACCATTTATTACTGCCCCTCTTTGCAAGCACAGGATGCTGATGATTATTTAATCTTGCTTTTTGATGACTTACTCATATTTGTGACACGTGCTCACTTTTGTAATCCTAGTCCTCAGAAAAGTACCCAACACATGGTAGACACACATGTTGGAATTATTTCTGATTAAAATGTCATTGTCATGATTTATCATGCCATGCATTCTATGGGAGTTTAACTTTCTTGGAGTTTTTTGTTTTGTTTTGTTTTTTGCCAGTCTGTAATTATTTGTCTCTTAAAAAAGTACAGAATCTGTAGCTTCATGATAGACGATGGTATAATTTTTGAGTGAAAAAGTGAGGCCATATATATATATATACATATATACATATATATATGTATATATATATGTATATATGTATATATATATTACTCATCAAGATGTATAGTTATGATTTGTTAATTTTACTGTACATAAATAAAACTCAATAAAAATATTAAAATATTCAGATTGCCTCTCCTCAGCTTTCTCACCCTTAATACAATCTTTGTTTTTATTGTCTCCGTTGCCTTTTTGTCCCATGGGTGGCAGAGATGTGCTGGGCTAGTTAGCCTAGAGACTTGATCGGGAGAAAGAGCCAAGTCGATGGTGTGAGTAAAACCCTAGTTATCCTGGGTTCTGAGTCGTGTGCTGTTCTAAGAGAAAGCCAGCAGTCTGAAGACCTATAAGTGGTCAGCAAAGGAGAGGAAAGTAATGACTCTGGCCTCAGGCAAACAGGGACAGATGTCCATCTAGTCAGTTCAGCTGTCAGGCAGACAGCCCAATCAGTGACCTTAGGGCAGGGCTCTTTGCCTTCTGTCCTCTCTTATACCTCTAATCTGGTAGGAAGGGCATTCCACGTTAGAGCCTAGACTGTGAGTTAAGGAAAGAGAGAGAGGAGAACAGCCACAGGGATAGTTCTGATCGCTTAACAACCTATTCCGGCAGGCTTTCATTCTCTTGTTTTAGCACCACTAGTAACTGCAGTATTCAAAGTAGTCTCTAGAGTGCCTTCTGGTGGCAACTGCCAAGGGTTTCAGCCTTAGGAACACAGCTGTTAGAATCCCCCTTAGTGTTTCCCGGGGAAGCAGGCCATGGAGCTGAACACCATCAGTTCTCAGCCTTGTTTAGTGTCCTCCTGCCTTTAGATTTGGTCTGCCCAAATCACCTAAGTAACAGGGCTGCTCCATAATGCGACTGAGTGTCCTTTCCAAACACCGTTAGTCCCTCAGAGGACTGGGGCACCTGGCAGCAATCCCAACTGTTCTTGTTTTTCCGTAATTCCCAGGTCGATTTTGCAGATTATGCTCAGAAATCATTCCATGTGAATTTAAAAAATCTGAAAGTCAAAAGTGTTTATAGTATCAGTTGTGAGTACTGATTACCATACTGATCAGGAAAGGTTTCTATCTTCTAGACTAGTGGCTCTTAAAAATTAATGAGAACCCCTAGAGAGCTTTTGTTTATGTTTATAGATATTTACTGTAGTAAAAATTAAAACAAATTCTTAAAATGTCAATTCATTTAAAAATAATAAACCATTTATTTAAATTAATTATCTTAAAAATAAATATATAACAAGTTAACAAATTATTTTTTATGAAAAAAAACTGTAGTTTCCAAAACAAAAATTAGAAGAGTACAAAATTTTACATTTTGGTAAATCTCTTTAATAATTACCTTTTTAGATAATTGTGGAGATTCTTCTTTGATCCTATCCCCAAACTTAACAAATGGTATTTTCTTAAAGAGTAGTTGCAGTGTGGAATCTGAGTGTAGACAAATAACATATTGTTTGAACCTTATAGAAGCCCTGTGAAGTCATGAAGCATATTATTATTTCCATTTACAGATGAGGGGATTGCATCCAGGAAAGTGCCACTTAATAAACTCTCTGAGAGAACTACTTGTGGTTTGGCACTGCCCATCGTGGGCTAGATTTAATTTAGGGGCTAGATTAATCATTCAAAGGATAAAGTCTCCTTGTTCAAATTACTGTGGGGTTTGTCTGATACATGCATTTTTTAAAAAGCTGTACTTTATTTTTATTCTAGACTTATTCTGGACTCTTCTGTGTAGTCATAAATCCTTACAAGAATCTTCCAATTTACTCTGAGAATATTATTGAAATGTACAGAGGGAAGAAACGTCACGAGATGCCGCCACACATCTATGCCATATCTGAATCTGCGTACAGATGCATGCTTCAAGGTGAGTGGAAATGTCAGAATGCTCGGTATTCAGAATTCCTTAAATGTAATTAGGTATTTTATTAGATACTAAAATCTTTTCAAAAAAGATTAGACTTTTAAAAATCTTGTTAAAAAAGATGAAAAAGTCATAAATATGTATTGTAGAAAATTATGAATTCTTAAGATTAGAATGGGCAAAGTGGCCATTTTGCATAGGAAGCTGGTATGTTTGTTGCTTCATAAATACTTCACGTTAATTTTTATGTTAAAAAGCATCTAGTTTTTATATACGCTTGATCTCCACCACAAGCCAGCATAATAATCAAAGCTCTATTGCATTGGGTTTTTAAACCAACAGGAAGAATAATAGAAAAGGTGGATGCTTCATTGGGGAAAGAAAGATGATAAAATATTTCCGATTTAAATGCATGTAAAGGAGACAACAAAAGTTAAAAAGCATGTGTCGAGTTGGTTGATTTTTTTATTGTTTTCTTTTGGATTTAGAATGAAATATAAATTTGAAGAGTCATTTATTTGAATCATGGCTTTAGACACAGTGGCATATGGAGGGACATTGTTGTTGAAAACCAGGATAGAGCAGTTTTGAATGCTCAAAAAGACTACATTGCACATGAGACTTTCTAGTGCTATGTGAAGTCGTCTATAATTACTCCACCTCTACCTCCTTGTATTTTTTTTTAAGTTCTATAAGGTTTAATAAAATCTATGCAGTTCTTGTGAAATAGTTCCATGATCATCAGAAATGACAGGATATGTTGTTGCATCTACCTTTCATCAAATTGCAGGTCAAGAAAAGGCTGTCCTGGTGACTGGGTTTGAAGGTAGTGTGAAGAAATTAAAGTACAATACCCATTTCTTCACGTTTTATTTGGATACTTTTGTATACCAGGTTCTCTGAGGCAAGTGGGAAGTACTTCAAGACTAGAATAATGTCACAGGTTCAATACCCCAAATCAGCTTAGGCTTAAAAAAAGGTAAAATTTAATAACCTTTCTTAGGTTCAAAGCCAAATAATACTAAGAAATGGCTATAGCTGTGATAAATTGTTACTATATAATGGAGAAAGAAAGATTGTTAGCTTCTTTGGTTTTGGTTCTGTCTCTATTAAGAATACTCTTTATATACAGAAAAACATTTGTATAAATGAGCAAACTCTCTTATCTGGAGAAGAAACTGGAGAAAATACACCCCTTCTCTAACTGAATCCATATTTCCTCATCTAAACAAATACATTCTTACAACTGAGATTGTTGATCCTCTGGTCTTTGAGGTACTGTATTGAAGGGAAGTTTCCAGAAGGCTGGGACAGGCTCACATATGTAATTCTAATTTTTAAAAGGGAAGAAACTCCAGACTGCTGAGCTTAGTACAGCTGCCAGGAAAGATTCTAAAATCTATTGTTAACAGTCTAAAAACAACATGAAAACATTGACCACATTACTTCCGCTCGGTGGGAAGGGAAATACAGTAGATAGTATTGTGTTAACAGGGAATTAGGACTTCTGCATGGCATTTCACAGTCTGCTGTGCTATCCTTGTGGCTGTTTGCTGAAAGGTTGTACGTGAGGTGCTGATCAATGACCGAGGTTGGCCAGGTTTGACAGGGTGTGTGAATCAAAGGGTTGGCCCCTTTCCAACATCTTTATCAATACACTTAGAGAACGGGATGCAAACATTTGTAGATGACATGAATTTGGGAGGGAAAATCATCATTTGATGAAAAAAACCCAGAATTTTAAAAATGTCTTGACAGGTTGATTGGGGAATTAGATCTAACAAAATAGTTAACAGGAATAAATGTTAATGTCCCATTACTGGGTTCTCAAACAAACTATGTGGATACAGAAAGAGGAAGATGTGGCTGATTAGTGTATCGTAGTATTATTACCATCATTAATGCTAAAATGGACATTTATTGAATATTACTATGTGCCAGGCACTGAGCTAATTGGCTTTATGGGTGTGTTGTTTAATCCACAACAATCCTATAAAGTAAATAGGATTACTGTGCCTACTTTATGGAGGTGCAAGAAGTTAAAAACTTGACCAAGAAAATGTAGATAGTTAAGAGGTGTGAGCTAGGATTCAAAACCAAGGCAATGTGACCCATTCTTAATCCACAAAAATAAATTTCTATGTGAAAGTTAAAAAGAATTATAGTAGTTGGTAACTTTGATTACATAATTTAAAAGTTTGATACATAAAAGAACCCACTCTAACCATCTCTGTTATATTCCATTCGGTAAGCAGAAGGCTACCTGCGGACGTACTCCAGATACAACACAATTGGGTGGGTGGGGACATCTGCTGGGGTAGGTCAGTAGCACATGCAGTTGCTGATGAAGCTCATACTACCTTCCAATGCTGATCAATTTAGGTTTTCAATTACAAATGTGAGCAAATAGCTAAATGTAAATGGGCCTATGAAGAGGTTCTATAGCTAGAGAGGGGACCATGCAGAGGATTCAGAGCATATGGTTCCATTGTTTGTTTGTTTAATGCAAAAACAGAAGAGAACTTAATTTTTTCTTAAGTTTGGATTCTAGGGGATATTGTATCAATAAAATGCAGTGTGCCTGGCACATAGTAGTTGCTCAAGAAATATTCAATGAATGAATGAAAGTTCTTAGACATAAATTTGATTACAAAAATTACAAACTCAGTTTTCATTAGATTTATGCCTAACTATAATATATACCTTAATATAACTAAGGATTTCATGTTTTTAGTTTTCAGGGGAACTTTAAATTTTTTAATTTCCAATTGTTCACCATTAATGTATAGAAATTTCTTTTTTAAATATACTGTATATTGACATTGTATTTTGCAATCTTGCAAAACTCATTCTGGAAGGGTTTTTTTTTGGAGATTGTTTGGGATTTTCTGTGTAGACAGTCATGCCCTCTGTAAATAGAGACATTTTATTTCTTCCTTTCCAATTCTATACTTTCAATTTTTTTTCTTGCCTTGTGATGTTGAGTAGGTGTGGTGAGAACAGACATTCTTATTTTATTCCTGATCTTAAAGGAGGCGACATTCAATGTTTCACCGTTAAGGATTATGTCAACGAAAGGGTTTTTTGTAGATACCTTTTATCAGATTGATGGAACTCCCTGTATTGCTAGTTTGCTGAGGTTTTTGTTGTTTAATCATGAATGGATGTTGAGTTTTATCAAATGCTTTTTCTATATCTATTCAGATGATTATATGGTTTTCCACTTTAGTCTCGATACAGTGAATTAGATTGTTTGCCTTTTGGATGTCGAGCTAACCTTGCATTCTCAGGAAAAACACGACTTGCTCATCATGTGTATGATCCTTTTTATATATTGTTGGACTTGATTTGCCAACATTTCATTAAGAGTATTTGTGCCATTGTTTATGAGAGATATTTGTATGTCATTTTCTTTTATTATAATGTCTTTTTCTGATTTTAGTATTAAGGTAGGGCTTGTCTCTTAGAATGGGTTGGGAAATGTTTCTTCCACTTCAATTTTCTGAAGAGTTTATATAGAATTGGTATCATTTTCTTTTCCCCCTTCAATGTTTTGTAGAAGTCACCAGTGAAGCTATGTTTTCTTTTTGGGAAAGTTTTTAATTACAAATTAATATTTTTTATTGAGGTACAATTGACATATAATATCATATTTCACAAATTCAATTTCTTTAATAGATATAGGGCTTTTCAGGTTATTATTTCTTCTTGAGTAAGCTTTAATATTTTATCTTTCAAGAACTTGTCCCTTTCATCTTCACTGTCAAATTTTTTGATATAAAGTGGTTCCTAATATTTCCTTATTATCCTTTATCTATGGGATCTGTAGTGGTGTTGTTTTGGTAATTTTTGTCTTTTTCCTGATCAGTTTGGCTAGAAGTTTATCAATTTCATTGATTTTTCTCAAAGAACGAGGATTTTGTTTCATTTTTTTTCCTTCTTTCTGTTTCCTATTTCATTGATTTCAGTTCTTTGCCATTTTCTTCCTTTTACTTATTTTGGGTTTGATTTGCTGTGTTTTAAGGTAGGGACTGAGGTCATTGATTTGTAACCATTTTCACCGTTGAAAATACAATTTAATTCAACATGGATTTATTGAGTACCTCCATAAATGGTATGTAATTCTGGAGAGTTGCTTTGGAAAATGGACTATCAAATGAGTCCCTAGTCTTTAGGCTAGTTGCAATTTTGGAAGTAAAATTGTTTCCCTTAAATATCAGTATAAGGCAGTGTTTGGTTACATTTGCAGGTTTTTAGAGATAAGTTTATTGTAAACTGTTGCAGTGCTGAAGCTGGTCCTTGAAGGATGTATTCAGTGTAGCAGAAGGCAGGAGTCATATAGTCACAGCCGGAGAGAATCCTGGTGGTCATGAAGCCCATTCCGCTATTGTATTGACAGTGAAACTGAGGCCCGAAGGCAGTACATGACTAGACAAACAAAAAAGGAGAATAGATAAGTCTCATTAAAAGAGAGTTATTTTGTTTTGTTTTTGGTTGGGTGGGGGAGTGGGAAGCATGGGGGCAATAAAGTATGGAATAGATTGGAAGGGTTGATTATGGTAGAGTAGGCCTCAAATATGAGACAATGATAGTGTGGACAGAAGCAAGAAGAAAGCCGTTCTGAATGGATTAGGAGGCCATTTAATTTTGGTTACTTTCGTGTGTGTGTGTCTGTGTGTTTGGGTGTCAGTGTAAACCAGTTCAGAAAAGCCATAAGAAAGAAAAAGGCTTGACGTAGTGGAGTTCTATAGAAATTGCTCAAACCAGGAGAATTTAGGGGTCTCACGGTTCATATTTAGAGTGAACAAGCAAAGGCTTGTTAAAACCTAGTTTTATAGGTAAAGAACTGGAAACCAGCAAGGAATCAATGCCTCATTTAGAGATACGTAGTTTGCGGCAGAGCTGAAACTAGAACAAAAGATTCCAGTTCCCACAACCCTGCCAGTGCCCGGTGTGGTACCTAGCACTGAGTTTCTCTCAGCATAACTAAGGCTAACAGTTAATTCTGGCAATAAAGAAATAAGACAGTCTCTGATCTCGGGCAGAGCATTCTACTACTGGGCAGGCAATTGGCGGTCTTGTTTGTCTAACTCCAAAGTTTGGTTAAAAGAAGGAAACAGTGAGGTACCTGAAGGAGAGTGTCTGGAAAGGTTCCCCCGAGGAGATACAGCTGAGCTGAGCAGGAAAGGACACTTGGAGATATCCAAGTAGTTGTGGATCTGGAAGGAGCGTGTCAAAGAAAGGATATGGCATGACCTCTCGATAAGTGAACACAAGGGCAGACATCAGCTGTGTACCATGAATGCTAACAATGGCAGCCAGAAGGAGGCTAAGACAGCAGTCAGGAGCTACAGGCATACCTCATTTTATTGCGCTTGGCTTTGTTGTGCTTCATAGATGTTGCATTTTTTACAAATTGAAGGCAAGACCCTCCACCAGCAAAAAGATTATCACTCACTTACTGCAATGCTCGCTTTATTGTCGTAGTCTGGAACCGAACCCGCAATATCTCCGAGGTGTGCCTGTGTTAGGAATTAAATTATGTTTGAGGGGCTGGGCAGTATTTATACATATAATATAGGAATGGATTTATGTATTTTACTAATATTATATGACATAGTGAATAAGCTATTTCTCTTTCACAAATGTTACTTATGCCTGAATTACTGTGAGATCCTCGTGGAGCACCTGATGGCATCCACCTGTGAGCACCTGAGGGCATTCACCAGAGAGAAAGCACAGGGAGTGACAAAAACGCTACCTGGGCCAGGCCCCATGACTACAATTCCTTTTGAAGCAATGGCAAACTTGGGTAGTAGTGTTGAGAACACAGGTACTAGACGCAGACCCAGCTGGTTCCCACCCCAGCATCCTTGCCCTTCAGTAGTTGTGTGACTTGGGAGGATCACCTGACCTCCTCGGGGAACAATTTCCCATCTAAAATAGAGATAACGATGCTCGTAAGTGATTGGAAATCATACATCCTACACTGGTGGTTTTGTCCAGGGGCTAGACGTGGGTTTGAATTTCACCTTGTCACTTGAGTTGAATTTGAAATTGAGTTGAATTCTTAAATCACTGATGACTTTAAAATCATTAGATTTTTTTCATTGTGCATTCTTCCTTATGTTTTTGTATATATTACATTTTGACTTGAGACAGTGGCTAAACTTCATATAGATGTTTATCTTCCTTCAGCCTCCTTTGCTACTCAGTGTTTGATACTAGTTTTTTCTTCTTCTTTAAGGTCAAATTAATAGTGATTCCTCTCTGGTTGTGGGTATTCTTGAAGCCATTCTGAAAGGCGTTGATCTTCCAAACCTGGCCCTGCCTCAGAATCACCTAGGGAACTTATTTAAAAGTGGGAGTTTTCAATCCCTATCCTCCCTGAAAATGATAGAGTAAAGGTGGAGCTCCAAGAAGTACATTGTTGTAAAACTTCCCAGCTGAATTTGATAAGCAGCAGGGTTGAGAATCAAGGTTGATGAGGCATATAAAGCCTTCTAAGCCTGGGTTGTTATTTACTCCCAGAGAATCTGTCATGAGAATAAGAGAACTTGACTGGATTTAGGACTGTATAATAGGGTTGGTGAAAAGTTAACTTGGCCTGAAAGGAGTAGAGTTACTAATATTTTATAGGCTATTACTGCAACTTTATTGTATCAAATATTTTTTAAAACCAGGCAAATGGTCACTTTCTTTTTTTTGTTTGTTTTGTTTTGTTTTATAGATCGTGAGGACCAGTCAATTCTTTGCACGTAAGTAAACGTTGATTTTTCACATTTGTTTTTGATTCTGTTGGAAAGTAAAGCAACTCACTTTTTGTATGGAGGGAGGGGATAAAGTAGAGCAGTAATTTTTAAGAGTTTGATGTAAACCTTGTAGTTATGATTTGAAGACTAAAATAATATAAATGGCTTAAATTTGGTATTACTGTTTGGTTGTCAAACTGGGCTTTTCACTCATTTCATAATGTTAATCTGTGAAACTTACATCTTTAGTTTGTGTGTCCAAGTGTTGACCTACTGAATGTTTCAGTAATTTATCCATGTTACCCAGTAGACGTTATTATTATGTGCCTTGGGTACTGTGTGCTAAGTACTAGAGAGTCAAGATGGAATAAAACAATATCCATGGAAGGAAGTGATTAGATTTGCACATTAGAAAGACCACTTTGGCTATAGTGTGAAAAAATGAATTGAAAGAAGAGTTAAAACAGGAAGAGCAGTGAGAAAAATGTTCAGTTATCTAGGTAAGAACTAGTAGTGACTTCAGGTAGGGAACTTGTCCTGAACCTAGACAGAAGTGGATGAATTTAAGTGGTATTCAGTTTAGGAGACAGACTCACCAGGACTTGGTCATTTATATGCCTAAGAAAGAGGAGCTAAGAGAGGATTTCAGGATGTCTCCTGACATGGGAAGGGAGGGAAGAGAACAGATTTGAAGTGGAAGATAACGAGTTTGGTTGAGGACACATTGATTTAAAGGTGCCTATGGCTCGTCTATGTGGAGCTGTCCACTAGGCTATTGGCTGTGTGTCTGTGGAGCTCGGGAGGGAGGAAGAGAGACAGAGAAAAAGAGAGCTCTGCCAGCAATGCGGATTTGGTGAGTCAGCAGCCTAGATAATAATGGAAGCCATGCCAGTGAGTGAGATTGTCTTAGAAGAATGTGTTGAGAAAGAAGGCAGAGTATGCAATCCTGAGGAAAAACGACACCGAAGAGTCCAGCAGAGGACGAGTTGCTGCAACGACGGCTAAAAACAATCCACCATAGAGGCTTGAGGAAGGCAAGAGGGTATGGTGACAACAGCAGCCAAGGGGAGAGAGAGAATTCAAGAAAGAGGGAGTGGTCAGCATATTAGTTGCTGTTGCGATTCAGGGACATACACAGAAACGTACATAGGATTTAGCAGGGGAGCATGGATGGTGGTGGCAGTGGACTGGGGAGGGAGGGAGAAGCCAGATAGCAGTTTGAGAAATGAAGGGGAAGTGAGAAAGTTTTTTTAAAACACCAAAAAGCCACTTTCAAATAGTTGGAGAAAGTGAAAACAGTAGTACAGTCATACCTCAAAGATCTTGTGGGTTCCGTTCCAAACCACTGCAGTAAAGCAAGTATCGCAATGAAGTGAGTTGTAATCTTTTTCCTAGTGGAGGGTCTTGTGTTCAGTTTGTGTAAAACTTGACACCTGTGAAGCGTGAGGAAGTGAAGTGCAGTAAAACAGGTATGCCTGTAGTCATACAACAGTAAGAGAAGGAGAGAGAATTCTTGTTGTTATTGTTGGTGTTTTAATGCGGGAGAGATTAAATGCTGATGAGAGGGAGGTAGAGGCAGGAAGGAGAGAACTGAGGAGCAAGGAAGGTGAGGAGATGAGAGCACAGGGTGGATATCTGGGCAGGGCGGGGATGTGGGAGAGGTGACTCCTACAGGTCAGGAAGACAGACAGGTCCTGATAGAGGTACGTAGGGGTGGGGAGGCTGGGGATGGAGAAAGTCCTTATCTAATGGTTTCTCTCTGCTATGAACACTTGGTATCTAATAAGCAGGGGAAGGAGTGACAGAATGGGTTTGAGTCGAGGAGAGGTAGAAATAGCTGGTACTAGTCTGCTTTGTTGTATAAATTTCTTCTAGCGTTGTTTAGCCTCTGGGTTACATCAATTAGCTTTTCCTAAACAGCAAACCACCCTGAAATTTAATGGCTTAAAACAGTTTTCCCAGGGATTGTGTGGGGCTCAGATGGGCGGTTCTGCTGATCTGGGTCAGGCTGAGCTGTCTCACCTGGGGCTCCCTCCTGCATCTGTCACCTGCTGGGGCACCTGGGGGCTGGCTGATTGTTGGCTGGAGCACCTTGGTTTCTTTCTTCTCCAAGCGTCCCCTCATTCTCCAGCTGGCTAGCCCTGGTTTTAATATGGTGGCGTGATTCTAACAGCGGCAAGAGAGCAAGCTCCAATGTGTAACTGTTGTTCAAGTTTCTGCTTGTGTCACATGTACTGCTGTTCCATTTCCAAGCCTGACACATGGCCAAGGCCAGGGTCAGTGCCCTGGGGGTAGATACAGGAAGGTGTGAAACAGTTGGGGCCATTGCTTAGACAGTCCACCAAGAGGCTGTGGAATGGAACCAGATCCAATCCAGTCAAGGTGGAACAGTTGCAGTTTTTGCAAATGAAGGACAGTGGAACACGAGCATTGAGGATATTGGCAAGAGAAACGGTCATGATGGACCATGGGATATGGGAAAGAGGAGGGTATTGAGAGGGAGAAAGTGGATGGGTCGAGAACTAGAGGTCTTGATGAAATGGAGCGGATAACCTCGGGATCTTAGCGTGTCAGAGCAGAAGGAGTGGGCAGTATGGCCACAGACGATGAGATGGTGACACCTAGGGTGTGGCCACAGGAGTGGGTAGCTGACGGAGAGAGGTAGGAGGAGGGCGTCAGGTTAAGGGTGGTAAGGAGCCAGGGGCCTGGGGTTTGGGATGTGTCATTCACACAAGGGGAGGCGGGGCTTGGCGACTTACACAGGAGGGCACTGAGAGCAATGGCCCCAGGGGAGCCCTTCAATGCTAAATTATTTCACTTAGAGGAATGTTCTTTATTCTGAGATAATATCCTTCCCACTTTTTTTGGAATAAAAAGTGCTTTCTTTTTTGAAACTATGGTGGAGGGTTTTTTTGTGTGTGTTTAATGATCTTACTGGTCAAAATAAATCCAAATGTGAGAAACGCTGCTACTGCTTTATGTGATATCAGAGAGGAGAGGACAAGGGGCTTTTATGAGAAGAGGGTCTGGAAACAGGATTATGGAGAGTGAGCAGGATGCCTGACCTTCCTGACTCGTGTGTGTGTGTGTGTGTGTGTGTGTGTGTGTGAGTGATGTAGGAGAAAGGTGCTGCTCACCTGAGAAAGTTGCCCTGGGCAGATCCAGGTTGAGTAAGGCTAGCGGGAGGGAGTGTTCGGTGAAAAGGCTGAGGCTGCAGGTCACCCTGCTCACCATGGGCTGGGGTCCCAGAGTGTTCAGAGGAAACAGTGTGGCGGGGAGCAGAACATACTCAGGTTTCGTATCACAAGAAAGCACAGTATGAGAGCAGAGTGTCAGAATGAAAAGTGACCAGAGGAACTGATATGTTAGGCAGTGGACAAGGGTGTGGGGGTACAAGACTGAAGGATTCCCAAAAGAGTTCATCTCTGAGCCCCTGGTAGATACAGGAGAGGACTTGGGCCTTTGGGGGGCAGCAAAGTGGGTGATACTTCCTGGCTTCCAGTGGATTCCTTAGCGCACGTGGGCCGGCACGCAACCAGATTAGCTTCTAGACCCTCATCCTTATCACAGTCCCTGGGAGCTTCTTAGAGAATCAGTCTGCCAGGTGGACAGGGGTGGTCCGATGAACCTTTCAGGCCGAGAGGCCAGCAGATGAGAAATAGCATCAGGCAACTTACAAGTAATTTGATATTTCTGCAACATAAGATGTCAAGTGGGGAATCAATGCCAATTTAAACTCAACATGCTGAAAAATTAACCTTTATTCCTATGCAAACAAGACGCGGCTTCCAATTTCCTTATTTCTGTCATCAACACTGTGTTTCAGGACTCAAGTCTTAAAATCTCGGTCTGCTTTGACTCCTCCCTCTTTTCCATACCCCAGTTTCTAGTTAGTCACCTCATTTGACATTTCTTCTTTCTGTCTTGTCCTACCTAGCCTGGCCCATCACCTAACGTCTGGCCCATTTGGGTGGGTCCTGGCTGACTTCCTTGCCTTTATCTTCTTCCTCCCTCTGGGAAGGAAATATGCTCAATTTGACTCCCACCTGTACAACAAGTTCCAACCCACGTTGATTTGCTGTCATTAGGTGCTTTTTCATATATATTGCAATTCATTCCTTATTTGGGTCATGTGTATCTTATTTTACAATTCGTCGGTAAGCTAGGAGCTGGGACTTAATCTGGATTGCTTTTTAATTATCCCCTGAGAACTTGGCACCCTGTTCTGAATGTAGTATGTAATTAGGAAATGGATAATATTTCAAACAAAAGAATGAATCTCTTAAGTAGGAACCAAGAAAACAGGCTTAAGTATAGATTAGGGGGGAAGTTTTAGAAACGAATGATATTGTACGTATTTTCAAAGAGTAAAGCCTTTCTGATACCATTTTTAAAAGACGTTTTATTTTGAAACTTCAAACCTATACAAAAATAGGATAGTATGTGACCCCTGTATATCCATGTCCCAGCTTCAATCATTTTTAAATTTTTACCACATTTTTTAACTTCATTTTTTCCTTTTAACCTTTGCTGATGCATTTCCCCAAGTTTTTATTTAAAAAAATTCAAACCTGAATTTTACTGGAAAGTTGGAAGAATGGTACTTTAAATGCCCACATACTCTTCACTTAAAATTGTCAGTTCTCTCTCTACACACAGGCACTTTTTAAAACCATTTGCAAGTCAATTGCAGACATCCCAACACTTTACCCCTAAATACTTCAGCGGTGTATTAAGAACCTTGTTCTCTTAAGAACAAGGATGTTCCCACACTACCACAGATCATTATCACACTTAAGATGAATTACTTTGATTCAGTAATATCATCTAATATAGAATCCATATTCAAATTTCTATAATAGTCCTCAAAGTTACCTGGTGCAATTCAGTTCTGACACTGATTTCCCAGGGCACACTCCTCTGCGTGACACCAGCCTCAAGTTCAGGGTTTCCCAGGCCAGGGGCACTTCTGACAAAGTCACACAATTTTTTTTTTTTTTTAAGATTTTATTGGGGAGGGGGAACAGAACCTTATTGGGGAACAGTGTGTTTTCCCCAGGGCCCATCAGCTCCAAGTCAAGTTGTTGTCCTTTCAGTCTTAGTTGTGGAGGGCGCAGCTCAGCTCCAAGTACAGTCGCCGTTTTCAGTCTAGTTGTGTGGGCCGCAGCACACCATCCCTTGTGGGAGTCGAACCGGCAACCTTGTTGTTAAGAGCTCACGCTCCCAACCAACTGAGCCATCCGGCCGCCCCTCCTGCAGCTCAGCGGCAGCTCGTTGTCTTCAGTCTAGTTGCGGAGGGCACAGCTCTCTGGTGCATGTGGGAATAGAACCAGCAACCCTGCTGCTCAAAGCTCACGCTCTAACCAACTGAGCCATCCAGCCAACCCCAAAGTCACACAGATTTGGTGGTTGCCACTACCCCCTCAGATTCAATAATTCTCTAGAATGACAAATCAGAGTCAGCCAAAAAAAGAGACGCATATGGTGAGGTCTGAGAGATCCCAAAGACACAGTTTCCTTGTCTTCTGGACACTTCCTCTCCCAGCACATCACTGTATCACCAACCTGGAGACTCACCTGAGCTTCGAAGTCCAGAGTTTTTATTGGGTTTCATTATGTAGGCATGATGGATTGAATCATTGGCCACATGGTTGAATTCAGTCTCTAGTCCCCCTCCCTTCCCAAGAGGTTGGGCTGATACCACATGGTTCATGGGCTCAAACTTCTAATCACCCTTTTGGTCTTTCAGCATGGCCAGTCCCCATCCTGGGACTCTCTAGATACCAACTCTGAGTCACCTCGTTAGCATCAACTGTCAGGGCTCATGTGAATAACAAAGATGGTCCAAAGACTTAGAGGTTCCCTCTCAGAAACCAGGGACAAAGACCAGCCAAATTCTTTACTGTCCATCATGAAGTAACAGAGTAAAGATAACCAGAATCTAGTCACTGAAACTCCCCAGGAAATGAGCATAAGTGAGCTACAGGCTTCTGCTCAGGAGCGAGGGAGGAGTAGAACTTGTATGTTATCCTTCTGCAGTGTTGCAATCAGAGTAACCCTACATACAGTAAGCAGGGACCAGGTACAGGGCACCTACTCTCTCCTCTGGGTGGTTTGGGAGCTTGGATAACCATTTTTTATAAGGACTTTTTGGAAGCAGGAAACACTTGGGGAGGGAATGAGTGCTGTTTGACAGAACGAAAGGTTAATGAGCACTAATTTACTTTTGTCACCAAGAGTGACCATTACAGGCACTGGCACTTGTAATTAGGTGGTTAATGTAATTTTAGACTGATGTTTATCATAAATTAATAGGCCTGGATTTATAAGGTAAGTCTCCTAGTGGCTGGTTATCTCTTCTTGGGTACAGAGTAGCTCTCATCAAGTACCATGTTTGTTTTGTTTTGTTTTTCCTTCTTTCCCTCCCTCTCTCCCTCCCTCCCTCCCTTCCTTTCTTTTTTTTTTCCTTCAACTTTTCTGAACATCTTAATATGAATATTTTCATATAAAACAAAGTTGAAAGAACTTTGCAGTGAAGACCCATATAACCACCACCTAGATTCTACCATTAATATTTTACTGTATTTTATTATATATTGATCTGTTAATTCCTCTATCCATCCACCAGTCCATTTTATTGTTTGTTGGGAGGAAATCTTTTACAACTTGGGTCTAGTGGTTGGGGGTCTGCATATTAACTGACAATAGACAGATTAACAGGAGAAAAGATAAGGTTTATTTACACATGCATGTGGGAGTACTTGGTGATGAGTAACTTGCTGAATAATCAGAAATAAAAGTCTATACTATATACTAAACTTGACAAAAAAGGGGGGAGTGGGAGCATTAGGGCTTTGAGAGAAAATATGGAGGGTTCTTCTGGGTTTTATGGTGCTAATGGAAGCTAAATTTGCACGCTGTGGTGCTAAGGGTCAGTCTTTCCCATCAGGAAATTCCTGTGATAGGGGATCAGTGACCACTGTATTTTCAGGAGGCTCTGCTTAAGGTTAGATAATGTTTCTTTCTGTGGCTGCTGATTGTTCAGATGTTTTCAGGTTAAATTTTCATTCCATTTTGATCTATTTTCATTCCACTATTAATCTCTTAATTTGATACATTTCAAATTAAATTGTAGACATTTGTACATTTTCCCTTAAATAACTTCAGCATACATAACATTAACTAAAGTCCAGAATTTACATCTTTATCTCTTGAGACAAAATGTACATATAATGAAATGCACAAATCTTAAGTGTACATGTGCTGTTATTTGTGTAACCTAAACCCCTATCAAGATAGAGAACATTACTGTTCTCCTGAAGGATACCTGTTCCCTCCGGTATCCTTCTAGCAAATCCCTACCCTCACTTCTTTCAGAGTCATCATATTTTCTTAATTCTTAAATACCACTAGTTATGATATTTAATAACAGCTTTTTGTTTATATCTATCATGAACTATGAGGTGTGATCAAAATATATGGTGAATGTTTAAATTTAAAAAAATTATTACAGTAAAAGACATTGCCATTAATATCCCCTCAGAATACTCCTCCTCACTTCAAACACACTTATCCCATCCTTCTTGCCACTTTCTGAAGCAGTGCTGGAAGTCTTCTTTTGTGAGTATCTTTAGTTGCGCAGTCATGGTTGCCTCGATGTCCTGAACCAATTCAAAACGTTTACCTTTCATGGTCATTTTGACTTTGAGGAAGAGCCAGAAGTTGCACAGTGCCAGATCCGGTGAATAAGTGGGTAAGGACACACCGTAATGTTTTTATTTGACAGAAATTGCCATACCAGAAGTGATGTGTGACACGGAGCTTTGTCGTGATGGAGGATGATTTACGGCACACTTTAAAACACACCTTCTCTCAATTGTAGCTCACACCCGATTGACTGCACCAAACAAGTTGAAACTTGTCACACACTGTTACTAACATGGCTTCCCTTGTTGAAGGTCCCTGCCTTTCTGTTGAATGGCGTTCGGCAGCAGCATTCACCACATTTTTTTAATTACACCTCATACATTGTGACTGGAGAAATATGAAAATATGAAACAATGTATCCTAGGTTTAGGGACATACGATATGTTCTGTGGTGCCTTTGAGGACCCACTAAATAAAGAATTCCAAGAGTGTATAACTGGTATCTTCTTAAATTTAGTACATAGCTGACCTAATTAAGTTTTCTGTGTGAGAATAACTGTTTAGTCAATTTTATTTAGTAGTTATTTTATAATCAGTATCTATGTTTATGTAGTATTTTAAAGAGAAAATACAGTTGGAACCAACATTTTAAAAAAAACCAGTATTTAACTAGTTTGATAGCTTCTGTTTAAGCTTTACTTTTTTAGTCATTTACTCTCTAATTTACTTTTACCCCAAAACGATGAACATGTAATTTACCCACGGCCTCATCAGCCTACAACTCCCCAACTAGCCTTTATTTCTGCAGACTCAGGCCAGGCAATAGGAGCTCCCACTTCAGAATCCAAGCCTCCTGCTAAGTCATTATTCTATTATCCTGCCCAGTTCTTTGGTGAAGACACTCAGGATTTCCTTTATCATGAGAGAGCAAAGTCTTTCACACTTGTAATCCCTGTAATTGGAAGTGAAATCCTGTTAACAGGGTAATCCTCATGTTGACTTTCCTTCTCAGTAGAATTAAAATTCACAATAGTCACACTTGGTGAGGAATTGACTCTGTTCTCTAAGCCCCCCTTTTAAAGAGCACAAATTTAAATTTTATGACTAACTTCTGGTTAATGCAAGTTTTTCTCTTTTTAAGTATACTTAAATGTAATGTAACAACTGTAAAACAATGGTGGTTTCACATCAGCCTTCTGTCAGGATGTGACAATAGATTTTTTTGTTAAGGAATTTTATCTATCCTATACAAATACTACATTAAATGGCGATGACCAAGCCAGTCTGGATTTAGAACAGTTGATTCTTGCTATGAATAACATACCTTAAAAGTTTTAAGATAATCAAATCAATAGAATTGATTAAATAGCTAAGGCCACCCAGAAATAGACCCATAAATGTCAGCTGATCTTGACAAAGGATCAAAGGCAATACAATGAAGCAAAGATAGTCTCTCTGACAAATGGTGCTGAAACAACTTTGCATCTGTTACCGGCATTGGGGTTCTTGGGTTCCCCAGGATAGAAATCAAGAGGAAACCCCAGAAAAATTTCCAGAAAAATTTTGTTAAGCTTATGCTCGAGCCCAAGGGAGGTAGCACAGAGGAGAAGTTCCTCCCAACTGACTCTGGGGCTGGCTCTCTTTGGCTGCCTTTATAAAGTGGGGACAAAGCAGGCTTTTTGAAAGTGGCCCCCTTTTTTTAAAAGGTGGGTTGTCTTTCCCGGCTACGTTGCCTGGTAACTGCACCCGCATCGTGGGGGCGAGATGATGGACTGCTCCTTATCACCACCCCAGGAAGGTTGTATAGAGGTCAAACCTTGATCAGCTTCGCTTGTGGTTTCGACATCTGTATGGAAGTAAAGGGTTAGAAGGGAGATAATAATCAGCTATTTCTGCATTTATGTGTGGGGGGCAATGGGGTGGTGGCATTCTTGTGGTCAGCTTAGCCAGCATGCCTCCTGGCCATCTGGCATTCCTTTGGCCCCAGGCCTAAGTCCCTATGCTTTCTCACGTCCACATGCTAGACCCAGACCTTACACCCTTCCCAAAAATGAACACACAATGGATCATGGACTTAAATGGAAAGCTATAAAGCTTCTAGAAGATAAAATAGGAGAAATACTAGATGCCTTTTTTGATACAACAGCAAAGGCACAGTCCATGAAAGAAATAATTGATAAGCTGGACTTCATTAAAATTAAAAACTTCTGCTCTGCAAAAGACAATGTCAAGAGAACGAAAAGATAGGCTACAGACTGGGAGAAAATATTTGCAAAAGATAATATCTGGTAAAGGACTGTTATCCAAAATATACAAAGAACTCTTAAAACTCAGTAAGAAAACAACCCAATTAAAAAATGGCCAACGACCTTTACAGACACCTCACCAAAGAAGATAATACAGACAGCAAAAAAGCATGATAAGATGTTCTACATCATATATCATCACCCCTGCACAGCTACTTGCATTGCCAAAACTGGAACATTGACCACACCAAGTGCTGACGAAGGTGTAGAGCAGCCAGAACTCTCATTCACTGTTGGTAGGAATGCAAAATGGTACAGTCACTTTAGAAGACAATTTGGTGGTTTATTACAGAATTGAATCTACTCTTACGGTATAATTCAGCAATCTGACTCCTTGGTATTTACCCAAAGGAGCTGAAAATTTAAGTCCACACAAAAACCTACACACACAAGTGTATAGAAGTTTGGTTCATAATTGCCAAAATTTGGAATAGGTTGCTTCAGTAGGTAAATGGATAAACAAACTGTAGTACATCCAGACAATGGAATAGTATTCAGGGCTAAAAAGAAATGAACTATCAAGCGCGAAAAGACGTGGAAGAACCTTAAATGCGTATGACTAAGTGAAAGAAGCCAATCTGAGAAGGCTACGTACTGTATGATTCCAACTATATGATGTTCTGAAAAAGACAAAACTATAGAGACAATAAGTTGATCAGTGGTTGCCAGGGGGTGGTAAGAGGAAGAGATGAATAGGCAGAGCACAGAGGATTTTTAAGGCAGTGGAAACACACTGTATTATACTATAATAGTAGATCTAAGTCACTGTGCATTTGTCTAAATTCATAGAATGTACAACACCCAGAATGAACCCTAATGTAAACTGTGTACTTTGGATTCATCCTGGGTAAAAAGAAAATTTTAAAAAATGTACCATTCTGGTGAATGATGTTGATAGTGGGGCTCTCCATGGGGCTGGGGGGTCAGGGGAACCTGGGAAATCTCTATGTCTTCCCCTCAATTGTGTTATGAACCTAAAACTGCTATAAAAAAATTACATCTTAAAAAAATAGCTAAGGCAACAGTGTGGTGTAGTTGAAATGTCATTGTGTTGTCAGATAGGAGTCTGGTTTTCTTTCTTGTCCCAGGTCTCCGTGAACTAGCTCTGTGACCTTAGGTCAGACAGCTTTCTTAGACCTCAATTTGCTTTTCTAATGACTTTGTTTTAGATGTCCTCAAGTGTGAACACTGGAAATTTTTAGATTATTGTAGCTGTGTCTCAATGATAGCTAGTTATTGGGGGGAGGGGAGTATGCGTATCAATTTGTAATTAGAAAGTTTAAAATATTCTAGGTAAAGCTGCCAGGAAAGGAGACTAACATC
Organism: Rhinolophus ferrumequinum; assembly: GCF_004115265.2. Classification (NCBI taxonomy): domain Eukaryota; kingdom Metazoa; phylum Chordata; class Mammalia; order Chiroptera; family Rhinolophidae; genus Rhinolophus; species Rhinolophus ferrumequinum. Next base: position 10,484,717 of record NC_046304.1, read on the forward strand.
TTTGCCAATGTTATCTCCATTAATCTTTGCAAACACTTCTATTATCTCTATTTACTTGTCACATTAAACAGGGCTGGCGCTAGCAAGTGTGATGGAAGACTCGAACCGAAGCCTATCTTGATCATAAAATCTGCTCTTCCTAGTAAGCTGTTTTCTAACAGAACAGAATTTTGAAACTATAGGAAATTGACTGTTTTATATATAAATGTTGAAGTAACACGTATGTGTTGTTTTTCAAATTGAGGTTATCTAAAGCAGAAACTTCAGGCAAAGGTGTTTTTGAAGCTAGACTGAATTTGGTGTAACAACTAGCCAGAGAGAATAAAAACAAAACCATTTGAGATCTGGGAAAGGGTTTCTCATTGGGGAAACAAACACCCATGGTCCAGAAGGGATTCAGAGAAAGATCCCAGAATCAATCATATATTAATGATCTTCTTTCCTGCTTCTTACTACTCTTGTTTTTTTGTTGTTGTTGTTTTTGTTTTGGATTGCATCCCCTCTTTGAGAAGCCACAGACAGATACCTCTAGAAAATGCAAATACCATCTGGTTAGAAACTCGTGATCTTTTATGTCCGAAAGTGCTGCAGCAGACACAGGGCAATCCACCCAGCAGACTCCATGTTTTGTTCTCCTGTGAACTTTGCACGTGTCCCATGGAGACCAGCAATGAAAGGAGCAGCCACTTAACAGTATAGAACTGCTGGTATAGAACAACACAAGTAGATCTTGTGTGGGTGGTGGAAATGAGGTCAGGTTCCATTTGTCCTCTGCACTCTTTGAGGTCATATCCTGTTGTTGTCCTCTCAGGATCCTCCTAATTTTCTTCAGGAGAAGTCTGCTCTGACCTTTCTTTCTGATTCCCTTGGCCTATTTCGTTGAAGCTGTTTTATTTTCTCTGCTTCCATCTGGGACAGATGTGCCACTCCCTTTCTTAAAAACCTTTTTCCAAAAATTTTATTCCTTTGATCCTGCCACCCCTTTCATATTCAAATCAGGACTTTGTTTTAAACTTCTGTTAATAAATATCTTTATCATCATTATTATTGATCATTGTCATAGCTATTACCACTCCTATTGCTGCCATTTATTGAGAGCCTTTTGGCCAGGCTCAGTGGTAGGATTTTTACACGTATTATGCCAGTCCTATGAAGTAACTCGATCGCATTTTAAAGGAGTATAAACTGAGGCTGAGACCCAAGGAACTTGCCCAGAGCTCCATAGCCAGGAAGTGGTAGACAGGATTTGAATCTATAGTTGGGTCGTTTTGACACCATGGCCCACACTATCTTGACCACTATACTAACACTATTAATTCATAAAGTAATTTTGAGTTTAGTAATTCAAATTACCTCATTATGGAGGGTGAACAGTTAAGTGGCCAATAATAGTAATGTTTATTGAATACTAATTGTGTACTTAGATGGACTGTATTTTTTTCTTATACAACCTTATACATTTCAGGCTATTAGTCCCATTTTAAAATGGAGAATGAATATAAGCCTCCTTGTCCCCCTTTTTGGGAACTCAACAGTGAGGTGTTGGAATACATCTAACTTTGAAATAGTATTTTCCGTAGCAGAGTTACTTTAGACCCGAAATATGTGAAATGTAGAAGACTTCATAAGCAATTATTGAAGTACAGACCAGTAAGTGTGATGGGCAGGGGGGAAAAATGCTTTAAGGACGTCCTCAAGCAGAGCTGAGCAACCACAGAGGCCAACTCAGCTCAAAAGTAACAATCACAACTATTTTCAAAACAAGTCATCATCAGTCTCAATGAGAGGCTCATTTTTTAGCCTAAGAAATAATTATGTTTGAAACTGGCAGCCAACATCATGATGAGCCTTGAAACGCTAAGTATTCTGAATAAAGTTAAGAAAAAACAGAGAAAACCACTAACGCAGCTATTAAGAAATGACACTTGAGAAAAATCAAAATTCTTTCCCATGTATCCTGGGTACATCACATCCTCCGTGTTCCTCCTCCATCAGCGTCTCCTGCTGTGCTCTCTGCCTTGCTGGTTATTTATATCCAATCCTACACACTGGCTGTCGGTTCCTGGAATATACCAAGCTTTTTCCTGCTTTGGGGCATCTGTGTTTGTCTTTACATTGTTGTTGGCCGTACACTCTGCCCCCAGCTCATACCGGCTGGTTCCTGCTCATCTTCCAGGCGGCTCTTCCCTGACCATCACATCCCCAGGAAGTGGTCCTCTGTGCTCTGCCTCTTTCCTCTCAGCCTCTTCCTTGTTCTCTTTGGAGCATTCCTCATGTCCTGTAATCATCTTATATTTCTTGTTTATTTTCTGTCTCTTCTCCTAAACTCGAGCTCCATAAGGACATGGATTATTTTCACAGCTACATCTCTAGCACTTAGAAGAATGCCTGATGCATAGAAGTTGATTTGTGAATATTTCTTGATAAATATTGCCTTATCTACGTACCAGTGGTAGCCAGGTAGAAAATAGAATGGTGATGAAAGGACATTAGTGACAGGAACGAAAAATATTAAAAGAGCCTAGGAATAAATTTAACAAAACTTGTGTAGGACTAATATTCATATATTCAACAGTAATTGTTGACCATTTACCATGCTAGGCTGTGATTTCAAAGATGAATAAGACAAATGGTCCTTGTTTGTTTTGAACTTAGAAAAATACAATGTTACTTAAGAGAGATGAAGACATCATTTCTCCTAAAAGTAGCTATATATTTAACTCTCCTATATATTTAACTCAAAATTCCACCTGGTTGTTTTTTATTTGGGGGCAGGAGATAGAGGCATAGCAGAACAAAATTATTTGAAGTTTATCTGAAAAAATAAACCTCAGAGACTACTTGATACTTTTTTTAAAAGAAGAAAGATGATGGGTACTCTGATTAGTCATATTCAAAAGCTACTGCAATATGGTACTGGCTTTGGAATAAGCCATATGGATAGGAAGTGAGGATGAGAAAAATTAACATTTCATATCACTGGAGAATGAATGTCTTTGTGAACCATTGATACTGGAATGTATGCTGAATCATTTGGGGGAAATTAGATTAAAAATCTTTACCTCCAACCATAAATTGTTTTTTCAGGTTGATTAAAGATTTCATTATAAAAAGCGAAACTGTCAAAGTTCTGAAAGAAAATACAGGTGGATTTAATAATATAAATGATAAAAAAATGAGAATATAGTTGGACATAATCTTGGTGCAAAAAAAAGGGGGGTCGGGGGTTTAAGCATGAACAAATAGCAGGCAGAAGCCTTAAAAGAAAGTTGGGTAGATTTGAGTACCTAAGATTCAAAAGTTCTATGTGGCAAAACAAAGCAGGGGGCGATTTTTAATATAACAATAGATGGTGGTTAATAAGCTTAATATATAACATATTCTCATAAAGCAATTAGTGGGTTGTATCTAGAATCATCAAATGCTGGAGCTAGAAAAGATCCACTCTAATTCCTGCACTTTACAGATGGTGATGCCCAGGCCCAGCAAAGACAACTGCGTTCCTCGAAGTCATGCAACTAGTCAGTCAATAGAATCCCTTTGCCCAACTCCTCTGTGGTTGAGATTGTGGGTATCTGGGTGCAGAGAGTTAGGAAGATAATGCAGGCCAGTAAACCTACTGAAATTTTTAAGTTGTGGACAGGTCAAGTAATATAATTCTAAGTACAATTCTAAGGAAGGCTCAGAATTTGTTAGACAAATTAGATTTTTCATGCCTTAAATAAAACAGGCTTAGAAGATTATTAGTTGGTAGTATGTATAATACATTTTTGAGTTTCTGGGTGTGTTTTTTAAATAAAAATTAATTACATATTAAAATTTTAATTTTAATCCAAATCGAGATTTTGATTGTCAACATTGGTTTGCTTTGATCGTGTCTTAGGGAACCTTAAGTATTTGAGCGGAGAGACCATAATTCAGGTATCACCATGCTAGCAGCTTACCTGAATTTCAGACTTACTGCTGAAAAAAAATCAACAAAATGTGCCAGACTTGTTTGAAAATATAAATTACATAAAGTGATGGCATTTGTCCCACCCAGTTCATAACTTCATAGTTTCATTCATTTTCTCTGCAAGTTGCATACTGGCCATCTGTCAATACTGCATAAGGGTATGTGGATAAAAAAGAAACCAACACAAATAAATAAACACATACACACAAATAAGCAAAGGCACAGAGCTATGGTCGTTGCCTCAGGGAGCCCGGTGTGGGAGGCCAGCAATCATTGTGGAGATTTTTAATGAGATGTGTACAAGGTACTGTGTGTGTACTGGTACAGAGGAGAGAAGCATCGTTAGCCTGGTTTAAGGAATGAGCTGAAAAAGCTTTAACTGGCTTAGAAGACGAAGTCAGTAACCAGTGGACATCCCAGAGTTCACTCAGTTCCGTCAGATTAAATTATCTTTATTTAATTGTTCCAGGAATTCCGTTTCTGGTGCTGAGGAATTTCTTCACTAATGTTCTAATAAATTTCACTTCTCTGGCGGAACCCCCAAATCCAAGGAAAAAAAATGCTATTGTGAACATTTTCCTGTTTCCTCTTACTGGCAGCTACCAAAAATATATTTGGGTTAATTTAAATGCCATTTAAAAAATAATAGTTTTCTAACTACTGCTGACATATTCTCCTTATTCTCTTTTTATTTTCTACTAATTCTTGTTCCAACTCAATTTAATTATATCAACTATCATTTTGGAATGTGCGTGCTGTGCTTTCTTTAAGGCAGCCTATGTTCATATTTCTTCCAGGGGTGAATCAGGTGCTGGGAAGACGGAAAATACTAAGAAAGTCATTCAGTACCTTGCTCATGTTGCTTCGTCACATAAAGGACGAAAGGACCATAATATTCCTGTAAGTTTTTGTTCTGTTGTTGTTGTTATTGTTGTTTTAAATCTTAGCTTTATTCTTTTATAATTTCAGAAACAATAAGGAAGCTGATCTGCTCAGTGTGCTGCTGTAATTGACAGTTCCCCAATCTCCATCACTCCTTACCCAGCACGTCTTTTTCCACCTAAAAGAGAGCAAGTTGATCAGGAAATTGCTATCAACTAGTTATTCCAACAGGGAAAAGTGGAATTATGGTTGTGGCTTGAAATCTAATTTCTTGCAAATATTTGGTGAGAATTGTTAAAAATGGATGAGCAGTGCCTATGAAGACTTCTTATTTTCCACCAAAAGAAGATCCTCAAATATTTTTAACACTTCTTTCTGAACTTTGCAGACAGCCTGTTGCTACTGCCCACAGCAACTTGAGGGGAGGGTAGAAATTTGGGAAGAATTGGTAATAGAAAAGGGGTAAGAACATAAATGTCAGTTATCCTTAAATTATAGATATGCAGAAGTGTTAGCTCATGGGGCCTGAGAGAATGCCAACCAAACCAGCGTTTACAGTTCTAAGCTACGCACTGTCTGGGTGCTTTGGATGTGGCTTACTGCCAGGGAAAGACCCATACTTGCTAACATTTGCATTTATCTGTTTGTAACAAACAGCAGGAATCACCTAAACCAGTGAAACACCAGGCAAGTGCTTTTCTTTATGCTTCTTAGTCTTGAGTGTTTGCACTAATTTCTGTCTTTAGGTTGAGTCTTTACTAGAAACAAATACCATTAGTTCTAAGTGAAATCTCTTATGAAAAAAAATTTTAATTTTGAAAATTTGTTGCTTAGAAGCTTATTCTTTTCATGAGAAGCAGCATGCCGTTTTGCTTTAAATTTGTTTTCTAGATGAATTTTAATAATTATTTATCCTTTTATCATGACATTGAATCTCATGTTTCTGAACCCTCTGAACTCAGGGTTTCATATGTCAGATACTAGATGGAATTATTTTAATACTTCTTAGACACATGGTGTCCTGGCTTTCTGCCATACATTGAATTTTGAATTTGGGGCTGCAACGTTTTGGGTTAACAAATTTCTAATCTGTTAAAATTGTATGACTTCTATGTGTTTTAACCCAAAGGCCTCATTATATTTAATATATAAAATTGGAATTTTTTTTTTTAAATCCACGGGAAGTAGTGGAAGAGTGTTATTCTTCCTGATTATCAGACGCCCACCTTTTAGCACGACAGAGAATAGCAGTGAACAAACCACGAACTGGAGCATTTGCTTCTGCCTGGGAAGAGAGGGAGGGCAGAGCTGAGCCTGCCCTGAGCCTGTCTGATGCTCAGACAGAACGTGACATCTGTACTTGAACTTAATCATTTCCCTAGCATTGCAACGGTTTTGGTTTATCTCTCTTCCACAAAAGTAGTGATACAAACTAATACACAAGTGAAGCAAGAAAGGTTGAGTTATGGGAATCATCTATTAATATAAAGAAACTATCATAAGTTTCTATTCTAAATAGAATAGAAATAAATAGTCAGATGCTAAGATTTTCACCTGTCTTTCTTAGAATTCTAAAGGCTTCTCAGACCCCAAAGCTGTGCTGTACCTACGGAGGCCTGTGGTGTTCTTCTGCTCCTTTAGCTGCAGACCAGACCATTCAGGCAAATTGGGAGGGTTGATGAAATAATCATTATCCAACAGGCTATTTAAAGGCTTCTTTGCCAGTTAAAGGAATCTCCAGGCCAGAAACCAGCTTTTCTTTGTACTTTACGTACATGCTAAATGACCTTTTAATATGTACTTAGATCACTACTTAAATAAAGTACAGATTTGGGTTTTCCAGTCTTCTGTGGAATAGACTGCGTTTCCCCGAAAATAAGACCTAGCCAGACCATCAGCTCTAATGTGTCTTTTGGAGCAAACATTAATATAAGACCCGGTCTTATTTTACTATAATTTATATTAAGTTGATTAATTTATTAAAAATATTGTAGTAAAATAAGACCCGGTCTTACATAATATAAGACCGGGTCTTGTATTAATCTTTGCTCCAAAAGACGCATTAGAGCTGATGGTCCGGCTAGGTCTTATTGTCGGGGAAACACGGTATAAATCATTGTTGTTAACATTTTGTTTCAATGTCATTTTAAACTACTGAGTGGATCGTGTCGTATGTGAGTAGCATGTCTACCCCTAGATTTTGCTTTGGGTCAAATCAATCCCTGGGTAACAAGTTCTCTCGAAGAAAGCAACAGCTTCTCTGGGCCATGCTTCACCGCCATTGTTGATTTGCATGTCTTACTGCATGTATTCCCTGTGCACAGAATCGTCAGTGCTGCTTTCCCCAAGTTTATTCTAATAATAATCGAGTCAAGAAGTAGCCATGCTTACGTTTTTAGAAACATGAGAAGAGCACTGTTTCTCAATTAAGTTTTTCCCCCAGCACACTTAAGGAATACGAGATACTCATGCGTGGTGGGGAATGGTGACACCCTGGAGAGGGTTCTATAAGAAATTACTTCTCTGCCCGCAGTCCCTTCTGCCTCCTGGGGTGCCCCTATTCATGATTTCCTCACCCCCTTTTGAGGATGACTTCTGAAAGTAATAATTATAATGTTGAAAGTCTGTACTTTGCAAAGTCAGTGTTTTTTTTGGCTTGATATCATTGGTTTGTGAATTTACATTGAATAGCCAAAACTTAATCAGGATCCCAGGAACCATTTGTATAAATTTCTAGCATTTTACCACTAGACAGTAGTATGAATTGTGAAAACAAAAGGGAAGGCATTTCTGACCTCCTAATTTTGAGTCTTACTTGTCTATTTGCTCATCTTTTTAAAAAAAATCAGCTTTATTGAGATTTAATTCATGTACATAAAATTCACTCATTTAAAGTATATAGTTCAGTGTTTTTTTTAATATATGCAATTATCACTACAATTTAGAACATTTTCATCACTCCAAAAAGAAATTCTATACCTGTTAGGAGTCACCTTCCATTTCCTCCCAGCCCCTTGGAAATCACTAATCTACTTTCTGTCTCAATGAATTTGTCTGTTCTAGATATTTTATATGAATAGAATCATATAATATGTGGTTCTCAGTGACTGTTCTTTCACTCAACATAATGTTTTCAAGGTTCATCCATGTTGTAGCATGTATAAATATTCCATTCCTTTTTATGGCTGACTAATATTCTGTTATATTAAATATGTCACGTTTTGTTTATTCATTTATCAGTTGATGGACATTTGGATTGTTTCTACTTTTTGGCCATCATGAATAATGCTGCAGTGAACATTTGCATACAAATTTTGTGTGGCTATACATTTTCAGTTCTCTTGGGTGTATACCTAGGAATTTAAATGTTGGATCATAGTAACTTTCTGTTTAACATTTTGAGGAACTACCAAACTGTTTTTCAATACCATTTTACATTCCCACTAGCAATTTTTGAGCGTGCCAGTTTCTCTATATTCTCACCAACACTGGTTGTTGTCTTTTTATTATAGCCAAGCTGGCAGTGTGAAGTGACCCTCTTTTTAAAATTTTGCCTTTGAAACTTAATCTTCCTTATGGAAATATGAACAAATAGAAATCACTCTTTAAAATTAAGATCACAATATTTAAGTAAACATTAAATGATGGTTTACCTATAAACTTTTGATGTATTTTTTATAATAAAATTAAATCTTACTTGGCTTTATCCTCCAACCAGCCGGGGATAAAGTACAGTTTACGGTCCCCTTCCCTCATTATAGGTTGCTGCACAGACCCTCAAAGTCGGCAGTGTTCAGTGCCACACCAAAGCCTGAACACAGTGCATTTTCAGAGATATTTGAAAACGACTAATTTCTACAGCATCACTATCCCCTGAGAATGACTCCTTCAAGCCAGCGCACCTGCCCCACTGTCTGTTGAGTCATCCAAATCTAGGCAACAGCTTCAGGATGATTTTGTATCTACTGGTCTAAACTGCCTTGAACTAAGACAAAAAGGTTATAGATAGTAAGTAGCAAGTACAGAAATGAAATCCTGCCAGTTGATATTAGAGTCTGTTTCTCAATACCGTGACTGGTTGCTGCCTCCTACTTTTATCCCTCCTCTTGTGGCCAGTGGGACGCCTACATTTTTGCCTTGTCAGGCTTGCAAGGTGCAGAATGACCTGAGCCTGAGTACCCTTGCTGGCTGAACTGGAGTTTTGATAGAGGTGTTTTTACCAATTTCCAACTCATCCTGTATCTCCCATCTAGCAAGTGTGTATTGTACGCTTTACAATAAACACAGGTTTTCATCACAATTGGTAAGCCTTTAAAGCATCAAATAATTCTAAATACTTAGAACTTTAAAAATAATTTCAATAGTTAATACTGCTTGTCTACATTCCCAAGTGACGTTTCTCATCATATAGAATAGAAATAAGGGACATTGCCCATCCAGTTCTAGCGGAAAGGTTAACACTTAGTCATTGCGCCTGATGGTTTATAAATGGATTCATAATTTGGTTGAACGATCTTAGCACTGTTTATCTAAATGTAAAATTGCTCAACACAGAAATGATCAAATTTAGTGGTAATTTCTTAATTTAAAGCCATTTTTGTATGTTTTATGATATTAGCTTTGTGGCAGGCTTTTTGTGATTCATTTGAGTTTTTTGAGATCTTTACTTGGTCTCACTGATGTCACAAATCCGTCAGGACACAAGTAATGCCATAGCACTGTTAATGGAGTGGCCCCAACAGCAGGGACGTGGAAATGCCCAAGTCTACAATAAATGGTGACTATGAGGACCCTTAATCTTATTGCCACCTTTTAGCTCACCACCATCTCTTCCCCAAATACTAGAATGTTTTAGGACCTCTGATTATATATTCATTTAGCAAACATTCATGACGCATCATTTTGACCCGTTACTGTACTACTAAGCTCGGTGCAAAGGATACAGCCAATTACTATAAGCTAACAGAAGGAAGAATAGAATTAGTAGATCTCTCACTCTTTCACACTCTCTCTCGCTCTCTCTCGCTCTCTCTCTCTACACATACACACACAATAGCAAGGAAAAGAATAAACTTGACCCAAAGAATCCTTATAGCCATATCTAGGGAATATTAAAATGGGATATGCAATACTTGTTTTACCTCCAAGTTAGAAAAACATTTTAAAGGTAGATTATTATTTAAAGTATTTTTATTATGATTTGGCAGGGATAGTGTATAATTTTGAGGAATCTGTATTCTGTAATTCCTTGATTTAACAGTAGGTGTTTAGTGTTGTAAAGGTTGTAAAAGTTGGTGTTTTCTGACAGTTTCTACATTCTAATTATACGTTCTGAGTGAGATAGAAAGGATTCTAGAGCTTGGACAAATGTTGCAGAGCCAGTACACCAAGGGCTTTGAAAGATGGTAGCCACAGGCACAATAAAGGAAGTGACCACTGACCTCAAGGGGAAAGGCAGTCTGTTATATCACAGAGTGATAACCAACATTCTTGATGACTTTCATGAAAATTGGTTCAGGATACCATGTTTGAGAAAATTTGGTAGCATATAATATTTAGAAAGATTCACATAAGAAATAATTTGGTGGGATTTTTTTTTAAAAAGAAATAATCTGGTGTTTTGAAGTTCATAAGCTAGAAGACTCACTATACAGGGAGCATATTTTCTAATGCCAAGAAAAGGAGTCTATCGATCCTTTGTAATGTGAAATTCACATAGCTTGGGGTTCTGAAAAGGACTGGTTCCTGACTAGTCTCAATGGAACACAATCGTAGACTGTAATGAAGCCCTGTGAAGGCCTGAACAATCCAAGTAAATGCTATAGAGACGAAGAAGGAGCATATCTCCTCACCATGTCATGTGCCTCAGGGACACTTCCTCACCGTTTCAGCTGAGTAAAGGAGTCCCAAGTAGGGTCAGATGCCGAGACTATCTGGCATATATTTATTCATTCCTGGTTTTGGATTTGACTCTAGTATGATGACTCACCTATCAGCTGGTGATTAATTAACAGATCTTATGTGAGGGTCCTTATATTCCTTTTTTGCTTTGAGAATCACATTTGCCAGTGGTTTTTATTCTTTTCTTTCCTTAGGTCTAGAATACTGTGGGTATTTTAAAATATAGGGGTAAGATTTGTGTTTGGAAAAAAGCAGATTTATTTAAATCACACAGTATAATTCTGAAATTACACTCCAGGAATATAGCATTACTTTCTAGTGCTTTTCATGGCCAGAAATGACATCATGCTTTCTCATACAGCTTTCTATTGTGTTTCATGATTAAAGCACATATTAATATACTTACATCTTTTTATGAAATCTGTTATAGCCTAATTTGCATATATGACACTGAGTAAAGCATACCTTATGTCAAATACTCTATATTTAGCCTTTTAAATTTGAGCAAGAAGTCAGCAGCATCGCCATCTTTGTCATCTCTGAACGTGGAGATGAGGACATGGCCCTGTCTACGTCATTGAGATATTATGGGAAACCTTTGCAAAAATGGCAAGCTTCATACCAGTAATTATATCATATAAGTATTAATATGTTCTTGATTGAAGTATCATGCTAAATTTCATCTCATGAAAACCAGTTTCTTTGTTTTATTTTCAGAATTCTCTGCCTAATTTGTGTGCCCTGTCCTTAAATTTATCTTCTCTGACCAATGTGACATTTTATTTTCCTTGTGATCACTTTATAGATGCTAATTCTTTTTCTTTCAGCAGAGCCTCTTATGACCAAGAATAAGAAGCCAACAAAGGTTGTTGGATGGCAAACTAAATGAAATAACTGAGGAAAAGAGGCAATTTTTGTTTTGTTTTGTTTTTTCCCTTAGGACTAGAGAAAAGACATTGGATTAACATACATCTGCTTTTATTTATGTGTGTGTGTGTGTGTGTGTATACGTGTGTGTGTAATGTCTTTCAGGGGGAACTTGAACGGCAGCTTTTACAAGCAAATCCTATTCTGGAATCATTTGGAAATGCGAAGACTGTGAAAAATGATAACTCATCTCGTTTTGTAAGTTGAAAACTTTCAGAAACTTTTAATTCCTCCGGTTTCTAGTTAATGTCTACCATGATTAATCAAATACAGTACTTTTCAGATTTTTCAGAAGAGGCTAATTGATGTGTAGTATATAGAACAATGCTGTCCAATAGAAATATAAATGCAAGTCACCTGTAATTTAAATTTTTCTAGTAGCCACATTTTAAAAAGCAATAAAAGGGGGAAAAATATGAAAGTAATCGTATATTTATTCTACATCAATACATTGTGTGTTTATGTAATTATATAACCTCTGAACTTACTTTTTTATTTTTGATTGGAGATGATGTCTGATACCTGTTAGGGGGTTGGTGTGCAGATTAAATGAGATGCTTGTTTGGTACTTATCACAGCACTGGGCATAAGAAATGCTCAACAAGTATAGTTGGTATTAACAAGTATAGTTGGTATTCGATGTAGTAAATTGTCCTTTTCATATCGTCCTGTTTCTATGGGATATAGACTTCAGAATAATTAGTTACTACTCTTAACTTCTCTTTAAAAATTCTCAGCTATTCCCAACTATCTTAATTCATTGCTAGCTTTGCTTTCTCCCTCAGTTCTACCAGCAGTTTGCCTGAGGTTATTATCCTAAGGGATAGCCAAATCAGTATTAGTGTGAGGACACCGCCCTCCCCATTCCACTTGCTCAAAATCAACACTTTACTGGTAAATCACCTCTAAACCCATATTCAACAAAATGGGCATTCCTTCAGTACAATTTTTGCCCTGGGTTACAGTCCTCAAGATTCAGTAACCCTTTCTATGGTCAACTTGGAGATGGTCTCCAATTTCAGTTATTTCTACTTAAATTGTTTGAGTTAATTCTGTTTTTTCCTCCCTCTTTGATAATAGAAGTATTGGTAAAAGGTAAGAAGGCCAGAATAAGAGAGGCTTCAATTCAGTGGATACTTTTGGGGAATCTAGTATCATTGTGACATACGTTTTTACTCTGGGAATGTAAAGTCATGGTCTGCATGTTAATTTTCTGATGACATGGTTTTTGTGATCAGTGGAAGTGACTGGATTTGGGATCACAGAGGACCTGGGAAGCACAAAGGCAGCCAGATGACCCTCTGTGTGGGTTTGCTAGGGCTGCTGTAACAGTACCACAGACAGGGCCTTACACCACAGAAATTAATTTTCACACAATTGGAGGCTAGAAGTCTGAGATGAAGGTATTGGCAGGGTTGGTTTCTTCTTAGGCCTCTCCTTTGTACTAGATGGCCCTCTTCTCCCTGTGTCTTCACAGGGTCTTCCCTCTGTGTATCTGTGGCCTGCCTGTTCTTCTCTTATAAGGACACCAGTCATTTGGAATTGGGACCCTCCCTGCTGACCTCATTTTAACCTCTATAAAGTCCCCATCTCCAAATATAGTCATGTTCTGAGATACGGGGGGGTTTGGATTTCAACATTTGACTTTTGGAGGAGACGCAGTTCAGACCATAACATCCTCAGAGGTAGTTTAAGTACAAGAGACTTTCCAAGTTATGTAAGAAATAGGGATCTATTTGCTTGGAATATTGTTTATTCCTAGTAAGATAAAATTTGAAAATTCACTTAATCCACATTCATTTAGTAATTATTTTAGCTTTTTATATACAAAGTGGGATAACAAATGTGCCTGTGGCGGTAGGAAGCATGGCTGTGATTTTGGGATTTACAAAAGATCTGGGGAAACTGAGCTTCATTTAGAGAGTTTCTGGCACTCCCTGGGTCATCAGATTGAGCCTGAGCCACAATTAAATCTTACATTCTTCCAGTTGAAAACCCTGTTTAGTGGCTGTATCATGGGACAGAAGACACAGTGAGCTACCAGCTTAGGTATGTGAATCTCCATGAAGATTTGCAAGGACTTCTTAGTGGAAAATGTTTTGTTTTGGCACGTAAATCAAGTCACCAGTCTGTTCTAATTTTCTTCCCCTAAACCACACTTTAAATTCAGAAGAAACAGTTTTGAGCTCATTTGTCTCATTTTTGCCTAGAAAAGATAAATTTGCCTAGAAAAAGATAACCAGTCATTTGTGTCCTTTGATAAAGAATCTAGCAATTCTGTTACTAAATGGTAAGGGTTCATACGCTTGCCAGGGTTTTTGTTTGCGACAGGAGTATAATTTGTATTAGTGAGCTATTGCTATATAGCAAATTACCCTAAAACCTAGTGACTTAAAACATTTATTATTTCAGAGTTTCTGTATGGTGGGTGGTTCTGGCTCAGGGTCTCTCATGAGGTTGTCATTAAGATGTTGGCTAGAGCAGCCATCATCTGAAGTCTTGATGAGGCTGGAGGATCTTCTTCCGAGCTCCCAAGAATCTACTCCGGTAGCTCTTAGCAAGAGGCCTCAGTGCCTCATGGTGACTGCATGGAAACTCAGTTCTTCACCTTGAAGCCCTCTCCAGGGGGTTCTTGCTCCTGATATGGCAGCCTACATGCCTCAGAGCACGTGATCCAAGAAAGAGCAAGACAGAAGCCACATAGTATTTTTTGACCCCACCTTGGAAGTCACATACCATCCCTTTGTTTTATATTCTGTTGGTCACGCCGACCAACCCTGATACAGTATGGGAGGGGACTCCATAATGACACGAATACCAGAAGATGGGGATTATTGAATTCATCTTGAAAATTGGCTATCACAAAGCATTAGAGAGATTTCCATGTTGACATATGGAGGTTATAATCTGTAATTTGCATTATTCTAGATCAGTGGTTCTCAGTTCTCTGGGGTGGGGGCCATTTGGTAGTATCTGAAGACGTTTTTGGTTGTTCAGTTGGGGCAATGGGTAGTGGTATGCATCTGGCATCTGGTGGGTAGATTTCTCAAATGTAACATATTCCACATGGAACTTTTTCTTTTCTATTCAATATTTGTTCCTTAAGTCTTATGTCAATATATAGTACCATCAAATCACCCAGTTGCTTAAGTGTAAAATAAAATAAAAATAACAACAAAAACCTAGAAAAACAAAATACCTGAAATCATCCTTGATTCAGCCTTTTTTCTCATGGAGTAAATCCTATTGGTTACATTTCCAGAATGTATTTCAAATCTGCCCAGTCAGGAGTAAATCCTATTGGTTACATAGGATTTACGAATCTCATGGGTTACATTTCCAAAATGTATTTCGGATCTGTCCTCATTTCTCCTTCTCCCTCTCTCAAACACTAGTCTAAAACCCTATCGAGGAATTTCCTCTATTATTCGTTATCACTGTGTCCTATTGATTTCCCTTATAGCAATGATTTCCCTTATAACAATCTGTAGTTAATTACTCTGCATATTTATGGTCTCTCCTGCTAGAATGTAAGATCTCTGACAGTAGGGGCCTTGTCTGCCTTGTTCTCTGGATTCTTAGTTCCTGGCACTGTGCCTCTCTCATGTAAGCACATAAGTGTATTTATGGAATCCATTTAGTTAAAAGGTGGTTGCCTACTAAGTGCTCTTCTAAGCCCTGATAATATATCAGTGGATAAAACCAAAGTCCCTATCTCGCCTTCATTTAGGTTTTATTTAATGGTAATATATTTTCAACAATATACCACAATGCACAGTTGAGCTCAGGGAGTGTATTGCATGTGCTAGGCTCTCTGAGAGTCTGCATGCCCCAGTTTTAGAAGCATGGGCAGAAGATATGTGGGAAGCAGTGGCTCCAAGTACAGGCCGACCTGGGGTTGGGATTGGTCTTATACCTCATACTGGAAGAGTAATGTGATATTAAAAAATGAGTTGGGTGTACAGTGGAATTTCATGTAGTCAGTATTTACAAGCCACATGCTTGCAGAGAAAATATTTGAAACTGTAAACTCCATAAGCTTTAGAATCCATTTGTTTCCATTTCTTTGATCTGATATAGACAAGTAATTTCCTGAAGAATATCTTCTCTTTCAAAGATGCTAACATATGGTTTGTGTTAAAGGGATTCTTTAGGAGAGCGTTACCCTTATGAAAATAATCGTTCACAGTTACTCTAGTTCTCTGTTTATGGAGACGTAAAATGCATTCCAGATGGAGGAGATTTTATGTAAAATGAATCTCTTGTAATGAAACTTTAAAAACAGGACTTCAATTTCAAAATGATTTTATCAGCAGTTACATCTTCCCTCAGAAAGGTTTAGTAGGAGTCACTTTCTGTATTTATGCAAATCTTTTTTTTTCCCCCCAAACTATTTAAGCCAGTTTGGCAATTCCCAAATTTATGTACCTTTTGATAGATAATTCGCCTCCAATAGTTACAGCTAGGTAAAGCTCTAAGTATCCTCCCTACTGCTTCGCTACCAGATTACAATGAAAGCAAGCCAGAATTCTGCACCCTCACATATACTTATTAGCAAGCAGACACTAAAAGCAGTTTTGTCAGTAAATTGAATGCAGCTCCTGCTCTCTCTTCAGTACTGTCACCTAGCCTTTCCCTAAAGATTTACTGAGGTGGAGGTGACAGTGTCAGAGACAGAAA
This sequence comes from Rhinolophus ferrumequinum, assembly GCF_004115265.2. Classification (NCBI taxonomy): domain Eukaryota; kingdom Metazoa; phylum Chordata; class Mammalia; order Chiroptera; family Rhinolophidae; genus Rhinolophus; species Rhinolophus ferrumequinum. The sequence continues at coordinate 10,501,062 of NC_046304.1, forward strand.
ATGGTCTGTACCAGGCAACCGCGTCTTCTGAATCAGTGGCTACAAGCAGCCATTTTTGAATCGAGCCCTAGACAGCCTTCCCAACACTTCAGCCTCCCTCCAGGCTTTCCAGAGTCTTAACACCTTGTTCATACCAGTGGGGCATTCTGTATGCCAATCAGTCCCTGTCTGTTAATGCCACTCATTTTACCCCAGGGATTTCTAATATCCATTATGCTAAGTAACAAGGCTACTTAGTTCACATGAAAACTCATCTTCTGGTGTAGTTCGGAGATTAGGATAGTGGAAGCATTTAGAGCAGCGCTCTGGTCTTTGGGTTAAATCCTAGCTAATTACTCCTAGAATGAGTTTTCGCATTTCGGGTAAATAGTTGCCCCTAGAATGGAGATTTTTAGTGGAGTACACATACATGGCACACTATGTTGACATGTTTTCAAGTAAACTGCAGATTTTTTAACAACTTTAAATACCAGATTAGGCAGGGGAAAAATATTTTCAGAGCATGAAACAAGACTGCATTGCCCCTGTAGTACATTGCTAACAATCTAGGTTTAATTACTACCGATTCATTATAATCACCCAGAAAAAGTTCCAGAAAATTGATGTTGATTCAGAAGGAAAAAATTCTTTAAATAACATACTTTTCTTATTATTTTCTTGACAGTATCAAAATATCCAAGTTGTCCTCTTACACCTCTTAAGTGAAATTCTTAATGTCTATTTTACTTATGTAAAGGATTACGTACGTAGAGGATTCCGGTTGTCCTTGCTGTCCAGAGCTCTAGCAGGAAGCTGGTATAGTCTCAGTTGTTCTTAGATCGGTACTCAGCATGTATATGGCATCAGAATGCGTACTCTATAATTCATTCATAATGTACTTGTCATATTTTTGTTTTTTCTTTGTTTTTGTTCTTTATGAGTGAAATTCTGGTTGAATATTCTGAGTACCATAATCTCACCTACATGGAAATCAAATACCGTGGAGTGGACATTTTCATCACAAGTTTCTTCACGTAATCTTTAAAAGATTAGAGGACCCATTTAAAGTAAAACTTCTTACTTGTTTTCCACTTTTGTATTATAGTAAAAATGTTAATTCTGAAAGAGTATTTATTACGTATGCAAGGAAAAGGCTTTTTAACTTACAGATTTTATTCCCTCCCCTCCCCCCCCCCCCAAGACTGAAGTGATTTCGTATCCCATGGCTTGCGTCTTACCTAATTTGTCAGGATATCCGATGTTGGGAGAATAAATAAATCCTAGACTGTTTGGGGATATTCAGTAAAGTATTTATTTTTGGTTCTGAAATTTCACTTTTTCATGCTGTTTGTCAAAGCGTTTGGCTAGATCTCGTGACTGTCTTACTTAGCACAGTGAACTCTAAGGTCTCTTGAACTTAGCATAGTGAGTTGATAATTTTCAACTTTTTAAAGATTTTTGTTAAAGTCTTTTCAAAAGAAAATCAATTCTAGAGCTTTGGCTTATGACCAAGATTTATTAGTGACTGTTGTTTTCAGAGATACTAGTTACTTTTGGGTATGTATAGAAGAAGCAGGGGTGGTGAGAGGCTTGGAGGGACACCTGACCCTCTCTACTTCCTCCCCACACTGCAGGGTTCTATGGCCCCATCCCTTTCCTCATTCTGTCCTCTTCTTTCATTCGTTACTCTTTGCTTGACCATTTTCAGATAGCCAAACGATACTCCTCTGGTACTAGCTATAATGGCTAGAACAACTATGGATCCCAGTTCTATGGCCCCATCCCTTTCCTCATTCTGTCCTCTTCTTTCATTCGTTACTCTTTGCTTGACCATTTTCAGATAGCCAAACGATACTCCTCTGGTACTAGCTATAATGGCTAGAACAACTATGGATCCCAGTTCAGAAAAGGAAAGGGAACTGATTTAGCTAGGAAACTGACGAGAAAATTAGATTTGTATGTTGGTGACTTTGTTTATCCAAGTAAGTGGCTACACGTCTAAATTATTTTGAGGCATTTCTTTTTAGGTTACCTGTTCAGAAGGCCCAAAATCTTCATTTCTTCTATTTCTCCCTTGAATCTGATTTTCTTTATATTTTATAATTTCCCATGAGGCAAGGGAAGAATAAATTCACTAAATCTGAAATGGAAAATATTCAGTTTTATAGTTTAAAGTTATTAGAGTTCAAAGTTATCATTATAATAACTTTGTCTTATTTCCCGAGTATTTTTTTGTTTAAGGAATTTTGAACTTCTAACTTGAGGTGGTAAAGGAAATAGTATAAGAAGTTGAAAGGTTAAACAGTATGTTGATATATACGTAATAAAGAAATTACACATGTTGAAATCTGAAAGTTTGTATTTCTATGTAACGAATTTTTTTAAGTGAAACATTTTCTTCAGTAAGGATTAGGTGATACCATATGATTTTGAGTAACCTTTCTGGAGTGTTAAAATAATAAGTTTGAGAAAGTACTTCCTTGAACAGTTATGTTGACAATGTATTTTTGCAGCTTTGAAGTAATAACATTGTCTACTGTCCCTTAAAATGGCAATTTTTTATTAACTCAATGAGGTATTGTATAGATAATACAGCTGTTTCAAATTTGTAAAGAATTTTAACCCTTGGTATAACATCAGGACCAGATTTTAGTTTTTGAGTTTCTTTTTTGAGCAGTTCCAGCTATTCATAAAGACTAATAATTTTTTAACTTTATTCTTTCTTAGGGTCTTCTGAAGAACAAAGACAAAATTTACTTATTTTTTTATTTTTAAAATAGAATAAAATTCATTCTCTCCTATAATTACCACATGAGTTCATTGGACCGTGTTATAAATCTAAGATACATTATGGAGTATTAGTGATCATAATTTTTTCTGTATCTTGATACATTTTGCTATTTCATCATCCTAGGAATTGGTTCATCATTACTCATCAATTGTTTCCAAAGATGTTAAAAAAAAGACTAAAATAATAATAATAATGGAATTGCCTAGAAGGATGCTACAATAGTTTGCTATTATATTGCCCAAAGTATTGCATCATCTTTCGAGAAGGTATGTAAGAAGACTAGAGCCATCATTTTTGTAGTCTACTTTTAGCTTTCAGGGAATATAGTTGAAAAGTCACAAGTTTTCATTTTTCTACTCGTAGTGGCAAAGAGGAGTAAAGTAATAAACTAAAACAAAATATTAGATGAATCTGAAGATGAATGCAAGGAGACAAGTAGCTCTGTAGACTCTAATGATGACAGTGAAATTGATTCTATAAGTGAAGTTTCAAGTGATGATAGCCTAGAATTTTCTCAAACTCAAGAAGAATATATTTCTCAGGACAGAAAGGAAACAAGGCATTAGCAATCCAGTTAGTTATTCAATAGGAAAGACTTCCTTAGTCAGTATTTTACAAGAAGCAGCAGGGCCATCTGTTTTGCTAAATGGACATGGGGCAGTATTCTTCCATCTTGTGTGATGTTTGTCTACCACATTTTATCTGTTATGGTTTGTGAGTGGACAAACGCTGAAGGCAGGTGTATATATGCAAGTTATTGGAAGGAAGTAGAAATGAAAAAATTCATTGCGTTGACCATTCTAATTAGTGCTTATAACTAGCAATGACAATGTTTTACAATTATGGAGCAAAAAACTGCTTCCTCCCTTTAACAAAATGATGTGCTGTCAAAGGTTTTAAATATTCTTCAGGTGTTGCATTCTGACAATGCCAGAGCAATAATAAGTGAGGATGCTGTCAAAGGTTTTAAATATTCTTCAGGTGTTGCATTCTGACAATGCCAGAGCAATAATAAGTGAGGATGTATTGGCAGAAGAGAATGGAGGTGCCTGTAGTTGCCACTTTGAATAGCTGTTAGCCCAGAATGTTGTATCTCTTAAACATAATGGAGTTTTCCTCACAACTTAGAGGTTGAAATCAGATTGCAGTGTAGCAAGGACTACCACTCTTTGTAGTAGTTTTATTTTAAGAGAACTTAAAAATAAACAAACACAGAACCTCGCTTTAAAGTACCATTTAGCTTAAAGCAAACTAACACATTAGGTTGGTGCAAAAGTAATTGCGGTTTTTGCAATTATTTTTCACTTTTTAAACTGCAGTTCCTTTTGCACCAACCTAATACTTGGTAAACTATCAGTAAGACTGCTCGGCTCAGCTGGCCCTCTTTCTGTGAAGCTTTCCTCTGTGTCCCCATACCTCCTCTCAGGCCTTTGGAAGCCCCCACACCATGTTCTTCAAGTGTTGAAAGAGCACAGCCTCATGGTCCTCCTTCAGTTTGGGGGGGGCATGAGGTCAGCATCTCTCAATGCCATAAATACCTATTTGTGTAAAGCGGTTATTTATATAAAAGTCATATTTATATGACATCACAAGAGCCTGTCTCAAAAGGAAGGACATTTTTTCTCCCATTTAAGAAAACAATGCAAGCAAAACTTTCTTTCTTTCCCATAAAACAAAACTCACCAAACAAGCAAACAAATTGTCATTTTGGTTTTGTGACTCTAATTAGCAAGTTCTCTATAAAAGAAAAGTGCTAACTGCTCACTGCTGATTGTTAAGCAGCCTCTTCAAGGTGGAGTTGCATTGTCGTCTAGATGGAATTTAAATTCTTACCTCATTAAGTTTGGGTGGTATAAGATCAGTTTTTAGGCTAGAAGGCATGGCAGGTATTGGTGACTGATAGCATCCTAATTTCCCAGGGATGTTCCAATTTCATATATTCTAGTCTGTCGTCCACATATACTCAGTTATAAATGTTAGACCCATGTCCAGAGGTTTTTTTTGTTTAACCAGTGTTTTGATAATTTAGTATGTAGAGTGAGGAGCTTTGTATACATGCCTATGTGGGAGGTGGTAAGAAGCTATTTGTCACGAAATGCCTTTGCTTCCTACAGTAATCCTACTTACCACCTCCCTCTTGAACACTTTGGGGTTTAGTGGCATCTGAATCAGACCCTTCACGGAACGCATGTTTGTTATTATGGTGGCATGGTACCTTAGGTGTGTCAAACTAGCCATGCGTTTTCTGTGCAGAGCAAGGCTTTTAGATAATATAAAATAGAATACTTACCTTTTGGTGGGATAGAGTTAGAAGGACACTTTGGAAATGGTGAAGGTGAGAACCAAGAGGAGTGGTGAAGCATACTTGAGGTAGAGTCCTCCTCAAGCAGGAGATCAGTATTGGGGATCCCGCCCCCGCCCCCACCCCTCCGGCCGCCATGTTCCCCACATACATTCTCTTTTCACCTTGTTTTCCCAGCTTGGTTTTTTGTTTGTTTGTGTTTTTTTTAGTTCTTAATGAGGCTCATAATATTAAAAAACATAATGGGTTATTGATTTTAATAAAGTACCCTCTTTTTTTCAGTTTTCAAAATCAGTATTATTGAGGTATAATTTACATGTAATAAAAATGTAGTTCAAAATTTTCTGTGGTAGCATTCTAATACTGACTACTGCTTTTTTCTGCTTAAACTAAATATTTATACACTAAAAAACTAATATTGGAAAGGCAAGAAGGGAACCAAAATATGGGTAAAAGAATGGGCAAGTTGAGAGAAGAGTGTGCAAACCAAGATTTTTCACCTTAATGAGGAAGTAGCATGTTTAATTTAATATGTTTATGGTAAATGTAAGGAATAAATGTTTAATTATATTTTAAAAATTGGCATTTATCTAAGGGCTCCGAAGATGCCAAGATATTGCCCTTGATTGGTTTTTAAAATTAGGTTTATTGAGTTATATTTTGCATACAGTAAAATTCACCCTTTTTAAGTGTACAGTTCGATGAGTTTAGACAAATGGATATAGCAGTATAACTAGCACTTGGGTCCAGAGAGAGAATATTTCCATTACTCTAAAAAATTTCCTTTTGTCTTTATGTAGTCAGTTCCCTCCTTCTACCTCTAGCACTGATAACCACTGATCTCTTTGGTCTCTAGTTTTGTTTTCTTTAGAATGTCAAGTAAATGGAATCATATAATATGTAGTGTTATATGTCTAGCTTCTTTCACATAGCATAATGCTTTTTAGATCCATCCATGTTGTTGGGTACATCCCTGGTTTGTTCCTTTTTATTGCAGAGGAGTATTTCATTGTGTGAATATACCATGACTTCTTTTCACCACTTAATGGACGTTTGGGTTGTTTCTATTGAGGGCTATTAAGAATGAAGTGGCTATGAACAAGTTTCATGTGTGAGTTTTTGTGTGAAGACATGCTTTCATTTCTCTTGGGTGACTATCTAGGAGTGGAATTGCTGAGTTTTATGCTAACTTTATGTTTAATTTTTAGGAAACTAACTTTTCCAAAGTGGCTGTACCATTTTGCATTCTTACTGGGGTTGTATAAGAGTTCTAGTTATTCTATATCCTTGATGATCTTTCTTAAAAATTTTAGCCATTTTAGTAGTTGTTTAGTAGTATCTCATTGTGCCCATTTTAGTTTGCATTCCCCTAATAATTAATGATACTGAGTATCTTTTTATATACTTACTGACCATTTACATATCTTTGATGAAATATCTATTTAAGTCTTTTATCCAATTTTTTATTGGGTTGTTTTACTGTCAAGTTGGAAGAGTCCTTTACTCTGGGAACAAGTCCTTTATCAGATAATGTGTCTTGCAAATATTCTTTGCCAGTCTAAGGTTTCTCTTTTTCTTATCTTTATGGTGTCTTTTGAAGAACTACAGTTTTAAATTTTGACAAAATCCAGTGTATCGATTTTTAATTTTTATGGTTCATGCTTTTTGCATTCTACGTAAGAAATATTTATCTAACTTAAGGTCATAAAGATTTTCTCCTGTTTTCTTTTAGGAGTTTCATAGTTTTAGCCCATACATTTAGGTCTATGATCTACTTTGAGTTAATTTTTGTATGTGGTGTGAGGTAAAGGTCTCGGTTCTTCGTGTTTTATTTTACATATTTTTCAAGCACCGTTTATTTAAAAGATAGATCATTTTTCTGGTAAATTCCCTTGGCACCTTTGATGAAGGTGAATTGACTGTACATGCAGGGGCCATTTCCAGACTGTTCTTTTCCATTGATCTGTACCGCTATCTTATACCAGTAGCACATTGTCTTAATAAATTCATAGCTTTTTGAAATTGAGTAGTGTGAGTCCTTGAGCTCTGGTTCTCTTTCTCAAAATTGTTGTGACTGTCCTAGGTCCTTTTCATTTCCCTGTAAATTTTAGAATCAGTTTGTCCATTTCCACAAAGAAAGCGCTCCAATCCCTTGACTATTCATATGATGAATAATAGTAATATGTTCACTAGTATCAGTCCTTCTTCACTGTTGTGGAATAAACCATTCCTGATCATTGTGATGTTTCTTTGTTTTGCAGTGTTTAATTTGGCATTTTTTATCTGTATTTATAAGTGAGATATTTGCTTTTATTTTGTTTCCCTTTTTTTAATGATGTCTTTACCTGTTTGGGTATTCAGTGTTATGTTAATTTTATAATATGAATTGTGAAGTAATCACTGTTTTCTGTTTCCCTAAAACAGTTATGTAGTAAGGCAATTAAATATTCCTTAGGAATTTGCAAAACTATTTCATTATTTTTTATGATTATAGTCTGTTCAAGTTTTCCCTTATTTTGTTTCTTGAACGGATTTCTGTTTTCCTAGGAAATCATCTATATTCAGTTTTTCAAATCTGTCATTATAGGGCTGGATATAGTGTCCCTTTAATGCTATTAAAAATCTCTTAGATTATTTGGAACAGCATTTTTAAAGTTCTAGATGATTAGGGTTTCATTTTTATTATGTTACTATGTTATGTCCAGAAAGTTACCCTATCCTATTGTTACTGTTTTGGAGTTTATTGAGGCATTTTTTTCCTTTTTGTTTTTTATTGTTGTTATTGTTTTTATTTGAGGCAATATTTAAGATTCGTTTTTGTAACCCATTCATGGATATTTGGCAGGGCACGCTGACTTTTTATTTTATGATAATGTTCAGATCCTCTATGTCTTTATTTTCAGTTTTCTTTTTATTTTCAGGGCAAGTTTATTCGGATCAACTTTGATGTAACTGGCTATATTGTTGGAGCCAACATTGAAACATGTATCCTTTTTAATAATAGTATAATCCAAAATAGAGAATTATTTCATCTTCCCACGGCCTCACGACAACCCTTTGTGATATCATTCCCATTATCAAGATGATAAAACTTAAGCCCAGAGAGATTGTGACTTGGTCAAGCTTTTTCAAGTACTGAATATTAACTCCAAAGTGGTGGGGTTTTTTCATTGTTTTTGTTTGTAACAGCAGGTCATAACCTCTTCACAAGGCTGGGGAAGCAGAGAGTCCACTGAGGTGAGATTACCTGTGCATCAACCCAGGAAATGTCTGTGTGGTGTAAGAACTTTTAAATGAATATTGTTGTTAGCCTGTTTCTTAGCATCTACTTCTCATATTCAAAGGTTTGGCATGTACCCACTGAAATAGCCTTGGAAAAGTACAGAGTTAAAGCAATTTCAGTTAGTGGTAAGCAGAGTAAAACTGGAGGAAAAAATGTCAAATACATAGAATAATTGTAAGAAATATCACATGCGTAGAATGGCCTTAAGAAATGATAGGTCTATACAGAATTATTTGAGTAAAGAGATAATAAACTAGAAATGATTCTGAATTGATAGTGTGCCAATTAGGAAAGCTGCAGATGATAATTCTCTGATACTTGTTAGAATAATCTCCAGTGATAAAAACACATTGTTTCTATCCCTCAGGTAAAGGATAAATCAAAATTTGCCTGTTAATTCACAACTGTATTTTATGTCTCTAAATACACTCAGAGCCAGAAAACACAAGAGACACTTGAAAATGACGGGAACAAATCTAGGGTTTCTTCATGTTGGTCAGCTATTCACATGAATGTATTTTTCACCTAGTGTGGAAGATGTGTTTGGGATAGTGTGATTTAAAATTTAGGCTGTTTGGCACTTGCAGAATTAATTCAGTTGGTGGCTCCAGGGAAGATTTGCTTCAAAAGTGGCAATCATCTTCCAAAGCAGTGAAACTGAGCGTCTGTGAGAGGCCAGTGTGACTGTCGACCCAGAGACACACCAGGAGCAGCAAGACTCAGTAAACAGAGAACCCAAACAGGTCTCAATATGCACTCCGAATACACAAGCAGGTGTGCAGCACTGTGGACACGGGAGCTGACTGGGGGTGAGCTGCTGCCCCAGGGGGAGCCCAGGCAGCAGGCTGTAAGTACTAGCAGCAGTGGGTGTCCAGAGCAGCGAAAGGAAGGCCGGTCGTTCACCTACCAGTAGTCATAGCTGTCTCAGGACATTATTTAGAACACTTATACGAGGTGATAGATGGCGAGTGGCCAGCACCACTTACAGGAGCCTTTCTATAAAGCAGGGCTCTCATGGGTAACACGGCGGTTAAGCATACATTTTGGAGCCCAACCAGGTTTTGATTCCTACCTCGACCATGTATGTATTAGCTTTGCTCTTTGAAGTAATTTCTTTATGCCTTGGTTTCCTTATTTGTAAAATTGTAATAATAATTCTGATGTAAGGCTTTTCCGAGGCTTAAACAACTCAAGTCCAGTTTGTATAGATTCCTACAGTTCCTTGTATAGTGCTGTGTTCTTTGAATATAATTCAAATTAGGAGTAGGGTAGGGTGGAGGGGGTGAGGGAAGCACGGAGCTTTAAAGCTCCCTCCCAGCTCAGTGAATCTAGTAGATAATGAGAAACACAAGTTGTGTGTATGTTCTTTTTTCACTTACAAAGTTTAACCATTTAGAATGGCCATTTGCAGGGTAGTTTATAGATATCAGAGAGAGAAAAGGTTTCACGAATTAAATTTGTATAGACATGGAAAGAGGGCCCCCTTTTCAATTTAATCCTTAACCGTCTTTGCTCAGACCTTCTGGAAAAATCTCGTGCTGTTCGTCAAGCAAAAGATGAGCGTACTTTTCACATCTTTTACCAGTTGTTATCTGGAGCAGGAGAGCACCTAAAGTGTAAGTTCCAAAGTTTTTTACTATTTTATGTTCATTTGAATATCTTTTTTAATATTAAACTTTTTGAAAGAGAGACATTTGGGGAAACAGTAGTTTCATACACACACATTGAAGTTCTAGCTGGTTTAATTGTGAGAGTAAAATTGAACTTCTATGCCATGGATTTAAGTGGCAGGTGTATGTGTGGTGATAATATTATTGCGTATCTTTTTATTTCTTTTTAAAAATACTTAAATTAGAAGACATGCATTTTTGTAAAGTTCTGTTTCAACATTTATCAATATAAAAGAAAAAATAAATTTACTAATAAAATTAAGTTGAAGAGATATTTTTATTCCTAGATTTACAACTGAATATATACGTATGCTTCCACTAGTCCTAGAGAGAACCTGTGGTGGATTTTCATTTTTCTTGTTGTGAATCACAAAGACTGGAAGCTTGGGATTGGGCAGGGTAAAATGCAGAATTCTGTTCTGGGTCAGAAGTTTGCTAGATCGAAAGTATATGAGGGAGAAAAGAAGGTGTACAACTTTCCAATTTCTTCTGAGTCTCAAATTCAATGCTTCTTCTCTATGATTTTTATATCTATTACCTAGATATCACAATTGATACGTGCACAGTAATACTTTTCTCATCGGAGATAAGCTTTTGCTAACCACAGAAATCTGTAATAGTATTGAACCTGGAAATTAATTAGAAAAAGACCTGCAAGGAAAAAAAAAAGCAAGTATAAATAGAACCAACAAGAGACTAAAAATTCAAGATTATGCAGTATGTGATACTGAAGAGAAGATAACCCTCAGGCTTTCAGACTGGTGATAGCTCTGTAATAGTAATGATCAAAAAATAAAATCAAAGTGTGAAAAGAAAAATACAGAAAAAGAAAGCAATCAGTACCCAGCAGAAGTTAAATGTGATGCAGGTTAGAATTAAGAGGTGGGAGTGATCAGCAGAAATTCTCTGCAGGAGAGTGTTACAAAGAAACCTGGGAGCACATGATAACATCTCTTATAGGGATAAATAGCCCTGTTTTGATCCCTCCTGAGAACATACTTCTACTCTCAGAGAACACATTTATCGAAAGAGTAAGTTAGGTTCTCTCTAACTCATGGGTCCTGAAGTACAAGTAGTCAATGGGGGTATCCATTATAATATTCTGCCATAATATTGTATGTTGCACATCACCCTCCAAAGCAAAAGTACCACTGAACAAACTGGCTTGGAGAAAGGGTTTCTCATCAGGGCATTGGCTGTGCTCAGGACTTGCCTGGTCCATATTCCACACCTTCTACATCTGGGTCTTCAATTGAAGTCCATGTAGACTTGTATTGACTCTGTAGTGTTTGCTATAAGATAGGAATATACCATATGGGTTTAAAAGCTTTCCCCCCGAAAGATGGCTAAAATATTTAAATCTGAAAACAATAAGGTTTGGTTCTCTGGAAAAGTTACATCATTTCCTCACTATCCAATTTCAAAGATATCACATAAGCCACTGTGCCAAAAACTCCATGTGAGATTTTTGCAGTTTACATCATAGCTTTCCTTGCTTGATACAGACGACAGAAAACTGTATATGTTTGTGTATTTAACATGACTATATAAAGAAAAAAAACGCGTGGAGGTAAAAAGTGTGTGGTGGTAATGGATTGAGGGGTGAGCCATTGTTCTCCTGGGATGTCAGTCCAGTCTGAACGTGGTGTGCTTCAGTCTGTTGATGAATGTTCATTAAATTGTATTTCATTCTATTTTCTTTTAGCTGATTTGCTCCTTGAAGGATTTAATAACTACAGATTTCTCTCCAATGGCTATATTCCCATTCCGGGACAGCAAGACAAAGATAACTTTCAGGAGACAATGGAAGCAATGCATATAATGGGCTTCTCTCATGAAGAGATTCTGTGTATGTGGGATTTCTCTAAGATTCTGATTCTCATTTAAATAAGACCTAAACTGGGGGTAAATAACCTAAACTAGAAAACGATTGAGAAACTAATGCGAACTGCCTGTGATTTTTATGAAATCCTGAGATTGTATCTTACTGGAAAGTTTTGTACAGCTAATTTTTAGCACAAAATAAATTAGAATATGTCTCTCCTACATTTTGATTCAATATTTTTATTAATTTTTTTTCTTTTTATATCGATACAAAGCAATGCTTAAAGTAGTATCTTCAGTGCTTCAGTTTGGAAATATTTCTTTCAAAAAGGAGCGAAACACTGATCAAGCTTCCATGCCGGAAAATACAGGTAAACTGACGAATGCTGATTTTATTTCTTATACTTGGTTTGTTGTGTTCTCCAAGAACGCATTTCAGTGCAAACATAAAAAGGACTCGAGAAGCATTAACACGAGACTCTCAAGAACAGAGTGGCAGCCCTACGTGCCTCCACGAGGGCCAATCTGATTTAATAAATGAGGGAAGAGGGTGCCTGTGGGGCAGAAAGTGGCACTGGAGATCCCATAGCACTGGGCAGCAGGAGGAGGGAGGCAAGCTGCGGAGACCACACCGCTGATCTGAAAGGAAGTGGCAGCTGCTGACTTGTAGCCAGTTTTTACCTGCCCAGGAATGTAGGCCCAGACTATGTCTTTCATGGCCTTGACACTTTTAAAGAATAGTGGGCAGTTGTTTCAGAAAATGTCCCTCAGTTTGGGTTTGTTTGATGTTTCCTCCTGATTAAATTCAGGTTATGCATTTTTGGTAATATCAGGTGATGTCGCGTCCTGTTGGTACATTGTATCAGGAGGCTTTTTGTGTCCATCTGTCTCATTATTGGTGATGTTCACTTTGACCACTTGCTTAAGGTAGTGTTTACCAGGTTTCTCCACAAACAGGAATGAGATTACTGTTTCCCCTTTGTAATAAGTATTTGAGGAGGTAGAGAAGGAGGGAGACACTTGAACGAAATAAATCTTGTTTCTCACTAGACTCTTTGACCTACTAGTTTTAGCATCCATTGATGATTCTTATCTGAAACAAGTATTGCTTGTGGTGTCTCAAGTGGTGATTTTCCGTCTACATCATATTTTTGTATTTATTCCCTGGAATTCTACTGTAAAGAAGAGCTTTCACTTTTTCATTCATTCAGTTATTTATTTATATCTGTATAGACACACATGGATAATTCTATGGGTTTATAATCCATACTATCATTTATTTTTGTCCTTGATTTGGCCATTAGGAGTTGGAGCACCTTCAGGTTAGCTCCTAGGTTATTTTGACATGTTCCCTCTTCCCACCCCCCGCCTTAAGCAATTTCTTTATAGCACAACAAAATGTACCAGGTTCATTTTGTATTTTCATGGCCCTAGAATTGGCCATTTCTCTACAGTTTCTTGATATTGAAGAATGATATTTAGCTACCAATATCTGGGTGCTGGTTGTGCTCAGTGGTACTAGGGTCTCATTGTTTCTAAGTCCTCTCAGAGGACAAAGCAAGGAGAGACACACACACACACACAAACACACCTGTTTGTTCCTATCTACCTCTATCCTTTCCCTTCCTCCATTCTTTCTGCCCTGTTTCCACCCACCCCCCTGTCAGAAATCAATCTCGTTCGTTTCTTATCTGTTCTTTGAACTGCACTTTTGAGCCTTGCTGTAAGTGTTTAGCCAGCCAAGGTGCCAGCTCTCCATAAGAGGAATGAGTTTTGATATGTTTGTTTAAACATTTAGCCACATTTCTTTATAATAACATCATAAAGCCAAAGTTGTACTTGCCCAGATGACCAGTAAATTTTGTATTTCCTAGTTTTTAATTAATGATTGTGATTCATTTTACTTCTGGAACTTTTTTTTACTAAGCCTGGTCCGTTGAAGTAGATAGTCTCAGGAAGAAGAGTAAGACCCAGAAAGAAGAACGTGTATCATGCAGAGAGATGTGTGCCTCAACATTTTAATGGCCAAAAGGGGAGCTACCTTAAAATATTCAATAGAATGAAGTAAACCAAGATATAACCACACTGTGAAGTATATTTTTAGCTGCTAAAATGATATTTATCATGATACAAACCAAAGGCTGTGGGCGATATGCCTTTTGTACTTCTTTGTATTTTTTAACTTCCCATCTAATACATATACACATGCATTCGTGCATTAACTAATAGGAGCCAGGATCTAGCGGTCAGGGCAGAGCAGTTGGGAAAAGCCAGTGAGAAGAGTGTCAAAGCAAAGGAAGTGCTCTCTGAGGCACAGCCTACCCGCCCAGATAAGCCTCCTGATCGGTTGCCAACAATTAGCCTGGATCAGGGTGGTAGGATAAGAACTTAGGTAGGTTATACTTCTAATATAACTCAAAATGTGCTTACCCTTAGAGAATTTTATTGTTATTTTAACAATTCAAAATTAATTCTAATAAGTTGTACACTTCTTGGACCTTGGCGATATTAGTGAACTTTTGGTGAAGTAGGTGCCCTAATGCCGATGAGAATCAAGAGTAACAAAAGTAGCAGCTATTTATTGAGTGCTTCATGTTAGCCACGTAATCAAATAATGACTTTTTCAAAACTTAGATTTCTTGCCTACTAAAATATGATTAAGATCATTACATGAGCACAACCAGTTATCTATGGTACAAGATAATTGAAAATACCATTTTTCTCATTCTTTGTGTTATCCACGGGTTCTAAGACTCAGTAACTTGCCTTCAACTACCCAGAATAAGTAATTTCTGGCTAACCATCTCTTATAGCCTAAGGATGAGTGTTGTTAATTTGAAAGGATGAAGGTATTTTTCATCAGACCTGAAACTTGTCTAACTTTAAGATTCTTTAGTTAGTTTATTTCTTAATACAAGTTAATGATTACCAGGGTTTTTCAAGTGTTTGTTGAGTATATTATGACTAGATCATAAATAGGAGTCTAGTATTTAGGAGACTTTTTACACTCTAGTTGCACAGAAGCTCTGCCATCTTCTTGGGATGAATGTGATGGAGTTTACTCGAGCTATCCTTACCCCGCGGATCAAGGTCGGCCGAGACTACGTGCAGAAAGCCCAGACCAAAGAACAAGTACGTTTTTCGTTAATTACGCATTTGTTTGAATGATAAACCGTGGTCAGAAGACCTGATTGGCATGTAATTCACCGAATCAATTAAAGCTCTGTGATAAGGATGTTTCTTGGTACTAATTGCGTTTTTTTTTTCTCTTAATACATTTTTTTCTTTTTTAGAAAAATTTTAAAGGTGCCTTTTTAAAAAAAAGGAAATTTGAAATACCACCTTGAGTTTTCCCGAGGGAGATAGATTATCCAGAAGGACAGAGCTGTGTTCTTCGGGAGCCTGCCCAGCAGTGGGGCACGCTCGCGCTGCTCCCTTATCCCTGTGTGGGTGGCCCAGCCACAAGAATATAGGAGTCAGATCCACCCGTTTCATGGTGGACTCCCTTCAGACTCGGAACAGATATGCTATACAGAACCCCAGGAGCATAGGGAGGGGTTTATTTTTACCGGGCATCTTCACCCTTCCTCTAAATCAGTTATCTTCAGTTTACATTTAGTTGTACTAACATCCTCTGTTGATGTGTAAAATTGAGATGGGATTAAGCAGTAAATGCTATTTCTGGTTTCTTGAGCACTGTAGAACATTAAACTCCATATAACAGCTATTAATGCTTTGTTGAGATCATTTCCAGAATAAAAGGTTGGTGTTGTGTAATTATAGGCAGATTTTGCAGTAGAAGCGTTGGCAAAAGCTACCTATGAACGTCTATTTCGTTGGCTCGTTCACCGAATCAATAAAGCTCTGGATAGGACCAAACGTCAGGGAGCATCTTTTATTGGAATCCTGGATATCGCTGGATTTGAAATTTTTGAGGTACGTCTCTCTCCCTTCTGCTCTTCCTTCCTTCTGCTTATTTTAACAAATGTTAATTAAGGCTCACTATGTACATTGACTGTGCTGTGCCAGGCACCAGAGATATAATGGTAGATAAGCAGGTACAGTCCGTGGTATTCTAGTAGAGAGTCAAACAATAAATGACAACCACTAAATTCTCAGATTTGTGAATAATGAAGTGAAAGGTGTGCTGTGCTAGAAAGAAGTGGGAGGCCATCTTTAGACAGGTGAGCCATGGAGCGTGTCGCTGCAGTGGTAACAGCATACCTGAAAGATGAGAAGTCCCTAGCCTCAGTAAGTTTTCCAGGCAGTGGTGCTGGATGAGAGAGAATTGTCAAATGTTAGAAATTGCTAGAAAGCCAGTGTGACTAGACGTAGCCAACCAAAGGGAGAGAGTAGCTGGAGACTGGAGTGTGGTATAGGGCAAAGAAGTAGGAAGACCGTTGAGGCCATTGGCCATTGTAGTGGACCAGGAGCCAGAATGATGGTGGCTGGTTTAGGAGTCACGAGTAGCAGTGTGAGATGGAGAAATGAGGAGACATAATGATCTCTGTTCTGAACATCAAACCATAAGAGTTGATGATAGATTTCAATATATTTTATTACTGATCTGACTAGATTTTTCCAAACACTTATTTACCATCAATCCATCAAAGGTTTGTAGTTATACACCTGCAAAAAAGTTAATAAAATGTTGGTCTCCTAAATATTTATCTTTATCTCTCCTTTGACAGGCTGACTATATAGTAAGGCGCAAATACTTCTTGGGATCAGTGTGCTACTTTGTCCACTATTGGATATTGAATTGTCTTGTTTTAAAATGAACTCCTTTAAAATTATAAGTCTATCCTAATAAAATCTGAACTGTTACTGGTATAAGCAGTTTCATAGGCTGAACTGCCACTACCACAATGAGAATTTGCTTTAATACGTATTGATTTGTAAGTAACTTTAAAATCATGAAAGGTGGCTAGGAAAATGGGCACAGTTCACAGAGGAGGAAACAAAAATGTCCGTAACTTAAAACTACATTTTTAAAAATCTGTCGCCTTCCTATATAGAAATAATCAGAAAATATAATGAAAGAAAAGATCCCTATTTCCAACTGTACAAGAACAGTTGAAATACCTAAGAATAAATTTAAGAAGAAATGAGCAAGATTTAGTTGAAGACAATTTTACAGTACTACTTAACAGAAAAATGTGTGTTGATGCTAAAAATGCAAGGCTGTTTATTGATCATTATTTGTCATGGAAAAGAATGGAAAAAGCCTAAATACCCATCATTAGGAGATTGGTTCAGTTAACTTCAGTATATCCATACAGTAGAGTATTATGCACCCATTATAAACCATCAGGCAGCTATATTTACTAATTTGGAAAGATTCCAAATATGCTAAGTTAAAATAAAAGAAAGTAATACACATTTATGAGTGCATAGAATATTTCTGGAAGGATCACAAGAAATAAGTGATAGTGGTTGACGGGAGGGAATCAGAGTGAGACTCAGTGCAATTCTTTGTACATTTTTAACTTTATACCATGCATTACCAATTTAAAAATTGGTTATTTTAAAATATAGTTGGTAGCTTAAATATGGAAGAAAAATAAAGATTTTTTTAAAAAAAATACCATCACACATAGTAGCCCAGGGTAAACAGAGAATAAGATTTCATAATCCTAAGGCAGAGCAAAACCATTTACATATATATGAATAAGCACAGTCGAGCAGCCTGCAAATGTTTATGTGGTTTACTAGAAATACCATGTTGAGCAAGCAAACACTGACCCTCCCTTCCTAGCATAACCTGATTCTAAAATAGTGAGTATCACATCTTCATGGGGGTGGAAGACTGGAATGGCTTTTCAGACTATAAATCTATTCCTTGGAGATTGATTACACCTGCCCTAATTGAAGATCGCTTTTTACAATGAAAGAGGTTATTTATGGGCACGAGCTTTCCTCGTGAACAGGGTGGAGGCAGAAAAAAGGTTGAGTACTTCTAATGTAGAAGGTGATTGCTTTAAGAATATTATACGTATTAATTGAAACATTCATTCATCAACAGCACAATAGAAAAAATGGGCAGAGTTCACAGAAAAGGAAACAGAAATGTCTGTAACTTAAGAAAAGATGCTCAAATTCACTTCATGAGAGCTATGCAGTATCCCTTTTGATATTGGCAGAGGTCAAATAGTTGGTAAGAGAAGGGAATGCTTAGCACAGCAGCTTGGAGCCTCACGTTTGTTGAGTGCATTTTGTTTGTCAGGCCTAAGTGGGATCTCAACAACCACCCTGTGAAGTACAGATTATTTATCACTGGAGCCATAGCCTAAGCAAAGAATAGAATGGGACAGTACCACATCCATCCTCTGGATGCCTCAAGGCTTAGAGTTGTGCTTGCTTCACCTTGCCCGTGGCCTTCCCAAGTCTCTTGTGTTTTTCATTTTCTCACTTTCTTTTTCATGTATTTCTGATTTCTATTCATTAACCACAATACGAATTATTTTATTTGTAGATCATTCAGTTAGCATACTGGGTCTATTATTTTCTCATTTTAGCTGCTCAGTAATGTGATGTGGCCAAATACCGTATGTAGTGTGTGTATGTGTGTATGCGTGCACGTGCATCGGAGAGATTGAAAGAGACTCCCTCAGTTTAGTCTCTGTCATTATTAGATAGAATCAATGTAGTTGATACCTAATTAATAATTCTTAATGAATTTTTTGATAAGTGGATGACTGATTATTCCTGTGTTTCCTCCCCCTCCCCATGTTTGGAAAATCGTTCTTCCAACATTTGTAGCTGAACTCCTTTGAACAACTTTGTATCAACTACACCAATGAGAAGCTGCAGCAGCTGTTCAACCATACCATGTTTATCCTGGAGCAGGAGGAATACCAGCGCGAAGGCATCGAGTGGAACTTCATCGATTTTGGATTAGATCTGCAGCCATGCATTGACCTGATAGAAAGACCCGTAAGAGTATTTACTTGCTATTTGGCTTTCAGCTCATATGCAAGCGGTGCCTTGAGTTTTTTCTTGGCATAATCTGAGACAAATTATCCTGTCTAATCAGTGTTCATTTTCTAATCTAAATTTTCTAGGAAGGTGATACTTTGATAAAATACCTATTTAAAAAGTAAGTAGCATGCCAGGAAGACCCTCCTTTGGCTCTCCTTTCTTACAGCCGTATTCCTGTCCTGGCATGTGTGAATACGTTGGCTAAGGGTCCCTGGTTCCTCACAGACTGCAGACACCGGTGGCAGTCACATTCACTTTCAACCCTCAGCACCTGTCAAAGGGTGTAGGGCTCCACCTGGCTAACTTCCTGGGCAATACAGGGACACTTCATTTAGCCAAAATTCAATCAGGTCATGTGAATCCATTTTTCAGATACTAACACTTAGCCTTCTAAGTACAAAGATGTTTTTACTTTGCCGGATTATTTATTTATTTATTTATTTAAAAAACTTTTTTTTGAGGTTGATGGGTTTTCAGGCAGATATATTTTTATAGCAATCTTAGCAAATATCAGATTTTTTTTTTTTTTTTGGTTCAGTGTTATGTAGAGATACATGGAACTATGTATAACTCATTCACTTAGGAAACTCAACTCCATATGACCTCAAACAAATATTGATGATTTGGCTATGTATTCCCTGTCAGTTAGCTTTTGCTCAACAAGATAGTAGCTTTGCTTATTTTATTTTGCTGACTACCAGAATATAGGAAAACTAAAGCATAATTAAGCATGTCATTACGTAAAGTTCTAATGCTAGTTCAGTAGGTATGTTTTTACAACAGCTCCGAGGTGTGTCTTGTGAGGTGCACTAGGCTTTGAAGCAGTGCTTTTTCGTGCTGCTGGGTCTCTGTTGGCTGCCTGTGCTCACCGTGTTTGAAGGGGTTGGAGGGCTGGTACCTACAGCCTAGATGTTACAGTACCTGTAGTCAGAACTGGGGAGAGGAAGAGCCTAGAAGACATTCGCCCGTGAGTGATGTAGTTATAGCACATTAAAAATTTGGAATTAAGGGAAGTAACACAATTTTCATTTGGCTCACGTATGGGAGATCATTTTACCTTTCAGGGCACTGTATCTGCTTGTTTAGAGCAGAACTCTAAAAGCACCTGTAATTGGAAGGAATCTGCTTCCGGGTACCTTACAGCATTATTGAGAAATAACGTGCAAGGTTCCCCAGTAGTAACAGCCAGTGAACTCTCATGTTCACGCCCACACCCATGTGAATATGTGTCCTTGCTGCTTTATTGCCCCAAAGAGTTGTTTGGGAATTTATATAAATAAGGGAATAGAATATTTCATATAAGTATTATTGATGACCATATGGTTTGTTGTTTGGGGTGCACATTTATATGTATCTGACACTGGAAGTCCTATGTTTTAAGAAAGTATTGACTGTGTATCTGCACTTATAGTTTAGGGTGGAAGTGAAGCCATCATAAGAGTTGCTAAATCAAGTCCTTGTCTGCAGGAAACATTGTGCTAAAACTCTTCCGAAGGGAAAATTATCTTTCCTATTTTTAAAAAGTATTTTTAGACGGTTTTAAAATCTGATGGTTTTGTGACCTTCAAATGACTCTTAGGAATATACATTCTTCTTAATGTTACTCAATTGTATTTCTTTTGCTTTTTTCCTCTAGGACAAAATACTTTGTATGCCATTTTTCTTCACTCTTACAGGATGCTTTTATTCTCAAAGTGAGAGTGGTAGGGGAAAGTAAACATTTCAACCTTAATGATTAGCTCACAGCAAAAATAGGTGAGGCAGAAAGAGTTTGATGGTCACATTTGTAGTATTTTGTTGGATTTCAGTTGTTTTGTTGGATTAGCAAAAGATCAAGGCAGCAAGAATGTATTAAACCCTCAATGACAGCCTGGAAATACAAAGATAGGGGGTGCCGTAGGGATGTGAGGAGTAGATAGCCTGGCCCTGGTCCTTGGGGACCTGATCTTGAAGCCAGAGAACAGAACAAAACATGGTCGTTAGTTCATTGGCTACATGGCTCCGGGGCTAAGTGATGCTCTGAATTTAGAGAAGGTAAAGTTCACAGTTGGCTGACAGTGTCACAGGAGGTTTCCCAGTGTGGATGTCGTGAAGGGAGTAGGAGAGCATTCCAGAGCTACATTCCAGAAATTAGCAGGTGAGCAATACGTTGATAGTGGTATTTTAGGAAAATTCTTCAGTCAGGGTGTTCAGAAAACATTGGAATGGAGAGGCTCTCCAGATATGGCTACATACTGAAGGGACTGAGCAGAATGAATTCTTTCCTTTTTCCTCACCCCTTCCCTGCTCCCTCCTTCCATCCTTTTCTCCCTCCTTTCTTCACTTCTTCCTTCCTATACTTCTTGTTCTTCCCAAAAAACCTTTAGAATATAACCTTTTATTCCTTGCCTGAGTGGTCCCAATTTAAAAGAGAGAGAACTCAGAAAGGGGAAGGAGGGAATTCAAGATTTAATGCTGCCTCACTCGTTACCTCAGCTGTGCTTTAGGATTACTTGATTCTACTTACCCATAGAAACATCAAGTCTGATTTTTAAAAAACACAAATTTTTGAAAACCTTGTAAGAGTTTATAATAGTAGGAAATTCAGCTAGACCATGTAGAATGATGTGGGATAATGATTCGTGGATGGTCCTTTCAAAATGGCGAGTGAGAACATTTTCCAGAAGGAAAATACCTAAAAAGCTACCCTGTGGTGGCACCTTCCTGTCCTGTGCCAGTCTTAACCTCATCTCTCACAGACCGTGCCCCTGCCCAGCTTGGGAGGAGTGGCAGTAGGTGGCTCCTGAGCTCAGAAAGCTGCTTACAAAACCCCTCATACTGCTTCTGGACTTAGACAGAAACATAATCTCCCAAACTTACAGCACTTTAAGAAATCCCCAATTAAAAGGAGAAGTGTTAGCAGAGAACTGGACATTGAAGGATGAAGTAAGAAAAATAAAAAAGAGACACAATAATGGATATTCATAATTATGCTGTCACTGAGTCATTTAGAAAAGTCATTTAGAAAAGATTAAATTATATTTGAGACCATATTTCAGAATTTAGAAAAATTTCCCTTAAAGGGAATTAAAAATGTAAAAATTATGGTAGAAAGATGGACGTTTTGCTTATCTTCATACTGATACGGAATTTCATTTCTCGGAGTTGTGAGGTGAACGGGGCATGTTGAGTTATCTGCCACTCTGAACCTTTGTTTCTCTAGGATTTCCTATTTCTAGCTGTCTTTGATTATAGTCTTTCAGCTGCTTTGAAACCCTGCAAGTTCTCCTAGGTAAAGGACCCACAAACTAGAAAGCCATGGAGGAAGGGTCTCAGTACTGGGGCTCACTGCACTAGTTGTCCTCAGCTTCTACCTGCTGGCATCCTGTTTCACCACCACCTTCGTCTGACCATACTCTTACATTATTTCATTTATATTTAACTACAACCTCTAGTTACTTTGTAAGCAGTATTGGTATAGAGCCTTCTCTCCCAGTAAATATTAAAGCCTTGTGAGTTAAAGAAAACTGATCCTAGAGATTTATTCAAAAAGCTGATACACCTTAGAATCAGTACAAATCTTGTATCACAAATTTGCCATATTTTCAGCATGGCGATGAATAATGACCCAGAAACACTATAAAATAGGCCATCGCTGTGTATATGTTTTATTTAGCTTTCTCGTGTTCCCTACTTTCTCCAAAAAGGAAGTCATTCCACTGACTTTTGAGCTTCCAGAGAATGGCAAGCTCTAGGCATTTTTTTAAATTGAGACATAATTCACATACCCTAAAGTTCACACTTTTAAAGTATACAGTTCAGTAGTTTTCAGTATATTCACGAAATTGTGCAACCATTACCACTGTCTAATGCCACAACATTTTCATCATCCCAGGAAAAAACTTCGTATCCATTAGCAGGCGTTCTCTATTCCTCTCCCCTAGTCCCTGGTGACGCTAATCTACTTTATGTCTCGAGGCTTTTTTTAGTAACTAGTTGAGTGAAATAAAAAATAGGCTTTCAAATGTTTATTGAAACAAATACATAAAGTAATTGATAAATTATTTCATCGCCTTCCATATATCCTACTTAATAATAGTTTTAAGTGTTTCACCAAGTATGAAGCAGTACAGACAATTTTATTTACTCGTCACTTAAACAGAAACTTAAATTGATTAGGATATAAAATGTCTGAAGCATTCCATCTAGCGGAGGTTTTTAATAATTTACGCATCCAGTCACTGAATATAAATAATCAGTTTCATCTCTCCACCTCCTAGTTCCTTTGTGGTGTCTTTTACTTGCTGTTTTTTGGGGGCCATCTGCTTGGAATTAGTTTACCTACAAATTACATATACGTGAGCTTAAGAGATAAGTTACACCCCTTGTCTCACCAGTACTTATTTAGCAGTTCGAGAGCTCAGTGTTTGAATTATAGATACGGTTTGGCCATTACCTTTGATCCTAGCAATTTGGTTGCCTTAGACCTTCATAAAACTCGAAGTGTTTCGTAAGTTAAACTGCCAAACCCAGTGAGGGAAAAAATCCTGGTATTTAAAGTGACGTGGAAAACTTGTCAGTTCTTACTGCCTCTCGTTATCAGGCTAACCCTCCCGGTGTACTGGCCCTTTTGGATGAAGAGTGCTGGTTCCCTAAAGCCACGGATAAAACCTTTGTTGAAAAGCTAGTTCAAGAGCAAGGTTCCCACTCCAAGTTTCAGAAGCCACGGCAACTGAAAGACAAAGCTGACTTTTGCATTATACATTATGCAGGAAAGGTAAGAGTTGAGGAACTTGATTTCCAAAAATACTGTGAAATTTTGCTGCATTCGATGAAGCTGGTAACAAAGGTGCTGATAAACATTTGTAAATCCTTGAGTACAGTATACACTACAAATGCATTGCCTTTGAGAAAACCCACTTTTTGGATTGTTTTGTGAACATTTTGGTTAAGGCCTAAAATGTTTCTTGTTTTGTGTTTGTTTTTCCATCTCACCACATCTGGCTCTGGTCTGGGCCAGGTGGACTATAAGGCAGACGAGTGGCTGATGAAAAACATGGACCCTCTGAACGACAATGTGGCCACACTCCTGCACCAGTCATCGGACAGATTTGTTGCAGAGCTTTGGAAGGATGGTAAGATTGTGCTGACGTTTTTAATTAAGCTTGGCCAGAATTGTTTACAATTAAGACTTAGATATGTGTATATGTATTTTACTTTAAAACCCTTTCCCTAGAGCAGGGCTGCCGTTATATCGGAATTTACCCACTTAAAGAATACTTGGATAACGAGACATCTGCCTTCTTGCTCAGATGCTATGGGGAATATGGAGACATTCTAGGCCCAAAGCCATAAAGAGCTATACATGTCTCAGGCCACCCTGGTCCCAGTTAGGTTGTAATCCAAGGGTATTGAGGCACAAAACCCGAGAAGCCCTGTGCATTTTCTCTGGGTTGCACACAGGTCAGCTGAGTTGCATCCTCAGTCACTTCCAGCCTTTCTCACACACACATAAAGTGGCTGATGTGCACACTCTGCATGTGTATCAGTTGTTTTTATCCCCATCAGTCCGCCTAGTTCTTTTGTTTTCATGAACCTTGAGTAAAGATTTTGGAGATTTTGTCATAGACTGGAAGGTTTTACTAGGACCAGAAAAACAAAATCTCTGTGTGTGTGTGCATAGTGGGAACCAGCATCTTCTAGAGCTTCGCTCTCACTGCTGCATTTCATCCTGGTTGTAGCCGCCCTCTGTGCGTGGCCTCAGGTCATGCAGGACCTTAGCCTCGATCTGACCCTTGCTAGGCCTTGACCCTGAGGCCAGGCTGAAGTAACCTGGCTCACGTCTGCTTTTCCTATAGCACCTCAAGACCTTGTAATCTAGCTGCCTTCTCAGAGGTAGAGAGAAAGAAACACAGAAAGCAGAAAAGAAGGGGTTCAGGCAATTGGCAACAAAGAGATAGAAGGAATGAGCATAGAGAGAGTGAGTATGGAGAAAGGTGACCATATCAAAGATAATCTAGGCAGCATGATGTAGTAAGTGTGAGCAGACGTGCAGGGGTGGGGTGCACGGCCCACATGCATGTGTGTGTCCTGCGAAGAGACCATGTGCCTAAAACTGTTTAAAAGGAGAGATTTGGGGAACAGGTTAGGTTTCCAACAGGTCACACAGAGGCTTTTAGGCTTTATGATTGGATGAATGTCTTCATCCAGATGCTGCGTGTTCACTGTTCCTCTCCACGACCCGGTGAGGCAAGGGAGCAGGCACCTCCTGGGGCATTTGCAGTGCCTCAGTAGTGGAGGGACTCCTGACCCTGTTGCTGGGAAATGTTAGAATGGGATAGGAGAAGCTGGAACTGGGGCGGGCAAAACGACTGAGCTCTGGTTGTCACAGGGTCCCCAGTGCTAGAAAGACCAACACTGGTGAGTTAGAAATGTGCTTGGAAAATGTCACAAAATGAAGGGAAAGGAGTAATGCTGCCCGTCACAAATACCTGCATTCTATCGGGAATCATTTCCGTTGTGACCGTATTGGGCACGATGTAGGTTAGAGTTAGACCCCACTCCCTCCTCTTCCTGGCACTTTTCTAAGATCTTAGCACGCAGGAAAGGGGGTGAGATATGCAGGCAGATTGTTGAGTGCCAAAAGATAACTTGTGGTGAATGCCGTGTGAATGGCACAGAATGAGCTATGAGCAGCATGCAGCAGGGACCACAAGGGACTGACTACCTCTTTCCTGGGGTGCTAAAGTAAAATGTCACGGAGGAGGAGGCAGTTTTCCTGGTTCTTGAAGGAGAATAATTTGCTGACATTTACTGAGTACTTAAAATGCTGGGCAGTTTTTCAGCACTAATTTACGTGCGTTCACGTCCTGATCCGACCTTAAATATTGAGGGGTGAGTAGGTTCGCATGAGCTCGCTCATTTAGGGACGGGAAACAGTTTTAGGAGTGAGGTTGGCGTGGGAGAAGAAGGGGGTGAGCAGATGCAACGGACAATCACAGTATGAAAGTGGAAAATCACAGCTTGGAATAAGTGTTCTGTTTGGGACACTGGGGCAAAAGGGTACAAGCAGGAAATGAGGCTGACCATGGAGAACCCTGATTGCTAGTCTCAGTGGATTTGATATTATTGAACAAATAGCATGAGTAGGTTTGTGAGCCCAAATAGTAATGGTATGAACTTGAAGAAGTAGAACAGGCAGTGCTTCGTTGGATGGGCTGGGGTGAAGGAACCTGGAAGGGGGGAGTCCAGTGTGAGGTGACTGAGGATGAAAGAAGTGGGCATGGAAGGGAATGCCTAGGAAAAAAGGAGCAGGGGAAACTAGGATTTTTACTACTAAAGCCTGAAAAACTGATTTTTCTCTTCATTTTGAATGAGAAGAGAGGCAGATATTTGGGGTAATTAATGACTATATAGTAAAAGAGATTAGGTCCTGACCTTACTTACTGGTTCTGACGTTGTGAACCACTTTTGACTCTTATATTTTAATTTCTTAACCAAAAATGATATTGTGGGAAACACCTATTGAGCACGTGACCCATTCATATGTCACATCACTATGTGTGTAACCATGTGCTTACCATGGTTATAATCTGTGAGATCCGTTTTGGAAATGAAGAAAGACATGGTCCTGCCCTCCAAGAGCTTATAATCTAGTGGAAAAGTCAGGGTACACACAGATGCAATCACAGGACAAAGCCAGCCTCTGTCTTATCTCCCAGTTTCCTTGGCTTCGTCCTTACACTTCCTCCTTTAATTCCATGTCTCACTGTCCCCAGAAGTGGGAGAGCCTTTGGCAGCAGTGGGTCAGAACTTTCAGGAAAGTGAAATCTGGCAGCAAGGGTGGAGGTGGGGGCTGCCATGATCCTCGTCACAGATGATGTGTCTTACGGGCAGGGCCATGTCTGGAGTATGCTCGTCTGCCTTTTTGTGCTTTCCATGTGCTTTCCACAGCTATGTATTTGATTACAGAAATGCTGAGAGAAGATGCTTGCAGCTTTGAGGAGCTGCTCCAGTCCCGGCCTGAGCCCCTGTCCATCTGTATTTAGTCACAAACTGCCTGTTTGCATAGCCTTGCTGTCGCCCTTGCCTTTCTACAGATAGGCGCTTGGGAGCATGTTTGGCCACTTTTGTCAAAGTAGGCTGAGAGAATGCTTATCTACCCCAAGTTTGACTGGCTGTGCTTGGTGTCTGCTCTGGAATATTCCCCCGTGTTTGCTCTCCTGATAATTTGCAGGAAGTCCTGTCGTCCGTCAGCTTAGGCGGACAGTATTCAGTGTCATCCGAGTGACAGGATCTCAGAGGTCACTCGCTGTTGGGGAACGGGCAGGCAGAGTGGCTGGCAATACCCTGTTTGTCCAATTCTGAGGACTGTGTGTTTCATACCTAAAGTCAGGGACAGGCACAGGCATTTGAGGAGGGTGCTAAGCTGGAGAATTCATCACTGTTTACTCTGGATGTAGAGACCTCTTGGGATAAGGGGAACTTTTTCTCTAGGAAAAGAAAATAGCCCTGGAAAAACATGCAATTATTTTTCCCTTTTTATAGCCGCATACATGAAAAAGCAGAAAATGGCAAGTGGACCGTGAATGTATGACTAGATGATATATGAATATAGTTTGCCTATGAAGGTGCAAAACATTTTGTGTTAACATAAACTGTGTGGTAGGGTTTTACAGAGTTTTCTCAAGGCCAAACTAGGAGAAATAAGATGTTTTGGTGGCAGCCCTGCCCTAGAGATTCACAGTGCCCTACTTTTTGCTAAAAGATGTTTTAGGATCTCTATACCAGCGGCACAGGACTTCTTGCCTCTTCTTAGGATTTATATACAGAAAGAAAAAACCCTAAAGATTGTGTTTTTATGTACATGTGCCTCTTAGGATATTTTCATGAGTAACGGTGTGACCAAGTATCAGCTTACTTATGATTTGAAGTTATTTTAACATTTTGCTACATTTTGCTAGCAACAGAACTTGAATTTTGTTTTCCTTAATGGTAGTTACCTATCTGTTAGTAATTTGTATTTGAGGTAAATTATATTTCCAAAATCGGTACTGGAAGTAAAATTACACAGCAGTGTAAAAATTTGACAGTAAAAGCGACTACTGTATACATTTGCCAGAGTGCTCTAACTTACCGCAGCATTGTCCTGATTTGCTCATGACAAGATAATTTTATGAACGACAAGTCAAATAGTTTACATTATTACTTGTAAAATTTCATCCTGCACTGACATGGGGTACTCCTTTAACATTGATGTGATAATGCTCACACCTGGAGTTGGGAATGTGCTCTTTTGATTCAGATTAAGTTTGCTTTATAAAGGACTTTGTCCAAATGTACAAATTCTCTAAAACAGTAATGTTTGCATGGGATCTGCCCGGGATTAGCTACTTTTGTAGTCAGATTTCAAAGTTTACTTGTGATGTCAAATGTCTTTCACACTAACTGAAGTGTTTGTGTATTTGCTCTTCTGTCCTGTTTTTGCTGTTTCTCTGCTTTAGAGATTCAGAATATTCAGAGAGCTTCTTTCTATGACAGTGTTTCTGGTCTTCATGAGACACCAGGTGAATGTACAAAGCCTGTAGGTCTTCCGAAACAGAAGGGTTATAAGCCCACAGGAAGAACTTGCGGTGGGGGCTGGCAGGGTGGCCGGGGAGGGCAGGGTATAGTGGGCGTGGGGCTGGTTTCTGGGTTTCTGTTTTTGTTTTGCTCATAGACCTGCATGAACCTTTCATTTCATGCTCAGTTTTATTATACTTCAAGGCAACTGTTTGAGTGCATAAACAATTCAACTGCTGCTGCCTACACATTGCTTCTTATTTTATGCATAGCACTTAGAGTACTGCATATTAAAAGGTATGTCACTACCTTTTCCAATAGTGCCATTTTGATACACAGTCCTCTGAGGGAATTGTTAGGAATTGATCTACTGTAAAGTCTCCTTTGTCTTTGAGTTGCCTTCAAATTTTCAACTTTAAGAAATTCCAAAGAGGAGTTTTTTCTTTATTTAAGTCATTAACATTTTATGAACAAATAACTACATTTTTACCTCACATGTGTTGGTCTCATCATTATACCTTTTGTTTGGAATTTATGTGCATATCTAGCTACTTGGTTTTTTCTTTTGTACTGAGGATAATGAAACTATCAACAAGGCTTGATATGTGCAAGGTGAGACTAAGATAGAGTAGAATTTGTACATTGAATGTGAAATTGAGCTCCAAATGCATGGGTCTTGTGGTCTGAATCCTAGCCTGTTTTAAGATACAGGCTAACCCTGGCCGGAGGCCTCCCCCAAAAGCCCAATACAAAATGAATATCACCCAGCCTTCCAGTTATTTAGTAAAATTATCAAGTAGTGGAATCACATTCATATTATAAAATTTCCTTTATAATTTTTAGAACATGATAATGCTGAGATCTAAATTCATCTCAAAAGTGTTTTGTTTTTGTTTTTTAATATGTTAAAGGAATGTGCCCATTTTCATTCAAGTCAAGATTCCTGCCATCAATTCTAGTTCATAGCCTATGAAAGTCGATTGCAGCATTGGGGAGGGGGAGCAAGGGAGGTGATTATCCTGAAGATTATTCCATGAGCTGGAATGAATATGCCACAGAAGAACTCCGAAGGAAGAAGTCTTCATACTCAGTCATCTATGGCCTGGGGGAGCACTGACGAAGTTGAGGAAGTGGGGAGAGGAAGAGAGAGCTAGGAGGCAGTTTTAAGCTTATGGTCTGTCTGAGTGAGACTTGTGCTTTGTTAAAAGGTTAGCGCTTGATCCTTTAGCCGTTCTCCCAAAGTAGAGTGCTTTCTTTAAGTTAATTTCCTTTAACTCGTTCAGATTTCTGATTTCTTAAGAGAATTCCAGACTGTGAGCTCTTTGACAGCCAGGACAGTGCCTGCTGTGCTTACTGTCATTTCCTCAGCACCTGGCGCAAAGTCGGCACAACATAAATTAAGTCTTTGCGTGAGGGAATTGATGGGTGCGTGAGTGTCCCACACCCAGTTTTCAGATGCAACAGCTTTGCCTAACATGCCCACGGCAGCCTTTCCCTCTCCTACAGCATAGATGCTCTTTCCTGTGGGACCATGATCTTCAGAGTGTATGGCTCTGTACCAACAGGATCAAGGACACAGCAACTCTCAGATGGCATCATTCTGGCAGGGAGTAAGCCCATTCACCTCACCACATTCTCACTTGGCACTGAAAATGTGCCTGGTTCTGTCTCTTGGTAAGATGTCCTTTGGTTGAGTTACTCAGCTGAAGCAAGTGTCCGGGGGCTCCATCTCTACTTCTCCTTAGAGGTCTTTCTGTGCATCATGTCTAAATATGGCCTTCGAAGTCGTGTATAGTATTTCTACAGCACAATGTTTTTCTCCTCAGTATGTGTTTATGAATTCAAACTCCAGGGAATGGTAACAGGTTTTAAATGAAAACAGGCTATGGTATGTTCACTGATTTCTCGTAAGACGATGTATGAAGGAGTTCCCAGGGATCCAAATTATGATTGTCTTTGATGCTCACATGTACTGAGCATCTCTCTAAGTGAGATAACACAAAACGAATATGGACCCTGTGCTTCTGAGCACATTCATCATGTTAGGAAAACAGCATTATGAACACGAGGCAGCCTTTTGAGGATAAAAATGGGAGACGGGGGTAAAAAGAGGCTTCCAAAAGCATCAAAGGACAAGCGCAGAAGAGAAAGGAACAGAATTCTTAGAGGCAGTGTAAGGAGGTCATACAAGTTTTTGTTACAAACCAAATGATTGTTTTCTTACAGATATACAGTGTTTGAAAGTCGAAGCTTCTGAGATTATTAGTACTAGAGAATGCAAGCAAGCTCAATGAACCAGCAAAGAGGGATTGTAACCTCAAAATTATAGGCAGGGTTTTTAGACTTAAGGTTCTGTGTTAGGGTCTCTCTGTGGCCTTAGTCCTGATCCAAACTGTGTTGGAGGGACACTTATGTATAATCTGCCCTAACGCTAGTTTATACCTGCAGTCTCCTCCACCGAGCAGTACCATTTAGGTTCTCTGGACCTTCATGAGTGCTGAATGGCAGCTGACCGATCTGCAAGGGTACCACCACAGAAAATGTGAGAAGTACATGAAGCAGGTTTTCATTGGTAGAGAAATCCCACACCCTTTTTCAATCTTTCGTAGAAGCAATACTTGAAATATGGTAGCAGCAATTGAGACAGAATCACCAAGGAGAGGTTGCTTACCCTGTAGGAGGGCTTCCCCTTTGTAACAAGCTCTTTTGGGTCTCCCTTTATCATCTTCTAATAAATATCCACTGAATTTCTTACCTATCTTCTTGTCATAATTTAAGGGGAACACTTTTACCTTGGCCATGCTTCAAACAAAGAAATGATAATATTCTGACTTCCAAAACTTTGAACCAGTCTTTTTTTTTTTTCTCTTTTTTTACTCCCAGGAAGTAAGTAATTAAACAAAGTTCCACTTGGAATCAAGTAGCATGGCTGATAAGATGGTAATCAGCTAATCTTGTAGATTATTATATCATTTGGTCATAAATTTCTATTTTTAATGCCATTTTAGGATCCATGGTTTAAGTCTAACACGGCTTATGTGCTAAGTCAATGGTCATCATTTTCAGTAGATGACAGTTTGTTGTTGATGTTTTAGTAGATTCTACTCCTTCCTATTTTGTCTCGAGTCTTAATAGGAATTGGGAGCTCAGGAGAAGCAGCATTCGGGTTCTGCAACTTGAGGTCTTGAGGTCAAGTGGGGACAATGACACTTAGTTCTCAGGGTTCTTGGGAGTATCAAACAGGGCAATGTGAGCTTGCTCCTGGCACACAGAGGTGCCCAAATACCTGATGCCTGGCAGTGCACTTGCCTTGGCTGCCTCCACAGCCATTGCAGTTGCTGTCGCACCCTTGTTGCTCCTGCATTTGTAATTATGAAAAACAGAAAAATCAATGAATGTTAATTTCCTTGTCTGTTCTTTAGTGCAAGCCCGCTTTAATGCATAGTGTCCCAAGGCCAAGCTGATGAGCCGTCGTGCTGCGCTGCTCAGTGCCAGCATGGATTAGGTACATGGGACAAGCACGGGGAGAGAGCAGAAGTACGACAGAAACTCTGTAGGGCAAATGGGGCTTCCTGTTTGCCGAAAGAGCTTTGGCTTCTGCCAAAACGGGATGGGAACGTACAGATGAGGAAGGTAAAGCAGACAAAGTCAAGTTGAGCTGACACTAGTGCTTGGGAGAAGGAAGATTGCTTTTAAATCACTTGCCTCCAGTCAACCTCTAGACTTCCTGGAATTTTTCTAAAATTTTCCAAATACTCTACAACCATTAACAGATTGGTTCTACTACCCGGTTATGTAACCACTGTTGATTTGTTATTGCTATGTGATAGGGATGGTATGGAGATTACTACTTGGTGTTAAGATCCTTTCTGGGAACTCATAGCAGTTAAATATTTATTTCTGAATCAGTTTTCAACTTTTAGTAACATGCTAGTATACGTTAGAGTAGAATTGCCTTCATTTGTTCAAATGAGTATTGAGAACCTGCTACTTGCCTAGCATAGTTCCGCGGGTACCAGGGGCATTTTCTGAAGTATTTGACGTAGATCTTACTCATCACCATGTGGCTATTAAAATTAACACAAAAATAAGTTTCTCCCCCCCCCTTTTTTGGTTTTTAGCTATATTAACTACAGTGAGTTTCTGAAGAGTTGGTTTCAATACTTTAAATTAAACTTAGTAGCACTAGTTAGTTGGCCCCATGCACAGAGGACACGAAAATCTCATATACCTCTTGTCTTCTGAGACTGCCCCCTAGAAGCAGGGCCAGTTAAGCATCCTGACACTAGACAGTATCATTCCTTATTGCAAAACAAAACAAAACAAACAAAACAAAAAATTCTTGATGACAGTTTTATGGGATAGATGATTACAAATTACATTTTTACTCTTAAATTATAAATATGCCTTTACAGATGGCAGATCTGCGTAGCTCATCTAACTGCTCACTGTCCAAATAAGTTTTTATAGATTAATAAATTGTGTAAAATACTTTGAATTCTTTTCAGGCTACCGGAAAACCAAATAATGAATTACAGTGTCCACCAGCAACCTTACCCCGGCTCTCCTGACACCTCAGATGGACGAGTTTGTAGGAGGAGGATAAACAAGCCATTCTTTCCCTGAAACCATGTGCTATGAGACACATGGAGGTTTTAGGAGGGATGTTAGGTCTTAGAAGGAACAGTGCTGCTCATTTTAGGAAGCTGCTAGAATCTTGTCTTTCCAGTTTTCTCCCTTTCTTTGATTCCTGCTCGAACCATTTTCAACAAGAAACTGTTTTTGTAAAATTGAAGTTTTTGTAGGTCTTGATTTTTGAGTGAAATCATGTATTATTAGTGTGGTCCAAATCATGTGGTGAAGTTCTCAAAGTATCTCTTTTACCCACAAGCTAATTTTGCTCATTGGTGGAAGCTAACCCTGAGCTTAAATTTTTTAATTAAAATAAGAAAGAACTGAAAGTCCAAAGCATGCTGAATATTTAGCTTTGGATCAACCTTCCTAAAAATAAATTTGAAAATCAAGTTCATCATGATTATATCTTTTGTTTATTGTTGTAAAAAAGCAGCTCCTGCCCAGGGCAGCATTGTTGGACCACCGCCACCTCGTGTGGCAGAGCTATGCTTGAGGCCAGAGCACCCCAAACCAGTGCACTGAGTGCCCACAGAGGAAACATGGTGCACCTCCCCTTTTGTTGTGGGGTGACTTGTTCTTGGGGGTAATTTTGTGTTCGTTCAGCAGAGACATTTATTAAACAGCTACCATGTGCCAGGCACCATGCTCAGGCCAGCATTGGGTGGTGGGGGAAGGTAGAAGAAGTCATCTGAGATGGTGGTCAGAGGGGTGCGGAGACCCCGGGAATGGCTCTCAGGGCCCTGCGTGTGTTAGACGCTGGACAACAAACGTCCCCGGGGAAGCTCAGTCCATTGGGAAGATACACAGAATACAGTTATGTCCCAGGGATCCAGCTGCGATTTGCAGCCTCAAAAAGGGAGTGGCATCTAGTCTAGAGGCAGGGTGGAAACTGGAGCCTATGAAGAGGTAGTTAGGGAAAGAAGGGAGATTTTAAAGCCGTTAAGCATGTGTCAGGATGGCTAGGAGGTGCTCCAGGCAGAGAGAAAAGTGTGGAGACTTACGGTCCTTGCAAATGTGAGAAAATGCAACTGGTTTGTACGGTTGGAGCTTAGGCATATATGGAAAAATGGCCAGGGAGGTACCTTCCTTGAGCACTTGAATGTTTTCCAGGCACCTCACAATTCTGTGAGTTAGGTCACATTAGCTCCATTTCACAGAGGAAAGACACTGAGGCTTGGAGAAGTTGGGTAACTTGACTCCAGATCACATAGCTCATGAGTGGCGGTGTGTCTGACTCTCTAGATTGAGACAATCGTGCTGTAGTACTGAGCTCAGTTATTTGGACCATATCCTAGGAGAAATTGTAGGAGAAATTGAAGGATTTTAAGTATAGGAATAAATAACTTGTTTAGTTTTGTCTTTTAGAAATACCTGTTAATCATTACGCTGGAACCAAAGGCATAAATGCAAAGAACAGTGTGGCAGCAGGGGGAGAGGATGAAATGGGAGTGAGACTGGAGGAAGGAACCAGTTAGGAGGTTATTGCAGAATCCAGGTGAGAAGTTAGAGCCAAAACCAGGGCAGTGGAAAAGAGGGGATGGATCGAAGACATTTGGAAGTTTGGCTTGACCAGTTTTGGTGAGCAGCTGGATGTGAGGGAGGAATCGAGTCTGACTCCTGGCTTTTGGCTTAAGTAAGGGTGGTCACATCTGCACAGGAAATACAGGAAGAGGAACCGGATGCAGTTCGGGGGGAGTGAGTGCTCTCCAGTTTAGGATATTGACCTTCTGTCCCTCCTACTTCTGTTCACTTCTCACCTTTCTTATCTATCTCTTCCTCATCTCCCCAGCTCCTTGGGGCTTGGTCCCAGGCCCTGAATCTCCATTTACCTGTTGGGTAGCCCATCTAGTCCCATAACTATAAACACTATCTGTAAGTCGACAGCTCCCAAATTTACCTTCCTAGTTCAGACCTCCCTTAGCAGCAAACTGGAACGGTCAGCAGTCCACTTGACATCTCATCTCCACCTCAGTGTCTCACAGGCACCCCAAACTTACGCAGAGTTTGGAACCTAGCTTCCCATCTACACAACCCACTTCTCTCCCATTTTCCCAAAGGCACCACAAGCCACTCAGTTGCTCAAGCCAAGATCCTGGGAGTTCCACCTGACAAGTCCCTCTACCTTACTTTCCATATCAAGTTAATCATTAAAGCAAGTCAATTCTCTCCTCAAAGTATGTCTTGAATTTTCCTTCTCTGTCCTTCTCCTCTGTAATCGCACTAGTTCAAGATACTGTCATCTCTCTCAGAGCCTGGACTACTCCAGGGGCCACCTACCTGGTGCCCCTGACCGCCTCCCTGGTCTGTTCTACAGACAGCAGCCAGTGTGACTGTCCCTACCCATAGTGCTCCACTGACACTAGCTTCTTTCCCTTCTTCCTGCCCATGGTCCTTCAACATGCTGTTCCCACTGTCTAGCACGATCTCCTCTCTACTGGCTCATTCTTTCCCTTTGGGCATTAAATGTAATTTCTCCAGAGATCTCTCTAACCACCCATCTCTCTTATAGCATCTTGTTCTTTTCTTTAAGTGCGTTTCTCACTGTTTGTAATTGTAAACATATTTAAGTTTACTTCATTTATTCACTAACATATATATGTATCAAGCCATTATATGCCAGACATGCTGGGTGTGAGGGATGCATGTTGAGTAAAAGCAGACATGATAGGCACTTAACAAGAATTTGTGGAAGGCAGAGGTGCCTTCGTGACTTCTAGGTGGAGAGAACAGAGATGTTTGGTGATGGGTGCTGGATAGTCCAGTACAGCTAGTTAAGGTCACACATGAAATCACCCAGGATGAGAACATGGCTTGAGAAAACCAGAAGGTCAAATAATGTATGCCTGCCCTTGTATCTAACCTTAGTCTTAGAAAGGATTTCAGGTGAGTTGAGTTCAGACCCCTAATGAGGGCCATTGTGTACAGGAAAAGCGGAGGCTGGAGAGGTAGAGAGGTAGATGGGGTTCATGAAAGCAGCCAGGAGTGGAGAGTTTTTAGGATGCTGCTGTGATGGCCAGCAGGTAAATGTACCGGGGTCAAGTCAAATAAACACTGGACGGAATCTGCTGTTAGCAATCGACCTGTCGTTGCCTGAGTCGTATCAGGCAGGTGGAGGAGGGCGGGCCAGAAGCTGGTTAGCTGCACAGTGGGAAATGAGTGGGAAAGGATGAAGAGTGGGAAGTGTGGGAACTACTGTAGAAAGAAGCCAGGCTCTGAGGAGACAGAAAGAGAAGAGAGCAAGTGCAAGGTTGAGGGAAGTTCATTGTCTCGTGGCACATGCAGGGGTGGGGTTTGGTGCTGTCTTCTGCTGGAGCGCGTAAAGAGGGACGGGCTGAATGCACAGGAAAGAAAGGTGCTCTCTGAGGTGGACGGTAGACAGACTCCAGACCACAAGTAGAAGGAGTAGCTTGCTGCCTTCACTTAGGAGAACTTGTAGTGTGCATACACGGACCTGGAAATTATTCCAATTTTATTCTACCTTCTCCCAACTTCCATTTAAGACCTGCATAACTTGGACAATTACCTCACCTCCTGGGTCGTGGCTTTCTCTTCCGTCAAAACCATTGGAAATCGAGACTTGAATGAGATCTTACTCTTAAAGCACTTCACACAGTGCCATTCCCCACGTGCTTTCTGTCCTGGGGAATAAATGAAAGAAACAGAGGTGGCTGGTAGGATTGAAAAGGGCATTAACAGGCGTAGTTCAATCGCTATTTTGATTGCTTTTTAAATATTTCAGTAATGTGTTCCATTCGGTTAGCGATTTTTTTTTTACATGAGAGCATGTTATGTACCAAATGTTTTGCTAGTGGCTGGTGCCCTGTGTTGGACTTCTGTTTATGATCCGTCATTGGAAGTGATAGGTCTGTGGGGTAATGTAAATTGTCGGCTGCTCTAATAAGAGCGGAACATCTGAGAAGCTTCACCATCGTTAAACCCAGCTTAGGCACTGCTTCTTATTAGGAGTGTCCTTCCTATTTTGTGTTCTTGCCCTTTAATAACTGTTGTTCATGCTTTGAGGAGAGAGCTGAAGTTCACTCATTCCTAAAAACCTGAACCAATGTAATCTAACCTTCCTGCAGTGTGAATGACTTTTCTAACTGAAATTCTCTAATGACTAATAAGAGATGACTCTGGTCCCTAATCCCTGAGTATACTCATGGAGTGGATTTGCTTTATACAGTCGTAAATTTTTATAAGCCATTTCGCAGGTTGAGACTTGTCACAGGATCAGTTTGTGTATCAATAATGCCAGCCAGTGATCTCTCATTTACCCAATAATTGTATACGTAACAGGCAAAATGTTATCAGAGACAGTGAATTCCTGAAAGCAGCAACAGAGGCATCTGCTGGTGCTGGTATGTGGTAAAGCACTACAATATCCTGCCATAGAAGTGTGTGGCTGTTAGTTCCACGGCTTGTGCAGTGTCTAAATATGCTGACTGCCTTACCTATACGGCATCTCTTATCATTTGTTCCACAAAGCTTGTGCTGCTGCACTATCACTGTGTCTTTTCTGTCCCTGCTAAAGAGTTTGGTTTGGCTTATTTTCCTGTTCTTTTTTCTTTTCACCAGTGGATCGCATTGTGGGTCTGGATCAAGTGACTGGTATGACTGAGACAGCTTTTGGCTCCGCATATAAAACCAAGAAGGGCATGTTTCGCACCGTCGGACAGCTCTACAAAGAATCGCTCACCAAGCTGATGGCCACTCTGCGCAACACCAACCCCAACTTTGTTCGCTGCATCATTCCGAACCACGAGAAGCGCGTACGTGTTAGGCAAAACGTATGCTGGTGTTTACAAATGCTCTAGGTCAGGTTATAAAGATTAAAGGAAAAAACTCTCCTTCCTGTCCTTAATTAGGCTGGAAAACTGGATCCACATCTAGTGCTGGACCAGCTTCGCTGCAATGGTGTCCTGGAGGGGATCAGAATTTGTCGCCAGGGGTTCCCCAACCGCATAGTTTTCCAGGAATTCAGACAGAGGTATGGCGAACTTTTACCTTTTTTCCATATGTATCAAAGCTTACCTTAATATGCATCAAAATGGTGAGAAATGAGAAAAATGTTCTCCTGTTCCCTGGATAGTTTCAGTTTTCTTTTCATAGAGAAAAGGGATAATCACTATTACCTTTATTATTGGTCAAGGGTATTGAGTGCTTACTTTATAAAGAGGCGATGTTCTCGCAGCTGCTGTGGTGCTTCAGAGACTGTTCTGTCTTCAGGGCCCTGGGGTCCATTGCGTGATAAACATTTAAAGCCGAGGACTTAGTTACCTCATTCAGACAGTTCTATCTGGGATTTAATTATGTTTTAAGCTGATTTTTAAGAATACAGTCACGCGCCGCACAACCTTTCAACAATGGACCACATGTACCACGGTGGGCCCATATACCAGAAAGGAGCTGAAAAATTCCTATCAACTCGCGAGCTCGTAGCCATTGTCAGGTCATGGCACAATGCGTTACTCGTGTTTGCGGTGATGCTGGCATAAACAAACCTACTGCACTGCCAGTCGTAGAAAAGTGCAGCACATGCAATTATGTACAGAATATAATACTTACAATGATAATAAATGGTTATGTTACTGGTTTATATATTTACCACACTATATTTTTTATCATTGTTTTAGAGTGTACCCTTTCTACTTATAAAAACAAAGTTTGCTGTTAAACAGTATGCTGTGTTATGCCGGCAGCAACCCCATACGTCTTGTGTTTACAGTGTCTCCTGAGTGCGTCATTTCTCTGTGCTTGATTTAATCTCGTGTTATTTTGTACAGTAACATGCTGTGCAGGTTTGTAGCCTAGAATACAATACAGCCCAGGTGTGTAGGAGGTTATACCATCTAGGTTTGTACAAGTGTATCCTATGATGTTCTCACAACAACAAAATCGCCTGATAACGCATTTCTCAGAACGTGTCCCCATTGTTAAGTGGTGCGTGACCGTATATGAGTAATGTATGTTCCTTTTGGGAAAATTTGAAAATACAGGACTGTCTCTCGAAAACATTTTAGGATATTTCTTTCCATCTCTCATTGAATATATCTGTATATATGTATTTATGTGCAAATGTATGTATTGTTTCTTGTGTGTGTGTGTGTACATGTGCACATGCATGCGTGTGCACTTATAGTCCTTTTACTAATATCGAGTAGGGAATAGGATAGATTAGAAAAGAAGGATTAAGACAAGACAAAAGGGAGAAGATCAGTAGAAATGGATGCAATAGAAACGGATGAGAACATGTTGGGAAAGTTATTTTTTTAATGTATTGTGTAGTTTTCTTTAATATTTAGTTTTCTTTTTTCCTTTTTTCTCCTGGAAATCTGGTTTTCAAAATGACAGCATTCGTTCCATAAAACAAACAAGGCTGCAGGTCAAAGACTGGCCCTTTCTCCTCCTACTGTTCCAGATGGAATCCAGTTGAGAAATTATTTCGGTCCTTATGGGTTTTAGGGAAACCCTTATTATGGCCCCATTGTATGATAAACAGTCTGGTGGCTTTTCACTTTTTATGGATAGGAGAAAAAGGAGCATAATTGGCACCCAGAGTACAA
Organism: Rhinolophus ferrumequinum; assembly: GCF_004115265.2. Lineage (NCBI taxonomy): Eukaryota > Metazoa > Chordata > Mammalia > Chiroptera > Rhinolophidae > Rhinolophus > Rhinolophus ferrumequinum. The sequence continues at coordinate 10,540,630 of NC_046304.1, forward strand.
AGTTGATTGATGTAGCCAGGTTTCATCCTTTAGGATAGCCATTGTCTTTTTGCTAAATTTTCTTTTTATTGAGATGTAACCTACATTAAGTGCACAAATCTTAAGTGTACAACTCAGCCAATATGTATACACCCAGACCAATTTTATTTCGAATGGCACCCTGATACTTTCTAATGTTCTAAGCAGAGGCCTCTGAGCATTGTTCTCACAGCCTTTTCTGTTATCTAATAAATGCCTACAAATCAATGTGTAAAGAGCCAGATTCTCCTTGCATCTTGAGAATGTGAACATTTGGGGGGAAATGAAGAAAAACAAAAAGGTTTTTTATAAATTCTATGCTTTTATGCTTCTCTGCCACAAGTCTTTTTTTTTTCAATTTAATTATATTATTAGTTAAAGATGTACAAAACATAATGATTAGACATTTACACCCCTCACAAAGTGATAACCTCACCAAGTCCGCTACCCCTCTGACACCGTACATAGCTATTACAGTACCATTGACTATATTCCTTGTGCTGTACTTTTCATCCCATGACTATATGAATATACCGGGGGTGCCAAAAAAAATGTATACAAGTGGACATGTTGGTCAACATTGCTCAAGCAGTAGTTCACTGTAATCAGAAGTGTCTGGATACTGATGGTAACCACTTTGAGCACCTCTTGTAATTGCAAAAGTCAAACGTGACTTGTATTCACTTTTTATCAGTACATATTGAGTATTACAATTTTAATAGTTGTTTTCTTTCTTAAAATATATATACATTTTTGGGGCATCCTCTGTACATTTAATTATAGTTAACATTCATTATTATTCTGCTTCAGCTTCAGGTATACAGCCCAGTGGTCAGGCATCTACACAGTCTGTAAAGTGATCCCCCATAAGTCCCGTACCCAGCTGACACCCTACATGATCTTTACAGCATTATTGATTTTATTCCCTATACTGTATTTCACATCCCCGTGACTGTTCTGTGACTACCAATTTGTACTTCCTTATCCCTTCACCTTTTGCTGCAATTCTTAAACCTAGTCTTTGACCTGGAGAAATTAGCCTCATATTCATTTTGTTTCTTATTTTAAGAAATAGAAACTAGATCTGCAGAAAATCACCTGGTCACCTGCAGATTATCACCTGGTCACTTCTTTACTCTTAATTTGACATGATTACCTATCATATTGTTGCCTCTGAGAGAAAGTAGAATTCACAGTTGGAAGGTAAACATTTTCACAAATTTTTACCAAAAAAAATTTGGCTGCTTTCTTACAGATATGAGATCCTAACTCCAAATGCTATTCCTAAAGGTTTTATGGATGGTAAACAGGCTTGTGAGCGAATGGTAAGCTTTCCTTGGTTTTCCTGGTTTGTGAACTATTGATACCATCTTTCCTAGAGCAAAAAATAAACGACCTCTTTCTCTTTTAGATCCGGGCTTTAGAATTGGACCCAAACTTATACAGAATTGGACAGAGCAAGATATTTTTCAGAGCTGGAGTTTTGGCACACTTAGAGGAAGAAAGGGATTTAAAAATTACCGATATCATTATCTTCTTCCAGGCTGTTTGCAGGGGTTACCTAGCCAGAAAGTAAGTGGGTAATCATAAAAGAGGGAGGAATGTTTCTTTTGGGACCGATCAAAAGAAAAAGAGGGAAATAGCTAATAAAGGAGGAATAAAGAGCGCCAGCAAAGGGAACGTGAGGAACCTACGGTCATACTGTCTTCATTGTCTCAGGCCAGTAGGGTATTCGTTCATATCCAAGAGCGCACACGTATGCGCATCTGGGTAAATGGCAGAAGAACACTGTCTCAGGCAGCAGCTATGAAGCAAGTGCAGGGAATTCACAACAGATGCTTGAGATCGCCTGAGCAAGCCCATGAGGTGTTAACGACTCAAGTGGGCAGTCCCACTGCCCCTTGCATTTCACCCGAGGGCTTGATGAATGTACCCCCTTCCCATCCTAGCCAAATAATGTTTGCCTTTAGGAAGTGCTCTTCTGACAATAGCTATTCAAACACATTGTTCTTTGCATAGTTCTTTGCAAGTGTTTCTTACTGTTCTCCAGGGCCTTTGCCAAGAAGCAGCAACAACTAAGTGCCTTAAAAGTCCTGCAGCGGAACTGTGCCGCGTATCTGAAACTCCGGCACTGGCAGTGGTGGCGCGTCTTCACGAAGGTAGGCTTCGGTGCTTCTGTCTAAAGAGCAGCGTTTGACCAGTAAGAACCCATAGGAACGAGATGTGATGATAAATGGCTTAATTTTGTCTCAGGTGAAGCCGCTCCTACAAGTTACTCGCCAAGAGGAGGAACTTCAGGCCAAAGATGAAGAGCTGTTGAAGGTGAAGGAGAAGCAGACAAAGGTGGAAGGGGAGCTTGAGGAGATGGAGAGGAAGCACCAGCAGGTATGTGCACTGACTTCATCAAGTCACACACTGTGCTGAATTGTTAGGAGAGCGCCCATTGATGAGGGAACTCATACACATTTAGTTATGAACAGCCATGCCTACCGGACCATCTTATGTTATGTGTATCGTTCACTCCTTTACAAAGCAGACATTTGAGAATGGAGGTAACAGATACATTATGCCATGCATTTGGGTTTATGTAAACCCAAATCAACCTTACTTCTTGCGTTTTTGCCTTTGTCAAATTCTTTGGACATGCAGATGACCACGTTTGGTCATCTGTTTTCGATAAAACACCCAGTATTACCACATTCCCATGGCTACTCAGGTGGGAAATAGAAAAAGTAAAAGCATGAGATAGTACAAGGCCACCTCCTGCCTCTTCTCCAATGACAGTGGTCTTGAATCAGTGTCCCTTTCTTAGGCAGTTGTGGTTCATTGACAAAGCAGAGGCTCACGAAATGTTTATGGATAACAGTAATAGAATTGTAGTGTTCAAAGCCAAAAAGATTAACAGTAAAGTCCAAGAATATCACTTGATACCAAACAGCTTTAGTAGTCACCGTGAACTTTATTGCACCTGAATATTTTCCCTTTCCAGTTTTTCTGTCCCTTTGTAAATTACTAGAAGAACTGGAGTTCTTAAAATAGCATGAATTTAATGTGTGTTACTCGGAATAATTTGAAACAACCGAAAATGTTTTCATCTAGCTTATTTTGCTCCAGTTGAACTACAGCTGAAGGTACATTTGAAAGTTTTGCCAGTGACATTATATATTTTTAACTTTTAGTTTCTTGGTGAGGTACCAAAGAAACTCGAAATTGACCATTGAAACCTTGGTGGCTTTATCTCGTGTACACTGGGCAAATCATATCACTGGACACTTTACTGTGATTACAGCTTTTAGAAGAGAAGAATATCCTTGCAGAGCAACTACAAGCAGAGACTGAGCTCTTTGCTGAAGCAGAAGAGATGAGAGCAAGACTTGCTGCTAAAAAGCAGGAATTAGAAGAGATTCTACATGACTTGGAGTCTAGGGTTGAAGAAGAAGAAGAAAGAAACCAAATCCTCCAAAATGAAAAGAAAAAAATGCAAGCACATATTCAGGTATCTATGATCATTTTTATTTAGAATTATGTTTTGAGTTTTCCAGATGCATCTATTGAATACATAGAAGCTATGGGTTTCTATTGTACATTGAGGAGCAAAAGGAGTCTAGATTGTAAGTACCTACCCTTAAAAATAAAATAAAACACTGAATTTAAGGTGGAAAAAATAATAAGTACCTACCCTTAAAAGATGACCATCATTCATAGTACACATGTAATAAATTTTCTTCAAACAATAGATTTGTTATTTTGAACAGGAATCTTTTATGTTCTGATGTGGCATCTTACACAATGCAAAGTGATTCAAAGTAGAAATCTCCCAAGATCCACAGACTTCTGTAGGGGACCTGATTTGTTCTTTGTGTTGGTATTAATAATTCTGCAGTTCACTCCATTCATTAGATAGGCACTTACTAGGTGGTTTGGTTCATAAGAAATGCTCAGCACTGATGCCGGAGGTGGCCAGAAATCAGAACAAAATATTCAGCCTTTCCTGGTAGTTACTTTCTTATAGAGATACAAGCTACTCACACGAAGCTCAGCTATCTCTGTGGTTGAATGCCCAGTAGTTATTCGGCCTGTCCCCTAGGACACACCCACCTCTTTCTCCTCGTCCCCCTCCCCAACCCGTCAAACACGCTCTTGATTGTCAGGGCTCTATATCCTCCCACCATTGCTTTATGGGTCCAGTACCAAACCTTTTTTCTTCCATGTCTCTCTCTTCATTTTTTCTTACCCCGTTACTTATCAATGCAAAACAGACAATTTGGACATTTGTGAAAACCACAAATGATATCCTATTACTTCCTTGGCAAATACCCCATATAGTAAATCATCTTTCAACATAATCAGCTTTCAAATATCCCATAATAAGTTAACGAATATCACAAAAGCTTAAAAAGTACATAACCTTTAATCCAGCAATTCTAATTCTAGGATTTCATTTTAAGGATAAATCAGTGGAAGCCATCTAATTATCTAGTATTAGGGGATTATTAAATCATGCTAATGCTGTACAGGAATAAATATAAAGATGTTTATTTTCATGGGTATTTATAACATATTGATAGACAGTCACAAGAGTATATGCAGTCAGATCTACTTTTAAATATTTATATAAAATATAAGTTTATATTATATATATGATTTGATATGGGAATATACAGAAGATATAGGATAATGTTCACCGACAACAATGAGTTTTCCCTGGTTTGGCATTATCGACAGTTTTTCTTTTATGTTCTTTGTTTAAGAACAAGTGCTCATTTGAGTAATATATTTTACTTTGTAAGGGAAGGACACCAAAATTCATCTCTAATCGCGCAACCTATTTTTTTATATAAACTCGAAATTTTAACAAACTTCAGATGAAATGCTTGCATTTCTCTGTTTGGAAAACAAATGTGTTTGTTTTTGCTTTGTTTTGCCTTTTTAAGGCTTTTTATCTTCACATTCTTTCCCAAACTCTTATATTTCTAGTTTTTTGCACTATTATCTTAATTTATTGTCTCCCTTTGTAAATTCATCCAAACACATTCTAAAAATATTTGTGGTAATATTAAGTAATTATTAAGTATTGATTTTTTTTTTTTTTCTCTCATCAAATATCAGAGATTCTCTATTAACTGCATGGTCCTTAGGAAAACCCAGCCTTGTCCCTTCCTTTTGTCTTTTTGGTTTTTTTGCTTGTGAGGCTTTGAGAAATTTCTCATCTGTACCGTTTCAAACCCAAACTTTTTGGTATGGTTTATTTATAAGATTAATTTCCTAATTATACTATTAATAAATGATTACTGATTATTATAGAAAATCTAGAGAATATACTAGTCCCCTCCCACTTATCACCCCCATTAACTGTATCATTTTTGCTTGTATATACTTCTAAACAGATACATAAGGATTCATTTATTAATTGAAATTATACCGAGCATACTATTTTGTTCGCTGCTTTTATCACCTTTGGAAATGTGTGGTGAAGGGATGCAAGTAAAAAAATCCAGACTGGGGAAAAAAATGACCTGTTTTGTTTTGTTGTTGTTGTTGCTGTTGTTGTTTTTAAACAATAGATGGAGAGCGAGAAAGGGAAGAGAAAGAAATATCGGGGAGCGTAGAAATTAAAGATTAAGAAGCTTATCAGTCAATCACAATGTGTGAACCTTATTTAGATTCTGATACAAACAAATACATTTTTAAGTGGTCTTTATCTTTTACAGATGAAATATGATGTTTGGGGTTTGCTTCAAGATAACCCTAGGGAGAATGTAGAGGGGTAGTGAGGACATGAGGTTGGCCACCAGTTGATGCTTTTTAAGGTTGTCTGATGCCTCTCTGGGGCTTGTTATGCTACTCTGTGTACGTCATACGTGTGTTTGAAATTATTCATATTTCCCTGTGTTACTAAGTATTATTCCAACATATGAATTTTAATTACTGTATGTGATCCCATTTTACCAGTATACCAATGTTTAATTACCAAGTCTTCTATGGAGGATGTTCATAGTGCCTAAATATTATAAATAATATTTCACTTTTTTTTAATATAAATCGCATCTGTGACTATTTGCTGACGTTGCTGGTTTAAAATTTAAAAGAAATGCTCATTTGCAAAGCTCGCTGCACCTTCCCATGCTGGCTTCCAGGAGTGATTCAGTTTGTACTTTAACCTGCAGTGTATACGAATGTCTGTTTCACATAACTGCATTTCATATATTTAAAAATAGCCTTACCATTTTGAAAATCACAAATTGGTATTTCATCTTAATGCGCGTTCCTCATTAATGTATGGGAGAGTTCTGTGGAGAAAGTGGGGAGACTGACTGTGCTCTTCTTCCCAAGGACCTGGAGGAGCAGCTGGACGAAGAAGAAGGCGCTCGGCAGAAACTGCAGCTGGAAAAGGTGACAGCAGAGGCTAAAATCAAAAAGATGGAAGAGGAGATTCTGCTTCTCGAGGACCAAAATTCCAAATTTATCAAAGTAAGAGAATATTTCCATTAAAAAATTTATTTTAGAATGTGGAAAATACTTATGTTGATGCACTCACTGAAAGTGACTTCAAACAGAAAATTCTCAAGAAAATTTCAGATTCATTAACTTTCCAAGTCTCTACCTGTCCTGTATAGATTTCTAAAGACACAGAAGCCATTGAATTTTTTATATCCACTAAATATCCTTTAGACTTTTAACTTGCACGCTTTGTACACATTGATCACTCCTCGATGACTTGTTCCCATCTGTGCAAGCATTCATTCATTCAGCACTGGTTGTGGAACTCTGAAGGCGGGGCAGCTGGGCCAAGCTCTACGGGTCATCACCAAGATGAGTGAGCCGCCTTGCCTTTTTGGAAGTGATCTGTTGGGGGAGGCAGTGCCAGTGTTACTTGTTTTCTGAGTTATACCTAACCCCAGTTGTTAGTTTGACTGCCTTTTCTGAAGCACTTTTTTCTATTCAGGAAAAGAAACTCATGGAAGACCGCATTGCTGAGTGTTCCTCTCAGCTGGCTGAAGAGGAAGAAAAGGCAAAAAACTTGGCCAAAATCAGGAATAAGCAAGAAGTGATGATCACGGATTTAGAAGGTCAGTGTTTGAGGCCAGAAAAATTTAGAACTAGGATATGTGAGTGTTTAGATTTTACTTTAAGCAGAACACACAATAATAGAAAATGAACCTGGTGATTTCTAATAGTAAGAGCCTTCAGCTTGTGTTCAATTATTAAAATAGGTCTAGTCACCACATATTTGTGATGTTAATAGAACAGCAATAAATTATCCTTTAAACTTTTACTTTTAAAAATTAGGTCCTATGATAAAATACATTGCCCTTTTAGTACACATATTTGGGATCTAAATTAAGTTTGAGTCCTACAGGCCATTGGATTTTGTGTAGGTTTAATCTAAAAAGTGCATCTAGGTTTCACTACACAAAGGGGATGCTTCCTGACCCAAAAACAGGCAGGGACAGGAGAAACTGCTGAGGATAACATTCTGATGACAAAAGTAATGTCAGGAAATCCTAGGAATTTTTGCAAAATGAATCATTGCTTTCTTCAAATGAAAGAGAAGAAGATGGTGGACGTTGGAAAGAGCATAGAACACCTTCCCTTTGACTGGCAGCTAGAGACTGGTATGACACCAGAAGTGTAACATGAGGGAAGAGCATGGCTCTTAACGCCCTGGGCTCATAAAGGTCTGTACACGTACCTGCAGGGGCATGACCGTCTTTCTTAATGCATTTGCTTTTATGAGTTAGATTTTTAAGAAATATTTAGGGTTCTGTTGTCCTTTGTATTGTTTTTAGTATATAGCAAAAGAAGGGGTGCCAGTATGAAATCATGTTCATAAACCATTTTTACCACTATATGGGGTTCTTCTCCTAAGGAAGTACACATAAAGCAGATGTGCCTGTTCTTTTCTCACCTGTTTGATCAGCCTGTGACACCCTGTCTCATCTCAGCACATTGGTTCCTGCTGGAGAACACGAAGGCATATAGGTTACATTATTGTGAGGAAAGCATTAAATGGAATGCGTCACTGGAGTTAATGAAGGAGTCACTATAGAATTTTAGAGGGGTGGGCAGGAAAGATGCATAAACCCTCTCTCCCCTAGTGCTTGGAACTGCGGTCTTGGTTCAAAGCAGAGCTTCCCGGTGAAAGGGGGATGGGGGGGATGGGTAACAGTTAGTTACACACCTGCCCTGGCCTCTGCTGAGCTCCTCTCCAAACCTGGGCCTGGGTGTGACATGAGAAGGTTCCAGATCACATTGGCTCCAACCATGTGGGCTCACTTCCCATGAAAGGACATCCTTAGATCCACCCAATTCTTCCTTAAAATTCCCTCCTCCCACTAATTTATCTCATTTTCAGTTTGATCTTAATGGTTTCAAATGACTGAGCTAACGGCACAGTGTTAACAAGGCAGTGACATGCTTTGAATAAAATGGCTTATTTTCAACCTTAGTCAGTTGATATTTGGTGTTGTTCTTACGGTATGTCAGTTAATGTGTTGAAGAACTTGTGTCTTGCCTTAAAGAACGCTTAAAGAAGGAAGAGAAGACTCGTCAGGAACTGGAAAAGGCCAAAAGAAAACTGGACGGTGAAACAACTGACCTGCAGGATCAGATTGCTGAGCTCCAGGCACAGATCGACGAGCTCAAAATCCAGTTAGCCAAGAAGGAGGAGGAGCTGCAGGGCGCGCTGGCCAGGTCCGCCGTCACCACCAAGGCCTTTTGCATTGGACATGTCACTGGGGGGGGCTGTTTTCAACAGAATGTCTCATGTCTAGGAGCAGACAAAACCCCCATGACAGTGACACGTCCTGGTTGTTGGGTATGACATAAGAACCTGAAAAACCCAGGAATACATAATTTGTGTCAGGATGGCAAGAAAATCTCATAAACCGTTTCTCAGTAGTTACACTTAAAAATCATTAGTCATATCATGCAATCCATGGAAATTCTCACCAGAACAAGTGATTTTACCATATCCAATGTTTTTGTTTCTGCACATTACAGATTAATTTCAGTATGTTTTAGAAGTTTGAGAGGAATTCACTTTTCAGAAATATTATCCCACATACACCCTTTAGCGTGATTGCTATTCAGTTCTAACCTATTCAGTTTTAGAATGGAAATCATATATAGTAAATACATTTATATCTAATTTTTCATTTCTTTATAAAAAGTAACTGATTACATGGTCATAGGACTTAAGAGTTTAATTTATAATTTCTTACAATCCAATTCTTACAACAGAAATTTTTCTCTGTCACCTGTCACTGTTTTACTTTGACCAGATTTTCTGCTTTCACTTACAGAGGTGAGAACTAGAACCTAGGAATTATATTCTCCACCACTCAAGCTCATGTTTGTCAGCTTCCCCTCCCCTCACCACAAACATCCCAACTATTCCCAGTCAGAAATTCTACCAACATTAAATCACACACGTTAGCAAAAAGATGCATTATGGGAAAGATGAAGTGTAGGGTAGAGGGTATGGAGGTGGTGTTATTTTTCTTCCACCATATGTTCTAAGAATTTCTTTGAATTTGCTGATCTCTGTAGGTTGGTACCAATTTGATACACTAGACTGCGACCTTGAGCAGTATTCTGATTATACGAACATATTACTTCAGGGAATTTTTTCATATTCTAATCATTAAAATGAGCGGGGGTCCTACCTCTTAATGGAGCTATATAGCCCTTCGGAAAGGGGGCTGGACTCGATTCTGATTCTAGCTCTGCCATGCCAGCTTTTGGGCCTTGAGATCATTGCCTGCAAATCTCCATGCCTGCCCGGCAGGCCCCATGCAGCTGCTGCAGCCTCGTGCCACGGGCACAGGGCTGTGTAACCGGTGCCCTTGTGGAGAGGTGCTCAGGGTTGGCTCACCTGGGAAACAGTCCATCCGGCACCAGCTCTGAGTGCTTCTCGTGCCCGGGTATTTTAACAGGGGCGACGACGAAACGCTGCATAAAAACAATGCGCTTAAAGTTGTGCGCGAGCTGCAAGCCCAAATTGCTGAACTTCAGGAGGACTTTGAATCCGAGAAGGCTTCACGGAACAAGGCAGAAAAGCAGAAAAGGGACTTGAGTGAGGAACTGGAAGCTCTGAAAACAGAGCTGGAGGACACTCTGGACACCACCGCAGCACAGCAGGAACTGCGGTGAGTGGGGAAGGCAGCGTGTGGCGTCGGCTGAGCTGTCCCGTGAGGTGTGACCGAAATGCTTGGGGGGTGCTTGCTGTCTCGGTTGTCGTTTGGCGTATCCTGTCTCCCTTCTGGAAATCCTGGCAGGGGGACAGGAACAAAACAGCAGTGGTTAAACACACCAGCCCACATGGGTAGGGAGATGGACCAATAAACTGAAGTGTAGAGACTGAGACATGATCAGAAAAGCCAGTCACTGATGGCTATCTTAAGGGGACAGACACACACACACACACACACACACACACGGCTGGAAGGAGATTTATGCGTAGACCAAGCGAGTGAGAGAGAGGACCAGGGGAATCGATGGGACAGACACAGAAAGCGGAGGAGACGCATGGTGGTCAGGCATCTGCCGGCAGCACCAACTAGTGTGAACAATGGTAGGCAAACGAGAAGGGAAGTGCACATTCACAACGATGAAAAGAAAGGTGAGTACAGGTACGCAACGCAGGTGTGCATGAGGCAGAAGCATATGCTGTAACTGATGAGCCAACAGCCAAGTGTAGGCAACAAGACGGCAACCAGCACCCGCGAGCACAGTCGGAGGAGTTTCACACGCCCTCACCCTGTCAGCCTGCAGGAAGTCTCAGAGAGCTACAGCAGTGACCAGGTGAGCAGAGCAGGCACAGGGGGCCGACCTGTGGCTCCTGCTGGCACACAGATGGAATCCTCTTCGTCTCCCGGTTGCCCTCTTCCTGACAATATGCTCCCTCCTCAAGACTTAAGTTGCCAGGTCCTGAGGCCCACCCCAGGGATCCCCAGGGTGCCATGTCTTGTAGATTTGGCACGCGCGCCTGCCAGCTGTTCCAGAGTGTGAGTGACGGGAAGAGTAGCCTATCAGTCTAAGAAGGGTCAAACAAGAAGGACAGAAGGAATCATTTATGAAGTCAGCTGTGGTCAGAGGTAGGAAGTGAGGACCTGGAGCAACTGGGAGGGAAATGTGCTCATCCGGGTGCCTGGACCTGGAGAGAACGATTGTCACCACGTCTGCAGAGGAGCTGCCCTGAGCGGTAAGGCAGGTCAGATTGTAGGTGTCAGGAGTAGTGGTAAAGAAACGGAGGTGGTGAGCCTTAGACATGGACCCGCCTATGGATATGTGACGACAGCAGTAATTCAGAGGTTGTGTCCCCAAAGAGAGCTGCTGTTTCAGTTGGAGTCCATGTGAGCCAGGCAGGGTTAGAGGCTTCCTACCCCACCTGAGCAGAGTAGCTCTGCTTTTAGCAGTTTTAAGTCCTGGGCTTCTCTTTAAAATACCTGCTTTTTAAATCCAGAAACCACTGAACTAGACTTTGTTGAAATATTTATTCCCAGCTGTGTTTTGACCACAGTAGAAAAAAGTTCTGGTCATTTCTTCCTTTCAACTCTTGGAAAAAAAATTTTTAAGACAGTGCAATTCACCTGTACATGTTTATTAAAACCATGGATATGCTCAAATGCAGCTCTCATTGATTCTGTTGTGTGAAGAATTTTGATTGCTTGCAGCCCTGATAGTTAGCATTCTTCTAAGGACTCAGGCCATTCCCCCACCTCTCCCTGGTTCTTCCCCGGGGTGTGTATCACGTGATTAGTATAAAAGTAACATCCTCAGCAAATCAAATGCTCTTCAGCAGATTCGGTCTTCAGTTGGCATGTTAGCTGTCTTTAGGACAATGATGAAGATTGCAGAGGACTGGGCCAAACCAATGCATGTCTTTCACCTCTAGTGAACTCGTTGCTGAGCGAGGCTGGACCACAAAGAGTCTTGAGTGATTCCTTCTGTCTGGCTACATGCACTGCACAGGCAGCAGCCGCCTGGGGCCCCTTCTCTCCTGGCGCAGCTGACCTCAGCCCTCTAGATCTCACCACTCGACCAGGAAAATGTGTCCACACAGGAGTCAGCATATAAGTCACTGTTCTAACTGGTGACTGGTTTAAAGTATAGTTAAGTGGTTTTAAAGTATAGAGCAAGTTTGCCAGAGTTGTGCTTCGGGATCATTGTAAAGTTACAGCTGTTTTAAGCCGTTGATGTTCAGACAGCGCTTAGCAGGAGTGGTATTTACCTTACTGGTTTCAGGCTTTATCAAGCTCTGTGCCTTAAAGATGGTGCTTAATCGACAGATTTAAAGACTGACTTGTCATCAGGGTGCCGTCTCTTCTAGTTAGTGAAATAACTGGTTTTCAGGTGATCCTAAATATGTTATAGCAAATTATAAAAATATTAGGAAGCCGTGTTGTAGAGACATTTAACACTAATGTGACCTCCATACTCTAAATACAAATTAGATAAAACCTCAGTTTATCTCCAGACACTCAAAGTTCTGTGGTTTTGTACCTGCTGTGTTCTCACATCAACTCTTTCTGAACCCGGCATGCAACCCTTCAACCTGCCTTCTAATTTTCCTGTCCCTCCTCCCGACTTTAAGTGATTTCCTGATAGAGTTTGGGGAGGATATTAATTAACTAGAGCTATTTCCCATGACTGATTGATAAGAAAGGCTCCTGCTTTTGTCAGGGTGCAGCATCCTGACTGATTCGGCCCTTTTAACTCCGCTTAGCTTTTGAAAGCCTCTGGGATTCACCCTTTTCCAGTTTTATTGAAATGCCTGCTGGTGCTTGTAACAGGCAGTTTGGCATCTGTTAACCAATTCTGACCTACAATGCAACGAGACTGCCCAGAACAGTTTGAAGACACTTAGGGATGTTACACTGTGTATTGATTGTAAGTCAGATGTGGAATGAGAGTTAAGCTGGTTTCTGGAAGGATTCCTAATTCCATAATAATGGATGCACCAGCCTATTGTAAAATAGCACGTCAAATAATTACCAAAGGGATTAATGTAATGTTTTTAAAAGCAGCGTGTGTGTGTGTGTGTGTGTGTTCGTTTTTTTTATTTAATCAGTCACCTAATTCTGAGCTTTCTCTAAAAATATGCTTCTCTAGTACAAAACGTGAACAAGAAGTGGCAGAGCTGAAGAAGGCTCTTGAGGAAGAAACTAAGAACCATGAAGCTCAAATCCAGGACATGAGACAGAGACACGCAACAGCCTTGAAGAGCTCTCGGAGCAGCTGGAACAGGCTAAAAGGGTAGCGAGACCCTGCCACGTTTTAGAGAAAGTCACCCATCTGACTTCCACCCAGTCAGTATGGAGATTAATTCCCACCCTTTGTACAACACTGGTGGGCTAATGGAGAACCAGTAGCCCACAGGCGGCTGCTTTCTGAAAACACACTGCTTCCCTGGAAGAGCCATTTGCCATTGATCGTTTAAAGAACTGGATCGATCCAGCTACCAGCTCAAATCACATATTCCTCCCAGTGTCTCCTTTCACTAGTGTCGTTTTTCTCCTGATGACTTAGCTCAGAAACCTTGAATAGTGTGAAGTCATTCTCCCACTCATCTGCTGCCAGCAAGTCACCATGTCCTGCCGGTATTTCAAGTATTCTTTAGACTCCTCTCTCCCTTCTCCGTCCCTCCTCTGATCGCACTCCACCGTCACATTGTCGCCACTCATTTCCCTGTTCCCTCTTCCGTATCTCATATATAGGCTTTCCATCCTGATAAAACTCACTTTCCTTTGCCCTCTAACTCGAACTATCCTCCTGGCGTACTAGTCTTCTTCCTCGGAATTTCCCAGCCGTCCTTTCCTTCATGCTCTTTGCTCTTTCTCTGACTTCCCTATCTTTCTCTTCTCTGCCTGTCCACATGCCACCTTTTCATTTATACGACAACAATATTAACATTTACTGAACATGTACACTAGTGTGTGTCACTCACTGTGCTAAGTACTCTACGTGCATTGCCCTCATTAGCCTTCATTACAGTCCTGTGGGTCAGTCTCTTATTCTCACTCAGGATGAGGACGAACAGCGTTAAGAAATCAAGCCAGTGTCACACAGCTAGTAAGTGGAAAGGCAGATTGAAGCCAGTAGTCTGGCCCCAGAGGCCCGGGTCACCCCCAGCTACACTGCTTTGAAAGCCCATCCTAAGTCCGGGTCATCCCTGAGGTGGTCCCTGCAGAGATGCAGCCTACTGTCCCCAACATGCAGTGCTTACCGTGTTACATACTAACTACCTTATTGTTACTCAAATGTGTCCCTGTGTTATCTTACCCCAGCAACAAGATTTTCAGCTTCTTGCTTTAAAAAAAAATGTGACAAAACTTGTTTCATACAAAGGATGACGTGAGTGAATGATTACTCTTTGGACAGGACGTATTCAGTTTGTCGTCCCCAGGCTGCACTGAGTACAGTGAGCCCCTAAATATCTGAATCTGCTACCCTAAGCAGTGTGGACAGATGTGCTCCCTTCTATAGAACTCTTCACACTCAGAATACAACAGATGTTTTCAATTCATTCATTCGACAGATGATGATTGCAGGCTCCCTATGTGTCAGGCACAATCCTACAGAAACGAAAAGCATGCCTCTTACAGAGTGTTGCAAAAATGCTAGTACATTATTTTCCTCTTTCCTCTCCTAGTTCAAAGCAAACCTGGAGAAGAACAAGCAGGGCCTAGAGACAGACAACAAGGAGCTGGCATGTGAGGTGAAGGTGCTGCAGCAGGTCAAGGCTGAGTCTGAGCACAAGAGGAAGAAACTGGATGCCCAGGTCCAGGAGCTCCACGCCAAGGTCTCAGAAGGAGACAGACTCAGGGTGGAGCTGGCCGAGAAGCAAATAAATTACAGGTGAGCCTAGAAAACCTTTACTCTGGACATATCCTGCAGTAACGTAGCCATCGTTGACCATTTTACTCCTCTGTGGCCATAAGAGACCCGTGACTAATACGCTATATAATACTTTACAATTGCCATCACAAGTAAATGTGTCCAACCATAGGTCCCGAGTGCATATTACTATGGGTGTTAAATAATATTTTAAGAACAAGAGAGCATGAGTTGGCCTTGCACCTAATAAATTCCACATTGAATTGTGGGTATAGTTCTTTGAATGATTTTAAGCACAACTTCAACGTCTTCCAATAGTCTAGTCAGTAGAGAACAGAAACAATGGGCAAAAAAAATTGTATCTAGTTTTGGTGAAGATTTGCAAAAACTGGAGTTTTTCTATACACTGTGGTTGAAGTATAAATTCATTCAACCTTTTCTAGAGGACAGTTTGGCAGTTTGGTGTCACAAGCTTTAAAATATGAATACCTTTGGGCCCAATAAATTCATGTCTCGTAATTTATCCTAGGGAATAATTAAGGATATGCACACAGGTAAACCTTAAGAATGTTCATGGGATGGCTAGATAGCTCAGTTGGTTAGAGCGTGGTGCTAGTAACACCAGAGTTGCTGGTTCGATCCCCACATGGGCCATTGTGAGCTGCGCCCTCCTTAAAAAATAAAAGAAATTTTAAAATATTCATTGCAAAAGTACATACAAAAGACATAATTGGAAATAACTTTAATGTCTAAGAATGGACTTCTATGCAATCAATAAAAACAATGTAGTAGTAGATCACTGTTTGTCGGTGAGAAAAGGTATTCATTGCTGCACTGAAAAAAAATTACAGAACTGTGTTGTTGGAAACCCAGGACCTACCCCCCGGCCCCCGCCATGGTTCAGTCATTCAGTAGAACTCCAGGGCTTAGCATGAGTCCTACGCGTAGTTCGGGCACAATGAGCCATTCTGTCATTTGGGGAATGGTAGGCGCCCTCTCGAAATCACAGTTCCCAGAAGGCTTTCTAAGGAGAGCATTCTCGGGCCTCCTCTGTTAACTCTTTTCTGCATATGTATGGACTGAAATAGTGCTCACAAATCCAGAAAGATTTTCCTAAAAGAGAAGATGTTAGAAACAGCGTTATTAACTATATGTACCGTCAGGAGGCAAGGCAAGTAACACTCGCAGCCCCGTGCTGCCTGCACCAGCATACATTAGGCTCCTGGTGTATGCTCTCTCGTTAATCCTCTTGGGGGCATCTGGCAGATGAGGAATGCTAAGTGGCTTGCCTCCCCTGGTGATTTCCCTGGCAGTCTGCAGAGATCGAGTTGAAGGCAGGAGGTCTCTGTCGAGTCCAGAGGCCCCCACCACACTGTTGCCAAGACTGGTAAAGGGTGGGCTCTCTGAAGGATGTTGCTAAAATGAGTAAAAATAGAAATGTCATCAGGTTGCATAACATGTTTAGATGTGTACTCTATATGTTTTCCCTTTACCAGTATGACTAGAAGACAAACCTGAACAAACGGGGGGGGCGCCTTCTATCCCTTTTGAGTCCCTCTACTTACACCCACTATCCTCACAAAAAAAATAGTAAAAAGTCTTATACCATGGGGATGGGAGGTTATTTTAGAGCTCTCATTAATTGAGGAGGAAAAAGACAAAAAGTTGTTTACCACATTATTCATTAAATCTGACTATAAGAAATAGCTAAATATTCATGATAAATATATAATAGCAGATTTTAAAAATTTTTTATTAAAGTATAATTGGCGAACATTATATTAGTTTCAGGTGCACAGCATAGTGATTCTACATTTTTAACCTTACGATGTGATCACCACA
Source organism: Rhinolophus ferrumequinum (assembly GCF_004115265.2). Lineage (NCBI taxonomy): Eukaryota > Metazoa > Chordata > Mammalia > Chiroptera > Rhinolophidae > Rhinolophus > Rhinolophus ferrumequinum. Next base: position 10,557,331 of record NC_046304.1, read on the forward strand.
AGGTCTAGTGACCATCTGTCACTGCAAAGTTATCACAATCTTATTGACCTTATTCCCTAAGCTGATACCAGATTTTTTTAAAGCTTAGAAAAAAATTTGGACTGTGAATAGAATCTACACATTGAATCTCTATAGTTAAGTTTTCACGTTCTAGAAAAATATGAATTATACTTGCCCCTGAAAGCATATGGTTTCTGAATCTTAGTGTGAAAAAGGATCAAAATAACACACTTGCTGTTCTTAGAGCCTCTTCACATAGGATAGCAGCCTATTTCAGAGGATTTGGTATAATTTTTGTCTCTTCGTGATTAAAAAGCAAGGTAGTAAACCAATCAGGAGAACCCCCTTCCAAGTGTGGCTTCTACAGTTTGTAACAACCTGTCCTTTCAGTAGGTAGAGACTACTACGTCGTCTGTGGCGGCTGGTTTGGGCATTGTTTGGAGGTGTCAGACTTGGTGGTGAAAGTCTTCCTTAATCAAATTTGGCAGTTTTAAGTTCACCCCTCTTCCCCCAAATACTGCTCTTTTTATGTTCATTTAAGTTGGTGATTCTGGACCCTTTCTATCTGCTTACTGTTTAATTGCATTTAATCTTTTACTCCTCCTTGCAGAATGAATTGGATAATGTCTCAACTCTTCTGGAAGAAGCAGAGAAGAAGGGTATTAAATTTGCTAAGGACGCCTCTAGTCTTGAGTCTCAACTACAAGATACACAGGTATTCTAGGGGGAGTGAGGGACCTTTTATAATAACTACCGTTTCTGTAATCAATAAGTTGGTGAAACGTACTAGCCCCAGAATTGCCTTCTTATCACCTCTTTCAGATTTTATTGCTGTACGTGTATTTGGAGCCATTTTGCATTGTAACCGGCCTTGATACTCGGGAAATCTCTGAGGCTCAGTGTCTCTATACAGAGCCCTTGGTTCCAGAGTCTCACAGGCACTGGGGGCCTAGGAGGGGGCTCCCGCTGGCACCATGGGTGCTGCCTGGGGTGTGGTTCACCACATGGTGTGGTGGCCTATCACACACACGTGTATTGCTGGTCATTTTAAATAAGATTGTTTTGTTGTGGTTGAATTTCATTACACTGCCGTAGGAGAAACAGTCCATTTTGTAAAAAGTTGAAGCTTGCTTACGCTACCTTTTTAAGACTTGTGTCAATCATTTGTTAGGGATGTTTTTAAGTCAAATGGAAGTTAGATTAATGACTCTGATAACATGATAATAATATAGCAATTTTCTTGGAGTTTTACATTTTATTTTTATTAAATTTGCAGACTATATGGATGTGTGTTTCCCAGGGTTCTGGATTAGGTGCTGAGGATACAGGGCAAAAATCTCAGACAAACAAAGTGCAATATGTAGGCACTTGGGGACAAGTTCATAGTAATTAGGGCTTGTGCTGTGACAGGGCACATTCTCGTTAGCGAGCTTAAAGGAGACAAAGGCCAGATCACAGAGCTCTGTATGTACCTTTGAAAATTCTAAGTCTGAATGTAATGGGTAAGACAGGTTTGCATTTACATGTTAGAAAAATTATTCTGGCAGAAACTATAAAGGACAAACAATTGAAGGGTTGCCCAGTAGTGGAGGTAATCCTCGTGAGAAATGTAAATGCCCAGACTAAGGCAGGCGCAGGGGCACGAAGAGGAAGGGATCTAGAAGAGAGATGACGAAGGAAGGCGTCTCGGACCACGCACAGGTCCCCGGCCCGGGCCTGGGTGGGTGGTGCTGCCATTCCTCCTGAATGAGTTTAAAGCAACATTGTGTTAACTTATCATGTCACGTGTGTTTTCGAATCATTTCCGTTTATTTGTATCACTGGGTACTTCTCATGCACTGGAGCTCTCTGTTGTTCATGACTTGTTTTTAATAGACGTGTTTTGCTTGGGTGATTAATGTAACTTAAGTCCTGACCTTCTATCAAAATCAATAGGAGCTTCTTCAGGAGGAGACACGCCAAAAGCTGAACCTGAGCAGTCGGATTCGACAGCTGGAAGAGGAGAAGAACAGTCTTCAAGAGCAGCAGGAGGAGGAGGAAGAGGCCAGGAAGAACCTGGAGAAACAAGTGCTGGCTCTGCAGTCCCAGGTGTGTGTGTCCGCTGAGCTGTGGTGGCCTAGATGTGTGTATTTAGCAGCTAATGTCCCCATCTGCTGCACTGCTTCAGTTCCATTTGGGGCGGTTAATTAGGTTGTCCTAAATCAAACTCGTAATTTATTTGGTACTTGATCATTTATTTTTAAGTGTTTTTTTTTTTCTTTGACCCAGCCAAATGCTGATCCTATGCTAGCCATAATGTTGGAAGCATTTAAAATACAGACATAGGACTGTGTCAACTATGTAAGGTTTTAATCCAATCATTTTATAGGTTATTCGCTAAGAAATTAAGTTAGTCTCAAAGATTAATTTGCTCATAAGTCACATAGTATTGATTTACATTATTTCTTCTCACAAAATATTGAAAACAAGTTTTTTTCTTTTTGCCTCAAATGTGAAAACCAGCTGCGTTCTTTAATACGGATCTTTTTTCTCTTTCCATAAAACCTAGTTGACTGATACCAAGAAGAAAGTAGATGATGACTTGGGAACAATTGAAAGTTTGGAAGAAGCCAAGAAGAAACTGCTTAAAGACGTGGAGGCGTTGAGCCAGCGCCTAGAGGAAAAGGCTCTGGCTTATGACAAGCTGGAGAAGACCAAGAACCGCCTGCAGCAAGAGCTCGATGACCTGATGGTGGACCTGGACCATCAGCGCCAGATCGTCTCCAACTTGGAGAAGAAGCAGAAAAAGTTTGATCAGGTGGGTTGTCTCCCAGACTCCAGGACCAGTGCCGTACGTACATTGTTTCCTCCTTGGCAAAGCTCTCACTTTTATTTTAGTTTAAAATAATATCATCCCATTTCAAAGCAATACACATTTGTAGTAAAATTGGTAAAAGCTGAAAAGCAAAAGGAAGGAAATAAAGAGCACACTCCTGTGGTAGCGTCCTTAGAAATGAGTCACGTGATGAATGAGAAGCGTTCATGTTGCCTCTGAAATTGTTGGTAATGTTGCCCATTGCCGTTCTGTGTAGCTGTTAGCAGAAGAAAAGAACATCTCTGCTCGCTATGCAGAAGAGCGGGACCGAGCCGAAGCGGAGGCCAGAGAGAAAGAAACCAAAGCCCTGTCCCTGGCCCGGGCCCTCGAGGAGGCCCTGGAGGCGAAGGAGGAGTTTGAGAGGCAGAACAAGCAGCTGCGGGCTGACATGGAAGACCTGATGAGCTCCAAGGATGACGTGGGGAAGAATGTGAGTGTCCCTGGGGACCGGGCCCTTCAAAAGGGGCACAGGCAGGTCCTTAGGAGCGCCTGAAGGACCTGGGCGTGCCTAGCCGCACAGAGCAGTAGTCTAGGGATGTCTTAGCTTGTGTATAAATATGGGATTAAAGTCTCCTGGGATAAACTCAGATTTTCTGCAGTCTGTTCTCGGTGTGGAGTGCTTGTCGCTGCACCTACAGGTGGAGAAGCTTTGTTTCTTGTCGCTTTCCCAGGCCCTCCCTGTCCTAACCTGCATTCTGGCAGGGGACCTTTAAACAAAGGATTTCACTGTTCCTGAGTGACAGGTAGGCACAGGTCCCCTCAGATAGAGGGTAGCAGGATCTGTCTCTACAGAGTGCTGACCTGGAGAGACCTGGACACTGCAGCTCTCTCTGACGTGGGACTTCTCAGTGAGACCCCATTGTTTTCTCTGAAGACTTCACTTGCTTTGGGGATTTCTTCAGTTGGAAATTTCTGTGATACTATTTATCCTTCCCCTGCATACATCTTCCACACGAGTCACAATAGTTTTTATTTATCCTACATACGCCCGTTAGTATGTGATGTGTTGAGATAGTAAGCCCAGGCCAGGAGTCAAAACAGATTCAGGGCTTGGCTTTTCCACCAGCTTCCATTCTAACCAGGAGAAGCCACTTAACCTTTGTAAGCCTAAGTTTTCTTATCTGTCAAATGGACATTATATTTGCCCAATTCCATGAAGCTACTGCAAATGTGCTTTGAAAAACATAGTCCCCTATAAAGTCTTGTTTTCATGGGCTATGTGCTGTCTGGCCACATCCTAAGGGAGGGAAGATGGTCCTACCTTCTTCCTACTGGGTCTCCTACAACCCCGTGCCCAGCGGACCAGCCCCATGGACATGAAGAAGCCACCTAGAGTAGAAATGGCTATGATTACATAGTAAAATGTAGAGAGAGAACTCCACAGTTGATTCCGTTTTCTTGTTCCATATTAGTATTTTCTAGAATAATTGAGTCACACAGTTATTCCACAAACATTTCCTTTGTGCCTATGAAGTGCCAGACAGTGCTAAGAGACAGGGGCCCTTCTCATGTTATAAGTCTTCCCCTACCTGCCCCTGTGACAGCTAACATGGCCATGAACCCCAAAGGGATACATAATGGCACCTACGCATGCCTGTCTGAAGGGTTGTCTTGGGGATCAAAGGGGACATGAGGCGGAAGCAGTCAGCACAGCCCTAATGTTTATGGTGGGGATCCTTGTCCAGAGAAAGGTCAGGAGTCCTTTTTAACTACCCTCCTTTGCAGGGCTAGCATACCTTAATATATCAATGTTTACACGTGCATTTTCAGTACAAAGGATCTTTTCCACGGCAAGAAGGAATGTACTGTATGTAGTACCTGTTACACAGACAACAAGTAAATGGCCAGTCAGCAGACAAGTTCCTCTGACACTGGTCTTTTCATTGTTTCATTCTGTGGTGTCAGGGTCATCAGAGAATAATGTATTGTTTAAAGAGCACATGTAAACAAGAAGTCAGTACTGTCGTTTAAATGGCATACTCTGAAATGAAGAATAATAGCAGCAGCCATGGGGGGAAAGGGGTTGAAGGACGTAAGTGCTGTCCAGAAGTGGCCCAGGGGTGCCCAGAGCGGCCGACGTGCCATGTGGGGCCTATAAAACAGGAAGACTGCTGTTCTCTGCCAAGGGGCAACTCTCTCTCGATGTTTCCTATGGTTTAGGTTCATGAACTTGAAAAATCCAAACGGGCCCTAGAGCAGCAGGTGGAAGAAATGAGGACCCAGCTGGAAGAGCTGGAAGATGAACTTCAGGCAACAGAAGATGCCAAGCTTCGCCTGGAGGTCAACATGCAGGCCATGAAGGCCCAGTTCGAGAGAGACCTGCAAACCAGAGATGAGCAAAATGAAGAAAAGAAGCGGCTGCTGATTAAACAGGTAGGTCGTAGGAGGTGGGGCCTCCAGAACAAGAACTTGTCATTCTCAAAGCCACGTTTGGGGTCAGTATCCTGTTCATTCACATTAGAACACATTAGCTGGAGTAAAACTGATTTATTTGGTTACTTGATAATTTTATTTTTTACAATTGAATGTACTTGGTTTTGATTTCCTGTTTCTCGGATAATATCATTGCAAGGCCCTCAGTGGAATCTCGAGGGAATATGTAATTAGATTCTTACAAGTATGGGTGAAGGAAAGAATCAAAACACACCTGATGAGGTGATTCAGTGTATTTCTGAAGTTCCGATTACATGCCCTCATTAAACCACTCTTTAAAGTGGTTTACATTTTTACATTTTTTTATTTTAAAAAGTTGCTGGGCACTTAGGATTTGTATTCTTTTCTGAATGTATGTAAAACTTCTGAAAGTTTACTTTAAAATTTATCAGTGGATATTTTGACGCATCCTTGGAGTCCATTGTATCAAGTCTTAGATCTGGGATATGTTTAATTTCATTCCACTAATAAACACTAATATGTTTATTTTCATTCCACTAATATTTACTGTATTAGTCATTTGTTGCTAGATAACAAATTAGCTCAAACTTAATGACTTAAAACAACACTTGTTAACTCACAGAGTTCTGTGGGTCAGGAATTCTGAACTGACTCAGCGCCACATCACCCGAAGGCCTGGCTGGGGCTGGAGGATCTTTGTTCAGCTGGCTCCCCGCCACGGGGCTGGCCCGAGACCTCAGCACCTTGCCACGTGGGTCTCTCCACAGGCTGCCGGAGTGTCCCTGGAAGAAACTTCCCCAAGAAATTGTCCCATGTCTTCAATTTTGTTGCATCACCTAGAATATGAGCTTGAGATCAGGGACTCTGCCTTCTTAGGGACCCTTGGAATAGTGGAAATTGTGTGTCCTGGGTATTGTTTTTAAAGATCTATCTGAACAAAATTCAGCTACTGTGGTTTTCTGTTAATAATAACTGCTGTGTAGCAGAGAGCACCTGTGCAGAGTGACCAGAGCCCTTATATGATGACAGGCTGCCTGACCAGGCATATCCCCATTGTCGTCTGTTAGGTGAGGGAGCTCGAGGCAGAGCTAGAGGATGAGCGGAAACAGCGGGCACTTGCTGTTGCTTCAAAGAAGAAAATGGAAATAGACCTGAAGGACCTTGAAGCTCAAATCGAGGCTGCAAACAAAGCGAGGGATGAAGTAATCAAGCAGCTTCGCAAACTCCAGGTATGTGCAGCCACCATCAGTCTTTGATGGTGTCATCTGGCCCTACTGAGATCAAACACGACAGAAGCTGGGGAGGAAAGCTCGCCATCCTGCCAGGGAGCACAGTGGAGCTGTCACCTTTGGCTGTGTGTTGGGGCAGCAGGCCATAAAGATGGCACGTGTGTACCTCCAGTGTCTACAGGATGTGCTTGGCTCCACTTAGCGAGTCTCGGACAGGTGGGGCATCTGCCAATAGGAACATGCTCTTCGGGCTCTAAACAGCTACCGGTGATGCTGAACTAACATGGCCATTGAGCCACCAGAGGGGAAGGTGATGCTGGTTCTTCCTTTATGCCTGAGCTTTAGTAATCTTTTCAGTCTTACTTAGTCATACCTTTCACTACTCAAATGGCATGCCAGTTTTAACTATCGCAATGACGAAAAGTGATTTCTATAACAACGCAGCATTAGCAGGATGTAATGGGCCCGCACGTTAACAGGCACAGCTTCTCTGCGGGGGATGTTTGTCAGTTACGACAAAAGCTTTAGAAAACTTCCATCCCTTTGACCTTGGTGATTCCACATCTTTAGAATTTATTCTAACAAAATATAAAGATGAGAAGAAATATTTATATACAAAGGTCATAGCTGAAATGTTATTTCTGATAGCAAAAATGGAAATGACCTAAATGTAAGTGGACTGCCAACCATTTAAATGATGGAGATATGTATGTAATGACAGCAGGGCTTAAACGAGTAAAGAAAGGGCCAGTATAGGGCAGTTTAGTTTTTTGCATCTAGACATGTAGATATACATAGAAAAAGGTTGAGAAGGAAAAGTCATCTCTGGATGATAGGTTTATAAGTAACTTACTTGCTTCCTTGTACTTTTTTTAAAAGCTAAATACAAAGGTTTCTATTTTTACTAGCTAATTACAAAGATTTAAGCTTATTACAAAAAAAAAAAATAACATGACTTTATGTAGTAGCTTTATTGAGATATAATTCATATACCATACGACTTATCTATTTAAAGTGTTTTCAGTGTTTTTTTTCTTTAGTAAATTCGGAGGGGTGTGCAACCATCATTATTTAAATTTGGACATTTTGGTTCCCTCTAAAAGAAACCCTATCCCCATTAGCCGTCACTGCACTCTCTCTGCCACATCCAGAACTAATCAACCGCTGATCTACTTTCTGTCTGTATAGACAGGCCTATATGCTGACTATTTGATATAAATGGAATCATACAATCAACACTTAGCATAATGTTTTCAAGGTTCATCCATGTTATAGCATAAATGAGTATTTCCTTCCTTTTTATTACCCAATAATATTTATTCCAATGCATGGGTATTTGTACCACATTTTATTAATCCGTTCATCAGTTGATGGACATTTGGGTTACTTCAACTTTTTGGCTACTATGAATAATGCTGCTACGAACATTCACATATTTGTGTATACATGTGCTTTTAGTTTTCTTCGGTATATACCTAGGAGTGGAATTGCTAGGTTATATGATAACTATTTCATTTTGACAACTGCCAAAACTTTTCAGTGACTGTACCATTTTACATTCCTACCAGCTGTCTATGAGGCGCTCCAATTTCTCTACATCTTCACCAACACTTGCTATTATCCATCTTTTAATTATAGTCATCCCAGTGGGTATGAAGTGGTACCAAATTTGCATTTCCCTAATCACTAATGATTTTGAGCATTTTTTCATGAACTTATTGGCCATTATCTTATTTGGAAAACATGTCTTTCAATCTTCCAGTCATCTTTTTGAGTTGTCTCTAAAAGTTCAGTTGTAACATTTCTGTATATATTCTGAATGTTTCTTATATAAGATACATGATTTCCAAATATTTTCTTCCATTCTCTGGATTGTCTGTTCACTCACTCAATGGTATTGTTTACAGCACAAAAGGTTTTAATTTTGATGGAATCCAGTTTATTTATTTTTTTTTTGTTTCTTGTGCTTTTTAAATTATATATGAAACCACTGCCTCTAATCCAAGGTTGTGAAGATTTATTGCTATGTTTTCTACTAAGAGTTTTATACTTCAGCTCTTTCTTTAAATCCATTTTGAGTTAATTTTTGTTATATGGTTTCATATATAAACCTAACTTCCTTCTTTTGGATATGGATATCCAGTTGTCCCAGAACCATTTGTTAAAAAGACTGTTCCTTCCCCCATTGAATTAATTCTGTTACACTGATCTATATGTCTGTCCTTATGCAACTATCACAGTCTTGATTAGCGTAGCTTTGTAAATTTTGAAATTGGGTAGTGGGATTTCTCCAACTTTGTCAATCTTTTAAAGATTGTTTAGCTATCCAGGTTCCTCACCATTCGATATGACTTTTAGGATCAACTTGCTAATTTCTGGGCGGGGAAAGGGAGGGCCTGTTTGGACTTTGATACTGTGTTGATTCTGTAGATCAATTTGGAAAGTATTGTCATCTTAACAGTAGTAAGAATTCTAGTCCGTGAACACGGCCATCTTTCCATTTATTTAGCTATTTAATTTTTTTCAATGATGTTTTATAGTTTTTTTATGTACAAGTGTTATACTTTAGCTACTTTTATTAAGTATTTTATTCTTTTTGATGCTATTTTAAGTATAAATGCTTTCTTAATTTTTGGAATGTTTATAATAATGTAGAAGTACAATTGATTTTTGTATATTGATCTTGTATCCTGCAACCTTGCTGAACTCATTTATTAGTTCTAAGGGGTTTTTAATGGATTCCTTAAGATTTTCTATGTACAAGATCATATCATCTGCAAATCAAGTTAGTTTTACTTCTTTTCCAATCTGGGTGTCTTGCATTTCTTTTTCTTGGCCTAATTGCTTTGACTAGACTCCACTGCAGTGTTAAACAGAAGTGGCAATGTCAGGCATCTCTGTCTCACTGCTGATATTAGGGGGAAAGCATTCAGTCTTTGAACATTAATATAATAGCTGTCAATTTTTCATTGATGCCCTTTCTTGGAGTTGAGGAAGTTCCCTTCCATTTGGCTTATTGAGTATTTTTATAATGAAAGGGAATTAGATTTTGTCAAATGCTTCTTATAAATTTTGACATGATCATATGGTTATATTCCTCTTTTGTTGTCAAAACAACCTTGCATTCCTCAAATAAATCCCACTTGCATGGTGGGATATAATGGCATATAAATATACATGGTATATAAGTTTTTGTATGTTGATGAATTCAGTTTGCTATTTTGTTGAGGATTTTTATATATATGATGTATTGATCTGAATGTTTTCTTGTGATATCTTTGTCACTTCCATGTGCTTTTATATTTACAATTACCTGTATATTACTTTAATAATCTGGAAAAATATATGTGTTTAAAAACAATGAATGAAAACTACCCCAAAACCTTCTTCCTGTTTATCCTTAGGCTCAGATGAAGGATTACCAGCGTGAATTAGAAGAAGCTCGTGCATCCCGGGATGAGATTTTTGCTCAATCCAAAGAGAGTGAAAAGAAATTAAAGAGTCTGGAAGCAGAAATCCTTCAATTGCAGGAGGTTTGTTTACTTACTCATCCATTTGTTCAACAAATATTTGCCCTGGCAATTTCTCCAAGATTACATACACACACACACACACACACATACACATTTAATCTATCTTAATATTTTTGTAGCCTAGTGTAATTAATTTCACTACCCATTTTTTATGTTACTGGACCATCTTATTGCTTCAGTTCGACAAAGTGGTCACACTTTGTTCATGTATATTCATCGTTTTACACAGAATCATTATTTGTGTGACACTGAAAAGGAGAGAACTGTGTTTCATTGAATCCCTAAGTGAATCATTTTGTAATCCAACAATTCTTTCATTTATCTCTTTTGTAAGTTCTCATGAAGAAGGATTGATGAAGGGTTATATATAGAGTATGGGATTGATTACATCAATGTTAGGCACACTTGAATACATACATTTCTGTTTATTTTTAAAAGCTTTATTGAGGTAAAATTGACATACAAAGAACTGCACATATGTAATGTGTACATAAATTTCTATATAAATAAAGGATGATCAAATTTATTTAAACCTAGAAAGAGCCACTTAAGTTGAAATGTTATCAGTTAGTATGAAAAATACTCCCAATACAAACACCTAGAAATGCTGGGTACAAATGTTACCAAAGAATTATAAATGCAGGGTTGAGCCTGCAAGAAAGAAAGGGAACTCAACTCCTAGTGTCAGTAATGAAGAAGGAACTGACAACCAGATGAGTAAACACTGAGCAGATCCTGAGATTACCCTGACAGCCTACTTTTGGTTTTGATCCTTCTTTGTTTACTATTTAATTAATTTTTGCTCTTACCTTTATTTCCTTTGCATGTTTTTCTTTTTCTGACTTTTTGAGATGGATGGTCATTAATTTTCAAGCTTTCCTCTTGTCTAATACATTCATAGAACACTCTAAATTCCCCTCAGAGTACTGTTTTCACTATATCCTATCTGTTGTCATTTAAATTCTAAATTTTTCTAATTTTTGTGATGGTTTCTTCTGTATCCCGTGAATAATCTAAAAGTGTGATTTAAATTTCCAAATGTGTGACTTTTTTTTTTCTTGGTTGATTTCTAGTTTTATTGCATTATGATTAGAGAATATTGAGAGTCGAACAACTCTAGGGCCTAGAATATTGTCAGTCTTTATAAATATTCCACGTATGCTTCAAAAGAACGTGTGTTTGTCAATGAAGTAGAAGGTTGAAGATCTATGTAGTTCATCGTGGAGGTGATCAGTGAGATCCACAAAGGTGATGAGGCCCTGGGAGCCGCCTCCTGGAAAGCTCCTGGGGCATTACCTAAGTATCCAAGCACCCTGCAACCCAGCACTCCAGTTTTTCCAGAAACCTGAAAGTGTTTATCTTAAACCTTCAGACAAGGGATCATTGCATTAGGGAGAAGAGACTGATCTGGAAAGCTAGCCCTGCCCTTCCCTCTATTTCTCTATTTTCCTTACCTCAGACACCTTTGTTCATCCAGCTTATGGGCCCTAGGGGCCTCTCCTCTTTCCCATGGGTCCCTCAGCCTGCCTGCAGCACACCCAGCCGTGGACAGGAAGGGCCCTTGCTGAGCCCAGGAGAAATAACAGCAAGAAGTCAGATGTTAGAGCAAAGGCATACAGTGGTTCGTTAGTCAGAGGCCCAGAGTATTCTGCCTGCTGCCATCACATCCTGGACTTGGGCCCTGCCCCGGGTATTAGGATTCTGTTTGCTAGAACCCAGGCCTTCGGAGGGCCTGCATCCTGCACTAATTTAAGAGGCAGGTGCATGCGCAGAGCACACAGACAAACTCCTTTTATGCAGCCTTGCTCCTCAAGCAGCTGAAGTTGTACTCTTGCCAAATATGGCCTCTTTTGGAAGGGACAGCTGGTGGGAGGAGGCCCTGGACAGGGAGGGAGTCAGAACCCTGAGTTTCTGCTATTGACAGACCTTGAGACTTTGGGCAAGTCACTTCATCCATGTGGGCCTCAGTTTCCTCATCCATAAAATAAGGGAGATGGTGCCGCTCTCAAATTCTGAGAATATGATCTTAGTCTTTACCCAGTTGGGCTGAGAAATGCACCCTGACTCCTGCCTGTGAAAAAGCAGCCTTCAGGCAGTTTTTCCTCCAGAGGGCTGGCAGGCACAGGGCTGTCCCTTGGCCTGCTCAGTTCTCTGAGAGCCCCCTGCAGAGCCACCTGACGGGCCAGGGCCCCCATCTCCTTCAGAAGGAGGCCCTGCTCACCACTGAGGCCCAGCTCTGTGAGCCTGAGGTCACACTCCACCCACCTTCTCTCCGTGGGAGCTGTGATCTTCACTGTATGCACAGCTACCTTAGTTCCGGCACCTGATACGACTCACTAGTCTGTCAAGCTAATGTACTCGACCTCTAAACTGCAGTACTTGTATGTGATGGATACTTCAAGTGCATGAACTGGTATAGTTTTGGGTTTGCATGAAGCTTGTTTATGATAAAGCTCAGTTTATGATAAAGAAACGCCAGCTTTCTAAGGAGGGCAGGAATATAGCTCCTGCTTAAATTAGAAGGGGTAGCCAAGCCCTTACAGGGACCAAGACTTCCCTCTGGGACATTTCTGTGTAAGGATGTTGACATGTCACATCACCCGACTGACCTGCACCCAAACAGCTTTTCTTCAGCAAACCTGCCAGCTTCGTTTCTCAGCTCTAGCTGCCACTGGAGGCACACAGGGAGCAAGGTGGCTCGAGCCTACAGGCATTGTCAGAATGCACATTTGAGGAAAACCGTTAACTGCCAGAGCTTAAATCACGGTCTGCACTCATTTAGGAACTTGCCTCATCTGAGCGAGCCCGCCGACACGCCGAGCAGGAGAGAGATGAGCTGGCTGATGAGATCGCCAACAGCGCCTCTGGCAAGTGAGTCTCCCGGCAGCTGGTGGGAGGGGCTGGCATCGAGAAGTCAGGGGCGGCCCCTCCGGCCCTCCTGGGCACCTGTGGTCCACTCCCCTTGGGCTGCCTGCTGCACTGAGAAGGCCGTGGGTGTGTGGCACGTAGGAGTTAGGAGTTGGTCTGCTCGTCTGTTCTAAGTCTGGAAAGATGAGCACAAGAGGCTGAGCTGCAGGACCCGGGCATGACACACCTTCTGCCAGCCATGCCCACAGCAGGTGTGAAGGAAACACGCTCAGAACTAAGCTCGTTTCCAGACGGCACGGCCTTGCAGTGCGAGACTTCACTGTCAAGTCCGTTAGGTTTGGCAAGTACATTCCTTACACTTACATTTCTCTGAAGGCATTTTTTATTAAAAGTCATCCTTTTTCCCAATTAAGTTGCTTTCTCCATTTACTGAGGGTTCACCACGGTCGTTTTCTAGCCTGCCGTGATGCGGAGTTGGCATTTTATCTCATGCACTGGAAAACCAGTGGTAGAAGCTAGGGAATGCCAGGACTTTTTTGTACTTTGGAAAGCTGAGCTGTCTGTGGAGAACAGATGGAGAGGCCGCAGGGAGGCAAGCTGGAAGTCCCCCACGGTGGCCCAGGAACGACATGTCGGGGCCTGGAGGAGGCTGGCAGGCATGGGGGGTGGGTGGTGCGCTTGGAAGTGTGGTCAACAGGACCTGACCGGCTGGGCGATGGGTAAAGGGGACAGACAGCAGAGGGTGGGTGGAGCGCTCCCTGGGTCTCCCCCGTGTGTGGAGCCCATACTGAGCAGTCACCTCCTGCCCCACGCTCCCCCAGGTCCGCGCTGCTGGATGAGAAGCGGCGCCTGGAGGCCCGAATCGCACAGCTGGAGGAGGAGCTGGAAGAGGAGCAGAGCAACATGGAACTGCTCAACGACCGCTTCCGCAAGACCACGCTGCAGGTGGCCCACACGGTGGCCGTCACCCGGGGAGGGCTGCGCCGCCCTTCTGCACGACAGGCTAACCCCATCTCTCCTCCAGGTGGACACGCTGAACGCAGAGCTGGCGGCCGAGCGCAGCGCTGCCCAGAAGAGCGACAATGCGCGCCAGCAGTTGGAGCGGCAGAACAAGGAGCTGAAGGCCAAGCTGCAGGAGCTGGAGGGTGCTGTCAAGTCCAAGTTCAAGGCCACCATCTCGGCCCTGGAAGCCAAGATTGGGCAGCTGGAGGAGCAGCTTGAGCAGGAAGCCAAGTAAGAGGTTTTTGCTGCAGTAAACCACAAGTTAGAGCATCTCTGCTACAGACCAGGTCCAGGCTCAGCCTCAGCCTATGAGCCAAACGAGACAAAACAGACCCTTGCCCTAGGGAAGTCCCATGGCAGGGAGAAGAGATTACGACCAGGTCACTAGAGTGAGAGAGAGGACGTGAGTCCTCAGGGAAGGCTGGGCTCGCCTGTCAGCTCTTCTGGGACTCAGCTGACCATACTGTGCCCCGTGATTTTCTAGGTGCCGCAGTTTACGTCTCTACCCAAAGTTGATTTCCCACGTTGGTGGCATCACGTGAGATGGTACAATTTGTTGGCAGAGAAGAAATGCAGTGACAAAAATAAAAGCTTTTCTTCTCCCCTGGGAAGTGACTGCTGAACAGTTTCCATTGTTTTAGTAAACCATTCTGAATTTCGGAGGAATCGCCCAATACAGCTTCTGACGGGCGTTTACAAAATTATTAGACCTTCACCTTCACCCTCTTACTGCGGAGCCTGGGGCCCAGAAATGCAGGGCCTGTGCTCGGAGCCCAGCACCCATACTTCCCACTCCGCTCCTTCAACGCCACTGCTCTCAGATTTAACAGTTAAGGGTTTGTTTGTTGTTCGCTGTAATTACCATGACGCGCCCTTTCAGCTAACGCCTTCGCTGTCCAGTTTTGCATAACATTTGTCAAGGAACAAAAGAACTTTTTCTGTTTTTAATGGAGTTCACCAAATCAGTTAGCTCTCCTACAAAAGGGACAATACAATGTAGGCCTGTCTGGAAACGGTGATTTGTTTGACTTCTAACTGAAGTGACAGTGGGAGTTTTGTTTTATTTTCCATGTTAACTGCTAGAGCCCCTAGCATCGTAGTAGGTGGTCAGGTGATTAGAAGGATCACTTAATAAACTGGGTCTTTTTATTTTGTTTTCCAGGCTAAAAAGTTAGGTGATTAGAGTAACTTAAGTTTCTGGCTTCAAAAAGTCTGCAGTCAATATAAGTGACAGGTAGCTTGTATATAACATTTGGTCTTGAGAAGATCACTGAATAAAGTGATTAATATCTGCATGTGAAGGAATAACACACTTTTTCTACCTGCCGGTATTAGAATACATTAAAGGCCATCCGTATTGTGACCAGAGGGAAAAGTTTCTGGGTCATATTAATCAGGATATCTGGTCCGAGAGGTCCTGCAAAGCATCCCACATATGTCATCTTCCAGAGGAAAGGGATTTTTAAAAATATTTTCCCCATTCAAACTATCATTTCAAGAATTACGAAGACTAACGTATTGATCATTGTCACAGGGAACGAGCAGCAGCCAACAAACTGGTCCGACGTACCGAGAAGAAGCTGAAAGAAATCTTCATGCAGGTTGAAGACGAACGTCGACATGCAGATCAGTACAAAGAGCAGGTGAGGGGAAGGGAGAGCACATTGGGAGGGCTCTGCCGTGCCAGGCCCGGACTGAACCGTCAAGGTCCCATGTTTCCTCCACTATAATGCACACTTTGCGACTGCAGGGATTTCTGCCCCGTTGTCAGTTAGCGTCACTCACTGTCCTCTCTTCAATGCCTGGACTACTTCCTAGGCATGCGTAGTTGGCAGCCACTGCATACTGGCGGGATGGAGGGGTGGCTGCAGGATGTTGAACAGAAAGAGAAATACACTGCGTGCGGCACGGCACCCGGACGGTCTTCCTCGTCTGCGTCCAGGCGTTTCAAGGGAATGTTCTGACAGCACTGTGGGCAGGTCTGCAGAGAGGACAGTGTGGGTAGCGGGGCTCTCTCTCCACCTCACTCCTCACTGTGGTGAGACTTGTGCTGCAGACACTGGGAGGGCAGGTAGACGGAGCTGAGGATTCTGTGCCTTTGGCCCAAATCCTGCCCTTTTCTTCCCCTGCTCCCGTCAGGCACCCCGGCCTTCCCTTGCCACCCCACTCTCAGGGCCTAATAGTACTCAGGGCAGTTCTGAGTGGGCGTGAGCTGGACCCGCAGGACACCTGCCAGTCTCTGTATGGCTCAGGAGGGAATGGTCATGTCAGGTCTTCCAGAGTGGTTTGGACTTGAATCAGAATATAACATGTGAAACGCCCATTTTGAAGGAGGTGTAATAATGAATATACCATCTCCTGGGGCTGGAGAGCGTCCACATCGCTGGCTCGTCTGTATTCTGCAGAAATAGCAAATTCCCTTTCACAATCCCATACAGTCAACTCGTGAGGATACTAAACTCCGTCATTTTCTGCAAAAAACTCACAGATGGAAAATAGGGTTCTAAGTTTTTAAAAATTTCCTTTAGCATAGTTCGCTCTGTAGACACTTCCTTTGCTGAGAATAGCAGGCCAAGCAAAAGGCTTTAGACCAGCCTCACACACAGTTTTGTGTGTAAGTGCACATACGCGTGTACGTGTGCTCACATGGCTGACAGGGCAGAGCTGTGCTCACACACTCAGGCTGTGGCAACACTGAATTTGGATTCGTCAGTTTGATATGACTTGGTTTGTGTGACTTCCCCAAGATGGAGAAGGCCAATGCCAGGATGAAGCAGCTGAAACGGCAGCTGGAGGAAGCAGAAGAAGAAGCTACACGTGCCAATGCCTCTCGGCGTAAGCTCCAGCGGGAACTGGATGATGCCACGGAGGCCAACGAGGGCCTGAGCCGTGAGGTCAGCACGCTGAAGAACCGGCTGAGGTGAGCAGCCTAGGCTTGCGTGCGGGGCGCAGCTCACGTCCCTGCCCACGGCCTGCAGAAACAGCCCAGTTTGTAGGCTTAGGGACTGACTCCTCGGAGGTGATTTACTCGGATTCATGTACGGTTACTCATCTGGCTCTTAAATCACTTCCCGTTGATCCATTCAGGATGCCTGACCTTTAGTAGTCCTTGAGGAGAAAAGAGGAACAGGCCATTTACTGGTGGACCATCTGAATACACAGCACAAGGCCTGAGAGTCAGGTCAGGTGTCTGTCCACACTCAGACGTCCACCGGGAGGAAAGGTCCCAGCCTCTGTTAAAAAGCAGGGCAGGAGCTCCTCGCGGGGCCTGGCGCCATCAGCTCTCCTCCCGTTAGACGTGACGCGTACCAGGGCAAGGGCAGACCGTGGGCAAGCTAAAGCCAAACTTCTTTCTCCCCGAGAAGAGGTTAGTACAGGTGTTGACAAACTGTGGCCCATGGCCAAATTCTGACGTGCCCTGCTTTGTACAGCCAGTGAGCTAAGAATGGGTTTTACATTTATAAAGGGTTAGGGAAAAAATTAAAAATAAGAATGTGCAACAGAGACCTCACTGGTCCACAAAGCCTAAATAAAGTACTTACTGCCTGCCCGTTACAGACATGCTGGCCCGAGGTAGCAGGGAGAGCGTCGCCTGAGTCCCTCTCCCTCCTCACTGTTTCTGTCACAGCCAGCCAGCTAGACCAGGCGTCCCCTCCTCTCGTACAGACTGTTGGCCAGGACGGTACCCCGTAGGCGGGGGTGTGGGAGAGGTGGAAAAGCCCAGAGCCTTTCCTGATCGTGCCCACCCACCCCAGGTCCTGTGTCCTGAGGAAGGGGTGGAAGTTTCAAGACTGAACAACTTGACAGCTGCACGATTTTGTGTATTTGCCCACGTGTGTCTTCCTTCTGCTCTCCCCAGGCGAGGCGGCCCAATCAGCTTCTCTTCGAGCCGATCTGGCCGGCGCCAGCTGCACATCGAAGGGGCCTCCCTGGAGCTGTCAGATGATGACACCGAAAGCAAGACCAGTGACGTCAATGAGACGCAGCCGCCCCCGTCAGAGTAGAGTCACAGGAAGCCAGTGGAGGCGACACCGTGGGACACGCAGGAACTCCCCCGGCGCCAGCCCACCTTGGGCCTCCTCCAGATCTAGGAAATTGGCAAGCTACGGGATTCCTTACTGAAAGATCAACTGTGTCTTAAGGCTTTCCAGCCTACACATACTGTATCCTGCTTCTTCAGATTTAGGTACAATTGCTCCCCTTTTTATATATATACACAAAACATGCACATATTAAACAGATTGTTTCATCACTGCATCTATTTTCCATATATTCATCAAGAGACCATTTTATAATACATGTTAAGAAGAGAACCCTTTTTCAAACAAACTCCAGACCCTGTTGCCAGTCGCTGGGTTATTGGGGCGGCCCCGCGGTTGCCCGTTCGCTCTGCATGCTCTCTGTCGTACAGACAGGTAACTTAGCTCTGTGTCCACGTGGCCCCCGACTCCTCGGCCACGTCAAGTCTCTTAGAACATTGTGGAACTAAACTGCACTTGTCTCCCTCATTTCCTTCGAATAATGATCAACACTATCAGTGAGCAAACTGTGAAAGGGGCTTTGGAAAGATTAGGAGGGGTGGGTTGGATTGGGGGCAGCAGCATCCATTTGGGGTTACCATGCCCATCTCCCTCGAGTTGGTGGTGTCCCCGCATCTCTTCATGTGAACTGTCCTTGGCCAGGGCTGGTCTGTGCATAGAAAGGATAGTGGCCATGATGCAGCTGAGGCCCTGGGTGGCAGCAGTCACAGCACGCTGACTTTCGGATGGTGTCCGACGCCTCACTTCAGGAGCGAGCAGCTGCGGCTCCTGAGCACGAGTTACTGGAAGGCCCTGCCTCGCCAGCCAGGCTTTCATTCTGACCTTGCAAATTCAGCCGCTGCTTTGAGCCCAAAATGGGAAGATTGGTTTTGTGTCCGAGACTTGTTCCAAGTTTGTCGATGAGGTTTACAGAACCTCGAGAACAGATGCCATCTGCCTGAATGCTGACATGCCAGTGGATGTGAATCCTTTTTCGTTTTTCCTTCTCCTTTCCCCTTGGACAGTGTTACAGTGAACATTTAGCATTCTGGTTTTGGTTGATAGTTAAGCAAACTGACATTACAGAAAGTGCCTTAGACACTACAGTACTAAGACAATGTTAAATATATTATTTGCCTCTGTAACAATTTAATGTATTAAGTTTTGACTGTGCTTCATATCATGTACCTCTCTAGTCAAAATGGTATTATAAACATTCAGTGACAATGAATCAGTGTTAATTATAAATCCCTGATCCTCTGCAACGTGCTTGAAAACACAAACCTTTTGGGTTAAAAGCTTTAACATCTATTAGGAAGAATTTGTCGTGTGGGTTTGGAATCTTTGGTTTTACCCCTTTATGAATTGAATTGTACTGGCTGTTGACCACCAGACACCTGACTGCAAATATCTTTTCTTGTATTCCCATATTTCTAGACAATGATTTTTGTAAGACAATAAATTTATTCATTATAGATATTTACGCCTCCTGCTCTATTTCCTTGGAGGAAAAAGCACCCGTTAAGAATAAACAGACCTCAATAAACAAGAATAATCATGTGAACATGGAATCTGTCTTCTCACCTTCTGTTCTCGATTTCCCATCTGTGATCTGACTGGAGGTTGGGCGCTACAGACTTCAAATGCTGACAGTCAGGCCCACTTTTTCTGAGGGTGCTGCGCTCCCAGACAGTGTCAGGTGACAGGCTGAGTCTCTAGGCAGTCTTGGCTACAAATCTGATTCTCACCAGTGGCCTCTCTGTAGATGGATCCACTGGGAAGGACAGGGCTACTGGCTCCAGACGCAACTGTTAATGGTAACGGGAGCAATTCAGGGCTGCAGAACGAAGCCATGAGGTGGGTTTCGGTCACGAACCAATTGAGCTATTTACTGGATTAGAGTATTTGAAGAGACCCGAGAAGTTTCAGACAGCATTTTTAGGCAGGGTAGGCACTGAAAATGATTTGGGCAGGATTCAGTGGTAAGACCCAAAGGCAGCCCCTCCAGTGTGGGCCAATTCAGACAGGCTGGAAAGAAGAAACGGGAGCACAAAATCGTGTACAGAATGCTGGGTTTTTATTCCACATTAGGTTAGGCTGGTTCTGGTGCTATAAGATATATGCTCAGGCTTCTTGGCAGTATTGGGGATGTAAAAAGTGGACAAAAGTGCTCCTTTTTTGCTGTTACTACTACCGTGTTTCCCCAAAAATAAGACCTACCTGGACAATCAGCTCTCTTGCATCTTTTGGAGCAAAAATTAATATAAGACCCGGTCTTATTTTACTTATATAAGACTAGGTGTATAATATAATATGATTATAATATAATATCATGTAATATAATATAAAATACCCGGTCTTATATAAGATGTTGGTTTGTGACCGAAACCCTCCCAACGGCTTCATTAATTTTTGCTCCAAAAGACGCATTAGAGCTAATTGTCGGGCTAAGTCTTATTTTTGGGGAAACGCGGTATGGAAGAAAAACATTGAGTTGCAGTTACTGTGTTTCGTAGGTCTTCTCACCCTTGCATTCAGTGTCTTAGTCTGGGTGTTTGTGGAATTCAGAGGCTGATTTTTCTCCAAAAGTAAGGATACTTCCCACCTGGCTAGTTTAGCTGGTGTTAACGTCACTGTTACCCTGCTACTCAGCCTATCAGGAGAAACACGTCATCTACATGGCCTGATTCCAGTTCCTGATTCCAGAGCTGCTAACTAGAAGGAACCTTTCTTCACTAAACAAACCACCACTTTGTAGTCTGAGGAAAGGGAGTTCATAAAGCCTTTGTTGGGCATTGAAAGCACAAGGAAGACAGTTCTGGGAGCTGGGCTTTGAGGGTCAGACTCAGAGGCGGGCAAGCTTCCACCCAGCAAGAGTGTGGTTTCATCATGAGGAGGAATTCAGGCGCGACTTGGGAAAGACTTATCCTTTGTTGAGATAAAGTTCAAATGCGATGAGACTCAGACTCGGGGGCGGGGAGGGTGTTAACTCAGAGCTGCCGTGCTAACTAAACGCTGTCTGCCCTTGCCACGTCACAGGCACTGCTTTTTTTTAATGCATACACTCCCGGGAATTATTTTAAATTGCTTCAGTAGGGATGACACACCTATTATTCCTAGCCCGACTGGCTTGAGGGAATACTTCTGAAACCTTGATGTCAGGAAGACTCTAGAGCCCTGTCACATTTCCTTTCTGTCACCAATTTTCTCCATCCCTGGAAACCTTAGCAAAGATGAAGTGTGAGCCAGAAGACCAAATTGTTCTCACAGTCAGTCCGCCCTTTGGCTCTGGGTACACTGACCCCATGACCCCTTCCTGCTGAAACCAATGTTGCTGGGACACAGATGTGTTTGTGTCAAGACTGGGAAAGAAAAGAGCTCAAAGTTGTCAAACTCTAGGAGGAACCACCACTTCCTTTCCCACCCGCACTCCCCTTAAAAAAAAAAAAAAGCCAAAACAGGCCATGGGCTGAAATCTTTAGAAAGTGGAAAGGATGGCTCCTCCCCCTAGTTCCAGGCAGGTCTGAGTGAAGCCTGTGGCTGAACCCCAAGAGGAGTCCCCATCCACAAAGCTTCCCAATCACTCTGGGAGGGACAAACTATACCAAATTCTGAGCATTCGCTAGAATGCTATGTCCTGTGCCAGCTGTCAGGTTCAGACCGCAGTCCACTTCCTTGTGTAGACTCATGTCATTTGAGAACCTAGCAAATCGTGAAGTATCTCATACGCTTGTCACGGAACTATCAATAAGGGTATATTGACATGATGCCAGTTTTCAAAATCAATGTTAACTGTACTTACAGTGCCTATGTACCATATGCAAAAAGTGTGACCATGGCCTTCAACAACCCTTACCGACACTAGAAATTCATGTTTGATTCGTTACAACACGAAGGTCTATTTTTTCAAAGTAGCCCAGTAACAGATTCTATCCCTGCTGACAGCATGTCAAGAAATCTCGTTCGAGATGTAAAGTGACATAATCTGACTATTCAATTCGGGCTCTGACAAACATCCAAGCAGAGCACGGCCTCCTTCAAAGACCCATAGGGCGTAGGTTCTAAGACACCCGTGTTGTCACTTGTATAAACACATGCATCTCACAATGCCACCAGTAGGTGGCAGCTGTGAGGTGGTTGTCACGGCCCGCCTCCAGGTGAGGTCAGTAAAGCCCAGCATCAGATCATACAGAATGGGTATCAGCCGCTTAGAACCAAATTCCGGAACGACAACAGAAGATGCTTTTCAGAAACGCTGCATCACCAACGCTCACCGTGCCACAGAGGATGACATTGCTGGGGAAAACAGATAAGGACAACTCTGGGTCAAAACACGGTTCAGAAAGTCAGAATCACAAACGTGAAGTTTTAAGAAATCTCACATTTTCCTTTTTGTATATGAATTAATTGTGATGTAATGAAAATCTGTCTAAAGAAACCTAAAAGAGCTCTTTCAATAAATACAAAAAGTCTAAATGATAAGCATGTTCATAGTTCTAATCAGCACATTTTTCTTACTGGTTCACCAAATAAAGGTGTGTCTTACAATTGCTGGTATTTGAGAGTCTAGGAAATACAGTACTCTCCTCACTAGGCTGGTGCTGGGGTGGAGCCTCACAGAAGCTGAATTTTAAAATTTCCCCGAGCGTGACCGAGCTGCTCACCCAGTAGTCAGGGAGCCTCTGCCTTGTGCTAACAAATCTCGGAGATTCTCAGACAGGCCTTCAGGCAAACTCGCGTAAGGAAAAAACAAAATCAGTCTCATTACTTCAGTCAATTTTTAAAACATGAATTTGGGGAACTTGATAGGAAAAAATTAGAACCACAAAGTAGTAAACGATTTGTGTTTTTAATTTCAATTCTGATTTTTTTAATAAAGCTTCAATTAGCATGTTCATCTCTTTTGTGTCCTTTTCCTGAGTCATTTGCATTCCCGTGTCCACACGTCCACACACAGGTTTCTATGGCTCTACAGTGTCCTATTCAGCTGGTAAGTCATCCTGACCGTTCCCCACCATCAGACACTTATCACTACAGAGACTGACTGACTGTGTTCTTACTACCACGGACATTATCCCAAAAGTAGAAAGAGAAAAGTTGTATAGCTTATCACGTTGTTAGACTGATTCAAGATTTACAGAGAATAATTTAGTGACATCAAAAATGTAAAAGTTAGTGACACCAATAATGTAAAAGTACCTATTCCCCTAAATTCTAGGTAACAGTGGGATTTGCTAATTGTTTTTCCTAGTTAAAACAACCATTTTGTAAACCAAAAAAAGTGTTTCTTAGCTCCAGCTCCATCACCTACTGACAGAGCGGTAGAGCTCTGAGCTAATTCGGACATCACTCACTCATCTGACTGTTTACCCAAGTGTGTGCCAGAAAACCCCCTGCCAGGCCTGCCAGCTCAGCGCCCTCCCAGGCCTCCACCTGCAAATCACGATCTAGGCAGGATCTCCGTATTTTAAGGGGGCAGCAGTCCAATTTGATACCTGATTACAAACACCACACAAATGAACAAGTTAAATTTTTGTTCTGTTTGCATCATGTTTCCATTGGTGAAATCTTCAGAGTTGACAAGAAACATTAACACAACTCCTATGGGTGCAGACATATAGCAGGATACAGCATGACTGCAAATCATAACCCACATGGCACAAACCCATTTGGTCCCCCAAAACCAGCACTATATAAGCTTTGTTCTGTTTTCACACTTGCCTCTTCACATGTGCTATCTTATAAAGGAAATCTGTTATATTAATATTTACTCAAGACTATTTTTTTCTTAACGTTTAAAAAAGGGCTACTGTATCCCTATAGATCGTATTTTTAATAGTCACAGGACCAGTTTTCAGATAAGATGCTTTGAGTCATAGGAAGATGATTTACAAAGATGCCGCCTCCCCTGCTCCCATTTTTAGGAAAGAATGAAGTAACACGTCTAAATTTAAAGGTCAAGCCAGTGTTCTCAATTTGTTTCAACCTTTAGGGCAAATGAGGGGAGAAAAACAATCCTTGAAGTAAAAGCTGGAATGAGGAAAAGGCTAATCTTAGCCTCTTCTAGACAAACAGCGAAAACAACTGACGGCTGGGACCCAGCCCCCTTTCTGGCCTGTCCCCACCAGCAGCCGCCCTGGCTGTTCTCAGTTGTAGCCAGGCAGGATAGATCCGGCTATAGGCCGCTGCCTTCAGCTGTGGCTCCACCCCAGGACACTACACCTTCCCCCAGAGGTGCCAGCTTCCATCTTGGCTCTCAGAATGCCAATGGCACCTCTGGGACAACTAAGAGGAGCACAGTCAACATTCACAAGCACAGGACTGGAAGAGAAGGGGTGGATGAACCATATTCCTCCTGCTGCAAACCTGTGCCAGCCCCACAGCTCATTTCCAAGCGTTCAAAATCAGCTCATCTCCTGAGGCACAGAGTAAAGGCCAGCAGGGCCTCGTGTTTGCAAAGGTGGCGAGTACAGCAGAAAAGGACACCGAGCTCATTTCCAGTCCTGGCTTTTCTGTGAACCAGCTGTGTGAGTTCAGGCCAGTCACTTCCACTCTGGGTCCACCTTCCCATGAACTGAGGTAACAGCAGCTCATCCTACTCTCAGGTCACCTATATCTACTTCTTAGGCGCCTCACTTGTGATTCAACATCCCAACTGGCTCCTAACTGAGTCGGTGGGGTACAGTTTCTGACCACTCTGGGCTGAAAGGAAGTGGAGCACTGGCTCTTCTAAAGCTGCAAGACATTTCAGGAGCAAGGGATGGGACTGGAGCACGGGGAGATGAAAATGTCTGGAGGTAAGAGGCCTCATCACCTAGAAGACTCGCCCCGTCCATGCAGCTGAGTCCACCATGTGGGCCCAGTTCCGGGGAGGGATCACTCCTGAAGGTTTCAGTGAGAGCCAGGCAGAGTGGGGCATTGGGCAGCCCTAGGAAGGAAACCAACTCAGAAGCAGGTAGCTGGCACGCAGTCTTTAGCTAGATGAGCAAACAGTATGTATCGTAGCAAATGCCCTATCTAAGCAAGTACAAAGAAGCATCTTGAACCAAATAATCCAAACAGAAAGCTAAAAATGAGGCCAGGGGAGCCAACCAGCGTCCTCATGGGGCCATATGCCAAGGGCTGCTGCATCTATAAAAGAAAACAAAAATATGTGGGGGTCTCCTCCTGAAGGGACTGGAAATAAGCCCGGTAGCATACTTCTGCCCTTTCATGGACCTGGCCCGTGGTCCCCTGGACCCAAAACAGTGGTGATGTCCTATAAATGACACGTGGGCCCCTGCAGCCAGGGACTTTCCCCCTGCCATCATCTGACTGAAAAACAATTAACAGAACCATCCGGATGAGATGATCCCAAGGGTGTTCAGCTGGAAAGGAGCTGAGAAATCACCGGGGAGCCAGGGACAAGGATTCAGGACTCCAGAACTCATCCCTGCTTTAACCGGAGTAGCTCTACTTGTTACGTGTTAGACTGAGGGTTCCTGCATAAACAGAGAGGTCTGCTAAATGTTTAAGCCTCTGACCTAATCCACCCTTTCCAGTGATGGATGGGAAAGAAGCTGGCAGTTGCTGTCCATCAGTGAGGACCTGAAGTTTTCTTTTCAACTGCTCGAGCCAGCACAAGGGGGCACAGCACACACACCGCTGCAAGCATCTCGGTGTCAGCTTACGACATTTCAAGGAATAACTAATAGAAGCTATTACTGCCGTGTATTAACAGACAGAAGAAACTTCTGAAAATGTATACCACTTAGTTTCTTATTTACTTAGGCATTTGATTCACTTACTGAAAGTTCGAAAACTACACACTATACTGTTTCTGATCTTTGTTATAAGCAGTGTTCAGAACCTGATACATTCACACAGACTCTGTTTACATGTTTCTCAAGTCCAGTCATTGTCTTGCTACCAAACATCTGGCACTTTCTCTCACTCGCCAGTGTCAATCTGAGAAATGACAAGAGAAGCCCGGACCCGAGTAACCTCTAATCCCAGAATACCAACGCATGTCATGAAAGGTCGCACAGCTGGAGGACCAGCTCCTGGACCCATCATGGTTACCCCATGACCTAACAAGCTGCCTCCCTCAAAGCTCCGGTCCTTCCAGATTTGCCCAAGGGGCCTGGGCGTTCTCAGGCTGCTCCGGGAAATCGCAGCGAAGAGAAACCAGCACTGAGAATCGGCCTGAGAACGTCCACGCGGTGGGTTAGACATCTCCTGAGGATGCCTGAATTGTCTTTGCCCCAGCCCACCGCTGCTGCCCACCTACATGTCCCATGTCAGAGCAGGAGTGACATCTGCATCTGGTTTTGTCACTCCAGCTTTTCGGCAGGAACCCAATAAAGCAAACTTGATACTTTTTTTTTTGTGAAATTTATTGTTTCCACATTAAAAGATTTTTTTGAGGGGAAGTACTTTCTTTTCTTTTAAGCCACATCATGATCCTATACAGCTGCCCGAGGAGGACACCATCGTAAGTCATTAACATGCCGTATGAGTTCTGAATAAATAAAAGCTACAAAGCCCAAGTTATATACAAATATCTTAGGCAATCATGTTTACAAACCTATATACAAGAAAACAAATGTAAACAGTAAATGCAGCATGAGAGTAATCAGAGGATGCACAGGGACAGCCACTTACGGTCAATCTGCTCCCCCCCCAGGAGCCGGCACCAGCCAGGCCCTAGAATCAGGCCACTCCACCCTTCCTAACAAAACTGGACAGGCCCTCCGAAGACAAAACGAAAAAAGCTGAAGATGTCATTTAACTGAAGGACCAGAAAGCTGGCGAGGAGGATGCCGCAGCCTCCACCCCTAGTCTGAGGCACACGGAGGAGACGACACGGAGACGCAGCCCGGTGTGGACCCAGACCCCCGAGGCTCCTGCCATCTGGGGCTCAGACGGGCATTCCGCTGCTCTGGGGGGCGAGTCAAGGGAATCCTAACTGCCAAAGTGAAATCAGAAGGTGCAGAAAATGTTCCCTAATTCAGTGAGCTTCCTGACTCTTTGCCAGCAACAGGCCCAAACTGTGTGGGGTGGTCTTGGCCGACACATGATCATGAGCACTGAAGATGCCTGGGTGGGAGCTCAGGAGGGCACACATCGACCTGATTTGGGGGAGAACTTCTAGAAGATTTGCAGTGTCCTAAATACAACTAACTCCTATCAGTACAGCAGGGAAGGGGCTACGGGGCAGGTGTGATGAATGGGTACTTCTGCATCCAGTGACCAAGTAATACACGTATCACCTTGTGACCCACAAAAGTGCAATCATGTGAAACCAACGGCACTACGGCGAAAAGAGAAAATAGCCGGTATTGATATCGCGCGGAGTCCTGGGGCTGGGCAGGGCCCAGCAGCCACCACGGCATGCAGCCGGCCCTCTGCCAGCCACGGAGAGGCAGCCAGAGGGGCACGGGCTGGGCCCAGGCACCGGAGGGTGAGGCGTGGGTGTCCTGGGCTGTTGGAGGAGGGCGAGCCCCCACCTGGAGACCGGGCACTCACACACTGAGAGGCAGCATACCCGGAGCGGACGACGGGCGTGAGGAGCCCAGACCAGGAGGAGGAGGCGCTGGGTCAAAGCCGTTTACTGCCCTGTGGGGTGACCAGGGCAGAGAAGGGGAGGAAAAAGAGAAAGAGAGACTGTCATTTAAAACCAATGGACACACAGCAGGAAATTCATTTGCTCTCTCAAACTATTCCTCTTCCTGGCCCACAGTACAATCCTGACGGCCCAGGGAGACTGGCTGCCTAGAAAGCGTCAGCTGTTTAGACTTGAGAATTCAGTGGTGCTGGGTGATAACACTAAGTGCTCCCTTCTCGGCACCGTCATCACACTGGCCGCTGCAGCCACAGCTCGGATATTTCCCCACAGAGCAGGTCTACATGTCTGCCAATAGGGAACTAACTAACTAATACTGGTACAACTAAACAATGAAACATATACAACCATTAAGAACACGTTCCACAGGCTTTAACAGCATGTAAAAATATTCAGAATGTAATTAATGCTAGGTAGAAAAAGGTTACAAACTGTGTATGTTCAATGAAGTGAAGAAAAAAAAAGTAAGTAGTAGATTCTAGACTTTAGCCCCTTATACAGACAGACATTACTATCTGTGTAGCTAAATCTAGAATGTGCAGGGATACACATACACATATACACATGTATATAAAGTCATACACATTACAGAAGGAAAATTTAACAATAGTTACTTTTCTTCCCTCTGGCTTATGGGTAAATTTGATTTACGACATTATACTTTTTTGTTTTCTAAATCCCCTACAATATACATGAGTATCTTAATGAGGGGGGAAAGTAACTTTAATTGTTAAACAAGCAAAGCTGGATGGGTAGGCTTCTGCGCAGACTCCTGAGCAAGCAGCCCAGCCCAGCGCAAGGGCCTAAAGCAGGACCCAGCACCCGCGGCCAGCGATGAGAAGCAGCCCACCCCACCCCACCCACCCCACCCCACCCACTTGGCAGCGCAGCCACGGGAAGCAGTGAGGAAGTGAGTACACGACCTGGAACCTCTCTCAGGAAGCCACTTCAGCCTTTCCATTCTGAAGAACTTCCTGGGAAAATCTGTCCCACTAGCTATTTGGGAGATGCAGCCAACTGCAAGGGGCCACACGGCACCACACCTGGCCACCTCTGTCCCCCCAACTCACTCATCAGAGGGCCCAGGGAGTGTAGCACAGACTCATGGAGAAAGGTTCTCTTACAAAAAATGCAGACACACATGCCCCACAAAGATAACTGTTTCGTACACTGAAGGGGTGAGTGCAATCTCAGAGACGCAGGCATGCAGCGAGACTTGACAAATGACCCGACTACTTTGAAGAAACAGAGTTAATGCCTAAAGAAACTAACCTCATAGATCTCGAGTTTGAAACCAAGCTACCCACACATAAGCCAGGAGCTACAGGAGGGGCTCTGACACATGTAATTTCTCCCCGCTGTACCTTTTCCTACCTCAGTGAAGCACACCCAGATATTGCCTTTCCTTTGGGGGGCTGATATTTGAGCCTCATCACATTTGAAACCTTCAAATCATCCCTCCCTGTTCGGCCACGGCTATATGCCTGTGCCGCCTCGGAGGGCAGGAGCCACAGCCTGCTGCCACTGCAGCCCTCACATAAGCCCCGTTTGTCGTTTGTCTGACTCGTCCCAGAGCCTCAATGCCTCCTTCTCCTAAAACCTCAGGGAGAGCTAGGCAGGCCTCACAAACCTCAGCTTTAAACGTGGACATCACATTCCTGGCCACACAGAGCAGGGCAGGGCAGCTGTACTACAGACAGCCCCCAAAATTCGGCAGACGGGAGGCCGGATGGCTCAGTTGGTTAGAGCGCGAGCTCTTAACAGCTGGGTTACCAGTTCGATTCCCACACAGGCCAGTGAGCTACACTGAAGACAACGAGCTGCTGCTGAGCTGCCAGTGGGCGGCCACATGGTTAGTTAGAACGTGAGCTCTCAGCGACAAGGTTGCTGGTTCAATCCCCACATGGGATGGTGGGCTGTGCCCTGTGCAACTAAGATTGCAAATCATGACAGGACTTGGAACTGAGCTGCGCCTTTCACAACTAGACTGAAGGACAACGACTTGGAGCTGATGGGCCCTGGAGAAACACACTGTTCCCCAATAAAAAATTAAAAATAAAAAGAAACTAAGTAATTTCAACTGCTAGGGTCTCACCTAGCACCTCTCTTCTTCAAGATGTGGGAAGTAAAAGACCAGAAAGAGGGAGGAGAAAGCTGACCCTAGAGGCAGGACTGTCAGTCTGGTAAGGTCCCTTCCGGGACCTGCAAAGTTGTGCAATGGGAAGAGGTTTCCAAGAGAAGAAACACCTCCATACTCACTACATTTGGTTTCAGGGAGCAGCTAAAGAGCTGCAGGGAAATGTACTGGTGGACAACACAGGACTGATGAGAGAGAATGGAAGGGATGGAGATACAGATCTGGGAATTATATGTGTAAAAAAGGTTCCAGAAACTATGAAATTTCATGGCCTGACCACTAAAATCTACTTAAAGAGTCTGAAAAATAGAGAATCCAGCTGAGAAAAGGAACTAGGATCAGTTGTAAAATGGCAACAGAAGTGAAAAGGGGCAAAGAACCAGGGCATGTTTAGAAGCTAGCCAGCAGGACAATAAATTGAACACAACAGAGATAAAGTATGGACACTAAATCCATCAAAGTACCAAAGGATTTACGTGAGAAGGCAGTAAAAAAAAGTATACGTGAGAAGGCAGTTAAAAAAAGGACGAGAGTGGACTAGAGCTAATTCAGGAGAACAGGCAGACATACTCCAGACCCCCGTCTCCCTACGATGGGTAAACGGAAGCTCAGAGCAGCTACAGTCCTCGGCCCAGGCTCTGCAAACTGAAATGTACCTTCCTGAAAAGTAAGGCAGATCCGATCTATACACATCCCCATCTACTATGCCAATGTACTTTGGGAAACAAGAGCTAGAGCAGAGGGAGAATCCCCGCACCGCAAGGCTCCGTCATCATTAGTGCCTGCTTTGAGAAAACAAGACACATGGGTAACAAGAATCCCAGTCCCACAAAGACAGTCAAATGTGGGCCCAGAGCCTGTCCGTGACCTCTGACCTCCCCAGACTCCTAACGTCATCACTACAGCTCCTGACCCTACATCAGCAGCACCACCAGGCAGGCCTGCTGTGCACACCGGCCCAGGACCACTACGATTCATTTGGTTTTATTTTGCACAGCTGAAACAGTCAAGTCAAACAGGAACTTGAAAGCTCACTCGTGGGTGGTAAGTTGGTTAAAGCAGAGTCAGCCCCATGCAGTTAGTAAAACCAGTTTGTTAATGTATCTTCCACCACACTGAGAAAGAATGAAAAAGAGCACAGCAAACAAATTCAGTTACCCATGAACAACGTGGGAAATATGACTTTTTCTTGCCTAATAAAAAAAAGGAAAAAACATTAAACAGCAATACAAGTACTATTATTTACACATTGTGCCCTAAAATTAGACTCTGCCCACCTACCCACATGCAGCTCAAAAATCAGACTGGCTTACAAAATTAAAGTGATACATAAGAAACTAAATAAAAGCTGTGGAGAAAAGGAATCTTTTGGAGAGAACTGAAGTGACTATATTGCATGGAATGTGTATCCTTTTAGATGAGTAACACGAAGGCCTAGTAGTGGTTGGAGGAAACAGAGCAACACCTGAGAAGCAGGCCCAGCAAGTCACATTTTAGGAACTAGCAGAGGTGATCACAGACTAGATAAAAACCCTGATTCCAAAAAGCCTTCAAATAACCAGAACTTAAAGAATATTTTCAAATCCCACAAAGTAATATATAATAAGGTATATTGTTTTAGGAATTAAGGCCTCATTGCATCTGAAGATTTTGAGGGTGGTGGGAGGGCTAGGTACAAACACGTACATTCACACATATGCACACGCACACAAACTGACTCCCAAAAACAACGCTCCTGTAGGTCTCTAGGAGCGCTAGTAAAACTATAGTGACAGTGCTACCTACACCGTTTTTAGGAGTGAGATGTCAGGCAGGCACATTCTAGAGCCAAACACTTTTTTAAATAAAGTTTTTTTTCTCATACTGAAACTACAAGCTATACTTCTAAAAGAACTGGCATTTCTACTCTTAACCTGCCAAATTCAATAATGGAGCTGGGAGTTGAGATAGTCCCCCCTTCCTTTTGCAGCTGGTACATGCCATCATGGTTTTTATCTAGTCAGTAGGTTTGCAGGAAGAAAGGCCAGAGGTAAAAAGCGAGGCAGGCCAGCCGGAAGCCAGACTCAAAGCAAAGCAGCAAGAAAGCAAGGACACAGCCAACCCCATGGAAGAGTTACCCTCAGGAATATGGTAACCAGACAAACGCTACTCAAGCAGAAGGTTAATATTTGAGTGTGTGTATACAATCCATTTATCATATAAACTAAACACTTGAGGAAAGACCAGCCCACAAAAGCATATTTAATTCTTAACAGAAACAATACAATTAAAAAATTGTACTATTTAAACCAAAACTAAATTATCATCTGGAACTGTTTCCACTGGGAAGCACAACTACCTCGAGGTTCAGCTCAGGAAACACAGCCTACACCTGCACCCAGGACGCCCCTCGGGGACAGGGGTCTCCCTGACAGCGCCCAAGGCCCACTGCTGGTTCCGTGTTACTCTGAATCCCCCGCCTGTCAGGATGGTTTCACCTCTGGGCTCTGACTGCCCTGGTGCCCCCTGGTGCCCCGATGCTCTGCGTCGGGTCAAGTGGAAGCCTCCAGTCTCTCAGGCAGACAGGAGCAGCGAGCCTGAACTGACCACAGTCCCCCTCCCTCATCGTGACTGTTTCCAGCACTCTCTCCATGCAAAGCCATCTGTCTGACCTGTCCACTTCTGGTTCATGCCTCCTCTCACGTCGTAAGGTGCCCAAGGCAAGAAATATGATTCTAGATAAAGACTAATAACTACTATTGCAGGTAACTACAAGTCGCAGGAGAAAATAATTAGGCACTGTTTCCAACACTCAGGAAGACTACCCCTAAACTGTCCCTGTATTGTTTGGGGTAAATGGCAACTCTAATGTCAAATTCCTATCTATTTATTGCATTTACCATTACAGTATAAAAATGAGCAATCCTCAAGGTTGCCTGAAACTCCTAAACCTGAGGAAAATTAATTTTATACTTACTCCCCCTGAGGAACCCCAATGGTTAGAATAAAGTTCGGATTCATACACTGACATTTTAGCATGCGCTCCTTAATGAAACACGTATACTTCAAGGTAGAATTCTCTAACGGGAGAGAAACCAGAACACTCCACTCCACAGGGTGGACAGCAGGAAGCTTTCTAGAGTGCACTGTGTACCAACTCGGGTCCTCCATAAATGTGCCATAGTTACTGAGGAAAGCAGAACCTATACAAGAAATTGTGAACATTTCTAGAGTTGTTATCTGTGTTCCTTTCACAGCACAGGAATGAACAGCCTCTATGACTGAAAGCAGAGACAGTGGCAAGAGACCATGGTGGCTCAGCTGCTGTTCCAATAACAGCCACCTTAGGTAACACTGTCAGCATCCGCGAGACCACAGGTCTTGTCCATTAGTTATCTAAACTAAGGCACACCCATAGAAGAGCATAACCATGCAATGTTTTATTTTTTTAAATTGAGGTAGAACGGTATGTAATGACATGAAAAGAGACTGGCAATATTAAGTCATGATAGGCACGTTGCAGAACAATCTTTAAGGTATAATCCCATCAATTTTTAAAAGCATATGGAAAACACATAAAAATGATTTTACATGCCTGAGAATAAATGTAAGGATGCAAAAAAAGTGTGAAAAGAAAACATTTACTTTTTCCTTTACAAACTTCTGTACCACCTGAAATATTTTTGCATTAAGGATGTATCACTGCTTCAATCTTAAGTCAATTTTTTAAAAAATTCTCAATTCCCCAAACACCATCTTCACATCGTACAAAACTTGTGTCTCCTAAACTATACTTGAACCAGTGGTTTTATATTTTTCTAAAATCTTCAGACGGGTTTGTTGCCAAGTTTGCACATATACTTGATTATAATGTTCTCTTCTATGCTTAAGAATACTTGCCAGGAAAGTCTACTAGCCTGTAAGTACCTGAGAACAAGGACCACATCACATGCATCTTTAATCCCCGGGGCCTAGCACTGCTGCCTTTCACGAGTCTGCTTCCCAAGACAGAACTTCAGAGTCTGAGTTCCCAGGGCAACAGACTCCATGGGGATTAGACGGCAACAACAAATTTCATGCGCCCTGAGATTTGAATGATGACAGGCTTCACGTAGATTTATCAAACTGAGTTTACCTTTTCAAAGCTTGAATAAGCTCACTTAATAATGTACAACTTTACAACTCGATTATTTAAAACTTCCAAAACTTACCCTTTGTCGAAGAAAGACGTATGTCCTGATCTAGAGAACTTTGTGCCGTTGCTATTCATCACCCCACAGTTAACATTCCCTGAAATATAGGATTTTCGTGATGCTTGGTCCTTTGCGAAATTCCTGCAAGCTGCTAACTTGGATTCTAAAGCCTACAAAAGGAAGAAGGAATGATCTGGTTGTCAAAACAGTAGCTGCACATAAAAATTTGCATTTCAAACCATTTCTATTTCAAGACTCAAACCTTATTCTTTCAGTTGATGATGGTGGTTATTTAAGCCATAATCAATCACCTTTCTAACAGAAAATGTTTATGCTGACTCCCTTTCTAATGAGCTCAGAATATTTTACTTATTCCTCTCAGTATTACTGAGGGATACATATGTAATCCTCACCCACAACTAAGAAAAATGTGGCACAATCATAGATGGATCCCAGGTCTTTTGACCCCATCCATTATTTCTTTCTGAATTGTGGACTGTTAGTTGGCTAATTAGGGGTGGGTGTGGCTATGTGCGGGTGTATTTTGGGAGCAAGCACTATAAAGAATGCAAAAACATCACTTGAGAATTTTTTTTAAAGCAGCTCCTCATTTCCATAGAACTTCAGTTTAGTTCTTTCTGCTGCATCGGAATGAATAAGAGAGCATTTACAACATCTCACATGAAGTTAAAAGCTATTCTATTTCTCAGAACACAATGTAAATGTCTAACTGATACCCTTTGTCTATAATTAAATAATTCACCTGAAAATGACACCAGCCCTTTAGCATTTACCTCTAAATTGGGTGCCCTTCTTAGCACCTGTCACCACTGACACCTGGCCAGTGCCAGGCTCTACAACAAGACGAGGTGAAAAGAACAAGAGTTCCTCATCTATTTCTATCACACACACATACCACCAATTCTCCCTCTCCCATAAACACTTTGACCCCTCTCCCCACCAAAAAAGCAGACAAAAAAATAGTCCATTCTTATTATCCAGGACACCAAGAGATTAGGAATGCATAAAGTACCCACAAATAACATATTCACTGAGAATCCTCCCCCCATAATTTCAATCAGAGCTGTTAAGAAACAGCAACAAAAACAGACAAACTTCTTTCTCTTCTCCTTTCCTATAATAACAAAAGTACTTAGTAAACAACCTAGTAAAATAACAACAGAAAGAAAAAAGGTAACAACCTGGTAGGATAAGCTTGAAGTAAGCATTTCAGCAACATGTTAAATATACAAATACACAGCAAAAACTGAGAGCCATTAATTTCCTATATTCCAGACACTCATTCATTCATTCAAATATGTGCTGAGCATCCATCACAGAGCAGGCACAAGCTGTGTCTGAGACATCGGGGAGACAGACATCCAAGTACAAGTACTAGGTCTGGCACTCGAGGGAAAAGAGTGGCCTAGAAATCAAGATTTAGAAGATATCTACACACAGATAGTTGACAAAATCATGGTTGTGAATAAGAAGATCAGAAACCTAAGGAAAGAGCAATGAATAAAATCAACAATGAAAGGGTGGGCAGATGAAGACCCAACAAAATGACAAAGAGGAATGGGTAGGAAGGTGGGCAGCAGACAAGACACAGCATCAAAGCAGCAGAGGAAAGAAGGTATTCCAAGGGGAAAAAAAAATAAAAAAGTCAGTGTTGAATGTTTGAAGTAAAATTAGGACAGAAAAGCATCCATTGGATTTGACAGCGCTAAGATCATCAATGAGCAATTTTAGTGAAGTGAGCAGCGAACAGAGCCCATAACAGGATGTCTCGGGAGTGTGTATGCAGTCCACAGTGCTAACAATAAATGCAGACATGCTTTCAAAAAGCTTGGTTGTGAAGGGAAGGAAGAAATAGGATGATGGCTAAAGAGAAATTTAGGGTAAAAGGAAAGAATAGCTGCTTTTATTTTTGCTTTATAAGGTTAAAAAAAAAAGTATATAATATGTAATACATAAATATTAACACATAGGGAGTAAAAAAATGGAGAAGATACAGGCGACATGAAGATGAGAAGGCTGGAAGGAATGGGATCCAAAGCACAGAGGAACAAAATTAGCCATGGCAGGAATATGACACTTCAACCACTGAAATAAAAAGGAAGAATGGCTATAAACGGGTAATAATTGGAAAGTAATAAAAGGAATAAAACACAAAATTTTAAATCAGCTGGCCTTGATTTCTCAGTGGAAGAGGATGCAAGAGTGAGGACGAGGCTTCCAAGTAGTTCAAGTCAGTGGACAAAGTAGTGAAAAGAAATAGAAAATAAAATATTCACAAAAGCATGCAGGAGTGGCAGACACCAGCAGACCAAAAGTTTTGATGACATCTTGGAAGTCAGACTGTCAGTTAAATAGGTAAACCATGCAAGGACTCCAAGTTCAACTTTCATGCACCATTTCTGAATAAATTACGTAAAGTAGTAAAGCAAAACAAACAAGAACAAAGAAAGATGACAAGCTGGGGTCCAGAAATGGGCAGAACTAGTCCAAGAGTATATAAGAAATTCAAGGGTGACAGCGGCACAGCACCCTAGACGTACATCAAAGCTTTCAGTAAAGAGAGTGAATAACAAGCTGGAAGCTATGAGATATTGCGAAGAAAGAGTGTATTTCTTCTATCCACAAGGAAAAAGGGTAATTAGAAATGCTAGGGAAAAAGAAAAAGACATACACGTCAGCTATGACACAAATATGAAAAAAACTATATGATTCTGAGTAAATGGTAAAGAACAAAATCCTTGAACCATGTGTTGAACAGCACAAATAAAATGACCCCAAAGGCCAGCTCCTCCTCTATAATTACATAGTAATATGTACATGAACATAATATTATAGATGCTATTGACTAATTTTCAATTTTCAGAACCAACCAATGGAGAGTTCAAGAAGGGACACAGAGAAACACACACAATAAAGAGTTTAAGATATAATATAGTAAATTCAGAAATAGAGGATTTGTATTTAAAATTACAACAAGAACAAAAAATAAAAACTTGGGAGGCTGTAAGTTAAATTCCTCATCCTTTTTGCTTAAAGTTGGTAAGTCAAGACACAGAAAAATAAACACAATATTTCAAGTTATAGATGTAAACACCATAACGCTTAGAACAAATGGGATAAAAAATGGCTATCTTAAGAGTGAGCAAAAAGTATGTACTGTATGAATGACTTGTGCACATTACATTTTATAGTAACTTTTAAATGCAGATTTAGAGTTAATCTGGTGGTTAAAAATAATTTTATGAGTCAGAAAAGATAAACATAGGACCTTGTATCTTGGCCTCTCATTTCTTCTACGTATAAAGTATAATGCAAATATTTTTTTCAGAAAGTTATCTCAAAAAATTAAGTGAAGGGGTGGTGGACAGAGGGAAGTTTTAAGGGTAGATTACTGAAGAAAGAGGTTCAAGTCACAGAGGGAAGTAAGTAAACTGACTAATGCTAGAAATGCTAATGTTATAGTGGCTTAAATCCACACAGTTATATAATTGTTTCCATGCTCTAGATCAGGGGTGTCCAAACCTTTTTCAACGTTTTTTACCAAGGGCCATATGCGGTAAAACACACAAACAGCCGGGCCACTCACTCGAGGTGAAGTACGTATTGCCTCACCTGGTTTATTTAAGTAAACTAAATGTATTTTTAGAATTTGCTGCGGGCCAATTAACAATGGATTGCAGGCCGCAGTTGGCCCGTGGGCCGCAGGTTGGACACTCCTGCTCTAGATGAAGGAAAGGGGACGTCCAATCTCTTGACTGATCCAGACTGCAGGTCTCCTCCATGGCCAAAAAGACTATGACCAACAGTAACAGAGTAAGTGGGATCATGGATGAGTAGTGACAAAGTAGAAAACAAGAGATCGCTTTAAAAAAAAAAAAAAGCTCTCTTGATAAGGTCAAAGAGTATTACACAGAGAAAAAAACTGAACAAGCAGAAAAACAAGTTTAATATTTCAAAAGCCAAACGGTTCTGGAATCCAAGGTTAGAGCCAAGGAGATGGCACTGAAGTTGAGGTGGCCGAGGAGCAGTAAGACAGGCCCAACTGCAAGTAGAAAGTTATGCCAGGAGCCAATGCTCAAGTCCTACAAAGAAAAGGCTCAGGGATCACCAGGAGGATGGTAGACAGCAGCAAAGAACAGAATTAGAGGGCGGTATTAGACAGGAAGTATTTTAGAAAAGAAATGGAGGAATTGTGGTGTTTTAGAAACAGCTGTGGGGAACACAAAGAATGTCCAGTGGGAAGTTAAGAGCTCAGCACACAGGAACCTTCTGCAGAGACCCCGGCAAGCCCACACCCTGGAGGTATTTAGCTGGACCAGTCTCAGCTGGTCGGTCACTGGACGCTTTTGCTTCTCAGCTTAATTACAGCCTTTAGCCCAGGAAGGTATCCTTTTTTCTTCCCTCACTTCAAACTAAGAAATAATTCAATACCTTGGCAGTTGAAACACCTAGTCATAAATAATTGAATGCTTACCCCTACTTTCCGTAAGAGATCCCCCACGATGTTTAGTGCTGATATCCTAGCTGAAGGAGTTAGTGGACTGGTACCAAAACCGTTTGGTATAGCTAGAGAAAAATAAAACACAAGTGATTACACATGCAATTCCCTTTACATTTGGGTTCATTGTTATTACAAAGCAGTACACACTCAATGTGAACAATCAATGTACATATTATACCAAACTATGGATAAAAAGTACAAAGTGGAGATACCATAAATATGTTTAACCATTCTCTAATTGATGGATATTTAGATTATATCCAATTTTTCATCATTACAAATAATGCTAAAAGGACATACAGTATATCTTTAAAACATCTAGGAGTATTTTTGAAAAAAAGATTCTTAAAGATAGAACTGCTGAGTCAGAGGATATACCCATTTTTTTTCACCTTAACAGGTATTTGGCAATACTCTCTAAAAAGGTTATGTCAATATCAGCAATTTATATGGTGGTGTCCTTGATAATATTAGACACTATCTTTTTTTTTGCCAATTTGATAGTCATTTTGTTTTAATTTTTATTTCCTTAATAACTAGTCATTTCCATCTCTCCTTCTGGAGATCATCTCTGTATCCTCTGCACTTTTTTCTGCTGGGTTGTCTATTGTTTAATCAATTTGCTAGGGCACTATACATTGTAGATAGTCACCCTTTCTCTTATATATGTTGTACTTCTCAATGTGACATTTATCTTTTAAACTTTGTGTTTTGGGGAGAAAGCCTTTGGCTTCTTCACCTCAATATTATAAAAATGTTCCCCATGTTTTCTCCTAATGGTTTCTTAATTTTCTTTTTAACACTTAGATCATTTAACTCATCAGATATCTGAATTTTTTTCCCTCCAGATAGATATCCAATTGTTTTAATAACACTTAGTGAGAAAGAATTATCTCATCAGAAATGGCACTAAAACCACACACTAAATTCCCTATATATTTCAAGTTCCATTCAATTATTAATCCATTCCACCAGAAAGATGCTGCTTTAGTTATTATAGTGTTAAACTATCCTTTTGGTATCTTGAAGGGCAAAGCCTCTTCTTGTTACTAACCTATTTCATATTTTTCTTGGCTATTCAGGCATATTTACTCTTCCAGACTAACTTTAAAATCAACTTGCCAACTTAAAAAATCCCGTTAGAATTTTTATTAAAAATTTAGATTATTGATTTGGGAAGAATGGCTATTGCAATATTAAGTCTCCCCATTCAGACTCATGGTGTTTAGCATACTTATTTACATCTCCTTCCATGCCCCTCAGCAAAGGTTTTCAATTGTGCACATTTCTTCAATTTATTTTTGAGATAATATAGCATAACGGTTAAGAGCTCTTGAGCGGAACTGCTAGATACAAATCCATCTCTGCCATTTAATAACTGTGTGACCTTGAGTAAGTTACCTGTATGTAAAAGGGAACTAATAATAACACTTAACTCATAAAATTGTTGTGAAGTTTAAATTAGCAAATATACTTTAAAAATGCCTAACATGGTAAGTACTCAATGTTAGCTATTATTTTTTGTTTTCTGGAGAGTGCTAATCAGCACATAAAATGCTTTTGTTGTGCTGCTGTCGATTGTCCTGTCCTCTAAAATGTAATCTCATGGGAGGTAGGGACTTTGTCTTAGTCACCGCTATACTCCTAGCATCTAGAATAATGCATGGCGTAGAACAGGTGCCCAAAGTGATATAAATAAACTGCTATACTTTCCTTGGCAGAGATTTATGGATCTCATTTGTCCTCAAATTTTGTACTTTAGGTATTATTAAACCTGTGTTTTTATGGTAAGTTGTGTTAAGTGCTTTTTGGAAACAGGCATTGTATCAATACAATGCAATTAAAGACAGACTATTTCATAGAGATCAGCTCTTTTTTATTTTTATTTTAAAAAATAAACTTTCCTTAAAAACCTTTAACTTTTTAAAATCTCAGTATATTAAGCTGCTCTTGTCTTAAATGTAGCCATCATCTTATTGTTCCCCATGTCTGAGTGGCCTAGGAAGACAATTCCTTCTTCACACAGTGCTAGATTTAAACAACTTTTAAGCTAAAATTATTGCTTCAACTTTAGCAACCCCTGCATCATTGGCAAACACGCTTAAGTTGATAATCTACTATAGGTTTAAAAAGAGAAGACACTGCAAACCTTTTGGTGAAGGAAAACTGTTCTCTGTTCCTTTGCCAACAGGAGTAGCTGGCAAAGAAAGCGATGCTTGGACAGCAGAATCCATCTTTTCACAGTCTAGAGTTGGAGAACTGGGAGCCGACTTTCTGGTTACTTCCTGTTGTCTTTCCCGAACTGCTAGTTCTTGTCTTAAATCTGTAATATGTTGCAAAGGTAGTAAACTCACCAGAGGAAGCAAACATGTCAAGCAAAGTCACAACTGAAATGCCATAAAGACATTCTTCCTAAATTACTATTTCTCAAAAATGAACTTCCTATTTAACAATTTTTATTTCTAGTGGAATAAAAATGACAACTGTACGGTCAAAATGATCTTTTAGAATTTTTAAAATGCTATAACCAAAAAGTGCTATAACTTAAGACAACAGTGATCTATGCCATATGCAAAAAGAAATAGGGCAGAAT
This sequence comes from Rhinolophus ferrumequinum, assembly GCF_004115265.2. Classification (NCBI taxonomy): domain Eukaryota; kingdom Metazoa; phylum Chordata; class Mammalia; order Chiroptera; family Rhinolophidae; genus Rhinolophus; species Rhinolophus ferrumequinum. The sequence continues at coordinate 10,598,258 of NC_046304.1, forward strand.
CCAAAGTAGAACTCAGTGAACATATGACACAAAAATAAATATTCAATATCAACTTATTAGCTTTTATTTTAACATGATGTAGTTTGAGAATTATTGCCAAATCAATGAAGTATATTTTTATCTTTTTAAAGTGGTTATTTTTCATTGTCACTATGAATATTTTGTTTTATAAAGGAAGTAGTCAGAATAGTTGCAAATATTTTTCTTGCTTTCAAAATTGAATTTTCAACCCAAAATTAATGTTTTCTTTTCCAATTATGCAACTGGGCCACAGAATACTTGCTTATGTTAAAAAAGGATACAAAGTTATCCCACTTCTGGGCACATATCCAAAAGAATTCAAAGCAGGATCTCAAAGAGATATCTGCACACCTGTGTTCATTGCAGCATTATTCACAATAGTTAAGAGGTGGAAGCAACCCAAGTGTCCATCCTCATATAAATGATCAAGAAAATGTGGTATATACATATAATGGAATATTATTCAGCCTTAAATAGAAGCATAGTCCATGCTACAACATGGATGAACCTTGAGGACATTTTGCTAAGTGAAATAAGCCAGTCACAAAAAGACAAATATTATGATTTCACTTATACGTGGTATCCAAAGTAGTCACACTCATAGCAACAGAAAGTAGAATTGTGGTTGCCAGGGGCTGGGGGAAGTGGGGAATGGGTAGTTACTATTCAAAGGGGATACTGTACTTTCAATTTTGCAAGATAAAAACATTCTAGAGATCTGTTTCACAACGTGAATATAATTAACACTACTGAACTGTACACTAAAAACTGGTTAAGATGGTAAATTTTATGTTATGCATTTTTGAAAGTTTAAATAGTGTTATTTTTACACATTATATAAATTATGAGTTCAAATGAAGTTCAAAAAAAAAAGGAAACGCATGAGAAAACAAATTTTAAACATCTGACAAAAAGTTTCAAAAGTAGTTTAAAGAACTACAAACTAAAAAACGATGATACCAAAACGCAGGGGTCTACCACAGGAGCGTGAGGGAGGCCACGAATTCCATTTGGAGGTATCTTTGAGCTCAAGCATGGTGCCTTTGAGTAGGCACCATAAGCAAAGTTCATTCTCCCAAGTTGAAACAATTTATGGGCAAGAAGTTATAATTGAAATTAAATGGTGGCACACATGTCCAAGGAATATTGCGGGGATTTGGTCCCTTTATCAATCTTGCGACAGATGAACCTGTGGAGATGGCAACTACTGGGCAGCAGAACAATACTGAAAAGGTGGTAATTCGAGGAAATAGTAGCATCACGTTAGAAGCTTTGAAGCAAATATAAAGAATGGCTTTGTTCACCAGAGAAATGAACTGCTTCCATATGTCCCCTCTCCACAGCACCTGTTTTACTACAATATAAAAATTGGGTCATGTACATTTTCATATTGAACTTTTTTGTTAAATAAACTTTTGTAATAATCAAAAAAAAAAACCACAATGATACCAATTTTCAACTTTCAAATGGATTTTTAAATAATTTTTAAATCTTTTATTATTCACAATGCTACTTAACAGTGTGAGGAGGACACTCAACCACTGTGACAAGGAGTGTAAAGTACCAATTTATCTAAAAAGTAATTTAGCAGTGCCTTCTATGACCACTAAAGACATGTACAGCCTTTTCCACTTCTAAGACTCTATTCTAAAGAAATTATCAAAGATATTCCTAAATATTAAGTACAAGGATCCTATTCACAGAACTATTTATAGCAAAAAATTAACCACAAATAATAATAAAGGACCCATCAAATAAAACATACATAGAATATTATACAACACTTTTCAAAACTTATTTTAGAAGATTTTTTTCAATGGCATGGATTATATTCACTACATTAAGGAGTGAAAAAAAGGAGAATAGAAAAAATATATATGTTATATAGTACAGTCCCAATAATACAAAGGAAAAAATATATACCGTATGTCCCCGAAAATAAGACCTAGCTGGACCATCAGCTCTAATGCGTCTTTTGGAGCAAAGATTAATATAAGATCCTGTCTTATTTTAATATAATATAGGACCAGGTCTTTAACATAACATAACATAACACCGTGTCTTATATTAATTTTTGCTCCAAAAGATGCATTAGAACTGATGGTCCAGTTAGGTCTTATTTTTGGGGAATCACAATAGGTGTGTTTATATATACTCATAATAAAGACTGGAAAGAAACACACCAAATTGTGAGTGGGTTCTCTCAAGATAAATGGATTGGCAATGATTTGTATTTTCTTCTTTGTAATATTTTTCATTCTACCATGCATAAAGAAAAAAAGAGGGAGGGGAGGAGAATTTTAAAGGAAAGTATATGTTCACTATACGTATAATATGTGCACATATGTAATGTTATTATGTACATAACACAAAATTATTCAGGTAGAAGCAAAAAGGAAAAAGCCCAAACTAACCAAGCAATGTATGTACACTAGTAGTGGTTATGCTCTGGAAAACAGACTAAGACTTTGGACAAAATGCAAACTCTCTGTACCTCAGTTTTCTGACCTATAAAATAGGAATAGTAATACCAAAGGATAATAATATAGGTATCCAAGTACGTTAACAGATTAAAAGTATTTAGCAGTGTCTGACAAAAGTATATAAATTTACAGCTTTAAAATGTTGATCCTAAGCTAGCTTAGAACTCTGGCTGACGGACAGTGAAGTTTAGGTTATAATTTTACCTCTTGCTTCATCCTTTAATCTCTGTACAGAGACCAACAAAGATTCCTTTTCATCAAGTTCACTTTCTAAAAATGCATTTCGTTCAATAGCCTGATTTAGCCTTTGTTCAAAGTCTTCCAGAGAAACTATTGTTGCCCTAAAAAAAAATAGAATCCATGAATTAAATAAACAACATGCAAACAGCTAATACAAAAGGAAACTGTCAGTTTATCTCAAGCCATTTCCTGACCTAGAAAGCCCAGCCCAGTTGAAAGAGAATGATCTCACCTCCTCTGACCTCTGGTAGCATTTAGTGTTTCTACTATCATTTGGGGCCATTAACTATATTCTTTACTCTTAAATTCCCATCTAAATTCCTTCAAGCTCCTTAAAGGAAGGCTACTTATTATACAATTTATTATCTCCCCACTGGATTTTAAATACAATACAATCAAGTTTACACATTTTCAGGAAGAAAACTTTTTTTTTTTTAACTTTGGCGCCCACCTCCAGTTAAGACCTGTTTTTTTATTTTATTTTTTTCTTTTAATTTTTATTGGGGAACAGAGTGTTTTTCCAGGACCCATCAGATCCAAGTCAAATCACTGTTTTCACCCTAGTTGTAGAGGGTGCAGCTCACTGGCCCATGTGGGAATCGAACCGGCGATGTTGGTGTTATGAGCACTGCGCTCTAACCAACTGAGCCAACCAACCGCCCTCAGAAAACTTTTCAATAGTTTTAGAGTATGTAAAAAATAACTAAGAATTTGTTTAAAACACAAAGTCCCGGGTCCCACTCCATTTAATTTCTTCCTACCAACCCACTTCTTATTCCTGCATTTTTCATCTTACTCTTATTCAACAAACACTAACATGTACCTACTATGTGTCCCCCTTCCCACTACGTGCTATCTGCTACAGATATAAATTCCCTAACCTCAAGTTAGAACTTATAATGCCATGTCCAATTTTATCAAGTCCTGTCAACTGTCAAAACGTCTCTCAGCTCCATTTGCTCTCCTCCATCTTCTGCCCCTGGCTTAATTCTTCATCTATCATCTGGATTACTCCTAGTCTTCACATCAACTCCTGTCTAATCCAATTCTTCAGTATTATCTTCTTAAATCACAATCTGATATTACTCCTTTGTTTAAAAACTTCTTAAAGAGCCCCCCATTGTCTACAAAATGACTTTCAAACATTGCACACAAGGTTCTTCACAACCCGGTCCCAACCACCATCCAGTCTCATCTTGTACTGTCTCTATACACTTCAATCAAAATGAAATATTAATACCTCACGCACTTTCCTGCCTGTCTTTGCATTTCTCTCTTCACCTGGTTCACTTCTATTTCTCCTTGAAGACTCAGCTTTCCCAACCCCACCAGGGTACTTTAGCTGCTCCCCTCTCTGTGCCCTGGAGCAGCTTGTATACGCTTTATACTAGAATATTTATCATATGGACTGTCCATACCTGTAACACCCCAGGGTATTAATTAGCTTATCTTTGTATCCTCAACTCTAGCATCATGTCACGCATTTAAGAGTCACTCAAATATTAAGCAAAGAAATACCAGACAATAAAGTAATAGGAATAAAATAATAGGAATTAAGTTTGGAATAGTTAAGAAACAGCTAATTACAGACATATGAAAGCCTGACAACAGTAATAGCAAGCCATTATAGGTTGTTCAGCAAAATCATTATGAAAGCAGTATTTTGAGAAAATTCATTAGTCAGTATTAAAACAGAAGAGAATACACAGACACAGACAACAGTATGGAGGTCACCAGAGGAGAAGGGAGGAGTGGGGCTAGGATGAAGAAGGTAAGAGTGTCAAACATATGGTGACAAAGGAAGACTAGACTTTGGGTGGTAAACACACAATGCAATATACAGAAGATGTATTATAGAATTGTACAGGTGAAACTTATATAATGTTATTAACCAATGTCACCCCAATAAATTTAATTTAAAAAAACAAAAAAATAAAACTTCAGAAGAGAATAAAAAGGAGTAAAAATGTAAAGACAGATCAGCTAGGCAATAACTGCAGAATTCAGGTATAAGATGTGAGGACCTATAAAAGGTGTGGTGGTATTGGGACCATAAAGGGAAAGACAGAGGAATGAATGAAACATGTTTTAATGAAAACACCAACAGGACCAACAATGGTACATGAAATAAGAAGGGAAAAAGAAAAATGGAAAGAAAAGCTTGGAAGGGCATATCCAGGGAGATTAGGGGTTGGGTTAATTTCAGTGCAATGCATTTCAGGTGACATGAAATACCAACAGAAAGTGTTCTGGGATTAAGATCTAGGTGGTAGGGTGAACCTGAAGACATGTATTTTAATCACTGATTGCCAACTTCGGTTATTCTAACAAAATGTACACCATTCACTTACCTTTTGGCTCGCTCTAGGTCATCGTTGGCCTGCTCCAGCTCTCTCACATACTTATGCAACTGCTCCTTAATGGCCCGAGTCTGACTTAAATCATCTTCTAACACTGAGACCTGCTTGTAGCTCTGTGCATATTGATGTTCTAGTTTCTCCTGAAGGTGTGGGTACAGGGAGAAAAGCATGTGTCATTAATATATAGTTTTCTTTAATAAAGTTTTCAAGCCACATTTTAAAAATCCAAGGAATTCACCCATAATTTGAGTTGATGGTATCCCTTCTCCTTTTTACAATATTTAAAAACAATGACACATTCATTCTAAGTGCCTTCACTCATATAAAATTTAAATAGTCAACCAATGTCCTCTCAGAAAGAAATCTAATGATCTCTCTGAAAAGAAGGAAAATAATGAAACCGTTGCCTCAAAAACCCCAAACGTTTGCGGGAACCTGTGGGTTCTCAGGATGAATGCAGTCCAGGGTAAGCACAAAGTAGACTGACAGAGTTCAAATTCCCTACTCCTTACGTGCCCACCCCAGCCTTCCCCAAACATGGAAACTCTCCAAGCTTTTGGCGAAGGCAGGTGGTGAAGAGTGGCAAAAGGGGTTAAATCTTTTCATCCTGAAAATTCCTTTTTAGAAGGACATTTAAAATCCAAACTAAACTCCAAAACTAAAGGGACAATGAATAATGAAATAAATGTATGTATTTCAAACAAATATAATTTCTAAGTGCCATAGAATGAGGCAATCTGTCAAAACAAATAATAAGGCAGCTTTTGAAAATTATAGGAACTACAATATAATATTATAAGCTAGGAACATTATAGCTGAAAAACTGACAGCTACAGAGTTTCTATGTGAACTCCTAAACTCTAAACCACCTTTTCCCTGGTTCCATGAAAGAAAACAATTCATGTCAAAAATTCACTTTAAGCCTTTTTATTTTTTTGTTGTTGTTGCCTGCTGCTCTTAAGACTCCCCCTGAAAAAACATATTTCTCATTTTAATGACACCCAGTACATTAGATACCAGCTTCTACTGCCACAATTACCTTTAGTGCTTCCACTTCATATTTCAATCTTTGGTTATCAGCTTGCAAGTCTCTATTTCTTTGTTCAGCCTGTACTAATTGTGCCTCCAACTCTGCTTCTAATTCTCTGCTTCCTTCCTGGAATTCAACTAGCTCATCCCGAGCTTCCTGGAAGCTAATCAGAAACAAAGTGAGAAAGATGAATTATAGTAGGAAGCATAACGATCATATTGAATATGATTATACATCAGTTCAAAAATTCTTGCCTGAATGCTATGCTATAATAAAATATACTAAACAATAAAGACAATCTGTTTTGCATCTCTTACTCCATATCTGGGGCTCATTGAAAATGAATACAGAACCCAAAAGGACTCACGTTTTATATACTCGCCCCTAGGTCTTCCTTCTTTAATGGGTTAATAAAGAAGCACATATTAATGGACCACAAATCAGTTTAATATTTAGATAAGTGTTTCTCAATATAATCTGTTCCTTTGTAATTCTATTATTTAATTTTATGCATTTAAAAATGTTATTCTGAGAAGGGGTCCATAGGCTTCTCCAGCCTATTTAGGCGTCTATGGCACAAAAAAAGATTAAGAACCTCTGCCGTAGACACACACCTTTATATCCACTGGCACAATATAACAACTGGCTTCAGCCATAACAATGAAACAGCTAAATAAAAGATTAGATAAGGCTTAGTAAACTCTGTTAACCAAAGTAGGAAAATGTATATATATATTTTAGAAAGAGTCCACTTTAAAAAGAAATTTAAGATTAAGTTTTAGTGCTCAAAAGGTTTTCCCAATTAATTGAGATTTTATAAAATGCTCCATCTCCCTAAAGCTCTTCTCCCTCCTCAAAACCCTTCTGGCTGCAGACACTGATTATGCTGCAGAGAAGCCCAGCCTGCTCTATGGAACCCTCCAGAGCCTATCAGAATCTCCAAGCCTGAAACAAGGAGGAAGACAGCGCACAGGCAGCAGGCCACAGATGGCCACGTAGAGCAATACGCAAAAAAAAAGGTTAACCACCGGAAGAAATCACAAATGACACTAAGTTCTCTTACTTTTTTAATAATTTGAGTAACTTATGGCATTTTTGTATTATGTAAATACAAGCAATGTTATGACTATTACTAGAATCCCAATCCTAAATCTGAAACTCTAATTTTAACTTTATGTTAAAAAAAACATGCAGATGTTAGAAATGGTGTATTCCAAATGCCCTCCCCTACTTGTAGGATGCTTTTCAATATTACCTTTGTTTATACTTTAAGGAAAGTTCCTTCCAATAAGCAGTTTCCTCCTTTAAAGTTGAAAAATCTGGTGTATCTTCACCATCCATGATCAAGAAAGCCTGTGAAACGTTAAAGACAAATTTATAAATTAATACAGAACATGGAATCTAAGTAACGTATAAAATCTGGAATAACACCAAATCTGCAGCATTTTGGAGGCAGTTAAACATGAAAGATTCTACGAGTGGTTAACTCTTTATTGTAACTCAGGCACATAAATCACTTCACTGCCCCACTCTTAGGAACCACCAATACTGTGGATGAGGTCATGATAGGAAAAAAGATCAACAAAGTCCTTTGGTATAAAGCACTTTTGGTCACAGCACTAGATTCTGGTGAATTGGCCCCCCAGAATCATCCTGCCACCAGGGCTCCAGCAGTTGGCTTATAGCCAACTGATCTGGGCATGAGGTAACAGAAACAAGCTTATTGTCAGAGCTGATGCTTGTTTCTGCATGTCCTTCTCTGTTGTACACTTGCTTTAAAACACCTGCTTGAAATATTTTATGCCTGGTGACCCGACTAGGAGATCAATTACCACATTCCCAATAATCTACTGTTATTATATTTCTAAAACCATCCTGTTAATGATCTTTTAAGCCCTAAGTTTCATCCATTAAATTCACTAATCCTCCAACTTCAATGTTCTTTCATCTTGGTTCTTCTCCCAAGGCATTCACAGAGGAAGAAAAATACCTCTTTAATTAACCTTGCATTTGGACTGACTACCTAAAGCTCCCGTTTGTCAAGGCCAGATAAAATACCAAAGACACCGAGCTCGCTCTGGATTCATGCCCAAGCTCAAGAAGCAAAGTTCCGTATGAGTCTTACCGCCTACAACCCCCTCCCCAAGCATCCCACTTTATATTCCAGCACTACTGTTTCAAATTGTCTTAACACACCATTCTGTTTCAGGTCTGGATGTTTTCTCTACCCGGAACGGCTCTTCCCTGTGCATTTGGAAAGCTCCTATTTATCCTTTAAAACCTAGCTGTCCTCTTCCAGAAAGACTTTCCTGTCCTCACCCAGATAACATTAAAATCTCCCATACTCTACACTCCACACATGCTTTCATGAATATATCTACCACATAGTAATGCATCTGGCTTTCTCCTCTATGTTACCTATTAGGCTATATGTTATTACTTATTGCTACCTCAGCACATTGCTTGCACAACAGCAGATACTCAATAAAATTTACTAACTTAAACCAAAATTGATTCAACCTCACCCATACCTGGCAGCAAGAATTCAAGACCAGCTTTAAAAGTAAATTAGTAAAAACTTGGAGTTGTAGAAAACTTAGAGCTCATCTAGCCACAATCCACTAAAGAAGGTTTAGCAAAAAGTCACAGACAAGAACAAACACAGAACTCCAATTTCAGGGTGGGTATACCAAGGAGGTACAGAGTGGTTTCTGGTTGAATAAAATGAACATGTAACTATATACACTTAGTTTAATTCCTTCATGGCCTACTGCAATTTTTTCTGTTTTAGTCAAGTCTCTTCTGACCACAGCATCTATTATGACTTTTGCAACCTGTTAGTCGATCTCCCAATTATCCTAAATTACCAGACTAAGACTTCTTTGAGAAGAGATGGCTCCTTGACATACTTTGCATCCCTTTATGGCACCAAGCATAACACCTTGCTCAGACAAAGTACAGAATGCTTGCAAATGTTTTCTGAGCACCTACTATGTATCAGATACTGTTAAGTACTGGATAAATATTTGGTGCACCAAATCCTCTAATCTGATTACTCCTACACTTGCACACTTCTGTCTGTATTATTCTACTCTTGGAGATACTCCATAGCATGACAGCACATTAAAATGTAATTCCCCCAAAGGGTTGGGGTGTTGTTGAGCCTGGGTTCTAGGGTTCCAATTCTGCCATTAAATTCTCAAGCAATCTGCTTAATCTCTCTTTCCTGCCCCTCCTCCCCCCCCCAACTCCGAGTCAAGCCATTGTTCCAGTCTAGTTGTGGAGGATGCAACTCACTGGCCCATGTTGGTGTTATGGGCACTGCGCTCTACCCGGCTGAGCCACCTAGCCTCTAGCCTCCCCTCTTAATCTCTCAAAAGTCTCAAGTTTTTTCATCTGAGAGTTTGGACTAGACTTTTATTTCTTCAAGTATGTTTCTGATTAGTAAACAATACTGATTAATTTAATAATCTTATTCCTTCGTCAAGGTTCCCAGTTCCCACTTCATTTTCCCAGATGTAGGAATTATCTCATTTGTAACTGTAATTTAATTTGTAGTAAGGTGTGAATAGGATGAGGCTTATCTAGCAGCAAGAGGTATTTGTATTTCAAAAGAATATCCAAAGGCATCACCATGTGGTATCAATAACTCCTGAGAGTTATTTCCTAAGTATCCTTGAGGGGAGGGACATATTTCCTATTAACAACTCAGATGAGGATACAATTACAGGACAGGAGAGAGCACTGAAGGGTGAGGAAACAATCACTATGTCCCTTGAATGCTCTACGCAAGGTCTTTCCCCAAAATGCCAATAAAAGATTTATTATATTTGAATCCAGCCGTAAAGAAGCTATAGGCACTGGTCCTCAAATGTGGATAGATACATTTGCTATACAAACACTGGCAACCACGTTATCAATGTGCAGCTCAAATATTCAGTTTCTGATACACAATCCAGTAAATTACGGTTTTGCAAAATGTTATGAAGATCAGAATGACACCAGAAGCAAAGTTCGGTTGTTACTTTATCTTAAACAAGAAACATATGAAGAAAAGTGAAAGGATAAGTCTTTCCAGCTAGTTCCTTGAGGGCAGAACCTGTGTGTTATTTATAAATCCTTTCAGCATCACCAGAAATGTGGAACACAGTAGAAATTCAACAAATATTTGAATTGACTTCTCTTTCATTATTCCCTCTTTACTGTCAAAGTACTGCTTTCCTTTATTAATATCTAAATTCCTATTTCAGGAATGAAACAAAAAGATTTGTGGGTAGTTTATTTCTACCTCGCAACGCACCACCATGTATTAAATCAGGATTATAAAACCTATCATTCTCGGCTACACAAAATTATCCATTTGATGAATGCCAAGCCACATTTAGTCACTTATAAAGCGCCACATCAAAGAACAATACAGGCTCCACATCAAAGAATAGGGAGCTGATGGGACTTACTCGGGAGAGTCTTGGACTCATCACTGCACACTTGCCATCTAAAATAATCATAATTCAACCCCTTAAGTCTTAAATATGAATAGACAACCAAGAACCATCAGACAAATGAGAAAACCCAGTAGCATGAATAAGAAAATCCTAAGATCCGATGAACTGAGAGGAAACAGAAAACAGTAAAAGAGAGAATTTTTTTCTCATACAAAAACTCAGGAGGGTTACCTCCCACACACTTCCTGAGACAGTTACAAAAGAAGAAAGATGAGACCTGGACAGCACAGGGTGCAGGAAAATAGTGGCTCTAACACAGGATTGCAAAGAAGAGATGATGAAGCCTAGTTCGTCAGGCTCAGCCAGACGGATGGCTCCAGGAAAAATGAGGAATCCCATAGAATAGATCGCGTGGCTGGGAAGTGAAGTTGTAGAGAAAGCACATCACTCTTGTGTCACGAAGAAAAAAAGCAGCGGAAACGCTAGAGAAATCAAAATGCCAGTATAAAAAAGTCCTGACCCTTCCCCAAAACATTTTTAAAGATTTCAAGTCAAAATTTTTTAATGTACGGATTTTATATTATTGTATGCAACTGTGGTAAGTTCCATAATTTTATAGCCATCAGTGAATTTCCTATTTTGGGTCTTAATTTTCCATGAGTTTTGTGTGTTGCTCCCTTGAAAGGTTATAGAATTTGGTGAACAAGTCTGTATTCTTTTTTATGCCCTAATTTTGTAAACTTTGATGATAATACCACTCAGCCTTGGTCTTCTCAAAGTGAGTATTTGTCTTTTTAGCTTACATTCACTTGGCAGCCATCTTGGTCCCTTAAATATTTCTGTTGTCATGCTTTGCACCTGTTCTAGATTACATGTATACCTTTCTAGAGTTGAGTGGTGCTACTTCAGTATTTCGACATTTTATTCATGGTAGGGTACTTTTTCTTTTAAGTTTTAAGCACTTGATGATATTTCAGCATTTGACGATATTGGTGATTGTGTGGTCCATGGGCCAGTGTCCTTATGGGACGTCATAATGACTATCAGATGCCTTCCTTGGCATCTAACATTTATTTGAATACATATTTGAATATGGAGCCAATCCTTCTACAAATAGAGTTAGGGTTGCTTTTATCTATTTTTATCTATAAATGTTATAAATTCACATGCCCAGTTGAGAAGATTTTCTGTATGAGGCTGATTTTTGTTATTAACCTATTTATACAGCAGCAGAGGACCTACCAGCAGTTATTATTTTGAAGAGCGCTTAGCTAAGTAGCTTTCCCTGAGGAATCGCACTGTTTACACCTCTCCGTGTGCTACAGAAGCATCCATTTGTCCCTGATTTTTGGTGCTCGAACAGGGCCATATTCCTAACACAACTACCAACTTTTCCATCGGTGTCCTCTGAAGACTCAGGTTTTAAATAACAGCCTTTAATGTAAAACTTGTTGAGAATCTAGTTCTATGCCTTGTATCCTCCTTCTTATCCAACGACTTAGTTCAGTGTCAACTAATTCTAGCAAAATTATTTTAATATGTGGTGTGTTTTTTTTTCCCACACACACATCTCTATTTTCTTGCTGAATCTTGTGTGAACTGAATGTTGACTACAAGTTTTCTAATTAACAGGCTATTTTTACAACTTGCTTACTGGCTCCTCAAACAGTTATTATATAATCTATGCCAGAAAACTTTTACTAAAACGACCATCATCTTTTCCAGAACAAGCCAATTAAAAACATTTAAACAGCAAACAAGGGGTAGGAGCAGCACAGCACAGCAGTGTAAGAGTCCATACCCTGGAGCCAAACTGCCTGGGTTTGAATCAGGCAGTTCACCTTGCTGCTTGCGAGTTGACCTTGGGCAAGTTACTTAACCAATCAGTGCCCCATTTCCTCACCTGTAAAATGAGGATAATAATTAAAACAGGGTTGTTACCAAGATTCAGTGAGTTAATATTTGTAAAGTAGTACAGAGCCTGGCACACAGTAAATGCAGCATAAATTTCATTAAATTATAAAAAACTGGTAGTTCAGTAGTAAATCTTTGAAGTATGCCCACAAAATAAATGTGCTTCAGAATTTATATCATACAAATGATCCCTTAAAATTAATCACTTCCGGAAGCTATCTGCATATTCCAGTGATACCACCATTACTGAAAACATTTAAACCTTTTTTGGAATAGCCTTGAAGAGCCAGGTTAAAAACTAAACAAAGAAGTTCTTTGTGATCCCACCTCATTTTCACTGCTTCCTAACCGGTATTATCCAGCTTCATCACTCCAATTTTATTCATCAGACTTACCCTTTCCAAAAATTGCATTTTTTACAAATGACAAAAATTTGCTACTGCTGCATATATTCAAAAGACCTTTTCAGGAGCTGCAAAGACAGTCTGTTCAGTTTGCTTCAAGTTACAGCGGGAGGATGTGTTCACTGTGTTATTTGAAACTATGTAACTAGAGATATTAAGAGGACAGAAAGTTAGCCAATATAGAAAACTATACTTCTAAAAAAAATGCTTTAATGATACATCTACAATCTTCTGAAGCTGAAATGAAGGCAGATAATTATGTACTCTCCTCTGCTACACAAAATCTTCCTTCAGTATTATGTCTCATATGGATGGAGTATGAATCTCAGAAGTATGACAACTTTTACATAGAGTATTATCATACTGTATGACCTTCAGATATCTAGCAATTGACAAATCAAGTCATTTGGGTATAAAACAACCTGTCCAAAATGCTGTATTTAAGGATACTTAAATATATACAAGGATACAAGGATGTATACAAGGATACTACTCTGCAAGAAAATCCATTTTATCCATTTTAACAAGATATTGTCTTGTTAATAGTTGTAGAATGCTCAAATGAGATGGGAAGTTGTTTTGGACCTCACAGTAGGTAATACATGCCTTTTTACCAAAATTATTCTACTTCTCTCAAAGGTGATATTTACACAATTTTCAACTTTTCAAAGTCCATAAATATGGTCTCCCTTTTGGTCCTATCAAACTTCTTTTTTCTACCTTATGAAGTAAGTGCTCAGAAACTTATGTCAGAAGTAATTTTAAGTTCTAAGTAACCAAATTTATCTCAGTATGGTTTAAGATGAGAATAAAAATAAGTTTTGCAAATGTCATGAAAGCAAGATCTAAGCTTTTACTGAAGTTTCTACATATTTTAACTGTTCCTTACCGAACTTCAGTTTATTTAATTAAGAGTCAGAACAGAGCTAAAAAAGAACAGCTTCCTAAGATTTAGCAACGTCTATCTGAACCAGGTCAAACTCTAACCATAGCTAGCGAAAGGTTTTCTCTATGCCTGATGATCTCCAATTTTAAATAATAACTGTAATAGAAATTCAGAAGAGATACCTTACTCAGTTCTCCTTTACTTCTCTTCAACCCACGACAATGCTACATTTTACACCACCAACTTCATGATCAGCAAAGCCATTACCCTAGTTCCTAAGTGGATGAACAACACCACAATTTATCAGACAAGATAATTAGCCAGCAACCCATGAACAAGTTTCAGAGTAGGATTTTTCTTATAACGGAGTAGCAGTTCTTAGGTGAGTCTGCTCAAAAATATGAGTCAAGTCTTCTACTAACTTCTAGTATATTTTTGGCAAGTCAAATTTTCTGCTTTGTTTTCCACCTGAGACGGGCATAAAAATCCCACAAAAACAAACCGTAACTCGGGGCCTAGAGACGAAACTTCTCAACCAAGTGAATCCACCCATCACTTGGTAGAATCCACAGTATAAATCACTTAATACCCCCCACCGTACCCAGGCTCAATTTCCCCATCCGTCAAATGGCGATAACAGAATCAGGCACAACCACCCGGTGATGAGGTTCAAAAGAGAGCAGGAGTGTTCTGAAATGCGTGACGGCGCTATTGACATAAAACGTAAGTATCAGTAGTGAAAGAAGCTTCACTTTTCTTTGCAAAACTTAAAGGGTTACTTCGTTGCTTACCAGACAAAAAGAGGCGCGCACAAGCAACCCAAACCCGTCTGGTGACACCTCTGAACTCCAAAAGGAGTGATTAGCAGTTCGGTGCGGAGAAGCACCAGAATGCCAGCAGAGTCCGACGTGGGCTGCTTCCGCTCTCGCCCCCAGCAGGAGAGACGCAAAGAGAGCTCAAATTCAACCCCGCTCCAAACAACCCTCCCAACTGAAGGGATTTAAGAAAGAAGGGGCGGGGTGGGGGGTAGCAGGAAGGCTGGGCGCGCCGTTGCCACCGCAAACTGAACCACTCTTTGCGCCACCAGCGCCCTGGCCCGAGGTGCCACGTCCCGGCCTCCGTCCACGCCACCCCTCACCCCACCCTCGGACGCCGGCACATCCTCCGGAGGCTGCCGCGCTCGCTCTGTTGCAGGGACCCCCGGTGCGCCACGCGTCGGACCAGGGCGGCGAGGGAGCAGTTAGAGCGGTTGGAACAGTTGCCCCCGGACTGGTCGCCCCAAAACCCGGGCCCTGCTCGACCCAGCGGGGCCTCAGGCAGCCCCCCGGCCCGGCAGGCTCCCTAGGGACAGGCCTCGCCGCCGCCCGCTCGGCCCGGCCCCCTCGGGAGCGGCCCCGCACCGCAGGCTCACCTCCAATGTGTCAAAAACGCATGTTCGCCCCCACCCGACCGACGCGTCCGCTCCGCTGGCCTGGCCAGGCCCGCCCAGCCGCTCAGCTCTGCTCCACTCCGCAGCCCTGCGCTCCACTCCCCGCACCTCCGCGCCCGGCTCCTCCCCGACACGTCAGGGTTTGCCTGGGTGTCCGAGGCCATTCTGTGACGCACGGGGGCGAGGTTCAGAGCATGCGCGCGGCCGGGCAGGGCGGGGCTGTGGGGACGCATGGCGTCACAGGGGGCCGGGCCGGGCCGGCTCGCTGACGTAAGGCTGGCTGCGGCCCCAGCTCCGCGACCGGCGGGAAATTGGCCTTCCGGGGTCCCCAAAACGCGCTGCGCTGCGTGAAGGTGTAACTACGATGGGTGAGAACCTGCCTCCCGGGTTTTCAGCCGTCAAGGTCCTTCCAGTGTATGGTTCAGTGCTCTCGTTTATAACATGAATCGCGGCTCAGGTTTCACCGCCGAGTCCGCCGCCAACCACC
The DNA here is from genome assembly GCF_004115265.2 of Rhinolophus ferrumequinum. Classification (NCBI taxonomy): domain Eukaryota; kingdom Metazoa; phylum Chordata; class Mammalia; order Chiroptera; family Rhinolophidae; genus Rhinolophus; species Rhinolophus ferrumequinum. The sequence continues at coordinate 10,613,957 of NC_046304.1, forward strand.
GAGTGGAATACCGGGGGTATCCTAGCCCGCGTCACTCTCTCACAAAGACCGAGGTTGTTTTTAAGACGTTTCCTATAGCTGAGATTATATATCTTGTGTTCCTCTGTAAAATGTAGGTTCCATGAGAGCTAGAACCTCTTACGTTTTTCTTATTCCAACAGATAGCTTGGTCCTAACACAAAGTGGGCACCCAAATATTTGTTGAATGAATGGATTCGTTGAGGGCACCAAGGGACTATAAATATACACATTTATATATGTGGGGACAGAGTCCCAGAGAGCAGTTTCCAGGCTCTCGGCCTTGCATCCGGAGGCGAGGGGCTGGCTCGGGTGGTGGTTCGCAGTTGTCTGTAGCCGGTTGGAAGTTAAGACAGGAGGTCGGAGCAGCCGAGACCTGGAAGCCCAAGCCAAAAGGAAGGGGGCGAGGTCCTGGGCTTCAGAGAGTAACAAGCAGGCAGATGTGGCACGATCCCCTGGCAGCAGGGGTTGATGGGGGTGGCAGGGAGGAACAGACCGACAATCCACTGCGCTGTTGTTGAAACTTTGAAAACAGTTTCGCCCAGAACAGCAATTCCGGCAAAGCCTAAAGGAGAAGTCCGGGAAAGTGCGACCCGTGTCCCTCCAGGACTTCGTTGGGCCACTTGAGGCCGACTCCTTTCAGCTTAATTAGAGGTGGGGACAAGGTACCCGATCAGAGGGGACAAGTGGGGACCAGAGGCCCCACGTGGAACTGTCCATACATTGGTCACTTTCTAATGTGCAGAGGGTTTGGCCCTAGTTGACAATATATTTTACATATCTAAGCATATATGTATTTATATAAATGTGTGGGCGTGGGTTTCTGTTCATCCCCCTTGGCCCCCAAACCATTTTATATATTAAACATACTCCCCCTAGGGGACTTGGAAAGGGAAGGGGGGAAGGGGCTAGCTCAGAAAGGGGAGAAATGGGGGTGGGCAGCTGCTTAGGGAGAGGAAACTTGAAGAAACAGCTGTTTTTAAAACAATTTTAGGAACTTTTGCTGTATAATGGGCAATGCAATTCTCTCTAACATCAGTGCTCTTGGAATTGGATTTGTGGGTTTTTGGACACAATAATGATGTGTAATACAGGCCTCAAGGTGAGAGCATGGTGAGCCTGGGAGGTCCAGTTAAACAGGAACAACGCAAGAAGGATTGTAAGAGGTTTCCAAATCAATGAAGATGAGAGAAGTGATTAAGGATCGCACCTTGATCTAGACTCTGAAGGACATAGGTTGAAAAGATCACAATAATAATAAGAGTACGTAGTTCACTTCTGTTGTACCATTTGTATGTATTGGAAATTGTGCTAAATGCTTGGTTTGTATCATTCAGTCCACACTGACCTTGCCAGATAGGTACTGTTATTATTCCCATTTTTATAAATGAGAAAACTGAGACTCAGCAAGATGAAGTTGCCCAAGGTCACTCAATGAGGAAAAAAAAGAGGCCTCAAGATTCAAACCCACCTACTGTGGATTGTCTGACTCCAGAAACTACACTATTAACGACCACCATACTGCCACTCAAGAAGGGGGACTATTAATAATAACTACCAGTTATTGGGCTAGAGTATTGTGCTAAGTGCTTTACATACATTACCTCCCTCGATCTCACAAGTGGCTTGTGAGGCTGAAATTATTACCTTCATTTTATATGTTGGAAAACAGGCCCAGAGAAACTGGAGTTTAAACCCAAGCAGGTCTTAGTCCAAGCCCGGTGACATGGGACATCAGAGAATCTCTTTAGGCTCTGGGGCTCTACTTCCCTGCCTAAAGTTGTGCTCTGGGCAATGAGCTCACAGACAGAGAGGTAATTAGGCGGAGAGGGCTTCCTGTGGGCCTAGAGCCAAGACAGAACAGTCCCATCCCAAGAGGAAAAAATAAAGAAAGGCGGCAACTCTTGTCCCTGCCTCTTGGCTAAAGTCCTGGGAAACACACTGAGTCACCTAATGGCAGACCAGGCCCTGCAGAAAATGTTGGTGTCATCTTCCAAGCCACCACCCCTCCCACCCAGCCTGGACTCGGAACTGGTGTTTGTCAGGACTGGTGTGTTAGCCCCATCTTAATGAATGGGCTTTGCTTGGCAAAGCTCTCCGACGTATCAAAGCCCTGTACTAATAATCTCTTTCCTCTGTGTTGGTTGAGCTTTCTCAACAACCTTTGCCCTACTCCCTGCTTCCAGTATGCCCATCCAGGGAAAATAAAGTGGAAATGAAGACTGAGGCAGCCTCTAAGAGGGATAGAAGTTACAAACTCAGCTCTGTGAAGGTAGGAAAGGTGAGTGGTGGTTGCCCCACCCTCTGCCTTCATAAACCAGTAATTAGGAAGGGGTTTGCTGGGTCCCAGTACAAGGTCTTTCTTGGAGAGAGCCAAAGGAGTCAATGTCACAATCCTTGAGAGCAGGCACGAGCATTCCGGCATCTTCCCTGCCACAAATTCTGAGACTCAGGAAACAGAGGCCAGGCTCCACCACTGGGGGAGGCGGGACTGGACCAGCTGCTTAGGAGAGGTCTGGACTCCACCTAATGAGGATATTGGACTCCAGCCACATCACATATTCACAAAAGGTGGCGCGATGCACATAACCCTGCCATGAAAACTCTGATGGGGCATAGGTAATCCTCTGTTGAATCAGATAAGCAGACACCTCAAAATCAAAGGTTTAATCCAGCCTAATTTCTCTGTATTTTGGGGGCAGTATTTTCTGCTAAGCTTTAGGGGCATAGATCAGGCTAGGCTAGGGACTCCAATGGCTGGCTGGTTACTGATGACCGGCTGGATACATCCACCAGATGTCCCACCACCACCTCCAGCTCTTCATGTCCAAACCCCAAATAGATCCTCATTTTTGCCCCAGCTGAAATTTCCAAAACAATCTTCATGTTTCTGCCAATAGTGTCATCACTCCCCTACGTACAAAGGCTTCATCAAATCACCCTTAATTATCCCCTTCCCCAGCTTTTACTTCACTTGCCTCGTCACCAAACCTGAAAGACTTTACCTTCATAAACTCTCACATGAGTCCATTTCCCAGTGTTTTCCCCTTGAATCTCCTCCCCAGTCCAAAGTCTCCTATTTATCTGCCCCGCCCTTCCCAAACTTCTCTCCCTCTAATTTCTTCTTGTTCCAGCCCAGCAATCCACACAGCCATCAAAATATGTAATCTTTCTAAAATCCCACTGCGTTCAGAGCATCACTGGCTCCAAAACTTGTTTTGGCATCCTGTTGGCAGCCTTTGTGATAAAGTACAAACTACAACGTCCGGCATTCAAGGCCCTCCCAAAGCAACTCCAACCCACTTCTACAGTCTACTTCCTTTAGTTCACCCAGCTAGGTCTGACCAGACTCTCCACTGCATGCCCCAAATGGACAGGTCCCTTCTTCTCTGGGCCTTTTATTGACTCCCACTGCCCTGTGCACTACAGCTGTTCCCTAAGCTTGTCCAGCCTGCCTTCCTCTCTGCCTTCTGAAGTCTCACTTTTATGCTACCTCCTCCAGGAAGCCTACCCTGATACCTAAAGCCCCAAAGTGGGTGCTCCTTCCTCTGAGCTCAAGAAGAGCTATGGATCTTCACAGGAGACTTAACTGAACACAGCCTTTTGGTCATGGAGGTATCTGAGCTCCCCAAAAAACTGAAGCTCACTGAGCACAGATACAATGTTGATTGTCTTAATATCCCCCAGCAACAGGCACTTAGCAAACACTTCTGTAATATGCTTTAATGAAAGTGAAAGAATGAGTCAATGGTTTGGTGGCTATAACTCCAAATGGAAGGCAGATAGCACTTTCTGGAAATGCCCCAAATTCTAAGAAAAATTACCATACAGAGAGGATCTTCACTGGTATGAAAGGCTAAACTTAAGTAAAGCTAGGTGGCGAAAGAACTGGGATTCGGGTCATGGGAATTATGACTTTTCTCTAGCCCAGATCTTAAACTCAGTCTATAGCACCTACAATCCCTAAAGCAACATCTTTTACTTTTGTAATAAAAAAATAATAATAATAATAGTTTTTTGTAATTTAAAAAATTACTCACTTGGACCTTGAGGTGAGAAGTGGTTTTATAGAGAGAGGAAAATCCTTCATTTATCTGCTGTGAGTTTAGTGCTTGCTCTGTTCTAGGCCTTAGGGATTCGACCATACAACTATAAAAGGCATACCCCACCCCAATCCCATCCCTATGGAGCTTATATTCTAATGAGGAAGACAGACAATAAGCAAATAGACGTGTTGATTTCTGTCAGGTCATGACAAACGCTGTAAGGAAACATAACCAGAGTAAGAAGATAAGGCACAGCAGGGGCTGTTCCCTGGGTGAAAATAGGGCTAAATGATCATGGAATTCTTTTTCTCTGTAATATTGTCAATGCCCTTAAAATGCAGTCATTCCTCCTTTTGTTGTGCTTTGCTTTATTGCATTTCACAGATGTTGAATTTTTTACGAATTGACGGCAAGGCCGTCCACCACCAAAAAGATTACGACACGTTTTATTGTGATGGTCTGGAACTGAACCCACAATTATCACCGAGTAACATGTAAAGGGCTACTATGTAAAATGCAACAGAGATGTGAAAGTAAGAATTTAAAAATGCTATGTGCAGATGCCTTAAATAGAGAAGTTTATCGTTCTACCACAGTGCCTGGCATAGAGTGGGCATTCAATAAATATTGGTTGGTAGAATGACTTGCTAGGTGGTCTACAGAATGCCATAGCCTTCACCAGATGATAAATTTCCCTTTCCGGATAAGGAATGGTAACCAGTTCATGTTTGATTTTAAAAATGCCCACTTCTGATTGGTCCCCGACTCTTGGCCCAGCCAGCCATGAACTGGCCAGCCTAGGATATCCCTGTACCTACTCACAGGGAAAAGAAAGTTCCATTTGTTGTCTTTATTGCATCCTCAGTTGCTTCTTGAACAAACAGTGCTCACCAACTAACTACCCAAAGCAACTCAGGCTCCCAATCCAGCTCTTCTGTCAGAATTTGTCCCCTAAATTTCAAATTCCAATTGGCTGGAAGTCAACAGAAAGGCAAGAATTGAGTATGATGAATTTGCTGTGAGGTATTTTAGGTTCCAAGCCTCCTTGCTGTTCCTTCCCTTTTCTGTTATGTCTGTCTGAAAATGGAGCCTGCTTCTGGCTGGTCCTAGCACCTCTTGCCAGCAGGGTACTTCACCCCCTGCAGGTGTCCAGCTGCAGCTTGCTGAAAAGTGGCTCTTGCAGGTGAGAAATACGAGGATAATTTAGGTTGAGGCTGTAACAGACCTGCCCATCAGGGTCCTGGCCTGGTTGCTGGTACTCAGAACGGAAGAGCCCTCATCCTCATCCATGGGTTAAACTGAGGTTTCAAGACTCTCTGCTTGACCTTTTTTTCCTTACTGACAGAACCTGATATCCTGCCAGGCTCCCATGAAGCTCTTAGACCTGCCGCAGTTTCTTCCCCAGCAGCCTACCTGAAGTGTGGACTTCCTCCCGCTTTGGAACTGTCTACAGCCTCTTGACTGTCTTCCTGGCTTCAGAACCTGCACTCCCGCAAGCTTCAGTTTTCACTATCAGCCCTGACCCCACCCAGACCCTCAACAGTTACTATGCACACCCCAGAGTGACAGCTACCTCCACAGGAAGGATGACATGATACTGTTAATTGCTAATTTGGTTCACACCTGGCAACCCCAAGGTCTGTTGACATCACACCTACATAAACAGTGTGACTATCTCTGGACAAAAGCAATATCTCTGTTCATATACGTTTACCCAGACAGGGTGGCACCAGTTTTACCTACTCCCAAACCACTCTAATGAAACCACAGGGCTTAAAAGAAATGGAATGTTTCTGACCAACCTAAGCTGATTGGATCAGGCAATTTCAGCCAAATTCCCATTACCAGGTAAGCCAATGAGTCAAAGTTACCAGGAATGAAAGATCATGTATTTGACCATTCAGCAAATATTATTGAGTGCCTTCTACTGTTCTAGGCCGCAGTGATAGAGCAGTCAACAAAACGAGCTCACAGAAAAGAAGGAAAATAGAAGGGAAACAGAAAATAAAGAAACATTAGTCTGTTGGGCAATGGTAAGTACTGAAGAAAAAAACATTAGCCAGGACTTTTCTATATTTTATCTTTAGGGTGGCATTTAGGGCAGCACCTAGCATGGAGTAGGCTCTTACCATTTGCTGAATGAATTAACAACTTGCGATGAATGCTTTTCAAGTTAGAGATATTTTCATTGCTGTCCTCTGCTGCTGCTTTCTTTCATCAAAGCATTTATAGCATTTAGAACTCTAATATAGAACTCCCCAGTGGAAAAAAATGAGCAACAAGAAGTAATTAACAACACAGTTTTAAAAATACAGGGAGCAAACAAACACATCATATTCCACCTTGCTCCTAATCAAAAACATTTCGGGTAGAACAGCAGAGATTCCATATTTCATCCAACAAATGTATGAGATCTTAAAACATTAGTCTACAAAGTTCGGATACGAGCACAGAGAAGCCAGCACTCTCCTCTAACAGTGCTAGTGCCAACGGGCTGTCACTAGGTGTGAGTTTTCCTGGTACGCAGTTTAGCTGCGTGAACCAAACCCTGAAAAATGTGCAACCCGTGATTCAGTCTCTCCTTAGGAATTTACCTGAAGAGAAATAAGAATCTATCCAAACTTAACAAAGCAAGATAATTTTCTCAAAATTCTTTGCAAATTATTTTCCTTGGCTTTAGGACCTTTTCAAAATCCAGCCTTTTGGCCAAGTCACTCCAGCAGATACAAGAGTGACATGGACACTCATTATCAGTGAGCTTCAATAGAAGGGTTCCCAATTCTATGGCACAGATCATAAGAATTCCTTCTGGCCCTTCCACCGTGTGAGTACACAACGAGAAGTTGCTGTCCGCAACCTGGAAGAGGGCCTTCACCAGAACTCAACCATGCTTGCACCCTCATCTTGGACTTCCAGCCTCCAGAACTGGTTGTGAAAAAAAAGAAAAAAAAATGAGGAAGCGGATGCGGGAGTGAGAGGGGGAAGGAGGAGAAGGAGGAGATGAAGATGTGACAGAGATCATTACGTGGCAACGCCTAAAATATTTTACAATCTCTTTACAGAAGGTTGTAGACTCTGTCTTAGGCCAAAAGACACAATCCTATCTCCAAAGCAAACGGCAATTTCAACTAAAGAATGGTCTCAGACCAGATTTAGATTTGAGGGGAGGCAAAATATTTCTCTGATTTTCCTGGGCGCAGTACTTCCTGTGGACCAAATTGATATAAACAGATCGCTTGCTGAAATTCAGGTGAAGCCTAACGAGTTAGGCAACCTCACCAACCTTCAGGCTTCCCCAGGGCAAGGAGAGATACTTGCCTAACTTGGTCACCATCTAGTGCATAGGCCTAGTGACTGCATGGAGCAACCCTGAAGCCACCAACTCCCCATCAGTAGGTGCTCGTGGAACTTTAACATCCCCAACAACCTCCCCACCACCACCACCACACTGGGCACCTGTAAGCCCCAAGGGATGGAGGTGAGGATGGAGTGGCAGTTCTGACCTGGGAAAGTGTGAGAGCTTGAGGCAAGGACCTGCTTCACGAAGTTTCCACCCCAAGTATCTGTATACAGCATCGCACAGGGCAGAAGAGTGAAAGGATGGAACAGAATTGACACCATCAGCCTGAAGAGCAGGACAGTGGGAGTTCACGGCATCTCATATAAACACTCCCTTTACCCTACCCATAGTCAGTTTCCTTGAGTGACCAACTCTTGGGGTACCCCTCGGCTCACTGATGCGTGTCACCAGGCCCTCCTTAAAGTTCCCGCAGCAGTGTCCCTCCGCTTCCCAGCCCCCGGGCTTGCACTGAAGCTGTAGAAATCTGTTCAGCATGTACAGGCAGGTGTTCCTTAGAGGTGTAGGGAAGTTAATGCCCCTGACAGTAACTTGCACCCAAAGGGAGATGAGAATTGGGTGGATAAGTATCCCAGCCTCCTGTCCTTTAGTGGGACAGTTCTGGGGCCCATTCTACATGATTCTTCAGAATGTCTCCAGTAAGATTGAACCCCCTTTGTCCATAGGGTAATGAGCTCAGAATATGCCTTTATTGACTCCTCCTTTCTCTGGCTCACTCACCTGACACTCTCTTGCCTTGTGGGTCCATCTCCCAAGTAAACTACCTGCACCCAAGTCCTTGCCTCAAGCTTTGCTTTTGGGAGAACCTCAACTAAGGTAGGCACACACCCCCAGCATGAGTAGAACAACCCCAATCTAACAAAAGTGACAGTGATAGAATGAAGAGTCGGTAGGTTTCCCCTCACTTCGCATTTGTCATCTCTCTGTAATTTCAAAGCCATTTTACATCCACAGGAGCGCACTGGAAATGATTCAGAACTAGGAAGAATTACCTCATATTCTGGATGACAGAACCAAGCAAGATACAAAATGACGTTGACCAGCTGAAGCAATGGGGCCACGATCAACAAGATGAAATTCAAAAGAGATAAATGAGCGCTGCATTGAAGTTCAAAAAGGAAATCAATTGCCCACATACTGAACACGATAGTCATTAATGTGAAACAAAAGGTTGTGGAGTTTTTCATTGATCACAAACTCCCCACGAGTCAAGACTTTAAAAAATAAAAAAATAAAAAGCTAAAGCAATGTGAGACAGTATTGGCAGAAGCAACCAGATCGAGGATCGACATGGCTCTGCATGATCTGGCTCTGGCTCATCACCACCAAGCACAAGTCTTGGACTCCCTGCTATTGAGACACGAGGTGCTGTGGGTCTCCCTAGGCACTTAGGTAGCGCGGATGCGTAGGGGAGTTAACAGCCAATGGAGCAAAACTTCCACCATTGGGAGACAGAGGCCGACAGAGAAATCCTTCCTCTAACAGATAACAGTTGTTTATATGGCTATTGGAAGATGGAGATCGAGCCGTCCAATTCATTTTATTTATATCAGGTGGTAGCTACTTTGAGAACGAACCCTCATATTGACTCTCCCCCTCCATATCCTGCCTCCTTGTTTCTGCTCCCTGGAATACTTCTGAATAAGGTCCTTGCACATTAAAAAAAAAAGTTAATTAATTCCTTCTGCAATCACTCCCTAATTAGCCCAATTTGATGGTATCCCATCCTGTAAACATATAGTACATGCTGGTTCTACAGATGTAAAGTTTCCACCCTACAATTTTTTTCAACTTCACATCTTCTAAACACCTATTAACTGACAACGTGATATTTGGGACTTTGCGTGGTAGAACTACCTGGAATGTCAACCATAGGTAAACCGGAATGTAAGGATTGCTTCTCTGGGGGCCACTTGTCTGGTGACCATTGTCTAAATAAGGGGGACAAGACCCTAATCATTTATAATTTCAACCTAATATGGTAAATGACAATCCATGGGATCTCGGAGGAAATTTCACACTAGTTTTCATCAATTCCTATCTAATACAACACAGGTCTTGAGATCCACTTTGAAAATTACAATCAGGAGGTCTTGTGGCCTTTATAGGGAAAATATTTTCTGCTCAAAATTAGGAGACTGGGATTTATTCAGGAATGTCCTTTCCACAGAGGCCAATTTTGACTCATAAATTATGATATGCAGAAATGAAACATCCAAGTTTCCTGATAATCACAGTAGAAACATCCCTTCTGTGAAAAGAAAATAAGCGTCCCTTTGGAGGGGAGCAGGCCAGGCAGAAGAGAAGATGTAAACTTCAGTGCTGAAGTCAGGATAGGGGACAGCAAGGGAGCCCTTTCTCCAAGCATGTTGCTGTTTCAACGATTTTCTAAAGTCATGTGTTGACAGGATGATTATTAAAAGCCTGATAAGAGATATTAGGGGCAGTGTGAAAGCAAGAGGCCCAGTCATAGAGAAGGTGATCAAAGGTGGCAAGATCCACCCTCCACGCCCAGCAAAGGTGCAGGTCCCACCCCTTCTCAGGGCTCCACACCCTTCTCAGGGCTCCCCACCCCTTCTCAGGGCTCCGCACCCCGGTGTGAGAACCCAGTCAGCTTCTGCCTGCTGCTGTTCCCTCCCACTGCCTTAGGAGTTCAGCTGTTTATTCTTCTCTGCAGAATCAACCCCATCATAGGTAATTTTGCTCGTTACTTCCCTTCTCTGATCCTCAGTTTCTTCATCTGTAAAATGAGCAGGTTGAACCAGATGATAACTGTTGACAGTTCCTGTCCTCTAGATGCAAAGCACCCTCCTGGAGGCACTGAAAGCCCTGCCTCTCCTTGGCCAGTTTGCTCAATGTCTTGGCAGGGTCAACCCTCTCCTAAATAGTGGGAGGTAGGTGACCAAAGACCACCCTATTCATGCCAACATTCGTTTGCTATACAATGGGGAATTGCTGAATTTGCAGAATGAACCAATGTCAAGTTCACGTAAGGTCTAGTGTATTCATTTCCTGTGGGCTGCCATAACAAATTACTATTAGGTTGGTGCAAAAGTAATTGTGGTTTAAAAGGTTAAAAATAATTGCAAAAAACTCAATTACTTTTGCACCAACCTAATACAGGCTTAATGCTTAAAACAACACAAATTTATTCTCTTACAGTTCTAGAGATCAGATGTCCAAAATGAGACAGGGCTAAACTCAAGGTGCTGGCAAGGCTGGTTCCTTCTGGACGCTCTTAGGGAAAAATCAGCTTCTTGCCACTTCCAGCTTCTAGAGTCCACAGTATTCCTTTGCTCATAGCTGCATCATCATTCCAAGAGCTGCTGCTGTTATCACACTGCCTTCTCTGATTTTGATCTTCCTGTGTCTCCCTTCTATAAAGACCCTTTTGCTTATACTGGGCCCACCCAGGTAATCCAGCCCAGCAGGCTGGAAGGAATAGGTTTATTCTCTGGAAAAACTAAACCAGAGAAGCTCCAGACCTGGGGACGCTGGGCACACCACAGGAAAAGACTGTCACTAACTTATAAAGGGAAGCAGGATAGAGGGAGCAGGAATTCTTCAAAGGCTACATATTAAGTGGTGAGACCCCAGATTCCTTCCCCTGATAGCTTCCCAGAATGCTGACAGTCTGACTTGTATCTTTCAGGCAGGAGAATAGAGAGTTTTTCTTAATAGAATAATCTCCCCAGCTCAAAATCCTTAACTTAATCACATCTGCAATGTCCTTTTAGCTACATAAAGGTAACATACACAGGTTCTGGGGATTCGGACACGAACGTCTTTGGAGAGCTGTTATGCTGCCTACCACATCTGATGTTCCAATTTACCCCTTTACAATATTTTCCATTGCTGCATATTATCTTTGAATTTTTCTTTTAACTGACTCACTTTTTAAAAAATGAACTTCAATCCTACATTAACCTTATCCTAAACAAACATATCTATGAAATCATGGAATTAATTGCTAGTTATTTTCCCCTAGTATTCCGTAAAATAAATGCATGACTATTAAAATGTCAAATGTTCGTCTCTGTGCCATGTAATATCACTTTCCATTCCACCAATAGTACACAGACCATCCTTTGGGGAACAAAAATAGAACCAGCCTCCTGTTTTTACAGAAAAGGGTAATTTGTCCAAAAATGCATGGCAGCAAAGAGCAAAATTTCAGCTATATATCCACAACTTCTTCCTCCCATCTCCATGCTTATTACTCACAACTTGAAACTATGTCAGCTTTTTCTTAATAGTATCCCTACATTGGTGATTCATATGATCTAGGAGTCAGTTCCCCTCTGTTACACTCATGGATATTTTATATTTGAAAAGTGGGGTTTATTGCTTCCCCTGTCAACCAACATTCATGCATCCTACTTATCTGTGTTAAACAGTTGCCTGTTTACTTGACCGACATCTGGACAGCGTCCAAGCCCAGGAGAAGAATGAACTGAAGAGGGAGGTCTGCGGCTACTGGTGACTATGTACTATGCCCCTTGGCTTCTGTCCCAGCTGCAGATTGAACTTTGAAAACAACTTTTGAGAAGGCATAGTTCCTACACAGAGTGTGGGATGATATAATTGTCTTCTTCTTGCATAACAAGTGGCATGCAATTAAAATAGCTTTCATTTATTGGATACTTAATATGGGACAGGCCCTACAACAAGCACTTTACACACATCCAGTCACAACAATATTATGAAGGAGCTATTAGTGTTCCCATTTTACAGATGAGGAAAGCAAGTCTCAGAGAGGTTAAGAAACACGTCCAGGATCACATAGTTGGTGTGTCAAAATCTATATTCATAGAACCTCAGAAGATACAAGAGAACTTAGAAATCCACCTGAGATGAGGAATGACAACAAGGAAACCAGAGAGGTTGAGCAACCCACCCAAGGCTACAGTGGCAGACTCAGGGACAGAATTCAGATCTTCAACTCTTAGACCAATTTTTTCTTTCAGATTTCCTCTCTTTTAAGCTACTATTTCTTGGATGATTTCTTCAGATACCTGCCTGATCTGCTTCTTTTTTCTCTTCATTCCAAACCTGACTCCTCCTGGTGCTTTTACCCCTCATCATGTTCACTCTAATCAAAAGTTGTGGAGGAAAATAATGAGAATCTAAGAGTGACCCTTCTCCCCCTCTCCCACAGAAAAAAAGACAGAAAGTGCTAGAAAATCTCCATGAGTCTGTATTCATTGACTTGGAATTAGTAATAATTTAACCGGAAAAGCATTAAAGTTTACCTTTATCCTTCCCCCCCCAAAAAAAAGATTGCTAAGCAGATATGCAGTTGAAACAAGGTTAAACAAGTTCATGATCAAAAGATTTTGAATTAAAACTTTAAACCCATAAGAACCTAAAAATCCATCAGTAGGATATTGACTAAATAAATGATCATATATCCACACAACGAAATAGCATGTAGCCACCAATGATGATGTCATAGGACAAATGTATAATAATATGAAAACAAATTATGATTTAATAAAAAGCATGAATACAAAATAAAATGACTGCTTTTATTTTTATAAGTAAACACACAGAAAAAAGTCTGTAAGAATATATTTATAACTGGTGGCTATCTCTGGGTGATCTACATTTTCTTTTGTGTGTATGTATTGATCTGTTTTTTCCAAATTTTCTGCAGAAAATTTCTACAGATTATTTTTGTAATCCAAGGAAGGAAGGAAAAAAAAATCACCAAAAATTTTAGACGCAATCATTAAGAATTGCCATCTTCTGAAGCCTGGGCTCTGAGACTGCACTTACAAGAAAATAAGGGATTGAGCCTAAACCTCTTTACAGAGCTGAACATACATCAAAAATTTAACAATTATCCTACCCCAGTAGAAAAATGAGCAATGGATATAAGTAAGTGGAAGGCATACAAATGGCTAATAAATATGTAAGATCCTCAATCATATCATTAATAACTTCTAAAAATGTAAATTAAAATGACAGAGATATCACTTTTTGCTTATCAAATTAGCAAAGTTTAAAACAAATAACACCCAGTGCTAATAAAAATGTGAGGAAGCCAATGCTCTCAGACTATGCTGGTTGGAATGAAAATGCTACTATAACCATCTCAGTTACCATGATGGATTGAATACATGTATCTTTACTTCCTCCGGAAACACCACAAAAAAGACAGGACAAGAATTTTCAAAGGTAGAAACCCACTAAGACAGAGTACAAAAGAGGAGGCAACAGTGGACAAAAGATGTCAGCAGAATCTTGGAAGTTGGAAAGTAAGTGGTAACTGGTCGGGTGGATCAGAGAAGGCTGGAAACTCAATGCCAGCCAGAAGCAATCAGTGTTGTGCCTCTGAAGCCCAGAAAGGCTCAGGAATTGGAGGTGCCAGCTACATCAGAAGACAGGGTGGGGTGGGGCTGAAAACAGGAAGTATGGTATATTTACAAAGCACTTAGACATGGCTTTCACAGCCCAGGCAATTGACAAGCCCTCTCTCTCACTCCTGCAGGAGGAGGAGGGGGTTTCTTTTCTAGAGAAACTAAAACAGAGAAGCTTCAGACCTGGGGACACTGGGCACACAGAGGGCAAAGCTAAGTCACTACACTATAAAGGGAAGGGAAGCAGGATGGAGGAAGGGGGGAATTCTTCAAAAGCTACATGTTGAATGATGAGACCCTACCTTCCTTCCCTTCATGGCCTCCCCGAATGCTGGCAGCCTGGCTTATAACCTCTAGGCAGGAGATCAGAGAGTTTTTCTCAATAGAACTCGACTGATCTAGACAGGTCTCCAACCACATGGTCTGGTCGGCCTACTTGATTACCCCCCAGAGATGCCCAACAGCCAACACACACACACACACACACACACACACACACACACACACGCCCGCTCCAATCAGCATCTGGTTCCTTGATCATAAACATGAACATTCAACAAAGAATCACCAAACATTTGTGAAAGCCTCGACTTTGAAAGATAGAACAAAATAACACAAAAGAAATTCAAGAATAATAGATATAATGCAGGGACAGAAGTAAGCTGGAAAAAAAAACTTTAATATTTTCAGGGAAATAACGATATTACATCCATGAAACAAGAATATAGGGCTACAAAAGAAGCAAGAATAAGAATCTTTTTTATAATGAGGGTTGAAATAAAAATAAGCAGTTGAAGGGTATAACCATAAAATTGAGAAAATCTCCCCAAAAGGAAAATAAAAAACAGATTTCCCAAATTGGAGATGAAACACAAGAAAATGAAAGGATAAACCCTAAAATCTGACATCCAAATGAGAAGAGTTCCAGAAACAGAGAAAAGAAAACATGAAGAGGAAGAAATTATTTTTAAGATAATAATTCAAGAATTTTTTTCAGAATCAAATAACATGAGTACTCTGATGGAAAGGGTCTCCTCAGTATACAGCACCATGAACAAAAAAATACCTACCAATGAAATTTCAGAACCCCAGGGATGAAGAGAGAATCCTAAAATCTTCCATATATATAAAACCAGGTCACAAAAATCAAGAATCGAATAGCATAGGACTTCTCAACATTAAATTAGAAGCTTGAAGACAATGAAGCATTGTCTTTAAAATTAGAAGGGAAAATTATTTCCAATCCAATATTCTAAATCTAGCCAGTCCCTTAAACAAGTATAAGGATAAAATACAGCCCTTTTTTCAGACAGTCAAAAACTCAAAAAACTTACTTCCTACGTATTAGAAAATGTATGCCACCAAAATAAGAAAATAAATGAAGAAGAAAATGTGGGAATCGACACAAAAGGATAGCTACTATATGATTCTCTTCAAAATCATAAAGACAGAAAATAGAATGGTGTTGCCAGTCCGGGGCTGCAGAGTTAGTGTTTAATGGGTCCACAGGTCCACTTGGGAAGATAAAGAAGTTCTAGTGATGGATGGCGGTGATGGTTGCACAGCAATATGAATGTACTTAATGCCAATGAGCTGAGCACTTTAAAAAAAGGATTAAAATGATAAACTTTGTTAGATATATTTTACCACAATTTTTAAAAATGTATAAACAAACAAACAAAGAAGTAGCATCAAAAAGAGAAAGGGCCTACGTAAGAGAGTGAAAAGGGAATTCCTAAGATGACGGTAGGGGTATGCCAGGACAACACTGAGCAGTAGGAAAAGAGAGCAACCAGCCCAGACTGGAGCATTAGGATAAGGCTGCAGGGAGATGTGTCTGAGGAATAAACGAAAGAAAAGAAGATGGAAACTGAGAAATTATCTGATGTATCTGTTCATATTGAGAGAACTTTAATATCTCTGTTGGAAAGGAATCAGTGATATGTATATAAAAATCAAGGAAATGAAAAACCGAGGCAACTTTCAACTCAAAGAGGGGAAAATAGGCAAAAGAAAGGCAATAATAATAGTAATAATAATAATATATTACGTAGCTCAGAGAACAATGCTTACATAGTCATAGCATCACGTACTTACATAACATAAACATGAATATTGATTTAACCAAAATTTGTGATATAACCATATGAAGAAGACGGGGAGCAATAATGTTGATAGAATGATATAAGAGCGCTATATCTTACTTTTCATAATAAGAAGTCAATAGATAATGACTAAAATAGAAAAAAATACTCACATTAGTTACTTTATTTGGAAATAGAAACAACTAAGATAATTGAAAATGTTTGTCTCTGATAGAGAGAACTAGGAAGTGGAAAGTGGGCCAGGGAATCGCTATTTTTATTGTTAGCTTTGTGTTGTTTTAAAGTGGATATAAAATTGAAAATAATAAAGTGGTATGACATTTATTAGAGGAATCTGGAAAAAGGAATTAAAACTGTAAATATATGTATAATTTTTAACCCAGAAATCAACTTGTAAGGATTTATCCTAAGGAAATAATGATTGTATGCAAAAATGTATGTTCAGTGATGTTATTGCAGCATTGTTTATAATTATACCAATAAATTGGCAACAATATAAACACCCATCGGTAGGAGACTGGTTTAATAAATCATAGTACACCCATGTACTGGAATACTACACAGCTGTTAAGAAAGACAAGGTAGATATTTATAAATTAACATGAGATGATACTCAAGAGATATTAAGTGAAAAAGGTTACAGGATAGCAAGTAGAGTTTGACATAAAAATATTTAAAAGTCTAGTTAATTTCCAGAATATATAAAGAACTCCTATAACTCAACAAGAAAAACCCAAACAATGTGAATTAAAAAATGGGCAAAGGACTTAAATAGACCATTTTGCCAATGAAGATATACAAATGGCTAACAAGTACATGAAAAGATGCTCCACATCACTAATCATTAGAAAAATGCAAATCAAAACTACAATGAGATACCACTGCATACCCAAAGGATGGCTACTATCAAAAAAGAAGAGAAAATAACAAGTGTTGGTGAGAATGTGGAGAAATTGGAACATTCGTGCACTGCTAGTAAGAATATAAAATGGTGCAGCCACTGTGGAAAACAGTATGAAGGCTCCTCAAAAAATTAAAAATAGAATTACTATATGATGCAGCAAATCCATTTGTGAGTATATACCCAAAAGAATTCGAAGGACTCAAACAGATGTTTGTACACCCATGTTCATAGCCGCATTATTCACAATAGCCAAAAGGTAGAAACAACCCAAATGTCCATCAACAGAAGAATGGATAAACAAAACGTGGTCTCTACTCCAATGAAATGTTATTCAGCCTTCAAAAGAAAGGAAATTCTGACACATGCTATACCATAGATCAACCTTGACGACATCATGCTAAGTGAAAAAGGCAGTCACAAAAAGACAAGTACTATATGATTCCACTTACATATGCGGTACCTAGAGTAGTCAAATTCATAGAGACAGAAAGTACAATGGTGGTTGCCAGGTTCCAGGGGGACAGCGGAATGGGAAGTTATTGTTCAATAGGTACAATTTCTCTTTGGGAAGATGAAATAGTCCTGGAGATGGATGGCAGTGATGAAGTATACATTTAACAATGGTAAATTTTTTGTTATGTGTATTTTACCACAATAAAAACTGTTTTTAATTGTTTTATTCTAGAAGTCTATACACCAAAGTGTCAATACTAGTAATCTTCAGGGATGGAATTATGTTAAAACTTTCACTGCCTGGTTTGGATTTTTTTCAACTATGATGTTATCATTTTTAAAAAGTCGAGTTCCATTTAGAAAATGAAATAAAACCTGGAAGAATACCATCTTTCAGTTTACAAAACACTTTCACAATCATTGTCCTGTTGAAGCATCACAAAAATCCCACAACATAGAGCTATTTTGACATTCCTGTGGACGAGGAAACAGGTTCAGAGGGAAGGGAAGTGACTTGCCCACAAGAAAAACAAGGAGTTAGGACTTAACCACAAGCCCCTAACTTGGTCAGCTCAGCACAATTTCAAGCTTCACACCAACTATGTCTCAGTCAGTCCCAGATAAACCTGTCTGAACCCAAGAAGCACTTGCTACAACCCAGAACAATGCTACCTGGGCAGCCCAGGAAATAGAAAACCACATCAAGGTGATGAATTCTCAGAGGGATATGGGCAGATAATGTGATTTAGGAAGCCACCAAAGCAAACCCCTGGTGTCACCCCCACAGGAGCATAGCCAACCTCACAAATTGACCTTAGTCTTTGACAGTCCCTCGTCACATGGGGGTCTGAGAGGGTCCTCAGACCACCAGGAGTCCCCCATTCTGGTGTGTCTCAGGGCGGCCCTCCCCAGACCCTCTCTGAGCAGAACCCCACTGTCCCAATGTACCTGGTCCTGTGTCCCAGGCTTCACTGATCAGATCAACAGCAGCCCTTGGGGGGACGTCACTGAACCAGCTGAAACAAAGTAGAAGTCAACAGGAAGCGTGAGAATCATCTTCTGACAAACGAGGCACAAGGACAGGAAGTGGGTTTGGGCCAGGAAGGCTTGGGCCTGCCTTCTAGAAGTGAGGCAACCCTGCCAGCCTCATTGCTTAGCTGGAGTTGAGCAAGACTTCAGTGCTGGGGAAGTGAAAAAAGAAATTCAAGTCCTAACTCTTTAGCCAGGCCTTCAAAAGTCCCCATTTCCACTGCAGGCGTGTATGACTGTCCCTGTATTTGGAGGGGAAAGGCAAGGGGGAAAGCTGTCACTTATTAAGGGGAGGAGATGCACAGCACATACGGGGTACTTAAGAGAGTAAACCAAGTCAGATAGCCTCCACCTACCACTTCCAGCTGTGAAACCTTGAACGAGCTGCTTTGCGTCTCCGAGTCTCATTTTCCCCGTGTATGAAATGGAGGTAAAACCAGTACTGACCTCATAGTATTGTTTAGGCTTAAACGAGATGACGGGTAATTGGCTTCACACAGTCCAGGTGTCACTTTAGCAGTTGGCAGTGTTCCTCCCCCTTTCTGCCTCTCCAACTCTGACCCACTCCTCCAGGCCGTATCAGGTCAGACCACTTGGTCTGAAGAGTTACCCTGAACACCTGTCACATCCACAGTGGCTACGGCTCTCATGTGTCATTTAGTCTCACCATAGAGGAAAAGCACTATTTGTAAGAACTGCTGCTGAGGCCCATCATTGATGATTCCTTTCCCATGGTGATGTTTTATCTCCTCAGGGTCACCCAGTGAGGGTAGGGGCTGTGTGGATTTGTCTCTGTATCCCCAGGAGCATTCAGCAGAGCACTGGAAGTTAGTCAATAAGTGTTGGTGGACCTTCAAGATGCTATGGAAACACCACCCTTCTTAAAGCATATAGGTAAACTCAGGTACCAGGGCTGAGAACCCATAGCAGTGAGGCTGAGGTTGGGCTGGCTATGGCAAAGCCTTGCACGAGGGCAGGGCCAGGGTGATCCTTGGTTCCCCTTAGCTCCTCCCACAATGCCCTAAAACACCTACAGATGTGAAACGGGGGAGTGTGCTGAAAGCTGAAGCTTGATCTGCCTGAAAATCTGCTCCTGTGCACCCCATCCGTTTCCAGAAGGAAGCCTGCTTAGCCTGCACCATCATTAACTCTCCCTCAAAAGCAACCCTTAGGTCTGTCACCTTATCTGGAGACACGCCCTCCTCCTGGCTCTGTTCTCACCTCCCTGACCCCCTTCTTTTCCAACGATGGCACCTTCATGAAGATTGTCCCTCACCTCTTGTTCCCTCCAGTTTACCACCCCGCTAGGGCTCCCTGCCTTGCTCCATACTTTCTTAGTGGACCCCAAGCCTTGTTGAGGCTTACTATGTGCCAGGTACTGTGCTAAGTGCTTTACATATAATATCCTGCTTTAACCTTCAAATAAGGTAGAGGCTGTTACTATTCCCATTTTACAGATGAGGAAACTGAGACCCAAAGAGGTCATGCAACTTGCCCAAGGTCACACAGTAAGTAGACACACTCTAACTTGTATTGTACACATTACAGTGGGAGTTTACTCTAGGAAGCTATAAATTTGAGGGCAGAGTCCTGGTTGGCTTCTCTCCCACCTCCCATGTTGC
The DNA here is from genome assembly GCF_004115265.2 of Rhinolophus ferrumequinum. Classification (NCBI taxonomy): domain Eukaryota; kingdom Metazoa; phylum Chordata; class Mammalia; order Chiroptera; family Rhinolophidae; genus Rhinolophus; species Rhinolophus ferrumequinum. The sequence goes on from NC_046304.1 coordinate 10,633,854, forward strand.
ACAGAGGTGGGGGACCTTACAGGCAGCATGTTCTAAATGTTAGAATGACTAAGTGTGAGTCATCACCAGGGAGCTTGTTAGAAATGCAGAACCTCAGACCCCACCCCAGTCCTACTGAATCATAATTTACATTTTCTCAAGAGATTCAGGCAATTTGTTTGCTCATCAAAGTTTGAGCCATATTGGTCTAAGTTGAATTGAACAGATGGTGCTATACAGGCACCCATGGGCAAAGCAAGCACAGAAAAATTTAAAAAAAACACCACAGGACTCTTGATCTTTGGGATTTCACCTCTGGAGGAAGCACAGAGCCTAAAATTTAGGGTTGGAGGCTCCCTATGCCCGGGTCAGTTTCCACCTCATCTCACTCAAAAACGGTCTTTGCCCTGGGAGTCTGAGAGTAATGGGAGGTCATTAGAGTGCCACCTGCTGGTCTTGATTAGGTTTGCATCACACGTTTCTGTTCCAGGCATCCTCCTCACTCAGAGCCGCAGGCAGCACAGGAGTGTGCGGCTGGCTGAAACTTCTCCTGGAGATCCTGTAATTCTTCCCAGCCCAGTTTGTTTCTGCTCCCTCGTTGGCCTTAAACACTCACCATTTGCTACTCTTGTCACAGGTTTAGATAACTCCGTACTCCCTAAATGACCGTAATGTAGCACCCCATGTTTGCTTAGCCCCTTGACCTCCTCAATTCAGTTCATTAGACATTTGTTGAGCTCCTACCTACTAGGTGCAAAGCTTAAGACTCAACCGACCTCTTCTCGTTAACGTCAAATCAAGTGGTCAAACCAGGCCCTTAGGGTTCTGACCAAGGCATAAAGATTTAAAACTGATCCCTGCAAGAAAGTACTTGCAACATTCACATACACATATTTCTATGTATGTATATTAATATCCATCTAAAATCAATAAAAAAGGAAGCAATCTAAATATAAAATTGGGCAAAAGATACAGATAAGTTCATAGCAGAAGAAATGCAAATAGTAAAAGACATTTTTAAGAAATGTCCCTATTTCAAACCTTTTTTTAGATTTTTGAAATTATTCTATTTCTGCCATTGGCTTTTTAATGATACATTATTTTATTATTCTTTTAATGGTTATCAAAAATTACAGCATACATCCTTGAATTATTAGTCTACTACAATTTACACATTTACGACTTCCCAGATAATGCAAGAATCTTACAATTCAACTCCACTTATCCCTCTTCTGCCTTTTGGTTATGATTGTTAAATATTTTAATTTTTAAACTCTTAAGATATTATTTTTGTTCTATACTGTCAATATTCATGTATTTTCCCCACACATTTACCTCTTGCACATTTACCTCTTATCATTTATTTATTCCTGCATTTCTTTGCTTCCTTTGGGATCATTTTCATTCTGTGTAATGAAAGTATTTCAGTCCTTTAGTATTTCTTTCAGTGCAGCTCTCTTGGCAATGAATTCTCTCTGTTTTCATTTGTTCCACCTTCATTTTTGAAGAATATTTTTCTCTGTACAAAATTCTGCATTGGCAGCTATATTCTTTCAGTCATTTAAAGATTATAACATGTACCCTTGACTTCCGCTGTCTCCTGGATTCCATCATTTATCTTGAAAATGAGCTGTTAGTATTACTACTCCTCTGAAAGTAATGTTTTTTCCCTAGGGCAAATTTTAAAAATTCTCTTTGTCTTTGATTTTTAGAAGGTTTACTACAATGTGCCTAGGTGGGGATTTTTTGTATTTATTTGGTTTAAGACTTGTAGAGTTTCTTAAATCTGTGGTTTAACGTATTTCATTAATATTATAAAATCTGTAATCAATAACTCTTCAACTATTGCATCTGAACCATTTACTATTTACTTAAGTGACTCCAATTAAATGTAATTTAGATCTTTACACCACGTGCTGTATTCTCTTATGCTCTTTTCTGTATTTTTCATTTTTTCCCTCACTTCATACTTCAGACTGAATATTTTCTACTGACCTAACAGTTTACTAACCTTCTCTCCTGTTATACTAACCTGCTGTTAAACCTATCTGTAGAGTTTTTTTATTTCAGTCATTGTATTTTTCAATTCTAGGATTTCCATTTGGTTCTTTTTAAAATTGTTACTAGTTCTCCATCTACTTTCTTGAATGTATTAGAGACCGTGTATAATAATATCAATATCTTTTTCTCCTTTGGATTTAATGCTATCGTCTTGTTTTTTTTCTCTCTTGGTTTTTGCTTATTTGGATGTGTCTCCTAATATATCTGTTAATTTTTGTTAATTGCTGGATGCTGGGTAAATTAAAAAGTTGTAGAGGCTCTAGATAACGTTATTTCTCCAGGAGAGGTGTAAATTTCTGGGGCTTTTGTTTTTGGGATTTTTTTCCTCAGGCAGTTAGAGTAGGGTCAAATAATTGGATCCGGTCAGGAAGTGAGATGTCCCAGGCTTTGTGTGGGCTGGTCTATTTCTGGATTACCCTTACTCATAAATCATAGTCCCTCAGGTGTCTCAAGTGAAACCCTAGAATATTGACCAGATCTCCCTTTCTTGTCAGATCCTAAACTCCAATTTTTGAGCCTTGTGATTATTACCAAAACTTTAGGCCACCATTTTCTGCTCAGCTTCAATGCCTCCCAAGCAAATCAGCAAATTCCTTAAGGAATTTCCTTAAGAAAAAGCAGTGGAGACGACCCGCCCTCACCTCAATGTGTTTTCTTTCTTATACAGGATCATGTTTACTCAAGTTCTGCCCACTTTGGCTACTCTCTGAAGCCTTAAATCAGGTGTGTATGTTTGCGTGCGTGTATGTGTGTCCTAGTCTGATACAAGCCACTCTGTTATTACCAGAAGCAAAGGTAAACTAATGTACATTTTTTAAAAAGATAATTGACTTTTCTGTGGAAAACAGACCATGGAGGGCAGGGTAAAGGAAGGAGAGTGGAAAGAGGAAGAGAAGTTAAAAGGCTAAGTTAGCATTCCAAACAAGAGTCTCATGTTGTCTTGCGCTAGGATATTGACAGTGATGACAGTAGAAAGTGGAAGGTTTTAAGTTTGTGTTGTGTTGTGTGTGTGCGTGTGTGTGTGGAAATGAAATTATAATAATACCCAGGCAAGGTGAATAAGGGAGATAAGAGTTAAAAGTTGTACTAAATTAGTACAACTGTTATGAAAGGAAATTTGATAATATTTATCACAAGTCTTTAAAATTATTTTATACTTTGACTCATCAATTCCATTTCTAATAATTATTTTAAGGACAAACACCAAGGTTTTGCAATAAAAACACTTATTGCAGATTTTTTTATAATAGAGAAATTGGAAACAACTTAAATACCAACCAATAGATTACTTAAATAAACGACTACATCCATTAAAAATGAGGGTGTAAAACAATGTTTATTGGGGAATCACAAGATGACAACTGAAAAAAAAATCAGGTCCTAAAAGTATTTATACAATGTTATCCCATTTATCTTAAAATAATTATATATTATAATTATGCATTATATAATTATTTTAACATAAGCATATATAGTATATACATTATTATATAGAGAGAGGCTGTAAGATTAAACACCAAAATATTTATGATAGTTATCTGTAGGGTGGTGTAGAACTTATGTTTTTGTTTTTCATCTATGTGTTTATGAATTTTTCCATGTTTTTTTCAACAGCAGTCCTATTTTTATATCAGAAACAATATAAATTTTTTTTCACTCCTGACTCTGTCCCTGACCCCGGCCTACCTGTCTCAATCATTGAGGACTCAGCTGTCAGAGAGGCTTTCGGTTCTGGGATGACGAGTGAAGAGTCAGTAAATCCTTCGTCACAGGCTTATTTCAAGCACTCTTTCTCTTGCCGCTGCCACCGCCCCAGGAAGGGGGAGAGGTTTCCCTTCCATATACCTACCCTGAGAACAAACCTCTGTGCTCTCTTCTTTAGTTTCCCTTCCCCACCGGTCCCAGAGCATGTCTGCACCTGGAGTTGGCGATTTTAAAGGTGTGTGTGTTGTACGACAGTGAGAGGGCATCAGGGCCAAACCAGGTGAGTTGCTGGCTCTCGGGGCTTTGGGGCATGACTCAGAGCCTTCCTGCTCACCCAGTGCCCCACCCCTGCTACTCTCTGCCTCCTCCTGGAGCCCCACTCTTGGGTCACCCTCTGCCCTTGTCAATTTTATCCTCAGGTCCAAGCTATTTGTCTCCTTTTCTCAGGATTCTTTTGGTTGATCCCACTCTGTGGCTTCCCGTCCAAAGGGCTCTCAAGCATTTAAATACAGCCTCGGGCCCAGCGGTGAAAATTCTGAAGTGGCCTCTTCCAGCTCTGAGATCCCAAGCATCTGTCGGCTACCCCAGGCCATCATCCTTCATATGTCCCAAGGCAGTGTGTGCCAAGGTGTGTGCACCCGACGACTTCAGGTGGTACACAAACAAACCTTTTTTTAACCTAACAGTATGTATTAATTTTGCTGTTTATTAAAAATATAACTAGAACATCAGACCTGTGATTTCACAAGTATGAATGCTTAGAAGAGGCAAGACTAAATATTTAGGTTTTAAACGTGGCTCAATTTTTTTTAAAGAAAAATCAAGTAAACAACTGTACGTGTGGCACTTTGATATAGAAAAATTACCAAGACAAATTACCAGATTAAGTTCTCCCCGGGGAATTCCTCCTTTAAAAGTCCTTCAGTCCCTTCCTCATCCCTACCCTTGCCAGACTCACCCTCTGCAGAAACTGCCCAAGACCAAGCTTTTTCAAAGACAACATTAGTACGTATAATAGTACTCAAGTAAGGCCAGACCAGAAGTTCTCAGTCCGCTATGACTTTGAGGAGGAAATTTGATGTACATTCCAAAGGAATTTAGAATAGAAAGTAGAATGGCCATGTTCCCCAAACTTCTGTTGCGCACCACCCCTTCCCCCAGGCCCTGTACGCTTGAGCTAGACTTGAGAAGGTAGACTTATTCATTTAACAAACATTGATTTATTGAACTCTGATGGTGCCAGGCCCTTGTGCTGGAGGCTACAGAGAAGAGTTAGAATCCCCTCCTTTAAGGTCTTAAAAGATGGAGATGCTGGGGGGAGAGAGTGATAAGGTGGAAAAGCATTCCATCCAAGGGGAGAAAAAACATGAAAGAAAAAAATCACAGAGCCCCAGAAGTTGAGGCCTTCAAGGGATCTGAACTAAAAGCCACCACTGGGACCACGCCGCATAGCATGAGACAACCAGGGGAAAGGGAATATCTGGAGCGAGTTTTGGAAAGGCAGTGAGAGCCTCAGGTGCTGGCCGAGGAGTGTGGGCAGTGGGGAGCCATGGAAGTCTTCAGAGGAGAGGAGGATGAGATGAGACCTGTGAAGATAGTCTGTGGCTGCTGGGTTCTGAGGGGCAGGTTGGTGCAGGAGGGCTGGGGGCGGGGGATGCGAGTTGGGAATGAAGAGCAGCACTTATACCTTCTACCACGCTGATAAATGAGAAAGCTCCAAGATATAGTGTCAAGTAAGACAAGCAAGACGCAGAGGCGTGCATGTGGTCTGCTACCTTTTGGTAAAACAAAGAGGGAATATGAATCTGTATCTGTATTCACTCCTGTAGGTAAATAAGATTCGCAAGAATAACCACTAATGACAATGGTTACCTTTTTAAAAAATTGTGATAAAAATTTACCATCTTATTCATTTTTAAGTGTACAGTTCGGTGACATTAAGTACATTCACATTGTTGCATAACCATCACTACCATTATTCTTCCCAAACTGAAACTTTGTAACCATTAAACAATAACTCCCTCTTTGCCCTCGCCACCACCATTTTTTCTCTCTATGAATCTGACTGCTCTAGGTACGTCATATAAGTGGATCCATATAGTAATTGTCCTTTTGTAACTGGCTTATTTTATGAAGTATAATGTCCTCAAAGTTCATCCCTATTGTAGCATGTGTCAGAATTTCCTTCTTTTTTAAGGCTGAATAATATTATATGTATAAATCACACTTTGTTTATCCATTTATCTGTCGATAGACACAAATTGCTTTCACCTTTTGGCTATTTTGAGTAATACTGCTATGAACATGGGTGTACAAATATCTGTTGGAGTCCCTGCTTTCAATTCTATTGGGTATGTACCCACAAGGGAAATTGCTGGCTCATATGGTAATTCTATTTTTAATTATTTGAGACGCCATCATGATGTTTTCCATAGTGGTTGCACCATTTTCCATTCCCACCAGCAGTGCACAAGAACTCAAATTTCTGCACATTCTCACCAACACTCATTTTCTGTGTGTTTGTTTGTTTGTTTGTTTGTTTTAGAGTAGCCATTCTGATGGGTGTGAGTTGGGATGCATAGGAAATGGGCAGATATGGAACAGGGAGGGGAGGTTTTTCACTGCAGGTTTTTACCACTTTTTCATTTTTTAATCATCTGAATGTATTATTCAAGAAAATTAAATTTTATTTCAGCGGTTTTTATGACAATTCCCAAACATTCAGAAAAGTTAAAAGAATTTTGCAGTGAGAACCCATATATCCAAAAATTATATTCTGCCATTAGCGTGCACTATTTTTGGATTATCACATCAATCCAGTCATCGATCCATCCAATTAAAAAAATAAATATAGAATGTAGTTTCCTAGGCCCCTCCCAAGACCTATTAAGCCCTGAGACAAGCCTGGAAATCTGTAGCTTTAATCAATTCTCCAGGTGGTTCTGGTATTTGGGGATTTCTATCCTGATCCAGCTAGTCATCCTATGCAGAAACCAGACCTTCAGTCAGTTGGTGATCAGCCAGCCTCAGCCTGCGTTCTCCCCTCATCAAGAAACTCCTTTCCTTAAAGAGGTCTCTCCAAAGAAAATCGTATCTTAACTGGTTCAAAGTGGTCTCCAGACCCATACCCATCCTGGCTGTCCTCTTCCCTAGAACATGCTTCAGCACCTCGACAACACCACCCCTAATGTGACCTCAAAACTGGACACAACTCTCTGATGCAGCCTGACCAGAACAGCGGCCACTCATCCCATCCTTCCCTGAGCTGAAAACTCGTCTTCCACCATTCAGACTGCATTTATCCCCTCTGCTGAGAATAGCAGGACACTATAAAATGGGTGGTAGGATTTGCAACAGATACTTTATTCACTAAGCTAAGACCAGATTGGCTAGGCCCTTTAAAGGAGGAGGTATTCAAGTCCTCTTACCCCTCTTTAGCCTTCTCTTTTTGCCATGATGATGATGATGAAGATAGAGAGATAGATAGGAAAGAAGGAAGGAAGGAAGGAAGACAAAGAAAGAAAGAAAAAGAGAGAGAGAGAGAGAGAGAGAGAGAGAGAGAGAGAGAGAGAGAGAAAGAGAGAGAGAAAGAAAGAAAGTTGATGGACACCTTAATGCATTAGAGGCAGGGTTCCAGTCACATTATTTGCATCCATTCATTTAATCATCACAATCCTATAGAGCCTTATTTTATGGGGCCAAAATGGTCTCCATTATTACCCCCTTTTTCTGATTGAAGCAACTGAAGCACAAAGGGGTTAAGTAACTTACCCAAAGGTACAGGCACTTTCTCTTCATATAAACACACACAGTGCACTTTCGAACCCTCATGTACTGATCTCAATTTCCCAAAGATCCCCGCTATCAAATCCTGTAGTGTAGAACCTTCTGGTCCCTTCTGCCTGTCAAAACTTGGCCCTATGTCTCCCTCAAGACCTGGCTAGAGCCAACCTGATAAAGTCAAGCTAAAGTTTCTCCAGCTGATATATTTACTCTTTCAGGTAAGTTTGTCTGTGTGTGTATGTACAAATACATAGACACATATATACTTACACATGTATATATAATTTTTAAAGTGGAATTCTTATTTTGGAACATAAAACTATGACTAGCTATGATGATAAATATTTACATATTCAAGGTAATCTTCAAAGTTAAGCTTCATAGCAGAGCCTGTGGAAAAGAGTTGGGGGCCTCTAGAATTTCATATTACTCCATAATCGTATCACATTAGTCCGAGTCTAAAAACATTATTCCGAGTCCATCCCGGCTCAGTCCCCTACCCGAGGGACACACAAGGCATTGATGCTGAGTATTTGGGACTCGTTTTCAGGAAGCCCTAGGCAGAGTCATGAACCACACTGCCAAAGGGACATGGTGCTAACGGAAGAAGAGAAATTTGGGGAACCCTCTGGGAGTAGAGTGGCAAAATGAAATAGGATGCCCAGTGAAATTTGAGTTTTAGATAAACAATGAATAATTTTTTTAGCATAATTAGGTCCCAAATACTGCACTGAGCAAACTTATACTAAAACATTATTTGTTTATGTGAAATACAAATTTACGTGGGTAGTCTGCATTTCTATTTGCTAAATCTGGGACTGTCTGGGACTTCCTGGGGAAGACAGTGAGAGACTGTCACCACAGTTAGTACCCAGTCACCTCCAAGTCCTGGGCGAGGTGCAAGGTGCACTGCCCTGACTGTCCTCCCCCACCACCCTCAAGGGGGCCAGAGTTGGTCGAGGGGCCCTCCTGAGTCACCTTATGAGGTCACACTCATGCTGGGCTGTGCCTTGGATCCAGGCACCTCTTTTTCTCAGAAGAAAACTAATTTCTTGAGATCTGGGAGGGAATCCCCACAAATGGTTTTTAATCCTGGCTTTGTTCCTACCTTATTCTTAATTATTTTTTTCTGATCATGAAAGAAACACACTCAGGGTGAAAATTCAAATATCACACGAATGTTTAAATTAGAAAGTCCCTCCAGAAACGATTACTATCAAATTTAGTGTGTCTTCTTCCAGATTTTTCTCTATAAAAATGATCATAGGTTGTTATCATTTCTATAAATAGCATCACATTATACACACTCTTCTGAAACGTACTTCTATTTCACCTGATATCAGGGACTTTTTTCCATTCAGGTGTGCATTTCTAGCTCATTGGTTTTACTCTGTCCCAGTCTTTCTCCCAGTGGGGTTTGGTTTTTTGAGCCTCTGAGCCCCTTTGAGTGTTTGCTGAATGACAAATACACATAGCACAGCCCCCAAGTCTTTGTATACGACTTTGGGTGTCATAGCCTTCCTGAGGCTGATCTGACCCTTTCACTCTGCGCATGGCAGGGGAGCAGAGGGGTGTGTGTGGGAGGATCACTGAATGGGTCCAGGAGGGCGCAAGCTTGTGAACATGACTTTCTTAGTGTTGGGATGGGGAGACCCATCTCTAGGGAGCTTCAGTCAAAGGGGCTCGGGGTCACTGCCTCCTTGTGAGACCCTCTGCCTGCCCTGAGTACCCATCCCTGGGCTCCTCTTCAGGCCGGGGGCTCCTCTCCTAGCATCCTCATCAAGATCACATGACTCCAGCAGCTGCCAAAACCCTGGGCAATGCCAAGAGCCGCCTGGCCTTAAACGGGTTGAGCGACATTCACTTCCTGGCACTGTCCTCCTGACCTGCTCAGTCATTAGGAAATGCCTCAGCGGCAGCTGTCACAGTGACAGCAACAGAAGGACGTGCTGCCTGCCCAACACCTCTGGGTGGCTCAGATCTGCCCTGCGGAGGACCCAAGTGGAGAGGTGGATGCTGTTCTTCCTGGCCCCAGCCAAAGTGAGTCTGGGGGCCCTGGCTGTGGGTGGGGAAGGAGCAAGAGGGATCCAGGCTAAGTCGGCAAGGTTTGGAGTGAAGCTGGAGTGATACAGAGGTGTGGGAGTGTGTGTGTGTGTGTGTGTGTGTGTGTGTGTGTGTGTGGTTTCTTGGGGTGGGGAAGTGGTGACAGCTGAAGTTATAGGACTGCTGCCTCACACGCTCACTGTCCCAAGATGAGGAGGCAGGGGATCGCCTGGGCTGGTGACAGCCCCAACCAGTCCTCACAATGGGCTGCTGCTGTGGGTGAGGCTGGGAACTGGGGTTTCAGAGGTCACCTCCCTTGGGCCAGCCCTTGTCCTCCGCTGCCTCACAGGTCCTGGAATGGCAGTTCTGTTTAGAGTCACTCTGAGGAGGAAAGTTTGGGCAGTAACTTTTCAATCAATGCTTCTTCCTCTGGTGTTTTTTTCTTAACCACGTTACTAAAGTATGTTTGACATACAAAAAGCTATACATATACAACGTATACAACTGAATTCTGGAGCTCTCTTGAGGTATTTCCACCCACGGATGCTTGTTAAATCAGTGTTTCTGTAGGTATCAGGGCTGGAACCTCCTGTTCTGCCATCTTGCTCTCGATTCTTCATCTACTCCTTGAACCAAGTCTGGAAGGCCCTCCATGGAGGCATATCCGACCCCTCACGAGAGGCAGCAATTCATAGCTTGGGCGGCCTGTCCTGCGTCTGCCCTGTACCAGCAGTGTGACTTTGAGCAAGTTACTTAACTTAAGCCTTGAGCCTCAGTTCCCTCATCTGTAAAATAGAGATAATACCTACCTCCCAGAGTTGTCAGGATTAAATGAGGAAGGAATGCAAAATGCCAAGCACATAATTAGTGTTCAATAAATCGTCGCTGTTATAATTATTTATTATTAGCTCAACACTGGTCCCACCTCACCTAGGAAGACTTTGCAGCCCTTCTCTCCCCACAATTTCCTAAAGCACCAATGGGAATGAATTTCGGCATATAATGTCTTGCATTGTTATTTAACTAGTCTGTGCCCAAACCAGAGCATGATTCTTGCATTTGTTCCTTCTGCTGCCCTCTCCCTTGCCCCAGCACCCAAGACAGAGTCAGGCCCATAAAAGGAATTCAAGGATAAAGAACGAAATGGAATTAGGAGAAAGGGAGGGACACGAGGAGGGAGAGGTCAGGGAGACTGAGAAAGGGAGGTGAGAAGGTGGGGAAGGAGGGTGGCATTATCAAAGCATGAATGATATGCCTCTCCTGAAGCACAGGAGGGAGAAAGGATTGCCCAGAGAGGAGGCCATCAGTAGGGACTTTTTGCATCCCGTGGATCCCTTTTACTTTTCCACAAACTGACATGAAAAACAGAGGCTCTTCTGCCCCCTCCCCTGCACTTCAGGAGAATAGTGCTTCCTGACTTGGCTAATATCTACTCACTCAATCTAGCAATTGATTCTAATAATGGTCTCTGTATCGTGTATGGAATCCTCTCTCTCTCTCTCTCTCTCTCTCTCTCTCTCTCTCTCTCTCTTTGCCTTCTCCTTCTCCATCACCTTCCCAGGTGACCTCAGACAAGGCACTTCCCCTTCTGTGAACCTAGGTCTGCTCATCTGCAAAAGTAGATTTAACTAAATTACCTCAAAATTTCTTTCTTCCCCTAGCATTCTCTTATCTATCTATTTTAATTCTCTTGCCTATCTTGATACCTTCCTCTCAGTTACCCAAACAACTTAAGCTGTTGATCATCATTCCTCCTTTTTAAACAATATTTTTCAAGAACATTTACAAACGTCCACTAGGCGCTAAAGTTTTATGAAGGACTTTCTTGATCACCGCTTGTCTCCAATGTCTAGCTCAATACCTAGCGTGCAGCAGACGCTCAATAGATATTTGCTGAATAATTGGATGTACTGATGGATGGATGGATGGATGGATGGATGGATGGATGGATGGATGGATGGATGGATGGAATGAACTACCACCATATGCCTGTGGGGAGTTACGAAACACAGGAGGACACATTAGTAGTTGGTTGGCTTAAGAAAATCATGGTCATTCTGAGAATAATTCTAGCTCAATTTAGACATTTATCAGCATTATGAAATAAAACTGACTGAGAAACACTGGCATCACCATCTTAATTTTTACCCATTGCCCAACACTTACCTAATCTATTGTTATCTTGTTCAGTTATTCTCATTCGAGGGGAGCTACCCTCTGTCAGAGGTGTGGGATTTTTTAGTCATCTACATAATAAGGACTATCTGAGGAGGAGAGGGAAGGAAGGGAAGGCAAATGCTAGAAGGGAAGAGAATTTGGCCTGCCTTAACAATGACGTCTAGCATTTATTGAGCACTTACTGTGTACCAAACTCTTCGCTCACATTAGCTCACTTAATACTCTGAACTACTCTGAGAGGAATGTAGTATTATTGTTATCAACCCATCTTATAGATGGGAAACTGAGGCTGATAGGTTAAACAACTTGCCTGAGATTATACAGACAGCAGTGGACATATCAAGGATTTGAACACAGCTCCAGAGTCTGAGCACTTGAAACCCCCACCACCAGCCTGGGAGACACATTGCCAACCTCAGAAATCAAAGACTGAAAACCCCTGCAAAGGTTTAGGTGGGGCCTTCAGGGTCCCAGGCCCCCTGTCCCAAATTTCATCAGGTTTTTTGGGAGAAATTACTCTTACATATTTTTGCTGCTTCTTAGTTATGGGACATTTCCAACTTGGTAAAATGGATTTGGAACCAAACCAAGAGAAGGGAGAGATTCCAAAAGATTTGTGATTTGATAAATGACAGTTGTCTTCCTGTTAATCAATCTTGTTTCCATTATGTCATCTCTCAGCTCTACTTATCAGTGTGTCCAGGGGTCTTTCGTCATTGATGGAAGAATATATCCATAATAGGTGATCATGGTTCCTTCTAAAGAGGCTGTTCCATATGAGTTTAGAATACACAGTTGTGATACTGGGGACTTTTAAATGAGAACACTTGGGAAATACCCAAACTGGTGTTTCCCTCCCTTCAAGGTCATCATCTTGGGAAGCTGTGTATGTAATCAACAATTCTGCCATTGCTAAGAACATTTTTGGAGCCTCTCCTTTGCTCTCAGACAATGTTTAAAACCACACTGTAACTTTATGGTGATTCCATCTCTTTGATTTGAAACGGTATCATGCCACTTGAATACTCATTTATTTTCCTACCAGGCTTGGCGCCTGGTGATTTTTCACCATTTTCACAACACCAGACATATCCTCAAAGAATGAAAATCTGCCTTCACTGAGGTTTATCAGAAGGTTCTCTAGCGGCCTCAGGAAGCCCTCTAAGAAGAATTTGAAGAATGGCTGAGCTGTGGCAGGTGAGGAATGAGCCCACAGTTCCCTGACATGACTACGCCAAGGGCCAGCCGGCATTTGGATGTGTAAGTTCTGTGCTTTATTTTCAAAACAGTCATTGCTTTATAGCCACACATAGCACAGAGGAATGCAATCCAGTGGCTGGATACAAACCAGTGGCTCAGCCAATCCCTGAGCACAGAGACTGAGAAGGAACAGAGGCTTTTCTGGAAAATAGCCCCTCTGGGCACAGGCCCCCACTGGGGCCTGGACTGAGGCTGGGGGACCATATGCTCAGCCATCTCCTTCCACTGGGAACTGGGTGCTCCTGCCTTCACTTCCGGCAAGGAACCAGGAAGAGGGGTGAGGTGGTGACTGCACCGTGTGTGTATGTCATGGTTGAGGTGAGGTAACAGGGAGGCTATACCCTTACCCTTATCACATTCCATGCACCGCCTTCGAGAGTCCAGTGTGGCTCTCTTTCATTCTCGGTCTCCTAAACCCATCTTCCAGAAGCACCCCCTCATCTAAGGGTCTTCGGCTCTAGGTCTCAGGTCTTGGTTTAGTTCAGGTAGGCCACTGAGGAGGAGCAGCCGAAGATGAAAGCGTAAGAGGGAAACATAGAGGACAAGAGACAAGAAGAAAGGAAAGGAGGAGGCGGTGGAAGCAGAGGGAGTTGAAGAGGGGAGGAAAGGAGAAAAAAGGCACTAATACTCACAGCGCTTCCTGCCCACAGCTAAGGCCGTTCCTTCCCAGAGCAGCCATGTCCGAAGGAGAAAGTAAGGACAGCTCCAGCAGTGAGTGCCCCGTGTGCTACGAGAAGTTCCGTGATCTGGAGGGCGCCAGCCGGACGCTGAGCTGTGGCCATGTGTTCTGCCATGACTGCCTTGTCAAGTACCTGCTCTCCACCCGTGTGGACGGGCAGGTCCAGAGGACAATTGTCTGTCCCATCTGTCGCTATGTCACCTTCCTCAGCAAAAAGAGCTCCCGCTGGCCCTCCATGCTGGACAGGAGTTCCCAGACCCTCGCTGTGCCTGTGGGCCTGCCCTCTGGGCCACCATCAGACACCCTGGGCCACACAAATCCCCTGGCCACCTCCCAGCCTGTCTGGAGACCATCCCCAGGTCAGAGTGCCCAGCTCCCCTTGGACGTGCTGCCCAGCCTGCCCCGGGAGCCTCAAATCTTCATCATCAGTCGCCATGGGATGCCCCTGGGGGAGCAGGACAGTGTCCTGCCGCGGCGCAGCCTGGCAGAGTTCTCTGAGGCATCCCCGGCCCCCAGCTCCTCCCGGTCATTCTGCTGCCGCTCCCGGGCCCTCCTGCTCATCACCCTCATTGCCGTGGTGGCTGTGGTCGCCGCTATCTTGCCCTGGGTGCTGCTGGTGAGGAAGCAGGCATGAATGGTGGCTCTTACAGGGGCCACCCAGTGAGGCCCAGCCTGACAGCTGCTCTGGAAGCTGCCCTGTTCCACCCAGCCGGGCTGGCCATGGCCTGGGAGCGGGCAGAGGGCCCCCAGAGCAGACCTGGTCCAACCAAGCCCTGAGGGGTTGGTGGGCAGAGGGGAGGCCTGAGGCAGAGGGCGTTAGGATGGTGCTAACTGAAAATATGGTGGCATCTCCTCACATCCCACTCCTCACTCCCAGCAGGGGCTCAGACAAGACAGGGAGGCTGGGAGCTGGTGATCTCTGAGGCTAGAGCTGAGCTAGCAGCTGAGCTCTGGACTGAACCTCTAGGTTCCAGGCCAGGATCAAAAATGTGATGGAAGCCCCTCCTCAGAAAAAACATCTGTGCCACCCCCCACCTTGTGTATCCTCAGCAGGTACTTCTTCTTCCCTCTAAGCTAGAACTGAGCAAAGTGGGAAGATGGGTGGTTACTCCTTCCTGCGGGGTCCCCAGCCCTGAGGTGTAGTCCTTACCTGCCAGGTGACCTACCTGAAGCCAGGTGGGTCTCCCGAGTGGGGACAAGGAATTCTTCTGGGTGGGGGCCCCATAGCAGGACTCCTTCAGGTCAGAATTCCCACCTAGGATTCTCTAGTTTTCTCTCAGGAACAAACAGAACGGGTGGCACAGGGGCCAAAAGCACATGTGTTTCCCAAAATCCAAGCACCCATCCATGACCCTCACAGCTGGACCAGTGTGCACCTCCCTATCCCCAAGTCCTCCCTGCCCACATATTGCCAGCCTGGAAGGTCTTCCTTGAAGAAGTAGCTCATCTCCGAGGCTGTGGCCCAGGATTTCTGGGAGAAGTAACAGAAAGGGGTCTTGCCGGGAAGTTGAGGCCACATCAGAAAACAGGGTTTTCTGTTTTCTGATAGAGGGTGCGGCCTGCAGAATTGCCACACAAACAGAATCAGAGATCTCCCCCAAGCGTCCCAGGCCCAAACAATTGTCCAAATTTTGAGTCTTTGGTTCTCAAGAATGGACTGGAAGCAAGGAGTGCAGGGGACTCCCGATGGCCGAGACTTGAGTCAGCTGAGAACTATGTGGGCAAATTAACCCCTGAGGGCTCACGCCTCTCTCTGAGCCCAAGTCCTTCTCATGACCCAACCACTCATTAGAGGCCACACCAGCCGGGCCAGTTTCCGAGGTGGATTCCCAAGCTGGGCAGGGTGAGGAAGGGTGGGGAAGAAAACAGCTGTCCTTGTCAGGGATACTACTGTTTCAAAGAATCTTGAAATCCAGGTGCTGTTGGCTGCTGGCCAAGGCCTCTTTACCTGGGGAACCCCATCCTGGACTTTGCTAGGGGTCCTTGATGAGAACCACTAGGGAGCAAGTCATTCTGGAACAGCTGCTTTCTGTTTATTAAGGCCCATAAATCAATGGGCCATAATCTTAAATTTGGGATTAAAAACAACAAAAACCTCTAGCTAGTCTCTCAAATAGGTTGTTGTTCGCAGCCCAAGTTTGCCCACAGCTGAGCCCCTTGCCCCCAGCAGTTTGCTATCTATGGGGAAAGGAATAGAGCGCTGCTTCTTCTCTATTCCCAAATGGGTGGTGGTCATTTGAGGACCAATGAGGAATGGGATCCATGCTACAGGGGATATTTGGGACACAGGGAGGTTTGATTTAAAGCACGTACGGGCTTCTTTATGCTCTTTTCAAGACTAGAGAAGAGCACAGGTGCCATTTGGGGGGAGGGGAACAGGTAGATTCATGGAGAAAACATTTATTATAAGAATAAAACTGTTAAATTTACAAAGACTCTAATGAGTCTGTTTTAACCTCAGCCAGGCTGCTCTAAACAGTGTTGTGGATTTCTGGGGACCTGATTTTAGTCTTTTCAGATTCTGTTGTTTGCCAAAAGTTAATTTCAAAATACCTGTAGAGTTTTCATTGTTCAACAGTGACTTGTAGATGGCACTTCTTTTATTTTCTAAGAATGTCAAAAGCTATTTTTTAAAATAAAGATATATATTTTCTCAAAGATTCCAGAGACATTATAAATGTATGCGGCAAGCTCTGAGCTTGGACTTTTAGGAAAATACACTTTAGATGAAAAAAGACAGTTTGAAAATACAAGTGCAAATAGCTCTTAAACATTTATTCAGCCACACTTGTGAAGGAAATGCAAATTAAAATTCTGCTGGTGTACTATTTTTCACCTATTAGCTTGTCAAACCCTGAAAGTTTCAAAACCCACTCTGAGAACAAAGCTCAGGAGAAACAGGTGAGGT
The DNA here is from genome assembly GCF_004115265.2 of Rhinolophus ferrumequinum. Lineage (NCBI taxonomy): Eukaryota > Metazoa > Chordata > Mammalia > Chiroptera > Rhinolophidae > Rhinolophus > Rhinolophus ferrumequinum. The sequence continues at coordinate 10,650,449 of NC_046304.1, forward strand.
GATCGGAATATATATTGATAAAACCCCAAGGAAGGGAACTTTGACATTATTTATCAAATTTCCACCTTGACCTCTCAATTCTTGTTCTAGAAATGTATCCTATAGATATACTTGCATGTAGGGACAGTGACATATGTACAATGCTATGTAATTGCAGCGTTGTTTGTAATAACAAAGGGATGAGGGAAACCCTACGTGTCAGTCACTGGGGGACTGGTTGTATAACTTAAGGTACAGGGATTATCGTGCAGCTATGAAAAAACAAGGAAGGAGTCTATGACCCGACATGGAAAGTCTCCAAGATACAATGGCCAATGGGAAAAAGGTGAGAAACACTGGTATCATGTACTACAATTTGTGTAGAAAGTGGGGGAACAAGAATTTACATTCCTATTTGCTTATTTATTCATTAAAAAGAAGGGAAAATACACAAAAAAACTAATAACAGAGATTAGTTGTGGAAGGAGATGAGAAAATAGTGAAATGGGAGGGGGAATTTCCCTTTATCTTTGACACTTTTTGATTTTTGAACCAAGTACACATATTATTTATGCAGAAATTAAATTGAAAAATTATATGAGAAGCTAAAGATATTTTCAGTGTACACATCTATTGCCTGGTGAGGAGCTGGCCCCCAAAACATTCAAGAGCTGCCAGACTGCTTGTCCTGTAGTTCGAGTGTCAGCTACTGACTCACTAGGGCTGGTTAGTCTGGTTAAAGGTGTGACATTTTATGCTTAACAGGCACCCCAGGAAGGAAGGTAAAAAGTTTAATATTCTCTGTGTTTCTAAGTTCCCATGTAGTTCTTTGGGCCCCATCACTTAATGTGCTTGTTTCAATTTTTCTCTACCCTTCTTTGCCTTTCTCAAATAAAATATTTTGCTTTAAGCAACCACCCTGGAGTCAGGACACTACAGGAAGATACCATTAGATAGACAGGTAGGTAGGTAGGTAGGTAAGCAGGCAGACAGGTGGACGGAGGCCAGGGGTTAAAGGTCAACTCTTCTCTTCCTCCCCTTGTGCATCCCCCACCTTACACACACACACACACACACACACACACACACACACACACACACAGCCGCCTCCCATCTGACAAGGAGAAAATTCTGAGACGTCCTAAGTTAAATTACAGCAGGCCAGAAGGTGGAAGGAAAAAACAAGGAGTTACTCAGTTAACAACTACAGTGCAGAACCAACAAAAGATTGCTTACACTCTTTAGCATATGTTGGGACTTTGAATTCATTTCCAGGTGGCTATTTCCACCAGGCTCCATTGCACTCCAGGAGCATCCACTTCTTGCTTACACATGAGCTTTTCAGACTGTTACTCCCACTTCTCCTTATCCCGCCCACCTTATCTGCAGCCAACGTGAATTCTTTCAAAACAACATACCTTTCTGCCTCCTAATTGATGTATAACAAAGACCATCAACTCCAGGATGGTGGACGTGTTGGCTTTACTACCTAGCCCTACTGCTGGTGGCTTAAACTCCATCTCCATGTCCCAGGACCTGGTCTTTTTCTTGCTAGCAATGGCTCAATAAATCCTTTCTTTACAAAGAAAAACACACACACAAAAAAAACCTTTTAGCCGTGGAAGTTAAAATTTTTGTTTAACATACTCGTATCACAATAACCTTATCACAATACAAATAACTCGTATCACAATACATACTTGCATAGTCTAAGCCCACTGAGCAAAGGATCGGTATATTGCAGGTGGGCTCTGGGCCAGGATTGCCAGGAGCCTGGGTGTGTATATTAGAGACCTTTGTTCCCCTTAGATACAGTCCCATGACCTCTCCCTTCAATGAAGCCTGCAGATGACATAGACAGCTCTGCTGCTATCTTCACTTCTCCCTTTCACTACCTTCCATCCAAATGTCCTTTTCTGGCACAAAATAAACAACTTTGTCCCATCCTCACAAGTCCTCACTTTCATTTATCTTCCTCTAACCTAATACAAATGAATGCCACAACTAATTCTCAGTACAAACTATTTACAGTCCCAACAAGCAGTGCTTGTTGGATACAGGCCTCTGGGCCTTTGCTTGGGCAACTCCCTCCCCCTGGAACATACTTCACCCCTGTCTACCTGGAAAGCTCATACCTAGCTTTCCAGAAACAGTTCCAGGGTTACCTATGTAGACTTGCCAACCCCTGAGCTGTTAGAATCGACTTCATCTCATCATCTTCCCAAGACACTTTATTGTGTGTGTTTGTTGATAAGTCCATCTTCTCCTAGACAATGTGCTCCTTAAAGGAGAGGCTAGATCTTACTGACCTTGGTATGATCACGCCAAGTACCTGGCATAAAATTTACTAAAGAATCAAAGCTGGATAAATATTTTTTTATTAGTTTCAGGTGCACAAAACAATGTAATAGTTAGACATTTACACCCCTCACAAAGTGATAACCCCCACAGTCTACTACCCCTCTGATATCGTAAATAGCTGTTACAATTCCACTGACTCTATTCCCTATGCTGTGCTTCACATCCTGTGACCATATATACCATATATATATATATATAATATATATATATATATATATATATATATACACACACACATACAGAGGGTAACAAAAACATGTACACACATTTTGAGAAAGGAAAAAACTGTATTAAAATTTTAATACTCAATATATACCAATAATAAAAGATGAATACAAGTCATGTTTGACTTCTGCAATTACAAGAGGTGCTCAAAGTGGTTACCATCAGCATCCAGATACTTCTGATTGCGGCAAACTGCTGTTTGAGCAATGTTGACTAAAGTGTCCACTTGTAGCACTGAGCATGCCATTTCAATTTCTTCATGAAGAACCACCAGTGTAGCCAGTTTTCTATGGTACACCACATCCTTTAAAGTCCCCCAAAGCCCTCCATTGTCGTTATACTTCCACAACGTTATCGAATTTAAATACTTCAAAATGGTCTTGCACTCCTCAAATGCCAACCGTGCTTCCGCCATTTTCTTTGACTGTCCTGCCTGTCGCATGGTGACACTAGTGTTCATTTGATTAATGCCATCTTTTGAGTGAACATCATACTGCACATTGGTACTGTAATTCAACTTCGGAAAGTAATACATAAATAACATCTCTTAAAATGTGTATACATTTTTTTGGCACCCCCGGTATATATATTTAATTATAGTTGACATTCAATATTATTCAAAGCTGGATAAATATTTGAAGAATGTGTGAGTGAATCAATGAACAAACAAACAAACAAATAAATGTGATGGCTTGGAGTCTACAAAAAAATTTCATTCAGGAATGTAGGAATGGAATCTGGATAATTCCTGCTTTAGTGTGTCTTAGAGCCAGCTTCACAATGACCCAAAAGAGGCAGTTTAAAAGGCCCTTTTCAAATAATGTAAGAGGAATGTAAGGAAGAGCGAGAGAGAGAGGGCAGCCAGGTTAGGCGTCCAGAGAATCAGGTAGGGTGGAGCCAAGCTACCCAAGAGACACTTGTGAAGATAAACAGGCTCTATAACCAGGCTGCCAGTAATTTGCATTGTTTGTATAGTTCATACCCCACTAATCTTCACACTGTATAAAGTGGGCATGCTGTCCAAATGGTGGGCTGAAGCTTTAATTTTAATGACTCAGTGTTAGATAAATGGAGGCAGATAAGGAGGCCTAAGAGGGAAAAGTGACAGCAGAAAATAATGGGGATGCTGAAGAAACAGAGAGGGCCTTTGTAGGAAAAGAGGAAGATGATGGGGAGACCTGAAGAAGAGGGGGTTAAGGAAAATAGCAAGGACAGTAAGAAGAGAAAAGGGTGAGACTGTGAAAACCACCAAGGAAGGCAAGGTAGGAAGGCAGGAGCCTTCACCGGCTCTCTATGGCTCTCAGCATCCAAATCAAACTCCATTGGGTCCCAGAGCCCCATGGGATTCTGTCTGAAGGCTTCTCACTCTAGCCATAAGGACCTGCCCCTGGAGACAATGTGTCATGCTGCTTCACACCTCCATGCCTTCCCTTAGGCTATTCCCACTGCCTCATGGAGCTAATTTTACATTCTTCAAAACTCAGTCAAGCATGACCTCACCCCAGAAGTCTTCTCTGACCCCAGAGCTCTCTTCTGTTCCTGAAACACAGAAACAGCAACGACAGTCTGACTCAAGGAGGGCTTTTCCTGGCTTCCTAAGGTTGTTGATTTCATTGTTTATCTCTCCTCTTAGACAATGAGCTTCCTGCAGGCAGAAACTAACTAATTGCATTGTGCAGCTCCAGTGTCCAGCTCAGGGCTGGCCCATGGAAGACACTGAATAAACTACTTGTTGAAACGAATTGCAGAGGAATTCTCACTGAATTTTTGAATTACAAATAAAATCTGGGGCTATTCCCATCACAGCATATTTAAGAATACAACTATTTTTAAATCATGAAAACATATGTTTTTTACTGACTCTACTCTGAACCCGCAAGGATAGGATTGCTCGCTCTTTGACTTCACCCACTGGGTTCCCACAAATTGGGGCCATGCACAGAATTACCAGAACAGGCTGGGAGGCCAATATGCATGAGTTTATCTATAACCTATAAGGGGTTCTGTATAACCTTGCACAAGTTCCTCTCACTTCTCTGTGGCTCAGTGTCCCCATCTGTAAAATGGGGACAACAATACCAGCACCACAAGGCTATTTAGTGGATTAAAAGGAGCTAAAAACGTCAAGTGAGTAGAAGAGTGTCCCTAGCACTCAGCAAACTCGCTACGTCTTGTATTATGAAATGAGTCTTTCTTCAGAATGACACCTGTATTATTCATTCAACGGAAACCGAGCCCCCACCAGGTGCGCCGCAGGGCACTGCAATCCATTTTCAGGGGAGCGCACCCCCTTGCCTTGCTTCCATCAGATCCGTAACTGAATGACAGCAGGCAGTAAAATTCAGAAAGGGGCACAGCTCTCCGCACGGAAAGGTTTCCTCAAGCCGGGATCCTTCAAAGTGTGGTATTGGACCAGCACCCTCGGCATCACTGGGGAGCTCCTTAGAAACTCCGTTTCAGTCCTGCTTCCGCGACTGAACCCGCCCCCCCCCTCCGCGAGGTGGGGAGCAGATCCGTGGCCAGTCCTCGGAAGGCATCCTCGAATCTCGGCCGGAGACTGAATCTCGGGCGCGCCCAGCGGCGCATTCATTGCACACCATGGTGTGGGGACGGCAGGTGACATCCGGCTGGAGCATGTTAAAGGACCGGCACACTGGACAAGCCCGCGGCCTCGGTCGGGACGGCTAGAGTCCTAACGTCACCTGGCTGTCAAATGTAGGACCTGCCCTTTCCGGAATAATGGGGTGCCCGCCGCCCGGCGCTCGGAAGTGTAAGGACAGGGGTCCTCTGGGGCCGCTCGCTTTCTCAGAAGCCACTGGGGCAGTCAGACCCAGAGCCCCCGCCACTCGCCGGGAAACGACCCTTCCCAGAGGACGCAGCTGCAGAACCCAGAACTCGGAAGAAAGGCACCAGAACCTGCAGAAGGGAGTTTTGGGCCCCTCGCAGTTCCCCTCCTGGCCGCGAGGTGACAGTAGTCACCAGTTTCTTTCCTAGTTTCCTCTTCTCGTTCAAACTACGCAGCTCTCTCGCTCCAAAAGACATCGCTCTCGCGAGAGCTCTTGTAAACTTACAGAACCGGAAGTAGCGTGTGGATCTCTTCCCTTTTGCGGCCATCGCTGAAGCGCTAGCGGGTGAGCATTTGCGGGGAAGGCGCGTGTAATCCGCAGCCATCCCTTCACGGGCAGGATGGCTCTCGACCCCGGGAGCGCTGACACTCTTCCGACGGCCGAGTAGCAGCCAGGGAGAGGGGCCAAGATGGTCTGGACCTGGTTTTCCCGTAGCTCAAGGGCCGCGGGGCTGGGAAAGGAAGGAGGAAAGAAAGTTTTGGGACTCTGTAATGGGAGCTGCAGGGGAGGGGGAGAGGGAGAGGGAGTCAGTTCTGGGCTGTGTAGTTTCCTAAAGAATGGTTTCGAATAACTTGCTGGTAAATCCGCGGAACTTCCACACGGCGCTCCCCCATTGGAAGGCTTTTTGGACCCCAGATCTGTGCATCATTTTCCAGGTTCGGGGTGGGCGGCCTGATTCATTTTGGAGAGGCTAGATGTGTTCGCACTCAAGTCCTGAGGTTAACGTTGGTTGGTCTCTAAAACGTAATGTTATGATTTTTGAAGAACTGAGTTGTTAGTCTGCTTTGCCCTGATTCAGAGATAAAAGTCTTGTCACAGGACTTAAGGAATTTGGAGCGTAAACAAACTAAAACAGCTGTGTTAGTAATGGAAAGTATTGAAAGCATCTCAGTAAAGCAAAATTTTCTAAATTTCAAGCTTCAGTTGATAGGCCATTGAGTTCAAGCAGGTTTTGATGGAGTTAAAAACATGACAGCTTCTGTGAGTATTCTAAACTTTCAAGATGAAATTGTTGCTGTTATTTGTTTGGAAACTGAATGAGACTTTGGTCCTTTAAGGGTTTACATCTCTTCCAACTTTTTGTTTAGCCAAAATGAAGTTCAACCCCTTTGTGACTTCTGACCGGAGCAAGAACCGTAAAAGACATTTCAATGCACCTTCCCACATTCGCAGGAAGATTATGTCTTCTCCTCTTTCCAAAGAGCTGAGACAGAAGTACAATGTTCGATCCATGCCCATCCGAAAGGATGATGAAGTTCAGGTATGTACCATGTTCAAGTCATCTTGGGAAATATCCTGCACACTTGACATAGAAAGGGGATTGCATTCTGAGAGTGATAAGTCTGAGATAGTTGCTCCCAGAACAGGATCGTGAAAGGGGACTGAAAAACAAACAAGAAAAAGCATGCTGCTCTTCAGTTCCTCCCTTTCACTCCTTGGTGAAAATCAGTTGTCCCTAAGCGTCAGATGCAGCTGTAATTAAAGAGAAGAATAAGATAGTGCAGAACCAGAACACTACTTTGGGTTGATCTTTTTCTTGGTGTGTTTGGTCATTGAAGAGGCATTTGAGGAGTAGTAAACTGAATCAAAATCCAGCTGCAGAAATTCTAACAGAACCGTGGTTTCGTGTGATTGAGTTTACCAGAAAATAATTTGTTAAATCTATTTAAATGAAAATTTCTATAAATGTTACTTAGCTGTCACCTGCAGCAAGGATTCAAGCAGTCTCTAAAGCTGCTTGCATATCACCGATATTGTTTCATGAGGTTAGTGTCCATTTAAGTAAATAAAACCAGTTTCCAAACAGTGTGGATTGCGAACAGCCATCTGTTTCTGCTGTGCTAGGGCTAAAATTGCAATTAGATTGGGAGGCAGTCTTCTCTGCTTTCAAGATACCTTAATGCAAGAAAGTCTGCAACTGGAAAGAAGCGACTGTCCAGATACACTTTGGGTTGCCTCCTGATAAGCTGTGGGTCACTGTGGGTCTCCTGGGTAGAAAATGGTTAGTTAATCTTGGGGAAAGGAGGTTTGTTTCCTTAAGTGTTTGCTACTGCCCTCTCTTTGGCACTGGGTTGGACACTTAAATGGGTTGTGAATTAAATACTTGTGACCCATTGCTCCCTTTGACATGGAGTAATAATTTCTTTGTGTTTCACTTGCTGCAAAAAGCCACGGTGGGCTTTTAACAAGGACCGGCACACTGGACAAGCCCGCGGCCTCGGGGCCTCGGCCATCATTTGTACAAGTGCACTGTCCATCACTAGATTTATATGGGGGCATGGTTATTTGCAGGTTAATTAAAGCGAGAGATACAATTGGCATATTGTCATTAACAGCTAAGTCTTTCAAAATTGAAGCGTCCTATAGAACTGATGGAGCGAATGATGTTTACAAGATTCATAGTTTTCCTTATTAACAAGGTTAATCTTGTTTTTTTTATCTGCACGTTTGCATTTAGGTTGTCCGAGGACACTACAAAGGGCAACAAATTGGCAAAGTAGTCCAGGTTTACAGAAAGAAGTATGTCATCTACATCGAACGAGTGCAGCGGGAGAAGGCTAATGGCACGACAGTTCATGTGGGCATTCACCCCAGCAAGGTGGGTGGTTTTGAGAATTCTTGAGAAGAAGGAAATTCAAGCCATTGTTGGCAAATGTGATTGCTTGCTTTACAGAGTAATCTCATAGAAATAGATTCTAGGTGTGCTGGAAGCCAGTCTTAAAGCAAATAACTGTATTTGAATTCAGTATTCTAATAGCACTTAAAATTTTTATGAAATCAGGGTGTCTAACAGTCATTCTCTATGTATATTTAAAGTACTTTTTCCTCAAAAGCTATTAGTAAGCTGATCGGTCAACAATCTTAACAATGAACAGATCTTAAAATCCAGGAAATAGGATAATTTTACATGAAATGGAGCTTATATCCTGTTTGTTTTGTGTATTAAACTGAATTGAGTAAGCAGTAAGGCAGCTTTACAACCTGTGAAGTAGGTATTAAGCCATTTACAGATGGAGAAAACAACTGAAGCTGAGAGCTAGTTTCCATTAATAATGATATGTAAGCCATGAACAAAACCCGATCTGATACACCCATAGCAGGTACCTGTCCTGGACTTTAATGTGCATATTCTCCAATACTGCTTTCCAATTGCTCTTTTCCATTTTTTTTTAAAGTTACGTTTAATATAAAGGTTGAGTGTTCAAATACTGAGGTTTAAGACCTTAAGTTAGCACCATAAAACCTGATTTTCAAACTGCAGAAAAGTCAAAAGACTAGTACGGTATTACCTGCATGTCTTTAACCTAGGATTCACTGTTAACGTTTTGCCACATTTTCTTTACCCCCTTTCCCTACCCCTGGATTACAGGTATCATGACCTCCACCTCAGTTTGTGACTCAGTAGTCATCTTCAACACTTATTCCAGGTTTAGGACTTGCAGAAACCTCTCACAATTTGCCACCATCACAATGTATGGCAGCTCTATCCTCCTAATTGCTCAGGCCAAAATGTCTTTTATTATTATTATTATTATTATTATTATATATCACATCAGTCATCAGCAACTGCTACTGGGTATATCCAGAATCCTGTCGCTTGTTAACCATCAGAGTGGTCTACAAGACCTTACCTGAACTCTGCTCACCAGCCACTTCTTCATGTCATCTTATTCCACTCTCCATGTTCCATTCTACCGGCCGCCTCCCTGTTCTATAACCATGCTATTCAGTGTATCCATTGGTTAGCAGGATCACCTGGCAACTTGATAAAATTGCAAATTTTGTTCCCAGGTCTCCTGAAGCAGAATTTGGGGGTGGGACCCATAAATCTGTTTTAACAAGCCCTCCAGTGGAGCCTTAGACATTCTCAAGTTTGAGAAACACCCATAAAGCTTCTCATGCCTCTGGACCTTTGTACTTGGTGTTCTCTTTGGGTCGCTTTTACCCCTTTTCTTGTGTCTTGTTCAAATGTAGCCCTATCGTAGTGCCTTGCCACGTCACCCTGTATGATTTAGCCCCTGTTCTCCATTATTCCAAACCCCCGTACTAGACTGTAAGTTCCATGATGGCAGAGATTTTCTTTTGGTCACCATGCTGTATTTCCAGACCTAGTTCAGTGTTCTCTTCTCCCGTACCTCACCTTCCTTCATAAGACTAAAATTTAACATAGTGTCTGGATAGCTTTAGCAATTCGGTTGTTGAAATAAGGTGTACTGTGGCTTCAGTAAAGGTTTTGCAGGTTGAAGCAGGAGTGGAGGCTACATTTAATTTCCTACCTTATGGTTCTAAAGTTACTCCAGAAACAAAAATATGACTTGTAAAAATAGCTTGTAAAGCTAGAATGAAGAGTGGAATAGTTGATATTTTTGCAATATGAAAAGAAGCCGTTTTTCTTATAAAGTACAGAAGAGGATATGAGAAAAACCACTGACATCACACTGCCTTTTCACCTTTATTGGCATTTAAACCAGATTTAATTTGGGAGCTGAAGAATCATTTCTTACATTTTGAGTTAAACAGTTCATGTTTAGGATCTACTTTCCTAGGTTCGGTAAATGGGATTGAATGTGTTCTGTATTGTTAATTGTTAAAGCTAAGAAGTGGTTTTTTTCCTTATTTTTCTGCAGGTGGTTATCACTAGACTAAAGCTGGACAAAGACCGCAAAAAGATCCTTGAACGGAAAGCCAAATCTCGCCAAGTAGGAAAGGAAAAGGGCAAATATAAGGAAGAAACAATTGAGAAGATGCAGGAATAAAGTAATCTTATATACAGCTTTCATTAAAAACTGTTAAAACGAGTCTGTTTTATGTATGGTGATTTGGGATACTATCTGGTTTTCAGCGGGTCAGTTTTCAGGGAAGTTCCGGTGACATTTGCTATCTAGAGTCAGGCCACCCCAATTTTGTGGCCTTCTAACAGTTTTCTGAAATCAGGCCTGATGTGATAGGTTTTTTTTTTAACAGCAGCCAATGGCATTTTAGAGTACATCATGGCTCATTGAGAAGGTCTGGATGAAAAGCTAGCTGGGAACACTGCCTCTTCTGAAGCTGTCTTACTGCCTTTCTCCTAATGGCCTGCTATATGAACATAGCATATTAAAAATTTTTTGCATAGAAGTTTTATATTGCCATTAAATAGAAAGTCTTGCTTAGAATAGAAGAGCTGAGCTATAGTGTCTTCCCAGTAGCATCTATCTAGACCACTGCTTAAAGCTGTGCCTGATGCACTGAAAAACCTGATTCTGTGGAATGCCAGAGGACCCCCTTTACTATCTTACTTACTGGTGCTGGGTGAGTGCCATTAGACCAAAACTTAACAAATCTTTAGGTTGCAATCTGAAATAAAAGAGTGTTCATCTAAAATAGAGGTTCTCGAAGGATTGAGTAAAATGGTGTAGTGTTGGCCGTATGTGTGCCTCTGCCCTTCCTCACTCGAAGCGTTTAAATAGAATAGTGAAGTCAGTTTTCTTTCCAGGCCGGAGGCGTTTATTATGAAGGCTTTGCAACAATGTAAGGAAATAGGTAACCAGTTTTGCTGCAGGGTACCTGAGTTAGTGCCTTGGTCAGTCAAGGTCACACCTCACCTAGTCCTGGGTTATCACCTTGGTTGTCTCAAACCGCAGCTTATGCAAAGCACGGAGCAGCCTACAAGCTGGGCCCTTCCCTACCCCTTGGGGACGGGGTTTCCGGTCGCCGCAGGGCCGTTCCTGCCAGCGGATACAAGGCCTCGAGCGGTGCGGGTGTACTACGAATGGGTGGAGGGGACCCCGGACCCTGCGGCTCCTGGCGCCTCTTTTCCCACTTCTGGGCCTTCCTCTCCTGCAAAATGACCGGGATTCGGTGGTCTCCGGCCCTTCGTTCAGCCCTGAGTTGGCTGCCTTCTGAGAATTGGGTGGGGGCGGCGAAAAGCGGGCTGAACCGGTGTGGAGCCTGGCAAGTTGGGAGCCGAGTCCGCGAAGTCACGAGACAGGCCACACGAAGGTGATGCCCGAACCTAGGGGTCAGGAATAAGCGGGAGTTTATGTGTCGTGGAAGATGCTTTATCTGCATTATCGCTGAGTCGTCATAACCCATGGTGATGGAAACTAGTATTCTCCTCATTTTATAGTTGAGGAAACTGAAGCCTCAGTAACGTCCAAGTGAGTAACAGTAAACAGTAGGATCAGAAAATGAATTCCCAAACCTAGACTCCCATACTTACGCCCTGCCTCGTTACTATACCTGTAAGCGAAGTGTTTGACAGATATCCTTTGAACATCTTTGTCTCAGCTCTGTATTCGTCTGCCCTCAGGGGATACAGCGAGGTAGATGGAAGGCTTAGCCCCTACCTTCTAGGTTGTGTACACCTGAACCTAATCGATACACAACAAAGTGCTCCAGTGAGTAGTGCTGTTCAGAGGAGGGAGAAATGGCTCATTTCCGAAGTTGCTGAATGCATCAGGAAGGAAGCTGATTTGAACTGGGTGTGGTTTGTAAGATCCATGGAAAGACATTGGAGGTGGGGGTTGGGGTGAGATAGCCAAAGCAAAGAATCCGAGAGGGTCAGGAGGGAGACGTTTCCAGATCCGTTACCCCACTAGCACAGGTCACAACAGGAAGCTGACTGCATTTCTCTCGTGCTACTTGAGAACAGGTGTTGAAAACTCGGATAATTTACAGGGGTGGACAGGTAAGGTGAATAAATTATTAGGTGGCTTGGGGACTGTGGGAAACAGAAGAGTGCAGCCTCTAAAGGGAGCTACTGCATCTCCAACCAGGCAGCAAAGCTTTCAGAGTGGCCAGATCTTCCCGTTTGTCAAGAAAGCCAGAAATGTAGAGATTTACATGAAATCTGGTAGAAAAAAATCTAATCTGTAAATTATTCGATTTAAAAAAAAAAAATCACTGGATAGACTAACCAAAATAGGTCTGTTAGCCAAATGTGATTCTTGGGCTGTGCTTTAGAATTTCATGGTATAGCGTAAGGACCACATCTTATTTTAAGACTGGGATTATGCATCTTTTGATTGTGAATTATTTCCAGCCTTTCCTCTAAATTCTTTTATAGGATGAAGATGAGGCTTTTACTTCCTATGCAATATCCTGAAGGCCCTCAAATAGTGGCCAGTGCAGCCATTCAATTTCTGAGAAATGCTGGGTTTAGTGCGGGGTCTGGGAGGTGCTTTCCTGGATCCTATTAAATACCTTGTGGTTTCAAGTCTCTTTTGAGGACCACTAGTACTGTGGGATGATAATAGATATTTCTTCAGAAACAAGGTCCCATGTCAGTGATTAAATGACACTGGTGGATGAAACAACCTGGGTTTTTGTACTGCAGGATTTCTCAGAGCATTTACAACATCAGTTTGCACTGAGAATCTTGAGCACAGGCTTAAAAAGCATTGTGCAAATACCTGATTTCTTCAATTCTGAAATGTGTATTTTTTACATTTTTAAATTTGAATGTTCAATCTAGATTCTCTGTTTTTTCCTCTCAAAAAAAAAGTCATTAAATCAATGGTTTTACAGTCACTAATAAATGATACTGAGCAAGAGAATTTGAAGCTTTTTTACTGGAGAAACTTCAGGAACTTGGAAGTAGGCTCAGTTTAATTAAGACTCTTGCTTTGAGCTTTTAAGCATTTCCATTTTTCTCTGCTTCTCAGGATTCTGCTCTGCCCCTCAGCTCTTCATTTGATGGCTGGGATCCCACGGATATTGTTTTCCAAGATTGTTGGAATACCTGTGATCATCATATGAACTCTTCCCCTGGCCTCATCACCATCACATATCCTGGAGTTGTTCTAAGGAATCTTGGTTTAGAACCTGACTATCAAGTTTTCTCTCTGAGGAATTCTCCAGTCTTGATGGAGTGTGGATTCCATTTGGGATATCTCCTTTTTAGCATGATAATCTCCTGACATATCTCTATAGGTTAATATTTCCATTTCTGGAAACATATGTTGCTACCTCTGTTCAGATCCATCAAGCCTGTACCCAAAAGTATCTCCCCGCCTTGGAGTGCTCAAATTCACTTGGACTCTGCTTCCTTCTTGAAATACGTGGGCTCCATCTCAGGCAGTGTCAAAACAGGCCAGGCCTACAGACCTCCCAGGTGGACAAAACCCCTTTTCCTCACCCACCAAGTTAGACTCATCTTGTTGAATATGAGACCTTAAACAGAAGTAAAGGTCTGTTGTGTAATATTCACAATTCACAACCAGAATCATTTATGTTGACACGCTTTTGTTCCTGGTACTTTCTACTGTATGTTCCCCCGTCCTGCTGCAGCTGCTCCTTAGCCCAGGCTCCCCAGACAGACTGGTCTTTTTGGCAGCAGCTGGTGTCGTTTCAGCAGGCAGCAACATTTGAGGATATGACCAAAGATTGGAAGTATTTGGAAGCCTCTCAGAAGGACTGCTGCAGGGACACAATGCTGGACAGTTAGTTATGAGAACATGATCCCTCGGGGTAAGGACTCAGACTCTTATTTACTAATCCTATGTACATTTGATAGGAAAGCCATCATTTAAAAATATCCTACCGCTTTCTCTTTGATTCTCCTAAAATGAGGACAGACTGTTCAGCCACAAGAAATTAATTGTTTATGTTAATTGTGGTAATGCTAAAAAGCCCACCCTAGTGCTAATTTCAAGTTCAGAGTTTGCTATTACCGTAGCCTCCCCTTATTCACAGGGAATACGTTCAAGAACCTCAGTGGATACTTGAAACCACACAGTACCAAACCCTACATATGCTATGTTTTTTCCTATATATACATACCTATGATAAAGTTTAATTTATAAATTGGGTATAGTAAGAGATTAATAACAAAATAGAGCACTTATAACAATATACTGTAATAAAAGTTATGTGAATGGCTCTGGGGCCATTACAAGTAAAATAAGGGTTACCTGAACACAAGCACTGTGATACTAGGGCAGTCAGTGTGATTACCAAGAGGGCTGCTCAATGACTAATGAATGGGTGGGTAGTGTGGTATTCAGCATGGATACACACTGGACAAAGGGATGATTTTCTCCAAGTTCTCGGCAGGACTGAGCGGGATGGCCAGAGATTTAATCACGCTACTCAGAATGGTGTGCAATTTAAAATTCATGAATTGTTTATTTCTGGAATTTTCCATTTAATATTTTTGGACCAAGGTTGACCAGAGGTAACCGTGGAAAGCAAAACCACGGATAAAGGGGGACTACTGTATTATGTGGTACCTTCTAGCAACATTTTCCCATTTATATTATTTTAAAGGGTATGGCGGGTAAGGTATTAGCCTGTAATGCTTTAGGGATTTCCATTTATCCTCTCTCCTGTTCAATGTATAAAGACCAGTTAGTTAGGTTTCACTGTATAAGCTAATGGTTTCATTATTTATTTTGTTTGCCTAAAGTCTAAAATTACTGCATATTGTGTGTGTGTATATATGTATATATGTATGTGTATATATATATATATATATATACACACATATATATATGTATATATATATATATATATATATCCTACTGATTTGAAATGCTGTTGACATGCTCTGGTTTTGAATCATCTTAGTTGGCTTTCTAGTTGCTTTATTTTGTTACTGCTTTATACTGTAAGTTTATTATTTTTCTTCCATATAGTAGTCTTAAAAATCAGATGAAAGAAATTAATGAGGAACTTTGGAGGGAAGATCTTCGAGATGGAATATCAGTGAATTTAACTTTGTTCTGTTTCTTTCTCCTTTTATTAGGATCTTTCTTGCAGTTCTCCATGATGCCACAGAGAGCTGGAAATGATCCCCCCAATGTTTCAAATACAAGTGAAATGGAAATGGAGATAAATGACATGACAGAAAAGTTTCTTATAAGCGTGACAAAGTTAGTAGAAAGCAAAAGTTACAACAGCAAGGTATTTTCCAAAGAAAAGTACTTTCAAACAATAAAGGAAGTCAAAGAAGCTAAGGAGAAGGGGAAGAAATGATCGCGTGATTATCGCCGTGCAGCAAAATATGACGTGATCTCTGTACGGGGCACAGAGAAGCTAATAGAGGCTACTCATGGAGAACGAGATAGAATACAGTATTATGTACATAAGGAAGAGTTGTTTGATATTCTTCATGATACACATCTCAATATTGGACATGGTGGGCGGACGCGTATGCTCAAAGAGCTGCAAGCAAAATATGGGAATAGCACCAAAGAAGTCATTGTCTTATATCTGACTCTGTGTAAACAGTGCCATCAGAAGAACCCTGTACCCAAGAGAGGCCTTGCACCCAAGCCCATGCCTTTCAAGGATATTGACTCCAGATGCCAAGCTGAAATACTTGACATGCAGTCAAATGCTGATGGCGAGTTCAAATTTATTTTATATTATCAGAACCACTTAACCAAGTTTATTATTTTACGAGCATTAAAAGCCAGACAGGCCCATGAGGTGGTCAGTGTCCTATTGGATATTTTCACAATTCTTGGCACACCCAGCGTGTTGGAATCTGACAGTGACATAGAGTTCACAAACCAGGTTGTTAATGAGCTCAGTGAGGTATGGCCAGACCTAAAGATTGTCCCTGATAAGTACCATCCTGGCCAAGGTCAGGGTTCCCTGGAGCAGGCCATGATGTCAAGAACATGCTAAGTGCCTGGATGCAAAGTCACCACTCAACGTCACTGGGCCGAAGGCCTGCGCTTCATGCAGATGATAAGGAATCAAGCCTTCAATGTTTCCTTGCAGCAGATCCCTTATGAGGCAATGTTTGGTTGTAAAGCCAATCTTGGACTGTATTCCTCACACTTATCCAGGGAAACCGTGGCCGTTTTACAAACCAAGGAAAAGCTAGAAATTGCCGAAGAACAACTAGAAAACAGCCTTTGGATCAGGCAGGAAGAAAGGGCTGAGATTGGAGCAGAGAGATCTGATATTGACGAAAACATGGATCCCACTCCTCCTAAAGCTCCAGAGCCCAGCATCTCACAAGGGGCCCCAGGTCTCTTCTGCTGGTGAATAGACACCTGTTGGGTGGACATTCATGGTGTCTCTGGACATCATACAGCCATCAGAACTTTTGCCTAAGGCCCCAGGGGAAAGGAATGAAGGCACTGTCAGATCAAGTTGTCCGTGGTAGTCCTTGCTCAAAGGGGAAAAGTGAACCATGTCTGTGATGTAGGGCTGTGGTAACATATTACCATAAACTGGGCAGCTTAAAACAACATGAATTTATTTTCTCACAGTTCTGCAGGCTAGAAGCCCAAAGTCAAGGTATTGGCAGCATTGGTTCCTTCTGGAGGCTCTGAAGGAGAATCCATTCCATGCTCTTCTCCTTCCTCCCATGGCTGCTGGCAATGCTTGGCATTCCTGGGCTTGTAGTAGCCTAAGTCCAGTTTCTTCCTTGTCTTCATGTGAATCTTCACATGTCCTTCTCCCCTCTGTCTCTGTGTGTGTTCTCCTTGTCTGTCTCTTCTAAGGACCCCATGGGACACCAAATCCATGTCATTGGATTTAGAGCCCACCCTAACTGAGGATCTCATCTTTAGATCCTTACCTAATTACATCAGCAAAGACCTTTTTCACATTCACAGGTACTGGGGGTTCAGACTTGAACATACCTTTTTGGGAGTTGTAGTTCTACCCACTACAGTCAGTGGGGGAATATGTTTGCCTGCAGAACTTGAACTGACGAGGTCTTAAATGTGTAGACCTGATGGCTGCTTTACATACCTGGTACATATTCCTTCCCCTGCTTATTCCTGCTCCTCCAACACATACCCCAAAAGATGGGGGCATCAGAGGAAAAGATGTAGGTGGACAAGTATTGAGAAGAAAAGAGGTTGATCCACCATGCCCTAGAGACTGGCCACCTCACCAGCTGAGCTCTATTTCCGGCTTCAAGAGAAACTGATATGTCATCCCTGCCGTCAGGAATTGTGTGCTTGAAACATTTTTGAAGTAGGTCAGAATTACGGCATGGCTGGGATTTGTCTATGCCTACATTTGTCTATGCCTCAAGCGTAGGAAAAGCATGTAGTCCTGGAATGGATCAGTGCATAGCCAGGGAAACAACCAAGGACTCGAGCAAAATGCAAAAGTTGGCCTGAGGCCACTGCTCCAACTAGAGAAGAGTAGAGCAAGGGCCAGTCTGAGTCATGGTTCAGAATAAGGAGCCCTGACCCAGCCAAAGGGAAGGATAATGCCCAGGATCCGTGTACTGCTATATTCCCACGGCCTGGAAGTGTGCCTTGCCCAGTGGAGATGTTCAGTAAGAATTTGTTGAATGAATAAATGATTCTGCAGAGATGGACGCAGGGAGAGAGAAGGGACTTGCAGTCCTTTATTCTTCCATACATGCTTCCTGCATATCCCAGAGTCGTCTGAAAACCATTCTAATTGCACCTTAGTGCTGGTTTCCTCTTCCCTGTGCCTAATTCACAGGGTTGGGAGAGACAGTGACATAATGTGTGTGAAGGGGCTTGCTCTGTAAATAACTGAAGCTCTACCACGTGAGTTGTCCCTGCTGCTAGCAGATCCTATACTCCATGTGAGAGTTGGACTCTTCTGCCCATTGCCATTACTTTGCTGATTAAACAGTGTTAACCTGGGTATCCAGGGAGGTTGCATTATTATTAGAAAGGAGATGACATCACTGTCCGGTTTGTTTTGCAGGACCGGAATCTTATCTGTCCTTGGCCAGCACCACACTTTCCATTCCTCCTTTGTCACTCAGCCTAGCAGAGTCTGGGAGGCCCGACTTAGCTAATGCAACCATCCCTTCCCCCATGCTGACCTACTACCTCCTGGTTGCTAGACAAACCAGGAACAACATCAACTCATGGGTGAGAGGTGAGATGAGAGATAACACTATTGTCTTCTAGGGGTTGGCTACAAATAACCTTGGCTTCCGGAGCTGCTGCATCACTCTTCCTCTCTTCTTGCTGTTGGAAGTGGAAGAAAGTTGGAGGTGAACACCTAGACCCAGTCTAACCTTATTCTGTATTATCACATTTCAGCATCTGGAACAGAGATTACCAAGTGGTACACCACTGGCTGCTTTCAGCTTGCAAATGTATTTTGTCCACGTAATGTTCTTTAATTTAAAAAACTAATTGCCAGCATTTTCAAAACTGTATATTTCATATAAAAATCTGGATGTCTAGCACCTCTTGAAAATTTGGAAGATCTGGCCGCATTAGGCCCACGTTTCTGCATGGCAGCAAATGACTGGAGCTATTTGTGGTAATCCCCAAAAGGCAGCCCAAGCACGCATTCTTTAGTTGGACATCATCTGGGCCATTCCAAATATATGCATGTATGTTTCTGTGGCCCATTGCTTAAGAAAGGCAAGTGAAGTTAGCATGTAAATAAAGGCCAGAAACAGACCCATATATCTTTAGGAATTTATGATAAAAGTGGCATTTCATATTAATGGAAGGGGTTGTATTCAGATAATGGTGCTGGATCAATTAGCTTTCTGGAAAAAAATGAGGTCCGATCCCTAAACATAAAAAAACTGAAAATGTTAGGGGAAAAAAGAGATTTTTACGATTTTGAAATGGAGAAAGGCTTTCTAAGCAATACATTAAATTCAAAAGCCGTAAAACAAAAGGTTACTAGGTTATATAAAAATGTTAAATATCTGTGGAAAATAATGTCTGAAAAAGTGAAAGAAATGACAGATTGGGAAAAAATATTTGCAACATTTAAAACAAACATAAGGTACCTAATTTTAAAAAGACCACTTATAAATAATGAAAAGAGCAACCAATAAAAAACGTGCAAAGGCTAACCACAGAAGAAAAATAAATGGGTAGATATGCTTAGTGTTGTGCTCACGTGCAGCTGTGTTGTGATGGTAAAGCACTTGGACTTAGATCAGGGCTATCAATTTAAATTAAACAGACTCAAGTTATTTGAGAGTTTTTATTTTTTCTTTCGTGCGTGTGGGAGAAGAGGAAAGTGCCCAGGGCACCAGTCTTGATTTAACAAATCTTACTGATAAGGAGATACCATAATTGCTACATTATTTTCAGGACAGCTGTATTCGTTTCCTAGGGCTGCCATAACAAACTGGGTGACTTAAACAACAGAAATTTGTTGCCTCAGTCCTGGGGGTCAGAAGTCTGAGATGAAGGTGTCAGTAGCGTTGGTTCCCTCTGAGGGCTATGAAGGGGACTACGTGCCTCTCTCGTAGCTTCTGGTAGCCTGGGGTGCGCCTTGGCCTGTTGGTGTGCCTTGACATCATCCTCCCTCCGCATGTCTGTCCTGTGTCAGAATGTCCCGTTCTTAGGGGAACCCGATCATGTTGGATTTGAGCCCACCCTAATAACCTCATTTTAACTTGATCGTCTACAAAGACACTTTTTCCAAGTAAGATCACATTCACAGGTACTGCATGTTAGGACTTCAGCATCTCTGGGAGCAACACAGTTCAACTTAATAGCAGCAGCCAATCAGAAGGACAGTTTTTTAAGAGGTAATTTTTACGAGGCATGGCAATTTTCTAAAGTCTTAGAAGACTTACAAAATCCCTCTGATCAAATAACACTTGCAAGGACAGGTTTATTTTAACAGAAAACAGAAGAAATTGGTGGCGGTAAAAAGCCTATAAATCTCAAAATAGATATTCTTGAGAAAATTTCATATCTTTCCAACTAGATTATTTGGCTTAGTTTTGTGATACAGAATGGTATGCCTCCCTCCACATCTGCAGGAGACTTGCCATATCTTTCCGAGACTCCTTCTGTTAATTATGAAGACTTGTGTTTTTTAAGGCTAATCTCTGGAATTCTGTTATGAGGCCCATAGAACTCAGTTTTAACTAAGAAAAATAAATGGAGAGAGGGCTATAAAAGATTTACTTAACAGTGAAGTGAGGATACTGTAGTATTTTTCTTCCGTGGGTTTCAAGCTCTGCCTCTGCACATAAACTAGATAGGCAAGCTGGAACAAGTCCCCTGAACTCAGAGCTCATCTGTCAAATGGGGATGATGATAATCCCAACTTCATAGAGCTGTGATGAGGTTTATTAGGGTATTTATGAGCAGAGGGGAGGGACACTTTTCCCTCCAGTTTGGTCGAGTTCAGTCTCTACCAAGAATGACTAGGCAAAGCAGAGCAAGTCCTTTCCTGCAAAAAATAAGAAAGACTGCTGGAGGCAGTACAGCAGCCAAACTGGGCAAGTCCTGTGTCCATGCTGGCCTGGGTCCTCCCTCCTGGCTTCTGCCATTGGCACAGCGTTCTTTGCAATGCCCTTGTGACACAGTCCTTCTGTCTGTTCCCATGTGCAGTCACATTCCAAAGCGCTGGCCAGCTGGAGCCCTGAGTCGGGACATGCTCAGCTCTTCAAGGCTGAGTGCACCACTGCAGTTCTCCATCTGCTCCCAGGGTTCAGGGACTCAGTGGAAAGAGCTACTCTGGTTTTCAAACACATTTCTGCTTTTTTTTTTTTTTTCCCCCAGACTGTGGTAAGAAAGAACACTTCACGTGAGCTCTACCTTCTTAACAATTTTTGAGTATACAATACAGTATTGTTTACTACTGGCAAAATGTACAGTAGAGCTCTAGAATTTAATCATGTTGCATAACTGAAACTTGATACCCGTCAATAGCAACTCCTCATTTCCCTCCCCCCTGCACCTGGCAACCACCATTTTACTCTCTGCTTCTATGTATTTGACTATTTTATGTACCTCATGTAAGTGGAATCATGCAACATTTGTCCTCTGTGACTGCCTTATTTCACTTAACAGAATGTCCTCAAGGTTCATCCGCAGGATGTCCTCAAGGCAGGATTTCCTTTTTAAAGGCTGAATAATATTCCATTATCTGTATATAATACATTTTCTTTATCATTCATCCTTCAATGGACATTTAGGTTGTTTCCAAATCTTGGCTATTGTGAATAATGCTGCATTGAACATGGGTATGCAAATCTCTTTCTAGATCGTGATTTCAATTCCTTTGGATAAATATGCAGAAGTAGGATTGCTGGGTTATATAATATTTCTATTTTTAATTTTTTGAGGAACTTCCAGGCTGTTTTTCAATAACAGCTGCATCATTTTACATTCCCACAGTGTACCAGAGTTTCAATTTTGCCACATTTTTGTCAACACTTATCTTTGTTTTTTCATTTGTTTTTGAGAATATCATTCCTAACAGGTGTGAGGTGATATCTCATTGTGACTTAATTTGCATTTCCCTGATGACTTGTGTTGTTGAGCATCTTCTCGTGTACCTGCTGACAATTTGTATGTCTTCTTTGGAGAAATATCCATTCAAGTCCTTTGCCCATTTTTTAATTGGGTTGTGTGGTTTTTGTTTTGGGGGGTTGTTTTTTTCTTTTTGTTTTGTTTTGCTATTGAGTTGAAGAAGTTCTTTATATATTTTGGATGTTAACCCCTCATAAGATATATGGTTTGCATATATTTTCTCCCATTTCATAATTTCCCTTTTCACTCTGTTGTTTCCTTTGCCGTGGAGAAACTTTTTAGTTTGATGTAGTCCCACTTGTCTAATTTTTGCTTTTGTTCTCTGTGGTTTTGGCATCACCCCCAAGACATTATTGCCAAGGCATAATGTCATTAAGCTTTTCTTCTGTTTTCTTCTAGGAGTTTTATTGTCCCGGGTCTTATATTTAAGTGTTCATTCCATTCACTTCCACTATTAACAAAGAAACATATGTTGTGTTTTTTTTTTAGCAGGGCATTTCACCCCATGTGTGGAAGTGCTTTAAAAACTATAAAGGGCTACACAAATACTAGATGGTACATTCTATATATTACTCTCTGAAAGGTTGCCAGTGCACCCCATTTGCTAAACCCAATGGCCCTTTTTTACAGGAGAGTGGGCCCTTCTTGGCACAATGTCCAGGTTCTTGGCATCTCGAGCAAAGAATTGAACAAGATACTGAGGTAAAGTAGTGAAAAAGCAGTTTATTAGAAGAAAAAGTACACTCCAAAAAAGTGGGCCTAGCAGAAAGCAGTGGCTCAAGGCCATTATTAGAAGAGAACGTACACTCCGAAGGGTTTAGAGCAGCCCCGAGCAAAGGCAAGGCTCAAAAAGACCTGGCTCGCAGGAGCCTGGGGGTTTTATCTGGGATGGACTGTTCCTTTTCAGGTGTGGGACCACTTGATTGACACCTGTGATTGATAAGGGGCTATTACTTTATCTCTTCAGACTGCACTTGCTCTCTGCAGTTGAAATTGTTAACTCCAAGCTAATTGGCCCTTCCCCCCTACACCTGAGCTGACGGTTTTGGCCGGCTCTGCAGCTTCAATGGCTTCGTGAGCTATTAAACTATTTCCTCTGGCTGTGTTATGGTCTCCGCCTTAATCTCCTCCAGCACGGCCATGTCCCCGACTGCCTACGGTTTTTTCTATCTCACTTTCTCAGTCCTAATGCATCTTGACTTTGTGATGTTAAATACATTTCCACTCCCCCACCCCACCTACTTTTTGCTTTGCGTGAAACTGAACTTAAGTTTTTCTTCTATTTATGACCACTCATTCATTCCTCTCTCACTGCTATTCTCTCCTCCCTCTGTTGAGATACTGTTTTCCAAGAACCTTTTTTTTTCCCTGTCTCATCCTTGACCGTTTGTGGGGACAGAGCCCCAAAAAGCAGTTTCCAGGCTCTCGGCCTCACATAGAAAGGTGCTGGCTCAGGTAGTAAATGGCCATTGACTGTGATCAAATGGCCATCAGCTGTGGCTAGTTGGCCGTCAGCTGTAACCAGTGAGCCATTGGGCACTAATATGACTGCCGTGGCGAGGCTAGCAGTAAGTGGGGGCTAGCAAGCAGATGGTGGCTGAGCCTGCAAGCGGCGCAGTGAGGGTTGAGAATTATGTGGCTCCTGTTTCCTGTTTCTCGAACCCAGCCGCCAGCGAGAGTATAGTGGTGTGACTCACCTACCTATGGCTCCATGGGTGTTCCTTTTTGGCCTCACCATGTCCTGCGTTCTTATGTGGGGAGCGGGACCAGAGACCCCGCCGGACGCCCTGCATGACACATGGCGAAGTCGGCAGGATCCCCTGCATGACACCGTTTCTTCTCTCATCTGTTTCAACTGAAAGACTTTTTTGTGCAAGACTTCCTTAACCCTCTCCCAAGCTCCAGCCTTCTAATTATTTATGGGCGTCTCAGTGCCAATAACTGTCATGGTTGCTCACTCGCGGGTTGTGAAAGCATTCATGAGGCACAAAGGAATAGAAGTTAGAAAGTTTATTTAAGAAGCGAAACACCAGCAGAAGAGTTGCCAGGTCTAGCGACAAGAGTAGACAGCTGCAGCAGGTTTCTGTTTAGCTGGGGTTTTATATTCTCCAACCAGGATGTAAACTGCTTCCGCCTGTAGTGGAATCTTCTATTGTGTTCAGCTTTGTTCATTCGGGTGGGGAGAGGTGTGGTTAAACTTGTTGTGCAGATGTTGTGTAAACTTAAGTTGGAGCCAAACAGCTGCCCCCTAGGCTGGTCGGGCAACTCCAGGAAGAAGGCGCTTCCCAGAGGCTGGCCTGCCTCTGGGACAGTAGATCCCAAACAGATGCAAAACCCTCTCCCAAGTCACTGGGCCAGGCATGTAGTTGCCTGAAGTAAACGGAACCATTAAAACTGATATGCATAGTAAATGTAAACAGAATCATTAAGGTTTGGCGGGAGGGGAAGGGAGCAAAGAAAAGAAAAACTTTCCAAATGTCAAATCGAATTACACCCCAGGTTTAAATCTCAAAATTGAAGATGTAGTGTCACCGTTACATTTAGAAGAGATAGTGTCACTGATACAATAATCACCCCAAACATACTGTTAAA
The DNA here is from genome assembly GCF_004115265.2 of Rhinolophus ferrumequinum. Lineage (NCBI taxonomy): Eukaryota > Metazoa > Chordata > Mammalia > Chiroptera > Rhinolophidae > Rhinolophus > Rhinolophus ferrumequinum. Next base: position 10,674,633 of record NC_046304.1, read on the forward strand.
AGGTAAACTGAGGCACAGTAAAAATTTTTGAAGACTTTATTTCAGCAAATATTGTTTCGGATTGGGCAGTGCCAAACTGAAAGTGGTTAGGAAGCGCCACTGACATGAACTAGGAGCAAGGTTTTATAGGGAAGCTGTGGAAGCAAAGCAATTATTTGATTGGTAATAACTGAAGCAGTTGCCTTTTGGGGGAAAGCCTAGTTAGTTATTTGTGATTGGTTGTTCTTAAGTTTCAGATTCAAGTACTTTAACTCTGGCTTAGGTTTTGGTTTGCTTATGTAGGCTACCAAGGCTTTAGAGCCACCTCAGACTAATGGCCCCCTTGTTTAAATACTTTAACAATATTGTTACCAGTTCAAGGCCTGTGTGATCAACACTTCAAAAACTCAATACATCAGGGTTTGGAATAAGGAAAGCTTTATTCATCAAGAAGATGCCAACTGAGAAGATGGGAGACCTAATAGTTCCTCAAATCCATTTTAAGAGAGCCCAGAATTCAGACTTCTTTTATGTCAAGGGAAAGGAGATGGGCAGGGCGAGAGGTGGGATCCCAGGAAGAGCAGGGAAATCTTCGAATCTCTTAGTTCTCAGTCTGTTCTTAACACCACCCACCACCTGTCACCCACTCCTCCTTCCCCCACTGATCTGAGTCTGGGTCCTGAGATTCCTGTAAATCGGGTTTTTTTGTTTTCTTTTAATTTTCATTAAAAATATACCTAACATACAATATTATATTAGGTTCAGTGGTACACTATAGTTATTCAACATTTATATACCTAAAGAAGTGATCACCATGATAAGTCCAGCGACAATTGACACCATACTTCGCTATGAAAATATTATTGACTATATTCCCTGTGCTGTATATGACATCCCAACAACTTATTTGTTTTATATCTGGAAATTTGGACCTCTTAGTCCCCTTCACCTTTTCCCCCCTTTTTAAATTTTTTCGTTACAGTTGACATTCAATATTAGTTTTTATTAATTCCAGGTGTACAGCATAGTAGTTAAACATTTTTATAATTTAAGAAATGGTCCCCCTGACTAGTCTAGTACCCTCCTGGCACTATACATAGCTATTAGGTTGGTGCAAAAGTAATTGAGGTTTTTGCAATTATTTTTAACCTTTTAAACCACAATAATTTTTGCACCAACCTAATATTACCATATCATTGACTATATTCCCTGTGCTTTACTTTACATCCCCATGACTATTTTGTAACACCGATTTGTACTTCCTAATCCCTTCACTTTTTTCACCCTGCCTCTCCCCAAGCATGCTTCCATCTATAACCCCAACAAATCTAGTAGTAATCACAATATTATTGACTATATTCCTTATGCTGTACCCTACATCCTCATGACTCCTTTGTAACAACCAATTTGTACTTCTTAATCCCTTCCCCTTTTTTCACCCACACCTCCAACCCCCCTCCCATCTGGCAGCCATCAAAATGTTCTCGGTATCTATGAGTTTGTTTCTGTTTTATTTTGTTCTTTAGATTCCACATATATGCGAAATCACATTGCATCTGTCTTTCTCTGTCTTACACTCTACTCAGTACAATACCCTCCAGATCCATCCAACTTGCCACAGATGGCAAGAACCCAGTCCCTTCCATAGCTGAGCAATATTCCATTGTATATATGTACCACCTCCTCTTTATCCATTCTTCCATTGACAGACACCCAGGCAGCCTCCACATCTTGGCCATTTTAAGCAATGCTGCAATGAACATACGGATGCACACGTCCCCTGGAAGTAGCATTTTGGGTTTCTTCAGATAAATACTCAGAAATGGGATTATTGGGTCCTTTTTTGTCTCTTGTTATAGCCTTTGTTTTAAAGCCTGTTTTGTCTGGTGTAAGTATTGCTATCCCAGATTTTTTGTTTATTTGTTTGTTGGTTGGTTTCCATTTTCATGAAATACCTTTTTCCATCCCTTCACTTTCCATCTACGTGTGTCTTTCAAAGCGAAGTGATCCTCTTGTAGGCTGCATATGTAAGGGTTTTGTTTTCTTATCCATTCAGCCCTCCTATGTCTTTTGAGTGGAACATTTAATCCATTTACATTTAAAGTAATTGTTGATTGATATATGTCTATTGCCATTTTATTATTCATAATTTTGATTTTTTTCCCCCATCTTAAAGAAGTCCCTCTAGCATTCCTCGTAATACTGGTTTGGTGGTGATGAATTCCTTTAGCTTTTTCCTATCTGGGAAGCTCTTTATCTGTTCTTCGATTTTAAATGATAGCCTTGCTGGGTAGAGTAGTCTTGGTTGTAGGTCTTTACTTTTCATCACATTGAATATTTCCTGCCAATCCCTTCTGGCATGCAAATTTTCTGTTGAGAAATCAGCTGACAATCTTGTGGGAGCTCCCTTATAAGTTAGTAGTTGCCTTTCTCTTGATGATTTTGGGATTCTTTCTTTGTCTTAACCTTTGCCATTCTAATTATAATGTGTCTTGGTGTGGGCCTGCTTGAATTCATCTTGTTTGGGACTCTGTGCACTTTGTGGACATCTATGTCTAGTTCCTTCACCAGGTTAGGAAAATTTTCAGTCATTATTTCTTCAAATAACTTTTCAATCCCTTGCTTTCTCTCTTCTCCTTCTGGTATCCCTGTGATGCAAATGTTGTTACACTTAATGTTGTCCCAGAGGTCTCTAAACTGTGCTCGTTATTTTTTTTGGATTCTTTTTTCTTTTTGTTTTTCCAATTCGGTGTTTTCTGCTACATTGTCTTCCAAATTGCTGATTTGATCCTCTGCTTCATCTATTCTCCTGGAGATTCCTTCTAGTGCATTTTTCATTTGTTATTGTATTCCTCACTTCTGAGTGCTTCTATTTTATGATTTCTCTGTCCTTTTTTATGCTTGCTATCTCTTTGTTGAAGTTCTCACTAAGTTCCTTGAGCATCCTATGAGTATTGTTTTGAACTCTGTATCTAGTCAATTGCTTGCCTCCATTCTGTTTAGTTCTTTTTCTGGAGTTTTCTCCTTTTGTTTGGGATGTATTTCTTTGTTTATTCATTTGGCTGCCTCTCTATGTTTGTTTCTATGTATTAGGTAGATCTGCTATGTCTCCCAGTCTTGGCTGGGTGGCCTTATGCAGTAGATGCCTTGTGGGGCCTGACACAGTCTCTCTGGTCACCTGCTCTGGGTGCTCCAGAAGTGTCCCTTGTGTGGGTTGTGTGTGCCCTCCTGTTATAGTTGAGCCTTCATTGCTGTTGGCATGTTAGTGGGTGGGATTGACTCTCGGGCTGACTGGCTATGGGGTTTGGCCATGTCCACAGCTTACAGGCTGCTGTGTGGGAGGCTTACCCCACTAAGTGGGATTCACCCCAGTGATGCCTGTTAAGACTGCCCTTTGTGTATGCTCTTGTGGGGCTAATTGGGTGGTGCACTGCTGTGATCTGAAGTCAACTTCCAAATATGTTGGTTCTGGAGCCTCTTAGGAGGGACTCCAGTGCAGGCCCAGGTCACCCACTGCCTGTGACCAACTGGGGACTACCTGATAGGAGCTACAAAGCAATCCATGGTTGTTCACTGCCTATGTTAAATCTGGGGTGGGGGGGTGTGTGTCGGAGAGACCACGCAGAGAACTAAGGACATCTACCACCAGTACCAGGCCTGGGATAGCTTCACAAAAAGCCAGAACATCCTGAGACCTGCTGCCAACTGCCAGCTCCCTTAAGATTCAGCCACTTATAAAGCCTTGTGTGATACACAAGTTGGGTGAGGCAGGGTCTCAGGGAGTCACAGTGTTGATGTGGCTTCTTCTTTATATCCTTAGTTATAAAACTTCTGTTCAGCTAGACTTGAGATGATTCTCCAGGTTGATTGTTCTCTAACTTAGTTGTAATTTTAATATGTTCACGGAAAGAAGCAGGCACAGTGTTTATCTACTCTGCCATCTTGGATCTCTCTTCAATTCCTGTAAATTTTTGATAAATACAGTGTTTCCCCCCAAAAAAGACCTAGCCAGACCATCAGCTCTAATGTGTCTTTTGGAGCAAAAATTAATATAAGACCCAGTATTATATTCATTATATTATATTATATTATATTATATTATATTATATTATATTATATTATATTATAAGACCCGGTCTTATATTAAAATAAGACTGTGTCTTATATTAATTTTTGCTCCAAAAGACGCATTAGAGCTGATAGTCCGGCTAGGTCTTATTTTCGAGGAAACATGGTAGTCATGGCTTTGCATATCTTTTTCCACCTATTCAGGAGGCTGTTTTTGCAGAATTCCTCTAGGTAATTAGAACTATTTGTCTGGAGGCCTTGGGAGAAATGCAGGCTAGAATTCATGATTAAGAGTCAAACGGGAGAGAAGCAAAAGTATTCTACCCTGTTCCAATGCCCTTACTTCTGTGTTCCCTAATTCAATGAGTGGCACCACGGGGTCACCCAAGCCAGAAATCTCAGTCATCCTCAGTGCCTCATTCTCCCTCACTGCTGCCCATAGTCAATCATTTGCTAAATATGTCATCTCTACCAGTGGCAGATTGTATTTTCCAAACGTGGATGCACCTTATATCTATAACACATGTTTTTCTAGAACCCCATCAAGAGATGAAGTTTTTGTCACCTCTCCTTGAGCCGAGGTAGGCCATTGTTCCTGCCTTGACCAGTAGTGTACAGAGGAAATAATGACATTTGTTTCCTGAGCCTAAGTCACAAAAATATCACCTCGCTATCTTGGAATGCTTACTTTTGGAACCCAACCACCATGCTCTGAGGAAGCCCACTCAATGAGGGAGCCCATGCAGCCTGTGGAGAGGCCCACATGGAAAGGAACCAAGGGCCTCAGCCCTCAGCCCTCACTAAGCTCTTATCCAACAGCCAAAACCAACTTGCCAACCATGTGAATAAGCCATCTTGGAAAGAGGACCCACCAGTCCTCAGTTGATCTTCCCAGGATGATGCTATATGGAACCGAGATAAGCCCGAGCCAAATTGCAGATTCATTTGAAAAATAAATGATTATTGTTTTTAAGATATTTAGTTTGGGGGTGGTTTGTTATGCAGCAATAGATAACCGATACACTAACTTGGAAATGTCTCCTAAATCTATTATATCTCTCCATTCCCCCAGGTCAGGCCCTTGTTATGTTGCTTCATTGAGAGACAACCTGCCTATGAATCTTCTAGAAGTAAAACTCTGCTCAAAATAATAGTTAACACTATTAAATGCTGACTTATCTATAGTGTTGAGTGCTTTAACTTCCTTATGCTATTTAATGACAAATCTACAAAGTGGTTTGAAGATGAAAAAATGAATTTACATAAGTAAAGTAATTTAAGGACTTCATTTCTTTCTTTTGAAATGATGCTCAGAAAGTTACTAACTAGTCCAAGAGTCAAATATAAGTCTTTCTAAGTCCAAGTTCAGTGCTATAACCCCCCGCCCTGCTCAAGAATTTCCAGTGGCTCCCATTGCTCACAGGATAATGACTTAGGCTGACTCCAAACCTGATATCCAGTTGGGACACAATTTGGTCCCAACAACCTTTGCGGCTTTGGTATTATGGCCTCAGGTCATGTGAATTTTTCGGTTGTACTTGTTCTGCGTACATGGTGGAAAGAAACTCAGGCTGTTGACTGATCCAAACCCTCCCATAGTCACTCTTTCCAGGACTTCGTTTCCTCATTGAAAAATGAGAGACGATTGAACCAGCTTGTATTAAAATTCTCTTCCAACAATAACTGTGTAGTGTAAAAACTGTCCTCTTGTACTTTTTTGCTTCCTGCCTCTCCTAGAACCTCAGTGCCGGAGCTCCACATCAGGGCTCATGTCCCCACTTTCAGAAAGGTGAGAGAAGATGGGAGAGTCAAAGATTGATACTTTAGTGAATGTTTTCTATTTACCACTTCATCATAACTAGCTTTATGTTGTAGAATGGAATCTGCTTTTCTGTAGCTCTAAGAAAACAAGGAACATTTTCTTCTGCTATTTCTGTGCTTTTATTCCCAGTGGTTTTTTTAAGCACTGGAATGTCATTAATTAGCACCGAGAAGGGGAGAAGGAGGCACCGGAGGAGCTCAGACTTCCACTCTTGCTTCCAAAATATTTTGCATGCTCTCTGGGCATTAGTGCAACAGACCATTAAATCACGGTTTGCCAAGGCCAAGTTCAATCACTCATGGGCTATTTACCTCTGCATACTTTTCAGGTTCACTGGCTTTGGGTTGTGAAATTTTAAGAGAGAAGGTTTGAGAGGGGGTTGTTTTTAAATATGTGATTTACCCATTTTTCTGTTTGTTTTATGTAAGTTTTACAGAAATTTATTTGAAACCTGAGATACTTTTAAATATAAAGATGCAAGAGCCCTTCCATGACTCTTGTTCAAAAAATTAACCAGTGGCAGAATAAGTTTGCCCCTGGAATCTTCTGCATTTTGTCCAGAATTCTATTCCTTTGAATTTATTGCAACTTGGTTTCTTTTTTTAGTTTCTCTTTATTATTGTTATCTTGGTGCTAATCTTTGTTTACCCAGGTTCTGACATTTTTACCCCACAATTAATAACCCCAGATGGTCTGCTCTACTGTGTTTTCCAAGCAAACAAAGTGGACAGGAAATATGAGTTTCCTGTGTAAATTGGCTTTCCGCTTTAATGAGACTTTGCCTTTTAGAAGGTTGTTTATCTTATGTCTACTCTTCTTATTTATAATTGAGTAAAGATTTATTGTTAAGGTTTGGCTCTAATTAGATTTTACCTTTTTCCACTTAAAATTTGGTCCTGATATTTTGCCTTTCGCTTCCCCCAAGTCTCCTTTGTAGACTCTATTGTTCTATTTAATTTGAGTTGCTAATTCCCTTCTGTTGACTAGCTCCGTGCTCAGAATAATTTCTCGACACCTGGAACTTTGGCCTAAGATTTCTTTTCACTTTTAGGCATTCCCTTTGACATTACAGTATGAATGATTAGCAAATGAGCTCTTGTGAGCCTTTCCTCTTTGGATTTTGCACAGACAGGTCACTCTTAGCTTGAGTGAGTGTTCAGTTAGCAGATGTTTGCTTCTCTCCTCCCTCCATTCCACCTCAATACTGAATGTGCTGTTCTTTGAAGGACCTCATCTCTCGTTATGCCTATCTTTCTCCTGCAATGGCAGGAATCCTGGGAAATGGCTCCCTTAATAGTAGGAATCACTAGGATCTTGCCTCATCACATAACTCAGTTCACCAGTAATCACCTAAATGCCTTTCAGTCCTGAAACACTGCTTCTCTGCCAGAAATGGGGTGGAGCCAGCCCAGACACCTAGAAGCTGCACGCTTCTTCCTCTCCAGATTCAGTCACTGTCTGTATCAGGAACAGAGGCTCCTTCCTGAGAAATCTATTGTCAATCTTGACTTTTCCTCTTCCCTCTCTCCTTACCCAACCACTTCTCTAGCCTGTCACTGTCATTCATTCAACACTTACAAACGCCAACTATGTGCCAGGCATGGTGCTGGTCGTGAGGCAGAATAGATAGCCCAGGAAATTGGCAGCATTCTCCAGGGTGCAATGTGAGGTGCCTCACTGCTTACACAAGTAACAAGTGACTGTATCCAGTACCCGCAGCTGGAGAAAAACAAGAACCAGTTTCATCCAGGTAGACTGATCCCTGTGACCAAACACCTGACCTTTAGCTAATTTTAATGTCATTATAATGTCATTTACATTGCTGTTACTACAACTCCAATCATGCCTCTGACACCATCACAGTTCCGGAGAAACCAAATAAGGAATAAAAAGTAGGAAACAGAGGGTCCTGCCCAAGGGGAGGAGATGAATGAACTATGCCAGTGGGACGTCACCAATTTCCACCTGGAGGGATAAAAACCCCTGATTAGGACTTCATATCTCAACTCTTCTCTGAGTTCACCCGCACTTTCTTCTTAAGTGTGTACTTTCATTTTCAGTAAATCACTTTTGCTTTCCTGCATCTATCTTGCTCTTGATTTCTTTCTTGCACAGAGACAAGAACCCAGTCACCACTGCTCCAGGATGAGTCCTCTCTGGACACCACCATGAGCCTCCAGCAGCGACAGTCTTTGGAAGTACCAACAAGTAAACAGTCAAGGGAGAGAGTGCTAAGTGCTGAAATAGGGCACAAAGCAAAAACTTCTGACTCTGTAAATGGGTGCTCAGCGAGGACTCCACACAAAGGTTGAGTTTTGAAGGATGGTTTGCGCTTTACTGGGGAACATTCTTCATTCTGCCTACTTTGTATTAGGGGATTTCTTGCAAGGGAAATAGATTTGGCAGGATCCCCAATCGAAACACCTGGCAGACACCACCTCAACCCAGTGATAAAATTAACATCCCCAGTATTGGTATGACTACTGGTGCCTCCTGTAATGATGGATGCACTGAGAACACAACATTTCTGTGATATTTCTACCAAAAATGCATTATCTGAGTCTAATTATGAAGAAACAAGAGACAAACCCAAACTGAGGGGCATCCTACAAAATAACTGGCCTATACTCTTCAAAAAGTCAATGTTATGAAAGGCCAGAAAGACTGAAGAACTGTTCCAGTTCAGGTAGGCTAAAGAGACATGGCAACTGAATGCAATGCGTGAGCCAAGATTTTCTTTTGTATAATGGACATCATTGGGACAATTGGCAAAATCTGAATATTGTCTGAAGATTATAGTGTTGTATCAGTGTTACTTTCCTGATCTTGAGAATTGTACTGTGGTTATATAAGAGAATGTCCTTGTTTTTAGGAAATACACATTGAAGTATTTAGGGGTAAAGGGGTATCATGTCTGCAACTTATTCTCAAATGGTAGAAAAAAATGTGTGTGTGTGTGTGTGTGTGTGTGTGTGTGTGTGTGTGTGTGTGTGTAGAGGGTTCGGGAAGCAGATATAATGCAAATGTAATACATTTGAGGACATTTGGGTGAAGAGTATAAAGGAATTCTTTGTATCATTCTTACAACTTTTCTATGAGTCTGAAATTATGCTAGAAAACAAAAGAATTGGCAGAGTCTCACCAAAGAGGACAGACAGCTTTGCCTTCTGTGACCAGTGCCCTAGGCTACAAGGCAAAAATTTGCAATTTGCTCTTGAGCCTGCAGTGGCAGGATTCCATTCAAGCAAGAATCACTCTGTCTTCAAGCCCTAGCAAGCCTCATGTTGCCGAGCCTAAAGGGTGCTAACAGTCCTCAAGTCCTGTATCGTTCCCCTTTCTGTCCACAGGTATATTCCAGGGACTCAGTACAACAGAGTGTCTGACAATTTCCTGCTCAGCTAAAGAGACACAGAGCCCCAATTTCTCACAAATACCAAGGTCAGATTCTATCCCACTGACCAGCTTCTCCTCAAACAGTGGTCTCTACTGAGAACTCTACTTTTTCTTCCCATTAGTTGAATCCCTTAGTGACACTTTTTGCTGCAAAACAGGCTTCTTAGCCTGTTTCTGTCTATGATCTGCGAAGGCAAAAAATTATAAGCTTTGTGTTTTCTCCGTTGTGAAAAATTATAAACTCTATAGACTCTTTCTTGGCATTTGGTTTATTGTTTCTTTAATCAATACACTATTTTTGAGAATAGTTTTAGGCTCACAGCAAAATTGGGCAGTGAAAAAAAGGACAGAGTTTGCACATGCCCTCCCCACCCCACCCCCCCGGACATACAGCCAACCCCCCCATTCACATCTAGGACCAGTGTGATAACATTTGTTATAAATCAATGAACCAGCATGGACACATCGTTATCACCCAAAGTCCATAGTTTTCATTAGGGTTACCTCTTGGTGTTGTACATTTTATGGGTTTGATAAATGTAAAATCACACGTATCCACTGTTATAGCATCATGCAGAATAGTTTCACTACCCTAAAAATCTCGTGTTCCACTTATTCATCCTTCCGTCCTTGCTTCCAAGTGCCTGACAGCTATTGATCTTTTTACTATCTCTATAGTTTTGCCTTTTCCAGAATGTTATCTGGTTGGAATGATATATAGTATGTAGCCTTTTCAGACTGGCTTCTTTCACTTAGCAATATGCATTTTGGTTTCCTCCATGTCTTTTCATGGCTTGTGAAAATTCATTTCTTTTTATCACTGAATACTATTCCATTATATAGGTATACCAGTTTATCCATTCACCTATTGAAGAACATTTTGGTTGTTTCCAATTTTTGGCAAGTATGAATAATGCTGCTATAATTATGTGCAGGTTTTTGTGCAGGTGTATGTTTTCAGTTCATTTGGGTAGATACCCAGGAGTATAGTTGCTGGATTGGATGATAAGAGTATGTTTAGTTTTCTAAGAAACTGCCAAACTGTCTTTGAAAGTGGTTGTGCCATTTTGCATTCCCACCAACAGTGAATGAGTGTTTCTCTTGTTCCACATCACTGCCAGAATTTGCTATCAGATGTGATGTTGTTTTGGATTTTAGCCATTCAAATGGGAATATAGGGGTATCTCTTTGTTTTAGTTTGCAATTCCTTAATAACAGGTGATGTTGAGCATCTTTGTATTTGCTTATTTGCCATCTGTATATCATCTTTGATGAGATATCTATTCAGATCTGTTGCCTAATTTTGAACTAGGCTGTTCATTTTCTTATTGTTGACTTTTAAGAATTATTTGCATATTTTGAATAACAGTCCTTTATCAGATGTGACTTTCGTAAATATTTTCTCCCTGTCTGTGGCCTCTCTCATTCTCTTGAGGCACTTGGTTTACTCACCGTGTTTATATTTCTGCTTTAGTGCTGACTGGCTAATCTTGCTTACAGCCACAGACTACACACTTAACCAGCAGCCATAGGGTTAAAAAAAAAAAAAGTTTTTTCTAAGATAAAAGTTTATTTATTCTGGTGCTGTGAAAAACAGCATGCTGATCAGTGAGTCAATTTAGAAATCTGAAGTGTGTTCTTTAAGACATTAGATCAAAGATACAAAGAATATAAATCCTAATTTATATTGAAGAGAAAAGCTGCAAATGTCAAAGGTATACCTGTGCTGGATCTTACAATCTTTCCATTTCCTTTCTATCAACATTATTTATAAGTTTCTTTAGTTATTCAGACTTCATAAATTTATTGTTATTAATATCTCTTGCACAATATTACCAACTTCTTCAAGCCTTGCTATCTGATTGTCATTCAAACCAAGTTCTGTAAATCCCAGCTATCTATGTAAGTATTGGGGTTGCCTTTGTAAGTCAGAACAGATTCAGGTTCACTGTCTTTCTCTTTTCCTTTTAATCAAAGGAGTTCTGTCAGTCAGGATACTCTCAGTTATGCTGAGATAATAACGAACCTTAAAACTTAGTAGCTTTTAACAACTAGGCTAAATTCTCACACTACATGTCTTAGTCTGCTTGGGCTGCCATAATAAAATTCCATAGACTGGATGGCTTAAATAACAGAAATTTATCTTCTCACAGTTCTGGAGGCCAGAAATCCAAGATCATGGTGCCAGGCAATTAGGTTTCTGTTGAGAGCTGGCTTGCAGACAGCCACCTTCTTGCTATGTCCTCATGTGTGTGTGTGTCCACAGAGAGAAAGAAAGAAAGCAAGTTCTTAAATGTCTATTCTTAACAGGACACTAATCCTATCAGATTAGTGCCCCACTCTTATGACCTCATTTAACCTTAATTACTTCTAAAAAGTCCCATCTCCAAATACAACCATACAACAATTAGTGATTCAATATATAAATTTGGGGCAACACAGTCTAGTCCATAGCACTACATGGTCAGCTATGGGAGCCATGTCTCCTCATTCTAGCTTCCAGGGTGACAGGTCTGCCAGTATCTTGAATGTTTCCAGTTACTGTGGCAGAGGGAATGAGATCTCTAGAAGATTTCACACTGACAATTAAATGCTCTGGTCCAGAAGTAGAAGTATCTCTCACAACCCATTGGCCAGAACTAGTCACGTGACCCCACCGAATCACGAGGGAGTCAGAGGTGCAATCTTAGTATATTCCCAGAAAGTAGAGAGCAGGAAATATTTGGTGAATAACATTAATGACTGCCATAGGAAAATAAATGGCTACTACTGAAACTGGCAGCCTCTTTGGCTTAAAATTACACATGTGAGATTTATATAGCAGTGCTCAGAGCCTCACTATTCACAACAGCCAAAAGGTGGAAATAACCCAAGTGTCCATCAACAGATGAATGGATAAACAAAATGTGGTACATACATACAACAGAATATTCAGCCTTAAGAAAAATTTAATTCTGAGACACATTACAACATGGATGAACCTTAATGACATTATGCCAAATGAAATAAGCCAGACACAAAAGAACAGATATTGTATGATTCTACATTGGAGTTTTTCTAACAAGGATATTAAAGCAGCCATCATAAAAATGCTTCAATGAACAATTACAAATATGCTTGAAACAAATGAAAAAAATAGAAAGTATCAGCAAAGAAATAGAAGATATATAGAACCAATAAATGGAAATTTTAGACCTGAAAAATACAATAACTGAAATAAAAAACTCAAAGGATGGGCTCAATAGCAGGCGCAGGTGGTTTCACTCGTGTATCAGTCAAGGTTCAACCAGAGAAGCAGAACCACTAGGAGACACATATAATAAGGGATTTGTTTTAGGGATTTACTTTATGCAAGTGGGGAGCCAGTTACACAGTCTATGTGAGGCTATTGTTTCTGTGACTGACTCTGAAACCTGAAGTTCTTAGAGTAGGCAGTCAGGAAGGGAAGATGTGAAATGGGAAGGTAAAAAATAAACTGGAACCTGCAAGGCTGAGCCAGAACTTCTGAGGCTGGATTGATACCTATGTTGGTCTCTCACTGCTTCCCAGTCTCCAACTTTGATAATGGGAGTGCCCCCCCAGGAAAAGCTTTTGCCTTTCATCATGGAGTTGAACATAAATTTCGCCCAGGAATTGGATGAGTTGAAGGAATTTGGCAGGAATTGGAAGAACTGTCGGCATGGGGGCTGCCCCAAGGTGACCAGATGAACCGGCAAATAAATGACAGTGTGCATGAACTGAAATAGTACCTTGTTCCTTGCCATTTCCAATCCTGCTATCTTTTGGGAAAAAAATTCTTGTATCTAAGTGTTATGGTAATATGTCCACAAATTCACTGATGCTCCCCTTTGAAAGATGGGATTTAGGGCCTGCCAGATGGCTCAGTTGGTTAGAGCATGAGCTCTGAACAACAGGGCTGCCGGTTCAATTCCCACATGGGCCAGTGAGCTGCTCCCTCCACGACTAGATTAAAGGACAACTACTTGGAGCTGATGCGCCCTGGAGAAACACACTGTCCCCCAGTATTCCCCAATAAAATTAAAAAAAAAATATGAGTTTTAATTCCTTCCTCTTGAGTATAGACTGGACTTACAGATTCATTTCTAACAGAATATGATGGAAGTGATGGTATGACTTTTGAGACTAGATCATAAAGGACATTACAGCTACCTCCTTGCTCCTTCTGGTAGGTTGCTTACTCTTGGTTACTATTTCTTGAGAATGACCAAATGCTGGTTGCTATGTGACGAGAATTCTTGAACAGTCCTTTGTCAACATGGCTATATATTTAGGCCTCCAGCAAACAGCCTCACGGGTGAGTCATCCAGGAGGGAGATCCTCCAGCACTAGTCAAGCCTTCAGATCCGTGCAGCCCCAGCCAACACTTTGCAGACTCATGAGAGATGCTGAACCAGAACTAACCAGCTAAGATGCTCAGATTCTTAACCTTGTTCTTTGCCTAGAAGCCATTTTTGTCTAATGGAGTGAATCTCAATAAGATTCACAGGAGACTACAAAGTTTTTAATAGAATTATGTGGCAAAAACACCACCAGCTTGGTCTGAAAACGATAGAGATGGTACAAAAACAGGCCTTTGGACCTCCAAAATTCTACTAGCTGGAAGTAGGCTGAGAAAACAGCACAGCTGCAAACACAGGTTGCTTTTCATGGAAAAGGAAGGATGATTCAGCAGATAGAGCCAAAAGCAGAGCAGGCAGAGCCATGGAGGATGTGTGAATTGTCAATAAGCACATGAGATGCCATCTTGGGGAAATGCATTAGGAAAATGCACATCAAAACCACAGTGAGAAACTACTTCACATTTATTAAGAAAGAATTAAAATATGGATAATAACAAATGTTAGCAAGGATGTAGAGATTCGAATCTTCATGCATTACTAATGAGAGTGTAAAATGGTGCACTTGCTTTGTAAAACAGTCTGGAAATTCTTCAAGAAAATTAAACATAGAGTTACCATGTGAGCCAGTATTTCCATTCCTAGTCATATACCCTAGAGAACTGACAACTTTTGTATGAAAACTTGTTCATAGCAACATTATTCATGATAGCCAAAAGGTGGGAACAACAAAAATATCCATCAATTTACAAATAAATAAACAAAATATGGCAAATCCATACAATGAAATATTATTCAGTCATAAAAAGGAATGAAGTACTGAAACATTTTACAATATGAATGAACCTTTCAAACATTATGCTAAGCCAAAGAAGCCAGACACAAAAGGTCACATATCGTATAATTTGATTTATCTGAAATGCCCAGAATAGTGAAAATCCAATGAAACAGAAAGTAGAAAGTAGATTAGTAGTTTTCAGGGGCTTGAGGGAATGGGGAATGATGGGAATGATGTGAACACTCTGGAATTGGATCCTGGTGGTGGTTGCACCACATTGGGAATATACTCAAACCACTGAATTGTATAGTTTAAAATGGTAAATTTTATGGTATGTGAATTATATCCGAAACAAAAAAACAAAAAATCACGGAGACTCACTCCTGGACTGAGTCCTAATCAAGGAAATTTCAACATTTTCCCAGCTGGACTTCAGACTTGCTATGGACCAATGTGTGACTCCTGTGTGTCTCTCATTTCCCCCTTTTTTAAGACGTAATGTCTATAAGGTTATCTTTTGACTGTCCCACCATTGTGTTGATATGCAGGGGATGATCACTTGTCTCTTTAGGTCACAAGTATTCAGATTGAGAGGACTGGTACTTCAGGAATCATAGCCAAAGAGTCTCATCTGCACATGGACTTTAGAGGGTATATTAGTCTTCTCAGGCTGCCATATAAAATACCACAGACGGCGTGGTTTAAACAACAGAAATTTATTTTCTCACAGTTCTGGAGGCTAAAAGTCCAAGATCAAGGTGTAGAGAGGTTTGATTTCTTCTGAGACGTCTTTACTCAATTTGCAGATGGCCACCTTCTCACTGTCTCTTCACATGGTCTTTCTTCTGTGCACACACATCTCTGGTGTCTCTCTGTATTCCTCATCTCCTCTTCTTATAAGGATATCCGTCAGATTGGAGTAGGGTCCATCCTAATGGCGTCATTTTAACCTAATCACTGCTTTAAAGAACCTATCTCCAAATACAGTCACATTCTGGGGTACTAGGGGTTAGGGCTTCAACATGTGAATTTGGGCGGGAGGGGACACAATTTAACCCATAGCAGATGGCTACTGTATTGTAGATTTTTAAAACTTCATATTTTACTGATGCTTCAACATCCCCCAAAACAGGCTGTAAATACCCCACCGGGTGACCGGGTGCAACCAATGTGATAAGGCTGGTTCCTGCCACAGGTTCCCCTTCTTGCCCTCTCTTGACTGTGACCATGTGACATCCAAAGGTACCACCGAAATCCCCTCATGCCTTTCACTTGTGTACTCTACCCTGACCCCAATAAAGGCACTTTCCTATGGGTCCTCACTTTCTTTCAGCTCCACATCTGCTTGGTTGAGCCCACTCCCTCAGCCCTCCACCCACGTGGCCCCCTGCATGACATGCCATGGTTCCCTCTTCTAGGACCTGTGAATACAACAAGTCCTCTATTTGCATATGCTTCTCTGGGTGTCATTTCCACAGCCTTGTTGGAATAACCCTTAAAGACTCCTTAAGGGAACTTACTCCTCAATTTACAACACAGCAAGATTCTGAACTTTCAGCTTATTGATGCCGTTATGGGATGAGACTTTGGGGGGACTTGGGAGAAGTTAGTGTATTGTTCATGTGGGAGAAATGTAAGTAATTTGTAACCAGAGTCAGATGGTGGTAGTTTTAAAATAGATCCATGAATTCTTGATATTCTTCCCTTCCACAGGTGAAGCTTAATGCCCTTCTTTTGAGTGTGTGTGTGGGGGCGGGGGGGAAGGAGGAGGAGGAAGAGAAAGAAGAAAGAAGAAGCACTGAGCCCCTGTCCCCTGTCAGAACACCACGCAAGCAACCAGGCCATGGTGAGAGTTCTATGCTCTATAGTATTGCCCTTCCCCCCACACTTTACCCTCCCCTCAAACTTGACACAAAAGACCTCTTTCTAGGCCTTGCCTTCCCAATGTCCCCTTCTAACAAATAAAATATGACCTGCTTCCAAGAAATAAAATATGGTGGAAGTGACAGTGTACTTCTTCCAAGCCTAAGTCATAAAAGGCCCTGGAGCTTCTTCCTCGTCACTCCCTCTTAGATTGCTCACTCTAGGGGAAGTTAGCTCTGAACACTCAAACAGCCTATGAAGAGGCCCTTGTGGCAAGAAACTGAGGTTTCCTGCCAATGGCCATACAAGTGAATCATATCAGAAGTAGATCCCCCAGCCTCAGTCAAGCCTTCAGAGGACCGCAGCCCCAGCTGACATCTTGACTATAACCTCATGAGAAACCCTGAGCAAGAACCATTCAGCTAAGCTGCTCCCAGATTCCTGACCCCAGAAACTGTGCGATAACAAATATTTATTATTTTAAGCTGCTAAGTTGGGGGTAATTTGTTATCCAGCATAGATAATATACTAGGTCTTTATAAAAAGAGGAAAATTATATGTAGACCAGAAGAGTGGCCTCCTTTATTTATTTATGTTACTTGCCTAGCCTCTGTAGGAATTTGAGTGTATGACTCCTCCAAAATCAGAAAGCCACTTTCTCCAGTTAGATTATGTATCTCTCTAAGACAGAGGTCGTAACACCCCTTTGTTTTGTGCCTCTTCCCCCAGGATGACTAATTCAATAAGTCATCCAAAAAAACTTTGCCAGCTACCACAGGAGAGGAGTATAAGGGGGACAATGAGTAGGGATTTGTGGAACGTCTGTTCTGCCTAATTTTCAAGCCCATGTATAGCATTTGCTTGGAACTGGGTTAGAAATTCCACAACTCTTGGTCAGGTATGGGAAGAATAAAAATCTTAAGAGACTCAAATAGAAATCAGTCATACGAGGTCTGACAATTAAGTTCGCGAATGTGTTGCAATGATGTTACTAACCAGATAGATAGATAGATAGATAGATAGATAGATAGATAGATAGATAGATAGATCGAGCAGAGGGATTATTCATTATGAATTTGTACCAACTGGACAAACAGTTAACCAAGTTTACTATGTGGAAGTGCTGAAAAGGCTGCGTGAAAAGTTAGACGACCTAAACTTTTCACCAACAATCCATGGCCCTTGCATCACGACAATGCACCAGCTCACACCGCACTGTCTGTGAGGGAGTTTTTAGCCAGTAAACAAATAACTGTATTGGAACACCCTCCCTACTCACCTGATCTGGCCCCCAATGACTTCTTTCTTTACCTGAAGATAAAGGAAATATTGAAAGGCAGACATTTTTATGACATTCAGGACATCAAGGGTGATACGACGACAACTCTGATGGCCATTCCAGAAAAGGAGTTCCACAATTGCTTTGAAGGGTAGACTAGGCACTGGTGTTGGTACATAGCTTCCCTAGGGGAGTACTTCGAAGGTGACCGTAGTGACATGTAGGTATGTAGCACTTTTTCTAGGATGAGTTCGCAAACTTAACTGTCCACCTCGTATATAGTAGTTGAACCATATGAAATTGCTAGAACAGCTGTATCATATGGTTCAACCTAATAATACATGTATTTTTAACGTATCCAACCCACTCACAATTTGACCTCTAGCTGCCTGGTTCGTGGCTTCATCTGGAGAGATATTACACGACAAAGATCAGTCATAGATGCTCTCCTGAGAGGCCAGCCTTTCTGTGCAAGATGTCTGAATCCCAATCGTCGTTGCCAACACTGTTCAAGCTGGTCGCTACATGTGTTTGTGAGACTGAGTTTATCCCCAAATTGCAATTTGTCTTTTGTTCTTAAGGCCCAACCCTAATGTATTCCTTTCTTGTCATGTTTTATTCCTGTTATTACAGGATGAAAAACATGGGAGGCTTGGGTGGAGAGCTGTAGCAAACAGACAGTGGGGTTGGTGGTGGTGGAGGTAATGTGGTGGTACTGGTGGTGATGGAGGAGGAGGTGGTGGAGGTGATTGTGGTGGTGGTGATGGTGGAGGAGGTGGTCGTGGAGGAAGTGGTGGAGGTAGAGTTGGAGATGGTGCTGGTAGTATCCAGGCACAGGGCTCTGTGAGTTCTCAGTCACCTGAGCTTGACACAGAGCATGGGACTGCTGCCCAGGGCACAGCATACAGCCATACCGCCCCCGCCCCCCACAGCGCTCTCATTGTTTAACCTGCCTCTTACCCTGGGGCCACTTTGCTCTTGAATTCTTCACTGTGGAATTATTATGTCAACAAATTCATAAGAGATAGCTATCTCCTGATCACTCACCTCTACCTACTAACAAATGTTGAGATGGGATAACCAAGTTTAAAGAGGCTTAGCTCTGGAGAAATCGCCTGTGTACAAGTGTGCTGTAGGAGAGGTTAGGCAGGTGTGAGAACCAAAGGGTGCCAAAAGCCTCCTAGGCAGAAAGAACTGGGAAATAAACTTGTTCTTTCTCCCTTCCTCTCCTTCTTCAAGTTGTCTTGTCTCAACAACTGCCAGCCATGATAATAAACAAGAGGCAGACAATTTATTCCACATCACCCAAACTGTAGGCAAAGCAGGAACACGGAAGAGGAGTGCAAAGCTGGCCTAAAATCCTCCCTTTCTAATTACTTTCAGTGAAGAGGGCCAACCTATTCAAAGAGGAAGAATAAGGAGAGTGATTCAGATAAATGTACCGAACTTGGTGCCAGGTGTTCAGAAAAAGCTTACAGAGATGCCTTCTCTTGCTCAAGATCCAAGACTTCTTCCTGGTTGACCAAGGTGTTTGGGACAATCTTCTCATTCAGAGAGTCTGACCTGGAACTGCTGCTGCAGGACATGATGTCAGAGGGATGGCTCAAAATCAGACTCCAGAAATTTTTGTTGTTGAAGTAGAAGAAGAATGCTGGGAAAGGACAGGGGGATGGAGGAGAGGAAAGTTGGAGAGTGGGAGGAAAGTGCCAAGCAGGGTGAGGCCAGAGCCAAGATAAATCCCTAAGAACCTATCCCTATGGACTGCCAGCCCCCTCTCTCCACATTTTCTTTACCCTAACCCACCTCCTTCCCAGGGCCCTCCAGGCCACTCACCACAGATGACATAGAGGACAAACACCACCCAACCAATGTAATAGCCCCAGCCAATGGGGATTGATAAACTCCCCATTCAATTCAAAGATCCAGATGTTAATAGGAAACAACATGAGGGTGAAAAAGATGAAGGTAACTGAAAGACAGGAAGCGGAGAGGTCATTCCCACTCATATCTCTTAGGGACTCTTCCTCATCTGCTGAGCTCCAGCCACAAAGCACAGCTCCCATCAGCGCACAAAGAGTACACGGATCCAAAGTTTCACGGGAAGAGACCCCTCACCTCCACCTCGCCAGTGAACAGGAAATGATGAAAATCAATTCTCAGTCCACAGCTACCTGTTCTGTTCTACCCCACTCCCAAAGAAAGGAAGTGGGAGAAGTGCCAAGGAAGATGTGGGTCAGGAGAAACTAAGAACCTTTTCCAGAGCTTGGAGGCACCTTCACAGAAGCTCATGATCGTCCCAAGCCAGCCAATTAAGGGCAATCTCTGATGACCAGGCAGGTATGGGAGGTGCAACCAGACGGTGAAGATGAAGCCCAGCCCCAGGGCCAGGCAGAAGGTTATCTTGGCCACCCCAAAGACGGGATGATTTATCCACAGCTTAAAACTGGGAAAAAGGAGAAAACAGGATGAACTGAGGATACACAAAAGACAAAATATAATCAAATGAGCAAATACAAGAAAACGTTTCAGGCCCATTAATAACCAAAGAAATACACATTTGAGATAACAATGAAATATCACTTTCACTTATTAAACAGGCAAAGATTTTTGATATGGAGGCTGTTTGATAATCCTAAGCATATGAAAACAAATACCTCAATAGAAAAATTAGGCAGAGAACTTGAACTGCAATTCTCAAAAGAAGAAATCTAAATATCCAATAAACACATGACGCTCAACACATATTGCAACTTAAATGTGATTTTTTTAATCAATCGAATTAGCAAAGATCAAAACAAAAGTGATAATATCTAGTGTAGGAAAGAATTTAGAAAAAAGAGGTGCTCTCACACACTTCTAGTGGGCAGCATTTCTGGTGAGTGATATGGCACAAAATATTTATATATATATATAAAGTATAAGTTAAAGTATATATAAAGTATATATAAGTATATATATATAAAGTATAAGTTGTTAAGGCCCTTTTACCCAGCAATGCTTCTTTTCAGAATTTATGTTAAGGAAATAATCCAAGATCTGCACCAAAATCTATGTACAGGAATCATCTTTGCAGAGATATTTCTGTGTCCAAGAGGAGCTTTATTAAATAAATTATAGTGTACCCATACATTGGATTATTATGTGTTCATTAAAAATGATGATATGATAGATGATTGTCTCCAAATATAGTGTCTCTAGGAAGAAACGAGAAACTGGGGAGGAAGACTGAAAGCCAAAGGTGAGAAGATCACTTCACTATGTAATCTTCTGTATTTTTTAAATTTTCACTCTGTTCATATATTACCTAATCAAATAAATTTTAAAATAGGTGATGCTATGGAATAATTATTTAATAATATGGGTAAGTGCTCACAACCAAGAGCAACACAGAGCATGTAGAATAATTACAATTCATTAAAAATAATACATATATTCATTAAAAGTAAATATATATCGATTTGTATTTATCTTACGTATATATACACAAAAGACTGGAAGTAAATCTATTTTAATGTCAATTGTGATTATATCTGTGTGAGAAAATTTTAGGTGATTTTTATTTTCTTTTTTAAACTCTCTGCACTTCCCACAATAACTGCAACTTTTTTAAATAAAAAAATTAAATATTTATATATATGTATATATATATGTATATATATATATATATATATATATATATACATATATATATATATATATATATATATATAGTCATTGCAGGCAAAGGTATAAAGAAATAAGCCTTCTCATACATTATTAGTAGAAGTATAAATTGCTATCATACTCTTTGAAAGCAACATGAAAAATATTATTAAGAGCCTTAAAATATTTATACTCTTTTATCCAGTAAACCTACTTTGAGAAATCTATTCCAAAGAAAAAAATTTATAATTAACTAATTTTGTTGCTACTTTCTCCCCAAATCTGAAGTTAGAAATAAGTTTGCTAAAAATAGGAAAGTAAAATAGTCAAGTAAGAGGTGAGAAATCTATTAAGTTGAATACTATAATCACTTATAATAAGGAAAAGTTTATTGTATCTCAAAGATAAATTTTAAAATAATATCAATTAAATAATAATAATTTAAAATATGTAAAATTATTTATGAAGAATGAGTACAACTATGTAACAGTCATTTAAAACTTGTTCAATTTTTTTAAAGCCTGGAAAAAAATTGAGTGTTCAACACATTGCTACTCGTGGCTGTCTTTGAATACCACCATAGAGCAAGTTAGGTGCTGCATGAGTTTTGGAGCGAGACACACCTGAGTTATAATTCTAAACATGCCATTATTAGTTTTATCCATGTGAATTTGCTCATTTTTGTAGATGAAAAGCAGTCAAATAGTGGCCATTTCATGTGGTTCCACATAACAGCTTTAAGACCCCGAGCTTTAATACCCGTATTATTAAGGTATTTAATCTGAGTCTCAATTTTCTCATCTGTAAAATAAGGATAATTACCCCGATTAGGGTTGATTGAAGATTAAATTGAGCAAACAGAATAAGTGTGCAATAAATGATAGCTTTTGTTTCCCCAAATATATTGTAATAAGGGTGTATTATTTTCATAATGGAAGAAAATAGCAGCTGTGTAACTTTTTTTGTGTGTTAATGAGAATGTGGAAATGGTGGGGTGGGGGAGGTGTCCAAAGCTCCGGTTTTCCACAAGATGGAGGGAATGGAGGCCCAAACCTCCAAAGTAAGAGGACAGCAGGATGTAAGATTAAAAAGAATGGGGAATGAAGCAGCTGCAAGAAGCCAGGAAGGAAAGGACAAGGAAACCAGAAGAAGAAACTGAGAACTGGACCAGAAAAGCAAAGCCTGAGGCCAAAGAGAAGAATAGTAGCTGGGACCAGGGCCCAATGGAGAGCATTCTAGGGACTCCTCCCAAAGCTCTGGGTAAGCAAGCCTAGAAGAAGGAAACTCCCACCTCACGGGGGGTCTTCTCCCAGGATAGTCATGAATTATGTGATCAATGAGTGATTCACATGCACTGAATCAGGCCCCTCTCAACATTTTTATAAGTACAGACTTAGCTACGAGCCTTATCAAAAGCCGTGACATTTTCCATTAGGTCAAGCAAATTGATTTGGCCAGGCTGGGGGAGAAAAAAAATGATCCTTGGCAGTCTCAGTGCCAGGGAGCTATCTTGTGGGCCAAAACAGTGGGGATGACCTGAAGGAGGGGACAGGAATACTGGGGTGCAAATGGAGAATCCAAGACAGGCTGGAGGCCTGGAGTGGGATGGGAAAGGGGCTCACCTTTCCCAGTCTCTGAGTTGGAACAGCTCTTGGATTTGCAGATCTGCAGGAGCCCTATGGACATGATGCGGGCCGACATGGAGATTCTGTTGCTAACATTCATGGGCCAGCGCTGGTGGAGGCGGATCTTAGAGAGGTACAACCAATTCTTGGAGAAGACCACGACCAGCAGCCGGATGAAGGCGATCAGGCTGAGCCTGAGGCTAGCACCTGTGCCTTCCACTGGGAACTGTGTGTAATTCTCCATTGCAGGGGCAACAGAGAGCCCCGGTGGTACGCCACAGGCAACAATCTGTTTCTGTTGTGGGTAAAGATGGAGTTCCACACCCTGTCTTGTCTCAGGTTCACCTCCACCCCATTCTCCTTCCCAACCCTCTCCTCCCTTTCCAGGCTTGTGGTGCTCAGGCTTTCTCCTCCTGATCCAGGGAACTCACTCTTAATATCCTCTTTCCCCAGCTTGAACATCCTCTGAATCCCCTTCTATCCTCCACCCCAGCCTCCCCTTCCCTTGCTAGGCTCAGTTGTCCCTCATCTTCTAAATATTTTCGTCAGGCAGAGCAGTTGCCACCATAGGGCCTGGGATCTGGGAAAGAACAACCCACTCAGTAGGACAGGGCCCCTAATTGCCATGGAATATTCCTAGGGGGCAGCCTAGGGGGCAGTCAAATGAGGGAGGGGACCCACACCTTCAGCTCCAACTCCTTCTCAAAGCCCTCCTCCTCAGTTCCCAGCTCAGAACTGCGGCTCTGATGCCTCCCTTGACCTAAGAGCAATGGTCTCTAAGGGTCTCCTTTTCTCTTCCCATTTCCTCTGTCCTAACACCAACCCCAAATGTTCCCTGATGGAGCAGGAGGAGGGAGAAGCAGCTTGTCTCCAGGAGAACATTTGAAAATGTCTTTCAGAGGTGTAATCAGCCTTCTCACTACTTCCCCTAACCCCTTCAACTTCTCTCCCAGTGCTACTCACTTCCGGTCAACAGTTGTCATTCTCTTCCCTCTTCTTTCTTTCTTTTTCCTTCTTTTTTTTTTCAGTACCAAAAAGGGGAGGACATAGAATAAGGACAGGGTATGTGGGTGTCACACAGCCTGAGATTTTTCTAACCTCTCTTTTTAGTTATAGGAAAAGAAATCTGAGTCACCCGTGGCAGCCAACCATAGTGGCTTCCAGACTTCAGTTAGCCCCTGAAATTCTCAGGAGGAGAAAGCCTTTCAAATTTGGAGTGTGAGTTTGAATCCCACCAGAGTTGGTTTCTTTCATGGAGACAGTGATGCATGTGGTTAAGAACACAGGCGTTAGTGTCCAAGAGGCAGAGCTGTGAATAATGGGCCTTCCTCTCAATAGCCGTGTGAACCTGGATGAACCATACAGCTTCTTTATGCCTCAGTTTACTCATCTGTAACACAGGAACAATAATACTCGTCTTAGATTTATTTGGAGTGTTGAATGAGGTAATGAACAAAAAGTATTCATTGGTTTATAGTAAATTCCCAAAAAGTGGTAGTTATTATTGTTAACTTTTCATTTTAATTGTTTTATGCTCTTTTACCAGTAAACAGAGAAGGAGCGAAAACAGAAGTTTTTAGCAGACATCCTTGCATATTAGTGGCTGCAAATGATGGAAAGAAACCTAAATTAATTTAAGCAAAAGGGGAGTTAATCATGAATCCTGAGGTCATGTGTACAGCTGGATCTCAGGAACAGTTGCAATCAGGAATTCGGACACCGGAAGTCCAAAATCATGGTGCTGTCATGGTCAGCATGGTCGGGTGAGGGCCCACTTCCAAGTCACAAACTTTTTACTGTGTCCTCATGTGGGGCTATGGGGCTCTCTGTTGGTTCTCTATTATACAGTCACTAATCCAATTCAAGACGATCTAATCACCTCCAAAGACCCATCTCCTAATACCAGCACCTTGGGGGTTAGTTTTCCAAAACATGAATTTTGGGGGACACAAACATTCAAACCATAGCACTCTGACTCTGGTCTTGCTTCTCCTGGAACATATTGCTCTTCCTCTGCAAACCAACATCCTCTTCTCCTCTGGCCCACACCATGAGAAACGTGGCCCTTATGTCCAGGCTATTCACCGTCGGCCATCAGAGCAGAGACCTCTCAGTCTCAAGTCCAAACACTCTTTGGCCCTGTCAAGGATAAGTGCCATCCCTAGAACAATTAGTCATGGTCAGGGGCACCCAGGTCTGGAGGCTGACCCGTGAACTATTGACAGGTAGGGAATTGGTAGACAAATTCCCTAGCTTCCTCGGCCGTAGGTTGGGATAACTCTGATAAATGTTCTATACCAGGAGGGAGCAGTGCTGGAAGAGGGGGTGCTGGGCCTACTGGGAATGTCATTCATGCAGAGCTAGTGATCATCAGGATTTTGTTTCCTTGCTAAGATCTGTTTTAGTTTTTCCTGGAGTTTCTAAGAGTTTCTAATCATAACAAGCAGTTCTAACAGCAACACAAAACATGGAAGAATCTTGGAAATATAATGTTTCCTGAAAAATGTAACTCCCAGAAGACTACACCATAAATACACCATTTTTATACAGCTCAGAAATAAATACAACTAAGCAAAACATGCTATTATAATTGCATGGATTTTTATTAGGTTGGTGCAAAAGTAATTGCGGTTTTTGCAATTAATTTTAACCTTTTAAACCTCGATGACTTTTTCACCAACCTAATAAAAAAGCTGTGGAATGATAAACACAAAATATAATATAGTGGTTATCTCTCAGTGGAAACGAGAATAGGACAGGGAGGATTACACCGCCACACACACATTATTGGCAGTAGGTTATTGGTTCCCAGTTTGGGTGAATGGTACACGGGTATTATTATATTCATTATATTAGAATCATTTATAACTAACATATTTCATATAATCCTGTGAATGCACCAAATATTGCTTTTCAAAGGAAATTAAAATAGTTCATGAAAGGAAATGTAATCTTAGTGGTTACTAGCTCTGCAATGAAAGATATTTGTAAGTCACAATACATCAGGTAAACACTGCTAATTGAATTTCAACGTTTAGAATCAACAGATGGACAAAGCACGGAAGACTTAACTATAGCTACAAAAGTAAACATAGCTGTTATCAGCCTTAATGTTTCCCAAGTAAAAGCCTAGAAGAGGTAAAATGGAAGGTGGAAAGAGGAGGAGAGCTGAAGGGAAGGGTGGGGGCCCTGACAACAGGCTCTCCACATGAGGTTGTGCAGGATATGCACTGCACAAGAGCACAGAGCTGAGAGGGTGAGAACTGAACCTCAGTCTGCGTTTAGCTTGGCAAGTCATGCCCCATAAAGAGGGCTCTAATGGCCTGGAGGTAGACGCATTTTGTTTTATATTTCATAAAGGTGTTGCTCTCCCCTCCCTCAAGCCAGTTACCCCTACATCTATTGAAAGGGGCTGTCTTTTAACTACAAGGTTAAAGGTACAAAGGTGCCTTATGTGCTAGCAACTGTCCTAGGCAACTATCTTGGAAGGCTGTGTGTATCAGTGAGAATTCTTTGGTTTCAAGGGCAAACCCAAACTACATTAAGTTAGGCTAAAAGGAATGTACTGTGGTGATACTGAGTTAACACAGATTAAAAGAGGAAGCTGAACATCCAGGCCTGAAGCTCAGCAGAAACTAAGGGAACATGGGAAGGTGGATGCCCTGACTGACCTCCTACCAGAACCACATGGACTTGAGGAGGAATAGTTTTCGGAAAGAAAGGAAACCAAGTATTCAAAAACTAATGATAACTTGCTCACACAGGTACAGAGTGCAGCCAGAATGGAGTGCAAGGCTAGGGAGTTCCTGACAAGGAAACTGCCCACTGCTCCATCAGTAAGGACAGGTGCCTGGACATCTCTTATGGGACAATGGCATTTCAATGACTATGGACAAAGCCGACCTGGAGAACGTAGTCTTGGGCTTACACAGGCTTATTGGTCATTTCTTGATTGTCCATGTGGTCTTACTTTGCTGCCTGCATGACACTCAGAAACAGTCTCACCCCAGGCCAGCTCACGCCAGTACACACACCAGTGCGGATCTCCTCCCCTGGCATTGCTAGGATATGTCAATGGCCAGAGTCCACAAGCTACAAGGTTTCCTCTCTTTTGCATCTGTGAAAGTATGCATCCTTCTTTCATATGGGCCTGTCGTTGCTGCTGTTCCTCAAGCTGTAATGTGTATACTGATAACCTGGGCATCTCCTTAAAATGCAGATGCCACACTTGTACCAAGCTCCTCTGTGGTGCCCATGCCTCTGGTTCAATGATCACACACTGAGCAGTGAGGCTGTAGAAGACCTTGGGTCACTGGGCCCTCTCCCTCAGAATGCCTCTTGACCTTCAGGAAAATGATGGGCAGACCAACTTATCGGTGTGTGCGCCACATGCCTGGCTCTGTCTCTGAGGGAAATTCTATAGCCTTTTACATACCAACTGGACAGAAGTGGGAAGAAAAAAAATGCTGCTGAAAACAAAGCAAAAAGTGCCTGCAAAATTAAGAATTTTTGCTCTTTGAGAAACACAGCTAAAAGAATGAAAATACAAGCCAGAGAGTGGGAGAAAATGTTTTCAAATCACGTATCTGATAAAGGGTTTATATCCAGAATACATAAAGAACTCTCAAAACGCAGTAATAAGAAAATAAACCAGCCAGTTTATAAAAGGCCAAAGATTTGAACACTTCACCAAAGAAGATATTCAAGTGCCCAATAAGCATATAAAAAGATACTCAGCACCATTAGTCATTATGGGAACACAAATTAAAACCACGATACCACTACACACCTATTAGAATGGCAAACAAGCAAATAAAATTATTTTTCTGGGGTTTTACGTTGTTTGTTGTGTTTGTCAACTTTTAAAAATAAGTGATTTATTTTTTATCATTCTAGATAAAAACTCACTTTTGTGCCCAATTTTTAATTCATAATTAGTATTCTTTTTCTTAAAAGGACCCCACAAAATCTGAATTCAACCCCAAGCCCTTCGTATACAAGGCAGCTTCAGATTTCCAAGGGTAGACAGAGTGGGAAAAGGCTTCGGAAGTGAAGGGGAGGATGATTCCAGGGCTGGGGACACGGAGGTAAGCAGAAAGGAGAAAATAGAAAATTGGGGGCAAAGAGGAGTGCGATGGGACTCCAGAAGTCAGTGAGTGGGACGTGGAGCAGTTTGAGCTTAAGCACTAAGGCAAGACGGAGCTTCCAGGGACAGACGTGCGCAGAGGACAATGGAAAATGCCAACCCCGCCTCCGATATTCGAGAGCTGAGCCCGGAGCTGAACGAGTTGGGTCCGAAGTCGATCAACCAGCTAGCTGAACGCCGGCCCTGGATCTCACGAATGTCGGGGCGACCTGGAGAGATCGACCGGTCAGTGGGGTAGGAGGAGGGGAGGGGGCGCCCAGCATTCGCCCGCACGGAGGGCGAGTTGGCGCGCAGTTGACTGCTGACACAGAGACTGCGACTCGACGTCGTAAGGATTCCAGCGGGCGGGGGCGAGGGGAGGGGGAGGGCATCTCCAGGCCCTGCCTCGCGTGGGATGCGAGCGCTAAGAACCAGTAGACCCAGCGGGTCCAGAAGACGTGCCAAGGCAGAGATCAGGAAGCCAGACTTGCCCAGTAGGTCTTGGTCCTCCGCCCGCAGAGCGAGGGCGCGGCCGGGCGAGGAGAGGCGGGGCGGGGCCAATCCCCAGGGCAGGAGCAGATGGGGTCAGACCACGCCCCCGACAGTGAGGCGCGTCCAGGTTGAGTAAGAGGGAAACCTCGGAGCGTTGTAGTACCCCATTGCTTGGGTTGATCTGGCCCGAGATGTTCTCCGGCCGCTGGAAGATGGAGGGAGGGTCGGTAGTTTGGAGAGGGCATGCTGGAGGGCAAGGTCGGAGTGGCCTTCGGGGGTTCGGCCAGGCTGGTGGAGGATCTATCGGGAGGCGTGCTCCTGCACTAGATGGTGTGCATGCCTGGTGAACGGGCCAGACCCGAGAACAGGAACCAGCAGATAGCCCGGTGGCTGAAGAGAGAGGCGAGCCCTGCGATATGAAGAAGGGAGGAAAGAGAGACGTTTTTCAGGAATGGACAGAACCAGGCTGAAGGGCTCGGGAAAGGATCAAAGGAAGTGGGCTGGACAGTGTGAGGCTAGGAGAGGGGAGAGAGCTAGTGAGCAGGCTGCGGGGGGGTGGGGGGGAAGGGGGGAGGGGACTCCTCTCATCCACCTGTTGCTTGTGGTCATGATTGCAACCCCTCTCAGCTCACCAGCAATAATGGCCGCAGTGATGTTGTGCCAGAGTGCACAGAAGGGCCAGCACAAAGAGGGGTCAGTGCCCTGTCCTGTCTGCATTATCATTGACTCTCCAGATATGGAGGTCACAAATAGGAGGAGCAGGGCTGAGAGAGGGCACATGGTGGAGAGAGAGAGAGAGAGAGGAGACACTCCCAACCGGCAAAGCTTCCCCACCCTGTCCTATCAGGCACCTCCCCTAGGCCTGAGACACACCTGTGCCACACACCAAAGCCTGTGAAAATAGGAGTTTTTTCCACCTCCCTACCCAGCATGACAGAATGTGAAGGAATGGAGTAAAGGCAGCTCCAGGACTTCCCAAGTGGGTCAGTGAGCCTCTTACTACCTAGGACATTTGTGCTGACCCCTACGACTCCCACCACTATGCTTGGAATGCCAGATAGGTCAGGACTGAGAGACTGCTCCTTCCTTACAAGGAAGTTGCAGAAGGGGACCTAGGGGGGCAGGAAGGGCGAGGAGCAACACAGGATGGAGAGGAGGATGACGCCAGCAGAAAGCAGTACATGGCTATGGCAGAGGTAGATGCCTGGCAGAGGGTGAGCAGGAGAGGCAGGGGGAGAATTCCAAGTCACCTACTGCCACCTGTATCCACTGTACTGCCCCCTTCATTCCCCCTCCTCTATCTTTCTTACCCAGGCCCCATTCCTTCTTCCATTCACTTTCTCCATGCTCACAGTGCTCTCATTCTCCCACGTCCATCCCTTTCCCATATAGCTGTTCTTCACACCCCATAGCCTTCTCCAACAGGTCTGCAGAATGCACACCCCTCCTGGACTGTGCAGACACCCTTGGTCACCCCAAAATGGAAAGAGGCCTCTAAGATAACAGACACATCATAGTCCCCTTTCCTCCGTCTTTTCAGTCTCTTTTGGGACACGTGGCTGTAGTTTATGTGCCTTTATGCCCCCAAAACAACTCTTATCTGATCTTCATCCTCCCATTCTCCCATTGTTAGAACATCTGAAGTGAAGCATGGGGGCTTCTTTAGTGGCGGGGCTAATGTAGGGGGTGAGGAGCTGGAAGAGACCATATATGGGGCATATGCATAGTTTTGTGTGGGCCTCCAGATATCTGTCTGTCTGTCTGTCTCTCTGAGTATCTCAGAGAGGGGAGAACTTGGTGGAGAGGGGCTCCTCCAACCAGGAAACTTGAAGGAGCACGTGCACCTCCCCACAGCCACTACCTTCTCTTCCTGGACTTCAATTCCCTTGTTGCCACCCCTGGAATGCTCGTTGCCCAGATCCTCCCAGGGCTGCTTTCTTTTTGTCATTTGGGTCTCAGCTCAAATGTCACCTCCCCCAGGGTCTTCCCCAAAGCCACACAACCACAGACACACACACACCATTCTGTATCACAGCCATTGATGTATTTTCTTCCTAGCACTCACTGCTGTCTGATTTTATCTTACTTATTAATTTGTTTACAATTGGTAATTGTTCTCTCCACGTGCCCCCCTCCCAAGCCCCCCAGAATGTAGTCTCCTTAAGGGCAAAGCGCTTGTTTTTTTCCATCTCTGTATCTCCAGATCTTAGAACAGTGCCTGGCACATAGAAAGCACACAATAAATAGGTGTAAATTGATTGGATTAAACACAGAGATGCTTGACTGGTCAGGAAAGGACTTTTATTGCTGACTGATAGCCCTTTTTGTCCTGCTTGCTGCATCTTCCTGCGCTGCTGGAGCCCCAGCCATACCTGGCCCTGCCCTGTCTTCTTCCCCAACCTGCAGGAGCCCTCTGCCCCAGCTTCTACAAATCCGCCACCACTGCTGCCTTAGGTCCCTCAGTAGTTATGAGTTGGCTGACACGCTGGGGCTTTGTTCCTAGTCACCAAGCCCAGTTCCCAGCAGAACTGGCCTCTGCTTTTAAAGACTCCCTTTCCAACCAGTCCCACCCCCCTTATGAAGCCACATTTGGAAACCACAGCTTCTTTAAGCATTCAGTCCCCTGAAAAGCCTCAATACAACTCCACCAACATTTACTGAGGGTTTCTCATAAGCCAGATATGTGCTAGGTGAATCTCCAAAGTCATGGACATGCCATACACCAGTGCCTTTCTCCCTCTGAGTCTCCCAGAGTCCCTGCACCTCCTGTGGTTGGCATGGGAGTTTCTGTCCTGGGCAAGTTGTTATGCATGAGCTGAAGGGAAGTTGTGAGGATGCTGCTCAGGGAAAGCCTTGTGCCAGGCCTGGGCTCCACTCGCCAGCAACTGTCTGCTCCGCTCTGTCTCCAGCCTTCAACTCCCTCTGGCATTGTACAAGGGCAATTTCTCATCTGGAAGCAGACACTCTGGATGAGGTTGGGCAGCAAGAGTACTCTCTGTTCTCTGCCCACTGCTTGGTCCAGTGTTTCTGTGAGAAGACCAGGATGAAGGCAAGAAAGGCCAGGAGGCTCACCAGCCAACCCACGATCCACAGCTCCTGTTTCTTCCCCCAAACCTGGGGTCCAGAGCTGGTCTGAGGCCCAAGGCTGAGACGGGGTAACTGATTATTGTACAGTTGGGGATTTGCAGGCAGAGATTTTGGAGGCCAAGCTTTGCGGCAAGAAAGGCCTGTGGGCTTCAGGGGGCCTCGGCGCAAGCTACTGGCCATCTTCAGTCCCTCAGACTCCTCTACCAGGCTGCTTGGCTGCTTCATAATATCGCCCTCCAACTGTCATGGAACCCTGGCCTCCAAGAGACCCCAGAACCCAGCTCTGGCCTCTGGCTGCAAAGCCACACCCAGCACATATTCCTCTGGCACTCAGACCGAGTGTTTTTCTCAGAGAGAATAATAGTTAAAATGGGTGGTGAAGAAAGAAATGGAGGACTCAGTCATCTGGGAGGAGGGCAAGATCACACACACATACCACATTCACCAGAAACATACATATACATATTCACACATGCACACACACACACACACACACACACAGATTCTCTGATAAACACACTCTGAATTCTTCTGGAAGAGAAGAAGTGACTTGAAAGGACACAGGAGGCACATGAGAATGGAATCTAATACTTTCTAGACTCAAAGGGCAGGACGGGTCGTGGCTGTAGAGCCAAGCAGGGTCACTACTGGTCTCTTGGGTCCAGATCACCATCTTCTTTGGATGGGTGGGTCTCTGCTCATCGCTGTTGGCTATTTTAATCCTAAGGCGTTATCTCCAACGCAGGCCTTTTTAACTGCATCAACCTAGCTTCATCTTCCTAGGCTGTGAGCATAGCAGGGATCCTCATTGGCCAGAGGCTCAGCCAGCTCAGCACCCATTAGGTGTCTCTGCACCAAGCCTCTGTCTCCACTGGGCACTCACTCAAGCCATCCTCATTCTCCTTCACTGCCTGAGTTCAGACAGCTCTGTTGTCCTTGGCTGCCTTGTCCTGAAGCTTGGTCTTTGTTAGTTGCCACTAGAGGTAGTGTTTCCACAGAGAGCGAATCCAATGGATAGATGGGCTTTGTCCTCTCCATGGCACACTGCCAGCTGTCCCAACCTGTGCCCCCTCCCCAGCCTGCATTAGGTTTGGGGGGTGCTAGGGGTGCTTGAAGAGGGCCCAACAGCCTCAAGGAGCTTCTGGTGCTGACGAAGGTGCTTTCTCCTTTCATGTTCCCCTGTGACTTCACACACCAGCTGGGCAGGGAAGGCCCCAGGAAGCCCTTTCAGCCAGCCTGGAGAAAGAGAGAGAAGGGCCCAAGTGGGGTCAGGGCAGAGAACAGGTCAGGACGGAAAGGAGGCACCATGGGGTCTAATGCCTGAGTGTCATGGTGAGGGTAGGAATTAAGAAGCCTAGAAAGGCCATTGGAGGTGGAGGTGACAATGGCATCAAAGAAGGTCACTTCTCTGTCAAGCCCTTTAATGTCTGCTCATCTCACTCAGAGTGAGAACCAAAGTCCTTACAGAGACCTACAAGGACCCACATGGTCTGGTCGTTATCTCTATGACCTCATGTACTTCTCTCCCCTCTAGCCACATGTACCCCCTTACCGTTCCTCAAACACACCAGCCACAGGGCCGTTGCACTGACTCTTGCCTCTGACTGGAACACTCTTTTCCCCCAGATGCCGCATGCTTAAATTCCTCACCTCCTTTAAGTCATTGCTCACATGATGCCTCCTCACTAAGTCCACCTTGACCACCAGTTTAAACTAGTAACCCACCCAACTCTGGGACTCCTGACCTCCTTGACTCCGCTCCACTTTTATTTTTCCATAGCACTTATCGCCTTCAGACACACTCTCTATAATTTACTTATTTATCTTGTTTATTCTTTATTGTCTCTCCTCTGCTAGAATATATGCTCCAGCAGCACAGGATTCTCTGTGTGTTTGGTTCACAGTGCCCAGAACGGAGAGCGGCCCCTCATAGGTGCTTAATAAATATTTATTGAATGAATAAATAAAAGAATCTCTCACCTTCAGGGCTTTTGTGCAGGTGCTTGGGGGGAGCCCTGGACTCCAGACCCCGTCCCTCAGTCTTGGCTGGTGCAGAAGGCTCTGAACACAGATCCTGGGAACAGTCTGGTTGGGGTGGGTGAAATTTCAGTGGGATCAAGACTCTTTTTAGCTTCTCCCCCATATTCTCTTTAGACTCACTTTTCCTTTCCTCCTTACACTAGCAGTTACTTACCACAGTCCTCATAGATGGTGTCCGGGGAGCAGGGAAGGGGGCCCGGCGTGGGGAAGGCTCCCAGCCAGCGCTGCATGTCTGATCTGGTGGGGACATAGGGAGGGTCACAGTTGGTCCAGGAGATCTTACTGGGGATTAGGCAGGGGCCACAGAGGAGAGAGGTTGGGAAGGACGGTGGTGAGCTCTGAGGTCAGGTGCAGGTCCCAAAGGAGTTTTCTGAAGGAGGCACAACTCACAGCGACGAAGCTTGGAGTAGCCGGTGGGTAGGGCGGCCCTGGTGGTTGCTGAGAAGGGAGAGGCGGAACGTCGGGGGCCCTGATGGGTCTGGAACCTGCTGGGCCTGGACCAGGGAGCGATGGGCATAGTCCAGAACCTGTAGCCGCTGCCCACTGCCCAGGAAAGAGGAAGTTCAGAGGGAGAGGAGGAGCCCGGCTGGACTCCTCCGCCCGCCCCCGCCTGGGCCCCCATCCTCTCCGGTCCCCGCCTGGGCCCCCATCCTCTCCGGTCCCCGCCTGGGCCCCCATCCTCTCCGGTCCCCGCCTGGGCCCCCATCCTCTCCGGTCCCCGCCTGGGCCCCCATCCTCTCCGGTCCCCCGGGGACCCCCATCCTCTCCGGTCCCCGCCTGGGCCCCCATCCTCTCCGGTCCCCGCCTGGGCCCCCATCCTCTCCGGTCCCCGCCTGGGCCCCCATCCTCTCCGGTCCCCGCCTGGGCCCCCATCCTCTCCGGTCCCCCGGGGGCCCCCATCCTCTCCGGTCCCCGCCTGGGCCCCCATCCTCTCCGGTCCCCGCCTGGGCCCCCATCCTCTCCGGTCCCCCCGGGACCCCCATCCTCTCCGGTCCCCGCCTGGGCCCCCATCCTCTCCGGTCCCCCGGGGACCCCCCCCCTCTCCGGTCCCCGCCTGGGCCCCCATCCTCTCCGGTCCCCGCCTGGACCCCCATCCTCTCCGGTCCCCCGGGGACCCCATCCTCTCCGGTCCCCGCCTGGGCCCCCATCCTCTCCAGTCCCCCGGGGACCCCCATCCTCTCCGGTCCCCGCCTGGGCCCCCATCCTCTCCGGTCCCCCGGGGACCCCCCTCCTCTCCCGTCCCCGCCTGGGCCCCCATCCTCTCCGGTCCCCCGGGGACCCCCATCCTCTCCGGTCCCCGCCTGGGCCCCCATCCTCTCCGGTCCCCGCCTGGGCCCCCACCCTCTCCGGTCCCCCGGGGACCCCCATCCTCTCCGGTCCCCGCCTGGGCCCCCATCCTCTCCGGTCCCCCGGGGACCCCCATCCTCTCCGGTCCCCGCCTGGGCCCCCATCCTCTCCGGTCCCCGCCTGGACCCCCATCCTCTCCGGTCCCCCGGGGACCCCATCCTCTCCGGTCCCCGCCTGGGCCCCCATCCTCTCCGGTCCCCCGGGGACCCCCGTCCTCTCCGGTCCCCGCCTGGGCCCCCATCCTCTCCGGTCCCCCGGGGACCCCCATCCTCTCCGGTCCCCGCCTGGGCCCCCATCCTCTCCGGTCCCCCGGGGACCCCCATCCTCTCCGGTCCCCGCCTGGACCCCCATCCTCTCCGGTCCCCCGGGGACCCCATCCTCTCCGGTCCCCGCCTGGGCCCCCATCCTCTCCGGTCCCCGCCTGGACCCCCATCCTCTCCGGTCCCCCCGGGGACCCCATCCTCTCCGGTCCCCGCCTGGGCCCCCATCCTCTCCGGTCCCCGCCTGGGCCCCCATCCTCTCCGGTCCCCCGGGGACCCCCATCCTCTCCGGTCCCCCGGGGACCCCATCCTCTCCGGTCCCCCGGGGACCCCATCCTCTCCGGTCCCCGCCTGGGCCCCCATCCTCTCCGGTCCCCCGGGGACCCCCATCCTCTCCGGTCCCCGCCTGGGCCCCCATCCTCTCCGGTCCCCGCCTGGACCCCCATCCTCTCCGGTCCCCCGGGGACCCCCTCCTCTCCGGTCCCCGCCGGGGCCCCCATCCTCTCCGGTCCCCCGGGGGCCCCCATCCTCTCCGGTCCCCGCCTGGGCCCCCATCCTCTCCGGTCCCCCGGGGACCCCCATCCTCTCCGGTCCCCGCCTGGGCCCCCATCCTCTCCGGTCCCCCGGGGACCCCCATCCTCTCCGGTCCCCGCCTGGACTCCCATCCTCTCCGGTCCCCCGGGGACCCCATCCTCTCCGGTCCCCGCCTGGGCCCCCATCCTCTCCGGTCCCCCGGGGACCCCCATCCTCTCCGGTCCCCGCCTGGACCCCCATCCTCTCCGGTCCCCCGGGGACCCCATCCTCTCCGGTCCCCCGGGGACCCCCATCCTCTCCGGTCCCCCGGGGACCCCCATCCTCTCCGGTCCCCCGGGGACCCCCATCCTCTCCGGTCCCCACCTCTTAGGCTGAGTGATGAGCAGCAGGTCACTAAAGAGCAGCAGGCAGAGGGGAGTGAAGCGGGGGCGCGAAGTGAAGAGCACGCCCCCCCTCCGGCACCCTAACTCCGTCAGCTCCCCCTGTAACTCCAGGCGTCGAGACCAGGAGACCAGAGGCAGGGCCTGCGAGCAAACAGGGAAGAGGTTCTGGCTTCTTCCCAGCAGCACGCTCATGGGGACAAGGAAGGTGGGGAGTCTGGGCGGAGACTAACCTTGACTTTGTGGAAGCGCAGCCTCTGGGTGAGCCGGATCAGCTCCTCAGTCTGCTTCATCCGCCCCACCTCAGCACTGCAACGCTCAATGATCTGGGTAAGGGGAGCCGAGTCACCCACCCCTACTCCCTTCCACCTCTGCCCTCTCTCCCTTCCCCTCCTCACCTCCCCTGGCCTCAGCATCCCCCCTGCCCACCTTGCTGATAGCACCCAGGGCCTTCTGGGCATTCTCATGGCGGCTGGACCCCTCCTCTGTCTGGTGCAGGATATTCTGAGGAAAAGGAGGAAGGGTGATTGGGCCCCAGCTCTGCAGCCCTGGGATTCAGAGGGGCTGCTGCTCAGAGAACCATTGCCTGGCTTGCAAAAATGCTCAGTTTGGGGTTCACAGGACTGAGAGACCAGCCTCAACTGGCTGAGAGACTTCTCCACTCACGTTACCTCCCTAAGCCTCAGTTTCTCCATCTGTAAAATGAGGACAATACCCTCCTACCCTACCAGTAGTATTGTTGTGAGGATTCAGCAAGGTAATATAGTAAAGAACTTAGCATAGTCCTTGGCACACAGTAAATGCTAAAAAGAGGGTTGCTATTATTTTAATAATTATTAACTACAACTATTAGTACAAACAATACAGCATAGTGGTTAAGAGTGCCTGGATTTAAACTTTTTCTCCATTAATTATTATCTGTATGACCTTGGGCAAGTTATTTAACCTCTCTGTGCCTCAGTGTCCTCATCAATAAAGTAGGGTCAATAATAGTTTCTACCCTCGTACAGTTGTTGGTAAGCTTAAACAGGTGTATAGCGCTTAGAACAATGCCAAGAACAGAGCACTCAATAGCTGTTTAGCTATTAAGATTATGATTATCTTGCCTAGAGTTGGGATGTATAAAGCTGATAAGACATAAAGACGCTGATCGTCTTGTTGGGAACTCTTCACATTGAGATCCTTACACTGAATGACCTGGTTTAGAGAGAAGTTTCTGCTCTGCAATAGAAGACAATTTCTCGGGGAGGACGGGTGGCTCAGTTGGTTAGAGCGCGAGCTCTGGGCAACAGGGCTGCTGGTTCGATTCCCACATGGGGCCAGCGAGCTGCGCCCTCCGCAACTAGAATGAAGTCAACGAGCTGCTGCTGAGCTCCCGGGTGGCTCAGCTGGTTGGAGTGCGGGCTCTCAACCACATGGTTGCCGGTTCCACTCGAAAAGGGATGGTGGGCTGTGCCCCCTGCAACTAACAATGGCAATTGGACCTGGAGCTGAGCTGCGCCCTCCACAACTAAGACTGAAAGGACAACAACTTGACTTGGATGGAGTTGATGAGTCCTGGGAAAAACACACTACTGTTCCCCCAATAAAAAGTCCTGTTCCCCTTCCCCAAAAAAGTCTTTAAAAAAAAGACGATTTCTCAACCTTTTTTTTTTTTTCAGTCACCCTATTATGGAGCCTTTTTCGAAATTTTAATACCACAGATATACTGTATATCTATGTACCACAGCCATTGGGATATTTAAGATTTTTTCACTCCTCAAAGAACGAATTTTTTGCCTCCTTAGGGGTGATATTACCCCCATTGGGGAGGCAAGCAGTGAAAGACTCAGCTGAGGAGACCTCGAAGACCACCCACCACATTCCCCCTGAGACCCAGAGAGAGGAGGAGACTTGCCCAAGGTCACTCAGCCAGTGTCAGAGCCAAGTCTAGAATTCATGTCTCTAGCCAGAGGCTCTTTTCCTGCACTCAGGTATTGGGGTACATTTGAGACATTTGGGTAGCTCCAGGCAGGGCTTGGTGGGTCCTGGATTGAGAGGTCCAGATTGGGAGGTCTGATTTAGGGGAGTCCTGTGTTCATGGTGGGATGGGAATGGTGATAGCTGGGCAAGAGGCCCTATGAGGGTCTCCAGGGGGGTTGGTGGGGCAGAAAAGGCCCCCCCCCCCCCCCCCCCCCCCCCCGCCAGGACAATACCTGCAGCAGCATGCGGAGCCGCGTGATTCGCTGAAAGGGCAGCAGTAGGAAGGAAGGCAGCGGGAGCCGCTCGCACTTGGGGAGGCTCTGCAGCCTACGCAGCTCGGTGGAGAAGCGCACATTTGTGTCCCTACAGAAGCAGACCCAGGCAGCTGGTGTCTCATTCGAGGTCCTGACCCCCCAGCCTGCCCTGGCCTTGACCCCAACCCTGCTCCCCAGCTTCCTCTCATATGTGTGACCTGGGCCCTGCCTCTGGGACACTCACATGAGGCGGCTGTAGGTCTCCTCCTGGTACTGCTGATTCCTCACGTAATCTATATACACCGAGAAAGGCCCCACGGCGTGGGCATGCACCACGTCACACAGGTCACTGATGTGAGGGGAAGAGCGCACACGGGACAGTAATGTCCCTAGAAACCTGAATGAGTGGGGGAACAAGCAATGAAGGGGGGCAGAGTGCCAGGTCTCCTGGGTTCTCGAGGGAAGAGCTGGGCACTAACTGGGCCCATGGAAAGGAGACCCTGGAACAGGGTAAAAACTAAAGGGTGCTCAGCGGCCCAAGGCCTGGCTTGCCAAGAGGATGGGACCCCACTGACCGCTCACTGACTTCTTGAACTCTCTGCACATTGGAGAATAGGGTGTGGTGATCCCGGGGGGTGAGTGTGTCCCGGAGAGCCTGGCTCAGCACAAAGGTGTCAGTCAGCAGCCGCAGGGAGCGCAGGTAGGAGGCCTCAGATGTCACCACCTCAAACAGGCTCTGAGGAAGAAGGAAAGGCAGTAGTGGAAAGCCCAGCTCCCAGCCAGTCCAGGGCCCAGGTCACACTCCGGCCAGACCCCAGGTGTGTCACCTCCTGCATGCGCCTCTCTTGGGGGCTGAGTGTGTCCAGGAGGCCACTGGCTCTCACAACTGGAAGTTCCTGCCACAGAGTGTTGCGAGGTCCAGGGGGCCGGGTGAAGGTGGGACCTTCTCCAGGATTTGTTGGGGAGGGACCCCCATCCTCACTGACCCCCCACAGCTCCTCTGACAGCACGGCTGCTCGGTAGGTCTGGTACAGGGGTTCTGGAGAACAGATGCAGCACATCAGGGAAGTCCAGGGCCCTAGAACCCTTCCCTCTGCTTGCTGGTCACAGCAGGGCCCCCAGGCCCAGAGGCCCTCACCGTCCTGCAGGGGTAGCTCCCAGTTCTGCTCTTTCAGCTCTTCTAGCCCTTCCCCATCCCTGTGGAGAGAAAAAGGAATGGAGCCCCCCCCAGAGCCACCACCATTGCACATCTCCACATGATACTGTGTTTCCCCGAAAATAAGACCTAGCCGGACAATCGACTCTAATGCATCTTTGGAGCAAAAATTAATATAAGACCCAGTCTTTTATTTTATAGTATATTTTATTATATTTTATATAAGACCTAGTATATTATATTATATTATATTATATTATATTATATTATATTATATTATATTATGTTATGTTATGTTATGTTATATTAAAGACCTGGTCTTATAGTAAAATAAGACAGGGTCTTACATTAATTTTTGCTCCAAAAGACGCATTAGAGCTGATTGTCCGGCTAGGTCTTATTTTCGAGGAAACATGGTAAACTTGTATGCAAGGACTCTGGCAGCTCCCCAGACCAAAGCCCAGATTCTTTTTTTATGTGCCTGTTTTATGAGAGGCTCTGAACTAAGTAGGCTCCAACGATTCCTGTTATCTCAACTACTTTGTACCAGAGACTTCCAAGTCTTTATCTCCAGCCCTCTCACGTAGCAACCATTGTCTGGAATGCCCTATTTGGACCTCAGTAAAACTCAACATGATCAAATCCAAACTCATACCTCCCCACCACCCCCAGTTCTGTTTTCCTGTCCTGGTCATTGGCATCACCACACACCCATTCACCCCAGCTAAAAACCCAGGAGAATGAACACCAGTAAGTGTTTGTTGAATAAATGAATGGGCTCAGATCAACTCTTATAATGGTGATGAATCTAAGATCATTAACAAGCCCAGATGACACAGAAGAGATGTTCACGGCTGCCAAATGGATTTGCAGACAATAGTTGCAATAGAAGCTTAATGTGAGATAATTAAAATGGATCACTTCCTAGGGGCCAGCTCTTTACCAACGTCATACCAACAACTCCATGAAGTAGAGTTCACAGATGAGGATGCTGAGACCCAGAAAGTTTAAATGACTTATATTAGGTCACATAGCTGATAAGGGACAGAGCTGGGATTGGAAACCAGGGCTGCTTGTCGCTAGAGCCCCAGCCCTTCTTCACTCCACCTTTGTGAAGGTGGGATTTAGCAGGACCCAAAGGTGAGTTTGCCCTCAGGTAGGAGTTAAGTGTGGGATGTTTGGTACCTGCCCTCTATGGTTGCTGCAGGAGTATTCTGAGGAGCTTCATCCGGACTGTCTCCTGGAAAGAGAATCCAGACTGAAGAGAACAAACCTCCAGGATCCCCATCTCGGGACTCCTGACACCGGACCCAACAGAAACTGTTACTATAAAAACCTACAACACCCATCAGCCCCAGAGCAGCAGCTGGTAGAGGAACAAAAAAAGCTCAGGGTCTGTTGGAGGTTGTGGTTTGTTGGTTTTTAGAATGCTTCATCTCCACCCCTTCCCTTCCCAGCCAAGGGATCCACTCCTCCAGGTCTGTACCTGTTTGGATTCCATCTTCGGAAGGCATATCGAGATCTGACTGTGGGGGATCCCCGGAGATGGTGGCGTCTTGCCTGACCCGACTTGGTTTTGGGGGTTTGAGAGGTGGCAGGAGTTTGCGCTCAGCAGTGGAGCGGTAGGATGTGAGGACCACTGGGGGGTGACTGATGCTGGGAGGGCTGGGGCGGGAGCGGGAGGTTCGCAGTGGGGAGGCTCGGCAGGGAGCCCTGGGACCATCCTCAAAACCCCCCACAGGGACCCATCGGAGCTCCAGGCCAGGTCGGGCAACATGGCAGACACAGGGGCAGCAGGAAGGGCAGGCCAGGGCAGCTTCTGTGTGAGACAAAGTGTCTTAAGGAGAAGACCCTTGGGGCCTGGCCTCACCCTGCCCAGGCTTCCTCCCTCCCCTTAACCTGCCCAGCAGTGGGAACATGGGCCAGCCCCAGGCATCCAGCCCTTCAACACTGACTCTCTTCAAACCCCCAGAAATATGAAAATCCGATTTTCCAAACATGTAATCCATTTTTGAAAAGGTAGCCCCTGAAAGTACTCAGGCTTAAAGCGTTGAAAACAAAAGAAGATGAGCTGGACTGAGCCCACCCTAGCCCCATGACGTGCTTACCTAGAGTGCCGTTCTCCTGAGATCCTCTTCCTGTGAGGACGCCCTGGGTCGTCTCTCCCTCCCCGTTCACATCCACTCCCCCTTGGGGAGCTGGGTCCAGGACGTCTGCAGCCTGAACCCTGCCTTCAGCTCCCCATTCAAACCTGCCAGCCAGTCTCCGCACAGTGCCTAGAGCAGAGGCAGAGCCATCCTGGACAGGGACACGGGGGGCTGTGTGAGGCAGGGGCAGAGGTGTGCGGGGTGACCCAGAGGGTTTAGGGGGAGGGACTGGAGACCTGGGAACAGGTTCTGGGGAGATGGAGCGCCTGGACACTGGACTGGGGGTGCTGGAAGGCGAGTCCGGGGAAGTCTGGGAGTCGAGGCTAGCTTTAGAAGCTGAAGGGGGCAGAAGGGCAGGGGGCTTGAGGGAAGAGGCTGGGGGCTCCCAGAAGAGGGGGGTGCACATTGGGGTTGGTGCATCATTGGAGGCGATGGGAGGTTCTTGTGGAGAGGAGCCATTGTGGGGGGGTCCTGGGGACTGGGTCGCACGGGTTCGAGAAGGGGGACGGGGGCGGATGATCCGAGGGGGCTTCTGGGTAGGGGGTGTTGCTATAGGAAGAGACTGGTCTGACATCTTCCTTTGAGCTCTTCAAAGGAGTGGGGTGCTCTGCTGGAGTCATCCCCTAAGGAAGAAGGAGGGAGAAAGCTTATTTTATACCCCACCACCACTACCCTGCATTGGGTAGACTGAGGATTCTGAGAAGAAATTGTTTGCAAGCAAATCACCCATGATTTGGGAGTCAGGAGGGAAGGCTAGTGCACTTTCTCTTATCATTTCCAGTCTTCTCTCTTCTTGCACCCCTCCTTCATATTTGAGGCCCTTTGACCATCCCAGCAGCCTTTTTTGGCCCTCCTACCCTCCGTTTCTCTAATGTCTTTTGCCTACGGCTGCCACAGTCAGGCCAGAGAAGACAGTGAGGCTGGGGTTAAAGTGCCTGGGTAGAGACCCAAGTTGGGGGGAGAAGGTATAAGAGAACTGGATCAGTAAGGGGAATTTGGCTCGACTGTATCGCCGCTACGTGTATGCCTGATGAGTTGTGTGTTACGTGTATGTAGTGTGTATTGTGGAGGTTTGTGTGTGTGGTTTAAGTGTTTGTGGACACAGTATGTGTGTGCTGTTTCTAGTGCTATAAGAAAGGAGTGTTGTATGGTGTGTTTCAAGAGTGTATTTGTTATATGTTTACTGGGTAGGTATGCAGTGGGAGAGTGGAGTACACAGTGTACTCCACTGTGCGTGGTGTAAGAGGGGTGCGAGGGTTTATGTGTGTTATGTGCTGTCTGTGTGGGAGTGTGTGCAGTGTGTGTGCATCCGTGCACACGCACATCCAAGCCTGGGCTGTGAGGGAAGCATCACTATTTCCCTGCTGCAACGGCCCTCCACCCCCCCATTTCCCAGTTCCTCTCTCCGGACTCTCCCTTTCCGGATTATTTTTAGTCTCCTTT
This sequence comes from Rhinolophus ferrumequinum, assembly GCF_004115265.2. Taxonomy (NCBI): domain Eukaryota; kingdom Metazoa; phylum Chordata; class Mammalia; order Chiroptera; family Rhinolophidae; genus Rhinolophus; species Rhinolophus ferrumequinum. The sequence goes on from NC_046304.1 coordinate 10,717,667, forward strand.
TCCTGCCATGAAGATTCCTGGAGCCTCTGACCCCAAGAGACCAGGCATGGGCTGTCCTGCCCCATCCTCTTATTCCTGCCTGCTCCCCATCCTCCCATCTGGTCACAGAGAGAGAGACCTCAGGGGAAGCCTGGGTTCTGCCAGGATGCCCGGGAGGGTGGTGGGGAGGTTAGACAGAAGGCAAGGACCAGTGGGGCTAAGACACTGGGGGCCTAGGTTTCATTTTCTGTCTCTGGGAATGTGGCTAGTATCCCGAGAAGGCTGCAGGGTCAGGACTGGGAGATGAGGGTGACCCCCAACTCCAGTCAGGAGTCAGCAGGGGAGTCAGACCCCTCCAGGTCCCCAATTGGGTTCTGGAGAAATGATTCGGGGTGGGGGCTTGGGGCTGTAGACTGTGAGTCTTGCAGCTCAATGGCTTCTGTATCCTGGCAGGAAGCCCCTTATCGAGATGACCCAGGCAGTGTCCTCCTCAGCTGGCCGGCTCCTCCCCAGGCTTGCCCCCTCAGGGATCCCACCCTGCCTTCTCAGGTACCTTCATTTACTTCCTTTCCCACCCCCCACTCAGGCGTCTCACAGGGACCCAGGTACTCAGCCCAAGCACTCACCCTTGAGTCCTCTCCACTCTCAGTCACCTCCCAGGGCTGAGTGAGTAGGAGCAGGAAACAGGAATCCGATCCTCCTCCCAACCGGACACCCCCCCCCCAAACCACACCATACTCCACATGCGCACACTGGGGCTCTGGAAGACGATGGACCCCGTGTCCCGGGTTTTAGAGGTTAACAGGGTCTGGGGAAAAGCTGGAACTCGGGTGTGGACAGCGGTCTGTTCTATTTGTGCATGTTCTGTCTGCATTGCTGTGTGGATGGGGGTCACGGGCTGGGGGTGAACAGGGGTGGGGGTGAGGTTGGGGTGGAAACGGCACAGGGCTGGGCTGACAGTAGGACACCTCTGTACCAGCTAAGGGATGGTGTGTGTGTTCTGCCACCAGCTTATCTGACCACCTCTCCCACACCTCACCCAATAGCCTATCCCTTTAGCTTCCAACCTGTCTCCGTGGGTGAGAACTGGCCCACTATTTCATAGCAGGGGCCCCCATCCCCAGGATTCCTCCTCCCTAACTCGACAGTAGCTCCCCCTGAATTTACCTTTATCTTTTTGGAAGCGGTTTCTATTTTCAGCCTGTCCTGACTGCCCCTTGGAGCAAGGAGTGTGGGGCCAGGTCTCCGAGTGTCTGTTCCTGTGTTTCTTGGGCGGCAACTGAGGGCCCAGATTGAGATCTCCACAGAGGAAGCCAGTTTCTCAGCCCCACCCGGCCATTGTGTCAGGCGTGTGTGTGTGTGTGTGTGTGTGTGTGTGTGTGTGTGTGTGTGTGTGTGTTTGTGTGTGTGTGTGTGTGTGTGTGTGTGTGTAGAAAGAGAGAGAAGGAAAAAGGCCCTGGGGTGGGAGTGGAGAGGTGAGAAGGAAGATCTGAGACGTGTCTCCTTCAGGTAGATTTGACTTTGCTGAGCCCCCTACCTACTCAGCATTCTCAGTCCCTGTCTCTCTAGTCCCAGCCTCTGATTTTCCCTGTCCCACGGAGAGGCTTTGATGTTGATTGGCTGGGAGTCAGTATCCGTGGGGGTTGGGGGCAGGGGTCCCTCTCACCTCTAATTGGCTCTATGGTTGAGGAGCTGAGTTCCAAGGCTGGGGGGGTGCGTGTTATAAAAACAACTGAGGGGGTGGAATGAGCCACACCCCAGGCTGGGAAGTAGGGTAGTGGGAGGAAGATTAAAAGGGTAGTTATGAACTCTAGGGCTTTTGCCCATGCCCCGGTGCCTGCCTTTGCCAGACCTTCACACACACACACACACACACACACACACACACACACACACACACACACATACACACACACACCCTCCAAACCAAACACTGGGAAGAAAAGCCAGAAGGCTGAGATAAAAATGTTTTAACCCCTTTTTCTTCAGCGTGAAAGCCAGAGTCCTTACAATGAAGAACAAGATCCTGTACTGTCTTCCCTCTTCCCTAACCTCTCCTCTCCACATACTCCTGCCTCAGGAACTTTGTACCGGCTGTGCCTTCTCCCTGGAAGCCTCCTTCCCAAGACTTCCCATGGAATCAGCTCACCTCTTTTAAGATCTTTTGCTCAAAGATCACCTTCTTGGTGAGGCCTGTCCTGCCACTCTTTAAAATGGCAATCCATAACCTCACACCACGTGCCTGACGTCCCTTTTTTCCCATAGCTATCATTGATTATGACATACCATAGCGTTTATTATTGAATTGACATGTTGATAGTTAATTATCTTTTACATTAGAAAGTAAGCTTCCCGGAAGCAGGATCTTTATCTGTTTTATTCATTGATGTATCCCAAAGTTCTGGAACAGGGTCAAGCATATAATGGTGCTTAATGTTTGATGAATTGAACCTAATTCATCAAATTATTCACACAGGATTGTGTGAATCCTCCCCACAGCACTCCACTCCCCTGACTCTCTTTCCTTACAGACCATTTCCATAATTTTATTGATTCCTCCAGTTTCCTATCACACACACACACACACACACGGACCAGGCACTTAACCTCTCAGCCCTCACCTCTAGATCCTTTTGGGCTTCCTGGGAGAGGAAATCTCTCCAAGAGTGCCTCAGAGACCCTATCAAGAAAGCTAGATACACATGTGTAGCCAAACAAATTCTGTTTAGTATTGTTTTCACCAAAATGGGAACATCTTTAGTAGTTCTGCTACTTACAAAAATGCCATTCAAAAAGATAAAAAGACGGACCCAAAAGTGCTTCTTGTTAGCTACAAACACGAGTGGCACTTGGTACTGCATGAGCATCCCCAGGTCTGAGTGGGGAAGTGGGCAGAGGAGAAACAGGATGGCTTGGGCCGCCCCTGGACCTTTACCTGTCCTCCCTGGCTGGTCTGAGGTTGTTTCCTCTTCTTCTCTCTGTTCCGGACAGACAGAGCCACCTGGAGGTTTTCACCTTTTGGGAGGTAGAAAGATTTCCCCCCACTCCCAAGTCAGGACACCATGTTTTGGGGAATGGAACCTCCCTGTAGCTACACTGAGAATGTTCTAACACTCCTGACAAAAAGGTTCCATTGGGCCCACTGCTCAAAGCAACCACAAAGATAAAAGCCATGACTTTTCAGATCTATACAAATCACCATTTATTTATTTATGCCGCATCTCATTCCAAAAAGAAACTGAACTCTGAAAATCATATCATGTGGTGTACACCAGATTGTTTTTGCATATATTTATTGTACAAATGTTTTTGCAAAGGTACTGAAGGTTTTTGATATAAGGATATACATTCTCCCACCACCCCCACAAAGCAAAAGATTTCTATATTTCCATATTCCAAAGGTGCCATCATAGTTTCAAGTATTCTGCCTTCTTCTCTTAGCATTGCTTTATAACCATTTTTCACATTGCTACATGGTCTTTCTAACTGTACTTTTTCCTGGGATGTAATACTCCATCAACTAGATTTTGCCATCTTGGTAACAACAGTAAAAGTCTTCTAGGTAACTCTCCATCCCCCACCCCACTCCATATGGTTCTAGTGGGATGGTCAAACCTAACAGCCTCCTCCTGGCCACCTGGCCCAGGTTTGGTCAATCACAGTATCCCATTGCTCTGGCCAGACACTGGCCCAGGAATGAGCAAGTCTCCCAAGCCAGAACAGCCTCCTGACCTGGGCTTCTGGGAAAGAACAGTTATCTCTTTCTTCTAAGATCACAAAGCAGGAATAATGTAAGTCTGGAGCAATCTGTATCTTAGCCTTTCTCCCTCTACAATGGAGGAAACTAGTCAATAGTGGGAGAAAATGAGCCCCAAACCTGAGGGAAGCTGAGCCAAGAGATAGAGAGGGCCTGACAACATCATTTGAGCCCCTTGGACTGCCTGGGTGTTCCTGAGCCACTGAATTCCCTTTTGTGCTTAAGCTAGTTTGAGCTGGGTTTGTCACTTATTGCTTATAGAACCTTGACCATTATAATTCATTCCCTAGTGCAGGATATTTGGGTAGCTTCTAGTTTTTGCTATTACAATTAATGCTGCAGTAAACATCTTTGTGCAAAACAAAATACTTTCAATTTGAAATATGGTTAACAAAATCATCCTAGAAGCTTCAATGGGTTGGTTTTGATTTTGTTTGAAGATTCTTTTCTGGAAGGATAGAAGAGTCCTCAGGTCTTTCTTTCTCGTCTTTTTACCTCCATATCAGGTGGCCTTGACCCTTCTTCAGTTTTCCTTATATCACTCACCTTGTTGTCAGGAAAGGATTCATGGAGGAGAGGTACTTAGAGTGGTACAGGAGGTCTAAGGTGGGACTAGAAAAGTACATCACTAGTAAGTATTCAGGTGCTGCTGCTGCTGCTGTTGCTTCTGCTCCAGGGACCACACTTTGAGAACTACTGGTGTAAACTCAAGGATTAAAATAATGAGGAACTCTAATCACACCCAGGAGGTGGAGGCATTTGGGGAACACTCCTTGGAAATTTTCTGGGGACCCTACCCTCTACCCCTCCTCCCTCATCCTAAAGCTCAATGACTTAGCAGCACACTGGTGAGATAGACATGACTGAAAGTCAACATGTATCCAAGAACTCCCAATGTAGTGAAGGACTCAAAGAGTTAACAACTATAATCAAAATGAAAAAATGTGGGTAAATGCTTGAGGAGCAAAGCAGGATGAAGTGGCTTGAACGTGGAGAATTTGAAAAGCTTCAAGGGTCTGAAGAACAAAGCTCAAAGTAAGGGAAAATTTGGAGATCACCAAAAGAAGGGGGCAACGACATTCAAATCCAGCGGTGGGAACAGAACACACAAGGGAACCAGAGGGTCTAATGGCTCTTGACTTTTCAGGAAATCTGAAAACTGAACACCAGGTGGAAGTCCAACAGTTTCACTCAGGTATGTGCAATAGATAATTATTACAATTTTATAAAGGAGACTCTGAAATGTTAAGTAACTTGCCCAAGGCCATCCAGCTGGTAAACATAAAGAACCAAACTGGAACTCAGAATGTTACCGGAGAATGTTACCTTCTTGGCACAACGTCAAGCTTCTTGGCTCTCCAGCAAAGAACTGAATGAGATACAGAAATAAAGTAGTGAAAGAGTACTTTGTTGGAAGAGATAGTACACTTCAAAGAAATTTAATAGGACCAGAGCAGTAGAGAATGACTCATGGGCCCTGACTAATGAGGCCTTGGTGGTTTTTATCTTTTTCTCTCAAATGGGCTGTTCCTTTTCCGCGTGGGACCACCTGATTGACACCTGTGATTGACAAGAGGCTATTACCTCATCTTTTTTAAACTGTGCAGGTGTGAGTGGCTGGTTTGATCTAGTTGGGTATCTTGTACCCATTTGTTTACAATGGAAAGGGGAAGTTTTGGACAGAGAGGGGAGGGTCTTTTAGGTGGTTGAATATTATGGGTTATGCAGAAATGCAGAGACCTGATGCCTATTTCTAACTGCCTGCCTTCTTTTTACCTTGAGAGACATGATCCCCGTAAAATGTCTATGGGAAGTTGAAGGACAGGAATTCTGTTCTTCTGTATCTGTTTCCTGCTGGGCAGGGGCGTAGAGCTGTCCCTACCTATTGGGGGATTCACGGAACTCTCGCCCTATCTGGCTTCCGATGAGAGGAAGGGGTCTTGGGATCTGCCTGGAAGACCGTGTTGGCTTCTTTGGTTGGGACTGGCAATCTTGCTGGGGTACCCTCTGCATCCCCAAGGCCTCTGACTGAGGAAAAATAGATTTTAATTAATAAATCTATTAGCGCTATAGAGCCTGTGGCCATTCAACCAGTCCTTTAGGTGGGGTCAATTGTCCCAGAGCTGGGCCCAGAATGGGTTGGAAAGAACACTAAGCTTCAATGATTACAATCAACAAGTATACTGGCCTGGGGGAATGTTAAAACCTATTTGGTTTCTGGGATGGAATCATCCAAGAGTTAGGTCCGGAATGGCTTGGGGGATGTTGGGAAGTCACAGGCTTTTTAGCTATCTGAGGCAGGGGTGAGAAACTTCTTGTGATTCAGGCTAGGAGTAATCTTTAGGATTCAGAAACTGATTAGAAGCATAACCAAAGCCCTGAGCTAAGGAGTTAAGAAACTAGGGAAAAGGAGACTTAAAATTTCTATTGTGAGGGAGGCTTAAAACTTTTGTAGTGAGGAACTCTCCCATATCAAGAAGGCCCTCCGAGTCTAAGTCTGGTGGCTGCCTCATACACAGGTGAGCTTTCTACCTCCTTCTCCAACCCCAGATGACATCCCCTATCCTCCTGCTTTTTCTCTCCAACCCTTTTCCTCAACCCCTTCCCACCTAGCTTCCCTAGTCTCTTTTATCAGAACTTCTTCCGTGATTAACCATTATCCGACTCATGAGCAAGGGCAGGAGTTTATAATCTCAGGATCTCTCCCACCACTTACTGGCCCTGTATAACCTAAGCCCACGTATCTAAATCGCTGTCTCGCTGTGGCCGGCCTTCACCTCTATCTGGGTTGCTGAGGATCAAAAGAGCGTAGAGATGAGACTACGCTTCCTTGTCCTCCAGCAGGAACTCCCGTCCCTGCGCCACTCCGCGCCCGCAGCCAGCCACACCCGGACGCTAGAACCTACATAAACTTTATTCAGCCTTTGGAGAGCTGTTCTGTCTAGCAAATGCGTCACACCTGCCCCGCGGGCAGAGCCGCACCTTTCAAGCTCTCCAGGCGCCTAAACCCTGCAGAGTGGACCGACAATTGGGCAGTCCCTCCCAGTGATGACCCTGGATAGAAGGCGAAGGAGGGAGGAGCCCGCAAGAGGAACACCCCCGAAAACCCCAGTGGTGGACAGCTGCCTTCGCGTTTGGCCTGTGAGCCCGTCCAGCAAACTAGGGTCGAACCTCTCCTCCCAGCCATGATAAAACCTCCACTCGCCGCTCGGAGAGATCCGAGGCCATGCGTTCCTGGCCCTGGCCCTGGCCCTGGCGCCCGAGCAGAAAGGGTTAATTCCAACTGCCTCTAAGCCGGTTCCGGGGGGTCAGGTCTCCGGGAACGCCTCCCATTGGCCTTGGAATCCTCTCGGCGCTGATTGGCTGAGGCTCTTGGCTACGGCTCTCCAAGGCTCCCCATTGGGCGCCGCGCACCGGTGACTGGAGTGTGGCGGCTGGTCCTCCCGAGGATACCCCGCGGGAAGCTGCTGCGGGTTACCGCAGCTGTTTGGGAACGTTCATTCCTGGCCAGAGTCCCAACTTACTTCCCGGATCCAGATCTCGTTGCTATCTCGAGGAGGCCCCCGGATCTTCTCCCGGATCCTTTCCCTCCGTAACCTGCTGGTTTTCTTTTTCCTTCCTCCCCGCTCCCATCTCCTAGCTTCGTCTCCCTCCCCTACTTCGGGCCCCCAGTAGCCTGCTATTCTCAGCATTCCACCTGCTGTCCGCCTGGCTGCTGTCTCTCCTTGACCTCAGCTCCTTTCACCAATAGGGCCCTATCATAACTTTCTTACCAGACTCTCCTAAACTCTCTTCTCTTTGCCAGCTCCTGACTCCTAAATTCCTTTGACCTTTTGACATTTGACCCTGACACTGTTGACTCCCGAACTTACATTCCTACCTCCTGCAGCTTGGATTGCTGAAACTGAGGTCTACCCTGATTTCTGACCCGTTTCTGAAGCTCATTTTGACTTTCTTACTCCTGGGCCAGTTCTTGCGACTGCTACCCCACCATGGACTTCTTGATGAGCGGCCTGGCAGCCTGTGGAGCCTGTTTGTTCACCAACCCCCTGGAGGTGGTGAAGACCAGGATGCAGTTGCAGGGAGAACTACAGTCCCCTGGCACCTACCAGCGACACTACCGGAACGTCTTCCATGCCTTCATCACGATTGCCAAGGTAGACGGCCTGGCTGCCTTGCAGAAGGGCCTGGCCCCTGCCCTCCTATACCAGTTCCTGATGAATGGCATCCGGCTGGGCACCTACGGGCTGGCTGAGGCTGGAGGCTACCTGAACACAGCAGAAGGCACCCTCAGCCTTTCCCGCAGCGCAGCAGCTGGGGCCCTGGCTGGGGTCATGGGAGCCTACTTGGGGAGCCCTATCTACATGGTGAGAAGAAGGATCTTGCCTGGGGCCTTAAGGTAGACCCTTGGTGTAGGGTTGGGGCGGCGTGGGGGGGCCTGGGCCTTCATAGCCTGATACTCATGTTGGAAGTGGATTTGTGTAGGGGAGCGTGAGGAATTTGAATAACATACCTCAGTAAGTATAGGGACCAGGGAAAGTCCTGGGCAGCACAGAATTATCGTCTCACAGTTTGCCCCTTTGAGTTATTTGGTATAGGTGAAGGATCCAGAGCCTGAGGCCCAGAAAGGTGTAGTGACCAGCTCAAGGTCACACAGCTGCTTATTGATAGGACTAGGCCCTGCTTAGTGCTCTTCCTGGAAAGACACTAAGAGGCAGTGAGTTCTGTAGAGGATGACAGTCTGGCCTAACTCCTAGGGTATGAGATTCAGGGACAGTAACCTCTCCAAAGTCAGCTGGATACATGCCCCCATGAAGCTTGGGGACCAGAGAGTATTCCCCAGAATCTGATGGGGATCCTGGTCGTGCTGGTGGCTGGAGATCCATTCTGGGAATGGGAGCTGGCATGAAAGGCTGGACACCCAGGTCTTGCCTAATGTAAACAGTCATAGGTAATGATGCCATTCTCCAACCTCTCTATCCCCCATCCCTACCCACAAGGAAAGGAGGATGTAGAGGGAGTGGAGAGTCTTTCAGTGCTAGGAGATCAATCCCCTGGGACTGAAGCCAAGGGACACAGAGTCTCAAATTGGTCACAAGGGACCGATTTGTGAAGTGGGAACAATAATTATCAGATTAAAAGGCTATTCATTGCTGAACACCCTAGAGGAAGTGTGAGGGGGTCAGACATTTGGGTCTCTGAGATGGGAGGATGGCCACTGGGCCATAGGCTGTGATATTCTTTCATCCCCAGGTGAAGACACACCTACAGGCACAAGCAGCCTCTGAAATTGCCGTAGGGCACCAGTATAAGCATCGGGTAAGGTGTTTCCAACACTGCTAGATGGAGTCCCTGCCCATTCTCTCCCATTTGCCCCCAGCTTTCTGCCTACACCCAACAGCTCCAACCTAGACATGGCTCTGCCCAGCCCATCAATTCAGTCCCACTTTGCCCCTGAAGTCCACCAAGACCCTCTTTCCCACAAGTTCCCCGCTTCCTCTAGTCTTCTGCACCTGTTTCTCCCACCCTGTTCTCCTAACCTACTAATGTCTTCACTTCCATGCACCCTGACCCTGTTCTGGGATGGTGAGGGAGGGAACAATGGGGCGGTAGACAACTGAGGGGCCACATTCTGGCACTAAGTCCACATAGAACTGGTTGTCTAAACATCGGATGCCTGTGAAGGACCCGTCCTTGACAGTGTTAGGAGATGGCAGCACCTCATGCCAGGGTGACTGAACCCCACTCCCATGGTCTTCCCCCAACCAGGGCATGTTTCAGGCTCTAACCGAGATTGGCCAGAAACATGGTCTTGTGGGGTTGTGGCGCGGGGCCATGGGCGGCCTGCCCCGAGTTGTCATCGGTTCTTCCACCCAGCTGTGCACCTTCTCATCCACCAAGGACCTCCTGACCCAGTGGGAGGTACTGCCCGGGAAAGGGGTGGGGCCACCTTGGGAATGTGGGCAGGGGGAGTACAAGCTGAAGTGGGCGCTATAGGGGTCAGTGTCAATGTTCAATGTGAGGGAGAGGCAGGAGGGCTTGGAGGTGACCCTCGCTACACCCTTCCCACAGCTCTCTTGTCACTTTTTCCCAGAAGGTCTACCTGAGTCCTTCAGTGTTATCACACTGTCTTATAACTAGTGGACTGGAAGCTCTCTGAGTTACCAGCTCTCTCATGTGTCCTCAGAGAAGGGCCTGTCCTTTCCTCAGGGTTGAATGATTGGCTGATTGACAAAGCTATTCCTCTTTCCCTCCATTAGATATTTCCTCCCCAGAGCTGGAAGGGGGCTCTGACAGCCGCCATGGTGAGTGGCATTGTGGTGGTCCTGGCCATGACACCCTTTGATGTGGTTAGCACAAGGCTCTACAACCAGCCCACAGATGTTCAGGGCAAGGTAAGGGAGTGCCCTGGGTATGGGCACGCAGCGAAAGTTGTCGTAGAGGAAAGCAGATTGCTGGTGCAGGTGGGACAGGCTAAACGGCAGCCTAAAGAGGTGATAAACTTCTTCCCTATGCTTTCTCGCCCTCTCCAACCTACTCTCAGGGTCTCATGTACCGGGGGATACTGGACGCTTTGCTGCAGACTGCTCGGACAGAGGGCATTTTTGGCATGTACAAGGGTATAGGAGCCTCCTACTTCCGCCTTGGCCCCCACACCATCCTCTCCCTCTTCTTCTGGGACCAGCTGCGCATCCTCTACTACACATACTCCAAATAACGACATCCACTCTTCCACAACCCACCAAATCAGCACTCTTTGGACACTCCTGCCTCCATTACTATGTCCTGGTGACTTCTGACCATGTGACCTTTCATCCGTCAGAAGGGGACAGCTAATCCCACTCCACATCTGTTTTCTCAGGGTTGAATCACTACAAGGGATAGTTTCCCTCCCTTCCTTGGGTGTCACTTTGAACCTTCTCCACTTGTCCCCCTGTACATTTCACACTCCTCCCTCAGGGCTGAACCAGTCACTCCAAAGTATATTTCCTCCCTTTCTCCACTGCCAGCCTTGGGTCCCTTCTGATCCCATGAGCAACTTTAAACTCCCTCCTCGAAGATCAAAGGGAATTGGGGGACCCGGGTGTCCTGTTAGATTCAAAGGCACAGAGATTATATTGGTTATAAAGCAAGTTTATTTCTACAGAGAGGTGTCTTATGTTTATGCACAGGGAAGGAATTTGGGAAATATATCCAACCCTTTGTTCCCCTTGCAGAACGGGGTCCCCAAGTCTTCAGCAGCATCTCATGCAGCGTTTCAGCATCTTTACTGGGGGCCAAAGATATTGGGATCGTGAAGAGTCAGACTGGTCACCAGCTGTTGAAAGTCACCCAGGCTCCAGGGTGGAAGTGACAGATTGTCAGGGCCAAGAGATAACCTGTTGTCAGGGCTTGGGGGTGGGGGAACAGATGAAGAAGAGACAACATTATCCAGGCCTCAGGTTTGGAAGTTCCCACTTCCTGTTCCCTGGAGGACCTGAATATGTGTGAGCCCAAACCTCTGGCCAACTCCCACTTCCTTGAGGACCCCACCAGCCAGTCTCCCTGCTCTGCCCCTCCCAACCTATTCTGGTCACCCTAGTCATGAGCTATGTGCCCTTTGTGTTCTCCTTACGGTGGCTGATTGAAGGTGAGCAGGAGATCAGTCTGGTACTGGGGTAGCCGCAGCAAGGCCTGGTGCAGAGTCACATCCTTTGCTACCTGAAGGATCAGAGTCGGGATGCTTACCTAATCCTCTAGGGCCACCCCCTTTACTCCTCCAGGACATCTCACACTCCACAGCCCTTACCTGCTGGTTCTCTTTAGCTACCTGCTGCTTGCCAGAGAGAACCCAGGCTTCTTCACAGCAGCACCTCAAGGCCAGGTTCTCCAAAGGGATGGGTTGCACAGCCTCTACTTGCACAGCCCTAGCCTCCTGCACCCCGCCAACGTCCTCAAAGTGATACCTGGAGTTGGAAAAGCAGGGTCTGGACTGGTGTATCTCACTGCCCCTCCCACCCCAAGCATCTGGCAGTCTAAGCTTCTGGTGATAGATATGGTGTGGCCTTTGGCATTATTGCCGTGATTAACCGTTCAGCCGTAGGCCCCGCCCACTTAGGATCCGGCCCTCCCATTGGCCAGCCATGGGCCTGCCTTCCTCACCGCGCAGCTGCTTCTCCAACAACGTGGGCCTGCAGCTCTAGAAGTTCCACGATCAGGCTCTGGTCTGTCATGCGATGGCAGAAAACTTCTTGATTGTCCGGGACCGGTCGGAGGTCGCTGGGGAGAGGCGAGGCAGAACCTGGTTGACCCCCGCTTCGTTCCGCAACCCACCCGATTGGCCTCCATCGGCGCCCGAGCGTTCTCACCTTATGTCAATGGCCCCCGGAGGGAGAGTGGCGGAGAAGGCGCCCCCGAACAGTGGATAGTCTCGTGTGGGCTCCATGGGCCTGAGACTAGGGTATGGGCATTAGAGAGATTTAAAAGAAACCTAAATGGGGCCACGTGGCATCGCCTCCCAGCCTTTCGCTACAGCCACCGGCACCGCCGGTCTTAGCTCCTGGCCCTTTAAGATTTGGCCCCGCCCAACGATCGCGCTGGCCAATCGGCGCCTGTGCTTTCGGCCGCTGTCCAGCGGCGCTGCTCCCGGATGCCAAGCTCTTAGGAGGGCGAGGGGCGGGGTCTCCGGGTCCGCTGAGAGCGAAAACCTCGGTTTAGGACTTGTGACGTTTTTGGGGTCACTAACACGCGCCCGCCAGTCTCCTTTTAAATTGGTCACATGTTCTAAGAATGTCGCCTGAGATCCACCTTAGGGGTCGTTGCTCGTCGAAGGGACCGACCTCCAGGTGGGGTCGCTGAGTCGGGGGAATAGTTTCAGGCTCTTCCAGCTCCCTCCCCCGGGCCTCCTGACGTTGAATGAGCTGCCAGTCAGGCCGCTAAGTCCCGGATCGGATGATGGGAATTCAGGGAACAATGGGGCCAGGTTAGGATTCAGGCTTCACAACTTCCTGAAAGCGAGACCTAACCCCGGGGATTATATATCTAATACTTCTCAAATCTTCGCCTTGAGAACGCCGTGAGGGAATGGAGTCGGGGGTGGGAGGTGGGGACCTTACCGCCCCAAACACACCTGGAGGAAAGCACGGATTAAACCCTCTATTGTTTTTCTTTTATAGATTTTTAGAGTATGCTTAAAGTTTCTGCTTAATTATATCCTCTCAGCTAATTTCTCAATTCATCTTTGATCCCCAACATCTGGCAGAATATTTAGAGCATAATAGACCCATTATGTATTGAGTGATTGAATAAACCCAATAGTGTGAATAGTGGAACCCAGGAGACCACCCATGCCCTCGGGTTCTAGATGTCACCTACTTCCCAGCCAAGAACATGTTTCTTCTGCCCTGCTCCCAGACATGGGCAAGAGGATTCTCATCCTGAGGCCATCCCACGCAGTGCGTTCCAAGTGCTGACCATACCTCTGGACCATAATAATTTTGTAACACGGGTCAGGGGCACAATTTTTTTGGTCTCTTACCTTGCCAGTCCCCGTATGAAGGGCTGGAGGTACAATGGCAATTAGGACACAACCCCTACCTCACCAGAGATATACTAGGAACCTTGGAGTACACTTTGTGTCTTAAAGGTTGACTCAGAATTCACCAGGGTATCCTACGGGTGTTTTAGCCAGGGGAAACATCAGGCGCAAAGACTTGGAGATGAAAGGGTGTTTGGGGGAATACAAGTACAGAGTCTGCCGGATTTACCATGGTCCAACTTAAAGATTTTTCTATTGTCTTTACAATGGTGTGAAAGCCATATGCATTTAGTAGAAACCATACTTCGAATTTTGAATTTTGATCATTTGCTAGGCTAAGCGATATGTGGTATGATACTCTACAGTGTATTCATTGTGTTACATGATTTTGTCCAGCTGTAGGATAACGTAAGTGTTCTGAGCACGTTTAAGGTAGGCTAGTCTAAGTTATGTTGTTCAGTAAGTTAGGAGTATTAAATGCATTTTTGACTTATTATGTTTTCAATTCATAATGGGTTTATGTGTCATAACCCCATTGTAAGTCAAGGAGCATCTGTTTATCACTTTGGGAAGGGTGTGGTGGGGAATAGGATTCAGGAACTGTGAACACTGAGGCAGCAGAGGTGGCCATGGCAAGGTTTTTATTTTTATTTTTTCATGGCAGGGTTTTCATAGAGCATACTAAGAAGCTTGGACGCATCACTTCTGATGGCTAGCATTAGACTTCTCTCAGCCTTATTTCTAAAACATTGTTAGGATTAAAGGATGTATGGATGTAGCTGAATCTGAATCTGTTTCTGGGCAAAGAGAGTGGACTATGTTTGATCCAGAAGAAATTCTAGAGAGGAGGGGAGTATTATAGACTCCAAAGAGAGAGAAGAAGCCCAGACATAAGGAACCAAGACAGCCAGGTCAGAGAGGTCTACCCCATGCTGCCTCTTTCAGATGGGGAATGACAGACTTCTCTGTCCCTCCCTCCCCATTTCTTCTGACCCACCATCTGTCCCTGCTCTTCACCTGGGGCAATACCAGCTCTGGCTGCTTTGTGAGCAATGAAGCAGCTAGGGAACCCTTGGGACCTGCAAGGATGTAGAAGTTAACAGGGCCCTGGCACTGGGCACAAGGGGTGGGGGCCTATTCATGGACCAGAAGGAGGTCACACTAGATTATGGAGACTATGGAGACAGCCCCCCAACTTCCTCATTTGGGTCTCTGGCATGCCGGATGTCATGCTCTGCTATGAGTGTTGTACAGCTGGGGACTCCTGGCCCTCCACAATTCTTGAGCTCTTGGGGCATATGTTAGGTAGGCTCTTCCAGGTGGTAGGAAGCAGAACTCCGTGAAATGACAGCGGTGCAGGGCCAGGCCTCCTCTGGGGAGTAGAGTTGAAGGCCACCCTAATGTGGCAAATTCCCACTCTTGATTCCACTTCCCTCTCTCTCACCCTTCACCTCTCTCTTTGTATCTGTCCCTTCTTCTGGATCTCCCTCTGTCCCCTGTGTGTTCAAATTCAAATTCTCAAAGAGACAGGATCTAAGTGGGTTGATTAGTTGACATTCAATCTGAAAGTACCTATTTGGCTAGCTCTCCTGCTTGGCCACTTCCCAGATATGAGTGAGATCTTTGGCCAGCTGGCTGTGGCTAGGCAGATGGGTATCACTTTTCTCAGGAAGGTAGGAGGGTATGTGCAGCTCTCAGCTCACTGATTGAAGTAGGCCTGCAACTGATTGACTGTACTTTTGGGAAGTGCCCTGACCCAGTGCCCTGCATGTAGTTGATGCAGTTGTTTGCTTTGGGGACAGGTGTCCCAGGGTCCCTCCCCCTTTGAAGGAACCAAGAGGTGGACCTCCTGGACTCAGACCAGAGAGATGACTCAACACCCAAAGTCAAGCATCCCTTTGGGAAGAGTTAGAGCAACATGTATTTTTTATTAAGCAGGAGTTTTAAACATATTTTTTTCTTCTATTCTCCCCCTTGGCAGTTTGGTGAAGCCTCTGAACCCCTACTCAGGAAAAAGTTTTTAAATTCATAAAATAAAATATATAGGAATACAAAGGAAACAAAAAAATGTTTAAATACAATTATCAAAATAAAAAACCCAGATTTTTGATGTAGTAAAAATGTGCTACTTTATTATTACATTAACAAGATCTAACAGTGGGTCTAATAAGTGTAATGTCAAACTAGTGATGCATATAAATCATAGCTCAACAGATCTGCAACAACTCCCACCCGAGGGAGAATATCTGTGATTGCTATTGTAACAGTCTCTAGTACTGTGGATACTGTTGTGTTTTGTTATCTACAATCGCAATGAAAGGAAATGCTAAATTTCAGTTAAGATGTCATTGAGAATAAATGTAATTTTTCTCCATCCAAGTTAATTGACTCAAGCTTAAGAAACTAGGCTCTGAAGTATATGCCCTAGCCATGCACTAGGCTCTTGGGGAAGATTCAAAAACTTGTGAAACACGGTGCTTCTTTCTGAGCCATCAGCTTGAGCAGGGAGGGCCAGGGCATATGGTTCACATCCTGTAGTGTGATAGACATTAGTACCCCCCACTTTACAGCTGAGGAAACTGTGTCAAAGAGATGCCCAGAGTCCTGAGGCAATCAATGGTAGCCACAGTGGGTTTCTAGAAAAGATCTGACATCATGAAAACAGTGTTTAACGAAGTGTTTGGGATGATTCTATAGCTGTCACCCAGACCCCTCCATCTCTCACCATTCTCCCCTCAATACTCTATATGCAAGGCACTTTGAACTACCCTCCACCCCATTGATTGAGTTAGCTCTTTCAAGCCTCTGGGATTTTGCACGTTCCCTCTGCCTAGAGACAAAAGGTTATTTACCAGTTAAGATCAGTTAAGAGATGTTGTATAATAAAGAACTTGACTGGCCTTTGTCCCTGGTTCCTAAAGGGGAAACTAAATCCTTGGAATTTCCCTAATGATAGGAGTTCTTTGTTATTTATGATGGGCCCTGCTAGTTTATAGGAAGAGATGACTAATTTATGTAAAGGAAAGAAACAGTATGGGGGTAGGCCACACCAGAAAGACCAACCATGTGGTTAGAGGGTTGGAGCTTTGAGCCACTGGTATTCCCAGAATCATTCCTTGATCCCAAAAGTCTGGGCCGCATCCCTTGCTATGGGTTCCCATGGTACTCTGAGCTTCCTCTGAAAGATACTTTATTGAAATTGCTTGTTCCAAGTCTTTCTCCCTCCACTTGTGTGCCCCCGGGTAGGAAGCCCTTGACCATTTTCTTACCTGAATAACAGATTGGGTGGGGCTGTGTCACATCCTTTGTCCCATTCTGTAGCCACAGACTGCTCCTCCAGCCTGACCAGGCAGATGAAGCTGCACAAACCCATCCTTCCTCGGGAAAAATGGCCCACAGTCACAAGCACTCCTGATGGGCTGCTCACAAAGATTTTTCCTGAAGCTCGCGACTGAATTCCAACTAAGACCCAGGCCCTATCACACCAATCCACATCCACCATGTGGCTGTTTGCTGCCCCCAAGTGTCCAATGACAGACTGAAGATGTCTTTGATTTCCTCCCCAGTGTCTTAAATAAAGCAGGTACTGGGGGAATACAGCTTTCGGGACCCTGGGATGCAGGCTCAGCTGCTGTGGGAGGTCCCCACCTCCAACAGGCTCACAACTGTCTGACATCCACCTCCTTGCTTTCCATTCTATCCCTTGCCCATGCCCTGGTTTGGGTCGGGTGTCCCAGATGCCGTTTGGAGGGATGCCCAGGGGTGTGGGCGGGGCATCCTCTCTGGAGAAAGGGGCCTTCTGCAGATGGTCCCATCTGGACCCCCTTGCACTCCTCCCTCTCTGTGCTCAGCCCCTTCAGTAGTACTTTTTCCAGAAGAGTACATGCTGACAGGAGACTAAAATACACATTCATTTTAGTGCTGTGTCTTTCTGTGAATTGAAGTGCCACATTGGCTGCCAGGCTGGTGTTAAGAAAGAGACACGACTTACTGATTCTCCCTGTCACCCCACCTCCATCTCAACATATACAGTGTCCTTCATTTGATGGGATGACAAGAATATGTAACTTAGAATGACTGGTAAGATGAGGTAAAAAGGGGAAATGTTTGAGAGGACCTGTAAAGCAAAGCCACCCACGAACCCAACCACTAAGTTCACTCTCCTATTAAGGAAAAAAAAATATCAATATTTATGAATTTTAACATTCATATTTATTCATTTGTTCAACATATATTTATTGAGCACCTGCTAGGTACCAGGCACCATGCTCGGTGGTAGGACACAGTGAGAGCAAATATGGAGTTCCTGCTGTCATGGAAGAGACACCACTGAGGAGACAGATCCTTGATCAAAGAAACACATCGTTCACTATAAAATTGTAATGATGGAAAATAGATTACAACAGTGACTTGGGCTGGAAAGGGAGGTGTGGTGCTACTCTAAGAGCCTCCAACATCCAAAAGAATTTGACCAGAATACTGTTGACTGATGAGACCCAACAAAGAACAGGACTTGACTATTAGGTTTGGAGGTTGTAAATGGTTTTTGTTAAGACCTCAGGTGTAGCGAGCTGAGGTCATCATACCCCTTCAGCGTGTGGCACGTTATCATTGTCCCTCTGCAGTGCCTCTCACAAACTTTCATCTCTATTTCTCATTCCCATTCCGTTTCCCCCATAAGTGGGTAATGATGAATTTATAACGAGATAATCTACCCTGTTGTCTGGCTTTCTTAGAGAAAGCTGATGGGTCAGAATTTTGTCGACTAGGTATGATGAAAAGATGTTGGCTTGGGGTGGCCAGATGGCTCAGTTGGTTAGAGCGCGAGCTCTTAACAAGGTTGCCAGTTCAATTTCCACATGGGCCAGTGAACTGCACCCTCCACAGCTAGAATGAAAGTGTTGATTTGGAGCTGAGCTGCGCCCCCGACTAGAATGAAAAACAACTTGACATGGAGCTGATGGGTCCTGGAAAAACACACTGTTCCCCAATATTCCCCAATTAAAAAGAAAAAAATGTTGGCTCAAGTTAAAGGACATTGGAAAGGCTATTACTAGAAGTTGGATAAGAAAAAAAGAAAAGATGAAAGATGGATTGGGGGAATATAATCATTGACCTGGAAGTCTGACTGCCTTTGAGAAATGACTTTGAGATCTGAGTGTTGAAGATAAGCAAGATGGAAGGAAGGTTATGGTCAGAAACAGGGTGCTTGAAATAAGTGAGTTTGGAAGTAGAGCAGATCTAGGCAATGACAAAATCCAAGGTGAGATGGTTGGCTGAGGTGGAATAGAAGTCACTAAAGAAAAGTTCAGGGTGTTCAATGATCATGGACATGGATCCAGAATAATGGAAGAGATTAAGGTGGAGAACCAGACTAAGAACCGGGGGCCAAAGCCCTTGAAGAATGAAGGGGAAATAGGAAAGGTTGAATAGGAAAAGATTTGGTGACAAGTGACAGGAAACACCAAAATTAATAAGGCTTAAACAAGACAGAAGTTTATTTCCCACACTTAAGATATCCAGTGATACCCTGTCCAGGGCTCATCCTCGTATGCACTCCTTCTTGTCAAAAGACCCAGTCTCTTCCTGTCTTGTTACTCTGCTCTGCATAGTGCCATTCCCAATATGGTGCTGGAGATCCATCACATCTTTATTTGAGACAGCAGGAAAAAAGAATGGATAAAGACAAGTATGCTCCCTTTAAGAACACTTGGGAGTTGTATACATCGCTTTCTCTCCCATTTGGGCAGAATTTAGTTATAGCTGTAAGGGAAGCTGGCAGATGTCATCTTTATTTTGAGGAGCCACAATCTGTTAAAATACTGGAGAATTCTATTTCTAGAGGAGGTAATCAGATATTGGGGAACAATTGGCAGTTTTTTCTATAGGGAGTGAGAAGGAAGTCAGCAGAACACAAAGGGGATGAAGGTGATACCGTGTTTCCCCGAAAATAAGATTTAGCCGGACCATCAGCTCTAAGGCGTCTTTTGGAACAAAAATTAATGTAAGAGTATTATAGGTATTATATTATATTATAATACCTTATATATTATACAATACCTTATATAATTATATTATATAAGGTATTATATTAGTTATTATATTATACTTAAGACCGTAACTATAATTTCAGTTTCATTATGACCAGTCCCTTCTTAGGGTGGCTACTAAGAGGTGTCCAAAAGACGCATTAGAGTTGATGGTCTGGCTAGGTCATTTTTGGGGAAACACGGTATATAGAATGGCATAAGCCTAAAATAGGCAAGATTTTCTTAGAAGGGGGTGGAGAATAGTCTGGAAGTGGTACAGGGAGGACCCAAACTCCCAACTCCCCAACCGGAGGAAGGTGAGGTGAGGTCTGAGAATCAAAGCCACCATTTAGAGGGGTTTTCAGAGGGGATAGTTGATTTTCCATGAAGGCAAGAAAAGGCACAGAAGAGACAGCCTGGAGGAGTTTGCTAGAAGGTCCCTGGGAAGGTGGGAGATAAAAGGTCAGTGGCCAAGAAGGACAGGGTTGTGTAGGAACCCTGAGGAGCTGAGTGGATTTGCTCCTGGCAGTGTCTGAAGCTGGATCTTGCTTGGCCAGGGTGAGTGAAACCAGAAACCAGAAACTGCCCCACCACCAAAACGTATAAATTTACTTATCACAGCCAATCATGTTATTACATACCATCCTTCTACTTTTGCATCAAGCACTTAGTAAACTTAACATCTAAGCCTTGTTATCAGCCCCAAAATTGTGCGTTTGAGATTATCTATAAATTATATATATATATGTTGCTTTCCCGTCAGGAATACTCAAATGCCAAAAATTATCCTACTAGTCCCACACTGCTCAGGGTAGGTCAGTTTGCAAAGCAATGAGGAAGTTTTCTCCATAACTATAATTTCAGTTTCATTATGACCAGTCCCTTCTTAGGGTGGCTACTAAGAGGTGTGATCCATTACCCCACTCCTCCCCAGGCCCTGTACATTCTAGGATCTGAGATAACAGTCTCCATTCTCAGGGAAACTTTATTTTTCAGTGTTATTTTATATTAGTTTCAGGTGTACAGCATAGTGATTAGGCATTTAGATAACTTAGAAAGTGATTCCCCAATAAGTCTAGTACCCACCTGGCACCATACATAGTTACATCTCAGGGAAACTTCTTTAATCAAGATGTTGCACTGTTAGGGGCAAATTGACTTGAGTTGTATAGCCAAGGAAGTGACTTTTATACACAGTCCTGTGAGCGAAGGAAGTAATGGGTAGCTGTCAGCAGGAATTCTTGATAATGTTGCTGCCAGGAAATGTGACTGCAGAACAGTGGGAAGCAGATATAGCATGGGTAAGCAAGGCTCCCGGCTCTGTCAGAAGCTGTGTGACCTCTAGGCAATTTAACCTCAAGTCTTCCTTTGTTTAAAAAAAAAAAAAAAAAAAAAAGACATAATTTAGATACATATAAATTGCCTAGCACATGCTTGACTTGTGAGAGGTGCCATATACAGCTATTGTTTTCAATTCTATGAGACATAAACTTCCTGGGGCAGTGACAGTGCTTGACACTCTAGCTAATCACCCAACGTTAACTGACCAAATGAATGAATGCTTAAGTCTCAGTTCTAGAAATGAGTGCTGACCCCTGCTGTCAAGAAGGGAGCTGTTAAATTAGAAGCAAAAATGAAGAATATTGAGTTCAGATGCCAGAGACCCTGTCAGAGAAACTTCTGCAAACAACTGCTTACACACAGTACAATGCTGCATTTTAAACGAGAAATCCAGAAAACTTCTGCTATTTTTCAGATAAGAATGCTAGCTAGCATCCTGACTTGCATGCTTTTGTATGGCCCCACCCCCTAAACCCTAACGATGAGGAAGGGGGCAGAAAACATCCCTCCAAGCCCAGATGAGTGACATGAGGCACGGGGCGTGATTGCTGGGTAAAGGGAAATGGGGCAATGGAAACCCCTCTTCCCCGTGCATCCTAAACTTCCACTGCAGGTTCTTTGCTCTGAACCACATGTCCCTTCCTGCGCTCATGAAGGACAAAACATGTGCCAACAGACGAACCGAAAACAGCATAAGGCAAAAATGGGCAGACTGAAAAAATTACCTGAAGTTTTATTTGGCATTTTGGTCCTTGTCTGTCCAAGACACATTAGGAAATAATAATAGGGTGCTTCTGAGGGGAATGAGGGAGCGGGCAGGGACAAACCATGAGGCCCAGATGAGCCTCCTTGGCCTACTCAGCAGCCGCTTTCCTGAGTCCACTTTCGGGCGTTGATGAAGAGCTGGAGCCATGGGGAGGTGGTCAGAGTGTCGAATGGAGGGGGTCGCCATGCCCACTGCCAAGGCCTCACAGTCCGCTCAGGGTGAGGCATGAGAGCCAGGTGGCGGCCGTCAAGAGAGCAGACACCAGCCACGCCCCCTGGGGACCCATTGGGATTCAGGGGGTACCGTTCTGTGGGGTTCCCATCATCATCTGCCCAGTGCAGTGGAGCTAAGCCCTTGGCCTCGAGCTGGGCTTGGAGTTCCGGAGAAGCAAATGCCATGTAACCTGGGAGGGAGGGAGAAGCGAGTGAGCTAAGTTCCTTCAGGCCACCCACCCACCCCCTGCCTTCCTGGAGCCTGACCTTCCCCGTGGGCGCTCCACACAGGCAGTACGGCGCCCTCCATCCCGCGCAGCATCACGGCCGGCCCGGGGCCCACGCGCACACTGGCCCAGCGAGACTCATAACGTCCAGACAGGTTGTGGCGCAGCAGGAGGCCAGGCTGCGGTGCCCAGGAGTCACGGTCCGTCTCCCCTGCATCCTCATTGGGGTTGCCTCCCACCCAGCCCAGCAGAGCCAGCAACTGACAGCCGTTACACACGCCCAGGCTGAAGGTGTCTGGCCGCTTCCGGAAGCGCCGCAGCTCGGCCCCAGCTTGTACATTAAAGGTCACAGCAGCCGCCCACCCTAGGAGGGAACAGGGAAGTTGGGGTAAGACTTGGAATGAAGCGGTACAGCTCCTTTTGCATCCCATCATGCACTGTTACACTCCTTCAGGACTACACATCCTCTGGGGGGCAAGTGTAAGGGAAAAAATGAGTTTAACTGCTTACATCAGATGTTACTAACGCCTGGGCCAGCCATGGCCTGTGCTGTTTTTGGCTTGGCCAGTACAGCACTTTCAAAATTTTTTATATTCAGCTGACTAACATTTAAAACTAAGATTTCACATAAAAATCTGGATTTTTGGCTTCTATTGAAAAACAAAAAAGATCCGGCCATGCTGAGCCAGCTTTCCATCAGGACAATCCGCTGGAGCAGAGTACCAACTGCCCCTTTAGACAAGACATGTGCCCAGGTTGGCACAGCCCCACCCAGCCACTTGCCTCATTTAAGTTACCTGCAGGCCTTCTGCAGGTAATGACGCACTCACTCTCCACTGGTCTTGTGTAGGTGAGAGGCCAATGCCCATTCAAGGAAGAGGGGAGCTAAGGCACCTCTGTAGTAATGTGTGGTGAGGGAGCGGGCAGAAGCCTGCACACTGACCTTTGGCAGAGCCCAGGACGTCTGCGTAGCTGAAGCCACCCACAAAGGCCACGCCGCGGAATGTGTCCAGCTTGATTGCCCCAGAGCAGAGGTCTTGCATTGTTACATCCCACACCTGGCAGGATAGGGAGGAGAAGTGTCAGAGGACACGGTCCGAGGCCCAGCCCCAGCTCTGCCAGCCACACTGCTCACCTCAAACCCAGCCAAGTGGAAGGCATCAGCCATCTCCCGGTCTCCATTACTGCCCTCCTCTCGCAAGATGGCAACTCGGGGGGTGGGACCACCTGGGGGGAGAAGAAATATCTCTGAGCCAGAAGACTACTCCACACCCTAATCCCCAGAAACCTTTTCTAGGGCGGGCCCGGGTATCCAGGCCCAAGGTGCCCAGGAAGGCAAGCCTTTGCATATACTTCCTCACCAAGTTCATGGGGCAAGGATGCTTTGGGAAAAGTGGGGGGCAGGCAGTAGCTGGGCCCTGTTCGCTCCCTCAAGCCCTTTTCCTCCTCTGCCACACAGCTCGGCTCTGCCTGCAGCCGGTCCAGCTGGAAACTCGTCTCCTCCCAGAGGGCTCGCAGCTGCCCAACAGGCTCCTCCAGAACCACAGCCCCATTCACTGAGACCTGGACCTAGAGGGGGGCAAATCTATCAGAGCCTCACAGCAAGGAAGCCCAATAGCGGCCCCTCTGAGGCTGGCAGAGGAACCACACCTCTCCACCACGTGCTGCTCTTTGCTCTTCCTCATTTCCTCACCATGGCATAGGGCCCAGCCTGGCCCGTGAGGCCCAGCTCCAGGCAGTGGAGACCAGCATCCCGGTAGCGCTTCAACACCTGAGCTACGTCTGGTTCCTGCACCTCCAGTACCAGGCCTGGCTCCTCGGCGAACAGCACAGGCAGCACTGGGAAAACAATGGGGATGGCAGGGTGACTAGGGTGCTGTTAGGGACTCAGAGGTGGAGTTAGGGGGACATGGCCAAGGGGTGAGGGACTGGAGGTAGGGATCAGGGTGGAGTGAGGCCTGGGAATGTGGGACCAAGAATGTGGTGGCATCCGGAGATACAGGAGGTCTCAGAGGCACAGAGCCAGGAACAATGGGTGCTACCTGGCTTAGTGGTCAGAGAAGACAGCAGGGGACCGGGGGAAAGGAGGTGGGGACACTCCATTCTTTCACAGGACATGGAGTCTGCAAAGTGAGGCAGGCAACCCAGGCCTGAGTCTAGACCCTGAGGGCCTCACCATCAACTCCAGGGGCAGGCACATCCACCTCTATCCCACAATTCCCAGCAAAGGCCATCTCTAGCAGGCAGGTGATGAGACCCCCATCGCTGACATCATGGCCTGAGCAGAGGAGGCGGTCTGGAGGAAGGAGGGAAAAGCTCAGTAACCACAGGGTCCAAAACGGCTCCCTCTCGCCCCACCTTCACATGCTTGGCTACCGAATGTCTGCCACACGTTCTGGCTACATGTACCATCTCTCTCAGGGCCTCACTCACCTTTCAGCAGCCCCTGGGTGATGCTGAAGGCACGCACCAAGTTCTCAGGGAGGTCCAGGTTGGGAGGCTGCTCACCAAGCTGAGAGAAGCACTGGGCCAGAGCTGTGCCCCCCAGCCGGTGCTGCCCAGGACTCAGAGGCACATAGAGCAGATGGCCTGGGTAGACAGGGAGGGGTGAGGGGAGATGGATGGCCCAGGAGGACTCCTCCCCATGGTGCTGACGAGCACTGAAGTTCCCAGTAGGTGGTGGGACACTCAGAATACCAGTCCCAAAAGGCACCACAGGCCCAGCGCGGAGACGAGCGGCCCCAGCCTTTACAATGCAGACCCCAAACAATGGACAAGCTCTAAATACACAAAGCAGCGAGGAGGGGAAGATCCCATACCTTTCCCTCCAGGACACTTGAGGTCTGGGGTCACAGTGGCTGTAATGTCTGGACAGAGAGCATAGGCTGAGATGACCAGCGACCCTGTGGAACAAGGAGTAAGAGAATCAGGTGCTAGCCCAGCCCCACAGGTCCTATCCCTCACCCCATGGCCCCCAGACCTCACCAGGAGCCAGCACAGTCTCAGAGCTGACGCGGGCAGCCATGCTGAGGGAGTCCTTGCCACCGTCCACGGCCACACCCAGGGCTGCCATCACTGCAACCATAGCCTCGCAGGCATCGGCCAGAGCTGCACCCTCCCCTGGGAGCTTGGCTGCCCACATCCAGTTCCCACTGCACTTCACATCCTGAGAAGTGGAGACTTGGCATTAGAGGGGAAGAGAGACAGAATCTGTGGTGGGGCAGAGGGGCTGGGACATGAAGGGCAAGAAGGGTAACTGAATGGTGGCTGTGGACGTGTCCCAAAGGCCAGGGGCTGCAGGGCAGAAGCTGTGGGGGACTCACCCGGAGGTCAGTGACTAGAGCAAACATCAGGTTGGTGAGGGCCTCGGCCACGGCCAGCCGAGCAGCGACCTTGGGGTCCAGCAGGCTCTTGATGGGCTGCTCTCCCAGGGCCGTGGCGGCCCCTACAAGCTCCTGGTGACTCAGTGCCACAACTGCCACATCTGCTAGAGGGGTCTGCAGGGGACCGACACACTGCTGCTGTGCCACGAGGCCACTCACGGAGCGGTCCACCTATGGAACCAGATGGGGTTGGCAAGAACACAAGGGACAGGGACACGGGTGGTGGGAGGCCAGGCTCACCCCAAACATGCAGATAAGAGCTCAACTCTGAGGCAGGGGACCAGGCCATCAGGGTGGCTGCCCTGCCCTTGCTACTTCTCCCTCGGGCCTGGTGGACCACACAGCAGTCCCCAAGGGTGGGAGGTCAGGGGTGGGTGAGCTGAGGGAAGGGTACAGAGGTCTGAGGGACAGGGCAGAGGTTGACGAAGGACCTTGTTGGTGAGGTAGCGCTTGCTGGCCACAGCTGGAAGCCTCAGAACCCGTTCTAGAGCCTGGCACACACTCAGCCCAGGGGGCAAGGCCAGAGGTCGCAGCACAGGGAGAGTCCTTTGGAGGAAGAATTCCTGCAACACAGACGACAGTAGAGTTGTGAGCACCTGGGGGAGGGCTGGGCACACAGGTAATAAAAACAAATACGGTAAATGGGCCAGGAAAGCGAGAAACACAGCCTCCCTTCCCACCCCACATACCTTCTGAGGCATCTTGCCCAGCACCCAATCCAGCTCTAGGTCCACAGGGGTTGGGGAAGACATCGGGGGGGCATCTCCCAGGCCATTTCTTCCCACAGGACAGTCCCGATCATCCACCAGCACTATCTACAGACCACAGGGACAGTGCCCAGAGGGAGTGAGACCATGGCCAGCAGCAAGGAGTACTTCAGAAGGCAGGGCAGAAATGTTCTTTCCACCCTGTTTGGCTTCCCCTAGTGAGTCCTAACCCCTCCCACTTCCTACATCCTGTTTCGCACATTATGTTTGCCACTAGCCGTACCCAGGCAGCTCAAGCTGTATCTGCTACTGGGGCCAACTCACTCTCCTATTTCCCGTGATGTTGCCCACAAAGCAAGTTGGGCAGCGTTCCCGGGCGCTGACACGACTCAGGAAGTCCCGGTCTGGGGTCCTCAGCAGAAGTGCATTCGATTCCTGGTACTCAGCCCCCCAGATTTCCAGGGCATTCAGGGTTGGGTCCCCGAGCTGCACACCCGTAGGGGAAGAAGAAAGAGAAGAGTCAGTGGGTACTACTCCCAAGTCTCATATTCTTGCTGGGAGTAGGGGGAAGATGGGTGGGCCAGCTGGGGCTGGCAGGGGTGGGGAGACTTTGATGGCCAGACTTCAGGGGATGAGACCCACCTGGAAGCGGCTGGTGTAAATGATGGCTCCAGCTGGGTCACTCAGCTCCTTTAGGACGTTGCCTGGTGAGAGAGTTGCAGGGAGAGGTGATAATCTGGCCTTGGTCAGCGCCAGGAGATAAAAGGGCAGACCTTGGCGCCCAAACTCTGTGGGTCCCTGTGTGACTCACTGCTGCAGCCTCAGCACCACCTATCCCAGGGCAGCAGGCCCCCACCTCCCAACCTTGAGCCTGTCCAGAATGTACACTGGGTAGAGAATGGGACCCAGAGCTGGGTGGTGTTGCAGATTTTTGATGCCTCTCCACAAACCAAACCTGGCAGATCCCTTGTCCCAGACCCTTCTCTCACCATTGCCACCTGCGCCCTGGTCATGGAGGCTGCAGATGGGGTTTCCCCTAGGGGCCTCCACACAAGCCCGGATCACACGGTTCATCTTCTGTTCCATCTCCGGGTCTCCCCGCTGCACAGCCCCAAAGTCCAGGTCACTGGTGTTGTCTCCCTGCACCTGGGGGAACATATGCGTAGCTCAATTCAGAGGGCCTGGCTGGGCCTGGCAACATCAAAGCTAATAACAAGCGCACCTGCAGCTATTCCTCCTTACCTGTATAGATGAAGCAGCTCCGCCCCCAACTCCAATCCTGTAGACAGGACCTCCAACCTTTACAACATCCATGCCTGCAAGGAAGAAGGGCGGAATCAAACACGAGGGAAGGGACCAGAAGAAGTGTGAGTACAAAGCAGTGTGAGGATAAAGGGAAGCTGATATTAGGGGAGAGCAATGAAAAATACAAATGCACATATCCTTTGATTGGATAAATACACTTTGAGGAATTTATCCTCCAGATTTATTTGCATGGGTACAAAACCACCTATGTCCAAAATGAAACACTAGCATTATTCGTATTGCCAAATTTCGGAAATGATCCAAATGCTAACAACAGAGAACTGACTCAGTTATGACACATCCACACAACGAAACACTAAGCCACCAAAGACAATTACATATGAATATGAGGCAACATGATTTCATCAGCACGAAATGAGCTCCAAGGTAAGGTATAGGAGTACGCACGTGCCTTTACAATAGCACCAGAAGGAATAAAATACTTAGGAATAAACTGTACAATAGAAATGTACGACTGATACACTGAAAATTATAAAATATCTTAGTAGATCTAAATGAATTAAAAGAGATCGCACGTTCATAGAGTGAAAGATTTAATATTGTTCTGATGGCAATACTCCCCAAATTGGTCTGCAGAATCAACACAACCAGCCACCTTTTCCACAGAAATGTATCAGCTGAACCCAAAACTTCTATGGAAATTTGAGGGACCTAGAATAGCCAAAACAACGTTTCTGCTTTTAAAACTTACTAGAAAGCTACAGTAATCAAGATAGTGTAATACTAGCATGTACCGTATTTCCCCGAAAATAAGACCAGGTCTTACATTAATTTTTGCTCCAAAAGATGCATTAGGGATTATTTTCAGGGGATGTCTTAATTTTTTTCATGTACAACAATCTACATTTATTAATGTACAACAATCTACATCTTCTTCTGGAACATCGTCCTAACTCTAAACTCCAAATTCTGGCTTGAATTTCTTGTGACTCCATTTCCTGTAGAACCATTGGCCCCAATCTCTCATGTCCAGCAATAGAGCTCTCCTTAAATGAGCACTTGTCCATGCAGCCTGCTCGTAGTGCATTGTCAACACAGCTGTCAGTGATTTTTTTTTTTACTGGGGAAGGGGTACAGGACTTTATTGGGGAACAGTGCGTACTTCCAGGACTTTTTTCCAAGTCAAGTTGTTGTCCTTTCAATATTAGTTGTGGGGGGTACTGTTCAGCTTCAAGTTGTCCTCTCAGTCTTAGTTGTGGAGGGCGCAGCTCAGCTCCAGGTCCAGTTGCCGTTTCTAGTTGCAGGGGGCACAGCCCATGACCATCCCTTGCAGGAGTCGAACTGGCAACCTTGTGGTTGAAAGGACACACTCCAGCCACCTGGGCCATCCGGGAGGCAGCTCAGCTCAAGGTGCTGTGTTCAATCTTAGTTGCAGGGGGCGCAGCCCACCATCCCTTGCGGGAGTCAAACCGGCAACCTTGTGCTTGAGAGGATGCGCTCCAACCAACTGAGTCATCTGGGAGCTCAACGGCAGCTCAGCTCAAGGTGCCGTGTTCAATCTTAGTTGCAGGGTGCGGAGCCCAACATCCCTTGCGGGACTCGAGGAATTGAACTGGCAACCTTGTGGTCAAGAGCGCACTGGCCCATGTGGGAATCGAACCGGCAGCCTTCAGAGTTAGGAGCATGGAGCTCTTAACCGCCTGAGCCACCGGGCCGGCCCTGTCAGTGATTTTATCCCATGAATTCTTCACCCAAGTCACGACCTCTTGCAGGCTAGGCTTCACAAAAGTTTCCACACTGATTTCTCTCCATTCTATTTTCAATGTAGTCGTTGATTTCCATGCACAAATGGTCCTTGAATGGCTTGTTTATTGCAAAATCAAGAGCCTGGAGATAGGCAGTCATTCCTGCGGGAATCATTATTTGATCTATTCTCTCTGCAAGGAAGTTTTTCATGTCTTTAGCGTGATGGGTACTGGCTGAATCCCAGACTAGTAGACCTCTGTGGCCACCTCTCAAAACAAGTGACAGAGTTAAATTGACCCACTTCCTTATAACTGCTTGTGTGCACCAGGCTTTTTCAGTTTCAAGAACATGAATGCCTGAAACATGTTCAACCTTATCTTTCTGCCCTTAGTGATGATTAGACGTGGGGCTTTCTTTCTATCCAGACAAATTGCCAAAATACAGGTAACATATGCACTTTTGTAACCAGTGGAGGGAATGTAGATTGACAAGGCACCCCTCTGATCAATTGTCATTTGAGATCCTTGGCCCATAAACACTGCAGTTTCACCCATGGCAATAAATGTTGGAGAGTTGGTATTTAGAAAAGTCAATGCCATCAACAAAGGACTTGAATGAAGGTGCACGTTTAATATCTTCAGTATCTTCCAGCTTGAACAATGGTGTCAATCTCAGAGACAGTTCATATTGCTGAAGGAAGTCATCCAGCCAGTGTTGTGATGCTTTGAATTCTTCTGGGGATATTTCTAGCTGTGGTGCCATTGCAAGGGCAAATGCTTGAATATCAGCCCTGTGCACTGACCAAAGCCTTTGCTCTCCCGTCAGCAATCCATTCACAGATGATGTCTTCCAGCTCAGGAAATAATGGTTGCCGACCTGATCCACACTTGCGCTTCTTAGCATTTCCCTCGTCTACCTGTTGACTGAGGTTATCGTAGTCTGCTCACCATTTTCGGACCATTCAGAGTTTCAACTTCCTCTTTTTGCAGAAAACTGTAAGATTCTTGTCCTGGGAGTCTTCCACAATTCCTTTCTTGTACTCGTCAGAATAGCTCTTTCTTTTTGCACTCATCTTGTCTGGGGGTCAAAACATTATTCCCTTTAAATCTACCATTAAATCAAGTGTTAACTGAAGACTTAATGAGACAGGAGTGGCAACAAAAATGATGACAGTTAAGAATGATGCTCCACACAAAAGCGACGAAAAATTGCAGGCACCAAAATTCAGAAAACGTTTCTTTTTCACACCAGTGCATTAAGTACATTCATTACAACACATGACGTATTGAATTATGAAGATTCATATTAGATACAACCACGTCCGTTCATTATCAAGTGCACACGTCATTCGTGCGTTGTGTTTATACTACAACTGGTCATTCGCCAATAAGTCTCAAATTCATCTTTTTACATAGGCGTTTACCTCTCGTCCAAAGGCGCCCACTTGGGTATTTACAAATACTTATGTTATCATTTATTTTAAGCATTAACGTCAACAATATTATTATATTATATATTAATATAATTATTTTATAATTCAATACGTCTGTCATGTGTTGCAATGGATGTACTAAATGTATCCGTCTGGCTGACGATCTTAACCGGGGCTTATTTTTGGGGTAGGGCTTATATTACGAGCATCCTGAAAAATCATGCTAGGGCTTATTTTCCAGTTAGGTCTTATTTTCGGGGAAATACGGTATATACAGATCAATGCATTAGAACTGTTGAGTCCATAAATGAACCCATACATCAATGGCCAACTGATTTTTGACAAGAGTCCCAAGACAATTCAATGGGGTAAGAAAAGTCTTTTCAAAAGGTGGCGTTAGGATAACTAGATGTTCATACATGAAAGGATGAAGTTGGACCCCTACTTGACACTATATATAAAAATTAACTTAAAATGTCACAGACCTAAATGTAAGAGCTAAAAGTTATAAAAATATTATAAGAAAACACGCAAGTAAATCTTTGTGACCTTGGTTTCTTTGTCATGACACTAAAACCACAAGCAACAAAAGAAAAAGCAGATAAATTGTACTTTACCAAAATTAAAATCATTTGTGCTCCAGAGGATATCATGAAGAAAGTAAAAAGACAGCATACAGAATGGAAGAAAATATTTGCAAATCATGTATCCAGAATATATAAAGAACCCTTACACCTCTATTAAAAAAAAGACCAATAACCTAATTTAAAAATAGACAAACAATCTGAATAGATATTGCTCTAAGGAAAATATACAAATAGTCGACAAGCATATGAAATAATGCTCAACATCACTAGTGATTAGGGCAATGCAAATCAAAACCACAATGCGACACCACTTCATAAACGTTATGATGACTACGACCAAAGAGAAAGCTAAGAACAAATGTGGGTGAGGATTTAGAGAAATTGGAACCCTCATACACTGCTGGGGTGGGAGGATATAAAATGGTGCACTGCTTTGGAAAACAGTCTGGCAGTTTTTTAAAAGGTGAATATAGTTCCCATGTGCCCCAGCAATTCCACTCTCAGTCATATACCCAAAAAAAGAATGTAAGTACATAGAAAACTTGTACATGAATGCTGACCGTAGCATTATTGATTAGACAAAAACTGCCTAACAACTGACGAATGGATAAACAAAATGTGATATGTCTATACAATGGAACATAATTCAGCCATAAAAAGGAATGAAGTACTGATATATACTGAAAGATGCATGAACCCTAAAGACACCATGCTAAATGCAAGAAGCCAGACACAAAAGGCCAAATATTGGATGATTCCATTTATATGAAATGTCCAGAATAGGCAAATCCATAGAGACAGAAAGTAGACTAGTGGTTGCCAGAGGCTGAGGAAGGGGGCATGGGGTGTGACTGCTAATGGGTAGAGGGTTTCTTTGTGGAGTGATAAAAATGCTCTGGAATTAGTGGCGATCAATGTACAACTTTGAGAATATACTAAAAACCACTAACTCGTATACTTTTAAAGGGTGAACTTTATGGTACGTGAACTATATCTCAATAATATAGTGATGTGTGCACATATGCTATTTGCTTTTTTTTAAAGGGTCAAATATACATATGGATCTGTTTACATATGCAGGAAGTGTCTCTGATAGAATACAAAAGTGACTAACGCTGGTTACCTCTAGGGAGGGAAATTGGGTGGCTGGAGGTGAGTGGAAGGAGAGTTTTCATTGCAGAACCTTTTCTGCCTTTGAAATTCTGCACCATGTGACTGGGTTAACCTATTTAATACATGGGACCTGGTCTTTATCTCGATTCTACCACAGCACCTAGCACAGAGCCTAGCAAATGACGGGTGCTTGATAAATGTTGCCCAAGTAAACTGAACTAGCAGATAAAGGTCCGTGGCACACAGCAGGTATTGGTGGGCCCCTGCCAGGCAGAAGTAAACAAGTAAGGAGAGAGAGGCACACAGACTGAGATGGTGCCACTGGCATAAAGCCCTGTCCTGGCTTGAAAACCTGTATTAGGGAGAAGAGACATGAGCTGAGGTCAAAAACTAACCACTGAAGTGCCCTCTAAATTCTCCTCTTGCAGCTGCCGTGTGCTGGGGAGAAAGCTGGCTGGACATGGAGAAAGTTGGTGAGCTCTTCTTACCTGGCTCTGGGGGCTCCTTGCTCACATGCTCAGCTTCCATGGACCCAATGCCCCCACTAAACATGATGGGCTTGATCCACTCACGCCGCTGGCCATCTGGGAGCTGGAGGCCGAAAGAACGGGCAAAGCCTAGAGCATGGACATCACAGGGAGAGGGAACGGGGTCCAGTCACCCCGTTTTCTCAGCGCTCACTTGGTCACACACCGCACCCCACCTCTGGGACTAGGTATCTATTATCCCCCACACCCCCCAGCCTCACCGGCCAGCACTGGTTCACCAAACTTGTTGCCATAGTCCGAAGCCCCATTACTGGCCTCAATGGCAACCTCCAGGGGTCGGGCAAAGTTCCCAGGATACTGGAAACTTGGATCTTCCCAGGGCAGACTGTAACCTGGAGGGAAAGAGAAAGTTGGATGGACTGTAAAGATGGAAGACAGAGGTGCCAGTCCTTTGGGAAGAGTCTAAGCTACCGAGGACTACCTGCAGGGGTGGAATGTCCCACTTTAGGAAGTCTTATTGTGGGAAGGTATGAATCATTGGTCTGGCTCCCTACCTCCTGCACCAGCCTTCCTTCTGACTCTTGGGACCAGAGTTCTGAAGCCTTTCTAAGTAATTGGACTTGGGGGCAGGTGGTAGTCATAAGTTCGACCCCGTATCACATTTTCTTGCTGAGTGGATACTAGTTTAATAAAGAAAATTATGGTTCTGCAAAGGCAGTCTGGCAGCCTGGGTCTCCCCAGGCCTATAGGACAGGCCCTATGACCTTGGTCAGTGAAAGGCCATTTACTCTAGAGGCCTCCATCCCAAGGAAAGATGACCCAGGATGACATTTGACCTAAGAGGTAAGTGTTCCGTGCCTGGTAGGACAAGGAATCTGGAAGGAGGGATGGCTATAGAGGAAAAAGATGGGACCTGGAATATGCAGGTTTCCAAAGCAATAGCCAGCAGTGCCAGCCACCACGTGGGCCCCACGGCCCGTGCACTGGACATCTCGGATTCGGCCCCCCGTGCCTGTAGTTGCACCGCTGAAGGGGGCTACTCCTGTGAAGAGAGTGGGGAGAGGTATAGGTACTGAAGATACAAACCCCAGCTCTGACACCCCCTTTAAAAAAAGGACAACGGGCCTACTCGATTGTTTTGCCCAGGCCCAGCCCAGGGGCCTGGGACCTTCACCCTACCTTACACTCTCTGATCTATCCCTCCTGGGACCCAGCTCACCTGTGGGGAAGTTGTGGGTCTCTGCTGTGAAGACAACATGTCTCAGCCCCTTCTGTTGCTGGAAGCAGCTTGGCTGTGTGGGGTCCTCAGGCCGCAGAAATCGGACTTCCCTCCCCTGGATTGCACTGTGGAAAGAGCCGCTCTGGACCTTGCTTCCTTCCTAGGATCTGTGCTTACCCTACCAGGCCCTGGGGCCTTTCCTCCCTTAGACCTGGAGTTACCCCAGACTAGGGCACAGCCTACCTGCTATTATCACAGAACTTGAGGACGTTGTTGGGGTTTGAGGACTCCTGGGTGCTCATGATGGACTCAAACAGCGACTGCGCCACCTTCTGCCCATCCAGGTGAAGCTGGCCTTTGAAGAACCAGTGTCGGCTGTGTTCACTGCAGGGGGTGACACAGGGAGGGGAAGACAGAGTGGAAACATGGGGTCATTTCTCAGGCCTTGCCATGTCTTCTCACCAGCAATTACAGCCAACTTATACTTAGATAGTAAGTCAAAATATGTTCCCATAATCTTCAAATATTCTGTCATTGTGGATTGTCCAGATCCAAAGTGAAGAGAAAACCAAGATTTGAATGTAGACTACTGGATGGATGGGGAGTCCAGGCCTCAAACAGAGTCAAGGAGGCCCGTAAGGCAAGAGAAAGGCATGAAGGCAAGTTCCTAATGGTCTTCCCTTCCAATCGCCACAGGCTTAACATCAGAACGTCCTCTTTCCTCCCCACCTATTGGACTGAGCCAAGTCGAAGGCCTCCACAGTGCTAGGGTTCCGCTGCAGCTCCTGGAAGCGCTTGGTGTAGAAATCCAGGTCCCAGGAGTCTAGGGCCAGACCTAGGAGACAAACCCCCAAAGATCTGACTGTTGGACTCAGGCTACCATTTCCCAGGTCTCAGAACCCCTACTATCCTAGCCTGGGCCTTCCTCCCAGGGACCCCTGCTTACCTAGCTCCTGGTTGGCTTTCTCTAGGGCAGGCCGGCCCTCAGCCAGTATATTGATTGGGCCGTTGAGGGGTGCTGGGATGCTACCAAGGGAGAAGCTCTGGATGGGACAGGGGAAGCGCTGCTCTGTCATCCGGTCATGCAGGGTAGCCAAAGCGATGGCCTCCATCTCAGCTGAAGGGGGGTGGACAAACTAGGGGTGGAGACACACAGAGAGGGTAAGAGGTGGAGAGCTGAAGAACAGACAAAATCCAAGCCATATAAGGCCAGCCCAGCTCCAGCCCATATGGAACCTTTGTCCAGATTATAAAGATGCCCTTTCTAGGCATGATGTCACCATGCACAGATTAGTAAGGGGAGCACAGGCTGGATTTCTGTCCCATTCATTCCTCAACCAGATGCCCTCAGGGAGTGAATAACCTGCAAACAGGGCAGGCCTAAAGCCAGGAGCTCCTCCCCGCTTCTCCCATTATTTGCCTAGAGTTTAGAACCCAATCTCTCATCTCTGGCCCATCTCCCCTTGACCCCCCACCCTGACTGCCTGCCACCTCACCGAGAGCAGGTAGCGCCGGGTAATCTCCACGCGGTCCACAGCCCCCAGCCCAGCGGCCCAGCACACTGACACGATGTTTGTAGATGTTGGGGTGGAGAAGTTCAGCCTGAGGAGCGGGCCAAATGGCTAGGACCTCAGAGCCCCAGCTGAGAAGGTGCATCCTGCCCACTCCTGCTGTCCAATCTCCCATCTCTACGCCCCCCACCACTGGCCTTCAGCCTCGGACCTGGGCACCAAGAAACCTGCTTTCAAAGGTCACTCAAATCTACTAACTGTCCTTCTAGCATCAAAATGATTTGATTTCAACTTCTCAGAATAAAACCTGTTTGACTTCTAGAACACTGGAAACTAGAAGTCTGGGAGCTAGCTCAGTTTTCAAAGGCATTTTCCTACATGGGATGGGGAAGGCATACGCATGGCTTTCTAGGCAGGGAGTAGGACAGAGTAAAGGGAAAACAAATCTCCTCAGGATCACAAGAGGAGGAAGCAAAGGAATGGAAGTGGAAGGGGTGGGCAGTGTGTTTGAAAGAGATTATATGCCTGGAACATGGAAGGAGTTGCCCCCGGGGAAATGCTTGCCTCGGCCCGACCTCCAGCAGAAGATTACTAGAGCCAGGAAGGAGCCAGGATTTCTGAGAAACATCATCCTGCAACAAGGGGCAGCCAAACAGCCACGTCAACTTCTTCATCTCCTTAGCAGTTGGGAGGGATTCAGCTGCAGGGAAACAGGCCATGGGTACCTTGAGATACCTTGAGACACTGCCCCTGGCACTGGGGTACCTCCCTCAAGAAGCCAATAGCTGGCCCAACCTGTCCAGTTCACATTGTAGCACAGCTCGGTCTTGACACTCTGCAGTTCTGGCAGTTTCCCCTGCAGCTTCCTTCGAGAGTGGCCAAAGGCTGCACCCTCATGGCCAGAGGGACGGACATAGAAATGAAGGACTGAGGACATCTCTTCAGGTGTCCCTTGCTGGAGAGATGAGTTAGGTTCCTGAAAAGCAACATTAACGGTTATCTGTTGAACCAATTTCAAGTTCCAAGGACAGTTGAGGCTTTGGAAGCATTAGGGATTGGTAGGGAAAGTAATAGGGGGATTCAGAGAAACAAGGTAACCTGAAAATGTCACCTTGAGGATTTTAACTAATCCTATAAACTGTGGGTTTTAGTGATGTGGGACCGGGGTACACAGGTACATTCTTGACACGTGGTCCTTGTGCACCTGCACTTTGCGGGTCCCCAGGCAAGTTCTTAGAAACACAACTGTGGACAAGACAAACACCACTTCTGCCCTCGTAGTTTACATTTTATTGAGGGAGACAGGCAAGTACCCACACATTTCAAGACCACTGTGATTAAGGCCAAGGGATTATAGGTGCCAACCTAGCACTTTAGGAGTTGGGAAAGACTTCCTAGGAAAAATAGCATCTAAGCATAAACCTGGAGGATGAGCTGCTCTGGGCCTGGCTGGTGACGTCAAACGATATTAGGTTGGTGCAAAAGTAATTGTGGTTTAAAAAGTTAAAAATAATTGCAAAAACCGCAATTACTTTTGCACCAACCTAACAGTTCCTTTACTTCAGTGTTTCAAAATATCATGTCCCTGCTCAAGGTCAATCCAAAGCCTTTAGCCTGAAATTCAAAGGCTCTCCACATCTATCCCCAACCACCTTTCCAACTTCTGATCCCTTTGCTTCTCAGCAGGACCCTAGCTTTACTAGCCAAACCCTGCCTGGCCTCCTCTCCATTCCTTTGCCCCCTCCTAGAACCTCTATGCTTACTCCCATTCTATCCAAAGCCTCCCCATTCTTCAAGGTGAGTACAGGTCTCACCAATTCTGGGAAGCTCTCCTCCCTGCCCAGTGCTCAGGGCTTCTAATCTGTGCCATTCATTCAGCTGATCATGCACACAGGGGCTCACAGACGTATACGACCTCTTCCCAAGGAACCATGAGGAAGGGAAGCTCACTGCCTCACTTCACCTGAACAACTAACTCACAGGCACCTCAAACCTAACTTACTCAAAGCTGAATTTGACTACTCTGTCAAAGTCACCAAGGATTACAATGTTGCCAATCCAGTGGTCACTTAACTTCTTATCTTACTCAACCTCTCAGCAGTATTTGACTTATTCATTCCCTACTTCTTGAAACACCCTCCTCTCTTGGCTTCAACTACACCACTCTCCTGATATTCCTCTACCTTCCTGTTGCTACTTCTCAGTCACCTGTGCTGGCTCCTATTCTTCTGATCTACCTCTAAATGTTGGGTGCCCGGGGCTCTGTCCTTCATTCTCTTCCCTCTACCTGCTCTTCCTAAGTGACCTCATCCAGACCCGTGGCTTTAAATACCATCCAATAGACTGAACCAATGAAATTGCTGGCATTCAACCATTTTTAACCAAAAATGGCAATTTCACACAATTCAAGTTAACATCTGCCAAGGGATTCTATAACTTTATTCAACCCTGACTCTCCCTGAAACTCCAAACTAGTACATTCAAATGTTTACATGACATCTCCACATAAAGAGATGGAGAAGACTGGAAGAACAGCTGGTCTGGAGAAATGATAAATCAAAATTTCTGTTTTGGCTCAGACATTCTACCATCCCAGTCTTCTCCATCTCAACACGATCATCCATTTGGTCACTCAAGCCAAAAACACTGCAGTCAACCTTAATTCTTCTTTCCCTGAACTCTCTCTATACCCGATCCATCAGCAAATTCATTTCCAAACATATCCCAAATCTGGCCACATCCTTTCATCTTTGCTACTACCATCATTCTAATGCAAGTCACCACCATCACTCACTTGATGTAATGCACGGGCCTTCTGACCAGTACCCAGTTCAACTCCTGCCACAATCCACTTGCCACATGTCAGCATAAATGAGATCATGGCTTTTCATTACACATGGTATAACATTCCAACTCAGTACCTTCGCTTACCTGGTCTGGCCACAGCCTACCTTTCCAACACTATCTCATGCCACTATCCATCTCACCCAGAATGCACCACCTCACTGACTCCTTTTCTATTCCTCTAACTTGCCAAGTTCCGTTCCCATAGGCATTTTTCTCACCTTGACACTTGCATGGCTAGCTCTGTCTTGTTATTTAGATTTCAGGAGAACTGCACTTTCTTGGAAAAGATTTCCTTGACCAACTGCTCTGAAGTACCGTGTTCCCCCGAAAATAAGACCGGGTCTTATACCGTACTTCTCCAAAAATAAAATTAATTTTTTGCTCCAAGACACATTAAGGCATATTTTCAGGGTATGTCTTATTTTTTCATGTACGACAATCTACATTTATTCAAATACATTCATGTCATCTTCTGGAACATCGTTATAACGTACTAAAGGAGTCCGTCTGGCTGACCTTAACTGTGGCTTGTTTTTGGGGTAGGTCTTATTTTTGGGGAAACACGGTAGCCACTATCAGATGGCCCTATTTTAATTTCCTATATAGTACTTACCGCTATCTGGCATTTTATTTTTAGCTCTATCTTCCCCATTAGAACAAAATCTCCATGTGGGTATGGACTGTAGCTGTTTTATCACCATTGGATTACCAAGGCTTAGAACAAAACCTCAGGCTTAGAAAGGGAAAAAAATCTAAAATTCATTGACTGACTGAATGAACTCTCGATTTCCATCACTCACCAGCCCCTCCCGTCTTTCAGGCCAGGCATCATTTCAGTAAACGGTACTTCTGCCAGGTCAGTCCATCCTGATCCCTCCATTCCACACCACGCTGATCACACTTTCTAAAGTTAGGCCCCTCACAATAGTCCTCCATACCATAATTCCTTCACAGGAATGATCACATCCTGAAATCACTTTATTAGACCACTTGATTTTCGTGTATCATTCCCAGTGAAATAAAAACTCCAAGAACGCAGGGACAGAGTTGTCTACATCAGGGCTGTATCCCCAACGACTTGCATGGTGCCTGAAATAAAGTAGGGGATCGACAGATTTTGTTGTTGTGGTTGGGGATAAGTTTGCGTAGGGTCTCCTCTGCCGGGGGCCCAATAGATGCTTGCATTAAAGCAAGCCGGCGGGAACCAGACCGACGCAGATCGGCCTCGTGGGGATACTGAAGCCGCCTGGATCAGGCCTGGAGTGGGTGGTGAAGGGGTGCAGCAAACAAGGGGTTCCTGCTTTAAATGTATTAAAATTTAATAAATTTTAGTCATACGCACGTGAAAGCAGGTCTCTAGGTCCCGGAGCTCCTCGAATCGCGGCGCGCTTAGCACATCATCCGCCTGCGCCGCGATGCTGGGCGGGGAGGAGTCGGAGGTGGAGCCGAGAACGCGCCGGCTGATGACGTCACAGGTCGGTCCTCCAGTGAGCACCCGCGCGGGCCGCAGTTCGCGCTCGCTTTCCCGCGGAAGATCGTCGGCGTTGTCATGGCGGCGTGCCGGGGTCAGGCTCCTGGCTCTGTGAGTGCGGTTCTCCGTCCCTCGTCCTTTTTTTCTTGTGTGTCCCGGATTTTTTCTTCTCTCGTTCACTCCACCTTGCCTTTTTGCCTCCCTGACTTCACTGGTCGCGCCCGGGCCACGGGGAGCCTCTGAGGCTGCTCGTTCTGCCCCTCTCACTGGTTCTGCGAATAGACGTATTTAATCCTTCATTCCTGCGGCGCCCGCTGTGAGCCTTAAACACGTTTCGATCCACTCT
Source organism: Rhinolophus ferrumequinum (assembly GCF_004115265.2). Lineage (NCBI taxonomy): Eukaryota > Metazoa > Chordata > Mammalia > Chiroptera > Rhinolophidae > Rhinolophus > Rhinolophus ferrumequinum. The sequence goes on from NC_046304.1 coordinate 10,757,611, forward strand.
CGAGGCGTCAGGCCCAGTGGGAAGCCAGGAGCAGACTAATGGAGAACTGTGGTCTGTGGGTTCTTGGGAGAAGACCCCAGACGCAACTGTAACTGGTAATTAGGGAAAGTTTTTGAGATCCGAAGTGCGTGTAGGAGTTAGCAAAGCAAAAAACAAACAAGCAAACAAAAAAGCACTGAAGGATTTCAAGGCATAGGCAAAGACATGTTCAAAGGCTAGATAGAGAAGGTGTCTGAAAAATTCAAGAAGTTCAATTGGGTGGTAGAGGGGTCAGAGCTGACACTCTTGTGAGTCTTGCTAAGCAGGGACTTTAACTTGAGGACAATTTAGGAGTTATTAAGGGTTTCAAGCAGAAAATGATTGGATGAGATTTGGAAGGCAGCTATGCTCACCACTATACCACCAGCGCCTTCTGATTGGATGAGATTTGAATTTTCGTTTCCTGAGGCAACAGTGTAGAGATTGGACTAGAGAGTACCAATTAGAAAGCTGTGGTTGAAATGTATTCAACTACAAGCTGTAGATGGTGACCCCAACTATGGCAGCAATGTTGAGGAAGAAGAGATAAAGACAGAGTAAATTTAAAAACAAACAAATATAATAGAATCTAAAGGACTTGGCCTTGTGTAGGGAAATGAAGAGAGTTAAGGAAGACATCCAAGTTTCAGGGTAGAACTATTTGGTTGAGGATGCTATTTGCAAAGTTAGTGAACACTTGAAGAGGAGTGGGTTTTGTGAAAAGTTAAACATTGGGCATCCATGGTGCCAGTAGGTCGGCCAGGTGAAGAATCTGATAGACTCATGGATAATAGCTAGAGCTCGAGAGAGAGATCTCAGTTAGAGATATAGGAACAATCAGTCTCTATCGATGGCTATTAAAGCCATCTAGTGGATGAGGTCACTGAGGGGGAGATAGGGTTCTCAAACTTCAGCTTATATCAATATCAATCTGGGCAGCTCATTTAAAACACAGACTGCTCCCCACCCGCTTCTGATTCAGTAGATGAGATCACCTAAAAAATCACCTGCATTTTTAATAAAACGGGGGTTTCTGAGGGTTGTCAATGTGCCAAGCAATGGATAGTCAGAGGAATAGGAGCTAAAAACGATGACCAAAAAAGGAAGACAATAGGTATGAGAGTCTGGGCTTTGGTTTTTCTAGTGGACAGTTCTGAATGATGACCTGGTCCAGTTTTGACAACCCTGACCATGGTTGGGAGTGTTTGGCTGAGGTGGGATGAAGGTGAAGGTCAATGGTAGGGCTGTCCACAGGGACACTGAAGTCATCTAGAGCTTGAAGATTGGTTTTTCAAGCTGTTTTCAAACTGCTGAAGATTTAACTGAATGTGGAGGATTGACCAGAGGCTAATAGAGGAGCGTTGGAGGAACAGGGATAGAACTGTAATGGTTTAGAATTACCGCTGGGGATCAAGAAGGCTCCAGGTCCTACCCCTAAGTATTGTTGAACTCTGTTGGAATTTTAAAATAAAGCTGCCTAGCACTGGGCGTATGCCAAGATAGTCCCATGCCCAAGAGTTATCTACTATTGAGGTAGCTGTGTTCAGAATCTGTGGCAGGTATACAAAGATGGTTCATGTGCTCCTTAGAAAGCCCACATCTTAGCTGAAAAGACAGAACAGAAACAAATTCAATGGGATTGTATCATATACGTGTATGTGTTTAGCTTATGGGAATTCGAATGTATACATGACTTAAAAAATGGAGTAATTAATTTATGTCCTTTTTATATACTGTTCATTATTAGGCACATTTCCATTTCCATGTATATTACTATACAGTACTATGTCCTATTCTTTATGAGCAATTTAAAGGATTTTTTTCCAAGGGTGATTTTGACCAATCTTTTTTTCAACTTCTAAAGTCTTTAGAACCAGACTACATAAAATGAATTACCACGATCTTTGGTGATCATTGCTCTATGAATAGCGGTATGTGCAAGGTGCTGTGGGAGCTCCAAGGAGGAAGCAGCATTCTGCCTGGAATGGTCAGAGAAGGGTGCACTGAGGAATATATATTCCAGTTGAGCACTTTAAGGATTGGGTACAGGTTTGCTAGAGAAAGAGGCAAGACCAAAGCTGGATGGCCAGCTGTCTGAGTTGATTATATGGCTGGACTAAAGACTTCTAAATTTTCTTTAAGCGCTACAGTCCTTCACTTTTCCTCTTAATTTGCATGTCCTCTTGATTTTTCCCCCCCCCCATTCCTTTATTCTTCTCAAAATTTCCTTGGTGGGCAGCATGGTCATGAAGATGTTTTAACTCAATTCACTTTCCTCAGGAGCAAGCCTGGCTTGAGGCTGCCCACGCCTTCATCCAAGAGACCCTGTGTCCACTTGGCAAGGAGTCTAATGTGCAGTTGACTCAGTTGGTAATTGATTGTGTGAAGACTACCTGGTTGTCCGAGGGAAGGAACCTGGGTTTTACACTGCCCCTCAGCTACAGGTGAGAAGAGGTGGCGTTCGGGGGGAGTTCAATTTGGTATTGAAAAGGAAGGACCTGAGAAGAGTGAGGGGAAACTCACTGAGAGGAAGAAAAGGTGTTGTAAACACAACCTCCTTCTGCCAAACGTTCCCATTCTCCATCAAACTGCTTTCCTTTTCCTCTAGTTCTCTGAAATTGACTTAAGTGAAGTCTAGGAACAAAGAGAAGAAGGGAGAGGACAGGAGAAGATTGAAAGAAAATTTGGAAAAAACTCAAAGTGGGCAGAGAAGCTGATACTATTTCATTTTCTGTATTAGGAAACTAAGATTCACCAAGTACTGATAGTTGTGTTTAAGAAGACCTGAATTGAAGGTCTTCTGAAGGTATTTTTGTTTTTTTAAAACTATACCACCACTTCCTAAATTGTTCTAGGCAACATTAAGAAAGTACCACAGGAAAAAGGCTCCATGGCTAAATAAACTTCAGAGACATTGGAAATGATAAGCTTCTCTAGGAGAGTCATGAGGCTCATTAACATATTAAAGGCTCAGAAAAGTCCTGCAAAAAGAAACCTGCTTAACCTCCTCAGAGAAGTATCCACTGTCTTGAATATGGGGTATTTTATTCCTGTGGATATTCTTATATTTTTACTACACATGCAATATACAGTAGAGTTTTGCATACCTTTAGACTTTATATAAATAGTACCATACCTTATATGTCCTTTGCAATTTGCTTTTTGTACTTTATATTATGCTTCTGAGATTTATTCATATTGATAACTCGAGCTCATTTTAACTGCTCTATGATATACTATTATGTAATTACACATATCACTGTGTATTTATCTTTTAAAAAATAAAAAAGCTTTAGCTTTGTTTAATTTGTCATTTCCCAAACTCATTTGAGCATAGGACACTTTTTCCCTGACACTCCCTTAACTTGCTTATAGCAGTTTGGGAAACACTTCACTCAGCCTGGCAATCTGTCTCAGTCATTAAAGGCAGGGGATCTTTGGTGAGAAGACAGCTTAATTGGATTCCATGTTATCCAAAACACTATTTTCAAAATTCTGTGTAATTTTCTCATCCATGGACTTCTTTATAAACCAAAGGTAAATAACAAGGGTTGGTGGGAATGTAAGTTAGTGTAGCCACTATGGAAAACAGTATGGAGGTTTCTCAAAAAATTAAGAATAGAATTACCGTATGATCCAGTAATTCCTTTTCTGGGTATTTACCTGAAAAACATGAAAACACTTATACGTAAAGATGTGTGTGCCCCTAGATTCATTGCAGCATTATTTACAGTAGACAAGACATGGAAACAATCTAAGTGTCCATTGATGGATGATTGGATAAAGATAAATATATGTATATATTCATATTCAATGGCATTAATACTACTCAGCCATAAAAAAGATGAAATATTACCATTTATAACAACATGGGTGGATCTTGATATTATGCTAAGTGAAATAAATCACTTAGAAAAGGACAGAAATCGTGTGATTTCACTCACATGTGGAATATAAAACAAAATGTAACAAAACATAAACTCATATACAACAAAATGATGGTTTTGTGGGGGGAGGGAACAGCGTGAGGGGAGGGCGAAGTGGGTAAAAGGGGTCAAATATATGATAATGGAAGGAGATTAGACTGGGGAGCATACAATAGAGGACAGATGTTGAATTATAATCTTGCACACCTGAAAATTATATGTTATTAACCAATGTTACCCCAAACATTTAATTTTAAAAAAATTAAAATCAATAAGGATGGAAGAATCCTAAAATGGAATACTGAAACAAATGAACCTAACTGTATTAAGATGTTATTTATAACCACACAGAAGGGGGAAAACTATATTTCAACTATATATCCTGAGAATAAAGACAAAACGAATGCAAACCAAATAAATAAATAAATCAGTGGTAACTAAAATTGCTGGTCCACCAGCATGTAAATCAACACACTCCCTTCACTGAGAATGTCTTGCCTGTGAAAAAGAGTCAGCTGAACTAAACTGTATTTTTTGACATTGTGTTTGCCAGGTACTTAATGCTCAACTTTAAACAACCTTAACGTTTTGTCATATTTGCTTCAGTTCTTTTTTTATAAGAAGTAAAGTGTTCCAGATTTAGTGAAGTCCCCTAAGAGTTCCATCCCGATCCAGTTCTCTCCTACCCCTTCTTAAGTGGTCAGTGTCCTGAAGGGAAGTGCAGGCTCATGGGGTATGCACACCATCAGCTTCAGAGCTGTTTTCACACTGCTCTCCGGTAGAATTGTACCAAGTTGACACATACCAGCATACATCTGTATCCTGAGCCTTTCTCATACCTGTTTTTTACGTTGTACACAAAATTTTCTTTTGTCTATTTGATAGTTATTAAATGATAATTCCAAGGTAATTTCCGAGGGCCCTCTACCTGGGGGCTTTTTTCCTTTTCTTTGTAACTTCTCATTTTACTCCATTGACCTGTGTTTTCCCTTTTTTTTTCCTACAATTCTTGCCCATCTTCATAACTTTTAAGATTGCATTGTTGATGTAGAGGCTTCTGATCAAGATGGAAGTGTAGGTAAACGCAGTGCTTTCCTCCTTTCACAACCACATCAAAGTTACAACTAAACTACAGAACAACCATCACTGAGAATCACCTGAAGTCTAGCAGAACAGAAGTTGTGTAACTAAGGATATACAGAAGAAGCCCCTTTGAGACTGACCTTGGAAATTAAAAAAAAAACAACAAATTACATTGTTCATTTAAACAGAATGAGATCTCATTTGAAAACTGTCCTGCTAGTGTGGGGGAGCTCTGGGACAGGAGAGCTACTTATCAACTAGTTGTAGTGGAAGGAATTGTGATTTCCATGAAGTTTCTATTGCCGTGGGGTTAGGGTCTCCCACTGGTGAGCTAAGTGTATGCCTACTGGCCTCCGTGATCACAATCTGATTAAAGGAACATCCAAATCTCAAAATTCTGGCATTACTAGAATGATTGAAAAATGGTAAGTCAGCAATTTTTAGGAAATTTGGAACCTTTTTAAAGTTTCTTGTTATTCAAGATAAATGTAAAATTGCCAGCACAATATGTAGAAGTAAGGAGTCTGTAAAGAATAGTGGATGAAGATAAAATAGAAATTATTTGATAGACATAAGTACTCATTTTTTTTCTCCTTCATCAAGTGCCTGTTGTGTGCCAGGCACTGTGCTGGCCCTGAAAGTTGGGGAGCAATGACAAATGCAAAGGATTTGAGGTTATCATCTTCAGTTCCTGACCCAGCCCCTAAAGAATCTGAGACAAATGGATCCCTGTTTTTACTGTTTTCTGTCCTAAAGGTGTCCTAGGGTAAAGAAACAGCTCTCTCCCATTGATTTTTCCTGGGCCTTCAGAAAAGTAGGGAAACAAAAGAACATGGACTTTTGAGTGAAGCACACCTGGCTTTGCCACCCATGCCACTGTGTACCTGAACCTTTCTAGCTTTCCTCATTGGCAGTTTTATGAGGGATTTTGGTGAAAATTCAATACAGTATTGAGTGTGAACAGACCCTATATAGTATGTGCCTAAGAGGGACTTAACACACGTTAGTTTTCTATCTTTGCCTTTTATCTGTGCCAGAGCCATGTGGGAAAGAATGAAGCAGATGTGGAAGGGCAGTGGGCCGTGTGGCACAGCATCCCACAATTCAGTACTCATACATGGGTGATCATACGAGTACGAGGAGAAATTGTGATATTTTATAACCGTATCCTATTTCTTTTCCACGCAAAAATCATGCGAATGCAAATGCAGGCTAACGGGACTCATATTACAAAGATGTGAATCTATCACATCTGTGGTAATTTACTTGTCACGTTATCTATGATATACCTCACACTGAATAGTGACTCAGCAGTGTGGGAACCTTTTGCTTCAGAATGGCTGATCTCATACATCTCTTGAGATTTGGAAACTTGATACCAACTCCCTGCTTAGCCTCGGCTTCCCAGCTAGTCTCTAGTACTGTGATCTAGATTAGGAAGGAAACGTAGCTGGGCCCATCGAGGTTGAGCCATTAAGCAGATGCCTAGGTGGCCTCTTTGGAGTTTTCTGTGGATCTAAGAACTGAGATGCTATCAAGGGAGCTATTCTTGGTGTTGAGAAAGTGTTCTCCCCACACTCATCTCAGACTGCTCTGCATTCCTTCATTTCTCTGGGTCTTTGTGGCACTATCTTGTTCAAGTTATTATTCAGCACAGGCTTTCTTCCTACTTTCTCCCTAGGTACTACCCGGTCTTTGAACCCAGATCCCATCCTTATTTTCTTAGGCCCTTTGTCCCAGCTTTCCCTCCTTCAATCAGTCAAACTCCTCTCTTGGGCCCCATCCACCTTTCCTTGGGATATTAGATTTGTCAGGACCGAGAGTAACTTCCTAGACTTGGATACAGCTTTGTAAGACTTTGCTCCCTTCACTCTGCAGCTTTGTCTCAGTACAGAACCTGAGAACCCACCAGCGCCTCCCATGCTGTAGCCACCTGTCCTGGAGCAGTACGGCATACCAGGCTTGGGCCCAAGAGGCTGGACTAAGTGGGACCCTACCCCGGGAGCGGCTATTACTTTTAGGGACACTAACAGACCTATCAGGGGACTTGGAACAAGAGTGCAGGAATGGAAGTCTCTACGTGAGAGATAACACCGGTATCCTGAACTGTGAGGTGAGTCGGAAGGGGGAGGTTAGATATCTCAGATCCTTAAAAAATGGTGTCTAGGCAGCGAGGCAATTAAGTCTGAGGGAACAAAGGTGGAGGGGGCTGGATGGGATGCTAGGATCCTGATTAACCCTTGCTCTTGATCTTTTGTAGCTCATAGATCTGGACCTTTCTTGGTTGGGCCATCTCTTCCTATTCCCCAGTTGGAGTTACCTCCCTCCTGCCAAGTGGAATTCCTCAGGGGACGGGCACTTAGAGCTCTGGAGTGCCCCCGTGCCAGTGATTCCCTTGACCGTCAGTGCTGGCCCCCTCACCCCTATCCCTGTTCTCTACCCACAAGCTGCTTCCCGCCTACTCAGGCACAGGTAATTCTTCTCTGTCTGGGAGAGGAGGGAGCACTGTGAAACCAGTGGAAAGAAGGAGAGACAGATACTGAAAGTAATATCGATGAAATGTTCCAGATCAAGGAGACAATAGAGCCTCTTTTAGATTAATATCTTTGGGATAGCTATGGAAATATGGAAATTCTACATCACTGGATTGGTCTTTACATGAAAGAGGAGGCATTTGTAGGGGAAAAGAAGAGAAATAAAAATGACTTTTTTCTCTCTTCTTTCTACTTTCTTTAGTAGCAAGCTCAGAGTTGTGCAGCCAAACCTGGCCGGGAAGCTGGTTCGATTGAGTGCTCTGGTGAAAAGTCAAAAGAAAGCTTACTTTGTCCTGACTCTCGGTGAATTACCCCCAGCTGACAGCCAAACTGGCAGCTATGTGTCTGTCATCGTGCAGGTGAGGATTAGGGTCAATTCAGGGGCATGATGATGTGGACGCGGTGTTAGAACTCTTAATAGGAACGATAACATCTTAGGAGGAACCATTTCAGAAAGGAGGACAGCTGGGGGGAGCTGTTTTCTGGAACAGTGATGTTGAGGGAAGAAGGTTCCAGGTAACATTGTTCCTGTGTACAGGAGGTGGGGAATAGACTTTCTGCTGTGCAATTCGTTGTATTGTGTCTGACGTTTTGAAAACCTGCCAGAATCATTTGGTTTTCCCGGCATTAGAAGGAAGAAAATTATTGATCTAAACACCATTAATACATTGAATACATACACTTTTTAAAAAACTTGATACTTACCAGTTGGTACAATTTTAATACCATTAATTTTTACAAACTAGTTATTGTTATATGACTTATACAATTACTTGAATAAGGTTCTAAAAGCATTCAAAACAAAGGATGAAAAGGCTCTCTAGCATGCATATCAAACAATTTGAAAACTATGAAATTTATTAGCACTATTCGACTTCTCAACTGTGTCTCTGTGTGCCATGAGCTTGAATAACAGTGATTAAAGTATAAAGGAACAAAAAAATGCTAAAACTAAAAATTCTTAGAAGCCACCCAAATTTCTGATCTTGCTTTTTCCTCTTGGGTTAAAGAGTAGCTTATACATTTTCTTTACATTAAAATTTTAAGTCTGGTAAAGACCATTCAAAAAGTCTGTGCAGGGCGGGGTTGACTCATTTGTGTATTGTATGTCCAGGGAGAAATTTCTGAAATGCACTTGAATTTCTGCAAGGTAACTAAAGTAGGGTAAGCCCTTTGGGTAGTTTATACTCTTGTTGTAGATCTTATATGCAGAGAATAATACAAAACAGTATATAAGTTCTAAGATGAGTGGTATAGTTTGTAACTGCTGTAGCAGGTCAACTATAGTTTGTCATATGGGGGAAGCCTTATGAGAAAGTTTAGACTTGATCTAGGTCCTTGAAGGATGGACAGAATTTAAATCACTAGGAGAGAGGGGAGGATATTGACGACTGTAGAATCACCTGTACCAAGATTCAACCTTTATCGAGTATGTACTGTAATGCTAGGCACTTTAGTCATTTCAGAGGCACAAAATTGAAGCTTTCAACCAGATAAGTAAGTCAGCGGTTACTGTTCAGGATCATAAGTGCTGTGGTTGGTACCTGTACATACATGAGACACTCTGAGGTGCAGAGGTGGGCTTTGGAATAAGCCTGGGAGGTCAGGCGAGGAGTGATCTTGGTATGTTTATGGGCTGCTGAGGAGACATATTGGATACATACTGTTACTGCAGATGACCCCAGTGAATCTCTTCTATGATAAAAGAGGGAGGCCATTTCTTAAAAATGGAGGCCTGGACTCGGAAAAGAGGAGGAAAGGTTCAAGGTAACTGCTGTGCTAGGTGGTTGGGCAGAAGAGATTGCTAAGCAGTGACGGGGCCCAACTGGAGAGGGTCAGCACGAGTGTCTGCCACTAGGGTGGCATGTGTCCGTCTTCCTTAAGTAGGTCTTTAGAAAAGGAGTTGAGGAAATAGCTATGGTGATGCGGTATTGGAACAGAGGAAGGGAAGGACCTCAGTGTCTGAATAAAGGAGAAGGGGCTGTGATAGGAGGTCCTAGTGAGAGGTTAGAGGGAATCTCATGAGCATAGGGAGAGTTGGGGAGAGCAGAATCACCAGTATTGATTTATTCGTTGGTTTGTTCAGTCAAACCATTATTAACTACCTGTTTTGCACAAGCGGTAAGCTTAAGTGAGGTCTTAGCAATACCTTATGATGAGTTGTGATGTCCAAGGTCTGACTGATGGTACTCAGCTGGTTTTCGAGTAGAAATGGAGATGTGCGAAGTTGAGCACAGGGGGCTGAAGTTCAAGTGTCTTGACTATTAGTGTGTTTTGAAGCCCCTGATAATGGCAACAGTACTGTTATGCCTGTGGGAAGAGCGTGCCCTAGAAGATTTTATATTTATGAACAGTCCCATTTTTCCCTTGTGCTTAAATATCTTCTCAACAACCACCCTTATCCAGTCCCTATGATGCCCTGCTGTCAGATGTTTATTTTTGTTTTCCTACTTTTATATTTCTCATTTTCCTATAAAATAAAGTCTGCAGCATGTTCTGGTTTTTCCCCTCAACTTGGCTGTCCCGTCTTATCTCCTGCAACTCCCAAGAGCATTCCTTCTCCATCCTGGTCAGTGTTTTCACTGCCTTGCTTGTTCTGAGTTCCGAACATTTCTATGTTGTTGCCTCCTGCTTGAATCACCCTTCTCTTTCTCTCTCCACTTTGACAAACCAGAGATGTCCTGCAGGACCCTATTCAAGTTCCACTTCTTTCACTTGGCCTTCCTGGTCGTTCCAACCCATCCTGACCTTCTTTTTCTTTCTCTGAAACCTTAGCAAATGTGTATTCGTTTTGCCATTTGATCATACATGGCTCCATATTATTACTTGGGTTTGTGTCTGTGTTTCCCAGTGGTTTGAAATATGTTGGAGGAAAGGGAACAGTCAGTTGTATTTCCTTAACATCTATTCCAATACTGGACACATCCATACCCAGTACATATTGATTAAATAAATGAAAATTGTTTGTATGTTAATGGGGTGGGATAGGGGAAATGCAAAAGGGACATAATTTTCTGAATGGAATATTGTTACATTTTAGAGGAAGTTTTAGGGATGGCTTGTATGTTGGGGGATGGATTAGGAAACATTCGGCCTCTCCTATGAGAAAGGAGAGATCCTGACAGTTCTATGGCTTAAGATTTAATTGGCAAACAAGGAAGATGAAGAGGCAAAGAAAGCTCATAAGGAGGAGCAGGTCTTGGAGGTAAAATCGTGATGGGAAGGGACTGGTAGAGGGACAACATTGTGGGAAGCGTCCCATGTACCATGTTGGCTACCTCTGCATACGCCAGGTCCCTGCCCAGCTGGTGTGGCACCGAGCCCTTTGGCCTGGTAGGGCCTATGTGCTGACAGAGCTGCGAGTATCCAAGATCCGTGGTCACCGTTACCGTGTCTGGAGGACCAGTCCCTCCTCCCATCTGTTGCCGCTGAAACCGGAAAATGTACAAGAGCAGGAACTGGACCTGGACAGACCCCTCTTGGAGGCTGACCCCAAGCCACTCCCCAGGCCCAGCAACTCCCAAGAGAGGAAAGAGCAAAAAGAGCTCGTCCAGAGCTCCATACTCTTATCATATACAGTAAGTAGAAGAGAGAGATCCTAGAGCTCGAGGGGCAGGAAATGGGAGTCTCCAAAGAGGAAGGAGATAGGGATCACCTGGCCCTTTGACCTCTTTGCAGGGAATGGTCACTGGTGTGCTGAATCAGCCTGCTGGCCTCTATGAGCTGGATGGGCAGCTGGGGCTCTGCCTTGCTTACCAGGAATTCCAGGGCCTCAGGCGGGTAATGCGACCAGGAGTCCGTCTGGAGGTATGTGAGGGATCAGGGCTGGTGATAAAAAGAGGCCCTCTCGGCAGCTTCTCTTACCTTTATGGGCTGGTCTTTCTATGCAGCAGGGTGGGAACTTTTACGGCAAAAGTCCAAGAATAATTTGTATTGGCTTGGGGGCACGGGGGCTTGTATATGTTAAGCATGATTTGGATAAGAGTTCCGATCAGAAAGGAGTAGAGTCTGGGTTGGGACCAAAGCATTTCCTTTACAGAAGGGCCTTCTAACTGTTAAGTTGGGGAGGAGGTGCTGGAGCTGAAGTCCAGGTAAAGGGAAGGCCAGAATGATGGCAGGCAGCCTGGTGAGTAGGTAAGCCACGCCAGCCAGGAGCCCTCTGGCCCACAGAAAGACTGTGTGGGGCTTGTGAGAGATGAAGGCTTACCCCAGAGGCAGTGGCTTGTAATGGAAGGTGAGGAGACGAGGCCTGGAGACTGAAAAGAAATCGCCTATATAGGAGAAATTGGGTCTCCTGGAACCCAGGCAGTGGAAAACTGCAGTTAACTGCCTGGAGCCGTTGAGTTGGCTTCACCTCTCCTTTTTCACTTTTTCTGCTTTTCCCCAGATCCCAGATATTCACCTTCTCCAATCAGTGGGTGGATGGACAAAAAGGCCTGTGCTAGCCGCTTGTCTCCGCGGTGCCATTCTGCTTCGGAGCTTCTCTCCTCGGAAGCCTGAGGCTCAGTCTTCCTCCCAAACCCAGTCTTCCCTTTATGAGCACCTGGTATGGGAACGCCGGTTAGGACTTCCCCTCTACCTATGGGCTACCAAGGCCCTGGAGGAACTGGCCAGCAAGTGAGGAGAGGGTCTGGGCCAGGGTGGCAGTGGGAGTAAGGGAAGCAGGATCCTGGAAGAGGCAGGGTCTTTGAGGGACGTGACTCAGCTTCTTTCCCTGGCTAAGGCTGTGTCCCCATGTGCTGAGACACCACCAGTTGCTGCAGCACTCCTCTCCTAGGCAGCCTGGCCTGGGATTACGACTCCTGACTCCTACCCTGGCTGTTCTAGCTCCACCACGCATCCCTAGTCGGAATGCACATAAGGAGATCCTCGGAGAGCCGCATCTCTGTCCACTGCAGAAGGTGTGAGGACGTGGGGGTATGATGGATGACAGAGCTAGTGCATGGGGGGACACGTAGAATACACAATCTGATTTTTCTTTTCTCCCTGACAGTATGCTCGGCTGCAGACTCCCTGCTCCTTCCCCACTCTGGCCACCCTGAAAGAGGAAGGGCAGAGCAGGGCCTGGGCCTCCTTTGACCCTAAGACCTTTCTGCCCCTCCCAGAGGCTTCTCACCTGACCAGTTACCAACTCAATCAGCGTCTAGCCTGGTCCTGGCTCCGTCTGCTGCCCTCCACTTTCCACCCAGCCCAGGTCAGTGGAGCTCCAGCAGGGCTCAGGGTACTTCCTCTTTTTGCCACCCTCAGTATTACTACCATAGTCATTTTTTGTCATTTTGACTGACTGGGCTTCTAACTAGACTGCTCCATCTCTTCTTGGCCCCCTCCCTGCAGCGATTAGAAAGAGTGAGGTAAAATGTGACTTGGATTACGAACCTCTCTCACTTTAAATCCTTTTCTTGTTTTTCCTAGTCTATATAAAATAAAACCAACCTTTTTATTAAGTCCGATGAAGTCCTGCTTGTTCTCCTATCTTTAACCTCGATTTGAACACTTTCTCTCCTGCTACCGAATGCATGAACGGGTGTTTTTTTCACATCTGTCTTCCCCACTTGAATATAAGTTCTTAAGTTCTTTGAGGTCAGAGACAGTATCTGTTTGTTCACTTTGTAGCTAACATTTAACACAGTGCCAGGCACATACTAGATGCTCAATATTTGCTTAATAAGTTCTTGATACCTTGGCTTTCGTCTCCCTGCAGGTTTTAGTTGGGGTTCTGGTGGCTTCATCTCATAAAGGTTGTCTGCAACTTCGGGACAGAAGTGATTCCCTCCCCTGCCTACTCATGAACAAGCACTCGCAACCCCTCACTGACCCCCAGCTCATAGGTTTGGAGTTCAGAAGGGGAGAGAAGGTGGTGGAGGAATAGAGGGTCTTAGAAGGGGGAAGGTTTGGGAAAAAGCACCTGCTGGGATTTTCTAGAGATGCTGAAGTGGAATGTGTTCATAAGTTTTGGGAGAAGTTTAGGAGGCTGGTATTGGCAGGTAGAGAAAAGGAACAAGGGATTCCCTGGCTAGAAGTCCAATTCCCAGCATTCATTTCTCCCTCCAGAGAGCCTAACATGCACACCACGTTAGGCTCCCATTTTCTACATTCTTAGTTTGGAAGAATAATGGTCTTATTTGGACTTACCTGAGATTTGTAGACCAGGAAATCCTGGAAAGCGGAGTTTTCTTAGATCTGGGAATAGGCGTTTTAGGGATTTGTATGAAAGTAGAATGAAGGCATTTCAGTTTTGGAGGCCTGGGGTGGGGTTGGACATGGGGATGGAGTGGTTTCTCCCTTGGAGGTGTCATCCCTCCAAGGTGGAGGTCAGGTCACGCTTGGGCTGGGCAGCGAGACGTGCAGGGTGGTCTGCTTCACTTCCCATTCCACCGTTCTTCGTTTTGCCAAAACAGAAAATTTCCTTCCTCTAGGCTGCTTGGTGCGGGCAGAGAGGTTCCAGTTGGTCATAGAGAGGAATGTCAGAAGCAACTTTCCCTCCTGGAAGGAGCTGAGCATGACAGGCTTCATCCAGAAGCAGCAGGCCAGGTTGGCCTTGGGGAGTAGCTGTATTCCCGAGTCTCTGAGGGGAGGGGACGGGCCTGGTGCAGGTGTTGGAACGCTGCAACGCGTGACACCCAATGCCCGCATCCCTAAGAAACCTATTCCTTGTCTCTCCAAACAGAATCTATGTCCAGTTCTTTCTGGCTGATGCCCTGATCCTGCCTGTGCCCAGACCCTTCCTTCACTCAGCCACCTCCTCCACACCTCGGCAGCCAGAGCCCACCCTCCCTGAGGGTCCCCACGTAGGACAGAGCCGGCTCTTCTTGCTGTCCCACAAGGAGGCACTGATGAAGAGGAACTTTTGTGTCCCTCCAGGAGCCAGTACAGAGGTGCCCAAGCCCACTCTCAGTTTCCATGTGTCTGGAATCTGGCTTGGGAGCACCCAGAGGAGGGAGGGAACTGGATGGAGCCCACCCGAGCTCAAGGGAGCTGAGAACAAGGATCAGAAGGTAAGCTGGGACTGCAGGGTCCTAGGGCTTGACCCGTGCCCCTAGCTCCTGTCTGCAATTCCAGCACGCTTCTCTCCTTCCTCACAGGTTCTCCTCATCTTTCTTGGTCCCTCAGTCCGCTGGTTCGAGTTTTTGCACCCTGGGCAAGTGTACCGACTTGTGGCTCCTGGCCCTCCCGTGAGTGCTCTACTTCATCACACCCTTCCCCAGAGAGCTTTTCTTTGGCTTGGGGTCTGGAGAGGAAGTACCAGTGCCTGGTCACTCTCTAGTCTCCTAGCAGAAGGGTGGATCTAGATTGAATAGAAGGCCTGTCTATGTCTAGATCACTTCCTTCACCAGGCTCCAGAGAGAAAACAAAATTGGGTCATAGTATTTTGTAAACCTCCCTCTGGACCAAGGTACACTAAGAGACCATCGTCTTCCCATTTCCTGGCAGACACCAATGTTATTTGAGGAGGATGGTTCATCCTGCATATCTCAGCGTCCTCTGGAGTTGGCTGGTTGTACATCCTGCCTCACTATCCAGGATGAGTGGACCCTGGAACTTGAGAGCTCCCAGGACATCCCCGATGTACTGGGAGTCAACAAGGCTCTGCCTGAATCCCCGCTAACTGACCTGCTCAATAGCAAGTAAATGTCCTCCAGCCTCTCCAGCTTATTGGGCTGCTCCCTCTTCCTCTGCCGTGGTTGGGTTTGGCAAACCATCCTTTCTTTGCTACAGCGTGTTTCTTTCATGTGATTCAGCTCCTAGAGGAAAGATGTCAGTATAAGATGGAAATTGTGCTTCATACCTGATTTTTTTCCCCCCAGCATGTTACTGTTTTGAAATGATCATGAGAAGGCTTTCTCACAATTCAGGTAAAGCCTTAACAACATAAGAAAATATAAGAAACATAAAAGAAAAAAATGTAAGGACAAAAGCTGAAAATCTATAG